>NC_064645.1:316712370-319530562 GCF_023864345.2 Schistocerca serialis cubense | reverse complement strand
CCAAAATTAAACACAAAAACACATATGATACATTGAAAAATATGGAAAATTTTCCGGGCAATAATAATTTAAGTTCCGATTTTCTGTATCTACCGCCGTTTATCCACAAATAATGTTCTTGTGGCATGATATTGCGTTTCCCAGATTTTTTATACTAAACACAATAAACAAATAAAAATTCCTATTTAATTACTCTTGTACCTCTTTAAACTTTAGAATGCTGCCGCCAGTTTCGTCTCTTTAAATTTATTTATCACCAAAAACACAGTTTCTCTCAGTCGAATCCAATATTCCGACCTCTCATTCAAAAATGGTACATATTCAGCTAAATCGGTTATGATTTCTCGATGCAGCTCTACCAGCCGCATCCGTAAACACTTTGTTCATATTAATCGGACAAAGCAATGCCGAGATAATAGCTTTTGAACTTTCATAAATTTACAATTTTTAAGATGACAATGGCTTTTAAACTATTATGTATTTTTGTGGAGCGTCTAGATAATTTAGTTTTACACATTCCTCTGTCTACGAGTGCCAACTCGCACCTACATGTCGCTCTTAGTTCTGTTTTTGTCAATTTTTCTCTGGCATACAAATTTCTCCAAGCGCGCAAACACGGCCATATGCGCCCCTGCCAAGCATCCGCTCGGGTTTTTCCAAGGTCACGTAAAAGCTAGCCGCTCGCCACGGCTGTAGCAACCGCCAGCCACTTGCTCTGCGGCGGGAAACTGCTGCTCTAAACTCTCGCCACAGCTTGTACGCTCACACCGTGTTCCATGTTGCGTTTAAGATGGCCGTGTTCCAAGCTGCAGTCTTGGTTAAGATCGTTACAGCAATTTTGATCTCAATCGCTTCTTTTATGATGCTATCCCAGAAAAGATTTGTCTTTTTAATACTAGATGTTTTGTCGAATCTCATTCGGTCTCTGTTTTCCAGAGCGTGCACCACTAATGCTGAACACTATGGTCGAGAACATGTATCATTTTAATTACGGCGCTATTCAATAGTACGCCCAGTGTGGTCAGCACGTCAACACCTACATAGTAAGGAGCATATTCTTAGTGTTCTGAGGATTTCAAGAAAAGAGGGCCCTTTACTGATTAAAGAAAGGCAACCAGAGCGAAGAACGAAGAACCCTTGGGACTGAGGTCAATACATAAAATGTAATAAAGAAAGCCCATATTACAGCTTTAACAGAATGAATGGGGTATTTCAGGCATAGGCAGGAGAACATACGAACTTTTCCCTAACATCAGGCAGAGACTAAAAATGAGATTTATTAACCCATCCAGTGGCCTGATGCATTATCTGGTTGGCCATGGCCCGTATGCTACGTTTCTATACAAAGTCAAAAGTCAGATGAATGATAACTGAGCTTGCGTCAGTGTGGACACACGTGAACACTCATTGTGGGACAGCGCGCTCTACAAACAGGCGGCAGGTAATGGCCTTCAAGCATTAAGAATGCTGTGTCCCAAAGCGGCACAAAAGAGCGAATCGACCTGGCACATTTTCGACGATGCTGCACTCGCAGTATCCAGGGAGGGCAAGGGAGACTTCGCTAGACATACTACCACACTTCAGGATGCTGCCATCCCGGCTAGACAACATACTCTGCGGACGCAGAAAAGACGACTGAGGTCGGCGACCACCGAATGTAATAGTTTTACAAGAACCAACATTCCGTTGGTGCAAGTGATCATGGAAGTGTGGACTTCAAGACGTAACGGTGTCCACAATATTTTTCTACCCTCACCTTTTACTTATCGTTTATGGTCTCCTCCACAACTGATTCACCGCTCGCAACGCCGTGTCCACTTCCGGAAGCAGTCTTGGTACGGCTCTTGCTGAATCGCGCCAAGCGCCATCTACGAATTTTATTTCATCTCGTTTATCGTTGCAAATCTTCGTCCTTTCAATGGGACTTCCAACTCCGGAAATAAAAAAAGTTCGGTGGGGCTAGGCCTCAAGAGTATGGGTGGTAAGGCAGCCCAGTCATTTCGTTTTTTTGTGCAATAGTCACGCACCAATAGTGCTGAATGGGCGGGTGGGTTATCGAGATGCAAGAGCCATGAGTTGTCTCTCTACATTTCAGGCAGTTTCTTTCCCACATTTCCTCGTAGACGACGCAACACGTCCCGATAGTACCATCGACTAACAGTTTATCCCTGTGGCCGGAATTCAGGGTGAAGCAATTCTTCAAAGTCAAAGGAAACTATGAACATGACTTTGACATTTGACCTGACCGACTAGCTTTTTTTGGTCTTGGAGAACCTTTCCCGACCCACTGTGAAGGTTGAACCTTGGTCTCAACATCATAACCGTTGAATCACGTCTCATTACCAGTTATGGTTCTTTTATAGAACATTTCGTTCTCATTTGCGCTATCCAAAAGCTCTTAATGGATTGCGAGGCGTAGGTCTCTCTGGTCTTGACTCATGAGTCGTGGGACGAACTTGGCAACACGATGCATTCCAATATGCTGTGGCGGGATTCGTGACATGATGAAACTGAAATGTTGAGTTCTTCTCCGATCTCTCGGACAGTCAGTCTTCGATTGGCACGCACAGTTTCGTTGACGTTCCTGACGTGAGCGTCGTCGGTGGACGTCGAAGAACGTAGTGAACGAGGGTCATCCTTACCTTCCATCCGGCCATTTTTAAACTATGTGAATCATTAGAAACACCGTGAGAGGCACCCACATGCCTTGCTCATACTGTGGCATCAAACAGTCAGGCGTGCAAGATGAGTGGTCTGCCAAGCGAGTGGACTCATTCTTATTTATCGAGTAACATGAAGTCTAGTACTCACAATTAAATTACAAGTTATTCTCCTGTTTGAATATTACGCAACGGAAACGCACATCTGACTATTAGTAATTTACAGAACTCTGACTGTTCACTACGCACTGGCAATACCACATTTTCTTTCTTATTTAACGGCTTTGATCAACACGTGGCCATCGCACTGAATATGAATGGCGCACACATTATAAATTCTGGATATCATGACAACATACAATTCGAAGGAAAAGGTCACCAATCTTTTTCTTTTCACTATCTTATTTATTCCGATAAATGCTATAACCTAAACACACAAATTCTATAACCTACAACAATAACACATGAGAAATTCCGCCCAGTGGGCATGGCTTTACATTGGTGATTCTCTATCTTATGGTCTCGTAATTATTAACGCTACAGTGCACTTTCTGGATAGGATGGTGGATCTTTTGCTATATCTCACACTTCGACTCTCACAACCATCATAACGAAACTTTCCTCCAGACCGAGCGGTACAAAAGGAACATGCATAACCCACTACCTCTGAAACTACCTTGCTACTCTCCCATGCAAACCGCACATACTTAACTTACATGACATACACCACACTGCAACATGGAATACAACACAAGGAATAGTCACAACATTATCACTTTCAGCTTTCCCACTTCAATTAGTATTCATCCCAGTTTCACACGACACTGCCCCACTTCGTAACTTTTCTTTCCTACTACGAACTCTGGAGGATATATGCACGTCCTTCTGTGCAATGCAAGCCAAGTGGCGTTGCTGGATAGACGGCTCACTCACCTTGCTTCTCTCTCAGAGTATTATAGTTTGAATCAAGCGTCACACGGAAACATAACACGCAAAGTAATATTAAGAACATATTCATCACACACGCGAGTCCTCAACTAATACCATGGACGAGTACTTCTCTTTATCCTTTGTCTCATACACAGATTGAGACTCACAAAGTACTCACCACGTGGAAGTACTCGTCTCTAATTTCAAGTCCTGCACACGCCATTTCTTAAATATTTCCAACTTATAGTACACACGCTAGTAATTCAGCTTAACTTAAGCACTCAGAAGTATTTCAACTTGTTGCTACACGTGGTTTCATTGTGACCGTTGGTCACTTCCGGATACCTGTATTACTACGATCCTCTTAATATTACCTGCCTGACATTTAATTCTCCCCACAAACGTTCCTGAAATAGTCAAATTATTATTCCAAACTACTCTTAAGTATTTCACATGCATACCATGTCTCCACTCTTTTGTCTTTACGGAGCACACCTAAGACAGGTCTTACCAACACAAGATCCAGTGGCAGAGTGCTGAAAACATGGCCGTTCTTCAGGTCATCTCGCACCTCTGCCGAAGTAGGGGAGCACCTTGCTACCGTATTGGTCAGCCACATTTCAGGTGCTCAAAGCTCTGGTAAATTTAATCTCTTTGGTTCCACCAAAGGTGACCAAAAGATCGTCTCAAAGATGATCATATATTCACATTCACTATCTGCAGTTAGCTGACGACCATACATTCATTCATTTCACAGATCTCACCAAACTGGATGTAGAGATTTATGCTGTGGGAGTGCACATGTGATCAATTAAATAAATAAATTGTCATTCTTTCCCACACTGGTATCTGGCTTCGCTGTATTAATTGAAATTGAGTTATTTTTACAAAAAATATGTTGTTCTGACAAGAATTATGAAGTATGTTGTACCTATTTTCAATGTCGGGCGGTACTGTACCCTTTCAACCGAGCACGGCTTAAGCATTCATCGCCGTTTACTATTGGCATCGTCTGGTATGTCCCTGTAAAGGTTTCCTTGAGTTTAATGCAGATGCGCTGTTCCTCTAATTCTACCATCTCAAAATTCTCAAACCGTGAGACACAATGTTCTACTCAGTACAGCACTGAGCAATAATTAACGGACAAACAATACTGAAAATTCCGATAGTTGCACTATAAACGCAGACGTGTACGGATGCCAACTGCATTTCGCTCCAATACACCATCGGCGCGAAATTATGAATGTTCCGAGATCCCACGCCCGGGTTCCCGGGTTCGATTCCCGGCGGGGTCAGGGATTTTCTCTGCCTCGTGATGACTGGATGTTGTGTGATCTCCTTAGGTTAGTTAGGTTTAAGTAGTTCTAAGTTCTGGGGGACTGATGACCATAGATGTTAAGTCCCATAGTGCTGAGAGCCATTTGAACCTTTTGTTCCGAGATTTTTTGAACAGATCTCGTATTATCAGGGTAGAATAATAACGTTGCGGGTTATTCCTCTGTACAGATTCATGATTAGAAAATCATTGGCTTGGTAGTCGCTTCACGGTAGCTACGTGGATAAGTCTATTTAGGCCTGTAGATCGGTCTCATATCAGAGTTTATAATGATAAGTATTTCCTAGAGTCGGACGTTAATTCTAAGCATCCATTTCGGTTTCTTGTTGTATTCAAATGGTACACATTTACTGTGTACTTAACGCAAAATAAATTAACTGATGGCCGATGAGTTCCTTTCAGGCATGAGCTCAGGATGTTGTTGTCTCATTCCCTTCTTTCTGAGAATGTAAATTCATTTCGTATTGAAATATTTGGACGAAATATGTACGATGATGTATTAGCATCGTTTCTGTATCCTATGCTCCACGTGGCCGTAACTTACAAGTTTTCCAAACAGACAAACACTAGAGACTTAAAATGTAAACGGACCCCTTTAACGATGCATTTCTTTTTCTAGTTTCAATACAAAAACTCCTACAGACATACCTTTTTGATTTGCATTTTTTTACGATTCCACACTTCTTGTTTACTATCAGAATTCCTCCTTGTACAAATAAGGGCTTTTCCGCTGTGTGTCTGTATGATATATTTCAAGTGGAGATGTAGACGATTATATTTCTTTTAGGCGAGAGTATTTTAACTTGAGAAGAGTGCACCTACGAACGGAAGCACTTTTTGAGGATTTTGTGCAGTTTTGTTGTTGAGACATAATGATTTATTTTGTGCAGGGTCTGTAAATATTTGAAAATCTCAGATTTAAGTGTTGTACACACTGAGGTGACGAAAGTCGTGGGATAGCGAAATACGCATATACAGGGTGTTACGAAAAGGTACAGCCAAACTTTCAGGAAACATTACTCACACACAAATAAAGAAAAGATGTTATGTGGACATGTGTCCGGAAACGCTTAGTTTCCATGTTAGAGCTCATTTTAGTTTCGTTCTTACACCTACGCTCAATGGAGCACGTTATCATGATTTCTTACGGGATACTCTACCTGTGCTGCTAGAACATGTGCCTTTTCAAGTACGTCACATCATGTGGTTCTTGCACGATGGAGCTCCTGCACATTTCAGTCGATGTGTTCGTACGCTTCTCAACAACATATTCGGTGAGCGATGGATTGGTAGAGGCGGACCAATTCCATGGCCTCCACGCTCTCCTGACCTCAACCCTCTTGACTTCCATTTATGAGGGCATTTGAAAGCTCTTGTCTACGCAAGCCCGGTACCAAATGTAGAGACTATTCGTGCTCGTATTGTGGACGGCTGTGATACAATATTCCATTCTGCAGGGCTGCATCAGCGCATCAGGGATTCCATGCGACGGAGGGTGGCTGCATGTATCCTCGCTAACGGAGGACATTTTGAACATTAGTGTTTGAAGTCACGCTGGTACGTTCTGTTGCTGTGTGTTTCCATTCCACGATTAATGTGATTTGAAGAGAAGTAATAAAATGAGCTCTATCGTGGAAGGTAAGCGTTTCCGGACACATGTCCACATAACATATTTTCTTTCTTTGTGTGTGAGGAATGCTTCCTGAAAGTTTGGCCGTACCTTTTTGTAACACCCTGTATAGATGACAGTAGCATCATGTACAAAGACATAAAAGAGTAGTGCATTGTCTGAGGTGTAATTTGTACTCAAGTGACTTACTTGAAAAGGTTTCCGACGTGATTGAAGCCGCACGACGGAAATTAACGCACTTTGAACGCGGGATGGTAGTTTGAGCTAGGCGCATGGGGCATTCAGTTCGGAAATCGTTAGGGAGATCTACATGGTCAAAAGTCTGCCGAAACCACCAGATTTCAGGCGTTACCTCTGACCACAGGCAACGCAGTGGCTGACGGCCTTCACTTAACGACCGAGAGCAGCGGCATCTGCTTAGAGTTGTCAGTGCCAACAGATGAGCAGCACTCTGTGAAATAAACGCAGATGTCAATGTGGGAGTTCTAGGCGCTTCAGTCCGGAACCATGCAGCTGCTACGGTCGCAGGTTCGAATCCTGCCTCAGGCATGGATGTGTGTGTGATGTCCTTAGGTTAGTTAGGTTTAAGTAGTTCCAAGTCTAGGGGACTGATGACCTCAGATGTTAAGCTCCATAGTGCTTAATGCCATTTGAAACATCAGTGTGGGACGCACGACGAATGCATCCGTTAAGACAGTGCGGCGAAATCTGGCGTTAATGGGCTATGTCAGCAGGCGATCTATGCTAGTGCCTTTGCTAACAGTGTGACATCGCCTGCAGCGCCACTGCTTGGCTTCTGACCGTCTCCTAGACAACTGGATCCTAGACAATTGGACAACACTGATATGGTCAGGTGAGTCCGATTTCAGTTGTCAGAGCTGATGGTAGGGTTCAAGTGCGGCTCATGCCCACGAAGCCATGGATCCAATTTGTCAACAAGGCGCTGGGCAAGCCGATGGTGGCTCCATAAAGGTATGGTTTATGTTTACATGGAATGGACTGCGACCTAGTTATGTTCCATTACGCAGAGACGAGTTGCCATTCACGGACTTCGCGTTCCCGAAAAACTACGGAATTTTTATGGGTGAGCTTGCGCCATGTTACTGCGCCACAACTGTTCGCGATTGGTTTGAAGAACTTTCTGGATGACTTGAGCAAATAATTTGGCCACTCGACATGAATCCCATAGAACATTTGTTGGACATAATCGAGAGGTCAGTCCGTGTACAAAATTGTACATGGTAACACCTTCGCAATTATGGACGGCTGTGTCGGCAGCGTGATTCAATATTCATGCAGTGGACTTCCGACGACTCGCTGAGTCCATACCACGTCGTGATGCTGCACTAAGAGGGCAAACGGACGTCCGACACGATATTTTTAATTCTTCAAGTAAAAAATTTTACGGTGAACATAATTCTATATATTTTTAATACTGGTTGTATAATGTGTGCACAGTAGGCCATATTTCTTCGGTCGTGAATCATCCTGGATGTTGAAACGGACGAATGTGTTATACAACAGAACATATGACATCTGCAGATTATCTCACTTTCTTTACTGTCTTAACATTTCATCTCTCTCGAAAATGAACACTTGTATTGGTTTCCTTAGCTTCTGTTTCAAAATGTATTTAATTTATAAATTGTTTTTGATAATACTTTTCATTAATTTCATTACACTTACTGGTTGTTGGTGTGCAGTAGAATAATAATGTAACAGATAGACCATTAAATACAGTGCGGATAAGGTTTTCTCGACTACAACACCTTTAAATTTAAAAAGAATACTTATTCATAGGCAAATGACCATGCTGTGAGGGCTATTCGTTCATTAATTCCGGTCGGTCTCGAAATG
The DNA here is from genome assembly GCF_023864345.2 of Schistocerca serialis cubense. Classification (NCBI taxonomy): domain Eukaryota; kingdom Metazoa; phylum Arthropoda; class Insecta; order Orthoptera; family Acrididae; genus Schistocerca; species Schistocerca serialis. The sequence continues at coordinate 319,522,149 of NC_064645.1, read as the reverse complement.
AAAACCGCAGTGAAAATGTGATGAAGCTTTCCACAGGTGTTGGGCACTATCTCTAGCAAGCCTGTTGGTCGCTCTTTCCAGCTGTGAGCGCACAGTGAGCACGTAAAGATGCCTAAAACATTGTGTCTCCCGCCAAGTGTGAGTGCCTGCTGAGAGATTTCGCTCGACTGCATGCAGCCCACTTAACGTAACTGTTATACATTTTCTTGTTTATGACAATTCTCATCAGTGAAGACGATTCCTGCAGCTTTTTCGATGGGAAATGTTTGATCACCCACCATACAGCCCCGACTCGACTCCCTCTGATTTTCATCTTGCTCGCATGAACCGCTGGCTATGAAGACAACATTTTGGCGCAGACAAGGATCTGCAGATCAGCGTAGAGAATTGGAGGAAAGCACAGGTAGATGCCTTCTATGAAGACGATATTGCAAAGTTCGTACAGCATTAAGATAAATGGAGCAGCGTCTGTGCGGAGAGGTAGATGGAAGATGTAGCTAACTGTTCCAAATAAAACATTTTTGATTTTCAGTGTGATCTGCATTTCGCTAAAGATCGTACCAAGGTAAACGAATAGTCCTCATATCTTGGAACATTTCTTCTCATTCTGAAAAACTTTACTTTTTCGTAGTAATTTATGTAATTTCCGAAAAAGACTGCAACACACAAAAAGTGAATGCCATAATTTATAAAAGGAGTAAGAAAATATATAAAACTTCTTTTACAGAGCTGGCTGGAGACGAAACACTGAAACGTGTTCCAAGGTGCGACACTTTCCCCTGCTGTTACACAGCATAGCACATCTTCCGTTGCGTAGTTAACACTACCCTCTGTGTGATTTAGGGCGACAGTACATATATTCAGTTCCTCAACAGTCCAAGATAGAATCAGTATTGATTAGACTTGGATTAGCTTCCTAAGATTCAATCTCTCAACTGAAACCGATACGCCGTTTCCAAAAACATCGGAGCAACGTTTGGGGGAATATGCGTCAAACGGAGCCGTTGTACGGCGGTATTGGTTGGACAACGATGCCTGTGACTGCGTTTGCATTGCGCAATAAACGCCATGTATTTCAGATGGGCAGTATATTGTTTATAATTTCTGTTTCTTTTGCTTTCTATTACTGTCATCTAACTCTTTCCATACAGGAATTACTAGACAGTATGCTTCTTGATATTTTACTTTTGTGTATAAGTTTATTTCGGCTTTGTTATCTTCACCAGTATATATGCAAACGATAGCATTTATTTATATTTCACGTCCTATATAAAAATGAAGGCTTTTTTTTTTGTTTTTTTTTTTTTTTTTTTACATTGGGTATTACACTCACGTTCTGACGTTGCAGACGGAAATATGACAACTTTTGAAATGTACAGAAAACAAACCACTACAGATACAATAATTAATCATACACCTTCACATCCAAAATATAACAAATATATGTTCTTTCATTCCATGTTAACAGAATCCTAAATCTGCCACTGCAGTAGGAGGCCATACATAAAGAAATATCTACGCTATAATATGTCGCATGCAAGAAACAATTTTACTGTAATATAGTTCTGCCGCTACACAACAGAAACATACCCTAAACAATACCCCACTAATCACAGAATAACAGTAACGAGAAAAACTAATTAAAAAAAGAAAACTTTCTACATACCAACATACTACACGGAAAAACTATCCGATAAAATAAACACCCTACTAAACAATATAAGCGTGAGATTAGCCTTCAAAACAATGTTAGCACAAAACTTCGTTCAGGAAAAGCCACTCTCTGGAAACACTTAAACTCTGTAATTTACAAAAGTAAGTGCAATAACTGCACAAAATTTTATGTAAGACTGACGGGAGGAATCCCATAGTCAGTTCCAGAGAAGACGCAAGAGAAACAAATAACAAACAATCCACCTTTTTTATACATCTCATAGATGAAAACACGTTGACAACATTAAAAACACACTACAAATCCTGCAAAAAATTCCAAAAGGTTAACTCATGAATATTTTGGAGGAATTGGAAATATACATGCACCCCTGAAATTATTCTGACTGTACGTATACTAAGTGAACAAACCGGTTTCAGGCACATGCAGTTTAAAAACAGTTATTGGAATTTTATATTGTGATAACGGATAACCAAAACAGCAGAAATTAGAGACATATCAATAACTGTTCCATAGATACACGACCCGCAACAAGATAAATATCTTACAGACACATCAATAACAGTCTGATAAATACACGACCCGCAACAATATAAATATCTTTGTATAAGCAACTAGCTGTTAAACTTGATTTTTTATGACCGCCAAAATAGTAAAAAGCCTATCATAATGTACGTGCAACATCAAATCATCTATCAACTTTAAAACGTTACTGAAAAAATATTACCTCCACCAATTCCGGACAGTAGTAACAGTTTACTCATGTTGACATATGTCCGTCTACAACGTCAGGACGTTGAGTACAATATAAAATGTAAAAAAAAAGAAACTTTATAAATTATATTATTTTTTTATTTTATTATTCTGAGTTTTTCCTCATTACAGAGGCTAATCTGCAACATAACAATTTACTCGGAAATTACAATGCAAAGAATAAACGTTCTTAAACTATATTTTCACAATATTCCTCCAGGTGTTTCGATCTTGTGTGTCCTCTTCCTCTGCACCCATTCTCCTCATTGTGTGCTGCACATTCCGGAGCCAGGTGGTCACAGGTCGTCGTCTTCTTCTTCTCCCCTCCGGTTCTCACTCCAGTATCAGTTTTGGTATTCTGGCTTCCTCCATTCGTCGTACATGCCCGTACCACTGTAATTTCTTCCTATCCATTACGTCATATATTCTTTTCTTATTTCCATTCTTCTTATTATTTTGGTGTTCCTTATCTTCTCTTTCCTGGAGATTCTTGCTGATCTTCTCCAGAAGAAGGTTAATTGTCCAGGTCTCCGTTCCATGCAGAACCACACTCTCTAATATGAATTTGAATATTAATTTTTTAGTTCTGCTCATTACATCCCTGAGTTAAGTATCCCAATGACCTTCCGTCCACTACTAATTCTTTTATTGATTTCTGACTCTGATTTTCCCTCTATTTCTGAAGTGAATCCCAAATAACAGAAAGTGTTTACCTTTCTGATTTTCTTTCCTTCAATGTACAGCTCAGCTGAATCATTAGTCAAGTATTCTGTTTTTTGGTAATTAATCTTCAAACCCCAAGTTTTGTATGCTACTGCTAGTTGATTGCACATATAGTTAGCACCCATTATGTAAAATATAACAAAATGCGATTGTACTGATGAAGGCAATGAAGCCGAAATGGGCTTATATACAAAAATAAAATACCAAGCAACGTATTGCCTACTAATACTCTGCGTAGTGTCCTACTGTCGCATAATACATGCTGCAGATCCCATAATAATGAAAATCTTTCCATGCGTCTTGTTTAATCATCTCCATTGCATTCCCACAAAAAACAGCTAGGCTAAGCAAAATTCACCGCCCTAAGGACGAGGGCTGTACTGTGCCTTACGGAACTTCCAGAACACGAGATGGGCTCCTCAGGCGCATGCTGGCCCGGAGTAAAAATTACGGCCTTCCGGAAGGCTCGACGCTGAGGAGCGCCTAAGCTTCTGGCGAACGGCAGCAGTCCGCCACGTCCAAGGTGATAGGGACACGCCGGTACACGATGAATGGCTACGCTGTGCGCCCAGCGCCTTCTCTCTTCGTTTTCAAATGCAAATTCTTTGTTTATTAGCCAGAAGGCGGGCGCGTAATGAATAAAATTCTGAGTCGTTTGGCTCACTGTACGCGAGACGTTTCCAAGGATATGTTTCAGCTCTTTCTTTTGTTTCTGTTTTGTTTACGAGCCAGAAGACGAGCGCATAGTTAATAAAATCCTGAGTCATTTGGCTCCCTGTACGGACAGGATTCTAGGGATCTGTTTCAGCTCTTTCTTTCGTTCTTGTTCCGCTCCCTCCCTCCCTCCCTCCCCCCCTCTCTCTCTCTCTCTCTCTCTCTCTCTCTCTCTCTTCTTCTCTCTCTCTCTCTATCTCTCTCTCTGGGCAGGCAGCCTATCTTTTGTTCGGCAGTTCAGATGGTGTTTGATTGCGCAAACCTCTTAAAAGTGAACCTGTGTTTTAGAGGTATAAGATTTTCCTGAGTTTCTGTCGGTATCTACACTTCTTGTGATGATACGGTACCAGTAAATTCATTTTGTAATTTTGTGTCATGGGCTTTCTGTTTGGCCAATTAGATTTTTTTTAAAGTAAATTTCATTCAGATAACGAATACGTGTGTGATTCTGTCACATACAAATCAGATATGAATCAGTTGTTTTTTCATTTTGTGAAGTATTAATTAGTTTAAGAAATTACTCATTTTGTAGTACGATGTATATAATCTGGACGACTACATATTCAAAAGGAAACGAGAAATGTACAAAGCAACTGTTTTAAAAATATTTAATTTCCATCAGTGATAAGTATGTTGTTGTTGTGGTCTTAGTCCTGAGACTGGTTTGATGCAGCTCTCCATGCTACTCTATCCTGTGAAAGCTTCTTCACCTCCCAGTACTTACTGCTACCTACATCCTTCTGAATTTGCTTAGTGTATTCATCTCTTGGTTTCCCTCTACGATTTTTACCCTCCACGCTGCCCTCCAATGTTGAATTTGTGATCCCAAGATGCCTCAGAAAATGTCCTACCAACCGGTGCCTTCTTCTTGTCAAGTTGTGCCACAAACTCCTCTTCTCCCGAATTCTATTCAACACCTCCTCATTAGTTATGTGATCTACCCATCTAATATTCAGCATTCTTCTGTAGCACCACATTTCGAAAGCTTCTAATCTCTTCTTGTCCAAACTATTTATCGTCCACGTTTCACTTCCACACAAATACTCTCAGAAACGACTTCCTGACACTTAAATCTATACTCGATGTTAACAAATTTCTCTTCATCAGAAACGCTTTCATTGCCATTCCCAGTCTACATCTTATATCCTCTCTACTTCGACCATCATCTGTAATTTTGCTCCCCAAATAGCAAAACTACTTTACTACTTTAAGTGTCTCATTTCCTAATCTAATTCCCTCAGTATCACCCGACTTAATTCGACTATATTCCATTATCCTCGTTTTGCTTTTGTTGATGTTCATCTTATATCCTCCTTTCAAGACACTGTCCATTCCGTTCAACTGCTCTTCCAAGCCCTTTGCTGTCTCTGACAGAATTACAATGTCATCGGCGAACCTCAAAGTTTTTATTTCTTCTCTATGGATTTTAACTCCGAATTTTTCTTTTGTTTCATTTACTGCTTGCTCAATATACAGATTGCACAACATCGGGGAGAGGCTACAACCCTGTCTCACTCCCTTCCCAACCACTGCTTCCCTTTCATACCCCTCGATTCTTATAACTGGCATCTGGTTTCTGCACAAACTGTAAATAGCCTTTCACTCCCTATATTTTACCCCTGCCACCTTTAAAATTTGAAAGAGAGTATTGCAGTCAACATTGTCAAAAGCTTTTTCTAAGTCTACAAATGGTAGAAACGTAGGTTTGCCTTTCCTTAATCTTTCTTCTAAGATAAGTCGTAACGTCAGTATTGCCTCACGTGTTCCAACATTTGTACGGAATCCAAACTGGTCTTCCCCAAGGTCGGCTTCTACCAGTTTTTCCATTCGTCTGTAAAGAATTCGCGTTAGTATTTTGCAGCTGTGACTTATTAAATTGATAGTTCGGTAGTTTTCACATGTCAACACCAGCTTTCTTTGGGATTGGAACTATTGTATTCTTCTTGACGTCTGAGGGTATTTCGCCTGTCACATCCAAATCAGACATGAATCAGTTGTTTTTTCATTTTGTGAAGTATTGATTCTGGACGGCTGCAATAATCACATTCAAAAGGAAACGAGATATGTACAATGTAACTGTTTTAAAAATATTTAATTTCCATTTGTGATAATGTATCCTTATCCAACGTGGCATCTTTGGCAATACTATGTCTCTTGCAAGTTCAGGTTCGTGTATAGCTTCAGTAGGAGAAAGAAAATGGAATTTCTAGCTGGAGCTAAGGTACCTACAAATATAAGTAAATAAATAATACAAATGTTGCAAATGTAAAGATCATAAATAATCAAGTGAGTTGAAACTGAATATCTTAAGCCCTTATGTTGTGTACAAAAATTACCAAAGGAACAAGAACAATAATGAAAGATATACCTCACACTACACTACTAAAAATTTCGGTTGTACTACGTGTTGTCAAATACTTTTTTTAGGATTCCGTAGCTCAATCGGTAGAAACGGAACCTTTATAGGATCGCTTTGTTGTCCATATGTCTATCCGTCTGACCTTTTCTCTTGAGTAACGGGTGGAAGTATTAAGTTAAATTAATGTCAAACATCATGGTCCACCATCTCTCGGCGGTGTAAAAAATTAAGCTTGTAAGTCAGTGCAATCAAAAGATACGACATTTTACGTCACTTATTTTGATAGTCGGAAACTCATTCATCAAAACCTATAAATGGACTATCCACACACACGATTAAATTCGTACTGAACCTTCAAAGTAGTTTACAGAAGGCATATATAAGTAGTACTAGAACAGCAAACTGAATTTTTATAATTTTTCAATACTTATCATATATTTACCTTTAATTTGTAAAAGATCTAAGTGTTCCTAACATTAGAGTCAAACAAATAAGGTAATTTTACTGCATGTTCATATAACTTACATCTAGAACATGTTTGTCTTCTATGACTATTAAATGAGTCTCATAATTGTGTCTTAACTTTAAATCCGGCCTTTCTTAACTCTCCTTTGTAATCTGTAACTTTAACTGTGGTGTCACCGCCAAACACCACACTTTCTAGGTGGTAACCTTTTTCTCGGCCGCGGTCCGTTAGTATACGTCGGACCCGCGTGTCGCCACTATCAGTGATTGCAGACCGAGCGCCGCCACACAGCAGGTCTAGTCTAGAAAGACTCCCTAGCATCGCCCCAGTTGTACAGCCGACTTTGATAGCGATGGTTCACTGCCTACACACGCTCTCATTTGCAGAGACGACAGTTTAGCATAGCTTTGAGCTACGTCATTTGCTACGACCTAGCAAGGCGCCATATTCAGTTACTATAATTACTACCTTCAAGAATGTATTCTGAACAGATAATATTGTGAATCATGTACCGTCAACAGCGACGTTCATCATTAATGGATTAAAGTTAAGTATCAAACTAATTACCTCCGTTTTTTGAATTCTAATTAGTTGTCATGTTCCAGAGCTCATGTCAGTATAGTTCTTCCCTCCTCACGCCAGCCAGCGTGAGTTAAAACGCTTGCATTTCAGCCTCCACTCGTAACACGGTGTTGGCTCTTCTGCTAACACAAAATTAACAACCTTAACATTATCAACAAATATTTCTGTAATTGTGTACGTTTTATAATCTTTCTTCTCCATCTCTGTAATTCATATGTCGAATATTTGTTGAAGGATTATTTTCTCTAAATTTTCTTTAAGTAACCCGTTCAGAATCATACCATTACTGGTTTAGTATTATTTGCAAGAAATTTCGATTATAGAAGTAGTTGAAATTTTTGTTTCTACAGCTTCCTTTTATTTAAGGAGATAAAACTGGAAGGAACGTAAAATATTAAAGTTGTTAAAATAAGAGGAAAATGGCGTGAAATTATGAAAACGGGAAACAGTTTTAACTGGGACGGCTGAAAGTATTGTGATGTGATTTCTTTGTGTAAATAAGATCAGTAAGAAGTATAAGGATACTGGCTTTGAGATTGTTGAAACCAATCTTGGGAACAAAGCTGAAAGTTATTAATTTAACTTACCTGAGAGATATTTTAGGAACAGTAATAAAAGATCTTCAAGGCTGTGAAATGATGTATACGTTTCGATACCACTCCAGTGATTGAAAAATGTAAAGACTAGAAAATCTATTCATGAAGTTTTCTTTGCATGTTAACTAATTTTAGCTATTTTATGCTGTTCCTATTTTACAGTATTTGTAGTACAGTGACGCATGCGAAAATTTTTTTGTTATACTTTTATTTACTAATTTCAAATGAGCTTTTTCAGGACATTTTTAAAGATTTTCTAAAAAGTATGAAATTTTGTTGATTTAATATTAGACATATATTTTCATTGTTTTCATGTGAGTTCAAAAAACTAAAGGAAATAGCGTTTTTAAAAGACTTTGTGAAGTAAATATATTGTAATGACACAGAACAGTATGGGGTATAAATTTAAAAAAAAATATTAAAGCTCACTTTCATTGCCACAGGGAAAATCAAGTCATGCCAGAGACAGACATAGAAACGGAAAACAAGCCAGTAAGTCGCAAACCGGTCAGGTCGATGACAATGTTTGACGAGTAAAGATACAAATTCAGCAGAAAGTAGACTGCGACAGAAAACCAAAGGAAGCGAGACAAGCATATACTTTAGCTCGTGATACATGTTACAAGGACCGGCCGCTGTGACCGAGCGGTTCTATGCGCATGAGTCCGGAACCGCGCTGCTGCTACAGTCGCAGGTTCGAATCCTGCCTCGGGCATGGATGTGTGTGATGCCCTTATGTTAGTTAGGTTTAAGTAATTCTAAGTCTAGGGGACTGATGACCACAGATGTTATGTCCCATAGTGCTTAGAGCGAAACCATTTGAACCACGTTACAAGAGACTCTAGTTCTTTGATAAGAGCACATAGAAAGGTACCGACAGAACAGGTAACAGCTTGTTAAGTTAATACAGCAGAATAAGGAGGACATCTCCAACTTTTGTAGCCCTGTCTTCCTCTGTTGCGTGTAATATTACGGTATATTGATAATTTTTACTTATGGAGCGTCTGACAGCAACTGAATAAAACACAATTTTAGTGCCATGGCACTAGTAAAAATTATCAATATACCTAGTAAAAATTATCAATATACCGTAAAGGAGGACATATTCGGTCATTACGAACCAAGTCTTGCATTATATGACTCCAGTTCGCGTAATGAGTTGATCATTGGGGTCGATGGCATTCAAAGTAACAGCATTCGATTTCACAATTACAGTACAGTAATGAGTCTGTGCCTTAGATGCTTCAGCACAGTCTACGAGTTGGCCGAAGATGTACTCAATATGATGGCCTTCACCTGATAAACTTTATGCTGGTTCCCGCCTGTCATCTACATATGGAAAACTAGCTGCCTTCCGACAACACCACATTACTGAGTGGGTCCTATGGTGGACTATAATGTGGAAGTCAGCAACAGGTCTCCAGAATGAGATTTTCACTCTGCAGCGGAGTGTGCGCTGATATGAAACCTCCTGGCTCATTAAAACTATGTACCGGACCGAGACTCGAACTCGGGACCTTTGCCTTTCGTGGGCAATTGCTCTACCATCTGAGCTACCCAAGCACGACTCACGCCCCGTCCTCACAGGTGCACTTCTGCGAGTACCTTGTCTCCTTTCTTTCAGGAGAGCTAGTTCTGCAAGGTTCGCAGCAGAGCTTCTGCAAAGTTTGAAAAGTAGGAGACTAGGTACTGGCAGAAATAAACCTGTGAAGACCGGGCGTGAGTCGAGCTTGGGTAGCTCAGATGTTAGAGCACTTGCCCGCGAAAGGCAAAGGTCCCGAGTTCGAGTCTCGGTCCGGCACACAGTTTTAATCTGCCAGGAAGTTTCAGCAACAGGTCTCTTTGGATCCACGTTCCTGTTCACACTCAGATGGAAGGAACCGCTCACACGACTGCCTGCCGACAACAGGTACGTCACGGATGAGTCATAGGTCATCAGAGAGTTCAGAATGGGGCAAAGTACAGGCCAGCAGCCTGTTCGAAAGGGCAACACCTGCTCTGCGCCCGTCCGCCGCAGCACCAGGGTCGATGACATCTTCTCCTGGGCTAGCAACTGCTGAGCCGACTCGGTGGACGTCAGCTAGAATCCAACACACCGCCGAATGCAATAGCCGAGGCTGGTGTGGAAGAATGACCACTTGGAAACATTGTGAATAAATAACTGAACTCTTAATAATGTTTTACTAGTACTGAAGACGCTTCACAGGTTCCCAACAGCTATCCCGACTTCATGCAGAACTGTCTCCACTCGGCCCTCTATTATAGTTTGTGAATTATGGATCACTTCTGAGTGTAGTGAAGTGACGCAGAACAGTGGTCCAGAGCTCTCACAAAATAGACTAACGTGGATAGTTGGACCAAACCAGTCTTCTGGCTGATACACAGAACAACAGCACAGTGCCTGGTAACTTTCCAGTCAAGATTAGGTCGTGTATCAGATTCTCCCTCATTTTCGTTGAAATGTTCCAGATCAGTGACTCCGTCGCCGTGCAGTTTGGGACTTGTGTGTCCGAGGCGCCTTGTGCGTTGTCTCAATACTGGATGTGGAGCGGCAGCCGCCAGCGTCGCTCGCGCCTGGGGTTGTAGAGGTGTCGCGGCGCAGCAGGTGTGGGGGTGGGGGGCGCGTCAAGGGCGGCGAGCCGAGAGCCGGGCCGTGCTGCGCTGATTGATTTATTGCGGCCCGCTGGGCAGCTGTCCCCGGGCGCCTGGCGCCTAGCCTCGCCTCTGGCGACACCTGCCATTGTCTGCTCCACCCTCACCTCCCCTCCCCAGCTCTCCCCTAATGCCACAATCACTTCCTGCGGCAAAGGAAGCGCCTCTCGTTAGCCCCTCTTCCTCTACAGCTCTCGGATGAAATAGTACGGGTACCTTGGTGCAGACGGCCCATTTCTTAACTATTTCGTTACTACAGCGGTAGCGTTCTCGCTTCCCACGCCCGGGTTCCCGGGTTCGATTCCCGGCGGGGTCAGGGATTTTCTCTGCCTCGTGATGGCTGGGTGTTGTGTGCTGTCCTTAGGTTAGTTAGGTTTAAGTAGTTCTAAGTTCTAGGGGACTTATGACCACAGCAGTTGAGTCCCATAGTGCTCAGAGCCTTACTACAGACGTGCTCTTTGCATGCCGTGCTGAGGCAGCTTTTGTTACGGCTGCACTGCTCGCCAAATGCTGATGCCTGTACTGAAAGATGTTAACAAGAAATCCTTATCGTCCGAGTTTTCATAAAGTATTAGCACTCCGTCTTCAGGCCACGAGTGGCCTACCGGGACTATCCGACCTCCGTGTGGATAGGAGGGGCGTGGGGTCTTCATAAAGTATTAGGTGAAAAAATTTGATTGTTGCTATCTGATATCTTGATTCCATAAAGAACTGAATTTCTTTTCTTCATCCGTCATACTTACTGCCGTACATAAAATTAAGAAGAACATGGCACTAAAATTTAAAGACTTCGCAGAGGTAACGAGTTATTGCTTAACTTTTGTTCCTGGTTCATTTTAGCTCATACACGATGACGTTTATTGAACTGAATGAAATAAAATCGTAATAACTGAGCCGTGGCTGGCCCATGCTATGCGTTGGATTAAATCTTGGTCACTCAAAAATGGTTCAAATGCTCTGAGCACTATGGGACTTAACTTCTGAGGTCATCAGTCCCCTAGAACTTAGAACTACCCAAACCCAACCAACCCAAGGATACCACACATACCCATGCCCGAGGCAGGACTCGAACCTGCGACCGCAGCGGTCGCGCGGTTCCAGACTGTAGCCCCAGAACCGCTCAGTCACTCCGGCCGGCAAACCTTCGTTGCTATTATGTGTTCAGTCTCTTGCCGGTATCGCGATTATGCTGTTATCCTCTTTCCGCGGGTGGCAGCAGCGGTGTGTACCGATATTCGCACCTTGAACTATCTTTCGCCGGGCACTTATAGTTTCTGGCTGGGCTGTGTGCAGGCAGTTGGTTGGTTGGTGTGGAGCAACGAGGAAATCTCCACGGCGCGCGGTTTGGCCGGGCCCGCTGGTGGCCTCTATGCGGTTACGGAGGGTGTGGTGCTGTTCGCATTGGTACGAGGTTCGTGGCTCACCGATCCTGGACATGAAAGTTGAGTTTTGACTTAATCTACCAGCAAGTCACGACTGTTCACATTGTGTGGTTTGGAGTTCGTTGTCGTCCGTTGGGATATACCCACGAGCAACAACGTGTGTTTTCTCGTTAGTTAATTTTAGGCACCCTCCAGTGGAGTTCAACTGCACTTGATTATTTGAATTGAAATGCACCAGCGGAATCTTCTGCCTTGTGGCCGTTAATGTTTCAGTTACCTGACCTGGCCGTTGGCGTACATTCAGGCAGTGCATTTTTCTTATCATGTTGTCGCTGTCCAGCACGGTGTGTAGTTTGACAGCTCAATGTGTAATTGGTTGTGGGCGCCAATACCTTCTACGTTGTTCCATTGAACTCCCTGTTGTGTGCTGGTCGGGTGAAGTGAAGGTTAGCTTGTCGGTGGGACCGTTGACTGACTGTCGGTTGGGTTGTCGTTGGATCGACAATGGTGGGGCCGGCTGCCTGTCTCACCTAAGCAAGCGTTAGTATTTGAATTCCAGGCCGACCATCGGAACTTCTGGGCGCCCTTGGGTGTACTGCCTTTTCTTATTTGTTCTTGTGGTTTGTACTTGTATGACATCGAACCGAATTTTAGATTAAGGTTGTTTTACCCTTAAGGCGTCGATGTTTGGGCCTTCAGCTTAATTTAAGAACTGTTTTACGTAAAGCATTTGGCACTTTTAAAATTAATGTTATTGAGTCTTAAGAGTTGGGCCTTCAGCCGATTTTGAATTTAAGTTGTTTTGGTCTTAAAGTTTCAGATTCTTTGGGCCTTCAGCCGATTTTGAATTAAAGTTGTTCTGCTCTTAAACTGTCAGATGGTTTGGGCCTTCAGCTTAATTTAAGAACTGTTTTATGTAAAGCCTTTGGCATTTTTTTAAAATTAGTGTTATTGAGTCTTAAGTGTTGGGCCTCCAGCCGATTTTGAATTTTAGTTGTTTGCTCTTAAAGTGTCAGATTCTTTGGGCCTTTAGCCTAATTAAGAAACTGTTTTAAGATAAGGCTTTGCCTTTTAAATTTTTGATTTTGGTTGAGCCTTAAATTATTGGCTATCAGCCGTTTTTAAATTAAAGTGGTCTTGTCCTTGAGGCATGAGATTGTACGGCGCATTCAGCCGATAATGATGTTCCAAAACTAAAGCTGTGTTTTTTTTAAAGAAAATTTTTCTTCGCTCTTGTAGTGTTTGATCAAATAAAAGGTTGTAATTTCGAGTGTAACTGACAGCCGCTTATTTTGGTCCCTTTCCACAACTTAAACTACCTGTCCTGTCCTGCGGCTTTTAGCAGGGGGTCTCTATAACCTCTAAACGGTTTGCGCTAGGACGTTAAAACTGCACGGTTGGTCGCGTGACATGACGGGAATTAGTATGTGAATATTGTTTGGTATAGCGACGAAGCCCGCTTCCATTTGGATGGGTTCGTCAATAATCTAAATTGGTGCATATCAGGGACTGAGAATCCGTATTTCGCGATCGAGAAGTCTCTTCATTTTCGACAGGTGATTGTGTGGTGTCCAATCTCCATTCATGGAATAAACGGTGTGATAGTCGTTAATGGCACGGTGACTACAAAACGGTACGTGTTGGTTATGGAAGATGATTTCATCCGCATTACCCAAAGTGACCTTGATTTCGACAAGATGTGGTTCATGCAAGGCGGAGTTCGACCTCATCTAAGCAGGAGAGTGTTTGATGTCCTGGAAGAGCACTTTGGGGACCGCTTTCTAACTCTGGGGTATCCAGAGGCCACTGGCATGAGCCTCGATTGGACACCTTATTTTCCGGATCTGAACGCATGCGACTCCAATTTGAGAGGATATATTAAAGACAATGTGTACAGAAATAACCCCTAAAACCGTTGCTGAGCCATTCAGGAAGTCATCGACGGCATCGATGTTCCGACACTTGAGTGAGTCATGCATTGAAGAGGATTGTGACGAAAAACAAGAGGACGACAGCTGCAAAAGTCACTGTATAACTGAATGTCGAAGTCGCTAACCCTATCAGTTCTAAAGGGACCTGCATAAGGTGGGTATTGCACGGCGAGCTAGAAGCGCGAAGCCAATCATCAGTGTTGCAGCTGACCGTAATAGGAAAACGTGGTGTTGGAGGAATACAATCTGGACTATGGAGCAATGGAAGTAAGTCATCTCGTGGGATGTGTCTTGTTTCAAATCTTTCCAATCACCAGAATGTTAAGTGTGGTATCTAAATCTTTTTAGCCCCTCTGGCATAATGACTTTTCTTTAGTGAAAAATTTTCAATGTGTTGCCGGATAGCTTCTCTTATTTCTGCTGAAAGGGCTTCCGTGAGATACTAGAAGAGCTTCAGTCACTAACTGAAGGCTTTACAGTACAGAACATGATTTCTGCAGCGTCTTTCCTTCCATAACCAAGCATCTGATCGAGAGCGTTCTGGCATTAAGAGATGCAGGTACTCTTGAGCAACAGGTCGATGTACTTGACTCGATTTTGGATACTTTCTGACTGAGGTCCTGTTACGAGGGTCGTTTAATAAGTAACGTCCCACATTTTTTTAAAAGCGATTAATATACACTCCTGGAAATTGAAATAAGAACACCGTGAATTCATTGTCCCAGGAAGGGGAAACTTTATTGACACATTCCTGGGGTCAGATACATCACATGATCACACTGACAGAACCACAGGCACATAGACACAGGCAACAGAGCATGCACAATGTCGGCACTAGTACAGTGTATATCCACCTTTCGCAGCAATGCAGGCTGCTATTCTCCCATGGAGATGATCGTAGAGATGCTGGATGTAGTCCTGTGGAACGGCTTGCCATGCCATTTCCACCTGGCGCCTCAGTTGGACCAGCGTTCGTGCTGGACGTGCAGACCGCGTGAGACGACGCTTCATCCAGTCCCAAACATGCTCAATGGGGGACAGATCCGGAGATCTTGCTGGCCAGGGTAGTTGACTTACACCTTCTAGAGCACGTTGGGTGGCACGGGATACATGCGGACGTGCATTGTCCTGTTGGAACAGCAAGTTCCCTTGCCGGTCTAGGAATGGTAGAACGATGGGTTCGATGACGGTTTGGATGTACCGTGCACTATTCAGTGTCCCCTCGACGATCACCAGTGGTGTACGGCCAGTGTAGGAGATCGCTCCCCACACCATGATGCCGGATGTTGGCCCTGTGTGCCTCGGTCGTATGCAGTCCTGATTGTGGCGCTCACCTGCACGGCGCCAAACACGCATACGACCATCATTGGCACCAAGGCAGAAGCGACTCTCATCGCTGAAGACGACACGTCTCCATTCGTCCCTCCATTCACGCCTGTCGCGACACCACTGGAGGCGGGCTGCACGATGTTGGGGCGTGAGCGGAAGACGGCCTAACGGTGTGCGGGACCGTAGCCCAGCTTCATGGAGACGGTTGCGAATGGTCCTCGCCGATACCCCAGGAGCAACAGTGTCCCTAATTTGCTGGGAAGTGGCGGTGCGGTCCCCTATGGCACTGCGTAGGATCCTACGGTCTTGGCGTGCATCCGTGCGTCGCTGCGGTCCGGTCCCAGGTCGACGGGCACGTGCACCTTCCGCCGACCACTGGCGACAACATCGATGTACTGTGGAGACCTCACGCCCCACGTGTTGAGCCCACTATACGCCCTCGCTCAAAGTCCGTCAACTGCACATACGGTTCACGTCCACGCTGTCGCGGCATGCTACCAGTGTTAAAGACTGCGATGGAGCTCCGTATGCCACGACAAACTGGCTGACACTGACGGCGGCGGTGCACAAATGCTGCGCAGCTAGCGCCATTCGACGGCCAACACCGCGGTTCCTGGTGTGTCCGCTGTGCCGTGCGTGTGATCATTGCTTGTACAGCCCTCTCGCAGTGTCCGGAGCAAGTATGGTGGGTCTGACACACCGGTGTCAATGTGTTCTTCTTTTCCATTTCCATGGGTGTACATAGACAAACGTCCTTGTTGGTGCTTCATATTTGATTTTTGTTCTGTGCGCCTGTGAAGTTTGAACCATTCTGGCAGATGGCAGAGCCGTAGTACAGCGTCAAAATGGCGTCTATGTAAGACTCACGTTACAAGCAGTGTACTGTTATTGAATTCTTGAGTGCAGTAAAAGTAACCATGGTGAACATCCATAAACGTCTGTGTGCAGTGTATGGCGATGCTGTAGTTGATGGGAGTACAGCTGGGGGATGGGTAAAGAATGTACAGCCTCAGGAAATGCAGAAACAGAGATCCATGATCAGTCATGTTCGAGACGTCTTACAACAGCCACTGCTCGAGACATACTGAATCGTGCGGATGCCATTATTCGTGCCGACCGGCGCATCACAACCCGACAATTGGCTCTACAGTTGTCGATCAACACTGGAAGTGCGTCTGCAATGATCGAGGCTCTTGGATACTGAAAGAGATGCTGACGATGGGTTCCACGAATTCTCACAGCGTACCACAAGATCCAAAGAAAGGCCCTTCATCTGAACTGTTGGAGCGTTTCGAGACCGGAAACAAAAAGGCCGTCCACGGAGTGGCATCATCCTCATTATTCACAAAAGAAGAAATTCAATACAATCCCATCTGCCTGAACAGTCACGGTGACAGTCTTCTGGGATTGTGATGGCATTATCCTCGTGGATGTAATACTAAGAGGGTCAACCATCAATTCAGAGGTGTACGTGAAGACTCTGAATAAAACTCAAGAACAGTTTCTGACGTGTTCGATCGGACAAAAATCCAGCAGAATTCTTGCTCCAAGACGATAATGCACTCCCACACACAAGTCTGAGAACCCTGGAACACATCGCCAAATTGGGTTGGACATCTTTGCCTCATCCACCCTACACTCCTACACCTTCGGACTTCCACCTCTTTAGGCCGCTTAAAGATTCTCTACGGGGAACACACTTTGAAGATGTCGAGAGTGTTAGTCATGCAGTGAAAACATGGCTACGCCTACAGGACAAGAACTTTTATCAGCAGGGAATACATGGCACTATGTAGACTTTCCCGGCATATTAGTATGTCAAATTCTTGTCGGGTTTCCAGCCGGATCAAACTGTCACCGGATCAAACTGTCATCTGAGCACAATATTTCAACGGTCCACCTGGCCGCCATCACCAGGTGAGAAAAGCTACACTGCTCTCGCCGATAACTGATTCCACTTGCAAATGACTGCACCTTTGTATGCATCGGAAGTACAACAGTGCATGCTCTAGATATAGTGCGCACGCGCTCAATCATTCCTGCTGCCCCCTGGCGCAAAAAGAGTTGCAGCGCCTCCGGTGCTGAATGTTGTTGAAAACGATATATCGTTACAAATGATTATTCATAGCCGGCCGATTCAGATGCCGTTGTTTCTTCATGTCTGATAAAACAGGATTCCACGTTTTACTTGGTGGGTTTCCATTATCACGATTAATATTATCTGCTAGTCATATTTCAACAGATTCTTTTAAAACACAATCCCAGTACCGCGAATCATTTGCAACTACTTGCATCTCACTGTACAGCACCCTGTGTCCCTCTGTAAGGCAATGCTCAGCCACAGCAAATTTATCTGGTTGTAATAGTCTCGTATGGCGATGACGTTTGATACACCTGTCGTTGACGGTGCGAATAGTTTGGCCAATGTAAATTATCCCGCACTCACACGGTGTTTTGTAAAGGCCAGATTTCCTCAAACCTAGATCATCTTTGTCAGAGGCCAGAAGTGCTCGAATCTGAGCTGGGGGACGAAAAACACATCTGAGCACATATTTCTTCAAAAGTCTACCTATCCTGGCAGACACATTCCCAGCATACGGAAGAAAAGCCACAGAAATAAAGTTGTCTCCAGAAGGTTCAAGTTAGGTCCAAACTCAAAAGCACATCGAATTTGACGATTATTATTGAACACGTCCTTGAGATGTTGCAGCTTCTGTGCTAAATTTTCAGCATCCGAGACAGCATATGCTCGTTTAACCAATTCTCGGATGCTGAAAATTTACCACAGGAGCTGCAGTATCTTAAGGACGTGTTCAATAATAACGGCTGGGAATGTGTCCGCCAAGATAGGTAGACTTTTGAAGAAAAATGAGCTCAGATGTGTTTTTCGCCCCCCCCCCCCCCCCCCAGCTACGATTCGAGCACTTCTTGGCTCTGTCATAAATGATCTAGGTTTGAGGACGTCTGGCGTTCTTAAAATACCATGTGAGGGCGGTAAAATTTACGTTGGCCAAACTATTCGCACCGTCAACGACAGGTATATTGAATCATCATCGCCATACGCCATTATTACAACCAGATAAATCTGCGGTGGCTGAGCATTGCCTTACAGAGGGACACAGGGTGCTGTACAGTGAGATGCAAGTAGTTGCAAATGATTCGCGGTACTGGGATTGTGTTTTAAAAGAATCTGTTGAAATATGACTAGCAGATAATATTAATCGTGATAATGGAAACCCACCAAGTAAAACGTGGAATCCTGTTTTATCAGACATGAAGAAACAACGGCATCTGAATCAGCCGGCTATGAATAATCGTTTGTAACGATATATTGTTTTCAATACCATTCACCACCGGAGGCGTTGCAACTCTTTTTGCGCCAGGAGGCAGCAGGAATTATTGAGCGCGTGCGCACTGTGTAAGATGGCAAGAACTGTGCCCCTTACATGAAGTCATTAAAGATCACATAACTCACATTGAGCGAACAGTAGGGCTGAACAAAAATGACTGACAAGGCACAATGCATCTTGTAGAGGGCATAGTATGGACGTATTGGAATAATCAATGTCGGGTGATGGTTTTAAAGTAGTTCACACGACATGAAAACTTTGTGGAAACGAGTCGATTTACTGGACGCTAGTTTACCCCAGGGAAACATTGAGAGTTGGCCGTGGCCGGCTGGGCAACGTCTAAGGGAAGCGACAATAGGCAGCTTAGGGCGGCTCAAGCTCTGAGAAAGCGGTAACGGTGCGTGGCCTCCAGTCACCTTAAGAGGAGTGACAGTGAGTGGGTGGTTGACCCCGACTCCATGCTCATGTACCGGGAAACAGACGGAGAACTTGTATGCCTGTTGACAAATGTCGGTCGTCCCATTTTCTGTGAAACATGCGACAAAGCCGCGCAAAGCTACGGTGGAGCGGTCAACAGAGATCAAAATATGCGTGTTCGTGACTACAGCAACTTCACGCTGAATTCACGGTCTGCAGAGCCTGAAGTAAATCAGGTGAAGAGCGACAGCATGAAATACGCCAGCCTCCGATGGGAACGTAGGACCAAGGAATTTGAATTACTCTCCTGGGAGTCAGAATTCCGGAAAACTTGGTGTCTGTGCAGACGCTAACCTTGATGGGTGGCCTGGGGGGAGCTAAATAGAAGAAGTTGAGAGGAAGGGAAATTTTGTGGGAATTTGTTCACTTCCCAGAGCAGGCATTGGTCGGCGCTGGGGAGCGTTGCATAATTAACGCGACTTGTGCTGCAATAGGCGTAAGTGATTTTGCTGGAGGGGAAACCGAGGCGAAGAGCGGACTGGCAGAAGTCCCCGTAGTGGTCTTCCGTTCCCAGCTTGCCTAGAGTGCGGACGTGGCGTTCTTTACTCAGCTTGCCTGAGAAAGAGTGAGCATCTCTGCAGTTTAGGACTAAGCAAATGGAACGATTGAGCTTGGAGATAGAAAGTTTGGGTTCAGCTATATACTGAGCAAGATAGCTAGGAGTGAATAGACGAGCGCAGCCTTGCAGCACCACGAGGTCGGCCGATGTCCACACAACGACGCCGCTCCGCCACGCTGTATTCCGTGATATTGCGCCTGCTCTGGCCACTGATTAATTTGTTGGATCATGTCAGCAAAGTTTCCGCGAGGGTTTCATGGGCCGTGTACTGTAGAATTCTTCTCGCACTTCGCATTACGCCTGGGTCAGTCGATAGGGATTACTTTTGAGTTTTCGAGCTTTACTCCACGCAAACGCAATTTATTACCACTGCCTGGTAGGAGAGTCATGTAATGTGATGATTGAAGGTCGTGAGTTAAAATAAATGTGTAATAATCGACTGCATCTGTTTTCAATCAACTAGTTGAAATCCCAAGTAACTTTATTAATTAATTTTATGTTCAACATTTGGATCTGGTGTTCAATAGCTGCATATAACATCAATGTGCACCCATTTTTAATTAAAAGTGATCAATTCTGAATCAATTATGTCAACACTGCCACCGCAGTTCAATCAGGAGTCACAGGGACTTATTAATTTCTTTGCGTTATCCGATATTGCGGCAGTTTTGCACTCTCTGTTGATCTGGTAGTCAATTAGCTGGGCTGAACACACGCCAAAACCAGATAAGTGAAGGGTGGGGTGTTACAACTGTATCTAGAGCATGCGCTGTTGTACTTCCGATACAATCAAAGGTGCAGTCATCTGCAAGTGGAATCAGTTATCGGCGAGAGTAGCGTAGCTTTTCTCACCTGATGATGGCGGCCAGGTGGACCGCTGAAATATTGTGCTCAGATGACAGTTTGATCCGGCTGGAAACCCAACAAGAATTTGAGGGAATACATGCTCTTCCACAACGTTGGAGTACGGCCATAGAACGTGATGGAGACTACGTAGAAAAATAGGACATGGAAAAGACATGTTGATGTATATTGTCACCAAATTCTGCCTCTTAACAATAAATATGTTGTGAGAAAAAAATGTGGGGCATTACTTATTAGTCGACCCTCGTAGCATATGGCGATTCCATTGTAGTACTAGCACGGACAGCTCTGTCCATGGCTGTTAACAAGTCCAGGAGGCATGGACCCAGACATGAAAATGGCGGCGACATCCACTCAAGCGCTGTCACAAGATAACTCCGATTAAGAACTGAAACTGACTCGGGAGGGGAGAGGGTCTTTCGTAACTTTTGTCGATTCGGAGGCCACACCACAGTAGGTGTCCACCAGCAAAAAGCGAGCGCTCTAGCCAACCTAACGGGTGTGTCGGTTACAGTTCGTTCCAGCCAGCAGCCTGGTTTCCCAGCTCAGAAGTTCGGGGGAATAAAGTGGCGCCAATTCTGCGAAAGTGAGAAGGTGTGGTATCCTTGCTCGTCATAGTAACGGCTCGGAAGCCCCTCAATTTCGCCAGCTTGCAAATGGTTAGGCTTAATTAATCTGCGATCTGCAAAATTTCTCCGCCTCCACAAGGCGACAGCGCTCAGTTTGTGCAAGCCGTCAGTGGTCTCTGATTACTGAGGAACACTCGTTTAATAGCACTCATTAAGCTATTAATTATATCTACTCTTGAATTAATAATTTGAACAATCCGCAACTAATATTATTAGATTCGATATTTTTCACGCAGTCCGAGTCTGCGATTGAAAATGTAAATTAATTTTATTTTCTATTTCTCTCTTTGTTAGGAGGCCAGACAGGAATGTAATTGCTGCATCTGCACGCCTCGTGTAGGTCAGAGAAACGTCTCTGTGCTACACGATGTCTCTAAAAAAAGACACAGAAGCCATTGATTCTGACTCGCTAGCTGTGGCTTGAAAGGGATGTGAGGTATACGCTTGTACAAAGGTTTCATCCCTACTGCACAGTGGTCGTTCAGAGCGGAGTCTGCCCCCCCTCCCCCCCCCCCCCCCTCAAACGGCGTCCCCTCTCCTACCAAAACCCCCACGCAGCTGTGCACCAAGTTGTTTTGCGTATATTCAGCGCTGTTACTACTTCCCCTCCCTGTTTCTCACGAGTAAACAGAGTCCTGCTGAGTTCTCTTTGCCAGGTAACAGTTGATACAGTCACAGATTGCACATTCAAGAACTCGCACTGCCTGAAATATACATTTACAAGCGTTGGTCCGCTACTTCAAAGAACTCTTCTCTTTCCTGCACAATTTTTACACTGCAGGTATTAGCTTTTGAATTAATTTAAAAATTTCCGTGTCAGCGTTTGCAAGAAGAAAAGCTTTGTGTCCAACTTCACCTGATAGCATTTGTGTGATAAATGTTGCTCTATTCTTGTTACACAGTTAAGCCACGATTCTATTTTCCACTTAAAGGCCAGAAGTGGCGGTGGAGGCATACTTAAATTTTCTCTCACATATGTCATCTATTCTGCTTCTGGTGCTGATAGTTGTGATTGACAACAAAATTGTTTTATGAATGACCCTCCTGGTTAATAGTGAAATGGAAAAAGAGAGACACAAATTTGAATTAATTTAAAAATCCACCACCATTACGCCACGTAAAGTTGATTTTTTTCTTCATTACATACGACGTCGAGATTGCACCTATTGAATAATATAAAATTTTAAAACACCCTGTCGCAGAGGAATTGTTTCATTTGTGCTCTATAGCACTGCGAAATCTGAGAAGCTGAGTGTGATAGCTTTGACCGCCAAAACAATGATCGATAACACCTGGAAAAATGTCAGCCCCACTTCTCTGCATACCTGCTTCAAAAAGTGCCGGTTTTTATTGCAGTATCTCGAGAATTAACGAATGCAACCTCGCCAGACTCAGGGTGATAATTTCTACCCAGTTGTGGGGAGCTGACCTTCGAAGATTTCATTCATGTTGATATGACGCCGGTGTCCATGGTGCTCTAACCGGTGCTGAACTGTTGGCCAATCAGGAGAAGGACGAGAAAGATAATGAGGAATAACCACCAACTCCAGTTACATTGAGCGGGACGAGATCATCTGTCCCTACCAAAGCTCCTACGTCCCCGCAATGGAAACGAGTGATGTTTTCTTCTGAGCTCTCAATCATTATCCCAAATTCGCTGCACGATACTAGATAGAGGTCCACTCTCTCAAAAGAAAATCAACCGCCTATTTTTCAAAATGATTTGTTGGTAAGTTTTTCATACACTGTATCTACTTACCATATATACATGTATTATTATACACATTATTAAAATAAAGATGAATGGACATACTGATGTAGTATGTAAGTATTACAATTTACTTTCACTCAATTTCTTGTTCATTTGAATTTTTTTTCTCCGTCTGTCACAATTATCTGAATTCCTATTATTTTGAACTCTCGGAAGTTTGAACTTTTCCCCTAGTCCCTTGAGTTTGAAATTATTGACAGTCGACTGTATTAATTTTTCTCGTTGTGAAGTTTATAATCCCCCGTTCTCGTCGACGGGGTCTTACGCTGTGTCATCAGTTGCACGTGGCGTCAAGCATAGAAATAGAATTGGAAGAGAATCTTTTACCATCAAAGTAGTTGTTGAATAGTTGTTAGCTTGCTTGCACACGACAGTTACAAAGATTTGCAGGAAACATATATCAAACAGCCGTAAATTATGGAATAATTTTACTTCGCTACCAGTTTCGGTGCACCATTCGCACTTTCTTCAGCCCCTATACAGGAAAGAGTTAACCCATGTAGTCCGTTGTGCTTACTAAAGGAACCACTGCATTATACTGGTTTCTGCAGATATCTTCAAAACAGACGTGGACACTTGACACATCTAACGAGAACTCAGAGTCGTTAAGCGGTTGTTGGACATCTGTTTTCCTCAAGTCACCGACGAGCCGCAGACCCGTTCTTCTATACATAGAAGATAGAATTACAGGAACTATACAGATTCCTTAAGGATCAAATAGACCTAGGCGACAGCTGTGGGGAAAATCGACGGAAAAATAGATTAGTAACAATTTACAGTGATTTATTGAGGTAAGTTTTCAGTAATTAACTGGTGTATGAATTGTTTGTGGCACTATACGCCAATGTGCATTTGCACCGGCCTGTCTTTAAACACTGGTGTAGTCCTAAACCCAATGAAAGGTGACTAACATCACTTGTATAATGTCCTGTTTGGCTCTTCTTGGCAGTGACTGTAGGTAAGCCACTCTCTTGGCAAATGCCTTTCCAAGATTGATGCCTGAAATACTCCTCTGTGATACAGACAAGGGGGAGATTGAGTCAGTAATTAAATCACTAAGGACTAAGGACTCTCATGGATATGATGGAGTGCTATCAGAATATTAAAGTACTGTACTGCACATTTTAGCCCTATATTATGACATGTTTGTAATTTATCCTTCAGAGAATGGTCAGTTTCCTGAACGATTAAAGTACTCAATAGTAAAGCCGCTTTATAAAAAGGGAGAAAGGGATGATGTAGACTATTTTACACCTATTTCTTTGCCATCAGTGTTTGCGAAAGTTATTGAAAAGGCTGTGTATGTAAGGATAACTGATCATTTTATATCACACGCTTGGCTATCAAATGTACAGTTCAGCTTTAGAAGTCGTTTAACAACTGAAAATGCTATATTCTCTTTTCTCTGTGAGGTACTGGATGGGTTAAACAAAATGTTTTGAACGTTTGGAATAGTTTTTGATTTAACTAAGGCATTTGATTGCGTTGACCATAAAATATTGCTTCAGAAGTTGGACCATTACAGAATATGGGCAGTAGCTCACAACTGGTTCACCTCTTACTTTATTAACAGACAGCAAAAAAGGGCAGTGTTGAAAATGGGTATGATGTGGGATCTAGCCGGCCGCGGTGACCGAGCGGTTCTAGGCGCTTCAGTCCGGAACCGCGCGACTGCTACGGTCGCAGGTCCGAATCCTGCCTCGTGCCTGGATGTGTGTAATGTCCTTGGGTTAGTTAGTTTTAAGTAGTTCTAAGTCTAAGGGACGGATGACCTCAGGTGTTAAATCCCATAGTTCTCAGAGCCATTTGAACCATTTTGATGTGGTGTCTGAGTGGGGTACAGTCAAGTGGGAGGTGCCCAAGGGATCAGTGTTGGGACCACTCCTGTTCCTTATCTATATAAATGATAAGCCCTCCAGTATTACGGATAGTTCTAAAATATTTCTGTTTGCTGATGACACTCGCTTGGTAGTAAAGGATGTTGTGTGTGTGACATTGGCTTGCTTTCAAATAGTGCAGTTCATGACATAAGTTCATGGCTTGTAGAAAATAAACCAACGCTAAATCACAGTAAGACTCAGTTAATACAGTTTCTAACACACAATTCAACAAAACCTGACGTTTTAATTCCACGGAATGGGCATATGATTAGTGAAACTGAACAGTTCAAATTTCTAGGTTTCAGATGGGTAGTAAACTGTCGTGGAAATCCCACGTTCAGGATCTTGTTTCATGACTTAGTGCTGCCATTTTTCTATACGAACGGTATCTGAAGTGATCGATCGTTCGGCACGAAAATTCGTCTACTTTGCCTATTTTCATTCGCTTTTGTCGTATGATATTACATTTTGGGATAATTCTTCGTCTTCTGAAAGGTATTTTCGGCTCAGGAACGGGCGGTTCGGGCAATAAGTGGTGTAATTTTACTAACCTCTTGTCGCCCTCAGTTCACGAGTCTGGGTATATTGACACTGGCCTCTCAAAATATTCATATATTTCTCAGTGTCATTCCTTGGTAGCACTATTTGTTTATTTGCAAGAATAAGCAGCTTTCTCTCAGTTAACACCCGGCAGAAATCGGAGTTCCTGAACTCTTGTGCAGAAAGGTGTTCAGTATACTGTCTCATCCATTTTCAATAAGCTACCACTAGAATTCAGAAATCTTAGCAGTAATCCACGCGCTTTCAAATAGAAACTGAAGAGTTTCCTCATGGCTCACACCTTCTATTCTGTCGAGGAGTTCCTTGAAAATGATTCTTGTTGTATTGTTGAATGCATTTACTTAAATTTATAGCTTGACTTTTTTCGGATTCATAAACATTTTATTTTTATCTTTTATGTTGTAATTTCATGTACCGACACGATTCATGACCTTGGATATTTGCTCCTAAATTTGGTCCTACGGGACTTGACGTGCAAATAAATAAATAAATAAGTCCTGAGACACTTGCTCAGTAGTCTCTTGGTGCTGTCGTGAGGTACAGTCCGGTGGTTGCAGCCGTGTGTCTGCTGATATTCACGTTTGACGGGTCAATGTCAACGTGTGAAGTATTTGAGCGGCGCAAGGCGAACGTGTAATTTACTCCTCGTGGGTGCGCACTCTCCAGAGACTAACATTCACTACGTTGCGCCTGACTTTTGGACAGGTCGGCTCTCTTTTAGGCAGTCTTCTGGAGACACAGCCGACGATAACATTTGGGAAACCTGTACAGATATTGTACAGAATTCTGGACACACAGCGAGAAGCCTGCAGCCGACGTGTAATTGACCACGAGCGACATCTTTACTATGTCCATAATACGTTGCAAGTGACAGATGTGTGCAGATCACTGTTCTATGTAGTTGTGAAAGCATTGTGTTGGAGCTAAGTGAATTAGAACGTGCGTAAATTGTTGGCGCTCGTATGATGGCTGCTGTTGTAACCAAGGTAGACGAAGTGTTTGGTGTTGGAAGAGGTACCGTATCGAAGATTCATAACGCACACAGCAAAAGCGGGAAAACATCAGCCGGTAAGTAAGTAGGCGGATGAACGTGTGTTGAGTGATCGTGGCAGACGGTAATTGAAGAGGATTGTTACGAAGGGGACGGCAGTTGTAAAAATCACTGCAAAACTCAATCTCGCACTCGTGAATCCTGTCAACACCAAAATGACGAAAAGGGAGCTGCATAAGCTGGGCGCGGCAGGGCGAGCTGGATTTGCAGATCCGATCAACAGCGGTGCAAATAACGGTAACAGGAAAACGTGATGCCGAAGTTCAAAAATGATTCAAATGGCTCTGAGCACTATGGGACTTCTATGGTCATCATTCCCCTAGAACTTAGAACTACTTAAACCTAACTAACCTAAGGACGTCACACAACACCCAGTCATCACGAGGCAGAGAAAATCCCTGACCCCGCCGGGAATCGAACCCGGGAACCCGGGCGTGGGAAGCGAGAACGCTACCGCACGACCACGAGCTGCGGACGTGATGCCGAAGTTATAGAAGCTGGGCTATGGAAGAAACTCAATTGGTAACATGGGCCTTGTTTCACACAGTTTCCAACTTCTCGCCAAGTTTACGTCTGAAGAGTGAAACACATTGCGGGGTCGGTGACAATTTGGGCAATCGTATCGTGGTACATCCATGAGCCTTATGGCTACTCTGCAAGGTTACATTACTGCCAGGGATTACGTGACCATTCAAGCTGATCTGGTCCAACACCTGGTAACACGTTTGCTCCCTGACGGCGGTGCTGGGCTCTAAGGCCACGGGGTCCCTGTCCGCAGAGCTCGAATCGTCAAGGTCTGGTTTTATAAGCACGAGGTTGAATTGTTGCACCTCCCATGGCCACCTCAGTTTCCAGATCTAAATGTAACTTAGCCTTTGTGATTTACTACGGAGAGAAGGGCGCGTGATAGTTATCCACCTCCATCATCGTTACCTTGAACTTGCCACAGTTTTCCAGAAGAGTGGAATAAGATCCTGCGAAAATCATACAGGACCCGTATTTATCTGTTGCGAGGAGACTGGAAGCTGTTTTGATTGCCGGGGGTTTCCTGCACCGTACTAGACGTTGTAATATGTTGTGTTCTTGGTGTTTCCATATTTTTGTCCACTCCATGTACACTTGTATCTAAAAACTACTTCCTCATCCTATTCCACGACATAATCATACAACAGATGTCGTTACGATCGTGTTCTGCACGGAAGATGGAAATGCGATCAAGAGAGAACCACGCCAGTATTACGTAAGGGCATCTGTTAAGCGTGGTAGTGTTTGCAGGGTGGTCCCACATCCAGAATCCCTTCGTACACAGTCACAGACGGAGCAGTACGGCACACCTACCAGACCGTCTGCTGTGGAGGGCCCTAGGAAGAATGGAAGCAGGAGAGTTCAAACTGATGTGGCCCGATGGCTTAATGTGAATCTTTCTGTTGTTCCTCGGATGAGGTGACAGTTTCTAGAGACCAAAACTGTATCCCGAATACCAGGACAGGGCCGACCACGTGTGACATCAGAAAGAGTGGGCCGTTACTTGGCTGTTAAGACCACGACGGTACCGCCTTACTACTGCACTGCAACGGCATCTGACCTCGCAGCATCCCCTGGACGTGTTGTATCGAGGCAAGCGGTGTACATAAGGCTTCAGCAGAATGGCCTGTATTGTTGGAGACCTGCTGTTCAAATGTGTGTGAATTCTTAAGGGCCCAAACTGCTGAGGTCATCGGTCCCTAGACTTACACACTACTTAGATTAACTTGAACTAACGTTTACTAAGAACAATACACACCCTTGCCGGAGGGAGGACTCGAACCTCCGGCGGGAGGGACCGCTCAATCCATGACATGGCGCCATAAACCGCGCGGCCACTCCGCGCGGCCGAGACCAGCTGTCTGGCGTGCCTTCACAGGAGGGAACATCCACAGTGAAGTTGTCAACATGCCACCTGGACGGTCGAATGGTGAGCCGATGTTCTTTTCACAGATGAGTCCGATTTGATCTGGAGAGTGATTCAAGACGGATTCGCATCTGGAGGGCACGTGGAACACGGTTTCGGGACAAACACAGAGACCGATATCGAGGAAGATCCCTAATGATGTCTGCAGGAATCATGTTGCCGACTCATGAAATTGTACAGGTGAATCAGCAAGATTTAGCTGCTATTAGGTAGCGTGTGGAGACCTTGGGACCTCATGCGCGGTTTTTGCGAGGTGCTGTGGGCCCAGACTTCGTATTGCTGGTCGATAATGCTCGACCTCATAGAGATACAAGTTCTGAGGTTGGCACTACGGCACCGACACCGAAGACAGCGCCCTCTAGCCGGCGCTGTGCAGCTCTACAAGCGCCGCTGCAGATTCTACCCATTTGAACCCGAGTAGACGACCAAGCGACATTGTTTCTATTTCATAGTGGGCGAGCCACTACAGATTTTGCCTGTGTAACTTCTGTGAGCTTTGACACATCCGGCTTCGCACCTACGTGCTCCTCAGTGCAAAGTTATGTATTCATATTCATCCTATAGCAAAGATGATTTAAATTTAAACGCAGTACCGAAGCATTTCACCTCTTCCTGCTCCTACTCGCTTCCTACATTCCGCCTACCCGTCAGTTTACAGGAGCAGACCCACGCGCCACTTACCAGGCGGGATATAAAAGTACGCATGGTGTAGCCTGCTCGCTCTCTTGATTTGAATCCCGTAGAGCATGTCTGGGATGCACAAGGCAGACGGATTGCATCACGACAGCTACCACCAACAACTCTCCAAGACTTGTGAACAGCTATATAGGAAGAATGGGCGTTATTGCCTCAGGCCGGTATTGGTTCCATAGGTGGCCACACCCCATACTGAGCACAGTAACCAACTGTCAGAGCGTGTGTGCAAAAACGTTAAGTTAGAAGAAACCGAAGAACATTTTTGTCTATCGTTATAGATGTTGCAGTTCATTACGTCCCATATTCTTCACATTGTTTCTATACATTGTTTATATTGCTTTGTGGCAAAATAAACGCAACATTGCAAAATTTCCGTTTGTTGCTTTAATTTTGGACACCAGTGTGTGTGTCTTGTGGCAAGACACACATGCAGCCAAATTTTTAAAATTGAGCCTGTCTGCCTGCGCATTGTACAGACGCGACGTGGTGGCCTTCCGCAGAGCCGGCGGCCGAGAGGGCCTGGTGTGACAACGGCCATTGGGGCAGCCCAGGGCGACGGCTGACGCGCTGTGAGGGGCGCGGGCAGGGGACGGGGCAGCAAAGCCCCTTTTTGTCTGCGGCCGCAGGGCCATCGGAGCGCCGGAGGTGCGGCCTTTCACTGCCCATCAGCTGGCGCCGCCTCTCCAGCGCGGAGAGCTCAGGGCTCAACGTACGCCGTGATGGATATCCCGCGCCTCGGCCCCTAGCCGGCCGTTTACAACACGCTTCCCGTGTCCGGATAAGTGCAGCGCTTCCGTCGCGAGCAGAAGACATTATGTGATGGCTCGTCAGCAGGCCCTTTACTTTTGGTTGCTTTTTATGGGCGCTTGGTCAATGTAAAGTTTCTGAAAGACGATGTTGTTTCGATAGTTGTCTGATTATTTGACTTCCTTTTATCCTATATACCTGACATTTTTCCATGATGTATGGTAGCTTAACGATTCCATTGTAGTTGTTTAAGGAGAAAGACCGACTGATAAAGGTCACCTTATCCTACATTTATCGCCGGCCGCTGTGGCCAAGCGGTTGTAGGCGCTTCAGTCGCAGGTTCGAATCCTGCCTCAGGCATGGATGTTTGTGATGTCCTTAGGTTGGTTAGGTTTAAGTAGTATTAAGTTCTAGGGGACTGATGGCCTCAGATGTTAAGTCCCATAGTGCTCAGAGCCATTTGAACCAACATTTATCAAGGAAAATTTCAATTTGCATTTCGGACGCCCTCAAATAGACTGCTGCTGCACATGTGAATATCTGAAGTCCCGGAATGTGCTAAAACGACCGCATTCATCTAACTTCTTTTATGCGCAAAATCTTTATTTTTCACAAAATGGGGTCAGGGATTTTCTCTGCCTCGTGGTGACTGGGTGTTGTGTGATGTCCTTAGGTTAGTTAGGTTTAAGTAGTTCTAAGTTCTAGGGGACTGATGACCATAAATGTTAAGTCCCATAGTGCTCAGAGCCATTTGAACCATTTTTTTTTTCACAAAATGAAACGAACCCTGGTATTCAGACAAATGTTATGCATTACCTACATTTTTTCAGGAGAAAAAAACAAATAATTTAAGAGTAATTACATTCTTATTAGTTTTCTCGCAACTAGTTTGGAATGATTAAGATCCTTTTGGCGTATAGCAATTCAACTGCTCGTTAGAACCATTGCGGTAAGTTCGTCATGATTTCCTTGCAGTGCTCCCACTAGTATCTTAATCGATAGTATGACGAAGCTATCCGTACTCTGTGATGTATTACTTCCCTAAGCTTCATTATTAAGACTCAGATTTCTTGACTATTAAGCATTTACAGCCTGACTATCAGTTCGCACTCTCTCTCTCTCTCTCTCTCTCCCCGCCCCCCCACCTCCACCCGCTCTCTCTCTAGAAACGGGCTGGACGTGTTAATCACACTTTATTTAATATGTCCAGTGATTCCTATTTCTTTGTTTGGACTTGCACCTGCTTGTTACTCAAATTGTGTGAGGATTAACGGCGAATGGAATGTAGCAGACTAACACGCATTTCACGTGTATTAAGGTCAACACACATGAATTTTAACCAGATCTGTCGGTCTTCTGGTGTGTACTATTCCCTTTTCGCCTCACATTAAAAAGATTTAATTACTTCCAGAAACCCCTGCTAGACGAGATTGAGTTCTGTGTCATTACAGTAGCACAGTACACGCAGCGAAAGACTGGCAGGTGAGATCAATTACTTCAGCTAATAGGGAATCAGTGGCCGAATTAATTAGACGTCCGATTCCCAATCGCCATTCCACGTTCATTTAATTTAAATCATTTCCACTATGTTTACAATCAGTCTTCTGAGTGGTTCGATACAGTACATCAGGAAATCCTTTCATTGGCCATTCTCTCAGTTTCAGAGCAGCACTTCCCCCTATGTCCTCAGTTATCGTTTGGATGTATTCCAATTTCAGTTTTACCCTCTACAGCTCCCTTTAGTACCATGGAAGTTGTTCCCTGGTTTCTTAACACATGTTCTATCATCCTGTCCTTTTATATTGTCAGTGTTTTCTGCGTGTTCCTTTCTTCATCGGTTTTTGTAGAACTCCTCATTTTTTATCCTATAAATCCCCCTAATTTTTAACAACATTGTATATGACCACACGTCAAATTCTTCGGTTCTCATCTTTCCTGATTCTCCAACCGTCTGCAAATCACTGCAACACAATAACGTTGCTAAGAAATGTCTTCCTCGGTTTGGCACTAGCATTTTGCTCTTGTCCAGGAATACCCTCTCTACATGCTTTTTATGTGCTTTTTGCTTTGCTCCGTCACATGTTGTATTCTTTCCAAGGTAGAAAAATTCCTTAACTTCGTCTGCTTCGTGGTCACCACTCTTGATATTAAGTTCCTCAATATTCCCGTTACTGATACTTCTGATTACTTTCATATTTCTTCGCTTTACTCTCTATCCATTTCCTGCTCTAATTACACTGTTAATTTCCATTCACACGACCTCTAATTCGAGAAGCATAGCAACAACATCAGTGGATCTTGTTATCGTACATGACCGCCTCCGAATTTTACTGTTGGCACTACACAAGCTGCCAGATGACGTTCACCGGGCATTTTCCATACCCACACCCTGCCATCGGATCACCACATTGTCTACCGTGATTCGTTGTTCCTCTGTTAGATCGTCGTTTGGCATTTACCGGCATGATGTGTGTCTTATGAGCAGCTGCTCGATCATGAAAACGAGTTTTCTCACCTCCCGCCTAACTGTCATAGTACTTGCAATGGATCCTGATGCAGTTTGGAATTCCTGTGTGATAGTCTGGATAGATGTCTGCCTATTACACATTACGACTCTCTTCAACTGTCGGCGGTCTCTGTCAGTCAATAGACGAGGTCGGCCTGTACGATTTTGTGCTGTATGTGTCCCTTCACGTTTCCACTTCACTGTCACATCGGAAACAGTGGACCTAGGGATGTTTAAGACTGGATATCTCGCGTATGGACGTATGACACAAGTGACACTTAATCACCTGACCACGTTCGAATTCCGTGAGTTCTGTGCAGCGGCCGATTCTGCTCTCAAGATGTCTAAGACTACTGAGGTCGCTGATATGGAGTACCTGGCAGTAGGTGGCAGCACAATACACCTAATAGGAAAAACGTGTGTTTTGGGTATTTTCGGATTCTTCTGATCACACAGTGTATATTCCTACCTTACACCATTTTCATTCTCACCAGCCAGGTTATCCGAGTGCGCTAATTCGCTGCTACCTGTGTAACTAACCTGTTTCTACGGGTTATTACTTCAAGAGTGGGAATGGAAATGCTTATTGATTGTGAAACTAACGTGAGAAGATTAGGGTCGCCACCGACTCTAACCATACAACTAATCAAAGGTTTGGCCGAGTCGGAAAATAAATTAATTTGATCACAGACCAAAAACTCATAAAAATTCGTACGTCGTGATATCGCTCATAGGAGATGCGATGTAATTAATAGTATTTCGAGTGCACTGTCCACGAGAATCAACCATTTAAAGTAAAATAGTACACGCATGAACACTGTGCAGAAGATCAGCTCCCAGCAACACACCTGAAAATAAGACTTAATCTAAAGCATTTGTTTTAAAATAAAAGGGGAAACTAATCACTGGACCTGTGCGTAAGGAAACGCGTTGGATGTGCTAACAGGAAAGCTACGAGGTGAGTGGCTTAGGTGCAAAAACGTAACCTCGGAATGTAAGAGAAGATTGTGTATAAAATCATTTATTCCTACGATATAGATGTGAGGCATGTACACAATTCCTGATAACATTAATTCCTAAAACATTAAAGAAAAGCATCGATAGATACACCGTTATAATCTACACCTAAAATCATTGGTTTGAATCATTCATACAACTTCTGTTGCGTGATCACTGATCGCAATAACTCGTGAAACGGTACACGTTTCGCAGTACACTCGCGTGCCCACGTGGTTTGTGGAGACGCAATTTCTAGGTATCGTGGCCAAATTGCAACAATATCACATCACACAATCATGAACAGTTAACATTCTTTAAAACAAACATGAGACCAGACAGTTAGTGATGACGGTAGCCCAACAAACTCTAATGTTCAACCACGTGATTGGCTCCCCACGGACGAAAGATACATAAAGCAAGGAAAATTTACGAGAAGGCAAAGCTATTAATATTTAGAAAAACGAAAGCTTGTACAGGCACAGCTGAAAGCAAACAGACATTCATACAGAAGCGAGTGCTCTCTTCTTATCGACACCTTTGTGTGGCGCTCTTCCGGCGGATCCAAGTCTGCTATAGAAATTTACTAAAAGAAAAATCTGCGAAAGTTCTGTATTCCTTGCTACGACAAGGTAAAGCAGTCTTTCAGAAGTGAAAAGCGAGACCAAAAGCTAACAAACAGCTCTCCTCTCGCCAAGTAACAACGGGCCACGAGGTCAGTCTAACTCACCCTTCTTCGACCGGAGCACAGCTGTGGACGCTCCCGCACCTGCGGCAGACTGCCCCGCTTTTTCTCCTCCAGCCTCTTCCACGCTCCGCGTGGCCCGAAAAACCCAAAGATGCCATTTCCGCCTCCAACCTAACGCAGGTGGATTTCTCACCAGTAGCGTAAACCTCTTTGCCTACTTGACCACTACGAGAGTTGGCTATTATGTACAATTACTGCTGAATCTGTATGACTATCGCAGACTTTCTGCAGCAGACTACGCCACCGTCTAGCAACGTGACACACAACGACATTCATTCAATCACACCACTATTGGAGATTTGAAAAAAGAGAAACAAGGAAAAGGAAGAGAAATGCTAGTGAAATTGGGCTACCGGACCCTTTCACCTGGACTCGGTTAGACGCGCCGGCCCCATATCGAATCCACGAGGCGGATTAACGACGAGGGCCGTATAGCGGCCAGCCTGGATCTGGTTTTTAAGCGGTTTTTCACATCCCACTAGGTAAATACTCGGCTGGTCCCGATGTCCAACCGACTCGCAGACATTTGAAAACGTTTGCACTATTTCATGGCTTACACTAGACGCAAACAGTTAGGGTACACTAATTCCGTCCTAGGGGGTACGGGGTGGCGGCAGGAAGGGCATCCGGCCACCCTCTGACACTATCTATCTATATCAGAATCCCACTCCAGCTAATGCCGGATCTGGGTGCTGATGAGTCCTCTCCATTTGGCTTGGTCCTCCCACCACTTTTCTTCCTCCACTTGCTGCCAGGTCACACCTCTCCTTTCTACAGATATTCTCACTCCCATTTTCCACCGTGTTCTTGGGTGCCCTCTAGGTCTTTTCCGATCCATCTTTAGTTCTTTCATAATTTTGGGGAGTGTCTGCCCATGCATCCTCTTGACATGGCCATACCATCTTAAACTCTTTCTTTCAATTTCTTCTCTCATACTTTCTTGTTTGAGGTCCTTTCTAATCTCTACATCCCTTACTCTGTCCATTCTTGTTTTTCCCTTAACTGCTCTGAGAAATTTCATTTCCCCTGCTTGCAGTCTGCTCCAGTCCCTTTCTGTCATTGTCCATGTTTCTCCACCATAGGTGACAATAGGGATGTAATAATTCTTATACATAAGGAGTTATGCTCTTTCTGAAACTTCATTATTCCAATCAGGTGTTTTATTGTTTGGTAGAATTTGCCTCCCTTCTGTAACCTCCTATTAATTTCGTTCGTTATTCTTCTATCCCTAGATATTTCACTCCCTAAATAAGTAAAACTTTCTACCACTTTGAGGGGTTCTCCATTCAAGGTAATATTTCTGTTGATTCCTTTCTCTCTTCCAAATACCATTACTTCACTCTTATCTTTATTTATTTTTAATCCATACCTTTTCATTATTTCCTTCCACGCATCAAGCTGTAACTGTAAATCTACCTCTTTATCACCCCATATTACCATATCATCTGCAAAAATCATCTTTTTGTCTTTTTATTTTACTATATTTTTAACTGCCCTATTCATTCCCTCCATCACAACATTAAAAAGTGCAGGAGATGGAATACTTCCTTACTTAAGTCCTTGTCTTATTTCGAAGTATTCAGAGTTCCCCAATGATGTTCTAATTCTACAATTGTGTCCTCTGTACATTGTCTTTATAACATTAATGTATCCATCTTCTATATCTATGTTCTTCATTTCTTCCCAGAGTCTTTCCCTGTCAACTGAGTCATATGCTCTGACACTGACATTGCCAAATCCATAGTAACAGGACCGACCACACGTTGAAGTGGGACAAAGGGCCAAGAAAATGACGATGATGGTGACACCATTTTCATATTTGGTGTTCCATTCTTATTGTTACATCATGATTATTGAACTAATATTCTGTATTATCAGCCTTTCCCTATAGTTTACTATTATTTTTCTCAGAACCTTCATCTTGCACCAGTTTACATCGTCGAACACTTTTCCCAGCTAGACAAATGCTGCATGTGTTGTCTTGATTTTTCTTAAATCTTGCTTCTATTATTTGTCACAACATCAGAACTGCCTCTCTGGTTTCCTTCCCGTTCCTGCAACCAAGCTATTCGTCATCTGACCGATCCTTAGTGTCTTTTCCATTATTTTGTACTATATTCTTATATTCTACGTTTAATTCGTGTCATCAGCTTGAACGCATTAGCCATTACGCTGATTGTGTGATAGTTTTCACACTTATCTGACCTTCCTATTGTAGCGACTAGGCCCTTGCGATTATAGCAGATGGAGTGTTGTTAATCACTTGAAGATAATGTTATCAAACCAATCAACGAATCGGCGGGGACTGAGATCGAAGATTAATAAATGACATCACACCTCAAACATAGAAAAAGCAACAGGTGTTGAAGTGCGAAAGCTACGGCACTGCTGACGCATCGGTGCCAACGATGGAAAAAATTTGGAAATTTGTGGTAAGGTCGTGTGGGACGAAAGTGCTACTCTCATCGGTCCCTAAGCTTATACACTATTTAAACTAACTTACACTAAGGACAACACACACACACACACACACACACACACACACACACACACACACACACACACACACTCACACACACGCTGGAAGGGCGACTCGAACCTCGGACGTGGCTAGCCGTGCGATCCGTGACAAGATGCCCCGTGGAGTAGGTCGCTGCACGTGAGGAGACAGGTCCAACGAGATGAAGCGACCACCTCGAGCGGGGAACGGGTTACTGTGTGAGATCACTTTAATACTTACTGCCTGTGAGTTTAAATCGGCTCACGGTCTCGATAACATATAACAAAGGATCTTTTCATTGACGTTCTCATTACCCACCTGGCCCCGGATGTAGTCGAGCGTTCACGATGTAAGTCAAGCAAGGCAACTAGTGTGATATTAGAAGCTCGTTGCGGGGACCGTAGTTCCCGTAGGCCCCGTGACGGAAGCATTTTACTTTACCGCGCTTGAGCAACCATCGTAGTTACTGCAAGCTTTTAATCGGTAATCTCGGTACTTATACTGGGCTGCTTTTGAACTGAGGGAAATTCTTGAACTAAGATGACTACTCACAAAGCGAGGCGCCTAGCAACTTCAAGCAACTGTATCCGACTGGAGCTGGGTTTTCCAGGACCGTCGTCACCACGGACACACTGCACTTCCGCGATAGGTGAAAAGGCACTCGTAGCCAACATAACTGGAGGGGGGAAGTGAAGTGCTAACAGTCCCTGTGTACCACACTGAACGTGCTCCTCGGTTGTTTAGGTTACCGGACCTGTTTGAATGCCAACACACTGAAGCGCTCGACGAGTTGGTGTCCCTACACCACCGCTTGCCCTCTGATCATATTTAAGTGTAACGTCTCCAAATTTTAAGTCAACCCGCCATCTCCAGGGCTTTGAATATTAACTAATGTTTAGCCCTCTCCCTCCGATGGTCCGCCTTTCAGGCATGACATCGGTGTGATTCGCTGATGGTAGAAAATTTGCTTTTATACAAAAATTGGATGATTTAATTAAGGAAATTTTTAATTACTCAGTTGATAGGTCTTTGATCGGTATCAATCATCTAGTCATCTCGCTGGCAGTGTGAATCTGTAATCGGATTTTAGTTCAATGTTCTCTCTTTTTTTATATTTTTGGGACTGAACAAGGCAGTCTTGGTGGCACCGCCACTTGCTATTTCTATCCAAGAAAAGTTGCACTATCTCCGGGATTGAGTGGATGACATATTTTTCTAGAGTAACGAAAAGAAATGGTCTCATAAAAAAAGGATCAACGAAAGCAAAATAAGATGTACCGTGTTCCGCTAAGCGGTAATTCCATAAAAAATTAGCGTAATGGACAACGTTGCTTATGATGATACTGATGTAATATAGTAAAAAACGTGCATCAAGTGGAAACGATGTGGCAGTTCTCTGATAACACTCTTGGCAATATCACTTAAAAATAAAATTTGCTTCTTAATTTTATCTATTGATGTCATCGTTTCTTCCATGATTGTATTACTTTCGTAAAATAAAAAAGAAACCGCTTCCAGTCACAATTTCAATACACAATGTACCTTTGGATAGTTTGACAGTCTGTATCCGTTTTGTTCCAAATTTAGGTTGATTATAGTCCTGGTAAGATTACGCTGGTATATTGCAAAGTGGCACATTGTGAATATACGTTTACAAGACTAAGACGAATCGAAAAGTAAGTTACTCTTTACAGTAATGCATGGTTTTGAGGTACTGTTTAAGTAAACATGTTTGTGTGCATATATACTCTTTCCATTTTACAGCACGTTTATAATACGAGTCAAAAGATTTCAAACATAAATACACTCCTGGAAATGGAAAAAAGAACACATTGACACCGGTGTGTCAGACCCACCATACTTGCTCCGGACACTGCGAGAGGGCTGTACAAGCAATGATCACACGCACGGCACAGCGGACACACCAGGAACCGCGGTGTTGGCCGTCGAATGGCGCTAGCTGCGCAGCATTTGTGCACCGCCGCCGTCAGTGTCAGACAGTTTGCCGTGGCATACGGAGCTCCATCGCAGTCTTTAACACTGGTAGCATGCCGCGACAGCGTGGACGTGAACCGTATGTGCAGTTGACGGACTTTGAGCGCGGGCGTGTAGTGGGCATGCGGGAGGCCGGGTGGACGTACCGCCGAATTGCTCAACACTTGGGGCGTGAGGTCTCCACAGTACATCGATGTTGTCGCCAGTGGTCGGCGGAAGGTGCACGTGCCCGTCGACCTGGGACCGGACCGCAGCGACGCACGGATGCACGCCAAGACCGTAGGATCCTACACAGTGCTGTAGGGGACCGCACCGCCACTTCCCAGCAAATTAGGGACACTGTTGCTCCTGGAGTATCGGCGAGGACCATTCGCAACCGTCTCCATGAAGCTGGGCTACGGTCCCGCTCACCGTTAGGCCGTCTTCCGCTCACGCCCCAACATCGTGCAACCCGCCTCCAGTGGTGTCGCGACAGGCGTGAATGGAGGGACGAATGGAGACGTCGTCTTCAGCGATGAGAATCGCTTCTGCCTTGGTGCCAATGATGGTCGTATGCGTGTTTGGCGCCGTGCAGGTGAGCGCCACAATCAGGACTGCATACGACCGAGGCACACAGGGCCAACACCCAGCATCATGGTGTGGGGAGCAAACTCCTACACTGGCCGTACACCACTGGTGATCGTCGAGGGGACACTGAATAGTGCACGGTACATCCAAACCGTCATCGAACCCATCGTTCTACCATTCCTAGACCGGCAAGGGAACTTGTTGTTCCAACAGGACAATGCACGTCCGCATGTATCCCGTGCCACCCAATGTGCTCTAGAAGGTGTAAGTCAACTACCCTGGCCAGCAAGATCTCCGGATCTGTCCCCCATTGAGCATGTTTGGGACTGGATGAAGCGTCGTCCCACGCGGTCTGCACGTCCAGCACGAACGCTGGTCCAATTGAGGCGCCAGGTGGAAATGGCATGGCAAGCCGTTCCACAGGACTACATCCAGCATCTCTACGATCGTCTCCATGGGAGAATAGCAGCCTGCAATGCTGCGAAAGGTGGATATACACTGTACTAGTGCCGACATTGTGCATGCTCTGTTGCCTGTGTCTATGTGCCTGTGGTTCTGTCAGTGTGATCATGTGATGTATCTGACCCCAGGAATGTGTCAATAAAGTTTCCCCTTCCTGGGACAATGAATTCACGGTGTTCTTATTTCAATTTCCAGGAGTGTATGTTGCATTTCTACAAATACACAGGTGTTATTATTTCAAAGGTGATACGAAGTTATCATGTTATTAATTATACATAGATATCATTTATAAAACTAATATTTGTGAATATCTTAAATGTGGTCGTACTTTATCATATGGTTGCCCAGTGTAATATTTCTTTATTTAGTTTTGTAATCTTATTTTCACAAAGTTTTACTTTGTGATACAGCAACACAGTATTACCAGGATCAGAATTAAACTAAATATTGAAAGAAAATTGATGTAGGCTGTCACAGCACCTGAAGATGAGCCGCCAGGTGTCGAAAAGCACTGTGCCTTACGATAAAATCACGATTGTGACTCAACGCGGTTGTTCTTTATTGTACGAAAATTATTCACCTTTCCGTTCCGAAGTAGAAGTATTGGAAGCTACGTTTTCCCTCTTTTCCTTTATTGAGCGATTGAAACATCGATTCCTGCAACTCTGACAATCCAAGTTCTTCATGAGATTTTTGATTAGTCATTTCCCTCCGCCAACAAAAATTTAATGGGATAGAATATAATGACACGTTGCGATCCCATAATCTCCAGGGTGGCAAACCTTTATCGCCATGTCAGGATTAGGGTAATTACATATTAAGGAGCTCTTCAAAGTATCAGCGATGTTAATTAATCTTTACTATAGTTTGTGATTTTATTGTGTTGCGAGGATAAACGAAAGAGATAAAGTAGACAGTAATGACGTTCCACTGTAGAAGCATTGTCCATAATTTTAGCTGGTCGGAGTGGTAATAAGTAAGTTAGACTTTTCGCCAAGATCCTCTTTTGTTGTAAGGAAGCCTATGTGCTATATCTGGAGGGTCCTTCGCAGAGAACTACTGCAGAGAGGCGCCAGAGAAGCGGTCTGTATGTCAGAAGAAGTCAATGTTTGGGAACCTGCCAAAAACTGCGCAAATGAGCACAGTTAGGTTAGCAATGAACAGCAGAGCTCTCTGCGCAGTCGGCCGTTTTATCGGAGCAAGAGCTCTGTCTCAGTGGGACTTGATGTCTTCTGCCGTCAAGACGCTTTTCCGTGTCTGATACAGTCCATCTGCAAATCACGTAGTCGTACCGTTTAGGCTTCATGCTGACACAGTGTGTCTAAGAGCTACAGGCGCCAGAGAGTTGATAAGAGATTGTCTATTAATCTAACAAGCAGTTAAGGATTTTGTTGTCCACTAGCTGCGACGGGTCACCCAAAATCACGATGGCAATATCGACGTCTTCATTCCGTCACTGAGCTAGTCTGCCACGTTCTATGTCATATGCTATATTATTTTCTCTCTCGCTCGCCCTTAATTAAGTCTTCTATTCCCGC
Source organism: Schistocerca serialis cubense (assembly GCF_023864345.2). Lineage (NCBI taxonomy): Eukaryota > Metazoa > Arthropoda > Insecta > Orthoptera > Acrididae > Schistocerca > Schistocerca serialis. The sequence continues at coordinate 319,481,142 of NC_064645.1, read as the reverse complement.
ATTTTGTGTCCTCTAATTATTTATGTGTGGTGTTTTCTGACTGAAAAATGTTTTCTTCTGGTCCAGTAGTACCTTTCTGATGTCCAGGAACGTTTACCATCTATTTCAGTGCTTTCCTTCCGGTTCAATCTGTGGGATAATTTTTTGATATGCTTGTAGGTCTTTCTGAAAATATACTTGTTTAATTGAGTCTGTGGTTGACTCGTCTTCAAGCAGAGTTAAGTTATTCTCTTCTGTCCATAATGTGTTAACTGTGTTTTGAAGTAGATGAATTCGATCTTTTAGTTATGGAGCAGAGTAGTTAGTGCTAGTTTCCTAGCCACACAGCCGGGAACGCGTTTCAGCTCCTCACACTGCACCTGATTATCAACAACTTTCCATGTACCTATGGCATGTGAAGACTACGGTGCCATACTAAGCAGTAAAGAGGTAGCAACGGGAGGGCTTCAAGTGTGCAGGTCGACGGACGATGATCAACTGTAGACTAACGAGGAGAAAACATAAGTGACATAACCCGACTTCCCAGAAACTTTACGCAGTGGAAAAATGGTTCAAATGGCTCTGAGCACTATGGGACTCAACTGCTGTGGTCATAAGTCCCCTAGAACTTAGAACTACTTGAACCTAACTAACCTAAGGACATCACACACATCCACGCCTGAGGCAGGATTCGAACCTGCGACCGTAGCGGTCGTGCGGTTCCAGACTGTAGCGCCTTTAACCGCTCGGCCTACGCAGTGGAAGAGGAATCAAAATATGCGAACACGTCTCTCGGCTTATGTGTGATACTCGATCGTTTCTGAGAAATGACGATCAACGTTTTTGAGGTGCTTCATGTGCTTTTTAGCGAGTAAATAGTCCAGTCGAAGCGGTGACACAGTGACTAGCTTCGCGGCCTGTCATTTATGCGTCTCGTGTTTGAAATGTCTTTTTTTTTTTTTTATTTGTCTGCTCGTGCTTATAGAAGGGTATTACATGAATGTTCCTTATCACGTTAGGTGATGCAAGGGCATTACATTAATTACGTGTCACACATTTGTCATATAATATAGGTGGATGTGATATTTTGAGAGTTTGCAATCTTTTTAAATTCTCATATTCTTATATTTAATTCTTACATCAATTATTACATTAATTCTTATGTATTATTATTATGCTTATTCTTCAGGAAGGTTTGTTGCATTCCCTTTAATGATACCGATAGTAGAATACTTCGAAACATAGAAACCCCGAACACCATAGGCATCGTGCGAAGGCAGATTTGCCACAGTGACATTTCTTCGTACTAATCGCACTCGGGGAAGAAACGTCGTTAACGTTTCTGACGAGATCACGCGTTGGCAATAATTTCGTCGCAAACCATGCATCGCGGATTATTTTACATAAACTGGCATCTGGAACTGATTATGAATCAAGGTACACTACAGAAATTTCATCGAAAGCAGTGTCAAATAATTTTCTGATTCTTTCATTATTTAATTCATTCATTAGGCATACTATTAGTAGATTAATAACGTTACTATGACATAACGTTCGATACATTCCTGTAACAATCCCCTACGCACATTGATAGGTAAACGAAAAACAAAAACACAAATAATATTCAGGTTTCGAACCCCGGGTGAGACAGGGAAGCCGCGATGCTAGCCACTGTGCCACTGCTTTCGTTGAACTATTTACTCACTAAAATATACAGCGTGTTTCAACAAGAATATACGTTTTTCGAATGCACATATTTATAAAACCTTACGACATACGAATATGAAACTTTACACACATACACTCCTGGAAATTGAAATAAGAACACCGTTAATTCATTGTCCCAGGAAGGGGAAACTTTATTGACACATTCCTGGGGTCAGATACATCACATGATCACACTGACAGAACCACAGGCACATAGACACAGGCAACAGAGCATGCACAATGTCGGCACTAGTTCAGTGTATATCCACCTTTCGCAGCAATGCAGGCTGCTATTCTCCCATGGAGACGATCGTAGAGATGCTGGATGTAGTCCTGTGGAACGGCTTGCCATGCCATTTCCACCTGGCGCCTCAGTTGGACCAGCGTTCGTGCTGGACGTGCAGACCGCGTGAGACGACGCTTCATCCAGTCCCAAACATGCTCAATGGGGGACAGATCCGGAGATCTTGCTGGCCAGGGTAGTTGACTTACACCTTCTAGAGCACGCTGGGTGGCACGGGATACATGCGGACGTGCATTGTCCTGTTGGAACAGCAAGTTCCCTTGCCGGTCTAGGAATGGTAGAACGATGGGTTCGATGACGGTTTGGATGTACCGTGCACTATTCAGTGTCCCCTCGACGATCACCAGTGGTGTACGGCCAGTGTAGGAGATCGCTCCCCACACCATGATGCCGGGTGTTGGCCCTGTGTGCCTCGGTCGTATGCAGTCCTGATTGTGGCGCTCACCTGCACGGCGCCAAACACGCATACGACCATCATTGGCACCAAGGCAGAAGCGACTCTCATCGCTGAAGACGACACGTCTCCATTCGTCCCTCCATTCACGCCTGTCGCGACACCATTGGAGGCGGGCTGCACGATGTTGGGGCGTGAGCGGAAGACGGCCTAACGGTGTGCGGGACTGTAGCCCAGCTGCATGGAGACGGTTGCGAATGGTCCTCGCCGATACCCCAGGAGCAACAGTGTCCCTAATTTGCTGGGAAGTGGCGGTGCGGTCCCCTACGGCACTGCGTAGGATCCTACGGTCTTGGCGTGCATCCGTGCGTCGCTGCGGTCCGGTCCCAGGTCGACGGGCACGTGCACCTTCCGCCGACCACTGGCGACAACATCGATGTACTGTGGAGACCTCACGCCCCACGTGTTGAGCAATTCGGCGGTACGTCCACCCGGCCTCCCGCATGCCCACTATACGCCCTCGCTTAAAGTCCGTCAACTGCACATACGGCTCACGTCCACGCTGTCGCGGCATGCTACCAGTGTTAAAGACTGCGATGGAGCTCCGTATGCCACGGCAAACTGGCTGACACTGGCGGCGGCGGTGCACAAATGCTGCGCAGCTAGCGCCATTCGACGGCCAACACCGCGGTTCCTGGTGTGTCCGCTGTGCCGTGCGTGTGATCATTGCTTGTACAGCCCTCTCGCAGTGCCCGGAGCAAGTATGGTGGGTCTGACACACCGGTGTCAATGTGTTGTTTTTTCCATTTCCAGGAGTGTATTTATGAACGCCTCAAGTTCAGATTACTGATGTTCAGCATGGCGTCCACCAGCGATACGAGTAATATCACATCGAATCTCAAATTTCCCCCATACCCGGGAAGCATGTCCTTCGTCACTGATGTTATGGCAGTACGGATCTAGGCGCTGCAGTCCGGAACCGCGCGACTGCTACGGTCGCAGGTTCGAATCCTGCCTCGGGGATGGATGTGTGTGATGTCCTTAGGTTAGTTAGGTTTAAGTAGTTCTAAGTTCTAGGGGACTTTACTGTATGATTAAATGATGATGGCGTCCTCTTGGGTAAAGTATTCCGGAGGTAAAATAGTCCCCCATTCGGATCTCCGGGCGGGGACTACTCAAGAGGATGTCGTTGTGCGAAAGCGTTATCATTGCCAATAGCATCAAGAATTTCATTACAAAATGCCACATGTTTGTGTTGGTCATCAGGACTTAGAATTTGTAACAGCTGTAACCTGTACTGCTTCGTAACCAACCGACGTCTCAAAACACGCCAAATTGTTGTTGTAGGCAGTTGGAACTCCCCACTGGAACGACGAGTTGATTTTGAAGGACTACGGCGGAAAGAAGTTCGAATTCGTGCAACATTTTGTTCAGGAACATGAGGGTGGTCAGGACTCTTTCCTTTACATACACGTCCTATGTCTAGGAATTGTCGATATCATCTGCAAATGTTCCACCCATTCAGAGGATCAATTTGGTACCTCAATCTGAAACGTCTTTGCACTGTAATCACGGAATTGCACTACACAAACTTGAGAACACAAAATGATTTCTGCTGCGGAGTAGCCATTTTAAACAAATGACGGTTACCAAACAAAACAAAAGACAACTGAGATATAGCGGCTATCAATATAAACTAGACCATGTATTCGTTTCTCCAATAGCAGAGCCGAGGTGCAGCGGTCGTTAGGCTGGTCAAAGTAATACTTTGTAATACGTATATTCTTTTTGAAACATCCTGTACATAAAGTACTTCGAAAACTTTGACCGTCGTTTTCTCAGAAACGGTAGAGTGTCCACAGATAAGCCGAGACACATTTTCGCTTATTTTGACTCCTCTTCCACTGAATGAAGTTTCTGGGGAATCGTGTTATAGCGCTTGCCGTGTTCTCCTCGTAAGTAGTCAACATAATTGCTGTGGCGTCACGAAATGCAGGCGCCAAGAGCTACCCGCACAACACATATCCCGACGGCAGTACCACGGACCACGCGGCGAGGGACACAGGGCTTTATGTACATGTCCATTATGAAAGGTATTGTGGCTGCACTCCTTTCAAAGATATACTTTAGCTGAAGCACCTGTGTGAGGCCGCATTGGAATTCGTCAAAATCGTATTTGGTTTGTTTTGTATTATAGCCACATTATAACTTACATATATCCTATAAATAAATGCTATTCCAAAACATAAGCACATTGAGGATATCTAGAAAAGGTACAATTTATTGATATAAAATTTCAGATAGTGTGTTATTGGGGTTTAAAGGCTTCAGAAGGCGTATGAGACAAAACAAAGTTACATATTATATATCACCGCTGTGGTGTGGTGTTGCCACTGTGGTAATTTTGATTTGCATCCTGCCATCTGCAAAAATTTAATTATTCATCTTCACGTTTCTGACGGCTTACCAATCATTTACAAATTAAGCCTGAAATACGGAAATGCGAGTGAATATTCAAAACATATTAATTATCTGGTAAAAATAAACTACCACTTGTCGCCCGAACAAAAAACATAAAAAAAGACTGACACATGTGTGAGAGAATTAAAAGGTGACTTAGTGTAACTGTCACCCACTTACAAAGTAGTACAAAAGAAAATTTACAGGTTAATTATTGTAGAAGACTTCTTTTCCAAACAAGAACGTCTTCAAATTAAGCAGAAATGCAGATGATATATATTCTGGTAATGGTGCAGGCATATTTCAGCTGGCGTTTTTCTAGTTATTTCAGTTAATGTCAAGAGCAAAGGAAGAAGTTTACTTTCATTAGCAGTGAAATGTAATTTTTCGCTCAAATTAGAACACGCCTTACATAACCAGCACATTTATTTAGGAGTGAGTACTTTACGTTCTACATACTGCTACGTAAACAATGAGTGTGAAATGAGCAGGTTTTCGCTTTCAATGAAAGGAAAGACAGCAGTAGTGGCCATATTTGCAACGAATAAACAGGCTGAACATACAAACAGCTGCTGCTTTAATTCGTTTGCTACAATGGCTGCCACAGTCACGATGATACCTTGACAACAGAGACATCTATCGATGTCATCGAAAAAGCCAAAGCATATCCTTGAAAGGAGCGCAGCCACTGTACCTATCGTGGCGTATATAGAAATAAAGGCACATCTGACAGTCAAGAGGCTCCCCCCTACCCTCCATCTCTACACCCTACATCTCCATTCCCAAGGTGGCTTCCATCAACTCCCCCTCCCGGATGGTGCCCTCTCTCCCTCCATTTATCCCTCCTATCAATTCTGATCCTCACCCCCCCTCCTTTCCTCCGTCCTTTCCCTGGGGTTCCTCTTCCTCCCCCCTTCCATCCTGTGTTTTCTCCCCGCCTACCCTCTCCCTATCTCCTTTCTCCACCCCCCTCCCCCCAAGTCCTATTGTACTCCCCTCTTCTGCCTTCCCCACTCCCTGGCACGTCTGCTCAGCACCCCCGACCCCTCTAATTGGCTCCTTTCCCCCATCCCCCTTCACTTTTCCTCTCCTTCCCCCCTGTTTTTCCCCTCATCTGACCAGTTTCCCCCCACCTGCTCTCAGATGTGGTATGTCATATTTGTGCCAACTTTTTAGTGCAGTGTTTAAGTGAGTGTTCAGTGTTGTGCGTCTTTCCACAGTGTTGCGAACAGAAATCATGCTGTCGCTGGGTGTGCATTTTATATCTCTTGCGAACAGAACCCAGACTGTAGCCGTGTTTTTTAATTGTCTGTCTATTATTTTTCTGCTTCCTGTGTATTTTATTAGCATCATCCACCCTGTGTTTTATGTTTTAAGCTCCAGAATTTTCTGCCATTTTACCTTTAAGTCACCGATTTTATCGCCAACTGTTATTATTTTTTTACTATCTTTATCTTTTTAAAACAAATTCTGTAGGCTGAAGAGCGGCGTAATAAGCTGCTGCCACCCCGCCCCCTTTAGGGGGAATCGAAACTCAATAAAGGAAAAAAAAATCAAGAGGCTGCGGCAACTCAAACTAACGAGCCGCACCGTCAGACCAACACAGGGCGTCTTCAGTGGCCAGGTCAGCATTCCCACAAACGCCCGCAGCTACGATCGGCGCGCACAGACCGAGCTGTTCCCTACTCAGCGGAAATCGACAGGTGCTAGTCAAATGGTTCAAATGGCTCTGAGCACTATGGGACTTAACATCTGAGGTCATCAGTCCCCTAGAACTTAGAACTACTTAAACCTAACTAACCTAAGGACATCACACACATCCATACCCGAGGCAGGATTCGAACCTGCGACCGTATCGGTCGTGCGGATCCAGACTGAAGTGCCTAGAACCACTCGGCCACACCGACCGGCAGGAGCTAGTCACATATGGGGTATCACTCTGCGAGGTAATTATTTTTAAATTTCTTTCTTTTGGCTTTGGGTTACATGGACCGTACAGCAACCAAAGATTATAAAGTGCCAAAGAAATATAGCAACAAAAAAGCGAAACAACACAAAATTACGAATTTAGCATATAATAACACTCTTAAATTAAAAACACAGTTACACAAATACCAGACAGCCGGCAGCAGAGATGACAATGGCATTGGAGTAGAATTACAACCAGCACTATATAGCAACATTATGACAAACATGCGTATGCCCTTACAGTGAAAGAGAAAACGTACGACAATAGCCGACGAATAAAACTGCAATTAACATCATACAACAAAAAAATGGCTCTGAGCACTATGGGACTTAACAGCTGTGGTAATCAGTCCCCTAGAACTTAGAACTACTTAAACCTAACTAACCTAAGGACATCACACACATCCATGCCCGAGGCAGGATTCGAACCTGCGACCGTAGCGCTCACGCGGTTCCAGACTGTAGAGCCTAGAACCGCTCGGCCACCCCGGCCGGCATCATACAACAATGTGTGAAGTGAAGCATACAGACAGACGTACTTAAAAGAATAATCCAAAATGATAAAGACAATAGAACCAACGGTATGTACAAGAGTGGCAGTAGAACAGTGACATAAAATGCAAAATAGGAAAGTAATGTAAATGTAATGTACAAATAGATGCCTGTACCTAAATCAAAACACATAATTACTCACCCGATTGCGAAACGGGCTGATGCCACCTGGAAATGAAGACCTCGGCAACATATAAATAAATTTCGATGCCTGTGGCTTTCAGATAGTCTGTGAGCGAGCTATATTTATCATAACGGTCGAGTAAAACAGGAACACTGTTGAGGAGGGGGTAACCTCTCGCAACCAATTTCTTATGCAGTTAACTGTGCAGTCGTTTACTTGGAACATGCCCATGTGATGTGGTTAAGATCCGCTACTGCCGTTGTGTTCTTATCGCAGTGTCCAGACGTGACAATCTTCGAACGATATAGGGGGTCCGCAGCTAGTAGTCTAATGGCTAGCCTTTCTGCCACTGGATCACGGGGTCCCGGGTTCGATTCCCAGCCAGGTTTGGGATTTTCTCTGCCTGGCGACTGGGTATTTGTATTGTCCTCATCATTTCATCATCAACATCATAATTCGTGGTAGTGGCTAGATTGGATTGTGTAAAAATTGGACTGTTAAAATGGGGACTTTGTGCGTGCGCTGATGACCGCGTAGTTGAACGTCCCACAAACCAAACATCATCATCATCGAACGATATAGGTGCTCGCGGTAACACCCGTGTCCTAGCCTCATGCGAATGGCCTCAACGAAGCTGCACCGCGGCGAACCATGGTCGAGAGGACATGTTAGGTTGTGTGGCCCGCAGTTGGCCGCTCTTAGAGTGCTGAGAGACATTCATTCACAGTTCCAAGCGCGATAAGCAGCCTTCCGTATTGTCAATGTGAGATCCGTATAAGGGATTGGTGTTGGGCGTAACTAGCCTTCTGTAATACTCCTCTTGGCAAGGCACTCAACAATTTCATAACGAAGCTCCGCGAAGTAATTTATGCTCGGGATCCGGCTCCAGAAGTCACTTCCAGCGCAGCGAGCAACCTCCGGAAAGACTTCGCCACGACATCACTCGCTGCAACACGGTTGCTTCTCTACTCTGCACGCCACCGGAGGACTGGACTTCTAAGTTGTAACGGTGCCGTCCCGGGGCGCTTGGTATACTCTGCTTCACTACTTCTTCGTCGTTTTGACAGTGCCAGAGTTAGTGGTGGTAGCATTTGCACAATCTCAGGCAATTTCTCTGGCTCTCTCGTCGGGACTTCTTTACTGAGGTACGATCCTAAGAATTTGCAAGTGTTGTGATTCTGCTACCGCTTTTGTACCTTAACGCCTGCATAAGACTCCGGAGTTGATTTTTTGTTCCAATTTCAAAACTTAAATTCGTCAAGTAAGTGGGGACCTTTGTACTTCACACTTTAATTTGGTCGGACTTACGAACTTTAACTCGGTGTAGCTCTGTTGTTTTTCTTGTTGATCACTCATTTCAGGAAGATCCAAGTTTGTTTCTTTGTATGTACTGATCGTGCTATGATAGTGCTGTATACATACACTGATCAGCCAGAACACTATGACCACTGACTTACTACCCATATAAACCCGTCCAGGCGATAGCAGAGTCACCTGACGAGCAATGACTGCCAGTCACGGTGCACGTAGTATCTATGAGCCTGCCGTCCGTGTGTAGAATGGGAAAGACGCGAACTCTGCCTTTGACCGAGGGCAGATTGTGATGGCCTGGAGGCACGAGCATTTCGGAAACTGCACAACTTATCGGGTGTTCGAGGAGTGCTGTGGTGAGTGTCGCTGGGTTGAATGGCCACCCCTCATTACAGATGCCGGAGACTATAGGCTGGGCAGAGTGGTAAAACAGAACATGCGGCGAACTGTGGCGGAACTAACATCAGACGTTAATGCAGGGCTGAGTGCAAGTGTAGCTGAACACAGAGTTAACCGAACACTTCTAACGATCGGACTCTACAGGCGACGACCGATGCTTGTGTCAATGTTAACGTCACGACATCGCCACCTAGGACTGAAATAGGAATGTGATCATCGCTTCTGGACGTTGGCGCAGTAACAAAGCGTTCGATGGTCTAATGAATCCCGATACTATCTTCACTGGGGTCCGCCCCCGGTAACTGAGTGGTCAGCGCGACAGAATGTCAATCCTAAGGGCGCGGGTTCGATTTCCGGCTGGAGATTTTCTCCGCTCAGAGACTGGGGTGTTGTGTTGTTCTAATCATCATCACTTCATCCCCATCGACGCGCGAGTCGCCGAAATGGCGTCAAATCGAAAGACTTGCACCCGGCGAACGGTCTATCCGAAGGGAGGCCCTAGTCACACGATATGTATTTTATGCCAATTGGGGGGGGGGGGGGTGATCGAATCCAAGGGAACAGCTCCTTGACACCTGTACTGCGGGACGGAGACAAACTGGCGGCGGCTCCACTATGGTCTGGGGAACATCCACGTTGATATTCATGGGTCCAGTGGAGCTCGTGCAAAGCACCATGACGGCCAGGGAGTATCGTACACTGGTTGCAGACCACGGATTCCCCTTCATAACGATAATGTTTCCCGACGGGAGTGGCATTTTTCAACAAGATAATGCACCATACCGCCACGCCAGGAGTTTGATGCAGTGGTTCTAGGTACACAGTGGCGAGTTCCAATTGATTTTCTGGGCCCCCAACTCGCCAGATCTGAATCCGATCGAACATATCTGGGATGTGATTCAACGTGGGATCAGGGCTCATCGCTCCCCTCCCCAGGATTTATGAAAATTAGGTGATCTTTGTGTGTGTGTGTGTGTGTGTGTGTGTGTGTGTGTGTGTGCGCAGATGCGCAGCCAGCTCCCTCCAGCGACCTATCAAGTCATTGCTTCTATGCCACGACGTGCCGCCGAAGTTATCCGTGCCAAAGGCAGACACGCCGGATATAAGATAGGTGGTCATAATGTTCTGTCTGATCAATGTATACTTTTTTACAATGAAAGTTTTACTGGGACGTCTGATGTATTTCTGTGTGATATTTCTGTTGGGACAGGATTTATCAGTAGTCAAAGATTACGTTTCTGACATAGTATTATGCCTCTGAAAACTAGGCGGCCAACGACGTCTACCGGCCACGCCCCCTCAGCTGTTTGCACCGGGGTTGTAAGCACATTACGCTAATGACGACCCGACATTACGGGACATGTGGGGTCTCTGTTTTATCAGGTCTTTACTCTATGCAACCATTGCTATGGGTGTGGCCATAGCTGTATATTTTAATTGCTTTCTCTGTCAACTTCATCAAGGCATGTATGTTTAATAGCTTTCCAATCTATGTGAATTACAGTACTGCTTACTAGTTAATAGGCCACCGTTATGTATTTATATGCTCTTTTTTGTATTTGGTTCAATCGAAAGATGATCAAAATGATCGCAACCGGTAACCGAATAAACAAGTATTTGCCAACAGTGACTGTTGTAGCATGTGCAAAACATGCGTTCAATGCTTTATTTGAGACTTAGTAATCTACTTTATGACTCATTTATTGTAGCAAATTTTAAAGCTAAATCCCAGTCCAATTACGTAGAACACCTCTGAAGTTCTTACAAAATTGGCACTTCGTTCTCTTGTTCTCTGCATGTATAACCCCTCTCTAGGGATCAACATGAGTTCGGATACAACGACTGTGTGAGATCTAGCTCGCACTGTTCGTCCGTGAGGTCCAGAAATCAAGATACACCTGCACATACTGACACTGTTTTCTTTGATTTTCGGAAGACTTTCTGTACAGTTCAGCACCACTGCCTAATGTACAAAATACGAGCGTACGAAGCATCAGACCAGCTGGTAAGGCAGATGCCAGATTGAGATTCATTGGAAAAATCCGCAGGAAACTTAGTCCATCAACAAAGGAAGTACCTTACAATACAGAAATTTTACCAATACTTGGGTTGGGGTTGTTTGGGGAAGGAGACCAGGCAGCGAGGTCATCGGTCTCGGGAAGGACGGGAAGGGAAGTCGGCCGTGCCCTTTGAAAGGAACCATCCCGGCATTTGCCTGGAGCGATTTAGGGAAATCACGGAAAACCTAAATCAGGATGGCCGGACGCGGGATTGAATCGTCGTCCTCCCGAATGCGAGTCCAGTGTCTAACCACTGCGCCACCTCGTTCGGTACCCAATACTTGAGTACTGCTGGTCAGTACGGGGTTCGTACCTGATGGGACTGTTAGAGCAAGCTTAGAGGATTCAAATAAGACCAGCAAGTTTCGTTTCAGGATTATTTAGTAACAGCGAAAGCATCGCAGAGATGCTCAGCCAATTTCAGAGGCATCACGGTGCGGTTTATTGTTAAAGTTCCGAGAACGTACGTTCCTGGAACATTTAACCAATATATTCCTCCCAACAACGTATATTTCGGGAAAAGACTACTAACATAAAATCATTGTCTGCAGCGAATCAAAATTTAGTCATCATTTTCAAACAATCAGAACACTATCTGATGCCATTCCTGTCCCCACTGCCGCCTTCCCATACACAACTGCCATCTAGCATGTTTCTGCACATTCGACAAAGGTAGGAGGAGAAGCGGACGACGCGCACGTAACCCATGCCATAGTAAATGGCAACGGGCATTCACCCCTGATAGTGTATGATATTTTACACTGTTCCAATGTTGCGCCAGAGCCGAGGAGGATGGAGATTTTTCCTGCAATGGCATTCGAATGAGGTGTTCTATGGCCTTCAGTGAACGATTCTGATCACACCTGTTGCACTGCCGAAACATTTTGTCTCAAACGAGCAGCAGTTTCTCGGATGTATGCATCACATAGTCTGATGCCAGTTATGCACCCTCTTTCAATCTCACTAACTTGACGGTACGGTTGGTGCATACGTCCGCGAGTCATCCTGCACGTCTGCTCAAGTCACACTGGTCCATTACCTTCGGTTTATAGCGACAGCGAGAGCCACAGGCACATTTTACCGATAGGTGGCGTTGCGCCGCAGTATCGATGTTGACCTTGAACCCGAGCGCCGACATGCTTCAAATGCTAATCATTTCTGCAGAACATAATAATGTCCTGTGAATATGAACGTCCTGTCTCTAGTCGTTCAAGACGTTCTGTTTTTTGCTGAACATGGGTACACATACATAATCTGTAAAACGCTCTGAAGTGCAAGGGAGAGGGTACTTAGCGGAGCAGCACATGTAAGGACTTCATCCCGTCCCTGTTGCGTATGGATGGTTGGAAGAACGACACCTTAAACGCCTCTGTGCATACGGTAATTAGTCGAGTCTCCTCTTCACGATTTATACAGGTTTCCTACAGGTTCTTCAAACTTTGTAAGTAGGCTTTCACGGTGTGATTTGCGGCTATCTTCAAAGTCTGTCCACTGAGGTTCTTCAACTGTGAAGCGTGTCGTTTGCCACAGTTCCTGTTTTTCCCTGGTTTACTCCTGTTTGGAGTTTCCGCGCTTTCCTAGAGGGCGTTGCGGAGCCTTCTCGAGCGCGCCCGCTGGGAGGGGGCGCTGTGTGCCGTGCCCAGGGCGGAGGAGGCAGTTGAGACGGTGTTTGGCCCTGGACGACGGTTCTGCAGCGGGACGCTGGGTACCTCTATGCTAAGTCGAGATGGGCCCAAAACCCCGGGGCGTGAGGACACACGAGGCCGTAAATCTGTGGGCAACGTTCGGTTTCCGTTCATGGGCTGAGGAAGCTATGAAGTCCGTCTGCGGTTGCCAATAACCTCCAGAAGGTGGCGTCGTCACTGAAAGTAAGATTTTTCATATAGTTAGTGCAACGGTCGTCGTCTGGCGTGGCCAATCTCCCGGTCTTGTGGGAGCTATTAATAAATATGTGGCAACGTTTCTCTGCTTTGAGTTTGTGATCGGAAATTGCCTTGCGTGTGTCTTACTGTCCCCTTGCATGGTCGTCCATTTGAACGCCATGCTCACTTGCTTAAGGTGCGCGTCCTAAAGAAGACGGAAAAAAAATATTGGCTGTGGACCTTCTGACCTTCTGCAAGTCGTCGTTTTCCCATGGACGGCTTAGGTTACTGTTTGGATAAGCACGTTGTAAAATGCCAAATAACCTTTTACTGTCTGGCGGAGAGAGAGAGTGAACTGTAGCCTATTCATTTTATGGAAGTGTGAAATGCGAGATTATATTCATGTTCGCCAATATCCGTTGTGTGTTAGTACGTAGGCATATTTAATTTTTTGTTATTGTGTATATATTCTTTTGTTAAGCAGTTTAGTCCGCCTGGCATTTAAGTGCTCTATTTAGTTATATTTACGGGACTGGTAGAGTTTCTTTTTGGTAATCCGCCTAGCTACGACTGATGTCGGTTGCTCGGTCGATCTGAAATGTTGGGCCTATTGGGTAGAGACCGTTGTTGACTTGCTTTCCTCAACTCCGAAGTCCCGTATTGATACTTCGGCGGTAGTTCTGACGGAATCTCATTTGCAGAAGTTATCAGTTCTTGTGAGCACAAATAAAGCAACCTTTGCATCTGTAATTTTCGTCCGCTGGCCAGCAAGCTTTGGTTAATGATTAAAAATCGCCACTGTTATGACCAAGAAAGGCGAATTAGAGTAGTTCTGGATAACCTGAGTATTGTTCACTATTGAGATAGTTCTAGGTTTGGAGAAATTGCTGTTTGGCAAAATTTAGCCTTCTGTGTCGGTAATCCGGCGTATTCCACGATCCAACATTGTTACAGAACTGAAATATTTGGTTTGGATACATTTGCTCACACGTGACTTAATTATTTGCTATGTATGTTTATTGCTTTAAATGAATCTTCTTTAATTTGTGGTTATAATTCTTAATGAGTGACTGTGCTTAATAGTGTAACATTTAATGTACGTATGATTGTCCCCTACGCCACCTACTGACTTCATTTAGAGACTGAAAAGGTGATCCTTACTCAAGTTTATAGAACTTTATTAGCCGTTGATCTTTATCGTTTATTGTCTTAAATGTATGTTTGTCAGAAAGGAATAATCTTAGACTCCTATCTTTCATTAAGTACAGTAATTCTTAAGTTATATAGCAAATATTATGAGTGCAAATATTCTCTTATTGTTAAACTTGCTTGTTCTGTGGTTTCCACTGAAGGGTGTGACAATAAATGCAAAATCTAAAGTGAAGCGTTGCGGAGAATTAATCCTTTCCGTTATTATAACTGATCGTTTGTCTCTTGTTATTGAAACTGGTTGGGAGAATAGTTTATTGATTGACCCCTTAGCAAGAGTACATGAAACAGTTTCATGACGTCATCCCGTCAGTCAAAGAAACCTGTGACTTTGCAGCCCTCTCTGCATGTGTTCAATATCCCGTGTTAATTACCACACATTTGAACATAATTATGAGACGCACAAGTGATTCGTAAACTGTATCTTTACTAGACTTACTGATTACACTGTTCTACAAAAAAAACCTTTTTTTCTATTTCTGATGAAAAATATTGTGATTCTAGTTGTATTTTGAGTGCTGAATTGAAAACTGTTTTTGGTTTTTTTCTGTCAGGGACAGTTTATGAGTAATCGCAATTTTATTTCTCTCTTCGGTTTCTGATATAGTGCAGCAAACGTGAGGTGAAATTCGACAAACAAATGCACATCTTTATGATGTTATAAGTTCATCACATTAATGGAGGGTTGGATCTAACATATAACACAGTAACCTTTGTGTATACACTTTGAAACATTTATTTGACATGAGAAATTACAGAAAATTGACAAACAATGAGCATCTGCCTTGTAATGCACATCACTTTTTTCTCTTGTATTGTGAATCATTCTTCTCTCGAATGATATTCCAGCAATAATCTGCTAACATAGAAGGTACCCACTTCCCTTCATAGCTCCTTTCTATGGTAGAAATGTCTTTATGGAATCTGTCCCCATGTTCATCCGATACGTCACTACAACTATCTGTGAGGTAGTCCAGATGAGAGTCCATCATATGTACCTTCAAAGACATATTGCATCCCAAATCCTTATATGCTTTGATAATATCCTTCACCATTGCTTTGTAGTTAGTATTTCTTCTTCTTCTTCCGAGGAAGTTTTCCGACACCGTCTTGAAACAGTCCCATGCGGTTTTTTCTTTATCAGTTAAACATGCTTCAAAATTTGCATCTTTCTGCAGCTCCCTGATTTGTGGGCCCACAAATACACCTTCCTTTATTTTTACAGCTGAAAGACGGGGGAATTTGGTAGCTAGATATGCAAACTCACAGCCTGTTGGATCCATGGCCTTCACAAATTGTTTCATCAGGCCAAGTTTGATGTGAAGCAGTGGAAGTAGTATATATTCAGGAGCTACCAGACTTTTACGTTGTACATTCTTTTCGCCAACTTTCCATCTTCGCCTAGGCCATTTATTTTTCACGTAGTGAGAATTTCTGTCTCGACTATCCCACTCGCAAAGAAAACAGGCTTACTTTGTGTAGCCTTGTTGCATTCCCAGTACCATAGCAATTACCCTGAAATCTGCACATATTTTCCATTTGTGTTCATTGTATTTTAATGAATTTAGTACGAATTCGTAATTCTCTTTTGTCAAACTAGAGTAAGCTACTGGAATAGAGGGTATTTTATTTCCGTTATGGAGCAAAACACCCTTCAGACTTGTTTTCGATGCATCTATGAAATGTCTCCACTCCTGTGAAATATAAGTGAAGTTCAGCACTTTCATCAGGCCAGCAACGTCATTGCAAAATGCCAGTGCTTCGTCAGTTGAAAAATAAGAAATAAAGGCATGTTCCCTGTGTCTGAACACACTGATTTTAGTACTTAGGTGCAGTAGATTATACTCTTGTAACCTTGAACCAAGCAGCTGCGCCTTTTGTTTACTTAGTCCTAGATGACGTACTAAATCATTTAAATCTGCCTGTGTTAACAAATGTGGCGATGACTCACTTGTGCAGTGATATAAAGAATCATCATCTGTGATTTCCTCAGTACTACTTATTTCACTGTCACTCGGAATTTGACCTCGAGCTCTTGAAGGTACTGGAAGGTTGTCGGAATGCTGCACTGGCATTCTCGCTGAAGGCAGATCTGGGTAAATAATGTACCTCTTCGACTTTTTGTTTGTAAAACCTTGAATTTTTGTTAGACAGAAATAACAATCAGTAACATGGTCCTTAGGCTCCCTCCACACCATGGGAACAGCAAACAACGCCACATTCTCTTTACCTTTCCACCACTGAGATAGCACAACAGAAATGTGGTGCCCATTCTTTATCTTGGTCTCCTACCTCTACTCCAAAATAATGTTTGTATGCTTTCTTTATGACTGAAGAAATTTTCTTCCTATTTCTGGCAAAAGTGAACTTCCCACAGATGTAGCAGAAGTTGTCCGGCTTATATCGACATCCACGACGACGTGGCATTTCTGCAAATTTAAAAATACCACTTTGGTAATACACCTGTATTAAATTAATAGTAGGGAACTAGAGGAACGCTGATGTGTAAAAACAAGCAGTCGTTTTACCTTCAGCACCAGGCTCAATCAGTTTACACACAGGAACTAAAAAATTCAACCGTGCTCGGAAATATGACAGACAGTTACTTGTCAGCCAAAACACCCACTCGTTAAGACTGACACAAATTGCGGCTAACACCACTGTTGTAAACTCGATGCACTTGCCCCTAGGAGGCGTGAAGCTTTACTGTCGAGGCAGCGATCGGCTGTCGCCGTTCGAGTTAATGAAATGTTTCAGGTGGTCTTAATGACATAGGTGTGGCGGGGGATAACCTAATGATGTCTGATTCTTCCCACCTGCTGTTGCACAAGAAATTATCACGTTCTATCACTACTGGATGCGGCAACATACCCGTATTTCTCTATAACGTCTCTGTGTTTGCCATGAATTGTGAATATATATACATATATATATATATATATATATATATATATATATATATATATATATATTACATAAAAAGTATCCCTGACAACGATATTTTGTTTACATATTTGAATTTCTCACGGTAAAATGGTCTAGAAGCACATACTTTAATATCAGAAATAGAACCCATGTCGAACAGTATTATTTCTCCACCTCTGAATCACTCTGTTCGAGCCATTTAATACGATGAACAGTCTAGGCGAAGTGATCTTGTTGCAGGTTCAAATCACTGGTCATCGTTAATGTAGAACTGGGAAGTCGGTACTCCCGAGGACAGTTCAGTTTGGTGTTAATGTTATTTCCTGCAACGTGTCTTGAGCAGTGAATGCGAACCGAAGTTATACAGATATTTTTGTTTTTCCACTGAGCTCCACGACGAGGAAATCGTGTTTAAGTGGAAATGCTAAGCATTTCGCCACTGTACAGTTGCGCCGTTTCAGTTGTTTTGCTGAAACTGGGTAGCTATGCTATCTGCTCTGGTAAATCTACAATTAAAATCTGCACAATTAATCCGATCTGAGGTATTGCAGCAAGAGGAAACAATCTGGGGCGTAACCCTTATCGTAATGACCTAGTTCAGACTCTTACGTTGAGACTTCGAAAGTAATTACTGAATTTGTTTAAGGACCCTTCGTTAATGAATGCAAATTTATTTTGCCGTTTTAATATGTAAATACGGCTCTGTATCAAAGAAAGTCTTTGGAACTGAAATATCAAACACAACAAGGTCAGATAGAAAGAGAACACAGCGACGGAAAATATATTTATGGGAAACAGTAATGTAATATTAAAATTTAAGGTCGTTTACGTAAGTGCGAGTTGGAAGATCATTTCTCGAAGGCAGTCATATTTTGTTATTAGAAAAGAGTATGCGTCATAACTACAAAAATATGAAGCTAGAGGAGAACAGTAAAAATTGGAAACGCTGCATAACGGAACATACAACATAACTTACGTACTTTTATTTCTACCATTGGTATTTTTAATTTCAATTAATTTAACGGTTCTGTAGCTTACAAAAAAAGAGAAAAAAAAGGTTCTCATGGCTCTAAGCACTATGGGACGTAACATCTGAGGTCATCAGTCCCCTAGACTTAGAACTACTTAAACCTAACTAACCTAAGGACGTCACACACATCCATACCCGAGGCAGGATTCCAACCTGCGACCCTAGCAGCAGCGCGGTTCCGGACTGAAGCGGCGAGAGCCGCTCGGTCACAGCGGCCGGTTGTAGCTTACATTTAATTACATAATATTCGTATTTGATAGCTCTGCCCCTCATTTTTCTCATACTAAGTATTGCGAAGTATTTCGTCCTTGATTAGGAGTGTTAAAAATCAAGCGCACGATACAATTTAGGTGCCGTGTTCCTAGACCAACTACACATGGACCGGACAACCGGAAGCAAATTCATAGTAGTTACCAAGAGAATGCTGCAAACATCAAGGTTTCCTACGATACGAAATCCAGCTGGAAGTAATTGTATGCAAGAATGCATTTCTTGATTTAATTTACAAAATAAACTGATAACATCTTCACCTGCTCTTGCTTGCTCGGATTCCATTATTTTTTCTTTCTGTTTTACATTTATTTTCTGTTTACTCCTTTGTGGTGTCCAGAGCATTATTGTCTCCAGCACGAGTTTAATTACATTCTCCAGCCAACTGGAAATCTTCTCTTCTTTTATTTTCAACATAGGGTGTGTTTAACATATCTAGTGATCGGCTTATTTTAGGGGAATTCAGACATACACTAATGATGCTCATAGAATGAAAAACAATTTTTAAATTAAGTTTTACGAATCTTTTACAGTGTCAAACTGTGAGTTTCGCGTTAAAGCATATAATGACATCAGAAAGTAAGTCTTTCATGCATTAAGATAGTTTTACTATTTCACAGCTTCTTGCTTAGTGAAGCATCATTTTGTTTAAGAGAGCAGAGTGGACACTTTGTGCCCTGCTGTAGAAAAATCTTCCGCCGCGTTTTTCTGTCTGTATGCTCGGGCTAGTCTGAGGAATTACATAGGGGTTTTGGTACGGTTCTCACAGACAGACTGATTCACGAGGAAGCCATGTGTAGATTATTGTATATTAGGAACAAGTCGTGCAGCCGGAGATACTTATTGCTACCTGTGTGAAGCCTGGCCTGGTCGCCAACTTGTTACTCTCTTCCAGCGACCCGAGAGATGGATTTTGGTGATACTGCTGGAGTTAGAAGAACCAATTTTTTTATTTTTATATCTGTCCACAACTTTGTAAAATATACTACGTAATCTGATCTATGATGCATTCATTAATGCATGATCCCATTTGGTATACTACATTACATATTTTAATCGCTTATTTTTCACAATATGAACGGTATAAATTTCCGAATATGCCCATCAACAATCTCAGATGGAGTCCTGTGATATCAGTGATCCAGAAGAAATCTGGAGCGAATATAATGAGGACTTTATACCAGAACAAGATACATCAGAATCAGAACATAAACCCTGAGGGGAATTCAGAGGAAAGTGATACTGCCAGTAAAAATTCTGATGGGGATTCCGATGAAGGAGATGAGTTTATTGCAAAGTCAGGAGAAAAACGAACAAGTCTAGTGCCCCTGTGGCCCGCTGTAGTAAATATAACAATACCGAAGGATTTACCAGGCCAACAGATGAAGTGATTTTATACCCACCATGTTCTTTGATGACCAGATTGTAAATACTGTATGCTGCTCTGAACAGAATGAGAATTAGATCCGACGCAGACTCTGACAAGCAGAGTTTTTTTAGTGTACTACATATTACTGAAGTTCTTCGTTGCCAAAAGGAATCACTTTCTGAAATGTGAACAACAAACGAAAATACTGGTATTGCAGTTTTTACTACTGCCATGACACAGAATCGATTTGCGTATATTTTTCAGTTTATCGTGTTGGATGACAAACCAAAACATCAACAATGCTTATTTATTTAAATATAGACAACCAAAGAATACGATCTTCTACACGGTTTTGAGAAATTAAGAAAGAAACATGGGGGCATCGGAAGACCCCAACTTAGTAAACAACTTAGGTGACATAGGCTTGGTCAAAAGCCTGAACAACCGCTTTTCGCAATATGGATCACTGCAAACCGTGCGGGAAGAAAGCCAGTGAGGATCTTGGAGGCACCAACAGAGATATGGAACCATGCCAACTCCAGTGCAGCAGACAACTGTGCTAGGATTTTCAGCTGAATTTCCATGGTATGAACAGCCTAATTGAGGTCGTCCCTCAGATTCTCCACTGCTTTACATCCGGCAAGTCTGGCGAGAAGGGGAATACATTAAACCCATCCCGGTGCTCTTTGAACCACTCATGTACACCGCAAGATATGTCACACATTGCATTCTGCTGCTGGTAAATGCCATCGTGACGAGGAAATACAAACTGTAAGTAGGAATGGAGATGGTCCCAAAAGATTGATACATACTTGCGTTGATCCACTGTGTCTTCCTGAATGACAAGATCAGCCAGGGAATGCCCTCTGGCCTGAACCTTTCTGATGATAGTTGCAGGGTGTTTGCTTTCAGATGTTGCATGTCATAGGCACCAGTAGGATGGCAGTGGGCATTCTGGGCAGAAAGCCCTGAGGTCAGTGTGAGTCTTAAGTGCACATGGCATTTTGCTGACAGCAGCATCAGCACTTCCTTATCTCCAAGGCCATTCCAGGACTCATGACATCTCGCCAAGTGAGAAGTACCAAGGCCAAGGAGATGAGGAGAGGGGAACAGAGGGTAGGGGAATGGAGGGTAGGGTAGGGTAGGGTAGGGTAGGGTAGGGTAGTGGAATGGAGGGGAGGGAAGTGTTTGGGGACTGGATATCATGTAACATCAGCATACATAATTAATAATCAACATTTGCATATAATATATAAATAACAAATTAGGAATTCGTATTTGTTGAAAATGTGTTTTACCTAAATTACCATTACACAAATCCCGAAAACGCAAATAGAAGTCTTTCTTCCCATCCTGATCGCTCCTGTCTCCAGCAGATGACTGTACCGTAAAAAAACGAGTGAATAACGCCCCCAGCAGATGGCTGCGCTGTAAAATCGATGGAAGTTAGATCTTCATACCGCGATTTTATCTCCAAGGCCATTCTGGGAATCTTGATATCAGCATAATTGCAATTGTCCGTATGCACAGGGCATGAAGAGGGAGTGGAGTGGGAGACCCCCATGCCCCACACCCCTGCACAGTGGACAAATACGACGAAGTATATGAATTACCGAATATTTTGTCAACTATGTTTGCATTATTGAGTTCCAAATTCGTTTAAGGGCTGGCTCACCAGTCACATTACTAAATTTCATTTGAAAACGCTATAAATCATTTGTCATGGAATACTGGAATGAGTGACCTGGATATTTCTCTACATAATTAAAAATTAACATTTGCATATAAAATATAAATATCAAATTAGGAATTCTTATTTATGGAAAACGTGTTTTACCTAGAATATCATCATACAAATAATGAAAACACAAATAGAAGTCCTCTTTCGCATCCTGCTTGCTCCTGTCTCCAGCAAATGACTGCACCGTAGAAAACGAGTGCTTAACGCCCCAAGCAGATGGCTGCACTGTAAAATCGAGGGAAAGTCGATCTTCATACCACGATTTCTGTCTGCAGCCAACAGATTGTTAATCTCTTAAAAGACATGAAAGAGTCATAAACTAATTATTTTCCACATCTACTGTGTTTGAAAATTTCTAATGTCTGAAAACTACATCAGTGGTGTGAAAAGTGTGATGTTTACATTACTAATTGAAGTTGGTACATGAAAAACGGTGTATAACTCAAATCAATTAATGTGATACCATATTCCAAGAAAAAAAGTTTGCAGTATAAAAGAAAGTGCAAGTTAGTTTCCACATATGCTGATAATCACGAAACTATTACCCATAGTTCTAGAGTGAGTACTTCAGTGCTAAATTTCCATGTCTAAGAACAGTTGACATTTTAAGATGTTAAGCATAATAATTCAGTTTCGTAAAACCTAACCTGACCAGGATTATAGCTGCAGAATAATATATGCTAGCTAAAAAAAAATACTGCCCTAAGCAGGCAAATAGATAGAATGAATGTAACTAATTAGGCCTACTGTTGATGCAAGCCACAGAACACCCTCAAATTAAATATTTCCACACTTAAATTGTTCTCAAGCATCAATTTAGGAGGGACAAAGATAATGCCTCGGGGTATTCACTAGAAACGATATAAAATATACTACTTATTGCCAATTATTGCTGTAAATACAAATGAGTCAGGCGTACTGGAGGCTATGTAAATAACGGCAGTTTGCAATCAAAAAGGCTCTCTAAAAGACTTATAAACTGAATTTCACCGATATTATTGCTCACAATATTCTGAAAATACGCCTGAAACTTGAAAAGTGCGATGTTCATGTTTCAGCGGCATCTAAATACGTGGAATGTATATTCAATCTGTACATTCCCATTTCTGGAAACTATGGCTTTTGAAAATAAAAATCCTGTAACCTGTTACATCACCACAAACAAGCAAAACACAACTGTCTTATGAGGGAATCAAGAAATAAGGTGATTTTATTACCAAATATCACTTAAACTGCAGAAGTGCTTGGAATATTTGTAAACATATGACCATAGATGGTAATAATGAGAGATGTGACATTACCAAAGAAAAAAGTTTTTTTTTGCAGTGTCAGAGTTGATACATGGGAAAAACTACTTATGTATTGTGGAATGTCTCAAACTTAGCAAGCACAAACTAAATATTACTACATCTAAATTGTCTGTATAGCTCATTAAAATCCATGTTTATCGTAACATAAACAAAATCGCTACATATACTCGATTTTGTGCACCATGCAATCACGATGGACCATCAAAATACACGTAACGCCTAATTCAAAATTTTGTATGACCACGTTTCATTGCTATAAATGCTGGACAAATGTTACAGGACATATTAAAGTGATGCCATTCTCTATTAGATATGTAGAAGCAGATGCTACTCTCTATGAGGTAGAGATAAGTATATGTAGATGTGGAAATTGTACTGTGGCAAAATCTGGTAGGTAACCACCAGAAACGACGTTAGAGGTTCTACCAACCCATGATGCTGCCTCCTCAATTGGAATATGCACTTAATATCAAGCCCTCAACCACATCAGTCATGTTAAGACTTCCAATAAGCAAAGCTCAAACAAAATGTCTGTGCATATTACTAGTATTGTAGCTCAGCATTGCAGTGTAACAGCGTGACAGCACCGGCTTGCAGAGACGAATATCAGTGTCATGATACACGGGAAACATAGACAAAATGATGTGAGTACATCAGCAACAGCAGTGCTGAATTACCAGCATTTGCGAAGTGACTTAATTATGTTTCATAACGTAATAGCTAAGATGAAAGATATGTCATGTACATACCTGAACAGTCTTACACAGGGGAGAAATACTTGATCTACTTTGTAGCCTGGTAACATCATGTTCTTTAGCCAAGGAAGAAGTAAAAGGTTTCCTTTAGACGCATGTTTCGATACTTTGAGATCTATAATATGGTTACCAATAATGCCACACAATTCTGTAAGTTTCACTCTGGAATAGAGGCAGGCCACGTTAAACAGTCAACCCCAACTATCTTATCGTATAATATAGCCCTAGTTGTCGCTGTATATGCGAAATATCACCTCCAAGCGGCCATATGTCTTTTTTTTTGTGGCAGAGCACCAAATGGCGATGAACGGACTGTGTCACTGATTCTATTGTGGAAAACAATGTACTCATACCTCCTATTTTAATACACCACTTCTGTCGGAGTCACAGCAGCTTATTACAGCCGTACGCAGACAGAAAATAGCCAATGGTGTGTATACCGGTATACAAACAGCAGAAATGTTTACAAACACCGCACAGCAACTGTTCTATAAGTTATGCATTAATTGACACTACATGGCAGCAACTGGCACGGAGTAGAGTGAAGCACGTAGTAAATGCTGTTAGATGGTGTTTCATGCACTTAAAGAGCCTCGCACTGGGTCAAAGTATACGATCCACACTCCTACCAGGTATAAGATTCTATTGTACCATTTATTTAGAGTCCAAATACAATGATATTCTACAGCAGTACACACGACTTTCAGGTAGAGTTCTGCCAATAACAACATATTAACCATTTTCAGATTTTAAAACTGGTGGAATAACAGCTAGCAATGGTAATCAGGAAGAGCTCAACAGGAGCCTGGTACCGTATTGCAGTGGTGAGCCTAACAGAAAAAATATCAATCTGTGTGGTATTCCATAGTTCTAAACACAGTTAGTCGTGTGACCTATACAAAAGGAAACCAGGAATAGAGGACCTCAAAGTAATTGGTTTCAGCTAATTTTCAGGGTCATCAAACTAATCACATTCCACATAACGCAGATCGTCGTAAGTAAGACTTTTTAGGATAATTGCCACGACAGTGAATAAGAAAGCATAATATATTGTCAAAAATTATTAATTCCTGTGTGTGCATTTACACTTAGAAAACAACTCTTTATTTTCACTTGGCGTAATTTTAATAACACTAGCTTCCTTTTTAACTTACGATTTAAATCCACACTGAACTCCTGTCATTCTTTCTTCATACTGTAATCTGACATGTACAAAGAACGTGTGTGGTCGAATTACAATACGTATCTAATTTTTTTCCTGTAAATTGACAATTAGCTCTGTTCCTTCCACCACTTATTTGTCGAGAACATTCGGGGACTTTTAAACTTACCTCTTATTTCCTGTCTAACACTATTGTTATAACATTCCACATCTTACTAGATTTAAGTTACCAGCTCTTATACTGCACATTCGTTTACAACTTTTTTAAGCGAGTGGCCACTAAATGTTGTTATTCCATTGGTTTTAAGCTCTGCAAACGGTTGTTGTGTTGCTACGTGCACAGTATCCAGTCCAGCACATTTACATACACTCTATCATCCTTTGTAACTTTGTAGAGAGATTTTTCGTGTGTCCCCTAATGTAGTAAACATGCTCCAGTCCATCTTTTCGGCCAGAACTCCAACATATGACCACTTACCAGTGCTACTAACAGCAAGTTAAGATATTTTTACGGAGCGGGGTAGCGCAGTGGTTAGTACACAGGACTCAAATTTGGGGGGGGGGGGGGGGGGGGGGCGGCGACGGTTCAAACCCGTGTCCAGCTATCCTGATATAGGTTTTCCGTGAAATCGCTTAAGGCAAATGCCGGGATGGTCCTTTCGAAAGGGCACGGCCACTCTCCATCCTACCCTAATCCGAGCTTGTGCTCCGTCTCTAATGACCTCGTTGTCGACAGAACGTTAAACACCAACCACGCCCTCCGCCTCCTCCTCCTCCACTGGTATTTTATATTTCCCAGCTGTGTCCAGATTTTGCACATCTGCAATAGCTTTTTCTTTTTCCAGTTGCAGTTTATACAAGGGTACAAGGGGTGTGAGAAAGGTAATGTGACATTTTTTGCCTACCAGAGTTTTATTTTTTTTTTCAAACAAAAATATTGTATCCTTCAAAGTAGTTCCATTTGGCAGCTATACACCGGCGGATTCGTTGTTCCCAGTCTTGGTAGCAGCGCTGAAAGGCTTCTTCAGGCAAGTTCTATAACATGTCGGTCACATTCTCTTGCATGTTCTCCAAAGTACCGAAACGCCCTTTTGAGACTTTTTTAATTTCTTGTAAAGAGAAAAGTCATAAGCACTCAGATCAGCTGGATAGGAGGCTGTGCAAAAACAAGAATGCCTCTTGAGGTCAAAAATTTCGTAATGGAGGTGACCATGTAACATAGGACACTGTCATGTTGCAGTAACCTCTTGCCCACTCATTCATCCCTCTCGTGAGCCTTTCAAGGACATATTTGTAAGACACTGGATGACATTTTGTCGTGTAGCTCTGCTATCACAAGAACACGCACATGTGTCTCCCTGAGCGAGTTTCATCTTCAACGTATTCTCGGCATTCCAAAAACGACTTGTGCCAGCGAAAAAGTTGTGCTCTTGATCAGGTATGTTCCCCACAGGCCTGTTTCAACTTTTCAAAGGTCATACTTGCAGATTCATCAAGTGTAACACAAAACTTGATGGCATAATAAAATGGTTCAAATGGCTCTGAGCACTATGGGACTTAACTTCTAAGGTCATCAGTCCCCTAGAACTTAGAACTACTTAAACCTAACTAACCTAAGGACATCACACACATCTATGCCCGAGGCAGGATTCGAACCTGCGACCGGAGCGGTCCCGCGGTTCTAGACTGTAGCGCCTTTAACCGCTTGGCCACCACGGCCGGCTAATGGCATAATACATTGTTCTAATACATTGTTCTAAATTTCGCTGTTCCATTTTCGTAACACACAACAAAAACACAACTTTTCTGATGGCGCACTCAAAATTTACGTGTTGGCTGCACGGAGCTGACGGACTGACCATCTGGAAGGGATGAACACACCGGTCTACGCAAGTAGAACAACACAGCGTTGGTAGATCTCTCGCAGTGTTGTCAGCCTCATTACTTTTTTCACACTCTTCGTGTTCTTCCTTTACGGTAGTTGTCTTCGCCACATACTTTAGTTTTCGTTTCTTGGCCTCGATCTCATCCACTTACAGCTTTCTTACTCGTACACACACCACAGTAATAGCACATAAAGGTGTAATTTCTATAATGGGGAGTGATTTAAGTTTTTGTGATTCATTTACTCTTTATCTTAGGTCCTGTGGGATAGCATTGTTTGTGCGTACCAGTGCCAATCCAGCGATATCTGTATCTGACGTTATTGTAGAGAACAGTGTCCTTGATTCAGAGAATTGTAGCCCCCAGTCTAATGATACCATGTTCTTTAGCCAAGAACGGCGTAAAAGATTAAAAAGTTTCTTATAGTCGCTTTTCTTAATATGTTATGGAGGAACATCGAAACCCATGAGGGAGCAAAGGTAGTTTCGCTTTAACACTTCGTCCCACAATGACGAATTTGGAGATTTTACTGCGCAGATAATGGTTGTATGACCCACACATTTCCTTCTTTAACATTACAGTCCACCCCTTCTCCAACTGCTCCTTACAGTATATTTGAACACAGATTTTAACTACCATAATGTTCTGCAATGCGTATAAGCACACTTAAATTCTTCCTGCTAAGGAATGTGCCATTTTTGGTGTAATTCTTTACTACACGTATCAGTAAAAAGATTTTCTAGGTTATCCAGTAACAAAGCCAAACCACGATCTGTCAATTGATCAGTTCTTCCTCCCTAGTAGCTGAGGGGTGTTTAGCACATCGGAGGGGCATGTGGTGATACTTTCCACTCCCACAGAAAACTACTTAGCAAAGTTTATCTAGCCTGTTTATACGTTCAAAAGATCAAAGATGGCGGTACGTATGATCACGTATCTTACGCTCATTCCTTCGAAACTTACTTGTACTTCAGTCTAACTGTAAACTCCAAGCTCAATTGTACTACTGTGTGTTCGTGTGTGTCAAGTTGTCACAATGCTGTCAAGTGTCAGGCATCGGGCATTGGGCGCCGGCGGTTGGGTATCAGGCGTAAGGAACGGTGGTCTTCCGTTAAAGGTATACAGTAAGGCAACATCTCACCCTGGCTTGCTGGTACGATACCTTGTAACCGACAGTGCAGCAACATAGATGCAAAGCAGGCAGACAAGCATGGTATCCGATGTCACTGACACATAGACAGAACCACCAAGGGGAGTTCAGGTTAATGATAATGCGATCAAAGAAGTAGTAGGCACATTGCAGTTTGTAAGGCTCGAGATATAGATGCAGGCATCTATCTGTAACATATAATATCCTTGCAGTCTGTGGTTTTCTCAACGTGTGTGACACAAAGAGCAGCTGTACATCAATCTATTAATGTACACTGAAGCGCCAAAGAAACTGGTATAGATATGCGCATTCAGATATATACACTCCTGGAAATGGAAAAAAGAACACATTGACACCGGTGTGTCAGACCCACCATACTTGCTCCGGACACTGCGAGAGGGCTGTACAAGCAATGATCACACGCACGGCACAGCGGACACACCAGGAACCGCGGTGTTGGCCGTCGAATGGCGCTAGCTGCGCAGCATTTGTGCACCGCCGCCGTCAGTGTCAGCCAGTTTGCCGTGGCATACGGAGCTCCATCGCAGTCTTTAACACTGGTAGCATGCCGCGACAGCGTGGACGTGAACCGTATGTGCAGTTGACGGACTTTGAGGGAGGGCGTATAGTGGGCATGCGGGAGGCCGGGTGGACGTACCGCCGAATTGCTCAACACGTGGGGCGTGAGGTCTCCACAGTACATCGATGTTGTCGCCAGTGGTCGGCGGAAGGTGCAAGTGCCCGTCGACCAGGGACCGGACCGCAGCGACGCACGGATGCACGCCAAGACCGTAGGATCCTACGCAGTGCCGTAGGGGACCGCACCGCCACTTCCCAGCAAATTAGGGACACTGTTGCTCCTGGGATATCGGCGAGGACCATTCGCAACCGTCTCCATGATGCTGGGCTACGGTCCCGCACACCGTTAGGCCGTCTTCCGCTCACGCCCCAACATCGTACAGCCCGCCTCCAGTGGTGTCGCGACAGGCGTGAATGGAGGGACGAATGGAGACGTGTCGTCTTCAGCGATGAGAGTCGCTTCAGCCTTGGTGCCAATGATGGTCGTATGCGTGTTTGGCGCCATGCAGGTGAGCGCCACAATCAGGACTGCATACGACCGAGGCACACAGGGCCAATACCCGGCATCATGGTGTGGGGAGCGATCTCCTACACTGGCCGTACACCACTGGTGATCGTCGAGGGGACACTGAATAGTGCACGGTATATCCAAACCGTCATCGAACCATCGTTCTACCATTCCTAGACCGGCAAGGGAACTTGCTGTTCCAACAGGACAATGCACGTCCGCATGTATCCCGTGCCACCCAACGTGCTCTACAAGGTGTAAGTCAACTACCCTGGCCAGCAAGATCTCCGGATCTGTCCCCCATTGAGCATGTTTGGGACTGGATGAAGCGTCGTCTCACGCGGTCTGCACGTCCAGCACGAACGCTGGTCCAACTGAGGCGCCAGGTGGAAATGGCATGGCAAGCCGTTCCACAGGACTACATCCAGCATCTCTACGATCGTCTCCATGGGAGAATAGCAGCCTGCATTGCTGCGAAAGGTGGATATACACTGTACTAGTGCCGACATTGTGCATGCTCTGTTGCCTGTGTCTATGTGCCTGTGGTTCTGTCAGTGTGATCATGTGATGTATCTGACCCCAGTAATGTGTCAATAAAGTTTCCCCTTCCTGGGACAATGAATTCACGGTGTTCTTATTTCAATTTCCAGGAGTGTAGATGTTTAAACAGGCAGAATACGGCGCTGCGTTCGGCAAAGCCTATATAAGACAACAAGCGTGTGGCGCAGTTGCTAGTTCGGTTACTGCTGCTACAATCGCAGGTTATCAATATTTAATTGAGTTAGAGCGCGGTGTCACAGTCGGCGCACGAGCGATGGGACAGAGAATCTCCGAGGTAGCGATAAAGTAGGGATTTTCCCGTACGACCATTTCACGAGTGTACCGTGAATATAGCGAATCCGGTAAAACATCGCTGCGGTTAGCAAAAGATCCTGGAAGAACGGGACCAACGACGACTGAAGAGAATTGTTCAACGTGACAGAAGTGCAACCCTTCCGGAAATTGCTGCAGGTTTCAATGCTTGGCCATCAACAAGTGTTAACGTATGAACCATTCAACGAAACATCACACTATGGGCTTTCGGAACCAAAGGGTCACTCGTGTACTCTCGATGAGTGCACAACACAGAGCTTTACGCCTCGCCCATCAGCACCGACATTGGACTGTTGAGTGGAAACATGTTTCCTGGTCGGACGAGTCTCGCTTCAAGTTGTATCGAGCGGATGGATGTGTACAGGTATCGAGACAAACTCATGAATCCATGGACTCTGTATGCCAGTAGGGGGCACCTCAAGCTGGTGGAAGTTCTGTAATGGCGTAGGGCGTGTGCAGTTGCGGTCATATGGGACTCTTGATACGTCTAGACACGACTCTCACAGGTGACATGTACTTAAGCGTCCTGTCTAATCACCAGCATCCATTCATGTCTATTGTGTTGTCCAACGGACTTGGGCAATTCCAACACGACAATGCGACACGCCACATGTCCAGATTTGCTACAGAGTGGCTCCGGGAACACTGTTCTGACTGCCACTGGGCACCAAACTCCCCAGACACGAACATCATTGATGGGATGCCTTGCAACGTGCTGTTAAAAAGAGATCTCCAGCACCTCATACTCTTACAGATTTATTTACAGCTGTGCAGGATTCATGATGTCAATTCTCTCCAGCACTACTTCAAACATAGGTTGAGCCCATGCCACGTCATCTGGGGGCCATACTCGATATTAGGCAGATGTACCAATTTCTTTGGCTCTTAGTATATATGGGTCACCCAGCCATCCAGCGCTTAGGGTTACATCGCAAAGTTTCAATCATGTGGTCAACATAATAACAGGTACATTGCAATTGGCAAGATTCGAGATGTAGTTGCAGTCATCTATCTGTAACATAAATTTGTATTGCAGCACCTATGCAGTCTATAGTTTTCTCAGTGAATATAGAGGTGTGGGTGCATTGACAAAGAGGGCAGTTATACATAAAGGTAGCTTTGACACGAAGGGTAGGATGTCAAAGCACTCCCACCTCCATACTCGTCGAGTAAACTACAGACTGTAAGGGTATTCCAGTATAAACATATGTTATAGATGCCTGCACCTGTATCTCAAGCCTTACAAACGGCTACCGCATTTATTACATGATCATAAACTTGAAATTTCCTAGGGCTTCTGCCTACTTGTGAATGACACCGAATGCCTTGCTCCTCTGCCTACTTTACACCTAACGATTGATTATAATGTGCTGTGCCAGCACGTCAGAATGCAGTATTGCATTCCAGTCTATCATTAACAGAACAACGCCGCCCCTGACGCCTAATGCCTGCTGCCTGACACACGACGCTTAGTGCCTGACACCTGATCCCCGACGACTGACGTCCAATGCTTGACGCCTAACGCCCGTCACTCGAAATCCTGTGAGAAGCTGACACACATGCAAACACAGTAGTGCAACTGAGCTAGGCGTTTACAATTAAATTACAAGTTCAAGCATATTTAGAAGGAATGAGCGGAATATCATGTGATCCGAAGTACCACCATCTTTGATCTTTATCTTAAAGTGCAAGAGGAGGCTTGATAGCCGCAACTGGTTTGGAAGGTATCAAAATTTCTTCCTACAATATGCTAAACATCCATTAGCTACTAAGTAGGAAGACGAGACCAACCGACAAATGAATGGGTTTGTGGCTGTTACCGGAGTACCTACACAATATTATTATTGGTATTTGTAGGATAAATTACAAAAGATCGGCACGCTCCTCAGCTGGAAGAATATAAGTGTGCTTTTATGGAACCGTTTTGCGATAATATTATGGTTTTTCAAACCTGTGATCAAGTATACTCAGGAGCGAATAGAGAAAGGCGGTCTGTAATGTGAAACAAGGTGTGGTTCATTCAACTATTATCTACACAGTAAATCCCCCAACTTCGTCACTGTGAGAATGATGTCAAGGTGAAGCTACTTTTCTGCTACTCGGGTGTCTAAGCACCCCCACAACATACATGAAACTTTTACTTCCACCTGTGACAAAAAAATGGTATCACGATTTTGGATGCTACAATATACAGCTACAGAATGGATCACGTGTTTGACCCAGTGCATGACTGTTTCAGTGTTTTAGACTATAACAAAAAGTCCCGAGTTTGTAATAACAGCAATAATTGGCCATCATAGCATCGTTTATATTGCTTGTAGTGAATAACATGAGGAATTTTCATCGACTCTCCTAAAATTGCCCTTGAGAAAATTTAAATATGAAAATATTTAATTGGAGGTGGTGGTGTGACTCTCATCAACAGTAGGGCTAATTAGCTAAATTCAGCCTGTCTGTTAACTTGCTTAAGGCAGTATGTTTTTGCTAACACATATTATTCTGCAATTATAAGCCTGGTAAGGTTAGTTATGCGACATCGAGTTAGTAGGCCACGCTTCTAAAATATCGCCTATTACTAGACATGGAAATTTACATTGGGGTGCGAACTTCATATTGTTGGGTACTAATTTTGCTCTGCCGGCGTATTTTACAGACATTTTAGAATTTTTCGAGATTTTAGACGTGGAAAATATTTAATTTACGACTCTGTTGCGTTTTTAACCCTGCAGCAGTCATCATTCATCCCTGACATCTGTGGCCCGTGGTGTACCACAATTCCCTTGGCGCTAGTTCTGGTTAGCGCTATTTTTAGCCATGTGGGGTATACTTTAATCAAGGTGGCACGTCTGTAGTTCACAGACATAACTGTTTCAGAAATGCTTCCCTCCTTTGTCTGAACACCAACGAAAAACTCTTTTGGCCATCAGATTAACAGCTCCGTTTCCACATTACTGCACTGTTGTCAGCATCCACCTGACACACTTTACGCTTTATATACCCTCCACTGCTAGTGCTCCCACCTGCCATCTGTGAATGATTACAGCATGTTGACGTCGAACATAGGCGGTGATCACATTAATGTGAATGGACTGTATTCGGCGATTAAATACAAGAACAACCGCCTACCTGAGAGAATATTTATAATGTGCTCCACTTCACGCTATGCCTGTTGCTTTCAAGTATTGTCAGTTAATGAAGTCTTGCTTTAGGTGTTTGGTGTATTTTTGATGGTTCATTGTGCTTGCAAGGCATACGAAATGGAATTTTTGTAGCGATTTTGTTGATGCAACATGCATTTTGATGAGTTATACGAGTACAGACAATTAAGGGATGTTAATATTTAATTTGTGCTTGCAAAGTGGGAAACGTTTCACGATATATAGTAAGTAGCTTTCTCAAGGTATCAAATCTGACACTGTCCTAGGAAATGTCACATCTATCAGATTTACCATCTTTGTTTGCGTATTTACTAGTAGTCCAAGCACTTCTGCAGTTTAAGTGGTATTCTGCAATAAAATCATCTTATTTCCTCCTTCGCTGAGAAGACAGTTGTATTGTGCTAGTGTTTCTGGTGGTGTAGTTGGTTACAGGTTTTTAATTCGTGGGCCATAGTTTCCAGAAATACAGCTGCACATATTCAATCCACATTTTACGTTTTAGATACCGCTGAAACGTATTTCTGGAATATTGTGTGCAATAATAAGTGAAACTTTTAAACAGACTTTTTCGATCGCAAACTGCTGATGTTTATGTAGCCTACAGTAGGCCTGTGTAATTCATAATAAAGGCAATAATGGCAATCAGTTGCATCGTTTATACTGTTTTTTCTAGTGAATAACGTGATGAGTTATCTTTGTCCCTCGTGAAATGATGCTTCAGAATACTTTAATTGTGTAAATATTTAACTGGAGAGTGAGTTGTGACTTACGTTAACAGTAGGCCTAATTAGCTACAATCTATCCGTATATTTGCTTGTTTCGTTAATACGTATTTTTCTGCAGTTATAAGTGTGGTCAGAGTAGTTTCAGAACATCGAATTATGAGGCCTAATTTCTAAAATATCATGTGTTATTAGACTTGAAAATCGAGCACTGGAGCACATACGCTAGAATTTTGGGCACTAATTTGG
The DNA here is from genome assembly GCF_023864345.2 of Schistocerca serialis cubense. Taxonomy (NCBI): domain Eukaryota; kingdom Metazoa; phylum Arthropoda; class Insecta; order Orthoptera; family Acrididae; genus Schistocerca; species Schistocerca serialis. The sequence continues at coordinate 319,447,128 of NC_064645.1, read as the reverse complement.
CGAACGTGTGTTCATATGGGAATTAACTCGCGATTTATTTTACTTACACATGTATGCAGCATCATATTAGCGGACATGACTCTTTAAGAGTTTTTTGATGTATTATCCTCTAATAGCAATGGAAAAATCGTACTTTGTACGCTGCCTACGCATTCCGCAGACATTGTGAAGTTTTTCAAAGTCTTAGTTGTGGGGAAATAATTAATTTAGGATTGTGTTGTGTTTTACCATCATATATATGACTGCTGTTATTGTCCACGGCCCTCAATAGGCCTATGTCATTGTAATAACAGCAATAATTGGCAATCATAGCATCGTTTATATTGCTTGTAGTGAATAACATGAGGAATTTTCATCGACTCTCCTAAAATTGCCCTTGAGAAAATTTAAATATGAAAATATTTAATTGGAGGTGGTGGTGTGACTCTCATCAACAGTAGGGCTAATTAGCTAAATTCAGCCTGTCTGTTAACTTGCTTAAGGCAGTATGTTTTTGTTAACACATATTATTCTGCAATTATAAGCCTGGTAAGGTTAGTTATGCGACATCGAGTTAGTAGGCCACGCTTCTAAAATATCGCCTATTACTAGACATGGAAATTTACATTGGGGTGCGAACTTCATATTGTTGGGTACTAATTTTGCTCTGCCGGCGTATTTTACAGACATTTTAGAATTTTTCAAGATTTTAGACGTGGAAAATATTTAATTTACGACTCTGTTGCGTTTTTAACCCTGCAGCAGTCATCATTCATCCCTGACATCTGTGGCCCGTGGTGTACCACAATTCCCTTGGCGCTAGTTCTGGTTAGCGCTATTTTTAGCCATGTGGGGTATACTTTAATCAAGGTGGCACGTCTGTAGTTCACAGACATAACTGTTTCAGAAATGCTTCCCTCCTTTGTCTGAACACCAACGAAAAACTCTTTTGGCCATCAGATTAACAGCTCCGTTTCCACATTACTGCACTGTTGTCAGCATCCACCTGACACACTTTACGCTTTATATACCCTCCACTGCTAGTGCTCCCACCTGCCATCTGTGAATGATTACAGCATGTTGACGTCGAACATAGGCGGTGATCACATTAATGTGAATGGACTGTATTCGGCGATTAAATACAAGAACAACCGCCTACCTGAGAGAATATTGGGAGCTCTATTTCAGTGGTGCAGCAATAACTGAAGCTAAAGAAGATCAAACTAAGAAGCTGATGAAAGAATTAGATATTAAAATGTGTCAAACATGTTTGGAGAGTTCTAGGACTTCTTATAAACGACTCAGACTGAAGTACCTTGCACAAAAGTGCGCGAAATACCATACACTTCGAGTACGATAGGAAATTACTGCCCGAGAGTGTAAGCAATTATCTCTACGTTGTGACTACGGAGAATTTGTAATTCTGGAAGAGGCTTCTTTTGTAACATATAATAAGGTATTTTGCAAATCATTAGCTGTGTACACTGATGAGCCAAAAAATTATGAGCACCTGCTTAATAGCTTATTTGTCCGTTTCTGAAACGAAATACATAATTGATTCTGGGTATCAGGAATCCGACAGTTTATTGGTAGGTTTGTGGAGATATGTGGCATTGGATATCTTCGCACAGGTCATGTAATTCGTGTAAATAACGGGTCGCTGATTTGCGTACAAGGTGATGGCACCCGTTAGCGACCCGGATGAGTTCCATAGGATTTACATCAAGCGGATTTGGCCGCCGAGATATCAATGTGAATTCACTGAAATGCTTCTGAAACCAATTTACCTCGATTATGGCTGTACTGTTGAAAGATGACATCGTCCTCGGGGAAGACATCAAGCATGAAGGAATGCAGGTGCTTCGCAGCTGTCAGAATATTTTCGATTACTGCTACAGAAGTACGAAATATGTCGCGTACTTCAATGCGAAATGCTTTTAATAATTTCCACAACGAAACTCTGCCTCGGAATTTGACAGAAAATCCTAAGAGAGTCTGCTCATACATAAATAACACCAGTAGCAAGACGCAATCAATACCTTCACTGCGCGATATTAACGGCGAAGTCACTGATGACAGTGCCACTAAAGCAGAGTTGTTAAACGCGGTTTTCCGAAACTCCTTCACCAAAGAAGACGAAGTAAATATTTCCGAATTCCAATCTAGAACAACTGCCAAGATGAGAAGTACAGCATTAGATATCCTCGGTGTTGCAAAGCAGCTTAAATCAATAAAGGCAAGGCCTCCGGTCCAGATTGTATACCAGTTAGGTTCCTTTTAGAGTTTGCTGATACAATAGCTCTATATTTAGGACATTATATACAATCACTCGCTCACAGAAAGTTCCGTACCTACAGAGTGGAAAATTGCTCTAGTCACACCAATGGCCGGCCTGGGTGGCCGAGCGGCTCTAGGCGCTACAGTCTGGAACCGAGCGACCACTACGGTCGCAGGTTCGAATCCTGCCTCGGGCATGGGTGTGTGTGAGGTCCTTAGGTTAGTTAGGTTTAAGTAGTTCTAAGTTCTAGGGGACTGATGACCACAGCAGTTAAGTCCTATAGTGCTCAGTGCCATTTGAACCACTTTTTCACACCAATACCCAAAAAGGGAAATAGGAGTAATCCGCTGAATTACAGGCCCATATCACTAACGTCATTTTGAAGTAGGGTTTTGGAACATATACCGTGTTCGAACATTATGAATTACCTCGAAGCACACAATTTATTGACACGTAGTCAGCACGGATTCCGGAAACATGTTCTTGTGAAACACAACTAGCTCTTTATACTCATAAAATAATGAGTGCTATAGATAGGGGATGACAACTTCATTCCATATTTTTAGATTTCCAGAAGGCTTTCCACACCGTTCCTCACAAGCGTCTTCTAACCAAAATTGCGTGTCTATGGAACATCACCTCACTTGTGCGACTGGATTCGTGATTTCCTGTCAGAAAGGTCTCAATTCGTAGTAAAAGTCACCGAGTAAAACAGAAGTAATAACCGGCGTTTCCCGAGAAAGTGTTATAGGCCCTCTATTGTTCCTGACCTATATTAACGAGATAGGAGACAATCTGAGTAGCCCTATTAGATTGTTTGCAGATGATGCTGCAAAGTTATCAGATGACCAAAACGAATTGCAAAATGATTTAGATAAGTTATCTGTATGGTGCGAAAAGTGGCAATTGACCCTGAATAAAGAAAAGTGTGAAGTTATTCACATGAGTACTAAAAGAAATCCGCTAAATTTCGATTACGCGATAAGTCACACATATCTGAAGGCTGTAATGTGAGTAAAGAGCTAGTCGTGTTTCACAGGAACGATGTTTCCTAAACCCATGTTGACTGTGTGTCAATAGACCGTTTTCTTCGAGGTAATTCATAATGTTTGACCACAATATATATTCCAATATCCTGCTGCATATCGACGTTAACGATATGGACCTGTAATTTAGTGGATTACGCACACTACCTTTCTTGAATATTGGCGTGACCTGTGCAACTTTCCAGTCTTTGGGTACGGCTCTTTCGTCGAGCGAACGGTTGTATATGATCGTTAAGTATGGAGCTAATGCATCAGTGTACTCCGAAAGGAACCTAATTGGTATACAGTCAGGACCAGAAGTGATTTAATTTGCTTCACTACTAGAGGATACTTACTTCTAAGTTTCTCATGTTGGCAGCTGTTCTTGATTCGAATTATGGAATATTTACTTCGTCTTCTTTTGTGAATGCATTTCGGAAGGCTGTGTCTAGCAACTCTGTTTTGGTAGTACTGTCTTCAATAATATCTCCATTGCTATCGCGCAGAGAAGGCATTGATCGTTTCTTGTCGCTAACATACTTCACATACGACCAGAATCTATTCGGTTTTTCTGCCAGGTTTCGAAACAAAGTTTCTTTGTGGAAACTATTATATGCATCTCGCATTGAAGTCCGCGCTAAATTTAGAGCTCCTGTAAAATATTGCCAATCTTGGGGATTTTGCCTCCGATTAAATTTGGCATGTTTTTTCGTTGTTTCTGCAACAGTGTTCTGAACTGTTTTTTCTACCATGGGGGATCGGCTCCGTCGTTGGTTAATTTATTTGGTATAAATCTCTCATTGCTGTCGATTCTATTTCTTTGAATTCAAGCCACATCTTGTCTGCACTTACTTTGTTAATCTAGAAGTGGTGGACATCATCCCTCAGGAAGGCGTCAAGTGAATTTTTATCTGCTTCTTTGAATAGATATATTTTTAGTTATTTTTGGAGGATTTGGGGGTTATAACATTGTCTCGCTACGACAACCCTGTGTTCACCAATCTCTGTATCCGTTTTGATGCTCGTTATTAACTCAGGATTATTTGTTGCTACGAGATCAAGTGTGTTTTCACAGCCGTTTACTATTGTCGTGGGCTCATGAACTAACTACCCGAAATAATTTTCAGAAGTGCTTTTAGCACAATGTCAGATGATGTTTTATGCGTACCTCCAGAGTTAAACATGTATTTTCGCCAAAATATCAAGGGTAAATTAAAGTCACCACCAAATATAGTCGTATGAGTCGGGTACGTGTTTGAAATCAAACTCGAGTTTTCTTGGAACCTTTCAGAAACTGCATCATCTGAATTGGGACGTCGGTTAAAGGATCCAATCGTTATTTTATTCCGGTTGCCAACAATTACCTCTGTCCATACTAACTCACAGGAATTATATTTCAATTTCGCGACAGGACAAACTACTTGTAACAGCAACAAACACGCCTCCGTCAACCGCGTTTAGCCTATCCTTTCGGAACACCGTTAGGGTCTTCGCAAAAATTTCGGGTGAGATTATATTCGGCTTTATCCAGCTTTCAGTGCCTATAACGATTTGAGCATCAGTGCTTTCTATTAGCGCTTGGAGCTCTGGTACTTTCTCAACACAACTAGGACAATTTACAACTGTTATACCGGCGGTTCCTGTATCTATGTTCTTGCAGTGTTCGGCCTGCACACTTTGTGACAGAAGCCCTTTTTGTGTTTTCCCGAGAACCTCTAACCTAAAAAACCACCCAGTCCACGCCACACAGCCCCTGCTACCCGTGTAGCCGCCTCCTGCGCATAGTGGACTCCTGACCTATTCAGCGGAACCTGAAACCCAACCAACCTTTGGCGCAAGTCAAGGAATCTGCAGCCTACACGGTCGCAGAACCATCTGAGCCTCTGATTCAGACCCTCCACGTGGCTCTGTACCAGAGGTTCGCAATCGGTCCTTTCGGCTGTGCTGCAAATGGTCAGCTCTCCTTTCACCTCGCAAGTAAGACTGGCAGCCTTTACCACTTCTTTTAGCTGCTCGAAACCAGAGAGAATCTCTTCTGATCCAGAGTGACACGCATCATCGGAACCAACGTGAGCCACCTCCTGCAATTGGCTGCAACCTATGCTCTTCATTGCATCTGGGGGGGACCTGTTCCATGTCTGGAATGACTTTTCTCTGTATACACACGGAGTGCACATGGCTTTCTTACCCTTCTTGTTAGCCATGTCCATAAGGGGCCTCATAACGTGCCTAACGTGGGAGCTCCCAACTATCAATAATCCCACCCTCTTGCAGGCTGAGAAGTTTCCTCTTAAATAGGACAGGCGACGGCATCTGGCTCAGCAACAGTGTCAGCGACAGACAGCACCTGGGACCTGTTTGTCAGACTAAGCGGGGAGGGCATACATGTGGCCCACTGGGAAGTATTTCACCGCCTGCTGTGCCCGGGGGTGATCTCCCACTCGACCACAGGTGAGGGGTCGAGCTCAGTGTAAGCAGTAGCTTGGCTGGCCACCGTTGAGGACCGATCGGAGGACTCGGACGTGCTGGACGTCCGTTGGATCCCCACGGCCGGCCCACAACAGTGATGCCCATCATCTGCAGCCTCAAGCTGTGTAACTGAAACCACCAAAGCCTGGAGCTGAGAGCAAAGTGTCACCTACTCAGCTTGCATCAGCACGCAACAATCATAGTCCCTGTCCATACTAAAGACCGTGGAAAACTGAACTACCCTTATAAACAGACTATCAGCACGTGCTATGGAACTCTACTGTAGACACTGATGAAAACGCAGGAACTACATAAAAAAAACTATGTGCACTCCACAAGTACTCCTCTACCCCAGTAGCTACTTCCTTTGTGTAGTGCATGCCCGATCTGCCAAGGAGTGTCCTACAACAAGGCAAGTGCAGAAACCTGCAGCCATGATTGTAACAGAATCGACAGAGCCTCTGGCTGAGACCCTCCACACAGCTACGAGCCAAAGAACCGTGAGCGATTCTGTTTACGATGCTGCAAACTGTGATCTCTGCTTGTACCCCATGAGTGAGGCCAGCAGTCTCCACCACTTCCACCAGCTTCACATAGCAACTGAGGATGTCCTCAGAAGGCAGATTATGTTGTCAGCATTGTAACAAGTGATAGAAACTAATTCTCCTCTCACTTTTCGAAAGTCCGTGTGATCCTTCCCATCTACCTGCAAACTAAGGGAGCTCAGATTCTTAAAACCTATACGAACTGCACATTGTGCTTTAAAATGTAGCAGTAATCCGATATGTTTATTATTTGTAGGAGCATTGTGACAAATTTCAATAAAAAGTGGGTTCTATTGTTTTTAAGCTATGTTGTTGCTCTGTATGGGATGAAGGTTGGCAAATCAGTTACTTCAATCTACTGAAAAGCCTTAGGTTATTGCCTTGTGGTTTATTTTTTCACTTTTAGGTATTAGGCACATTTTAAGTCACTGAAGCAGTTTGCATCAAAGATGCATAAGTGGCTTTCAAGAAAACTGATTTAAAGCAAGTCCTGATTTATGGTTCAAAAATGGCTCTGAGCACTATGGGATTTAACATCTGAGGTCATCAGTCCCCTAGACTTAGAACTACTTAAACCTAACTAACTTAAGGACATCACACACATCCATGCCAGCGGCAGGATTCGAACCTGCGACCGTAGCAGCAGCGCGGTTCCGGACTGAAGCGCCTGGAACTGTTTGGCTACAGCAGTCGGCACCTGGTTTATGTCAAAGTTTTGCACACTGTCCTTGGCAGTAGCGAAGATTGAAGCTACAGGTCTGGTGAAATCATTGACAGGTATTAAAGAGGTTGAAAAATCTTTGCTATCATAATATGGAAGTGTAAGTGTTGCAGCGAAAGATAAGATGAACGAAGTTATTGGATCAAGTCCTGATTTCAAGTTAATGAAATTGACAAAAAATTTGTTTCCCCGAAAATGCAAAATGCAATAAATCTGCTGAAAGTCGCGAATATGAGGCACCTTCGGCTGTGTATTAGAATGACGACAATGAAAATTATTGCCGGACAGGAACTTGACACGTGATTTCCCGCTTTACGCGAGTGGTCGCCTTACCCACTTCGGCTATCCGTGCACAAATTAGAATCAGACCGAAACTTCCATAAGTCATCATTCTCGGGCAACACACTTACGTAACGTATATTCCCCTCCAGGAAGGACACATTTATTGAGACTCGAGGACTTCGTATTGCCGAATAAATATGAAACAGCAGCGCCTTTGCTATTAAGAGTACGATGCAATATCCCTTCGGACATGCATCCATGACCAAAGAAACATTGTTCAGTACATCTTAATAAGAGATGTACTACTATTACGAAAATGCAAAAGTGTTTCACTTCATACAAAATTTCTGTACTTAAGTATGCAATTGTCACTTTTTGCACTGAACAAAAATGTTCTTTCATACAAATGCGTGAGCCTAAGTGAAGAACATTAGAGAAATTGTTTGTTGTTTATTTGGAGTTTCTTATTATATAGATATCTGTGATTCTGGCTGAATTCGAAGGATTCTGTCTGCTCTAAAAATATAGCATAGCTGCGCATTACAAAGTGCAAATACTGGATTCTGTAATCTGCAGCCTAAAGACTTTCCTTGACATCTCATGTCGTTTCGAGGACATCTGTAACACTTATTTTTTTTCAATTCATTGGCTTTCAGGACGTGGCCATTCAACCATTTCAACAGTGGTCATTTCTGTCGATACGATAGTAAGGACACAACAACACACATTTTCCGAGCGGAGAAAAACTCCGACCAGGCCGGGATATCAGTGAGAGCTGGAAAAGAGGTGGTTTTCTGTACCGTGCCCTCAGCATGATGTGATTCAATTTCGTCAGCCTGGTTACACCACTCCAGGGGAAGAAACGGCTACAACTAATTTTTAATTTCTCTTCGGACTGGGTATTACTACTCAGTAAAAGTCGCAATGTTGCAGCCACTATTGTGAATGTCAGCAGCTCGCTGTCTTACGGTTAGGGTTGCTTATTCTCGATAACGAGACCCCATGTTCGATTGCCGGCAGCGCCGAGGATTTTCTCCTTTAAAGACTGGCTGCGTGCGCTTTGTCATTGTTATTATTTCATCATCGGTGCACAAGTGGTCGAAATGCCATCACGAATCTCTCGCCCAAGTCCCAAGCGGCTATAGGACAGCGGAAGATGACTCCTGTATATAAGAAGCATGAAAGAGCGGTCGCGCAAAATTACAGGCAAATATCTTAACATCGGTTTGCTGCAGACATTTTGTACATACTCTGTTGTAATATAATGAATTACCTTGAGACAGAAAAGCTTCTGTTCACGAATCAGCACCGTTTTAGAAAGCATCACTCACGCGGAACTCAGCTCACGCGATATCTTGCTATGTCTGAAGGGCAACAGACAGATTCTACATTCCTAGATTTCCTAAACGAATTTGATACGGTGTGTCACTGCAGATTGTTGACGAAGGTACGAGTGTATAGGAAAGTTTCCCTGATACGTGAGTGGCTGGGAGACTTAAATAACAGATCACAGTATGCTGTGCTTGACGAAGAGTGTACACACGATGGTATTGTCAGGGATGTGTTATAGCACCGCTACTATTTTCCATACACGATTTTCGTAAATTCTCGTTACAAACTTTTAAGACTTGTAGAGGGGAATGAGTACGTGATATTTTGAATAGGAATCCATCCATGTCCGGAACAGATTCCGTTCTACGACGGTTTCAATTCAGATCTTTAACTCATCCACTCCTGCTTGAGTAAGTGAATCAGGCGTGACGCAGTACAATTATTAGGTAACAGTTCGGATGGAAACATAACGAAAGAACCATTTATCAATTAAGCACATCTGTTTGCATACAGAGTGGTTTTTTTCCCACCGTGTACAGAATCTAGGAATTTATTGATGGGAGGGTACGGAACAAAAAGGTCTAATGAACTCATGTCCATAAATGCATATTTTTCATGCTAGGCACCATTTATTCAATCATACTTTGTTACAGAGCCTGCAGTCTAATAGGCCCTACACCATCCAGCCACAGTTATAGTATTAGTGGTTTCCTCCTAGAGGGTGGTACTGGCTCTGAGCACCATGCGACTCAACTTCTGAGGTCATCAGTCGCCTAGAACTTAGAACTAATTAAACCTAACTAACCTAAGGACATCACACACATCCATGCCCGAGGCAGGATTCGAACCTGCGACCGTAGCGGTCGCTCGGCTCCAGACTGCAGCGCCTAGAACCGCACGGCCACTCCGGCCGGCTAGACGGTGGTACTGTTCCTCATCGTCATGCCCTGGCGCCCTCTCCTGCCATAGTAATTGGTAATGTTGTGTCCGATTCAATTATTTTGTTGACCCACCTGGTAGTGGATGTTGAGGCACATGAAAACCATTTCGAACACACAGTGTAACTGTCGCTGAGTGCTACAGAGCTTATTAGACGGCAGTGTCTGTAGCAATGTATGATTAAATAAATGGTCTCTAGCATGGAAACTATGCATTTCCGGACATAATTTCATTATATATTTTGTGTTTCGTAACCACTCATCTATCAATCCCTGGAGTTTGTACACGGTGCAAAAATCAACCTGAAGACTTTAACTGATAAGAAGTTAAGTAACTGTTCTATTCGCACGCAGCCCGTTCTGTGCTATTACGATACTGTCGTCGCAGGCGATAATTACAGCTGAGCGCCGATTACATAGAGGGGCACTGCGCTCGTACATAAATATCTTTCCGCTGCGGCGACGTGTGAAAATGCTTCCGGCCGTGTCTACGCTGACGTCTCCGATTCGTTGCTGCGTCCTGCAAAAACTGACTTTACTGTGGTGTCGTCTTAAGGTACCAGCTTTCACGTAAGACACCATTCTGTGGATGACACCGTATTAACATTAATGAAAACATTGTTATTTTAGTCATATTCCTGCAGCTGCATTTACAAAGACTTTTCGAATAGAAATTCGTCACTGGAACTGAAAGAGGTGTCTGGGAGAAATGGCTTTAAACTGGAGTTAATACTTGCTTTGTTAACTGCCAGAGATTTTGGGCAAATGAGCAAACATTTTTCTTGCTGCACATTGAACTCTTACCTCAGCCAGTGATATCTTTCATAATGAGTAATAAAGGTCATTTTTCCCTCTAAAGTTGTAGGTATGGCTATAACTGTTCTTCACAAATTGTGATGGAGTATTTAAGACTAATTTCATTAATGAATATGTGTATTGTGACGGAGTAGTTCAAATGCCTAGCTACTTGACACGTATCTACATGACGTGCGTGGGTGAACACAAACTATTCTTACGGCTCGCTTTTGTGCAGCGAATAGTTTCTTTCTAAGCGATGAGTTACCAGAAGAAAACATTCCATGAGATATTATTGAGTGGAAATATGCACAATGTGTCTGGAGGTTTATTCGTTTGTTTTTGAGATTAGCATTAATACGAATAGCAAAAGTAGCTGAAATTAATGGTCGAGATGCTCAGTAATATGCTTCTCCCAGTTTAAGTTTTCATGGATATGCACATCCAAAACTTTGGGGTATTCTACATCATTTACTGACTCCTGCTCATCATCATCTTTTCACGACCATTGCTTTCCATGAAAAACCTACACTACCGGCTATTAAAATTTATACACCACGAAGATGACGTGCTACGGACGCGAAATTTAACGGTCGGGAAGAAGATGATGTGATATGCAAATAAGCTTTCTAGAGCATTCACACAAGGCTGGCGCCGGTGGCGACTCCTACAACGTGCTGATATGAGGAAAGTTTCCAACCGATTTCTCATACACAAACAGCAGTTGGCCGGCGTTGCCTGGTGAAACGTTGTTGTGATGCCTCGTGTAAGGAGGAGAAATGTGTACCATCACGTTTCCGACTTTGATAAAGGTTGGATTGTAGCCTATCGCGATTGCGGTTTATCGTATCGCGACATTGCTGCTCGCGTTGGTCGAGATCCAATGACTGTTAGCAGAATATGGAACCGGTGGGTTCAGGAGGATAATACAAAACGCCGTGCTGGATCCCAACGGCCTCGTATCACTAGCAGTCGAGATGACAGGCATCCTATCCGCATGGCTGTAACGGATAGTGCAGCCACGTCTCGATTCCTGAGTCAACAGATGGGGACGTTTGCAAGACAACTACCACCTGCACGAACAGTTTGACGTTTGCAGCAGCATGGACTATTAGCTCGGAGACCATGGCTGCGGTTACCCTTGACCCTGCATCACAGACAGGAGCGCCTGCGATGGTGTACTCAACGACGAAACTGGGTACACGAGTAGCACAACGTCATTATTTCGGATGAATCCAGGTTCTCTTTACAGCATCATGATGGTCGCATCCGTGTTTGGCGACATCGCGGTGAACGCACATTGGAAGCGTGTATTTGTCATCGTCCTACTGGCGTATCACCCCGCGTGATGGTATGGGGTACCATTGGTTACACGTCTCGGTCACCACTTGTCGCATTGACGGCACTTTGAACAGTGGACGTTACATTTCAGATGTGTTACGACCCGTGGCTCTACCCTTCATTCGATCCCTGCCAAACCGTCCATTTCAGGAGAATAATGCACGACTGCATGTTGCAGGTCCTGTATGGGCCCTTCTGGATACAGAAAATGTTCGAGTGCTGCCCTGGCCAGACCTCTCACCAAGTGAAAACGTCTGCTCAATGGTGGCCGAGAAACTGTCTCGTCACAATACGCCAGTCACTACTCTTGACGAACTGTAGTATCGTGTTGAAGCTGCATGGGCACCTGTACCTGTACACGCCATCCAAGCTCTGTTTGACTCAATGCCCAGGCTTACCAAGGCCGTTATTACGGCCAGAGTTGGTTGTTCTGGGTACTGATTTCTCAGGATCGATGCACCCAAATGGCGTGAAAATGTAATCACGTGTCAGTTCTAGTATAATATATCTGTCCAATGAAGACCCGTTTATCATCTGCATTTCTTCTTGGTGTAGCAATTTTAATGCACGTTGCACCCTGAAAATATACTGCAAGGTTGGTGACATGTGGCATTGTCCTTCTGGTAGATGCCCTAGTGCCGAGGAAAAAAACTAACTGCATGTAGGCGTTGACATGGTCCTCAAGAATAGATGCATACTTTTGTTAATCCATTATGAGGATATCACCGAGGGAATGTAATGAAAACGTCACCCAGACCATGTGCTCCCTCGTTCGGTTTGGAATCCAACGATTGTTGCTTGGGGTTTACTTTCTGATATTTAACACCATACAGGCCACTGGCTTTTTGTCACCATTCGGTGGACGTCCTGTTCTGGCACTGGCGTGATAATTCCTTCCTTTGTCTCCGATGAACAGCAACCAGCATGGGTGCATGGAACAGGCGCCTGCTGAGGAGGCCCATATGCACAAACGTCTGTTCAAAAGTTGTCGATGAGACAGTATTGGTAGCCCCTTGTTTCATCTCGGGTTTCAGTTCCCTTAATAGTAGTGTGTCAGTTCGCCTTTCAAGCCGTCGTCCTCTGAGTGTGTCCTTCAGGGGTCCAAAAACATCTCCGCAATCATCCTACACCCCTGTTATCTATGGCCCATGGTGCACCACAGTTACTTTGACGCCGGTTTTTGATGGCACCAGTTGCAAGGTATGCTTTAAACACAGTGATATGTGAACAGTTTATAAAATTTAGCCTTTCTAAAATTCTTCCAACTTTTGCATGGACGGCAATGATCACGCCCTTTTGGACGTCAGATAAATCGTTCCGTTTTCGCATCACGAAAACAACTGCACTGTTTCTCGCATCCTCCCATTGTGCTTTATATAACCTCCACTGTAGGTGCTGCAAGTCGACCTCAAACATAGGCAGTCTTTTTAATTTTTAACTTTTTTTGTTTCTCCACTACGTTGACTTTCTGGCAACATTTAATTAGAAAGTGCATAAATTAGTGATGTTGTGGTGCTAACGAAAGACTCCTTCAGAGGATGTAGTGACGAGCAGATGGGGCTTACAGCGGCTGTCTGTGAGACGAAAGCGTTGTCAAGCGAACACAGCGCTCCCCGTTGTGGATAGCGAAGGTAGCGCTGGGAAGGATGTGGGGGGGGGGGGGGGGGGATGTGAGAGTTCCGCGAGGCGTGACGTGGATAACGGAGCGGCTGCAGGAGTGGGGGGGGTGTTAGGGAGGGGGAACTTGCACAATGGCGTGGGTGCAGGTCATTTCCGTGGCGGCGCTGGCGTTGCTTGGACGTGGCGCCGCGCTCACGCCGCCTGCCTGTCTCTGTCTTCTGCCCGGACTCAGCACTGTTTTCTCGCTGAGCGCTGGCTGTGCCAGTGTGCACAGTTATTTCTCTACATCTAAATTTAGAGTTCACTAAAATTTGTTTCCTGATTTGTCTATGCATCGTGTACAGTGAGAACCAATGGTCAGGGGACTAAAATAAGAATTCAGATCCAAGAAGTGAGTGGTGTGTTGGGGGGGAGGGGGGCTGGGGGAGGGGGGCTGGGGGAGGGGGTAGGGAGGCTGGGGGAGGGGGGGAGGGGGATGGGGGAGGGGGGAGGAGGGCAGAAGGTGGGGTGTGTTGATAAGGGGATCCATCACCTTAAAAATACATGCGATATGTTGAGGGGGAAGGGGAATGGCGTGTGTTGAGGGGTAAGGGGAGATGAGGTGTTGAAGTGGTGGTGGTGGGGTTTAGAGGGGTAGTGTGTGGTGGTGTGGAGTGGGTTGGCGTTGGGTGTGCTGAACATGTTGAATGCTATTAGTGTCAAACAGATCATTCATTAGAAGGGAAACCATTATAGGATTATTTGGTTGTCTGTCTGTCTGTCTGACTGTTAAAAGCCCATTTTCACAGGGTAGACGTACCAAGTTAATTGTTGACACATACCAAGGTCGATGGTCCCATGGCAGTGTAATAAATGTAAGCTCCTAAGTCAATGCAATCAAATGGTACATCCCTTTATGTCACACGTTTTGATTCTTGCAAACTTACTCACCAAAGCATTTAGCGTTCTTCCTGCTGACCTAAAATCATAAAATTTGCGAAGAAGGAAAGTTTCACAGTACAACTCAACGAAAAAAAAAATCCGGAAAGTGTGAATTTGTTTTTCGACTGTCTGTCTGTCCATCTGCTAAGACCCCTTTGCCTCAGGAACAAATGGCTGCATCAACTTCCAATTTGTGACATAATATGATCTGTTGTCCCTCAGCTGTGTAAAAAAACAAAAAAAAAGCTTCTAACTCAAAGGAATCGAAAGATAGGTCATTTATGCCACCTATTTTGACAGTTGCGAACTCATTCATTAAAAGCTATAGGATATTTGCCGTCCATGTAGAATCATGAAATTCGACAAGAAATAGTGTTTCACAGTTCAACTAAAAGACAAAGTGCGAAAATGTTAATTTGTTGTTACATTACACGACATTACTTTGTTCTCATTTGTTATCCGATTCGCTATCTCTCTGTCTGTTAAGGCCTCTTTTTTCTCAGGAACGTATAGACGTATCAAGTTCCAATTCATGTCACTTGTCCAAGGTCTATGGACACATGCAATCAAAAGATACGGCCATTTATGTCACACAGTTTGATACAAACTGACTCATCAAAGCGTATAGGATACTTACAATTGACCTAGAAACATGAAATATGGCAAGAAGGAACGTTTCACAGTACAAACAAAGGAAAAAATCCTAAAATTGTTAAGTTATGATAATATCACATGAAAGCAATATTTTTTGTCATTCTCGAAAGTATTGGAATTAGTGAGACTGATATCTTGCAAGTATCGATATCGGTAACCGGCAAAAATCGTAAAGAATTCCCAGCATGTGCGATGGCAATTGAAAAAATAACAGCAAACTCTCAGTATTAAATGCAATCAACAATCCAGGCATTTGAAACTGCCAGGAAGTGAAGATGCATGCTTTGAGAAAGTTCTGGCATATGCCGACATATGGATTGACAAGCTGAATAAGAAAGGCGGATGAAACGAAGCCAGCTGCGGTGGCCGAGCGCTTCTAGGCGCTATAGTCTGGAACCGCGCGACCGCTACGGTCGCAGGTTCGAATCCTGCCTCGGGCATGGGTGTGTGTGATGTCCTTAGGTTAGTTAGGTTTAAGTAGTTCTGTTCTAGGGGACTGATGACCTCAGAAGTTAAGTCCCATAGTGCTCAGAGCCATTTGATGAAACGAAATGGCTGCGTCCCCAGCTGTGTGCACCGTAAAAGAACAGCGAACAATAATAGGATTTTTGTGGTCGGTGGGCGTAAAACATCGACAGATCCATAGAATGAAGTTGGGAAGGTAAGAGGGACGTACGTCAGTCGCAGATGAGCAACGCTCTGGTCGTCCCAGCACGCCCGATACTGACGAGAATGTGGAACACGCTGACTCCATGTTTCGATAGAACCGGCGTATTTTCTGTAGATGCATTGGCAGGGAACTGAGTATCAGTGTCGGATCCACTCATACCAATATTAGTGAGGTTCTCAAATTCCGGTTTCTGTGTGTATGATGGATGCCTCGGATGAAAATATAATGTCGCGTGTTCAGGTAGCCACACCATTTCTGGCCGGAGGACACGACTTTCTGACAAATATCATTCCAGGAGACGAAACCTGGGTTCATAGCTATGAACCAAAAAGCAAAGGAAAGTCTTCAGAATGGCGATACACACCTTCTCCAGCCAATAAGAAATTCAAGTCTCAGCCCTCTACCTGGAAAGGTCCTTTCCATCCTGCAATGGAATACGAATGGGCCGATTTTGGAGCAGTCTCAGCAAAAGGGTGAAACAGAAAACAGTGCCCCGTTCAGCGCCATATTAGAGAATGAGCTAAAGCGAGCAGTACAGAGCTGTAACAGAGGAGTCGTTCTTCCCCTTCACGACGTAGGTCCGCACACCGCCGCTGCGCACGCACCCAAACCGCCGATGAACTCTCGCCGTTATTCACAGATTGAGATCTCAGGTCATACTGCAACACTCCCTCCCCCCCCCCCCCCTCCTCCATCCTGGTCTCGCTCTGGGTTACCATGTGTTTGGACCCCTGAAGGACACACTCAGAGGACGACGGCTTGAAAGTCATGATGAGTTCAAAGACGCGGTGCACTCTTGGTCACCATGGAAAACCTTTTATTCGAACGGAAAAGAAAAGTTGGTGCAAAGGTATTAGAAATACATGGAAAAGGAGCGTAGTTATTTTGGAAAATAATGTCTTGTTCTTATCTGTAAGTGCAATATGTGCTTCGCAAAAAATAGTTTACTCTTACTTTTTGACTCAACCTTGTATGAACTATCTACGTACATAATTTAATTTGTACAGGACTCTAGGTGATAGACTCCTTACTCTCAACGAATTTTTCGTTTCAGTTTTTACGTATACCAATTTTCATATCTGCGTGCTACCTCGCTTATTTTTAAAAAAATCAGTGGAGAACTATCGACGGACGTGTAAATGATTAGAGCTGCATTTCTCTGTGACAGGTAGAAAGATCATTAGAGTGCCTTGGTTTTGTTTGTGTTCGCTGTTCATACTAGGCTGGGCAGAGTATATAACTGGCGTGAAATGCGTTAGATATTGCATGAAATGAGAATGACACAACTTCACAGACGTTAGTGGTCACAAACAGATACGATTTTATGTTTATAAACTGAAGTGGCGAGTGAAAATTTGTACCAAGACCGGTTAGTGGCTAACTCACCTGCCGGGTAAGCAGGAGGTCTGGGTTCGATTGTCAGCCTTGGAACAAATTTTCACTCGCCGCTTCAGCCTGTATACAGAAGATATTGAATGGTCACTGTGAAAAACAAGGAGTGCTCGTCTGAAACAGAGTTTTAATGAGCCCTCCTTGTTCGTCTCGATTTGGCCAACTGATAGAGCCGTAAAATTTCCTGATTTCTGGGGCATTCGGATGTGCCAGTGGCCCAACTTTGGACTGCATGCGAACGTGACAGCAGGCATTCTGGACGCCAAAGTTCCGACAGACAACGCCTGACAACAGGAAGAGGTCATTACCATTTGTGCACAAGGCACATCATAGCCACTTCACATCTGCGGCTGCCATCCGAGAGCAAGTAACGGACTCCCTGTAATATTCCACGTCATCACGCACTAGTGGTCGGAGACTAAGTAAATCGAGATTAGGAAATTACCGTCACGTCCCGTAGTCTAGCGTTGACACCGTAACACAAACGGCTGTGTTTGAGGTGGACCCGTGAGTGGCTAGCATGAACTGCTGATTAAAGGCGTCGCGTTGTGTTCAGCGTGGAATCGTGCTACGCTACTGCGAGTGCGCCAGCAGTCTGGGCAGAGTCTACATTCTACGCTGAAAAACACGCAATGGTGTGAGCGGCGGGTACCTCTGGTACCACTACTTGGTTCCATCGCGAACGGTGTGCGGGAAGAATGATTGATGATAAGCCTCTGTATTGGCTCTCTCGAATTCTCTCTCGTGGTCATTATGCGAGGTGCATGCAGGAGGAAGTAATGTGTTGTCCTACACTTTCCGAAAGTCCCATTCTTCCAATGCTATGGAGCAACATAGCTGTTCCACTCATAACATTGTGAAGAGGAAGCCACTAGATATGACGACGCAACAATTAGTAATCATTGAGAGAACTCTGGCGGCATAGCTGTACCTCGGAGACCCTCAGGATCCTCATATATTTCCTCTCACGCGACAGTACCGTGGTTCCATTTTTCAACAGGACAATGCTGATCCACACGTGACTCAATGAATTATCTGCGCGATGTTGGGGTATCACCGTGGCCAGTAAGCCGCCTACATCTGTCCCCTATAGAACATGTGTAGGTCCAGCTAGGACGTTCTTCCCAGTACCAGTATCCCACATATCAAGGACCAGGTACAACAGTTGCAGATCAGCTGGACTCAGGAGAGAATACAACGGCCTTATGGCATCGTTTCCAACCGAATCAGGGCTTTAATCCAGGACAGACGTAGTGCAACCTGAAACTAGTAAGTGGCATTATAGAGCCAAGTTCTTTGTAAATTTGACTCGATTTTGTAATCACCCAAATAACATCACACACTATGTGATCAAAAGTATCCAGACACCTGGCTAAAAACCGAGCGAGGTGGCGCAGTGGTTAGACACTGGACTCGCATTCGGGAGGACGACGGTTCAATCCCGCGTCCGGTCATCCTGATTCAGGTTTTCCGTGATTTCCCTAAATCGCTCCAGGCGAATGCCGGGATGATTCCTTTGAAAGGGCACGGCCTACTTCCTTTCCCGTCCTTCCCTAATCCGATAAGACCGATGACCACGCTGTCTGGTTTCCTTCCCCAACGAACCCCAACCTGACTAAAAATTACTTACAAGTTCGTAGCGCCATCCATCGGTAATGCTGGAAGTCAATATGTTATTGGCCCACCATTAGCCTTGATGAAAGCTTCCACTCTCTCAGGCATACGTTCAATCAGGTGCTGGAAGGTTTCTTGGGGACTGGCAGCCCATTCTTCACAGAGTACTGCACTGTGGAGAGGTATCGATGTCGGTTGGTGAGGTCTGGCACGAAGTCGGCGTTGCAAAACATCCCAAAGGTGTTCTATACGATTCAGGCCAGGACTCTGTGCAGGCATGTCCATTGCAGGGACGTTACTGTCATGCAACACTCCGCCACAGGCAGTGCATTATGAACAGGCGCTCGATCGTGTTGAAAGATGCAATCGTCATCCCCGAATCGTTCTTCAACAGTGGGAAGCAAGAAGGTGTTTAAAACATCAATGTAGGCCTATGCTGTGATAGTGCCACGCAAAAAATAAGGGGTGAAAGCACCCTCCTTCGAAAACACAACCACCCCATAGTACCACCACCTCCGAATTTTACTGTTGGCACTACACACGCTGGCAGATGACATTCATTGGGCATTCACTATACCCACAACCTGCCATCGGATCGCCACATTATGTGCCGTGATTCGCCACTCAACACAACGTTTTTCCACTGTTGAATCGTCCAATGTTTACGCTCCTTAGACCAAGCAAGGTGTCGTTTGGCATTTACCGGCGTGATAGGTGGCTTATGAGCAGCCGCTCGACCATGAAATCCAAGTTTTCTCACCTGCCGCCTGACTGTCATAGTACTTGCAGTGGATCCTGATGAAGTTCGGAATTCCTGTGTGATGGTCTGGATAGATGTCTGCCTATTACACATTACGACCCTCTAACTGTCGGCGGTCTCTGCCAGTGAACAGACGAGGTCGGCCTGTACTCTTATGTGCCGTACGTGTCCCTTCATGTTTCCACTTCACTATCACATCGGAAACAGCTGACCTATGGATGTTTAGGAGTGTGGAAATCTCACGTACAGACGTACGACACAAGTGACACCCAATCACCTGACCACGTTTGAGTTCCTCGGAGGGCCCCATTCTGCTCTCTCACGATGTCCAGTGCCTACTGAGGTCGCTGATATGGAGTACCTGGCAGAACACCTAATATGAAAAACGTATTTTTTTGGGGATGTCCGTAGAGTTTTGATCACATAGTGTATCATCTCAACCTGTGAAGTTTCATTTTGCCTCCTCCTCCCCTTCCAGGTGCCACACATTCTTTGACAGATACTGTAACAATCAGGGGGAGAAGCAGCATGAAAACTAAATTGTTTACGTTTAGCACACGTTACTCCGAATTTGCGTGAGTGAAGCCTAGTCTAGGTGGTTGGGCTTACGGCCCTTCCTACTGCAGGGGACATTATAAATCGGAAAAAGGTGCCCTATCGTAAACTGACGGTACATAATGCACACAACAATTTCGACATCGTTTGTGAGTCCACGAGCATAGTGGGAAAACGAGAGTAATACTCTGCAGGTCTTTGTTCACAATTGTAGTGCTAAGTTTTTATATCGTATTGTCAGAAGTTTCTTGCTATTATAATTCCTGAATCAATTGCGTAACACATGTGCTTGTCAAATTTTCGCAAGAAATCATTTTAGATACTGTATACAGGGTCATCAAAACGTCTGAAAAGCTAGTAAGGATGTCCGTTTTAGCACGTGAAAGTCCTTGAATTTTCGCGCGCAATGCACCTGATTGGCTGACTTCATTGCCAAATAACTCGGAAACGGTGGAACGTATAGAAATTTTTTCTTAACACTTATTTCTCAGCACACCCTCCCCTGCAACACCGTGAAAAGCTTTGCCAACTCTTTCTGACCACTCTTTGTGTCAGAATTGCAATTTCTTGGAAGTTATGCCAAAGCGAAGTATTGAACACAAATAAAAGAGTATTACTGTTATTTCGTGAAAATAGTTTACATATTTTATTTCATTTAAAAAGTTTATTATTGGCTATGAACTGCGTCATGTAAAACACAGCTGTATTTTTTTTTTATTGACAGTCAATTTGAAGTACACCCTGCCATCCTTCTGTTTATTATTACTGTTAAAGTTATCATTAAGACTGTATTCATCTGTGATGCATTAAACGTGTATTATACTGTGTGGCAGAGGGCTTAGGGGAGGGTAGCAATTGTGTGCTATCCCTTCCACAAACAGACGCTGACCCCACCGCAGTTATAGCAGGTGACTTTCGTCGACGTAAAACCGTCCTCTCACGGGACCATAAACGTACATGGACGAGGGGATGGTGACGCCACAGTATGGAATTCCACGTTTCACTACATTGCAAAGCATGAAATGAAGGATCTGGCATGCCAGATTTTTATCTCGTGGAGAGGAAAGTGGCCAGTCAGATGCGGCATTGGTTTTACATCCATATCGGAACTTAGGATATACCCATTTATGGATTTCAACTCCGTATTTGGTGTTATTTTTATTATGGATTATGTGATATGAATCTAAGATCTTTCAGAGGTTCAGAACGTTGAGGAACTATTGAAAACACGTCGTCTTAGGTACAGTTTGTTACAGCAAAACGCCAGGAAGCTACATATCAGTAATTGAAGGATTTCTGTACATGATAGTGTTAACTTGAGTGAAACGAAAGTGTACAGTTTGGAAACTTCAGCATGATGAACTATCAAAAGCGTGTCGTGTTTGGTACAAACTGTCATGGTTAAATATAAGGACACAGGAGATGCAACCATTACACGCGGTATACCAATAAGTGAGTGGTTGGTGCCCTGACGAAGCCGTAGCGTAGTTGATAGCATCACGAGCTATAAATAAAAGGTAGCAGCTTCACGTCTACATTCCTTCGTTTTCAAAAACTTCTCGGTATTTCTTGTAAGTACTATCTGAAATAGTAGATTATATATATATGTTTGCTCGTATATATCTTTTTCATAGATAGTGAGCAGCTTAGAAAAACTCTCCTATTCGAATGAAATTAAAAAACGAATCCCAGTCTTCAAACCAACGTTACTTCATAGTGGTGACAGTCAATACAACATCGAGAACATGGATGTTACACATGCTCAGACTGACATTAGACACTATAATTATATCCAATTTAAAACTCAAAATTAGATGGATATTCAATTGAGTCAGTGAATAACTTCTACGAGTATGTACCTCGGATCTGTGTATAGCATAGTGTTCTGATACTAGCAAATCGCTGCTCAAGCCATGGCAGAGTCAAGAAACTTCTTTGAGATTTTCTCTACACTTCTTTGACGATAGCTAACGCACTTAACATAGCCATTGTACACGCGACAATTTTCATAAATAAACTATGTGATTTGCGCGTCAGATGCTGCTGAGAACTACTGCTGGAGAGCGCGTTGGTCGTATATCACAATGAGGCACACTTAGCATTAGACGTAGCAGGTAGTTTCAGAGAGTGCAGCAACCATGACGGACACAACCTCTGCTGTGGGAAACGTCTCATCTGAGAATGGCTTAACATGTTCACACCTGCGATTACCACCGTAGGCCACTCCAGAACTTTCCATTGCGTGGCCTGTACCACGGTTGGCTCGAGCTATGACCTCCCATCTGACGCTGTGTACCAACTGTGATTCATGCTAGAACCTCCCATTGGGTAGTGTGTACCATGAGTGGCTTACAGTAGAATCTCCCATCAGGTGGCCTGCACCATGAGTGCCTCAAGTTAGAACCACCTGTCGAGTGGCATGTACCACGAGTAGCTCACGCTATAACTTCACATTAGACACTGTGTACCACTAGTCACTGTCGCTAGAACCTGCCAATGGGTGGCCTGTATAATGAGTGGCTCACACTAGAACCTTCAATTGCGTGGCACATACCATGAATGGCTAGCACTACAATCTCCCTTTGGATGACATGTGCCATGGGTGAGTCATGCTAGAACCTTCATTTGGACGGTGTGTACATCACGCCAGAGCGTTTCTTTGGATAGTGTGCACCACGAGTGGGTCACGTTAGAACCTCCCATTGTATAGTGCTTACCTTGAGTGGTTCACACTCGGATTTCCCACTGGATGACGTTTACTATAAGTGGCCCATGCTAGAAACTCCCATCAGAGGGCGTGTACCATGAATGGCTCACACTAGTACCTCCATCAGGTGGCTTGTACTTTGAGTACATGCCAGAACCTCCCATTGGGTGGCATGTACCATGAGTGGCTCACACTAGAACTTCCCAATGGGTAATTCACACTAGAACCTCCCACTGGACAGCATGTACCAAAGGTGGTTCACACGGGAACCTCCAATTGGAAGGCACGTACCACCAGTTGTTCACAGAAGAACCTTCCATCGGAAAGCATGTTCGATGAGTGGCTCTAGCTAGCTGTCCTACTTGACAGTGCTTACCTCGAGTAGCTCAAGCTAGACACTCACTGGTTGTCATGTACTACCACTACCTCACACTTGAACCTTTCGTTGGACGCCGTGTACTGTCGGTGGTTCACGGTCAACTCTGAGATTATGCTACTAGCAGTACAATAATGTGTGATGTTTTACCGATGATCTGGGCGCTATGAAGAGCTCTGAATTTAATTTTGTGGAGTTCAACAAGAGAGATTTCTGATGTACCACATAATATTTAATTTAGCGTAAAAGCATTTTGTATCTCTCGTTGCCTCAAAAAAAAAAAAAAAAAGGTCAGTATACGGAAATAGTAGCCTAGGGCTTCTGAATACGACCGCCGCCCCAAGGCGAGGAAAAGGAAAAGCAGCGCTGCCAGAAGCGGGAAAGCAGGAATACGCGCGCAGCCAAGCAGCGAGGAATGCGATGCGCAGCGTCAGCCTGAATGTGTTAAATATACGATGTTTCATTGTAACTGCAGTTTTCTTAGCTGGCTGCATATTCCGCTGCTCAGCACACGTCAAAACGTTTCTTCATAGCGTATGTTGTGACAGGATTAGAGTAATATGATGTGCATTTCTGTTGCTTATTAATAACAAAAACAAAATGTTGCTGTGATGGATAATGATTTGATAACTGTGGACATTTGAAATATTTCAGAACAAAAAGTCGTCAGGTATAGACTCCGTTAACATGGAAATGATAAAATATTCGTGTAACCTCTTCCTTAAACACTTCTGGACTCTATCAGTACTTGTTGGACGATATCCGTTTATTAGAATTAAATTACTTTGTATCATTATTTAACAAAGGAAATACGAAAAACTGTGAGAATTCCTAGTAATTAGCTTACTTACCCTGGATATAAAATCTCTGCAAAATGTTAAGAAAAAGACTGAACGTTATATCACATAACATTCTATTAAATGACCAGTACTACTTTATAAGATGATGGCTCTGTACAGCTATCGTTTAATAGGCCGCAGTTAACTGAAAAAGAAAAGAATTCAAAAAACCTACATTTGTGTCCTTCAGATATTATGTCACAGCTTTTAACAGAGTACTATGGTATAAATTATGGGAAATGAGTCTCAGCTCATCTGCTAAATGCTGTAATAAGCTTTTACTGTACAAGTAAAAGAACTAAAAATATTTGAGTCTCAAATATAATAAAGAGCCAACAAACATGAACTCGTTGGCTTTAGATCAAGTGCTTATAGCAATATCAAAAGATGATTTGCAAAAGGCAGTCCACGAAATGTACTTAATAGAAAAAACGTACTTTTGAAATTCTGTGCTTGAAACTAAGATATTAACTTTCACCAGGAAAAAATTGACAATATCAAAAATCTTAATCGGAGACAAATGTGTTAAACATGTCCTGGTTTATACATTTTGGTTATAATATAACTTTAGACTATTCAAGTGGCACTGACTACAATGTGACCTTGATGTATGAAGGTACTTTATTCCTTTCTTCATGCCTCAAATGTAAGCAGCTACATTTGGTATTGGCAGGCAGTCAATCAATAGAAACTGACGTTTGTTTCTCATCTGAATTATAGAACTACCACACCACCTATCAGCTTCTTCTATAACAGAAAAAATACCTAAGCTTTTTCCGGAAATGGCTCTGCATAAAAGAGTGAAAAGAATAACAGTTCGCATGTCACCAAAAGTCATAGTTTCTGGTAGTATTGTTGGTGAACACTTAGCTACAACGATGTTTACCAAAGCCTTGTATATAGGCAAAAACCGAGCAACACCGTACGACAAAATGTGAAGTTGTTCTTTTCAAGCAATTTTTCACTCCTTACCATGATAATACATGTCGTAATAGCTTATCTGCAACTATTTTTTTAGCAGCTATCTGTCATAAACTTCTTAATGCAAGAAATTATTAGGTACATTAATAGTTACACTATTTATTGGTAAAACTAACGTTTAAAATTATAATCTTGTGTTCCACTACTATCGATATTTATCACATGATAATTAATGGCAGACTTAAAAACACATACTAAATTAAGCAGTTTTATTCATGCTGTTAAGAACCGGTTCTGTAGGACAGTTTAGTGGCACGTTTGGGAGGTATCCCATACTCATGTCGTCGACGTTTGGTCCTGTAGTGAATTTTACACGCACTATTAAAAACGTAGCTTCGAAACCACATTTACTTACATTTTAATTGAGGCAGCAGGCATTAAAAAGAGAAAGCATGAAAATAATGCAAGAGATCCATTAACATGACCAAACGTGTAGTTCTATAAGCAAACAAGTTGAATAAGGGTTTTTTTTTTTTTTTTAAAAAAAGAAAAAGTTGATCATCTGTATCTCCTCTTCAAGTAGCATTCATCAAATTATATTCTCACTGGTTTTTTACGTCTAACATAATTTTTGCAGTTCTGTTTATATTTTCAGTTTCAGATTTTAATTTTATTGTCACCATAACATTATTAGTAAATGTATTAAAATCTTTTGGGAATATTTTCTAGCTTTATTTCTGACTCATTGGATACGCTGGTTTGATCACACACAGATGTAATTTAGAATTAATAATAGAGAAAATATGGTGCCCACAATCATATAAATAACTGATGTACTCTGCATGCCCTAATAAAACATCCTTAGGTTTTACGTAGAACAGTAACTTACCAGCTATTTCTTTTATGGACTATGTTATGAGTACTCCCATTGGTAGATTAAATAAACTTCTATTATCTTGTAATTACAGACGTTATAATATCAATAATTTATATAGAGCCTATTTCGTGCGTCTTTTTTCGCTATTTACTTAGTTGTATTCCATTCTCATTACGGTGTTAGAAATTTTTAACAGTGAAATTGTGCGACATACAGAACTAGCTTAAGCATTTTAAATGATAATATTAAGTATACTCGTTATCACTGTGCCACCGCAACACAAGGGATCAATCTACATCTACATCTACATCGTAAGGCGTGTGGCGGAGGGTACCCGGTACCATTACTAGTCATTTCCTTTCCTGTTCCACTCGCAAATAGAGCGAGGAAAACACTACTGTCTATATGCCTCCGCATGAGCCCTAATTTCTCTTATATATCTTCGTGGTCCTTACGTCCATTGTATGTTGGCGGCAGTAGAGTCGTTAGGCAATCAGCTTCAAATACCGGTTCTCTAAATTTTCTCAATAGTGTTCCTTGAAAAGAACATCGCCAGTCCTCCATGGATTCCCGAAGCATCTCCGTAACACGAGTTGTTCGAACCTACCAGTAACAAATCTAGCAGCCCGCCCCTGAAATGTTTCTGTGTCTTCTGGTCTTCTGATCTATGATTCTGTTATGTAAACTTTTTAGCGAAAAATTTAACTACTTTGCATCAGAACAAAAGCGTTATGTGTGGCTGATGTACAGTTAAAAGCATGTACGAATTTCAACTGCAGAATGCAGCACACGCACGGCTTTCCTGCTACTGTAACTAACTTCAATGTCTTCAAGCCATCTGCTACTTCACATCTGTAAGTTCTGTGGCTAATTCATTTAATTATAATCAGTGCAAGCCACAACCCAATTCTCGGCCACCTCACACGCTGCTGCACGATATCGCCAATACTTCCCAATATGAATAGCCTTATAAAACATGCCTTCCACCCGACTACGGTTCAAATGGCTTTGAGCACTATGGGACTTAACATCTGAGGTCATCAGTCCCCTAGAACTTAGAACTACTTAAACCTAACTAACCTAAGGACATCACACACATCCGTTCCCGAGGCAGGATTCGAACCCGCGACCGTAGCGGTCGCGCGGTTCCAGTCTGAAGAGCCTAGAACTGCTCGGCCAAAACGGCCGGCAACTTGACTATGGAAACGCGTTTTTGATGCCATAAAAATTTTTGACTGACGCAGAATTATGCAGTTTTTTCGCTTCTTTAAGATAGGAGATACGTGTACCTTAAGTAAAATTTACTTCTAACTCTTCTTCAAATTCACCAAATCAGCTATGACAATATTAGAACCTGGCACCCTCTCGGATGAATTTCTGCGGCGCCCATGTTTGTGCAAGATCCCAGCACTGCCGTTTGCGCGAGTAGAGGCAGCAGTGTACTAGTAAATTATGCATGCAGCTATTTACGTTGCGTTGCTCCCGTTTATGTCTGCAGTGGGGAGCTCCAGCAGCAAGGAACAGAGCTGTGGTCCATCAGGAGTTTAGGCCACTTCCCTAGTCCACTGAGTGGTTAGTGTGGACTTACAGCTCCCTGAAATATTTCGCGAGCATCCTCCAGTTACTCAATGTATTAAAGTGGAATTGCGGTGTGAACTCGCTTGCAGTTCACCTGCGGACGCTGCAGGAAAATACAGGAACACGCGAATAATGACCTGTACAAAGATATTGCAAATTATGCCGAAAACTTTACAACATCAAAAATTTGGGAACAGTACACACCAGCCTACTCAAATACGACTGCCTGAACCAACTGTGGATTATTGAAATGCAGTTATACATCTTTTGTTGGTGCCATTAAAATTATTATCATATATGTTAAAAGCGATGCTTTGCTTGTATGAAGTACTTTTCTGTCGGAATAGGTGAAAGATTCCTCAACAAGTAAATTGATTATTTAAACCAAACTATCACCTATTCAAGTTAAGACAACCAAGTTTCACCACATCAAGTGGAATTATGTTGATAACTTGCAATGAGCCATGACTCTTTCCTTATTTGGAAGGGAAGAAATTTATTAAATTTTATGCGGTTCCTCAAATACAATGATCGCAACGGGTCTGCGAGAAGAAACTTAGACACAACAAACCAAAGATCGACTAAGCAACCGATTTACTGATTAGTTAATTTGCTGATCTCCAGGATTAATCGAGGGTTGCAAACTTCTCTTATGTAGGACGGGAGTTTCACTGAATTGATGAATGCAAATATACTACTACCTATCTTTATTACAAAAAGAGCGTAAACGAAATCTTGTATAAAAACAACGAAAACAAGATCCTTATCACCGCCCATTCAGATACTACTGAACATAACATTACGGGGGAGGGGGGGGGGGGGGGGGGGACAGCAAAGACTCATTCAGCAGTCTGCCCTCTCCACAATGGCGACGAACAAAAGGATGCGATAAGAACAATAAAGAGTCTGATCGCTGTAACTAAATAGTTAGGCTACCATTTTTATAAGCGAAAGGAATTACCACCATGCACTCGCCACTACCGTAGACTGAACAGAGCAAGGGAAAAGTCAGAATGAGTAAGTAGGAAAGCGGTCTCCCTCCACCTGCCCCAACCTGCAATGTCGTTTATGTTCTTTGATCCTGGTGTTGGTTGATCGTCCAGCCATTCCGACATAAACTTTTCCGCATTTGAATGGTGTGCGGTATATTCCTGACATTGCAAGTGGGTCCCTTTCTCCTTTGCCAATCTAAGACATTCTTTGATCTTCCTTGTCGGTTTGAAAACTGTCTTTCGCCGTGTTTGTGCAAAATACGGCCGATTCTGTCCGTCACTCTGGAAATGTATGGCAGAAAGGCCGTATCCGACATTTGTTTTCTGATTTCTTACTTCGCTGAGTGTTTGGCTCTGTTACACTTCTAATATAATTTGTGGAGTACCCATTGCTCCTCAGAACACTTTCCAGGTGTTGCATTTCGTGTCTGAGGTGCTGCAGCCCACATATTCGTTCTGCTCGCGTTACGAGCGTATTAATCACACTTTTCTGACTCGGGTGGTGGTTAGAACAGCTTCAACAAGAAAGAGGAAAGCCTTAAGCTAAACGGATCCTGGCTTCCCGTACTGCAGCGGACGACCGTCGCCGGTAGCAAGAGGAGAACCGCACCGGAAATGACCGCCGAGAAGCCCTCGGACGTTGGCGCGCCAGGTACATATAGTCTGCGGCCGCGAGCTCGGCTCCAGTTCACCACTGGCAATGGAGGGTGAAGCTTTGACAATACCAGCCACTCGTGCTGGCAAAACGTCAGAAAATCATCAGACGAACGTTGGCCGAAGAACCCGAGACAGAAGCCGATAGGCAGTTTGTCAATGATATCTGTGTTGTATCTTCATCTGTACATTGACAACAAGCCCTGTGGTGTCGATGTTATGTCAGTGTAAGAGGTGCGTTACTCCCAACCAACAAAATATTTGAAATCGAAATGAGTAAGCATGGGATATAAAAGCAACTTAAATCACTAACAAGATAAACGCCACTGGGCCTGACCAATACTATTCTACATATTATATGTGAAAGAACGTGTCCCTCTTCTAGGCGCAGTGTACCCTAAATCTTTGGCGGAGTGAAGTGTTCCTTATGTTTGGAGAAAAGCACAGGTAATTCCTATTTTCAAGAAGGGTCGTCGAACAGTCACAAAAACTATATGCCTATATCTCTGATGTGAGTTGTAGAATACTGGAACATGTTTTATGCTCACTTATTCTGAGACTTCTGGAGATCCAAAATCCTCTCTGTCGGAGTCAACATGAGTTCCGGAAAGAACGATATTGTGAAACCCAGATTGCTCTGTTGTAGAACGAGACCCGGAAGGCGGTGATTACCGGTACCTCGATAGTGCCATGTTCTTTGACTTTCGTAATTCATTCAGTACAGTTCTGCACTGCCACCTATTGAACAAAATACGACCGTACAGAGCATCAGATCAACAGCGCGTTTGAAAATTTCTAAAAAAAACTGAACTCAGCACATAAATCTCAATGGAGTCTTAAGACGTTAAAGTGATTTCATTGTGTACCCAAAGGGAGTGTTAGAGATCCGTTAGTTACATATAATTAACACAGTAGCCAACATAGGAAGCTCCATGACGCTTTTTGCAGATGATGCTGTTGTATACAGAAAAGTGGCACTTCTAGAAAATTTTGGCCAAACGCAGTTAGACTAGTGGAGGATCGAAGCTTGGTGCAGGGAGTCGCAATTGAACCTCAGCATAAAAAAATGCGACTATGCCGGGTTCGCAGCTAGTATCCATAGATCTACGCTACGTATGCGTCTGGCTTGCTGATGGGAGACAAGAGAACGCTTTGCCGCCAGAGTTCACACGTAAACAACAGCGGCCAGGATAAAAGCCCGTCCTCGGCTAGCTAATGAGAGTGTTTGGCAGCAGTGGCAGTTGGAGGTTTGTGTTGATTGAGGACATTTGAGCGTTCCGCATTGGGCGAACATTGTGAGAAGGCGACGCCCTCGCCTGTGAAGAAATATTAGCGCCATCACACTGGCTGGGAACTTGACGATCTTCTACCTGACCGCTGAAGAAAGTGACCCTGCTTGGTGAACTGTCGTCTGCCCATATTGTGTGGACTATGCTGAGATCTTTTGATAACAGGTGTTAATTTTATACGTCCTTTTTCCTCGCGTGCTTTCTTGATATTTGTGTCATTGCTCTGGTCTGGCATTGTGGGCCAAAGGCGCTTGTTTGTATTTGATACCAAGCGCGTCTTCGGGATCTGTGGCGAACGTGCATTAAAATTTTTGTTTGTACAACTATCTCTTCGCCACATTACTGAGGAACGTGGCTGCTTCGCTGTGTGTAAAAGGCGCTTTCTGTTATATCGATTTGTAGATTATTGGCCCCGTTCGTCTTACAGTGTTTGCTACTTTGTTAAAACAATGTTCTATGCACCTGCTGTTAAGGTTACCTATAATTTGGCTGCCTCATATGTTGCCCAGTGTCATGGGTTTTATGAGTGTAGTATTTATTCAGTCTATTTTAATGGTGCTTTTAGTGCTCGTTAAACAATTTTATTCAGCGGATTTAAATTTAATACTGTTTAATCCTGTGTGTCTGTTGCAGGACACATTAACCATTACTTATAACTTTATTATGGAGGACATCACTGTGTGCCTTAGGAAGTTCTGTGACAGTCAGCAAATAGGTATGATAAGTTCGTTAAAAGAGATATTTTGATAAGACAGCTGGCCAGCTGAGTTGATTAAATCGTATTACTTAGCATTTGTTATTTTTTGATCTAGCCCTCTTTCTGTTAATTATTTATCAATTGTTTGTCATGCTGCCCGCTCGTCCTTGCCTACTCTCTCTGTGTGTTTGAGCGGCTACTGTCGTTGTTCGCTGCCCCTGAGGTTCAACATTGGTCCCGTCTAAACGAGTCCTTTAGTTAAAGTTTAGCCTACTACTTTCTTTGGTCACTGGGCCCTACAAACATTTGTATGATTAATTATGGACTTATGTTACCACCAAATTTTCAAGTAAGTACTAAGGTACCTCCGTCGCTTGTAAAGCTTTCTTAAACTTCCGCACACCGTTAATTCAGTACATGTTTTCCATTATTGTTAAAATTCCTTGTAAGTAATATTTAAAATTTTTTTTTTCGGCCTATAATTTTAGTTCTAGCATTTGTGTTCTTAATCTCTGACTCTCCTTGGTATTCTCGCTGCAGTCGCTTACCTCACTGTGGAAGGCTTTTACCTTTGAGCTCTAGCCGTTAGTGAAGTTGCATTGAATAATTTGTTTACTGCTCGAACAATCCACGGGTATACTGCCGGTTCATAGTGTCCAACGGGCACAATATTTCGGCGATCAGACACGTCGCCATCGTCAGGTGCGCTGACGAACTGAGCTCAGTGACGATGGCGACATGTCTTATCGCCGAAATATCGTGCCCGTTGGACACTATGAACCGGCAGTATACCCGTGGACTGTTCGAGCAACAAATACGCCGGGAGAAACTGAAGAACCACAATTTGTTTTTTGATTGTGCTGTAGCTATCTGTAACGTTATATATTTTGACTTACCGATGAAACATACGTGAATGGGGCTTTAAGGCAATTTCGCAGTTCCGAGCTTTTGTTGGCTGTTGTACTGTGTCTACTTGAAACCTTAAATTATTTAGACTTACTGATGAAACGTACCTTTTATTGGGTCTTAGGCCAATTTTGCCGTTGTGTCGACTAGTTAGCCGTCCCTGCTAAGCAATCATGATTTAAGTGGCCTTGATTTCTAACTTATTTGTTCGGCAACTGTTCGAAACTTAAGTCATTATGGTTTCGGCTTGGGAGACCCTTGTCATTCCGTGTTAAGCCATTCTTTTTGATCTGTTTTTTATATTTTACGACTTGTTCACTGCTTGTGCTGCAAGTTTTAAATAAAAAAAATTACTGTCATTTCCTCATCTACGTATTTTTCTCATTATTGAGTGTAATAAACTGGTGTCAAATGTACTTATTTGTGATCTCAGTACTTATGCATTCCCCCAACCATCTCCCTTCCGCTTCAGTAACGTATTGGGTGTACATAGTCAGAAATACCCATCATTGCAAGCAGATGAGTGCTAGAAGCAGCTGCTTCCATAAAATAACAAGAAGTAAGTGTACCCAGCGATTTAAAGTGGGGTGATCTCATGAAACTAATCGCAGGAAAGCTAGATGCCAGACTGAGATTCATTGGAAGAAACCTCACAAAATGGATTCCGTCAACAAAGGAGATAGCTTGCAAAACTCGTCCGACCAGTACTCGAATATTGCTCCTCAGTGTGGGATCTGTTACAGATACGATTGATAGAGGAAACAGAGAAGATCCAAAGAAGAGCAGCACGGTTCACTACGGGTTCATTTAGTAAGAGAGAAATCGTCAAAGAGATGCCCAGACGACTCCGATGTCAGACTCTACAAAAAGAGGGGTTTTGTATCAGAGTATGGTCTGCTGTTAAAGTCCCGAGAACGTACTCTGCTAGAAGAGTTAACCAATATAACGCTTCCTCCTAAGTATATCTGGCGAAAAGGACATGAATTAGGGAGAGTCGAGGCCACACGGAAGCTCACCAGTAACTGTTCTTTCTGCGAACTATTCGAGACTCGAACAGGAAGAGAAAAATGACAGCGGTACACAAAATACCATCCACCACATACCGCAAGGTGGCTTGCAGAGTATTTATGCAGATGCACATGATGAACAGCATCAAGAACGCATTAGTAAATGTACAGCTGCTGAAATGACGACAAAACATTCATTATTAAATAATACAAATACTCAGCTTCACCACGTGCTTGTGAAACAATCCTAGCAGGTGCCAGCATGTTCAGAATGGTGATCACTACTACAGATCCTGCTCAGAACTGGTGTCGTGCTTTGAGGTTGAGAGGTTGATCTCAAGTCAGCCTCGGCTTCGGTGAGCGTGGCGGTTTCTTTTTCGGACAGTTGGGTCGTGATGAGTGCAAACTGCAACTGAAACTTGATCTCCTACTCAGCCAGTTAAGCTGCAGAGCGCGGATAATAGTCCTGGAATGCAGTGATACCAACCTCTGAACTGTTTGTACCTCGTGGTGCTTGACGTGGTACACAGATGCCTCTCTGCTCCCTACTTTTATAGTAAGCGCTGAAATTTGCTGCGGACTCTTTCAGCCTGGCACACAGGCTATCCCGCTCAATTTCTGTAGATGGAGGGAAGTATAGTTTGCAGGCATTAACACTCACGGTCGCAACAAGCCGTACTGGTCATTCGATCCATGACGTTACTTCCATAGATTTGAGTTTGACTACATTCATAGAATAATGGTTCCAAACCTTCCTGGGCTCATGATCCGTTCATGTAATCAGATATTAGATGCTACCCTCTTTCCCCACCACCACTGACACGAGCGCCTAACATAATTTTACAATGAAAAATAATTTTCTTTGAACGTTGTTATCTTTAAAACTGCGCAAGGTAAAGTATGCACCGGCCATTCACATGAACGTCACACCTGAATATCCACCATTTGCAGGGGGGACCGCTGCCAGACACGGAGGAACAGAGTCAACGATGTTCTGGAAGGGACCGACAGGGATGTGGAGCTATGGTGATTCCAGCGCCGTCACTAGCTGCGATGAGTTTTGTTGTGCACATAGTTCCACGTAGTCATCGCGTACACAACTTTCCCACTAGAGCGCGCCCCGCTAAGCACAACAGCACAGGCGCAGCGCTCGTCTGTCTCCGCACTACGAGATGGCGCTGCCTTAGAAACGGACCAAATTCTGCTTGTCAAATGTAAATAGCATCCAGAATCAAGTTACGTAATGTCTATGCTTTTTATTATTTTAATAAATGTGTGTGAAAATTAACCATTTCTGTTTAAAGTTGGTCACCGTCAATCTGCTACTCTAAGCGTGCAATTGGCATTTCTATCGTCTGACGTAACGGCAGAAGATAAACACTCCACGATAAGACCACGAGACATATTGCTGACACTCGCCTACTTCGTTAGAGCGAGAAGTCAAATAATCTGACGGTGTGTGTACCGAAGGTGTTACAGTATGCACACCACAAGTTTCTTGCTAGAGGATCCAAGGCGTGAAAAGCCCGATCGTGGTGGTCCCACAGATTCTCAACTGGGTTTGTATCTGGGGAGTTTGGTGGCCAGGGGTGACGGTAAACTCACCCTGGTGCTCCTAGAATCATGCACGTACACTGCGAGCTGCGTGAGACGTTGCATTGTAGTGATAGTAGATATCATTGGGCCGAGGGCAAACAAACTGCATGTAGGGATGGACAGGGTAGCTAAGACACTGTCTTCCAAAATGACGACATCAACCGGGGAAAGCCCTCTGGCCTGTACCCTTCTGCTATGGTTGCGGGATGTTTGCTTTCACATGTTTGACGCTGTACACCACGACGGTCATCTGTTCAGTGGAGCGTAAAACGTGATTCGTCTGAAAGGGCCAATTGTCGTCCCTCAGAGGACGTCTAATTGCGGTATTGGCATACAGATCCCAGGCTTTGTCGCCGATGTACAGCACTCATCATGGGTCCATGAACTAGGTGCCTGCTGTGGACGCCCACACGCAGCTATTCTTTCCACTTATCCGCCCTCTGCTTTAGATTTAACAGTGGAATACCCGTCGCACTCTTAATGTTGTCGCCCTTGCTTTTAATGTCACCGAAGGTTCTTCTGACTTTCCTGTGTGCTGAGTCTGTCCTTCCGACAATTATTTCTTTTTCGATGTCTTCACATTTCTCCTGCAGCCATTATTTCTTAGCTTCCCTGCACGTCGTATTTATTTCATTCCTCAGCGACTTGTATTTCTGTATTCCTGAGTTTCCCGGAACATTTTTGTATTACTTCCATTCATCGATCAATTTAAGTATTTCTTCTGTTACACATGGTTTCTTCGCAGTTACCTTCTTTGTAACTACATTTTCCTTTCCAACTCCTGTGATGGCCCTTTTTACACTACTGGCCATTAAAATTGCTACACCACGAAGATGACGTGCTACAGACCCGAAATTTAACCGACAGGAAGAAGATGCTGTGATATGCAAATGATTAGCTTTTCAGAGCATTGACACAAGGTTGGTGCCGGTGGCGACTCCTACAAAGTGCTGACATGAGGAAAGTTTCCAACCGATTTCTCATACAGAAACAGCAGTTGACCGGCGTTGCCTGGTGAAACGTTGTTGTGATGCATCGTGTAAGGAGAAGAAATGCGTACCATCACGTTTCCGACATTGATAAAGGTCGGATTGTAGCCTATCGCGATTGCGGTTTATCGTATCGCGACATTGCTGCTTGCGTTGGTCGAGATCCAATGACTGATAGCAGAATGTGGAAGCGGTGGGTTCAGGAGGGTAGTACGGAACGCCGTACTGGATCCCAACGGCCTCGTATCACTAGCAATCGAGATGACAGGCAACTTATCCGCTTGGCTGTAACGGGTCGTGCAGCCACGTCTCGATCCCTAAGTCAACAGATGGGGACGTCTGCAAGACAACAACCATCTGCACGAACAGTTCGACGACGTTTGCAGCAGCACGGACTGTCAGCTCGGAGACAATGGCTGGGTTACCCTTGACGCTGCACGATCCTGGGTGCACGAATAGCAAAACGTCATTTTTTCGGATGAATCCAGGTTCTGTTTACAGCATCACGATGGTCGCATCCGTGTTTGGCGACATCGCGGTGAACGCACATTGGAAGCGTGTATTCGTCACCGCCATACTGGGGTATCACCCGGCGTGATGGTATGGGGTTCCATTGCTTACACGTTTCGGTCACCTCTTGTTCGCATTAACGGCACTTTGAACAGTGGACGTTACATTTCAGATGTGTTACGACCCGTGGCTCTACCCTTCATTCGATCCCTGCAAAACCCTACATTTCACCAGGATAATGCACGATCGCATGTTGCAGGTTCTGTACGGACCTTTCTGGATACAGAAAATGTTCGACTGCTATCCTGGCCAGCACATTCTCCCTATCTCTCACTAATTGAAAACGTCTGTTCAATGGTGGCCGAGCAACTGGCTCGTTACTATACGCCAGTCACTACTCTTGATAAACTGTGGTATCGTGTTGAAGCTGCATTGGCAGCTGTACCTGTACACGCCATCCAAGCTCTGTTTGAAAATGGCTCTGAGCACTACGGGACTTAACATCTGCTCTGTTTGACTCAATTCCCAGGCGTATCAAGGCCGTTATTACGGCCAGGGGTGGCTGTTCTGGGTACTGATTTCTCATGATCTATGCACCCAAATTGCGTGTAAATGTAATGTCCAAAATGTTCAAATGTGAGTGAAATCTTATGGGACTTGAGTGCTAAGGTCATCAGTCCCTAAGGTTACACACTACTTAACCTACATTTTCCTAAGGACAAACAGATACACCCATGCCCAAGAGAGGACTCGAACCTCCTCCGGGACGAGCCGCACAGTCCATGAC
This sequence comes from Schistocerca serialis cubense, assembly GCF_023864345.2. NCBI lineage: Eukaryota > Metazoa > Arthropoda > Insecta > Orthoptera > Acrididae > Schistocerca > Schistocerca serialis. Next base: position 319,410,512 of record NC_064645.1, on the reverse strand, counting down.
TGTAGCGTCCTAGACCGCTCAGCTAGTCCCGCGCGGCGAAAATGTAATCAAATGTCAGGTCTAGTATAAAATATTTGTCCAATGAATGTCCGTTTATTATCTGCATTTCTTCTTGGTGTAGCAATTTTAATGGCCAGTGGTGTAGATGGTCCATTTCTCTTCAATTGTATAGCCTACTTAGCTATTCCGTATCCCTGTATTTTAGAGAACTTCAGCCGTATCTCGTCATTCCTTAGCACTTCTTTCCTTATTGATTCTTCCTGACTAATGTCTTCGACCTACTCATCACTATTGTGATCTGACTCCGTATCTGCTCCCGGGTACACCTTAGAGTCCAGTATCTGATTTCGGAATCTCTACCTGACCGTGATGTAATCTAACTGAAGTCTTGCCCTATCACCCGGCCTTTTCCAAGTATACCTCCTCCTCTTGTGATTCATGAACAGAGTGTGTGCAATTACTATCTGAAACTTGTTAAAGAACTCAATTATTCTTTCTCCTCTCTCATTCCTAGTCCCAAGCCCATATTCTCCTGTAACCTTTTCTTCTACTCCTTACCCTACAACTGCATTCCAGTCCACAATGACTATTAGATTTTCATCTCCCTTCACATATTGTGCTACCCTTTCAAATCCTCGTACACTTTCTCTATCTCTTCATCTTAAGCTTGCGACGTCGGCATGTATACATGAACTATCGTTGTCGGTGTTGGTCTGCTGTCGATTCTGATTAGAACAACCCAGTCACTGATTTGTTCACAGTAACACACCCTCTGCCCTACCTTCCTATTCATAACGAATCCTACTCCTGTTATACCATTTTCTGCTGCTGTTGTTATTACCATATACACATCTGACCAGAAATCCTTCTCTTATTTTCACTTCACTTCACTGAGCCCTACTATATCTACACCTGAGCCTTTGCATTTCCCTTTTCAGATTTTCTAATTTCCCTGCCACGTTCAAGCTTCTGACATTCTGCTCCCCGACTCGTAGAACGTTATCCTTCCGTTGATTATTCAATCTTTTTGTCATGGTAAACCCCCCCCCCACCCTCCCCCCCCCCCCCCTTGGCAGTCCCTTCCCGGAGATCCGAATGGGGGACGATTACGATTCCGGAATCTTTTGCCAATGGAGAGCTCATCATGACAAATTTTCAATTGCAGGCCACATGTCCTGTGGATACATGTTACATGTCTTTAATGCAGTAGTTCCTATTGCCTGCCTTCTGCATCCTCTTGTCGTACTGACATTCAAAACTGCCCTGTGTGTGGATGGTTGGCTGCTCTGGTTGAATATACTTCTGAACGTTAGACAAAGGAAGCACGACGGGGCTCCGGGAATCGATTGATCCGCCATAATGGCCCAGCGGCTCAGCTACCCAGATCAACTGATGTACGAAACCGTTGTGGGAACAGAGGAAGATCTCGTCGACTGAACTGCCGTCCCTGCTGGTACCGTTGCGGACATGCCAGGTATCGTGCACGACAATCAATGGTCCCGACCATGTACTTGGTGCATAGGGCCAGTGCCCCCGCTTTCGAGCAGGTCCTGTGAATGCCACGCCTGTGATTATGATGCTAAGCTACCTTCTGTGTAAAACCTCCCTAGCAACGGAATTTGCCGTCAGGGACCACATATTTATTTTGATGGTCTCCACCTCCCGTATTCATTTGAACGAATAGTTTGGAAACAATTTGTATAGTTACACTGAATATCGCATTAGACTTATTTGGGTCTGCTCTACCGAATGGACAAATAATTTTCACTGTAATACTTGTTTGGAAAACGAGAAGAAACGAACGTTTTCTTTGTCATGGAACACGTAATTACATTATTTCTTGAGCCAAATCTACTTACACATTCTAAAAATTAAATTGCAAATATCTATTGAAACAAAAGAGAAAATGCAGTAAGAGGTCTGCTGAATGTTGTGAGAAACATCCAGTAAGTATGCATACCTTCGGCCAAAATTAGCGTTGTAAGAGACTGTAGTTCCTTACCTGTAAAAGAAGAAGAAGAAAAATTATTACATTTGGGAATGATGAAAGGAGAGGGGACGCAGAGAAGGAAGTTTACTACATTTACAAAATAGTCTACATATCACTTCTAACAGTTCACTGCATTGCTTATATGTTACTTGCCGCAAAGTGATAACTTTTTTATTTTGAACATACTATATTTCTATCACTTGTCTCAAGTTGAATTTAGGGAAATAACTATTTATTTTCTTCACCTGATGGCATTCTCATTTCACAGAACTTCAAAACATTTGTATAATCAGACGAATTTTGTCCTGTGTACTTTAACAACTGATCAGAGCATTTCATTGCCTCAATGTGTCTTCGCCCTCTTCCACTACCGATCACACTTCGCTCACCATATCCGTGTCACTTAGGTGGTCAAATCGGCTGTTTAACCACCTGCCGACGTTTGCGTCAATTATGCTATACTTGTTCAATAAGAAATTTTGTATTCCAAGCGACAACATCATTTGTCATATGTTGTGTACATAGTTCCGCGTAGTCAGCGTGTACACAACTTTCCCACTAGAGCGCGCCCCGCTAAGCACAACAGCGCAGGCACAGCACTCGTCCGTCTCCGCACTACGAGATGGCGCTGCCTTAGAAACGGACCAAATTCTGCTTCCGCCGATCCGCGTATTAATATGTAATGCAGCCAATGACATTGCTGCTAACGTAAAACCTTTTCTCCTCGCGGATCACACTCGCGCAGTGATACCTGAACGCACGAGGTATTACGAGTGGACAGACCTCCGATTAGCCAGTCTGCATTAGTCTGTAGTCAAGTTTCAGTCTGCGCCTAATAAGATTATCATATTCCTGTACATAGCCATGAAGAGAAATGTATAGACACTTTGTGAGAATAAGATTAACGTACCAAGACCAGAGGAACTTCTGATTGTCAATTGTAAACAGCATCCAGAATCAAGTTACTTAATGTCTATGATTTTTATTATTTTAATAAATGTGTGTGAAAATTAATAAAGTTCTGTTTAAAGTGGGTCACCGTCAATCTGCTACTCTAAGCGTGCAAGTGGCATTTCTATCGTCTGACCTAACGGCAGAAGATAACCATGCCACGATAAGACCACGAGACATATTGCTGACACTCGCCTACTTCGTTAGAGCGACAAGTCAAATAATCTGATGGCGTGTGTACCGGAGGTCTTACAGTACGCGCACCACATCATACTCATAAAATAAATTTCAGCCTTCATTTATTTTTAAGATCGCTGAGCCATGTTGGAATAATTAATGAGCCAAATAATCCTCACCTCGATAATCGTAAGTTTACTGCACGTCTTTTCCTCAGTACAAAAATAATAATTTCGTGAACTAAGATGGGGAAGCAGCTGATTCTACTGCCTTAATGATCACCGTCAGCACCATTTCTCCTTGCTATAAATAACGTTATTTGTCTAAAACTGAAACAAAACAAAACACGGAAAGAGACTTATTTGAAACGTTATAAGACCATGGCTGTTCCTACTTTATTATGTGTGGAAATGAAAGGTAGATCACAAACAGTGATAAGACATTATTACCACTTACGTAACAATGTTTTGATCCACTTTTGGAACGCAAAAGTTAGCGGTTCTGCGTGGCATGGATTCAGTAAGTCCTTGGTGATTCCTGGCGGGTGGCATCAGTTACGCACGCACGTGGTTCGTGTACTCGGAGCTGGTTCCTTCGTTGTTCCTGATATGTATTTAGGAGACAATCTGAGAAGCTCACTTGAAAATTAACGGCATAACACAACAACAGTTGCTAGTTGCTCGCAAGGAAGTGTGTGCAGCGGATCCATAAGAAGTGAGTGAGTGAGTGAGTGAGTGAGAGAGAGAGAGAGAGAGAGAGAGAGAGAGAGGGAGAGGGAGGGAAACACCAACTACACCGTCTGAGTAAGTACAAGTGTTACTAACCGCCACTTATCGCGGGAAGAAATAGCTCATTTCTGCCACTGAATTTTAGTGGCGAAAAATATCTGTTTAAGGAACGACAGAACGAATACGAATTTTTTTCCCGGGTTCATTATTATTTTTATGATTGCTTGCTGTAATAAAACAGCAGTAAAGATTTCGTAGCTGTAGGACTATTGGTTTGCGAGGAAGAAAACGTTTTAGTTGAAAAAGCAGAGTTTTTTTAGCCGTATTGACTAAAGGTGAAAATATTCCATTTCTAAAACTATTACAGCTATAGCAGTGAAATTTTAACTGAAAAAACATAATAATAAGATATCTAATGTTATCACGTAAAACAATGACGAACATTCTGGTGGTTGAGACACAGCTAACATCCTTATTTGTGAGGACGGAAAACTATGGAACCACTGCAACAATTTCAATCAAACATTTTATGTAGGTTACCATCTGAAAAAAATATTATGGCAAAACACCCCTAATGGTCATATTGGTAGCGTGCGAGTCTGAAGCTGTGAGCATGTAAATATAATGGAAATAAAATCCATGGTGCTCGGGGTCGCTTTGTTGACAGCCAGTCCTGTTAACATTTACCTCCTAGGAATGGGGAAAAGGTAAGAGTAACCCTGGAACTGTTGCAGAAATTTGAATCAAATCTGCTGTTAGTGTAGGACAGTGTTGTACTCTGAAACAATTTTCATACTTTCGTCTCTAGCCAACCCTGTTACAGAAGTTTAGTACACAGGGTGTTCGGAAATTCCCATTACAGACTTATAGGACCTGTAGTGTGGAGTGAGTACATAATATTCTGAATAGGGATCCGTGTCAGGAAACGTTCCATTCAGATTTTTAACTCATCCATTTCTGCTTGAGGAACTGAATTAGGCGTGAGCATTGCAGTTATTAAGTAACAATTCCAAAGGTAACATAAAGAAAGATCCATTTATCACTAGAGGACATTTTGTTTGTATTAACACTTAAACATTAAGTATTTACGTTATATCAAAACAAAAAAGAACCCAGCATACCATAAATACAGATGCATTTCATCAGCTGCTCCATGTGGCGACCACTAAAGTTGATGCAGACAATGTACTGACGAAGCATATTCTGGTACACACACTCCATTCCACCCGGTATCTCCTAACTTCCTAGCGCAGCAGCCAGAATTCGTGCCAACAGATCTTCTGTCGCTACAGGAGTCTCGCAAAGTAAACTTCGAATACAGCTCCAGAAGCAGTCCAAAGCAGTTAAATCGGGCGACCGCAGCAGCCACGCTGTTAGATCACTTCGGTCTATCCATCATTCACCATATCATCCTTTGAGATGCCTCCCAACGTACCCGAGAAGTGAGATGGTGCACCATCTCGCTGAAATCACGTTTCCTGACGCACATTCAGTGGCACATGTTACTAGAACGGGGCCAATACATTTTGTAGGAAGAACAGGTATGCAGGACCAGTTAGCAACTCTGAAACTTGTCTCTTTCCTTCAGCAAACAAAGACACGATGCACATCTGAACTGGAACTATCACAGAAAGGCAAATGCACGTTTCCGGTCATGGTTTCCTATTACAGTTATTATGTACTCACACCCCTCTACAAATCGTAGAAGTTTGTGACGGGAATTTCCGGCCGGTCTATATTTTTATTACTCAATTTTTAAATGATGGCATTCAAATTTTGTGCTGCAGTCTTTTTCTGAAATTACGAAAATTACTTGAAAAAACTAAGGATTTACTCCAAAATATAAAAAAAAAACATGTTTCAAGATACACGGTTTTGACCTAGGAACAAATCTACTGAAAACTAAAGCGCTGTAATCAAGAAAATCTGGCCAGTAGTGTATTTAGTTTTCTTTCTGTTACATTATCACTCTGCTACATACCAATAACCGGCAAGTGGAACAAACTTATGCGTAAGTATTAGCAAAAGCCAGTAACAATCTAAAAACCTGAAATAGAAACTATTGACAACTAATAAAAATTTCCATTATCAAGACAGGGAAAACTGTTAAGCCATTAGCGAAAGCCGGTTAGTTTGCAAATATGTCATGTTCAATGGTAAAAGACTTTATTATGTTCAAGTTACAAGATGGTGCACGAGCGACGAAGCATGGCTCTTCCGTTCAAACGTAATGCAGGGTCTTTCAAAAACGTTTTAACAAACTTTTCTGGAGAGGTTTTTTTACGCCAAAACAAGTAAAAAAATACAAATAAACCTACAGGGTGACAGTTATTGAACTATATGAAAAAAATTTCAATTAGTTACAAGCTACGGTATGAACATACTTTATGACTACGAAGTCTTTCTCGACGGAGTCCTTGCACAATAAGTTCTCGGTTTACTTGCCGCGTGAAATTTGGATAACATCCCAAGCTTTCGATGACTACCTCCGTCATCTTCGTCAGGGGTAAAACTGACTGTCGTGGACCGTTTCTTTTCTTTATTGTCATTTTAAAACCTGTACAATACAACAGGCAGGCTGTCAGCAGCATTCTACGCTGCTCTTCAGCCATAGAATAGACAATGAGAAAACAACAGAAAGAATACACATAAGTTACATAGCGGTGGGTAATAAAGCAGTAGACATATAAAGACAAACACGGAGCTGTTCACACTCGACGATAATCCACACTACAAACTGTTGTCACGACGCACTAACACTGAAGATGGCGATGGCACAGGTGAACGATGGAGCGTGACGGTGAACACTCAACACTAAACACGACGGCACACACGAGACACTGATGGCGATGATCTCCGGCGCACTAATGTCCACTTAGCGTGTGTGAATCAGGGGACCTGCCAAGAGAGGAAGAAGGGGGAGGTGGGGGAGAGGGGAGAACAAAGATGCCAATGGCGGAGGAGATGGGGGGAAGAGGAGAGGGACAGGGGAGGGGAAGCCCAGGGGAGGAGTGGGGAGAAATGGAGGAGGGAGGGAAGAGGGTGGGAGGGTGCCCAAAGGAGCAAAAACAGGAAGAGGAAGGGAGGATCAAAGTTGGTAGGAGGGGTAGATGGAGGGAGGAGGGCATCATCAGGGAGAGGGAGCTGGCGGAAGCCACCTTGGGAGAGGGTAAGGGGGGTGGAGAGATGGAGATGGGGTGGGACGTGGGAATACAGGCGTGGCAGCAGGCGGGGGTGGGAGAGGATGGGTGAGACAAGCGGGTGAGGAGGATCGAGTTTGCGGGAGGTGTACAGGACCCGTATTCTTTCATGGAAAAGGAGGAGGTGGGGGAAGGGGATGAGATCGTGCAGGATCCGCATGGGGGAGGGGAGATGGATGCGATAGGCAAGGCGGAGAGCATGGCGTTCAAGGATTTGGAGGGATTTATATAAGGTAGGGGGGGCAGAGATCCAGGCCAGATTGGCGTAACAAAGGATAGGGCGGGTGAGGGATTTATAGGTGTTGAGGATGGTGGAGGGGTCCAGACCCCATGTACGGCCGGAAAGGAGCTTGAGGAGACGGAGTCGGGAGTGTGCCTTGGCTTGGATTGTCTGGAGATGGGGAGTCCAGGAGAGGCGACGGTCGAGGGTGACGCCAAGGTACTTAAGTGTGGGAGTGAGGGCAATAGGATGGCCATATATGGTGAGATAGAAATCAAGTAGGCTGAAGGAAGGGGTGGTTTTGCCTACAATGATCGCCTGAATTTTGGAGGGATTGACCTTGAGCAACCACTGGTTGCACCAAGCGGTGAACTGGTCAAGATGGGATTGGAGAAGGTGTTGGGAGCGCTGCAGGGTGGGGGCAAGGGCAAGGAAGGCGGTGTCATCGGCAAACTGGAGAAGGTGGATGGGGGGTGACGGTGGCGGCATGTCCGCTGTGTACAAAAGGTACAGAAGGGGGGGAGAGGATGGAGCCTTGGGGCACACCGTCGGAGGGGAAAAAGGTGTAGGAATCCGTGTTATGGATGGTGACGTAGTAAGGATGGTGGGAGAGAAAGGAGCTGATCAGACGGACGTAGTTAATGGGAAGGGCGAAGGTTTGGAGCTTGAAGAGGATACGAGAATGCCATATGCAGTCATAAGCTCGTTTGAGGTCCAGGGAGAGGAAGATTGTGGAGCGACGGAAATTAAGCTGGTCAGAAAGGAGATGAGTGAGGTGAAGGAGAAGGTCGTCAGAAGAGAAGGACGGCCAAAAGCCACACTGGGTAACGGGAAGGAGGCGATGCTGTCAGAGATGCTGGTGGATGCGTCGGGTGAGGATAGATTCCAGGACCTTGCTGAAGACCGAGGTAAGGCTGATGGGATGGTAGGAGGAGGCGGTGGACGGCAGTTTGCCTGGTTTAAGGAACATCAGGATATGGGAGGTTTTCCACAGGTCGGGGTAGTAACCAGTGGACAGGACGACATTGTAGAGCCTGGCCAGAGTGGAGAGGAACAAGACAGGAACTTCACGAAGGTGACGGTAGGTGACATGATCGTGACCAGGAGCGGTGTTGCGTTTAGTGCGGAGTGTAGCAATGAGATCCTGTGTAGTGATAGGGGCATTGAGTTCTGTGTGTGCAATGTTGTCCAAGTACTGGAAACCAGGTGCAAGGGGAGGGACAGAGGTGTCAGTTCGATCGCGGACATCCGGGAAGAGGGAGTAATCAAACTGGAGATCATCGGGGATGGAAAACACATCGGAGAGGTAGGATGCAAAGTGATTGGCCTTACTAAGGGTGTCAGGGAAGGGGTGATCATCATGGAGAAGAGGATAGTAGGGGGAGGGTTTCGTTCCGGTAAGGCGACAGAAGGCTGACCAGAACTTGGATGAGTTGATAGGTAGGGTAGCATTTAAACGGGTGCATGTCTGTCGCCAGTCCCGGCGGTTCTTAGCTGTGAGCAAATTACGAATGTGTCGCTGGAGTTGCCAGTGGCGTCGTAGTGTGTTCGGGTCACGCGTGTGGAGGAAGGCACGGTAGAGATGGCAGGATTCATGGAGGAGGAGGAAGGCCTGTGGGTGTAAGGTAGGATGGTGGATGGCAACAGTAGGGACGTGGGCCTGCTGGAGAAAGGAGGCGGCATGGGTTACATCGTCAGGGTGGTGGTAGGTGAAGGGGTGACTATCGACCAGGGTGGAGAGGGTATTCCGGTAGGCATTCCAGTTGGCTCGGGAATAGTCATGGACGTACTTTGGGGGAGGGTCATTACGAGGGTCGGGGCGGGGCTGACGACCGTCTGAAACGGTGAGGAGGACAGGGAAATGGTCGCTACCAATAGGCTCCAGGACATCCACCGTTATGCGGCCAAGGAGGTTGGGGGAGGAAAGGATAACATCGGGAGTGGAGTTGGATTCGGGACGGGTGTGCTGGGGGATGGGGTTGAGGTCGCCTTGAAGGGAGGAGAGGAACTGATGCCACCGCCGTAACTGGGCGGCGGAACGACTATGGATGTTGAGGTCGGCAGCAATCACGTAGGAAGAGAAGGTACGGCCAATGTGGGAGAGGAAGTCGAAGGGAATAGGGGCGTTAGGGCGGACATAGATGGTGGCGCAGGTGACGGTAAGGCCGGGGAAGAAGAGACTAAGGATCAGGTGTTCGGTGGTGTCGGGAAGGAGAGGTTGGAGCCGAACGGGGATCTGGCGGTGGTGACCAATGGCAACTCCGCCACGCGCAATTGGGAGGGGATTATGAGAGCGGTGAAGGAGGTAGGGCGAAGTGTGGACGGTGTGTTGGGGTTGGAGGAAGGTTTCATTGAGGAGGAAGGCATCCACGCGGTGGGTGGCAAGGGTGTGCAGGAAGAGGTTCTTGTTGGCGGGATGGGAGTGGATGATGTTGAAAAGGATACGGCGCTGTCGTTCCATGACAGGGAATTAGACAAGGGTGTCAAGATGGGAGAAGGTGAAATGGGCCTGGTTGTTGGAGTAGGTGGCATACATTTTTAAGTGGAAAATGGAATGGGCGGTGAGGGAGACCTGTTGGAGGGTGTGAGGGCGCTGGAAAGGGTGGACGTTTTGTAGGACAATGGTGAGGAACCTGATGATGTCCTCAGCGGGGGGGGGGGGGACGAAGAGAATTGCCTGGAGGGGTGGGGGCGTCCAGAGGACGGACAGGGATGGTGAGTTCAGGAGTGGTCGGAGGGGGTCGGGTTTTACACTTTTTGGAGTAGGTGCGATGGGGGAGATTGCAGGTATTGCAGGAAGGAGGGGATTGAAGGTTAAGGCACTGCTGGAGGAAGTGTGCTTGCCTACAAGGCGGGCAGGTGGGGACTTCACGGGACTCGGCTGTTGGGTGTGTGTTATAGCGCAGACACCTCTGGCAGTGCAGGGATTGAGGAGGGGAACAGGAGAGGTCGACCTTATAGCGCTGGTTGAAGAGGAGGGCACCCTCCTCCAGGAGACAGTCAATGGAGGGGACGTCCTTGGAGAAAACCCACATAAGGCGGGTGGGGCCGGCCGAGTTGAAAATGCGGCGGACCGCCCGCACCTCCAGCATGGGATGCGCCTTGAGCTCCGCCATACCTCCTCCTCCGTGATCGACGGACTGAGCCGAGTGATCACGGCGGTGAGGGTCGGCGGGCGACGCGGGGGTTGGGGTTGGCAGGTAGGAGATGGAGAAGGAGCAGGGGTGAGGGAGGCGTTGGGGCCAAAACGGGTGATGGGGAGGCAGGAGAGGATGTCAGTATGGAGGGTTGGGCTGGGGGAGGAGATGAGAACGGAATCCCATCTGGGAGTGAGGAGAGAGATGGGGGCACCAGGGAAGTGTTGGCAGAGGAGGAGGAGGGAGAGATTCTGGGCCTCGAGAAGGGAAGGATCGGGATGGGAGAGGAGGTATTTGTATAAAGAGGGGGGGAGGAGGAGGAGGCGGAGGGAGCAGGGCCAGGCGGGGAGACTTCCATGGCACCCCAGGGGGGGGGGGAAGAAGGACGGGGCGGGGCCTTTTTGGGAGCGGAGGAGGTGGTGGTGCCACTAGAGCGTTTAAGGGCGGCAGAAGGGTGGGTGGTGACATGAGGGATGGGAGCTATAGGGAGGTGGCGGGAAGGGGCAGGTCCCGGCGTGGACGCAGCAGTCAGCACTGGAGATGGTGACGGTGACAGTGACGGTGACGGCGACGGTGGCGGTAGTGATGGCGAAGGCGATGGGGAGAGTTGGGCATGGGCAGTGGCCCGACGGGCCACCACTCTAGCTGGAGCTGCAGTGACAGGCTAGGGGAGTGTGGGGAAAGGATCAGAGGGAGAGTAGCGGGAGGAAGAAGGTGGAGAGGGGAGCGACAAAGAGCGAGGGTGAGGGGAGAGTCAGAAGAGGTGGGATGGAAAGAGGGGGGTGTGACTGGGCACACCATGTTATGGTGGTGGTGGTGGTGGTGGCGGTGGCGGAGGGGGAAGTATAAACTATGGCTGTGGTGGTAGGGGCTGACATGACGACAGGGAGAAACAAAAACGCACAGAACGAAAAAGAAAGGACAAAAACTGGGGACAGACGAAGACGAAGACGGATGAAGACGAAGACGGAGGAAGACGAAGACGGATGAAGACCAGAGACCCACGTTGCTGGCGCTGGCGCTGACTCGACGACGGGTGGCAGGAATGCCGCAGCTGCTGCTGCTGCTGCCGCGGACGGGGCCGGGGCCGCTGCTGCTGCTGTTGGAGGGCTGGCTGGCTGGCTGGACCGCAGCTGCTGCTGGAGGGCTGGCTGGCTGCTGCCGGCTGGACCGTTGCTGCTGGCCGGGACCGCTGCCGGGACCGCTGCTGCTGGCAGGGACTGCTGCTGCTGCTGCTGCTCGGTTGGACCGCTGGCTGGCTGGCTGGCTGGCTGGCACCTGAAACCTAGCGCTTCGATTAGTGCTGGAATGGCACAATCGAAGGGCGGTATCCTTGCGGAGTACCGCCGGAGATGGTCGTGGATCGGTGAGGCTTCCGCCTTTATAAGCAGCGGACGGCTTCTCATTGGCTGGATGGCGTCACGATGAAAACGGCGCGTACCGAGGTGGCGGCCTCTGTATCCATGGATTTTGTTTGCGCGCTTTATCCAGAGTTGCTTGCAGCGCCATCCATCGCAACAGGCGGAGAACTGCGAGGAATGTGAGAAGTCTCCCTCTGCGCTCTTTCTTTGTCAATTGCACGCTTCCATGCATCGCTGAGTGCATAATCGGAGTCTCTGTTGAAATTATTTTCACAGAGTCTAATTTTAACTGCTTCCCTGATGACAGAGTCCCAATAGTTTGAAGCGTGAGCAAGTACTCTTGTTTGATCGAATAAAATCTTGTGTTTATTTAACAAACTGTGTTCAACCACCGCTGATTTTTCTAGATACCTGTTTTTCAGGTGACGCTGATGTTCCACACAGCGATCGGCAACAGTTCTTATAGACTGGCCCACATCATTTTTGCCACACTCGCAAGGAATGCTATAAATTCCCGGTACTCTGAGGCCGAGATTATCTTTCACGGGTCGCAATATCTCCTTAATCTTCCTGGGTGGCCGGAAGACTGGTCTGATTCCCTGCCGGCTCAGGACTCTGCCGATCTTGCTGATCGTTGCACCGCAGAATTGTATCCGCGCGATGTGTTGGTCCTCTTCATCTGTTCGAACAGCGACCTTCCTAGGTTTCTTCGCCAGAGTAGATCCGATATCACGATCGGAATATCCACTTTTCCTGAATACCGTCGTCAGATGGTTAATGTCGGAGCCGAGATGATCCTTGTCCGAAATAGTCCTTGCTCTGTGTACCAAGGTATTCAGCATATCTCTCTTATGAGCTGGGTGGTGAAAACTACGTGCGTTTAGATATAAATCTGTATGCGTCGGTTTTCTGTACACAGAATGTCCGAGACGTCCATCTGATTTTCGCTCCACCAGCACATCTAAGAAGGGTAACTTCCCATCTTTCTCCACCTCCACTGTAAATCGTATGTCCAGGCGTTTTCACCCTTTTTGGGCGACCGCCATTGCCAATACTGTCTTCAAGAACACACCCTTTCTCTCAAACTTGCGAATCAAATTCATAATTCTTAGCACACTTGGACCGGTTGTCTTTATCTTGAACTCAAATGGTTCTGAGCACTATGGGACTTAACATCTGAGGTCATCTGCCCCCTAGACTTAGAACTACTTAAACCTAACAAACCTAAGGACATCACACACATCCATGCCCGAGGCAGGATTCGAACCTGCGAGCGTATCGGCAGAGTGGTTCCGGACTGAAGCGCCTAGAACCGCTCGGCCACAACTACCGCCAGCTTGAACTCGATCGCAAACTTCCTTTGAGTCACGACTGGGCTGTTATTGCTCTCGTAGTAGGCCTTCGCAAGCGCTCAGATATGATGTACGTGCAAATGGCCAAGAACAAGGCGCGTGCACATGCTCATACTAATTCCCATCACGCCTCGCGGCTGACCGTGCAGTTTGCACGTTCTAACGCAAACCGGTAAGAAGTTATGACGATTTTACGTCATATAGTTCAATAATTGTTACCCTGAATGTCTAAAATCCTTCGTTTTTGAGCTATTAATGGAAGTTTACAATTTAGGCGAATACAGCTCATCAACTCATAAACTCGTAATAAATGATCGAAATGCCTTCTTGTTGCTTCTAAGCACGCATGCGCTCGTTGAACCATGGACTGGTGCATCGTTTCAGATACTCTGTGACAGTTTCGAATGGTTTCGAAAGCTCCATGAGACATAACGAAGAAGAATTTCTGCATCAGTCTGCTGGATAGACCAATTGTTTAAGCTCCCCCCCCCCCCCCCCACCATCCCTTCACCGGCACCAAGAGATAATACAAAGGACTGGGGTCGAGGGAACGTGTAGGCCAGGAAACTGGTCCTCCTGTACTTGTCCGTCTGTCATGGCAGGTACCAGCCGCTGCATCTCGAACACAGATACGGAAATGTGCCATAGTTCCAACAAGCATAAAACACATGTTTCTTCTTATTTGCAGGGGCACCTCTTCTAGTAGGACGGTGTTCTGGATAAAGTCCCCGTAGATATCTCTTAAGACGCACTGGGAGAACGTATGGCACTAAGAGACAGTCACCTAGAATTCCAGCCCACACATTAACCTTAATATGATGCTAATCTCTAGCTCGTAGTGTAGCATAAGGATTGAGATTGGCCCATATGTTCCGGTTGTAGAAATTTGTTACTTTTTTTTCTTTTATAAAAGACATCATATTTACGCCACTGATTGTAACACTTTCTTTATTTTTCACGATTGCAATTTCGGCCTTAGGCCATTATCAAGAGCAGATTTTTTTGGCTTTACGTCATGTCAATTTAAAATGAGCTGACACATTTATATGCAATCTGCACTTGATAATGGCCTAAGGCCAAATTTGCAATCGTGAAATAAGTAAAGTGTTACAGTCACTGGCGTAAATATGATGTCTTTTATAAAGTTCTACATGACTGTGGATCCCAGGTATGAAAAGTTAATTATTTGTTATTTGTTTTATTGCCTCGTCTGTAAATAAAGATGGACAAACAACGGACTGGCAGTTTTTGCAACAAACCATCCGTTAAAGTTCTCGTGAAGTATTTGCCATGCTGAACTTGGTGACGTGTCCCATGCCAGGGCATGAATGGTCTGTTGTGCTACGAACTCACTCTCTCAGCAATGCGACAATACACAGCACCAATGGTTGGATGGCTCGGCTGCCTTAGATCTGGAAATACACTCTGATACAATCATGCGGCTTCGTGAACGGCCGTACGCAAAAATCACGTCTGCCTGCTCAGGAAGTGAATATCGTGCCATGGGGAGCACGTTCAGTTAATGCAGTACCTGTGCATGTACACAATGGACACGACGAAGAGAGAAGAATGACAAATGTGAGCAAGTCATCCTCACAACGAAACGCCATCTAGAATACAATGACCCAAATCGGTGCATTGAGTAGTGAAGTTATCTGGCTGTACTTGGAAAGGCATTGAATGTCAATAACTAGAAAACGAAGGATATTCGGACGTATGTTTGTATGCACTTTTTTCTTGTTTTGGTGTAAGTAACCTCTCCCCAAAAGTTCTAAAAGTATTTTTGAGACACGCTGTATTACTAGTTTTTTAAAAAAAACGTAGGATTTTATTTACGGTAAAACTGTGAAACAAAAGAATTAACAATGTATTCCAAATAGCTTTAATATACACTCGGTCACATTAATATGCCCACATGTCAAGAGTCTTTTGCAGCCTGGACCACTGCAAGCCGTGCAGGCAGACAGTAATTGAGATTTTAGAGGGTACCGGCATGGATGTAGAGTCATGCTGACTCGAGTGCCACGGACAGCTGCACTATGTATCTCGGTTGAATATCAACAGCGCGTACAGCCCGATTGAAATGATGCTACATATTCTCGGTTGGGTTTTAATCGGAGGAGTTTGGTGGCCAGGGGAGTACGGTTAACTCATTATGGTGCTCTTCGAACCATGCACATACGTTGTAAGCTATAGGACACGTTGCATTGTCCTGCTCGTAGATGGCGTGGTGCCAAGGAAAAGGATAACTGCATGTAGGGTGATCCCCAAGGATAGATGCGTAGTGGTGTTAATCCGTTCTGCCTTCCATAATGACGAGATCTTCCACGGAACGCCACGAATAGATTCCCCAGACCACAACGCTTCTTCCTTGCTTGTTTTCAGATGTTTTACGACATCCATTGCCATTTGTCCGATGGATCATAATTCGTGATTTATCAGAAAAGGCTACCTGTAGCCAATCAGTAGGCGTCCAGTTGCGGCGTTGCCGTGTAAATTTCAGACTTCGTCGCTATGAATAGCAGTCAGAATGGGTGCATGGACCAATCGTCTGCTGTGGAGGACCACACGCAGCAACGTCAGGTAAACGATTGTTGAGGATACACTGTTGGTAGTCCCGGGGTTCGTCTGGGCGATCTGTTGCTCAACAGTTGCACGTCTATTCGCCTGCACACATCTCCACAGCCGTTGTTCACCCCTATCATCTTTGCCCCTCTGTGTGCCACAGTTACCTCGGCGCTGAGTCTGGGTAGCGTCACTTTGCCATGCGTGGTATATTTTGATCATGGCAGCAAGAGAACTGTTTAGAGACGTGTTCAAATTATTAGACTAAACACATTTTTTCCAAAACTTTACATTTATTACAGATTTACATTCACATACAGATTATATTTGTACATTTAATACTTTGTATGGTTGCCTTTGTTCTTAATCAACATTTTTATCCTGTTTGGCATAGGTTCAAATGGCTCTAAACACTATGGGACTTAACATCTGAGGTCATCAGTCCCCTAAACTTATAACTACTTAAACCTAACCAACCTAAGGACATCACACACATCCATGCCCGAGGCAGGATTCGAACCTGCGACTGTAGCAGCAGGGCGGTTCCGGACTGAAGCACCTAGAACCGCTCGGCCACAGCGGCTGGCGTTTGGCATAGTTTTTATTAAGTTTTCACATGACATTTTAGTATCATATCGTACCACATTTCCTTTAGTTTCCCCATGAGATCTTGTTTGGTGGTTATTGTAAATTTCCTTATCCCCTGTTTCACAACAGCCCATAAATTTTCAACTAGGTTCATATCAGGCCTACTCCCTGGCCAGGGCAACAGTTTCAGTTGCTTTTCTTCTAAGTACTTGGAAACACTTTTGGCTTCGTGGCAACGTGCCCCATCATGCATTAAAATGGTATTTTTATTAGGAAAATATTTATTTGGGGGAAAGTTCTTTTTCAAGGATTTGTTTACATTGTTATTGCCTCATAGTCCCTTCGATAATGTGTAATCTGCGAGGACCTTTCACAGACATCACAACATCACACTCCAGACCATAACGGAAGTTGAATGCTTCACACGTTGCTGCACACACTCAGCTCTGAACTGTTCTCCAGTTCTGCGACGAACATACTGGCTTCTTTCTTCCATCACAGTGAATACAGATTCATCATTAAAGCATACCTAAAGCATGTATACAAAATGGCAAGTCAGGAAAGTTGGGAATAGTAGCATAGGAGACCTCAACAGTCCCAAAATTCGAATATGCATTTCTTCAGTATTAATAGAACATTAAAATTTCAAGCCAAAACTCTTAACTTTAGAGATCAGACCCACTTAATTTACAATATCATTGCACATACCTTAGCACTGACCTCACTTGTCCACTCCTGAAGTTGTTTAGCCCACTGTAATCTTTTGGTTATCATGGCAGGTTGATTTTCTTGGTAGGCATGCCTTTAAGCCACGTTCAGACAGCATCCTCCTCACGATTACAGGTCATACTTCAACACCCAAACCTTTCAGCTGATGGCTGATGTCTTTAAAAGTAAGTTTACAGTTAATTGTTGCTTTATTTGTAAGTCTTCTCATTGTTCTAGGACTGATTTTTCTTTTACGTCCACATTTTCCTTTCCTGTTTGGCTTGTACTCACCACCTTTTTGCACTTAAAGTTTGACTCTGCTGACAGTTTTCTGTGATATTCCCATTCTGTCAGCAATTTATTGCTGTGTATAACGATTTTCAGCAAGAAATGCTACCACAGCCGAAACCTTCAGAGGTGAAACATCTCTTGTCTTCCCCATAACCTCAGTTTCTTTCGAAACTCCACGATTGATTCCTATAGCTAAAACATGCAAGCTATATAATGTCCCGTCAATGTAGCAAGAAGGCGATAGAATAAATAACAAGCTGAAGTACGCCACAGAAATATAAAACATTACTGTAAACAGAGTTTCAAAGAACGTACACAGACAATTAACACTAATACGATTTGGAGGGAAAATGATGAATGTTACCGTGAAAAATTCAGTGATCTGTGAGTTGCTTGGAAGGGAAATTTGGTGGCATCTACCAAACCATTAAAACAAATCAATTGCTACACTTTTCACTCCTATTTTTACACCAGATAACCTAAGAGTATAAAAATAATCGTTTAGTCTAATAATTTGAACACGTCTGTTGAAGCTTAGCTGTTTCGAAAATGGTTCCACCCTTTGCCGGGAAGATAATGATCATGTTATTTTGGACTTCAGATAAATCGCTCCGTTTCCGGATTACGACAACGGTTTCTCTACTGTCAGCATCCTTCCCGACATGCTTCATATACCCTCCACTGCCAGTGCCGCCACATGCCGTCTGTGAGTGGTTACTGCACGTTGACGTCGATGATAGACAATATTCACATTAATTTGTCTGGATCCAGTATTACAAAGCAGTTAAAAGTGTGGAGCTGGAAATATTTACAAGTGCTGCACAAAACACAACCTCATGTTTAGCAACAACAATGTACAAAGTGACGGATACTGCAAATGATGGTTGCTAGTGCGCATTCCGTCGTGTAATCCTAAAGTCAATCTTTGGAGTGAGTTACGGATAAGTATAACCATCACGTCCTCCAGCAGTCTCCCCTGTAGGCATAACATTGCTGAGACTTTAGTGGACGTTTCTTGACATGTTTCCTATATTAAACGTTGCGGGATTTTCGGCTGGCGTAATGGTTTCTCCAAGTTTCTCCTCTGTGAGTGAGTGGCTAGCCACGTCGAAGATTCACGCACCATAGCTGGTGGTGGATTAAACCCTCACTTCGAAGTAAAAGAATACTGGAGTATTCTGTTACGCGTGTATCGGACGGTCCTTTGAAAGATGTACATATTGTGAACAATAATTATGAAAGATGTATACATATATCATGAGAAATGTCACTTTATTTTGTACATTTGACAGTTTATTTGGAATTTTTTCCACTCTGAGGATCTCTGCGTGCCAAACATACGGGCACCACAGCTTGCAGTATCATTGAATAGAGCTCGGGCGAGCTAAGGGGTCGGAAGCTGTTGTCAGCCAGGGACGGAGAAAGAGCGTTGTGCAGTGGCGAAGTCAGGAGTTTCAATAGAGTACGTGTAGTATCGATAACTACGAGGCCACAGCGTGGGTGCAAGTTCGTGCGTTGGCACTACGACACCGACACAGACGAAAGCGCCCTCTAGCCGGCGCTGTGCAGCTCTAAGAGCGCCGTTCCAGATTCAGCCCATTTGATGCCGAGCAGTCGACTAAGCAACGTTGTTTCTATTTCATAGTGGGCGAGCAACTACTTGAAACTTGATGTACATCTTCGCACCTACGTGCTCATCTCATCCAAAGTTAAGTACATAGTAAAGCCACTTTCAATTGCAGTACCAAGTGTTCTACCTCACCAGCTCCTCCTAACTTCCTACATTCGGCCTACCCTTTAAGTTTCCGGAGCAGACGCAAGTGCCGCCTATCCAGGCGGGATACAAAAGTACGTATCGCACAGAAAGGAAATTTGTTTGAGTTGGTCCCTTATATGACTGAGGATGAAAAATGAATCTGACATTATAAGAGACTCGACACTTCTAGGGAAAGGTAACATTCATCAATTTTTATTCGCTCAAGCGCCAGTTGCGAACTATTGCAGTGTAAAGATTTTATTGTGTAACAATATTCAGTGTGCGTTATTAGTCATGTGTTCAGTAAGTAAATTTTAGGATAAATTATAATGCTACAAAAATTGTTACGTTCATGTTAGTTTAGTTATTTTTTGTGTCATTGCAAGAATTACGTATAATTACAGAACAAATTCCTATTCATTTACAAGTATTTCATGACGCTTATCTCTATTATTACACTAAAAGATAGAATTCACAAAATCTGCAGTATCATCACTTGTACTATTGCGTGCACAGTGAAACATATTTTTCAGAAAACGAACGAAAGTTTAATTTGAAAAAGAAAGAAAGACGTGGAAAGAAAATAATAACGCAAACTATAGCAAAGTGACTAATTCAGCTCATCATTCTTGCAGTGCAGATAGAGCAGAGCAGAGGTAAGAATCTATAATAGGGCCTGACTGAATCATTCAAGAGAGAGCTAAAGTCAGTTTTCTTCATCAAAATTTCACGTAAAGTCAATAGATGCCTTTTTGTAACAGGGCACATTTTCGTTAGCAACAGTTAACCATTGTGTGCAATTGTTTCATGGCAAAGCCATTTTGAGTATTATGGATAACCATTCTTTATTTTCACTTTCATTTGCAGATAATCAGAGACGTTTCAGATTAATTAATATCACATATCTAAAAACTGATTTGCATAAACACTTTGAAAGCTGAACGTTAACAGTTCTTTGCAAAGATGACCAATGATTGTGCTGTGGTGTGCATACACAAACTCTGTGTCTGAGATATTATTACTGCGAGTAGTACTAGGGAGCCAACATTGTTGAGAGGAGTCAGAAGTGGTAAGATTCAGCTTGCGGTGGAGAGAAGCGGCGCGGCATGAGAGCACGCAGCCTGCCGTGATAGTGCTAGTAGCGCCAGAGGAGACTTGGGGTGTTAATTGAGAAGCTTTGGTAATTTGCCTTTTGTTGCATGTAGCTGTTGACTGCTTGCGCCCTGGAGGGATTTTGTCAGATTTGTGTATGCATACATTGAGAGAAATATTCGTATCTTTGCTGTCGCCGGAGACGTGTTTATTGAGTACAGACATTGTGGAATAATTAACGTCTGTGTAAAGTTTGTCAATGTTCAATCTATTTTGCGAATATAGAAAATTAAAGTCTTTATTTCTCTCTTAAAGTCTTTATTTCTCTCTTTCATTTATTTAAACCGTCTAAGGCTAGTTGACCAAACCCCTCCTAATAGCTCAATTTCTCGTATACATAAAAAATGTGGCAGTAGTTATTGCAATTACTATAACCATGCATTGCACTCTGCATAGATCAGAGTACCGCTTTTGTAATATCTTTGTAGTATGTTGCTGATCACACAGTTCCAGCGAAAAAACGAGGAAAGTTGTCCGTTGCGTACAGGAGCACTGGAGAACAGTTGTTATGAGTTGTTAGAGAACATTTTAAAACTTGCAGTCAGATGCTTCAGAACTTATTTCTTTATTATTTGAACCATGGTACTACTCAATTCTTTACAAAATCAAAATAACAATCTCACCACAGTTATTTAAAGGAAACAGGAAGCCCGGGATCCCTAGTGATGGTCAAGCTTGTGATTGTATTACAGTTTTAATTTGACTCAAAACAGACTTTATTATAAACTTCAATTCGGACATTTTCCCCCTTACTGATGCAATATATAAATCTTCACTTTAACTGAATTACATAAACAGGAGTAAGAATCATATTTTGCTTCCGCAACCAAAATCATAGATAGCAGGCACGGTGAAATAATCAATCATAAACAATCGATCTTGTTTAACCATATCTCAAAAGACTAGTAACACCTTACACTTCCAACCCAAAGGTACACAGCCACATAATACCAGAACTTCATTAAAAACAAAGATCTTAAAGCTTAATGAAACTGAATTGCCCACATGAAGGTCCACAGTGAAACATGCTTATACTAAAAATGCAAAGTTGGCCAAGGCACACAGGAAAACTAACGAGTTGCACATTCATTAAAGGTACACAGATGATTAACATAAGTGTTAAATAAGAATGGCTAGTAATAACTCAACCAGCCGGCCGCGGTGGTCTAGCGGTTCTAGGCGCTCAGTCCGGTACCGCGGGACTGCTACGGTCGCAGGTTCGAATCCTGCCTCGGGCATGGATGTGTGTAATGTCCTTAGGTTAGTTAGGTTTAAGTAGTTCTAAGTTCTAGGGGACTGATGACCACAGATGTTAAGTCCCATAGTGCTCAGAGCCATTTTTTAATAAGTCAACCAGTAAAATGACTTACAGAAATGCTAATATTAACAAAGTGGCCCCCACTTAACTAACGGACATAATGACTCCGAATGATTCCCAAATTGCACTTAACGTTAGAGAACAGCGTTAAGCCCCACAGCAGTATTTGGTAGCAATAACGCTACGGCCGGCAGGCAATACGAGCGTTCACTCCCCACGGCTTGTGCACATCCTCACTAGCAGGCGGTATATATTTATATATAGTCCGACCGGCCTAACAATGAGCGGGTCTGGCAAGAATCCATAACCACACCGACACAAAGGAACGAGCAGACTTAAAAAATGGCCTGCAGCAGAAATATATTGCAAAGGAAACGAGGTCAAATCACAACCACACTGGAATATATAATAAGCATACCCCCAGATTCTTATGGAGCAATACTTTAAGATTACCCGTCACCCAGTAAATTAGCAGGAAACTTAGAGATTACTTCCAGTTGCCTTAAGGCACTTTCAATGTTAAATAAACGTACCAAATCCTATCGTGACCAATGATTAAACCATTAATCTACAGTTGCCGGGCGCGTACACAACCGCAACCAGTCCCAAAATTAGTCAATCTGTCCTTAAAATTTGCATGAAAACCACTTGAAACACACACTCCACAGATGATGAGAAACGAAATGAGTAACATCAGCCTCCTTAAAGTAGCCACTGTGGAACCAAGTTCAGAACCATCTCCGGCAGGTACCCATGCCACAATAAGTTTGAACAAACTTCCAGAATGAGATTTTCACTCTGCAGCGGAGTGTGCGCTGATATGAAACTTCCTGGCAGATTAAAACTGTGTGCCGGACCGAGACTCTAACTCGGGACCTTTGCCTCTGGCGGGCAAGTGCTCTACCAACTGAGCTACCCAAGCACGACTCACGCCCCGTCCTCACAGCTTTCGAGTCTCGGTCCGGCACACAGTTTTAATCTGGCAGGAAGTTTCAACAATCTTCTTAGTTAAACACAGAATAAAAGTCATACGTAACTTGGGGCTTGCAAATTACGAGCTGGGAAGCTGTTGAGCGTGAGACGACGAACCCCCACCACAAGTTTGCACGTCAGGGCGGCCAATGATGGGCACCGTACATTCGGCGCGCACCAAAGGACAAGGGTTGCGAGCACGGCGAGGCCCGTGCACCAAGGTTAGGGACGCGGGCTTGTTTTCAACACACGTTGGCTCGTTGAACGCCTGCCGGAGGCTCTCTCGTCACACGTTCACCCGGAAAACCGCCGGGGGGAACAGTCAAAGATAGTAAGACAGCCGAATATTGATATCAGTGATGCAAGTAGAACACCCTACCACCAGTCGCCACGGCTCAGAGAGTATCAATACCTTGGAAAAAAAGCTGTTTAACCGTGTCTCAGCCGCTTCACTAGGTACCCTTTCTTCCACAAGATACGTTGATGATATTCTAGTCATCCCTAACGGACCTGCCGATAGAATTGATCATATATTTAAACTTTTTAACGACCTCCATGAAAAAATTTCTTTCACTATTGAACTCGAAAACGAAAACCGCCAATCACATTATTTAGACTTGACGCTTACAATAGAAGACAATAACATCACTTTCAATATTTTTCGAAAAGAAACGTATACTGACCAAGTCGTGCCTGCTTTCCCTTTTCATCCACAGTCTCAAAAAATGGCCTTTTTCCTCTCTACCGTCCACCGAGCCACCTCTATACCTCTTTCAACAGGAAAGTTTAATGAAGAGATTAATTTACTTAAAACCATAGCAGTCAATAATGAATATACGTCTAACATAGTGGACGATATCCTAAAAAAGAAAACTGCAAGAACTACCACGCTCAACACCTCATGCACTGAAATTAACCCAAAAAAAACGTTTTTCTATTCCTTTCATAGGACCCATTTCCTATCAGATTCAGAGCATGCTTCGCAACAAATACAGCTGCTATGTTGCCTTCCCTACTAATAATAATCTAAAAAGAAAGTTCATTCATAATTTGAAATCCATTCGCTCCCCTACAGAAAATTCTGGCGTTTATAAGATCATCTGTGATACCTGCTCCTCCTATTATATAGGGCAAACTGGACATGCTTTCACCATCAGATATAAAGGACATCTTTTGAGAAAGAACGGCACCAGTCCCCTAAATTCATCCTTTGCCGATCATCTCTTAATTACTGGACACGTGCCTAAAGCCTTAAGCGATAACAATATTCTGCATACCGAAAAGAAGGGGCGTAGGTTAGATGTTTTAGAGGAATTGGAGATTTTCAAACATCTCTCTCGTCATGATGGCCTCATTCTCAACGAACAGCTGCAGCTGCGAAATAAAAACTTTTTCGACTGTATAAAGCCATTGCTTGATCTTTGATTCAGATTTCCTCATGCAGTTTACCGAAATGTTGTTTTCCTGTTACATTTTTGCTGTTTTCTCGTACGTCATAACTAACGGTTTTTTTACGTTACAAAATGTATCTCTGTCTAAAGCAGATAAATATGTAACTTCAACCTATTATCATTAGTGCTTACGTTATGCCTGATCAGCTGCATCACAATTTCATGTGTCTAATTTTGAACGTACAGTAGCCTAATTGTTTCTGCGGCTACTACACTCCTGGAAATGGAAAAAAGAACACATTGACACCGGTGTGTCAGACCCACCATACTTGCTCCGGACACTGCGAGAGGGCTGTACAAGCAATGATCACACGCACGGCACAGCGGACACACCAGGAACCGCGGTGTTGGCCGTCGAATGGCGCTAACTGCGCAGCATTTGTGCACCGCCGCCGTCAGTGTCAGCCAGTTTGCCGTGGCATACGGAGCTCCATCGCAGTCTTTAACACTGGTAGCATGCCGCGACAGCGTGGACGTGAACCGTATGTGCAGTTGACGGACTTTGAGCGAGGGCGTATAGTGGGCATGCGGGAGGCCGGGTGGACGTACCGCCGAATTGCTCAACACGTGGGGCGTGAGGTCTCCACAGTACATCGATGTTGTCGCCAGTGGTCGGCGGAAGGTGCACGTGCCCGTCGACCAGGGACCGGACCGCAGCGACGCACGGATGCACGCCAAGACCGTAGGATCCTACGCAGTGCCGTAGGGGACCGCACCGCCACTTCCCAGCAAATTACGGACTCTGTTGCTCCTGGGGTATCGGCGAGGACCATTCGCAACCGTCTCCATGAAGCTGGGCTACGGTCCCGCACACCGTTACGCCGTCTTCCGCTCACGCCCCAACATCGTGCAGCCCGCCTCCAGTGGTATCGCGACAGGCGTGAATGGAGGGACGAATGGAGACGTCTCAGCGATGAGAGTCGCTTCTGCCTTGGTGCCAATGATCGTCGTATGCGTGTTTGGCGCCGTGCAGGTGAGCGCCACAATCAGGACTGCATACGACCGAGGCACACAGGGCCAACACCCGGCATCATGGTGTGGGGAGCGATCTCCTACACTGGCCGTACACCACTGGTGATCGTCGAGGGGACACTGAATAGTGCACGGTACATCCAAACCGTCATCGAACCCATCGTTCTACCATTCCTGGACCGGCAAAGGAACTTGCTGTTCCAACAGGACAATGCACGTCCGCATGTATCCCGTGCCGCCCAACGTGCTCTAGAAGGTGTAAGTCAACTACCCTGGCCAGCAAGATCTCCGGATCTGTCCCCCATTGAGCATGTTTGGGACTGGATGAAGCGTCGTCTCACGCGGTCTGCACGTCCAGCACGAACGCTGGTCCAACTGAGGCGCCAGGTGGAAATGGCATGGCAAGCCGTTCCACAGGACTACATCCAGCATCTCTACGATCGTCTCCATGGGAGAATAGCAGCCTGCATTGCTGCAAAAGGTGGATATACACTGTACTAGTGCCGACATTGTGCATGCTCTGTTGCCTGTGTCTATGTGCCTGTGGTTCTGTCAGTGTGATCATGTGATGTATCTGACCCCAGGAATGTGTCAATAAAGTTTCCCCTTCCTGGGACAATGAATTCACGGTGTTCTTATTTCAATTTCCAGGAGTGTAGATGGCGCTCGTAGCAACAGCATGTTTGCTTGCCCACACTTTCTAAGGTGGGCACCTCAGTCTTGTTGCAACCCTTGTTCACCAAAGTACGAGCAGCCCTTAGCGGTTCGCCATCTTTATTACAACTATTCATGACGTCGCCTTTCCGGCTTAGATCTTCTTTAATATGTGACTTGTAAATACTTCATCTTTTTCAGTCACTACAAACTTTAATTTTATTAATGTATTATGTACCTAATATGTTTTAGAACAGTTAGTCTAATTCTGAAAACGACGCTTTTAGTAGCGTCGAAATCTGGTCAATTTTGACTTAATATTTGTGACCGAGGGCTTATTTGTTCTAATATAATCAATTTCTGTTTCTTATTGTTCTCAAACAGAAGTCTGTTATTGTCAGGGAGGCAACACTCGTATTTACGTACGTCTTTTAAGACTTAACCGTTTCAACGTTCGTGTTCAAAAGTAGGGTCGATACGACGATTCTGGATCAGAGAGTGTAATGTGGATTTAAAACCATTCGCTTTTACATTGCTAACGAGAAGTTTGTGCTCACAAACAGATTCCAGTTACTAACTGCGAAACAAATGAGTATTAGTTTTACCTTCTCGAAGATTATTGTCATCTACAGGTCCTTTCGAACTTCACACGAGGCTCTTTTTAATTACGCGATATCCACGTTTCACACGAACAGACTCAGGGAACTCGTCTGGATTTTTCTGACCCCAAAAACGCGCGGACTTCTTTTACGACTCTCCTCCTCTCGTGAATAAGTTGCAGAATACGGGAGGCGAAACGCCGGCCAGCGGAGACAGCATCTGGCGGAGTCATCGCGGGCGCCGCCTGCAAAATTCACCGGCGGGTCGTGGCGGCGTCCGCCGTGTATTTATGGGGGCAGCCCCGGCCTGCTGCGGCCGCCATTAAAGATGCACGGGCGCCCACGGCCAGCTGAGCGCTCCGGCACGCCCTCGCAAATTGCTCTCGGCGCGCGCCAATCGCCGCTGTGTACGCAGACACTATCCGCCCCCCCCACACTCTCTGCGCTTCCACCGCAGAGGGCGCCAGCACTCGTTCACGTTACGCCGCGCTCGAGTGCATAATTTTGCCTTGCTGCAGGTAACAGCATTTAGCCATTTTCGGATGTTTAACGTTTTTACCACGCTTTTATTACGTCACTTTCCTGTTTGTTCAGTACAAACCTTGCACATGATTTTAAACCAACTTCCCAAAGAGGTAGAGACTTGAAATTTTAAAAATTGGATGACAATGCAATATTAACTCGTTTTCTTGTCAGTCTGCTCGGTAGAAGTTGTAGGTACGGGTGTAAATGTTGGCAGTGCCTAACATCTAAGCTGTTCTGCAGCTTCGACGTGTTGTGCGAGCAGCTTCAGATTGTGTCCAGGCGGCATGCGAGCCCTTGGGCATTGCTCAGCAGAATGAGGGGTACAGAGGAGATGGATACCACTCTCTTGTCTGTCAGTCTGTATGGTACAAATTTTACAATTAATTTTAAACCAACTTTCCGGGAATAGCTCCCCTTACTAGAATTTTACCAGAGAATACAAATTTGCATTTTCCTTTTTTTTCCGCTTTACAGCAAATGGATATAAGTACACTACTGGCCATTAAAATTGCTACACCAAGAAGAAATGCAGATGATAAACGGGTATTCATTGTACAGATATATTATACAAGAACTGACATGTGATTACATTTACACGCAATTTGGGTCCATAGATCCT
This sequence comes from Schistocerca serialis cubense, assembly GCF_023864345.2. Classification (NCBI taxonomy): domain Eukaryota; kingdom Metazoa; phylum Arthropoda; class Insecta; order Orthoptera; family Acrididae; genus Schistocerca; species Schistocerca serialis. The sequence continues at coordinate 319,383,226 of NC_064645.1, read as the reverse complement.
GAGAAACCAGTACCCAGAACAACCACCTCTGGCCGTAATAACGGCCTTGATACGCCTGGGAATTGAGTCAAACAGAGCGTGGATGGCGTGTACAGGTACAGCTGCCCATGCAGCTTCAACACGATACCACAGTTCATTAAGAGTAGTGACTGGCGTACTGTGACGAGCCAGTTGCTCGGCCACCACTGACCAGACGTTTTCAATTGGTGAGAGATCTGGAGAATGTGCTGGCCAGGGTAGCAGTCGAACATTTTCTGTATCCAGAAAGGCCCGTACAGGACCTGCAAGATGCGGACGTGCATTATCTTGCTGAAATGTAGGGTTTCGCAGGGATCGAATGAAGGGTAGAGCCAAGGGTCGTAACACATCTTAAATGTAGCGTTCACTGTTCAAAGTGCCGTCAATGCGAACAAGAGTTGACCGAGACGTGTAACCAATGGCACCCCATACCATCACGCCGGGTGATACGCCAGTATTGTGATGACGAATACACGCTTCCAATGTGCATTCACTGCGATGTCACCAAACACGGATGCGATCATCATGATGCTGTAAACAGAACCTGGATTCATACGAAAAAATGACGTTTTGCCGTTCGTGCACCTAAGTTCGTCGTTGAGTACACCGTAGCACGCGCTCCTGTCTGTGATGCAGCGTCAAGGATAACCGCAGCCATGGTCTCCGAGCTGATAGTCCATGCTGCTGCAAACGTCGTCGAATTGTTCGTGCAGATGATTGTTGTCTTGCAAACGTCCCCATCTGTTGACTCAGGGATCGAGACGTGGCTGCACGATCCGTTACAGCCATGGGGATAAGATGCCTGTCATCTCGACTGCTTGTGATACGAGGCCATTGTGATCCAGCACGGCGTTTCGTATTACCCTCCTGAACCCACCGATTCCATATTCTGCTAGCAGTCATTGGACCTCGACCACCGCGAGCAGCAATGTCGCGATACGATAAACCGCAATCGCGATAGGCTACAATCCGGTTTATCAAAGTCGGAAACGTGATGGTACGCATTTCTTCTCCTTACACGAGGCATCACAACAACGTTTCACCACGCAACGCCGGTCAACAGCTGTTTGTGTATGAGAAATCGGTTGGAAACTTTCCTCATATCAGCACGTTGTAGGAGTCGCCACCGGCACCAACCTTGTGTCAATGAGCTGAAAAGCTAATCATTTGTATATCACAGCATCGTCTTCCTGTCGGTTAAATTTCGCGTCTGTATCACGTCATCTTCGTGGTGTAGCAGTTTTAATGGCCAGTAGTGTACTTACATAAAATGACCAAATTCTTATCCATCAAATATTCCATTAAACTCCATTATTCACGGTATAATTTACTGATTAACGTTGACAATAGTACATTTAGTTAGTGTGAAAGAATTTGTTTAAAGAAACATTCCTAATTTACGATAGCTGAAATCTGAAACTGCTGAAAATTCTTGGTTTTATGATTGATATACTTCATATAAAAGAGCTCACTCACCACTTTCCAACACACATTTTACTTTTGCCAATAAATTTGTATTTAGATTGTTATTTTTATTCAATACTTCCGTATTAAAAATGTTTCAGACTCAGGATGCGATTTTTGCATGATTCAGTGTTGTGGTTTAGTATGGTTCAAGTGGCTCTGAGCACTATGGGACTTAACATCTGAGGTCATCAGTCCCCTAGAACGTAGAACTACTTAAACCTAACTAACCTAAGAACATCACACACATCCATGTCCGCGGCAGGATTCGAACCTGCGACCGTAGCGGTCGCGCGATTCCACACTGTAGCGTGTAGAACCGCTCGGCCATTCCGGCCGGCTTGGTTTAGTAGCCTTGATCTTTTTTGTTTCTGATAGTGTATACATTCACTATAATTTGTGTTGGTTTTTTTTGACTGTAGAATGGAAACTGAAAATGTTCCGCATTTTTTTTAAATAGAAAAGAGCGTTTTCAGTTTTGTTGCCTTCTCGCTACTCTGTCGCATGACCCTCTACTTGTTCCAAGTGTAAAATTCTGGATAAAATGTTTCAGATGTTAATTTCCAGAAGATGCGTGGCCCTTGTATCAACCAGTACTTCTCTCAGGTGTTCCAGGCGTCATAGTCTTTGTTCCGCAAGGTTTACTCACCATTGTGGAGGTACCTGAAGCTATGAACCAGGCCACGTAATTCCAATGCATACAATCGACTTCTCTGATTTTAAAGATGGTGTTAAAACATCGCTATCAGTGCAGGTGTGTAAGCCTCCAATTGCATTATGATCAAAGTGTCTCACACTCATCCATAGTTATTAAAAATTCTTGCCCTGAAACACAAGAATGGAGAAATGTCAGTTTATCAAAAAGAGGAAAAACCGCGTCAAATGTACGCCGTACCGTACTTCACATGAAAGACCAGTCATGTTCATCAGCTGCAAAACAGAGAGAGCTGTTGACGATGCTGTCATTACTTCCTCAACATCATAAGCTGTTTTGCTGCAGTAAACTTGAATTTCCCAGTGGTGCTAGTCATGGTGAAATAAATCCTCTTCGCTGGTGACAGCAATATTATAGTCACTGAGGAAACAAGAGAACTCCTTGCCGAGAAAGCAAATAAAGCTCTCAAGGAAGTTTATGATTAGTCAATAAGTAATAAAGTGACATTGAACATAAAGAAAAGTAATGCCATGAATTTCAGTTTGAAGGGGAAAAATGGCAATGTTAAATTAAATGTAGGAATGAATACTGATTCTCAGTTGAAGTGGTGTGAACACACGAACGTACTTGCAAACAGAATGTCATCAGCATGTTATGTCCTTAGAATCCTATCATCAGTGTGTAACATGCGGTGTCTTTTAGTTACATATTATTCATATGTACACTCAATTCTTAGTTATGGCAATCTTTTTAGGGGAACAAATGCACAAAATGTGAACACAATTTTCAAACTCCAGAAAAGAGCCATAAAAATAATAACCAAAAATACTAGTCGAGCTCATTGTAAAGATCTACTCAGAACACTGGGGATTTAAACTGCTCCATGTGAATACATTTACCAGTCAGTTGTACATATCAAAAATAACATTGGCAATTTCTGCACAAACAGCTCTGTCCATGACCATGCAAGAAGAGATAAACTCAACTTACATTTACCAAGAAAAAATAAACATAAAACTCAAAACAGCATTTTCTACCAGGGAATAAAACTGTACAATAAATTACCAAATAAATTACCAAAAGATATTAAAATATTGCAAAAATACACTTATTTAAAAAGGCAGGATGCAATACATCTTATACACTGAAGGATTACTTAGCTAAAACAGAGTAGTGGTTTGATAAAAAATGTTATACAAATAAATAATAATAATAACGATTATAAAATATACAACATTCTACATAACACCTTCACTTTATGTTTTTTCCTTCTTCTTTTTCGTTTCTAGAAATATTTACCCTCAAGCAATGCATGACACAATACTAACACCTCTTCCTCTTTCTGAGCTCAACATCTCAGTTTTTCAGGATAGTGTGTAGTGAGTGAAGTGTTATGAAACAACGTGTGTGTAGTCTCTGCAGTGACTGAAAGTGAGATATGAGTGAACAATGAGGCATTAGATTATTTAATAAGTTATGAGTAAAAGAGTATTGTATTCCAGGAGTAAATCTAATGATTGTCTCTGACTAGAAGTCTGTAAATATGTGTGTATGCGAGTTAGCTTATTTTAAATTGATCTAAATTTGTAAATACTTTGAAATGTCATATATCCTGTTATGACATGTCATATATCCTTGTATAAAGAGATCTACGGATGAATAAAGCTACTACTACTACTACTACTAAACTATGCAATATCTGATCACTGGAATGGAGTTGTGTAAGAAACAGAAGTGAACAGAAGTTTTCTTTCGTGAATTTAAATTAGTTATTTAAAATTTAGTTATTATTTTAAAAAATGCGAAATGGTTTTTGTATTCTACTAGTAACAATATTGTATTATCACAAATAAAACGCCGGCCGCGGTGGTCTAGCGGTTCTAGGCGCTCAGTCCGGAGCCGCGCGACTGCTACGGTCGCAGGTTCGAATCCTGCCTCGGGCATGGATGTGTGTGATGTCCTTAGGTTTAAGTACTGATGACCGTAGATGTTAAGTCCCATAGTGCTCAGAGCCATTTGAACCACAAATAAAACGTAGTGCCTCTATGTTGATGGCACTCGGAACAGAAACTTTCTTATTGGCACTTAGAGCCAGAAAATTTCCTGGTACATTCTTAACAAACTATTTAATTAAATTTTCTCATTAATTTAATGAGTTGGGCAGTATAATCCTGTGGTATCAGAATACTTTCTTAGTTTCTGCCCAGGCACATGAATGTGACCATCTGCCAAAAGCCTGAACAACCAACTTCTGCAGCGCGGACCGCTGCAAGACGGGCAGAAAGAGATTGACGTACTGGAAGGTGCCGACAGTAATGCCGACTCCAGTGTCGTGGTCGGGAGTTAGATGTGTCGGTTGAGGGTTCATGGCGTGTACAGGCCCGGGAAGATGGTCCCGCAGATTCTCTGTAGGGTTTAAATCAGGGGAGTGCGATAAACTAATCCTGGTGCCTTTCGAACCACTCACGTACACTGCGAGCTGTGTGACACATTGCGTTATCCAGCTGATAGAGCCATCTTGCCGAGGAAAAATAAAATGCATGTAGGATGGACATGCTGCTCAAGGTTAGATCCATACCCATTGCGCCTTCCAGAATGACGATATCGTCCAGGGAATTCCACGAAAACATTCCCCCAGACCACAACGCTCCCTCCTCGGACATGGATGTTTCCTTTCAGACGTACACGCCAATGGACATCTGTCCAATGGAACATAAAGCGTGATTCATCTGATAAGGCCACCTGTCACCACTTAGTTAACGTCCAGCTGCGGAATTGACGTGCAGATTTCAGCTTTCGTCGCAGAGGAACAGCAGCCTGCGTGGGTGGATAAACCAAAAACCCTGGCCGCTGTGGCCGAGTGGTTCTTGGCGCTTCAGTCCGGAACCGCGCTGCCGGTACTGTCGCAGGTTCGAATCCTTCCTCGGGCATGGTTGTGTGTGATGTCCTTAGGTTAGTTCGGTTTTAGTTGTTCTAAGTCTAGGGGACTGATGACCTCAGACGTTAAGTCCCATAGTGCTCGGCACTTACAAGTCTATTCTCGACTATACGGTTCCGCCCCTGTCATCTATGACGCGTGGTGCACCACAGCTGCTTCGGCGCCGTTTTTCATAGTGTCCTTTTGACGTACACAGTATACTTTTACCACAGCATCATACGATCAGTTTACAAACTCAGCCATTTCGGAAATCCTTCCACCCTTGGCGCGAAAGCCAATGATCATGCCTTTTTCGTCAGATCACTCGCTCTGTTACCGCATTACGACAACGACAGCACTGTTAGTGTGTCCCCACGGCACGCTTTATATACCCTCCACTGCTAGTGCTGCCACCTGAGGTCTGGGAGTGGTTATTACACTTTGACGTTGATGTCGGGCACAGGTGATGGTCACATTAATGTGACTGGACCATCAAGTATTGTACACAAAAATATATACATTGTTTTTCTGATTCTCCTGCCAAATGTGAGATTTCACGCTTAAATGTTTTTAAGTTCCACTCTTCAGTTATTCAGATTATGAAATGGCATTAATTTGAACAGAATCTGATAAAGTCCTAGCGAGGCGAAACGCGCAATAAACAAATTACAGATCTGTATCCTGCATTTGCTTTTACCAACCACTTGATAAGGTTGCTGTATGAATCCGCCACCATGGAATGGAACAGTTCTTACAATTGATATTAAACTAATTTCCCAATGAGCTACAGACTTTAAATTTTAAACATAGCTCAGCAGTGGATGGCAATGCAATATTAAGCTTTCGTATATGGTGTGTTGTGGAGAGTGCTTTGACCACTACTGTCATTTCCCAATGAGTTAGAGCATTGAAAACTTGATCATATCTCAGAACTGGATGAGAATCCAATATTAATTAACTGTCATGTCTAGTATGTGGTGGACAGTACTTTGCGTGCCACTGCCATTTCCCTCTTTCCCTGTTCCAGTCATGAATGGTTCTCGGGAAGAACGATTGCTGGTGAGCCTCTGTAAGAGCTCCAATCTCTCTAATTTTTACTATCACGGCATTTCCAGTAAATATGCATAGAAGTAAGCAATACATTGGTTTCGTGAGATGAAGAGAAACTGAAATAACCTGAATTTACATTGGAATACATATGACTCCGATTTGCGCAGAGATGGTTGAATGAACCTGTAATGACTTTGTTGTAACCTCATCAATGTGCCTGATTCGAAGGAAAAATATCACACACACAGGCCTAAAAAGTAGAAAATAATTATTTAAGTGAAACAAATTTTTAATATACCATGTTTTTAAATTTATTTCTCCTAGCTCCATACAGACTGCCAAACCCATACAGATAGTCCTCAGATTCTGAATTTTTAATTGCTAGAAAATACTTGTAAGATTTAAAACGAAAAACGTTGGGTGAATGCTGTATATAGTTGATAGATGAACAGTTCATGTAGTTAATATTAAACAAACTAATTGGCACATCAATTGTTCACCTCCTTACTGTTTTCTGTTGCATGTGGCACTGGTTTTTAGTTTTAAATGTTAAGAGTATTTCACAATCACAATGATAAATCTCTAGGGCTACCTGCTAGAATTATGTACGGGGCTAGAAGAAAATATTTCATAGTTTATAGTCCAGTTTAAGAAAACTTCATACGTTAAAAATTCGTTTCCGTTCGGAGGCAGTGCAATTCAGAATCAGCATGTCCATCAGGCAAAATCGCCGGGAGGGCTGAGACAATCATCCCAACGACGCACCAGATTGAAAACATCGATTTGGTAAATGGAAATGCCGTGTGGCTAGAGCCTCCCGTCGTGTAGACCGCCTGGTGCAAGTCTTTCGAGTTGACGCCACTTCGGCGACTTGCGTGTCGATGGGGATGAAATGATGATGATTAGGACAACACAACGCCCAGTCCCTGAGCGGAGAAAATCTCCGACCCAGCCGGGAATCAAACCCGAGCCATAAGGTATGATATTCCGTCGCGCTGACCACTCAACTACTAGGGGTGGACACCTCTGTGCAGCCAACAAGCGAGGAGTGGTGCCGTTACGCGGTCACGCATCTGTGAGCGCTTGGCTTCGACGCACCACTGACAGCGCGGAAGGGGCTCTCACCACCGTCACAGACTGATCTCTTATGACGAAACTTTGCATGACATGATATCCGATTGCATGATACCCGCTTCTAACATAACCCATCCTTGCATGACCTATCGCAGTCAGCAAGAGATCCGCTACTGCTCTTATTACCCGACCAAACTATCGCAGAGGCTTTTTCCCTTGGCGCTTGCCTTGACAATTTTATTCCCTTTGTCCTTCAAACCGCTACCGTTCGTTCGACTTTCGACCCAATCTGTCTCCAGATGAGCAAGTATATATGGTTAACCATAACCAGACGTACGCAAACATCTTGTACCCACATCCTGCGACACCTCACTTTAGTGAACACTAACCCTTATGCAGAGATGGCAGAAGACCTTATGGGTTGGCCATAATGCCGGTGTGGGCTTGGAGGGGCTCCACCTCTTGTCAAAAAGGGGCGGACACAGATTTAGTAAAACATCGTGACCTGCTGGATGAAGAAGTCCGTAACTGCCTGCTGCACATTCTCATCCGACAGGAATCGTCGAATCTTCAAAGCCTTTTTTTAATGCCTCAAGGCATGACAGTCGCACAGGGAGAGATCAAAACTACAGGGTAAATGCTCGGATGTCCCCCACTAGAGCTGGCGTAAGTTTTGGCCTCCCAGATCGACCGGCGTCTTGTGTCGAACCGCGACCAACAAGGAACTTGGTGCACCATTACACAGCGCCAGTTTTCAACACACATGCTGCCCCATACACATTCTTCATTCTCCAATGGATGTCTACCAGTGTTTGTCTTTCAGCTGCCAAGAAAAGAACGAAACTTTGGTCCTGTTGGGACGCAATTGATAATAACGTCACCATAATTCACATTTCCTCGTTTACCGCACGTATGTAGAAAAGTCACGCATGCCAAACAAATCCCTCGCCTCGGTGCTTGTACACAGATGTGACAGAAGGCAAGGGATGCCTCCTAATATCGTATCGGGCCTCCTTTTTGCCTGGTCTAGTGCAGCACCTCGATGTGGCATAGTTTCAAGAAATAATAGGACGGCTCCTGCAGAAATACTGAGACATTCCTGCAGAAACAGTACGCCGTGCTGCCTCTATAGCTGTCCATAATTACGAAAGTCTTATCAGTACAGGGGTTTATGCACCCACTGACCTCTCGATTACGTCCCACAAACGTTCGTTGGGATTCATGTTGGGCGACACGGGTGGCCAAATCATTCACACAAACTCTCCAGAATGTTCTTCAAACCAATTGCGAACTATTGTGGCCAGGTGACATAGCGCACTGTTATCCATAAAAAGTCCGTCGTTGTTTGGGAACATAAAGTCCATGAATGGCTGAGACGTGGGACATGGGGAAAGCCGGAAAAGGTGTGGACAGGGGTAATCAGTTAACGTTGGTTGCACAGAAAACACATACACTTTATTTTAAAAAATAACTCTCAAGAATCCTTTAAGAGGTTTTACTACACTGAGGGCTGAATGCCTTACTAAGAAAAAACTCAAAAGTGTTTTGTCGGCTGATGGCCACACGGCAACGGCCTTGCCGCAGTGGATACACCGGTTCCCGTCAGATCACCTCGGAAGTTAAGTCCCATATTGCTCAGAGCCATTTGAACCATTTTTTGGAGGTTCGAATCCTCCCTCGGGCAAGTTAGTTTAAGTAGTGTGTAAGTCTATGGACCGATGACCTAAGCAGTTTGGTCCCTTAAAAATTCACAAAGATTTGAACCTTTTTTTTTTTTTAACTGTCCTTTTATACCTTGTGTATACAATACTACTGCCACCTCTTCATATACATGTCCCCATGCCATGACTTTTGTCACCTCAGTGCGCAGCCACATCGGAGTCACGCCGCGTTGCATATTCGCTGCAGCAATGTCCTGAAACGCCAACTTTTTGATCGCCCCTGATAAATAATTATTTATGGTTTATATAACACAGACATAAGTAGCGTATTTCAAAAACATGAATGTGGTACAGTTGCTCCACGGTGGTGACAAAGAGGCTGGGACCGAGTATGTATGAAGCTGTGTGGCAGTTGGCTGGGGAAGAGGACGAGGCGAGGCACCAGTGGGGATGGCGCAGCTCCTCATGGCTGTCTTTTCTGACAGACGAGAGAGGCCGGCTCCTGGCAGGCTAACCTTTGGGCGACCTTTGGAGGCAACACACGCGTCACGGCCCGGCCGTACGACCCCCCAGGGAGATGGAGTGGCAGCCGCCGTCAAAGGACGCCGCGACCGATGGACCAGAAGGACGAAAGACGCCGCCGATTCAAAGACTGCTCTCGGCGCGGATACAGCCGCGGGCGGGCAGCCGACCGCAGCTCCAGAGTTCTGCGTGTTATCCTTGCGCGGGAGCCACGATAATCTTTTCTCTACCGTTCCAATTTCAGTACATGCAGTGCCGAAGCGAGTAGGCTGCTAGACTGGCGAATAAATTCAACAGTACTGCAGGTAGAGATCTATCGCTGAAATATTTTTACTGTACATTTCTCGTCAGACTGATAAGCATCCTCTCTATATCATTTTCCACCTGTCGGCCTACTCAGCTGGGTGGTGGCCGGCACGGTAGCTCAGAGTAATCGGTCAGAGGGTTTAGCTACCCATCGTAATAAAAAAAAAAAGAGTGAACGGATCAACGAACAACCTGAACGAGTGTCATCGAACGTTCGCCACGAACAAATTCAACGAACAATATAGAACAAAATAAGATCAACAAAAAAAAGGTGGTAAAGTGCTTGCCTCCCATGCACTGGGCCTGAGTTCGATTGCCGGCCGGGTTGGAGATTTTCTCCGCTCGGGCACTGCGTGTAGTGTTGTCCTCATCATCGGCTGCAAGCCACCCAATGTGGCGCCGACTGAAATAAGACTTACACTTCGTGGCCGAACACGAATGGGACCTCCTGGCCAACAATGCCATTTCATTTTTTTATTTTCCACCCGAGCGCCGGCGTGACTGCAACATTTGTCTAGTAAATGCTTCTTTATTTTCTCTATACACGACATTTAAAAGCTCCATATTCTTACAGTACCTTCTTTTTTTGTTAACTTTCTTGTGTGACAGAATACCGTCAGTTTTGAATCGCTAATAACTACGAGACTAATAATGCGTAAACAGTTGTCGAGCCCCGGACAGATCACGTGCGTACGTGTTTCTCGCTCAGTAATAATCTTCCCTGTGACGTCATCTTACCAGTTTAGCACTGTTGCCAGACTGGGATTCATAGGAAGAATATTAAGAAAATGTAAGTCAACCACGAAGCAAATGGCTTATAAGACCTATTTTCAAGTATTCTTCGTCCACATGGAGTCCTTATCAGGTAGAACAGATAGAAGGAATAGAGGAGATCCAAAGAAGAGCGGAATGATTCTTCATGGGCTCTTTTAGTCAGCGCGAGAGTGTTACAGAGTGTCTTAACAAACACCATTGGCAGACGTTACAAGAGAGGAGTTGTGCATCAACGAGTTGTATGTAAGTCTCTTGTGTTTCAAACTTGTGAGGCTTTTGAAAGCAGCACGCTCGCGTAGCCATTTCACAAACATCAGTTTCGCTGGAGTTGTTTCAAGCAGACGTTCTAGATAAACCATTAGTGTTTGTTTTCGATACGACATTGCAGTGCCGTGCTGTTCAGAAGCACGATGCAAATTTCCTTCGGACATGCAGGCATGTGCAATGGAACTGGCACTGCGGCGACTACAACCGTTATGAAATACATGAAATGTATACACAGTTGCGAATGTGGACAACCATAAGCCGTGTAACGGAATGACGACACTGAAAATTTGTGCTTGACAGTGAGAGGTTATCTTACCATTAGGCTGTCCGCCCATGGTAGCTGAGTGGTTAGCGCGACGGAATGTCATGCCTAATGCTCCGGGTTCGATTCCCGGCTGGGTCGGAGATTTTCTCCGCTCAGGTACTGGGTGTTGTGTTGTCTTTACCGTCATCATTTCATCCCCATCGACACGCAAGTCGCCGCAGTGGCGTCAACTCGAAAAACTTGCATCAAGCGAAAAGTCTACCTGACGGGAGGCCTGAAACACCCTGCTAAACAGGCAGGACAGGACAAGTAGTAGGAATTGTGGAAGGGGGGCAGAATGAGCGGCTATCAGTTACACAACCAAACATAACACTGTATTTAGTTATTTAGTTGTCCAAACATCACAGCGCAACTTCTAAGCTTGACTGTCGACAGAAAACGTCTTTAATTCTAAAACGGCTGAAAGGCCCGTGAATTAAATAAAACTGCTGTAATTTTTTTAAGGCAGAAGACTCTAGGCTTTAATCTTAAATAGTATTTAAGGCCAAGCGAAGTAAGACTTGACTAGTCAGATAGATTAAGTTTTTAGAAGCGGCTGGAGGCCGATAAATTTAAAATAACGCGACTACAAACTACAGTAACCTTCCAATAGGCAGAAGGCCCAAGCTTTATGACCAATAAGGAACCTTACTCCAAAACGGCTGAAGGCATTTGGTTTTTAAAGAAACTGCAACCAATTTTCTGAGACAGAAGGCCCAAAGCTTTTAACCTTAAATAGTATTTAATCCGAAGTGATGTAAGACTTGATAAGTAAGAATCCAAAATTTTAAAGCGGCTGAAGGCCCATCATTTAAGAACAATACAACTACGAAAAATTTTCAACAGGCAGAACGCCCACAGCTTTATTTTGAAAGAATGTAATACTTGATAAGTAAGATCCTTAAACCTCAAAGCGGTTAAAGGCCGATGCTTTTAAAAACAATACACTCAATAAATTTTCAACATGTGGAAAGCCCACAGCTTTATCTTCCAAAAGATAATACTTGATATGTAAGATCTTTAAAACTTAAAGCAGCTGAAGGCCGATGCTTTAAAACAATACAATAAACTTTCAACAGGCAGAAGGCCAAAGCTTTGTCTTCAGAGGCCGGCCGGAGTGGCCGTGCGGTTCTAGGCGCTACAGTCTGGAACCGAGCGACCGCTACGGACGCAGGTTCGAATCCTGCTTCGTGCGTGGTTCAAATGGCTCTGAGCACTATGGGACTCAACTGCTGTGGTCATCAGTCCCCTAGAACTTAGAACTACTTAAACCTAACTAACCTAAGGACATCACACACACCCATGCCCGAGGCAGGATTCGAACCTGCGACCGTAGCAGCAGCGCGGCTCCGGACTGGAGCGCCTAGAACCGCACTGCCACCGCGGCCGGCGCCTCGGGCATGGATGTGTGTGATGTCCTTAGGTTAATTAGGTTTAATTAGTTCTAGGCGACTGATGACCTCAGAAGTTAAGTCGCATAGTGATCAGAGCCATTTTTTGTCTTCAGACAATGTACGACTTGCCCAATTTAGAAAAACTTACTTTTAAAACGGCTGAAGGCTTTTGATTTTAAAAACACAATTACAAGCATACAAATTCCAACCATCAGGTATGAGGCATTAAAAATACACAATTAAACGACAACAAGAAAGGCAGTATAGGCAACGGCGCTCAGAAGTTTCCAGAGGGCTCGGTCTGCTCTTGACATCTTAACGTTCGCTTAAGTGAGACAAGAAGTCGGCCCAACTTTACTCGATCCGCCGGCAACACAACCAAGAGACAGTCAGGGACCCACCGCCAAGACGACTTGCTAACCACCGACCAGTATACGAGAATTCCAAAGCCAAAACTTTACGGACATAGCCGCCCACAACCAAAAATACATTAAGCTGTCAATAACTACACACCATGTTGGAAAGCGACAACAGGTGAGGAAAGGACACTGCCTGAATTTACGTCAGCGACCAGGGCAGGTAACCGGAACACTAACGGCCAAAAGGCAGAAAATTCCGCTGGTGCACTTGAATTTCAAACCTACAAATATAGTTAATTCCACCACACGGCGGCTAAATCTTCACCAACTCGAACACTCGCTGTTGCTCCCAGGAATACCGCCAACAGCGAACCACCGACCAAGAGGACAACGTGAACAGATTTGGATTCGGTAATTAAATCACCACTCAACTTTCATGTCCTGGGTCGGTGAGCCACGAACATCGTAACACCCGGAAGAGCCCCAAACATGCCCCGACACTGCATAGAGACCGTCAGCGGGCCCGGCCGACTTCGCCGTGCGGAGACTTGCTTGCTGATCCGCTCCAACCGACCGTCTGTCTGGCTGCACAAGCCGGAAGCATGAACACCAGACCAAAGATGGTATACCGTGCAAATATCGATACACACCGCCGCTGCCTCACGTAGAAAGAGGAAGATCCACGGCAAAACCGTAATAACCGCGGGAAACCAAACGCAGAGTAACAGCCAAGTTTTAAGGCAACGAATAAGCTGGGGTCAGCACGGCTCAAGGCCCTAGCCACACGGCATTTCCATTTATTTTACCATTAGGCTATCCAAGCACTATTGACGGCCAGATCCTAAGTTTCATATGTCGTCAACAATATGTCTACAACCTACACTCGTACATCTTTATGTATATTCTCGTACAGGGGAGACATTTTAATTATACCGCACCGCACAAACTATATACCCTGCACCTTCGCGTTCCGCTCTGGTAACGTTTGTTGATGTGACGAATTCCGAGTTGCAGCGTGGTTCAGGGTCCACGTTAAACTGTAGGTCTCCTAGTAAATGTCTGGATAAGACAGTTCAAACATCAGAGGAAGGCAATGCCAACCACCTCGAACGGTACAGTATCTGGTATAGCGCTGCGGTGGTCGAGCTAACCTTCGGGCTAGTGACTGCTTTACTTTTTTTTAGGTGTTTAATAATGGCATAATGTCGGAACAGCAATAGCGTATTAAAACCTCGTACAGTAATAAGCTGGAAACGACGTCCTTTAAGCCCGTTTTACACAAGATACTTCCTGGTCAATATCGACCACTCCGCCATTTGTGACCGTCTGGAAATAGCAATGAACAACGGGAGTTTGTCTATGACGTCAGTGATCTAAAGACTGTCCCGAGTGGTGAGTTCTAAATTCTCGGGCGTGCTGCATTTTCCGCATGCGCAGTATCAGGAGACTTCGGTGGTGTGTGCTAACATAGGAAGTTAACCTATCGAGCTGATTCCTATTATGGAAATGGATTTTATGTTGTCGTGTCTTTTTGATATTTATTGTGGTATTTGCTTTGTTTTCGTGACACACTAAAAAGTTACACAAGGTCCTTGTATTTTTTTTTTCGTATTAGTGCTCTCCTCCAAGACAGACGTCTACACAATGCGTAAATAAATTAGTAAATGAATAAAGGTGTTTCAATAAAATAATTTCAACACTAAAAGCATCAGAAGTATTTGACAAGAAAAGTATTGCTATTATTTGGCACTTAGCATGGAAACAAGATACAAAGGATAAAGAAAAAGATGTTATTTGCTGCGTTGTATATATTGTTTGCCGTGTTTGCAAATATATATATTTTTTGAGCAAATAGATGTATATGTTTTGAAATGTTTGGACGACACTTTTCATATTCTTTCAGTTCTCAGGGGTGAAGAAAGTTCTCCACAAAATCTTAGTCAGGAACATCGATTATGAATTCTGCTTTGCTCGTTAATAAACTCCATTATCATTGTTTCTTCCTACATTTTCTTGGTACAGTAGGAATTTTTCATAAAAAGGTTTGTACCTCTTAATCTCTCTTGACTGTTCAGATGCCAAACTGCGCAGCAGACAGCTCTCATTAGACATAAAATTCTGTCACTGATCTGTAAACGAAAATGACTTCTTGACACCGACTATACTCAGTACAGGAACAGCATACCACGGGCGTTGAACTTAAACTCACTTGTGTCGAGCAGTCAATTATTGAGACAACAAAGTCGAACGTGTAAGTGGGATTTCAAACATTTCACAAGGCCTGCAGATATTACAAAAAGTAAAAAATATTTCTATTACTTAAATTTTTCCAGCATTTATGCAGTCTCTCCGATGAAATTACCCTCTCTTCACGCTTATTACACGACTAAAGATGCCACGACTTGTATCCTAGCAGTTTTTTTACTGTACGATGTATACTGCATGCGTCGAAGTACGAACATTCTCGGGGGAGATAAGGCGACGTTTCGAAGCACTTTGCGATGGAGGAAGGACAGTGAGACGTAGTCTGCAGATGGGACTTCGAGGCGCACGTCGGTGAGTGAGGTGAGCGGAGACAGACACGTGAGAGTTAACAGTATAGGCGGCCTCGTTTGCGGGGAGGCACGTCAGGGAGCTCAGATACTGCTAACGGCGCGCCGTGCACACAGGCTGTATCCGTGGACATCACGCCTGAGCCGTGGAAAAAAATTACTGTTTTGAAGAGCGCGCCGCAGTGCGTTGTGTGAAGCAGTCGCCCTCCGTTTCTGGCGGTGGCGCCGCTGTGGCAATCGGAGCTTTGGTTGTCTCCCTTTGGTGGAAAAGGGGAAAGGTTGCCTGTTAACGTGCATTTAAGAGGCGCTATGAGCTCGAGAGTCTGGCCAGTTGATGAGCCGGGGCAGTCAGTGTCTGTCTGTCGTCCGGAGTCCTAGTATGTGTTAGGCCGCCAGTCTGCTCGAGTTTGTTCAGGCAATGGCCATTCGCGGTTGGATAGATCGGTTGGTCGGTCGCGCGCTGAGACACAAGATGACTTGTCCGTCTTGAGCGTTAGCGCATGTGAGGTCGCCACCTGAGTCCAGTGGGCCGCGGCGTAAAGCGAGGGGTAGTGACTTCGCGGTCGACACGAGAGGAACAGGAGTCAACCCACGACAGCAGTCTGGCCGGTGCGAGCTGCGACGCCGTGAGACGGGAGATCGGCGCGCCTTCCTGCGTCCGTCGAAGCGGCTGGCAGCGTACTGTTCGGTGAAGCGTTTTGGGCGTGCTGCGCCAGGTCTTCGCCAGACATCGCAGTTTATTAGAAGTTAAGTCATTCGTGATATGTTATTTCATTTACTTGTTAAATTCTACTTGTTATCTTAGTCAGTCTCTCGTCCCCAGCCTGCTCGTCTGTCTCTCGTCCGCATTTGTTAGGCAGTTAGTGTCTGTCTGTCTGCGTACGTTAGTAGCTGCCTCTGTCATGTTTGTCGGATTCGGTGTTAAAAAATATGGTTCAAATGGCTCTGAGCACTATGGGACTTAACATCAGTGGTCAGCAGTCCCGTAGAACTTAGAACTACTTAAACCTAACTAACCTAAGGACATCACACACATCCATGCCCGAGGCAGGATTCGAACCTGCGACCGTAGCAGTCGCGCAGCTCCGGACTGAGCGCCTAGAACCGCGAGACCACCGCGGCCGGCATTCGGTGTTAACGAATTTATTGCTTAAGATGTAAAGGCCGAATTCCTGAAATTTGTTTTTATATTGCCTGTCATCTTGAGAGGCGGTATATGTGTAATGTAGAGCATGTTTGTACATTTTATGTGAGACTGCATTTCATGGGTTTTTATTTAAATGGTCATTTTAGTATATAATGTTGTCCCCTTCCATCGTAAGAGTTTTCTTTAAAAATAAGTTGCAATTTCGGTGGCAAATAATTTTTTTAATGTGAGTGTTTTGTACCATTTCCATCCCTCCTACGGGGTGCATAGTTTGTGTGTTTGTGTGAGTTGTTAAAAATTTTAGTTAAAGTAATCTGGTGTGTTGCAGATTTGCACCAGTGTAGTCTTTCAGATGTTGTTGTGAGCGGTCGTCACTACGGCCATGTTAAAAGGGAGCGGAAAGCTTCTCAGCCCGAAAGTTCATACTGTCAAAAAGGAAAAAAATTTGTTATTTCTGCCTCTGAATAAATTGTAACTTGTATTTACAGGGTGCTTTCTGATTATAATTTTTAAATTTTTTTGAAAAGAAACGGTTTTTAGAAATAAAATTTCCATTTGTTGAAAGAAATTTGTTTTCATCAGTTGCCCACTGGCAACTACTTCCACGCTCACATAGTGTGATTAAATGTTTTAATGTTCTTCATGAATCGCTAGTAAAAAAGTAAATTCTATAAGAAAAGATTTTGAAAGTAAATCCAAGGTTCAACGTCCCTCTCCTAATTCCTCTTCTGTGCGTGCAAATATGAACACTTTACTGTGTTCACACACAGAGCATCTCGTTTTCTTCATTTTTTTTTAAACCTGAGCGTGTGGCTGTTTTTATACCCTCATGCTCATAAATTAAGGATAATGCTGATACATGATGAAACAACGCTCTGGTGGGCGGTTTGCTGGTTTCAATCACCTAGGGGGAATGACCATGCGCTGCCAGCAGTCTACAGGTGTGTTGGTGCATGTCAGAGTGCGATGCAGCGAGTAAGTGTGCAGACCTTTTCAGAAGTGATAATGGTGACTATGCATTGAAAATGGCTCAAAGAACACATATTTAACATGTTATGAGGGGTAGAATACTAGGGTGGCTAGAGGCTGGTCGAACACAGCAGGTCGTAGCACGAGCCCACCGTGTGCCACGAAGTGAGATCTCAAGATTGTGGCAACGATTCCAGCAGACAGGAAACGTGTCCAGGCGCTACAGTATGGGATGACCACAGTGTACAACACCACAAGAAGACCGATATCTGACCATCAGTGTCTGCAGACGGCCATGGAGTACTGCTCGTAGCCTTACTCGGAACCTTACCGCAGCCACTGGAACATTGGTCTCAAGACACACAGTCTACAGACGACTGAACAGACATGGTTTATTCGCCCGGAGACCTGCAAGGTGCTTTCCACTGACCCCTGGTCACAGAAGAGCGTGTCAAGAATACAGTACATGGTCATTGGAACAGTGGTCCGAGCTTATGTTCAAGTAAGTTTGAACAGTGATTCTCGCCAGGTTTTCATCTGGCCTGAACCAGGAACCAGATACCAACCCCTTAATGTCCTTGAAAGGAACCTGTATGGAGGTCGTGGTTTGATGGTGTGGGGTGGGATTATGATTGGTGCACGTACACCCCTGCATGTCTTTGACAGAAGAACTGTAACAAGTCAGGTGTACCGGGACGTCATTTTGCACCGGTATGTCCGCCTTTTCAGGGGTACAGTGGGTCCCACCTCCCTCCTGATGGATGATAACGCATGGTCCCATCGAGCTGCCATAGTGGAGGAGTACCGTGAAATAGAAGATATCAGGCCTGCCTGTTCTCCAGACTTAAACCCCATCGAGCACGTCTGGGATCCTCTCGGTCGACGTATCACTGCACGTCTTCAAACCCCTACGACACTTCAGGAGCTTCGACAGGCACTGGTACAAGAATGGGAGGCTATACCTCAGTAGCTGCTCGAACATCTGATCCAGAGTATGCCAACCCATTGTGCGGCCTGTGTACGTGTGCATAGTGATCATATCCCATATTGATATCGGGGTACATGCGCAGGAAACAGTGGCGTTTTGTAGCACATGTGTTTCGGGAGGGTGTTCTCAACTTATCACCAATACAATGCACTTACAGATCTGTGTCGTGTGTGTTCCCTATGTGCCTACGCTATTTGCGCCAGTTTTGTGTAGTGCCACGTCGTGTGGCACCACATTCTGCAATTATCCTTAATTTATGAGCATGAGTGTATTTTCACTGAGTCTCTGCCGAGGTGGATACACCTGTTCACACCAGGAGGGGTGGTGGCGTCAAGTTTGTGATCATCACTATTTGAGCCATTCTGTATTACGACCTCACTTCAGCGTCTAATGAAGATAGGACACGCAGCACCGTTGATGGTGATCCGCACGTCGGATGGGGACGTTAAGCTCGCCGGTCCCCTTGGTGCTCTTCGAGATGGTTAGGCCATATGCCGATACTTTCTCCCATCATTTCTGACACAATCACGACTCTACACTACACACGCACAACAACAGTTGCCTACACTTAGCAGATACTTTTATGCACACAGTTCTCATAGTTCACAAAAGAAAGGGGCGCGCGATTGCGGAGGATAGGGAAATCATTTCGGGCTCTCCCAACCATTAATCTCATACGACTGAACTTTCTTTTTTATTTTTGCGGAAAAACTTTCCAGTGGCAAAATGTAAACTTTCACGGCCGGAAATGTCAGGATTAATCAAATGTTATGGGCTGTTTGATAGAATGAATTGATTTCACATGAAAACCCAACGTTTCGCCCCCATCTGTGGAGAACATTTTCGAGGGGGATCGACTAGAAGAACCCAAGCCCAATTGTAGAACGGGGGAATCTGACAGATCGGCTGTGGCGGAACATGCATTGCAGCCAGAAGACCACCACATTTATTTTGATTGTATTCAAGTGTGTTCGTCATTAGCGTTTATCACATTGGCGACGCTAGCGTATATCGTGAAAGGCTATACAGAGAGGCCTTACAGGCTGTTAAAACGCCCCAGGAATTTCAGTAGGAAGGAGGAGGGCGTGAAATTTAACGCCATATGCATCCCAGTGCTGAAGACAATGTATACCGGTCTTTCATACAGCAACAGCGGACGACGACAATCGACAACGGCCATTTGCGCTCGGGTATTCAAAGCATATGACGTCACCACACTGCGCTGGAGCACGAGTAGACGCAATTTTGCTGGTTGTGAATCGGACCCTCAGAGAAGCTAGGATCCGCCTTCAAAATTTCCTCCGCAGATAAGAACGAAACGTAGGGCCTTAATGTGAAATCCATTTGAACATTGCATAATAGCCCAGGACATTTTATCAACTGAAACTTTCCAATACCCTCATCAACAGACAGACTCCTTACAATGCCCATAAGTAGACTGCGTAGCTTTTGATATGCTTTTCGGTTCCCCACCAAAGTCTGTAACACTTAAACACTCAAAATAGTGTACGTTGCTTACGTGGATTCAATCAGCTAATGCGGCATTCCTTTCTGCAGTATGAAACACTGAAAACCATCATGCAGAATAATATTCCTACAACAGTGAAACAAGTCTCACTATTTTCTGGGATAAAATCTTTCTAGTATAAACCTTGTCAGTACCTTGTGTAATATATCTTTGAAACTCTCAGTTTCTTTGATGGTGATACTGACTTGGCTAGAAAGCAATGAAGTGCACAATCACCTAACCCGTTATTCAAATAATATCTTTAACGTAGAACCGTGTTTGCATAAGGCTCCTAGCAGCGTGGGACATACAGGAATACTTACGCTAAGGTGACAGAAATCATGGAAAATCTCCTAACATCGTGTTGGATTCCCTCCTGCCCGACATACTGCAGCAACTCGACGTGGCGTGGATTCAGCAAGTCGTTGGAAGTGCCCTGCAGAAATATTGAGCCCTACCGTACTGTCGATAATGGTGAAGCTGTTGCTGATGCAGGATTTTGTGCGTGAACTGACCTCTCGATTATATTCCATAGATGTTCGATGTGATTTCCGTCGGACGTTTGGGGTGGCCAAATCATTCGCTCGAACTGTCCAGAATATTCTTCAAACCAGTCGTGAACAATTGTGGCCCAGTGTCATGGCGCAGCGTCCTCCATAAAAATTCCATTTTTGTTTTGGAACATGAAGTCAATGGATGGCTGAAAATGGTCTCCAAGTAGCCCAACATAACCAGTTCCAGTCAATGATCGGTTCAGTTGGGCCAGAGAGCCCAGTACATTACATATAAACACAGCCCACACCATTATGGAACGACCGCCAGCTTGCACAGTGCCTTATTGATAACTTGGGTGCATGGCTTCATGGGATCTGCACCACACTCGAATCCTACCACCAGCTCTTACCAATTAAATCGGGACTCATTTGATCAGGCCACGGTTCTCCAGTCGTCTAGGGTCCAACCGATATGGTCAAAAGCCCAGGAGACATGCTGCAGGCGATATCATGCTGGTAGCAAAGTCATTCACACCAGTCATCTGCCACCACAGCCAATTAACGCCAGATTTCACCATACTATCCTAACAGATACGTTTGTCGTACGTCCCACATTGTTTTCTGCAGTTATTTCTCTTAAACGCCGCTGCTCTCGGTCGTTAAATGAAGGCCGTCAGCCACTCTGTTGTTCGTGGTGAGAGAAAATGCCTGAAATTTGGAATTCTCGGGGCACTCTTGGCACTTTGTATCTCGGTATAAGGAATTCCCTAAGCTGAAGTTAAATTCACCCCACCACCAGCCAATAGAGACCAGCTTGGCCTTATGAACTGATCGAGTTGGCCACTGTTGACATTACATCAAATACTATGGCCGGGTGGGTTTGCAAGACCGCCAACGAGCGAAGTGGTCAGTACAACTGTAGCTCGGAGCACTTGTGTGCCTCCAAAATCTCACAAAACATACGAGCGTGCCTAGAAATCTGTGCTCGATGCAGAGCCCTGCCACGAGCTGTGAGAAGCTCACAGGGCGAGTGGCGTAGAACAAATCCACTCTCCCCCCCCCCCCCACCCCACATGAAGACTACGTGCTGGCCCTGGCTTATGCGTCGGTTTAAACCTTGACTGTTACCCTGCGTTTGGTTTACCGAGGTTATGCCGTTGTTCTTCCTCTATGTGGCAGCAGCGGTGTGTATCGATATTCGCACCTTGTACTATCTTTGGTCTGGTGCTTATAGTTTCCGGCTAGCGGTAGTCGGTCGGTTGGTGTGGATCAGCCAGGAAATCTACGTGGGCCCGCTGGCGGTCTCTATGCAGTGTCGGAGAGTGTGCTATGAGGTTCGTGGCTCACCGACCCAGTACATCATAGTTGAGTGATGATTTAATTACTGAAGTCAGTCTGTTCACACTGTGCCGTTGGTTTTCATGGTTGGCTGTTGGGGGTATTCCCGTGAGCAACAGCGAGTGTTCGAGTTGGTGAAAGTTTCGCTACCATCCAGTGGAGTTTAACTGTATTTTGTTTATTTGAAGTCCCAAGTGCACAAGCGGAATTTTCTGCCTTGTGGCCGTTAGCGTTCCAGTCGTCGGTTGGGTTGGGTTGTTTCGGGGGGGGGGGGGGGGAGGGGGAGGGGGAGGGGGAGGGGGAGGGGGAGGAGACCAGACAGTACGGTCAACGGTGTCACAGGATTATGGAAGGATGGGGAAGGAAGTCGGTCTTGCCCTTTCCAAGGAACCATCCCGGCATTTGCCTGGAGCGATTTAGGGAAATCACGGAAAACCTAAATCAAGATGGCCGGACGCGGAATTGAACCGTCGTCCTCCCGAATGCGAGTCAAGTGTCCTAGCGTTCCAGTTACCTGCCCTGGCAGCTGACGCAATATTAAGGCAGTGTCCTTTCCTCACCATGCTGTCGCTGTCCAACACGTACGTGTAGTTTTGACAGCTTATGCATACTTGGCCGTGGGCGGCTACGCTTTTTACGTTTTGGCTTTGGAGTTCCTTGTGTACTGGTCGCATGGAAAGCAAGTCGTCTTTTCGGTGGGTCCGTTGACTGTTTCTTGGTTGGGTTGCCGGCGGATCGGATGTAGTTGGGCCGACTACCTGTCTCCCCTAAGCGAATTAATATTTCAAGTGCAGACTGACCCTCGGAAACTTCTGATCGCCGCTGGCTGTACCGTATGTTCTTATTGGTGTTTGATTGTGTGTTTTAATGGCTTATAGCCGATGGTTAGAATTTGTATGCTTCCAGTTGGGTTTTAAATAATGGATATTCAGGCATTTTAAAATTGAAAATTCCTTACTTGTCAAGTGTTGCATTGTTTGGGCCTTCAGCCTCATTTTAAAAAAAAATATTTAAGGATAAAGCCGGGGGCTTTCTGCCTTGTAAAAATGTATTGCAGTTCTGTTTTGAATCATGGGCCTTCAGCCGTTTTAAAAGTACAATTCCTTATTGTTAAGCCTTAGATTGTTTGGGCCTTCTGCCTTTGAAAATTTATTGTAGTTGTGTTTTTAAATCATAAGCCTTCAGCTGTTTTAAAATTAAAATTCCTTACTTGTCAAGTCTTAGATTGTTTGGGCGTTCAACCTCATCCGAAGTATTATTTAAGGATAAAACCTTGCGCATTCTGCCTTTTGAAAATGTATTGTAGTTGTGCTTTAAATCATGGGCCTTCAGCCGTTTTTAATATTACAGAGGTTGTGCCCTTGAGCCATAAGATTGTGTGACATATTCAGTCGATAGTTCAGCTCGGAAATTTGCGCTGTAATGTATTCGAGTGTAACTGACAGCTGCTCATTTTTGGCCTCTTTCCACAATTCCAGCTACCTGTTCTGTCCTGCGGATTTAACCAGGCGTTTCATGTAGCAATAAGTGTATAAATAATTGAGCCTGGTGGCTAATGGTATATACATTTGTGAAGCCATTCAGTCTGCGCGTTGAACTGGAGAGAATGATGGTCCGTTGGGTTTCAGAGAAACCTCGACTAACACATTGGTGATGATCTGCTGGCTGTCTGCCCACTGATTAACTTGTTAAATTCTAGCCTAAATCGTGCCTCATCTGGGCAAAGCAGCTGCTGGACTCCGAAACTTCACTGATGGGAGAACCGCCTCCGCCCTTTCAGGGACTTCGGCCGACAGACTGTAAGCTGTCTACAATCCGGGTGGGGGAGGCGCGCTCTTGGGGCCTCCTAGCCACCCACACGTCATGAGTCACCACCCTTGGTAGATCTCCTGTGGGCGACCACGATATTTGCTGCTCAACGTCAAACGTCTAGTGTCAGCTGTCAGTTGTCGCACCCAACCGCACGATATGGGGACACCACAAATGCCTCATCTGCAATGATCATTTAACTACTGACTAAAATTGTCCTGCTTGCGCCCACTACAAAACTAACCACCTGTACCATCACTGTGCGAACCTCCAGTCCCCACCCATCTGCAACACTTGCAACCACTCCTGTACCGCTTACTCCTATAAGTGAATAGCCAAAACCTGAACTAACTGCCCCAAGCCGTGCTATTGACACACCACTTCACCCCAAAAGCTCCCTTGACGTAGTGGTACAACTGAAGACATCGTATGCTTCATCACCACTGCTCTTCAAAACATCCCTCAATTGGGGCGTTCACATATCCCCTCTCAAGTCACCCTGACAGCCCGTTCTGTATTCTATTTTAATGCCAGTGCCACATGTTCCCAAAACCATTCCCACTTCCCCTTTTTCCGAGTAGACATCCTTGTCTAATACATTCCATCCCAACCTTGAGCAGCCCCTTCGGCTCCCCAGTACCCTCGTTCACTTCCATTAATGCCCCTTTCACCGTCACACCAACACATTTTCTCGTCCTCCATAACTTCACGCCTCATATCTATCCTCGTATTTTGTTTAAATTTCCACCGTGATGCCACAATCTCTTCCATCTATCCCATACCTGTAGCTGATCATCAAGCAAACGCCACATCAGCGTCAGCTGCTGCAACTCGTCACCTACGAGTAGCTCGCCATGAAACGCCAACTTCACAACAGCGTCATTGAGAAAATTGTAGTACAAAATTTTTGTTCATATTTCTATGTTTTAAAAAGTTCCATTATTATATTCAAAACTGTAGGCTGAAGAGCGGCTTCAGCGCTGCTGCTAGCCCGCCTCTGCATGTTGAAATGAAATGAAAATAAAGAAAAAAAATCAATCGCAAATATGTCGGTGCGGGTTTCACTGCTAGTACAATCTCTGTCAGTGCTTTCGTGGATCGGCTTGCTGTAGTGTATATCGCTTTACAAACACTGCAAACTTTTTTGTGCACCATTCGCATTTCTCCCCGCCAGTGACTATACCTCATCAGTGCATTTGAAATTATATTTACTGTTTTCATTTAGTTCTGATTGCGTAGCACTTTTTCAGAATGCAATTTACGAATGTGATAACGGAATTTAAAAACTTCATAGCATTCAGCGAATGTGTGTAAACTTTTTTAATAATGCAGCGGGAATATCATATTTAGGAATATGATGTACATTGTGTAGGATTTCCATTTGCATAGCTATTGACAGATTCTCCCTCCCTCCCTTCCAAACTCCCCCCCCCCCTCCCACCCAGCTCCAAAAGAAGGAGAAAATTCTGTTTTAGATGCAGATGCAAGGTAAAAACACGTATTTCGTTTTAACAGCTGAAAACGCTTAAATGACGGATGCATGGCATAGTTTAAATGACGGATGCATGGCATAGTTACACAGCAGATCAAACTATTCAGCAATATGAAGAATGAACATAACGTGATTAATGACAACCGAAGCGCAGGAGATACCCGTTTACAAGAAGCGTTCTACAAAATTACCATCCAATATCCTTGACATCCATTTCTTGAAAAATCTTAGAATATATACTGAGCTCAAACATAATGAGATACCTAGAACAGAATCACCTCCATCATTGATTCAGAAAACATCGATCACGTGAAATCCAAGTAGCACTTTTCTCACACTACACCCGGGACGCCATGATGGATCATGGCAGTCAGATAGAAGCAGCATTTCTTGCCTTCGAGAAAGCTTTTGACTCAGTACCATATTTACGCTTGTTATTGAAGTTACGACTGTATGGGTTAGCAAAATTTGTGACTGTGCTGAGGATTTCTTGGTAGGGTAGGACGCAGAATGTTATTTTTAACAGAGAGTTGTCGATAGAGGTAGAAGAGACTTCTGATGTGATCCATGGAAGTGTATTGAGACCCTTGCTGTTCAAATGTTTCAAATAGCTCTGAGCACTATGGGACTTAACATCTGAGTTCATCAGTCCCCTAGACTTAGAACTACTCAAACCTAACTAACCTAAGGATATCACACACATCCATGCCCGAGGCAGGATTCGAACCTGCGACCGTAGCATCAGCGCCGTTCCGGACTGAAGCGCCTAGAACCGCTTGCTGTTCATGTTCTATAATAATGACTTTGTAGCCATCATCAATAGTAACGTCAGAATTTACACAGACGATACAATTATTTATAATGCAATAGTCTGTAAAAATGCTGTGTAAATAATTGTTATGTTATGTTATGTTAACCGGGGACCTAGAAACGACGGAGAGGCTCCATCCCCGCCGCAGCCGCAGTGGTCCACAACCCCACGACGACTACCATAGTCCACTTCACCCCTCCGCCGCCCCACATTGAACCCAGGGTTATTGTGTGGTTCGGCCCCCGGTGGACACCCCAGGGAACGTCTCACACCAGACGAATGAAACCTCTATGTTTGCGTGGTAGAGTAATGCTGGTGTACGCGTACGTGGAGAATTTGTTTGCGCAGCAATCGCCGACATAGTGTAGCTGAGGCAGAATAAGGGGAACCAGCCCGCATTTGCCGAGGCAGATGGAAAACCGCCTAAAAACCATCCACAGACTGGCCGGCTCAACGGACCTCGACACAAATCCGCCGGGCGGATTCGTGCCGGGGACCGGTGCTCCTTCCTGCCCGGAAAGCCGTGCGTTAGACCGCACGGCCAACCGTGCGGGCTGCGTAAATAATTAGTCAGATCTCGACAAGATTTCAAATTGGTGAAAGGTTGGCACCTTGCCTTAAATGTTCAGAAATGTAAATTTATGTACTAAAGAAAAAAAATCCTTCGACTGGAATATTAACGAGTCACAAATGGAAGTGAACAACTCATTCAAATACTTGGATGAACCAGTTTGTAGGGATGTGCAATGGAACCGTCACGTAGGCTCAGTGATAGATAAGGCAGGTGCCAGACTTCAGTTCACTGGTACAATACTAGAGAAACGCAGCTAAGCTACAAAGGAGATGGCTTACAAAAATCCCGTGTGACCTTTTCTAGAATACTGATTGTGTGTGGGAACCGCACCAAATACTAATAACAATGGACATTGAATGTGTACATAGAGTGGCAAAAAGAATGGTCACACGTTTGTTTGACCTTGGGACAGCGACACAGAGAAACTGGAGTGGCAGACGCGTGATAACAAACGCAAACAAATTCTGGAATACTACCTGCAGTGCCTTTGTGTTACGGTGTACTACGCGACATCTTTCAGACTTGCGCGATTGTCTGAAGGAACAAACACCGCTATGATCTACGGCTGTAGGAAATGGAAGAAACGTATTCGGAATCGCAAATAAGTTTGAACTTCAGTTTTACAATTTATTAGTCACAAATGAAAATGCGTCGGACCAGGACTCGAATCTGGGTTTCTCGCTTTACGCGAGCGGTCGCCTTAACAACTTTGGCTGTCCGAGCACACTTTAAGAAGCAACCCAAACCTCTGTGTGTCACTGAGAGTCCACGCCCTTCACTCCCACAATTGCTGTGATTCCCGCACAGGGAGAGACTTTGTTGTTGTTATTATTATTATCGCGGCCTGTCTAGGCCTGTAATACTATTTTCAGTGTCAATGTTTTACAGCGTACTATCCAATGTTCAATGTCTATAGTGTCCTGACATTGCATAGTACACCATAAAACACAGCATGCACGTCTGAAGGACATTGCATTGTACACCGTTAAACACAGCATATGCCTAGACAGGACCGACAATAGTAATCAATGTTTTAGTGCAGTGTCTGTGTTGTACTGTATGGAATAAATCAATGTTCCTTCGGAGATGCTTGTATGTCGAAAGGAAGATTGCTTCGGAGTATACAGGGTTTTTCCGTAACAGTGTGCAAAAATTTAACAAGACATAGAGGATGTTCCACTGATCAATTTGAGGCAGGGAACCTGGGGTCGGAAAAGCCAGCTTAAGGAGATAATACTCGTAGAAATAAAATCACATTACAGTGTATTATTTTATTAACATTAGTTACAGCAAATATTGTCACAGACACAATGAACCTACCATTTGTACCGTATCTTATACAATGTCCTGAATGCAACCCTAATGCAAGCATGACATCGGCGAACAAGATTCTGACACATCCTGACAGATATCCCATGTGTGTTTCGAATCACACCAAAGGCAGCCACAATTCTGGCAACTAATTCCATCTCCGTATATCCACTGGGGTCTCATACACAAAAGACTTTAGATATCCCCATATGAAATAGTCAAGGGGATTCAGGTCCGGGACCTCGCACGTCATGGAATAGGATATCCCCTTCCAATCCAGCGACCAGAAAATACAGCATTGAGATGGTTCTGGACATCCACACAGAAGTGAGTTGGTGCACCGTCACGTTATATTCACGTCCTCTCACGAACAGCCATGGGCACGTTCTCCATCAACTCAGTTAGATCTCTTTGCACGAACCTCAGGTACAGGACGCCATTTAGACGGCCAAGTAGAAGATGTGGTCCAATGAGATTGTCGCCTGCAATACCGGCCCAGATATTCACAGCAAAACGTACTTGATGATATGACTCTAGTACGAACTGAGGGTTTTCCTCATCCCGTACACGGCTATTCCTGCTGTTCGTAATACCATGACGATCAAATGAGGCCTAGTCAGCAAACAGCACGATTTGGAGGAAATATGGTCGATCAGTCCATTGTTGGAGCAACTACTGTCACAGTGTGACCCTTGGTGCAAAGTCAATCACAATCATTCCATGGACTCGTGAGGGATAAGGGTGTAATTACATCTTGGGTTGTCGGGTGTTCTGCCGGATATCAGCGTCGTACTTGCACGATATGTCGGTCACGTAGCTCGTGACCTTCATCAGGTACGACCTGAGACTGCTCCTCGAGTGGACCTGGTCCAGTATTTATGCCTATGGCCTTCCCCCTCCACCAACGGCTGCAGGCGCTTCCACCCAGGAGCGGGTTTGGTGGGCGCGGACCGCAGAGGGAACACCTAGAACCGCAGCGGACGGAAAACGGAGCAGCAACGCTCCAGCAGGTCGCAGGGAATGGGCGCGGACCACAGAGGAAGCGCCTGCAGCCGTTGGTGGAGGGGGAAGGCCATAGGCATAAATACTGGACCAGGTCCACTCGAGGAGCAGTCTCAGGTCGCACCTGATGAAGGTCACGAGCTACGTGACCGAAATATCGTGCAAGTACGACGCTGATATCCGCAGAACACCCGACAACCCAAGATGTCATTAGATCTCCGGGAAAGCCTGAAGAGTTACAAGGGTGTAATTGTTGTTCGTGGAGTACTCACCACACGCTAGTATGTGCAGCGCCATTTCACATACTATACGATGAGTAAGTACTTTCAGTGGGGTCTGCTACAACACATTCCAAAACTCCTCTTCAAAACCGGGTGTGCTAGTGGTTCTCATGTTGCCAGGTCCCTCGTTTCTTCTTTCAAAAATGACTCTAAGCACTATGAGACTTAACATCTGAGGTCATCAGTCCCCTAGAACTTAGAACTACTTAAACCTAACTAACCTAAGGACATCACACACATCCATGCCCGAGACAGGATTCGAACCTGCGACCGTAGCAGCAGCGCGGTTCCAGACTGAAGCGCCTAGAACCGCTCGGCCAGTTAGTTTTTTTCCAATGAACTAGTCTCCCGCATTTGCCGATCTATAGAAATAACACTCGTCGTAACGGATGATGCGTGTTAGGAAATCGTTCCCTGTACAGACTTTCAGCAGCCAGAGCATTGCAACGTACTTCCCCATACGCTATGTGCATGTCAGTGAGCTCTACGAAACTATACCGGTGTTGCTACATCGTATTGTGCTGTATGTCTATGAATAGCACTGAGTAACGGATGGGTCTGTTGTTGATTCATAGCGCGTCCTATCGTGGGACAATGCAAATACGATACAACAGAGCCTCCTTATGGACAATTAAGGTAAACAACATCTACATTATTACTTCCTAGTAATGATCTACTCTTAGTACTTCCTCCTCCTTTCGTTGCAAGAAATAAAGAATGCACATGTAAGAGTATACAGCACAGTACGTGTAAACTTCTATGCATGTACGCATGTTAGTTGTAAGTAGGTTGGAAAACAGTAATGCTAGACAAAGCGGTAGAGGAGTTTACTTCCATATCTCCTTAAGCTGTCTTCTCCGACCTCAGATTCCCTACCTCAAGACGGCCGGGGTGACCGAGCGGTCCTAGGCGCTACAGTCTGGAACCGCGCGACCGCTACGGTCGCAGGTTCGAATCCTGCCTCGCGCATGGATATATGTGATATCCTTAGGTTAGTTAGGTTTAAGTAGGGGACTGATGACCTCAGAAGTTAAGACCCATAGTGCTCAGAGCCATTTGAACCATTTGAATCCTCCTTCAAATTGCTCAATTGCGCATTCTCTATGTCCTGTTACATTTTTGAATGCTCTTACGGAAACATATACGCTGCACTGCAGTATATGATGCCATGGCAAGGCAATTCGACTACAAAAGACGGTGTCACAACCTTTGCAGGAATCACGGGAATATACTACGATAGCAGGGAGAGTACAGACGCCAAGAAAAATGAAGTCTTGGGCCGCTCCTGTAAGCGTCCTCTGATAGTCGAAGTGGTTAAGGTGAACGCTCACAAGCGGAAAATCCGGGTTCGAATTCCTGCGCGCCACAAATTTTCATCTCATAACAGCAGTTGTGCAGCTAAAGTCTAATAGTATTTGCAATTTTGAGTACATTTCTTCCAATCCCGAGAATACTAACATCCGAAAATTCAAGAACTGAAACCCTCTACGTATCGCTCCCGCAGGGATCTCATAACATGAAACTAATTACAGGATACATAGAGGTAAAAGCAGTAATTTGTGAAGATACTAATATAATGTAATGTAATTTGTTTTACTTCCCGTTATACTTAAGGAAAGAGTTGCAGCTTTTTTGTTCAGTTTTGTAACTGATAATTCTAGGAATTTCTATTTGTGTTTTCACCTGTTTTATGTTTAAAAGGTTTCTGTAGACACTGAAGACGCAGAGAAACTGGTACACCTGCCTAATATCGTGTAGAGCCCTCGCGAACACGCAGAAGTGCCGCACCATGACGTGGCATGGACTCGACTAATGTCTGAAGTAGTGCTGTAGGGAGTAGACAACATGAATCCTGCAAGGCTGTCCATAAATCCGTAAGAGTATGAGGTGGCGGAGATCTCTTCCGAACAACACGTTACAAGGCATCCCAGATACGCTCAATAATGTGTTCCTGGAGAGGCTCTGTAGCAATTCTGGACTTGTGAGGTGTTGCATTGTCCTGCTGAAATTGCTCAAGTCAGTCGGAATGCACAATGGACATGACTGGATGCAGGTTATCAGACAGAATGCTTACGTACATGTCACCTATCAGAGTCGTATCTACACGTATCAGGGCTCCCGTATTACTCCAACTGCACACACCCCGCACCATTACAGAGCCTCCACCAGCTTGAACAGTTCCCTGCTGACTTGCAGGGTGCATGGATTCATGAGGAGGTCGACGTCCATTCGTCGATATAATTCGAAACGAGACTCATCTGACCAGGCAACATGTTTCCAGTCATCAACAGTCCAATATCGATGCTGACGCGCCTAGGCGAGGCGTAAAGCTTTGTGTCGTGCAGTCATCAAGGGTACACGAGAGGGCATTCGGCTCCGAAACCCCATAGCGACGAAGTTTTCTTGAAAGGTTCGCACGTTGACCCTTGTTGATGGCCCAGCACTGAAATCTGCAGCAATTTGCGGAAGGCTTGCACTTCTGTCACGTTGAACGACTCTCTTCAGTCATCGTTCGTCCCGTTCTTGCAGAATCTTTTTCCGGCCGTAGTGATCTCGGAATTTGATGCTTTATCGAATTCCTGATATTCACGGTACATTCCTCAAATGGTCATACAGGAAAATAACCACTTCACTGATACCTCGGAGATGCTGAGCCCCATCGCTCGTCCACTGACTATAATACCACGTCCAAACTTACTTAAAGCTTGATAACCTGCCATTGAACCAGCAGTAACCGATGTAACAACTGCTCCAGACACTTGCTGTCTTATATAGGCATTGCCGACCGCAGCGCCGTATTCTGCCTCTTTGCATATCAATGTATTTGACTACGCCTTCCTACACCAGTGTCATCGGCGCTTCAGTAGAGATAAGCTGCATATGAAGGTAAAATTATGGTTTCATGAGAAACTGTAAAACGTTGTAATGTTTTATGCCATCTAAGAGAAGTAGAGGTTTCGAAATGTTTGTAGACTTCGACAGATGAATCTCCAACAAAAGTGTGTGGATTGCGGGTAACAGACCGACTGTGTCGCGCGCGTGAGCTCGGGAGTGATGTGTTCGTGACCGCAGTTTGGAGATTAGGTTTTTTATCGATGTAACGCGGACGATTTCGTCACACACTAAGAGAGAATCATTACGGTGCTTCACATATTGGAATGAAATTCCGAAAATTAAACTTGAAAATACGATTTTCAGTCACGTGCTTTCTGTATGAAGAGTATCCAGTGTATGCAGCACCAACTGTTTCGGTGCTGCAAGTTTTAGTGCGAGACTTTTTCGCGTCTCTGTTACGTTGCAAACTTTAAAAACACGAAAAGTATAACGTTTCTCATTGGATAAACAGAATTTTTGCAGGTGGAGCTTAAGGTTAACATTGATACCCTGATTGGTCAGATGAAAACACAGCCAGATAGTTTTTTTAAACCAACTTCGGTAAATTGTAGTAAGAAGAAGTTAGGAGAGAGTTGCTTCCGAGACGGCGAGGTAAGCGGAGCTGTGCTGCCCACCGCCCCCTGACGAACACCGACAAGGTAATGAACGCACGTGAAGCCGCATAACAGCGCATAAAGCTTCACTCAGAACTGCAGAAGTCTCATCTGTTACACCCCCTTTTTGTGTAATACTAGTGTCGATCGTCAATTAAAGCTCATGGTGTTCACATTTGCCACTTGAAGTAAAAATCTGAAACGCTATGATTTTTCTGTTATATAGTTATTGAGAAGCCACTGTAATTTATGACAAGTTAGATAAGTAATTAAAGATAATTGTGGGTCACTGTAGACCATTTTGATAGTTTTCTCTCTTGTGAAACTTAATTTAAACCTAGATTATAGATGTGATATGGCATATGTCATCCTTCGATCCATTGTAGAACTTGGAAACCCATTCAGGGAATATTCGTTCACATTTTTGTTGAACGCAGTTGGTTTTTACCATCCTGTATTAAAACATTTCCTCTTATCAATAGTGCAATTTATAAACAATGTTTTGTGAGTAGGATAAAATTTCCAGTGGTAAACTTAACTGCTTCTTCGATGTTATTTTACCAGCTAACTAAAAATAGGAAAGCCTTGAACCCCTTTCACTAAATTTAGTTAGTATTAAGATTCTTTTACAGGGAGTGCAGTGGAGCTGACGCTGAAATCATTAAGTATTTGGTTATATCATCGCTAGTCTCACTGAACTCTTCTGAACTCTACACGTCATGTGTGGTCTGACGTCTCCTTACCAGCAACAGGTCCCAGGTTCAAACTAGTCAATTCCCTAAAAAACACGCTCAGAGCGTCGTTGCGCGAAAGTGGTAGGGAGACACGATATAGAACAGACAGACACCACGCAGAATGTTAGAACACAGCCCAAATAATACGTCATGAGCGTTGAGCTATGTGTAAACGAAACTGCAGGGAGATGTGCGCTAAAGACGCAGGAGACAAACGTATACAATATGTGTGAAATATATTTGAAATGTGCATACGCGGGCAAAACCACGGGTAAGAAGCTCATCCTAATCTCCTCGAACGATTTTATCCAAATTTGGTGCACATATTAGTTACGATTTGGAATGAAATGCTGTGTGGGTAAGAACCACCAGCCTCCTATTGACGTGAGCGTAATAACGTGGTGAGAGAAGGGATGAGGAGGAGATATACAGACAGAGAGGGGGAATAAGGAAATGGAATTACTCGTGGCAGTGGGAGGAGTAGTGGACAGTAGGGGAAGAAACAGATGGACAGAGGGGAGAGCAGCAGATGGTCAAGCGGGTGTGGACCAGACGGACAGAGGAATATGTAGGAGTGGATGAACAGAGAGCATGCGCGATGGAGGGGATAGAGACAGAGAGGGGGAAAGAGAAGATGGACTAATAGAAGACTGAAATAACTACATAGCCGGGAAACGGTGGGTACTCAGCTAGTGGCATAATAAAGCAGGGAAGTGAGAGCAGTGCACAGGGTACCTTCCACGACTCACTGTAAGGTAACCTGTCAGGCTACACGGTTTGGCAGGTATTCCAGGTTACTCGGACACTATCTATTGATTACAAAACACACTTTGTAATTCTTATGAAACCTACTGAACAAATTATTCTGAATGTTAGATCAAGTTACGCTCCTGTTTAAAATGAACGATTGACGGATCATTAAAAAAAAGACAGTGTGTATGTGGGTGGTCAGGCAGTATTTATAGAATCAGAAGTACAACTCATAAAGGAGAAAAAGAATATGGGATGCATGTCACAGTAATGAGTCATCACACAGATATACCAAGTCACAACACACTTGGAACAAGTATAATTTCTTCTCAGAAAATGTGGGAGAAAATGGAAGGCACTATTTCTTCTTCTTCTTCTTTCATATTACCCTCTTTGGAGTACGATTAATCAGTCTATCTTTGCGTGTTGTTCCCTCCTTCGTGACCAGTACTTCTTCTTTCTCTCTGACATTCTCACTGTCTCCTCTTTCAAGACGATAAGTTTCGTCATAATTTTCTATTGGAAGGTACTGGAACATTATTTTTTCGTCTTTAGTACTTATGTGACCTGATCGATCAAGTAATTCGTCTTTATTTTATATTGGAAGATCTTGGGCCATTATTTTTTCGTCTTTAGTACGTACGTTACCTGTTCTATCGAGTAACGACTTTTCTGTAGTTTTTAGTTCTCTTAGACCTTTTCCAATTTCTGTAAACCGATTAGATTTCGTTATTTGCTTATGGAAGAAATAAAAAACTCGTGTAGTAAGTCTATTAGAGTTAACTTTTAGAAGATGTCCGTAGAAATTTAGTCTAGTTTTCACATAGTATCGGAGAATTGAGTTTTTTTAAATACAATTTTATTTTGATTTTGATTTTATGATTTTTCTTTAAAATTTCTCGTTCTTTTAGTTCAAATTGTTCTATCTGCCCCATGCGATTCATCATTAGGGTTTCTGATGCATACACTGCTTCTGGCTTGAACACTGTTTCATAATGGTCGAATTTGGGTTCCCAAGCCAGAGATTTCTTGTTGCATGCCTCTTTTGTCAGTTGGATGGCCAGCTGAGGTTTTTTTTTCCCTTGGATTCTGTCGCCTTGCATTCTATTACGTCCCAAGTAACCGACACCTCCAGACATTTAAATTCTTTTGTTATTTCTGTTTTCTCTTCTTGGACTTTAAGGTATTTATTTTGGTGTTTGTCGGTTGCCATGATATTAGATTTTACAAAGGAATTGTTAAGACCTATTTTAGCTGCTTGTTTCCCTTGTCCAAGGATCTGTTCGTTTGCTTCCTCCTTTGTTTCAGCGAACAGGACCAGACCATCTGCAAAGGCAACGCAAATGATTTTGAGATTCTTCTTTTTGCAACCCAGTCTTATTCAACTCATCATATTTTTGTTAGATTCTCTGATTACTTTCTGAAGTGCACAATTAAACAATAATCTAGTGGCCCATCCCCTTATCTTATTCCTGTTTTTATTTGAAATAGCTCTGATAGTTCAGCGATGAATTTAACTTATGAAAAAGTTTTTGTTCAAATGGTTCAAATGGCTCTGAGCACTATGGGACTTAACATCTGTGGTCATCAGTCCCCTAGAACTTACAACTACTTAAATCTAACTAACCTAAGGACATCACAAACATCCATGCCCAAGGCAGGATTCGAACCTGCGACCGTAGCAGTCGCGCAGTTCCGGACTGAGCGCCTAGAACCGCTAGACCACCGCAGCCAGCAAAGTTTTTGTAATTGTGGCTTTAATTATATTACTTGTTTTTAATAAAGGCTATATTTTTTTAATATTAGTCTGTGATCACTGTGAATATTCTGTGAATGTAACACTCTAGCTTGCCTAATATGTTTATTTATGTCTTTTCGGCTACTGCCATCAGTAGATCTGTATTTAAGATTAAGGGAACATAAAAAACAACAAGCGTTTGTGATGTAATATCAACGTACAAAGGATGAAATGTTAAAAATTTTTAAAAAGTTCACTCACCAAAACTTAGGATTTGTTAACAAGGCCCAGTGTCAACTTGGCTCCAAAATTCCAAAATTATACGAGACTAGTTGTTACCTGCTGCTCCAGTCGCGTGTCATAGTTTTATCATAATGAGTGGTGGTAAGTAAGTTAGTAACTTTACAAATCAATCTTATGTTTTCTGATTAGGTTTAAAAAAGTGGCCCGACTCATTGCATTCGTCGGTGAGTATTTTAGGAGTTGCTCCGGCTAAACCAGTACTGGATGTGAGATTTTGCCACCGTCGCAACATACACCAACCGTTCCTTCCTTCCATCTTAACGCATTATAATGACTACATTTATAGTGACTAATATCTCAGTTGCTCTTAAGACCGCCTGACGTCCAGCATCCAAGTTCTGGCAGACACGAGATTGGTCTGATGTTTGGTGGATTCAAGTAAATTTCGCAGCTTAAGTTTTCGTAGAACTATGCGTTACATCAGACTTATGTTTGGCAGGCTTATCATAACAGTTTTAAATATGGTTCTCGGGCTTACCGTCCGACTTTACTATGCGATGCCAGGTGGTGTAGAAACTCAATACCATAAACCACGTGCAAAATAACATTGGACTGGCACTGTCACGGAATAATCTACAAACACTGAGAGTCGGTCATCGCGCCAACGTCGTCTGCATTCCACTCACTCATACCATATTTAAAACATACTTGCCATATTTAAAACACACATGCCATATTTAAAAGCATTAATAATATCCAATAAGATTCAGCTTTCTATAAAGTAGCCTTTGCTCTTCCTCAGGGTTCAAACAATCTTATGCTAAATTTAATGGATATTGGTTCAGCAGTTTAGTCGTGAAAGAGTAACAGACAGAGTTACTTTCGCATTAATAATATTAATATGAAAGTCTAGATTGGCAACTATTAAACACGTTGAGGATTGTAAAAGCATTGTATTCTGTTACCACGGCTGCGCTCGCATATCAATAAAATCAAATGACATGTGAGTATGGCTTTATTGGATAGGGGATCCCGGTCGAGATGTTCGGCAGCTTGGTGCAAGTATTTTTATTTGACGCTGCTCCGGTGACTTGCATGTGGATAATGGTGAAATAATAATGATGATGAGGACGTCACACATATCCAGAACCAAGCAGGAAAAAGAAAAGAAGGAAAAAACCCACAGGCCAGGCGTGAATCGAACCCGGAAACCCATGATCGTGTAACAGTAACACTAACCACCTGACCACGCGTTACTCACACAGATTACAAGGCAACACAAAAGTTATAAGAAATGTATGACGCTCAGCGGCTAAAATGTGACGGGTCCGTGATTGATATTAGTATGCAAGTATGGATTAAACATGTAGAGGATTGTATAAGCGTTGTATTCATTATAGTGAATCGTATTATGTAGAATATATCAAACAATAACCACACTTTCATAACTGATATGATGAACTTCAAAAGTCAAAGGGTAAACAGGTTTTGAAAGAGTAATTAATGTTCCATTTTCTGCATTATATACTTCAAATTAAGAAATATGTTGTACTACACACTTTCTTAAAAAAACTATGTTCTTCCTCAGCGTTCAAGCTATTTCAACACGAGACTGTATCAAAACCGGTTCAGCGGTTCAGTTGTGAAAGCGTAACAGACCGATTTACTTTCGAATTTATAATATTAGTATATATTTAAGTTCTTGCCGAAAATAGGGTTACATGGGGTAAGTTAGCTTCTGATTTTTTTTTCTTTTGGTATTTCCTTTATTTTTAGAAAATGATGTACAATTTTCACTTATTAACGTTAAAGGTTAAATTATAAAACCAGATTTAAATGACTATAGTAACATATTCATAATATTAGATTTTCAGATGGTATCAATTACCCCACGTGGAGTTAATTTAGACTTGACAATAAAGATTCACTGGCCTGCTTCAGAATAATATCTACAAACGAGCCGCATAAATTTTTATACTAAATACCTTTTGCAACAACGAAATGTGATTATAAAAATTGTATTTGATAATTACACTTGTCCAATGAATAAAAAAGAAACTGCGCCCTATGAACTAAGCTTACTTACACAGTGTGCAAAACTGTGTTGTCTTGTAAAAAAGATCACAAAGAATAAAAAAATCTCATTATTAAATTAAAATATTTAAAAGGTACCTCCATCTCTGAGCCAAGTTGACAGCTGACGCGACAATCAGGCACCGATTACTGATATTGACGCTGAGCCTCGTTTTATATGTTCGAAGTTTATTGAGCAAACTTTCCAAAATTTTTACCATTTTAATTTTTAATCATTTGTAAGGCACAGTACAACACATGCACCCTGTTTTTTATGTTTCATTAATCGATGCAGTAAATAAATAAACCAAGAAATACATTAAGTGATGTAGCTGGCATTATTCACACAAAATGGAATGTGTGGAAGAAACCTATGGATAAAAGAATCTTTGGGAAGTCTGGTTGACTTAAAAAATTAATCCAATAGAACTAAGGAAGAGATTCGTTCAATGATTTGTTTGAAAAATAATGTCATGTAGCAGAGAATTATGGATAGTCAAAAGGAAAGAAAAATATCTGGTTGGTTTCGAAATGTGGTTGTGGAAAATGTCAGATGTGAAACAGACTGAAAGAAACGGGGATTAAAGGACAGAAAATAAAATCATGGGAAAGGTAAAGAACGAGAGAAACGTACTTGCCGGGTCACATATTACTCTGAAATCGCTTGTAAGGACTTGTCATCTAAGAAGAGATTGGAAGAAAGACGAGGAGGAGAAAGAAATTGACGTAAAGCTGGATGCAGTTACCAGTGGATTATTATAGAGGTGCTAAAGAGCATATAGAATCGGAAGACGGATGTACTAATAATTATTCAAATAAAAATGTAGTTTCAATATATCATGTTTTGAAATAGGGCTGAAAAATATAAAAGAATATTTCTTAGCCCCATTACAAATTCCTGTCCTCATAAAAGTAGTCTTGAAACTTTATGATCGTGAGTTTTCAATAATTCTCAAAATACTTTTATGATTTAAAACGAAAAACGTGTTGTACATGCAGTACATAATTGATGCATAAATGGTTCACTTCCTTAATATTACTTTAATGACTAATTGACGCATAAATAGTACACTTCCTTGCTCTTATTTACAGCATGTGCCTCACGTTTTTCGTTTTAAATCTTGCAAGTATTTTCACTTATAAGCTTATGAAGTCAAACCAACTGTGGTATAGAGTACTAGGATTGATGATTACTAAATAAAAATGAATTTTTAGTACACCATGTCTTCAAATCGGACTAAAAGTATAATTTCCCCTAGCTCAACAAGGATTCCTAATCCCATTTCGTGATTGTGAATTTTTAATAGCTATGAAAATATTTGTACAATTAAAACAAAAAGCACGTGGTGAGTGCAATAGCTAACATTATGGAGTTAAGCTATTTATACATCTATTGGTAAGTAGTATAATAGTAAGGGGGTGAACTATTGATGCATCAGTTACATATGGCACGCGCTCCACGTTTTTGTTTTCATTTTAAATCTTACATGAAGTTTCATAGCTATTAAAAATTCACGATCACAAATTTTCAGGACTATCAGTGCGCTGTTAGAAATCAGTATGGGGCTAGGAGAGTTTTTTTTTGAATTTGCAGTCCGTTTAGTGGGCGGTGTTTTATAAATTCATTTTAATTCAAATAATTATTTTACACTTTTTAGTCTTGTGTGTGTGAAATTTTTCAGTTGATTTCAAACATTCTGATGAGATTACAACGGAGACACGTAGTAAATTTCAATTTTATTTCAGCTTCACCTGCTTAAACCAATATATTGCTTCTTCCCACGTATATCTCCCAAAAAGACGGTACAACTTAGAGTGGTTAGAGCTCAAACGGAGGCTTACCAGCAATCGTTCTTCGCCAGAACCATTCACGACTAGAACAGGAAAATGGGGATATGGGAACTGTACACAAAGTACCCTCCTCCACACGTTAGATCAGAACGCGAATTAATATTGCATTGAAATCTAATTCTCAGCTAGGTTTAAAAATTTGAATCTCCAGTTCACATGGAATTTGTGCCAAACAGACCGAAAGACAAGAGAGCGACCTAATAAAATCGTTGTAATAAGAAGAATATTCATGCCGAAGAGCACGTTTTGTGATCTGCATAACAGAACCCTCTCTTTTAGCATGGCAATGCCAGACCGCACAGGAGGGCTGCGACATCTGGAACAGTCCGACGCCTTCGGTTCATTGTCATTGATCTCATTCTCGTACAGCTCCGAATTGGGCATCAACCGATATTCACCTTCTAAGACTTCTGTTTGATAGTGATGCAGCGGTGCAAACAGCGCTGCACTTTTGGCTCCATCAACAAACATGATACAGTGACAGTGTCAACAACCTGGTCTCTCGTTGGGAGAAATGTATTCGTCGGGAGTGTGACTAAGAAAGAAAAATAAATATGTAGACAGGAAGAATAAAGATGTGTAGTGTTAATAAGGTTTGTTTCATATAAACAGCTTTAAGAATTTTCACACAGAAAATTCAGGGGCGTTACTTTTCAGTTCGCCCTCGTATACTTTTTAATATGAGTAGGCAATGGTTTGGCGTCAAATACGCAATAAATTGAGCTGACAAAGGCATGGGATAGGGATATGCACATATACAGATGGCAGTAATGTCGCGTACACACGTTAGAAAGGGGCAATGCATTGGCGGAGCTGTCATTTGTACTCAGGTGGTTCATATGAAAGGTTTTCCACCGTGATTATGGCCGCAAGACGGGAATTAAGACTTTGAACGCGGAACAGTATTGGAACTAGACGCACGAGACATTCCATTTCTGAAATCTTTAGGGAATTCAGATTTCCGAGAATACCAAATTTCAGGCATCACTTGTCAAATGGACAACGCAGTTGCCGACGGCTTGCACTTAACGATGGAGAGCTGCGGTATTTGCGTAGAGTTGTCAGTGCTTATAGACAAACAATATTGCGTGAAATAACCAGAAATGAGTGTGGGATGTACGAAGAACTTATCCGACAGGACGGTACGGTGAAATCTAGCGTTAATGGGCTGTTGCAGCAGACGACTGATGTTATAGCCACGAGTGACTGGCGAGCGGTGCACAGCAGATAATGGAGGCATGAAGCCGCCAAGCGGGGGTGCCGCTGGAGGTATCGCTAACAACGAACAGACAGGTCAGACGAACAAGTAGGGGACGACAGACACTACGACCGATCAGGACACAACACGAGGCAAGCGAGCAAGAACTGAGGGGATAAACACGGCGAGACAACAACAATGCAGGAACACTCCAAACAACGACAGTAAGTATCTCAACACATGGAACTGGAACGCAACACGAAACTTACGATGAGTACCAGACGGCCAGGGTAGCGCCGCGAGGCCGCGTAAATACCTTAACACTAGAAACGTGATTGGCCGACGGAGAGCGGCGCACTCGCACGCCGGAACAGAGAGACCCATAGTTGGTATCTAGGTCCATACCCTCTGTCGCACAGTTCAACTCCCACGCTTTCCAACGCCAGATCCCTCCACAGAAATCTGTGCATTGTGGATGAAACGTCCCAGACAACGCCGTGGTGGCAGTAGGAGGGAACGGACGGGGACCCTGTGGCATCGACCGCCAGCCGTGGGTTGGGAGAGCAGTCCATGGAATCCATCAAAATGCCACCGGAAGGTAAGGCATCACACGGCGCCGCCGATCCTTTTGAATGTGGGAAGGAGTCCGGCATGCCTGCGGGGAGCCTGCAGCCGTCGGCGTTGGGGCCGACTCGAGGGCCTTGTGAACACCAGAAGGAGGTGGGGGGTTGGGGGACATGAGGTGCTGCAAAGGAGTACGAGGCCGGAGTTGGTTATGGTGGCGGCGCTCGAGTCCCCTTCTGTGTTTGTACCAACATCACATGCCACCCATGGGTCGCGACTGCTGTGGCGGGAGTCCAAGCAGCCTTGCCCCCATACGAGTGGGTCCACACAGCTATGCCCAGGATATAGAACTGAGACGGTCGGAAGTGAGGCTCAGAAGGCGACACCGTCAGCGGATGGAGCAGGGTCCGTGGTTGCCTCTCATGGAGGAGCTCAGCCGGACTATAACCATCAATCAGCATGGTATGATAAGTGCTCAGGAGCACCATTGTGATGGCGGAGAATTCGACTGCTTTTGCCAGCTATTATTTAAATCTCTTATGCAGTCATTCTGCTATGGCATTGGAGGATGGATGGAATGGAGGGATGCAAATGTGTTTGATACCGTTGGCCTCACAGAATGTGTGGAAGGAGGCTGCCATGAATTTGGGGCCATTACAGGAGATCAAGGTATGACGTAGGCCTTTGATAGTTAGCTGAGCCAAAGCCGTGAGTGTGGCATTAGTCATGGACACAATGTGCACCACATATGGGTACCTGGAGTATGCATTCACAAAGAGTAACCATATAGATCCAGAGAACAGGCCTGCAAAATCGGATGTGGTCCTAGGGCTGGAAGGGTTGGCCTGGTGATGTGCATGCACCGTGCACTCATAGACCAAGCGTTTGGTGTCACCATCGATGCTGGGCCAATACGCGTGCCATCGAGCCAACGTGTTCATATAGGACATCTCCCCATTTCTGTGGTGTAGCAAGTGTAGGATGTGGTGGTGTAAATTGGGTGGGACGATCACCCCACGGGTGTCAGCCTCTGCAGCCAACAGGACACCCACCACCACCAAGATCCTGTGTGAGAGGTGCTGCCTGGAGCTGAATTCAGTTTTGAATCGGCGGGTCAGATAGGTGGGCCAACCATGAGTCACGTAATGGAGAACCTTCCACAGAAAGGGGTCCCAGTATGTGGCAGAGGCGACCTGTGTAGATGTGATGGGAAATCAGTCCAGTGTATCTTGGCGGGACGTATCAATGAGAAAGCAGAGGACTTCCTGCTGGTCGAACTCGTAACAAGGTATCTGCGTTGGAGGGTTGAGAGTTGGGCTTATATCAGATAACGTAAGTGTAATTGCATAAGAACAGCGCCCGACACTTGGGACGTAGAGCAGTTCGCTCTGAGAGGTGTGTGTCTGCGGGCCAAATAGGGTAACCAAAGGCTTGTGATCAGTGAGGAGAGTGAACTTCGTCCCAAACAGGTATATGTGAAACTTTTGAACGGCTAACACAATCGCCAGACCCTCTTTCTCAATCTGAGAACAGTTCTTCTGTGCTGGGGATTGCACGCAATACGCAGAAGCAATGGGCTGTTCTGAGCCGTCCTCATTCCTGTGAGCCAGGACTTCCTGAATAAATCACAGTTGAAGGTTTCACCATGAATATAATTGGGTTTCGTCCTTCTCTTCTGGGTGATTCATTTTTTTTGTCAAGGCGTGTGTACGTGACAAATGCTACAAGTAAGAAAATTTAGTATTTGGCGCAAAGGATCTTCCTTTAACTTCATGTGTTGCAAGTCTGTAACTTAAAGATGGGTGTTCTTTAAACACGTCGAAGAAGTGCAGAAATGTATACAGAAAAAAAATTATCACACCCCATCTCTCCCTCACATAGTTCCTTACATTACCAAACTGTCCATTCCTTGATGTCTCAGAATGTATTCTACTCTCTTCTTGTCTGAACTGCTTATGGTCCACATTCCACTTCCTTACCAGGCTACACTACAGTATCTTGTGCAAAGTACTTGGTCACGTGTTAATGGACATTAACATGGGGTGTGTCTACATTTCACCTCT
Organism: Schistocerca serialis cubense; assembly: GCF_023864345.2. Classification (NCBI taxonomy): domain Eukaryota; kingdom Metazoa; phylum Arthropoda; class Insecta; order Orthoptera; family Acrididae; genus Schistocerca; species Schistocerca serialis. The sequence goes on along the minus strand of NC_064645.1, from coordinate 319,339,484 downwards.
GTGCGGCTTGAACTCTGCTAGGCGCTTTCTAAATGTCTGTGGAAGAATGGCAGCCCACGTTTCCGAACGAAGTTGAGATTGCAACTTATCCCAAAGGTTTTCCGTTGGGTTCAGTTCGGAATTCTGGGGAAGCGGTCCATTTCAGGAACGATACTGTCCACAAACCATTGCCTCACCAATGCTGCTTGACGACATGGTGTACTGTCATGCTGATAAAAAGCATCATCCTCTCAGAACTGTTCCTCTACTGTAAGCAGTACACAATACTGTAAAATGATTTCATCTAATGCCGTATTCAGCCCATTTAGGGTGTAGCGTGATTCATCACTCAGAATCACTTGTTTTCAGTCATCCACCGTCCAGTGGGGTCTACCGTTATGCCACTTGAAGCGTCGCTTAGCAGTGACCACAGAAATGAGTAGGTTATGGGCAGCTACTCTACTGTTGTACCCCACTGTATACAGGGTGAGTCACAAACTATTCCCACAAAGAATAACTCCGAAAGTATGGTAGGAGCTGAAAAGTTTGTGGGACAGAAGTTGTATGGTACAACGGGGGCCATAATGTGACGTTGGCTTTTGTTGCTGTATGGGGTCGCTTCAGAGATATGAAGTTCAACTTTGTTTTTTAAATGGGATGCTATAGTTTGGTACTTATTTTCTGATAGCGACTACTGACACGAATCCAATGATATGTAACAATAAGGTCTTTGAAGGTCAACGAAGGTCGCAAAGGTGGCATGAACGTCCATTTACAGAAGGTGTTGGAAGTGATGACCGTTGGTATCAATGCAGAGCTGCAATCTTCTTATCATGGATTGAGTGGCATTCCTTATCACATCGGCACTTATCGAATCATATGCTCTGACAGTTCTCTCTCGCATATGTTCAGGTGTAGTTGGAACGTCTTTATAAACAATGTCTTTTACGATTCCCCACAAGAAAAAAAAATCCAGAGGCGTCAAGTGTGGCGAAATAGCCGGCAACGACACATCTCCTCCGCGTCAAATCCGACGATCTGCGATTGTCTCTGCAACTCATTTTTAGCCATCAGCGAAAAATGTGCTGGACGCCCATCGTGTTGATACCACATTCTGTTCCTTGTTCAATGGTTCAATGGCTCTAAGCACTATGGGACTTAACATCTGAGGTCATCAGTCCCCTAGATTTAGAACTACTTAAACCTAACTAACCTAAGGTCATCACACTCATCCATGTCCGAGGCAGGATTCAAACCTGCGACCGTAGCAGCAGCGCGGTTCCGGACTGAAGTGCCTAGAACCGCTTGGCCACAGTGACCGGCGTTCCTTGTTCCTAAAGGTATTTTTTCCAGTAACAGACCTAATGCTTCTTGCAGGAATGTGGTGTACTTCCTACCATTGAGAAATATTCGATGAAATGGTGGCTTATAATTCTGACCTCCAGAATCCGACACCATACATTCACCGACCACGATTTTTTGGTGTGCAACTTGCCGCAGCTAACATGGATTTTCAAAATGGTTCAAATGGCTCTGAGCACTATGGGACCCAACTTCTGAAGTCATCAGTCCCCTAGAACCTAGAAATACTTAAACCTAACTAACCTAAGGACATCACGAACACCCATGCCCGAGGCAGGATTTGAACCTGCGACCGTAGCGGTCGCGCGATTCCAGATTGTAGCGCCTAGAACCGCTCGGCTACCCAGGCCGGCATGGATTTTCAGTTGACCAAGAATGCCTCGTCAGTAAATAAAATCAAATTAGTCAATAAGTCATCCCTATGAATCTGATGTTGAGCCCATCGGCAGAAGTCCGTGCGACGCTTACAATCCGTACTAGTTAATTCATGGTGGAGGCTGATATGGTAAGGATGATATTTATGGCGATGCAGAACACAAACAACACTACTTTGGCTCATAGCAGATTCCCTTGCGATTTGACGGGAACTAACACAAGGATCTCGAACCACAGAGGCAAGAGTACGAATTACCGTTGTTTCCGGTACGTTTAAGATCAAGTTTTTCTCTGTTTATCGTGCACATATTTAAATGTACGACGTGTAAGGTGAGTACGCTGAGGATATCTTCCACAGTATAAGTCTCTAGCTCTCAATGAATTTCGTTAGCATTCTCCGTAAATAAGAAGCATATCGACTTTTTCTTCGAAGGAATACATCATTCACATTCGCTTGATGCGACGATGTTAGTCTTACCGTTCCTATTAGTGTTGTATTGCGAAGATGTCGAATGGTGTTTACGTGTCAATAGCACGTTAGATGGATACGTCGTATTCGGGGAATATTTACAATTTGCACGATATACGAGAGAGCATGTGCTTAGATAAGTGCCGAAGTGATAAGGAATACCACTCAATCCATGATAAGAAGATGGCAGCACTGCATTGATACCAATGGTCATCACTTCGAACACCTTTAGTAAATGGACGTCCATGCAACATTTGTGACTTTCGCTGACCTTCGAAGACCTTACTGTTACACATAATTGGATTCGTCTCGATAGCCACCATCAGAAAATAAGTACCAAACTATAGCATCTCATTTAAAAAAACAAAGTTGATCGTCGTAGCCGGCGCAGGTGGCCGAGCCGTTCTAGGCGCTACAGTCTGGAACCCGCGACCGCTACGGTCGCAGGTTCGAATCCTGCCTCGGGCATGGATGTGTGTGATGTCCTTAGGTTATTTAGGATTAAGTAGTTGTAAGTTCTAGGGGACTGATGCCTACAGAAGTTAAGTTCCTTAGTGCTCAGAGCCATTTGAACCATTTTTTACCTTCGTATCTCTGACGTGACCCCACCTAGGAACAAAAAACCCTCTCCGGTCGCAGGTTCGAATCCTGCCTCAGGCATGGATGTGTATCATGTCCTTAGGTTAGTTAGGTTTAATTAGTTCTAAGTTCTAGGCGACTGATGACCTCAGAAGTTAAGTCGCATAGTGCTCAGAGCCATTTGAACCATTTTTGAACAAAAAACCACCGTCATATTATGGCCCCCGTTGTCCCATGTAACATTTTTCCCACAAACTTTTCAGCTACTATCATACTTACGAACTTATTTTAGGTGGCAATAGTTAGTGACTCACCCTGCGTAACTCAGTACATACGGGCGTTGTGATAGCTGACTGCTGGAGGCACTTTGGAACTGAGGAGTGACTCCTGCTACTGATTGAATACGACTTTTCACAACTACCTTCCGCAGTATTCGACGGTTTCTGTATACGAAGGCTCCTTGGTCTCTTTTTAGCTGTGGTTGATTATTTGCGTTCTCAGTTCACAATCACGTCACCAACAGTTGACTTGACTGCCATAGAAACATGGGAATATCCCTGATGAATTTGTTACTCAGGTGAAAATCAATGACTAGTCCGCCTTTAAAATCACTGACCTTCCCTGGCCGATCCAGTCTGCTGTTATTACATCTTTGCTGACAAAGCAGTACTCCACATCTTCTTTTATACCGGCGGGTTTCTCTTTGACATATGGTGGTCAAGTACGCATCATATCAGGGTGTCGGATTACATTTGATTAGATAGCATACCTGAAAATGTATCTTCCAAACACATTTACACACTGAAGCGCCAAATAAACTGATACAGGCATGCGTATTCAAATACTGATGTATGTAGACACAGAACACGGCGCTGCGGTCAACAACGCCTATACAGGGTGGTCCACTGATAGTGACCGGACTAAATATCTCACCAAATAAGCATCATACGAAAAAACAAGGAACGAAACTCGTCTGGCTTGAAGGGGGAAACCAGACGGCGCTATGGCTGGCCCGCTAGATGGCGCTGCCATAGCTCAAACGGATATCAACTGCGATTTTTTAAATAGGAACCCCCATTTTTTATTACATATTCGTGTAGCACGTAAGGAAATATGGATGTTTTAGTTGGACCACTTTTTCGCTTTGTGATAGATGGCGCTGTAATAGTCGCAAACGTATAAGTGCGTGGTATCACGTAACATTCCGCCAGTGCGGACGGTATTTGCTACTGATAGATTACCCGTGTTAAAATGGACCGTTTACCAATTGCGGAAAATGTCGATATCGTGTTGGTGTATGGCTATTGTGATCAAAATGCCCAACGGGCGTGTGCTATGTATGCTGCTCGGTATGCTGGACGACGTCATCCAAGTGTCCGGACCGTTGGTCGGGTAGTTGCGTTATTTAAAGAAACAGAAAGTGTTCAGCCACATGTGAAACGTCAACCACCACCTGCAACAAATGATGATGCCAAAGTAGGTGTTTTAGTTGCTGTCGCGGCTAATCCGCACATCAGTAGTAGACAAACTGCGCGAGAATCGGGAATCTCAAATATGTCGGTGTTGAGAATGCTACATCAACATCGATTGCACCCGTACCGTATTTCTATGCACTAGGAGTTGCACGGCGACGACTTTGAACGTCGTGTACAGTTCTACCACTGGGCACAAGAGAAATTACAAGACGATGACGGATTCTTTGCACGCGTTCTATTTAGCGACGTAGCGTCATTTACCAACAGCGGTAACGTAAACCGGCGTAATATGCACTATTGCGAAACGGAAAATCCACGATGGCTGCGGCAAGTGGAAGATCAACGACCTTGTATGGTGCGGCTTTATGGGAGGAAGGATAATTGGCCCCCATGTTATCGATGGCAATCTAAATGGTGCAGTGTATGCTGATTTCCTACGTAATGCTCTACCGATGTTACTACAAGATGTTTCACTGCATGACAGAATGGCGATGGTACTTCCAACATGATGGATGTCCGGCACATAGCTCATGTGCGGGTGAAGCGGTACTGAATAGCATATTTCATGACAGGTGGATTGGTCGTCGAAGTACCATACCATGGCCCGCACGTTCACCGGATGTGACGTCCCCGGATTTCTTTCTGTGGGGAAAGTTGAAGGATATTTGCTATCGTGATCTGCCGACAATGCCTGCCAACATGCGTCAGCGCATATGTCAATGCATGTGCGGACATTACGGAAGGCGATCTACTCGTTGTTGAGAGGAATGTCGTTACACGTATTGCCAAATGCATTGAGGTAGACTGACATCATTTTGAGCATTTATTGCATCAATGTGGTATTTACAGGTAATCACGCTGTAACAGCATGCGTACTCAGAAATGATAAGTTCACAAAGGTACATGTATCACATTGGAACAACCGAAATAAAATGTTCAAACATACCTACGGTCTGTATTTTAATTCAAAAGACCTACCTGTTACCAACTGTTCGTCTAAAATTGTGAGCCATATGTTTGCGACTATTACAAGGCCATCTGTCACAAAGCGAAAAAAGTGGTCCAACTAAAACATTCATATTTCTTTACGTACTACACGAATATGTAATAAAAATTGGAGTTCCTATTTTTAAAAAAACGCAGTTGATATCCTTTTGACCTATGGAAGCGCCACCTAGCGGGCCAACCATAGCGCCATCTGGTTTCCCCCTTCAAGATAGACAAGTATCGTTCTTTGTAGTTTTTTCGTTTGACTCTTATTTCGTGAGATATTTGGCCCAGTCACGATCAATGGACCACTCTGTATAAGTCTGGCGCAGTTAGATCGGTTAAGGTTGCTACAACGGCACGTTTTCAAGATTTAAGTGAGTTTGAACATGGTGTTATAGTCGGCATACGAGCGATGAAACACATTATGTCCAAGGCAGCGGTGAAGTGGAGATTTTCCCATACGACCATTTTACGAGTGTACCGTTAATATAATGAATCCGGTGAAACATCAGATCACCGACATCGCTGCGGCCGGAAATAGATCCTGAAAGAACAGGGACCACGACGACTGAAGAGAACCGTTCAACGTGACAGAAATGCAACACTTCCGCTAATTGCTGCAGATTTCAATGCTGGGCCGCTAACAAGTGTCAGCATGCCATTCATTCAATGAAACATCATCGATATGGACTTTCGCAGCCGAAGGCCACTCTTGTACTCTTGGTAACTGCACGACACAAAGCTTTACTCCTTGCCTGCGCCAGTCAACATCGTCATTGGACTGTTGATGACTGGAAACATGTTTCCTGGTCTGACGAGTCTCGTTTCAAATTGTATTGCGCGGATAGACATGTATGGTTATGGAGACACCCTCATGAATCCATGGACCCAGCATGTCAGCAGGGGACTGTTCAAGCTGGTGGAGGCTCTGTAACGATGAAGGGCGCGTGCAGTTGGAGTGATATGAAGCCCCTGATTAGTCTAGATACGACTCTGACAAGTGACACGCACGTAAGCATCCTGTCTGATGACCTGAATCCACTCATGTCCATTGTGCATTCCGACGGACTTGGGCAATTCCAACAGGACAATGCAACACCTCACACTACCATAATTGCTACGGAGTGACTCCAGGAACACACTTCTGAGTTTAAAACACTTCCGCTAGCCACTAAACACCCCAGACATGAACATCATTGAGCACATCTAGGATGCCTTTCAACGTGCTGTTCAGAAGAGATCTCCAAGCTCTCGTACTCTTGCGGATTTATGGTCAGCCCAGCACGATTTATGGTGTGAATTCCCTCCAGCAGTACTTCTCACATTAGTCTATTCCACGCCACGTCGTGTTGCACCACTTCTGCGTGCTCACGGGGGCCCTATACGATATTAGGCAGGTGCACCAGTTTTATTTGCTCTTCAATTTAAAAGACGTTAATGAACTCATCTCTTTCAGAAATGCTTTTCGTGCTATAGCTAATTTGTATTTCATGTGTTGTCTGTGTTGAGCACCATCAGTTATTTTGCTGTCGTAACGGAAAACACCCTTGTACTACTTGGGTGTCTTATTTCCTGACCTTATTCCCTCAGTATCGCCTGATTTAATTAGACTTTTACCTGTTTTGCTTTTATGGATGTTTATGCTATAACATCGTTTCAAGACAGTGTTCATTCCCTTCTGTTGGTCTTTCAAGTCCTTTGCTATCTATGGAGAATGGCAGTGTCTTTGGGAAGCTTCAGATTTTTGATTTCTTCTTCCTGATCTTTAACTCGCTCTCCAAAACTCTTCTATGGCTCATTTAATATTCGCTCAATGTACAGATTGCCTAACATCTTGATAAGCTGCAATCCTGTATGGCTTTCTTTTCAACCACTTCTTCTCTTTCACGTCCTTCTACTGGTTTCCGTAGAAGTGGTGAATAATCTTTCGTTGCTTGCTTTTTAGCCGATTATAGTGCTAATATACTTAGAAATGCGTTGTTTAAATGTAAGCAAAGTGAACAGTTGTAAATAGTTTTGCATTTCATTGGTGCGTAACTGAATTAGGCGTTATACCACCATAGCTACTGTTTGAAGTCATTTGACTACCTTCGTTGGTTAAATACGATTTCATAACGAAGATAAGGAGCGAAAGGCCTTTCACAAAAGGGTTCAAATGGCTCTAAGCACTTTGGGACTTAACATCTGTGGTCATCAGTCCCCTAGACTTAGAACTACACTACTGGACATTAAAATTGCTACACCAAGAAGAAATGCAGATAATAAACGTGTATTCATTGGACAAATATATTATACTAGAACTAACATGTGATTACATTTTCACGCAATTTCGGTGCATAGATCCTGAGAAACCAGTACAGCTGCCCATGCAACTTCAACACGATACCACAGTTCATCAAGAGTAGTGGATGGCGTATTGTGACGAGCCAGTTGCTCGGCCACCACTGACCAGACGTTTTCAATTGGTGACAGATCTGGAGAATGTGCTGGTCAGGACAGCAGTCGAACATTTTCTGTATCCAGAAAGGCCGGTACAGGACCTGGAACATGCGGTCGTGCATTATCCTGCTGAAATGTAGGGTTTCGCAGGGATCGAATGAAGGGTAGAGCTACGGGTCGTAACACATCTGAAATAAAACGTCCACTGTTCAAAGTGCCGTTAGTGCGAACAAGAGGTGACCGAAACGTGTAACCAATGGCACCCAATACCATCACGCTGGGTGATACGCCAGTATGGCGATGACGAATACACGCTTCCAATGTGCGTTCACCGCGATGTCGCCGAACACGGATGCGACCATCATGACGTTGTAAACAGAACCTGGATTCATCCGAAAACATGACGTTTTGCCATTCGTGCAGGCAGGTTCGTCGTTGAGTACACCATCGTAGACGCGCGTGTCTGTGATGCAGCGTCACGAGTAACCGCAGCCGTGGTCTCCGAGCTGATAGTCCATGCTGTTGCAAACGTCGTCGAACTGTTCGTGGAGATGGTTGTTGTCTTGCAAACGTCCCCATCTGTTGACTCAGGGATCGAGACGTGGCTGCACGATTCGTTACAGCCATGCGGATAAGATGCCTGTCATGTCGACTGCTAGTGATACGAGGCCGTTGGGATCCAGCACGGTGTTCCGTATTACCCTCCTGAACCCACCGATTCCATATTCTGCTAACAGTCATTGGATCTCGACCAACGCGAGCAGCAATGTCGCGATATGATAAATCGCAATCGCGATAGGCTACAATCCGACCTTTTTCAAAGTCGGAAACATGATGGTACGCATTTCTCCTCGTTACACGAGGCTTCACAACAACATTTCACCAGGCAACGCCGGTCAACTGCTTTTTGCGCATGAGAAATCGTTTGGAAACTTTCCTCATGTCAGCACGTTGTAGGTGTCGCCACCGGCGCCAACCTTGTGTGAATGCTCTGAAAAGCTAATCATTTGCATATCACAGCATCTTCTTCCTGTCGGTTAAATTTCGCGTCTGTAGCACGTCATCTTCGTGGTGTAGCAATTTCAATTGCCAGTAGTGTACTCAAATCTAACCAATTAAAGGACGTCACCATCCATGCCCGAGGCAAGATTCGAACCTGTGACCGTAGCAGCAGTGCGGTTCCGGACTGAAATGCCTAGAGTGGCTCGGTCACAGCGGCCGGCAAACCTTTTACGAGCTGGACAAGTTCTTATATGAGACACATGAAAAATCTCTGAGGACCCATTTAGCAAGGAAGGGCTCCATCATGTGAGCTGTTTCCTGAAGTGGTCCCAGGCGAGAGCCATCAAACTGGAAGAGGAGTGGCCGGCCTTCGTCGAAGAGAGCACGGCCTTCTTCCCGTCCCTCCTGGGCAGTTGACACACGCTAGCAGACGAGTATTTAGCCGTTATCTTACACGCGTGTATAAGGGTAGAGAGGAACGTAAGGGTTCTGGAACGTGTTATTAAAATAGAAGAGAAAGTTGCCAGTGAAAAACATGCTTCTATCGGAGTTCAGGAAGGCTGTTAAATTCTAGTCAGTCGCAGTTAGTCACTCATACCCATTCACTCCCACTTACCCATTCTCACTCATTCAGCGCAACTCACTGTTATTATCTTTTGTGAGTAACCGTCACTGTCCCCTCTCTCACAGCCACAGTCATCTTAGTTCTGTCGTAACACTCTTGCTGCTGCTGCTGCTAAAATACAGTCATCTTTCTCTCTCCCCCTCCTGCTCTCTACTATCTCATTCATTCCTTCCCACAGATGCTGTCTTTTCTTACTGTCACCAACTCTCTCTTCTCCGTTATTATTGTCACAAACTCTGTCCCTCACTATCACCCGCTATCAACCAAATTTGTACCCGTGGTCTAGGGGCAGCGTCTTTGATTCATAATCAAAACGTCTTCGATCCCGGGTTCGATCCCCGCCACTGCCTAAATTTTGATAAATAATCAGCATTGGCGGCTGAAGACTTCCGGCATAAGAAGTCAGCCTCATTCTGCCAACGGTCTTGTCAAAGAGGGCGGAGGAGCAGATAGAGGTTCAGGGCACTCTCTTGTCCTAGGGGTGGGAAATTGCCCCTAAAGGCGGAAGAATCAGCAATGATCAAAGACATGAGGATGCAGAAGGCAATGGAAACCACTGCATTAAAGACACGTAACTTGATTCCACAGGACATGTGGCCTGTAATTGAAGAAGTGTCATGATGATCTCTCCATTGGCAAAAGATTCCGGAATAGTCCCCCATTCGGATCTCCGGGAGGGGACTGCCAAGGGGGAGGTTACCATGAGAAAAAGATTGAATAATCAACGAAAAGATAACGTTCTACGAGTCGGGGCGTGGAATGTCAGAAGCTTGAACATGGTAGGGAAACTAGAAAATCTGAAAAGGGAAATGCAAAGGCTCAATCTAGATATAGTAGGGGTCAGTGAAGTGAAGTGAAGTGGAAGGAAGACAAGGATTTCTGGTCAGATGAGTATCGGGTAATATCAACAGCAGCAGATAATGGTATAACAGGTGTAGGATTCGTTATGAATAGGAAGGTAGGGCAGAGGGTGTGTTACTGTGAACAGTTCAGTGACCGGGTTGTTCTAATCAGAATCGCCAGCAGACCAACACCGACAACCATAGTTTAGGTATACATGCCGACGTCGCAAGCTGAAGATGAACAGATAGAGAAAGTGTATGAGGATATTGAAAGGGTAATGCAGTATGTAAAGGGGGACGAAAATCTAATAGTCATGGGCGACTGGAATGCAGTTGTAGGGGAAGGAGCAGAAGAAAAGGTTACAGAAGAATATGGGCTTGGGACAAGGAATGAAAGAGGAGAAAGACTAATTGAGTTCTGTAACAAGTTTCAGCTAGTAATAGGGAAAACCCCGTTCAAGAATCACAAGAGAAGGAGGTATACTTGGAAAAGGCCGGGACATACGGGAAGATTACAATTAGATTACATCATGGTCAGACAGAGACTCCGAAATCAGATACTGGATTGTAAGGCGTACCCAGGAGCAGATGTAGACTCAGATCACAAAATAGTAGTGATGAAGATTAGGCTGAAGTTCAAGACATTAGTCAGGAAGAATCAATACGCAAAGAAGTGGGATACGGAAGTACTAAGGAATGACGAGATACGTTTGAAGTTCTCTAACGCTATAGATACAGCAATAAGGAATAGCGCAGTAGGCAGTACAGTTGAAGAGGAATGGACACCTCTAAAAAGGGCCATCACAGAAGTTGGGAAGGAAAACTCAGGTACAAAGAAGGTAGCTGCGAAGAAACCATGGGTAACAGAAGAAATACTTCAGTTGATTGATGAAAGGAAGAAGTACAAACATGTTCCGGGAAAATCAGGAATACAGAAATACAAGTCGCTGAGGAATGAAATAAATAGGAAGTGCAGGGAAGCTAAGACGAAATGGCTACGGGAAAAATGTGAAGACATCGAAAAAGATATGATTGTCGGAAGGACAGACTCAGCATGCAGGAAAGTCAAAGCAACCTTTGGTGACATTAAAAGCAACGGTGGTAACATTAAGAGTGCAACGGGAATTCCACTGTTAAATGCAGAGGAGAGAGCAGATAGGTGGAAAGAATACATTGAAAGCCTCTATGAGGGTGAAGATTTGTCTGATGTGATAGAAGAAGAAACAGGAGTCGATTTAGAAGAGATAGGGGATCCAGTATTAGAATCGGAATTTAAAAGAGCTTTGGAGGACTTACGGTCAAATAAGGCAGAAGGGGTAGATAACATTCCATCAGAATTTCTAAAATCATTGGGGGAAGTGGCAACAAAACGACTATTCACGTTGATGTGTAGAATATATGAGTTTGGCGATATACCATCTGACTTTCGGAAAAGCATCATCCACACAATTCCGAAGACGGCAAGAGCTGACGAGTGCGAGAATTATCGCACAATCAGCTTAACAGCTCATGCATCGAAGCTGCTTACAAGAATAATATACAGAAGAATGGAAAAGAAAATTGAGAATGCGCTAGGTGACGATCAGTTTGGCTTTAGGAAAAGTAAAGGGACGAGAGAGGCAATTCTGACGTTCCGGCTAATAGTGGAAGCAAGGCTAAAGAAAAATCAAGACACTTTCATAGGATTTGTCGACCTGGAAAACAATATAAAATGGTGCAAGCTGTTCGAGATTCTCAAAAAGTAGGGATAAGCTATAGGGAGAGACGGGTCATATACAATTTGTACAACAACGAAGAGGGAATAATAATAGTGGACGGTCAAGAACGAAGTGCTCGTATTAAGAAGGGTGTAAGACAAGGCTGTAGCCTTTCGCCCCTACTCTTCAATCTGTACATCGAGGAAGCAATGATGGAAATAAAAGAAAGGTTCAGGAATGGAATTAAAATACAAGGTGAAAGGATATCAATGATACGATTCGCTGATGAAATTGCTATCCCGAGTGAAAGTGAAGAAGAATTAAATGATCTGCTGAACGGAACGAACAGTCTAATGAGTACACAGTATGGTTTGAGAGTACATCGGAGAAAGACGAAGGTAATGAGAAGAAGTAGAAATGAGAACAGCGAGAAACTTAACATCAGGATTAATGGTCACGAAGTCAATGAAGTTAAGGAATTCTACTACCTAGGCAGTAAAATAACCAGTGACGGACGGAGCAAGGAGGACATCAAGAAAGGCATTTCTGGTCAAGAGATGTCTACTAATATCAAATACCGGCCTTAATTTGAGGAAGAAGTTTCTGAGGATGTACGTCTGGAGTACAGCATTGTATGGTAGTGAAACATGGACTGTGGGAAAACCGGAACAGAAGAGAATCGAAGCATTTGAGATGTGGTGCTATAGACGAATGTTGAAAATTAGGTGGACTGATAAGGTAAGGAATGAGGAGGTTCTACGCAGAATCGGAGAGGAAAGGAATATGTGGAAAACACTGATAACGAGAAGGGACAGGATGATAGGACATCTGCTAAGACATGAGGGAATGACTTCCATGGTACTAGAGGGAGCTGTAGAGGGCAAAAAAAAAAAAAAAAAAAAAAAAAAAAAAAAAAAAAAAAAAAAAAAAAAAAAAACTGTAGAGGAAGACAGAGATTGGAATACGTCAAGCAAATAATTGAGGACGTAGGTTGCAAGTGCTACTCTGAAATGAAGAGGTTAGCACAGGAAAGGAATTCGTGGCGGGCCGCATCAAACCAGTTAGTAGACTGATGTCAAAAAAAAAAAAAAAAAAAAAAAATCAACCACATCAGCTTTCTCCTTATCTTTATGCCTACCTCACTGGCAGTGCCTCAATCACTCTTTTCCTAGCAGTATTCTGTGAACTATGATCCACTGACACTGTGTCCCTCTTTTTCCCTCACACTGCCACTGTCTTCTTCGCCCTTTCTATACCACAACCATGGTCTAATACCTTCCATTATTTCTCGCTGCCACAGTCTGTTTCTGTCTCAGCATAAAAAGCACGAATATCTTGCTATGCCAAAATTTTTGGGAAAATTTTTTAAAAGCGGTGAAAAGGAAGATTGAGTCAGTGTCATTAAACAGAAACACATTCACCTTTTTCGTGCTCTGATAAGATCATTTTCTGCTGGTTCCCTCCTTTTCCTTGCTACAGCATGTCATACGATAAGACCTATACAGATTAGTAAAATTTTGATGATTTACTTATATGAAGGTGAAATAACGAAGAACTAATTTTACATCTCAGACCGGATTTCATGTGCACAAAAATTTTCCATGTGCTTCATTACTATAACATGGAGTTGCCAGAACCTTCTGATGATAAAAGAGACACTTCATTCAACATTTTTCTTCGTGCTGCTTTACTTCATAAGGTACGTTTCCGTAACACACTGGATTCTGCGAGGGTATATCACTTGTAAAAGTAGCGTAACTATGATCCCCTGTAACTTGGAAACGGATAAAAATATCCAGAAAATTTCCAGGGTTGTAGAGGTCTTGGGCATACACCGTGAAAATGTCAGACACTTGCTGTGCATAGCCATCTTGGAATCCGCTGCTAATTTTAGCACACAAAATCATGTTTTTGAGGTGTTTCTCGATAACGTATAAATATTTTTGAAACGCGACGATGCCACTTTTAAACGCCTAGAGAATATATCGTTAAAGTTTGAGCAATTTGCTGAGGTTAGTTATTTAGATATCCGCTGCTGACGCTGAAAAAATTGTAAAAAACGCTTTTTTTGGTCTTTTTCAGGAACTACCCACGAAATAAATGGTGCCTCCATAAATTCTTTTAGACACAACGTAGACCACATCTAACGCAAAAAGCATCAACCGATTTTCTCCATTTTCGTAAGCAAGAGGAAGTGCGTAACATTCAAAAATGGACCCTATGCTGTATTACTGTAAGACGATCCTTCTATTCGGTATACAAATGATCCCTAGCCCAAGGAATATTTAAAGCAATTGACTCTACCGTTCAATCATCAATAGAACCAGAGGTAAGAGACCCAAAAAATCCCGTTTCTAGGCGCGGCGATTTGGAACATGTTGATAAAGCAAGCTTTCACATGCGAACCGATTCAGAGTGGGATACGATTTCTAAATTCAAATCCATACTACGTCAGCGAAATGTACACGTTGGGACTAATTTTAAGCATGCTTAATTATTCCCTTTGCTGTTCTAGTCGCAAATGAAGCGAGATAAAACTTCCTATATCTCTCTGTACGAGGCGTAATCTCTCTTACGAGCGTGGTGTGGTGAGTACGATAAATTTCCATGAAAGAATAAAACAGTTTTGTTGTATCTTCATGGTTGGCAGATCTGATTATTTGGAGAATCGTATAAAGAAATTGAACAATGTACAGTGTACAATTCGTCGTTGACAACCGCCTGAGTTTGTCAGTGTACTGACTGTGATTGAAAATGGAGAAAACCGACTTTCGTGCTGTTATTAAATATTTTCATTTGAAGGGTTGGACTGCCGTGCAATTCAAAACAAAGCTCAATGAAATTCACGCGGACTCTGCACCGTCATCAGAGATCATTTGTTTTTGGATTAATGAATTGTAGCGTGGACGGACAAGCACCGAAGACGAAGCCCATTCTGGTCGTCCAATTGAGATCACCAAGAAGGAAACCACTGACAAGATGTGTGGTATGATAATGTAAACCGCCGAATAAAAATTCGTGAGATTTCTGAGACAGCAGGCATTTCAACTGAGCGAGCGAGTAATATCCTGCACGGAGAATTGGATTTGAAGAAGCTGTGTGCGAGGTGGGTGCCGTGTTTATTCACAGTCGACCGAAAGCGCATCCAGCACAACATTTCGACACTATGTCTGGCCATGTTTAATCACAGTCCGCAAGACTTTTTACACCGATTTGTGACTGTTGATGAAATCTCTATCCATCATTACACACCAGAGAGATAACGGCAGTCAATACGATAACAAAGACAGCTGAAAATGTGCCGAAGGAAGCGAAGGCCATTTCGTCAGTTGGTAAGCTGATGGCTACTGTTCCTTGGGATTCCCAGGGAATAATCCTCATAGATTACTTAGAAAGAGGCAGAATAGTAACTGGATCATATTATGCTTTATTGTTGGATCATCTGAAACTTGCGTTGGCTGAAAAAAGGCATGATGGCAAGCAAAATCGTGGCCTTTCGCCAGAAACATGCGCCATTCCACACATCAGGGATAACTATGGTGAAAGTGTATGAAATGGGCACTGAACTGCTTGCTCATCCACCCTGTTCACCAAACTTAGCTCTACGTGATTTCGGTTTCCTTAACTTGAAGTTTAGGCTTGCTGGGAAGAAATTTTCATCAAATGGTAAAGTGGTACCTGCAGTGAACAAGCATTTTTCATAGTTCGACGGACAAACGTTTTCGATGATTTGAAAAAGCTGGAGGATCTGGACCAAGTATGTATGACCCTCAAAAGAGAATCTGTTGAGAAGTAAAGTGATTTGCTTACGAAATAAAAATTTTTTCTTGCTTTTTCACCAGTCTTATAAAGTCACCCTCGTATTTCGTCCATAGTGTACTTATGTGTGATGAGCGTTGGTGGCAATGAATCGATGTATAGTCTGTCGCAAACACTACTCTTAAAATCTCCTTCAGCACTATTTGGAGTAAAGGTCGTCTTCTTTCGTCCAAGAGCAGGCCGGCTAAAACGGCTAACACTGTCAATCGGCCAACCAGTGGTGCCTGCATACTGCCTTTCTAACGGCTTCCAGCAGACAGAATAAAATGATTTTCAGTTCATTTATCAGTGGCCGAATTTAAAAATTTAAAATGTTGTTATAATCTACTCTTAAGATCTATAATCTTATGCTGAAGTGTTAATACAGTAAGTCAAGTACTGAAATTGGAAACAGTCGATTTGCGGCTGGCTCGCCTCTTCGTGTCCCAGAAGTCTTTATTACGCATGGTCCTGTTGAAGGCGGAATGCCCATGCCTTTCTCCGATCTCTGAAGTGACCTACTCCGCCAGTTTTAGGGGGACTTAAAGCTTAAATTAAATTTCTAGCTATGGTGTAACTCAGCATTTTTTCACGTCAACAAACTTTGACCACTGTAAAAGAAGAAAAATGTAAAAAAAATGCAACAGATACAAATTTTAGCATTGAATAGGAATCGAATCCGAGAAACTTAGGTCCGTGGTGTGGCACTTTACCACTGTCACTGAGATTCCAACCAACGACTGTATGCTTTTATACCACGCGCTCGGCTACTGACAACATGTTTACCGCTCAGCTCCTACATATTCACGTTAACTAACATTTATTCACACTCAAAGCAAACTGCCATTCATTGTACATCTAAATCTACATGGATACTCTGCAAATCACATTTAAGTGCCTGGCAGAGGGTTCATCGAACCACCTTCACAATTCTCTATTATTCCAGTCTTATATAACGCGCGGAAAGAACGAACACTTATATCTTTCCGTACGAGCTTTTATTTCCCTTATTTTACTGTGGTGGTCGTTTCTCCCTATGTAGGTCGGTGTCAACAAAATATTTTCGCATTCGGAGGAGTAAGTCGGTGATTGGAATTTCGTGAGAAGATCCCGTGGCAACGAAAAACGCCTTTCTTGTAATGATGTCCAGCCAAAATCCTGTATCATTTCAGTGTCACACTCTCCCATTTTTCGTGATAATACAAAACTGTGCTGCCCTTCTTTGAACTTTTTCCATGCATCCCGTCAATTCTATCTGGTAAGGATCCCACACCACGCAGCAGTATTCTAAAAGAGGAGGGACAAGCGTAGTGTAGACAGTGTCCTTAGTAGCCTGCCGGAGTGGCCGAACGGTTCTAGGCGCTGCAGTCTGGAACCGCGCGACCGTTACGGTCGCAGGTTCGAATCCTGCCTCGGGCATGGGTGTGTGTGATGTCCTTAGGTTAGTTAGGTTTAATTAGTTCTAAGTTCTAGGCGACTGATGACCTGAGACGTTAAGTCCCATAATGCTCAGAGGCATTTGAACCATTTCATTTGTACAGAGACAACTTCAGAATTATCCTAAGCGCCTGCATACAGGCAATTTCTTGACACACTTCTGAGTCCAGACACCCATCCGCAGGCGCCTAGGACTACTTTGGAGGTTGTCTCTGTGAAGGCATTTTTGAAATCCTCAGTGAGCAGGAACCGCATAGGGTGGTGCCGAACTGGGGAGTCTTAGAAGGAGTCTTTTCCATTTTATTCAGGCATGGGTCAGTGTCGCACCCTCTCATGATCACACTATCTAGATTGAATATTGTAATCCCCAAATCCTCGGAAAATATGCGAAAAATATACCTATTACAAAAAGCAGATAAAAATCCACTTGACACCTTCCTGAGAGACAATCTCCACTCATTTCAAATTAATAATATAAGTGTAGACCAGATGTGCTTTAAATTCACATAAATAGTATCGGCAGCAATTGAGAGATTTATGCCAAATAAACTAACAAACGACGGAGCTGATCCTCCTTGGTACACAAAACGGGTTAGAACACTGTTGCAGAAACAACGAAACAAACACGCCAAATTTAAACAGGCGAAAAATCCTCAAGATTGGCGATCCTTTACAGAAGCTCGAAATTTAGCTCGGGGTTCAATGCGAGACGACTATAACGGTTTCCACAACGAAACTTTGTCTCGAAACATGGCAGAAAATCCAAAGAGATTGTGGTCGTATGTGAAGTATGTTAGCGGCAAGAAACAATCAATGCCTTCTCTGCGCGATAACAATGGAGATACTATCGAAGACAGTGCTGACAAAGCAGAGTTAGTAAACACAGCCTTCCGAAATGCCTTCTCAAAAGAAGACGAAGTGAATATTCCAGAATTCGAATCGAGAACAGCTGCCAACATGAGTAACTTAGAAGTAAATATCCTCGAAGTAGTGAAGCAATCACTTAATAAAAGCAAGTCTTCTGGTCCAGACTGTATACCAATTAGGTTCCTTTCGGAGTATGCTGATGCATTAGTTCCATACTTAACAATCATATATAACCGTTCGCTCTACGAAAGATCCGTACCCGAAGACTGGAAAGTTGCACAGGTCACACCAATATTAAAAAAAGGTAGTAGGAGTAATCCACTAAATTACAGGCCCATATCGTTAACGTCGATATGTAGCAGGATTTTAGAACATATATTGTGTTCGAACATTATGAACTACCTCCAAGAAAACGGTCTATTGACACACGGTCAACATGGGTTTAGAAAACATCGTTCCTGTGAAACACAACTAGCTCTTTATTCACATTAAGTGCTGAGTGCTATTGACAAGGGATTTCAGATCGATTCCGTATTCCTGGATTTCCGGAAGGCTTTTGACACTGTACCACACAATCGGCTAGTAGTGGAATTGCGTGCTTGTGTAATATCGTCTCAGTTATGTGAGTGGATTTGTGATTTCCTGTCAGAGAGGTAATGACGGAAATTCATAGAGTAAAACAGAAGTGATTTCAGGCGTTCCACAAGGTAGTGTTATAGGTCCTTTGCTGTACCTTATCTATATAAACGATTTGGGAGCCAATCTGAGCAGCCGTCTTCGGTGTTTGCAGATGACGTTGTCGTTCAGCGACTAATAAAGTCATCAGAAGATCAAAACATACTGCAAGACAATTAAAAAAAAATCTGAATGGTGCCAAAAGTGGCAGTTGACCCTAAATAACGAAAAGTGTGAGGTCATCCACATGAGTGCTAAAAGGACCTCGTTAAACTTCGGTTAAACGATAAATCAATCTAATCTAAAAGCCGTAAATTCAATTAAATATCTAGGTATTATAATTACGAACAACTGAAATTGGAAAGAACACATAGAAAATGTTATGGGGAAGGCTAACCTAAGACTGCGTTTTATTGGCAGGGCACTTAGAAAATGTAACAGACCTACTAAGGAGACTGCCTACACTACGTTTGTCCGTCCTCTTTTGGAATACTGCTGCGCGGTGTGGGATTCTAACCAGGTAGGACTGACGTAGTACATCGAGAAAGTTCAAAGAAAGGCAGCTCGTTTTGTATTGTCGCGAAATATGGGAGTGAGTTTCACAGAAATTATATAGGATTTAGGCTCGAAATCATTAAAAGAAAGGCGTTTTTCGTTGTGACGGAATCTTCTCACGAAATTCCAATCTCCAACTGTCTCCTTCGAATGCGAAAATTTTTTGTTGACACCGACTTACATAGGGAGGAACGATCACTACGATAAAATAAGGGAAATCAGAGCTCGTACGGAAAGATACAGGTATTCATTCTTTTCGTGCGCTATACGAGATTTAAGTAATAGAGAATTGTGCAAGTGGTTCGATGAACCCTCTGCCAGGCACTTAAATGTGATTTGCAGAGTATCCATGTAGATGTAGCTGTAGATGTAGATGTAGATGCCGGAGGACGCGAAATAGGAGGGCTGAAAATGCATATGCATACTTTGCTGCTGTGGATCAAGTTCATATTTCGTCGAATGCTTTTGAACAGACTCCAGTGGTTCCAACTAGTGCTTGAGAGCAAACATTGCGGTCGTGCCGCACTCCTAAGGGGTGCGATCAACTTCAATAGAGATGCAGCCCCGCAGTGTCCTTAGAGAAAGATTGGAACGTCCGGAAATGTCAGCAGCGTCCAAGGTTGTCAAGAACGTAGTCCTATAGTTCATCGCTCTACGAACAGTCTTCTTTAACTGCGAAATGCATGGGAATAAACGCCCCAAGGAAATGGGTGGTTTCATCGACGCCCTTTATACCACACCCTGAGGTATTCTCGTGTCAATTCTGAGCTGCGGTGTGTTCGAAATGTGTTCTTCTGTTACCCACAGGAAAACTCCATGAGTTCAACGCTATGCGTCATGGTTCTGACCTCCACCACAGAGAAGGGCTGAAATGTTGTTAAGTAGGAGTGTGACGACTTTCCCATCGTATGACACGTTCACCTTGGCGCTGGGTTACGTCCCACAGCAACACGATTTTGATCCGTTACAGAGGAAAGCTACAGACATCTTTGCGTCGAATTTCAAAATTCTGCGTCATAATGGAAGACGATTACAGAGTTTCGAAAATGTGGTCCTTTAATTGTGTTGCGAAGTGTACTTACGACCATCAGATTCCGAAGCGTGTCATATACACGATATTTCTATGTGTGGTAGAACCAAACTGGCAGAAAAACGACATACTGACGAATAAAGTAAAAACGACAAAAGCTTGTTACCCTGTCTTAAGGGCTATTAATTTCTCTTTCATTACAGAGAAATGATGGATATATTAAGGTAAAAGTTGCCTTTTTGTGCAGCCACCCATTCTGCTGTTACTGAAAGAGCTGAAAGCTTTCCTTTATGGCCTTCCCTGCACTGGCCAGATTCTTCTCTGAAGGCTCTATTCGCCTTCGGTCTTTGTAATACGATACCTTTACTACTTCATGATACAAAGGCCTAAATACGACAAAGCATCGTTTCATGATGAAAAAGGGGCCAATATTGCTTCATATGTAATTGGGCTGTAGAAGAGGGATGCCTATGGATACACAATTGAATAGTATGCTGTAAATTCATAGTTGCTTATGGCTGTCTGGAACTCTCCGAAGGTAATGCAGAGTAACATAGGTCGTTCTTTGTGCGTCAGAAGCTCCGCTCGGTGTGCGTTAGTCGATAGCGCTACTAATGCCACGCCAGGCTGTTCCGTAATTATGTCATGCAGAACAAGGCTCGCAGTAATTAATTACGCGCTTCCCTGGCGGGCTGCACGCTCCCATTTGTTTAGCGAATGCGCCGAACACCGGGCGCCCGTTTTCTTGCCCTCCCTTGTTCCTTTGTTCAACGGTAGCCCGTGCTGGGCGAGGGCACAGAAACTCTAATCAGTATAGCGAGCTACTTCTTCCGATCTGTGCACCGTTAAATGGATGTTCATTGGCTTTATTAAACAGTTCTTGCTGACCTCCAGACATTCGTTGTACACTGATTTGACAAAAGTCATGCAATATATCCGAGTATCGTGTCTCCTTTTTCCCGGCGTCGTGCAGCAGTTAGACGTGGCATGGACTCAATAAGTCATTGGAAATGCCCTGCAGAAATACTGAGCCACACTGCCTGTATAGCAGTCCATAATTACGAAAGTGTTGCCGGTGCAGGATTTTGGGCAAGAACTGACCTCTCGGTTACGTCCGATAAATGTTCGACGAGATTGTCCTCGATGGTGAGTGTTCATCGGAGGTGAGGATATCATCTGGAGTGCCCCAGAGAAGTGTGGAAGGTCCGCTGTTGTTTCCTATCTACATAAATGATCTTTTGGATAGGGTGGGTAGCAATGTGCGGCTGTTTGCTGATGATACTGTGGTGTACGCTAAGGTGTCGTCGTTGAGTGACTGTAGGAGGATACAAGATGACTTGGACAGGATTTGTGATTGGTGTAAAGAGTGGCAGCTAACTCTAAATATAGATAAATGTAAATTAAGTCCGCAGCTCGTGGTCGTGCGGTAGCGTTCTCGCTTCCCACGCCCGGGTTCCCGGGTTCGATTCCCGGCGGGGTCAGGGATTTTCTCTGCCTCGTGATGACTGGGTATTGTGTGCTGTCCTTAGGTTAGTTAGGATTAAGTAGTTCTAAGTTCTAGGGGACTGATGACCTAAGATGTTAAGTCCCATAGTGCTCAGAGCCATTTGAACAATTTTTTTCTTTTTTTTTTTTTTTGGAAATTAATACAGATGAATAGGAAAAATAATCCTGTAATGTTTGAACACTCCTTTAGTAGTGTAGCGCTTGACACAGTCACGTCGATTAACTATTTGGGCGTAACATTGCAGAGCGATATGCAGTGGGACAAGCATGTAATGGGAGTTGTGGGGTAGGAGGATAGTCGTCTTCGGTTCATTGGTAGATTTTTGGGAAGATGTGGTTCATCTGTAAAGGAGACCGCTTATAAAACACTAATACGACCTATTCTTGAGTACTGCTCGAGCGTTTGGGATCCCTATCAGGTCGGATTGAGGGAGGACATAGAAGCAATTCAGAGGCGGGCTTCTAGATTTGTTACTGGTAGATTTGATCATCACGCGAGTGTTACGGAAATGCTTCAGGAACTCAGGTGGGAGTCTCTATAGGAAAGGAGGCGTTCTTCTCGTGAATCGCTACTGAGGAAATTTAGAGAACCAGCATTTGAGGCTGACTGCAGTACAGTTTTACTGCCGCCAACTTACATTTCGCGGAAAGACCACGAAGATAAGACAAGAGAGAGTAGGGGTCTTACAGAGGCATTTAGGCAGTCATTTTTCCCTCGTTCTGTTTGGGAGTGGAACAGGGAGAGAAGATGCTAGTTGTGGTACGAGGTACCCTCCGCCACGCACCGTATGGTGGATTGCGGAGTATTTATGTAGATGTAGATGAGTGATGTGGGTGGTCAAATCATTTGCTCGAATTGTTCAGAATGTTCTTCAAATTAACCGCGAACAATTGCTGTCCTGTGAAATGACGTCGTTGTTTGTGAACATGAAGTCCATGAATGATTGCAAATGGTCTGCAAGTTGTTGAACGCAAGCATTCCCAGTCAGTGATCGGTTCAATTGGACCAGAGGACCCAATCCATTCGATGCACACACAGCCCACACCATTATGGAGTCACCACCAGCTTGCACAGTGCCTTGTTGACAATGTGGGTCCATGGCTTCGTGGGGGCTGCGCCATGCTCGGATCCTTCCACCAGCTCTTACCACCTGAAATCGGGACTCCTCTGAGCAGGCCACAGCTTTATAGTAGTCTAGGGTCCAACCGATATGGTCACGAGCCCAGCGGAGGCGCTGCAGCCGATGTCGTGCTGTTAGCAAAGGCACTCACGTCGGCCGTCTGCTTCCGTAGTTCACCAACGGCAGATTTCGCCACACTATACTAACGGATACTTTCATCGTACGTCCAAAAATGATTTCTGTGATTATTTATTGTACTTTTGCCAGTTAGCACTGACAACTGTACGCAAACGCCGCTGCTCTCAGTCGTCATGTGGAGGCCGTCGACCACTGCACTGTCCGTGATGAGAGATGATGACTGAAATTTGGTATTCGCGGCATACTCTTGACACTGTGGATCTCGGAATACTAAATTCCCTAACGATTTCCGTAGTGGAATGTACCATGCTTGTAGATCCAACTACCATTCCATGTTCAAGGTCTGTCGATCCCCGTCGTGCGGCCTTATACACGTCGAAAAACCCTTTGACATGGATCACCCGAATACAAATGACAGCTCCGCCAATGCCCTGCCCTTTGATATCTTGTGTTCGCAATACTCCTGCCATCTGTGTATGTGTATATCGGTGTCCCATGACTTTTGTGTATAGTGCTTAATAAAGGTAGCATCGACCTTTGATGTCGGTATCAAATATGCTAATGGATGTATCATACCGTAGTTGCAAAACTGGACTAGAATTTGGGAGGACGACGGCTCAGATACCCATCCGGCCATCCTGATTTACGTTTCCCGTGAAGTTGCTAAATCGTATGAGGAAAATTTCGGGATAGTTCCTTTGAAAGAGCATGGCCAATTTCCTCCCCCATCCTCCCTTAATCCGAACTTTTCGTCCGTCACTAATGACCTAGTCATCCACGGGATATTACACTCTTATCTTCATTCTTTTTTACATTCAGTTGCCGGCCGGAGTGGCCGAGCGGTT
Source organism: Schistocerca serialis cubense (assembly GCF_023864345.2). NCBI lineage: Eukaryota > Metazoa > Arthropoda > Insecta > Orthoptera > Acrididae > Schistocerca > Schistocerca serialis. Next base: position 319,315,678 of record NC_064645.1, on the reverse strand, counting down.
CTAGGCGCTTCAGTCTGGAACCGCGCGACCACTACGGTCTCAGTTTCGAATCCTGCCTCGGGCATGGATGTGTGTGGTGTCCTGAGGTTAGTGAGGTTTACGTAGTTCTGTTCTAGGGGACTGATCACCTCAGAAGTTTAAGTTCCATAGTGCTCAGAGCCATTTGAACCATTTTTTGCATTCAGTTTAACCAGAGCACCTACTGTACATTCTCTGCAATTTACAAAATTTTGAATACCCTTTCGAAGTAAATTTTCCGAATGACAGATCTGACGAATAAGCATCGACACAGTTACAACAAACAGTGCAGAAACAAAACAAATGGTGACCTGGACAGCTCGATTTGGAACAGTCATAACATATCTGAACTTTTCCTTCAAAACAGAAGAACACTGTTAAAGAAAGATGAACTTCTCACGTCATTATAAGAAGTTGATAACTCTGAAGGTATCTCTATAGTCATGCCGTTCGTAACAAAAAAGTATTTGAAAGTCATAGAAATAGAACTGATTCAAGTAACTATACATTATGGCAGTTGTAACACGAGGAAAATGGGTCTCACTGTATATTCCAAAAGTGAAATACAGGCAAAGGCTAGAGATCTACATCAGTACTGCACTGAAGAGTCCTTTGAACTCGGTACCACAGAGACTGGCTTGGAAACACAAAACGACAACTTTTATTCCTCCTCGCCCCTCCGCCATCAACACAAATTGTTCAAACTTTATTACAGCCTTTTACCTATTTCTTCGCCCTGGCATATATATTGCACATATCTCCTACTCCCATTTCTCTCTGTCGTCCTCCTCTTTCTCCCCTCCTGGCTGTCTAGAAGAATTATGTTAAAAAAGAAAGATGAGCTCCTCCGCCTCTCTATTCATCTGCACATTAAACTTATCTCTGCGCGTCTCCTTTTCTCTCCTCCTTCTTTCTCTATTCATCTCTTCCACCCTCTCTCTCCGTCCGTCTCATCCTCCTACCTATAGCTGTCCACCTCTCTCTGCGCATCTCCCTTTCTCTCTCTGTCCGTCCCGTACTCCCTCTATCTATCTGCTTTATGCTCTGTTCGGCAATACCCTTCCTCACGTATACCCCCTCGAATGAATTCCAATAAGACTTGCACAACACTTTCTCCAGCACATAAAGGGACTGATACAGCAACGAGATACGATACGAAGAAACAAGCAGTCTTAGTTGCGGTGTTAAAGTTTCTCAATTATTTCCCAATAACGCGTTTCAACTTTATGTAGGCATCTTCGGTTTGGCTGAAATCTGGTAGCGATGGGTACATGGGATACTCCGCATAAAATATCCCAGCAGGAAAATACACCTTGTCAAAGCTTTAAAAAAGCTTCGCGGTTTCTTTCTTACGGCATGTGGCGCAGCCCAATGCAAACCAAACGGGATGAGACCTAAAGTAAAAAATGGTTCAAATGGCTTTGAGCACTATGCGACTTATCTGAGGTCATCAGTCGCCTAGAACTTAGAACTACTTAAACCTAACTAACCTAAGGACATCACACACATCCATACCCGAGGCAGGATTCGAACCTGCGACCGTAGCCCTAAAGTAAAGCTTTACATCAGAAACATGTCGGAGAGGTAGTGCATATTCTGGTTAAACACATTCCTTTGACAAGGGGCATTTACCTGATGGGAAATTTTATGCGCGGAGGCTCATGTACCCATCGCTACCAAATATCAGCTAGTCCGAAGACGCCTAAATAAAGGTGAATCGCGTCACTGGGAAATAACAAAAAATTTTAAACTGGAATCAACACTGCTTATTTCTTCATACCTGCACATCAGTCGTGAAGGGCAGCCAGGAAGTCAGTTATTAACACCCTTTCTCAGTCGCATTCCCACCCCTGTGGCAGCTAAGTAGTCCTTACCCCCACAGTACTACTTTCCAGAGAATAAGTGGTGTAGTACTAGATCTGGTTAAAATGGATCCGGTGGCTTAGGAGGAAATGTGAACCCCCCCCCCCCCACACACACACGGTTGTGTGTGTGTGTGTGTGTGTGTGTGTGTGTGTGTGTGTGTGTGTGTGTGTGAGCGCCCCTAAGAGTAGTCAGGCGCATTTTCTCTGGTGCTTTGGTGGATATATGCAATTTCGTTTTTGGAATGTGCAGCTCGAGTCAGCCCAGACAAATCTACTCATCAAATCTTTCATGCGACTTCCGGAGTCGTTGAAGAGCGTCAGTTTGTTTACTGACTTTTGTCAACGGCCTGGCTGCATTGGTAACACCGGTTCTCGTTAGATCACCGAAGTTAGGCGCTGTCGAGCGCTGTTGGCAAGCGGGGTGCACTCAGCCCTTGTGAGGAAAATTGAGAAGCTTCTTGATTGAGAAGTAGCGGCTCCGGTCTCGTAAACTGACATACGGCCGGGAGAATGGTGTGCTGACCACATGCCCCTCCATATCCGCATCCAGTGACGCCTGTGAGCTGAGGATGACACGGCGGCCGGTTGGTACCGTTGGGCCTTCCAAGGCCTGTTCGGACGGAGAGAGAGAGAGAGAGAGAGAGAGAGAGAGAGAGAGAGAGAGAGAGAGGAAGAAAACAAAATGATTTTTAAAGTAGAATTTTACGTGTCCATTCGATAGAACGGTCCCAAATTAGTCCGGTATGGTATTAGATTTTCCTGTAAGAGTTAAAAGGAACATCAACATAATAAGATTAAAGAACTAAATAGAAAGCATTGTATGTGAAGACTTCAATCCTGATATCATCTCGGATGCTTCTGATTGAGAGCGCTTTGGTTTACCGATTGCCAGTTTTGCTGTGATCCCCACAATAACATTCCATAAAATGGCTCTGAGCACTATGGGACTTAACATCTGAGGTCATTAGTCCCCTAGAACTTAGAACTACTTAAACCTAACTAACCTAAGGACATCACACAATAACATTCCAAACAACGACAAATTGACATGTTGTAATGGTAATTGCCATTTATTTCAAAAACGTTAGCACCATGAAATGCATTTGACATTGAGGTTTAAACGGCACCAATCCTTATCAGCCTAAGAAGGAAACATAAAATTTCACAGCTTCATAAATGCTGAATCAGTTACACTGTTCGCAGAGAATCTATAGGTTGAACATTAGAAAGAAGTTACAAGGACACATAGTAGATGAGAAATTCCTTTCCTAAAATATCTTACCTCTCTACGAGTCTAGCGTTTCTTAACGAAGTGCTGAGAACAATTACTATCACAGCGGAGAGAAATGAAGGCCAACATATGGCGTCAAAGTATCTAGCGCCGGAAAGAGAGGGCTATGTTTAAAGCAGACAGTTAACTCTAAGACGCACTACAAGCAGTGTTGTAATGTTCCTCACGGTGTTATCAAAATGGAAAAACCCATGTGCTATACACAAACATTTCCAAATTCCAAGAAAAACAAAGGCAAATCCGAGCGTTGTTAGATATGAAACTAGCAAACTCGGAAGGCACATAATATTCAACTCTCTGTTGACAGTGGCAGTGATAGTAAATTTGTGTCACTGGCTAATATATTCAGCGAAGTAGTCCTAACAGCAGCTACTGTATTTTTGTCGCTATTTTCAGCTACTGTTAGGAAGAATTCGTTTAATATTGCGGCTAGTGATTTGCACTTCATCTCTGCCGTCTCACTCCTACTGCCATGAAGGAGTCGTATATCTTTTGCCTTACCGAGTTCTTGCTAAAGAAGCGATGAGTAAACTGCAGAAAAACTCAGTATGTTTTTATAAAGAAATGAATTCCCGCTGTGTCGAAATAAACAGAGTGAGCTGAGTGTACCACTCTGACAGTTGGGGAATATGCGTTGCTTCCAACAGAGGGTAATTTCGGTCTCCAAAAAGTTGACTAAACAAGAGAATAGAAGGTGTTCAGCGATACCACAGTATAGTGAAATTAGCCGTAGTGGCTGGGGTTGGACGAAAACATGGAAACACAGCGTGAAATACAAGTTTGAACATAAATACAGATGCTAGCCAAGCTTGCAGTTTGTGCTGTTGTTCTTGATCACGAACGGCACCCATGTAATGTCCTCAATACGTTGCAAGTATCGGTTGTGGTCATAACCGTGTTCTGTGTAGCTGTGACTGCACTGTGTTGGAGCAAAGCGAAATCGAATCCGAAGTTCAAATTCTTGATGATCGTATCGTGGGTGCTTCCGTGAAAAAAAAAAAAAGCCGGAGTGTTTGGTGTTTCAAGAGGCACCGTAGCGAAGATTTATACCGCATACAAGAAAAGCCCAAAAGTATCATCTACTAGGTCACAACAAGGACGAAAGTGTGTGTTTAGTATCGTGACAGACGGTCATTGACAAGGATTGTGACGAAAAAAAATCTGGGAAAGTCACTGCAGAACTGAATGCCAGAGTCGCGAACCTGTGAGCGCAAGAACAGCACGAAGGGATCTTCAGAAGCAGGCAACTGCAAGGAGAGTTGGAATTTCAGAGGCAATCATCAATGTTGCAAGTGCCCGTAACAGGAAAGCGTGGTGTCTAAGCCACAAAACGTGGACTATGGAGCAATGGAATAATGTCATTTGATGAAACGATTCTTGTTTCACACTGTTTCCAACTTCTGGCCGAGTTTACTTCCCAAGAATGAGACATGGCAGTGCTTCAGAGATGATTTGCGCGGCCATGTCGTGGAATTCCATGAGCCCCATCGTTATCTGCAAGGCCTTTTTATAGCTAACGCTTACGTGATAATTTCGGCTGATCAGGTCTATCATATGGTACAATGTTTATTCCTAATGGCAGTGCTGTGTTCCAAGATGTCAAAGCCCCCGTTAACACAGCTCGCATCGTCCTGGACCTGTTTTGTGAGCACGTCTTTTGTTGGGTCTCCCCTGATCACCACGGTCGCTAGATCTCAATATTATTTAACCTTTGTGGTCTACTTTGGAGAGATGAGTGCTTGATCGCTATAGACGGCCATCAATGTAACTTGAACTTGCCACTATTTTGCAGGTGGAAGACATGAGATTGCCTTGAAACCCATGCAGCATCTGTACAAGGTGTGGCGCTGAAATCCGGTCAAACTTCAGTTTGAATTGCCCGCCATATCGTAGCTCCGCCGGAGGTCGCTATTGGTAGTCTTGAAAGCCATAAGCATCTAGTAAACTGTAAAACCTCAAGACGTACTAGACATTACGGACAAGTGCAGAGTACAGCCGAAGAGCCACGATTATCGGAAGTTTTTTGAAGGACATCATCTTTCCGCCAGTGACTGTTATAAGTTCTTATTAAACTATTACAATGTTGGCCTTAGACCACTATCAAGTGCTGATATTATGGCCTAAGGCCGAAACTGCAATAATGTAATAAAAACTTATAACAATCACTGGAGGAAATATGATGTCCTCCAAAAAAAATTTTATGACTGTGAATCCCAACTACAACAAGTTATTATCGAAAGTCTTCGAGCTGGGCGTTCGCCCACTGAAATAGATCGATTCTTTGGGTATCCGAAATCAACTGCTTATGATATTGTGGCCAAATATAATGCCTCGGAGAAGTCTGGGGATATTTCCGCTAACCTCATTTGAGGAAACGCATGTCACGAACTGCAGCAGTCATCGAAAAGGCTCAGGCGCTGTTTTCTGGGGACCTGGGCCAACGGCTGAGGAAACTAGCGTCTATATTGAATGTCAGCAAACGAACAATGTCTCTGACTGCAGAGGACGACCGCATATGAGCCGTTTAGTCCAAAACTGGCTCTAGGATAACGCTGGCATGTACTGCTCAAAGGAGTTCTGGGCCCTGAATAGCTCGAATTTGAACCGCCTCGACTACTGTGTTCGAAAGTAGTCTGGAGAGTTACCAATAACTAAAACGAGGCACCCTAATGTCGAATCTCTATGCAGCGGTGTCGAAGCAGCATTCGCCAATATGGACAACGCTGTTTTAAAGAGTGCGTGCGATCGCTTCAGGACAAGACTGGAGGCTGTCATTGAGGCTGAAGGGGGTTACATCGAGTGATGTTACTTGTCTGCAAATAGGATTTTCACGTATATGTATGAAGATAGTATCTATTCCCGAAAGAACAGATACCATTAATGACCGTGCAGCTTCTCTAGAATGAAACGATAATTAAATCGACACCCTAGCTGCAAACAGGCGTTGATATACATCATTGGGGACAGGTTGAAAATGTGTGCCCCGACCGAGACTCACGGGGAGCGTGCAAGGGATAAGTCCCTGCAGGCGCCCTATCCTCTGTGCCCTCGGTGTCGATTTAACTATCATTTCATTTTCATTCGTATTTTGTTTTAATAAATTTACTTTTAGAAAAAAGTTTCATTTGTCCGGTTTTAAGCGCTGCACCCTGTACCTATCCATTCCGAGACAGTTGGAAGCTGTCTTGAATATCAACGGGTTTGCTGAACCATATTGGGCATGGTAATGTGTTGTGTTTTTGGTGTTTCCGTATATCTATTGACACCCTGACTGTGCATTTCTCTGACGATCGTTCTTGAAAAACAGAAATTAACTGCTCGTTTCCGAGTCACTCGGAATGATTCACTGATCTAGCAACATACATAAAATGTTGCCAGGAGAAGAGCTAGTTCTTCCACGTAATCTGTATTGGATCTTATTGGTATGCCATTAGAATTTGTCTTTTCATTGTTAAACTATTTAAGTCCATTTTGTGTTGTTACCTCGTGCAGACGACTTATTTCGTTAACGTCAGTAAGTATGAACAAATTAGCCAAGAAAAAAACATAATTTTATAATTTCCTCTCTGAAACGGGTCGTGCATTTTTCCAGCTCTATCTCGTTTCCTAACTATTTACTACAACTTGAAGCACGTGAAATTGAAGAAGATTAATGTGTCTTCACTAGAAATGCTGTAAGACTGCATAATTCAATCCCTCTTGTAAAAGATGGGCTCCACTTTCAGTAAATCACTATTGACGAAGCATCAGACATTTATTAAAAAGAATCTAGGGAAGAGTGGCAATCTTGCCGTTGGCCGGCTAACACTCCAGCGGCAAGAAAACGAAGCGTAAAAGGAAAAGCCGACTGCTCGAAGAAAGCAGCAAACGTGGAGCAACATTTTATTTGCTCCTTGTCTTTGGGAGCCGAAGCTTCAGCACTGAGTACAACAGTTCCCTCCTGCCCTTTTTCGCCAGTATTCTTCCCGTGAGAGTTCCGGCGTCAATCTTGCTCGGCCTCTTCGGCCGTTTGGCGGTAATCTTGTTTATGGTGCAGAGTTACGTTAACCCGATTTTCTTCGAGACAAAGACGAGAGAGTTCGCAACTAAAGTAAACGGCATTACAGTGATTCTGCGAAATTTCTCCCTCACGCATGAACTTGAAGTTTCCGGTGCTGCAACCATTGTCTTTTATCGTTACATTTTACGCTTTGTTAATAACGCCATAACAGCTCTTTATCGATGTAGTTAGCATATTTAAAGATTGACAAAGTTCTTTGGCTATATTCAAGCAACTGGTCAAACCGTACATTAATTTCATAATTTTTTTGGCGTCCACAGATGATTTACCTTCATTATGGTAACTCTGTTATCGAAAGTGGACAGATGTGAGGCTCTACACTTTTGTGCTCTAGGAAATCCGTCCATTCAATTATAGTCAACAGCATACAGATGAAAGAAAATTATGGCGTAATAGACATAATAGGCGGTACACGTTCTTTTTATATAAAAAAGTCCTTAGCTGCACATTTCGATCTCAGATCTTCTGCACGGAGGGGAATTATCAGAAAGTGAGTGAATAATGCTTAAGTTCTACTTAAAGAAAAGCGAATGGTTAGATATCTGAAAGTTGTAAGGAAACATCAAAATTTGAAGAGCGGTATTGGTGTATACTTTGTGGTTCCGGTGAACTGAAATAGGAACAACACCAAGAGCTACAATCGATCGATTGTCTTTATTGGTATGAGGAGAAATATTTATAAATAACTGTGTATCATATACCTTAAAAAATGTCAGTGTTACGTACCAGGGGCGATGAAAAAATTATCGTTTGAGGACGTTGACTTACCGCATATGCGACGTAGGGCGATTCTGATGCGTGTATTAAGCATCGACACGTAGGCAAGGGATTAGTGTCGCATTCGTATCTTTCCAACGTGTATACGGTAGATGCAGAAACGTAAACTATGGCGACGTATTTACCAGTTGCATCCATTTAACGTGCTGTTATTCTTTTCTTAGCTGCCGAGCGATAAACTCCGCTAAAAATCCATCGGAGAATGAAGAATGTGTGTGGGGCGTGTTTGTCGGTATGGTATGGTGCGCCAAGGGTTACCACTGCTTCATGATAACGCACGTCTCCACATCGCTAAGCCGAGCAGTGTAGCCACGCGGTCTAGGGCGCCTTGTCACGGTCTGTTCGGCTCCCCCCATCGGAGGTTCGAGTCCTCCCTCGGGCATGGGTGTGTGTGTGTGTGTGTGTGTGTGTGTGTGTGTGTGTGTGTGTGTGTGTGATGTTCTTAGCGTAAGTTTTAGATTAAGTAGTATTTAGGCTTAGGGACCGATGACCTCAGCAGTTTAGTCTCATAAAACCTTACCATCAATTTCCACATCGCTAACATCGTAACGCAAAATTTATGGCAACTCAATGGGAGACACTCGAGCAAAGGCCCTGTAGTACTGATCGCTCTCCAAGCGATTATCACGTCTTCAGTCCCTTAAAAAACGCTTTCAAGGATCGACAGTTCCTGTCAGACGAGGATGTGTAGCAGGCAGATACGGTCAACCGCGTCGTCATGAGCGCCCGTACAAAGTCCCGATCTTTACACACTGCAATCTAGCCACTTTTACGAATGATGATGAAATGTGATGAGACATAAACACATAAACATAAAAACCCAGTCCCCGAGCAGAGAAAATCCCCACCCCGGCCGGCAATCGAACCCGGGTCCCTGTGCTCCAGAGGCAGCAACGCTAGCCACTAGACCACGAGCTGCGTACGGCAGATACGCACTTCTTCGCGCAGCAGGACACTGTGTTTTAGCAAACGGGTGTCTCCAGTCAAAATTCAGATGGTTCAAATGGCTCTGAGCACTATGGGACTTAGTACCTGAGGTCATCAATCCCCTAGAGCTTAGAACTACTTAAACATAACTAACCTAAGGACAGTACACACACCGATGCCCGAGGCAGGATTCGAACCTATGACCGTAGCGGTCGCGTGGTTCCAGACTGAAGCGCCTAGAGCCACTCGGCCACAGCGGCCGGCTGTCTCCAGTCCTGTGCGTCGGTGCAGCAAGAGTTGTTGAGCAACTCTCAAGTATTAATGTGAGGAAGATAGACAGCTGGAAGGTAATAAGGAGCTGAACAGTGCGAACAACTAACCCCAGTAACCGCCGGGTTTGGCCGTTCGATTCCTGAACAAGCTTTTGCTAGTTCCGTGACTTACATTGTGCTTGATGAACCACTTGTTTTCGTATTGATTGCTGGAGAGAACGACAGCAGTCAGTGTAAGAAATTTACGTTTTCCCTTGCTTAAACACCAGTGTAGTTCAGGACAGTTGCTGCTATTGATTAAAAAGTATGACGTCATCGGGAGTAGGGAGGAGAAGGAGGAGGACATTAGCAATTAACGTCCCGTCGACAACTAGCTCATTAGAAACGGAGCCCAAACTCGGACTACAGAGGGCTTTGGGAGGAAATCTGCTGTGCCCTTTCAAGGGAACCATCCCGGCATTTGCTTGAAACGATTTAGGAAAATCACGGAAAGCCTAAATCAGGGTGGCCGGAAGCGGGGTCGAACCGTCGTCCTCCCGAATGCCAGTCCAGTGCACAAACCACTGCTCCACCTCACTCGGTACGGGAATACTGTTTTCTTTGGTCCTAAACGTACATCATCTGATGAGTCATAGCATACATGACCATCCATATTCATGTCTTCAAATCATAGAACTTGTGTTTTCTGTAGAGGTTTAAGTGTTTCAGACTTTGTTTTAATAAGATCCAGCACTACTTTCGGAATTGCAGGGCTTTACTTTAACTGTTTCGCCCATGCGTGAAGTGTTGATCCGCAAGGGAAAGGTTAGTCCTCTTCCCGCAAGTAAGTGTAAGCTCTGGGTGAGAGAACTGTTAAGATGAGGTCATTAGCAATCTCGTCAGAGCCCCATTTAACTCTCTTTTTATTACTAAGTAAAGATCGAATCTGATCTGGTGTGAAACACTGAGACAAGATTCTGTTCACATTACCTCTAATTTATTGTTTTGTTGCAGAAGAAGCACATCTACAACGTACTTCAAACACTTGGCTTTTAGGACCTTGATACTTATTTTCAAAGCGTAGTTTTTTTCCTCGGCAGATTTACTTTAATCTATTTCCTCTTTAACGGTAACGTCTAGGTCAAGAAGTACCTCTGTGCTTTTCGTCTGATCAAATTTAATTTTCTTTGGAGATATAGCTCCTAAATTAGACGGTGCTCTCATTCCTAATCATGTCTCTTCACATAGGCGATCTCTTGGCTGATGTTACCTATTAATAAAGCAAATGTCCGCAGCCCGTGGTCGTGCGTTAGCGTTCTCGCTTCCCACGCCCGGGTTCCCAGGTTCGATTCCCGGCGGGGTCAGGGATTTTCTCTGCCTCGTGATGACTGGGTGTTGTGGGATGTCCTTACGTTAGTTAGGTTTAAGTAGTTCTAAGTTCTAGGGGACTGATGACCACAGATGTTAAGTCCCATAGTGCTCAGAGCCATTTGAACCATTTTTGAATAAAGCAAATAAGTTTTAGAATAGCGTTACTTTGTGTTGTTATTGTTATGATTGCTGTTTCTGTAGAATTGAAACGTTTGCAATCGCTGTGAAAACAATGCGTAAATAATTCCAAAACCGATAATTCATAGAAACGTGTTTCTAGAGTGGATATCTGCAATTACTTGCAAATTACGCTTGCTGGTGATTGTGAAAACCTCGAGTGCAAATCCATGCCAATTTGGAATTTTTTGTGATGGCACAACGTCACCCTACAATTTCTTCTGGAAGGTAGACTCTGAAGTTCAGTTTTTAATATCACTTTGTAAACTTCGGGGAGGAAGTGATTTGAACAAATCCCTGCGTTATTTACATTAACGTGATCTGTTGTTTTACAGGGGGCACCCATTTGGGCTTTACTCTGTCTTTCGGAAAGCGTTGATAAACGACATCCGCATTCCTATATGAAGCATTTTTGCATTCAGCAATTCGAGAATGATTTCTACTTTTGCTCATAGTACTACTAAACGGCCAGCGACGAGAATAGCTAAAAAGCAACTATACCCTATTTATTTCAACAGAGGGATTTGGGAATTTCCTTGCGTTAACAATGTACGTGTAGCGTTCTAGCTTCCCGTTACTCGCTTTCCGTATTCCTAATGACGTCACGCCGGTTCACCAGCAGTATGCGCGGGAAGCCAATATGGGCTGCCCTGCAGTGTAATTATTGGTTACGTAGTAAGTGCCGCACAGTGCTGAAATGTCCCATTAGTACGTTCATTACTTGTTTCATTCTGTTCTCCGATGTCGGTAGCCACAAGAGCTGCACGTCATAGTTTGGCCCTGAGCTGACCTGTCAAGTGTTTGCTGTAGGTTAACAAAAGAGGTGAAGATTAGTCTTTGTTCTTGTCGATGTGAGGCTCATTTGAGATTCATTAGATTGCCACATCGGTTGTAAGGTGGTCGGGAAGGTTCGTGTCGTCTCTTGTACTAGGAACAATACTAATGTTAATCTAAAGCGATGTAGGAAAAAAAAAAGACGAAATCGAAATAAAAATAGTCCAGCAGGGAGTCAAACTCCTACTCGCTCTAAATAATAGTTAATTGCTGAGGCACCCCTTTGGGAGCTTTGAATGAGACAGGGTTACTTTTAGACTGTAGATGTGAAATGGTGAGAAATGAGACGGACGTCTGATCCTGTGTCCAATGTAGCAATCACAATTTCACTAATATTTTGCACTGCAATACCATAAAAATGAACGACCAAATTCATTCTAAAACAGTCGCTGTTGGAATTACACACACGCACACACACACACACACACACACACACACACACACACACACACACACACACAGACCAGTTAGAGTTAGAGAGAGAGAGAGAGAGAGAGAGAGAGAGAGAGAGAGAGAGAGAGAGAAAGTGGAAGAAATCAGCACTTCAATGAAATCAAAGAAAATACTCGTGTTTTCGAATTCTGAAGTTTTTAACGCCTGCTAACCGTTTACGATTCTTTGCATAGGGCTTTTAAACTACGGTAAGGGTGTTCACGCCTCAGAATTTGCAGCTTGTATGGATGTCAGTTAATTCTTGAATCAAATCTTCGTTACACGTAGTTTATTTCAATATATTCATATAGTCGGCAGGTATGAGGCATAAACTAGTTTCATTTAGTGAGGAACACTTGAAAGATTGTAAGAAAACCGAAATATTCTGGTAGCTTGCAGATTTTTTTTTCTACTCCGTGGTGAATCCGACAAATCTTCTGTGTTTATATGCGACTGCTACGTGAAGTGATAGTAACAGCTTTTTTCTTTCTCCGAGGTTATTAGGAATACTTCAGCAGTCCTTTTTCTGTTCACGTAAACTAAAATGATATTTGAATTGAAAAAGTTTATTCGTTTCCTTCGCGGATTATAACGCGCTGCATGTCTTTCTCTGCAGACGAAATCGAGGCTTAAGTTTTTCTCTTGCGGATGCAGGAAAGTTTCGAAACCAGTTAATCCATAAAATAATAAAGGGTGACTTGACACAGCAATCTATAGTTACATTTAATGCCAGAGAATAATTTTATAAGGTGTAGACCACCTTCTAAAGGCTATCTGTAACCTAGGCTCTGCGGAGGGTAGAGTGTGGTAGAGAAAACCAGTAGTTGACACTGACGATTTTTCGCACCATGAGACAATTATGTCCGATGAAAAATTGATGTGTTAGTAGAGATATGAGGCTATTTTAGTTCGCTTTTTCTAGTGGAAAATACCCTGTGTAGCCGGTTGCGTATGTTGCAGCTACCTAAAGGGAAGAAGTTGAGTGTTTGTAAAGAAAGCTGTTAGGTGCAGAAACAAAATTGATGCTTGGGAAGAGATCGATGCAGTTTAGTTTCATACTTTTGGATGCAACTTTACTGTAAATGGAAATAACGCAACGGGTGAAAAATAACTCTCATTAGAAAATATTATGTCATATTATATATATTAATGGTGTCAGAAAATATATTCTGTATTGATTAATGGAGCCTACCATGACAGAAACATTTATGACATGTTAAAATTGTTTAACAGACAGCATTACCGACGGTAAACAGGCACTCAACCAACAATTGATGTATAACAAATGTTGTCAGCACCAAATCCGTTTTCCCTGCACTTCAGTACTAAGCAGTCGCCGTTATATTAACTGGGGTAAATGATATGATCGTCAGACGTTCCATGATATTTGTGTTGTGGACTGGCAAGACAGCCAATCCACAGTGACGGGTAACCGAAAGGCACGCGCTTAAACTCACGCAGGCTGGCGTGAGGTCTGAAACAGCATTCGCAACGAATGCTATAAAGAAAAGTACGTAGCTGCTGGAATACTTAACTTTAATCCACAATTGGTGAACATTGGTCTTGTTACTGTACATACTTCATTAGATACATAGCAAAGGATAAATGGCGCCTTGCTAGGTCGTAGCAATTGACTTAGCTGAAGGCTATGCTAACTATCGTCTCGGCAAATGAGAGCGTAATTCTCGGAGAACCTTTCCTAGCAGAGTCGGCTGTACAACTGGGGCGAGTGCTAGTAAGTCTCTCTAGACCTGCCGTGTGGCGGCGCTCGGTCTGCTATCACTGATAGTGGCGACACGCGGGTCCGTCGTATACTAATGGACCGCGGCCAAGTTAAAAGCTACCACCTAGCAAGTGTGGTGTCTGGCGGTGACACCACAATTTGCTTTGCGCAAAGCGTTGGCAGGCATCCTCAATTTGAAAATGGCACATGTATTTGTGAAAGACGCCTACGACCGTTTGCATGAGCAAATATTACTACAAAATTTCTGGTTATTGGTTAACTGTAAGTTGAAAGTTTGAATAACTTAACTGGAATGGTAACGAAAATAAGACGTCGCTGTGAGACAAAGAATTTTATATAACAACAACATTTTACAAGTTGCGACATTGTTGCGAATAAAATAGTGACCCGTATATACAATAAGTATCCTTTAATTTACGTCTATGGCCACAAACTTTTTGTTAACAGATTACCGGTTTCGGTCTACAATGACCACCATCAGATCTGTTTTTTATAAAACAGATCTGATGATGTTCATTATAGACCGAAATCGGTAATCTGTTAACTAAAAGTTTGTGACCATAGACGTAAATTAATGGAAACTTAACAACATTTAATTTAATAAAATCATGAAAATAACTCCTTAATCACTCACTTTACTTAATGGTACGGTTATATGAAATGTTGGTCCGTCATCAGTGATACAAAAAAAATAGCAATTTTATGCAACCTGACTGTATGTTTTAACTAAGATGACTATAGGAGCCATCACGCAGAGCGTCCTTACTCACCAGAGTCTCAGCAGAGAATGCCTCACCGTCTCCCCTCGTCAGGGGTCCACACACGGTGGCCGGAAGGACTCAGGCAGTTAGCACAGCGGCTATTTGCCAACCTAACGGGGCCTGCTAACGCGCGGGGACTTATGTCTCTCTGGTCCAGTGCAGTCGCATTCTACTTGGTACAACGGTTGGCTAAACTGCATCTCCACATTCAGAGAACTCACAGCAGACAGCCCACGCATACGTCAGCAGAAGACCAGCATTCATTCACATTTTTAGACTATACTAAGAGTGATAATATAACATAATTCTGGATTAAAATCCCTGAGTGTCGGAAGGCACCCAGGTGTGTTTTGAGCATGTGACTCTTGTAACAAGCCATGTAACCGATCACATGGAGCCGTTACAGCGTATGACGGGACGTGGAGTCAGCGTACCGCTCTCCCAGCCTTTGCCAGCTTTCCAGACCTTGGAGCCGCTCTTCTCGCTAAAATAGCTCCTCATTTGGGACCACGAGGCTGTCTGCACCACGTTCCTGTTCTCACACCAAGGAAACATCTCTGCAAGTACCGCGAATTGAACCCAGGTGGACTCAGATACAAAGGAAGACATAATGGTTACACGATCTAGTCACACTAATGCGACCAGCGTCTTTGTTAAACAACAACGTGCAACAACCACGCACATCTGCAGGTGGCAGCACTGGCAGTGGAGGGTATATAACAAGTGTCGGGGGGGGGGGGACCGGAAGAAGGGTAGTCGTTATAGTAATGCGGAAACTGAGCGATTTATCTGACGTCCAAAGGGGCATGATCGTTGGCTTTCGAGCTAAGGGTGGAAGCATTTTCGAAACGGCTACGTTTGTAAGCCGTTCGCGTGCTGCCATGGCTAAAACATATCGTGCATGGCGTAATTGGCAGAACCCAAAACCAGCGCCGAGGCAACTGAGGTGCACCACGGGTCATAGAGGACAGGGGTGAACTACGGTTACGGAGAAGTGTAAGAGCGAACGGACGTGCAGCTGTTGAGCAGCTGAGAGGCCAGATGAACCAATGGGCTACCAAAAGTGTTTCCTCAACGACTGTTCTGCGAACTTTCCTGCATATGAGCCTCCGCAGCAGACGCCAGTTCCATGCACCCATAATGATTGCGGTTCATCGGCAACCACACATGTACTGAGTGGCGACAGGTGGTGTTTTCATACGAATCACGTTCTATAATCCATTGTACAGATGGTCTTTCGCGCGTCTGCAGTCAAACATTCTGTAACAATCGTCTGAAGGGTCTAGGTCGGAGAGACTTACCTGATCTCGTGATTCTGGAACGCACACTGGATCAGCACAAGTTTACACCTATCACTGGGGACTATGTCCACCCCTACATGCTCTTTGTTTCTCCTCTGCATGGTGGCGTCTACCAGAACGACAATGCAACATGTCACTCAGCTCGCAATGCACGTGTGTGTTTTGGCGAGCACCAGGGTGAGTTTACCGTACTTTCCTGGCCACCAAACTTCCCAGATTTAATCCCAATCGAGAATCTGCTTGGCTTTCGCTCTATAAATTCTTAATAGAGATGGGCAGACTCGTTCATCCCTGGGAAGTTCACTGGTGATCGCTCTTTTTTGGGAAATGTTCACTTTTACTCGTTCACCGTTCATTTGTGCTTGGTGTACGATTCTCATGTAAAACTGAAAATTAGTAGCATAGGTGACTGAAGACGGAAGGCGGCAAGAGCGGGCACTTGCCTCCGCCATGGAGTACAGAGTTTTTATTCACAACAGAATTCTCACTCACTTGTAATTTTCGTGATTCTGCAAAACCTCTCGTTTAGCCAACTGTAGCGTTATGTGCCTGATCGCAGTGAACTAATATAAGGTGGCGTACGAGAAACCGCACCAGAGTACAGACTGCTCGCCAATTACGCAGGATTTGTTGACAGCTACGAGCAGAATAGATAAACACGTAATAATTAGGGAGTGAAGAAATAACAAATAAGCTAATGCAGACAACAACTTCGAAACAATGGATGACGAGTGGTAGGCTACAATAAGCAGTCTAGTACAGTCTAGTGATGATGGCAGATTTTTCGTACGCCACCCTGTCTCACTGAAATAATATTGTAGAAGTAATCATATTCTCTTTGCAAAATGTGACACCAGTCAAGTGGTTCAATTGACTTTGAGCACTATGGTACTTAACTTCTGACGTCATCAGTCCCCTAGAACTTAGAACTACTTAAACCTAACTAACCTAAGGACATCACACACACCCATTCCCGAGGCAGGATTCGAACCTGCGACCGTAGCGGTCGCACGGTTCCAGACTGTAGCGCCTAGAACCACGCGGCCAACCCGGCCGGCGACACCGGACACTCAATTATGGAACACGGACTTCATTTGGTTGTAAGTCGGTCTGCCTTCCATAAAAATGAACGTGCTCTTTTACCCTGGATCAATAAAAAACGGAAAACCGTCACTCGTATGTGCCGTGCCGACTTCCTTTGCATTTGTAATAACAAAAAAAACTTGCATTTTTACAAGTATTTCTTCTGCTGTTTATCGAAATAGTGAAGTAAGCTTATATGCCGTTTTGTTACCTGATAAGATGTATGTAT
Source organism: Schistocerca serialis cubense (assembly GCF_023864345.2). Taxonomy (NCBI): domain Eukaryota; kingdom Metazoa; phylum Arthropoda; class Insecta; order Orthoptera; family Acrididae; genus Schistocerca; species Schistocerca serialis. The sequence continues at coordinate 319,298,557 of NC_064645.1, read as the reverse complement.
TAGGTACCACGTAATTTACGTAATTATAAAATACATTTTAAATATCGGTCGTGGACGCTGGTAGAATACGAGAAAAACCAGAAGTTCAGAGTTCAAAAAAGGTTTTAAACAGATCTAGAATGGTCAGCGAACGAAGCGAACAACTCTATACTGAACTAACTATGAGCAGTCGGCATTGGAACTGCGACGAGTGGCCACGCGAAGGAGGACGAGAGCGGCCAAGCGAGACCGAGACAGACGGGAACGGCAGCGAGGCTGGAACGAGACCGCCCGACGTGCCGTTGCGGGAACGAGACTGACCGTTTCCCGTTCCAGGGAACTGTAAGTGGAAAGCTGCAACCGAAGTGAACTATGAAAGACCGTTCCTCAGAATTCGTTCATCGTTCGTTGCGTTCATCTTGATGAACCGTTCGTTTGGGCCCTTTATTTCGCGAACGACCCATCTCTAATTCTTAACCGAGAAACATAGAGCAGCTGCCCAGGGCAATGGAGTCGGCATGGCTCCACATTAATGTCGGCGCCTACCGGAACGCCACTGACTCTCGTCCTGCCCCTTTCGAAGGAGTCCGCGCTGTAAGAGGTAGTTATCCAGCTTTTTGAAACATGATCACATTAATGTACACAGCATATATTGGCACACAGTTTTTCCCTAGACGAAGTCAGAAAGGATTCGTATAATAGTAAAGAATGTGCTTTTTTAACTTTACTAACGTTCAACGGTGGGACTCCAAAACGTAAGCTACACGTTATTATCACTGAAGACTAAGGACTCTCATGGTTATGATGGAGTGTCTAGTAGATTATTAAAGTACTGTGCTGCACATGTTAGCCCTGTATTTAGCCATATTTGTAATTTTTCCTTTAGGAATGGTAAGTTTCCTGAGCGATTAAAGTACTCAGTAGTAAAGTCGCTTTATAAAAAGGGAGAAAGGGATAATGTAGATAATTTTAGACCTATTTCTATGCCATCAGTGTTTGCAAAACTTATCGAAAAGGCTGTGTATGTAAGGTTAATTGATCATTTTATATCATACGATTTGCTATCAAATGTACAGTTAGGCTTTAGAAGTCGTTTGACAACTGAAAATGCTATATTCTCTTTTCTCTGTGAGGTACTGGATGGGCTAAACAAAAAGTTTCGACCGCTTGGCGTATTTTTTGATTTAACAAAGGCAGTTGACTGTGTTGATCACACAATATTGCTCCAGAAGTTGGACCATTACGGAATAAGGGGAGTAGCTCACAATTGGTTCACCTCTTACTTTAGCAACAGGCAGCAAAAGGTCATCATTCACGATGTTGATAACGGCTGTGATGTGGGATCTGAGTGGGGTACTGTCAAGTGGGGGGTGCCCCAGGGATCAGTGTTGGGGCCGCTCCTGTTCCTTATTTGTATAAATGATATGCCCTCTAGTATTATGGGTAACTCTAAAATATTTCTGTTTGCTGATGACACTAGCTTGGTAGTAAAGGATGTTGTGTGCAACATTGACTCGGTTTCAAGTAGTGCAGTACATGACCACAGTTCATGGCTTGTAGGAAATAAACTAACATTAAATCACAGTAAGACTCAGTTTTTACAGTTTCTAACACACAATTCAACAAAACCCGACGTTTTAATCTCACAGAACGGGCATATGATTAGTGAAACTGAACAGTTCAAATTCCTAGGTGTTCAGATAGATAGTAAGCTGTCGTGGAAAGCCCACGTTCAGGATCTTGTTCAGAGACGTAATACTGCCATTTTCACTATTCGAATGGTATCGAAAGTGAGTGATACTTCGACACGTAAATTACTCTACTTTGCATATTTTCATTCACTTATGTCGTATGGTATTATGTTTTGGGGTAACTCTTCCCATTCTAGAAGGATATTTTTGGCTCAGAAACGGGCGGTTCGGGCAATAAGTGATGTGAGTTCATGAACCTCTTGTCGACCTCTTTTCACGAGTCTGGGTATTTTGACATTGGCCTCTCAATATGTATATTCCTTATTGTCGTTTCTTGTTACCAATATTAGTTTATTTCCAAGAATAAGCAGCTTTCACTCGGTTAATACTCGGCAGAAATCAAACCATTTGGATCGGACTTCCTTAACTCTTGTGCAAAAAGGTGTGCAGTGTACTGCTGCATCCGTTTTCAATAAGCTGCCACTCGAATTCAAAAATCTTAGCAGTAATCAACGCGCTTTCAAATCGAAACTGAAGAGTTTCCTCATGGGTCACTCCTTCTATTCTGTCGAGGAGTTCCTTGAAAAATTAAGATGATTCTCACTGTATTGCTGATAGCGTTTGCTTAAACTTATGTACGGATTTTCTTTCAGGTTCATGAACATTTATTTTTATCCGTTATTACTTTTTATGTTGTAAGTTCATGTACTGACACGTTCCATGACCTTGGAGACTTGCTCCTCAATTTGGTCCTACGGAACTTGACATTTAAATAAATAAATAAATAAATGACGGCAGGTCAAGTAATTTTAATTGCATGTTGCACTACACTTTATACACGAAAAAATTATTCAACAGCTACAAAGGTCGGGACGTTCTGTGCCTCGAAGACAGAAATCCCTTCCTTGGTGACAGAATTATTCGAGGCCGCTGTGTGAACGACCTCATCGTTGGAAAATGTCTTTTGCCCCAGGTTCGTCTTGTCGATGGAAATCACATGGTGCAAGATCTTGACCTCCCGAGCAGCATCGCCCACGTGTGTTTGGTCACGATTAGATTGTTGGGCTCCATTTCACTATTACGGGCCGCGACATTACATTCGATTCAAATATCGCCAGAGATTCACAGTGAATCTGCGTGCAATTTAGACCGTTTTGTGCACAACGGGGCATATGCCCCGCTTTCTTCAGTTTTGTACAACGTTTCCAAATGGTTCAAATGGTTCTGAGCACTATGGGACTTAACATCTGAGGTCATCACTCCCCTAGACTTAGAACTACTTAAAGCTAACTAACCTAAGGAGATCACACAGATCCATGCCCGAGGAAGGATTCGAACCTGCGACCGTAGCAGCAGCGCGGTTCGGGACTGAAGCGCCTAGGACCACTCGGCCACAGCGGCCGGCAGTCACATTGTCGTAGGTAACCGCAAACATTTTTCCATGAAGGCATTGACTGTCCTGTTTCGCACCGGGATAAATTTATTAACACTATTGACGACTACCTTTGAAATAACAAACAGTTTACTTATTTTTTTCCATTTGCCTCGTTTGATTTTCGTTACCCCTCATATATCTGCTACAGAACAGATTAGTGTATATGGTGCTGGTGTGGCTTTTTGGAAGTCCAGGCACATAGTTCCCGAGATTTGTGATGACTTCTTTCTAGAGGTTGTTGCCTTCTTATACGTAAATCTTCATCATGGATCAATCTAAATAATATTTAATAACACAAGCCATACTGTTTAGTGTTGTACCATTAGACAAAGGTAACAGGGATCTCTGTTACCGCATTTGATACTGTACAGCAAGATCAATCCAGCAGGATTCTAGAACAGTGATTTTTGACAGACATGCTGCCCATACGCATTCTTCGTTCTCCTATGGATGCCTACCTCTGTTTATCTTTCGGCAGCGAAGAAAAGAATAACACCGCGTCGGCCCTGTTTGGGCACATCTGATAATAACGTCGCCACAATTCAAGTTCCGCATTTAACTCACGCACGTCAGAAAGACACGAATGCCACACTAACCACTTGGTTACAAGTCGGTGCTTACATACCAGCATCGGGGTCACGCTACGTTGAATACACGATGCAGGAATACCCTGAAACCGAAACTTTTTGACTGCCCATTGTAGTTTCCATCCCCCTCCACGATCAAGGTTTTCGGAGGATTTCCCTTTGTCACCAAGTGATTGCCATACCAGGTAGTCGCCTCTCAAAGATTTTTCGATTTGGACCCTCTCTGCCACACTCCCAACTTGGTGGGATATTTCGCTGTAACAATAGAGGTCTTACAACACGACTCCTTCGTCTCACTAGTTTGGAATGATAAAAAAAAAAGACAGAGGCTGGCAACCAGTGGGAAACCTCCTGAAAATCTTAGTCGGAACCGGGGAAATGGAACCATATTAATTTTTTCCTGGGACATCGTTCTTCGTCGACGACGTTGTCCCAGCCAAAAATCAAAGTACTGTGTATGTGTAATTCGTGTATATGTTATATGTGTGTGAATGTGTTATAAACGGAGTAGAGCGTAAGAAAATTTGTAAGTAGGCTGTTTAGGTTTTTATGTTGGTAACGCCACATAGCGCTCTGTACGAAAATCACTGGCTGTGCTGTGTGCAGTCTGTGGCTGGTTTGCACTGTTGGAATATTTGCTATTGTAGTGCTAGGCAGTTGGAGATGAGCCGCCAGCGGTGGTGGATGTGGGGAGAGAGATGGCAGAGTTTTGAGAGTGGACGATCTGGACGTGTGTCCGTCAGAAAAACGAAATTTGTAAGACTGGGTGTCATGAACTGATTATATATATATTTTATGACTTTTGAACACTATAGAGGTAAATACATTGTTTGTTCTCCATCAAAATCTGTCAGTTGCTAACTCTGCCTATCAGTTCAAATGGTTCAAATGGCTCTGAGCACTATGCGACTCAACTTCTGAGGTCATCAGTCGCCTAGAACTTAGAACGAATTAAACCTAACTAACCTAAAGACATCACACACATCCATGCCCGAGGCAGGATTCGAACCTGCGACCGTAGCGGTCACGCGGTTCCAGACTGAAGCGCCTTTAACCACACGGCCACACCGGCCGGCGCCTATCAGTAGTTAGTGCCTTCAGTAGTTAGAATCTTTTATTTAGCTGGCAGTATTGGCGCTCGCTGTATTGCAGTAGTTTGAGTAACGAAGAGTTTTGTGAGGTAAGTGATTCATGAAAGGTATAGGTTATTGTTAGTCAGGGCCATTCTTTTGTAGGGATTATTGAAAGTAGATTGCGTTGCGCTAAAAATATTGTGTGTCAGTTTAGTGTTGATCAGAATAAGTAAAGAGAGAAATGTCTGAGTACGTTCAGTTTTGCTCAGCTGTTTGAAAATCAAATAACGTAGAGGTTTTCCAGCACTGTCATTTATAAATTTCCTGAGGGGTTGTTTCAAATTTGTCTTTTGAAATTGAACATTAATTACTCAGCTGCTTCGTTTCTGTTTTCTTCGTAACGAATCTGTGACACGCACAAGGAATTATTCCTGGAATTTCGGATCCGGTCCTGCTGAGAGAGCATGCTCTTGCCTGACGGTCGTTTCGCTTTCTGGCAGTGCCTGGACGGGTTTCTGCTCAGTCCAACGAATTTCTGCCCCAGCGTCGGTACTGCAAGAGCTTTTTGCTTCCCCCTTCGTGCCCAAATTACCTGCTGAGCTCTGTCGAAACTCTGTAGGATAACCTGGCGTGTTGCGGGAAAGGGTTTCTTCTGCTATCGCACGTGTCCACAGAGGTAGAGAAAAACTTCACAAAGCGTAGTCTGTCCGCTTATATTCATGGATGTCAGGTATGGGTACGCAGATAAATGCTCACTAGTCTGAATTTCAGACGGATCCTAAGTTTCAGGTCTCGGGAGCTTTGTTTTCCGATAACCGGAAGGAATATGTTTTGTAGGAAACGATTGGGTTATGTAAGTAACAAAGGTACAACGCTCTTTGCTGAAAAATAACTAAATGCTTAGAAAAACGTTGTTTACAAATCTGGGAACAGAAAGCTTCAGTATTTTATGAGCTACTTATTGGTCATCTGCTCAGTCCCCAACATAGAGATCCTGGATTATGTATGAGTTCATTCTCCTATAGCCTTTTAGTCAAAACTTTTTTTTAGAGGCACTGGTTTTTGGTTCTTCTACTCCTATTGTTGTCCGAGTTGATTCAGAAAATTAAAACCATGGATTTTGTAGGTAAGCACTCGATTCGGATCAAAATTATCATTAACAGCGGCTAATATAACAAGTCAAATATTCTTGACGGTGATATAAGGTATGGTTGTCATAAAAAATACAAAATAAACTGAGTAAGTTTAGTAATATTTATGGCACAGTCACCATATATCTGAAAAATAAAACAATGAAATAGTTTTATAGCACTGTTGCTATAGCAACACTATTCTGTGGAGGACCTTTGCCTTTCTCGGAAAAGTGCTCTACGAACTTTTTTCTTTTTTTCATTTTGTCCGTTATTGTTCGTTGAATTTGGTCACAGCGGACGGCACATGACGTACGTTGAAGTTCGTTGTTAATCCCTTGACTCAGTTTTTTTATTACAGAGACCAGCCAGCACTCTGACCGACCACGCTGAGCTACCTTGCCGGCATACCAACTGAGCTACCCAAACAGGACCCTCGATCCTTCATCACAGCTTTACTTCTACCAGTGTCTCGTCTCCTATCTTCCAAACTTCACAGAAGCCGTTTTGGGAGACTTGAAGAACTAGCACACCTGAAAGAAAGGGCATTGCGTAGACATGGCTTTGGTACAGCCTGGGGGATGTCTCCAGACTGAAATTATCGCTCGTTGCTTGGGTATTTCAGTTAGTAGAGCACTTTCCCCTGAAAAGCAAAGGTCCCAAATTCGAGTTTCGGTCTGGCACACAGTTTTAATCTGCCAGGAAGTTTCGTATGTGGGCACATTCTGCTGCAGAGCGAAAATTTCATTCTGGAAACATCCCTCAGGCTTTGCCAAAGCCATGTCTCTGCAATATCCTTTCTTCCAGGAGTGTTAGTTCTGCAAGTTTCGTAGGAGACATTCTGTGAATTTTGAAAGGTAGGAGACGAGGTACTGGCAGGAGTAAAGCTGTGAGAAGAGGTCCCGAGTCGTACGTGGGTAGCTCAGTTGCCGGCACAGTAGCTTAGCGTGTTCAGTCAGAGAGCTGGTTGGCCTCTGTAATAAAAAAAACTGAGTGGAAGGATCAACGAACGAACTTGACCGGATGTCATGTGACGTCCGCAACGACCAAACACAACGATCAAGAAAAGAAAAAAATAGTGGGTAGTGTATCTGACCGCGGAAGGCATAGGTCCCGAGTTTGAGTCTCGGTCCGGCACACAGTTTTAATCTGCCAGGAAGTTTCATCTCAGCGCACTCTCCTCTGCAGAGCGAAAATTTAATTCTGAAGACCTTTAAGCACTTCATACTATTTCAACAAACGATATCTCAGGTGATAGCATTTTATGACAGCTATCAGCCCAGAAAGACACTTGTCTGTAATTGTTTATTTATTTGATTATGATGTCTTGTTATCTTTTTTTTACCAAATGTTTGTCGTAACATCGTATCCCCCACAATTACACAACAAAATGAAACAGCATGAATACCTTATATTTTGCCACAATCCTGTATTTAATTAATGGTCAGTTTACTATTTTCTAGTAACTTTATTTAAATATGAATTACAAATGATAATACAAAATCATGTTGATTTAAGCAGTGGTCAGTCGCATGTGTTAGCTGACTCCACCTTTGAAAGAGTGCCAAAGGCGCTTCTAACGTGCAGGCTCAAGTAATTGTTTAGTGGCCTTAGAGGCATGTTTACACATTGTTTTAAAATTTTGACTATATCTGTTATGAATCCAGGTGGAAAATGTTTTAGTTGTGGTATTAACGTGTTGACTACAGCGATGTCGCTCGTATTTCCTTTTATTCACATGTGAGTATTTTTATGCAATTTAACTTGTAAAAAAATTATGTATTTGTTCTATGCCTGCCTGCTATTAATGTACCTTCCTCTGATATTGTTAGGCAAGGTAACAGTTTCTTCTGGAAAAGGCGCCCCTAAACTAGTTAAATAAATTTAAATTCTGTTTGCACCGGTTGGCTGGAAGTTTGTAACATAGTGTTTAAACAGTATTTAACGGCTGTATGTTGCCAGTTATTGCTCAAGGATACTGTTTTATTTATTTATGGAGAAACTAATATTTATATTTATTGTGAATAGTCTAGGTTGTGACTGATTGTTCATAACATTTCTTCATTTAAATATTGCTGGAATGTATTAGTTTAGTCCGGGACACCGGATAAATCATGTCTGTAAAACTTAACAACATGTATTTTTGACGGGGACGGCCATCAGCGATTGGAAAAATAAACCGTAACGGAACACTATGGGAGTCAACTGAAGTCTGGGACTTCTACGAGTGAAGAGCTCAGGGGATCGATCCAGGCCACTTTTACGCTAGTTCTGGAAGGACACAGACTTGCCTATGGTAACGAGTGGTATTCAGTCGTGAAGGTGTTCGATTTTGGGTCCTGAATGGCCACTACCGTACGTTAACGTCTGAAGGGAATTTATGTTTCCATAGGCCCCCCATGAACCATATGGACCTTGCCGTTGGTGGGGAGGCTTGCGTGCCTCAGCGATACAGATGGCCGTACCGTAGGTACAACCACAACGGAGGGGTATCTGCTGAGAGGCCAGACAAACGTGTGGTTCCTGAAGAGGGGCAACAGTCTTTTCAGTAGTTGCAAGGGCAACAGTCTGGATGATTGACTGATCTGGCCTTGTAACAATAACCAAAACGGCCTTGCTGTGCTGGTACTGCGAACGGCTGAAAGCAAGGGGAAACTACGGCCGTAATTTTTCCCGAGGGCATGCAGCTTTACTGTATGATTAAATGATGATGGCGTCCTCTTGGGCCGGCCGCGGTGGCCGTGCGGTTCTGGCGCTTGAGTCCGGATACGCGAGGCTGCTACGGTCGCAGCTTCGAATCCTGCCTCGGGCATGGATGTGTGTGATGTCCTTAGGTTAGTTGGGTTTAAGTAGTTCTAATTTCTAGGGGACTTACGACCTAAGATGTTGAGTCCCATAGTGCTCATTCCCGGGTTCGATTCCCGGCGGGGTCAGGGATTTTCTCTGCCTCGTGATGGTTGGGTGTTGTGTGATGTCCTTAGGTTAGTTAGGTTTAAGTAGTTCTAAGTTCTAGGGGACTGATGACCATAGATGTTAAGTCCCATAGTGCTCAGAGCCATTTGAACCATAGTGCTCAGATCCATTTGAACCATTTTTTCGTCCTCTTGGGTAAAATATGAAGAAGCTTGCACAGGATAGAGTAGCATGGAGAGCTGCATCAAACCAGTCTCAGGACTGAAGACCACAACAACAACAACAAAAGGTCTAAATGTGCTCCTCAGCCGGCCGTTGTGACCCAGCGGTTCTAGGCGCTTCAGTCTGGAACCACGCGACCGCTACGGTCTGAGGTTCGAATCCTGCCTCGGGCATGGACGTGTGTGATGTCCTTAGGTTAGTTAGGTTTAGATAGTTCTTAGTTCTAGGGGACTGATGACCTCAGAAGTTAAGTCCCATAGTGCTCAGATCCATTTTTTAAAGAAGCTGTGTGCGAGGTGGCTGCCGCGTTTATTCACATTGGACGGTTGATAACTGGAAACATTTTGCCTGGTGGAACGGGTCTCGTTTCAAATTGTATCGAGTGGTATGGAGACAACCTCAAGAATGCATGGACCCTGCATGTCAGCAGGGGACTTTTCAAGCTGGTGGAGGCTCTGTAATGGTGTGGGGCATGTGTAATTGGAGTGATATTAGACCCCTGATATGTCTAGATACGACTCTGCCAGGTGACAAGTACGTAGGTATCCTGTGTGATCACCTGCATCCATCCATGTACATTGTGCATTACGACGGACTTGGGCAATTCCTGCAGGACGATGCGACATTCCATACGTCCAGAATTGCTACAGAGTGGCTCCAGGAACACTCCCCGGAGTTTAAACATTTCCGCTGGCCACCAAACTCCCCAAACATGAACATTATTGAGCATGTCTGGCATACCTTGCTACGTGTTGTTCGGAACTCTTTAATACTAAAGAAAGCCAACATGCTTTCAGAGAAAATGTGTTCCATTACTTATTGGACGTTCCTCGTATTTAGAAAACGTTCTTATATTTGAACACGGAATTACTCTATACACAGAGAGATGGGAAATAGAAAATTCCCTCTCGGGTGGTGGGGGGAAGTGGTGATGTCATCTAAGATGAAATATTGTCGAAGTCGAAACAAAATGCCGACCCGTAGAGAAGGACAAGGCGAAGAAGAAGATTAATTTAATGGTGCACTTCAATCGGGATGTTGAAGATATTACGTAGATTACTTATCAAATGTGTGTGCTGTTTTTCGACACCTTTCGCATTTTGAAAATAATATTTCATAAAATGGGTTTTACCTCGCCGTAATGAGTTTCGTAGAACGCCGTACGCGCTTTAATAAAGCTTTCCTTAACACACCGTGTGACCCCTATCTATCGACGCGAGCGCTACAACGATAAATCTGGAAAAAAATTAATGAACTCTGGTGCCAATATAGAACCTTGAGCTGGACTCTTCAGCGCATATTAAAAATTTTTCAATCGGTATTTTTATTAGAAACGGACGATTATTCATTTCGCAAAAACTAATTCCTCTGATTCGCTCAGGCGCATTTACTGACGAACTCCGTGTGAGTGTATAGGAAACTTAACAAAAAATGGCTCAAATGGCTCTGAGCACTATGGGACTTAACTTCTGAGGTCATCAGTCCCCCAGAACTACTTAAGCCTAACTAACCAAAGGACATCACACACATCCATGCCCGAGGAAGGATTCAAACCTGCGACCGTAGCGGACTCGCGGTTCCAGACTGTAGCGCCCAGAACCGATCGGCCAGCCCGGCAGGCGGAAACTTAACACTTCACTTTCTGGATACTGATCGCTCGCTCTCTCTCTTTTTCTCTTTCTCTTTCTCTCTCTCTCTCTCTCTCTCGAAAACAAAAAACAAAAAAAAATTCGTATAGACTGTCGGCTGCGATATCACACAGGGATATTCCTCCGTCCTTCGCACGTTCCTCCTTTCCTCCTTTTCCTTGCAGGTATGTGAGTGTGCATTGGTAGAATGTAGGTGAATGTAATGAATGAAATTACAATGAAATGAACATCTTTGGCTGCTTACAGGCGTTGACATACGTCAACGGTGACAGATGAACATGTGTGCCCTGACCGGGACTCGAACCCGGGATCTCCTGTTTACATGGCAGACGTTCTATCCATTTTTTAAATGTATCTAATTTTTTTTTACATGATTACTTTTAGGAAACGTGTACAAATGAGAATTCTAGGAAGGAAGGAAGTGTTACAACAACAAAGATGGCATAAAAGAGTAATCAAAAAAATAAAAATGTAAACCACTGATACAATTCCAACTAAAAGGTTCTTCAATAAATGTAACTGGTTCCACTTGGTGCTTCGCCATCGTTATCTGATATCTCCAACAGCGCCTTTGAAGGGCATCTGCAACGGAGGCATTCTGCTTCGCTAGTGCCTCAAGGAAAACAGCATCCTTGCAGCAGCTCGTCTCTTCCTTTGCTCATGGCTGACGAGGCAGAACGTTGAGCCGTTAGTGTGATGCGGCACAGAACATTAACCGCAGCTTGGCACTCCCCAGCTGAGTGGGGGGTTAACGAAAACGCTGCGTAAATAATTTGCGAAGAGCGTACGGTATTTCGGAGTGCGTTCGAGGGCATTGTGAGCATTTTGTAGGAACCGCCAGTAATCAATCTGCTCTTTCTCTCCGTCGCTAAAGATATAGGCGACGGTAAGTCCTTTGAACCATGTAAGCGCATGATATTTTGCGGCCGGAAAGTAAGTTTCATCTGGACAGAGTAGGGTCTGAGGGTCAATCATATCAGGTGTGACCCGGAGGTAGCAAGCCAATATCTTCTGTGTTAGTCGCCAAACTCCGAACGATGATGCGCAAGTTAAACGATGTTCATCGGTATCCAAGAGGTGACAATCTAGGTAATAAGGTGAGTCTGCCAGTCCAATAATGTGAAGTCGCTGTCGTGTGGCATATTTTTTGTTGGCGATCTGGTACCACTTCAAACGCACCGTGGATGACACAAAGTTGTGGTGTATCGTTTTCCACACTCTTGGCCAGTGAACCGTAGGGTACTTGTTTTCCACCACGTTATGGGGAACAGCCCGCAGAAGGTTGGTATAAAAATCTTTCGCCTTTGGTGGACGTGTGGCGGAGAGGTTCGAACTGACATAGCTGTAATCAAGAATGAAGGTCGACACATGGGAGAGCTGTCCGCAGCTCGTGGTCGTGCGGTAGCGTTCTCGCTTCCCACGCCCGGGTTCCCGGGTTCGATTCCCGGCGGGGTCATGGATTTTCTCTGCCTCGTGATGACTGGGTGTTGTGTGCTGTCCTTAGGTTAGTTAGGTTTAAGTGGTTCTGAGTTCTAGGGGACTGATGACCATAGATGTTAAGTCCCATAGTGCTCGGAGCCATTTGAACCATGGGAGAGCTGTGGTGCGACGTGCGCCACCGACACCGGCGGGACGTTAGAGGCTGGCATCAGAACCTGTAGTAAACGACCCGTGAGAGAGGCATATTGACTTTTCCATCGTTTCCTCATGTTGCTCATGTAAAGGGCAGCTGCTCTCGCCCTGACGTTGAGCAATCCCAGCCCTCCTTTGTGCACTGGGAGGGTAAGAGTGTCGTATCGTACTTTAAAGATATGACCTGTGGAAACGAGGTAACTGAAGGCCGCCTGAAGCCGGCGACCTATCTGCAGCGGTAGTGGGAGGACCTGTGCCACGTGGTTGAGTTTTGATGCCACGTAGAGGTTCAGGTATTCAACACGTTGTAGCTGATTCAAGTCCCGGAGCAGGTTCTGTCGCACCATTGCGCGTATGATCTGTAATAACCGTCGGTAGTTTGCTGCAGCTGTTTTACGTACATCGTTCTTGAACGTGGTTCCCAAATATCGCAGATCAGAAACTGGTGGGAGGGGAGCGAGGGCTTCCGGTCCGAGACCACGCCCGATATCCAACGCCGCCGACTTGTTGATATTCAGAAGACTGCCTGCGGCCTGTCCGTATCGCTCAATCCAGGTTAGTACGCTTTGAACTTCGTCATTGGAACGAACCAGCAGTAGCAAGTCGTCGGCGTATGTCCTATAGCGAAAGGTGACGTCCCGCAGCGTGATGCCAGATAGGCGGTGCTTAAGGCCCCCTAGGAGTGTGGCTCGAGTGCGATTGCAGAAAGGTAGGTAGAAAGGATCCATCTGAGCCATCGAGGACACAGAGGATAGCGCAACTGCAGGGATTTATCTCTGGCACGCCTCCCGCGAAACCCACATTCTCAACGTATTTTCCCGCACTGCATTCGTAGTGCCCTCGCCCATTATAGTCATTACTCGCGGCGCGTTGCCGAGTCCCGTAAGGGTTCGGGCACTGTTTGTGCATTCGCACAGAAGAAGAAGATGGTCAAGCAGCCGGTGAGCCTTAACTGTATATTTACTAAGATGGTATCTGCTCTTTCGGACATGTCCTTAACTATATATTTACTAAGATGGTATCTGTTCTTTCGGACATGTCCTTAACTATATATTTACTAAGATGGTATCTGTTCTTTCGGACATGTCCGAAAGAACAGATAGTAAATATGTAGTTAAGGCTCACCGGCCACTTGATCATCATCTTCTTCTGTGCGAATGCACAAACAGTGCCCGAACTCTTACGGGAATCGGCAACGCGCCGCGAGTAGTGAGTATAATGGGCGGGGGCACTACGAGTGTAGTGCGGGACAATACGTTGAGAATGTGGGTTTCGCGGGAGGCGTGCCAGAGATAAATCCCGGCAGTCGCACTATCCTCTGTGTCGTCGATGGCTCAGATGGATAGAGTGTCTGCCATGTAAGCAGGAGATCCCGGGTTCGAGTCCACGTTGACGTAAGTCAACGCCTGTAAGCAGCTAAGGGTGTTCATTTCATCGTAATTTCATTCTAACGAGGTGCTTGGTCACCGATGGTATCTGTTCTTTCGGACATGTCCGAAAGAACAGATACCATCTTAGTAAATATAATGTAATGAATGTTCGTTCAGTGTGGTGTTCTGCTTGTGTTAGAGAACGACGACGACGACGATGATTATGAGATGATGATGTTTGGATTGGGGGGTGCTGAACTGCGCGGTCATCAGCGCCCGTAAAAAGTTCCAATTTTTTCACATTCCAATTTTTTGCGCAGTCCGATCTAGCCACTATCACGAATGATGATGGTGATGATAGTGATGATGATATGATGAAGATAACAGAGACACCCCGTCCCTGGGCAGAGAAAATCCCCAATCCGGCCGGGAATCGAACCCGGATGATGATGAGAGAAAGCAGAAAATGAAGCCTGGTCCCAGTACGCAGTCTAATCCTCCAGAATAACAAAAAAGAGACCGCTTAGCTTAACGACCCCATTCGATGTACGAATCACCATAAACAGTGTCGTATTCCCTCAATGCATGAGATACTGAGGAGACGTTTCCAGTTTAATCCAGAACATTGACGCAAAGTCTGTTGATCAGGAACCTTGAGCCGCCACCTTTTCTTTCGCTGATGTCCAAATACTGGCAGTGAAACTTTCATACACCATCAGGATTCGAACCGGCTGACATCGCTCAGTTCAATACTTATCATCGAAGAAAATATACCTGTGCTTCTGCTTCTTTCATTTCTTATAAGACAATTGAAAATGAGATGGAATCAGGGATAAAATCGCTCAAGGGATGTGACGAAACAAGCTCAGTATCATTGTGAAAGATACTGAGGCATACGAGTGTGCCAGGACTTACCCCAGTTCACTGCTCCTGGTGCTACGTGGTCACAACGCACTTGCCCGTAGCTTACAAAGCATTGCGCTAAAATCTAAGAGTGAAATTAAAAATTGAAATAGCTTTTCCAGATTTAATCAATGTAGCCTATGCTTCAATACATTAATGTTAAAATCTTTAAATCTCAGAATGATCAGATGAATAAGTTTTGCTAAATAAGTGGCTTAAATAATAAAGCCAGAAAACCAAAAATTGTTCAGAATGTGGAAAGTCTCAACTTGATCGGTGCAGTATTTTGCTCAAAATAACGTTTTTACGAAAAATTTAAAGCGCTAAATATTATACTCAGAAACATGAAAATACGTATGTAGTCTCTGTATAATATAAAGACATTAACTGTGTGACTCCATTAAGCTACCTCTATTAGTTTTCAAGTTAGTTACCATCTAAATTTGGAAGAAAATCGTCCCTATTCGTAATAGATTAAGTATGATTCGTTTTTATGATAGTAAGTTCTAATTACATCACTTGATTACATTCATTAAATAATAAAACTGTACCAACTTCCAGGATTTTAGTGTAAATAGCCATCAACACAAGTCTCTTAAAGATGTTATCCCATATCGTTAACGTCGACATGCAGCAGGATTTTAGAACATATATTGTGTTCGAACATTATGAATTACCTCGAAGAGAACGGTCTATTGACACACAGTCAACATGGGTTTAGAAATCATCATTCCTGTAAAACACAACTAGCTCTTTATTCACATAAAGTGTTGAGTGCTATTGACAAGGGACTTCAGATCGATCCCGTATTTCTGGATTTCCAGAAGGATTTTGACACTGTACCACACAAGCGACTGATAGTGAAATTGCGTGCTTATAGAATATCGTCTCAGTTACGTGACTGGATTTCCGATTTCCTGTCAGAGAGGACACAGTTCGTAGTAATTGACGGAGCCGGCCGGTGTGGCCGTGCGGTTCTAGGCGCTTCAGTCTGGAACCGCGTGATCGCTACGGTCGGAGGTTCGAATTCTGCCTCGGGCATGGATGTGTGTGATGTCCTTAGGTTAGTTAGGTTTAAGTAGTTCTAAGTTCTAGGGGACTGATGACCACAGCTGTTAAGTCCCATTGTGCTCAGAGCCATTTGAACCATTTTTAATTGACAGAAAGTCATGGAGTAAAACAGAAGTGATTTCTGGCATTCCCCAAGGTAGTGTTATAGGCCCTTTGCTGTTCCTTATCTATATAAACGGTTTGGGAGACAATCTGAGCAGCCGTCTTCGGTTGTTTGCAGATGACGCTGTCGTTTATCGACTAATAAAGTCATTAGAAGACCAAAACAAACCGAAAAACGATTTAGAAAAAATATCGGAACTGTGCGAAAAGTGGCAGTTGGCCCGAAATAACAAAAAGTGTGAGGTTCAGATTGTTCAAAAAGCTCTGAGCACTATGGGACTTAACTTCTGAGGTCATCAGTCCCCTAGAAATTAGAACTACTTAAGCCT
Source organism: Schistocerca serialis cubense (assembly GCF_023864345.2). Classification (NCBI taxonomy): domain Eukaryota; kingdom Metazoa; phylum Arthropoda; class Insecta; order Orthoptera; family Acrididae; genus Schistocerca; species Schistocerca serialis. The sequence continues at coordinate 319,282,471 of NC_064645.1, read as the reverse complement.
AACTAACCTAAGGACATCACACACATCCATGCCCGACGCAGGATTCGAACCTGCGACCGTAGTTGTCGCGCGGTTCCAGACTGAAGCTCCTAGAACCGCTCGGCCACCGAGGCCGGCAAAAGTGTGAGGTCATCCACATGAGTGCTAAAAGGAACTCGTTAAACTTCGGCTACACGATAAATCAGTCTGATCTAAAAGCCATAAATTGAACTAAATACCTAGGTATTACAATAACGAACAACTTAATTTGGAAGGAACACATAGAAAATGTTGTGGGGAAGGCTAACCAAAGACTGCGCTTTACTAGTAGGGCACTTAGAAAATGCAACAGATCTACTAAGGAAACTGCCTACACTACGCTTGTCCGTCCTCTTTTAGAATACTGCTACGAGGTGTGGGATCCTTACCAGATAGGACTGACGTAGTACATCGAAAAAGTTCAAAGGAAGGCAGCACGTTTTGTATTATCGCGAAATATGGGAGGAGTGTCACAGAAATGATACAGTATTTGGGTTGGACATCATTAAAAGAAAAGCGTTTTACGTTGCGACGGAATCGCGCTGTACGAGATTGGAATAATAGAGAATTGTGAAGGTCGTTCGATGAACCCTCTGCCAGGCACTTAAATGTCATATAGATGTAGTTCTAGTTCAGAGGTCATGCTCTACTGTCAGCACCGTTCTAAAAAATTCTAGCCATCAGAGTTTAAATCCAATCGAGCTATAACTTTTTCAGTAACCAAAGCAAACTTAACTTTACTTGTATGAAAATTATGATGATTGTAAACTGTTACACAACAGAGCTATTAAATAATACGTGTCCAAAAAGCGGTCATTTTGATGCTACTACCTGTGCCTACAGCGGTTGATAGATGTTCCATTCGGCTGTCCGCTGCACCCATATATAAATACGGCTAGAAGGGGCAGTAGAGGAGACACTTGGCACCGAGTACCAATCTGTCCGCGTCAGTCAAAGGCCGGCATACACCGTGCCTCAGATGACGTCAGAGCAAGACATCTACCATACGCATGTTACCGGTAAAAGTAGGAAGTGAACTCGCGAGGACTGTACACCGTCCTGGATCGCGTAGATTTCACGAAAGTAACTGTAATGTTGACAAAACCGCGTGGCGAGTGGTGAGATTATTTTCCACTTTCGTGGTCAGAAATTAACTTTTGTGACTAGTAGTCAATGCGATAGACCGTTTTACATGGAACTTATCGTAGAGGTTGACTCTGAACTGCTAGTTGTACTGTTTCGGTAGGGACATTACTATTATTATCATGTATATTATTATGTTTGTGCATGTGTACTTTTACCGAATGTGTTAAACAGTTAGAACTGAAAACTTTTTTTATGGTCATAGTTCCTGATTACGGTGAGTAAATAGCAAACAGGAACATTTCCTTCCACTGAGCACAAGAATAATGTGGACTTCCAGGGTGGAAATTATCGTCAGTATGTTCTCCATCGCTTTCTGGCTGATGTACTGTTTCTCCTGGGTGGACTTTGGTTAAAAAAAAAATGTAAACTAAATATTACGATAGGTTTTATAAATAATCGACAAGTACGCCAAAGAAGAAGAAGAGATAGAACTACAATGGACATGTTATTCCATGGACTCTTCCGCTTCTATGCATGAGCTATCTTTCCTTTGCCATTCGCTTATCTTATCTGCTTGGATTCAGACCTAAGAGGACGTTCTTGTGTAAAGCTCACCTTGCTGTACCAGCTGATAATGTAAGTTGTACTTAAAACCCGGAAAATATAATGGTTATTGTCAAAAGAATTTGTGTATATGGTCAATCTATTGTAAATCTGATACCTTTATTGTTTTAAGTAGATATGGGCCTTAACAAAGAATTTTCGTTGTTAGGCGCCATCTCAGAAAAATCCTTAACATTTTCTTTTTAGCTCATCTACGAGACGTGCTGTCGGTTAGGACAATTAACTTTGTTTCAGATCCTTTTACTTACAGATTTTCTTTATATCACGAGATAATATCCCTGGCAGAAAAGGTCTGGTCACAGGATTCCAGTTCCATTATAGGATTTCATTTGTAGATGCTACTCTTGTTATATTATACTGGGGGAATCGAGACGAAACCACGATGTATCGACGATTACGTAACTACCCTAAGAACTGAGCTAGTTTACTGAGTGCTCATACACGTCGGGCTAAATTAAACAACGTATTACACTGTTAATAATACTCCTACATTAGTTATTTCTCTTTTATGCTGAGCCATTGCATTAATGTGCGTTTGTTTTTTGTATAAGTCACGGCTCATATTTTATTTTATTACATTACACCAATAGTGACCAAAAAATAATAAAATTGTTATTTTATTACATTACACTGACTGCAAAAATATTTTTCAGGCGCACGTAAACGGCGATAGATTTCATATAAAATTCACCCGCCGCCCTACAGGGAGCGCCTACTTAATAGTGAAGGGTATCTGACGAGGAAAGAGAAGTGAAAACGTTACAGAAGACCACAAAATTAAACACTGCAAGAAGAGGAGCTGTGAGATATTAGAGAGAGAGAGAGAGAGAGAGAGAGAGAGAGAGAGAGAGAGAGAGAGAGAGTGAGAACATCAATTCAGCCGAAAATTGACGAAAAAAAAGAATAGGAGGCGATCTGAAATACTCGTATGGATAAACCTAGTGGGTAAAGAAACTGTCGGCGATGGTGAACAGTACGCTGAAATTTCATTTCCTCGCTCTCGTAAACAATGAAGATTGCTGAAGCGTAAAGGACTGCGTCGTTGTCGTAGATACCGGGCCGCGACAACAGTTTTTTGACCCACCAGAGTGGAGGCCGCGTAATACCTGCTGCGCGCTGCCCCGCGATTTAGTGGGCTGAGGGGGCAGCCGCCCTCCGTGCCACGCACAACGTGAGGAGAGAACAGGTGGTGCCGGAGAGCGGGCGCCAGGGAATTTCATTAAAGCGCTCTCTCCGGTGCGGCGCTGCGCTTCCAGGGGGCGCGCTGCCAGCGAAAACTGCCGGCCGGCTGCAAACCACGTTAGCGGCGGGCCGGCCCAGCGAGAGGCGCGCGGCGGTGCCTCATTTCCGCCGTTGTGGGGCCGCTAACGGCCGGCAGCCGCCTCTGCTGTGGCCACACAACAGCTCTACAAAGCTCCGGGCAGCGGCTGCTGGCCTACGCAGGAAATGCCAAGCAGAGAACACAATGCGTGACTACGGAACGTTTGAAAGCGAGGGCGGGAGTGAGTGTTTCGATGTGAACCCGTTATTCCTGTGAGCCGTGCACGGCTAGCGCTTATCTCATTTATTGTTTGTCATCTTCTGTTACTGTACTGCAGCCTCGGTTTCTTATTCCATTTACTGGCGTCACTAACTTCCTGCCTTACTCGCCTTTGAGCGGCATCAGCAGCAGCAGCATGTACCGATAAGTGCCCTGTCGTACCATCTCTGGAGCGACCGATGGTATTCCTGGGTCGTCAGTTCGGGTCGGATCAGCAGTGAAGTCGGGGACGGAGCGCAGGTGAGGCGCCGACAGTCAGTGCTCGCCGACCGCTGGCGACACACACGAACTGCCCGACGGAGGGAGACGGCAGCGGGACGACCGTTGGTTGGTCATCTTATCGGCCGACGTATATTTGGTCCTTTGTCCGTTTCCTGGCCTGAGAGTTGGTCAGTTGCCGTGGAGCAGCGAGGAAATCTCCGCGGCGCGTACTTCGGCCAAGGCCCCTGGCGGTGTCTACGTGGGGTCGGAGTATTTGGTTCAAAAATGGTTCAAATGGCTCTGAGCACTATGGGACTTAACATCTGAGGTCATCAGTCCCCTAGAACTTAGAACTACTTAAACTTTACTAACCTAAGGACATCATACACATCCACGCCCGAGGCAGGATTCAAACCGGCGACCGTAGCGGTCGCGGACAATGAGAGGGTGGGAGGGAGAGAGGGAGGGAGGGAGAGAGGGAGGGAGGGAGAGAGGGAGGGAGGGAGAGAGGGAGGGAGGGAGAGAGAGATTAGTTTTTTACTTTTTTAAGAGTTGATCTCAAGATGAGTATGTGCACGAAACTGGTCACAAAAACGACTCTAAGATGGATTCAAATAACATTGTTTTTAGAGTAGCAGTCGCTCCACTCAGAGCTATCCAAAACGAGATTACGAGGTCCACTGATGAGCGCGCCTCGCCTTGTGTTGCAGTGGTTAAGCCACAAGTCTCATTCCCTGGACCAGACTTCCTGTTAGACCAGCACGTATCGAAGAGGCCCCTGGCTCCCTGTAAAAACCTTCTGAATTGGCTGCTCAACAACCCTTAGGGGCCGGCCGGTCGTCAAAGCCTCCCCGTACTGCACCGTTAAAACGGCTGCTGGTGGGTGGGAGGGGGAAGAGTCGGGGGTCCCACCCCTAGCAGAGGAGGGCGTATTCTTTTGCAACATACGATCCTTACCAGCCTTATTTTTGACAGGAAAAGGTTTAGTACGTAAAAAAATGCTGTCCTCATGAAACACTAACACGAGACCGGTGCAAGTAAGGAAATCCTGAATTTCTGAATGGACCTCCCACTAGGAGGCGAAATGGCAATGTATGCGCTGTTTTGGTACGGTGTGACGGGTGGTACTCGCGAAGTCAGAAACTTTTCCTTCAATCACCGCCAACGCTCTTACCGACTGAGATCTTTTCTACTTCCATTTATCGTTTTTCGTTTTCTGTTATACACACACTGTATGATCAAAACTATTAGTACGCGTTTTAGAGGAAATTAATATGAAATGAACTGTGCTGGGGAGAGTTTCAGTGAGGTGCTTTAATGGTGCAAATGGTTCAAATGGCTCTGAGCACTATGGGACTCAACTTCTGAGGTCATCAGCCCCTAGAACTTAGCACTACTTAAACCTAACTAACCTAAGGACATCACACACATCCATGCCCGAGGCAGGATTCGAACCTGCGACCGTAGCGGTCTCGCGGTTCCAAACTGTAACGCCTAGAACCGCACGGCCATTCCGGCCGGCTTGCTTGAATGACGAGGAATAGCAGCCCATTCTTTCTCAAGAGCCGAAACCAGAGAAGGTAATGATGGTGGACGTTGGAAGTGAGGTCGACTTCTAACTCATCCCAGAGATCTTCCATTAGGCCCAGTGCCTAATTCAGGACTGTCATTGTGCACAAACCATTTCCTCACAAATCTTTTATTTTTTTTTCTTTTATTTTAACCGGGTGCGCTGAAACGCCGAAGCAAACCATCATCACATCCGAACTGCTCCTCTTCTTTACGCAGTACACGATGCAATAAAATGTGTTCATATCCTTCCGCATATTGCATTTTCTTAGCCACAATGTGGCGACTACATCCCAACCTCAAGAAACACCGTAATACCACTTCCTCCTCTAAGTAGGCTGTTTAAGTTTCTATGTTGGTAACGCCACGTAGCGCTCTGTATGAAAATCACTGGCTGTGCTGTGTGCAGTGGGTGGCTTGTTTGCATTGTTGGAATATTCTCTATTGTAGTGTTAAGCAGTTGGATGTGAACAGCGCGTAGCGTTGCGCAGTTGGAGGTGAGCCGCCAGCAGTGGTGGATGTGGGAAGAGAGATGGCAGAATTTTGAGAGCGGACGATCTGGACGTGTGACCATCAGAAAGAGTATATTTGTAATACTGGATATCATGAACTGATATATATATATATGATCACTTCTGAACATTATTGAGGTAAATACATTGTTTGTTCTCCATCAAAATCTTTCATTTGCTAACTATGCCTATCAGTAGTTAGTGCCTTCAGTAGTTAGAATCCTTTATTTAGCTGGCAGTAGTGGCGCTCGCTGTATTGCAGTAGTTCGAGTAACGAAGATTTTTGTGAGGTAAGTGATTCATGCAAGGTATAGGTTATTGTTAGCCAGGTCCTTTCTTTTGTAGGGATTATTGAAAGTCAGATTGTGTTGCGCTAAAAATATTTTGTGTCAGTTTAGTGTTGATCAAAATAAGTAGAGAGAGAAATGTCGGAGTACGTTCAGTTCTACTCAGCTGTTTGAAAATCAAATAACGTAAGAGGTTTATCAGCACAGTAGTGCATCAATTTTTCGAAGGGGATGTTTCATATGTCGACCCTTAGCCGAGGATACCTGACTGGAATCTTCTGATTTTTTCTTGTAGTTTGAGTAATTAATGTAGTTATTGTTTATTGCTAGCGAGTAATTGCAGAGAGAATTTTCTTTGTAGTTGTAGTTTTTCATTGTTGTAGTGTAAAACATTTGTGAGATGCATGTAGATTTGCACCAAGTATTTCGCAGCCGCGTTTCCAATTAACTGGATATTATTTTCAGTGCTATTTTAATGTGTGTTATCTTTTTGCTCTTCAAATTGTGCTTTTCTGTGTTATCGTGTGAAATATTGTGACAATTATGGCATGTGAAAAACGTAATAATAGGCTCCAAAGTAAACTGAGAAAGGACAGTGAAGACTAAAGTAGTGTGTTAGCGCCACCATGTAATGAATTAACTAATGTTCAACATAGTAATTTGGTAATTGTCCATAGGGGAATGGACCAGGCAATAAATAATCGTGTAGATAGTGAAACAGCTAGTTAACAGGGTAGTATTGTCGATCGATCGGTCGGCAATAGCTCGCCCCAGGAACTCGAAATGACAGGACAGAATCTTGCGAATACCGTAGATTCAGGTTTTACATCCTCACATTTTTCTCAATCAAGTCAAGACACATTTTCTGATTTTCAAAATGCGAATGTTGCCTTTGCAAATGCACTACCGAAAAGCATGAAGGAACAGATTCAACACACTAATACATTATTATTGCAATTAATGCAACAAATGAAACAAAATCAGACACAAACACAGCAACAGTTAGACTCAATGGAACAAAATTAAAAACAGTCACAGCAACAAATGGAACAAAATCAGAAACAAATTAAAGAAGCACTTGAACAAACACGTGAAGTTTTAACTACTGAGTCACATAACATCGAATCGAAATGTCAAAAAGTCTGTAATGACGTAAAAACACAAATTTGTGAGCATTTTCAACCTATTTTTTCGCGGCATGAAAATGTATTACAGAATCACGAAGCAGCCATAAAAAAACTGCAAACTAATGTTCATGAAAATCACGAGACCTTGCGGTCTAAAACTGACTCAGTTGCATCTACCGATTCGGTTAAGCAACTTGCAAAAACTCAGGAAAACTTAAAGGACACAGTAGATACTCTGGTTCAGAAAGACGCATGGAGGAAATTAGTTCATTATCAGAGAAAGTAGTCGAACTTTCGGATCAGCTAAATAATTTATCTACGAAGGTAGATGATAGTCTGAATGACACAAGACCGGTAGTCTTTAATGACACAGAAGAGTACGTCAAATTGGGAAATTCAGACAAAACCAGAATCAAATTTATACGCAACACAAAAGAGAAACCCGAGAAGTACAAGATCAGTTGGCACAAGTAATACAAGAATTACATATTTCAGAGGAGACTCGCGCTCCAAAACGGGAAGAGGGACTTAGAAATACGGAAAAGCCACAAAATAATAACACAGGGCATTTCGGAAATTATGAAAGAAATTGGCAAGGTGCACCGAATTTTGAGATGGAACGGCCGACACGACCTAACAATGACCGATATGCGACTCGCCGACATGATGATTTTGACTACAAGCTGTTCATTACTACACGTAAATTCAAAACATTTAAGAATTCTGGCAATGACATTCATCGCCGGCCGAAGTGGCCGTGCGGTTAAAGGCGCTGCAGTCTGGAACCGCAAGACCGCTACGGTCGCAGGTTCGAATCCTGCCTCGGGCATGGACGTTTGTGATGTCTTTCGGTTAGTTAGGTTTAACTAGTTCTAAGTTCTAGGGGACTAATGACCTCAGCAGTTGAGTCCCATAGTGCTCAGAGTCATTTGAACCAATGACATTCATCCACAAGCATGGCTCCATCAATTCTCTCATTGTTTTCCTTCCAACTGCTCATTGAAGCATAGATTAGAATTTATCTGTGGCTACTTAAGGAATGAACCAGCTGTAGGAATGCGATCTGTCATTCACGACTGTCACAATCAAGGAGAATTTTATCATGCCTTACTCTCAGCATATTGGTCTCAAGCTACTCAAGATCGCGTAAAACAGCGTAAAACATAGCATCATGATGATGAAACACTTTGAACAATCTGAATTTTCCAGTGTTGTCAAATATTTTGGCAAGGTGCACCGAATTTTGAGATGGAACCGCCGACACGACGTAAGAATGACCGATATCCGACTCGCCGACGCGAGTAACTGTCAAACCCATACAGCCCCTCAGAACTCATCCGCATTTGCTTAATCAAATTGCCTGTACATTTACGACATATTATTTTGGCAGGACGTTGCAAAGACGACATTGAAGCTTTTCAGGGACTGTTACAAGAATTGGAAATTGACACTGACAATTGCGGGACGCGAAAACAGGAACACAACAATTACAGGTCACATCCGTCACAATTCCGCGATGAGAGAAATAATAACTGGACACGACAAGGCTATTCTTACAACGCAAATCGTGACCAAAACAGACGCCACCCATATGACAACCACTGGCAGCGTTATAATTACAGGGAAAGATCACCTCTCCGTGGTAATGACTATGACAGAGACAACCATAGAAACAGACAATATGAGAACCTAAACAACTACAAACGAATGAAATTTCGCGTTGGAGGTTCCATGCGACTGTCGCCAACATCGAAGCTGAAACGTCAGAAAAGTACAGCAAAATCCTGGAAGATCGGCTGATGATCGACAACTGATGGAGTGGCTAACAGCTGCCCGTCTAGCTGTCCTGCGCAAGTTCTGCAAATGCTGTGGGAGCATGCGCGTTGAAGCGTCAAGACATTTGTCACTTTTATCGGAAAGGATATATGAAACCTATTCAGTCACTTTCAGGTCTATTTAGTGGTTTAAGAAAATACAGTGTCAAATATATACTTGTTACCAGGCTGAATTAGTACTTTTTTTCTCTTTTAAGGGGCCTGGGACATTTTTGTGAACATGCAACTCTAGTAGATGTAAAAAATATAGTTAGGCTATTATGTTAAATGCCAATACCTTCGATATTCATCTATCTGACGCTTCTTTTGTTGATCTTGGGGAAGAAGGAACATTTGTGAGCCGGCCGGTGTGGCCGTGCGGTTCTAGGCGCTTCAGTCTGGAACCGCGTGACCGCTACGGTCGCAGGTTCGAATCCTGCCTCGGGCATGGATGTGTGTGATGTCCTTAGGTTAGTTAGGTTTAAGTAGTTCTAGGTTCTAGGGGACTGATGACCACAGATGTTAAGTCCCATAGTGCTCAGAGCCATTTGAACCATTTTTGAACATTTGTGGCTGGAACTGTGTTCAAAAGCATTCTTCCCGATATGTCTGACGCACTGTCAATGACAGAAGGACAGACAGAAATTGAGGGGCAAAACTGACTGCAGCAAATTATGGGAATTCCTCCGAATCCGTGGATTCGGACTGTAGCGTGGAGGGATTTCAGTACTTTGCCCGATATATAGCTCATCGCTTCTGGCAGTACGGCAGAACATTAGCCACACCTACTGAAGTGCTACTGTCAGCACCAGGAGAAGAACCTATTAGCTGGTTGTGTCTGATTTCTAGGGGAAGTTTACTTGTGCCTTCAAAAATATGACTTGAGACAATAAACCAATTCGAGCTGACTTTTGCTCAATTTTATGGCAGTGACAATTTGTCTAGAGGAAGGGGGCATCACTAGTAAGTTGCGTGCAACACTTGGTGAGCGTTTCCTCGACATACACGAAGAGATAATTATAATTTACGCTAGAACTCGCAATTTTATCCTTTTGTACTGGCTTTCATTAAAAGACAGAACAAGAATACCTGAGACAAGTAATCGACAAAAAGGGGGAGCCGGCCGAAGTGGCCGTGCGGTTCTAGGCGCTGCAGTCTGGAACCGCGAGACCGCTACGGTCGCAGGTTCGAATCCTGCCTCTGGCATGGATGTGTGTGATGTCCTTAGGTTAGTTAGGTTTAACTAGTTCTAAGTTCTAGGGGACTAATGACCTCAGAAGTTGAGTCCCATAGTGCTCAGAGCCATTTGAACCATTTGAAAAAGGGGGAAAACAGCGTATGTCATCACAATAATGATTTCAGTACATAGACTAACTGTGTTGTAAATAAAAGCTATATTTGTAGATCGTATATTTTTGACAGAACCATTGTATACAGGGCGTAGTGATTTTGTTTTTGTAAACATCTACCGAATTTTGTCACGGCGTTACACAAGATTGATATTACGAATACTTTGCGTATTTACAACACTGCCTGGCAGCATCGCGGAAGAGGAAAATGGTAAGTAAACATGTTTTTTTATTCATAAAATTGTAATTTACACCAGTTATGCTCTTACGTAAATTTATTCTGATGTTATTAAATTAATACTTTCTGATTTATTTGAGTCAACGTTTCGCATTTGAAGTCTGTGTCAGTGTGGTGTGATCTAGTATTTTACCGATTCTTAAGTGAGAAGGCATAAATAGGATAGAACATAACTTATCAGTTTTAAGTGTAACATTTTAGCAGCAGAAAAGCAGCTTAGACATCTAAATTCTGGTATTCCGGTATAAACAAAATGTTTCGCCAAAACGACTTAAAGGCACATGCCGTGTCATCTGCTTGTGAGAGACTACTTCCATGGTAAATGGAAATGAGTGTTTGGCGTTATTAGCCGGGAGGCCCCTTCGGGGCAGGTCCAGTCGCCTTGGTGCAGGTCTTATCACATTCGACGCCACATTGGGCGACTTGCGCGCCGGATGGGGTTGAAATGATGATAAAGACAGCACAATATCCAGACCCTGAGCGGAGAAAATCCCCGACCCAGGCGGGAATCGAACCCGGGCCCATAGGACGGCAATCCGTCACGCTGACCACTCAGCTATCAGGGCGGACACTTCCATGGTGACGTCACAACGTCAGCCAATGGCAGAGCACAGCGCTTGCTGCCAGATCTTGATATTTACAATCCTTGAATTTGATAATAGTTAAGAAAAAACAACTCCCATTCTCAGTACCTACATGAGTTGTTAATAAAGAATAGTCATAGTCATATTCCTAATCCTACAGAAACACCTACTCGCTCTACTCTCAAGACAAAGAACAATCATAATACATTACTCAAAATATACCTTGTAGCTTGAGTGAGTTGAAATATGTAATGGAGAGTGGTTTTAAATAAACTTTCGCAGTCTGAGTCGGTGTAGACGAAAAATTATTTACCGCATGATTACCCAACTTTATAGAAATGGTGTTCAGACTGTGCGGTGCAGAATTTACTTTCTCAGTAATGTTTGTGTCATGACTTGCTGTTAGGCTGGACGCAATATGCGATCTTCAAGCTGTGTCGCGACAGTTGAACATTCAATGGTCGTCTCTCGAAAACTGCTGTGAAGATTTGTGAAATGGTATCTCTAGTGCAGCTCCGGGCTGTCGTGGATGCAGATGATCATCAAACTCTTTTGCAACCTGGAACTTAAACATGGTAGATAATTCACAGAACTGTCTAAAGTGGAAAATAAAATGTGTTTCTTTCAACGGTTTATTCAATATTTCTCTTCCGCTTATCCTTACGAATGTTTCCACAAAAATTTCAGTGTCCTACGATTACTTGTTTTTCGTGCGCACCCTTTCAAGTCGCGAAGTTTCATTATAGCCACCTTGTATTTTGGAACAAGTAACCAGCTAATTGATGGACAGCAATATCATGAGTGTAGTAAACAGAAATTATTATATTATATGTAGTTTAGAGCTCTCCAGTGTCGTGTATGTGCATTAATCTTATATGAACGTTGTGAATGAAATTGTGCCACTGAAATGAAGTCCAATAGCTGGAGAAAGAATACCGACACAGTTGTAACCGGTATCACGCCTTTAGTGGGCCCTAGATTGCTCGGCAAATTCAAGAATTGGGAAGTCTTTGAACATTCGTCCTACAACGCAGGCTTGACTTCAAGAGAATTCCACTCCATTCCTGCACATGAAATAGTGACTTCGTTGCAGCCAAAAGTTTAGGCCAGAGCCTAGAAATTTCACAGATTATTTCCATCTTCTCGACACTCGTTTCCAAAGTGTTGGCAGTGGGTAGGAATCGAATACGTAGTGCTGCGCCGTGGCAGAGTGTACGTCGGGAGAGAGGAGGAAGGAAAGGCATCAGTACCATTTCTCCTCCTCCTCCTCCTCCTCCTCTTCGTTACCTTAAGATGTGTGACCGAGGGTGTTTCGTGTTATAATACCACTGTTATTACTACTCTCCACCCTTACGTTACAGTGCATGTGGAGGGTACTATGGAGGGGACATCACAACCTCCACCCTGTCCGTAACTTATAATGTGTGGCGGATGGTGCTTCAGGAAGGGGGGGGGGGGGAGGGAAGGCTCTATATCACTATCATTCCCTCTTCTCTAGCCTTACCTTACAGGGTATGGCAGATCATAGATCATGTGATTTCATTATAATTCCTACCGCGGACCCTTGTCTTACAATGCGAGGCAGAAGGTTCTACATGGGTATCATCATTTTTTCTTCCCAATCCTTCCCTTACAGTGCGTGACAAGGGTTAGCACGGATGGAGGAGGGGGGAGGGGGCTTTGTTACCATGCTATCTCCCTGCCCTTCTCTGAAGATGCTTGGCGGATAGAATTTCGGGAGAAGGGACGGAACGCGGGAGATCTCTGTACCTGATTCCTCCTCCCCATAAGTACTTTATGGTCTGCACTTCTGGGTTCCATCACTATCCTTCCTCCTTCCTACGTTTACCTTACGGTGTCAGGTGGAGCCTACTTCGGTGGGTGTTACTGTCAGTCTGCTTCCCCATTGTTACCTCATAGTGCGTGGTAGGGGGGGCTAACTTTCATCGCTTATGTAAATGTAAACGTCATTTGGGGTCGAAACTTCCTGGCAGATTAAAATCGTCGGACCGAGACTCGAACTCGGAACCTTGGCCTTTTGTGGTAAAATGTTCTACCCACTGAGCACCCATGCACAGCTCACGACCCGCCCTCATAGTCTTACTTTGGCCAGTATCTCCTCTCCCACCTTCCAAACTTCACAGAACCTCTCCTGCGAAATTTGCAAAGACCCCTGGAAGGAAAGATATTGTGAAGACATGGTTTAGCCACAGCCTGGGGTACGTCTGCAGAATGAAATTTGCACTCTTTATATCAGAGCACTCTCTACTTCAGAGTAAAAATTTCATTTTGTCATATGGCGTTCTCTGTTGGGATGTTCCACACGCGGATTTAAAGTGGCTGTCAGAAGCGGTCTTCTTCGTCTACGCACATTGGCCCCATTCCTTATGTTTATGTGAGAGTTGGGTCGTATGTGCATTTCTAAAACACAAGACAATGCAATGCAATGGCTGTGTGTATAATTGATGTTTGTGGCCTATGGTGATGATGAGGAGAGAAGGGAGAGGGTGAAAACCAGTGCTGGCAAATAGTCTACTCCTCCTGAATGGCACCAAGGTGGCCACCAAGCTGAAGGTCCATATCCAGTGGATGGATCACTATCAGCGGCGTCACGTGCCCTGTTCCTGAGACACTGCAGTGTGGTTTGGAATTTAATACAGGGCAATGTCTCAAAAACTGGTGATAATGGACTGAAGGCCACCATCATTGCCCTGTCTTGGCTGCCAAATACTGGCAGTGAAAATTTCATCCACCATCATAATTCGAACTGGGCTACCTTCTAGTTGGAGTGGCACTGCATTATCAGACTCGGATACTGGGGAGAGTACACTTACCCTATGATGCGCGCCAGAGGACGGTTCAAATGGGTCTGAGCACTATGGGACTTCTGAGGTCATCAGTCCCCTAGAACTTAGAACTAATTAAATCTAACTAACCTAAGGACATCACACACACCCATGCCCGAGGCAAGAATCGAACCTGCGACTGTAGGGTCGCGCGGTTCGAGACTGTAGCGCCTAGAACCGCTCGGCCACCCTAGCCGGCGGTTGGATGTCACTATAAGCCCTCCTAGCCACCCATGCCATAAGTTCATAGTTAAGTGTACTTCAGGAAACGTCACTACCATTACACCTGTAATGACATGTAGTTGTATCAGCATGGAAAGGAACCCAGAATTGTTGCCAAGTGGCAGCCACACTCAGCCTGCCAAACAATGTCCCTGCTGATACTGTAGTTCAGGAACTGCCGACACTTCCCGTAACTTCAGTGCTACTCTGCCAACAACATGGGATTGAAACAGCCTTTGCATACTTTGGTAGTTTGACTAACTACCATTTTAACAAAAGCCAGACCCTGGACATTGGCTTCCACTCCAGAAGTTTCCAGGCAATGCAGGAACATAACTCTCCCACACACGCAGCACTGGGCCACAGTAGTTAAACGCCCAGGTCCAGCCCTTCGTCATCGGCTCAGATGAGGCTATATGATGTACAGCCCATGCCAGTCATCGCTACGCTGACTATCTGTGGGCCATGAAGCAGCGATCACCGTTTGACTGCCTGAGTCCAGGTCCATCAGCACCTGTCACTGCCTCCATGGTCCGCTTCTGCAGCGTAGCGGTAGCGTTACCACCTACCACGCAGGGGGCCCGGGTTCGATTCTCGGTAGGGGACTGGGTGTTGTGTGTCCATCATCATTTTCATCGTCATTGACTCGCAAGTAGCGGATGTGGCGTCAACTAAAGAGGACTTGCAATATGGTGACCGAACTCCCCCGACTGGGGCCTCCCAGCCAACAATGCCATATGCTCACTTCCATTTACTGCCTCCACGGACCAGGCAGAGCCACAAGTTCTAGACAGCCCAGCAACAGCCATTGCCTGCCACCGCTCTACAGCCTGCAGTTCAGTATTCATCATGTGGGTAGTTCTGCTAGGCTCACATGCCTAGCTGTGGCTACCATCTGACTCGTTGCTGTCCACCACCTACTATCCGCCTGCACTGCCGCTACGTTCGTGTATGATTGTTAAGAAAGGGTCTGTGCAACAGATTGGCTACATCGTCTACACATCCACCCCCCCTCCCTCCCCCCTGCAGAGGACCGCTCACCCATACTTCCATAACAACAAACATTTACACTCTTCTGTCCCCTTCCTTCCCTGCTCCATTCACAAATTATAGAAACGAAGGGGCTGCTGCGCAGAGGGTGGCGAAGCATGTGCGAGGTGTGGGTAGGAATTCAATTGGTAGTGCTGGGAATGCGCGCTAGGAGGCTGGGCCCTGCAGCCGCTGGCTGCTGGCTCGTCCATTCCGCTGAGTGTCCCCTCGCTCCTCACCCCCTCCCCTCCTCACCCCTCCCCGTCGCGCACCGGCGGTCCTCGGAATATTTGCTGCGCGTCCCCCCTGTGTCGGCGCTCCGGCACCCGTTTTATTTTGAAACCCCATCCGGAGCCATCCCCCGGCTTTCTCGGCAGCCTCCTTTCTGCCGGCAGTCGCACTGTAGGGGGACGACGCCGATCGATGGCGCAGCCTGCATTCGACGCCGACCGCCACGGGGTCTGTGGACTCGGCGGTTCCCAACGGCTTCCTTACGCGTCTGATGGGAAAGACCTTCATCTCAGGTTTGCTAATCACCTAACGGTGTGTGGCGGAAGGTACTTCGGAGGACAGGGTAAGTGGAGGGTACATAGGGGCGTACAGCAGTCATTCCTCCTCTGCACCCTTACTTTACAGTATGTAGAGGAGGGTGTTTCCAGAAGGGTGACCCTTACTCCGCAGTGGAGGAGTAACCGCTAGTCACTACCTGGCGATGTCGATCATTGGTCTCGAGGAAATGTTACCGAAACACGAAACGTTGTCTGGTGGCAGAACCGAGAGCCATTTACTGAATTTTAACACCTCTTACATCCAGAATAGTTATAATAGGTGAACCCTTGATTTAGTTTCAAAAAAATTCGTAAGAATTTATTCTACTTACTAACGATTCATCAAGAACATTACCCCATTTAATCACACTATGTCAGCATGGAAGTAGTTGATGAAATCATAAGCAAATTCCTTTTTTAACAAATGGTAATTTATTCACATTAATGGTGCCTAAAGCATTTTTTAAAAAGAAACAGATTTAAAATTATAATAAGAAAGCACCTTCTAAATATCAAGTTACAATTTATTCAGAGGCAGAAAGAAACAAATCTCTGACTGTATGAGCTTTCGGGCTGAGAACGTTGCTGCTCCCTTTTGACACGGCCGTAGTTACAAGCGCTCACAACAACATCTGAAAGACTACACTGGTGCAAATCTGCAACACACCAGATTACTTTAAACTAAAAGTTTTAACAATTCACACAAGCACACAAACTATGCACCCTGTAGGAGGGATGGAAATGACACAAAACACTAACAATTAAAATATTAACCTTGCCACCGAAGGTGCAACTTGATTTTAACTTCTAAGAAAAGTCTTACGGTGGAAGAGTGGCAACTTTATATACTAAAATGACCATTTAAATAAAAGCCCATGAAATGCAATCTTATGTAAAATTATATAAGGTTGGACAAACAAATTAACATGCTCTACAGTACACAGATACCGCCTTTCAAGATGATAGGCAAGATCAAACATATTTCAGGAATTAGGCCGTTACACTCGAAGCAATAAATTCGTTAACACACCAAATCCGACTAACATGCCAGAGGCAGCTCCGAACGACAGACAAACTTCCTAACAAATGCGGACGAGAGACAGACGAGCAAGCTGGGGACGAGAGACTGACCAAGAAAACAAGTAAGATTTAACAATAGTAAATCACACAACATATCACCAATCACTTAACTTCTAATAAACTGCGATTTCTCGAGAAGACCTGGCGCAGCACCCCCAAATCGCTCTCCCGAACCGTCCGCTGCCTGCCGCTTCAACGGACGCAGGAAAGCGCGCCCATCTCCCGTCTTTCCTGGTCCGCACCAACCGACCGACTGACCGCTGTTCAGTCCGCGACTGCTGCTCCGTCGCGTCTGCACGGATGGTGCGTCGCCCACTCACTTCCAGACACACGACGGCGGAAATACTGGCTCGGACCCAACCGTGCAGAGGAAACACGTCCGCTGGCAAACCGACATCCATACACCCGGAAAGGAACAAGCCAAGCTCCACAAGATGGTAACTGAAGGGTCCCAGACGCGCTCGGAGAACCAGTTACACCACGGCGCCGCAGCTCGCATCGGCCAGACTGATGTCGTAGGTTGACTCCTGTTGCTCTCGTGTCGACCGTGAAGTCACTACCCCTCGCTATACGCCGCGGCCCACTGGACTCACGTGGCGACCTCACATGCGCCGACGCTCAAGACGGACAAGTCATCTTGTGTATCAGTGCGCGACCGACCAACCGATCGATCGATCCAACCGCCAATTACCATTGTCTGAGCAAACTCGAGCAGACTGGCGGCGTAACGCGCAGACTCCGAAGCAGGAACTAAGCCCCGACCGAGCGACCACTCGCTGAGTCCTTATACTGGCGGAGTGGAAAGACTGTCATTTTGCCGACTTTAAAGGTTGGTCCGAACGACAGACATACTAGCACTCCGAACGGCAGACAGACTAGCAAGCTGGGAACGAGAGACCGACCCAGACTGACTCCGACTGACCGACTGGCGAGTTTTTTTTCCTTTATTGTTATTTTAAACACCTTGTACAAAGTTGGACTGTCAGCAGCATAGTACGCTGCTCTTCAGCCGCGAGTGGTACAATAAATGACATAAAGGAGTGACAGATAATACAAAAAATGGCGGGTAAAAACTGTAGACACAAAAACAAGATACATGAAGCCGTTCACGCTGGACAAGAAAAAACACTAAAACCTGTTGACATGGATGACGGCGACGGCACACGTGAACACTGGTGGCGTGATGGCGAAAGAACACTAAACACAAACGAAGGCACACTGATGGCGATGATCTCCAGCGCGCGAATGTTCACTGAGCGTGTGCGAGTCCGGGGACCTGCCAAGAGAGGAGGAGAAGGAAGGAGAGTGGGAGAGGGAAGAGCAGAGATGTCATGGACAGGGGAGAGATGGGGAGGGAGAGGGGAGGAGGGGGGAAGGGGGGGAAGGGGGAGGGGAAGCCTGGGGGAAGAGGGGTGGAGGAAGGGGGATGGGGGAAAAGGAAAGAGAAGGGAGGGAGGGTGCCTAAAGGAAAGGACACAGGAAGTGGGGGGGGAGGATCAAAGTTGATAGGAGGGGTAGATGGAGGGGAGGAGGACATCATCAGGAAGGGGGAGCTGGTGGAAGCCACCTTGGGAGGGGGTAAGGAGGGTGGAGAGATGGAGACCGGGTGGGACGTGGGAATACAGGCGCGGCAGTGGACGGGGGTGGGAGAGGATGGGTGAGACAAGCAGGTGAGGAGGATCGAGTTTGCGGGAGGTGTACAGGATCCGTATCCTTTCAAGGAAAAGGACGAGGTGGGGGAAGGGGATGAGATTGTACAGGATCCGTGTGGGGGAGGGGAGTCGGATGCGATAGGTGAGGTGGAGAGCATGGTGTTCAAAGATTTGGAGGGATTTATAAAAGGTAGGGGGGGCGGAGATCCAGGCCGGATGGGCGTAACAAAGGATAGGGCGGATGAGGGATTTATAGGTGTGGAGGATGGTGGAGGAGTCCAGACCCTACGTACGGCCGGAAAGGAGCTTGAGGAGACGGAGTCGGGAGCGTGCCTTGGCTTGGATTGTCCGGAGATGGGGAGTCCAGGAGAGGCGACGGTCGAGGGTGACGCCAAGGTACTTAAGGGTGGGCGATAGGATGGCCATAGATGGTTAGATAGAAATCAAGGAGGCGGAAGGAAGGGGTGGTTTTGCCTACAATGATCGCCTGGGTTTTGGAGGGATTGACCTTGAGCAACCACTGGTTGCACCAAGCGGTGAACTGGTCAAGATGGAATTGGAGGAGGCGTTGGGAGCGTCCGACCGGTGAGCTCTTAGCGCCCCTTAAATGCACGTGAACGGGCAACCTTTCCCCTCTCCCACCAGAGGGACACCCCAAAGCTGCGACTGCCACAGCGGCGCCACCGCCAGAAACGGAGGGCGACTGCTTCACACTACGCGGTGTGGCGCGCACTTCGAAACAGCAATTTTTACCACGGCTCAGTAGGTAGCTAACGTCGTTTTCCCCTGCAGTAGTCGGCAGTAGGACGGTGGGTTTAGCAGTACTCACTCTCAGAGTAAAATAACAATGGTGAATGCGCCAGAGACTGGCTGCAATGATACCATGCCTTCCTCTGAAATCTCCACCAGGTATGGTCGCAGGTTCGAATCGTGCCTCGGGCATGGATGTGTGTGATGCCCTTAGGTTAGTTAGGTTTAAGTAGTTCTAAGTTCTAGGGGACTGATGACCACAGATGTTAAATCCCATAGTGGTGAGAGCCATTTGAGCCATTTTTTTCTCCACCACAAGAAAACAAATTTTTCTACAAAGAGCTACAAGGTGGCAACGGCTAGATTCCACTCAGAATGTGTCATCGACCATCGGGATTATATTAGCCTCTTCAGTGCTGAAAAAAAGAAAAAAAATATTCTTGCATTTTTTCGTGTTGATATGGACCTATTTATTGTTTACCTGAGCAAAATTAAAATTTGCTATAGTTGGTTTAAAAAAATTAAAAAAATTAGGCTTTGGTTTAGAAGGTAGGTCAGGATGCGAAATAAGAAGTCAACTGTCAAACATTTACAGCGTTATTTATTGCGGAAAATCTATACCAAAGAGGAATTTTTACAAAATACAAGAACCAATACGAAATATCAATAATTTCAAGTCCTGGCATTATCGTATACAGGTCAATGAGTGAGCTGAATATATAAAGAAAAGATATTATTTTACATTCATTTCGTATGAAAACCATATAGCACTTTTCATCCTTTTTTGGGCAAAGGTAAACATTTCTGTTTAAACATATTATTCTCCATTTTACTTGACAGGGGCGTGTTTACGTCTATCTCTATCTTTCTGTTCATCTGCCATTGGAAGATTGTTTATACTATCGTACTGTATATTTGACAGAGTGGATTGAAAACAACCATTATCTCATAGCTTTCACTAGATAAAAAATACTGCCACCGAATCCTGATGTCCAGAATTTTGGGCAACGACATTTATTGTCACAACAGCTCAAGTGTATTACTAGTCTCATGTCTCTTACGATAAACTCAGTCTTCGCAAAAGCCTCTTTCTCATTATACTTTTCCGTGTAACAGAAAGTCTGCATACGGCAGTGATTAATAAATAAATAAATACGGCCGGCCGGTGTGGCCGAGTGGTTCTAGGCGCTTCAGTCTGGAACCGCGCGACCACTACGGTCGCAGGTTCGCATCCTGCATCGGGCATGGATGTGCTTGATGTCCTTAGGTTAGGTTTAAGTAGTTCTAGGGGACTGATGACCTCAGATGTTAAGTCTCATAGTACTCAGAGCCATTTTGAACATAAATACGATTTACCTGGAGCAATTTGGAACGGATCCTCCATCTTCGCTATTTTCTAATGTAATACACCATTCCAATGACTGTGGTTAGCAAGAAGCACGAAACTAAAACTGATGTCCAGCAAACAGGTCATTGGGTTTCAAAGGTGAAAGAAATCTTTTAATGTTACACAATGTGTAGAAAGTCAGCGTCCAATATATTAGACAGCAGGTCTGAAAGGTTAAACAATTATTGTCTTGTTAACAGTCTCCCACTTATGATCTTGTTTGACTGCTTTGTTACTTTTACACATCATGACTTTTACACCATGATATGCTTTCTTACTTCGTCGCGCTAGCAGCTTTCTGTTATTACTATTTACAAGTTTTATGTGGATTTCAAGTATCGATGTTATTTAACGTATTATATGTCAGTTAAATTTCATGATCTGCCATATAAAATAATTTTAATTAATGATTACGTATACTGATTTCTCGATACTGATTTCGCGACACCGATTACTCATTCACCATAGAATTTGAGGGGTCTACTGCGTAAAGTTAGTTGTATAAATATGGGACTTTCTCCTCGCCCACCACCAGCACTTACTACGTACATAGGAATGTAGATACTGACGCTGAACTTATATCATAATTTAGGGTTATTTGAAGTGATCTACACATTTTAAGTGAATGTGAAAATTGGTTGTGTCAAGATAAGGTATTATGTGATTGTGGAAAAAGCAACTCCCCCCCCCCCAGAGATCTCCGATAACATAGTTGGTGGCCAAAGGAAAACCTGTTTAACTTTACAGAGTTCCGAAAGATCGAGTCCGCTGCAGCAGGGCATCGAAAATTCAGGAGAACATTTAACTAACATCCGGCAACGGCCTTGCCGCAATGCATACAACGGTTCCCGTCAGATCTTCGAAGGTAAGCGCTCTCGGGCGTGGCTGGTACTTGGATGGGTGACCATATGGGCTGCCATGAGCTGTTGCCATTTTTCGGGGTGCACTCAGCCTGGATTCATGAAAGGTATAGGTTATTGTTAGTCAGGGTCATTCTTTTGTAGAGATTATTGAAAGTCAGATTGCGTTGTGCTAAAAATATTGTGTGTCAGTTTAGTGCTGATCAGAATAGGTAAAGAGCGAAAAGTCTAAGTACGGTCAGTTCTGCTCAGCTGTTTGAAAATCAAATAATGTAAGAGGTTTATCAGCACAGTAATTCATAAATTTTTCTAAGGGGATGTTTCATATGTCGACTCTTACTTCTTTAATATTCCGTTAATTCTCACTAGATCACCGACTTTATCACCCGCAAAACATCTGCACACTATGCTCGACCCTCAATCATGTTACACCGTTTGCATCGCACACTAACTCTTCATACGTTGTCTACGAAGTCGGAGAACAAACATTCGACGATTGCTCCCAAATACTTCAAACTGAGATTCATCCATGAATGACTCCTTGGACCATTGTTGCGGGTTCCAGTTTTTATGTTCCTGTGCCCATTGCAATTTTTTTCATCTAATTTTGTTTGCGTAATAAAGGTTTTTTGGCTGCTATTCATCCTTTAAAGCTTGTTCACGAAGACAGAGTTGCGGTACTGAGTTAGAGATGATAATAATAATAATAAGGCCCGGGAAAAGAATAGGCCTCCGGTATGTTCCCCGTGGAGGCCCGGGAAAAGAATAGGCCTCCGGTATGTTCTGCCAGTCGTAAAAGGCGATGAAAAGAACAAACCTCTAATAGGGCTAGCCCCCCCTTTAGTGTGATTACTTGGTTCAGGACAGAACTAAAGAAGCCTCGGACAAGCGCCAACATGGTCGGGGATGACACTTGAACCCTATGCCCGCCCACAATGGTAACGACACAGCTAGCCAACTGGAAAATGATTTAAATCCAAATAGAGGTGTTTTGCAGGATATGCTTCCTGCAACCACCCTAGAAGGAAAACAAAGACAGAGGATGAGATGGTCAGATGAAGTTAATCGACACCTCATGTTCTGTTATTACCAAGCAAAAAACCTAGGAACCAACACAACTGGATACAGATCACAAGTACACACAACATTTATTACCAGATACCTGGAATTAAAATTTTTAACAGAACAACGACTAGCTGATCAGATTCATGTAATAATAAAAAATAACAGGATACCCCAGTCAGAATTAGAAAACATCAAACAACAAATACAACAAATACTGGAACAAAATTATGTGCAATCAGAAGAAGAAGAAAATACAGTAATGGACTCAAACATCCCAGAGAAAACAAACAAAGAACAAAACGCGCCAATTACACAATCAGAGGAAAACGAAATCTTAAGACAGCCACCAGAACAAGCACAAATAGAACACGAAGTGACACACATATTAGATATAGAAGAGAAATTTCAGCTGACATATATAGAATACAAAGACACAAATACAGACATTAGACCAATCTTGCATAGACCACCAAATAACCCACAAGTCGAAACAACAATAACAACTATCAACACAATCATACACAACAAAATAAATGAAAATACAACTATGGAAGAGTTACTACTACTGGTTTATGTAGGAGCACTCACTACACTAAATATACACACGAGGCAGAGATCAGAACCAACCAACACACAGAAGAAACCCACAAAACCAGCATGGCAACACAGGCTACAGATCAGAATAGAAAAACTGAGAAAAGACATCAGACAGCTAACACAATTTATAAGAAATGAAATATCAGACAAAAAACGAAAAGGGTTAGGTAAAATCTCACAACAAGAAGCGATAGTGCAATTAGATGAAAAGAAGCAGAAATTACAAGCATTGGCCAAATGACTTAGAAGATACAAAAAAGTGAAAATAGAAGGAAACAAAACCAAACATTCAACACAAACCAAAAGAAATGTTACCAGGCAATAGATAACACACACATTAAAATAGACAGTCCACAAAACATAACAGACATGGAACACTTCTGGAGCAATGTATGGTCAAACCCGGTACAACATAACAGGCATGCACGGTGGATACAAGCAGAAACAGACTCATACAAGATGATACCACAAATTCCTGAAGTGATAATTTTGCAACATGAAGTCACCCGAGCAATTAATTCTACGCACAATTGGAAAGCCCTGGAAATGATAAAATAGCAAATTTCTGGCTAAAGAAGATCACCTCAACACATTCACATCTACTAAATTATTTAACAGTTACATTGCAGACCCATACACATTCCCTGATACACTTACACATGGAATAACTTATCTGAAACCTAAAGATCAAGCAGGCACAGCAAACCCAGCTAAATATCGCCCCATAACATGCCTACCAACAATCTACAAAATATTAACTTCAGTCATTACACAGAAATTAATGACACATACAACACAGAACAAAATATAAATGAAGAACAAAAAGGCTGCTGCAAAGGAACACGAGGATGTAAAGAGCAACTGATAATAGTTGCAGAGGTGACATATCAAGCTAAAACTAAACAAAGGTCGCTACACTACGCATATATTGATTACTAAAAAGCTTTTGATAGTGTACCCCGCTCATGGTTACTACAGCTATTGGAAATATACAAAGTAGATCCTAAATTGATTCAGTTCCTAAACATAGTAATGAAAAACTGGAAAACCACACTTAATATCCAAACAAATTCAGATAATATCACATCACAGCCAATACAGATTAAGCGTGGAATACACCAAGGAGACTCATTAAGTCGTTTCTGGTTCTGTCTTGCTCTGAACCCACTATCCAACATGCTAAATAATACAAATTATGGATATAATATTACTGGAACATACCCACACAAGATCACACATTTGCTATACATGGATGATCTAAAACTACTGACAGCAACCAATCAACAACTCAACCAATTACTAAAGATAACAGAAGTATTCAGCAATGATATAAATATGGCTTTTGGAACAGACAAATGTAAGAAAAATAGCATAGTCAAGGGAAAACACACTAAACAAGAAGATTACATATTGAATAACCACAGTGACTCCATAGATGCGATGGAAAAAACAGATGCCTATAAATACCTAGGATACAGACAAAAAATAGGAATAGATAATACAAATATTAAAGAAGAACTAAAAGAAAAATATAGACAAATAGTAACAAAAATACTGAAAACAGAATTGACAGCAAGAAACAAGACAAGAGCTATAAATACTTATGCTATACCAATATTGACCTACTCATTTGGAGTAGTGAAATGGAGTAACACAGACCTAGAAGCACTCAATACACTTACACGCTCACAATGCCACAAATATAGAATACATCACATACATTCAGCAACTGAAAGATTCACATGAAGCAGAAAGGAAGGACGAAGGGGATTCATCGACATAAAAAACCTACATTATGGACAGGTAGACAATTTAAGAAAATTCTTTCTAGAACGAGCAGAATCTAGCAAAATACACAAAGCAATCACTCATATAAATACATCGGCTACACCACTGCAATTTCATAACCACTTCTACAACCCTTTAGATCACATAACATCAACAGATACGAAGAATGTAAATTGGAAAAAGAAAACACTACATGGCTAGCACCCATATCATCTAACACAGCCACACATCGATCAAGACGCATCCAACACATGGCTAAAAAAAGGCAATATATACAGTGAGATGGAAGGATTCATGATTGCAGTACAGGATCAAACAATAAACACCAGATATTACAGCAAGCATATTTTTAAAGATCCCAATACCACAACAGATAAATGCAGACTTTGCAAACAACAAATAGAAACAGTAGATTACATCACAAGTGGATGTACAATACTAGCAAATACAGAATACCCCAGAAGACATGACAATGTAGCAAAAATAATACATCAACAACTTGCCATAAAACATAAACTAATAAAACAACACGTTCCCACATACAAGTATGCACCACAAAATGTACTGGAGAATGATGAATACAAATTATACTGGAACAGAACCATTACAACAGATAAAACAACACCACATAACAAACCTGACATCATACTCACCAATAAAAAGAAGAAATTAACACAACTAATCGAAATATCCGTACCCAATACAACAAATATACAGAAGAAAACAGGAGAAAAAATTGAAAAATACACCCAACTGGCTGAGGAAGTCAAGGACATGTGGCATCAGGATAAAGTTGACGTTATACCGATTATACTATCAACTACAGGAGTCATACCACACAATATCCACCAGTACATCAATGCAATACAGCTACATCCAAACGTATATATACAACTACAGAAATCCGTAATTATTGATACGTGTTCAATAACCCGAAAGTTCCTAAATACAATGTAACATATACCATACAGTTAAAAGGAAGTCACGCTTGATGAAGGTCCGCGTCACTTTCCATTTTTAACCAGACCTAAGGTCTGAGAAAAATAGAAATAATAATATAAATAGCTTTATTCAACATCGAATGGTACACTGCACATGTCCAAAGAAACAGTAATG
The DNA here is from genome assembly GCF_023864345.2 of Schistocerca serialis cubense. NCBI lineage: Eukaryota > Metazoa > Arthropoda > Insecta > Orthoptera > Acrididae > Schistocerca > Schistocerca serialis. The sequence continues at coordinate 319,256,582 of NC_064645.1, read as the reverse complement.
ATTACAGTTACTTGTAAAATACACAAGACACATTCTTCTGAATACGTCACTGGAGCAACTCGCATTATTCTGTTCAATCAAATTTCGGGCTTGCAGCCGGTCGTCGTTCAATACTTCGCACGATATTTCAACTAGGCACCTGCCAGTCATCTTCAGGTGAGCCGTCTGCGAAGTATTGAACGACGACCGAAATTTGTTTGAACAGTCAATTCGCCGGGAAAATTTTAAAATTCACAACTCGCATTATGTTTACTGTCCTACGATTTTCTGATGTAGTACGAGCCTTTGTTGTTTACTCTGTACACGTATGGTTCAAAATGGTTCAAATGGCTCTGAGCACTATGGGACTTAACTTCTGAGGTCATCAGTCCCCTAGAACTTAGAACTACTTAAACCTAACCTAAGGACATCACACACATCCATGCCGGAGGCAGGATTCGAACCTGCGACCGTAGCGGTTCCAGACTGAAGCGCCTAGAAACGCCAGCTTGTCCTTAATGAAATTGCAAACATGACACTAATATTTCGATCAGTATACGTGTGTGAAGGGCTTTTTAACGGTATGGAACTAAATAAGTCACGATTACGCCTACATCGCAACCTGACTGACAAAAGCCTCCGAAACTGTCTAGTTGAGTCTGTATGTTAACTGTTTGTGTCAGATATAAATTTTACTATATCTTTATCGACCCAAAAATAGATAAATAATACTGAAAAACTGTTTTGTTTTTCATCCATAATGTCGAGAAATACGAAATCACACTGCACGTTCCTTGCGTAACTGTATGGCCGTCCGCTACAGTCTGGAACCGCGCGACCACTACGGTCACAGGTTCGAATCCTGCCTCGGGCATGGATGTGTGTGATGTCCTTAGGTTAGTTAGGTTTAAGTAGTTCTAAGTTCTAGGGGACTGATGACCTCAGATGTTAAGTCCCACAGTGCTCAGAGCCATTTGAACCATTTTTGTATGGCCGTCCCTGGTTTGTATGATTCTGTATGCGCCCTTATTTCAGAATATTTTTGACACCGTTCTTCATAAGAGATTTCTATCAAATTGCGTTCCTACCGAGTATCGCTTCAGTTGTGCGACTGTTTCCTGTCAGACAGGTCACTGAATGTAGTAAGTAAAGGTAAATCGCGCGTAAACCAAAAGTGATATCTGGCATTTCCCAACGAAGTGTTATAGGCCCTATGCTGTTCCTGATCCAAAAAAATGATTCAGGAGACAATCTGAGCATTCTTAGATTGCTTGCAGATGATGCCGTCTCTACCGTCTTGTAAAGTCATCAGATGATCAAAACCAATTGCAAAATGATTTAGACATGATATTTGTGTAGTGAGAGAAGTCGCAGTTATTATTGTTCAGTAAAGAGTAGTAAGAAAAGTGTGACGTCATCCAAATGAGTACAAAAAAAAGTTTAACTTTGGTTACACGATCAATTAGACACTTTTAAGGCTGTTAATTGGACTAAATTCTTAGTAATTACCAACAGGAATTAAACTGGAACAGTCACATTAATAATGTTGTCGGGAAGGCAAACCAAAGACTCGGTTTTATTGGCAGAACACTTAGAAGATGCAACATGTCTGTTAAGGAAACTGCTCACACTACGCTTGTTCACAGTCTTCTGGAGTATTGCTGTGCGGTGTGGGATCCGCATCAGATAAAAATAATGGAGGACAATGAAAAGGGCCAAAGAAGACAGTTCGTTTCCTATTATCACAAAAAAGATGAGAGTGTGCCAGGGATATAATAACAGAAGGGGAACGGCAATCATTAAAACAAAGGCGTTTTTCGTTGCGACGAGACCTTTTCACGAAATGTCAATCACCAACGTCCTTCTCTGAATGTGAAAGTATTTTATTGTCGCTAGCATACGTAGGGAGAAATGATCATCGTAATAAAATAATAGATATCAGAGCTCTTACAAAAAGATTTAAGGGTTCGGTTTTCCCACAAGGTTTTAGAGAGTGAAACGTCAGAGAAATAGTCTGAAGATGGTTCGAAAAACCCTCTTCCAGGCACTTAAATATGTAGATGTGGATGTATATGTAGGACGCATGTCTCTGTGAATAGCTGGCAAGTTGGCGCCAAGTTATGACTCGGATGTCTCTCCATCACGCTGGAAGCAGCAACGTGTGTGCAGCAGCTAGTAGTCGGTAACGTGATAGGCTGTCCGGAGTCAGCAGCATCTACAGTAGCTGCTCCCGTGCAGTTACAGCGAATGCACCGCCCGCATGTTGCACCGAGCGTCCGGCTGCCGTAATGCAGAAACCTTAATGCTCCATTCTCCTCAGTCAGCCTTAATACAACCGACTTTTACTTTTTTTGGAAAAAAAACTAATGAAGCGATCAATGTAAAACTTTTTGAAAAATATTTATTGATTCTTGGACAACTTTTTTTTAAAGTAATTCAGTCATTAGCCACTGTGCCTCAGTTTGACGGAACGGATTACCGGCACACCAATAAAGATTTCATTCTGAAATTTGTCTGAATTACTCCTCGGCATGTCCTCAAGGAGTAATATTTTCATTTTTTTTATTTTAATTTATTCACTAGTTATTGCAAAATAAAGCGATCAAAAACCCACGACGAAACTAAATCTTTGTGTCAAACGTCCACCATTTTACTGTATTGTCAATTTAAAAAGACTGTCCTATTACTTCGTGGTAAATATTCTATAGATTAACAAAACTGTTTCTTTTTATTTTTTTATTTCAGACATGATTTGCAGACCGCAGGACTTTCTTCATGTATACACTTCATTCTGAACAGAGCCACTTTAACATCTCGCATCGAATGCTTAATGATACGTCAACCAGTTCCTGAGCAAAAGGGGCCTTAACAGACGAATATAGCCGGACAGCGAATGACAAAGAAATATTTTTTCGTATGAAATAATTGCAAATCCACAGTTTTCTGATTTTTTTTCTTTACTTGTAGTGTGAAACCTTGCTTCCTACCAAATTTCACAATTCTGGGCCAACGGGAAGTACCTTATAGGTTTTGGTAGGTGACTTCGCGAGTGTCAAAATGTGTGACATAAATGGCCTCATCTTTTGATTGCACTGGCTTAGAAAATTCACTTTTTTTTACACCGCCAAGCCGGCCGGAGTGGCCGAGCGGTTCTAGGCGCTACAGTCTGGAACCGCGCGACCACTACGGTCGCAGGTTCGAACCCTGCCTCGGGCATGGATGTGTGTGATGTCCATAGGTTAGTTAGGTTTAAGTAGTTCTAAGTTCTAGGGGGCTGATGACCTCAGATGTTAAGTCCCGTAGTGCTCAGAGCCATTTGAACCATTTACACCGCCAAGGGGCCGTAGACCTCATTATACATGTACCAGTTCCTGAGGAAAAGTTTTCTAACAGTCGGACAGACAGATAGACAGACAGACAGAAAACAAAGCGATGCTATAAGGGCTCCGTTTGTACCCACTGAGGCACGGAACGCTAAAAATCGCTTACACCATAGACTGACTGAGGAGAATGGACACTGTTTCTGTTTAAGCATCTTCATTCCCATAGTTCGTATTTCTCATTGTTGAAGGTCCAACTCTAGAAATTATTTCTTGTACTTTCTTTCTATAGGTATTGGTTTTCGTTTTCATTGTTTTATTGAGCTTGTGTGGCATGGATAGTAACTGGCCTACAGCAGGGTGGCAGCTCACCAGAACGTTGGTAAATGGTAGTAGAGAAATATAAATATGTGTCAGGGCTACCTCAATATGTGTTCGTTTAGGGTTTACAATATGCTTTCATATTTAACTTCTGTGACGCCTTTCACTCATCTACATCTACTTCTACTTGATTGCTATCCACAATAAAGTGCCTGGCAGAGGGTTCAATGAACCACCTTCAAGCTGTCTCTCTACCATTCCACTCTCGAACGGCGCGCGGGAAAAACGGGAACTTACATTTTTCTGTGCGAGCCCTGGTTTCTCTTATTTTATCGTCATGATCATTTCTCACTATGTAGGTGGGTACCAAGAGAATGTTTTAGCAATTGGAGGAGAAAACTGGTGCAGTGCTACCTTTTACTTGTAATTAAGAGTGACTTGAAAATGACGTTAAATACAGATGTTACAAATGTGTTTGGGAATGACGCTTAGTCGAAATTAGTTAATCGCACGACTAAATAAACATCACTTTACAGCTTACTACGGACAATGTTTACGCTTATTAACATGCTGACTTCGTTAAGTCGTCAGAAATTGTCGAGGATTCGAAACGGCGAACAATCTTCGATAGAACGTAAATGCTATTTTTTCCTCATCAGAAAAACCGAGCGAGGTGGCGCAGTGGTTAGCACACTGGACTCGCAATCGGTAGGACGACGGTTCAATCCCGCGTCCGGCCATCCTGATTTAGGTCTTCCGTGATTTCCCTAAATCGCTCCAGGCAAATGCCGGGATGGTTCCTTTGAAAGGGCACGGCCGACTTTCTTCCCCGTCCTTCCCTAATCCGATGAGACCGATGATCTTGCTGTTTGGTCTGTTCCCCCAAACAACTCAACCCTCATCAGAAAACAGTGTGGTAAACAGCACTCTGTTCTCCATATGGCACGTTTCACTAGTACTGGATACAGTTACTGTAGCCTTTGATGTTTTACGTGTTTCCTCCATCCACATACCGGAATGGAAAGAGGCTCTTCTATCAGTAATAGCAGCCATAACCGCGGAACTAGCACTTTTCTAATAGCGTCTGCAATTCAGATTACTTTGTTCCTAACCGTAGTCGTATGAGGCAGTAGAATCTCCACATCAACGTCACAGTCCACGGAGATGAGTGCGGTATCAGCCGCTATCAGTTCGGCCGTACTCAGCCATTTACGCCACCGCGTTTCCTAAAGCCACGACTGCGGCACGAAGCTGCTGCCACGAGCTATTACGCCACTAACGCTGCCAATGAGATCCCAGCACCCCCTCTCCGGGGCTCCACCGGTCAGTTATCTTAAGTTCGAATATTTATGCTGACCCCATTTTGTGTGTTTGCCAGTTGAATAAGGTTTACGGACTTTCATAGTGACCAGGGGTCGACGTCTTCTGAATAGACATTGTACTGAAGAGTGACAGATTTACAAATATTTTGCATCTCTATACGATTTCTACATTCGGATCTACTGTTAGCAACTGATACTTCAATTACAGCAATAAAGGTATATAATATTTTTAGTATTTGATAGTAGATGTAGAGTACATTAAAACATGAATTCTCTGTTTATGAACGGATCTGTTTCTCGCTGTATCCACTAAAGACCCACATACCGTGCAAGGAAACTATAACAACGAGTACTTGGTCGAACTTTTTGAAACCGGAACCGGGAACGATCCTGAATGGTAATCAGTATCATGAATCACAGGTAACGCACTTTGTGGTTGACCTCTGACCTGGTTTTGTATGCGAAGTATATACAGAGTGGTCCATTGATAGTGACCGGGCCAAATATCTCGCGAAATAAGCATCAAACGAAAAAACTACAAAGAACGAAACTCGTCTAGCTTGAAGGGGGAAACCAGTTGGCGCTATGGTTGGCCAGCTAGATGGCGCTGCCATAGGTTCAAATGGCTCTGAGCACTGTGGGACTTAACTGCTGAGGTCATCAGTCCCCTAGAACTTAGAACTACTTCAACCTAACTAACCTAAGGACACCACACACATCCATGCCCGAGGCAGGATTCGAAACTGCGACCGTAGCGGCTGCGCGGTTCCAGACTGTAGTGCCTAGAACCGCTCGGCCATCCCGGCCGGCGCTGCCGTAAGTCAAACGGATATCAACAGCGTTTTCTTTAAAAATAGGAACACCCATTTTTATTACATATTCGTGTAGTACGTAAAGAAATATGAATGTTTTAGTTGGACCACTTTTTTCGCTTTGTGATAGATGCCGCTGTAATAGTCACAATAGTTACGTTATTTAAGGAAATAGGAAGCGTTCAGCCACATGTGAAAGTCAACCACGACCTGCAACAAATGATGATGCCCAGGTAGGTGTTTCAGCTGCTGTCGCGGCTAATCCGCACATCAGTAGCAGACAAATTGCGGGAGAATCGGGAATCTCAAAAACGTCGGTGTTGAGAATGCTACATCAAATCGATTGGACCCGTACCATATTTCCATGCACCAGGAATTCAATGGCGACGCTTTGAACGTCGTTTACAAATCTGCCACTGAGCACAAAAGAGATTACCGGACGCTGACAGCGATAACGTAAACCGGCATAAAATGCACTACTGGGAAACGGAAAATCCACGATGGCTGCGATAAGTGGAACATTAGCGACCTTGGCGAGTTAATGTATGATGCGGCCTTATGAGAGGAAGGATAATTGGCCCCCATTTTATCGATGGGGATCTAAATGGTGCAATGTATGCTGATTTCCTACGTAATGTTCTACCGATGTTGCTACAAGATGTTTCACTGCATGACAGAATGGCGATGTAATTCCAACATGATGGACGTCCGGCACATAGCTTGCGTGCGGTTGAAACGGTATCGAATAGCATATTTCATGACAGGTGGATTGGTCGTCGAAGCACCATACCATGGCCCGCACGTTCACAGGATCTGGCGTCCCCGGTTTTTTTCTGTGGGGAAAGTTGAAGGATATTTGCTATCGTGATCCACCGACAACCCCTGACAACATGCGTCAGCGTATTGTCAATGCATTTGCGAACATTACGGAAGGCGAACTACTCGCCGTTGAGAGGAATGTTGTTACACGTATTGCCAAATGCATTGAGGTTGACGGACATCCTTTTGAACATTTATTACATTAATGTGGTATTTACAGGTAATCACGCTGTAACAGCATGCGTTCCCAGAAATGATAAGTTCACAAAGGTACACGTATCACATTGGAACAACCGAAATAAAATGTTCAAACGTACCTACGTTCTGTATTTTAATTTAAAAAACCGACCTGTTACCAACTGTTCGTCTAAAATTGTGAGCCATATGTTTGCGACTATTACAAGGCCATCTGTCACAAAGCGAAAAAAGTGGTCCAAGTGGTGTAATAAAAATGGAGGTTCCTGTAAAAAAAAAAAAAAAACGCAGTTGATATCCGTTTGACCTATGACAGCGCCATCTAGCGGGCCAACCATAGCGCCATCTGGTTTCCCCATTCAAGCTAAACAAGTTTCGTTCTTTGTAGTTTTTCGTTTGACGCTTATTTCGTGAGATATTTGGCACAGTCATGATCAATGGACCACCCTGTATTTCCTCATGGTGGAAGTGGAGTAAACAAGAATACAACTGTTTTGTTTGCATTGTACAAACTTGGTATGTTTCCCATCTACAGCATACAAAACAGGGTCGACGATTTCCAGACGTCACTCTTTCTGTTCTGGAGTACATTTGAAATTATGTACACTCAATCATCTAATTTTCATTCCTTTCAGTCTCGGAAACTACAGCGTCGTTAGAGCCGATCATTTCCCCTTGCCACTGCTACACAACACTCCAAAATCGTGCACTCAACTTCTGTATTGCGTCACGGCTTGAGTTACGCTCCTGCAGGCTGCAGGAAGAGGGAAGGAGTCGACGAGTACGAAGCGACCGCAGCGTCTCCTTCTCACACTCGTCATTCTCGCAGGACTGCAGCGGGAAGGGGGGATATCGGGTGTAACACTGAAATAGCAGTAACGCCTTGAGTTCTGGTGGATGCAACCCGAATGCTCCCGTTTCGGATCCCTAACGCCACGTCGTCATTCTGTGGCAAGTGCAACAGGCGCTAGCGGCAACCCGCACAACATACTTCTCGGCACCTGTACTCCAGTCCGTGCCAGGAGGAAATTCGAACCGGCCAGCTTACTAGCAGATCAACAGAGAACGACACAAGTGATCGGGCTAGCAGCAGCTCCAAGGAGCACGCGCGCGGCCCGAACTATTTCCTACTTCTGCCGAAACTACGACTGAGCCAGTCAAACAAAAGTGTCTCTCCGCGAGACGACTGTATAGACTCGCGTTCGCCGATGTCAGCCGGCAGATCCGGCGCAGCCAGCCCCATAGGGAAGGTCTTGCCTTTATGACAGGCTACCAAGACCAACTTCTTTGCTCATCGCCATTACTGTGAATTGCGACTTTGGCAACGGGACGATGCCGAATGGAGAGGACTTACAGGGGAACACGCAGGTGCCACAACCGCGTATCACAGAAACTTTGGTCAATGGAAGAGAGATCAAAATAAACAACCCTGTGACTCGGATTATCTGTTGACACTCGACCGTTTCAGAAAACCACAGTGAAAGTTTTCGAAGTATTTTCGAGGTACTTTATTTGCCTTTTACCGCGTAATAACCTCAGGAGAAACGATGGGCAATGGTTAGAGTCGTGGCTTCTTAATTTTGCGTCCCGTGTCGAATTCCATTATTACTTTTATTCTTGTTTTCCATTTATATATCCATGTCTGTAGAAGATTACTACAGGGATATTTACCTGCGTATACTGATATAACGTTGTCTGTATTCGCCCACTAACTGTATGTCAGCTGAATGAATTTAAAAAAATCACAAAATTATTTGAAATCGTTTTATATGAGATTCCTGTAGTCAATCGTGATTCAAAATCAACTGCAAAGGCTAGTTTTCGGAAAAGTGATCCGTTATGCATGGTCTGCCGCGAAATCGTTACCAAAGCGCGATATCTTCAGCACTGTTAACGACGTTTCCCTCCCGACTAAGACTCATACGAAGAAATATCGATATGGTAAACCTGCCTTGCGCGGTGCTCGTGGTGTTCGGAATATCTGCCTTTCGAATATTTCTACGATCAGTGTCATCCAAGGCGCCCGCATGCCTAGTCGTGCGGTCTAACGCTCTGCTTCCCGAGCACAAACCGACCCAGTGGATTAATGTCGAGGTCCGGTGTGTCGGCCAGCCTGTGGGTGGTTTTTAAGGCGGTTTTCCATCTGCCTCGGCGAATGCCGGCTGGTTCCCCTTATTCCGCCTCAGTTACAATGTGTCGGCGATTGCTGCGCAAACAACGTTCCCATGTACGCTTACACTATAATTATTCTACCACGCAAACATTTTTGGGTTACACACGTCTGGTAAGACCCCGGTGGGTCCACTGGGAGCCGAACCGCGCAATAACCCTGGGTTCGGTGTAGGGTGACGGTAGGGTGGGTGGACTGCTTTGGCCTGTTGTGGAGTTGTGAACCACTGAGGACTCTCCGTCGTTTCTAGGTCCCAGGTTTAATGTAATATATACATCATCCAAGGCAAAGAGAAAAATAAAAATAAAATAAATAAAAAGAATAGTAGGGTTTTGAACAGGGGGCGCAAAATAAGAAGACGCAATGCTAACCACTGAGTCATCATTTCGTCTGGTGACGTCACTTGGTAAAAGTCACATGAAGTACGTCGAAAATACCTCGAAAACTTTGATCGTCGTTTTTTCAGAAACGGTCGAGCAGCTGCGGAAAACCCGAGGCACATGTTCGCTTAAAATGGTTCAAATGGCTCTGAGCACTATGGGACTTAACATTTGAGGTCATCAGCCCCCTATAACTTAGAACTACTTAAACCTAACTAACCTAAGGACATCACACACATCCATGCCCGAGGCAGCATTCGAACCTGCCACCGTAGCGGTCACGCGGTTCCAGACTGAAGTGCCTAGAACCGCACGGCCACACCGGCCGGCTCATGTTCGCTTATTTTGACTCTTCTGTGACTGTACGAAGTTCTTGGAAATGGGGTGATGGTGCTTGCCCTGTTCTTCTCGTCAGTATTCTGTTTTAGCTACACCTCACACATTTGGAAACTGTTCCATTAGTGCCATTATAAAAACTTCATTCATACAGTCTCTAAAGGACTCAGTCTGTGATTTATTTTTGGAACTTTATTTATTTGAGTGTTAACTCACTAAATAAAGGATTCTTTGTGTTTTCTTTTTCTTGAGAAGTTAGTTATTATGTTAATACCATATCTGAGAGGTTATTTCTTGTGTCGCAAATAATGCTATTTAGTGGTCTACCTGGTGAACCTTTGGTGTAATAATAGTAAGGGACGTATCGGAGTGACTCTCCCGCTCCCTGATAGGGAAAAGGTCTTTTCATCTCAGCCGCTCCTGACGTGTCTACAGCCACAAACGACGTAACACCCGTAACAACAAACCGGTAAAACTCCATCCGATACAAACTAAATCACTGCGCACAAAACGTGGCAGAAATGAACTGAAATAAACGAAAATACCCTCCACGACATTCGCAAACGAAACTCTTTGTGGTTCATTTAATAACTGACAACAGCGACCAGGGAAAAATGAAGAGAACATCACGAACGGCGAGGATAGTCTGGAGTGGCAGCCGTCATAAATTTGCGCAATACCAAACTCCGGTTTCCCATTCGAAGAGTTGATCCAATTCCGTTGGCTATGACGTAACAGACAGGTCATTCGTAACGGAATTAGCATGCCCACGTCCGCCCGCGCACATCCGCTGAACGGTGGATCCGCTGCACCCGGCAAACCGACTAAAAAAGCGTAGGGTTGCGCTACGACGCTTTATGGCGCTCTTTTATCGACGTGTGACATTTTCGCTGACGGGCGAGTAAAAATAGGCGGCGCCGTGCTAGTGCGGCGTCACAGCGGGCGGCGCCGCGGTTTCTGAATGAACGCGCCCACGCAGCCGCCGAAGCAGACACAGGTGCGCACCCAGCCACCGCTGCTGCTGGCGGAATCTCCGCCGGCGGTCGGCCTGCTGCTGCGGAATTGAATGACAGCCGGAAACACTGCAGTCGATACCCGATAGTGAAAAGTACAAAGGAGCAAGCAAAATATGCCAGTAAATAAGGGGACGTTCCGGCGAAATTTCATCCCGGTCCCAGTGTGCTGAAAATTTATTTCACAACGTTCTGGGGGTGCTGAATTCAATGGGTAAGTCTAGTTTGCTAAACAAATTTATCACTTTTCAATTTTTGAGTTTTGAAAAAATCATTATTTTTTCAAATCCATGCGAGGAGTTGTTGGTTATCACACAGTTTTGTTCACAAATATTTCTTGTGCCAAAAATTTTTAGAGCCGACAGAAGTATCATTTATTCGTTCTGGCCGTTTTGATTTTTTTCAGAGAAACTGAAGTATAGTTACCTTTATAGCACTATATACATACGAAAAGTATAAATCAACTATAAAAATTGTATACTTGTAATATATAAGAAGAATCTAGCGTAAAATAAAATTGCTGCTATATTATACAATCTATGGACCATTATGAAGAAAATAAATGACTTGATTGTTTGAAAATTATATCCTATGTTTTCGGTTTGTATATTACACTACTGGCCATTAAAATTGCTACACCGCGAAGATGACGTGTTACAGATGCGAAATTTAACCGACAGGAAGAAGATGGTGTGATATGCAAATGATTAGCTTTTCAGAGCATTCACGCAAGTTTGGCGCCGGTGGCGACACCTACAACGTGCTGACATGAGGAAAGTTTCCAATCCATTTCTCATACACACACAGCAGTTGACCAGCGTTGCCTGGTGAAACGTTGTTGTGATGCCTCGTGTAAGGAGGAGAAATGCGTACCATCACGTTGCCGACTTTGATAAACGTCGGATTGTAGCCAATCGCGATTGCGGTTTATCGTATCGGGACATTGTTGCTCGCGTTGGTCGAGATCCAATGATTATTAGCAGAATATGGAATCGGTGGGTTCAGGAGGGTAATACGGAACCCCGTGCTGGATCCCAACGGCCTCGTATCACTAGCAGTCGAGATGACAGGCACCTTATCCGCATGGCTGTAACGGATCGTGCAGCCACGTCTCGATCCCTGAGTCTACAGATCGGGACGTTTGCAAGACAACAACCATCTGCAGTTCGACGACGTTTGCAGCAGCATGGACTATCAGCTCAGAGACCATGGCTGCGGTTACCCTTGACGGTGCATCACAGACAGGAGCGCCTCCGATGGTGTACTCGACGACGAACCTGGGTCCACGAATGGCAAAACGTCATTTTTTCGGATGAATCCAGGTTCTGTTTACAGCATCATGATGGTCGCATCCGTGTTTGGTGACATCGCAGTGAACGCACATTGGAAGCGGGTATTCGTCATCGCCATACTGGTGTATCACCCGGCGCGATGGTATGGAGTGCTATTGGTTACACGTCTCGATCACCTCTTGTTCGCATTGACGGCACTTTGAACAGTGGACGTTACATTTCAGATGTGTTACAACCCGTGGCTCTACCCTTCATTCGATCCCTGCGAAACCCTACATTTCAGCAGGATAATGCACGACCGCATGTTGCAGGTCCTGTATGGGCCTTTCTGGATACAGAAAATGTTCGAATGCTGCTCTGGCCAGTAGATTCTCCAGATCTGTCACCAACTGAAAACGTCTGGGCAGTGGTGGCCGAGCAAATGGCTCGCCACAATACGCGAGTCACTACGCTTGATGAACTATGGTATAGTGCTGAAGCTACATGGGCAGCTGTTCCTGTACACGCCATCCAAGCTCTGTTTGACTCAATGCTCAGGCGTATTACGGCCAGAGGTGGTTGTTCTGCGTACTGATTTCTCAGGATCTGTTGCGTGAAAATGTAATCACATGTTAGTTCTAGTATAATATATTTGTCCATTGAATACCCGTTTAACATCTGCATTTCTTCTTGGTGTAAGAATTTTAATGACCGGTAGTGTACATCACACATCCCTGTCTCCGCTGCGTCCGCGCCCGCTGTGTGATCAAAGTATCCGGACAGCCCCAAAAACATACGTTTTTCCATGTTAGGTCCCTTGTGCTGCTACCTACTGTCAGGTACTCCATGCCAGCGACCTCAATAATCATTAGACATCGTGAGAGATAAGAATGAGGCGTTCCGCGTAACTCACGGACTTCGAACGTGGTCAGGTGATTGGATGTCACTTGTGTCATACGTCTGTACACGATATTTCCATACTCATAAACATCCCTGATTCCGATGTGATAGTGAAGTGGAAAGGTGAAGGAACACGTACACCACAAAAGCGTAGTGGCCGACCTCGTCTGTTGACTGACAGAGACCGCCGGCAGTTGAAGAGGGAAGCAATGCGTAATAGGAAGACATCTATCGAGACCATCACACAGGATTTTCAGATTGCATCAGAATCCACTGCGAGTACTACGACAGTTAGGTGGGAGGTGAGAAAACTTGGATTTCATGGTAGAGCGGCTGCTCATAAGCCACACATCACGCCGGTAAATGCCAAACGACGCCTCGCTTGGTGTACGCAGCGTAAGCATTGGACGAAAAACGTTGTGTGGATTGACGAATGACGGTACACAATGTGGCGATCCAATGGCCGGGTGTGAGTATAGCGAATTCCCGGTGAATGTCATCCGTCAGCGTGTGTAGTGTCGATAGTAGAATTCGGAGGCAGTGCTGTTACGGTGTGGTCATGTTTTTCATGGAGGGGGCTTGCACCCACTTGTTGTTCTGCGTGGCACTACGACACACAAGGCCTACATTGATGTTTTAAGCACCTTCTTGGTCCCCACTGTTGAAGATCAATTCAGGGAAGGCGATTGCATCTTTCAACACTATGGAGCACCTGTTCAAATTCACGGCTTGAGGCGGAGTGGTTGCACGACAGTAACATCCCTGTAATGGACTGGCCTGCGCAGAATCCTAACCTGGATCCTACAGAACACCTTTGGGATGTTTTGGAACGCCGACTTCTTGCCAGGCCTCACCGACCGACATCGATACCTCACCTCAGTGCAGCACTCCGTGACGAATGGGCTGCCATCCCCCAAGAAACCTACCAGTACCTGATTGAACGTATGTCTGCGAGTGTGGAAGCTGTCATCAAGGTTAAGGGTGGGCCAACACCATACTGAATTACAGCATTATGGATGGAGGGCGCCACGAACTTTTAAGTTAATTTCAGACAGGTGTCCGGATGCTTTTGATCACATAGTGTAGTCTTCCTTCCCTACTGTTGAACCTGTGCATCGAGGACGAAATGACAGATATAAAAGAAAGATTCAAGACTGGGATTAAAATTCATGATGAAAAGATATCAATGATAATATTCGCTGATGACATTTATACCCTCAGTGAAAGTGGAGAAGAATTATGTTATCTCCTGAATGGAGTCAAGAGCTTAATGGGTACATCATAAGGACTGAGACTAAACTGAAGCCCGCATCTCGTGGTCGTGCGGTAGCGTTCTCGCTTCCCACGCCCGGGTTCCCGGGTTCGATTCCCGGCGGGGTCAGGGATTTTCTCTGCCTCGTGATGGCTGGGTGTTGTGTGATGTCCTTAGGTTAGTTAGGTTTAAGTAGTTCTAAGTTCTAGGGGACTGATGACCATAGAAGTTAAGTCCCATAGTGCTCAGAGCCACTAAACTGAAGAAAGAGAAAGTAATGAGGTGTAGCAGAAATGAGAACAGCGAGAAACTTAAGATCGAAGTTGAAGACAGCGAAGTGGACGAAGTGAAGTTTTGCTACATTGGAAGCGAAATAAGACTTAATGGCAAAAGCAAGGAGGATAAAAAGCAGATTAGCACAGGTAAAGAGGGTATTTCTGAGCAAATATCGTCAGCCGCGGTGGTCTAGCGGTTCTAGGCGCTCAGTCCGGAACCGCGCGACTGCTACGGTCGCAGGTTTGAATCCTGCCTCGGGCATGGATGTGTGTGATGTCCTTAGGTTAGTTAGGTTTAAGTAGTTCTAAGTTCTAGGGGACTGATGACCACAGATGTTAAGTCCCATAGTGCTCAGAGCCTGCAAGTATCAAACATAGCCTTAATTTTCTGAGAATGTTCTTACCGAGAACAGAAATGTGTGTTGGTGAATCGTGGACTGTGGCAAAACCGCAAGAGAAGAGATTGAAACCTTTGAGATGTGGTGCCACAGACCGATGTTGAACGATAGGTGACTGATCAGATAAGGAATGTGGAGACGCTCCGCAGAATCGACGAAGACAGTATCATATGGAAAAGAACAACAAGAAGGAGCGGGATGACAGGATATATGTTAAGACATCGGGGAATAATATTCATTATACGAGAAGGAGCTCCAGAGGGCAAAAACTGTAGGGGAAGGAAGGGATTGGAATGCATCCAACAAATAATAGAGAACATAGGGCGCAAGAGCTAGTCTCAGATGAAGTGGTTGGCACAAGAGAGGAATTTGTGGCGGGCTGCAGCAAACCAGCCAGAAGGCTGATGTAGAAAAAAAAAAGAGAGGGCTGAGTGAAGTATAACTCGTTTATTTCTCCTGGAATACTGCCACAGTTTGATTCTCGGACCACTGCAGATGTGAGTGACATAAATGTTAGTACGAAATTACAATGAAATGAATACCCGTAGCTGCATACAGGCGTTGATATAAGTCAACGCGCACAGTTGAGAATGTGTAATCCCAAGCGGGACTCGAACCCGGGATCTCCTGCTTAATGGCAGACGCTCTATGCATCTTAGCGACCGAGGACACAGAGAATAGTGCGACTGCAGGGACTTATCTCTGGCACGCCTTCCGTAAGACCCACATTCGCAACTTATTGTCCCGCACTATATCGACAATGCCCCTGCCGGCTGCAGTGGTCCAGCGGTACTAGGCGCGCAGTCCGGAACCGCGCGACTGCTACGGTCGCAGGTACGAATCCTGCCTCAGGCATGGATGTGTGTGATGTCCTTAAGTTAGTTAGGTTTAAGTAGTTCTAAGTTCTAGGGGACTGATGACCACAGATGTTAAGTCCCATAGTGCTCAGAGCCATTTTTGACAGTGCCCGTGCCCTTTATACTCATTACTCGCGGCTTTACTGCCGATTCCCGTAAGAGTTCGGGCACTGTTTGTGCATCCGCACAGAAGAAGATGGTCAAATGGCCGGTGAGCCTTAACTATATGTATATGAAGATGATATGTGTTCTTTCGGACATGTCCGAAAGAACAGATACCATCTTCATAAATGTTAGTGTCTGTGATGTTGAGAAACACCTGAAATCGCTAAAACTGAAGAAAGCCACTGGATACGATGTAATCCCCGTAAGAATTTGGGACTGGTTAGCTACTCTTCTCACTAAAGTTTACTGTAGTTCCGTCGAATAGAACTCTTCGGTCTGTGGTTTGTAAAACGTACAGGCCACACCTGTCTCCAAGAATGGTAACAGAAATGATCCACAAAACACAGTCCAACATAATTGACGTCCAGGTGTTGTTGAGTCTTTGAATATACAGGTTGTTAGGAGTATAAGTGAGCATACTGTGACTATTGATATTTAAGACATACTTCAGTGCGTTAGTTGTTCCTTCTGTGCGTGTAACAGCTTTCCTGCAAACACGTCACACAATTTGCTAGGTGATGTTTTCTATACGATCGTAACTGCACCACTAATTAACTATGCATCTCAGTATGGGACAACCGATTTACATCTCCATGTCCACACTACAGCATCTGACTGCTGCCCAAGAGAAAACAAACATTAGTGACTTGCATTTGTCACATGTGCTTGAAGGTACAAACCAACCTAAGAACACACTACTGCCAATAGCTGTAAGTATTAGCCTGGGGTGTAATGTCATTCAGTACAATGTTCTCAGTCAACACTAAAAATATCTGTACTTATATCCTCTAACTGCCTGATACTGAACTTCGGTATTTCGAACAGAATGACCTCTTCCATGCCAAGAAGCATGGACTCTATATACATCGCTTACACACTATTCATTTGCACTAATATCACATGACAACCTGGAAGTCATGGATGAAGGCAGAATGCTAGGCGCAGTTATAAAAACTATCTGACTTGATACCATAGTAACAGCTATTACTGAAAATAGGATTAAATGGGCTTGAAATAAAATTTGTTACTGCAATGAGGCTTTCTTGGTAGCGAGGAGACATGCTCACTGATGCAAAGAAATCGACAAATGCGTTTCAAATGGCTCTGAGCACTATGGGACTCAACTGCTGTGGTCATAAGTCCCCTAGAACTTAGAACTACTTAAACCTAACTAACCTAAGGACATCACACACATCCATGCCCGAGGCAGGATTCGAACCTGCGACCGTCGCGGTCGTGCGGTTCCAGACTGTAGCGCCTTTAACCGCTCGGCCACTCCGGCCGGCTCGACAAATGCGGAAGTAACTTGAGGCGTTCCAGAGAGAAGTGTGTTGGTTTCTTGGTTGTTCAACTTCTATATCAAGGACCTTCACAGGCAGTATTAACTCGAAGCTCAGACTTTTTGCAGATAATGTGATTACCTATAATGAAGTACTACACGGGAAGAGCTGTTCAAATATGCAGTCAGATGTTACTAAGACATCTTAAGTATTGCAAAGATTGTAACTTTGCTTGAAATAGACACAAGTTTAGTAGTACGTATTTAACAAAAAAGTACCATATCAATGGCTCACAGATTCAATTACTGAAATCTTACAAATACCTGGATGCAGCAACTTGTGGGGATGAGAAATGGAATGAAAACATAGACTCATCCGTAGGTAAATGAGAAGCACATATCACTCCATTATGGACTGTGCGGCTGGTCCTGGCGGAGGTTCGAGTCCTCCCTCGGGCATAGGTGTGAGTGTTGTCCTTAGGATAATTTAGCTTAAGTAGTGTGTAAGCTTAGGGACTGATGACCTTAGCAGTTATGTCCCATAAGATTTCACACACATTTGAACATTTTTTCACTCCATTGATAATAACTAGGCAAGCGTACTCAGTATAGAAAGGAGATCGATTTCGAAACACTTGTAGGGTTCATCCCAGAATACAGCTGGACTGTGTGAACCTATATGGAATAGATAATAGTAATTAACACTAGGCTGACGTTTGACTAACTAGGAAAGATCAATGCAAAAATACGTGGGATACGGAAGAATTAAGGAATGAAATACGCTTGAAGTTCTCTGACGCTATAAAGACTGCGATAAGGAACAACTCAGTAGGCCGTTTAGTTAAAGAGGAATTGACATCTCTGAAAAGGGCAACCACAGAAGTTGGAAAGAAAACCGTCGGTTCAAAGAAGATAACTGTGAAGAAACCTTGGGCAACAGAAGAAATACTTCAGTTGACCGATGAAAGAAGGAAGTACAAAAATGTTAAGGAAAATTCAGGTATGCAGAAATA
Source organism: Schistocerca serialis cubense (assembly GCF_023864345.2). Lineage (NCBI taxonomy): Eukaryota > Metazoa > Arthropoda > Insecta > Orthoptera > Acrididae > Schistocerca > Schistocerca serialis. The sequence goes on along the minus strand of NC_064645.1, from coordinate 319,238,505 downwards.
CCAGTTGCTGAGAAATGAAATAAATAGAAAATACAGCGTAGGTAAGACGAAATGGCTGCATGAAAAATGTGAAGAAATCGAAAAGGAAATGATTGTTGGAAGGACCGACTCAGGATATAGAGAAGTAAAAAAACAACTTGCAATTAAAAGCAAGAGTGGTAACATCAAGAGTGCAACGGAAGCGCAGAGAGGTGCAAAGACCACCTGGGAGGTTTGTGTGCGTGGGGGGGGGGGGGGGGGGGGTGGAGACTAGAAACCGGAGTCTATGGAAGGGAGAGGTGATCCAGTGTTGGAGTCAGAATTCAAAAGAGCTTTGGAAGACTTAAGATCAAATAAGGCATAAGGTATAGTTAACACTCCATGAGAATTTATCAAAGTGGCAATACAACGACTATTCACGTTAGTGTGTAGAAAATGATTCTGGCGATGTATCATCTGGCTCTAGGAAAACATCAACCACACGATTCCGAAGATTTCAATAGCCGACAAGTGCGAGAACTATCGCACAATAATCTTAAGAGCTCTTGCATGCAAGTTGCTTACAAGAAAAATATACAGAAGAATGGAAAAGGAAATTGAAGATGTGTTAAATGATGATCAGTTTGGCTTAGGGAAAGGTACAGGCGCCAGAGAGGCAGTTTTGATGGAGCAGTTGATGATGGAAGCAAGACTGAAGAAAAATAGAGATACATTCATGAGATTTGTCGACCCGTAAAAAGCGTTCGATAACGCAAAATGATGTAAGATCCAGAATGAGATTTCCACTCTGCAGCGGAGTGTGCGCTGATATAAAAAATCCTGGCAGATTAAAACTGTGTGCCGGAACGAGACTCGAACTCGGGACCTTTGCCTTTCTCTGGCAAGTGCTCTACCACTGATCTACCCAAGCACGATTCACGCCCCGTCGTCACAGTTTGAAAGGTAGGTGACGAGGTACTGGCAGAACTAAAGCTGTGAGGACGGGGCGTGAATCGTGCTTGGGTAGCTCAGTTGGTAGAGAGCACTTGCCCGCGAAAGGCAAAGGTCCCGAGTTCGAGCCGGCCGGAGTGGCCGAGCGTTTCTAGGCGCTACAGTCTGGAACCGCGCGACCGCTACGGTCGCAGGTTCGAATCCTACCTTGGGCATGGATGTGTGTGATGTCCTTAGGTTAGTTAGGTTTAAGTAGTTCTAAGTTCTAGGGGACTGATGACCTCAGAAGTTAAGTCCCATAGTGCTCAGAGCCATTTGAACTATTTGAACCCGAGTTCGAGTCTCGGTCCGGCACACAGTTTTAATCTGCCAGGAAGTTTCATGATCTAAGATGTGCAAAATTACGAGAAAAATAGGGTTAAAGTATAGGGAGGAGATTAGTGTTTAACGTCCCGTCGACAACGAAGTGATTATAGACGGAGCACAAGCTCGGATTAGGGAAGGAACTATCCCTGCAGTTGCCTGATGCGATTTAAGGAAATCACGGAAAATGTAAATCAGGACGGCCGGACCGTCGTCCAGTGTGCTAAGGAGTGCGCCACCTCGCTCGGTTAAGCTATATGGAAAAACGGGTAATATACGAGGGGCGTTCAGAAAGTAAGCTCCGATCGGTCGCGAAATGGAAACGACTATGAAAATCCGATAAAGCTTTGCACAGATGTGTTGGGTAGTGTCTCTAGTATAACCCCAGTTAGCATCACGTCGCTCTTCTCATTTATGAGCTCGCAGTGAGTGCGTAAAGATGTCTAGAAAATAGTGTCTGCCGCCAAGTACGAGGGCCTGGTGAGAAATTTCGCCTGAAGCTATGCAGCTAACATTACATAACTGTCGTGCTGTTTCGTCTTCACGACAATTCTCAGCCGCATTCTGCGGGGGCAATGAAGATGCTCCTGCATCGTTTTCAAATGGAAATGTTAGATTACCCACAATACAGTCCACAATTGTCTCCCCCTGAGTTTCATCTCTGGTCACATGAACCGCTGACTTTGAAGACAACATTTTGACACAGACAACGAGGTGTAGGCCAGCGTGGAGAATTGGCGGAAAGCACTGGCGGCTGCCTTCTATGATGAGGCTATTGAAAAGTTGGTACAACGCTATGACAAAAGTCTAAGTCAGAACGGCGACTACGTAGAGAAGTAGCTGAAAGGTGTAGCTAATTGTTACAAGTAAAACATTTCTGATGTTCACTGTGGTTTCAATTTGGCAATCAATCGGAGCTTACTTTCTGAACAGGCCTCGTATAATATGTCCAAGTAATAAGAGGATACAATAGACCAAGACCAAAAGGTGTAACACAGGGATGTATGTAGTTTTTCGACCATACTATTCAGTCTTTACATCGAAAAAGCAATGACGAAAATAAAAGAAAGGTCCAAAAGTGGAATTTTAATTCAAGGTGAAACAACATCATTGATAATATTCACTGTTGATATTGCTGTCCTCAGTGAAAGTGAAGAAGAATTACAGCATATTCAGAATGTAATGAACAGTCTAATGTGTACAGTATATGGATTGAGAGTACATCGAACGAAGATGAAAGTAATGAGACGTACCAGGAATGAGAACAGCGAGGCACTTTACATCAGGGTTGGTGATCACGAAGTAGATGAAGTTAAGGAATTCTGCTACCTGGGAGCAAAATAACTCATGATCGATGGAGCGAGAAGGACATCGAAAGCAGACTGCATTATATATAAGGGACGTGTAAGGTCTCTAGCTTATTTTTGGTAGTTGCTGAGACTGATGAGTTTTCTCTTGATTCGATGAGTCATATTTCGCACTTGTATACTGGATATTTCTTCAATATTCGATATGTTACACCGAACGAATGTCTGTCTGAGTACAAGCAATGTGATGTTTGGTTGTCAGCTGTTTGTCGTTGTCAGTGTAGCGTTAGAGTTCATGTATTGACAAGGTTTGATGTCGATCACGCTGCTGAGCGGTTTGGGAAAGTAACTAGGAGAACACAGAGGTGCAGACGCAGAAGATTATGGCTGTGGAAACATGGATTTGTAAAGACTGATTCCAGAAGTGTGATAATGATGATGCTGCTGCTGCATTTCTTGTTCGCGCGTAATTTGTGATGACTGAGAAAGGCATATTGTCGGAATGATTTTTCTTTATTTATTAGGATCAATTGGTTTGATTGTCTGTTCACTTGACTTGGACTCAGAGTCATAGATTAACTAACCCGTTACCATTTCATGAACGAGTTACAAGGCAGACTTATATTTTTTTTTATCAGAAGCGAACTTTGTAAAGATTGTCGTAATCGTTTAAAGTAAGTTTGGCAGTACAGTTCTTTGAACGCGGGTATCTTCTGTATCATTCAGTAGGTTCAATTTCTTTGTCCGTCCCATTTCTGAAGTGGTATATTGTAATTGAGTGTCATCACGTTGCAGTTAGGGAAACACATTTGCTTGAAACTTAAAGTATGATGTGCTTTCCGTATTTGCTTCTTATAGCATTACACTTGTTTAGGTGGTTTTCTGCTGCGCTGCATTGTAACACCCACCATTTTCGAGCAGTATCGAAATGTCGTTACCACAAGGTAAATCACGGTAGTTTGTTAGGCTCAGCTTAAGATCACTGTTTGGACATAGTAAGACCATAGTAAGATCATTTGCAGTTAAGTATTGCATTAAAAATTCTCATCAGGATTAATTCAACTGAAGTTTAGCGAAGATATCATTTCTTTGCCAGACATTCTTACTCTTTTAGTTCTGTGTTACATGTTTGCTTTTGTGTCAGTGAGTGTTCGGAATTTTAATTCGTCAGTTTGGGTACGTAAATTTACAGATCATTTCAAAAGAGGCATTTTGGGCATTTATTCTTTCGAAGTGCAGTTTGTAATTTTATGCAGGATTTTTACTCTGTTAGCTTTGTGTGTTAAACTTGCTAAATACGTAGTGTGGTGGCACGAATTGTGAAACTGTTCACAGCGCTGCATAACATAAAATTTAACATGATAGCTTCTTTAGTATACAATTTAATGTTTTTTAATTATTTTTAGTAAAAGCGCACTGAAATACAGTCACGCCGGCCGGTGTGGCCGAGTGGTTCTAGACGCTTCAGTTTGGAACCGCGCGACCGCTACGATCGCAGGTTCGAATCCTGCTTCTGGCATGGATGTGTATGATGTCCTTAGGTTAGTTAGGTTTAAGTAGTTCTAAGTTCTAGGGGACTGATGACCTCAGATGTTAAGTGCCATAGTGCTCAGAGCCATTTGAACCATTTGAAATACAGTCACGCAGTTTCAGATGGATTGGGCGACTGTTTTCACCAGGTAGTGTTTACGTAAAAATACCACTTGTATTGCTTAGTTCATAGAACCTTCAGATTACAATTCATACACACACGAAAATTAAGAATAGGAGACTTTACGCAAAACAAACTATATAAAGCAGTTACACTATCAGATGACACAAAATGTGAAGGTAAGGGGGGCACAAATGGTAACAAGCATGTCTGGTCTACGGGAATTTTTCTAGGAGCATAGATTATAAAAGGAAGCAAAAAAGGATCCACATCTGTCTTTCAGTTTGTCCTCTTTTATGTGCAACCAACGTAGCTTTCGCGTGCTAAAAATCGTCCATGATATCTTTCTTCTATATAAAGAGAAATCCAGAAAGTGAGAATCGACGTCGGAAATTTTCAACACACGCGTCCGCAAATAGAATTTTGTGTGATCCTCTCGCAAATATCTAGACAACACCGTATCAGGCATTACACCCGTTCCAGCTTTCGTACCTAGTTTGGAGGTAAATAAATTTGGCCCTTCTATTATCCCGGTGCTCTGTGTCTGCACTATTCCGCCACAGGGTACTGCGGACTGATTCAACGGAGAAGCTTTTCTATCCCCATTTCCCCGTCGTCGGGGCACTTTTGCTCTCCCAACTCCCGCGGCGGCACTCTGCGGGCCCTTAATGCAATATCGCTGCTAAACACGTCGTCTCCGGCGAAATGAAAATACAGCAGCCAAGTCGCTACCTCCTGCTGGAAACGACCAGTGCGCGTACCGGTTTAACTAGAGACGAGGCACTACAGACGCGTTCTCTTAATACACATAAAGGTAAAGCAGTGTTCAATTCGAATCTTGTTTTGAACAGCATAGAGCTTTCCTGTGCATGGTGCTATAGGAGGTGTAACGCGTTGACTTGCTTCGCCCTTTGAACATTATAGGGAAACCTATAATTTAACGTGGATTCCGAACCATGGAGCATCTCGACGATTTTCACATCAAGAACCATTGCCAGAATTTACAGACGTAATACAAGAAAGGAATAAAAATCGGTAGATGTGATGTGCACGTAAAGACAAACAAATTATTACAATTTCAGGAAAATTGGATGATTTATTCAAAAGGAAGGGCTTCACAAATCGAAGTAGTCAAAAATATGTTGGTCTATCTCTGGTCCTTACGCAAGCAGTTATTCGTATTGGCACTGATTGATAGAACTTTTTGATGGCCTCATGAGGAATATCGTGCCACATTCTGGCCAACCGGAGCTTCAGATTCTCAAAATCCCAAAATGCTCCAAACGTTCTCCCTTGGGGAAAGATCGGGCGACCGCGCTGGCCAAGGTAGGATTTGGCAAGCCCGAAGACATGCAGTAGACACTCTCACCGTGCGCGGGCGAATATTATTTTGCTGAAATGTAAGCCATGGGTGGTCTGCCACGAAGGTTAACAAAACAAGACATAGAATTCGTCCACGTACCACTGTACTATAAGGACACAGCGGATGAGAACTATTGTGGTACTACTATGAAAAGAAATCGCACCCAGTTCGACACATATGATTATCGGACCGTATGGCGGACAAAGTCAAGTTCATATAAATTACTCTTTGGATATTAAAAATTTGACTGACGGACCCTGTGTTGGAAAGAGCTGTGCACAAGTAATAACGAATCGCAATAGAAAATTGAACTGTCGTAATAAGAAGGCAAGTGTTTAAAACTGGTAAAGTGAATAATCCGACTGCAAGTATTTTGAACAGTTTAAATTGCCTGAATAATGAACTTTGAGATAAAACCTACGATCATTATTTGCAAAACTGCTTACAGAACTAAAATTGATACACAACACCGAAAAATCTAACTGTCTCTGAATGACATAAGTTGGCTCTGATTGAATAAAAAAAACCAAAATATTTAGTCCTTGCTTCAATTCTGTGCAGATCTGGATAACGCGTTGCAGTACTGCTCTGTCTTGCGCGTCGCTACGTTAAAGCTGTGAATTACTATATCTACAATGAGTTCTCTGTTACTTGCAAATCGAAGTATTTTCGTAACACACTTGGTTGCTTTCCTAGTTTTGAAAAGAACCAAGATCAATTAAAAATGTGAGAGAAAGACAGGTGAAAAATGGCGCTGCAATAATTGAGTGGCTTCAAAAGTTACTTTATAATTCCTCTTCATGTAAATAAAAAATTCCATTATATTTCCTCCTTCCCAGATCAGTTACTATAACAAAATCATCTGAATTAAACACATGGATAAAATGAGACTTCACATTAGAAACATTACAACTTCTTCCTCACTTTAACACAATTAAATCACTATCTGCTACTGCACCTGCGCGCACACCAAAGATGATAACCTAACCCTGCCGTATCTTACAACATCGCTGCTCACTCACATGTAGCAGCTCCAGAGCAAAGATATGACATTACTGCACAATCGATTAATACTCAAATGACACCTATCCGGTATCCCACCGTTCTTTGGTGCGTCTCCAGACACGTCTTCGCTGCTCATTGGGACTCAGTTTAGAGCAGAACTCATCACTGAAGACAATTCTGCTAAAGTTAACCAGATTCCAGGTCGAAGACGTCTCTGGAGACGCCCTGGACACTGGTAGGATACCAACCTGATTGTCATCTGTCATACAGCATACAACTACGAGTGATGGTCTGGGGCGCGACTTCTTTTCATAGCAGGACCGCTCTGGTAGTCATTGCCGGCACTTACAGCACAGCAGTACATCGACCATATTCTATGCCCAGTCTTGTTGCTCTTCATGGGAAGCTATCCTAGGCTTACATTTCAGCAAGGTAATGCCCACCTGCACACGGCGAAAGTTTCTGGTACTTGTCTTCGTGCTTGGCAAACCCTACCTTGCCAGCAAGATCACATGATCTCTCCCCATTTAAGAATATTTGGAACATTAAGGACAAAGTTAATAAGCCACAGCTGCAAAATACTAACACGAATTCTTTATAGACGAATGGAAAAACTAGTAGAAGCCGACCTTGGGGAAGATCAGTTTGGATTCCGTAGAAATACTGGAACACGTGAGGCAATACTGACCTTATGACTTATCTTAGAAGAAAGATTAAGGAAAGGCAAACCTACGTTTCTAGCATTTATAGACTTAGAGAAAGCTTTTGACAATGTTGACTGGAATACTCTCTTTCAAATTCTAAAGGTGGCAGGGGTAAAACACAGGGAGCGAAAGGCTATTTACAATTTGTACAGAAACCAGATGGCAGTTATAAGAGTCGAGGGGCATGAAAGGGAAGCAGTGGTTGACAAGGGAGTAAGACAGGGTTGTAGCTTCTCCCCGATGTTATTCAATCTGTATATTGAGCAAGCAGTATAGGAAACAAAAGAAACATTTGGAGTAGCTATTAAAATCCATGGAGAAGAAATAAAAACTTTGAGGTTCGCCGATGACATTGTAATTCTGTCAGAGACAGCAAAGGACTTGGAAGAGCTGTTGAACGGAATGGATGGTGCCTTGAAGGGAGGATATAAGATGAACATCAACAAAAGCAAAACGAGGATAATGGAATGTAGTCGGGTGATGTTGAGGGTATTAGATTAGGAAATGAGACACTTAAAGTAGTAAAGGAGTTTTGCTATTTGGGGAGCAAAATAACTGATGATGGTCGAAGTAGAGAGGATATAAAATGTAGACTGGCAATGGCAAGGAAAGCATTTCTGAAGCAGAGAAATTTGATAACATCGAGTATAGATTTAAGTGTCAGGAAGTCATTTCTGAAAGTATTTGTAAGAGTGTAGCCATGTATGGAAGTGAAACATGGACGGTAAATAGTTTGGAGAAGAAGAGAATAGAAGTTTTCGAAATGTGGTGGTACAGAAGAATGCTGAAGATTAGATGGGTAGATCACATAACTAATGAAGAAGTATTGAATAGGATTGGGGAGAAGAGAAGTTTGTGGCACAACTTGACCAGAAGAAGGGATCGGTTGGTAGGACATGTTCTGAGGCATCAAGGGATCACCAATTTAATATTGGAGGGCAGCGTGGAGGGTAAAAATCGAAAGGGGAGGCCAAGAGATGAATACACTAAGCAGACTCAGAAGGATGTAGGTTGCAGTAGGTACTGGGAGATGAAGAAGCTTGCACAGGATAGAGTAGCATGGAGAGCTGCATCAAACCAGTCTCAGGACTGAAGACCACAACAACAACAACAACAACAACAAGGACAAAGTCCTCCAACCATCTCGAGATTTTGAAGATCTAACGCGCCAGTTGGGCAGAATTTGGCACGGTATCCCTCAGGAGGATTTCCACAAATTCTGTCAATCAGTGCCAAGCCGATAACATCTTGCATAAGGGCCAGAGATGGAACAACGTGTAGCCGGCCGGGGTGGCCGAGCGGTTCTAGGCGCTACAGTCTGGAACGGCGCGACCGCTACGGTCGCAGGTTCGTATCCCGCCTCGGGCATGGATGTGTGTGATGTCCTTAGGTTAGATAGGTTTACGTAGTTCTAATTTCTAGGGGACTGTAGACCTCAGCAGTTAAGTCCCATAGTGCTCAGAGGCATTTCAACCATTTTTTGGAACAACGTGTTATTGACTGCTTCAATTTGTGAATCTCTTTCTCTTCAATAAATCATCGAAGTTTTCTGAAAATGGAGTCATTTGTTTCTCTGTACACGTACATCGCACCCAACGATTTCTGTTCCATTCGGATAATTACTTCATGGTGCAACCCTTTTTTGTCGTAGAGTGTAAATCACAGATAAAAATCCTAGTGCTGACCAGGTATCGAGCTCGAAATCTTTGAAACCTTAGTCCGTCACTTTACTGCTGAGCCACTTTTTTAATTAATATGTTTTATTGTGTGGCTCGGTGGTTCAGTGTCGCTGGCACAATAGCTCATCTTGTATGGTCAGGGGAGTTACCAGCTACTCCAATAAAAAAAAACTGAGCGAAGTTTTTTATTGGTGGAATAAAAGATATGACAATCGACATCTACACTAAACTGCTAACGGAAAATGACGAAGAAACAGATATATAAGCATGGGAAAAAAAAAGAAAAAAGTGGTAAAGTGCCAGACTACTAATCCGAAGATGTCCGATCCCCAGTCAATCCTAAGATGTTTATCTCTCATTTATCACTTCTAGCACCTCTGGCAATGTTTATTAATGTAAAAAATGGCATGTTGCGCCGCGGTTCGGAATTCACTGTAGGCCCCCAGTAACTGGCTACCCAATAAAATTAATTTCAAGACGCTGAAGCTCTACCATCACGTCCTTCAAATTGCAACATTAAGTAAGCAAGAAGTTAATGAAAAAATTGAATAAGAAAATAAGAAAACAAGGGGGCAGTACCAATGTATATTTAGGTCCACAAGAAGATATCTTTTTTAAACAACATAAACAGATTTCTACTTCTTCCTGCATATTTCCTCTGTTTTATGTTGATGTATTTTTTGAACTGCTTTCAGAGGTAAATAAGAGAAATTAGACATCAGAAGTGTAAGGAACAGAATAACTGTTTTTCCCTTCACTAAAAATTGTACATGTATTACAAAAAAGTGAACATATATTTATATTGATGATACAAAGTATATGTTTAATTTTGCTGTAGATGAAAGCTATTTGCACAAAAACGGTCATTCTGGCGTTTGACGGGTGGTCACATTACTGTGAGTTGACAATGAAGCAGCTCAATTTTAAAAACTACAGTTTTTCATTCTTATCTCTATTTGTAAATCAACATCTCGCAAATGATTCAACATTAAAGCGTTAGTGAAATTATTTTATATTGTTAGTTATATACCAACATACGTACATTGATACTTTATAAGCTATGATATTCCAGGTAATTAAACTTCCAACAAATAATAACATTACTGCGAGACACATTTGCTTTCGTGGTATACAAACTATGCAAAAACAGAAATTGTACCTTCCCCAGAATATTGTAGGAATGGGATCTAAAACTTAATACAGATCTAATTTTAACATAAATTTTTACTGTATTATACTTCTATTTACATGTATGTAGTATCATGGACAATTATTGTTGTTTGCATAACCTATTATCTAATTTGTATAAATGAAAACGAAATAAACACTATATAACAGACGGAGGGAGCTAAACCCCTCTGAGTAAGTTAAGTGAGATACCGTGAGGCCAGCTGAAATAAATATGCAGTTTATCTACTACGAAAGTAGATTAAACAATTGAAAGATACAATGGCATTCACGTGTTGTTAATATATTTCGGAGAAAAAAATTCGGAACGCACAAATTTCAGTGTACAGTATTTAATCTGACTATGTTTTACCGAAATTTTTATGCAGTAAAGTCACAAGAAACAGCATCTAAGAAAAATCTGATTTATTATTGAACAGTTAATTCTTCCAGTTTATTTCTCTGAAATGTCTAAGGTAAGAATTCTGCATGTAATCTAAAATTTATAGCAACACAAATGTACTTTTTGTCAACGAAGTTCAATACAATTGAGGATCAAAACCAACAACAAAGTCTTCTTGGTGGGTACGATTAACGAGCATGGAAATATTGTTTTTAAGAAAATGACGTGATTCTGAAAAAAAGGCATTAATTAGGCGGGCAATGAGGGATTCCCCTCTCAGTCTCTGATTACTGTTTGCGGATAAGCTAGGGGAGAGCCGCCCTCTATTCACTGGACAGTCGCTTTTGTCGCGTGTGATCAGACCATATTTGCGTAATTACTTCAAGCTGTGCATCAGTTTCACTGAATTTCAGTCTAATGCTCTTATTGTCGCCTCAGCAGCGTGGTTTTTCGCTAATTTCGTGTCACTTTGACGTGATCAAAATTAGATGCCACTTTGCATACCTCGTATTAAGTGACGGCTTTATATAAGCTCTTTTAATTGGATACATCTTGCATCACTGTGATTACGTGTACAATTTCCCCAATGTACGTGATGCGGGCAATGAAAAGTATTTGGGGTGAACGAATGTTTTTGGTGATTTATATCGTTTTCGATTTTCTGATTTTTCTGTACCAAATGTAGCCTTTTAGTAATTTTCTACTGAATTTAGATTGTAATTTAGAAATATTTTCCTGTCATTTAAATTGTGTTTGGGCGTGGTGATTATGTTTAACGACCTATTGGTTATGCTCCACTGGTTGATTAACCACAAACCATTCAACATCGTTCAAAATACAAACCCGAGCAACACTTTTGCATGCATCGCACATGCTTCACCTGTTCATTTTCCCGAATTTACAGACAAGGAGCCAGTCGCTTCCCCATATAACTATCCAGTCGCGGAATGTGTACAAGTAGATGCTCAGAAATGGTATTTAACACTTCTAATTGCACTAGCTAATGATAATGGACGTGCGCCGGTGAACCTTGAACATACGACGCCTTCCAGTTAATCCAGCCACTTTCACCATTTCTCTCGGTGAAATGTTTTAGAAACGTTTAGTTATCCGTCGATATCGAGTTAAAGAAGAGCAATTCTTCTTCCTCCTTTTCTTCTTTATAGGAGTGAATGTTGGCCCATCCCGAACGCAAAGGAGTTACACAGAACCTTTGTCACCATCTCTTTACTGGTCGTGCTGTACCACGTCTTCCAGTTTGGCAACGTCTTCCAGTTTGGTTAAAATGTAATGCTTTCCATGGCAGGCGCTCAGGTGAAAATTTTTTGACTTTATCGTATGATTGCCCCGCGAGGTAGCCGTGCAGTCTAGGGAGTCTTGTCACGGTTCGCGCGGCTCCACACGTCTGAAGTTCGAGTCCTCCCTCGGGCATGGGTGTATGTGTTATCCTTAGCGTAACATAGTTTAAATTAGATTAAGTAGTGCGTAAGCCTAGGGACCGATGACCTCAGCAGTTTGGTCCCATAGTCCTTACCACAAATTTCCAGTTTACCGTATGATTATTTTTGGTAGTGTCAAATCTTTTCTATCGTAGTTTTTATCATCTCTAGTTTCTAAGGTTCCATTTCGCACTCTGTTTCTTAACGTTAGTCTAAGAATTGTACTCAGAAACCTCATCTTCGTTGCTTCAGTTTCTTGTTCCTCTTCTTTTCTTACAATCCAGTTTTCACTAACATACAAAAGAGCAAGCTCAACCGCTACGTTACTGCTGTTTTAGTGCTATCCCTTTGCTCATAGTTCAGTCAGAGTACGCACCTGTACAATCACGTACAGGGTGGTCCATTGATAGTGACCGGGCCAAATATCTCGCGAAATAAGCATCAAACGAAAAACCTTCAAAGAACGAAACTCGTCTAGCTTGAAGGGGGCAACCAGATGGCGCTATGGTTGGCCCACTAGATGACGCTGACATAGGTCAAACGGATATCAACTGCGTTTTTCTAAAATAGGAACCCCCATTTTTTATTACATATTCGTGTAGTTCGTAATGAAATATGTTTTAGTTGGACCACTTTTTTCTATTTGTGATAGATGGCGCTGCAATAGTCACATACATATAAGTACGTGGTATCTCGTAACATTCCGCCAATGCGGGTGGTATTTGCTTCGTGATACATTACCCGTCTTAAAATGGACCGTTTACCAAATGCGGAAAAGGTTAATATCGTGTTGATGTATGGCTATTGTGATCAAAATGCCCAACGGGCGTGTGCTTTGTTTGCTGCTCGCTATCCTGGACGACATCATCCAAGTGTCCGGACCGTTCGCCGGACAGTTACGTTATTTAAGGAAATAGGAAGTGTTCAGCCACATGTGAAACGTCAGCCACGACCTGAAACAAATTATGATGCCCAAGTAGGTGTTTTAGCTACTGTCGCGGTTAATCCGCACATCAGTAGCAGACAAATTGCGCGAGAATTGGGAATCTCAAAAAGTCGGTGTTGAGAATGCTACATCATCTTCGATTACACCCGTACCATATTTATACCAGCAGGAATTGCATGGCGCCGACTTTGAACGTCGTGTACAGTTCTGTCACTGGGCACAAGAGAAATTACAAGACGATGACGGATTCTTTGCACGCGTTCTATTTAGCGACGAAGCGTCATTCACCAAGAGCGGTAACGTAAACCGGCATATATATATGCACTATTGGGCAACGGAGAATCCACGGTGGCTGCGACAAGTGGAACATCAGCGACCTTGGCGGGTTAATGTATGGTGCGGCATTATGTTGATGTATTTTTTGAACTGCTTTCACAGGTAAATTAGAGAAATTAGACATCAGAATTGTAAGGTAATAGAATAACTGTTTTTCCCTTCACTAAAAATTGCACATGTATTACAAAAAAGTGAACATATATTTATATTGATGATACAAAGTAAATGTTTAGTTTTGTTGTAGATGAAAGCTATTTGCACAAAAACGGTCATTCTGGCGTTTGACGGGTGATCACATTACTGTGAGTTGACAATGTTGACCGATGTTACTACAAGATGTTTCACTGCATGACAGAATGGCAATGTACTTCCAACATGATGGATGTCCGGCACGTAGCTCGCTTGCGGTTGAAGCGGTATTGAATACCATATTTCATGTCAGGTGGATTGGTCGTCGAAGCATCATACCATGGCCCGCACGTTCACCGCATCTGACGTCCCCGGACTTCTTTCTGTGGGGAAAGTTGAGGGATATTTGCTATCGTGATCCACCGACAACCCCTGACAACATGCGTCAGCGCATTCTACATCTACATCTACATCTACATTTATACTCCGCAAGCCACCCAACGGTGTGTGGCGGATGGCACTTTACGTGCCACTGTCATTACCTCCCTTTCCTGTTCCAGTCGCGTATGGTTCGGGGGAAGAACGACTGTCTGAAAGCCTCCGTGCGCGCTCTAATCTCTCTAATTTTACATTCGTGATCTCCTCGGGAGGTATAAGTAGGGGGAAGCAATATATTCGATACCTCATCCAGAAACGCACCCTCTCGAAACCTGGACAGCAAGCTACACCGCGATGCAGAGCGCCTCTCTTGCAGAGTCTGCCACTTGAGTTTATTAAACATCTCCGTAACGCTATCACGGTTACCAAATAACCCTGTGACGAAACGCGCCGCTCTTCTTTGGATCTTCTCTATCTCCTCCGTCAGACCGATCTGGTACGGATCCCACACTGATGAGCAATACTCAAGTATAGGTCGAACGAGTGTTTTGTAAGCCACCTCCTTTGTTGATGGACTACATTTTCTAAGCACTCTCCCAATGAATCTCAACCTGGTACCCGCTTTACCAACAATTAATTTTATATGATCGTTCCACTTCAAATCGTTCCGCACGCATACTCCCAGATATTTTACAGAAGTAACTGCTACCAGTGTTTGTTCCGCTATCATATACTCATACAATAAAGGATCCTTCTTTCTATGTATTCGCAATACTTTACATTAGTCTATGTTAAGGGTCAGTTGCCACTCCCTGCACCAAGTGCCTATCAGCTGCAGATCTTCCTGCATTTCGCTACAATTTTCTAATGCTGCAACTTCTCTGTATACTATAGCATCATCCGCGAAAAGCCGCATGGAACTTCCGACACTATCTACTAGGTCATTTATATATATTGTGAAAAGCAATGGTCCCATAACACTCCCCTGTGGCACGCCAGAGGTTACTTTAACGTCTGTAGACGTCTCTCCATTGATAACAACATGCTGTGTTCTGTTTGCTAAAAACTCTTCAATCCAACCACACAGCTGGTCTGATATTCCGTAGGCTCTTACTTTGTTTATCAGGCGACAGTGCGGAGCTGTATCGAACGCCTTCCGGAAGTCAAGAAAAATAGCATCTACCTGGGAGCCTGTATCTAATATTTTCTGGGTCTCATGAACAAATAAAGCGAGTTGGGTCTCACACGATCGCTGTTTCCGGAATCCATGTTGATTCCTACATAGTAGATTATGGGTTTCCAAAAACGACATGATACTCGAGCAAAAAACATGTTCTAAAATTCTACAACAGATCGACGTCAGAGATATAGGTCTATAGTTTTGCGCATCTGCTCGACGACCCTTCTTGAAGACTGGGACTATCTGTTTGCATTGTTAATGCATGTGCGATCATTACGGAAGGCGAACTACTCGCTGTTCAGAAGAATGTCGTTACACGTATTGCCAAATGGATTGAGTTTGACGGACATCATTTTGAGCATTTATTGCATTAATGTGGTATTTACAGGTAATAACGCGGCATGCGTTCTCGTAAATGATAAGTTCACAAAGGTACATGTATCACATTGGAACAACCGAAATTAAATGTTCAAACGTACCTACGTTCTGTATTTTAATTTAAAAAACCGACCTGTTACCAACCGTTCGTGTAAAATCGTGAGCCATATGTTTGTGAATATTACAGCGCCATCTATCACAAAGCGAAAAAAGTGGTCCAACTAAAACATTCATATTTCTTTACGTAGTACACGAATATGTAATAAAAAGTGGGGGTTCCTATTTATAAAACCGCAGTTGATATTCCGTTTGACCTATGGCAGCGCCATCTAGCAGACCAACCATAGCGCCACCTGGTTTCCCCTTTCAAGCTAGACAAGTTTCGTGCTTCGTAGTTTTTTCGTTTGACGCTTATTTCGTGAGATATTTGGCCCGGTCACGATGAATGGACCACCCTGTATATCGGGCGTCCCTCCTAAGAGTTTTTAGGTGCGTTTTCTCTGGCGTTTCGGCAGATACTTGGAATATTATTTTTGTAGTGCGTAGCTGCCGTCGGCCCCGACAAACACTGTTCGCCACATCTTTCACTGGTCGCCCAGCGTCGACGTAAATCATCGGTGTGTTTCCCGTTACAAACAAATTTTTTTTAAAGCGCAGTTTTTCGTGTCCTTTCATTAGAGAGATTACAAATTAGTCTAGTGCGACATTCGTTTTATCGATGTATATTAGCAGGGACAGCAAATAATGAAGAACGACCAGTGCTGCAGCAGCGACGACACCGCCCTGGCCCACGCTAACTGATACCGCCGTGCAGCAGCGCTGCTCAGTTGTTGCTGCAGTACTGGATATTCATCATGTTTTATTGTCCCTGTTAATGCTTATACCACTAGACTAATTTGGAACAGCTCTATCGAATGTATACTTAAAATGCCGCTCTAAAAATAATTTTGTTTGTAACGGGAAACAAGCCGACGATTTACATCAGCACTGGGCGTCGGAGGAACGTCAGGTTGAACTTTATTTATTTAGGCTTACTCCGATTAAATATTGAAGGATCTATATTGCAAATATCTGCCGAAACGCCAGACAAAACACGCCTGACGCCTCTTAGGAGGGACACATTGTTTATTTTGAACCACACATGAATAAGTTTTGTGTACTGATATATCAGTCCCGAGATATTTGCATGAGAAGTTAAGGTGGCAGCCCCACCACCCGATGATCTTAGAAAGAGGTAGGTGTCCTCTGATGGAGGAAAAGCAACTCATGCAGAAAATGGTATTATATTTTGAAGTAGCTATTCCCATTCTAAAAGGATATTTTTGGCTCAGAAACAGGCAGTTCGGGCATTACGTCGTGTAAGTATAAGGACCTCTTGTCGACCCCTGTTCACGACTCTGGGTATTTTGACATTGGCCTCCCAGTATATATATTCCTTACTGTCAGTTCTTGTTAACAACATTAGCATATTCCGAAGAATAAGCAGCTTTCACTCGGTTAATACTCGGCAGAAATCAAACCTGCATTTGGATCGGACTTCCTTAACTCTTGTACAGAAAGGGGTGCAGTATAATGCTGCATCCATTTTCAATAAGCTACCACTCGAATTCAAATATTTTAGCAGTAATTCAAGTGCTTTCAAATCGAAACTGAAGAGTTTCCTCGTGGGTCACTCTTTCTATTCTGTTTAGGAGTTCCTTGAAAAATTAAGCTGATTCTTATTGTATTGTTGATTGTGTTTACTTAATCCTATGGACTGACTTTTTTCGGGTTCATAAACATTTATTTTTACCTGTTATTAGTTTTATGTTGTAATTTCATGTACTGACACGTTCCATGACCTTGGATATTTGCTCGTTAATTTGGTCCAACGGAACTTGATGTGTAAATAAATAAATAAACCGAATGAAAAAAAAACCGGATCAGTGTATCTGAAGACAATAAAGAAGACCAGTTACTTATTTCCGTTTGTTCTTCAACATTTCATATGTATCTCCTTACAATCCGTAACAGCGGCAAGAGAACATCTTGGGTAACAATATATATTCTCCCCACGAGTGTTCCATAACGAAAGAAGCGTATCACAACCCAGAGATTAGAAATGTGCGTATTGTCGATTCCTTCTGCCAAGCAACCGATCTCACGAGATATATTCTACTTTCGTCTATCAGAGAGGTTGCACGTTTAGGTCTATACTCTGTGAACGTCTGTAATGCGTGCGACAGAACGTAAATTCTATTGTATCTTGTGTTAACGTCTCCTTCACTTGAATTCACAATATCATGTACGCTGACTGCTTGCATACCGATGTGTGAGCTGCTATTAGTGTGATTTTATATTCACAATCTTTACCGAAAATCAGATTTTATCGCTCCATCGACTCTAATATCGCATATCAGATGGCCAAGGAAGAAAAATTGTAAATATGCGTTTACCGAAACAATTCCTGTGTTTGCAATTAGTGATTAAAGAAAACCACAGAAAATCTATAACAAGGTGCCGCTCGGGGGTGTGAATCCTACTTATTCTGAACGTCGTCTTGCGCCACCTCGCTGACTGTTGCTACGGGATTAACATGCAGGCGACTGATATGTAATGAATTCTAGTTGAAAAATACAGGGTGAGCACAAAGTCTTGCCCTGATTATAACTATTCGTTACAGGATAACCGTTTGACATAATAAGTTACCTTTGATGCCTTCACATAGGTTAGTGTTCCTAGTTTCTTTTAAGACCACTTACGTTAGTAAACCTCAACGTGTGCTCCCTTGGGAGCTCGAAGAATGTCGAGGCGGTATTCCAGTTCCAGCCAGGTGTTTTTTTAACATGTGCTCTGCCACAGTACCCACAGCAGCTTGTATCCTAGCCTTCAGTTCGTCGACGTCAGCAACTGGTGTGTCGAAGACTCTGTCCCAGAAAAAAAGTCAAGGGGAGTAATGTCTGGAGAGGGGAGTAATGTCCGGATTGGTGGATTGGAAGGAACCGTCCAACACCGTGGTCAAGCCGCTCTCCAGACATTACACCGCTTGACATTTTTTTCTGCGGCTATATCAAGGAAAGAGTCTTCGTCACACCAGTTGCTGCCGTCGACGAACTGAAGGCTAGGATACAAGCTGCTGTGGGTACTGTGACAGAACACATGTTAAAAAACATCTGGCAGGAAATGGAATACCACCTCGACCTTTTCCGAGCTACCAAGGGAGCACACGTAGAGGTTTACTAATGTTGGTGGGCTTGGAAAAAAACTAGTAACAGTAACCTATGTAACGGCATCAAATGTAACTTACTGTGTCAAACGGTTATTCTGTTATAAATTTTTATAATCAGGGCAAGACTTTGTGCTCACCCTGTATTTCTTAAGATTTTCCGCCATGGTTTCCGCGACAGACTGAACGTTTTTCTGTAGTATTAGCTGGTTGTGGTTTTCCAGCAATTTTTCAATACTCAGTGTGATTGAAGTAAGCTGGTGACCCGTAAGTATATTTCGAAGATTTCTTTTTTGAACGCAATGTACAGGGTGACGAAGCCAGGACTGGCAAACTAGATACACTGCCGAAAAAAATGCAGTATCAACTCAAGGACTGTATTGAGTGGCTCCAGGGTATAACATGTGCGTACTGACGGGTTGTAGTGTTAGTGAATCATTTGTCACGATCATTGGCGATCAGATGGCGCTCAGGAGACATGTCTGTGCTCGCTCTGGTTTGGTTCAAATGGCTCTGAGCACTATGGGACTCAACTGCTGAGGTCATTAGTCGCCTAGAACTTAGAACTAGTTAAACCTAACTAACCTAAGGACATCACAAACATCCATGCCCGAGGCAGGATTCGAACCTGCGACCGTAGCGGTCTTGCGGTTCCAGACTGCAGCGCCTTTAACCGCACGGCCACTTCGGCCGGCGCTCTGGTTTGGCCCTGCAGGCAGTAGCGGTGCTGAGTTTGGAGGTGAACAGCGTTTAGAACATTCACTCTGGGGACATCCATGCCCCGCACTTCTGCTGAGCAGCTTCTGTCATCTGACCTGTGCAAAGCTGGTTGGACATATCGACGTACCGCTGCACATGTTGGGCACATCGTACGTCGGTACTTTCAACAGTAGACTGCGGAAAATTCTCACACTTATAGACCAGGTTCTGGATATCTGTGTACAACAGACGCACGTCAGAGTTAACGTGTCCTGCCAGCAGTGGTGGTAGGTCGAACATCATCCAGGGATGAAATCCAGGCACATGTTGCACCAAGACCTATGCAAACTGTCTGCTTGCAGTACGGCTAAGATCATGTCTGTTTCTGGACAGTCTGCTCGTGATACTACGACACCGCCAAGCACGGCTACTCTGATGTTGTGGAAGTGTTGACTGGCGCTGGGTTGTCTTCAGTGACGAGAGTAGGTTCCGTCTGTATGTGAGTGATGGACGTACATGTGTATCGCGCAGACCTAATGAGCTGCCTATTGCAGAGTGCATTCACCCACAACACACACGCCCCACCCCAGGCTTCATGATGTGGGGGGTCGTCAGTTAGAAATCCTAGTCATGTATGAATGCATGGTTTCGCGGCGATATGAATTAATAAAATTTTCTCGGGCTTCCAGCCGCGTGAGGTGGTTAAAATCCCACGAGCTTTCGACCGAGCTCTCCTCAGTCATTGTCAAGTGGTAAGAACGACTGCTGTGTCGCCGTGGCCGCGTCGATAGCCACACTGCTGGCTGTGACGTCACTGTGCTCTCTTCCTCGCCATATATGGTAATGTTTTCATCCCGCGTCCGTCGCGCCCGTTTGAACCTCGCGGTGGTCGGGTCCCAGGCCGTGCTGAGCTGCAAACCACCGTCCTTGTTGATGGTCGAGTCGAGACAGATGGTGCATTGCCCTTCGTTGACGTCCTCGTTCGACGGAAAACGAATGGACACCTCAGCCACAGTGTCTATAGGGAACCGACACACACAGATGGGTATATGCACGCTCTCAGCCACCAACATTCGGCACAAAAACGTGGCGTTCTGAATACCCTCGTCCATAGTGCTAAAGTCACCTCAGACGCTGAAAGTCTGCCACTAGACCTGAGCCACCTTCGACAAGTCCTCCGGGAAAATGGGTACAACCATGGACAGGTGTCACAGGCTATATCTAGTGTGACACGCAAGAAACACACCAACAGAGAAGAAAACCACCGAAGAAGAAAGCAATAACCTTGTGCTTTTGCCTTTCTGTGGTACGGTGTCGGGAAAGATTAGCCGGCTCCTGAAGAGATATAACATTCCATCAGTGTTCAGGTCCCTAGCACAAATCCGACAGCTCATGGAGCCTGTGAAGGACGATCTAGGGCTTAGAACGCCTAGAGTGTACAAGATACCATGTCAGCGTGGCTGTTACTACGTCGGCCAAACAGTACGCAATGTGGAGCCACGCCAGACGGAACACGAGAGGTGCTTATGCCCACGCTATCCAGAAAAATCAACTGTGGCAGAACACGCCTTAGAAAATGGACACCGAATTCTATTTGACGAAACATCTATCGTTATGAGGACGAAGGGATTTTGGGATAGCTCATAAAAGGAGCTATTGAAATAAAAACCTCTGAAAACACCAACAAGGACGGCGGTTTTCAGCTCAACACAGCCTGGGACCCGGCCATCGCGAGGTTAAAACGGGTGCGACGGGCGCGGGATGGAAACATTACCATATATGGCGAGGAAAGCATTAGTGACGTCATAGCCAGCAGTGCGGCTAAATAACGACTCGGTCACGGTGACACAGCAGTCATTTTTACCACTTGACACTGACTGAGGAGAGCTCGGTCGGAAGCTCGTAGGATTTTAACCACCTACCGTGGCTGGAAGCCCGAGAAAATTTTACTAACTCGTTGTCAGGTTAGATGTGTCTGCAGGGTAAACTACAGCTCAATACACGTGATTACTATGCTATTCACAATAAAGTGCCTGGCAGAGCGTTCAATGAACCACCTTGAAGCTGTCTCTCTACCGTTCCACTCGAACGGCACCCGGGAAAAAATAGCACTTAAATTGTGCTGTGCGAGCTCTGATTTCTCTTATTTTATTGTGATAGTCCTTTATCCCTACTTAGGTGGGTGTCAACAGAATGTTTTCGCAATTGGAGGAGAAAACTGGTGACTCAAATTTCATGAGAAGATCCCGTCGCAACGAAAAAGGCCTTTGTTTTAATGAATGCCACTCCAATTCACGTATCATTTCTGTGGCACTGTCTTCCCTATTTCGCGATAATACGAAACGAGCCGCCATTCTTTGAACTTTTTCGATGTCATCCGTCAGTCCCATCTGATGTGGATCCCACACCGCACAGCAATACTCCAGAATAGGGCAGACAAGTGTGGTGTAGGCAGTCTCTTTAGTAGACCTGTTGCACCTTTTATGTGTTCTGCCAATGAATGGCTGTCTTTGGTTTTCTCTACCCACAACATTATCTATGTGATCATTCCAATTTAGGTTATTTGTAATTGTAATCCCTAAGTAATTAGTTGAATTTACAGCGATTTGTGTGACTTATAGCGTAATCGAAATTTAATGTATTTCTTTTGGTACTCATGTGAATAACTTAACACTTTTCTTTATTCGGGGTCAATGATGTGGAAGGTACCGATATGGATGTGGAACCATACCGGTTCCAGTGCCGTGGCAAGCTGCGATAGGTTTCTCGACTGAGGATCCATTGAGCCTACAGCCCAATCGAGGTGGTCCCACAGATTCTTGATTGGGTTTAAATAAGTGGAGCTTGGTCGCCAGTGCAATAAAATTAACTGATCGTGGCGCTTTTAGAACCATGCACATAAGTTTCGATCTATATACCTCGTTGCATTTTCCCGCTGTTAGATGCCATCGTGTCGAGGAGAAACAAACTGCACTTAGGTGTGGACGTGGTCCCCAAGGATAGATGCATACTTGTGTTGATACACTGTGCCCAGGGAACACCACGAAATCATTCTCCATGCCATAACGCTCCCCCCTCCGGTCTGGACCCTTCGGACGAATGTTGGAGGGTGTTTGCTTTCAGTCATTTTCCCCCGAACACGCCAGAGGTCATCTGTCCGATACAGCATAGGATGTGGTTCATCTGTAAAGACCACCTATCGAAATTTATCGGTTTTCTTTTAGTACTCATACGAATAACTTCACACTTTTTTTTATTCAGGACCAATTGCCACTTTTCGCACCATACAGATATCGTATCTAAATCATTTTGCAATTCGTTTTGGTCATCAGCTGACTTTACAACACGGTAAATGACAGAACATCTGCAAACAATCTAAGAGGGCTACTCAGATTGTCTCCTACGCCGTTAATATAGATCAGGGACAACAGAGGACCCGTATCACTGCCTTGGGGAACGCCAGATATTACGAGTACTAACCACTGCCTGCTACATTGCAAAGCCTGTTACATCGTGATACTGCCTTTTCTTCCAGAGGAAGGTAATATGGCTCTTCAGCAAGACAATGCATGTCCACATATGCCGGCCGGTGTGGCCGAGCGGTTCTAGGCGCTTCAGTCTGGAACCGTGCGACCGCTACGGTCGCAGGTTCAAATCCTGCCTCGGGCATGGATGTGTGTGATTTCCTTAGGTTAGTTAGGTTTAAGTAGTTCTAAGTTCTAGGGGACTGATGACCTCAGATGTTAAGTCCCATAGTGCTCAGAGCCATGTCCACATACGGCTGCTGCGTCGCAGTGTTCTCTTCATGGGTACAAATACCCTAGCTAGAAAGACCACCAGCTCTCTCACCAGTTGAAGACGAATAGTATATGATGAGGCGGGAATTTACTGATTCATCAGGGCTTGCAAGAATCATTGCTGAACGAAAGGAGCAATGTGCATGGGACCGTCTATGGTAGGATGTCATTTGCCACCATTACGATCGTTTGCATGCGAGAGTATAGGCCTGTGCCGCCAGAGGAGGAGTGAAGGAGGGTTACACTATACTGATGTGACTGACTGGACACCCTACCCTGCTGCACCAAAAGTGAGCAAAATACGTTGCCAGGTACGGCACGTGTGTTCACTCGTTTGCTTGAACCTCATCAGTCTGTTCTCTGCTGTTGTAACGATCAGACAATACCTCTGTGAAGCTGTTCATACCTTCACAATGTACACGACACTAACAAAGTGGAAAGTGAAAACGTCTATGCTTTCGTCAATCGAACTTCCTTGTGTGGCAAAATATCGCCAGTTTTTAATTGCTAGTAACGACGAGACTAATAATGGATGAAAAATGGCTGAGACCACAATGGAAAATCTCTGTACGTGTTTGTCATGTAGTGTGTGTATTGTGTATCGAACTGGGGACCTAGAAACCCTGTAGCCCTCAGTGGTTCACAACCTCACAACAGGATATAACACTCCACTCACTCCACCGCCGTCCCACACCGACCCCAGGGTTATTGTGCGGTTCAGCCCCCAGTGAAACTCCTGGGAACGTTTCATAACAGACGAGTGTAACGACAATGTTTGCGTGTCAGAATAATGTTGGTGTATGCGTATGTGGAGACAGTGTTTGCTCAGCAATCACTGACATAGTGTAACTGAGGCGGAATAAGGGGAACCAGCCCGCATTCCCCAAGGCAGATGGAAAACCGCCTTAAAACCATCCACAGGCTGGCTGGCACACCGGAACTCGACACTAATCCGCCGGGCGGATTAGTGCCGGGGACCGGCACGCCTTCCCGTTCGGGAAGCAGCGCGTCAGACCGCGCGGCTAGCCGGGCGGGCTTCTGTCATGTAGTACTCGTTTTGTCTGTGAGGTCACTGCACCAGTGCGGAGTGTGCACGTGTTTGTTACGAATTAGCTTTGCGTATAGTTACAGATTTGTGTAGTGTGGCAACGCGTTTAGGCAAGACAATGATTCCGGTGTCATTGTGAAATGCTTGTCGACCACTACTAGAATCCAAAGTGAGACAATAAAAATATTCGTCGGAATATAAGTGAAAATCGAGAGAAAACATGCAATTTGCAAAACAATGAAGGATGTTGTCTCATATGCCTCGTAAATATGCTTGGCATTACAGGAAACGCCCGTCACAAAAAAGCTCCCATCGAAAGGAATCCAAAAACCTTAAGTCCTGTGCCGAGCGGATGAAAGAGCTACGCGAGGAGTGGCCGTGCGGTCTGAGGCGCCATGTCACGGATTGCGTGGCTCCTCCTGCCGGAGGTTCGAGTCCACCCGTGGGCATGTGTGTGTGTGTGTGTGTGTGTGTGTGTCTTCTCGGCATAAGTTAGTTTAAGTAGTGTTTAAGTATAGGGACCAATGACCTCAGGAGTTTGGTCCTTAGGAATTCACACACATTTCATTTTTGAAAGAAAATGACAAAACGGTGCAAATTGATTACGTATTTGGCCCATTGCGCATACGGCGGCCAGCAGCTGTCGAAACTTGTGACTTATCTTTTCTTAACCATTACACTACTTGATCAGTCTGAGCTCGATAGCTGACGCTAATGTTAATGATTAATGAAAACTACCTGAGCTGTATTGTTACAAATTATTGCTTTAGACCGGTGTCGTTTGTTGAACATCTGCAGGTTGCCTGCAGTCAAACAAAGAAGGAAACAGGCCTAAGACAATAGCATCTCAACGAATAAAACGGGCAAATTACACTGATAATAGCCTTATGCAAAATCCTCACCGATTTGTGTTGAAGTCATAACACAAGTGGCCTGGTATTCGTATGTGATGTTAAAGACCAAATCCAAAAACACTGCACAGATATTCTACCGACCGCCTGGCGTATGCATGACGAGCAGATACGGTATGATGTGCACTACCTGACGACGATATTATCACCGTTGTCCTCCCATTGGCGTAGTCGGAAACACGGGGAAACGTGCAGTAAACAAGTACAGCGGAGACGAAGAGAAACGCATCGCACCGTGAATGAATCCAAGAAAGTTGTGCATATACAATCAGTTGGTGCAGAATGTCCTCGTGATACATCGCTATAAAAACTCATGATAAGCCGATCTAACTGCTCTCTCTTCCAGGTGCAATAACGTTGTGGTCGACGTATAAAGCTGCGAGTGACTAGTTAACCAAAGGATTAAGTAAATGCATACAACATTATAAGAAACAGTAAGTATGCTCACACAAAATGACCGTGAACAGTGAATAAACGCGATTACAACAAAGGTGTTGTCATTGAGCACGTGGATTAACAGTATAGGATAATTAAATAGGATAGCTCTAGTCGTATATTGACAGTTAAAATCTAGATGTGTTAAACGTGCGGCAATTATGTACAAGTACAGAACTGACCAACGGTAAAAACCACTGAACATCAATCCAAAAAAAATTGAAAAACAGATAGGAATGAATGTTTGCACTACAATTGTGCAGAATAACAAGGAAACAGGTGACCATGTTTTCACTAAATTGCATCGTCATTTGTCACTTATGACGGTAAGTAAATAACTGAAAAAAACATGTACAAAGTAATTACAAAGATCTCACAGAACGATTGTAAGTCATCAGTAACGGAGATGCATTGTCATTAAAAGCCTAGTCATTATTGTAAGCTCTTAATAAAATTACAGCGTCAAATTATGTACGACGGATGAAAACAAATGTCAGTGGTTCTACAAACTTGCACTGTGACTAGGTGACTGCAGCTATACTTCTTGCTGTATAATCGATTGTGGAATAATTACAATATAAAAGAACCAGTACTGTGATTATATAAAATGGTCATAACTACAGGTTAAAAGCAGCTAAACTAATAACTGTGGTGTCACCGCCGGACACCACACTTGCTAGGTGGTAGCCTTTTTAAATCGGCCGCGGTCCGTTAGTGTACGTCGGACCCGCGCGTCGCCACTATCAGTGATTGCAGACCGAGCGCCGCCACACGGCAGGTCTAGTCTAGAGAGACGTCCTAGCACTCACCCCAGATGTACAGCCGACTTTGCTAGCGATGGTTCACTGTATACATACGCTCTCATTTGCAGAGACGACAGTTTAGCATAGCCTTCAGCTACGTCATTTGCTACGACCTAGCAAGGCACCATATTCAGTTCCCATAATTATTTCAAGAATGTATTCTGAACAGATAATATTGTCAATCATGTACCGTGAAGGGCGACGTTCATCATTAATGGATTAAAGTTAAGTATCAAACTAATTACATCCGCCTTCTGAATTCTCATTCCTTGTCATGTTCCAGACCTCACGTCAGTATAGTTCTTCCCTCCTCACGCCAGCCTGCGTGAGCTAAAACGCGTGCATTTCGGCCTCCACTCGTAACACGGTGTTGGCTCTTCTGCTAACACAAAAATAACGTTGTCACTGAACGTGTAAAGTAATTGATTAAATTAAAAATTTAAAAAACGACGACTAAAAACCTAAAAAAGTAAACAAATTAATATGTATCGCCTCTTTAAGTTTAATGTAAGTAGTAATATTTTGATCCAAGCGCCGTCGCGTTGGGGGTCCACCAAGTAAATTAAAGAAAAGAAAGAATGTTAACAGCATCTGTTCTTTGCAGAACAGCATGATTTCATTGTTTCTGAGTATAAGTCTCTGTCTCTTCAGTCCTGCCTGTCCCGCACCTATACCTTGAAATAGCCAGTTATACTTACTTATTACATAAAATATATAATCCAATCCGTCTTTAATTATCCTAAACTTGTTAAAGAAATGTGTTACTTATTTACTTCACACCGTATTTTTACCTATTACGTACGAAGTAGATCGCGTGCCGTATTTTGTCTTATAAGGCCTTTGTCCTGCTGCTGTGGGATAACTTACTAATTCACGCTTTATTAAACAGCGAACGCAAGTCGAGCGATGCGCGGTATGTGGCTCGCGGTGCGTGACCAGGTGCGGAGACCCAAAAGGGCAGTCGCGCGAGGGGAGACATAGTCGACGGTTGTGACAATATATTGAACTTATCGTAATAAATTAAGGTTTAGATGTTGTTGTTTTGATATTTGTCTAGGTAGTTTTCTTGTATGTAAATTAAATGGCTCTGAGCACTATGGGACACAACTTCTGAGGTCATTAGTCCCCTAGAACTTAGAATTAGTTAAACCTAACCAACCTAAGGACATACACACATCCATGCCCGAGACAGGATTCGAACCTGCGACCGTAGCGGTCTCCCGGTTCCAGACTGCAGCGCCTAGAACCGCACGGCCACTTGGCCGGCTGTAAATTAAAGGTGGAATTGTGGGCGGCGGGGGTGAGGGGGGGGGGGGGGGGGGAGGGAGGGAAGGTCTTGTGCGAACGCACATGCTATGCCCGAACTCGTACGGGACTTGGTAGATTAATCTGCCACGAGTAATTAGCATGATGGGCAAACGTCTATTAGGCGCACTACGAATGTAGTGGAGTGGACATGTTGGGAATGTGGGTCTCACGGTGAGCGTGACAGGGATAAGTCCCTGCAGGCACAATATCCTCTGTGCCCTTGGTGGCTCAAACGGATAGAGCGTCCGCCATGTAAACAGGAGATCCCGGGTTCGAGTCCCGGTCGGGGCACACCTTTTCAATGAAGTATATCAATGCCTGTTTGAAGTTAGGGCGTCGTACTAATTATCATTTCATTCTACCGAAACTGCATGGTAATCAACGATAACTGTTCTTTCGGGAACAGATACTACTCTCTTGGTAATCCCACGCACTCTGAAAATTTGTGTGTTAGTCTTGTGATTCGATCTGTTGTGCGGCAATTCACGAACAGCTTTCAAGGAGTGTTTTCAACTGGATAACGCTCACCCATATATCGCTGTTGTCAGCCGCAATGTTCTACTGAGTACGCGATGTTTTAAATTCAAGTGAAGGAGACGTTAACACAAGATACAATAGAATTTACGTTCTGTCGCACGCATTACAGACGTTTACAGAGAATAGACCTAAACGTGCAACCTCTCTGACAGACGAAAGTAGAATATACCTCGTGAGGTCGGTTGCTTGGCAGAAGGAATCGATAATACGCACATTTCTAATCTCTGGGTTGTGATACGCTTCTTTCGTTATGGAACACTCGTGGGGAGAATATATATTGTTACCCAAGAGGTTCTCTTTCCGCTGTTACGGATTTTAAATGGTTCAAATGGCTCTGAGCACTATGGGACTTAACTTCTGAGGTCATCAGTCCCCTAGAACTTAGAACTACTTAAACCTAACTAACCTATGGACAACACACATCCATGCCCGAGGCAGGGTTCGAACCTGTGTCCGTAGCGGTCACGCGGTTCCAAACTGTAGCGCCTAGAACAGCTCGGCCACACCGGCCGGCATCTGTCTACAATTGAGCGATATGGGACATCATCGGACGACCGTCCCTGTATTGACTGACAAAGTGCAAGAGGCATGGAACTCCATTCCAGAAACTGACCTGTACAACACATTGCATGCACGTTTGGGTGCTTGCATTCAATATTCTGGCGGTTACACCGTTATTAATGTACAAGAATTCCATGTCTAAAATGGCTTATGTCGCACTTGTGACCTTGCAATTTTAATCACTTAAATATGTTACCTAGACAAATGTATTCCCGTACTTTCAATGCTCTAAATTAATTACCTTTTGGTGTTGTGACTTCTTCCCATCAGTGTATCATTAGCTCCTAACGCTTGCGCAGTTACTGGAAGACATGTAATTGGGTATTAGATAATGCATGTGGTAGCAGCATCACTTATGCACACATTATTCAGCACAGATAATACAGAGCTGAATGATTTATGTTGTTTCGCAACTCTTTCATATTTTTTATTTAATCCTGCAATGTTATTTATATCATCTTTGGTCTGGCAATGTCATATCTTGTTGAGCCTTAATTTTATTTACCTAAAACCACACTGATGGGAGCAAGGTATTTCTGCTTCATTTTCGCAAAAAAGTTGCAGTGTCTCTCAAGCAGCCGTAATGGAGTCATTTTCCCTCCTAGACCGTTTAGCCTGAAAGCATGGCCTGTTCGTCAAAGTGCCTCGTAGAGGCCCAAGAAGCCCCTTCACTTATTCTGATAAACACCAGTACCAGGCCTTCAAACCTAGCCTCTCCTGCATGTTTGATGTCGTAAAGAGGTCTCCCTGCGTAAATTTCGGCGAACCACGAGCCATCCTGCCTCATTCGGGCCACTTGCCAGAACAGTCAGCTGTTCACGCGGCAGTTTTTCGCGGCCTCACTGGCCAGAATGGCGATCGTCACTTTCACATGCACGAAGTCGCTTCTCCACTTTCAGCACGAGAGAGCGGCATCGATGGGTAAGCATGTGTTCCTAGTGGACTCAGTTTCAGACTGAATCGCGATGCGTGTTGTAAGTTAAGAATTCAACAAATTTGAAACCATCACCGCTTTCTTGTTATCCTATCTATTATCACCCCACCTTTTTGTCCTTTTGTGTCTGAAATTCACTGGATTTTGAGCTGCGTTGGGCTCAACACCCGTGTCTTTGTACGTTATTTAGGGCTCGTGCATGTGGAGGTATTTCTTAAGACATTAGGTAAGTAAGTTCATCCGCTTTTCATCCATTTCCTTCAACTTCAGTGAATTTTAAATTTGATTCAGAATTCCGCGAGTGAAATGAATATTTCTAGAACCGTTTATGTTCACGAGACATGATCTTGTTGCTTTGTTAATTCTTCGCGGCTGAAGAACCCATCATTTTCACAGTAGTAAGTTGCAGATCAAGTGATGAATGCTCCAGCGATTACCTAACATGAAGGATGGATGTTCCACTGCTATTTTTCCTTCCCTGTACTGAATTATTTCCTGGTTTACCTATCCTCAGGGGTTAACGTAATTTTCTACTTGTAATGGAATTGCTCCATCATGCTCTCCTTTTTCCTACCCGTTTCCAAACTGAGACTCTTAACCGTTGAAGTTCACGCAGGTATAATGGTAAATTGTGGTAGGCTAATCATGTCCCTTTTGTATTCAACAATGACATCGACTGTAATAAACCAACGTTGGAAATGCCTTGTTTTAATAGTATTTAACCCCAACAAAATCGTAGATGAAACGCACAAGATGAGAAAGAACCTGCCATGGCCTCTGTAAGGGGAACAAATAAGTTCATAAAAAAGAGCATTATCTTCCGTACGGTCGCCACGGAACTGGCGTTGCCTCAGTGCTGCCTTCTAGCTAAATGAAATCTAGATTCCCGGGCTTTACAAAATGGCTCTGAGCACTATGGGACTTAACATCAATCCCCTAGAACTTAGAACTACTTAAACCTAACTAACCTAAGGACATCACACACATCCATGCCCGAGGCAGGATTCGAACCTGCGACCGTAGCAGTCCCGCGGTTCCGGACTGCAGCGCCTAGAACCGCAAGACCACCGAGGCCGGCAGGGCTTTACATTTCAACATCCGTTCCACTACTGCATATACGAAACACTAGCTGAATATTGTTCCTTATAGTAATGGAGGCATCTTATCTAATTGCTAGACACAAAATAAAATTCCGCTTAACGTGGTGAAAGAGGATACTTGCATTTGGAAGGTTATAATTTGCATTTATGGCTTGAAGTCATTCTATGGAGGCAATCTTCCGTATCCGCCCCCTCTATATCGACCTTTATGGCGAAAAGTTATTGTTTAAGAATCGTAACCTTTCCCACTAGCTTTGTTGAAATAATAATCCTAGCAAAATACTACTTCACACACCCAGACATATCTTTTAGATACTTTAAAGATCGTCGGTTGGGTCGTTGAGGAATCATAGAACGACCTACACTCTCACCAGATTTAAGACCTTAGGACAATTATTACATCTACATCAACGTGATTACTCTGCTATTCACAATAAAGTGCCTGGCAGAGGGTTCAATGAACCACCTTCAAGCTGTCTCTCTACCGATCCATTCTCGAACGGCACGCGGGAAAAACGAGCATTTAAATATTTCTGTGCGAGCCCTGATTTCTCTTATTTTAACGTGATTATCATAATTCCCTATGTAGGTGGCTGCCAACAGAATGTTTTCGCAATCGGAGGAGAAAACTGGTGATTGAAATTTCATGAGAAGATTCCGTCGCAACGAAAAACTCCTTTGTTTTAATGATTGCCACTCCAATTCACGTATCATGTCCGTGACACTATCTCCCCTATTTCGCGATAATACAAAACGAGCTGCCCTTCTTTGTTATTTTTCAATGTCATCCGTCAGTCCCACCTGATGCGGATCCCACACCACACAGCAGTACTCCAGAATAGGGCGGACAAGCGTGGTGTAAGCAGTCTCTTTAATAGACCTGTTGCACCTTCTAAGTGTTCTGCCAATGAATCGTAGTCGTCGGTTTGCTCTACCTACAATATTATCTTCGTGATAGTTCCAATTTAGATTATTTGTAATTGTAATCCCTAGGTATGTAGTTGAATTTACAGACTTCAGATTTGTGTGACTTATCGCGTAATCGAAATTTAGCTGATTTCTTTTAGTACTCACGTGAATAACTTCACACTTTTCCTTACTCAGGGTCAATTGCCACTTTTCGCACCATACAAATATCTTATCTAAAACATTTTGTAATTCGTTTTTGTCATCTGATGACTTTACAAGACGGTAAATGACAGCATCATCTGCAAACAATTTAAGACGGCTACTCAGATTGTCTTGTATGTCGTTAATATAGATCAGGAACAATAGAGGACCTATAACACTTCCTTTGGGAACGCCGGATATTACATCTGTTTTACTCGATGACTTTCCGTCTATTACTAAGATCTGTGACCTTTCTGAGAGGAAATACGAGTCCCGTCGCACAGCTGTGGCGATACTCCGTAGGTACGCAGTTTGGTTAGAAGACGCTTGTGAGGAACGGTGTCGAAAGCCCTCTGGAAATCTAAAAATATGTAATCAATTCGACATCCCCTGTCGATAGCACTTATTACTTTATAAGTATAAAGAGCTGGTTGTGTTTCACAAGAACGATATTTTCTGAAACCGTGATGACCATGTGTTTTCTTCGAGGTACTTCATAATGTTCGAATACAGTATATGTTCCAAAACCCTACTGCAAATCGACGTTAGTGATACAGGCCTGTAATTCAGCGGATTACTCCTACTTCCCTTTTTGGGTATTGGTATGACTGTATTGGTATGTCTTAAGGTACGGATCTTTCTGTGAGCGACTGGTTGTATATAATTGCTAAATATGGAGCTATTTTATCGGAATACTCAGAGAGGAACCTGATTGGTATACGATTTGGACCGGAGACCTTGCCTTTATTAAGTGATTCAAGCTGCTCCGAGGATATCTACTTCCATGTTTCTCATCTTGGCAGTTGTTCTTGATTGGAATTCAGTAATATTTACTTCGTCTTCTTTGGTGAAGGAGTTTCGGAAAACCGTGTTTAATAACTCTGCCTTAGTGGCACTGTCATCAGTGACTTCGCCGTTGTTGTCGCTCAGTGAAGGTATTGATTGCGTCTTGCCACTGGTGTACTTAATGTATGCCCAGAATCTCTTTGGGTTTTCTGCCACATTTCGAGACAGAATTTCATTGTGGAATTTATTAAAAGCATCTCGGATTGAAGTACGCGCCATATTTCGAACTTCTGTAAAACTTTGCCAATCTTGGGGATTTTGCGTTCTTTTAAAGTTGGCATGCTTTTTTCGTTGCTTCTGCAACAACGATCTGACCCGTTTTGTGTAACGTGGGGGATCAGTACCATCACTCATTAATTTATGTGGTATGTATCTCTCAATTGCTGTCAATACTATCTCTCTGAAAACATTCCACAACTTTTCTACACTTACATGATCAGATCGGAAGCAGTGAAGACTGTTTCTTAAAAGGCGTTAAGAGCATTTTTATCAGCTTTTTTAAATAGATATTCTTTGCGTTTCTTTTTAATGATAGTAGGTGTTACGGTATTCAGCCTAGCAGCAACTGCCTTGTGGTAGTTAATCCCTGTATTCGTCACAATACTCACTATTTGTCCAGGATTACCTGTTGCTAAAAGGTCAAGAACGGTTTCGCAACCATTTACGCTTAGAGTCGTCTCATGAACTAATTGTTCAAAATAATTTTCTGTGAAAGCATTCAGAACAGTTTTGGATGAGGTTTTATGCCTGCCGCCGGCTTTAAACGTATAATTTTTCCAGCATATCGAGGGTAGATTAAAGTCCCCACCGACTATAATTGCATGAGCGGGGTACTTATTGCAAATGAGACCCAAGTTTTCTTTGAACTGTTCAGCAACTATATCTTCTGAGTCGGGGGTCGGTAAAACGATCCAATTAACAGTTTAGTCCGATTGCCAGGTACAACCTCTACCCATACTATTTCACACGGACTATCTACTTCAATTTCGCTACAAGGCAAACTACCTCTGACAGCAATAAATTCTCCACCGCCAACTGCATTTAATCTATCCTTTCTGAACAGTGTTATATAGTTTGAAAAAAAAATTACCGTATGGTAAAATTAAAACGAAAGATCCCCCAGGGTACGCCTGCGACTCTCTAAGACACGAAACGCCCTGTAACATTTATTTGCGCTCCGATTAATTCACAACAAGTTCACCATTCAGTATCGTCTGTCCAGAATCGCCTCTTATACCTCGTATCAACGCTGAAGAACAACGTATTTTGAGTACTTAGTGTGGTGTAATGATAAACTCACGAACCGTATCTGAGTCACGTGTTTGTTTACGTTTGTGTTTGCTTATACTTGGTACACCAGAGCAGATCTTAGAGGCACCTATTCGCATCACGGCTGGTAATGGTTTGCGGCGCTATTAATCTTACTACTATTTTCAAAAGTCATACACACATCATACATCGTTGAAATTCTTCTCGAAGGTCCTTTCGAACACCACGCAATAAACGAATAGTCGATGGATTAGTTCCTCAGTCATACGTTGCAAAACTACTAGCATACGTGAGAAATTTGTCCGCTATAACGTAACGGAAACTGAATCCTCATGTATTTATTTGTTCTCGATGTATCTGCGTTGAATAGTCCCAGGTAACTCACCAAGTACAACTACTAACGCCCCGAAAAAGGCCAGAAATCGTTAAGTCAATGGCAACCAGCGGTGCGCTTTCTTATATGTGCCTTTAGTTCCTGTTTTGTCCCACTTTATATGGTGCCCACACACTTGTTCCAGATTCTGGTACACACCGCGCAAGCTTTTATCGGATGAAACCAAACATATCGTACGATCGGCGTAATAGAACGAGCAGTCGTGTGGAACATTATTTCATCTTTGAAAAACTGCAAAACGATTGCCCGTGATTAATGAGAAGTATGAATTCATTAGCTTGAAGCCGTGCAAAAGTTTCGAAATGCCGGACTGAGATTAATCACAAAACCATGGCTAAAATGAAATATGGTCTATAGCAGAATGTGTGTCAAATTTGTATTCACTTCGGTAATAAATGACTCCTAAATTCGAAACTTGGAACAAATCTTTATACATCAGGATGAAAGAACGAAGATAAGAGGGCATCTAAATTACAAAAAGCCTATGAAATCTCTTTCTCCAGACAAATTAATGTTCCAGAACGCAAAACTAAGATATTACAGTTCTATACTTAAAGCTGAAGTATAACATGCATCAGAAAAGCCGATGTGCCGACCGAGGTGGCCGAGCGGTTCTAGGCGCTACAGTCTGGAACCGCGCGACCTCTACGGTCGCAAGTTCGAATCCTGTCTCGGGCATGGATGTGTGTGCTGTCCTTAGGTTAGTTAGGTTTAAGTAGTTCTAAGTTCTAGGGGACTGATGACTTCAGTGCTCAGAGACATTTGAACCATTTGAAAGCCGATGTGTTTCTAATTTAAAATATTTAAAAGACTGTAAGAAAAGTTCTAAAAAATAGTTTCTCTGTCCTGTCTGCAGCGAAGAGGTATTGTTGGAAAGGAAATGTCAGGAGTTATGCAACTATTCTGTGAATATCCCAAACACATAAAAAAAAGTTTTACATTGAAAACTAAATAAATAAATTCTCTACCCTTCCCTCTGTATGAAAGTTAAGAACAACTAGCCAGTCAAAAATGAAAAATTTTCAGGAAATACCCGCAACAGACGACATACAGGTCAGTATAAGAAAGAACTAAATTAAAAACTCTACAAGAAGCATATGCGTGTCCTGTTTAATGTAATTCTACACAGTCTAAACAGGTGGACATAGCTTTCCAATTACGCCTGCAGTATCGTAACAGGTTGCTTGAAATCCATTTTCGACGAATGGCTTTACCACCTCGTGTGAACAGCACTTCCTGTTCGAAGAGAAACAGTTGCATTTGAGGAAAAAAAGAAAATGTAGCAGGACAGAACGCATCCTCTGTATGGGCACGTACCGCAACCGCAAAGGCTGAAATCAGGGAGTTTTATTAGAAAATCGACGGCACTGAGAATTACTGCTGAAAGAGCTATGTTGCAACTAGGGAGGGCTAGGACATACCTTCTCCCCCTAGCTGGAATAGGGTTTCGCAAACACTACCCCCGGTCTATGATGAGAAATGGCAGACTGGGAAGTCCTGTAATATACCGACATCTGAGTTGGCGGATCAAAGATTAATTTGGCAAGGCGGGGCTAACCTGATCAAGAAGATATTCAGTGTGAGTGTGGAGAAGACCAGCTGATCTTCTGATCAGCTGCTGATCTTCTGCACAGAAGATCAGCAGGGAACAGAAAATGCATGGAAGTGGCCAAGTGTTGGGAAACAGTAATATAATTAGAACTGCGTATAATATATGTGTTTTGATAAGGAAATAAATAAATGATTATTGTTTTTTGCGAAAATCAGCCTTTGCGTCTAGTAAAACATTGACGGAAGAAGAAGAAATAGTAATGAGGAGATGATGAGTGCTGGCCGCGGTGGTCGAGCAGTTTTCGGCGCATCAGTCTGGAGCCGCGCGACTGCTACGGTCGCAGGTTCGAATCCTGCCTCGGGCATGGATGTGTGTGATGTCCTTAGGTCAGTTAGACTTAAGTAGTTCTAAGTTCTAGGGGACTGATGACTTCAGAAGTTAAGTCCCATACTGCTCAGAGCCATTTGAACCGTCTTCAGTTGTTAGTCAACCAGGCGGAATGTGACTGATTAGCACGCAAAGTAAATTACAGTTCCAAAAGATGAAAGTTACTCTTATTTAGAAGATAAATATCGCTGATTTGCCAATCGAGTGAAAAATGTTTAAAAATATTAAGAATCTAGCACAAAAATTTTCAATTGTGTTGTCTAAAGATGGACGTTCAGTAAGTAATGCAATAATTTTTCTCTGAAAGCAGGTTGGTATTATTCAGAATTCTAATACAAAATATTATTCCCCACTCTTTTTGATACAAAATGCTGTTATTCAACATAATCTCCGTTCAATGCGACGGCCTTACGCCACCCTACTGGGTGGACCTGTATGCCCGTACGGTACCACTGTATTGGTCCATGTCGAAGACAGCGTCTTGCTGCATCAAACAGCCTCCCCATAACCCACGTACGGCTTACCGCGGACTGCATCATTCATTGGTCAGCAGATGGATATCGGGAAATGCGAGATCCGGGCTGTAGGGTGAATGAGGAAGAACAGCCCAATGAAAGTGATGAAGTGATGGCACTACCAATACAGACGTATAGTTGTGCAGCGAGGTGTGTGTTTGTGATCCATCGATCACTTCGAATGAGAGTGTCCGCACGTTCCAACATTGCAGGAGTCACAGCTGTGTGCGGCAGGTCGGCACGCGGGGGATCGGACAGGTTTGAACGACCTTGTTGCGGTGATTACAGACACAAATAAATCAAGTAAATTGTAAAAGTTTTTGCATCAGTATGAACAACTGAATAAAGAAATGCAATTTACTGAAAGAAGACTGAACTACAGAAGACTTTAGCAGTAGTAACTAGTTCCCAGTGTTGCAGTGCAGACAATGCGCAGTTCAGCTTGTAGTTACATTTATGTCATTCACCATACACGCACACAGCCAAAGTCCGTGTTATTGATCACTATTACTCAAAGAACCGTATTTCACACATATTAACTGTGTATTTCTCATATAGTAGTTGCTTTCGTGATTGCGATAGGATACGACACATTCATTTAAAATGAGCTACAGAAGAAATGGTAATCTCACATCAGGAAGAGTCATCATACAATGAAGCTCCAAAGAAATTGGTGTAGGCATGCGTATTCAACTACAGAGATATATAAACAGGCAGAAGACAGCACTGCTGTCGGCAACGCCTATATATGAAAAATGTCTGGCGCAGTTGTTAGATCGGTTACTGCTGCTACACTGGCAGATTTAAGTGAGTTTGAACGTGGTGTTACAGTCGGCGGACGAGCGACGGGACACAGCATCTACGAGGTAGCGATGAAGTGGGGATTTTCCCGTACCATCATCTCACCAGTGTTTGCCTTGCTGGCGTTTTTGAACTTGAACAGGTGAATGTGTGTTCATATTCGCTTTGTTTCTGTGGGTACTGTGTGGCGGTGCTAATACAAAAAGTCGATCGATGTATATTGTGGGCGATTAGCTGGATGGAGCAGAGCAGGAACTATATTGGTTGCCAGTAAACTCGTTGACCAGAATAAACCTTGAAATACCGAACCAGTGTGTGTAAGATAATACGCTGACAGTAAAAATCTTGTAAACCAATAGTTTAGTACTGAAAATGGCCAGAGTTTTATATTTGTTTAATAAAACAGAACAGGATATCATGCTTTTGGTGTTTATCTAGAAAGTCAATTCGTAGTTTTTGAGAAGAATAACAAGATTATAACATGCATTGATTCATTGAAATACGCATATGTTGCCATTTGTAACGGAGTGGCTTTGTGAAGCAAATAACACACATGGCGAGGCCACAGCATCTGTCCAGGTGAGTCGTCACATTGAAGGAAGAGGGAGGAATGAAATTAATCCTTCAACTCCAACGACAGATTCGACCTCACAATGAAAATGCGAGTAAGCTGATAATCAGGTCGGTCAGTTATTTAACCGAAAAGTCATCAGTCTTAAGTACACATTTAATACTACTAAACTAATTTTCCCAGGTCTGCAGACACTACCGAGGTGTTGTCTACACAGAGGATCATCGGATGGAGAGTGAAGGATAATTTGAGCATGCCACGTTTATTTAGTATGGAAAACGCCCAAGATGGCGAAATCTAGTTTGTTTCCCCGGCCGTTATTTCGAATTGAAGTTGACTGTAGGAACTTGGCCACTCCAGTGGTCCAGAACAGCGCAAACGGTTACACTAGCAACCTTTTTTAGATGTTGGTCACAAGGACCTTTCACATGCCGCGGATGTACGCTACAGTTGATGGCTCGAGTCTTTAAGTAGCCCGGAGAGCAGCTCTCCACCCATTTCGTTGCCTTTCCTCAAGACATCGACATCGCAAGGTTCATTGTGCAGCGGTTACTGCCATTTTGTGGAAAGTGTTGTTTTCCATTGTCTTGGGAGCAGCCTCGTATTAGTCGTCTACTAGCTGCGAGTGGCGTTTGGAATTACGAAGCACGTTGCAGCTACGATGGTTGCGACTGTGCTGTCGCTACGTTTGTACCGCGAGACACCGGCTCTGTAGCGTGGTACGCTCTGTTGTGCGGCCCCTTTTACTGAGACCGCACTCTTGACTGATGTCTACCTTCTTTCGTAGTAGTGATTCGTGTTAATTCATATCTGCACTCTCCATAGGGACTGGTCTTTGTTGTGGGGGCGTTATGGTATGTGTGTAATTTTGTTCTTTTGGCTTTTCTTACATGAACTGTTAGCCGGCCAGTGTGGCCGAGCGGTTCTAGGCAATTCAGTCTGGAACCGCACGACCGCTACGGTCGCAGGTTCGAATCCTGCCTCGGGCATGGATGTGTGTGCTGTCCTTAGTTAGTTAGGTTTAAGTAGTTCTAAGTTCTAGGGGACTGATGAACTTAGATGTTAAGTCCCATAGTGCTCAGAGCCATTTATTTTCATGTTCGACACTGTATATACAAATCATTGCCTGAGTAATTGAATTCAACGTTTTAGTTAACACTGAACACACTGGATATGGAAATTTACTTCTAAGCTGAACAGCATACACCAGCTAAAATCACTTGGTGCGAACTTACGTATATTCTTGGATGCATTTACGCTTTTTAAGCTGAAGCCACAACTTTTAAGAACTGTTGGTGCAAAGTCCAGCCTATGAGCAGTAAAGGCAAAAGAGACGGATACCCGACGAATAAAACAAAAGAAATACTGTATGGTTTATGTTCAATGTGTGAATGCCTCCACGCGATATAGCCGGTCGGTATGGCCTAGCGGTTCTAGGCGTTACAGTGTGGAACCGCGCGACCACTACGGTCGCAGGTTCGAATCCTGCCCTGGGCATGGATGTGTGTGATGTCCTTAGGTTAGTTAGATTTAAGTAGTTCTAAGTTCTAGGGGACTAATGACCTCAGCAGTTAAGTCCCATAGTACTCTGAGCCATTTTTGAACCTCCACGCGATACTTCAACATGGCCGTTAGCTTTGTTTGGAGCAGAAATTGGGCACCATCGTCGCAGCGAAGTCCAAACCAGCAAATACGCCCGGGGAAGAAACGCAATTGGCGCAGTAGCGGGGGAAAAACTGGAATCCAGGTGGATCGCCAGTGAGGCAAAATATCGGATTTGCGGCAGGGGAGGGCAGTGAATGCCGGCGAATTGGCAGGACACCTGAGCGCTCGGACCGAATTACATCGGCGGTCACGCCGCGCGCAGCTGTTCGCGGCTGACCGGCTGCAAATGCTGCCTCCAGCATTCCAGCTGCGCGGGAAATCAATGAGTAGCCAGATGCAACAGTATCACAGACGACCTTGCCGCCTACAATATGTATGGTAACATCAGAACGAATAGCGGAATTTGTTACGTCACTACACTTTGTTATACAGGTGACTGAAATTTAGTCTAAGACCAAACGAGTTTCGCTTTATTCTAAAGCATTTGCAGTGGTCATTGTAACAATACAGGTTCGCTCACAATTGTGGTTTGCTGAAACCCTAAGCAATTCCCTGTTCACTACCAGAAACAGTATTCATTACTATCGTTACTCACAGTTTTTTTTTTGTGCCTCACGCCACTCTTTACGCTCTTCTACACATACATGAAAGATTTCAGCACATAGTACTTTCACTAACACGAAATATATTCACTTTTTGTGCTTTGATGAGTGATGAACCACTGACATCTCATCCTTTTGTGAACTTTATCCTGGTGTGCGGAATGAGCTTGTGTTTAGTTTCGGTGGTAGCGAGAGCGTCTACTATTGCCCTAAGCGTGTGTATGTGTGTGTGTGTTTGTATTTTTTTATTAGTATGTGTGAGGGTGTGTTTATAGTTTTAGAATGGCGCGCGCACACACACACACACACACACACACACACACACACACACACACACACACACACAAACACACACACACACATAGGGTTCTCAAAAAGCCGAATAGCGGTCGTGTGGTTCCGGACTGTAGCGCCTAGAACCGCTCGGCCACCCAGGCCGGCGAATATCGCAAACCGAATTTCCCATAGCGCTTCTGGGTGGTCATGTAAACACTTCAAAATCGATTTTGGAAATTCGCTTCTGGTTGCCAGTTTTCCAATTCCGCAATCGATATTCGCTCCCGTGTTAACGCAACCGATTTTTGAAACGTACTTCAGCTGTCAGGTTTAGTCTTGTTTTTAAATATTTTCGATTAAGATGGACGGATTACCTTTTTGTAACCCCCAGTGCAGGACAAGTAGAAATATTAGACTGAAGCTGTTTGCACCTCGTCTAATTGAAAACACATAGCGACTGTGCTGACTAAATCCTAAACTGTATAAGTTGTTTTCGGGGAGCCGTATTTAACTGGGCTAGCGACTCGGCTTCACATCTAACATGTAAGCACGACAGCGAAAAACGTTTTCCGAGTTCGTTTTTCGTCTTCCGGAAGATGTGTCGCACATAAACTCACACAGAACAATAGCTAATCTGACAACATTTCCTGAAGTTTGTAACGGAACACTTCACAACAGTCCTCTTTTTAATCACCTTTAACCTTAGGTCTTTAAATTAATCCAATTGGAAAATCTAAAACCTCATTTCTGTATTTATTACTAATAAACAAAATCAACAGAGTAATCAATGTATTCATTATGACAACGGCAATGTTCTTACAATATATGTGTAACGTTACTGACACTATAATTGTAGAAACCAATCTATTATCACGTTACATAACTCACGAAACTGTTTGTTATTGAATATATTTTTCTGAAGAATGAATTTTTTTTCAGGAGTTTCTCTTTCTGCTTCAAGTAACTGGAAAACACAAGGCATATGTATTTGAAATTTATTCTGTAAGCAATAGTGCTTTCGGCATTTTAACTTTGAATTGCGTTTTTCCTGATGTCCGTACTTTGTTCAGGCATGCATTAGCTCCTGGCAGTGAGAATCAAAATCTATTACCTTAGAAAAGTTGCTGAATGACAACTTTTGTGATGAGACGTAATTAAACATTTCTATGCATGTCAAACGAAATTCTTTTCCCTCATTATTCCACTAAGAAATTTTGTCTGCAGTAGCAAATTGCTTAACATAAAAAAATTCGCTGAAAATGGTATTATAATCGATATTTGTTGATTCACCAAATTAATTTCTAATCATTGGCATACATATTTCAACATCAGTCTATTTTAGGACAGTCATAAGCAAGATCCATATAAATTTCTAATACACTTCATACATGTCAGTCCGGACTACCAGGTATTCAGTACATGAATCGAAGAAAGCACTTCCTACTGTTTCGAAATCCTCTACCTTCGCATTGCTCTCATCTCCTAATTCATGCAAAGCACGCTTTGCACCATGTGGGATAGAATTATTCTCCTTTTCCTCAACCATATTTTCTTTCAACTAGGAAAGAGCCATAGCTACTTCAACATCTGCGGTAAGCTAACCTTCTACCTGGAGAACTATCCTGTGGAAAGTTGTGGCTTGGTTGTTGAGAAAAAGTACAACAACATTTGGCAGCGGGTTCTTAAAAAGGGAATTTATTAGCACTGGACAACCTTCGTGACTAAAAAGATAATACCTCCGCCCTTCCAAAAGTGCAGGAACGCTTGGAAGTGCTGCCATTAATACTAACCATCTAGTGTTATTGTAACCTAATAATTTGCTGTACTCAATCTCAGCAAAATTGCAAAAGTCCTTCAGTAATTCTATGCACAAGGTACGAGGCGTGTTTGAAATTTAAAAAAAGACGTGCTAAGATATCTCAATAATTTTATTTTGACGTGAAAACCTGTACCTTAATCTGCGCACTGACGCCATTACAGTCCGATTCTTCCTTGTTTACGTTGTGTACTGAGTGTTTAAGATGCCTCCGATAATCGTGAGTCCCGCCGACTGTGAAGTACGGGCTGTTATAAGATTTCTTAGTGCTAAAGGCCTAAAAGCGATCGATATTCATCGTGATATCTGTGCAGTTTACGGAGAAAACATTATGAGTGATGGAATGGTAAGAAAGTCGGTGAGAGCATTTAAAGATGGCCGCACAAATGTGCATGATGAACAACGGAGTGGGCGTCCTTCGGTCGTTAATGAAAGTTTGGTGCAGGAAATGGACAATTAGGTGAGAGAAAACAGACGCTTTACGATTTCCTCCTTGCGGGATGACTTTCCTAATGTTTCTCGTGGTGTTTTGTATTGCATTGTGACCGGAAATTGTGCGCACGTTCGGTACCGAAAATGTTGACATATGTGCACAAAACCAAACGTTTAGACACTGCATTGACTTTCCTTGAGGGGTACCATAATACAGTGATGATTTCTTAAGCCGAATTGTTATGGGCGATGAAACATGGGTGGCCTACGTCACACCAGAATCAAAGTAACAGTCCATGGAAGTTGAGCAAGGGCATCGTTTTGCTTCAAGACAGTGCCCGTCCGCATGTAGCGAATCAGACCAAAGAAAGATCTCATCACATCTTTTGGATGGGAAACTCTAGATCATCCTCCGTACAGCCCCGATCTTGCGCCCAGTGACTACCATCTGTTCCTGCACTTGAAGAAACACCTGGGCGGTCAGCGTCTTCAGGACGATGACGATGTCAAAACAGTGGTGATGCAGTGGTTAACAAGTCAGGCGGTAGACTTCTATGAGGATGGTATTCAAAAACTGGTACAACGTTATGACAAGTGCCTCAGTATTGACGGAAATTATGTAGAAAATTAGATTAAGGTACAGGCTTTCATATAAATATAAAATTATTGAGACATCTTAGCACGTCTTTTTTAAATTTCAAGACGGTACTTGCTTAAAAAACACACCTCGTATTAGGTGTGAAAATGATAGTAAGTTTTGTGAACAACCGCTTCTAAATCAATAGGTTAAGAATCTGCAGCAGCCTTAATTGTGTTGTGCACTGTAGGTGCTGCACCTCCAATCTCAAGGATTTCACGATGTAATACTATTTCAACTTTGTGAAATATATTGCTTGTTCATTTACGTACTGCCCCACCAAAGTTACTATTGGTACTTTCACCACAGAACGCGATTATTTTGCTATCTAGGTTGTTTTTTGCAAGCGCGTCAGACATATAATTGGTAACAATATATACTGTTTCGCTAGGACGTTCATCAAGTTCCAAAATTCGGACACGGCACCCTCCAGCGGTAAAAGTACCTAATCATAACAGGAAAAAGTTTTTTTCTCCCCGTGACTGGAAACATTTGTAAACACTGCGCCATAACTGACTTCCTGCAACTGTTTTTCTAATATTTCACCAGAACGAGGGAAAAACCGTTCACAACAATGGCTTCAGTAGTCGCGCGACCGCAAGAGAATTTCTGTTCAAACCAATTTCTTAGTAGTTTCGAAGCACAGTCATTTGAGCGAAACCATACGGTAAACCTAGATTCCTTCAATTACAGCCAAGGGCTGTTCACGATCTGCTTCTGAATTTGGCGGGAAAAATGAAGTTGCACTGCTGGATGACGCA
Source organism: Schistocerca serialis cubense (assembly GCF_023864345.2). Classification (NCBI taxonomy): domain Eukaryota; kingdom Metazoa; phylum Arthropoda; class Insecta; order Orthoptera; family Acrididae; genus Schistocerca; species Schistocerca serialis. The sequence continues at coordinate 319,194,256 of NC_064645.1, read as the reverse complement.
GCAGCAATGTTTGCCTGAATTCAGATATTGCGCAATGTGACTCTTCCCTCCACGATACACCCAAAACTCTGTTTTAAAGTAGCTGCAATGAACATCAGATTCGGATCGCGGTTTCTTTATGAATGTGTACCTACGATAGAAGGTATAGTATAAGTAAAAAAGAGTATTTGTTGATTTATGCATATTTATCACGAATTAATTTAAAATTCCCTATAAATTGCAAATCCTATGGCCTAGGATAATATATTTACTTTTCTTGCAACTCAGCAGTGAACACACACTTTCGTTTTGGCCGCTTGAATCTCTCACGGAACTGCCGAAAAATTCATATCACACTTTGACTGTCTCTGAATCACTGAGCTAATAGCCGGCACGGTAGCTCAGCGTGTTCGGTCAGAGGGTAACGTTCCCTCTGTAATAAAAAAACTGAGTTAACAGATCAACAACAAACTTAAATGGATGTCTTACGACGTCCGCCCCGAGCAGATGAACGAACTTAAAAAAAAAAAAAAAAAAAAAAAAAAAAAAAAAAAAAAAAAAAAAAAAGCGAATGGAGTCGAACTGTCGGAGTGAAGCGATTAATTTTCGTAATGAATTTTGTCCATCGATAACGTAACTTTCATTCTTAGCTATTATGGATGTAAGATTTAAATATTAAGTAGCGTAACACAGAGAATGAAAAATAAAGACTACTTTCTGGCAAAAGGGACAAAGAGGCATCCCGACAAAACCTAGCAGGACAGAGCGACAGCAGGTTGGAAAACGCTACTGTAACGTTCAAAATGGGACGTTCTGGTCACACTACAATGGCAGACGCCCTAGCTACCACCGAAACAAAAGACGTACGCACTCCGTACACCAAAATAAAGTGCACAAAGTGGCAAGATGACAGTGGATCCTCATAACACAAATACGTGACTATACTTCGTGTTAATGCAAGTGCTGCGTGCTGAAATCACATTTGTATAGAATGACGTGAAGAATGGCATAAGAAACAAAACATAGTGAGTCACGATCCCAGCAAACGAAAATTGTAAGAAAAAGTATATCGTTGGCGTGACCGCTAAAGATGCTTCAGAATAAAATAAAACTGGTTTGGTCTTAATTACACTTTACTACAGTCGCAAAAGATGACATTCAACCTATGTAACTTGTACAACTGCGACTACGGAAAAAAGAGGCCAGTAAACAAGTAATACAGCATGTAAAGGTACAAAGCGTACGTTTGTTTAGTTGCATGTACGCCGAGGAGAATCGTAGGACGCCGATGGTTACTTGGTGCAGTGCGTAACTTCATTGGGCCGGGTGCAGTGCTCAATTTGGCTGACATCCAGCCAGTGGAGGAAGGAGGGAAGGACAGAAGATGGACTACGATTTAACGTCCCAGTCGACTCAGAGGTCATTAGAGATTCGGAGTACAGGCTTGGAATGTTTCAAGCACGAAGAAGGAAATCGGCCGTAGTGTTTCAAAGGAACCATACCGGCATGGCAGCGAATTGGGGAGATCAAGGGAAACCTAAATCAGGATGACCGGACGCGGATTGGATCCATCGTTCTCTCAAATGCAAGTCCACTGTGCTAGCCACTGTGTTACCTTGTTCTTTCACAAGTGCAGGAGAGTACCCGAAGCACTGCCACATCACTTGAGACGGTTGTTGTGTAGAAAAAATATTTTTAGATTAAAAGAAAAGAGTCCAGGTGTCTGTATCTGTGAGTCAAAGCAACAGGATCTGCTACAAAACCCTGCGTATGTGTTGCATATACTGTAACTGAAGGATTTGTCGACCTAGGAAAACCGTTCGACATTGTAACAGGGTGCAAGATGTTCGAAATTCTCTGAAAAATAGAATAGAAGAAGAAACAAGTGTCAACATGGAAGAGATAGAGGATCCAGTGTTAGAATCAGAATTTAAAATATCTAACGAAGACAGGAGGCCAAATAAAGCAGAAAGGATAGATAACATTTGATCGGTATTTCTAAAATAACTGGGGGAGTGGCCACTGAAGACTATTCACTGTGTTATGTATAGTGTCAGAGACATACCACCAGAATTTCGGGAAAATATCATGCGCACAATTTCGAAGACAGCAAGAGTTGACAAGTGCGAGAAATTTCGCACATTCAGCTTAACAGCTCATGCATCCAAGGTTCTGACAAGAAGTGGAAATATGCGACTTCACCACCTCCAAAGAAATCAAAGGCCGTGCACACCAGTTCTGGCAAAGTCATGATGTCATTCTTGTTTTTTTTTTTTTTTTTTTTTTTTTTAACCACAAGGACCCACTGCTTATTGAGTTCCTGGAACGGGGAACCACCATCAATGTCCAGCGTTATCAGACCACTTTAAGGAACCTTAGACTAGCCATCAAGTCGAAACCCAAAGGCATGTTGTCCAATGACGTTATCCTCCTGTACGATAATGCACACCCACACACGGCTAGTGTGGTGAAGACATTGCAGCGATTTCGGTCGGAAACGCTGGAACATCCGACCTTTCACTGTGTGATTTTCATGTGTTTGAACCTCTAAACCAAGCTATTCGCGGACGTCGATTCGCAACGGATGACAAAGTGTTTGACTGGGTCCAGGTCTGGATCCGACACCAGCCTACTAGCTTCTTCAAGAATGGAATCGACCGGCTAGTGTCGCAATGGGATAAATGTGCCAACAGTTTTGGCGACTATTTTTGAGTATGTGTACTGTGTGTAACTACATTTTTGAGTCAATAAAATCGTTACCGTTACTTTACACTAGTGATCGTGTTTCATTTGCACGCCCCTTATACACAGATTGTCAGTGACTGACTACGTAACTTTCCTTGATGCTTTATCTGTACAACTTCCGTAGTTTTTTTGTGAGTCCTCACCTTGCTGAAAAGATGCACTTTGCAGACGTATGTATGCATTACTCTCATGACGTTCCAGTTTTACTTTTATATTGCTTCTCTCTTTTACGAAGTTTTGAATGTGATCTGTATTGCGGATCGGATACGCCTTGATACGGAAGGTGACTCAGACGGTAGTCTTCCTTGATTATGAATGATGCTATAATTAACAACCAACAATATTATTCAAGAGAGAGACTTTTGTTCTGAGACACAGCAACACCGTTGTTTTTTCGTAGAGTTGCTTTGTGATATACAGAGTGGGTGCGATAGCGTAATGCGTTACACACGATTCACAATTTATTGCCCACAGAGGGAAACGTATGAGCCGGCTGTGTGGAGAGTGGAACAGGCAGCGTATCGGGCGGAACCAGTCGTTACTCTTCTGTGGCAAATTGTTCCACGATTCCTATCGCAGGCGATCACTTTTCACGTCAGCTGTGTGGTGAGGCAGTGCGAAAATCGACAGAAAATTTATCACGCAGAGACGTGCAGAAGCAGTGAATTACGACTAATATACGTTCTGCAAAGACTGATGGCCAAATAAATGCTGACGCTTCTTCGTGGCACTACAAGGCCGCTAATCATTTTTATGTGGCGGTTATGACTCATACAACGGCTTTAGGGTGAGATTCACCCGTCTACATTACCTCCTGCAGGATCCAATCGTCGTGCTCATGAGATACCAGACTGTCTTTCCATTTACTGTCTCTCTGTAGCTGCCATCTTACTACTTCGTTTACTACGTCAGCGTTTAGTACCAGTGGTCCGCGTTTCGTATCTATATTACAAACCGGCTTAAACTGTCCTGTTAAAAGTTGCCTTTCTGACGGTTTGTATGGAGAAAGAAAGCTTGTTTTTCAGTATTTCACATAACTGTTGCATGAAAGTAAAAATTGCGTCAAACGCCAAAAATCCGATCGTGACACAAACACAAAGCTTATACAAGTTCATATCATACATGTGTTTTTATTCTGCGTCAGTAGGTTTAAGAAAAAAATGATACAAAATCTGAAGAAAATGAAACGTTCTGTTCGCAATGGCCTTAACATAATGATACAAATGCCATCATACCTATTTTCGCCCGCAGCTCGTGGTCGTGCGGTAGCGTTCTCGCTTCACACGCCCGGGTTCCCGGGTTCGATTCCCGGCGGGGGCAGGAATTTTTCTCTGCCTCGTGATGGCTGGGTGTTGTGTGATGTCCTTAGGTTAGTTAGGTTTAAGTAGTTCTAAGTTGTAGGGGACTGATGACCTGAGATGTTAAGTTCCATAGTGCTCAGAGCCATACCTATTTTCACTCAATTTACAAGTTTCTCGTAAAATAACTTATTCTCTTTTACAAATGGAAACACTGTAGCTAACCACATTCACTTTTCTTGACAGCCTACGTCCACAGTGCTGTGTTTCCAGCTGCACCTATTGAACGTTAGAAGGCTTCATGTTCCTCATCGAGATGTGTTTCTTGAACTCTTCAGTTGCATTGAGAGTTGACCGAACTTCTTGTACGCCCAGACGTTCAGCAGTCATTCTGATCCACTTTCTTTCTTTGGGCCCTGTCCCGCTCCAACGCGGGGTCGACCTTGTTATTACAAATTTGTCAGTGTTAGTGACAGAGGAAGTAGTGTACCATAGCTGTCTGCGTCTAGTGTAAGCCATGAAATAGTGCAAACGTCTGCAGATGTCTGTGAGTCGTGTAACTGAGGCGGAACGTAGGTATCAGCCCGGTATTCACCTAGCGGGATGTGGAAAACCACCTAAAAACCACATCCAGGCTGGCCAGCATACCAGCCCTCGTGCTTGTGCATGGGGGCTTAATTAAATATAATGCAAATAATTTTAATTTTTTGATTTAGTAGCTGTCTGTTCGCTTACGCTGTCTCGTAAACGGTTGGCCCTGACTAGTTTTAGTACGCAATCTGACTGCATAGAATAGCAACAAAGAATGAAAGGAAATTTCCGTTAACATAATTAATTAATTAATTAATTCCCCAGCAACTATAAAACCTACGAAACAACAAGGCACAAGTGTCGCTGTTCTGTATGTGGAAGAGTGATTCAACGTACACATCAGTCACGGTTCTTCGTCAATAAGATAAGATATTTTGAACACCATTTATACTGAAGCAATTAAAAAAAATAGAAATACTATAATTGCGTAAGGAAACCAGAATTACACTCTAATATAAGAACACAAGCCAGATGCTTTGTTGACTGAACCTGTAATGACGCATTATTTAAGACACTGAAATAATAAAAAAAGGGAATTTTTTTTTACCTTCATATATATTGACGAAAAGCACTCTGATCATTACAATATCTCCATTGGAACAACATCTGCTGTCTAGCCCATCAAACAACTGCATAAAACATGGAACAAGCACTCCCTACTACAACATCTCAACACCGACTCACTACTACCACATCTCGATAAGCACTGACTACTGCCACATCTCGACAAGCGCTCTCCATCACGACTTCTCGACAAGAACTGCCAGTGGAGGCGGCGGAATAAAACTCTTTGGCGCAATCTCTGGCGCTGTGGCTCATTGTAGCCACCTTTCATATGCCCTTCCTCCACGGGCCAGAATTTGATGGTATTTTTGCCAGCATTGGTGGTGAAAATACCACAAAATTCGTCCACAAAAATACAGACAAAAATAAAGGATAATATTAATACGTAAATATCACATAATTAGATAAAATCTTGGCTTTGCACTGACCTTTCAATAACCTAATATATAAAATACAGTAAGCAATACAAATTCTTTCATACATGTGACTTTACATGATAGTGTACACAATACACAAAGAATCAGTTTATACAAATGTTCACATAAAATGCTTTCAATGATTCAAAAAACAAGTAATTGATAGTTCCAGCAGTAGCACTCAGCAATGGTCCACAGGTGCAAACAGCAAGAAGTAACATCATTTCAGCAGAAACAATTCCAACAGTGGCACCCAGCAATGTTGAGGAGGTGCAAACAGCAACAACTGACATTATCTCAGTAGAAGCAGTTCCATCAGTTGCACCCAGGAATGTTGAACAGGTGCAGACACCAACAAGTGACATCATTCAGCAGAAGCAGTTCCATTAGTGGCACCCAGCAATGTTGAACAGGTGCAGACACCAACAAGTGACATTATTTCAGTAGAAACAGTTCCATTTGTGGCACCCAGTAATGTTGAACAGGTGCAGACAGCAAGAAGTAACATCATTTCAGTAGAAGCAGTTCCAATAGTGGCACCCAGCAATGTTGAGCAGGTGCAGACAGCAACAAGTGACATTATGTCAGTAGAAACAGTTTCATCAGTGGCACCCAGCAATGTTGAGCAGGTGCAGACAGCAGTCCATAATATTCACTATCACTAATCACACTGTTCATCAGCAGAAATTAAACATGTCCTAGTGACACCAATCATGTAGAAAAAGTGCAAGTAACAGTCCATAATATTCACTATGACTAATCACACAGTTCATCAGCAGAAATTAAACATTTCTAAGTGTCACACATCAATGTTGAACAGGTGCAGGTGTGAACAACAGTTTGAATGCACACACAATTGCTTTTACAAAATTATTATCAATGCTCTTACACTAAACATACAAATTTAATAAACACACAAATGATATCAGATAATTGTCATATTAACTATTACAAATACACAAATAACAGTAAACCTATAATATTTGTGGGTGTCAGTGCAAGCCACAACAAACAAGGAAAATAATATTTAGGAGATAGGTCGGTACCAATTATTTGGGATTAGGAAAGGAAAACACACAAAACACACTCACTCATCTTTCATCCACATTAAGCACTACTGTGTAACTGAATAGTGTTATCTGTGTAAATGCAATTCTGTGCAAAATTTTATGTTCAACTTGTGTATAAAGTAGTAGTGGCAGCAATGTATAACAGTCAATAATAGTTAGTCAACGTCGTAGTCATCATGTCAAGACCAATGTTTGCCAAGCCAAATCAAATGTACGGTTGCTGAACAACTGTCAGTGTGCCAAGATATGCAATTACTTCCTCTCTCCAAAAAAAGTATATACTGCTTAGTGATTTAACAAAGTGTGTGTGTAAACTATCTTCCTTCTACTTGAGTGTTCTAGTCTGCCAACTTCATCTTCCTTGTTCCAAATAAACCAACAAAAAAAATATGCTCCTCACTTACTTTACCTCTTATCCACCAAAACTCCATTAATCATCAGCATCACATAATCTTAATACTTCAATAATACCTCTTACGTCGATACATATAAACCTTATCATCAGTATCATATACCTTACCTCTTGTCCACTAAAACTCCAATAATCATCAACTTCACACAGTCTCAATACCTCAATAATACCTCTTCAATACATCGATACATATAAACTTATCGCCAATATCATTTCACTTCCATAACAACTCTTTCCTCTAGTCAGTCTCCTCGAACAAGTACAGATAAAATCCTAGTGCAAACTTCAATTCATCATCCCATGCAATCCGAAGACACAGTGTCCACACACAACCTCTGTGTAATCCATCTGACCCAAATCTTCTACTCATTATGAATTATAAGATACATTTTGGTTACCTTGTCCATCATTAAACAAAAGAAATGCATACATGACTTCTAACAGCCTTTAGTTTGAATAACTCTCAGTAAGTAAGTACGAGTACGTAGTATGAAAGATCACATAAGACTTTGAGTGAATAAATCGTAATATTTCACAGTGTGTACACCACTTCAAGAATCATGGCAAATCAGAAACATACATGTGGAGTATTTCTTGTGTCAAAATTCACTTCCTATTTCAATTGCTCACGAAGAATGCAGTGTAATAACTGTCAATAGTCTAACCCTAGTGTTGGTATGTTATGTCGTTAGTTTCCTTCCTATTAGCATAAATTTATACAGTTTCCATAAAACCTCCAGCTCATTTGACTTCTATGAAGTTTCTTGTACTAATGTCGTTCGTCGAGTTATAGCAGTTCATTTTCTTATCTTAAAAATATAAGGCACTGAGCGTAAGCAAAACATGCAATAGTGGGTAAATATACCAGTAGAGAACATAACAAGAGGATGCAGCACAATTCCTACAACGAGGCTCTGCCGAGCAAACAATCTCTAATTAATACCATAGTGTGACCTAAACTCCATGTTCGTGCCCAGTATATCAGCATTTCTATATACCAAATTAAAGAGTAGTTACGACAACAAACAGAAATGTATAAATATGCAATCCATATGCAAAGCAGCAAATATACATCTTACATAATAAACAGGTCATTAGCATCATATCAGCATAAGCAAATAAATGTTCATACGTAATGTTAATAAGTAAACATGAAGGCGCAAGCAGATAAATCACGAAGTATAACTTACATACATAACCATATCAGCACAACTAATCAGGTGACAATTATAATTTAAATAAATAAGCACAGCAGGCACATAATAGAAAAATATGACATCAGTGAAAAAGCAGTGCAGCCAAGCGATGTATAATATATACAAATAATCATTGTCAAAATCAGTTAACGTACGCAAGCACGTCGCTTCACAAGTAAATTCATAGAACATGAAATTTAGCACAAAGTATGAATCACGTAATCGCGAGCAGCAAATTACGTCTAAAATACGTACCTAAGTGGAAATATGTTACCTGAAAAACAAACTCAATTAATAGTTACCTTTTTAGTTTATTAGTTTCTTCTTCGAAATTACATTCTTCCTGAAAATTTCTCGATAGCAAGTCCTCTTAACGTCGGACACACACAGAATTTACCTGAAGTTCTTAAATATTTTATACAACTGTATCCTGAAAAATACTGAACGTTAATAACATAATTTATCAAGTCACTATAGCTTTATACTGAATTTAATCAGAGAAATTAGACTGTGTATTTGTTTACGGCTGTCAGTGCATTCGCACTGAGCGCTCGATCAGCTGTAGGCGCGTGACGTGGGAAGTGATTGTTTGCGGTCAACGACTGCCTTGTGCGGCGCGTAGACTTGACTGTTACTTTGAGTATGTGCCGCCGCAAAAACACAGCGCGGTATCCTTGTATTCTCTGCATGTTTACATGTAGCTGTTAAGTTTCTTTAAAGTATGCCATTCCACAAAAATTTTAACGTTCGATATATGATGTATTCCCTTTGAGCGCCGAGATTTAAGAGTTTCTACTTCGGCAGTGTTATCATGAATAATTTTGCGAATTCTATATGGACCGTAATAAAGCAGAAAAAATTTGCGACACAAGCCTTTTCCTTTGTGAGACAAACGATGAGACTTAATTAACACCTTCTGATCAACTGACAAGATTTTTTAAACGACCAGGACGTTTAGCTGATTTCTCTCTTCTAGCAGCCGCAGATGCAATATTTTGTAGAGCCAGATTGACAATTTCAGAATGCCGCAGTTTCCGTGAAGGCGGAAAAGGAACGATTTCAGAAATGCGATTTGTCGGTGCTTTATTTTTTTAAAATCAATATTGGCGGTAAAGAAATTGAATCATTAGGGAGTTCATTCAAAATGTTTTGAAAAATATGAAGATACTGATCCCACGTTCTGTGATTCTGATGACAATAAAGTCGACACAATTTATTGATTTCCTTCATCCATCTCTCTGAAGCATTAGATTGAGGGTGAAAAAGTGAAATGAAAATTGGTTTAATCTTACGACGCCGTAGAGTACGAAGCCAAATTTTAGAGCGAAACTGTGATCCATTATCTGATATAACCTTATCAACATGACCCACTTCTTTAAGAACATGTTTGATGAAAGCATTAGATACTGAACGAGCTGTTGCTTTGCGTAAAGGTGTAAAACACACATATTTTGATGTCAATTCCACTGCTACTAAAATGTATGCAAAACCATTAGTAGAACGAACCACTGGACCGAACAAATCGACTGCAGCCATCTCCTTTAATTTCGCTGGAATGATAGGAAATAACGGTGCTCTGTGGGAAATAGTTGGCGGCTTAGCCTTTTGACATAATTTGTATTTGGCAAGAACAGATCGAATATGTTTTTCCATATTACTGAAGTAGCAATTTTCTTGTAATTTGTGAAAGCATTTTCTGGGACCAAAGTGTGCATAACTGAAATGCGTATACCAAATCAGTTTATTAACCCACTCATCAGGAATACAAACTAACCAAACAGAGTCGTCGACCGATTTTCGTTTAAAAAGAATATCATTGCGAAGTAAATAGTGCTGTCTAATCGCTACTCTTTCCTTTCTCCTCCACTTCTCCTTAATGTCATTCCAGATTGGATCCTTACTTTGCTCCTTAGCGATGTCCTGGAGCGAAGACGAAATAAAATTCACAAAAGCAACACCTTGAATATACATCAAACAATAATTGTTTTCTTTGCAGTCCTCCTCAGCACTTTGTTTCAAACCCATAGGTGCACGTGATAAGGCATCAGCAATAATATTTGAAGAACCCTGTATGTAAACAATACTAAAATCAAATTTCTGTAGATACAGCGCCCATCGTGACAATCTTCCATGAGTTAATTTTGTTGACATAGGAAATTCCAGAGCTCGATGATCGGTGTAAACCTTAGTATGTCTGCCAAACAAAAATGTGCGAAATTTTGTGAAAGCCCAAAGAACAGCCAAGGCTTGAAGTTCCGTAATCGAATAATTCTTTTCTGATTTAGAGAGAACACGACTTCCAAATGCAATAGTTTTCTGTATTACAACGCCGTTTTCTTCTATCTCTTGAAATAAATGTGCCCCCAAGCCTTTGTATGATGAGTCCGTCGCCAAACAAAAATCTTTAGATAAATCCGGATGTGAAAGAAGTGGAGCAGCAACTAAAGCATCACGAAGTTGTTCAAATTCTGACTGAGCTTCCTCATCCCAACACCAATTAGAATTCTTTCCAGATAGTTCACATGAACGAGGTGTGGCCAAATCGTCCAATCTAACAAAGCGTCTAAGAAAATTACAGACACCAAGGAAACTACGAACATCACGTTTTGTTGTAGGAACAGCATAATTACGAATAGCGTCTAATTTCTCTGGATCAGGAAGAATACCTTCTGTAGAAATAATGTGACCGAGAAATTTCACCTGAGAACGACCAAATTCAGATTTTTCCAAGTTAACTGTAATGCCAACTCTTGCAAAGATACGTAATAATGAATCCAAAATTTTGTTGTGCTCACTCCAAGAATGTTTAGCAATAAGAATATCGGCAACATATGAAGTAATATTGTCACGAAGATAAACAGGTAAAATTTCGTTTAAACTACGAATGAATGCTGATGAAGATACAGTAAGTCCAAATGGTAATTTCCGAAATCACTTTTAGGTAAAATAGTCATATCCGGTTATTCTTTACCGTCTCTCTAGATAGATTGATAGTTGAAGAGTTGTTTTGACAGATGCAAAGAATAGTAAAAGAGTAGGCAGCGGTGCAGAAAACTAAAAGGGAAATAGCACCACTACAGCTCGTGGCCCTATGCATGCTACGGTACATATTCACTTAGTGTAGCGAATCCCCTGAGGACTTTAATAGCCGCACATAATTTCCAGTTTGCGACTTAGTGGCCAGTTTCGTGGAAGTGCGTACATAAATTGATCTATCCATGAACATGGATGTATGTCATTCTTAGAATTGCGAAAGGTCTTAAATTTCCGAACAGTCAAAAAGTGTTTATAGTCAAAGTTTTCGCCTCGTGGCGACAAAGACCTACCGCGTCTGTCCCAGTCCCAATGTCGATTATTGTCAAGTTCGCGCGCCTGGCGCTCTCTTGTTGCATCCCGTAAATGAAACAAATTACTTTCTTCAAACCCCTCTGCTATTTGTGATTCTAAATTTCTTTTGGTGTCTTTTCCTACAATTTCGCCTTCAATTTGTTTGACTTACTTTTGTAATGCCTCAAATTCCCTTTTAACGCGTTCATTAAATTTTCCCTGTTTTTCTACATGCTTATTTATGTTCTGGTACTCTTCGGTTTCTGCAAATGGTAATGGAGCTGTATCATCCGAATCCCTGTCCCCATTTAAGCTAAGACTTGTCAATTTATCTGAAATCTCCTCAACTCTTTCCTGTTTATTTACGTCTTCTGTAAGTGTCGCGACTCGGGTTTCAGTATTGACACATTTAGTAGTTAACTGTTCATATTGTTGTGTTAGGTTATTTATTCTGTCATTTGGTACGGATTCCTCGATTCTCTCAAATATTTCTTCCTTATCGTGTGCACGTTGTAAATTTAACTCTGAAAATTTCTGTACTATCACGCGATCTCTTTCCTCCTGTTCTCTATCCTGTTCCTTTTGTCTGATTTCTACTGAAATTAGTCTATTATTGTGAGCATTCAAAATCGGTTGTACTTCTTCTCTAATTTCTTTCTTTAATTCATCTTTCATGTTTTTGAAACATGTCCGTATTCGTGAGCCTAACTGTGTTTCCGTTGTTTCCATCTCGGTTTTAATTGTTTCTATTTGTGAGCCTAACCGTGTTGCCAAAGTTCCCATCTTCATTTTAATTGTTCCTATCTCTGTTTTAATTGTTCCCACATCAGTTTTAATTGTTCCTATTTGTGATCCCACTGTTTTTAATTCAGATCCTAAATTTAATATTGCACCCATCAACTGCTCCATTTCTTCTGTCGTTAATCTCGTATTCTGAAAATGTTTTGATTGTGAAAAATTTTGAAGTGGTTCTGGCCTATTTTCCAGACTTATTAAATTGTTTTCAACTTCATTATTCATCACACTGTTATCCCGTGTTGGCGAGTTCGCCATGTTAACAATTTCGTCATTCTCACTATTCATCATTTTTGCCTTTTTCATCGATCGCGTAATCATTTACAAAATATACAAAACTCGTCACTACATGAAAATTACACACAATGACACTTTATCATCAACAATATCATTTACACGAAATGCTTCCCTCAAACACGAGTAACGAACAATTGAAATCTTCATAATTGCACAAAATTGTCAAACGCGTATACAAGACAACAAAAATTAAATTCTGCAAAAAATACCATTAGAAGAATGACAATTACCAAATCTACACATGCAATATTATAGACTACAATTACGAAAATACAAATTACTACAACAATACTACTGTCTGCTATTTTTACAATCAGAAGAATTCGAAGGGACGATCCGAAGCAGCTTTCGCCACGTGCATGGGGGCTTAATTAAATATAATGCAAATAATTTTAATTTTTTGATTTAGTAGCTGTCTGTTCGCTTACGCTGTCTCGTAAACGGTTGGCCCTGACTAGTTTTAGTACGCAATCTGACTGCATAGAATAGCAACAAAGAATGAAAGGAAATTTTCGTTAACATAATTAATTAATTAAGTCCCCAGCAACTATAAAACCTACGAAACAACAAGGCACATGTGTCGCTGTTCTGTATGTGGAAGTGTGATTCAACGTACACATCTGGCACGGTTCTTCGTCAATAAGACAAGATATTTTGAACACCATTTATACTGAAGCAATTAAAAAAAATAGAAATACTATAATTGCGTAAGGAAACCAGAATTACACTCTAATATAAGAACACAAGCCAGATGCTTTGTTGACTGAACCTGTAATGACGCATTATTTAAGACACTGAAATAATAAAAAAAGGGAATTCTTTTTTACCTTCATATATATTGACGAAAAGCACTCTGATCATTACAATATCTCCATTGGAACAACATCTGCTGTCTAGCCCATCAAACAACTGCATAAAACATGGAACAAGCACTCCCTACTACAACATCTCAACACCGACTCACTACTACCACATCTCGATAAGCACTGACTACTGCCACATCTCGACAAGCACTCTCCACCACGACTTCTCGACAAGAACTGCCAGTGGAGGCGGCGGAATAAAACTCTTTGGCGCAATCTCTGGCGCTGTGGCTCAGTGTAGCCACCTTCCACTTGAAATGTGTTCATTGGTGAAATTCATATTTTTTCAGCGGCTGACTTAGTCGTAAGAAATCTCTTTCTTGTACGTATACAGACTGAAGTATTGAGTGAAAATTTGTACTACGGTCGGGAATCGAATCCGGGACTCCAGTTTATTGGGCAGGTTAGTTAGCCACTAAACCACCGTGGGACAGTGGTTCACACAACTGCACGGATCACCCTGGAAAAACCTCCCCTGTCGATCCATATTCCCACTGTCTCCCAAGTCTAAATTCCACCTTACACATGAACAGAACTGCTGAAGCTCTCCATGTTCTGGAATAGCACCTCAACATCGAACGTAAATGAGGAATACAGACTGAAATCTAGGTGTAGGTACTTAAACAAATGAGTTGACACAATTTCAGAGACTACTGGTCTCATACATCTTGTGTATATAGACTGAAGCAATGAGTGAAATATTGTACCAAGGAGGGCAACCGAGGACAGGTATCCTGGGAACTAGCCACGTGCATTATCCATCAAACCACCTTGATGCATCGGTTTTCACAACTGCCTAGTAAGCAGGAGATTCCTGGCCTTGGTACAAATTTTCACAGGCCGCTTCAGTCTATATACACAAAATCATATCTGTATGAGACCAGTAGTTTCTGACATTGTGTCATCTCGTTTGTATAGGTTTCAGGCTGGATACCTCAGTCACGGCAGATGCTGAGACTCCAGCACATGGTGAGCCTCGGGGATTCTGTTCGTGTGAAGGTGGAATTTAAAGTAAACTGGGACGTCAGTGAGAATTTGGAACGAGTAGGGAGGTGTTCCAGGGTAATCCGTGCAGTTATTTGAGCTGCTGTGCCAGGGTGATTTAGTGGCTAACGCACCTGCACAATAAACAGGATACCCGGGTTCGATTTCTGGCCTTCCTACAAATTTTCACTCGCCACTTCAGTCTACATACATAAAGTCATATCTGTATGAGACCAGCGAAGTCTCCGAAATAGTGTCATTTCATCTTTTTCTTACCTGACAGTCGCTGGTGCGCGCGTAAATACAGGGTGTTTCAAAAATGACCGGTATATTTGAAACGGCAATAAAAACTAAACGAGCAGCAATAGAAATACACCGTTTGTTGCAATATGCTCGGGACAACAGTACATTTTCAGGCGGACAAACATTCGAAATTACAGTAGTTACAATTTTCAACAACAGATGGCGCTGCAAGTGATGTGAAAGATATAGAAGACAACGCAGTCTCTGGGTGCGCCATTCTGTATGTCGTCTTTCTGCTGTAAGCGTGTGCTGTTCACAACGTGCAAGTGTGCTGTGGACAACATGGTTTATTCTTTAGAACAGAGGATTTTTCTGGTGTTGGAATTCCACCGCCTAGAACACAGTGTTGTTGCAACAAGACGAAGTTTTCAACGGAGGTTTAATGTAACCAAAGGACCGAAAAGCGATACAATAAAGGATCTGTTTGAAAAATTTCAACGGACTGGGAACGTGACGGATGAACGTGCTGGAAAGGTAGGGCGACCGCGTACGGCAACCACAGAGGGCAACGCGCAGCTAGTGCAGCAGGTGATCCAACAGCGGCCTCGGGTTTCCGTTCGCCGTGTTGCAGCTGCGGTCCAAATGACGCCAACGTCCACGTATCGTCTCATGCGCCAGAGTTTACACCTCTGTCCATACAAAATTCAAACGCGGCAACCCCTCAGCGCCACTACCATTGCTGCACGAGAGACATTCGCTAACGATATAGCGCACAGGATTGATGACGGCGATATGCATGTGAGCAGCATTTGGTTTACTGACAAGCTTATTTTTACCTGGACGGCTTCGTCAATAAACAGAACTGGCGCATATGGGGAACCGAAAAGCCCCATGTTGCAGTCCCATCGTCCCTGCATCCTCGAAAAGTACTGGTCTGGGCCGCCATTTCTTCCAAAGGAATCATTGGCCCATTTTTCAGATCCGAAACGATTACTGCATCTCGCTATCTGGACATTCTTCGTGAATTTGTGGCGGTACAAACTGCCTTAGACGACACTGCGAACACCTCGTGGTTTATGCAAGATGGTGCCCGGCCACATCGCGCGGCCGACGTCTTTAATTTCCTGAATGAATATTTCGATGATCGTGTGATTGCTTTGGGCTATCCGAAACATACAGGAGGCGGCGTGGATTGGCCTCCCTATTCGCCAGACATGAACCCCTGTGACTTCTTTCTGTGGGGACACGTGAAAGACCAGGTGTACCGCCAGAATCCAGAAACAATTGAACAGCGGAAGCAGTACATCTCATCTGCATGTGAAGCCATTCCGCCAGACACGTTGTCAAAGGTTTCGGGTAATTTCATTCAGAGACTACGCCATATTATTGCTACGCATGGTGGATATGTGGAAAATATCGTACTATAGAGTTTCCCAGACCTCAGCGCCATCTGTTGTTGACAATTGTAACTACTGTAATTCCGAAAGTTTGTCTGCCTGAAAATGTACTGTTGTCCCAAGCATATTGCAACAAACGGTGTATTTCTATCGCTGCTCGTTTAGTTTGTATTGCCGTTTCAAATATACCGGTCATTTTTGAAACACCCTGTATGTTCATGTGTGTGTGAAATCTTATGGGACTTATCTGCTAAGGTCATCAGTCCCTAAGCTTACACACTACATCCTAAGGACACACACACACACACACACACACACACACACACACACACACACACACACACACACACACACATATGCCCAAGGGAGGACTCGAACCTCCACCGGGATCAGCCGCACGGTGTGCGCGTGGATTCAGTGACGAGGCTAACTAAATCTTTTGGAACTTCACACACAGTTAGCCGTTTTCGTTTCTCCATGCGAGCAAAATCCCTATCGCAAGACATAAAAAGAGTTTCCTTTCAGCAAAAGTTTGTGTTCTACAACAGTAAAGTAATCCTCTTCTGTTGGGTAAGTAAGCGATTCCGTGAAAGTAATTAACTATAACCTTATAATCTCAAAGATGATTGTTGTCGATACGAAATTCGTTTCAGTAATAAATTAAACGAACTGAAATACTTTAACATCACTAACGTTGATTCCAAGCCTTACAATAAATGTTGCAATGACATTCAGGGTCTACGCGATGCTTGGGAGCCTCTTTAGTTGGAACCAAAATACTTTTTTCCGAGTATATTCCTTTCGTTGACTGCCTAGCTTCTTTTTTTCACTTCGAGCATTACCTTCACTTGCCTTCCTGCGTTTTAGTGCAGTTTTCCTTTCTATTTTTCAATATTGTGAATTATTTACATGCGACAATTATTTCAGCAATACCCTGTTGTGGCAAACAAACCACAGAGCTATTTCAGCTGTTAGGAATTAACACAAGTGCACGCCAAGACACTAACAGAGCGTTGGCACATGGCTAATTATTTGAACGTTGACGTGGGTCTTAGACACGAGTGCCATTTTTATACAGCTATGCCCGGGTTCGATTCCCGGCGGCGTCAGAGATTTTCTCTGCCTCGTGATGACTGGGTGTTGTGTGATGTCCTTAGGTTAGTTAGGTTTAAGTAGTTCTAAGTTCTAGGGGACTGGTGACCATGGATGTTAAGTCCCATAGTGCTCAGAGCCATTTGAACCATTTTGTACAGCTATAAACATTGTTTCCCGCTGCTCTGGCGCTTGTATCACAGCATATGTTATTAACCTTGACATTTACAGCGGAATTTGACGACAAACTCAAATTTTCCTTTTTTTGGCACTTAACTCATCTTCTTACATGCCACAGTTATAGACCGAATTTAAAAATGTCATCAAAATCTACTCATTAAGAGTTATTTTAATGGTGTAACAAAACGAGTCAAGTTAGGAATTGTGTGCCTTGAGGTAACTTAACTCACAGCCCGCAAATTAGCCAGACTAAATCCACCCAGTATTTAAAAATGAGAGTCCTTGGGGACTTTCATTAAACTTTACACATAATTTCGAGGGGTCGGAGATAGAGTGTGCTAACCCAAAATAGAATATTTTGAGTTACTGCATGTTATACGTTTGGCGAAACTCAAAGACAAGAACATATATACGTGGTGCTAGAGGTAGAAGGGCAAATATTTTTATTGAAATGATAATCAAATAAGTACCTTAAGCTGTCTACAGGCGTTGATATATATCAACGGGGACAATTGAAAATGTGTGCCCCGACCGGGACTCGAAGCCAGGATCTCCTTCTTACATGGTAGATGCGCTATCCATCTGAGCCACCGAGGGCACAGGAGAAAGTGCGACTGCAGGGATTTATCCCTTGCACGCTCCCCGTGAGACCCACATTCCCAATTTAATGTCCACACACGTAGTGCCCCTGCCCACTATACTCATTACTCGTGGCAGACAATCTTACCGAGTCCAGTAAGAGTTCGGGCAATGCGTGTGCATCCGCACGGAAGGAGAAGGTCAATGGCCGCTTAGCCTTAACTACATGAAGATGGTATCTGTTCTTTCGGAGATCCATCTCCATATTGGTGACTGAGGGCAGTGTACCGAACAGCACTACATCAGTATTTATTTCATCTGCAGACTAATAATTATAGTTACTAGGCGATGTGTGTTTAGATTGGTTAGCATCTCCAGCAACATGTAGCAAGAAAAAGCCTTTAATACTTACTTTCCCCTGGACAGCAGGTCAGGTGTTGAAGTGCGGCTTCGTGGATGCGTGGTCTGTGCTGAGAGATTTATTCCACTTAGTGGTGCATTACGACCGTGCAGAACACAATAAGTAATGAATTATGTGACGTGTTTGCGTGAAGACTGTTAGACGCAGAGAAAAAAACAACTATAACACTCAAGGGGGTACATATTAAGGCACAAATGATCACAACATATTCAGTTCTACTCCTAACATCCTGTACAGTAAGACAAAACAACATATCTAGACGACAGTTATTTGTGGAAACACAAGTGGAAATACTTGTAACCAGCTTGTGATCCATTCCAATAAGCAACAGATAAAACGATCAGACTAATTCATACTAAATTGAGGGGTAGCGCTTCTTTGCGTCGACTCCTTCAATTCAAATGATATGAACTTTTTATCGCTGAACTTTGCATTCCCATCCCCTACAAACAAAATAATGAAAGTAAAAATTTTCTACTGCATTCTCGCTGTGTACGCAGTAAAAATATAGCATTAGGCATGTCATTTTGATTTATTATATCTTTACTACTAACTGTATTCGCAACCTTTTTTTATGCAGACAATATCCAAATACACCACGGAATCTACCTGCTAAATTATGTCTTTGTGCAAATCATAGTTCCAGAGATAGGTTGTCTTAAAAACTGATATGCATGAAAAACTAGTTTTCTTTAGAACGGTGGGCAAATTACCCGGTCTATACTCATCCACTGTTTGATAATGAGGTCGTATTCATTCATAAAGATTTTAGTACTTACCTCCTCCGTCCTGAGCTTAGATTTTGCGTACTAAATGTTTATATTGGTGGTCAATGTATGATTACTGGGCAAAATAAGACTGAAACACTGAATTGAGAAAAATGGGCTTAATTCGCAAAAAAATTTAGGAGGTGTTCAAAGTGAATACAATTTATGTAAGAAAATAATTGAAATACCTGCAACACTCGGAAAATTGAATATAAAACACCTAAAAATTATGAAAACAACACTGGAATATGAAACTATGAGTTGTTGCCACATGTAGTCCCAGTGCTACAGCAAAAAGAGCATATGACTTTATTGTTGTAATGTAATAAACAATCGCGTATTAAATATTGTTCGGAATATTAGCATATTAAAGCATGATATAAACACGTTCTCTTCCAAAATTACTAAAAAGAAGCAAAAATTACCATTATTCTTCGGATACTTTCTGACAATACGATGAACAGCTTTTTTTATGCAGATGATGCTAGCTACCAGGAACATGAAGAGACGTAAACAAGTGGTGCAGTGAAAGCATATGATTTAAAGTGTATGTTACAATTAGGCAGATCGAGTTTGGTTTATTTCTTGAGCTAGAAAAAAAATAAAATTTGGAATCTGAAGTGGTTAATGCATTATTTGTTAAACTAGCCACACATTTGAAGCTTAAGTATATAATTGTTCGTTAGCACGCTGGAGGAGAGAGGGGGTGAGTTGAATGACTGGTTTTTAAGAACATGTGTTGCGTTCGGCTCACCTGATATGATATGCAAATAATTTGTTTAAACTACTGACTGCTATCAGTTTAGACTGCTTGCTACGAATCGTAGCATTATTGAAAAGGCAACCGTTAAAGACAAAGTTGTCCTCAAAGCAAACCCTAATGTTGCTTTGAACAGCGCGTGCTTTGCTGCCCATGATCCTATGTTATTTCACACATGTCTTTGGCTTTATTCTCCCTTGCTACTGACTCACCTCTCCAACTGTAGGGCATTGGGGTGGCGGGGAGGGGGGGGGGAGGGAGGTGTCAGCAGTTCAGGATGGATTCCTAACAGGTTGTCATATTTAACATTAACAAATCATTACCAGAGTTGAAAGTAGCCGTAAGAAACAGAAGAAAGTCTTACGACCGGCGAATTGTTGAAACCCAGAACTTAAGATATGTATTCCGACACTTCCTGACTTGCCCACCGATCCACGCTATCTACGCCGCGTTCACCTACAAAGCACACAGCGAGTCGTAAACGAAGTTTCTACAATATTTAGAACTTTAGTTACTATATTTAATTTTTTTCCAAGTCAAGTTCAGTCGACTGCATGTCATTACACAGGTTCAAAGAAATGAATTGATGTCGTTGGAGAATAAAATTGGAATGTTTGCCAAGATGTAATTAAACTGAGGAGTTGTATTGATTGCTTGTCAGGTCAAATGTTAACTGCGCTAACTACCGAATATGACGATAATAGTCTCTTCCAAATCAACACTCATTCCTAGCGTTAATTTCTCCTTTGTTTTCTCTCCTCCGTGTTACCACGAATGACATATAATCGTTTGTATTTGTACTTGAACTGCAGTACATGTGAGGCGCCCAGTTAAGTGTTCTGCTACATCAAGGCAGGACAATGAGATTCTGTAATACTCATTCCTTCTGTAGATATTGTTCTCTCTGCACAGATTCTGCGCTCAGACCGCGAGTTCGTTGTTCTTGGTATGAGGCTGTAAAATAACTGGTGGCGTGGGTAAGGTTCTCGATTCTAGTGAGCGATCTGACAAGTCCCTAATTAGGGATGCAAACAGCGTTTTATTCACAACACGCAAAGCGGATAGAGCGGTAAACTGCTAGTAAGACGTGGCAATCATGTGCACCTACAAAGTCACATGTTACACAGTTAATATTAGAGTCAATCACAGTCTTATTACATTAAGTTTTGTGTAAAACATGTTCACAAAAACGACGTACACTGTTATTCTGTTCTCTGTTTTGCACACAGAATAGCGATATCTGAATACAATCATACATGGCGCCCATCCGAGGACTTTATCGTGCAGTCTGTGACGCTAATATATGGCTGAACACCTCGTTCCATACCGACCAGACAGCCCAAATCACTTCGTATCGCTCTTTTGGCGGGAGTCGAAGATTCAACAAGTGCGTCGTCCGAATACCATTATTCTAATGTTGATCAAATTTTATAACAGAAATGAGATGTGATGTAATTTGATTAAAGTTTACCATAGAGAGTACATTGAGAATGGTAGACAGTTAAATATGAATTATACTTTATCCACAGTAAATGAATGTAAGAATTTTGGCGCGCTAGCTCCTTTGTCAGTGACCAAAAAAATTATCCTCCAACTAAGCTGGCGCAATTTCCCATATTTTCTCTGCCATTAGAGTCATGCTTCAGCTACTGCTATCTATATAACTATAGAGCGAATTTCGGGAAGGAATGTTATGGCTCTATGGACAGAAATATCGCAACTTCAGATACACATGAATGTTCGAACAAATGAAATCGATTACCACGTCAGAGACTAAGACTTAGTTCTTTGAAATCGATGACAGTTATCAAAAGTCCAATAAACACAGCTGTTTGGAGATTAAATGGCAATAATAGAATAAGTAATTTTTAGTCTACATAATAAGACATTTAGCACCTGACGTTCTCAATTATTCTAGCACTATTGAAGCAACAAATTAGTTCGATAAAAAGCGCACTATCGAAACAGAACAATTAAAGAGATATTTCGAAACAATTGTACACATATGTGCCGTGAAAATATTCTTAAAGACTGGCGTTCTAAGTAGAATAGAAGTGCATCTTGCTTTAGGATGTGGCGAGTCACATAACCACTACGAAATGGAACACGTAACGCAGGTCTCTCAGCACCCATGACCTTGTGGAAAGGTATAAAACTGAAACAGCACCTGAAGGTACCTTAAAAAAAAGTTCACGTAGGAAATATTAGGGAAAGGCAATATATTACATCTGAAGATACGTCGTGGAACAACACAGTAGTCGATCTGCGCGTGTTTCCAAATGAAACTGTAATAGCAACTGCGCTGAGCGTTCGAGGAAGGAATTCCAATAACTGTGGAAGTTTTTGTCCATGCCGGGAGCCAACGGCGACTCTAAAATTCGCTAGTACAAAATGAATCTGTACAGTACGAAGCAGCTAGGAGTTTCTCTTTTGTCTCTAACTAACACGCAGAGCGCAGGCAGGCATATACGGCTGCTTGAAAAAAACAACTAATAACGAACGCTACAAGCATTTTTGGCGGCCAGTCGACCGATTCATTTGAGATAAAACATCGACGAGTAGACCGACTAAAGGTGCCGTCATGCGTCAAGGGAGAAATTTGGTACGTTTTGGTGGTTCCATAACGTCTCAGGGCTTACTAGGTAACAAAAGGCAACGGATATTTTGGCTACGACCCTGCCCCGTATTCCCCATGCATTTATTTTTTGCTGATGGGTTGGTTGCCCTTCCGTGCTGATGTTCACCCTAGGCGCGTTATTCCGGAAGTCTCCCTGCCATCTATTTCTGGGTCTTCCTCTCCCTCGCGTCCTATCTATTTTTCTAGAGAATGACGAATTAGTCTCTCCAACCTTCAGACATTCTTACTGTATGATCAGTTTATTTCAGTTTATTTTTGTTTAGCAATTTGGTGGCATTAAGCTATTTATGCGGTTTCTATGGTTCTTGCTTTTTCAGATCCATTCCCTGGCATCCTTTCGATTAAAGGTCTAATTATTATTCTTAATATTTTCCTTTCGAGTGCTAATAGTTTCTCAAAATTTAAAAATGTTCCGCTGTCAGCTATTAAATGTGCGTACGTTTATGTATATATTATTCTACCTTTGTGAAAGAGAATTCCTAAATAGTTTCAGTGATCATCTCTTTTAAAGGTTAATTTGGCTACAGCCAATGATGCATAAATAAAGCTTCATTGTCTGTCACGAAGTATTCTGTCTTCCCCTCGTTAACGCGTTTCCTTTTTTTCTCAGCAATTTTATAAGAAAACAATTTGCTAATTAATGGCATACCATACCCTTATACGAATCCAGTAATGTTTGGGCGTTGCAGTGGCATTAAACATTTTGAATTATTGAGGCAACTGTGGCTACTATAAGGCGGTCTGCAATATTCCTAAGCGAAATATTAAATCAAGACAGATAACGAAATATGACAGGGCTGCTGCACGGAAAATATCTTGTACATAAGAAATGATGCAGAATTTGGTCAGAATTACAACACTGCTGGGCGGTTGTAGTCCAGTAGACGTAAATCATGTTAACATGAAAAATTACAATGAAGATGAGCATCAACATCTTTACTCAAATCACCGTCTTAAAGCGTGAGGCATAACTATGGTTTCCAGTGATTGACCATTAATGGCTCAGTCAACCAACAATGTGCCTTTAAACGAGCAGTGCGTTACATTTATTTTTGTAGAACGTCAGCTTCCAGGCCCTACGGTAACTTTCTAACCTCAGCAAGTCTTTTTGCATGGATAGGATTTCGTTGTTGTGGCAGCTTCCCTTAGTACAGGGGACGATCAAAAAAATTTCCGTTTGAGGGCGTTGCTGTAGAGTATATGCAACCCAGCGCGCCTCCGATGCCGATATACGAGTATAAACACCGACATGGAGGCAAGGTGTTTGTGTGGCCTTCGAACGGAAACTTTTAAATCGCCCCTTGTACAGCTGTGTTGTTCCCAAACAGCTACGACATCCACAACGTTGAGTTATAGGTGGAGGTACTTCAACATCTGATGACTTTTCCCGCTTCTACACCTAGTAGCGATGTTCTATGTACTAGCTGGTTAGAAGGAGGTCATGGCTCCAGCATTCCTGGTCATTACATCTGAGGAGAACATTGGGACCTATTCACACGAGTATTCGCTGCACCTGCAGAAATCCTGAGGTATTATCCCTCCGTTCTTTCTTCAGCAGTAGTGTGCGCTTAAGACCGCTCCAGAGGAGGCGTTTATTTACACAACATCTCTCACATAAGTTAATAACCAAGAGCCTGGAGAAGTCGAGATAGTTCGAGAAAACAAAAGGTATTTCTACAAGGCATTGTCCATTAAAACTAAAAGCACACATTTCCAGAATGAATCTCTCATTATTCGGCGAGGTATACACGGTTTTTGAAACTTCATGATATATTAAAACAGTCTCAACCTGCCACGAAGTTTCAAAGTAGCGCTGTGACAAAGCCATTTATCCTTAAAACCCTTATAGCAATGCCATTCCTCTAGTGATGCAGGAGAACTGTGGAGTCTGGGAGGAGGGAAATGTGCTGGCGAAAGTATAGCTATGAGAGCGGATTGTACGTCGGGCCTTGGTAGCTCAGTAAGTAAGGAAATCGTCCTCAAAAGACAATGTTAAGGGTTCGTTCCCGCCCCGGGTCAAGCCTTTAATACTCCAGGAAGATTGAAGTAGACATGACGCTACAGCCACGATGACCGTATTGACCACGATGAACATGAAGCTGAAGGGGTGTGGCGACCATTACGAAGATGATACTAATGACTATGACGATGAAGATGAGAATATTAATTATAATGATGAGGACGACAATAGTAATGAAGATGTCGATACAAATGATTACGATGATTTTATGGTGACGGCGACGACGGCAATAACGGCGACGGCGATGAAAATGTAATAACGACGAGAAGAAAAATGACGACGACAAGATGACGATTATGAAATTGAAAATTGAGCTAACATTATCAAACGATGATGAAGGTAATGATGACGACGATAACTGTATTGACAAAGAACAATGATGAAGATGACGACGACGATGACGATACTAATAAAGATGGTGAGGGTGCGGATGACGATACTGAGGACGCCAAATCCGATGGCGATACTAACGACGACGATACTAGAAGACAACGACGACGATAATGGCGGTGACGATGACGATAAAAGTAACAACGAGGATGGCAGCAGCCACTATGACAGTAATCAAGACGATGGGTATGGCGAAAACGATGAGGATGATGATGACGATGGTGACAACGACGATAATAACAAGACTATGTCGAAGAAAATCCACAATGAGTCTGGCAACACTAACAACGATTATGACGACGACACTAATGCTGACGACGATGGCGATGGTGAGGATGACTATAATGACGACAACGCAGGCAATAGCGCTGACGATAATGGCAATAACTACGGTAATAACGATGGTGGCAGTGCCCACAAATACAACATTGACGACGACGACGACGACGACTAAGACGATGATGATGACGACGATATTAACAGCAACGATGATGATGATGATGATGATGATGACGACGCTACAACGACGGTAATAATGGCGGTGGCTACAATGACGAAGTATATAATGACGACGATGACGGTGGCGATAATGAAGACGATGACGACGACGACGACGATGATCATGATGATAACGGCGATGATGATGATAACGGCGATGATGATGATGATAACGACGATGATGATGATAACGACGATGATGATGATAACGACGATGATGATGATAACGACGATGATGGCAGCAGCCAAGATGACAGATAATGACAATGGTGAAGATAATGCTGAAGATGGGTGTGTCAATAACGTCGAGGACGATAATGACCAAACCACAATGTTGATGACGATATTAGCAACGATGACGATACTAATGGCGGCGACGACGACGGCAAAGACGACGATAACGGCGACGACAACGAATATAATGACATTAATGACGGCGATGACGATAATTACGTTAAAGTGAAGATTAGCAAATACTCTAAGCTCAATAACGTAATTTGTCAGTTAGCACACTTCATAATTGCACCACTTGTCGAATCAAATGTAATTTTAGTCTCGATCTTGCGCAAGGTCTGTCGAGGAGTCTCCGTGCCTGAGAGGGCGGCCCGCTCATTGTCCCGCAGAGGCGCCGGCAGTCTCAAGTTGCCCGTGAGGAGGAGGAGGAGGAAATGGAGGAGGAGGCTAATCACGGTGAGTGCAATTTGCACGGCTGCGACGGCGGCAGCAGCAATGGCGCTGCAGGCATAATTCTACTCGCGAGTCCCAGCGTGCTCCAGATTTTCTATTTTGCTGCCATATTGCATTTCCTTTCCACTCTGCTCCGCAGGCCCCGAGTACAACAGATACGTTATCCTAATGAAGACTCGATGAAAAAAAATCAATAAAACCGTGCGATTAATTTCTATGAAAGCGAATCACTCCATTCTCCCGGGGACTACCAGGCGTTCCCCAGGGTTCGGTGTTAGGTCCTATACTGTTCTCTCTGTATATCAATCATGTGTCATCAGTTTTGTCCTACTGCAGATACCACTGACGCTGACGGCCTCCGGTTGCATCTAAATACAAAACCAATAAATGAAAAGACAGCTATCGAGAATCTTAGTACCGACCTGTGTGCACTGTCAAAATATACGGCTAAAGCTCGACCCACCAAAACCCGAGAGGTACTGGTTGGTCACTCTAGCCTCATTAGTTTGAAATATCGGGAATCGCTATCGTCTTGAGGCGGAGGAGGAGATTAGCGTTTAACCTCCCGTCGACAGCTAGGTCATTAGTTCGGATTACTTAAGGATGGGCAAGGAAATCGACTGTGCTCCTCTGAAAGGAACCATCCAGGCATTTGCCTGAAGCGATTTAGGGGAATCATGGAAAATCGAAATCAAGATGTCCGGACGCCGGTTTGAACCGTCGTTCTCCTGTGTGCGAGTCCAGTGTGCTAGACACTGCCCCCCCCCCCCCCCCTCCCCCCGGGTTCAGAATCTTAGAATCTTTAATCCTAAGTGAGACTATTATCAACTTCTCTCCCTCAGCAAAGAGTCTAGAGGTGACAATAGATGAAAATCTAAATTACAAAATGGTTCAAATGGCTCTCAGCACTATGGGACTTAACTGCTGAGGACATCAGTCCCCTAGAACTTAGAACTACTTAAACCTAACTAACCCAAGGACATTACACACATCCAGGCACGAGGCAGGGTTCGAACCTGCGACCGTAGCAGTCGCGCAGTTCCGGACTGAAGCGCCTACAACCGCTCGGCCACCGCGGCCGGCTAGATCCCACATCATACCCATTTTCAACACTGCCCTTTTTTGCTGTCTGTTAATAAAGTAAGAGGTGAACCAGTTGTGAGCTACTGCCCTTCTCTCTTCAAACTAAGAAGATACATGGACAAGCAATTACGCTTCCAATTATTGATTACAGCGATTTTATCCTGCAAGGCCTTTCTCACGTAAGCTCACAGCTAATGCAACTGGTTATGAATGCCTGTGCTCGTTATATCCATGATGTTCGACTGTTTGATCACATGTCACCGTCATACGCACACCTATGCTGCTGTGTGCAGCCAAGCGCATGGATTTCCATCCCTGTATCTTCTGTGTTGTCTTATTAACGTACACCATACCTCATATCTCTCCGCGATCTTAATAACGCTCTTGTCTGGACAATGTGGCAGAAACAGCCGTTCCAATCACAGCAAAATCCTTTCTATTTCACTCGTCGTTTAGCTACTTTCTCGAAGTTCTCCCCAGTAGTAGCAACCCGACTCTGGAATAACATCCCGTATTATATCAGGGAACCGAATAACATCTCCAGATTCAGAAGACAGTTAATGACATATATATCTACTGAAGGAACGCTCAAGACACCCTATGTCCCTGTATGCACTCGTTACTCTCGTATGTCCTTCACCCCAATCAGATCTTCCTCTTTTCTGGGTATTCTTAGCTGATGCGGTCTCCTTAAATTTCATTTCCACAATACTTGCTACATTGGAAAACATCTATTTTGCACAACTATAAATTCTTTCAATATCTCCCACTGCCATTATTGTTGTCATTACTATTAATATTATTGTTTTTTTTGTCATCGTTTGCAGCACCAGCAGCAGTTGTGGTACTATGAGTATATGAGTATTATTCTTATTAATTCATCATTATTATTAACTCAATTTCTCTCTATAGACACTCAAACGATATTAAAGATGCTTATTATATTAAATATGACACTCATCAGCCAAAACATTATGATTAACGACACCTGATATCGATATAAACTGGTCCAGGCGATATCAGCATCACCAGCGAGGAATGAGTGCTAGTCAGACATACGTACGATGCATGTACTCGTATATCAGCGAGCATGATGTCTGTGTGTAGAATGGGAAAGACATGCGATCATTCGAGTTTGACCGGGGCAGATTGTGATGTCCAGGAGACATGGACTGATATATATATATATATATATATATTATGACTTTTGAACACTATTAAGGTAAATACATTGTTTTTTCTCTATCAAAATCTTTCATTTGCTAACTATGCCTATCAGTAGTTAGTGACTTCATGCACCACTAGTCGAGTATTCGAAGAGTGATGTGGTAAGTGTCTTCAACACTTGGTGAAACCAAGGTGAAGCCACGTTCAGACATTATGGGGTTGGGCCGCTACCCCTCATTACTGACGTCGGACATCGTAGACTGGGCAGACTCGTAAAAAAGGACAGGTGGCGGAACTAACATCAGACTTTAATGCTGGGCAGAGTACGTCTGAACACACAGTGCACCGAACACTCCTAACGAAGGGCCTCTGCAGCCGACAACCCATGCATGTGCCAATGTTAACACCATGACATAGGGAACTACGACTCAAATGGGCAAGTCACCATCGGCACTGGACGTTGGAGCAGCGGTAGAGCTTTGCGTGGCCTGATAAATCCTGATATCTTCTTCATCATCCCGATGGGAAGGCCGAATCCGTCGTCTTCCAGTTCCCCGGCACCTATATTGTGGGATGGAGAAAAGCTTGTAGCTGCTCCATTATACTATGGGGAACATTTATGAGGCATCCACGGGTCCAGTGGAGCTCGTGCAAGGCACCATGGCGGCCAAGGAGTCTTGTGCACTGGTGGCAGATGACGTACATCCCTTCATGACGATTATGTTTCCCGATAGCAATACCATTTTTCAACAAGATAATGATCCATGTCACAAGCCCACGACTGTGATGAACACAGTGGCTAATTAAAATCGATGTTCTGGCTACCCAACTCTCCAGATCTGAATCCGATCGTGCACATCTGGGCTATGATCAACATGCCGTCAGAGCTCATCAACCCCTGCCCGGAATTTACGGGAATTGACTGATGTGTACAGACGTGCCAGTTCTCTCCAGCGACCTACCAAAGCCCCATTGCTTCCATGCGTCACCGCTGTTATCCGTGCCAAAGGTGAACATACCGGCTCTTAGGTAGGTGGCCATAATGTTCTAGCTGGTCAGTACAGGTAACTATAATGTAAAAACGTACTGTATGAGAGACACTCTGGTGCAATGTAAGACGCGGCCTGATGTCCCTAATAAGATTAGGTTACATAAATAAATATACGGCTGAGCGCTGCTAAACATTTGTAAAAATCGTAGCAACTGGTTTCGAGAGGAGACCAAAGACTCCCATGAACAGCTAATGTGTTTTCCTGCTGTGTAGTATCACTTTAAAATTTATTTCCACATTGACAACTGATCTTACAAGCCATTTTAATTTTTGACAAAAGCTTACTGGACCACCGATTCCGTGAGTGTATTCCCGACAAAACAGTGGTACTGAGCTGGACACATTGCAATAAATATGGAACTGTGAACCTAATTTTCGTTTCTTTGCAGACAAATGCTTGTAAACGCAGTACATTCTGAAATTACCGCACCATAGCGCCGTAGTTTGCCGCTAGAGGCGGCAAAACAAATGGTGCAGCCTACTGATAAATTGTAGTATTGTTCGGTAATTCGTTTGCGGCAGCAACTTGAATGTTGCAGCTGTGTCAGGGCAGTGCTAATAAGTTATTTAGTCGTCCGCATTGGCCTGACGTGGCTGTGATATTTATGCATGTGGTATCACATAATGTTGACTGTGCCACACCACAGTCGGCAACGCACATCGATACCACAGACACTAGCGATGTCTCGCGGCAACCTGCAGTGACAAGTGGGAGAGGCTGAAGAAGACCCTCTCTCTCAGCACAGCAGTGACGTCGCACGGAAGTCGATATAGAGTAACGCTCTGCACAGTTCGTGACCTCAACTAAAGCAGTCAACACACTGAGTAGGACTACAAAGTTATTCAAATCTTAGATGGAAATGTGCTTTTGTAAATGTTGAATATCGTACTTCAGTAGAAAAGTTTGTTAATCAGTGCATAAAGTGATGCTTTAATAGTCACTGGGAGTTGTAAGTTATCACGCACTTCTGTGGCAAAGTACTGTATCAAGTTAAGTAAAGATTTTTATTCATTCGTGTAGTAAAGTGAACTAATATTTCATGTGTTGTAGTTCAGATGAGCCATCTCCCAGAGCCATCAAAGAACCCACAATTATGGGTGGACATCTGCAGTTTCGTCTGGTCATAACGAGACAGCTGCCGAAAACGAATGGTCACACAATACTCCACCATTTTCTTTTGACTCCTATAGCGGTAAACTATGGCGCTATGGAGTGGGTATTTCATTGTGCCACGTCTACAAGCACGTACCTGCAAACAAACAATGCGTTAATTATGTAAACTTATTTTGTTGAGTTGATTATGAAAATGTTATGACTACCCCTCCTATACTTGACGTTCTACACCGCCGCACAGAAAGGTGAAGCACCGAGACGACATGATAGGATGTCAATGTAACTTCGTATATTTACACACTGAGCCGTGGCGCTCGTTACTCGCGCGCCAGTCTCTTGGATGTCCACTATCGATCCTTCGATGTTTCTTATCTTTCCTGTTCTTGTTGTTTTCGGCATTCGCGGGGCGAGTGGCAGTTGACGTTTGCTCGGACTACCTGCTGAGACGCCGCGAGGTACGAGGTGGGAAGCAACCACGTGTATGTGGAGTTGGTTGTACGCGGTCTGCCAGTTCAGCATGGAGGATATGTGTTGGCTGCCTGCCTGTCTGCTCTCCTGATTTTGCTCGCCGCGCCTTGCGACCGCCTAGCTTGGGTTGCTGTCTGGTGTATCGTATACGAGCCATACCGGACGTCCAGCAGAAGTTAAGCAGCCTTGTGTTTCTTTAAAGAAAAGGAGCAAATGTATAAGACCTTTTGTAACCAATTTTGGTGGCCTCGTAAGTGTGGCCTTTGCCTTTGGGGAGAGCTAATTCTTTTAAATTTAAATAGTTGGGGTTCCCTGTCCTTTATAATCTTTTGGGGGTTTTATTTGAATTTTCTCTTTTGGATTCCTTCCTTGTGCTTGGTTAAATGTTTACTTGTATAGCGGGAAATGACTCCTGGTTAAAACTCGGAGAAGGTGTTTGATGTTACTGCCGCTTCCGGCATTTGTCTTTTCAATTAAGTGTTGTCATCCCTTCGAGCGACCTGGTGTCACTCCTCGTTCATTAATGTTGGTTTATGTGTACTTAATTTTGAATTGGACATTTGAATTAATATTTTGGAGCCCAGTATAGCACTAAGGCAACCTCATTGTATACAGCCTTGTGCCTCGGTCTAGCACCTTAATTTTCAGTGGCACGAGTTAGCTCCACTACCGGTTTTACTGATGTGCTCCCTTCAAAATCTTGT
Source organism: Schistocerca serialis cubense (assembly GCF_023864345.2). Taxonomy (NCBI): domain Eukaryota; kingdom Metazoa; phylum Arthropoda; class Insecta; order Orthoptera; family Acrididae; genus Schistocerca; species Schistocerca serialis. The sequence goes on along the minus strand of NC_064645.1, from coordinate 319,162,460 downwards.
CTTGTGTAAGTTTGCCCCATGTGTGACTGGGAACACAGAGATGAGCTTTAGTGTGATTTCAGTGCTAGTCAGTTAATGGAATCGTCATTTTGGCTTCGCTTCCACTGAAGAGTGAGTGGAGCGTAGTGTGTATGATTTGTTTTTCATTTAATTAGTGTAAGTATGTTTATTTAATGGGGAGCAAGACATTTAAAGACTGTTGTTATTAACTCTCCTAGTTGCGGGGTGTTGCTAATTCGTTCCAAATGGCCTACTACTTATTCAATGGTAAGGCTGTTGATTAGTTGGTTACTGTGAGTACAAATTCACGCGATTTATTTGTTACCGAAATTGTTGAAGTGTCTGTGTCGTGATTCAATCACTAGCTACGTGTTTGAGCTAAATTGATATAAACCTTACATTGCCTCCTTAAAATTTGTTGCCAGTACAAACCCTTAAGATAACTAAGTTTTGTTACTGCTTATGTTAACCTTTACTGGGAGCAATATTTCATGTAGTTAAATTTTGTCTTAAAATCTGTATTTCTCTGATGTAATAAACGAGTGATAAAAGAAAAAAGGCAAAGGGGCCTGGTCCTTCTCATTGTGTCCGGTTTGTAACACGTATCAGACACCACTGGCAGGTATGAAAATTATTAGTGTAACAAATCTATTTTGATATGCAGAACGCTCATCACAGTGCATTAGTGATTTTTCCATGACGGGTAGGATATATAAGAGACGTGAAAAGCATTACATGTTGAGTGATCACTGAAGAACTCGGTGATGCCACGTACACTTTTGAGACAGCGTATTCAGCATTTGACAAAATTTGAAAGTGGCTATCTCGTTGTACGTCTCCACTTGGTTGACTTGTCGAATCGTGAAGTATCCAGATTTTTAGGGCATTTCGATGTGACAGTGGTCCCATGTCGAACTGCGTGGGAGCGTGTGGGCAGGTACATCCATCGTAGAAGTTCCAGTCTACTACATCTAACCAGCTCAAGGAAGGATCGCCATGTTGTGCACCAAGCACGTTGTAACCTTTTAACACTTGCACCTGCCATCTAAGAAGAAGTACTGAACTCCCTACAACATTCTGACATCCCACACTGCTCGGAGACTACCAGCACCCAGACTGTGGAATCAGCATCCCATGTGTAGGCTGCTCCTGATATAGCAACAAAAACAGCTGCGGTTGACTGGGAAGCCTGGACTTCTGAAGGAAGGTATCGCATTATGTTCAGCTAAGAATCAGCACTGTTGGGGAATAGGGTGGTGAGGCCCCATTCATGCAACGTTTTGGAGAGAAACAGCTATGTTACTACTGATTTCATTGTGTGAGGAGCCATTCAGCATGACTTCAGGTCATGGCTAGTTGAGACTGAGGAACACTGACGGCACAACGGCACATCACAGACATCTTGCGTTCTTGTGTGTTTCCACTCATGCAACAGTATCGTGCTGCCATTTTTCAACAGTACAATGCTCGTGCAGAAACGTCATATGGCTCCATGATCTATCTGCATGATCATGAGGTACTCCTGTGGCCAACAAGATCCCCAGAGCAGTCCATGGTAGAGCATGTGAGTATGTGTGGGACCACAGGATAATCCATTATCCTGGATAATGAGACGTTATGAGTGGGTCATCCACGTATCTTTGCGGATGTCAGACAGATCTGTACCAGGTGACCTCACTAATAAAAACAGTGTTTCCCGTAATATTATATCAATTTTGTTAAGGTGTCGCACAATTGATCTTAATGAATTGAATTTATTAAACAGCGGTGGCCCTAGCATACGTGTAACATTGATGCTATAACTCACACGATGATAAAAATAGATAGCTCATCAAACTGCTGAATGAAACATGATCACTATAAAGCCCTCTTTGTTGCAGTTCACTGTGGACTTCATGCTAAACACCAGCTTCTGCTTACCCTGTCATAGTGGCAGTGCCAGTCGTTTGAAGAGGAATTTGGACCCCTAACGGCAGAACAGTGACGCCCTCCTCCATTCTGTCGGGCTGTGCTCTACATGTAGTCAATAGAATCCAAATTATGCATCTAAACAAACACTCATAATAAGATATTAATATGGAAATTTAGTAGTTGGATGTGGTAATGACTGACGTTAACTTTAACCATACTTGTACTCTCATTTATAGATGGGGATTAATTTACATTGGTTGGATTAAATAATTTAATATAGACTGATTTTGGTGCATGGCAGTTTTGACAAAAACGGTCATGTAGTAATACCAAACAGTTGTGGTCCAGCTTGCCCCAGAAGAGGATACAAGGGCTTTTGTCATCCTTCCCAACTGAATCATTGCATAATCCAAGCCAGAGAGAGGGCAGCAACGTACTGCTCATACTGTCAAATTCTTCCTAAATTTGGTTCGATTTTTGTAGTTACTGTAACGTAACTTACCTTCTCAACCCTCGAAGATTCTGATACGTGATTCCTTAATCGTACCACACCTGCACACCATATCTTAAATATCATAAAAGAGTAAGCGGGACGGTATCATGGTTGGTAGTCACACCTTATAATTAAGACAATTTATTGACATTAGGCCTTTAAAAAAAATTGAGAATTACAAATTGTGGACGAGCCACTAGGTAAAACTTTGCAAATACAGATAAAACCCACAGTACTCAGTCCTAAAACAGTCCGTAACTAAGAAAACAGAATTACTAACAAACTTCAAAAATTCTAACTCCCACATAGGATTTCCCTGAAAATACATATAATAAAACAAAAGTAAAGGGTGCCTCAATCACACTTTAGTGCCAAGCTAAGATCCAATTACATAACACGATAGAACCACTTAAATAAAAAAATAAATAAAAACTACAGCAGAAACATTGGTCTTTAACAATAAAAGTTCACGTGCTCAGACGTGTTAATAAAAAAAAAAAAAAAAAAAAAAAACTAGAAAAGGCTGCACAAGGAACTTAGCAGATGCTATGCTATTTAAGGTTCAGCCAGTTGCCAGTCCCTAATATTTATGGAAACAAGTTCATGTACGAACAGGTTACATACAATATGTATTTATAAATCCACCAGCTTAAACCGCCTTGATGGAGGGAAGATAAATACTAAGCTTTGGTAGGCGATACGTAAACAACTCCCAGTAGTGACCAGGCTTTAAAAACGACAACATAAAATCATTTGATTGCAAAAGACACAAAGCACTAGTAAAACTTCTGAGAAAACTTTCAAATAACGGCCACCATTTAACTGGGCCAACTGAACTCTTCCACACTGTCTTAAGATTCGACTATGAAAGTCTCACTATAATAAAGTTTAAACGGCTCTGAGTGCATCGGTGAACAAACACAATTACGACGACTTACTTCATATCAGGTACACAATACGAGGGAACGGGTTCCACAGCTTCACCGCTTCCCTCCAAATTTTGTTCCCAGCGAAGTCACAGGACTTTTATTTCCAAGCTGTCCATGTCGGCAAAACGCCGAACCAATTTGACACCACAACATGTAACGGTCATCACGCTCGTTCGGCAGCCGTTGACACTCGTCTCCCCGCGAATGTCACGAGATCTCGACGGTTACCCGTCGAAGGCTAACAACCAACCCGCTTCGCCCGCCAACCCGGAAGGTAAAATCGATCTCAACGATACATGAACAAAATAACACTGGCGCCAGATCGCCACGGCTCAGTTCCATTTCGTCTATCCATTTTTTCTTTTTTTTTTTGGGGAGGGGGGGGATTATAATCGAATATCAAGTGCTGCACGTATGAAACGCAAAGTTATTAAGCTGTCGTGAAGAACCGAGTTCATTAGAATGGATATCAGTATGTACCAAACTAAATGGAGTGACCATGGGCTATCACCACAGCACCTATTGACTTTTCTTATGAGAGCGGATACTCGGAAAGGTGAACATTGAATCTGTAACATTTCCCACTCAAGTACTCACTACATGTTGTCAGGTAATAGCTGTCTGCCAAATCAACCTCAAGGTTTTGAAAAAGTGATACCAGCATGACATAACTGGTGCTCAATTCAGCTCCAAATAAACAATAATTTTTAACGTCCTGCGTCGGACTTGCTTGATTCAATCACATGACGTACGGATCCAGGTTGTACTGACAGTTGGTATCTCCAGAAGAATTTGAAAACGCTCTGAAAGCGCTAAGCGAAATAAAGATCCCTAGAGGAGACGATATTCCCTCAGAATTGAGATCCATAGGAGAGCCTTCTATGACAGAACTATTCCACCTGGTGTGAAGGATAAGGGTGGTAGGGGTATAAGCATAGATACTGCGACCGCTGATACCTTAAAATGTACCCATTTCAGTGTGCTAGTTCTTTATTCTCTGTGTCTAACAGTCTTCTGATGTTTTCTGTACGGTCTTAACTTCGCCATGACGTGGACCACGCTTGTCAATACAGATTAGCTGTTTTGTGCCCACGGGTCCACACTTCAGTACCTGACCTGCTGCTGGCAGAGGTAAATAGGTTTTAAAGGCATACTTGTGCCTTGCGTACTTGGAAGTACTAACACAACTGTAAACATACTTCTTGTAATAGCCGTAATTTATTAGTCAGCGAATGATGTAAATACTGTTGTAATTTTGTTCAGCACACTGTCCACAGTCATCAGTAGAAATATCAGCACCTGCATCCCAAACACAGTATACGTGAGAAAATGTTCCATTTGCCTGATTTAAGGACTAGTTTTTAAGATAACTATGTATCATTTTTTGACTTTAGTGTAAGAAAGTTCACATAAAAGACGCAACTTTCGTTTTTCTTTCAAAAATAAAACACGATACTTAGGGAGCCTCTTATTTCTCAGATTTGGTTTTTTCCTTGTGCTCGCTCAGAAGTTCTCTTTCTAAATAATTGATGATTGTTTCTATGCTTGGGGCGTTTTTCAGCAACTACCTGATCTAATGCCAGTTGTCCTTTGCAGTTCATAGCAATACCATATAATGTTTCGTCAAAGGTTTGAAAAAAAGGTCTTCTTTCTTTTCACTTGCTAAAAATCGATGACCTCTCAGCATATGTATGTAGTTGTTACCGTTTCTGACACAAACCTAATTCTACTATGCCGTTTCTTAGATCCTGTGTCGGAAGTCGTTAATTTTCCAAATAAATCTTCAATTCCAACACAGTATGAGACTTGGATACATAGTTAATTTACAACCCAGTAAACTGTAAAAGAAAAATATTGTTGGTTTGTCAGATATAGTTTATTTCCAGCTATTTCATGGTAGTAGTGTCAAGAGAAATATAAATAATTTTCTTTACATGAAATGAAAACCATAACATTGTATTTGCTACGACTGCAAGCTGTCCTCGAAAGTGGATTAAGATTGAGGTTGTCCACTCTGCATCGAAAGCAGGTACCGTAATTCGTAGTTCCGTTGAGCTGCTTCTGGGCTATCTTCGCCTGGCTTGACGTCGCCGGTCTATCATCCGACTAATGAAATGAGTTCTGACAACACATTCAGCTCAGGAGATCGAAATAAAGAACCTGTCTGCACTAGGCAATCATTGACTTTGTCGTGCAGAAGTAATACTTGTGCATCCTTGACATCTTTTTACCAGAAAAAGTAAAATCCTTATAACACACTCTCAAACAAGAAACTAGTGTTGAACGAATGAAAATGAACCATTTCTAAAAAGGAACGATCACCAATATGAACGAGTTTGCCCATCTCTAGGACAGGGCCGGACACATAATGGGGCGCGCAGGCAGTCAGGAAGGCCTTGCTGTATCCTACGCAACCGTATACTTCGTCCAGGGTCCTGCAGGCTGAGATGGATAAATGGCTCGCGCACTTACAGAACGCGGTGCAGTGCAACTACCCAGAGGGTAGCCTACCCAACCTCTGGCTGTCCTGGTGGGTGCCCGCAGGCTTTCGCGTCCCACGGTGCAGCGTTGGAACGGCCTACCACGGATGACAAATGCATCACACTCTGTCACAGGGGATACGTTGGAGCGGGATGTATCGAGTTGGTGCTATGTATGTACTGAAGGTCAGTGCACTGTAAGATGAAGTTCTGTCGTTCATGGAGCTTAGAATAGAGCAGGGCAGCTGGAGGTACTCACCGGGAGAGCCTGGGCAGTGGCGAAGCATGCGGCACCGGGGGGTCGCACCGCCACAGAGCCCGCCGCGCTTCACCTGCAACACAGCACACAACATCGCTTTACTAACGAAGCAAATGAAACCTGAGTATGAATATAAATAACACGCTCAAGCGATATTAATGTGACTACCGGCTATGTTCAATGTTGATGTGCAGTAACCATTCACAGACGAGAGGCTGGAGCGCTAGCAGTGTCAGGCGGACGCGCAAAACAGTGTAGCCATTGTCGCCGGAGCTGGAGATGGAGAAATTTATCTACTGTCCAAAAAGGCATAATTACTGGCTTTCAGGCTAAGAATGGAAGCATTTCGGAAAAGGCTAAGTTTGTACGCTGTTCATATGCCAACGTGTTTAAACTATACTGTGCATGGTAAAATGGTGTTAGCCAAAGCCGGCACCTAGGCAACTATGGTGGTCCCCCGGTCATAGATAACAGGGGTGAACGACGGCTGCCGAGATGTAACGGACGAACAGACGTGGAACTGCATAGCATGGAGCTACCAATAGAGGGCTACTAACAGTGCCTGATCAGAATCTGTTCAGGAAACGTTGCTGCATGTGGGCCTCCGGAATGCCTGCTCAACAACTGTTCAAGGAACGTTGCCTTTGGAACAGGCCCTCGTTCTTGTACCCATGCTGACTATTGTTCATCAGTGACGAAGGCTACAATTTGCACGTCAGTACCGTAATTGGACCTTTACTGTATGGTCAGAGGGAACATTTTGAGATGAATCACATTTTGTGCTCCATCGGACAGATGGCCTTTGAAGTGTACAAGTAGAAACTTCTGAAAGCAAACACCCAGAAACATTCGTCCGAAAGCTCTAGGCCGGAGGAGGGAATGTTATGGTCTGGAGAATGTATTCGAAGCGTTTCCTGGGTAATCACGTCATTCTGGAAGGCACAGTGGATCAACACAAGTATGAATCTATCCTCGGGGACCATGTCCACACCTAAATTCAGTTTCTTTTTCCTCGGCACGATAGCACCTATCAGCAGGAAAATGCAATGTGTTACACAGCTCGCACCGTACGTGCATGGTTCGAAAAGCACCAGAATGAGTTAATCATAATCCACTGGCAACCACACTTCACACGTTTAAACCCAATCGGGAATCTGTCCGACCACCTCGATTGGGCTGTAGGAGCAATGGATCCTCAATCAAGAAACCTAGATTAGCTAATCACGGCACTGCAATCAGCATGGGTCCACATTCATGTCGATACGTTCCAGAACGTCGTTGACTGTCTTTTTGAACGTCTAGAAGTGGTACGTGCTGGAAAAAGGTGGTTATTCAGATTTGTTACAATTCGTCACATTTATGTGACTGGAAAATGTACATCGCTCCAGGATTTTGTATTAGGGAAACCAGAATGTAATGTGGTTTCTGCGCTTGTGGATATTACATTCTCATTTATCAGCTCATCGTGCCAAAGATATTTCAAGGTTAGAATGACTTGTTCACACGTATATAATTAGATCATTTTTTACATTTTGTTGTGAAATAGCCAGCCAAATAGCAGAAGAGGTGCATATCGGGCATTGTATGCTCTTTGAATTTCGCAAGGCTAGTACCGCAACAGTTGCTATCAAAAACATTTGCGATGTTAATGCTAGAGCATTAGAGATTCGTAAATTCGAAAGGTGGTTTCTGATTTAAAATCTAGTAATTTTGACGTATCCGACTCTTATCACTTAAAAAGACCACAACTTTACACTGTGACATGTTAAGAGTGGAATCCAAACAAATTCACATCAGACAAGCGAGGGCCGTCCGCTGTGGCCGAGCGGTTCTAGGCGCTTCAGTCCGGAACCACGAGGCTGCTACGGTCGCAAGTTCGAATCCTGCCTCGGGCATGGATGCGTGTGATGTTCTTAGGTTAGTTAGGTTTAAGTAGTTCTAAGTGTAGGGGACCGATGACCTCAGATGTTTAGTCCCATACTGCTTATAGCCATTTGAACAAGCGAGGAACTGTCAAACTCTCATAAGCAACTTTGGTCGCACGTACGAGAACATTTGCAGCAAACTGATAAAAAACAAAATTAACCGAACCACCATATGCGACTTATTGACTACAAGCGTCGCCGTATCTAGCCTTGAAACGCAGCTCACTCAACAAGCGAATACTGTGAATGCTGAATCAATGGTTTAGTGAAGTACATATACCTGCGTTATTTATAGTCTAAGGTTTTACCCTATGGGGTGTTTGGTATTTCATCATGCTGATGAGTATGAGAGTAACAGATTTGAATTTAAATGAGAATTTCTTTTCTTATTTTCAGTTTACTGTACGTAAACGGGCGATTTAGCTGTGTTAGACAGTACTGCACCGGTACTGTACACTTTATTCTTCATTGCTATATAAATGGCTGTTTATCATATCAACATATCGTTGACTGGGAAAAACAAGATTGTTGGAAACATTTTATAGCAAATAAGTACTGAATATATACAGAAATTGTCAAAAACAAAATTAAGTGAAATATTGTTACATTATCAAATATGGGAGGAAATATGAAACAGCCCATTCTGTATAACAATTTATATAATTATTCCTATTTACAGTTTAAGTATACGCACTAGAACCGAGGAATTTGTATTGAACATAAATACAGAAACCTGTCGTGAGCCACTCTTTGAAATATTTGTTTATTTGCATAATTAGTGTTTGAGTGCCTTCAGCCTCATCTTCAGATGGGGCACATAGGAGTTAAATCTTTGTTCCCCTGGTGATGCCGGGTACGGGCCCGGTAACTAGAAGGTAGATAAAAAAAAAAGCTGTAGAGATACTGTATGTACTGTTCAGCATAGTATGTCCATTTTTTGTTGAACTATCTGCACTACTATTCTGGATTGTCTGCTGTGGCTGTTTCACAAACATGCGTATATTAATAGCTTATGAAAACGGCATCTTTAATGTAACAGGAACGAATGGCTACACTGGTGCAACATCTTTATAACGATCCTCCCATCGGCTGTAACTTCGAAATTATAGAACGGATTGAAAATGGCCATAATGTCCGAAACTAGTCACAACGGATAAATAAAGGATACTTCTTAATGCGAATTTCGATGGAATTTTAAGCATTTATGTCTATGAAGACTAAATGAAGAAGTTTCTCATAACTGTTCGATGGGATTCACGTCGGGTGATCTGAATGGCCATATCATTCATTCGAACTGTCCAGAATGTTACTCAAAGCAAACGCCAACAAAAATTCCCCAGTGACATTGCCCACTGTCATCCGTAAAAATTCTATAGTTGTTTGGGAACGTGAAGTCCATGAACGGCTCAAATGTTCTCCTAGTAGCCGAACATAACCACTTCCAGTCAATGATCAGGTCAATTGGTCCAGAGGACTCAGTCCATTCCATCTAAGACAGACAACACCGTTATGGACCCACCCCCAGCTAGCACAGTGTCTTGTTGGTAACTTGGGTCCACGGTTTCAAATGCTTCAAATGGATCTAAGCACTATGGGACTTAACATCGGAAGTCATCAGTCCCATAGACTTAGAACTATTTAAACTTAACTAACCTAGGGACCGTAGCTGCAGCGCGGTTCCGGACTGAAGCGCCTAGAGATGCTCGGCCACAGTGGCCGGCTCCACTGCCTCGTGGGCTCTGTGTCACACTCGAACCCCACCATCAGCTCTTACCAGTTGAAACTGGGACTCATGTGACCAGGCCACGGTTTTCAAGTAGTCAGGAGTCAATCGATATCCTCATAAGCCCAGGAGAGGCGCTGCAGCCGATGTCGTGCTGTCAGCAAAGGCAGTCGCGTCGGTCGTCTGCTTCCACAGCTTATTAACGCCAAATTTCGCCGCACTGTCCTATCGCGTAATTTCGTCACATGTCCCATATCTGTTTCTGCCGTTATTTCACGCAATGTTGTCTGTTAGCAGTGAAAACCGTACGCAAACGCCGCTGCTCTCGGTCGTTAAGTGAAGGCCGTCGGCCACTGCGTCCTCCATTGCGAGAGGTAACGCCTGAAATTTAGTATTTTCGGCATTCTCTTAATACTGTGGGTTTCGGAATATTGAATTCCCTAACAATTTCTGATACTGAATGTCCCTCGGGTCGAGATCTAATTACCATTTCGCGTTCAAAGTCTGGTGATTCCAGTCTTCCGGAAATAATCATGTGGGAGACCTTTTCATTTGAAGCACCTGAGTACGAAAGGTAGCTCCACCTAGCTACTGCCCTTTCATACCGTGACTTCTGTCGCTTCTTTATGTATGGGGATATTTATAAATACTTCCAGGATTTCAGAAGACGACTGAGCGGAAACCACACTACATTAATTCACACAAATGAGCGGTTAGAGCATCTCTGAACTCACATTACCAGAGCTGGCTACGGCGAATACTGGAGACATGAGAGACGTGTCTACAGTTGATTAAAATCACTGGTGCGTCTGCCCGAGAAGGCAGGAAGACAGCAACCCGATTTAGTGATCTGTCCATCGTGTTTCCTATCTGCAGGCACGAAGTAATTCGATACGATAGTACAGAGCAGGTCAGTTTTTTACACGCTCGCCCCTTAGTGGTCAGCTCAGCAGCTACGCCACGGTACGTATTAGGGATTGAAACTTGGATATCTGCTCTGTCCATTGGCACATCTCGCTTTACCTTGTGTCGTGTAGTTTTGCACATTCGTCTTCTGAAACTCCGGGGGTTTTACATAATAATCTTTCAGTGGTATGAACAGCCATATGATTTCCGTCTATGATAATGTGAAACCCTTAGGAAAAGGTCAAATTCATGTACGTTGTCGTACAGAAAAATACAAACTGTGCATTTCGATCTACACTGTGCAACGCAATTAAAGCCAGCCGGTGTGGACGAGCGGTTCTAGGCGCTTCAGTCTGGAACCGCGAGTAGCAGGTTCGGATCCTGCCTCGGGCATGGATGTGTGTGATATCCTTAGGTTAGTTAGGTTGAAGTAGTTCTACGTTCTAGGTGACTGATGACGTCAGATGTTAAGTCCCATAGTTCTCAGAGCCATTTGAACACAATTAAAGGACCACTTTTTCGAAATGCTGTAATTGTCTTCCATTGCGACATATATGTTTGAAATTTGGCTCAAAGGTTAATACGACTTTCATATATACTGGTGCAATAGCGTGACGCCCTGCGACGACAGCAAGGGCTCGAACACGTTTCATACAGCAAGATGTCGACCACACAGAAAAAAAGCCAGACCTCAGAAGTTCATGTGACTAGTAATATGGGTTAATGATGTCACCTTGGCACCAAATTCCATCAAAATTATATTCAAAGCCACCGTGGACGTGTCACATGATAAATGACTTTTACCCAAATTTCACGCCTTCTTTTTACGCCTCTGCGATGGAGGACAGAACGGGGATATTCACTTGAAATCACGCAATTTTCTTTTGGATGGCATTCAGACAGCCGCTCAGAATCGGCACGAGATGGCCTCAGGGGTGGCATTAAGTACGTCAACGAAACCACGCACAAAATGTGCGGGAATTAGCGTTCCAAAGAACGGGATGGTTTCAGAAAAATGGTTCAAATGGCTCTGAGCACTATGGGACAACATCTGAGGTAATCAGTCCCCTAGAACTTAGAACTACTTAAACCTAACCTAAGGACATCACACACGTCCATGCCCGAAGCAGGATTCAAACCTGCGACAGTAGCGGTTGCGCGGTTCCAGACGGAAGCGCCTAGAACCGCTCGGTCACATCTGCTGGCGGGGTGGTTTTATTGACGCATTTTATGCCAGCCACTGTTGTCTTCACGTGTCAATTCTGAGCGGCATGGTGTCGGATCTCTTTTCATCTGCCACCTGTACTGTCTGCCATCGGGTTCCCCTAAATGGCAGGCAGCACCGCATAACAGCCACTTAATGAGGGAAACAAACCAACAGCCAAACAGGCGAAGACATCAGGTAAACACGCCGAACATTCCAGTCGATTAATAGGCCCCTTTCCTTGCAGAGGTCGCCGCGACATATCCAGCCACGGATTCCTACACCGGGTTTCTATTGGCTCCAGCTCACTGTATAGGCCCGGCCGGTCGAAGGCATACCAGTCTTCGTCCGCTCCTTATGGCAACCGCTATAGCAGAGTCTCCGAGAAGATATCACCGAAGGCGCTGTGCTGAACCGCCGATCGAAGTACTAGCCGACCGAGAGGAACCACATATCCGGCTAGATCGATGGACGTCTACATCTATTTTACAGCCAGCTATTGTATTGTAGAAGAAGTTACGTTCAATAAACTGTTGGAGAATACAACACCACCCATAAGAAAGCCGCGTGATTTCAGCGCCGGCTGTCGCCGTTCTGACTTCCATGTTGGTAAGAGTGAGTGTGACGACCTTCCCAATATGTGAAATGTTCCCAGTAGCTTTTAGAAGAATTATGGTGAAATATGGTGCCAATGTGACATCATTAACCCACTTTATATGATACATGAACTTCTGACCTGTGGCCTTTTTTCAGATGTGTCAACACCTTCCTGTCTGAAACGTCTTCGAGCCCGTGGGTGACGTCGCAAGACATCACGCATTTACACCGTTACAAAGGTAGGTTCTACGCACCTTTGAGAATATTTCAAACTTGTACGACATAATGGGGTACAATTACGGAGTTTCGGAAAAGCGGACCTTTAATTGTGTTGCGCAGTGTAGATCACATATCAAGGGATGGTCATAAAGATGACCCACGATAGCGCAAAATATAATTCATGGAAAATCTTCGTATTATCAAATTCTATAGCGTATATGTGCAAGGGCTAGATGTTACTTATTTATAGTTTCGAACGTTTTTCAAAATTTGCACAATTACGTATAACAACATGTTTCTCTAGCTATGAAAAGTTGCATAAGGTAACTCGAGCAGCAAGACAGAGAAATAAAAGAAAATCAAACACCAGACTTACGTTTATACAGCGGCTTTTTCACCTCTGTCTAAACGCAAAACATTTCTGAAGGTATAGGGATTAAGATAATCTAGAAAGAACTAGGGATACTTGGGGACAGTGATTCTTTATTTCACATAACTTGGAAGCAGGTAACACATTTTAGAAATATTAACAGAATCTTCCGTCGGTTCTTGGTAGAACAACATTATAATAATAAATGAAGAGCACCAGTTTGCTTTTGTTCTACAATATGGTAGAATAATATTGTAGAACAAAAGCAAACTGGTGCTTTTCATTTATTACATTTTAAAAAGGTTAACTGCTTATAAAGTCTAATTAGCGCGTTGCTTCAAGGTTCTAATATGAGAGAAATATTTACTGAAATTTTTTTCTGTCATGAGTGAAATACATGAATAAATTTTTAAAATTAGCTTGCCGACAGCAATAGACACTTGGATAGGACACTGAAATATTTACGTGAAGCCGGCCACTGCGGCTGAGCGGTTCTGGCTCTTCAGTCTGGAACCGCGCTGCTGCTACGGTCGCCGGTTCGAATCCTGCCACGGGCATGGATGTGTGTGATGTCCTTAGGTTAGTTAAGTTTAAGTAGTTCTACGTATAGGGGACTGATGACAGATGTTAAGTCCCATAGTGCTTAGAGCCATTTGAACCATTTACGTCAAAATATTTACACAAAATTGTTTCACTTTATGTTCACGGTTTTGGTTATAATAGTATTGTTTTATGTACACAGGGTGATTCAGAAGGAAAGGTACACGCCTCGAGGGGTAGCAGTATTGGTGACTCCAAACAAAAAAACTTCAAATGAACATGTGCCCTTTCGTTAACCATATGCAAAACACATCTGTTTGAAAATCACAGGCGTCAGTCGCCGTGGAGTCATATCCTGCCCACCGAGGTCATCCAATTTTACTCCGTTAGATAATTGTTTGTGGGGTTGCCTTAAGAGCGAAGTCTTCGTGCGCAGAATGAAACAAATGAGAAACTTGTCGTTCGTATTTTACGTGCGTGTTCTCAAGTAAAGGACCGTACGAATGAGCTCAGATCAGCAACGCAGCAGCTGTCTATAAGAGCGGCAAAATGCACTGCAGTTGACATTGGACTTTTTTAGCATCTTTTGTAAGGAAATGTACACTATTAAACAAAACACTAGATTACAGCGTTTCGTTTACTATTACTTGTATTCGTTCTGCCCCGCACTATTTTCATTAGTTTCCTTGAAAACAGTTAACAGGACGTTTGTTCGTATGAAGCTTTTTGTTCAGAGCCACTAATACTGTCTCCCCTCAAAGCTTGTACGAGGGTGAGTCAAATGTAAAACCTAAAATATTTTTTATTGTGCATAAATTCCTTTAGAAAAAAACTGTTTTGGTAGTCCACGCAAGCACTCATGCACCGCGTGGCGTACCTCTTCATCAGAACGGAACTTCTTACCTCCCATTGCGTCTTTGAATGGTCCAAACATATGGAAATCACATGGGACAAGGTGGTGGTGGTGGTTAGAGTTTAACGTCCCGTCGACAACGAGGTCATTAGAGACGGAGCGCAAGCTCGGGTTAGGGAAGGATTGGGAAGGAAATCGGCCGTGCCCTTTCAAAGGAACCATCCCGGCATTTGCCTGAAACGATTTAGGGAAATCACGGAAAACCTAAATCAGGATGGCCGGAGACGGGATTGAACCGTCGTCCTCCCGAATGCACATGGGACAAGGTCTGGTAAGTATTATGGATGAGCAAGACACTAAAAATGCAGGTTTGTGATTGTTGCAACTGTTGTACGGTCAGTGTGGGGCCTTGCATTGTCATGCTGCAAAAGGACACCTGCTGACAGCAATCCACGTCTCTTTGATTTGACTGCAGGCCGCAGACGATTTTTAGGAGATCTGTAGATGATGCAATGATGACAGTGGTACCTCTAGGCATGTAATGCTCCAAATTGGCGCCTTTCGGTCCCAAAAGAGTGTCAGCATAGCCTTCCCTGCTGATGGTTCTGTTCGAAAATTCTTTTGTTTGCTCGCTCTCTTCATTTCCTGTTGGTGGAAGTGAACACAGGTTTCGTCCCCAGTAACGATAGTTGCAAGGAAGCCATCACATTCTCGTTCAAAGCGCCGAAGAAGTTCTTCACAAGCATCAACACATCATTCTCTTATTTCAGGGGTCAGCTGCCGTGGCCTCATATTGCCGACACTTTGTGAAACTGTAGCACATCATGCACAATGCGGTGTGCTGACTCTTGACTAATTTGTAAACATGCTTCAATGTCATTTAGTTTCACTCGGCGGTTTCCCTTCACTATGGCTTCAACTGCTGCATTGTTCTGTGGAGTCACAGCTCGTTGCGCCTGACCTGGACGAGGAGCATCTTCCACTGAAGTCACACCATTTGCGAACTTCCAACTCCTTTCGTAGACTTGCTGCTGTGACAAACATGCATCACCGTACTGAACCTTCATTCGTAGATGAATTTCAAATGTTTTCACACCTTCATTACGCAAACACCAGATAACAGAACGCTGTTCTTCCCTGGTGCAAGTCGCCAGTGAGGCGGCCATCTTTATACCGAAACCTCGATGGTATTTGTGCATCTGCACTATGCTGCCACCTACAGGCCATTATGCACGCTGTTTGTAGCACGCTTACCAACTTACAGGAAAACGGCGCGAAATTTCGATTTGTTATTACAAATTTAAGGTTTTCATTTGACTCACCCTCGTACCTTACGCGGTATTCACACAATGGTAAAGCAATAAGGATTGTCGATTTTGTACTTAAGTGAAAGATTCGTGGATGAATAATGGTTTACTTTTGTACCAAAAACATACTAGTGCATTTCTTCCTGACAGATAAAATTGCGCGATGCATTTCTGTATGATTTTCTGCTGCCGTCGCCAATACATCTGTACTGCATAGAACACAGTTTTATCATTATTATTTTATGATCTTACACCTTTGCTTAGTAAGCCTGCATTTGCCATTTTTTTTCCTCGCAAGTATGTCAGGAAGGGGCTCTGTTCAAAGTGACCGTGTTTCTTGCAACGACTCCGAAAAGCCTCTTGCACCGTCAGAGAAGGGAGAGCATTTGTAGGGCTGTTTCCTCCTGCCTCCTGTTTCTCTGCGTTTGATCCACTCGCGGAAGATTAGGTAGCGGAACTCTATGTTGCTGTGGAAGAGTCATTTCCTTTGATGTCATGTTGGCAAAATGTATTCAGCGCTTTTGTGCGCCGTTTGTTTGTCGCCTCTATAAAGTGGCTGCGCTCCTTTACAGTAGAGGCGGATCAAAAGATGGACGAACAAAAGCTGCGCCGAAGTCAGGACTTAGCTTCCCCCCTAAGAGGCTTGAAGATCGGCTGCAGTAAATGCAGAAGGTGCCGAAGAGCTACAGATATCGCGATATTGTTAGCACTCACTCGTATTTCACCGAATACGGTCGAAATTAAGCTCATTTGAATGCTCACATCCAAATGGAACTCATATGAATACACGAAGTTGTCCGAAAGACACAGTTTCCGAACTTGTGTGAAACTATAAAATCGTGACTGACTGTTAGCTGACAAACAAAAGACTCTCGTGAGGGCAAACGAAGGCCCTCTCAAAATGAAATGACAAGTTCTTGCAACTTGTTCACCTTTAAAGGTCGCATTACCTGTCCTCGTTTGCATACACGATACACTTTGCAATCTGCAAACCTAAACACGACACAGTGACACTGATATTTGCTTTATTCTATGAGGTCATATGGAAATGTCAGGCAACACTATGAGTGGGGGAAAGGGGGGGGGGTAGAATGAAGGTCACGAACTATGCAGCAATAACATAAGGCCACTAGTACCCCGGGTTTCAAAAAGAGTTAACGGTGGTAGATGTTCGAAATAAATATCCGATAACACTTTCGAGCAGCGTATATCGAGCAAGGGATTATGTAACTGTCCGCTGGGTAATCGGTGTTGCCCGAGTATGTATTTACTGCTATTCTATTATCCACCTCTTCCGCCCCTCTCTCTGTCAACTTCCTCCTCCCCCCTTTCTCTCCACTTTACAACCCGATAACAGGAGGTTGCTCCACAGTGTTTCTTCACACATAATAACTAATATGTGTAACAAGTTTGGTTAAAATGTATCCAGGTGTTTAGATGGAGCGTTTTACAGCAGCTTTGTCGGAATACGCACGTCACATATATTTAACATATTTCACATATATCTGTATACGTATTTCACCTTTATCTCTAGCGAATTTCGTCGTGCAGTTACATTTCCACGCAGCTCAAGGTTTATGACATTAAATCTACTGAACTATGTGTCATACAATGATTTTTTTGCAGGTGCAGTCAGTGGTATATTTGAATACTGTTCGCAACATGTGTTGCTAAAAGTTATTACTAAAGTAGTAATAAATTAAAAGGTCATGCTTGATGCGGAAATTTTACTGTGTGAACAGCTAAAATGTAGTAAGTGATAAAATTTTTGCCCTTCTACACTCTGTACGGAATATGAGGGAGAAAGAGTTCGTAAAGGTTTGAAACTACGTGTAAAGTTTGTTGAATGTCATTAAGTACTTTCATTCTAAAATACTTGATGAATACTGTCTGACTATTTTTGCGTCGTGAGCTACGCTTCCTTTCCTCGCCCACCGCGTACAGGGGCAGGTGAATCTTAACCGAAGAGTGTTTCTTTCCAGACAGTTAGTGATGCCCGAACCAGTTTTCACTTAAATCGTTGCAGTGGTGTATGAGTAAATGTCGAACGTACATACATACATCCAATATCAAGTCACATTAAAGTGACAACCTGTCAGAAGCCTTAATAACAACCTTTTATAGCACGGGCCATCGGAATCGGTGACGAAACAAATACAAGTTATCTGGAAAACACTCTCTAGAAGAAGGGACAGCATTTTACTGCATCAGGAAATAATTTCCATAATAGTAGAGGGAGAATTTAAGCGAGAAAATTGAGTCATCAAGCGTTTGTGTCTTTGTAATGCTGAGGCAGCTTGTGCTGCACATATTACCGATACGTCATATGTTATTTCATTCTAAGGCAAATAAGAAAAAACGACCTACAACGAAGAAATTGTCCAAATGCGACGGAAAACGCTCGATGTGATATACATGTACAGACAAACAAATTATTAAAATATCAGAAAAATTGGAAGATTTACTAAAGAGTTTCACAGATTAGGCAAGTCACTAACGCAGTGGTCCATCTCTGGCCCTTATGCAAGCTGTTTTTCGCCCTGGCATTCACTGAAAGAGGTTTTGAATGTCTTCGTGTTGGGAATGATGCCAAAGTCTGTCCAACTGACGTGTTAGATCGAGAATATCTCCAGCTGGTTGGAGGGACCTGTCCACAATGTTCCAAATTTTCTCAATGTGAGAGACATCCGGCGGTCTTGCGGGCCAAGGTACGTTGTGCCAAGCACGAAAACAAGCAGTAGAAATTCTCGCTGTCTGAGGGTGGGCATTATGTTGCTGAAATAAAATTATAGTTGGTGGTGACTGTAACTTACCCTCGATATGTTGACGAAAATACATGATTAAATCCGGAGGTAAGCATAAAACATGATCCTAAATCGTTCTAAACGTATTCTATGAAAATTATTTCCAGTAGTTGGTTCATGAACCCACGTGAATAATAGACGATTGTGAACACACAGGACCTCACAGCAACAAATAATCCTCAGCTAAAACAGCAGCAAAACGGATACATGCGATGACTGGGTGTTGTGTGATGTCCTTAGGTTAGTTAGGTTTAAGTAGGTCTAAATTCTAGGGGACTGATGACCATAGATGTTAAGTCCCATAGTGCTCAGAGCCATTTGAACCATTTTTGAAAACGGATACAGGGATTACTGAATACAGGATTGTCGTAGCGAAACTGAATATTCTAACCCGCAAAACCTCCAAAAATAAACGAAAAATATACCTACTCAAAAAAGCAGATAAAAATTCACTTGACGCCTTCCTGAGGAATGATCTCCACAA
This sequence comes from Schistocerca serialis cubense, assembly GCF_023864345.2. Taxonomy (NCBI): domain Eukaryota; kingdom Metazoa; phylum Arthropoda; class Insecta; order Orthoptera; family Acrididae; genus Schistocerca; species Schistocerca serialis. Next base: position 319,143,456 of record NC_064645.1, on the reverse strand, counting down.
CTTCCAGATTAACAATGTAGTTCATAGTATCGACAGCAATTCAGAGATTTATACCAAATAAATTAAACAACGACGGAGGCGATCGCCCATGGTAGACAAAACAGTTCAGAACACTGTTGCAAAAACAACGAAGAAGCACGCCAAATTTAATCGAGGGCGAAATCTCTAAGATTGGCAGTCTTTTACAAAAGCTCGAAATTTAGCACGGACTTCAATGCGAGATGCTCATAATAATTTCCACAGCGAAACTTTATCCTGAAACATGGCATAAAATGCAAAGATATTCTGATTGTGTCTGCAGAATTCTAGCAGCAAGACACAGTCAATGCCTTCTCTGCGCGATAGCTATGGAAATACTATCGACGACCGTGCTACTAAAGCAGAGTTACTAAGCACAGCCTTCGGGAATTCCTTCACCAAAGAAGACGAAGTAAATATTTCAGTTCGAATCAAGAACAGCTGCCATCATGAGCAACTTAGAAGTAGGTATCTCAAACTAGAGAAGCAATTTAAATCACTCGGCCACAACGGCTGGCCCTTGAGACATTCCCCGTGGGATAATGGTTATGCCACGTAGAAATGTTTAGCTCTGGTAAATATATACTTTCTATAAAATTTTACGTAATTGCAGAATATATTATGTACACTGACAACAGTTATGGAAAAAATCAAACTTACAATTAACTGTAAAAGATTGTGATGGTAAGCAAATCAAATATGAGAAGAACACCTGGCATAAAAAAGAAAATGTACACTCCTGGAAATTGAAATAAGAACACCGTGAATTCATTGTCCCAGGAAGGGGAAACTTTATTGACACATTCCTGGGGTCAGATACATCACATGATCACACTGACAGAACCACAGGCACATAGACACAGGCAACAGAGCATGCACAATGTCGGCACTAGTACAGTGTATATCCACCTTTCGCAGCAATGCAGGCTGCTATTCTCCCATGGAGACGATCGTAGAGATGCTGGATGTAGTCCTGTGGAACGGCTTGCCATGCCATTTCCACCTGGCGCCTCAGTTGGACCAGCGTTCGTGCTGGACGTGCAGACCGCGTAAGACGACGCTTCATCCAGTCCCAAACATGCTCAATGGGGGACAGATCCGGAGATCTTGCTGGCCAGGGTAGTTGACTTACACCTTCTAGAGCACGTTGGGTGGCACGGGATACATGCGGACGTGCATTGTCCTGTTGGAACAGCAAGTTCCCTTGCCGGTCTAGGAATGGTAGAACGATGGGTTCGATGATGGTTTGGATGTACCGTGCACTATTCAGTGTCCCCTCGACGATCACCAGTGGTGTACGGCCAGTGTAGGAGATCGCTCCCCACACCATGATGCCGGGTGTTGGCCCTGTGTGCCTCGGTCGTACGCAGTCCTGATTGTGGCGCTCACCTGCACGGTGCCAAACACGCATACGACCATCATTGGCACCAAGGCAGAAGCGACTCTCATCGCTGAAGACGACACGTCTCCATTCGTCCCTCCAGTCACGCCTGTCGCGACACCACTGGAGGCGGGCTGCACGATGTTGGGGCGTGAGCGGAAGACGGCTTAACGGTGTGCGGGACCGTAGCCCAGCTTCATGGAGACGGTTGCGAATGGTCCTCGCCGATACCCCAGGAGCAACAGTGTCCCTAATTTGCTGAGAAGTGGCGGTGCGGTCCCCTACGGCACTGCGTAGGATCCTACGGTCTTGGCGTGCATCCGTGCGTCGCTGCGGTCCGGTCCCAGGTCGACGGGCACGTGCACCTTCCGCCGACCACTGGCGACAACATCGATGTACTGTGGAGACCTCACGCCCCACGTGTTGAGCAATTCGGCGGTACGTCCACCCGGCCTCCCGCATGCCCACTATACGCCCTCGCTCAAAGTCTGTCAACTGCACGTACGGTCCACGTCCACGCTGTCGTGGCATGCTACCAGTGTTAAAGACTGCGATGGAGCTCCGTATGCCACGGCAAACTGGCTGACACTGACGGTGGCGGTGCACAAATGCTGCGCAGCTAGCGCCATTCGACGGCCAACACCGCGGTTCCTGGTGTGTCCGCTGTGCCGTGCGTGTGATCATTGCTTGTACAGCCCTCTCGCAGTGTCCGGAGCAAGTATGGTGGGTCTGACACACCGTTGTCAATGTGTTCTTTTTTCCATTTCCAGGAATGTATAAGAATTCGATAGTAGTAGTTGTTTTGTTACCTTCAGTCAAGGAACACGACACACGCTGCACGGAAATCAGAAGACAGGACAGAAAGAGGGTAAAATTCAGTCGTAATATCGTATAATTAGTTGGATTGATGCTTGTACTTGCCTAACTCCTATTGGAAAACATGTTTTTAAAATTTCGCTGAGTCTACATGACTGCTTGTAATGCACTCCTGATAGCTGCACTCTTAGATGCAAAATAGATCAGCAATAAACAAGAGATGATTGTATTGTGACCGATGTTGACTTTCTTTCTGTCGTGGATTACATTATGGTCGCAGGGCGCAGTCATGTTCTTGGAATCGAACATGACGACGTCAAAAGAGGTGGAGCAGAAAACCGTGTTTTCAGTGGGAGAAGACAACTATTAGCGAATAAGTCTGTGAGGAGGGAAAAGCAAAAAAGAAATATCAAAATGTTTTTCTGAAGTGTGCTGCTGTGTGGTTATCAGTGCTAGACACTGGTAAAGATAAACAATCATGTAGTTAAGGAGTTATGGAGAAGGCTAACGGGGACGGAGATGAAATGCGTTGGAGGTAATTTGAAAGAATGAGTGAAGAAACTCACGGTAGCTATGGAAGGGAAACGAAACTTCGTGGGCCGGCCGAAGTGGCCGTGCGGTTAAAGGCGCTGCAGTCCGGAACCGCAAGACCGCTACGGTCGCAGGTTCGAATCCTGCCTCGGGCGTGGATGTTTGTGATGTCCTTAGGTTAGTTAGGTTTAACTAGTTCTAATTTCTAGGGGACTAATGACCTCGGCAGTTGAGTCCCATAGTGCTCAGAGCCATTTTTTTGAAACTTCGTGGGCATCTGTTTAGACACAATAAGGAAACAATCGCGGACTGTGCGAAAACCGAAAAAGAAGAGAATCAAAGCGTTTGAGAAGTGTGTTAGAGAAGGATTCTAAAAAACGTGTGGTTGGATAACATAAGAAATAAGGTAGAAAAAAATCAGGGCAAAGCGAAGAATGGAGACAGCAGAAGTCCCTTTGAAGGTAATAAAATGTGAAAATTATCAAGAAATTAAGAGCAGGGAAAATATAGGGCAATGTTTGCAGCCACAAGATGTATTCTTAAGTAAGATTGAATGATAGCCAAAATTTTTCAACATTGAGTAAAATCACTTCGCAAAATTATGCGTACACAGTAATAGAAACTTAATAGATTTCAGGTCGTGAATAGTATTTTCTGTTGTATATATAAGGCTGCACAGTTTTCCGCATTGACTAGTGGTTGAGTAGTCACGTAGAAATTCTGAGTCTACAGAACGACGGAAAAAAGAGGAAATTGCGTTTTTGGCTACGCATCTACGCGTTTGATCCCCCTTCCGACGACATTATACACGTTTCCAGCGTTAATGCATTGGTTTTTCCCGTGTGTTTAACATGTCTGTTTTTCTGTGACCCACACAATATTCTTTGTGACTCGCTGAGCGTGGCAGAACCCAGAGATATGGCGCACTATATGGATGGAGGTAACCCGTGTCCTTTGTGATTAACCCGAGCCCCGTAGAGATAATTTCGTGACCTCGCCTGAAGCTTTTGTCGTCTCATAAACGGAGAATGAAATACGGGCGGCGACAATTTTAGCAGTAATTCGCGGATACCTGCTGCGCTTCATACGGGTTACCATTATTAGTCAGACGGCAATGCGGCAGTCCCAGTTCCATGTCGGCAAGAGACAGACAGAGAAGAGAGAGAGAGAGAGAGAGAGAGAGAGAGAGAGAGAGAGACATACGAAGTGGTTGACAATTCTGTTAACCGCCGGAACTGGTGGCAATGCCTTTATTGGTCTCCGAGGCGTTTGATCACCCTTCCTGAACATGAAACAGAATAATTCAGCAGCGCTGTTACTCCACCATTACTGAGTTTGGCATGCGGCGCACTGCCGCTGCAAAACGAATTGCAAGCGTGCCATTTAAAACGATTTGCATTCAAATTTATGAAAGCTGATTAGTCAGATGTATGGTAGAAAACGCAAAATAAAGTAACGCAGTTTAATGAACATACATCTGTATTCAGATATCGTTGACTACTCGATGTCTTTAATTGCGAAGTAATTGTATTGAGATATTTTTCTCATTTTATACTAGGGTATGCAGATTATAGATGTATTAGAGGCATACGGTAGAATTTCGAAACGGAGGTGTAAATACTATGTTGACCACGATTTGATACAGCCAAATTTAATCTAATGAATCTATGAACACGATGGATCAGTTCAAATGACTTTCCCACAGATGAATAATAATCAGTGTCGTAAATGAGGCAATTGGGAGACTTCACTTAAATACAGGGTGGTAGCACATCCTCTGATAGTAATGAAGTGCATATCACCACCACATCACTGATTGCTTTTAATATCTGGATAATGGAAATTTATTCCAATGTCAGAATATAAACCTCTAAATCGACTGTATAATGTTTATCATAATTGTGGGTGTCAGCAGACTCCCACATAGCTTATGCTGTGGAGAGAAGCAGTAATGAATTACCTATCAGTGGGCGATCGGAATGACTACGTTTTCATGTAAGCAATGGCCGGCCAGTTGTACAGATCAGCAGTACTGGTGAGCAGCTACTGCCCAACCATACACTGCTCAGACTGCCCTGCGTTGATTCGATTATTTTATTTAGCAATACAGCGCAGCCTAAGGAGTCCAGTTAAGTCCGACAAAACGTGTTCGTCAAAACAACCAGTACCGGGGAAAGATTTAAAATGCATTCACTGCTTCCCTAGCTTTCTCTCTTTTATTGTCACTCCCTGATCCCCTTCCGCTTCCTACGACGTCAGACAGATATTTCCTGCTCCCGCCATTCCAGCTCCTAGCAATAATTAAATCAATAGCCAATGGTGACTTCTTCTTGTAATACTAGGGTAGTGAATGTCATACCAATCACGTTCGCCTGAAGAACATTGCATCAAGATGATCCTCTAACTCCGTTTGACTAGTGCCCTTTGCAAGACCGGGTTCCTCTACTGACGTTGAAGGCACATGACTCGATATGACAATATACATCGAGGTGACAAGTCAAAGGATGGTAAAATGCACTTATACAAATGGCGCTACTATCGCTTACACAAGGTATAAAAGGGCAGTGCATTAGTGGAGCCGTCATTTATACTCAAGAGGTTCATGTGAAAAGGTTCCCGGCATGATTATGGACCCACGAAGGGCATTAACAAACTTTGAACGAGGTATGGCATTTGGAGCTAGATGAATGGGACATTCCTTTTCAGAAATTGGGAATTCAGTATTCCGAGATCCACAGTCTCAAGTGTGTGCCGAGACTACCAAATTTCAAGCAATATCTCTCACCATGGGCAACGTATTCCTAAGCACAGAGTGGCGAAATTTGGAGTTAATGGGTTACGGCAACCGACGACCGATACGAGTGCCTTTGCTAACAGCACGACATCACCAGCAGCGCCATTCCCGGGCTCGTGACCATATCGGTTGGACCCTAAACGACAGGAAAAGCATGTCCCGATTTGAGTTGGTATGAGTTGTTGGTAGGGTTCGAGTGTGGCAGAGACCCCACGCAGCCAAGGATCCAAATTGGCGACAAAACACTGAGCAAGCTGCTCTTGGGTCTGTAATGGTGTGAGCTGTCCGCGTGAACCGATCATTGACTGGAAACGGTTATGTTCGGCTACTCTCACATTTTACGCCATTCATGGACGGAATATGAGAACGTGCCATGTCATTCGGCCACAATTGTTCACGATTGGTTTGATCAACGTTCTGGCTAATTCGAATGAATGATTTGGCCAGACATGAATTCCATAGATTATTTATGGGACATTATCGAGAGATCAGTTCGTGTTCACAATCCAGCAACGACAAAACTTTCGCAATTATGGACGGCACAGAGGCAGGAAGATTCAGTACTGTTGCATGAGACATCCGAGTCCATCCCGATAGCTGAATGGTCAGCGTGACTGACTGCCATCCTAAGGGGACCGGGTACGATTACAGGCTGGGTCGCGCATTTTCTCCGCTCAGAGACTGGGTATTGTCTTCATCCTTATATCATCCCCATCCGGCGCGCAGGTCGCTCAATGTGGCGTCGAATGTAATAAGACCTGCACCAAGGCGGCCGGACCTGCCCCGTAAGGGGCGTCCCGGCCAATGACGTCAAACGCTCATTTCCATTTCCATGAGTCTTCCAACGACATGTTACGTCGAGCTGCTGGACTATTCCGGGCAAAAGGGTGACCGATACGACATTAGAAGGCAACCCATGACTTTTGTCACCGCAGTGTAAAGCGGATCAGAGACATATGGTAAATCATTCTAGTGACGATGTGAGCTGCAGAATGGTGAGAGCCGTTGATTTAAGGAACTTTGACAAAGGCCTCATGTCTGCGAACGAGCAGACCATTCAGCACATACTGCTGAACAGGAACTATTCGAAACTGCAAGCAGTTATTCTTAAAAAAGGTTGCGACATCTCGACAAGAACTTCTGAACTGCTGTACGTCACTCTTCTTATCACTTATGTCTTCGCCCGCCGGAGTGGCCATGCGGTTCTAGGCGCTACAATCTGGAACCGAGCGACCGCTACGGTCGCAGGTTGGAATCCTGCCTCGGGCATGGATGTGTGTGATGTCCTTAGGATAGTTAGGTTTAATTAGTTCTAAGTTCTAGGCGACTGATGACCTCAGAAGTTAAGTCGCATAGTGCTCAGAGCCATTTGAACCATTTTGAACTTACGTCTTCTAGAGTGATGTGCTCCTGCACAGTATCGACGATGTGCGCTGAGGATGAGAGTCTCGATTAACGAAGTGCTGCTACAGTGCTGCATAGATCAAACGACCATAGTATCTTTTTCAGTTCGTGTCCAATATTTCCTCTAGTTTTCTTTTACTCTCACGCTCTATATCTCCTATACACAACATTCTATCCTGAAATTTTCCCTTTTCCTTTCAACCTCTGAAATACCAGGGGGAAGGGGTTTACTTTGCACCCACCTTCCAAAAGTGTTGTAATTTAGTCAATTACTTTATATTTTAAAACTTTGAAAAAATTGTTTTAATATAGTCTTCTACCAAATTCTATAAATGTTTTAAATTTTCCAGTTTAACTTAACACAAATATTTGAGTCTTACTAGCAGATGTCACTTTCCCCTACGAATGTCGTATTCAATAACTTCATGTTCAGCACGCTACTTTCAAATCAATACCTCTTTGAAAATAATGTTCTGAGTAAAAATCAGCAACAATTAACTAAATTTTTATTTTTTATTTTTTTGTGGTGGTAATAAAATGCACTCCCCCCTCTTGGTATTACATCTTACTGAAAGTCCATTGGTATTGCTAACAGATATTTTTGGGTTTTGATCGCAATCTAGATATTAACACCTCTTTACAAAGTGTGTTGTTAATGTAAGTCAACAATTAATTAGTTTGGTTTTTTAACATTTTTAATGTGGTGTTAGGGTGCCCCCGCACCCCTCTGCTGGCAATGCGCTGGTACTGCTTTGACTAACGTAATGTGCAGTCACTCCTGTGTAGTTTATTTTGCGATATGCACCACTCTATAGATCGACTGCCAGCGTCCCTTCCACGTTATCTGCTAATATACTCCACCTCTCCAGAAACAGCTTCACGCAGACGATCAGCGGTTTCCTTTAACTTTCTCGAAAATGTAGTTGGGCGAGGTAACTCCTAGGCACTCACAGCACCATATTTGGCCCCCCACATCAATAAGGGACTGCGTTGTCTCGGTAAATCCATTCCCACACACAAATTCAAAAGGTAAAATGGCTTTGCTTACAAGAGTGATGATGCGTCTTTTGTCGCAGTTACCTTCAAATTTGTTGAAACTATGGAAACTTTTACGTCTCTTTCAGTTTTTAAGGAAGTAAAATGTAAATGTCGTGTGACTAGAGCCTCCCGTCGGGTAGACCGTTCGCCGAATGGAAGTCTTTCGATCTGACGCCAGGTCGGCGACTTGCGCGTCGATGGGAATGAAATGATGATGATTAGGACAACACAACACCCAGTCGCTGAGCGGAGAAAATCTCCGACCCAGCCGGGAATCGAACCCGGGCCCTTACGATTGACATTCTGTCGCGCTGACCACTCAGCTAATGGGGCGGACTTTAAAAAAGGAATTTTAGTAGATTGTCCAGCCTCACATGCATTTTTTAAAAAATTTGGAGCCCTAGTTTCCTGACCAGTGTAAGAATACAACTTTTTTCATGCAAAAGAAGGCACCATATATTTGATTTTTTCATTACTATCAAATACAGAAGCAAGTTTCACCCAAATCGACGATTCCAGTCTGAATTCCCGCGATTATATGAAATCACTTTGTTTCATCTTGTACGAAATTATGTCTATGATGTTATTAAATCATTCTAATATTTACTCTGACGCCCTCTTTATGTGGTTGTCTTGTTTTTACAAAACTTTAACTGAAGGCACCAGAAACTGGTCAGCTCCAACTTCTCAGGTACCAAGCGGCCAGGGAACGTACTCCACAGACTGCACGAAAGACAAAGTCAGGCAACGCTCCATGACCAGGTGCAGATGGCTAGTGTGCAGCTAAAGCGGTCGTAGCCTGGAGGTAAGCTTCGAAACGGACTCCCGCTTTATCTGTGCAAACATAATCGGAGTTCTCAGCTGTCACTACAACAGATGTGCTATGCCGCTTCATGCAATCTCGTTCATTGATAGCACGTAAGAAAATTTGACGAAAAGTATATGATAATACCAGGGGAAAATGTTCCTATTGGAGCTTAAAGGAGACGAATATGCGCCTGTTCAAAAGTCTGACTGAAAAGTGGGATACCAGCGGCCTCATTCTACCCTCCTCGGCATCTTAGACCCCAAACATTCTGGCGTGCAAACATATTCGCGCTTTTATTTAACATGCAGATCACTTGTCAGTCTTACAAACTCCCCTAACTGTAGCGCGTTCACACCCACTATTCCACGGCTGTAAGTTGCTCACGTCCGTCCACTCCCAGTTGCCTTTCTCACTAACTCATTCGGCCCGTCTCACTGCCATTACCCCTTCGTGCCTCTCTGTCACCGCCTCCTCGCAGTCACAGTCTCCTTCGCTCTGTCCTACAATTTCTGCCTCCTCTCACAGTCTCTACCTCCCTCTCGTATCTCTTAGTACTGGTGTCTCATTCACTTCTCCCCACTGCTACTGTCTTTCCCACTGTCACTATCGGTGTCCTGTAAACTGCACCCAGTGAAATCTACGTCCAATGAAGTTTGCATACAGGAAAGGTCGGTGAAGGGTCCACACTGATTCCCCCCCCCCCCCCCCCCCCCCCCCCCCCCCCCGTCCCAATGCCGCGACTTGCCCGGTCGGTAGGAGAGCCGAGGACCCGCCATTACGTGCTTTACTGATGAAGAACACTGGAGGTAATGTCTAAAATGCCTAAATTTTTACAATTTTCTGTTGTTACAATTTTTTCGATTTTATGGATTCAACAACAATGTTAGATCTTCAAAAAATACAATGGAAAACATTAAAACCAAATTATATACAAGGATCTTAAAAATCGTATCTTCTCTACTCGACAAAGCTTACTTAAAAATAAAATGTAGTCTATACCCATAGATCAGTACGTGGTAATTGTAATGTACATAGGATGCAAAAGGCCATTGTGCATGTGTACAGGGTAAACCAGAACGACATCGACATAGTTTACGAAGTTGTACGGCAATGTTTTCCGAGTGTTTTGGTATAAGACCTGTGGCTCGTTGCAGAGTAACTGCATTACAGTTGGCCTCTTACCCCTTATATTGGCATTGCAGTGAAAACATTCACGTAACAGTGACAATTCGACGGTATGTACTGTGTGTCTTGTTTGGAAACAAAGTTGTTCCATTCACTCTCTGTGCCCATAAATAATCGAATCCTTCCGCGTTAGTGCTTTTGCTGATTGCATGTTACATTATGTATCACTCTTGTGAAAATATTTTTACAGAAACAAGTATAATTCTGGTAACAAAGCCAAATAAAGCGTAATTACATTATTACGCTACAATGGGTCACCGTAGGCCACAGGTGCCTTGTACCAATACACTCAAGCTATCCCTGAACAACGAATTTTGTTGCTGGACTTCTGGTTCGCTTTGTATAGGTGACTTGAGTTGTATGTAGCTTCCGGGACCCGCCGGGTTAGCCGAGAGCGCTAATGCGCTGCTTCCTCGACTCGGGTAGGTGCGCCGACCCCGAATCGAATCCGCCCGCTGGATTAACGACGAGGGCCGGTGTACCGGCCAGCTTGGATGTGGTTTTTAGGCGGTTTTCCACATCCCTGTAGGTGAATACCGAGCTGGTCCCCACGTCCCGCCTCAGTTCCACGACTCACAGACATTTAAAACACATCCGTACTTTTCCATGATGTACACTAGACGCAGACAGATGAGGTACTCTGATTCCGTCCAGGCGTCCCAGGGGGGGGGGGGGGGTGTTTGCAAGGGGGGGGGGGGGAGGGAGGTACGGGGTGGGGGCAGGAAGGGCGTCCGGCCACCCCTTCAAATTAACATGTCCAATCCGATTTAACCACGCCAAACCTGCGCAAAATGTGGGACACAGGCGCAAGCGATAGATAGATAGTTCTTAGAATGAAATTTTCACTCTACAGCGGAGTGTGCGCTGATATGAAACTTCCTGGCAGATTAAAACTGTGTGCCAGACCGAGACTCGGACTCGGGAACTTTGCCTTTCGCGGGCAAGTGCTCTACCAACTGAGCTACCCGTGCACGACTCACGCCCCGTCCTCACATCTTTAATTCCGCTAGTACCTCGTCTCCTATCTTCCAAACTTCACAGAAGCTCTCCTGCTAACTTTAGATAGATAGTTGTACGTAGCTTCCTGTCCCACTTCTCGCGCTACGTGTGTGCGTCTTTTATACATGATTAAAAAAAACATCAAAACAATTTTCTTTATAGCAATAGATCTACATCTACATCCATCATGTGCAGACCACAGTGAAATGGGCAGGAGTTCGTTTTTCCTACTGTACCAGCTTAGGTTGCTTATCGTTCCATTCACGTATGAAGCGCTGCAAGCATGAATGCTTTAACCCTTCAATGGGGCGCTCTAATTTAGTCTCCCTATGGGAGCGATATGTAGGGGGGTTCATATATTCAATATTTAAAGCAGAAATGATAATTTAATCAAGACCCTAAGTTGCCGACAGGCGTCGATATACATTAACGGGGACAGTTGAAAATGTGTGCTCCTACCGGGACTTGAACCCGGGATCTGCTGCTTACATGGCAGACGCTCTATCCATCTGAGCCACCGAGGCCACAAATGATAGTGCGACTGCAGGGGTTTATCCCTTGCACGCTCCCCGTGAGACTTACATTCCCAGCTTAATGTCCACACACTATATTCGCAGTGCCTCTGCCCACTACACTCATTACTCGCGGCAGACAATCTTACCGAGTCCCGTAACAGTTCGGGCAATGCGTGTGTACCCGCACAGAAGGAGGTCTATGGCCGGTTACCTTTAATTACATGAAGACATGTCTGAAAGAACAGATACCATCTTCATTTAAAGCAGAGTCTTGAAACTTAATGAGTAGGCTCTCTAGGAGCAGTCTGTCTCAATCTTCAAGCTTCTGCCAGTCTAATTTGATCAGCATCTCCGTCACACCCTTCCATCAGTCAAACAAACCTACAACCACTAGTGCTGCCTTTCTGTGCATACATTGAATATCTTCTATTAGTCCTATTTGGTACAGGTTCCACACAATTGAGAAATATTATAGGATAGATCACACCAACGATTTGTAACCAATCTCCTTTGATTGCATTTCCCTAGATTCACACATCTGAGCTTAAGTGGTCGTTCCACTCCATATTCTAACAAAGTGTTAAACCCAGATATTTGTGAGTGTTGACCGATTACAGTTGACATTGGTATTATAGGCATAGGATACTACCTTTTTTCGTTTTACATTGCAGCATGTGGTGTGACAAAAAACTGCGAGTTGGTTTCACACGGTTGATGTTTCCGAAAACAATGCTGTTTGGCTTGGAGGAGGTCATTCTCTTCGAGATATCTCATTATGTTCAAGATCAGAATATGTACTAAGATTCTACAACAAAAGCATCTCAAAGATATTGGACGGTAATTTTGTGGTTAATGCCTGATAAGCTTCTTGTAAATGGTTGTGACCTGCGCTTTCTTCGAAACACTGTGCATCTATGACAGATTATGGTTAAAAGAGGGCTAACTCAAACGGAATTCTGGTATAAAATCTGATGCGAATTTTATCGGGTCCAGAAGCCTTGTTAAATTTTTACGATTTCAGTTGTTTCTCAACATCACTTACACTAAAATCTACATCATTCATCTCTGCAGTGGTGCGAGAACAACGTAGGAGCGATAATCCCGGGTAAGTCTGCATAAAATTGTTGTTAATGAGGTGAATGAGCATTATCAAATTGTGTATTAAGTAAGAAACGCTTAAAAAAACGAGACTGTTCATTGACCTTAAGGAACATCACGTCTTACGACAGGAAAAGAAATTTGAGATATCAGTGCTCAACAATTTTTCATATTAAGACAGCATGTATCATAAAATAACGAAAAGCAGGATATAAATATTAAAACAAGTAGAAGCAGTGTCATCTTTTGTAAGAGGGAGTATCGTATAGCTTTATGTAGACAGCAAGTGGTGGCAGTCTTCTTCTCCTCCCAGAAGTAGGATATTTTGTTTACGTTGTCATTGGCATGGCTGTGTTGACAGGACTCGGACAGGGCCACACAGCACTCTACCGAGGGCATAGGATGCGGATGATTGAGGATCCGGGGTGCCGTGTCGTTGTGAGCAGGTATACTGGGTGCAAATTTCACCAGTTGCATTTCTCGTATATCCGTCCTGATCTCTCTCTTGCTCGTTGTCATTCAAAAATGGTTCAAATGGCTCTGACCACTATGGGACTTAAGATCTGAGGTCATTAGTGCTCTAGAACTTAGAACTACTTAAACCTAAGTAACCTAAGGACATCACACACATCCACGCCCGAGGCAGGATTCGAACCTGCGACCGTTGCAGTGGCGCGGTTCCGGACTGAAGCGCCTAGAACCGCTCGGCCACCGCGGCCGGCGGCTGTGGTTGATCCTTTGCGTTTCCACTTCAGAATAACATCACCAACAGTCGACTTGGGCAGATTTGGAACGACTGAAATGTCCGTGTTGGATTCGTCATCCGGTGACATTTCCATATTTTCCTGACCGACCCATTATTCTGGCATCGCTTCTCTACTGATAACGTACATCTCATCTTCTTTTACACTTGCGGGTCTGCCTCTCGCAACAACTAGTGGTCAATTCAGCATTCGGCTATTTTTGATCAGTTATTTTATGTACTACAAATCGTGCAAAAGATTCGTGAAATCGGCGCCCCTGTTTGTGTGTGCTTCTCTAGTGATGTAACGCCGAGACCCGGTAGGAGACACGCTGAAACTGCCTACAGTTGCAAATGCTAATGCCTCACAATGACGAAGTAAAAACCAAGTTATGAATATTTTAAACTCCATACAACTGCTTACAAATTACATCTTTTCTTTTACATAGGGTAAGGTGGGTAAATCCGACCTAGTAATTACTTGTGGCTCTAAACGCTTGTCCGAGTTCAGATCTCAACGTTGTATACGTTAAATTATAGGTAATGTAAAGGAGCAGCTGTTTGCAAAATGTTTTTGTTATACCATCAATAGTTTTTGAGATATCCATATTTTAAGAAACGTCCATTTTTGCCATTTGTAAAAATGGTGGGGTAAATCCGACCCGTATTTGTATGGCTGATTTTGAACAGAAATTGTTCTAAATGAACGGCTTTTTTGGGAAATAATTATAAGCAATTATGTTTTTTACATAAATGAACAAAATGTATTCAAAAAATAACAAAGTTTGGAGTACTAAATTTACTGTAAGTTAAATGAATATAAATTTTAATTGAAAAAACATGATTTTATTGCACGGCGTTGCACCAGCAATGTCGATCTCGGAATGTTAAAATCACGAGTGACAGCTCGTAAAGACATTCCCATTTGTATTGCCGCAACTGCTCGACGAATATCGTTTTGATTGCATTTTGTCGTTTTTAGTTTGTAATTTAGTACCATTTTCCTAAAAATAAACAAAAATTCACTTTCCAGAATGAGATTTTCACTCTGCAGCGGAGTGTGCGCTGATATGAAACTTCCTGGCAGATTAAAACTGTGTGCCCGACCGAGACTCGAACTCGGGACCTTTGCCTTTCGCGGGCAAGTGCTCTACCAACTGAGCTACCGAAGCACGACTCACGCCCGGTACTCACAGCTTCACTTCTGCCAGTACCTCGTCTCCTACCTTCCAAACTTTACAGAAGCTCTCCTGCGAACCTTGCAGAACTAGCACTCCTGAAAGAAAGGATATTGCGGAGACATGGCTTAGCCACAGCCTGGGGGGATGTTTCCAGAATGAGATTTTCACTCTGCAGCGGAGTTTACATGAATAAAATATTCCATACACATAAACGATAAAAAATATGCGGTCGGATTTACCCCACCATTTAGCGGGTTGATTTACCCCACCATGCCATGGTTCATTTAACACACAAACAAACAATTTACACGACATTTCCATCTAAGGCGATACATACACTGAATAGGCCACTATATGCAATACACAAATCACTTACCGTTTGTTTTGCGATCTTTTTATTTAATAAGGTAGATCTAGTGATGCAATTTGCACAAAAATTAAATTGAAACAATCAAAAAAATGGTTCAAATGGCTCTGAGCCCTATGGGACTTAACTGCTGAGATCATCAGTCTCCTAGAACTTAGAACTACTTAAACCTAACTAACCTACGGACATCACACACATCCATGCCCGAGGCAGGATTCGAACCTGCGACCGTAGCGGTCGCGCGGTTCCAGACTGAAGGGCCTAGAACCGCTCGGCCACACCGGCCGGCTTGAAACAATCGAAAACACACTTGTTCAGTTTTGCGTGTCTAAATGTCAAATGCGGCAAAGCTGTTAAGGTGACATTTTCGTTATTTCGAATGCTCTGTATGGTAACACTAATGCGAAATCGCTCCGCTTTGCCGTTTCTCACAAAAGGAGGGCGGTCGGGTTTACCCATCCGCTCGGATTTACCCCACCTTACTCTATGTGTGGTCCAGTCACATTAATGCGACCACAACCTATGATCGATGTCAGTGTGCAATAAACACTCACAAACGGCCGGAGGCAGCACTGGTAGTGGTAGATACGTAAAGCGCTAGATAAGAAGTGTCGTAATGAGGAAATGGAGCGATCTGTCCGAAGTCCGAAAGGGAATGATGATTGGCTCTCGGACCAAGGGTGGAAGCATTTCCGAAAGAGCTAAGTTTGTAAACTGTTCGCGTGGCGCCGTGGTTATAGTACAGTGCGAATGGCAAAATGTCTCTCTCCAAAACGGCGCTGAGCCAACTGTGACGCGTATGGGCCTTCAGAGCAAGCGCCTGTTTTTTGTACCCATTCTGACTGCTGTTCATTGCTGACGAGTGGCAACAGGTCGTATTTGCAGACGAATCGTATTTTATGCTTCACTGGACAAAAAGCAAACACCGTGCAACACTCGGAAGGAACCAGGGTGGAAGAGGGAGCATCATGGTCTGACCAATGTTTTCGTGGCATTCCCTCCATGATCTCTGGATGACATAATAGATAAACACCAGTATGCATCTATCCTTGATAATCACACGCAGTTTGTTCTTCCCTCTTCGCGATGGCATCTATCAGCATGACAATACAATGTGTCACACAGCTCACAGTGCACAGGCATGGTTCGAAGCACCAGGACGAGTTTACCGTTCTCCCCTGCCTATCAGGTTTTAAACCCCATGGAGAACCTGTGGGACCACCTCGATCGGGCTGTTCGCGTCATGAACCCTGAACGTGGAAACGTAGCGCAACTGCCCACGGTTCTGGCGTCGACATAGCTCCACAATCCAGGCGGTATCTTCCAGAACTCATTGACTCTCTTCCTGCATGTCGTGGAGCAGTCTGCGCTGCAAGACGTGGTTAATCAGAGTTTGACAGGTGGTCACAATGTGGCTGCACAGTGTACTTTGAATCTACGTCATTACATGATTAATTACGGATATTTCCAACACTCTTCAGTCCGCTTGCGTTTCTATTCTGGTATTCACTAACCACGAGAACAGTCGGGTCGAGTCTCTGGTTGGAAGTAGACAAATTTATCGTCTCTCCCTCATTTTCACGAGCATTCATCGAATTGTTACAATTTGCAACATAATGTAAATCTGCCGGCTGGAGTGTCCGAGCGGTTCTAGGCGCTTCAGTCCGGAATCGCGCGACCACTACGATCGCAGGTTCGAATCCTGCCCCGGGCATGGATGTGTGTGATGTCCTTAGGTTGGTTAGGTTTAAGTAGCTCTAAGTTCTAGGGCACTGATTACCTCAGATGTTAAGTCCCATAGTGCTGAGACCAATTTTTAATGTAAATCTTAACTCATCTTGTGGCTGAATCTCAATTTTACTTCTGTGTTTTCTTACTAAATTAAAATTACGGAATTTGGCTTTGTCTTGAGTAAATGCA
The DNA here is from genome assembly GCF_023864345.2 of Schistocerca serialis cubense. Taxonomy (NCBI): domain Eukaryota; kingdom Metazoa; phylum Arthropoda; class Insecta; order Orthoptera; family Acrididae; genus Schistocerca; species Schistocerca serialis. The sequence goes on along the minus strand of NC_064645.1, from coordinate 319,126,659 downwards.
AATTCTTCTTGCATAAAACACACATATGTGTTGGTGAAGTTCTACTACCGTCAGTGGGTTCAATCATTTTCTTACTATTACATAGTATCGTTTGTGCGCTTCTGTAGCTGAGTTGTTAGAGTGACTGTCATGTGGAGCAAAAACGTTGGATTTTCGACACTACCATGGATTTTTCTTTGTTGGTGGGACAGGAACGGCGTGTACTCAGTATCATGAGGCCAACTGAGGAGCTATTCGATTAGTAGCGGATACAAGGTCAAGAAACGCGAAACGACCGGCAGAGCTGTGTGCCGACCACATGCCTTCCATACTGCATCCGTTCACTCCATTGGCAGAGGATGACAAGGCGGTCGGTCGGCCCCCGTTGACCCATCTAGAGCCAGGACGCTGAACTTTACCTTTAGACCAGGGTCATCCAAGATGTCGGCTAGCGGTCCGTGCTGTGGTACGAGTGCCAGAGTACTCAGCTTCGCTGCACTTTTCCCCCACCACCATTCGACGCTGTCTGAGGGGGAGGAGGAAAACTGCGGACGTGGCACCTTTAAATGGCAATGCAGTAGCACTGCATGCGACTTTGTTTTATATCTCACGTTTCTCAACAACATAGATCATGAAAAAGATTGAGTATTATTTAACTATTTCTACCACACTGAAGATAATTTTTATCTGGTACACAGAGTCGGCATACCGACAGACGCAGACAATTTCACAGATTTTCGCACTCAAGTTGCCATTTAATAGTGATCTATTTAGTTTCATAATCGAAAGAAGGCCTTTCATACAAATATATCAATCTAAATATTGTAGCGCTTCTGCAACCTCCTTATGGAGATGTGAAAACTCTACCTGAGAAAAGTAATGTAGACGTCCTGAACAGTTTTAATTCAAAATAATTTGTCATTAAAACAGAAATTACATTGCAGATCAGACAGATACTTCTGCGCATACACAGGTGCGCTTTCAACTGAAATGGCAAACGATCACGAAAACAGCTCGGAACAAAAGGATACAAGATTCACAGTGTCCTCAAAACGTTTAGGAAACTATTTTTGTATTTCTTTCAAGGCCACAGTGAATTGTTCAAACCTAGCGTTTTCTTTAACGGCAATGAGCTTAGGAGCGGGACAGTGTCTTTTTATATGGATCCCCATCAAATCAGAAAGAGGTTGTCCGTCACACTGCAATGATTTATTGTGGTCAGTGTGCAGTGAAGTCCAATTACAATTTTTGTTCGTGTACTTATTTTTCCTTCATAAAATCAAAAATAGCGAGTTTTAAATAGAAATATCGTACCAGGCTTGCCCCTTGATATAGAGAACGTACTTTGTTGTGTCCACACTCTTCGTTCAACACCATCAAAAGGAATTGCAACTGACAGTGCTATATGAGTGCAAATTTGGCACACAGCGCTTGTTGATTTACTGATCAATGAATCCCAATCGTCGACCATTCTAATCCTTTGCTCTTTCATGTTGTTGTTGTTGTTGTTGTTGTTGTTGTTGTTGTTGTTTTCAGTCCTGAGACTGGTTTGATGCAGCTATCCATGCTACTCTATCCTGTGCAAGCTTCTTCATCTCCCAGTACCTACCGCAACCTACATCCATCTGAATCTGCTTAGTGTATTCATGTCTTGGTCTCCCTCTACGGCTTTCACCCTCCACGCTGCCCTCCAATACTAAATTGGTGATACCTTGATGCCTCAGGACTTGTCCTACCAACCGATCCCTTCTTCTAGTCAAGTTGTGTCACAAACTCCTCTTCTCCCCAATTCTATTCAATACTTCCTCATTTGTTATGTGATCTACCCATCTAATCTTCAGCATTCTTCTGTAGCACCACATTTCGAAAGCTTGTATTCTTTTCTTGTCCAAACTATTTATCGTCCATGTTGCACTTCGATACATGTCTAAACTCCATACAAATACTTTCAGAAACGACTTCCTGACACTTAAATCTATACTCGATGTTAACAAATTTCTCTTCTTCAGAAACGCATTCCTTGCCATTGCCAGTCTACATTTTATAGCCTGTCTACTTCGACCATGATCAGTTATTTTGCTCACCAAATAGCAAAACTCCTTTACTACTTTAAGTGTCTCATTTCCGAATCTAATTCCCTCAGCATCACCTGAATTAATTCGACTACATTCCATTATCCTCGTTTTGCTTCTGTTGATTTTCATCTTATATCCTCCTTTCAAGACACTGTCCATTCCGTTCAACTGCTCTTCTAAGTCCTTTACTGTCTCTGACAGAATTACAATGTCATCGGCGAACCTCTAAGTTTTTATTTCTTCTCCATGGATTTTAATACCTACTCCGAAATTTTCTTTTGTTTCCTGTACTGCTTGCTCAATATACAGATTGAATAAGATCGGGGAGAGGCTACAACCCTGTCTCACTCCTTTCCCAACCACTGCTTCCCTTTCATGTCCCTCGACTCATAACAGCCATCTGGTTTCTGTACAAACTGTAAATAACCTTTCGCTCCCTGTATTTTACACCTGCCAGCTTCAGAATTTGAAAGAGAGTATTCCAGTCAACCTTGTCAAAAGCTTTCTCTAAGTCTACAAGTGCTAGAAAAGTAGGTTTGCCTTTCCTTAATCTATTTTATAAGATAAGTCGTTGCTCTTTCATTATCAACTAAATATTTAAGTGCCTGCTGTACGGTACTGTAATATCGTTTCCTAGCAAATTGGCAGTACCCGTCGTTCATGCGATTGTATGACAGATATTGAGAATTCTCATCCCTTTCTTCTATTTCCCATTCATTTTGAAAGGCTTGTGAAGACAGATCGCTAGACTGCCTCTTTTTATGGAAATACCGACCGCACCTGTGAACGTTCTTCATACCACGAACAAATAGCGCGGGGTAAAAAATGCTGACGAAGATTGTGCCGAACAGAGGAGTTGTTCCGACAGAAAAATCCCACAGCACAGTAAAAACTGAAACGTCGCGCTATGCTATTTCCAGGAAGGACCGAACAAAGGCGATACAGGCAGAGCCTTGGCCCGCCCGTGGCCCGCACACTAGTCCATAGTGATGTTTGTCACGACGTGGTCTGACCTGCTTTGTACAGTGTTATTCATGTGGCTGGCTGACATTTGCAGTACATCTGTTGTTTGCTCCAGTTTCTCAGTGAGAAAAATAGCTGTACTGCAAATGTCATCCAGCCATATACGTGTCAGTACGTAATACTAAGAAAAATAAATACACTGTTGGCGAAACTCCGCCGAACCATGTGTGGGTGGTCAACAAGAAGAATGTGCGTTTGCTGAAGGCAGAAACCAATTCCCATAATTATATATTTGGAACCAAACACATCCAAATGTGAGCTTTAGCCACAAGACTAAATTCTGAAATGTGCGCCAAAGGAAGATTAGGCTTACGTTCTGTCGACTACGCCGACATTAGGAAGGAAGCTCAGGCACGCATACGACAGGTAACATGAGGAGAATCGCTGGAGGAGAATCGTCAGTATCTGTGGCAAAAGAACAACGCCGAAATTAGTTTTGCGAAAACACGAAAAATCTAATTTGGAAATTTGTGGTAAGGTCTTGTGGGACAAAACTGCTTAGGTCATCGGTCCCTAAGCCTACACACTGCTCAATCTAACTTTAACTAATTCACGCTAAGGACGACACACATACCAATGCCCGAGGGAGGACTCGAACCTCTGACTGGGGGAGCCGCATGGACCCTAACAAGACGCCTCAGACCACGCAGCTACCCCGCGCGGCGCACGAAAAGTCTAAATCTGCGCCATTGGGTGGTTGTTTCATTTTCGCCCATCTCGCATTCTGGTACAATTTTCTTAAATGGAGCGTTGTTCTGTTTGGTATGATATGCCGAAATGATGGAACATCAGCATCGTCAACGTAAAAAAGTACCGCCACTGACTCATTTGCAAAGCATTCAGAAGTTGGAAACTTTTTTATAGATGAAAATTTGAGTCTTTAAAGAATGGGCGATTTACTAGGCTACGGGCTAGATACAAGTAGACGTACTAAGGCTTTTACCACCCGAGCCACGTTACTTTATTGACATACAATCGCGGGAATGTTATGCTCCACTACGTGTCATTGTTGGTGACTTCGATGTAAAGATGGTACACATTCATTAAGACAGTGTGGTGTTACTGAATGTTGATCGTTCTTCCAACAAGTGGGAGCATTTCTACTTAGGAGAAACATGATACCTGGATACAAACAATTCTGAGAAAAAAGGAAAGTGATGAAAATTCGAGGGAAGCAATACACACCGCCACATTGAAGTATTTCGTCGAAAAATACGTTCTTAACGAATCATTCAAATGGCTCTAAGCATTGTGGGACTTAAAATCTGAGGTCATCAGTCCCCTAGAACTTAGAACTACTTAAACCTAACTAACCTAAGGACATCACACACATCCATGCCCGAGCAGGATTCGAACCTGCGACAGTAGCAGCAGCGCGGTCTGGGACTGAAGTGCCTAGAACCGCTCGGTCACAGCGGCCGGCTAACGAATCATTATACAAGCATATGATATACAATAATTGACACTCAAGACGTGTAACACAACGAACATCAGCGTTTAACGATCCGTCGTCGATGATGTCATTTACAGAAGAACCATCCAGGCGTTTGTCTAAAGTGATTTAGAGAAAACAAGAGAAACATAAATGAGGTTGGCTGAACGGGAATTTGAACCGCCATTCCCGCGATTGTATGTTAATAAAGTAACTTGGCTCGGGTGGTAAAAGCCTTAGCACGTCTACTTGTATCTAGCCCGTAGCCTAGTACATCGCCCATTCTTTAAAGACTCAAATTTTCATCTATAAAAAAGTTTCCAACTTCTGAATGCTTTGCAAATGAGTCAGTGGCGGTACATTTTTATGTTAACGATGTAACCGAGAAAAAGTTTAGAAAAGGTATGAAATTATGTGGAAGACGTTAAGTGCTCCGTTTTAAGCACAAGCTAGTTTTTCACACATCTCGATGTTTATGACGTCATATCTCCTGAACTACACTGTTGAGTTACATTAATGCGACCACTTGTCAGAAGCCTGAGTAACCACCTTTTGCTGCGAGGACGACTGGGAGACGTGCGGGAAGAGAGTCAATGAGATTCTGGAAGGTACCGGCAGGTACGTGGAGGCACGCTGATCCCAACGGCGTGGCCAGCTGCGCTAGGTTTCTCGATTGAGGATCCATGGCAGCAGCAGCCTGATCGGGATGTTCTCATAGATGCTCAACAGTGTTCAAATTCGGGGACTTTGGTGGCCACGGGAATTACGGTAAACTCAACCTGGTGCTCTTCGAACCACGCACGTACCCTGCGATCTCTGTGACAAATTGCATTGTCCTGCTGGTAGATGCCATCGTGTGGAGGAAAAGCAAACTGCAAGTAGGGATGGACATGTTCCCCAAGGATAGATGCATACTTGCGTAGATCCCTTGTGTCTTCCAGAATGACAGATCACACAGGAAATGTCAGGAAAACATTCTCTAGGGTAAACACCTCTCTTCTCTTGCCTGGACCCTTCCGACGATTCAACGATCGACTGCCCGAAGGAGCATAAAACGTGACTCATCTGAAAACGCCACCTTTCGCCTCTCAGAGATCTCCAGTTGAGGTAATGGCGTACAAATTTCAGCCTTTGTCGCTGATGAACAGTAATCAGCATGTGTGCATGGACGAGGCACCTGCTGTGGTGGTCCAAATGCGGCAACGTTCGCTGAACGGGGCATTGAGGAGACGCTGTTGGTAGCCCGATTGTTCATCTGGGCTGTTAGTTGTCCAACAGTTTCACGTGTATTCACCCGTATACATCTTCGCAGCCGTTCTTCACCCTTGTCATCTATGGTTCGTGGTGCACCACAGTTGCCTCGGAGCCGGCTTTTGGTAACGTCATTTTGCCACCACGGCAGTAAGCGAGCAGTTTACAAACCTAGACGTTTCTACATCTACGTGCATCTACATCTACGTGATTACTCTGCTAGTCACAATAAAGTGCCTGGCAGAGAGTTCAAGCTGTCTGTCTACCATTCCACTCTCGAACGGCACGCGGAAAAAACGAGCATTTAAATATTTCTGTGCGAGCCCTGATTTCTCTTATCTTATCATGATGATCATTTCTCCCTATGTAGGTGGGTGCCAACAGAATGTTTTCGCAACCGGAGGAGAAAACTGGTGATTGAAATTTCATGAGAAGATCCCGTCGCAACGAAAAACGCCTTTTTTTAAAATGATGCCCTCTCCAATTCACGTATCGTGTCTGTGACACTATCTCCCCTATTTCTCGATAATACAGAACCCACTGCCCTTCTTTGTACTTTTTCGATGTCATCCGTCAGTCCCACCTGATGCGGATCCCACGCCGCACAGCAATACTCCAGAATAGGGCGGACAAGCGTGGTGTAAGCAGTTTCTTTAGTAGACCTGTTGCACCTTCTAAGTGTTCTGCCAATGAATCGCAGTCTTTGGTTTGCTCTACCCACAATATTATCTATGTGATCCTTCTGATTTAGGTTATTTGTAATTATAAGTAATTAATAAGTATTTAGTTGAATTTACAGCCTTCAGATTTGAGTTACTTATCGCGTAATCGAAATTTAGCTGATTTCTTTTAGTACTCATGTGAATAACTTCACACTTTTCTTTATTCATGTTCAATTGTCACTTTTCGCACTTTTCAGAAGAGCTTCCACCCCTGGCCCGAAAGCCAATGATCATGCCGTTATTGACGTCAAATATATTGCTCCGTTTCCGCATTACGACTGCACTATTTTCCACATCCCTCCGACACCCTTATATACCTTCTACTGCTAGTGCGACCTACCGTCTGTGAGTGATTATTGAAAACTGATGTCGAGTATAGGCGGTGGTCAATGGACAGTTATACTGACAATGTAATTTATATTACGATGTGGTAAGTCACAAATTCATGGTTTTATAATCGCCTATAATGATGCTGTAAATGCATCTAAGAACGAGGTGATGCTCTGTCGACAGGAGGTGGATTTTAAACAAAGAATTTCATCAGCAGCTCGACGGTGGTAATCGAGACATTTTTATTCAGCACTCTGTTGCATTTGTCAGTACGTGAAATAACCTACTAGCTCTAACACGTGACCGCTAGTAGTTCTAACGAAAAAATCTCTCCGCTGTATTAAGATTTAAATGTCTTAAATTTAGCGGAGGGAAACGCGTGTCAACATTGCTACCTACTACTAAGATGGCATGCCACTCCGCCTACATTAGATGTCAAATCCAACACCAGCTAGGTGTGAACTTTACCAGGTGTGTCACAGCAAAGTGTGAGGGAGTCCTGGGAGGAAGGCACGTTCTGCTAAGTCGGCATTTCTTAAGAAACGATCAAACATGTCACAAGGCGGCCTATTACTTTTTAAAATTGGCTTAAGTTAAAATCTGTTTTTTTCTTATCGCAGTAAGATATGGCTTTATTACTCACTTCTAAGCCCGTCCGATTAGCCGTGAGGTCTAACGCACTGATTTGCGGGCGGGAAGGCGTGCCGGCCCCGGCACGAATCCGCCAGGCGGATTAGTGTCGAGGTCTGGTGTGCCGGCCAGCCTGTGGACGGTTTTTAAGGCGGTTTTCCATCTGTCTCGGCGAATGAGCCCTGATTCCACTCATTCCACCTCAGTTACACCATGTCGATGATTGCTGCGCAAACACTTTCTCCACATATGCGTACACCATCATTACTCTGCCACGCAAACATGGGGATTACACTCGTCTGGTGTGAGACGTTCCCCGGGGGCGGGGGGTTTGCACTGGGGGCCGAACTACACAATGGGTGCACTGCTGTGGCCTGTTGAGGTGCTGTGTTGTATGGTGGGGGCGAAGCCTGTCCGTCGTTTCTAGGTCCCCAGTTCAATGCAATACAATACTCACATCTATAAGTTAGTTTCAGTTACTAGAGTATAGAGTAGTTATAATCAGACTTCCGCTTCGTGACTCACTGTACACGGAAAACTATTTACTGCACGGGTACCCAACTTAATAGGAATGCTGCAGTTTTTGCGTTGTTAACGGTGTTAGTGCCATTAGTTGCCCTTAGGCGTCGCTACTGGTTTATTTTTTGACATAGCCTCCTTTTAGACTTACACACTTCGTCCAACGCAGTTCTAATTTGTTGATCCCTTCCGAATAATAGGAATTGTCCAAGTCTGCAAAATAGCTGTTAGTTGGCGCAATCACCTCCTCGTTTGAAGAAACTCTTTGTCCCAACACCCATTTCTTCGAATTGGGGAACAAATAGTAGTCCGAGGGAGCCAAGTCTGGAGAATAGGGGAGATGTGAAACGAGTTGGAATCCTATTTCCATTAATTTTGAGAAGACAACTGCTGAGGTGTGTGCTAGTGCATTGTCGTGATGGAAAATGACTTTTTTGTGGTCCAATCGCCGACGTGTTTCTTGCAGCTCGGTTTTAAAACGGTGCAATAACGAAGAATAATATGCACCTGTAATAGTTTTACCCTTTGCCAGATAGTGGATGAAGATTATCCCTTGCGAATCCCAAAACACAGTCGCCGTAACCTTTCTGGCAGAAGGAATGGTCTTCGCCTTTTTTGGTGCAGATTCTCCCTTGGTAACCCGTTGTTTAGATTGTTCTTTGGTCTCAGGAGTATAATAATGTATCCATGTTTCATCAACAGTGACGAAACGACGTTTAAAGTCTTGCGGATTCTTCTTGAACAGCTGCAAACAATCCTTGCAACACTTCACACGATTCCGCTTTTGGACAAGCGTGAGCAATCTCGGAACAATCGAAGGTGCAGAGTCACCGTAATGTTTATCAAGCTCCTATTTAGTCTCCTGAGGCGTTTTGCTTTTCATAAAGTAAAGTTTAATCACCACAGGAAATTCTTTTTCGTCCATTTTTTGACAATCACTCGACTTCCTTGATTCACACGAATGCCAAACACAAAGAAATATACCAATATGGCTGAAACTTGGTGTGTGTTCTTTCCAAAGATGCTACTGACTAAACATAACCTCGATACTCGCTGGTGGTGCCATCTCTCGGACTTTGCACGGACTTTTCAAACGCCCCTCGTAACAAATATTACCGTCGCCTGTGGAAATTAAAATGTGTTTCTTTCAGTGGTTTACTCGTTATTTATCTTCCGCATGTCGTTAAAAGTGTTTCCATTTTACTACCACTCGTTTCTCAAGGGGGCTGTTGTGCTGGACGAAAAAACACCCGTCGGCCAGGTAGTGGTTTCTTATATTAATTTCTGGAGGAGGCCTTGTTGATACTACAACATACACAAAATATTACATCACTTTATCACAACTTGATAAGATGTAATACTGAACTTTCTAACAAACGATGTCCACAGGACTGTCGTGGGTGTTACTGTCACTGTACATTAACTTATAACTTGATATACACTAATGTGACAAAGTCATGGGAAAGCGACATGCACGTATAAAGATGGCGGTAGTGTCATCTACACGAAATATAAATTGACAGTTCATTGGCGGAAATATCATTTGTACTCAGGTAATTCATCTGAAAATATTCCCAACGTGATTATGGCCGCAAAACGGGAATTAACAAACATTGAACGCCGAATGGTAATTGGAGTAAGAAGAATGGGACATTCCTTTTCGGAAATTCGGAATTCAGTATTCCGAGATCTAGTGTCAAGTGTGTGCTAAGACTACGAAATTTCAAGCATTGCCTCCCATCACGGACAACGCAGTGGCCGACGGCCTTCACTTAACGACTGAGTGCAGCGGTGTTTGCTTTGAGTTATCAGTGCTAACAGGCGAGCAGCACTGCGTGAAGTTACCGCAGAAATCAATGTGGGACGTTCGGCGAACGTATCCGTAAAGACAGCGAGACGAAATTTAGCGTTAATAGGCTATGACAGCAGACGACCGATGCGAATGCCTTTTCTAACAGCACGACATTGCCTTCAGCGCATTTCCTGGTCTCGTGACCATATCGGTTGGACCCTAAACGACCAAAAAACCATGGTCTGGTCAGATGATTCCCGGTTCCAGTTTGTAAGAGCTGATAGTACGGTTCGTGTGTGGCGCAGATCCTACGAAACCATGGACCCAAGTTTCCAACAAGACACTGTGCAAGTTCGTAGTCGGTACATAATGGTGTGGGCTTTGTTTACGTGGAGTCCTCCTGAACCGATCATTGAATGGAAATGGTAATTTTAGGCTACTTGGAGACCATTTGCAGCCATTAATGGTTCCAAAATGACGATGCGCCATGTAAAAGGACCACTATTGTTCGTGATTGGTCTGGAGAGCATACTGGATAATTCGAGCGAATGGTTCGGCCACCTAGATCGTGTGATATAAATCCTATCGAACATTTCTGGGACTTAATCGAAGGGTCACGTCATGCACAAATTCCTGCTTCAGCAAGACTTTCGCAATTATGGGCGGCTATGGAGGCAGAATGGCGAAGTGTTTCTGTAGGAGTCTTCCCGGGCAAAGAGGAGGTGCTACACGATATTATGAGGTAACCCAAGACTTCTGTCACCTCATCGTAGTACGAGATAATGGTCTCCTCTCTCGAAGTACAAATAACTACAAACTTTGCTTTGTGGTTCTGTCTATTACGTCTCTCGCAATGCTGACTGTAGTAAGACGGTGCTGTCGTCTTCGGCGATGATTGCAGAGTGGGCTGAGTGGCACCTCGCTCTGACGTGAGAAAGCATGCTGCAGTGGTGGAGTATGGAACTCCTGGGGGCCCGTCTACCCCAACGTCTTTCATTCTTCGTTGCGTCTGGCAGCGACTGTGCTTACTTGTGGTTCCGTTACGAGGTGCCAATCTTGGCTTCCAGCATACAGCAACATGTCCAGGCGCTACAGTATGGGATGACCACCGTGTACAACACCACAAGAAGACCGATATCTTACCATCACTACCCGCGGACGACCACGGAGTACTGCAGGTAACCTTGCTCGGGACCTTACTGCAGCCACTGGGACAGTTGTCTCCAGACACACAGTCTACAGACGACTGAACAGACGTGGTTTATTCATCTGGAGACCTGCAAGGTGCATTCCACTGATCCCTGGTCGCAGGAGAGCCCGTAAAGCCTGGTATCAAGAACATAGTACATGGTCATTGGAACAGAGGTCCCAGGTTATGTTCACGGACGAGTCCAGGTATAGTCTGAACAGTGATTCTCGCAGGGTTTTCATCTGGCGTGAACGAGGAACCAAATACCAACCCCTTAATGTCCTTGAAATGGAGGTCGTGGTTTGATGGTGTGGGGTGGGATTATGATTGGTACATGTTTTTGACATAGGAACTGTGGCGGGTCAGGTATATCAGGACGTCATTTTGCACCAGTATGTCCGCCTTTTCAGGGGTGCAGTGGGTCCCACCTTCCTCCTGAAGGATGATAACGCACGGCCCCACCGAGCTGCCATCGTGGAGGAGTGCCTTGAAACAGAAGATAACAGGCGAGTTGAGTGGCCTGCCTTTTCTACAGACCTAAACCCCATCGAGCACGTCTGGGATGCTCTCGGTCGACGTATCGCTGCACGTCTTCAAACCGCTAGGACACTTCTGGAGCTCCGACAGGCACTGGTGCAAGAATGGGAGGCCCCAGCAGCTCCTCGACCACCTGATCCAGAGTATGCCAACCCTTTGTGCAGCCTATGTACCTGTGTATGGTGATCATACCCCATATTGATGTCGGGGTACATGCACAGGAAATAGTAGCGTTTTGTAGCACATGTGTTTCGGGACTGTTTTCTCAACTTATCACCAATATCGTGGAGTGACAGATGTGTGTCGTGTGTGTTCCCTTTATGCATATGCTATTAGCGTCAGTGTTGTGTAGCGCCACGTTGTGTGGCATCCCATTCTGCAATTATCCTTAATTTATGAGCATGAGTGTATCTCCACCATGTATTACTCTGATAATCTGTGTCCTGTTATTTGGTGAGACAGTATTGGAAGAGCAGCCTTTGCTAGCCATCCCCTTGGAAAACTGTTGGTTGTTGTTGCTGTTGGCGTAAACCCATCTGTACAAATGTTCCGGCCTTCAGCGTTGTCATTTTCGAGAATCAGCGGTGGTCTTTGACCTATAAGTGGCACCGCTATCTGCTAGTTGCCACTCGCAGAGCCTGTCATGCTCCGAGGAGCACAAAAGACAGAACGCAAAGTGACTAGCTTTTTTAAATGTATCTTAATAGCTGATTCGTAGGACCGTACCGTTACGGAGTCCATTATCTTACTTCCACGTAGGCTTGATTGGACCAATGAACGAGGCCGAAAATCACAGATCAGACGGAAGGAACAGGGATAAACGAAGCACGTACTGTTGCGTGACGTGATATTAATTTCAACAGGAGCACAAATATGCTGAGAATGTTAATATTCGTCGGCCGTTTTGGCCGAGCGTTTCTAGGCGCTTCAGTCCGGAACCGCGCTGCTGCTACGGTCGCAGGTTCGAATCCTGACTCCGGCAACGATGTGTGTGATATCCTTATGTTAGTTAGATTTAAGTAGTTCTAAGCCTAGGGGACTGATGACCTCAGATGTTAAGTCCCATAGTGCTTAAAGCAATTTGAACCATTTTTGTTAATATTCCCGTGTGTTCGCGTACGAAATACGTCGAACAAGCATACAAAGGAAACAATTTGATTGACGAGTTGCAACCTAGTCACAACAAGATTTTCCAGCGATCCAGGAAGTACTTATTTTCTTAAATTTCCAGTGCGGACCACAAGTGTCTATGAACCGGATTACTGAATTGAGGCAATGATGACCATTTACCCAAGTCTGAAGATTATGATCTTTGACTGAAATTAATAGCCTGATTTATATACACTTGTGGTCCGTGACTGGAATTATAATAAAATAAATACTCGTTACTTATGGGGTTACAAAAGGCATGCATTGATTAAATAAAATGAAACATATGAAGAAGGTTTGAACATACATGCTGTGCGTCATATGTACATCAGGTATCACACATTTAATTTCTCCTTTCCATTGTTTGGCCGACGATGGGACTAAATTGAATCACTGGGACTTTCAACCTTCTGATATGAAACTGATGGTAATCCTTTCTCCCCTCCAATTTCTTTGATGCAAAACCACTGGAATGGTACTGAAGAACGAATAAGGATAAATGTACGAGGGCGTACTGGACAGTAATACATCCGAAATTTTAATGTGAAAATTCTTCAAGCTTTTTAAATAAAACAAACTCTATTAACTTTTTACCTCTTTGTTCCTCACGCCTATATATTTATTTCTTGACATATTCACCCTGACAAAGAACATATTTCTCCCAACGGAAGGCAAGTTTCTTGATATCTTCACTGTAGAATTTCTTTGTTGACGGAACTATAGCCTCATGTCTGCCTGTAAGGCTTCATCACAATCAAGGTGAAGTCTCTGTTGACAGAGCCACATCACCACTTCTGCTTGTACCACTTGACCACTATCAAAGATATGTCCTCCAAGGCATTATTTAAGTTTTGGAAACAAATGAAAATCGGATGGGGCCTAGCCGGGACTATAACGAGGATGATCATGACAGCGAACCCAAGGCGTCGGATTGCAGCAGATGCCGTAGCGCCCGTGCATGGTCTAGCATTGCCGTGCAGAAGGAGGGTGTGCTGCATATCTGGACAAATTATTCTGTGATTAGAAACACGACTACAGCACGTTGTATCTCACGCACCGACACAGTTACGTCATACACCGCCATATTACACTCTACGATTCAGAGCCCTCTATCGGCGGAGGTTTGGTAACTTGTGCCAGCGAAGCAGGGAAGACGACCGAGTAACACGCGTGACAGGTAGTATCTCAACCGATACTGAGAACAAAATAAAAAAATTGGAGGCGGTACTTTTCAGCACTCTTTTGTATTTATGATAGTTTCGTTAGAAAGAAGAAAAAAGACATGTGATTGAAAAACCAATAATTTCTATAGTCACATTGTCGGGCTAGGTCATGATACGAGGTATGTTTCTTTCATATTTTTTTGTGAAGAGAAGACAATAGGACCCATGCGAGGAACATAGCAGACAGAATAGTTCAGGATCATGTTATGTAACGATCTGGTTGGATGTTTTATAATCTTGGAAACATATAGGTCAGAGTTGTCACCAAATTGCCATTAAAGCCTGCTCCAAACCACAGGTGCGAAGAAAAGGGCTTGCATTGAATGACTTAAAAGAGATGGATGAAAAATCTGCAGAAGGCTTTAAAATATTTGGTGTACGTTGTTGTACATCAGATGAAAGATAGTGGGAACGATACAGAAGAACAGTCTATCGACGACTGTTTTATTAGCAGGTACGAACGAATAGGACGCGTGACTGAAAAAAAAAAACAGTTATTTCTACAATCGGAATTTTGGACTGTGTGTCATGAAACGAGATGTTTTAATTTTTTGCACGTGGGAGAAAGATGACCATGCCAGAATTATGGCAGAGAGGATCATCTTGCGTAGCGATTCAGTTGAGCTTTCGGCAGTCAGGGAAACACGTTTTGTGCTTGGGGTTGGGGGAGGGGGGGGGGCAGGGTGTCTAGCAGTTTACCTTTAGAGCCTGCCGAGATCCACAGATGCGGGACGCGAATCACGGCCCAGCTCGCGGGCTGATGGCCGGATGGAGACTACGACTACACACGTGGCGCGAGCGAACTCCCTCGCCGGGCTCGCAGCCGACCGCGAGCTGTTCTGGCGTTCAAGTGTGCAGCGTGTCGGGCGACCCACTGTTCCAGCCACGCTTCGCGCATGCGCGGTGCGGGCGGTTACGGGTGGGGGCGGCGGCTGCGGGTCTGTGAGTCATTAGGCTGCCAGCAACGTCACAGCCTCTGACGTCAGTCCCGCCAGTGACGTCACAGTACAGTCCGCTGGCGGCAGCGGCAGCCCGCTGCACCAATCGATAGCCGCGGGCCTAGCTGTAGCTGGCCGCCTTTCTTCGCTTGTATAGCCGCGTGGCCTGCGATGGCGCACCGCGGCGGGTCGACCACGTGGGACAAACTTCCCTATGAATCAGTTGCTGGTCGCGGGCGTACACCAAGGGGCTGTAACGGCACCTTTGCCCTCTGTCCATCTCCTCCTCCTCCTCCTCCTCCTCCTCCTCCTCTCTCTCCATCACCTCTTCCTTCCCTCTCCCCCTCTCTCCATCTTCTCCACCTCTTCCTTTCTCTCTCTCCATCTCCTCCTCCACCCCGTTACCTCTTTCCACCTCCTTCTTCTTCTTCTTCTCCTCTCGCTCTCTCTCTCTCTCTCTCTCTCTCTCTCTCTCTCTCTCTCTCTCTCCACCTCCACATTCTCCTTCCCTACATCCATATCTACCCCCATCCCCCCTTTGTCAATCTCCTTCCCTCCCGTCCCTGTGCTCTCTAATCGTGAGCCTTACTTATTGCTATTGCCAACGAAAATCCTGATTCCAAACTGAAGTCGCTTAAAATGAATGGGTAATCAGTTGGGATCATTGGTACACGCCAATGGTCGGTTATCTTACTACTCAACAGAGCCAAATATTAACAGTACAACAAATGAAATTCATTTTGAGAACCAACTTCTTAAAACTGATAGTATATATGTTGACACATTATTATTAATTACAGTATTTCTAAGCTGGCCATTGCTAAAAATGTCCTCAGTCTTACTGAGGTACGTTGTTTGAGGTCTACCTCTTCCAAGTCTCCCATTCACACTTATCTTGTGAACTTGTTTATCTCGTTTCGTTCATCCACTATGTATGCTCAGACCACCTCAGCATACCTTTCTCAGTACTCGCCACTACATCTCCTTTTAGTCCACAGTATTCCTTGGTTCAAATGGCTCTGAGCACTATGGGACTTACATCTGAGGTCATCAGTCCCCTAGAACTTAGAACTACTTACATCTAACTAACCTAAGGACATCATACACATCCATGCCCGAGGCAGGATTCGAGCCTGCGACCGTAGCGGTCGCGCGGTTCCAGACTGAAGCGCCAAGAACCGCTCGGTCACACCGGCCGGCCAATATTCCTCAAAATTAACTTAATAAACTTTACTTACAGTTTCAAATCTTAATTAAACTGCAGAAATTGTGAATAAAACTCGATATTATACTTAATTGCGACTTTAATTATTGTCAAAATTAAACTTTAAGGTATCCATAAAATTAAATTAGGACAATGACTAACAGAAACGATAATGGGAACAATTTCTTTTTTAGGCGCGATTTCAAGTTCTAATAAATAAGACGATTTCTAACTTTACTCTCTATAAGGCTCATGCTTGAAAATGATTGGACGCAAGGAAAGAACAGCAAAGGATATTTTTTAAGCTGACTACACAATGAGAAATGCTATTACAGGTGGTAAAAACTTTTATCTCTTCCTTCTTCAGGTCTTTCAAAGCAGACCATTTGTGCTGTGCAATGAGTTCCTAGTAGTTTTTCTCCAGTATTTCTATATCAGCACAAAGACGTTGAATCTTCAAGCTCCACAATTTTTTTTTAATCCACCAACTGCATTTCAAAAATTGCCATGTTACTATCAAAGAGAAAAATTTAATTCTGTTACAATAGCATGAAGAGATTTTTTTAAGAAAAGACAGCGTCGCTTTGCTGCTTATGAATTCCTGAAACCTATTTGGAAAGCTTCCTTCGAACTCAAAAACGTAGTTTTGAAACAGCGAACGCCAGTATCAGAATTATTTTATTGGAGGCATAAAAGCAAACTTGGAAAGTGAATCACAGTTACTCTCTAAGAGACTTGAGCAAAAAGGTTAATTTGTCTCTGAACTTCATCTGACATCGAAAGATTTAGTTCTTTTCCCCCGCAGTTTACGATTAAGCAGCTTGCTATGGGACGTAACGTCTACCATGAAAGAAAGTTTTTGGATTAACTGATCATTCATTAATTCTGGATGGTCAACTACCTTCTCAAGGTGAAATAGCCAGTAAAAGATCTTGGTTCTCATTCTCCACTTAAACCAAGGATTCTTCACACTGGCGTGATTAAGCGCTATAGGTATAATGGAGCCGACAATCTTTGTAGTGTCCCTTTTGCGATGTTTAAGAATAATGCGTGTGAAGTGTGTACAAAAATATTGAATAAGACCAAACAGACCAGACTGAAAATCAATTGGGAAAAAAATATAAAATTATTTACAAAAAATATAACGTCGATACTACGGCAGGGAAAGACAATAACAATGATAAACAATATCGCACTAAAGAATAGGTTGAAACAAAACATTTTTATTTTTATGTAACTATAGAACATGGAAAAGATAATTTATTACTCGCTCCTCTGCTGTTTCTGATTTTCATGTTACTCTTCTTAGATAGATATTGTGTGTAGCGTTGAGCGCTAGCAGATGTTCGTTTTGTTCTTTCGGCTAGACGATAAAAAAGGGGTATATCAAGTTATTGATGGAAATATATGTGTAAAAGTGAGTTCATTGTATTATTTCAATAACATGCCAGCCACTAATCGCAATGTTTTAATTGAAAAGAGGGAATAATTAGTATTTTTCAGCAATCAAGAAGACGAAAGCAGTGATTGCTGACTGGCAACAATTTACCGCCACTACGCGGCGGACTTAACATTAACTTTTCTTACACCTTTCCACAAGAGCAGAAGTGATGAAATCATTTTAAAACATTATTTAATTTAAATCTTAATAATTCCATCAGATAATTTTGCGAGAGTTCAAATACTTTCAGTTATACCATTTGTCGTAGATCTGTGAACTTTGGCCTTGACTGTATTTAAATGAAAACCAGTTATGATAATCTTGTAGGGAGCCTGGCGCTCATTTAAATTGAAAACAAACATTTATTTTGGCCTCCTCTAAGATACTCTGCTTCTAACTGTCTCACTTACGTAAAGAAAATAATTAATGCTAACCTCTTATCTTACGTGGTATCAAAAAGCATAAAACCAATATAGAATATTAAAAGAGAACCGTTAGATCTTGATCACAAATTCAACAACCTTCGGAACATTTTTCGGAAATGTCTGCGTAAAAAGCCCTTCTTGAGGAATGACGCAATGATAGGTATGTACCTCGAGTTTAATTTTTCGTTTAAAAGACCAAAAACCTCGTTTCTTGCTGTGGTCGTAATTTACACCCCGTTTGTTGAAGGTACGACTTGACGATACGCGTTGATATTTTGTGCTTATGGAAGTGTATGTGTGCACCCTCACATGTTATGTCGCGGGAGAACCACACTCAAGGGACCAAAGAGCCGCATGTGGCCTGCGAGCCGCCGTTTGCTGACCGCTGGCTCTTTGAAGATACAGTCATGTCACAAAATCTTACTAGCTGCGCAATACATTTCAATAACGCTCTCACTGTTATTTTTGTGCATTATTAATAATGTAGCTCGCACGAATGTGTGTATTATTGCTTTTCTATTGATATGTAGAATTGTTATTATGCAAAAGAAGTGCTGGAGGACATTGACAATGCCTACATCATCCTTCAAGTTATCGTATAATCGAAATTACTTTTTTTCTTTATTTAAATTTCCAAATGGTGCACACACAAGTAAAGTGCTTTTACTATATGTGCTTATAAAATTTTCATTGTAAGATAGCGTTTGGGGTCTGACGTGGTCATGGTCATAGCTGGTAATTCTCCTTCATCTCATCCTTCTTGTGCCAATCCAGGATTAGGCCTGTTAAAGCCTCACCTTCACTGTCTCGGCATTCGCACATTTCTTCCTCTAATAGGGTTTGTATTCCATTGCCATTCGAGGAATTATCTGAGGTGACATACGTAGTACATGCTCATTCCAATCCTTGTTTCTTTGAATTATTTTTTCACTTAATGACTTTACCCCTGTTCTTCCCTTATTTCTTCGTTCCTTGTTCTGTTTTCTCTTCTACATCCTTTCGCTGATGTAAGTAACTTCATTTATGATGTTAATTCTTTTGATATTAATGTTCATCTTTCTTCTCCATTTAGTACTGTAGGTACCATCACTTTATAAAATTTCAGTTGTGTTCTTCTTCTAGTTTTACTATACACTGTTGTTCTTACTGTGCCACATAAGTGTTGACGGGTAGTAACTTTTCTTGTCTGTCTCTTCTTCAAAAGTTATGTCACATTCTAGATACTGCACACCGGACACCTCTTATGTTACTGATGACAATCTAAGTCCTTATAGAGTCCTTTCTTAAAAAGGAAATTGTCTTTGTTTATGTTGTTGATATCTTCAGATTATAATTTAGGCTTACGTTGTTTAATCTACGTAAAGTTTTGCAATTTGTCTTCACTGCCCTGTACAATTACTTGGTTGTCAGCAAAAACCATTGTATTTCGAAATTTTCCCTGGCCCTGTACTTATACCTGAGGTATACTGTCCATCATCCATTCCCTGACCAGTTCGTCGATGTAGACTTAGCAGTACTTCAGCAACCTTGTTCAGCCTTGCCTTCTTCCTCTCTGATTTATATTCATTTCTGGTATTAGCTCTTTGTCGATATGTGTTCTAATAAACTATTGTATAAACTTTGGCGTACTTTCAAAATATGTCCAGCGAAACCTCTTTAATTCAATAGCGATCAGAGCTTTTTTTCTGTGGATCCGGTCAAGTGCTTTCGCAAAGGGTAACTAAGAAGAGTACTTGAATAGTAAACGCCGACGGCCGCTTTGCAAACGATACGTCGTTATCTGCACCCGCTTCAATAAATTCTAGTTGAAGCATCGATGCTATGGTTAGGCACTGTGTTTTGCCGATCCCTTGTTGTAAGTTGGGCTGCATACATGGCACACTTGTGGTGAGATGAAGATAAACTGAGAGAACAAACACGAATTATTATCCGAACTGTACTGTCTCACCTTTTTGCTTTCGTGGCTGCCACTAGACTATTAGAATAAGGTGCAATCAAGGATATACATACATCAAATAATTCGTAATGCGACATTACCGTCCTTCGGTATTAAAAACCACTACAATAATCACAAGCTGCGTCATGATCGCGAATTGAACAGTGACCCGAAAATAGAATAAATTTCCTCTACTTCACATCTGTGGTCACAAATTTTTATGTCATCAGACTACCGGTTCCGGTATATAATGAACATCTTTAGATATGGTTTATAATAACATCTCCTAATATACTGGAGCCATTGTGGCATCATCGAAAGCTAAACACAAAATTAGCGTCAGCATCGCCAAACATATGTAAATAATGGTATACACAAGAGTCATCTTGTCGGCAGCACTACTGTTCAAAACGTTTGCTTTTCCAATTATAGTGAAAATGCACGGTACTCTACTCTGTTTTTAATGGTCAGTGTACCCTCTGTCGTGTTCAGTGTTTTTCCAATTTCTTTGTGTCTAGCGTTCAAGTGTTTCTCGGGTGTTTTTAACTGTGCTGTCTGTCCATGTTTACATCACTGTTTGCAAAACGATTCATGAAGGCAGCATTATGTTATTTATATTTCTTCCATTTACGTCACCTTTTCAATTACTTTAAATTCTTGATACATCTGTCTCCTCCTTTTTTGTTTTTAGCATCTACGTTAGCATTACCTTCAACTGCAAAAGTGCGAGTTACTTGTACCACTGTCAGCCGCCCCCCCCCCACCCCCCCTTTCCCCAGGGTACATGATGCGGGGGAGAATGAAGTAACAATAAAGAAAAACAAATTACTGTCATCACTTATACACCATGTAAACCTAATACACGCTTTACCGTGTATATTCTTTTTCTATTCCATATCACCCAATTATATACTTTAAGAATATGTGTACGCCTACGGTAGCGACATCTGTCGAGTTTGCGACACAAACTTTTAGTGGCTACTGTACGGCAGTTTGTTATGAAGAATAGCGCTGTTAACAAGATGACCCCACTATATGCGGTGTTTCATTTATGCTTGTGACGATGCTGAGATGATTTGGTGTTTATCTTTTGATGATGGCGCCATGGCTCAGTTACATCACGATGTACTTTTAAGACAGTTATGCCTCGTCATAGTTAAAGCGAATAATTTTCACATGTATGTCAGTAATACTTTTCATTATGGCCTATTTTATTGTTTCAAGCTGTAGAGAACGCAATACCTGTAGAGGGCGTATCAAAAAGAATCATCTGACTTGGAACGTCTATATTTCTGAAACTAATAAACATATACAACGAATTTTGCTTTTTCTGGTAAACGGGAAACTCAAAAAAGTTTTTAATACCTTTTCATAGGTGTTCAGTATGCCAACCTTGAGGGGCACGGCATATGTCAATGCAGTATGCAAGTTGTTCCCACACTGCAGCAAGCAGGTCTTGAGTTACAGACTCCACATTTGCTGTTATGCGATGTATCACATTATGGCAGTTCACCTTTCCAATTAAATGGAATGTTACCTCGTCACTAAACACTAAACTGTCATCCTCCACCTTGCTAAGAACCAAATTGCAGAACTCCACACGTTGTTGTTTGCCACCTTCACGAAGAGCTTGCAGTAGCTGAATTTTGTATGGTTTCATGATTAAACGTCGACGCAACACACGCCAGACGGACGTCGGGGGCGTGTTAGCTGTCCAGCTGCATGGCGAACGGATTTCTGCGGACAACTTGTGGAACTATGGTGGATGCGTTTGACATCCGTGTCAGACACTCGGGGACGGCCCGGCGATTTGCCTTTACACAAACAGCCTGTTTCTCGGGATTGTTCATGCCGTCTGTAATGGATCTGGGAGATCTGTTATTTTTTTACCGGATTTGTCGATACCAAATTGTAAATGTTTTCTTATATTTTTTGTCAGAATTTTTTTTATTTTAATTAGCCTTATTATATGTTAATTTACTTATATTTTTGTGAGTGAAAGCATATTGATTACTATTAGTAAATGTGTCGAAGAATAGCAAAGAGACTAATTACAAGTGGAAGCTTGTGTGTTGTGTAAAATGTCTTTGAAGCTGGAGTCGTCTTTGAGTATAGTCAGTCGACAGTTAACTCTTGGTGTGTGTTGACAGTAGAAGAATGTGCAGGTCGCCGTCATAAATAATTTTGAATTATGTTACTATATTTTTATACAAACTATAAGAAGAAACTACATTCGAAGAAATGGTATGTGAAGTACCAAAAATGAGCCAAACACATTGAACCAGGTCATTTCTGCAGCCGACATAGATGCATTGTGGAATCATACTTCCATTAGACAACTGAAGCCAAGACCAATACCGCCTCGTAAACATCTAACGGAAAAGTTACTGTCACGAAATATGCCAAATTTAAGTAAATAAAAAAAAGTGAGCATATTTCAACTTTGTGTATCAGCCGGGATAGCATATTTCAACTTTGTGTATCAGCCGGTATAGCATATTTCACGTCGAAGAAACCATTCCGAGGTATTCACCGTCAGTCACATTCGGTGATGGTAGTAACAAATCTCTCATGTATCCTATCTTCTTTTTATGTTCTTCTTAAAAAAAACAACAAAATTTATTTGTATTTCAACCTTAAATTATTGTTATTTTGAAAAGTATCATTCTTTGTAAATGTTTTAGATAAAACAAAAGGAAATAAAACTGTAAAAAGATGAAAAACGAAAATTGTAAGATGTACTACCTTTTTTAAACATCAGGTAACAAGTCTATAATTTGGCAATAAATAAATAAATAAATGCTGTCGTCTAATGCTCTGTGCTGTACCTAGCACGAGAGTCATGCTGAACAACTATTACTGACCAGCATTGCGCAAAACGCAGAACGCAAAACGAAGAACACAAAACGTTTTCTGTTGTCTCGACACCATTTTTACTAGAACTTGTAAGTAGGCTGTTTTATGTTGGTAACGGCACGTAGCGCTCTGTATGAAAATCACTAACTGTGTTGTGTGCAGCCTGTGGCTGGTTGGACTCATTGTTGGAATATTCGCTTGTGTAGTGTTGGGCAGTTGGATGGGAACAGCGCGTAGCGTTGCGCAGTTGGAGGTGAGCCGCCAGCAGTGGTGGATGTGGGGAGAGAGATGCCAGAGTTTTGAGAGGTTACTATGAGCGGACGATATGGACGTCTGTCCGCCAGAAAAAGGAAATTTTTGAAGATGGATGCCATGAATTGATGCATATTTGTATGATAAGTTTTGAACACTATTAAGGTAAATACATTGTTTGTTCTCTATCAAAATCTTTCATTTGCTAACTATGCCTATGCGTAGTTAGTGCCTTCAGTAGTTAGAATCTTTTATTTATCTGGCAGTATTGGCGCTCGCTATATTGCAGTAGTTCGAGTAACGAAGCTTTTTGTGAGGTAAGTGATTCATGAAAGGCATAGGTTATTGTTAGTCAGGGCCATTCTTTTGTAAGGATTTTTGAAAGTCAGATTGTGTTGCGCTAAAAATGTTGTGTGTCAGTTTAGTAATGATCAGAATAAGTAAAGAGAAAACCGTTTGAGTACGTTGAGTTTTGCTCAGCTGTTTGAAAATCAAATAACGTAGAGGTTTTCCAGCACTGTCATTTAAAAATTTCCTAAGGGATTGTTTCAAATTTGTCTTTTGAAATTGAACATTAATTACTCACTGCATCGTTTCTGTTTTCATCGTAACGTAGAAGTTTACCAGTACAGTCACTCATAATTTTTCTAAGGGTTCGTTCAAACTCAAATGGTTGCTGCTACTGAGAACCATGTAAAACTCGAGAGTTCGCTCTTTCCAACAGAATGTTGTTCGAGCACATCTCTCAAATAACATAATAGTTATGATTTTTTAAAAACCGGATGATTCTTTTTGATGCATCCTGTAATTTTTTTCCCATGTTTTGCTGCAGATTTGAAGATGGTCATTACTAACCGAAAGCGTTAGTCTGAGGACCTAACATTTTGTGATCATAGACGGAAATAAACAAAATTATTACACACTCCCTGGATTGTGGAACTGGACTATTATTTAGACGCTGGTGGCCACGCAGGGGCGACGTGGCGTGGTGTTAGCAGCAGCCGAGAATACGCGCTGGCGGCTGCACACAGAAAGGACCGGCTGCAGAAATAGGCGCGTGATCGATGGCTACCCGAGGATGATCAATCGCCACGCTTCGCTCCGCCACGCTCCACTCCGGATGGCCGTCCCCGCCGCTCGCCTGCCAGGAACGATGAACCCACCTGAGCCGGCGTCAGCTGCGATATTCAGAGGGGCAGCTTACCGAAAGAGGCTTACCCGCCACCAGCACTCGACTCATTAGGTAAAGCAGCAGCTGTCTTCCACGCACGTGCAGATCCTCCAGCGCCAATGTCTTCGCTTTTTATGTCACACCGCATCCATCTGTATCAACGTACATAAGCCGCAAGTGACCGTGCAGTGCATGAAGCAAAGTGTCTTCAATAACGAGAAGTGTGAGGTCATCCACATGAGTACTAAAAGGAACTCAAACTTCGGTTACACGATAAATCAGTCTAAACTAAAAGCCGTAAATTCAACTAAATACCTAGGTATTACAATTATGAACAACTCAATTTGGAAAGAACACACAGGAAATGTTGTCAAATGGTTCAAATGGCTCTGAGCACTATGGGACTTAACATCTGTGGTCATCAGTCCCCTAGAACTTAGAACTACTTAAACCTAACTAACCTAAGGACATCACACACATCCATGCCCGAGGCAGGATTCGAACCTGCGACCGTAGCAGTCGAAATGTTGTCGGGAAGGCTATCCAAAGACTGCGTTTTATTGGCAGAACACTTAGAAAATGTAACAGATCTACTAAGGAGACTGCCTACACTACGCTTGTCCGTCCTCTTTTAGAATACTGCTGCGCCGTGTGGGATCCTTACCAGGTAGGACTGACGGAGTACATCGAAAAAGTTCAAAAGGCAGCATGTTTTGTATTATCACGAAATATGGAAGCGATTGTCACAGAAATGATACAGGATTTGGGCTGGAAATCATTAAAAGAAAGGCGTTTTCCGTTGCGACGGAATCTTCTCACGAAATTCCAATCACCAACTTTCTCCTCCGAAAGCGAAAATATTTTGTTGACTGTGACCTACATAGGGAGGAACTATCACCGTGATAAAATAAGGGAAATCAGAGCTCGTATGGAAAGATATAGCTGTTCATTCTTCCCGCGCGCTATACGAGATTGGAATAGTAGAGAATTGTGAAGATGGTTCGATGAACCCTCTGCCAGGCACTTAAATGTGATTTGCAGAGTATCCATGTAGATGTAGATGTATCTTGTACAAATACTAACGGTTTTCTGCCGTATTAAATTTGCGAATTGAGCGAGCGAAAAAAAGGCTGTTGAAGACCTCAGTAAGTGCTGTCATCTCCCTTATTTTATTCTCTTGGCGACTTCTCGAAATTTAATAGCGATACCGTTGTCTTCGATTATACTCTAAATTTAGCTAACAGGATTTCGCGAGAAACTCGTCGCTGTCTTACCACGGTTCCTACATACTGTGTGATTCAGGGTATCCTGACATCTGTTTGCTGCCCACCCTTCTCGTTTAGGGCGGTTTGAACTCTGCTGGGGACAGTGAGGCGCCTGTACATCTAAGGAGGAATGGGAGCCCATTCTTCATCAAGAGCCGAAACCAGAGAGAGTGGTGTTATTGGACTCTGGGGTGTGGGGAAAGTCGACGTTGTAACTCATCCCAAAGGTGTTTCATTGTATCCAAACGAGTCTCTGAGCAGGCCAGACTATTTTGGGAAAGTTACTGATCACAAAAATTGGCCTTACAATGCTGCCCCTCATGACATGGTGCATAGTTAAGGTGATACCAGATACTCGTAATTAAAGTACATCTACTCACAGGGCCCCAATTGGGCTGTAAATACAAGGTGACAATAATTGAACTATATGAAAAACGTAAATTAGTTATAAACTACAGCGTGCACAGACTTTATTCAACTTGTAAACGTCACTACAGATATTCGAATTTAGATTATGGCATGTTCGATATACCTGCCATGATTGGCGTTGATAGCAAAATTCTGCATGAACCGCTGAATTGTCGGAACATCGATGCTATCAGTTGCCTCGTGAATGGCTGTTTCAGTTCAGCAATAGTTTTGGGATTATTGCTGTACCTTCGTTTCTAATGTAGCCCCACAAACAGGAGTCTCATGTGTTCAGATCCGGAGAATATGGCGGCCAATCGAGGTCCATCGCAATGGCCTCTTGGTACTCCATAGCCAGAATGCGGTACTATTGTGGTAGGCGTGGGCTTCGTGAATATCTTGGCTACAATAATGCGTTCACTATGCTGTTAATAGTAGCTTTCCCGCACTCCTACTTTTTTGTTCATTATTAAACGTACTCCTGCATTACCCCAATTTGATTTTGTGTTTATAACCCTGTATTCAACATATCGGAAGTCTTGTTTTTCCTGCCCCCGAAATTCACTAATTCCCACTATATATAATTTTCCATTTCCTTTTTAAAAATGTTCTAACCTACCTACCTGATTAAGCGATCTGACAATCCACGTTCCAATACGTAGAACGTCAGTTTTGTTTCTTCTGATAACGACATCCTACTGAGTAGTCCCCGTCCGGAGGTACGAATGGGGGACTATTTTACCTCCGGAGTATTTTACCCAAGAGGATGCCATCATCATTTAACCATACAGTAAAGCTGCATGCCCTAGGCATAAATTACGGCTGTAGTTTCCCCTTGTTTTCAACCGTTCGCAGTACCATTACTGCAAGGCCGTTTTGGTTGATGTTACAAGCTCAGTTCAGTCAGTCATCCAGGCTGTTGCCCCTGCAACTACTTAAAAGGCTGCTGCCCTTCTTCAGGAACTACTCGTTTGTCTGGCCTATCAACAGATACCCTTCATTGTCGCTGCACCTACGGTACGTCTATCGGTATCGCTGAGGCACTCAAGCCACCCCACCAACGGCAAGGTCCACGGTTCATGGGGGATATCGTGCCAAATACTGTCCAATAAGCGAATTAGATCGTCAAAAATCCGATTTGGCTGGTCGGCCCTGTCCAACGATCTGAACTACGGAGAGATCTGGTGACTTTGCTGGCCAAGGTACGGTTTGATAAGCATGGAATCAAGCAGTACAAATTCTCGCCGTGTGATGAAATGTAAGACCAGGATGGCTTTCCATGATGGACAACGGAACAGTGCGTAGAATATCGTTGACGTACCGCTGTGCTGTAACGGTGCCGCGGATGACAACAAAAGGGGTCCTAATGGTTCAAATGGCTCTGAGCACTATGGGATTTAACATCTGAGGTCATCAGTCCCCTAGAACTTAGTACTTAAACCTAACTAACCTAAGGACATCACACACATCCATGCCCGAGGCAGGATTTGAACCGTAGCGGTCGCGCGGTTCCAGACTGAAGCGCCTACAACCGCTCGGTCACCCTGGCCGGCCAAAAGGGGTCCTGCTATGTAAAGAAATAGCACCCCAGACCATCAGTCCTGACTGTTAGATCGTTTGGCAACGACAGTCAACTTTGTATCCTACTGCTGTCAGCAACATGTCTGCTCTTGGAATCTCATTGATTGGTAGTGTTGTCTTCAGTGATGAGTCCCGCTTCGAACTGCGCCCCGATGGCCAGTGATCTTGTCTGGAGGCTTCCACCCCTTGTGTTCGTGCTTGCCAAATCCTACTTATGCCAGAATGATCGCCGATCTCACCCCAATTACGAACGTTTCGATCCTTCCAACCAGCTCGGGACTTTGCTGATCTAACGTGTGAATTGGAAAAACGTTTGGCATGATATCCATCAGGAATACATCCAGCAACTCTCTCAATGCCAAGCTGAATAACTGCTTGCATAAGGTCCAGAGGAGGATTTGCTCACTTTGTGTTCTCTTGAATAAGTAATTAATTTTTTCTGAAATTGTAATCATTTTTTGTCTGCCTGTAGATGTACATATCATCAATCGATTTGCGCCCCATTCGGATAATTCTTTCGTGTTGAGGTGTCTTTTTTTGTCTGAGTTATTTGCACAGTCATTATAAATTCGCCATCAGAAATTTTCAGAACTATCTGTATGGAGTTAGGACTCTGTATAGGATTAGGAGATATTATCCTATAATTTTTAGTTCGATAAAAAGAACGTGCAAGATTCAAAATTTGTTTTATTTAAATGATTATTTTCTGCTCTTTAGCCTTGCGCGTGAAATTTTTGAATCGATTTCAAGCACCTTGATTAGATTATAAAAGAGACATTCGAACAATTTCAGGGTTACTGAAGTTTTCCATCATCTGAGTCAGTGAACATGTTGCTTGCTCCTATGTATATACAGCTGGAAGTCCTTGAAGGTAAGAATTAGGGAGAATAAAGCTCAGACAGAGTTATACCAGAAAGCGTTCTTCTTGCGAAGTATTCGCTACGGGAGTAGGAAAAGGGGGGAATAACAGTGGTAGACGAAGTATGTTTCGCCATACACCAGACGAGAGAGTGAGTTAATACTGCATTGTCATCAGTAATGAGGTACGCTGAAAGTTTCTAGTCTCTAGCCTACCACGTAATAAGTTTAAAATCAAGTGCAAAATTTCTATCATCTCATTGACTGGTAGTGTTGTCTTCAGTGATGAGACCCACTTCGAATTGCACCCCGATGGCCAGTGATCTTGTCTGGAGAACACAGAGAAGAAAGCGACCTAATAAAATAATTTTAAAAATGTAAGTCGGCACTGGATCACTTCTCATGATCGTAAAAAGTTCATCGCTGTTGATTTCGATGACTGCTGACACACATTCAAAAAGCCCATCAAACCGAGACAACTAGGTGTGCGGTTGTGTCGGGCCAATCGAGATGATATCTACAGTTGCCTAATCGCCATGGAAGAATGCTGGGAGTATCAGTATATTTCCGAAACGAAGGAGCTAAGAAGGCAGTGGAAACATTGGATTCACCACTGCCGAAAGAGGTGAAGACTCGACCGTAATCGGACTAGGTGATGCTGTTTATGCAAGAGATTTTGCTCTTAAGGAGGTGAGCCATAACTCCTGACGAGATTACACGGAATTGTGAAGATTGGGGAGGGTGTGGGGTTATTTTAGGGCACAACAACAACTTAGGTCGTAAACACTCATGTCATAGCCTTACAACACTAATATGTAAAAAGTTAAAAGCGACTACAAGTTAAGCCCAATCAATGGAAGAAAAGAAAGCTGAAACAAGGACTTACCCTTTGAGCCCCTTGGAGAAAGGTCCACAAAATACGTCGCAGAGACAGCGGAGATCCCTAACCAAAGATTAAAGGTCCTTCACCATGTTATTAGGACGGATAAAAAATCAAGATGAAGCCTCGTCTGAGGTTGCAGATGCTGAAGATGACAAGATGAAGCGTCATGGATGGTTGTGGGAAGCTGTCAAGAAAAAGCATCAGATGACGTTAAAGTAGGCTGCCAAGACGAAGCATCAAGCAATGTTACCGAAGTCTGTCAAGGTGAAGCAGTGAACGA
Source organism: Schistocerca serialis cubense (assembly GCF_023864345.2). Taxonomy (NCBI): domain Eukaryota; kingdom Metazoa; phylum Arthropoda; class Insecta; order Orthoptera; family Acrididae; genus Schistocerca; species Schistocerca serialis. Next base: position 319,097,310 of record NC_064645.1, on the reverse strand, counting down.
GGTTACTGGGTGGTGTCGAGACAAACAAGACGAAGCATCATGTGAGGTTATGGGAAGCTGACAATATGAACCATCATGTAAGTTCACGAAAGGCTGTCGAGATGAGGCATCATACAAGGCTATGGGAAGCTGTCCCCGATAGCTGAATGATCAGCGTGACGGACTGCCGTCCTAAGGGGCCCAGGTTCGATTCCAGGGTGGGTCGGGGATTTTCTCCGCTAAGGGACTGAGTGTTGTGTTGTCTTCATCATCATTTCATCCCCAGCAGGTGCGCAAGTCACCCAATGTGACGTCGCCAAATGTGGCACCACGGCGGCCGGACCCGCCCCGTAAAGGGCCTCCCGGCCAATGACGCCAAACGCTCATTTCCATTTCCATGGGAAGCTGTTAAGATAAAGCAATATGCAAGATAATGGGTAGGCGTCAAGAAGAAGCATAGTTATTATTATGCGAGGCTGAAAAAACGAAGCATCACACAAGATAATGGGAATGCGTCAAGACGAAACATCGTCTGAGGTTACAGGAAGTTGTCAAGAAAAAGCACCATACAGAGTTATGAGAAACCGCCAGGATGAAGCATCAAGTGAGGTTAAGGCAAGCTCTCAAGATGGAGCATTCGGAGTCGTTACAGGTGGCTGTTAGGATGAAACATTGTGATGTGTCCAAGGAGGTGCTTTTGCTTGTGACAATGCTGTAGTTCATGCGGTTTCTTTGGGGTGTAAAATATTGCCCTGATGTGGCAACTAGCGACTTTTCCCCCTTCCTTCAGATGAAGAAATGATTGCGTGGCAGGCTTCTGCAGAACAACAAGATGGAAGATTTCCTGTAGAGCCAAAATGCTAACTATCGCAGCCAAGCTCTATTCCGTGTCTTCGATCGTTGCGAAAATGTGTTGAATTTAAAGCTATGCATCAGGAACAAGGTTGACAACATCATTAAGTTTCCTGTCTGCAGTTTGCGTTTTATTAAGAAATTGTGATAAAACTTCTGAATAGTTTATTGATAAGGTGAGACATGTATACAATAACTCCATGTACCTTGCAAATAGTTAAATGGCAGTCATAGTATCGTTAATTAATTGCTTCACCATTGAATGTTTGTTCTGTTGTGTAAGAGCTATTCATTAAGTTCCATGTTTATTTCAGTTTTTACTTTTATTCGCAAAGTGGAGTCTTTTTTTCCTTTTTCTCCCAATTAACGTTAAAGTCTCTGATTGGTCAAATCGGTGTATGCAGAGCAAGGGCAGCTCTCTGAACTTCGAACGCCATGCTCCAGCTCGTGATTGGCTTGTGCTAAAGTGGGGGAAGTCTAAGATGTAAATGGACTTTTGCTACCAAGCCGAGGAGAAAGCGGGCAGAAAGAGAAGCACTCTCTCTTGTACTGGCACTTCGCTAGTAAAGAACTGCAGGTCTCCATCTAAATGGTGAGATTTGTGTCCTTTGCTAATGTGCCACTTAGAGCCTGTGCCAGCCACCTTCTGCACCATCAGAGGTACTGCTTCTAGTATCACGCACACAATGAGTCGGCTGTCTAAACATTTGACATACTCCATCACGCACAGTCGTGGTACGGAGTCAAATTGATTTCGGTGACCAGCAGAGGGGTCCATCTGCACACTGCATCCACCGGTGTTTCAGAGGCTCATAGGAAAGTACCTGCATTCCGAATTAACTGAACACAAGACCGTGGGCCGTGCGGGATTAGCCGAGCGGTCTGGGCGCTGCAGTCATGGACTGTGCAGCTGGTACCGGCAGAGGTTCGAGTCCTCCCTTGGGCATGGGTGTGTGTGTTTGTGCTTAGGATTATTTAGGGTGAGTAGTGTGTAAGCTTAGGGACTGATGACCTTAGTAGAGTCCCATAGAATTTCACACACTTTTTTTTTTGTTTTTTGGAACAAGCCCGTGTTCTTGCATTTTTCGGGCGCGCGCCATTAATAACAGATTGGTGCCGTCCATGACTTCAGTCGCCGAATGCATCGTGGTGTGATGCCCTGACCACCACAGGCTGAAGTATTTGCTGCTACGGTGTAGGGCTCCAATATATGTTTCTCAGCACCCTGTTCTTTCGAACAATATTTTTTCTTTTTGGAATGGTAAAATATAGATGATTGATGATGGCGTAGTTTTGTGCCATAACCCAGATACATATGTATGAAGTCAGATAACGCGATTAGTTTTCCGGTTACTGTCGTGCGTCGATCCCCAGCTGATCACTTTGTCCACCATAGACCCCATATTAGTGAAAATATTTGTCAAATAAAAATGTTTGTGTGACGTTTCTTTTGTCATTTTTGTAGTCTTGTGATGTTAAGGATGAATTAACCTATTGTCATTTAGATCACAACTTCTCCCTGAGTTCTGATTAACAGTACCTTCCCATTTTATTACTAAAGTCTAGATTTTGAACGTTAGTAGAAGGCTTTCAAGTTTTTGCGCACACTCCCACAACATCCGTCGGTGATCCCTTCTCTGAGTTGGCCGCCAGCCCCTTCTGGTGCGCCCACCTGCGTTGCGCGCCGTTGTCATGTGGTCAACTTGTAGGAGCTGACAGCAACAAGGAAACGAAACCGGCACCTTTCACGTGATAGTCAGAGGAGCTTAATGCTCTTCCGGATAATTTAATTTCTTTACGGTACATTTACAATTGGGTTGTTACAGCGAAGGTGGACTGAGTTCAGGGGCATGTTTAGATATTCACTTTACTGGGAAGTACTTTAATCATCTGTGGATTCATAAAAATTTGAGGTAACATCAGAGGTCTCCGAGGATACAGTCGACATTGTAGTTAAAATTTTATGACTGGAGCTCGTATTTATGCATATTTACCGAAAAAGATCAAAAAGTAACGGAAGCTAGGTCACTTTAACCCTCTGCTTAACAGAAAATCTGTATCACTTTACCTACCAGTTGACACTCAGGCAAATGTTGTTTAAACTGACATAAACAGACTATTTTTACTGCGTATGACGTGAACCAGCTATGAAGTACAAATACTTGTAAAATAATTTTAGTTATTTAAAGATTACATTTAAAGAAGCAAAATTTTGCATAATTTTACTGGTGGCTTTTTAAGGATTCTCATTCTGCACCAAGTGGTTTTATAATGTAATTCCTACTGCAAATTTGCGCAGGATGCACAGACAACTGCAGACGTTATGAAGTTCCAGCATACAGAATGTTACGACAATACAGATCTAGTGATCTTATAACATGCAACTTGACTTTTTCTTCCATTCTTCTCTACACAATATGCTCATCTCCTTAGCTGCAGGTTTCGCTGCCCTCCATGGATCTGGTAACAGTAATGAATTCATTGACTACCCCAGCTAGTTGCTTTCCCAACTTCGTGATGGAAGTCCGATGGCTCATTTTTTTATTGGTAGCCAGCATCATCCGAATCATGTGTGCACTCCTTACACTTAAAACGACCATGCTGAAGAAAACTACCATTGATCAACGAGTTGTCTCCCTTTTCACACTGTAGCGTCGCGTCTTCTGATTCATGGTGTCAGCGAAACATCTTGTGGCGTTGCACGTTACTGTAACTTCAGGATTCTTTACTTCTGATGGTGATACCATTGTCTGGTCTGACTGAAGATGGTAACAACTTCGTTCTTCTTAGGATCGTAAGAGACTATCACCACGTGTGGTTGAAAACCAAATAATGTGGACTGTAAGTCACGTCATTTCGGTAGGCAGCTCACCTTTGATTTTCGGATAGCAGCGACTAGTGTCAGTTCTTTTGACAGTAAGTAATGAGCTATATCAAGAAATATAAAACAATATTACTTCCAGATTTTTCAAGTTCAAAAATCACAGTGTTCAAATCAAATGGTTCAAATGGCCCTGAGCACTTAACTTCTGAGGTCATCAGTCCCCAGGACTCAGAACTACTTAAACCTAACTAACCTAAGGACATCACAGACATCCATGCCTGAGGCAGGATTCGAACCTGCGACCGTAGCAGTCGTGCGGTTCCAGACGCTAGCGCCTAGAGCCGCTCGGCTACTCCGGCCGGCCATGGTGTTCACAATATTCTCTAGTTGTCAAGTTTCATCTTCCAGCAGTAGCTTGTTGCACAAATTGCCTAGAACATCTGTATCTACAACGTTTTGATATCATATATTGTCGAAATGGACTGCGACCTCGAAATCTAACCAACAGTTGATTCACGGTTATGCACCATTATGGAATATAATCATGTCTCAGATTAGTTTCCTGCATATAAAAAACTTCTCTGATTGGTTCCAGTTTGACCCTTGACCTATGTTCACGCTGAGCGGCTGCCGTGTCAAACGGTCTAAGGCGCTGCAGTCATGGACTGTGCAGCTGGTACCGGCGGAGGTTCGAATCCTCCCTCGGGCGTGTGTGTGTGTGTGTGTGTGTGTGTGTGTGTGTGTGTGTGTGTGTGTGTGTGTGTGTGTGTGTGTGCGTGCGTGTGTGTGTTTAGGATAATTAAGGTTAAGAAGTGTGTAAGCTCAGGGACTGATGAGCTTATCAGTTAAGTCCCATAAGATTTCAAAGCGCAAGCATCTCTGAGGTTGCGAGATATAATTTCAATGAACAGTGGTAATTTCATTGAACAGTGATCAGCCATTTTTAACACTCCAGAACTGATTGACATCTTCATTTCTTGACTTGTAAACACCAGTCAGGACCATTTCATGCAAATCTAAGTCCAACCAATCCTCGTAGACGATTCGACCTCACTTTTTGTTCTACATACACACTTTCTCAATGAAGGATACGTGAAAGAACAACATAAAACAAGACTGTTCATTATCACAACTGCTAATCGAATACATCGTAGGTCCTGATCTTCTCTCAATACATCCTTTTCGTTCAGCCTACCTGATATTCCAGCCTGAGGGACTGTAGCCTATATTCCATTCCCATTGCGAGAAAACAATGTCACACTCAACAGAATTTGCACTGAACTGTTATTAGCCTTCTTTGTAAAGGGATTCTTCATGATCATCATCACTATCTTCTGTGGGTCTGAGTTTTCAGTGAAGTCTACCTCATTACCATCATTACTGGAGAGTTTAGCTTCACTAGGCGGGTCTTCAGAATCAGAAGACTGCTCGAACAAATCCCTTATTTCCTCATCTGACAGACTTCTTCTGTGTAGAATTTCATTTCGTAGACTGGACAACTTCTATGAAGTAATGCATCACAAGGAGGACAACAATAGCAAATGATTTAACAGACGCTACACAGGCAGACATCTGGTTAATTAAAAATTACTTCTAACCCCCCGGGCTTGCGTGGCCCATACGAGAGGAAACGCAAACCAGTTTTGTAACACAAAGCCATAGGTAAATTTTTATAATACATACATACGTACACACATACATGTAGGCGATCACGGACCCTGAAGATTATGCACCGACCTTACAATGTTCCTCCATAATGGCTATCCTGTGCCCTTTGGATCCAGTTCTCATAGACGCCCAACTGCTGAAAGTCATTCTGCTTAACACGGCCAACCTTCCCGTATCTTGGGGGCACAGTCCCGGAGTGGTACTTGCAATCCCGCGATGGAAGAACTAACAAAAAAGTCTCGGGGAACGCCTAATATGTCCGGCATTTCCCCTTTCCGGTAATTATCACATTCCACCAATCACATCTTACTTCCATATGTCATAGCAAGTACCAGTCAACTTATGAACACAGGGTCTGCGACTATGTGACTTAGCATTCGTCGTCAATTGCAAATGAAAGAGAAAGAAATAAAGCATAAGGTGAAAAGCGCCTGTACAGCTCCCGCGAAAAGTTTGCAGATTAGTCTGTTACGCGTGGGATGCGGAGGGGGGAAGTTATCTGGGTTTGCTTGGAACGGAAATGTGAGAGGGAAAATGCTAACATAGCCGTCAGCAAACCTACGGTTGCGCATTCCTCGTACCCTGCAGCGGCTATCGAATAAATTTCACACAACATGCATTCTTGAAAGGGAATTATAAAAGCTTTCATACTGAAATGCGGTATTTACTTGTAAAAAAGAAAATGAAACTGAGTTAAGGGTGTTGTAATACAACTTAATTAGCTTAAAAAAAGGACGAACACATTTGGATCACTGAGGTTGGCAGCAACCTGAAAAACAGGACCTTTGTCGCGAAACGATTGCTTCGAGTCTGAATTAGTCCGCGCTGTGACATGACATTGTTAACGTGTGTCTGTCTGTCTCGCTCAGTTTCGTGAAGTAATCTGCTTGTTTTAGTCAGCAACGCCGTGGAATGCGAAAAAGCGAAGCTCTAAATTCACGAAAGACTTGCAAACAGAGTTCTAATTTTTACAGAAGTGTTCAACAGGTTCTGAAGTATGGTGCAATATACGCAAAGGGGTGTTGTCCGTCTCTCACGGTAGCAAACGCTATATGACAAGATTAAAAAAGCGCTGAGCGCTGCAAGTACATCGTCAGCACTGTCATTTCCGTCGAAAAAAATACAGCGGTCAAGAACTTACAAGATCCGAAGGTTTGTGGGCTTTCTACACGGTAAGTCAGAAGCAAGAGTTCTAGCTCGATGGGGTACACTTCTAAATAAATTCAAGAAGTGTTTGGAAAGAAGTTTCGCTGCGGGAAAACTTAGTGCGAGGGAGCTGTACTGAGTACGATTGTGCGGTATTCTTTAGACAGAATTTAATGATGTGTCATTTATCTGTATATGTATAGATGTTTCAAACCAAAAACTCATCAAAAAATTTCGAATGCTAGTGCAGTACTTTCACCCTACAACTGGAATTAACGACAAAATATAAATATTTACCTGGAGAAACTGCAATACTCTTATATGATTTTTTAATGGACATTCTTGAAAAGCACGACCTTAAAGATAAAATAATTGGAATTTGTGCTGATAATGCCAATACAAATTTTGGTGGAGTTTAAGGTGAAGGATAATCTAATTTTTTCTTCAAACTTCAAGAGGACTTAGAAAGAGAAGTGGTCGGAGTCGGGTGCGCAGTACACAATGCTATACAAACATCAGCAGATTTGTTACAAGTGGACGTCGAATATGTGGTTACGAACATATATTCACTCTTTTATACATACACAGTGCGTGTAGAAGCTCTCAAAGATTTTTGTGAAGAGGCAGAGATGCAGTGCAAAAGAATTTGGGGATACTGTAAAACAAGATGGTTTGCACTTATTCCTGCAGTTGAAAGAATCTTGTAAAAGTGAGTACCATTGAAAGCTTACTTTTTATCGCAAGAAAAATGTCCAACTGTATTACATGCACTCTTCTCTAATGAGCGCTCGGAGCTGCGGCTGAAATTCGTACGTGTTCAAGCTGCATTATTTAACGATCTCGTGAAAATGATGAATGGAGACGAAATTAGCTCTATGAAAGTTTCTCACTTGTTTCTGGATCCGAGAAGCAAGTACACGAAACGCTTAGAGAACTATTATACTCCTCTGAACATAAATGAGTTAAAAAGGCTTGTGGAGAGAGGGCAAATTGACATAAATTATTGTACGGGGCATAGACATAACTTTCATCACAGCTGCATCCAGTACCTACAGAAATATATTCATCTGTACAGCGATTTTTTTGTCATCAGTCTACTGACTGGTTTGATGCGGCCCGCCACGAATTCCTTTCCTGTGCTAACCTCTACATCTCAGAGTAGCACTTGCAACCTACGTCCTCAATTATTTGCTTGACGTATTCCAATCTCTATCTTCCTCTACAGTTTTTGCCCTCTATAGCTCCCTCTAGTACCATGGAAGTCATTCCCTCATGTCTTAGCAGATCTCCTATCATCCTGTCCCTTCTCCTTATCGGTGTTTTCCACATATTCCTTTCCTCTCCGATTCTGCGTAGAACCCCCTCATTCCTTACCTTATCAGTCCACCTAATTTTCAACATTCGTCTATAGCACCACATCTCAAATGCTTCGATTGTCTTCTGTTCCGGTTTTCCCACAGTCCGTGTTTCACTACCATACAATGCTGTACTCCAGACGTACATCCTCAGAAATTTCTTCCTCAAATTAAGGCCGGTATTTGATATTAGTAGACTTCTTTTTTGCCATAGCGAGTCTGCTTTTGATGTCCTCCTTGCTCCGTCCGTCATTGGTTATTTTACTGCCTAGGTAGCAGAATTCTTTAACTTCATTGTCTTCGTGACCATCAATCCTGATGTTAAGTTTCTCGCTGTTCTCATTTCTACTACTTCTCATTACCTTCGTCTTTCTCAGATTTACTCTCAAACCATACTGTGTACTCATTAGACTGTTCATTCCGTTCAGCAGATCATTTAATTCTTCTTCACTTTCACTCAGGATAGCAATGTCATCAGCGAATCGTATCATTGATATTCTTTCACCACAGCGATATCGGAATATATAATTGGACTGAGCCAAAACAATGTCTGAAATGCGTGACGTAGAGCAGACTTAGAAACAGTTGATGGTGCAGATGTCTACGACGGCAACGATAACAGCAGAAGCTAACTTATTCAACGAAGTAAGCTACGCCTCACATTACGTGGACCACGGAGCAACGGTAGTTAGAGGTGTTCAAAAACTTAGTGAACGGCAAATATCACATAAAACTGTCTGACCATCGTCAGATATCTACTATGTTTACCAGGTACGAACGCAGGTACCAAACGAGTATTTTCATTGATGAATGCCATGTGGACTTAAATATAACTGTCACTTCAGGTTGAAACGCTACGTGCAATGCTCAATGTAAAATTTAGTATGGGAACTTGTGAAAATTTTTATGTAATTCTAAATCAAAACCGACAATTAATCAAAAATGTCACTCATATAAGAAATACGAATTTAAAAATTGACGAAAACGCTAGTAACGTACGTTTCATTTCTAATTTCAGCGCAATCCAGACAATCACTTATCGCCAGTCACCAGCAACACCCACAAAATGTCCCGCATTGAATTTTTGTAAAGCTGGTCGCTTTCCTTCTGCAGTTCACCCTCCCGTTGCTTCCTTGGTCTTCCAACTGGACGAGTTCTATCAGGTTTTCCCGTAAGCACAACTTAGATCAGGCACGTGTCTTGCTTCCTGGCAACGTGCCCTACCAGGCTGCTTCTCCGCGCTTTCATTTTCTGCACATGTTCGGCTGTTTCATTAGGTCGTACAGTTCCTGGTTCTTTCTACGTCTCCAGGTATTCTCTTCGAGGACTGGTTTAAAGATCTTTCTCATGATATTCCGTTCAAAGATCAGCAGGTTCTCTTCATCTTTTTTCTGTGGTGCTTACTGTTTCGGTCCCATATAACAACACAGGTAATATCGCTGCATTATAAGCTTTAAGTTTGGTTTTAACTGACAGATATTATGATGATATTATCTGCTTCAGACTGAAGTAAGGTTTAGACTCGTTGAAATTGGTCCAAAAAGATACCCATTATTCGGGAACACATTTTCAATAACTTGCCAGCAGCGATAAAAAGTTTAACTACCAATAAGTTCAGTTCAAGAGGAGCCTAAATGATTTATTATTGGTGGTCAACTCCTTCAACTCAACTGACTAATTTGTTAGTAGAAGTAACGCGGGTGGATGTGTGTGCGTTTGTGTGCGTTTTTACTAATAATATAAAATGCTGCGAATATTATCACAATCTGACCTCAGCACAAATTCAGTGCAGTAGAGCGATCATTGTAAATAAATGTTGTAAAATGATATTTCTATCTATTGTGTATTACCCCATAAATGAAAATATGTTTAAAAATTTTTTACTCATTCCACATCCACGACCATCATTCCACTTGTGGTCTATGGAAGGTACATTAGCATACTCGTAGTTGTTTTTGTTGTAAATACTTTTTGTGTATTATTGTTGTTCTGATATGTTCTACATCCTAGAGGACTCCTCACTATCGATCAGCTGGAACTGAAAGTACATCTAATCTAATAGATTGAATAATTTCTTGTTTTAGGTAATTACGCATCTTGAACGAGTTGCCAAGGTATTTGAAATGTTCAGCTCTGGTTACATTCCAAATTCCAGCCTGTAATCAGACATTAGTAGGGGCTTCCGTGGATAATTCTCGCATTTCAGTCTTCTCCATATTAATCCGGAGACCAGTCTTACTGGCTTTCTCTGTTAAGTCATCTACAGTTTCTGTCTTCTCTTTCTCTGACTCTGCTATGGCTGCAGTGTCGTCTGCGTATCTCAATAGCCATGTTCTTTCATTTATCTCTACCCCTTTACCTCTTTACCTTCATTTTCCGAATTACTTTCCCCAAGACCAACCTAAAAAGAAATGGTGAAATGGTACCACCTTGTCTCACACATAGTCTGATGTTGAATGTCTTGGATTGCTCTCTCTGATATTTCGCCTTGGCTTTTGTCTCTGTTGTACACATCTTCACCAAGTTATCTAACTTCCTCCATCAGTATAATAGAGCGCATAGTTAACTTAGAGTCCTGGCATCAAATCACAGTGATATGAGAACGAAAGCCAACAATCCAAAAGAAACAGTTCAATGACAAATGTGATCAAGCTGTGAAGGTGTGGGAGAGAGCTAGAGGAAACAGTCGTGGTGGATAGAAATTGTGCAGAAAAGCAGTGAGCACTGAAGAACATGAAAAGAGAAACAAAGAAGACTCTGAGGACAGAAGAAAGAAAGTTAATGACAAACATGATTAATAAAATAGAGGGGACAGAGACAATATTTGGCAGCAGAAAGAAATGAGACGTTACTTATTAATGATAAGGATGGAAATATGCTGACGAACATACAAAGAATTCTGGACAGATGGAGGAAATATTTGGAGCAGTTATTGACTGCTGAAATCCTCGAAATATCTTCCTAGAAGGAAGAAAAACAGAAGATGAAGAAACTTTTATAATTACTTTTTATAATCATCGCGAAATATGGGAAAGAGTGTCACAGAAATGATAGAGGATTTCTGCTGGACGTCAGGCGTTTTTCGTTGCGACGGAATCTTCTCTCGAAATTCCTATCACCAACTTTCTCCTCCGAATGCGAAAATATTTTGTTGACACTGACCTACATAGGGAGGAAAGATCACCACGATAAAATAAGGGAAATAAGAAAATAGAAATGGCTCTGAGCACTATGGGACTTAACTTCTGAGGTCATCAGTCCCCTAGAACTTAGAACTACTTAAACCTAACTAACCTAAGTACGTCACACACATCCATGCCTGAGGCAAGATTCGAACCAGCGACCGTAGAAGTCGCGTGGTTCCGGACTGAAGCACCTAGAACCACTCGGCCACAAAGACCGGCGGGAAATAAGAGCTCGTAAGGAAAGATAAAGGTGTTCATTCTTTCCGCGCGCTATACGAGATTGGAATAATAGAGAATTGAGAAGGTGGTTCGATGAACCCTCTGCTAGGCACTTAAATGTGATTTGCAGAGTATCCATGTAGATGTAGAATTGTTTTCCAAAATTCTTACTAACACGACAGGAAAGGTTCTAAAATTTATTAAAATAAACTGTATGGTTATTAATACAGAAGGTAATGGAAGTGACAGACGAACCTCTGAGGCACTACAGTAGTTAAAGGTTTAGCAGAGCAAAACTTACTTTGTTCCGTAATTGTATGAACATAAGGATTGCAATGGCGTGCTGCGCATCCGAGAGGAGACTGCCCGCGCACTGCTGCTGGCAGCACGCGCCGCTGGACGAAGTTGTTTCGTCGTGCGCGTGCGACACTGGTGCCTCCCTTTTCTTTTTTGTACAGCTCTCGCTAGCGGGCAACGGCTCGAGAGTGCTCTAGCGGCCGTAATTAGCATCTGATGTGCTGGAGCATCCATCAGCGGAGCGCGAAAGCCTCGCTGCCTCCGGAGGTACCGCGCCTCCTCGCCGAGGCGGAGGAACGCGACAAATCCGTTATACTGCGTTTTACGTGCGCGCCCGCCGCAGCTGTTCCCGCCCTCTGTGGCGCACGCTGGGTTCCGGGCGTGAGCCCCACGGAAACGTGCGCGTTCTGCCGTTTGCCTGGCGCTCCCGACCTTGTAATATCTCGACCGGCGCGCGATGCAATATGCTTCGCTCGTGCCAAACGGAACATCTTTGTCTCCTCTCTCTGTGCAATTCCGTCAAATGGGATCGCATCTACAAAAGAATATTTTTCATTAACAACTTCGTGCAGACAATAAGCAATCCTCTCACAATAAGTCCGAAAGATCCGTTGTATTCACTCGCCCTCAATAAAGCCAGAAATGCCGAGGGAGGGAGATAGAGAGAAAAAAAAATGTGCGTATGGCATTTTGGGCTCGGAGTACCCATTCGGGAAGTTCGGCCGCTTGATACGATTCTTTTTATTTCACGCCTCTTCAGCAACTTGCGGGTCGATAGCGATGAAACGATGAGGACAGTACGCACACCTACTCCCGGGCTCAGTTTGTCGACAACTGATATTTTGAAACAAAGCATAAGATGATTTTTGAAAAGAGGAAAGCAGTAAGCAGCCACTGTTGATAAGATATTTGTTCAAATGTGTATAAAATCTTATGGGACTTAACCGCTAAGGTCATCAGTCCCTAAGCTGACACACTACTTAACCTAAATTATCCTAAGGACAAACACACACACCCATGCCCGAGGGAGGACTCGAACCTCCGCCGGGACCATGCGCACAGTCCATGACTGTGGCGCGATAAGATATTTACTGACATAAATAACGGCGTTACCGGTTTCGAGCCGATAGGTTAATCTCCAGACGCTGGTCCACGTTTAGATTACATTTGTTGTTGTTTAGTTTTTGGCTGTGTTTCACCCATGCAGTGTATGTTCATTGGGGTGATGGTCCGCTACGGTAAAAAGCTATATGAGAAACGGCCTACTTTTAACTATCACTGTATCTAACAACGAACGAAAACGAAGTAAGGATATCTCTAAGGTAGAGCTATTTTACGTTACTTACGTCGAGATTCCTGCTTCTTTGTGTTGCACCGCTGACTGTATTGTCAAAATGGTAAAAGCATTAAAACACTTTTTTATTTATAAATATTCACATAATATATAGCATCACACATACATTTTTCGCCCGATGGACGATTATATACACAGATTATTTGGCGTGATGATAGTCGGATGGACCGAAATCGGAAACAATAATTCAAAAATAAAAAAAATATTGCGATTTGGACTGCTTTTTACTGATACTAGTGAAACCGGCAGTGGTTCGCAATTGTTAAATACGAATGAGAATTGGATATACGTCCTAAATTTCTTTCCCCTCTCTCTATCTGACCATCGCCTCATCTCCCGTCTCTCTGTGTTACCTTTTACCAACACTCGATGTCGCTTTGCTTCTCTTCCTGCTGCCCCCCCCCCCCCCCTCTCTCTCTGTCCTCTTACTCCTGTGTTTGATCGTGAACCATGTGTATTCTTATTTTAGCGACACCTTCACTGGTACTTGAAAGCGCTTTTTAATGAGTGGGTGGGTGGTTTACACGCCTTGCTACCGTAGTTGAAAGTGCTTGTAAGAAAGAAAACGAAACCGCACATTTTCGCAGCAGAGAATTTTCTTTCTCGCAGTGGGGCATACAAAGCTCCGCAGCGACCAAGAGTTGTTTTGCCTGCCCTTACGTATGGCTCTAACGCATGGGCCACGATTAGTATCACCAGGGTGCGGACGTTGCAGCGCCTGCAGAACAAGGTGCTCAGGTGGAGCCTGCACGCCCCGCCAAACACGAGAATTGTCACTCTCCACGAGGAAGCGGATATCATCCCCCTCAAGCCGACCATACGCAACAACGCGCGGCGACTCTATGAGAAAGTGGATGCCCTGCGGGACATTGTCCGTGGGTTTCGCCACGTTGGGTCCACACTTCCACGCCGCTGGCATCGACAACTGGTTCCCCTAACGATCCTAGAGGAATCGGATTCCGGCCATGGCTAACGATAGGCCTGGCACGGCCACCACGGATGCATCCTTTGGCGGGTCTAGCCCCCCAGTCTACGTCCAATACTTTTACTAACTACCTGCCCATGTTGGGCTAAATTTTTCTGCCTGTCTGATGTAGTACTGTCACCGTCGAAGGGTGGTACGGGACTCCAAGTCCCACCGCCACACCTCCAAAGTGTACTGCAGTGAGGCAGTCTCACTGCCCTGTGGATAAATTTAAAAAAATTAAGATAGTGTCGTAGTGTGCATATATTGGCAAAAGTCGAGTAAGAAACGTTCGCCGTTGTTGTTAACAACGCTTCTCCCCTCATATATTGCAGTAGTGGCCCATACATTAAAATAGATTAATGTGCATATCACTTCAGTGTGCGCGAGAGTATCCTGTAAAAGTTCGAAGTATATGAAGTGTTGGAGAGATTTGGTAACAATGCTTCACCATTACATATACATTAAAAATATAGAGCCTCTCTCTGTCCGAATATTCATCTGCGTATGGTGTAAAACTTTCAAGTAAGTCTCTCAAGAATTTTCTAGGGTTATGCTAACAACATTTCTGTTTTTATATTTAATATATATTTATAAATTATATACATTAGAAAATATATGGCCGATGTCCGTCCGATTCACTAGAGTATCGAGTAAAAATTTCAAGTAAATCAGTCAAGACCTTTTCGAGATTTTTTATAACATTTCCTCTCAATTCGAAGGTTCCTTACAGAATCGTGTAAAAATTGAAATGAATCGGGCGGTACTTTTCAATATTATTGGTAAAAACATTAAACGAGATTAAGTACGATCGTTGTGTTCCATAATGATGTGACAAACTTGACTTTACAACTCAGTCAAATACAGAACGAGACGCCCAACACTTTCCCTCTAACTGCATTTGATTCATGAAATGTATTGGTGTTTTTCCACATATACTAAAAGTGGCCAAGTGTGACACAAGCCAACCTCGCTTCGCCACACGCCGAAGAGCACACATGAGCGGCTGCGCGAGCTCGAATACCAAAAGATAGACCTCATTAATTTATTTCAGATTTATATTCATATGGAATATTAATCTCTTCGTTGCAGTTAACTCTAGTGCATTTAATTTGGTAATGTTAATTTTATTTCAGTGTCTTATAACTTAACACGCAGATCTCCCTCCGTGCTCCACATCCAGCCCCCCCCCCCCCCTCACTTTATCGGGGAATAAAGAAAATCATCAATTAAAATGTTAAATATTTGACATAAAGAATGTAAAATTTTTTTGGCTGAAAACGCTCTCATTAACAATCACTAGACGGTTAGTTTTACGGAAAGCTAGTTTTTTTTACGCATCTCAGTGTTTTTGATAGATAACTCCACCCCCGGTAGCTGAGTGGTCAGCGCGCCAGAATGTTAGTCCAAGGGCCCGGGTTCTATTCCCGGCTGGGTCGTAGATTTTCTCTTCTCAGGGACTGGGTGTTGTGTTGTCCTAACCATCATCATTTCATCCCCATCAACGCGCAAGTTGCCGAAGTGGCGTCAACTCGAAAGACTTGCACCTGGTGAACGGTCTACAAGATGGCAGGCCCTAGTCACACGACTTTTTTTTTTATTTAGATAGATTGGCAGATGGAAATCAACACGTCGCTGCTAAAGGAACAAAATCAACAGATGTAAGGGTAATTTCCAGAGTACCCCTAGCAAGTGCGATAGGACAGTTACTGTTTAGTGTGTGTATAAATTATCTATTACAAAGCGTCGGAAGCTCTTTAAGAATGACAGCAAATGATATGGCTGCCTTTAGGAATCCTCTGTCCGCCGGGAAAACAGGCAGTGTTAACAGCTGTAAAGTCTTTTGTTAATGCTTCCATCTCACTTTGAAAAATAACATTATTAATAAGCTTTCGCGCAAGCATATGTTGGTTCCCCGTCAGATCACGTAATATATGCAGTTTATATTTCCCATAAGCATCACATTCATTGTCAGAACGAATGGATTTCTATACTTAGCTATGATTGCCTCGGGTGTTGATCTTCGACATTCAAGAACGAAAATAAATGGAAGTTCCACAACGAACCTTTATACATTTCTTCCATTCTAGTTCCAGACCGCATGGACACTTTTATTTTTCCACTCTCTTTGCGGGAAACTGTTCCAAACGAGTTGATGTTTTTGGTGACCAGCTCTTTTGCCGTTTAGGGTTCCACTTCCTTGTACTTATTAACTAAAGCGGCGTATGCTTTTTTTTATTTTTGTATACTTGCTAGAAAAATTTGCGAGTCCTGCCTGTTCTTTCGCCATTACGTGCACTAAAGTAATAGTTGGAACCGTTGTCTTCACCGTGAGTAGACAGCCAGCGGAGCTGAGTTTGAGCGATTATTCTGACGCGCGTCTGCGTGCACAGACTGCTCTGCAATCTTACACGTAAACAGAGCTCCAGCCCGTTTGTCTTACACTGATTTAGGTTTTCCGTGATTTCCCTAGATCACTCCAGGCAAATTCCGGGATGGTTCCTTTGAAAGGGCACGGCCGACTTCCTTCCCTATCCTTCCCTAATCCGAACTTGTGCTCGGTCTCTAATGACCTCGTTGTCGACGGGACGTTAAACACCAATATCCTCCTCCTCCTCCCGTTTGTCTTTTGCGACTGTGTCAAACGTCTTTAAGTTCGTGCAAGACTGTCAAACTTCCATCCATACGTAATGTTTTATCTGACAAATTTGGCGTGATCATGCAACACCACTGACGACGTAAAAAAAAAGAAAAAGAAAAAACAGACGGTCTTGTCGAGAATTACTAACAGATAATAGAAGTTCACAAAAGTGTGATGAATGAATGTTCAGATTAATGACGAACGAACCAGTTCATGGAGAACTATTAGGTGATCAGTTTGAATAAATGAAGTCAAAGATTGAAAACAGTTCAACGGATGGTATACGTTTCACCGTCGACAGACTGAACTTGTGCCTTCCTGAAATTTCACGCTTTCTTTATCGAATTGTTACTGGTGATTTGGGGTGTAGAAAAGTGTGTGCTAAATGAGAGTTTTAACATAAGAACATAAAAAACAACAAATGGGAGTTACACTGATTCCGCTCACTAGGTGCGACAAGAATGCACATTAAGCATCGATAGTCACACAGAAACAACTAACGTAAGCTGTATGCAGCAGAAGAATTAATCTCTATCTGCTCACTAACGCCTTATGAATTTTCGTAGCTTTCAGGTTGGGTACGCTGGTCGTAATGTCCGAGTTAGCCCCAGATGGCAGATCTCTTCAGATGCAGACGCGATGAGGTGTGCGTTTCAACTTAACACGCATGGAGTTGCACCTATCTCAAGATTATGTTTAGTTTAACCATTCATGTCGCGTTTACAGTAATCCTAAGGTTTCAGTGAGAAGAAATTCATTCTGTTTTGTGCCATACGAGACTTTTCTAAACCAAAGTATCGCTAGGCCTGGTTTTTGGAGAAGGAACTATTCCAGTAATACGAAGAGATTTCGCAAAGTACGAGGGTGGTTTGAAAAGTTCTCGAAATCACCACGAGAGGTGAGCGCTAGCGCAAGTTGTTGTTCACGTGGTATTCATTGGACTATTTCCTGTAAACACGTGCCACGTAAGTGCTCTTGGAAGAGAGCTCTGGCGGTGACGTGGCTCTGTTGTTGTTCCAGCGTAGTGATTTGCGAAGATAGAAAAGTTCGAGATTCGAGCAGTGATTAAGTACTTCGCACAGAAAGGTATCAAAGCAAAGGACATTCATGCCGATTTCCAGAATACACCGGTGGACTCTGCTCCTTCATATTGAACTGTTGCCAAGTGAACAAAGGAATTTTAAATTGGTCGGGAGATCTTAGATGATGATCCACGCAGTGGTCGGCGAAGACGTGTCACTACTCCTGAAATCATTGCAAAAGTGCGCAAAATGGTCGTGGAGGATCGCCGATTGGAAGTGCGTGAAATTGCTCACTCTTGCCAGATTTAATCTGAAAAGGTATATCATATTTTAACTGAAGAATTATAAATGAAAAAATTTTCTGCAAGATTACTGCGACTCTTGACGCGCACCCGCACACATGCGATGTCGTCATGGCAAAATTACACGAACTAAGGTATGAACTGTTGCCACACCCGCCTTATTCACCTGATACGGCTCCGTCAGACTTCCATCTCTTCCCACAACTGAAAATTTTTCTTGGTGGACGAAGATTCAGTTAAAACGAAGAACTGATAGCCCGAATTGATAGCTATTATGCAGGCCTGGAGGAAACTTATTTTCGAGATGGGATCAAGGCACCGGAACATCGTTGGACCAAGTATATTAATCTACAAGAAAAACTCATTGAAAAATAAAAAAAAGGTTCAGTGATGTAGGTACTTTTTTGTGTTCTGTTCCAAGAACTTTTCAAACCGCCCCGGTAGGTTAGGGTACAGCGGGGTTATCACAATAAGTTTTAAGGGAAATTATTAATTGAATTTCCCTTTCACGCTTGTAGAAAAACTCCTGCATGTACAAGTATACTAAATACGACAGGTATTTGTGAGAGATTGTCCGAAATTTACATTATGATGTTATTCGATTTACCCTCTCGATATGCCAAAAATGCATTTGAGTACGGCTATTCGGATAGTGACCGGAGCTACTTGAATAATGTTAATTATGGACAGATACGCAATTAAATTACATCGATATTTAGCTGAAAACAGTGCTAATTGCTATTTAATGCTTATTAGGCATAATGATTGAATAATAATTTCACATTTATAGAAATTAAACTTCGTGAAATGCTCCTGTTCTAGTATAGATTAACACCACCACCCGTTTCGCAGTTTCTGCTGAAATACTTTGTGAAATGGTAACCCGAAGGTGATAACTGTTCCAAGCAACATCGCGATAAATTTCCTGCGGCACTGGCAAGACCTCTTTTGTTCTGCTCTTGCGCAACTGCTCTTGCTTTCGACAGACCCTTTTGTTTTCTTAAAGAAAGATGTTTTCTTTTGCAGAATGAAACACACCTGTCTTCTCTAGTTATATCTTTTCAGGGGTGTTTGTTGTTGTTCTGGACAGCTAGTTTGAAAGATGCATATTTCTGTGTGAGTCAAAACCCTCTTTTTCCCGAATGCATTATTCTATTGGCAAGAAACGTTTCCCAGTCCGTATGTTATATATTTGTAATTTCAGCAGTGTTACCACACGCGTATTTTATGGTAAAAGATTACTAAGTCCAATACCGATATATATTTTCTTTTGATAACGTCGGTACAAAGTCGTAAATGAAAGTACAAAAGTTTCACTTTCTTGTAATATAGTTCCCTTTAATCGCTGCTTCAACTGGCTCCTTCATCGACACCTCGTCCTATTCTGCGTTCTTTCCTTTTATGAGTCCTCATCATCTGAAGTAGATTAAGTAATAATTACAACAGCATTATAAAATATTTTGTAATTGCACTTTACCGCATATTCAATCAATTTTCCACTAGCTATTCTTAAAGCTCCGTTGTTACTTATCCATAAAACCACAAAGTACATTTAAAGGCTATCATGACTAATTCCCGTACACACCGAGAGATGGCAGCACCAGTCTCAATTTATTTCACGTCTTTCATTTCTAACAAACTGCAGGAAATCCCTAGCAAATAAGAAGTCAGTTTTACAAACCGTACACTGATCAGTTATCACTCAGTTACCTTTCACACTTTCAATCAATCTTGACTAAATTTCTGAAGTTGCAATAATAAATAGGCTTGTTGTCTGGACAGAAAAGGATCAGTCACATAATGGCGTTTCATCGCCGTTGATGTCACAGTGCACGTACAAATGCTTGCAGTATGTATATAGCCCACGATTCAATTAGCCCTTCTCTGCCTTACTTGTTATTATTGCAGGTCAAGTAACATTTACTGAATGCTGCACTACAGTGTGACATAAATATATGATACTTGATTCCAGCATAGTCATCAAGCATCTACGGTTAGAATATTCTACCCGTCGTTCAGTAACGACTGAAATCCACGATCAAGGAGCGTTTCGAAAAACGCTGCGAGATCGTGCTCATCGTTGGAAAATCTCCTCCTCCTCCTCCTCCTCCTCCTCCTCCTCCCCCCCCCCCCCCCCACCAGAAGTTCTTTCAGCTTGCTGAAAAGATAGAAATCGCATGGTATAAGATCTGGAGTTCCCGCTAAAACCACACTGGTCATTGCGGTCATGGTCGAATTGTTGGCACCATTTCTCTACTATTGGACGCGACACTAGATTTGGTCGATATACCGCTAGAATTTCACTGTGAATCGGCTTGGGATTAAGACATTTTGCTCCAAGGAATCGTACTGTCCTGCGTACTTCCACTTTGGAGTACGTTTCCAGTTGCCACGCTGTATCACTCGCACACTAGGACCCACCTGTTCTGCGCGCCCCTGAATAACTGCGTTTGCAGGAAAGCTGGAACATGTACTCTCTTCTGACAGTGCACCACACTTGTTGTGCAATGGTCTTGTTATTTTAACTTCGTAGTACAAGATCAGCCATGTTCTCTTATTCTCTGCAATACGGCAGCATTCGCAATTGACGCTCGTTATTTTCTACTTTGGCCACCTCCATAGCTCAGTGTCCAGTGCGGTTTACAGCCATGCGAGGGACCCGCGTTTGATTCCTGGTACTGGCATTTTCCCTTAGTGCTGAGACTGGTACAGGATGCAATCAGCCGCGTGAGGCCAAAGAACCAGACAACGACAGGGAGAACATTGTGCTGACCATGCCCTTCCACACGTCATTCAATGACACCATTGGCAGAGGAGGGCACATGGTTTAGTTTTACTATATATTTTATTCAAAAAGGTTTTCGTCATTTTATGTTAGTAATTACTAGTTGTAAGTCATCACTCGATACATCTGGAGGTAAGAGCATTGCTCAGGAAGGGAAAGATTCTGAGCTCGTGTCCTGACAGTAAACAACGCAAACTCCTCTGCTGACGGGAAGACTTACTCAGGAAACTCGCTTTCTGAAGTCCCTACGTAAATAACACGTTTTGTCCCAGAATGAGATTTTCGCTCTGCAGCGGAGTGTGCGCTGATATGAAACTTCCTGGCAGATTAAAACTGTGTGCCCGACCGAGACTCGAACTCGGGACCTTTGCCTTTCGCGGGCAAGTGCTCTACCATCTGAGCTACCGAAGCACGACTCACGCTCGGTCGGTTTGAAATTCAAGTGCACCAGCGGAATTTTCTGCCTTGTGGCCGTTAGTGTTTCGGTTACCTGCCCTGGTCGTGACATAATTTCAGGCAGTGTCCTTTCCTCACCTGTTGTCGCTGTCCAATATGGTGTGTAGCTTTTGACAGCTTACTGTATTTTTGGTTGTGGGCGACTTTGTCTGTAACGTTTTGGCTTTTGAATTCTCGTATACAGGTCGGTGGTTAGCAAGCCGTCTTGTCGGTGGGTCCCTGACTGTCTCTTGGTTGTGTTGCCGGCGGATCGAGTGTAGTTGGGCCGACTTCTTGTCTCACCTAAGTGAACGTTAAGATTTGAAGGACATACCGAGCGCCCTGGAAACTTCTGAGCGCTTTTGCCTATACTACCTTTCTTGTTGGCATTTAATTGTGTATTTTTAATGGCTCATAGCCGATGGCTGGAATTTGTATGCTTGTAATTGTATTTTTAAAATCAAAGGCCTTCAGCCGTTTCAAAAGTAAGTTTTTCTAAATTAGGCAAGTCTTACACTGTATGAAGATAAAGCTTGGGCTTTCTGCCAGTTGAAAATTTATTGTGGTGTATTGTTTTCAAAAGCATCAGCCTTCAACCGCTCTAAGTTTTAAGGATCCTACTTATCAAGTATTACCTTTTGGAAGATAAAGCTGTGGGTTTTCTGCCTGTTGAAAATTTATTGTAGATTTCTGTTGTTGTTGTAAAGCATGGGCTCTCAGCCGCCCTGACTAGTCAAGTCTCACGTCGCTTGACCTTAAATACTGCTTCAGGTTAAAGCCTAGCGCCTTCTGTCTCAAAAACAAAATTATAGCGGTTGTGTTTAATTCATGGGCTTTTAGCCGTTTCAGGATTAAAGACATTGTCTGTTGATAGTCAAGCTTAGAAGTTGCACTGTAATGTTTGGACAACTAAAAAAGTGTTATGTTTGGTTGTGTAACTGACAGCCGCTCATTCTGGCTCCCTTCCACAATTCCTACTACTTGTCCTGTCCTGCGGGTTTAGCAGGGCGTCTCACATTTATTCTTGTAAGTAAGTCATTTGTTTCCAGATTGAACTCTTCACTCTGCAGCGGAATGTGTGCTGATATGGAACTTCCTGGCAGATTAAAACTGTGTGCTGGACCAACACTCGAACACGGGACCTTTGCCTTCCTCGGGCAATGTTCGCAGGAGAGCTTCTGTGAAGTTTGAGAGGTAGGAGATGAGGTACTGGCGTATGTAAAGCTGTGAGAACGGGTCGT
Organism: Schistocerca serialis cubense; assembly: GCF_023864345.2. Lineage (NCBI taxonomy): Eukaryota > Metazoa > Arthropoda > Insecta > Orthoptera > Acrididae > Schistocerca > Schistocerca serialis. Next base: position 319,075,041 of record NC_064645.1, on the reverse strand, counting down.
GACTCGTACTTGGATACATCAGTTAGCAGAGCATTTGCCCGCGAAAGGCAAAGATCCCGATTTCCAGTCTCGGTCCGTCGCACAGTTTTATTCTGCCAGGAAGTTTCACATTGTTGTTAAGTTTAAGCCTCTTGTTATTACATTCCATCTGAAGAAGTCACACCTTATCATTTTATTATAATATCGGTTTCGTTTATGTGTAAAAATTTATACACACACATCAAAAAAAGTTTTGCATCATCTCGGTTCCGAGAGTTGCGGAAACTGTACACAAAATTGGAATAGAAATCAATAGAAATATCATTTCCGCCCTTTTATTGTTCTTGAAAACAACACATTGCGTGTTGCTGTACACACCGGTACCTCTCATACCCAGTAGCACGTCCTCTTGCATCGATGCAAGCCTGTATTCGTCGTGGCATACTATCCACAACTTCATCAAGGCACTGTTGGTCCAGATTGTCCCACTCCTCAACAGCGATTCGGCGTGGATCCCTCAGAGTGGTTGGTGGGTCACGTCGTCCATAAACAGCCCTTTTCAACCTATCACATGCATGTTCGATAGGGTTCATGTCTGGAGAGCATGATGGACACTCTAGTCGAGCGATGTCATTGTCTTGAAGGAAGTCATTCACAAGACGTGCACGGTGGGGGCGCAAATCGTCGTCCATGAAGAAGAATGCCTCGCCAATATGCTGCCGATATGATTGCACTATCGGTCGGAGGATGGCATTCACGTATCGTACTGCCGTTACCGAGCCTTCCATGACCACCAGCGGCGTACGTCGGCCCCACATAAACAGCAGGGGAACCTCCACCTTTATGCAGACGCTGGGCAGTGTCTTACCGGGCTGCCTCCAAACACGTCTCGGACGATTGTCTGGTTGATGACATATGCAACACTCATTGGTGAAGAGAGCGGTACATTCGGCATAATTTTGGAATCATCTGTACCGCGCTGCATGGTGTCGTGGTTGCAAAGATGGACATTGGCATGGACGCCGGGAGTGAAGTTGCGCATCACGCTGCCTATTGCGCACAGTTTGAGTCGTAACACGACCTGTGGCTGCACGAAAAGCATTATTAAACATGGTGGCGTTACTGTCAGTGTTCCTCCGAGCCATAATCCGTAGATAGCGGTCATCCACTGCAGTAGTAGCCGTTGGGAGGCCTGAGCGAGGCATGTCATCGACAATTCCTGTCTGTCTGCATCTTCTCCATGTCCGAACAACATCGCTTTGTTTCGCTCCGAGACGCCTAGACACTTCCCTTGTTGAGAGCCCTTCCTGGCACAAAGTAACAAAGCATACGCTATCGAACCGCGGTGTTGACCGTCTAGGAGTGGCTGAACTACAGACAAGACGAGCCGTTTACCTCCTTCCTGGTGGAATGACTGGAACTAATCGGAATTCGGACCCCTCGGTGTAATAGGCGCTGCTCATGCATGGTTGTTTACGTCTTTGGGTGGGTTTAGTGCGCCTCTGAACAGCCAAAGGGACTGTGTCTGTGATATAACATGCACAGTCAGCGTCTATTTACAGGAATTCTGAGAACCGGGATGATGCAAAATTATTTTTTATGTTTTCGGAAGTATTGTTAGAAATATTGAATTACAAAAATAAATGTAGAAGGGAACAAGAATTAAGTTACTGTTAACGTCTACAAGAGCAATTTCACGTGAAATAAATCAGCGTGTAGCTGCATAGCAGGTATTGGCTTGTGTTGCGATTGTCTCGCGCGACATGCTGACCCGTTTCACACGCGTCACCTCCAGTCGTTCGGATTTCGTCCAACTAAATGGTACAGCAACGGGCTGAATCTTTTACAGCCGGTTTCGTAATCTGCTGCCTAAGCAACACGAAATACTGGCCCATTGAGGAGGCGGATGTGCACTGTTTGTGACAGAGTTGCAATGAGCGTGGGCTTTGCCATGAAGAACACGCGCAAATGGATTATTGTGTCCACTATACGCAGCCAGGAGTGTCTCCGAGATAGAGAATTAAATGTTCACGCAAACTGCTGCATCCAGTCTAATTACTTGAAGTGCTTTGAAAGTTGATTACAAACAGTCTGGAGAGCAAAAACAGTTATTTAGCTTGTAACCATCGAAATAAAGGTTTTTGCCGTCGACACTGTTCCTAGTTTATTTTTAAAATACTTGATATGTTGGCAAAAATACTTGTTCAAAACTGGTGGTAGGCAGAAAACATCTTCCGAGATTGTACTAAATGCTTTCTCCGAAAATTATTTCGAGCAGTTAGTCCACGAACCCTCGCGAATTGTAAATGGTCGCGAAAAGACACTTGACCTCTTAGCCACAAAAAATCCAGATCTGATAGAGAGCATCATGACTGATACAGGGATTAGTGATCACAAGGTCGTTGTAGCTAGGCTCAATACCGTTTCTTCCAAATCCACCAGAAACAAACGCAAAATAATTTTATTTAAAAATGTGGATAAAGTGTCGCTAGAAGCCTTCCTAAGAGACAATCTCCATTCCTTCCGAACTGACTATGCAAATGTAGACGAGATATGGCTCAATCTCAAAGATATAGTAGCAACAGCAATTGAGAGATTCATACCTCATAAATTGGTAAGAGATGGAACTGATCCCCCGTGGTACACAAAACAGGTCCGAACGCTGTTGCAGAGGCAACGGAAAAAGCATGCGAAGTTCAGAAGAACGCGAAATCCCGAAGATTGGCTAAAATTTACAGACGCGCGAAATTTGGCACGGACTTCAATGCGACATGCCTTTAATAGGTTCCACAACGAAACATTGTCTCGAAATTTGGTAGAAAATCCGAAGAAATTCTGGTCGTAGGTAAAGTACACAAGCGGCAAGACGCAGTCAATACCTTCGCTGCGCAGTGCCGATGGTACTGTTGCCGACGACTGTGCCGCTAAAGCGGAATTATTGAACGCAGTTTTCCGAAATTCCTTCTCCAGGGAAGACGAATGGAATATTCCAGAATTTGAAACACGAACAGCTGCTAGCATGAGTTTCTTAGAAGTAGATACCTTAGGGGTTGCGAAGCAACTCAAATCGCTTGATACTGGCAAGTCTTCAGGTCCAGATTGTATACCGATTAGGTTCCTTTCAGATTACGCTGATACAATAGCTCCCGACTTAGCAATCATATACAACCGCTCGCTCACCGATAGATCTGTACCTACAGATCGGAAAATTGCGCAGGTCGCACCAGTGTTTAAGAAGGGTAGTAGGAGTAATCCATCTAACTACAGACCTATATCATTAACGTCGGTTTGCAGTAGGGTCTTGGAGCACATACTGTATTCAAACATTATGAATCACCTCGAAGGGAACGATGTATTGATACGTAATCAGCATGATTTCAGAAAACATCGTTCTTGTGCAACGCAGCTAGCTCTTTATTCGCACGAAGTAATGGCCGCTATCAACAGGGGATCTCAAGTTGATTCCGTATTTCTAGATTTTCGAAAAGCTTTTGACACCGTTCCTCACAAGCGACTTCTAATCAAGCTGCGGGCCTGTGGGGTATCGTCTCAGTTGTGCGACTGGATTCGTGATTTCCTGTCAGGAAGGTCACAGTTCGTAGTAATAGACGGCAAATCATCGAGTAAAACTGTAGTGATATCAGGTGTTCCCCAGGGAAGCGTCCTGGGACCTCTGCTGTTCCTGATCTATATATATGACCTGGGTGACAATCTGAGCAGTTCTCTTAGGTTGTTCGCAGATGATGCTGTAATTTACCGTCTAGTAAGGTCATCCGAAGACCAGTAACAGTTGCAAAGCGATTTAGAAAAGATTGCTGTACGGTGTGGCAGGTGGCAGTTTACGCTAAATAACGAAAAGTGTAAGGTGATCCACATGAGTTCCAAAATAAATCCGTTGAAATTCGATTACTTGATAAATAGCACAATTCTCAAGGCTGTCAATTCAACTAAGTACCTGGGTGTTAAAATTACGAACAACTTCAGTTGGAAAGACCAGATAGATAATATTGTGGGGAAGGCGAGCCAAAGGTTGCGTTTCATTGGCAGGACACTTAGAAGATGCAACAAGTCCACTAAAGAGACAGCTTACACTACACTCGTTCGTCCTCTGTTAGAATATTGCTGCGCGGTGTGGGATCCTTACCAGGTGGGATTGACGGAGGACATCGAGAGGGTGCAAAAAAGGGTAGCTCGTTTTGTATTATTACGTAATAGGGGAGAGAGTGTGGCAGATATGATACGCGAGTTGGGATGGAACTCATTACAGAAAAGATGTTTTTCGTCGCGGCGAGATCTATTTACGAAATTTCAGTCACTAATTTTCTCTTCCGAATGCGAAAATATTTTGTTGAGCCCAACCTACATAGGTAGGAATGATTATCAAAATAAAATAAGAGAAATCAGAGTTCGAACAGAAAGGTTAAGGTGTTCGTTTTTCCCGCGCGCTGTTCGGGAGTGGAACGGTAGAGAGATAGTATGATTGTGGTTCGATGAACCCTCTGCCAAGCACTTACATGTGAATTGCAGAGTAGACATGTAGATGTAGATGTAGCCAGATCGCTGTTTATCCAGAGAAATTTTCTCAGAAATTACTAATTACTTCAAGTTTCCCCCTTTCCACCTGCACCCCTACCCCTGCTGCAGCCAGCGGCGGGCCGTCCGGCAGCGCGCTGGGTGACGCGGGAGGAAAGAAATGAATCGGAGAGCGTCGCGCCGCCGGCAGGCGCGCAGCGTCGCACCCCACGGCCCAGGCGGCGTTACCGGCCGCCAAGTGTGTGGCTATTGATCGCGGGCACCCCGCCGCCACCGCCGCCGACGCCGCCGCCTCCGCCCGCCGGCGCCGGTGCTAACGAGCGCCTCCCCCGCCGCCCCCCGCCACCACCGCCACCGCAGACGACTGTAAATATTGCAACACCTGTCCGGCGCCGCCGCCTCCGTGTCCACGCGGTCCCCAGGGGCCGTAGACCGGCCGCGCCAGGCGAACTCGACCGGATACACTCATCCCGAGCTCTCGTTTCTCTCGCAGGCTCGACAACGTCGGGACAGAAATGTTCGTTGACGAGCAGTTCGCTTAATCCCATATTTTGGGGACAAGAAACTACTCCACAATTTAAATGTCACATGTCTTGGAATCCATCTAGATGAACTTCCTAATGGACAGAAAAACACGCCTGAAAAGATTAAACAAGCTGAAAGTCGTCTTGATTTAGTACGTCTCATGAAATACGGAACACGTGTAGCGGAGCAGACAGTGGCCTTTCTTACATACAAAATATTTGTCCGTCCCATTCCAGAATGTGGGTCTCAAACATGAATTATGTCCTCATTTCACAAACGTTTGAACCTCCTCTTCTCGTTCTTCCGTGTTTGCGATTTAAAAAATGGGTTGTTGTGGAAATCAGCCTTATGCAAACACAGTTCATTTTTAAATTTCCCCAGACATGTTTCGACACCAAAGTGTCATCTTCTGTAGGCTAAATTTTTATTTTCTTAAAGTTACATCGCTAATTGAACTGTATTATTATAAATCGATTTTAGTGCTCGTTTTCGTCGTTTTTTGACTGCATGTCGTCTGCAAAATTTTCCGTCCCGTTTCGTGTCCCTGCTTGGTGCCTCAATCAGCTACTATTTAGTGCATTGCTTTCACTCAGTTCTTCATAAATGTATAAAATACAATTCAATTAGCGATGTAATTTTAATGTTCAAATGGTTCAAACGGCTCTGAGTACTATGGGACTTAACTGCTGAGGTCATCAGTCCCCTAGAACTTAGAACTACTTGAACCTAACTATCCTAGGGACATCACACACATCTATGCCCCAGGCAGGATTCGAACCTGCGATCGTAGCGGTCTCGCGGTTCCAGTCTGTAGCGCCTAGAACCGCTCGGCAACTCCAGCCGGCTACAATGGGACATCCCCTCCGCCATTCAGCTCACGATGGTTTGCAGATTATAGATGTAGATGTAGATAAAGAAATAGAAAAAGTGCGCTTCATAGTCACTATTTATTCGTCTTACTCTGGTTAATTCGACGCCACAATTCGTAAAAGTGAAAAAAGCGCTCACGGATTAGGCGTTAGCCTACTGCTGCAGCCGGCCGGTGTGGCCGAGCGGTTCTAGGCGCTACAGTGTGGAACCGCGCGACCGCTACGATCGCAGGTTCGAATCCTGCCTCGGGCATGGATGTCTGTGATGTCCTTAGGTTAGTTACGTTTAAGTAGTTCTAATTTCTAGGGGACTGATGATCTCAGAAGTTAAGTCCCATAGTGCTCAGAGCCATTTCTACTGCTGCACACAAAACAGTACCTGAAGTGATCATGACTATGATAAACATGCTCGTTACGTCTCGTTTCCTCCAGCCGTTGTTGCCAGTAGAAGCATCCTGCTCCCATCGCTACATCTTGACTCAAGCATCTCTTCATCTGGGATCGCGAAGCTGAGTGGACCTCTTTCCAGTCCTCCCTACCTCAGTAAAATTCGTGCAGGTACTGGGAATGGAACCTTGGTCTTTCTACACTGAAGGCGGCGACGCCAACCGTTCATTTGAAGAGGTGACCGTATTTTAAACGCGTTTAATGTGGACAACTGTAGCGAGTGGAGCTGGAAAGCTGACGACCTCGTCATCTATTGAGCACAATACTTGTTTCAGAGCAGCTACCAGGTAATGGAATCCAGGAATGTGGAAGTGACCTGTTATCATGATTTTGCTATGGAAAATCGTAGATTGTGTACTCGTCATACGATGAAACTGAAAATTCTTCTGGTCAGGCTACAATACACAAAGCCGACACCACAGAAACTCCAAATGAACCACCTGATCAATTGTAGGGTGAAGCAAAGTGAAGAATAAGGAATTTCAACAAACTGGCGCTCCAATTTAGCTTAGATGGTGCCGAAGGATTTCCGATTTTAGGCCATTACCTAAAGAAAGGCAATGGGTAAAGAATATGGAAAGTCAGAGAACACAAATGGAAGTGTTTTAGTAAGCTCAGCTACAAAAACCGATGCTGTCTGATAGTAAATCACGCACAGAGGAACAAGCACATATAAAATGACAAATTAAAACTTCCAGATGAGATACAGTGCAGTGTCCCGCAGGTGATACATTTATGACGATTCTCCACGAAAATAAAGGATAGAGTTTTGCAAATACTGCACGTAGTGGGGATGAGAATCTACACAGACTTTGAAGGAGGAAAATTTATTAAAACGCCGATCCAAATTTATATTAATTTTGAATATCGTAAACATTACATTAAATTCTATACAATGAGAAATAAATATGAATAAAATGTACTAAAATTTTATCAGTATTGCCACAGACAGTTTTCAATATGCTTTAAAAGTTAACCCTTTCGCTAATGTGATCGAATATACACGTCCTGATATGCTGTTTACCAGGTGCTGTGGACATATATACATGCGCTACTTTGATTTTCCTACAGTGCTATGCATCCTGAGCCGGACCAGTTACTTCCATGCCTCGGTAAATAAAGAAAATGCAAGTATTTATTATACAACAGACGTGTCTCACTGCGTGCTATCATTTGCAGAAACTCTCGTTTCAATATCCTGAATCATATATGAGATACGACGATTGTTATGACCACATAGTTCGCAATGCGCAAGGACTGGAATAGAAGCGCCGCGCGCGACCGTACGTCAGATATAAAATCTAGTCACTCGAGAACGAACAGAGATAAGGTTCCGCTCTCAGTTTTAAATAATATTTCGATATCTTATCTACATTTCACTCATTGCAATGTATGAGCTAAAACGAACTACACGCCAAGTTTACGCAATGCGTTTTACTTCTGAAAAATGTTTAAAATTTCGCGAAGAGTTTTACTTAAGTTGAGTCAGCGCAGTAACTATAGCATATAACGAAAAGAAATTGTCCTTTATGGAGCGAAGATATCGGAATATAAAATGTGCAAAAATAAATTTTTTTCGCCTCGCAGTTATCTTAAAACCGGACACATATCTAAAAAAGTTTTTCATCACCCTGGTTCCCAGAACTCCTGGAGATAGGCGTTGACTGTGGATATTGTATCAGAGACAGTGTCCTTTTGACTGTTCAGAGATGACACTAAACCCGCCCCAAGATGTAAACAACCCTGCACGAGCAGCGCTTATTAGACGGAGGGGTCCGACAACCGATCAGTTCCAGTCATTCCGCCAGGAAGGAGATAAACGGCTCGTCTTGTTTGTAGTTCACGCTCGGAGGAACACTGGCGGCAACACCAGCATGTTCAATAATGATTTTCGTACAGCCGCAGGACGTCGTGCTACGACTCAAACTGTGCGCAATAGGCTGCATGATGCCAACTTCACTCCCGACGTGTATGGCGAGGTCCATCTATGGAGCCACGACACCACGTAGCGCGGTACAGATGGGCGCAACAACATGCCGAATTGACCGCTCAGGATTTGCATCACGTTCTCTTCACCGTTGAGTGTCGCATATGCCTTCAACCAGACAATCGTCGGAGACGTGTTTGGAGGCAACCCGGTCAGGTTGAACGCCTTGGACACACTGTCCAGCATATGCCAAAATGTGGAGGTTCCCTGCTGCTTCGTGGTGGCATTATGGGGGTCCGCTGGTGGTCATGGTAGGCGCCGTAATATCTGTACGATACGTGAATGCCATCCTCCGACCGATAGTGTAACCATATCGGCAGCATATTGGTGAGGCATTCGTCTTCATGGACGAAAAAACGCGCCCCCATCGTGCACATCTTGTGAATGACTTCCTTCAGGATAACGACATCGCTCGACTAGAGTGGCCAGCATGTTCTCCAGACATGAACCCTATCGAACATGCGTAGGATAGGTTGAAAAGGGCTGTTTATGGACGACGTGACCAACCAACCACTCTGAGAGATATACGTCGAATCGCCGTTAAGGAGTGGGACAATCTGGACCAACAGTGCCTTGATGAACTTGTGGACAGTATGCCACGACGTATACAGGCATGCATCAATGCAAGAGTACGTGCTTCTGTGTATTAGAGGTACTGTTGTGTACAGAAGTCTGGACCACCTCCTCTGAAGGTCTTGCTGTATGGTGGAACAACATGCAATGCGTGGTTTTCATGAGCAATAAAAAGGGCGGAAATGATTTTTATGTTGATCTCTATTCCAATTTTCTCTACAGACTCCGGAACTGTAGGAACTCTAGCTGATGCAAAACTTTCTTTGATATGTGTATTTTATAGTAGCCCCCACGGACGGTAATCTGTGCGTTGTGCACGACAGTCTGTCGGGTGTAAATCCCGATCACTCAAGAACGAAATATATCGTTCTGCAATCAATTTTGTATAAAATCTCGATATGTTATCTACATTTTATTCGCTGCAACGTATGAGCTAAAATCAACCATACGCAAAATTTACGCAATGCGTCTGCTCCTCTGCAAGCTCTCTAAAATTTCGTGTAATATTTTATATTTTACTTAAATTTATGCAGCGCAGTACGTATGTCGGATAACGAAAAGAAAATCGGATGATAAGTTTTCCAGATCGGCCAGAACGCCGTCTATCTTCACAGGCACGAGCATTTGGAGAGCAGTACAGTCATTACAAAAGCCGCACTCAGCACAGAATGTAGAGAGCACTCCTGCAGCAGCGAAAGAGTTGGGAATGTTATTGGGATTGTGTTGAAATAAACAGAAAGAGCGCCAGAAGGGATCCACGTAAACAACAGTTAATATGAGAAACATACTATTATATACTGACGATACCGTATAAATGGAAAATTCTGAAGACGAGTTATAAAAATTATGCCATCTTTCATGGGAAGGATTATAGTCTTAAGTTAGCAAATTAAAATAAGACAGTGGAATCCCATGGGAAACACACGGTATGTAACAAAATTGTAATTCTATATGAAATTTTGAAAAAAGTTCATCACTTCAGTTATCTTCCTGCAGTACTTTTAATGAAGGTAAGGATGTAGATATTAAATTACAGGCTAGTATAAGCAGAATATAAAAAGAATTTAGTTCTGTTTCCTGATCCCTCTTTCTGTTCTACTATACTGCTGTTTGACACTGATTCCTGTGTTACTAAGAGAAAAGCATTCAGTCATGTTCAGCATGTGGAAAATTTTTACGGATCAAAGAACTAATCTGGACAGGCTTCCTAGTAGTAACATTAATCCAGTACTGAATATTTTGTAGTAAATGACGAAAGAGAGAGGGACATAAGCGAAATAGGAAGGACATTAGGAACGAATTGAAGAAAAAAGGTTTCAAAGACAGCCTTACAGTATAAACTCATAGGAAAGAGTGACATACAGTTGGTGGACAAAAGTATGGAAACACAAAAAACGTAAAACGTTACCTTGGCTAATAGAGTGTAGGAAAATCTTCAGCATTCAGAACAGCTTCCATTTGTCTCGAATAGACAGACCCAGGTCCAGTATGGTTTTCAGCGGTGTGTTAGACCATTATTCCTGCAAGAAAGTGGGAAGTTCTGGTTACGATGATCGAAGGATAGTGATCATGCGCCCTTCTCTCCAAAGCAGACAATGAAGCCTCAATAATATTGAGCTGTGGTGATTGTGGTGGCCAGGGCCAGGGTTCACAAAACCAGTCAAGGACCATGTGAGTCGTGGGAGCAAGGCCCCCTCGTCTTGGAACACAGCGTCAACACTGGGGAATTTCGCATCACAATTTGGGAACAAACACTGTACCACAGCATGGAAGCCGAAACCGTCAAATTATCATTGGAAATAATGGGACCTGCAAGAGTGATCATGGGCTCATGGAATACCAAATTATGGCTGCCCAATGATCGCCGCATGTTTCACTCTTGGGACATAAACTTGAATACAAGTTGGACACAGAATGAAACAATACTCATCATACCAAATGTCTTTCGTCTATTGCTCCAAAGTCTATATTTTATGACATTGGCGACACGTTTTCTGTTACAGGCTTTTGTATCGCTGATTAGTTGGTTGGAATTGCAGTGCCCTTCATGTTGTTTGTTGGTGACAGGGTTCGCGAGAGAGACATTCAGTTCCGTATTTGATTGTCAATTCAAAAATGGAACTGAGTTCAGGACACATCACAAGAATGGTAGAATAAGATGAAGGTTCTGTGATAGCACATATCGAGACCATCCCACGGCGTATCAATGTTGACAACGAAATGGAAAGTTTCCTTCCGATGCCGATAGCAGTCATGCGGGGTCTGGCGGACCCAATGGTGCTGGCTTGCTGTGCCACGCTTCCAGAGGCTCTGGACTACAAGCGCCCTCTGCCGCCACAATAGAGGACGGCCTACGGCAGCCTCTCAGCTCACTTCGCTATGTGATGCTAAGCAGAAGCTATCGAGTCATCAACTCCATCGTTTGTGCTCACTGCAGAAGCCCTCATCCTTATTGACTTTGATAGCTGGACTGTTTCTTGCTGCCTTATTTGTAATGATTATTCGTTCGCTTGGAGAAATACAAGTTGAGTAAATCTTCTGTTTGCTGCTTTAATTTGCTCACTTATCATTTGTGCTCCTGCCAAGCTTTCCTACAACGACGATTGCTACACCGATCTCTAGCCCACGTGTCCTTACCACTGTGTACGAAGTCATACAGAACATAATACACGACTATTTTATTAGCATATGTAAAGAAAACCAAACTCCCTCCAAAAATCCATATATATTGTAAAAGCTAATGTAAGCACTGATGTTTGTTCCACATCTCCTACCAAACTTTGTAGACATCACTTACTGCTTGGAAATAGCCACTGTGCAGGTGAGAACCATCCACCTTGCAAAAGGGCTGAGGTTGGGGATGAGAAAGAAGTATAGCAAACGATACAGGAATACACACAATTTATTCACCCAGTATTCGAGAATGACAGAAATTACTGGGTTGGCACAAAATTTACACACTCACTGTCGGAAAAAGAAATCACAGCACCAAGGAGGAGTTATGCAACAGAAACGAACCTTGGTAGTCACGATTCTACTTCTTCAAAATGATGGCTATTCAAATTTCGCACCAATTGCCTAAGACTGGCGCTCGTAGCACCGCTATGAGTATGCACTGAAGGTTTGATTTGAATACACACTGTGACGTTCGTGAGCGTCAGTTACCTTTGAGATTCCACGTCGTGAGTTAAAGTTAGTCAACAGTGACTTTAAGGCGACAAAGACGCCGTTGTTATCACCCCACTGAGTTTGAACGAGGTCGTGTAACGGAGCTACGGATGCTGTATGCTATTACGATGCTGTAGAAAGATTTTGCTTCCTTAGGGATCCACGGCCTCTTAGTGTTCAGTAAAAGAAAATGTTGTCCGTTGTAGGCTGTACTGCACTTTATTAAAATCGTGCTATAAGTTAATTTAGGCTGTGAGCTATTATCAAGCACATTTGGTATGCAATGTGTTACATATCATGCTATGAGGCTTAGCATCTGAGGCCATCAGTCCCGCAGAACTTAGAACTACTTGAACCTAACTAACTTAAGGACATCACACACATCCATGCCCGAGGCAACATTCGAACCTGCGAACGTAGAAACAAAAGTATGTGATGAGCACGATATGTAATACTTGACAAAGAGAATATGCTTGTGAGCTGTGCACGGCTCGAGTTTATCCCATCTATTGTTTGTCATCTATTATGGTACTACCGCCTCGTTTTCTTATTCCATTTACTGGCGTCACTAACTTCCTGCCTTACTTTCCCGTGAGCGGCAGCAGCAGAGTGTATCGATAAGTGCACTGTCGTACCATCTCCGGAGCGACCGATAGTATTTCCGGGTCGTCGTGTGTCTCGCAGTCAGTTCGGGAGGGCCCAGTAGTGCAGTCGGGACGCAGCTGCAGTCAAGTCAGGGGGACGGTGCACGGGTGAGGTGCCGACAGCCAGTGCCCGCCGACCCCTGGCGACACACATGAACTGTCCGACGGAGGAAGATTGGAGCAGGACGACCATCGGCTGGTCGTTCGGTTGGTCGTCTCATCGGCCGACGTATACTTGCCCCTTTCAAAGCTTCCGGGCCTGGGCAGTTGGTCGGTTGGTGTGGAGCAGCGAGGAAATCTCCGCAGCGCGTAGTTTGGCCGAGGCCGCTGGCGGCGTCCACGCGCGGTCGAAGGTGTTGTCCTGTTCCCATTGCTACGAGGTCCGTGGATCACCGATCCTGGACACGAAAGTTGAGTTTTGACTTAATCTACCAGCAAGTCACGACTGTTCACATTGTGTCGTTTGGATTTCGTTGTCGGCTGTTGGGACATTCCCGCGAGCAACAACGTGTGTTTTCAAGTTGGCAAATTTTAGCCACCCTCCGGTGGAGTTTAGCTGTACTTGGTTATTTTGAATTGAAGAGCACCAGCGGAATCTTCTACCTTGTGGCCGTTAACGTTCCTGGTACCTGCCCTGGCCGTTGACGCAAATTCAGGCAGTGTATTTTCCTCATCGTGTTGTCGCTGTCCAGCATGGTGTGTAGTTTGACAGCTCAATGTATAATAGGTTTTGTGCGCCAATATTTTCTACGTTGTTCCATTGAACTCCCTGTTGTGCCCTGGTCGGGTGGAGCGGAAGTTATCTCGTCGGTGGGTCCGTTGACTGTCTGTCGGTTGGGTTGTCGTCGGATCGAGAATGGTTGGGCCGACTGCCTGCCTCACTTAAGCGAGCGTTAGTGTTTGAATTCCAGGTCGACCCTCGGAAACTCCTGAGCACGTGTACTGCCTTTTCTTATTTGTTCTTATTGTTGGTATTTGTATGACTTCTAGCCGATTTTTAAATTAATGTTGTTTTGCCCTTAAGGCGTAAGATTGTTTGGCTCTTCAGCCTAATTGAAAGAACTGTTTCAAGATAAAAATTTATTTTTGTTTGGGTCTTAAGTGATCGGCCTTCAGCCGATTTTTTTCAAAATTAAAGTTGTTTTGCTCTTAAGGTGTGAAATTGTTTGGGCCTTGGGGCTGATTGAAAGAACTATTTAAGATAAGGCCTTCTGCCTTTTAAATTTCTGATTTTGGTTTGAGTCTTAAGTTATTGGCTTTCAGCCGATTTTAAATGAAAATGGTCTTGCCCTTACGGTATGAGATTGTATGGCGCATTCGGCCGGTAATTAAGTTCAAAAAATTAATGTTGTGTTTTTTTTTAATTCTTGGCTCCTGTAATGTATTGTCAAATAAATAAAGTTGTATGTTCGAGTGTAACTGACAGCCGCTTATTTTGGCTCCTTTCCACAATTTAAACTATCTGCCCAGTCCTGTGGGTTTTAGCAGGGCGTCTCAGCTTGGTACTGGCCCACGGCCGAAATTAGGTAATAGCACTATTTTAATAAAGCACAACACAGCCGACAACGGATAATGTATTCCTCTATAGCAGGAAGACTTGGCAGGGATGTATACACATGATTACTGGCAAAGGTGGTCACTATAACGTACAGTCGCAAGAAGATCGGTGCATTGTACTGCATATACAGCAGATATTTGAGCCGCAGTAGTTACCATAGTGACAAAACAAAGTGTTACAAATCACCTACTTCAATGACAACTCCGAACCAGATGCCCCGTAGCGTACCTTCCACTGGTCGCAAACCAACATCACCTGCCATATCAGTGGTGTCAATCGAGAGCTCCTTTGAGGGCAGGGTAGAGGTCTGTTGCGTTAAGATGAAAGCTGGTTCTACCTCAGTGTTAGTGATGTCCATGTGTTGGTTAGGAGGAGGCTTGCAACCAACCTATCTGTATGCCACACACACTGGAGTTATGTTCTGAGGTGCGATTTCGTATGAAAGCGCGAGTACTCTCGTAATTGTCCCACGCACCCAGACTGCAAATTTGGTAATTAGACCTGCTGAGCTGCCATTTATGAACAGTATTCCGGGGGGTGCTGTCCAACTGGATAAGACTCGACCACATACCGCTGTTGTAACCGAACATGTTCTACTGAATATCGACATGATGCCTTGGCCTGCACGATCACCAGATCTGTCTCCAGCCGAGCACATATGGGACGTAAGTGGACGGCAAGTCGAGCGCCAACCACACACAGCATTAACCGTGTCTGTATTGACCGACCAAGTGCAACAGGCATGGAACTCCATGCCACAAACTGACATCCGGCACCTGTACAACACAATGCACGCACGTTTGCATGCTTGCATTCGACATTCTGTCTGTTACACCGGTTATTAATGTATCGGCGTTTCACTTTAGCAAAGGCTTATCTCGCGCTTACATTAACCCACGATCTTGCAATGTTAATTTCTTAAATATGCTACCTAGACAAATGTGTTCCAAAAGATTCATTACTCGATGTTAATTATTCTTTGGTACTGAGATCTTTTCCGTCAGTGTAGTTTCAAACCTGTACGAGACGTTTCCTCTCTCTGTCCGCAGCTCGTGGTCGTGCGGTAGCGTTCTACCTTCCCGCGCCCGGGTTCCCGGGTTCGATTCCCAGCGGGGTCAGGGATTTTCTCTGCCTCGTGATGACTGGGTGTTGTGTGATGTCCTTAGGTTAGTTAGGTTTAAGTAGTTCTAAGTTCTAGGGGACTAATGACCTCAGCAGTTGAGTCCCATAGTGCTCAGAGCCATTTGAACCATTTTTTTGAACGGGCGAGGAAGAGGTGGACAGAGGAACGAAAGAGGAGAAAATAGACACGGAGTGGGCGGAAGAAGGAGATGCAGTAATAAACGACTGGAATAATTCCATACCTGGGCAACGCCAAGTACTCGGCTAGTAAATTTATTAAAAATAGTTAACCACTTACATCGTCAACTGCCACCGTGTCCGCTATACCTCTATAACCAGCAAGACAGCTTACAGTGTGTGGCAGGGGATACTTACGGTACCAGTACCTTTTCACACCTTGCCTCTTCAGGTCGTTGTGGTGCCTGGCAAGATCGACTGCCATTGGGCCTTCGTATGATATCTAGTTTCTCTGATTTTCTCGTAGTTTCATTTCGCGAGATCTGAGTACAAGGAAGTAATACGTTGTCCGACTCATCTGCAAAGGTACTCTCTTGGACTTTCAGTAGTAAACCTCTCCGTAAAGCACAACGCTTCATGTAGCGTCTACCTCTGCAATTCGACGTCTCCGGAATGCTCACAGGCTTGCTAAACGATCCTGTGACGAAATTCGCTTCTCTACGTTGTATCTTATGTTTTTATTCTCTTAATCCGACTAGGTAAGTGTCCCAGAGAGATGACCAACTCTCTAGAGTCAGGAAAATGAGTCTTCAGTCAACCACCTCTTTCGTGGATTTATTGCATTTGTCTAGGAATTCCCCTATGAAATGCAGTCTGGAGTGTGCTTTTTCTATCTAGTCATCCAAATGTAGGTGGCCACAGGCTGTTATTCCCACATCTTTGATGGTTGTTATTTTTTCCACTGAGAGGTAATAATGTAATGGAACAGTACTGGATCTTTTCTCCTATTGTTTACTACCTTTAGTAGTAGTATTTACTACATGTTCGACGAAATGTTGCAGTGTTGCTCTGTTGTAAGCTACTGTTTATGAACTGCCTTAATGCTCTCCATTTTAGCCATTACAATTAATAAATTTAGTGCCTCACACTTCCTTACAGCACCTATTACTTTTAATAACAATTTTCCTACATGTACAGCGAAATGTCGCCGTTATCTTAAGATGTTACAAAAATGTTTTCACATTCCATCTTTACACTTTTATATTTATTTAATTGTATATCGTTTTAGATTAACTGCGGTCTTATAGAACACACTATTTTCTTTTTTTTCTCTTGTAATTACATAATCTGCTTATTAAATCTACTCGCCTTTCTTACATTTAGCTCACCCATTTAGGACCCTCTTCAGCTAACTTTCTTTAGTGCTAGGGCCTGTATATTTGGGCAGTTGACTTTCGCTATTTGTCGCATACATAGCCCTGCAATCCAGATGCCATCATTGTGGATGTCTCACAGGAGAAAAGCGATTTGGCTCTATTCTTTGTACTTAGTAAACATGTGATGTACCAAGTGAGTACCATTACTGTACAATCTTTTGGGTACAGATGTTACTCTGTTTTATTTAAAATATTTTTGTAACCATTAATGCAATTTTCAGTGTTCATTATACCTCCTCATGAAGACAATTTTGAAGTTGGCGAAAAGTAGATCAAGGTTTCCAACAAACCTCTGTTTACAACTGCTTGTCTGTTTTTGCAAACTCTCCAACTTTATTGTGAGGTTACTGCTGAGTTCAGAATCCACTTCAGAGATTCTTATCTTTCTATTGCTTCAGCTCTTGGTGGTATTTGCTCTTTAAAATGGGCTATGGTCCCCATGAATTTCATGTAGAAATACAGTAAATGGATACAGAAATCGCTGACCTTAACTTGTTGTATTGTTTGTATCTTGGGTTTATTTTAGATTACTTGCACTTGCTATTTTATTGGAACCTAATTATGGTACACGACAATGTTCACAAAACGGTCGTATGACACTATTTATGCTCAGTGTGTTACATTTTTTGCATTCTTGGTCCAGAATACGTCAGTAATCGTAAATGCTATTTAATTCTTTACGCAAAGAGAACAGCGTTACAGAACTTCTGAAGACCACCAGATAATTGACGTATGTTGAAAACAGCAACAGTCCTTTAACATTCATTTGGGCAGCAACTGAAGTTTCATTTAATATCAGTTGCCTTTTTCCACTGAGAAGTACTGAATTCCACCTGCTCAGACGCCCAGAATCCACTTATAAATTCGCCCAACACATGATTAATTCCAATTTTGTTCTGCAAATCACTGTGCATTACTGTGGTGAATGCCTTCTGGAAGTCATGGAATGCGGCTCACCTATGCAACCTCGTTGATCGAACAAGGGGAATGAAGTTACTTACAATTTTCTTTCCTAGAAGGGCGTAACACACTAGTGCGCAAAACTGAAAGATGAAAGTAGCTTTCGCGTGATAAGTCACAGCCGAGTAACGCCGCTCTATGAAAGCTGGACGTAGTAACAACGGCTAGAATACAGTACAGTACAGAAAGTAACTGAAGGGAACACGCAATGAGACGAACTGAAATGGTACTTTTATTCAAAGATAATAATTACACTGAAGCTACCACGGACAGCAATGCATGTTCTACAACGTGTTCCCATCATGGTAACAAGATTGGTGAGCAGGCCTTGTGGTAGAGCATTCCGTTCCTCCACCAGCGCCGTTGACAACGGCTAGGCGTCCGCCAGTGCATATCGACGTGCTGCAATACGTCTGCCAAAGGCATCCCACACATACTCGATGGGACTGAAGTCGGCTTTACGCGTACGCTAGTGTACTAGCTGAATATCTTCTCTTTCCAATAGCTGCTCCACCTGCGCAATTCTAAGCGATGGCGCATTGTCATCCATAAAAATAGATTCAGGTCCGAATGCACCGCTGAAAAGATGCAGATGGGGAACGAGCACAGTGTCACAGTAACTTTGGCTGGTGAGTGTACCGTAACATCCGTACCACCAAAAGATATGATTAATAGTGATCATGGCTGCATTACGTGTTCCCACCTCTCGCCATATGAGGTTAATCCCAGAATCACTGCTCCTTTGTACAGTATCTGAATAAGATTCTCTACATACACGTGAACCTATTCCTTCACACAGACAAAATTTCACGGATAAGGGATATTATCTGACAAGAAAAGTGTGCTCAGAAGCGCACGAAAATGTGCTTAGAACGTAAATCCCTCATCCCGAAAACAGTGGTATGAGACTTTCCCATAGAAAACTGAGCGTCTTAGCACGAGAGACATTTGAGTGATCGCCTGGTCAAGGTCTAAGAGAGGAACTTTGGTAATGCGCAGAAACAAAATATTGATCCGACATCGCCTTCAAGTAAAGCGCTATACTATACTGTCTGGCTAATTAACTGTACTATGCCGTCCGAACTGCGTTAGGGTGTGGTGCTAAACTATCCCGAGCGGCTAATGCGCTGTACTGTCTCTTTATACAGGAGGGTTCATTGATCGTGACTGGGCCAAATGTCTCACGAAATAAGCGTCAAACAAAAAAACGACAAAGAACGAAACTCGCCTAGCTTGAAGGCGGAAACCAGATGCCGCTATGGTTAGGTCGCTAGGCGGCGCTGCCATAGGTCAAACCTATATTAACTGCGGTTTTTAAATAGGAATCACCATTTTTTTATTACATATTCGTGTAGTACGTAAAATAATATGAATGTTTTAGTTGGACCACTTTTTTCGCTTTGTGATAGATGGCGCTGTAATAGTCACAAACATATGGCTCACAATTTTAGACGAACAGTTGGTAACTGGTAGGTTTTTTAGATTAAAATACAGAACGTAGGTACGTTTGAACATTTTATTTTGGTTGTTCTGAGAACGCATGCTGTTACAGCGTGATTACCTGCAAATATCACATTAATGCAATAAATGCTCACAATGATGTCCGTCAACCTCAATGCATTTGGCAATACGTGTAACGACATTCCTCTCAACAGCGAGTAGTTCGCCTTCCCTAATGTTCGCACATCCATTGGAAATGCACTGACGCATGTTGTCAGGCGTTGTCGGTGGATCACGATAGCAACTATCCTTCAACTTTCCCCACAGAAAGAATTCCGGGGACGTCAGATCCGGTGAACGTGCGAGATATGGTATGGTGCTTTGACGACCAATCCATCTGTCATGAAATATGCTATTCAATACCGCTTCAACCGCACGCGAGCTATGTGCCGGACATCCATCATGATGGAAGTACATCGGCATTCTGTCATGCAGTGAAACATCTTGTAGTAGCATCGGTAGAACATTACGTAGGAAATAAGCATACATTGCACCATTTAGATTGACATCGATAAAATGGGGGCAATTATCCTTCCTCCCATAATGCCGCCCCATACATTAACCCACCAAGGTCACTGATGTTCCACTTGTCGCAGCCATCGTGGATTTTCCGTTGCCCAATATTGTATATTATGCCGGTTTACGTTACCGCTGTTCGTGAAAGATGCGTCGTCGCTAAATAGGACGCGTGCAAAAAATCTCTCATCGTCCCGTAATTTCTCCTGTGCCTAGTGGCAGAACGGTAACGACGTTCAAAGTCGTCGCCATGCAGTTCCTGGTGCTTAGAAAAATGGTACGGGTGCAATCGATGTTGATGTAGCATTCTCAATACCGACATTTTTGAGATTCCCGACTCTCGCGCAATTTGTCTGCTACTGATGTGCGGATTAGCCGCGACAGTAGCTAAAACACCTCCTTGGGCATCATCATTTGTTGCAGGTTGTGGTTGACGTTTCACATGTGGCTGAACACTTCCTGTTCCCTTAAATAACGTAACTATCCGGCGAACGCTCCGGACACTTGCATGATGTCGTCCAGGATACCGAGCAGCATCCATAGCACAGGCCCGTTGGGCATTTTGATCACAATAACCATACACCAACACGATATCGACCTTTTCCGCAATTGTTAAACGGTCCATTTTAGTACGGGTGATGTATCACGAAGCAAATACTGTCCGCACTGGCGTAATATTATGTGATACCACGTACTTATACGTTTGTGACTATTACAGCGCCATCTATCACAAAGCGAAAAAAGTGGTCCAACTAAAACATTCATATTTCTTTACGTACTACATGAATAGGTAATAAAAAATGTTGGTTCCTATTTTAAGAAACGCAGTTCATATCCGTTTGACGTATGGCAGTGCCATCTAGCGGGCCAACCATAGCGCCATCTGGTTTCCCCCTTCAAGTTAGACAAATTTTATTCTTTGTAGTTTTTTCTTTTGATGCTTATTTTGTGAGATAATGGCCCGGTCACTATCAATGGACCACCCTGTACATGACTGTGATTAATTGTATCACGTGATATAGGGCATATATCAGACGTTTATATACAGGATTGAACATCTTCTACAGAAGCTGTCGTCATCCTGAATTTTGGTGTATGCGTAAGAAGCCATAAACCAAGAATGCAAATTTTGCTGTGTGTATCAATAGTAATGATAATGATGATGATGATGATGAATCAGGCAATTCGGATGCTGTACAGCGGCTAACTTGAATTGTTCTTTGACATTGTAAAGTATAGGAGAAGTGGTCAGAGGACTTAGATTTGCTGGAAGCGTCCTCGGAAAATGAAAAATGGCATAGAGGACACAAGTACGATCAGATGTAAAGTGCACGACAACAGATATCAAACGAAATTAGAGCAACTATATGAAGCCCAGACAGAAGTGTAGTGGTTTCACAGGAAGTTCAATCCTTTAGACACAATTGTTGTTAAATGTAATTATTACACCAGCTATAAAACCAAAGCAATTTCACCAAACTCCTTGATAGAAAAAGATATGTGCAGTAAAGACGTGTTGGCGTTCTAACTTAAACAGTACGCGTACTGACACCATAAATAGGAACAGAACAGAACGCTAGATCATCACGTTGGCTGTCTGTCTCTCAATAACAGTTAAGCAAATGGGAAGAGGACGGAATGCATAGAGCCGAGTAAATCTCACAAAAACTATGTTTTACATTGTACGCAGCACATACAACATATCTAGCGGATTTATTACGGGATTCTCCTCTGGGATACAAAAGTGCTGATGATGATTTTAACCCCATCCAACAGGTCCAAATGTTATAGTAAAGTTTCAGCACACTACTGGCGAATTTCGATTTACATTCAATGATTTTCTGTATGACTGCCAGTTGCCTCCATTTAGAAATCCTATGGAGACATCTGATTTGTGTGCAACATCTGTTACGTGGCGAGATGGGAACCCTTGGATGTAAAATTTTGTTACATGGTTGCTGTTCTGTGTTGTTACTGAGTAAGTACCGCGTGATCAAAAAGTCAGTATAAATTTGAAAACTGAATAAATCACGGAATAATGTAGATAGAGAGGTACAAATTGACACACATGCTTGGAATGATATGAAGTTTTCTTAGAACCCAAAAAATACAAAGGTTCAAAAAATGTCCGACAGATGGCGCTTCATCTGATCAGAATAGCGATAATTAGCATAACAAAGTAAGACAAAGCAAAGATGATGTTCTTTACAGGAAATGCTCAATATGTCCACCATCATTCCTCAACAATAGCTGTAGTCGAGGAATAATGTTGTGAACAGCATTGTAAAGCATGTCCGGAGTTACGGTGAGGCATTGGCGTCGGATGTTGTCTTTCAGCATCCCTGGAAATGTCGGTCGATCACGATACAGGTAACTCCAAAGCCAATAATCCCACGGACTGAGGTCTGGGGACCTGGGAGGCCAAGCATGATGAAAGTGGCGGCTGAGCACACGATCATCACCAAACGATGCGCGCAAGAGATCTTTCACGCGTCTAGCAATATGGGGTGGAGCGCGATCCTGCATAAACATCGTACGTTCCAGCAGGTGTTTATTAGCCAGGCTGGGGATGATGCGATTCTGTAACATATTGGCGTACGTCTCACCCGTCACGGTAGCAGTCACTGAAGTTTTGCTGCCCAACGCCATCTGTCGGACATTTTGTGAACTTTGTTTTTTTTTAGGTTCTAATAAAACCCCATGTCATTCCAAGCATGTGTGTCAATTTTTACTTCTCTATCTATATTATTCTGTGGTTTATTAAGTTTTCAAATTTATACTGACTTTTTGATCACCCAGTACATTTGATTCTTCGACGAATATTTTTCAGTGCTTGGGGGGTAGATATTACTTGTAAATCCTGTAATTCACGTGGAAACTTGATTATTTTGTAGTATATGTTCAATGCAAGATTCAATGTTACCAGTACAATATTTGTCGCAAAAAAACATTAAGATTACATCTTGAGAGGGACTTCACGCTTTTTTAGGTACAAAATTCATTTACTTAGGCACAATATTCGTTGATTGCACCACAAAGTGGACATGAAAATTAGATAGCTGAATTACCGTCCCATTCCAATTGGTTACAGTCATGAAAATATTGCAGAAATCTAAACTGGCGGATGGTAGCACATTAGCGACTCATGGCAGAAGTCAGGGCACGTGTTCCAACGCAGCTCACAGAGAGGCTCATAACCTCCATGTCAGTTTTGCGCTTGGGAGTTAGGGGCACAATCCTGCAGTGGCTGTGGCACTTGAAGCATACATACACTGTGCAGCCAGGTAGCGCTTTCTCTTATCATTTGTTGGATCCACCACAGGCGGGTGCCGAAGAATAGGTGGGTGCTTAGACAGAAAGCAGAAGTAATTAGATCTGAGTGATGCTCATATTTACTTAACTTCAGTGCACCAAGTCCAACTGTATTCCAGAAATCCCTTAGTGAGAGCCTAGTCGTCATAAACGAACACAGTAATAACTCTGCTAATGCATTCGAGGAACTCCGCTATTAGACTGCATGTGATTGATGATGTGTCTTCCTTACGCTGTCCCAGTGGTAGACTGCTTGGGCATGCAGCAGAAAGAGTGGCTTCAAGACATCTGCAGATTGGCAAGGCCATCAATTGGTTTACTGTCAACCTCAGGATGCGATTCGACTGGTGCTGTATCGATAATGCACGACACTACATCCTTCCCAATACATGGCCGTTGCTGGAGGCTCTTGACGACATGTGACATCGATTAGATGGGGAGGGGTTCCGCTGATGATGGCAGTCCAGTTCTTTGTATGGCATTGACCACTACTCTGGTAGAGAATATCAGATCTCCACGTTATAAGTATTTGCTAGGTATTTTATTGTTACAATTCGACTTGTAAATATGTGTTTCATTCCGAAATGTTGTTCGTATGTGCCTGGTAAGTATATGTTCGTGCGTGTGACGATTCTGTGATGGCTGGCGATGTTAGTGCCGGGGAAACAGCCACCATCCACTTCACACACAAATTTTTTGCTGCGAATTTTACTAGCGTAGCACCTGAACCTATTCTTTGGCTTCAGAGCTAGTGCTCAAGTTTCCACCAGAGGAACACAAATGTGCATTTCTTGATTTTCAAATTCCTTGAAGAATGTACGTGTAAGGCTATAGATGAAAGTCAACTTGGGTGTGTACTTACGTTATTTTCCAAGATGTTTTATAGTCCAAGAGTGATTCCTGCATTTTTCGTTTCCCATCATTTTAACTCAGGTCATGAGGGCTGTGGTTGCAGTGCTGTCACAAACACTGTACAACTGGTGAAGATGTGAAATTCTGTGCTCCGCTTTGCTTGGGACAGTTGAATTAAAAGTGTGTGTGTGGCATCTTTGTACATGGATCTGTGGACAGTGGAATGACCCCAGGGTGCGTAAGACTCAATGCTTGTAATCTGATCTGGCCCTTCACGGCTCTGTATAAATGTAGCCAGCTGATGGTGGCCCAGCTCCTGGCCAATGGAGTGGTAGCAGCGTAATGAATCTAATGGGGATAGGGGTGGGAGGAAATTGTTTAAACTTTGGACTTTAACTTGGGCAGGTGGCAGGTAATATCAGGGAAGAATCTGGTGGCGAGTTTGAATTCTATACTTAGAAAAAGTGATCTGAGTGAATAACAGCTTGAGGACAATATCTTAAGTAGAACAGCACATTGGAATCCTTTGTCCAACAGACATATTTGAACCTGCAGGGGAAACAAACACTTTTGGTCTTAGAACTAGTACAGGGAGGGTGGTTGGTGATCTTGCAATTTGTTCTGAAACAAGAATTGGACGTCTCAGGGAAACAAACATCCTTTGTGTCAGTGGGGTGGAGGGATCCACCAGCGCAACTGGGCTGTTTATGAATTTCCTGCCAAAAACTGAATTTCTCACCATTTTTCAGTTTCCCACCGTTTCTCAATTTCCCACAATTTCTCACTATTTCTCAATTTACCACTATTTCTCAGTTTCCCACCGTTTCTCAATTTCCCACAATTTTGTACACTGGGCAACTGGCCTTTGTCAGAAATCTGGCAACAGTGCATGATTTTATTCATGATGTGATCTGTAATCTGGCAACAGTGCACTTTGAGCTAGAGCTGTGCCTCTTTAAATACTACATTTCCTTTGATCATATATGTATATATACATAAAATGTATATATACATAAAATGTATACAAACTTATGCCACTCACTTATGGCAACTACTGTTGAAAAAAGTGAAAAAAGTAATGCCCACTTAACTCTTTGCCATGATGTTTGCATTCCGTACTGCGCCGTTCTGTCTTAGGTCTGTTTTTCTGGCAGTGTTTCTTCCACATCAACAGTGATATACAGCAGTGTGGATAGTTTACTGAGGGAGAGCTGGCCGATATCCGTCTCGTATGTGGGTCCAAAGAATGGAATGGAGAAGTGAGGCAATAACACTATTCTCGGCTGTTCTCGCAGGTGCAGCATCCACAGCACAGTAATTTTGCATTTGAGGGATTTTTGCATCGCAATGCATTCTGAGTTGCACTTTTAGGTGCTTACATGTTACAGGCTTTTCACTGTTGCGAAGATATTTCATGAGATAATTGGATTAACAAATGGAATAAGCTGTACTTAGATTATTGCAATGCAACGAGTTCTGAGGACCACGTACATTTTATATTTCATTCCCGTTCTGCTGTTTTACCTGTGGTTACGTCAGCTTCATGTCATCCGAAGGTGGCCCAAAAATATGAAGACCAGTTGTTGCCGGATACCGAAATGGAGTCTCTGAGTCATTATCTATTTATGTAATTCTGACTTAATCGTTTCACTACTAATTTTTTCAGAGTGAAAATCATTAATGTATTGTTATTTTAATTAATGTCTTCGTCAGAAGTAATAATATGAAAAAATATTTCTCGCCATTCGTTTTCCACCTAGGGGTTGGGTCTTACATTGCCCACTGTTATTTTCGGGTGGGACTTATATTTCCAAGTGGCTATGTATTCTCATTCAAGACATAATTTTGAGAAAAGCGCTTGGATTGAATTTATGATTATAGATAACTGATGATTCGGTAGGACAGGCCCTTTACCGTTACATGCAAATTCCAATATCTCCTGTGATAGTTACATAAGTCCACTTACTTTTGATACGATAAAAAAGTTTTTGCACACAGAAATTTGACAAGATAAACATCAATAATGTGCAGCAAATTCCCACTAGTTCGCTGATGACCTATCGTGAGAAACGTATGCCCAAATGCTAGTGAAAGGATTAAGCATTGCATAGATTCTCGGCTTGGTCAAAGATTTCTTGCGGGGTGATTTTTTCTCTCTGTAGCGAGCGGCTTACATCCTGTATTCAAGGTTCTGCTCACCCGCTGATCACCCTGTGGCACATCCGAGCAGATGGAAGGCGCGGCTTCACATCGCCCCCCCCCCCCTGCCCCCACCACACCCCCAAGAACAGAAGCGTAGGTTTCGGAGGCGTTATTACGACCCTGTCGACCTTTGACCTTCCCGAAAGAAACAAATCTCCCCGTACTCATTTTGGCGATGCGGCAAGTCCACCAGGTAGTCGTCTAGGGGAATCGGGGCGAGGAGGCGAAGCACCTGCCTGCCAAGGTAAATCCATCTGCGGCGTTGCTAAGAGCTGTCTGGAGCTGTGGCTTTATATGAAGGCTAAAGACGAGGCGAAATAGCATCGGTAACACTACATAAGGGCCCTAACGATGCTAAATTCCGATTACATGAGACTTTTAGCAAACATACGAACACAAATGAGACTATATTCTATTCAATGGAGAGCATGCTGAATTCGCACTCGGAAGGACGAGGTTCAAATCCGCGTCCGACCATCCAGATTAAGTTTCCCGTGATTTCCCCAAAAAACACTCCGCGCAAATTCCGGTATGGGTCCTCTGAACAAAGCATGGTCGATTTATGCGATTGAAGTCTTTCTCGGCGTATTCCACTGATGAATTCTTCTCGGGTTATCAGCCGAGTGGTGGCGTCGTCTTGTCGCAACGTTTCAATGAGTTTCGTACTCATCATCTTCTGGCGAAGATGATGGGTATTCGTCAGAAGATGATAGGTCGAAACTCATTGAAACGTTGCGACAAGACGACGCCACCACTCGGCTGATAACCCGAGAAGAATTCATCCATTCATAATTTTCTTCTAGAGCCTTAATAAAAACAATCTGAGCTTCTGCTCCGTCTGTAATGCTCTCGTTGACGACGGGACGTTAAATCCTAACCTCCTTTCCTTACTTCCTTTTATTTTCTATCCTCCTGGTGCAATTCAAGAGACAATAAACTACTTAATCGTTTACTTCATGGTTATTTCATTGGTTGTACGAGGACGATTCAAACGAAATCCGTAATTATCGTTAGAGCGCGGGAGAGTTGTAATAAATACGTCTGAACAGAAAGATCGCATTATCGCTGTTGGGGGGGGGGGGGGGGTGAGGGTTTTCTTTGCGCCCTGTTCGTACCTGAGCTAGGGGCATTGGGTGAAAAGTTTTTGGTTTAGGTCAGGCCAGCCGCAACTGTATAGCCATTCGAACATCTGTCTTACTGTAGCTATTCTACACTATATTAAGAAAGGTTTGAACGACGAATCGAAACTGGAGCCCAGGAAAATTGTGCGTATCGATTATTTTGTTTTACAAAAGATTTTAATTGCTTTGTAATTAATGCTCAGCAAATGGCACCATTTGGATGTGCACCGTTCAGATTTTACGTGCACAAACAGTTACCCTTAAATAACTCCGGACTGGGGCGAGACTCAATGCACAAATTTGATCACCGGTGTATTGGGCCTTGGTCTAACATAAGTTACAACCATTTGAAAAAAAAATACTTAGTTTGAATTTTATATGCAGAAAACACGTTTTTCTGGGAGGTTTCTGAAGCGCGCCATTTCTATACTTTAAACTTGTACAAATCTGTTCAGGCTGTGCACGAAGATAGAGAAACGGATAAAGCCAAAACTATGTTTTATACGGAGATATGATGTTTTAAAATCGAGCTATATGTGGCTCGCAAAATTCCTTCTGATGTGAACTGAATGGGCGGAAACGGTTTAAAGTGAATCAAATAAATGAAAAATGCATTCTTACGATAACATTGAAACCTTGCTTTACGAAATCTAACTTCCTCCGGATTTTATATGCAGTTTACACGTTTTTTGTAAGTTTTTTATGCGCGACATTTTCAAAATTGCGCTTTTTTACGAGCTAGCTCTACTTCCCAAAACAGTGAGCTATCTTAGACCCACCCCCTGTTAGGAGGAGGGGTGTAAGAACAAACAGACGCAAATTTATATGTTTCTGGAGAGTGTGTTGCATCTACAATAGGAAGTATTTGAGAGTGGGGATGCTTCTAATACAAAGTGACTATGTTTGGGGTGAGGGTGGGGGGACATGCATTCTAAACTTTAACAATATGTTTGTGTCATATTGCATGCCATGATAAACGTCATGCTCTATAACCTAACTCTGCCCAGGACTGTTCTTTATTATTGTGCCATGCCATAGAACATGATGGCGTGTTTTATGCTATACGACATGATATCATGTGTTATGTTACTTTACTTGACACGATGCATTATATTACACGACATGGGTACTAACACTAACAAGTCAAAAACTCAAATATGTAAACATGTTTAGACTTGAACATCAAAAGTCGCAAAGCTAGTTCCCTTATTTTACATCCCTAATTCTTCCCAGGCCTATTCGCCTTTATTTTAACAATAGGAGAATTTTTCATTCTAGTTTGCTATTATTCAGATGAGGGAATAACAGTACTCGGACCCCCACCGAGAAAGAGAGACAGAGAGCCTGGGCCCCCTTGTCGGAGCGGGGGGCGCAACGTTATGTTAAAAGGGTTCATTTAAAGGGCAAAAAGGAAATCACTGGTGGTCGTGTCCTCATGTACCCTGTAACAGTGTGAGCGATACATTTCCTGCAGAATTTAAGAAAATTTGCGCGTGTTATAACCAAAATCCGTATACAGCCGCCGCACAGCACTGACTGATCCATGTTTTTGAATATTGAATTGTATTGTAAAAATTAACTGCGAGTAAACCGTACTGTGTGGTGTACTCTGACCGTGGATGCATTCCTGCAATATTTAGAAACTAAGCAAGTGATTATTACAATAAAAATGGTTCAAATGGCTCTGAGCACTATGGGACTCAACTGCTGAGGTCATTAGTCCCCTAGAACTAAGAACTAGTTAAACCTAACTAACCTAAGGACATCACAAACATCCATGCCCGAGGCAGGATTCGAACCTGCGACCGTAGCGGTCTTGCGGTTCCAGACTGCAGCGCATTTAACCGCACGGCCACTTCGGCCGGCGATTATTACAATAGAAAATTGTCGATAGTCCTCACGGGAAAGTGATTGATTGGCTTGTGCGGTTTAGCTGTGAAATTAATTCCGATTGGTATAAGAAAATAGCATGTGAACGGCACGGTCCCGCGAAAGAACGATTTTCAGAACAGAGCGGATAATACCAGAACTATGTTACGTTAACTCGTATACGCACCGATTCCCTACGTGTCGAACTTCGCTGCAATACTTCACAATCTCTGTGGAACGAAGCAATACTTTTATGATATCTCTGCAGCAGTAGATAATGATACAACTTTGTCAAATGAACCACTCGATACTATTCTTGGCATTTGCAAAACTTGTTTTCTTTTTATGGGTTTCCGAATTCATTGTGGTATTTGGTAACTTATTTTTTTTTAAACTTCATTTATCGTATCATATTTTTCCGTTATGTTTTAAAAATGTGTTTCCTCATATTTTTGCCTTTTTTTCTCAAAACATTAACTATCCAATGAGATCAGTGTTTCTTTGTATACAAGCTATCATCTGATTTACATACTGTTGCCTAATACAAATGATTAAAAATCCGTTATAAACGTTATATTCGAAAATTACCTAACAATTTACATTTTACAAAATATTATTATCTGCACAAAAGTTATCGCATTGAATTGTATCGAAATCTAAGATACTCTGTGAACAGTTGAAACATAATGTCTTCGTTTTCCTTTGTGGTATTAAGTTAGTCAGTAAGTGCGGAATTGATGTGAGGTGTTGTTGATGCACATACGTGGAGAGACAAGTCTGGGATATGGTCTCCATTGCAACTATGTAATGTCCATTTGTAAAAATGCACGAAGTATGAAAGTCGTATATTCGAAAACTGTTCTGAAGGGTTGTTTGGGGGAAGAGACCAAACAGCGAGGTCATCGGTCTTATCGGATTAGGGAAGGATGGGGGAGGAAGTCGGCCGTGCCCTTTCAAAGGAACCATTCCGGAATTTGCCTGGAGCGACTTAGGGAGATCACGGAAAACCTAAATCAGGATGGTCGGACGCGGGATTGAACCGTCGTCCTCCCGAATGCGAGTCCAGTGTACTAACCACTGCGCCACCTGAAAACTGCTCTGATCTGGCTACTTATTAAAAAGTATTCATTTAAAAATTTCATCTATTTACATTTTTACCGATGTGAACAGATCTTCATTATTAATGTAATAGTATGATGAAAGTATGTGGCGAACCATTCATCACAGAAAAGAAGATTTTGTTCGGAAACGTGTCAAACCAGGGCCTCTTGGGAGGAATGAATCCAGTTTTATTACAGGACAACGAGCAAAACCATCTATTTACACATCAAGAAATTTAAGATTATGAATTAACAATTTCTTCTATTGGAATAGTCGTGATAGGCGGTACCTATCTGCAATCTTTGCCCCAGATATTGAAATATCCGTATTTGTAAGTCAGATGAATTAGACAAAAACGTCGAAGAAATCATTTTTGTTAGTTAATTATCATCATTGTGTAACTGGGCTGTGGGACTGAGTTGTTTAGATCTAACAACGACAGTGCCAGCGCTGAAGCTTCAGGTAAGTGATTTACGTAATGGTCGTTAAACAAGCTTTGCTATCGCCTGTCTGAGCAGTATCGAGAGGGAGCCAGTCAAGGAAGAGGCTACGTAATGTTCACCGCAGCGGACACAATTCCTTTTAGTTTCCCAGGCAGGCTACTTCCAAGGCCAGTACTAAACAGCACTAACGGAGGATACTGAATGTATACAAAGAAGGACAGCACTAATGGTCACTGGTTTGTTCGATGCTAGGGGGAGTGTTGTGGAGTTGATGAAAGAAAGAAAACTGGCAGATGGAAACTATCCCGTGAAAGCCTGCCTCAAAGTCTTACAACTAGTTCTAAATGTGGAATTAAAGAATATATAAGGGGCGATGAAAAAGGCCGTACAGTTCGGAATAGGTATGCCGACCAGGAAAACTCGCCCTGAACACTGGGGCAGTCACTCTAACGACTCACCTGGTAGAAGATACCTATTTGGTAAAACCCCATGTCGTGGTGCGTGAGGAAGTCCGTAACGGCCTGCTGCACATCTTCGTCGACCCTTGAAGGTCTTTTTTAACGGCGAGATCAGGACTATAGGGTGGATGCTCGACTGTCTCCCACTTGTCTGTAGTTGATGAGCCTGGCCTGTCAGATTGGCCGGTCAGATTGGACCAGCGCAGACCTTTGTGCACCATTCCACAAGGGTGGGTTTCGACACACTTGCTGCTCAATACACATTCTTGTTTCTCCGGTGGATGTCTGCCGGTGTTTGCCCTTCGGCCATCAAAGAAGATGGTTGGTCCTGTTTGGACGCGTTTGGTAATGGCGTCACCATAGTTCACTCTTCCGCATTTGCTGCACGCACGTCGGAAAGACAAGAATGCGACACTAATCCTTTGCCTAAAATGTCAGTGCTTATATACATATATCGGGTTCGAGCTATGCTGCAGCAACGCTCTCAAGCAGAATCTCTTTTGCCGCCACTTATATTATAACCCCCAATGTACTGAACCTTATGCAATCACTGAGACAAAATTATATTCATTACAATGTTCACCGAGGCATTTAAGCAATCAGTCTGCCCACGCTCCATCTGTGAGTGGAGTATCCCTAAGACGTACTACTATAGGAAGAATCCTGTGCAATCAGAAAATAAAAAGAGAAAAGTATAACCATTAGAAGCAACAGAGGAAAAATACGTCACTCAGTTGGAATGAATAATATTTGAAGGAAGGTAAGTAATACGCTGTGTTAGTTGTGTAAAGAGTCTTTTCACAAAGATAATATTCCCCAGATACACTTAAACAAACTACATAAAAAAGACAATAAGTTAGTAAAGAATTAGCAACCCTTCTCATTGCTGCCAATATTTTCGAAAATTTTCGGGTAGGATTCTTCACGCAGTGTCATATCTCGCATTCATCTTCATCTACGTCCTCTTCAATTTCCATAATATTGCCCACAAGTACTTCGCCCTTGTATAGACCTTCTATACACTCCTACCTTTCTGCTTTCAATTCTTTGCTTAGAACTGGTTTTACATCTGAGCTCTTGATATTCATAAAAGTGATTCTCTTTTCTCTAAAGATCTCTTTAAATTTACCGTAGGCAGTATCCATCTTACCCCCAGTAATATATGCCTCTACGGCCTTACATTTGTCCGCTAACCATCCCTGCTTAGCCATTTTGCAGTTCCTGTCGATCTCATTTTTGAGACTTTTGTATTGCTTTTTACCTGCGTCATATACTGTATTTTTATATTTTCTCCTTTCATGAATTAAGTTCAATATCTCTTCTGTCACCCAAGGATTTCTACTAGCCCTCGTCTTATTACCTACTTGATACTCTGCTGCCTTCACTATTTCATCTATCAAAGCTACCCATTATTCTTCTACTGTATTTCTTTCCGCCGTTCTTGACAATCGTTCATTCCCTAATGCTCTCTCTGAAACTCTCTACAATCTCTGGCTCTTTCAGTTTATCCAGGTCCCATCTCTTTAAATTCCCACCATTTTGCAGTTACTTATGTTTTGATCTACAGTTCGTAACCAATAGATTGTGGTCAGAGTCCACATCCGGCCATGGAAATGTCTTACAATTTAAAACCTGGCTCCCAAATCTCTGTCTTACCACTATATAATCTATCTGAAACCTTCCAGCGTCTCCAGGCCTCCTCCACGTACACACCCTTCTTTGATGATTCTTGAACCATGCGTTAGCTAGGATCAAGTTAGGCTCCGTGCAAAATTCTACCAGGCGGCTTCCTCGTTCATTCCTTACACCCATTCCATATTCACCTACCACATTTCCTTCTCTTCCTTTTCCTACTATCACATTCCAGTCACTCATGACTATTAAATTTTCGTCTCCCTTCACTACCTGAATAATTTCTTGTATCTCATTATACATTTCATCAATCTCTTCGTCATATGAGGAACTAGTTGGCATTTAAACTTGTACTACTATGGTAGGTGTGGGCTTCGTGTCTATCTTGGCCACAATAATGCGTTCACTATGCTGTTCATAGTTGCTTACCCGCTCCGTATTTTTTTTTTTATTTTTTTACACACATTATTAAACACAGTCCTGCACTAACCCTATTTGATGTTCTGTTTATAACCTTGTATTCACCTGACCAGAAGTCTTGTTCGTCCTGCCACCCAACTTCACTAATTCCCGCTATATCTAACTTCAACCTATCCTTCCCCCTTTTTAAATTATCTAACCTACCTACCGGATTAAGGGATCTGACATACCACGCTCCGATACGTAGAACGCCAGTTTTCTTTCTCCTGATAACAACGTCTTCCTGAGTAGTCCCCGCCCGGAGATCCGAATGGGGGACTATTTTACCTCCGGAATATTTTACCCAAGAGGACGCCATCACCATTTAACCATACAGTAAAGGGAAAAATTACGGCTGTAGTTTCCCCTTGCTTAACCGTTCGCAGTACCAGCACAAAAACGCCGCTTTGGTTAGTGTTACAAGGCCAGATCAGTGAATCATCCAGACTGTTGCCCCTGCAACTACTGAAAAGGCTGCTGCCCCTCTTCAGGAACCACACGATTGTCTGGCCTCTCAACAGATAGCCCTCCGTTGTGGCTGCACCTACGGTACGGCCATCTGTATTGCTGAGACGTACAAGCCTCCCCACCACTGGCTCAAATGGCTCTGAGCACTATGGGACTTAACAGCTGTGGTCATCAGTCCCCTAGAACGTAGAACTACTTAAACATAACTAACCTAAGGACATCACACACAACCATGCCAGAGGCAGTATTCGAACCAGCGACCGTAGCCTCCCCACCAATGGCAAGGTCCATGCTTAAGTGGTGGGGAAGGGGGGGGGGGAGGTATTGTGCTGTAGATGACTTAAAATGAATTATTCCACAATTCACTAATTAATGAAAATAAACTATTTTCCTCATTTCTACTGTGCTGTAGATGACTTAAAAATGAAGAATATAGTTTATTTTCATTAATTAGTGGATTATGGAATAATTTTGCGGAGAAATTCACGGTAGAGTGAATGTATTCGGAGAATATGGAGGTTTGTGGTAAAACATTAAATGTTGATGTTAATTTTACGACATCCTGCAGTGACCTCTCCCAAAAATTGAGTATTTTGACATCTACTTAACAATACAAATATTAATGAATGTCCTTTGCCATTAGCAATATACGAATACAGCTCTAGGATCGAAACCAGCCTCTACACAGATTTCATGGGATTATCTTTAGTACAGAAGGCGTTTGATATATCGGAACATATATACCTAAACGTAAAAGAGTGCATCAAATGTCTGACAGAGTTTAAGACTGAATTACAGAAATTTCTACTTAGCATCACATTCTAGTCGACTTGAGAGTATCTCTTTAGCTACTCTTAAATTTAATGTTTTAGGAGAATTTTTAATTACAATTAGCATTCCAGTACAGAAATTAAATGTAATTACGCTTGTGTTAAATTAAATGTACGGTGAATCTTTGACACCTTTCCGCATCCCGAAGACCGCTCTCCGTGGGATTTATGCCATACGACTAATGCACTGTAACGTTAGAACAGCTGATTTAAAGGTGATACAGGGTGGTGATTAAGGAAGACTAATAGATATAACACGGTTGTGTTTTGGTCGCCCGCCAAGCCGAGTGGGGACGCCACGTTGCAGGCGTGCATGGCGCAGCTGTACCGCGGCCGCTCTCGGGCGCTAATGAAATTCGCGCAGTCGGCGGCCAGCGGCTCCCGTGGCGTGGCGTGCAACACGCCAGCGTGTCGCCGCTAGGTGACTGGAGAGCGCTACGGTCCCTCCTCTGGCAGGCGCATTACTCCACAGCGCCAGCGTCTCTCTCACACACTCGGTACTCAGCACTGGCTCCGGCAAGTGCGAAACTAATGCCACCCATTCATTTCTGTGGATAGTACAGGATGGTCCAAATCTGTAGAATCGTCCTAGCGTGGAGGTGTTACAAAAAGGTACGGCCAAACTTTCAGGAAACATTCCTCACACACAAATAAAGAAATGATGTTATGTGGACATGTGTCCGGAAACGCTTAATTTCCATGTTAGAGCTCATTTTGCCGGCCGGAGTGGCCGAGTGGTTCTAGACTCTACAGTCTGGAGCCGCGGGGCCGCTACGGTCGCAGGTTCGAGTCCTGCCTCGGGCATGGATGTGTGTGATGTCCTTAGGATAGTTAGGTTTAACTAGTTCTAAGTTCTAGGGGACTGATGACCTCAGAAGTCAAGTCCCATAGTGCTCAGGGCCATTTGAACCATTTAGAGTTCATTTTAGTTTCGTCAGTATGTACTGTACTTCCTCGATTCACCGCCAGTTGGCCGAATTGAAGGAAGGTAATGTTGACTTCGGTGCTTGTGTTGGCATGCGACTCATTGCTCTACAGTACTAGCATCAAGCACATCAGTACGTAGCATCAACAGGTTAGTGTTCATCGCGAACGTGGTTTTGCAGTCAGTGCAATGTTTACAAATGCGGAGTTGGCAGATTCCCATTTGATATATGGATTAGCACTGGGTAATAGCTGTGGCGCGGTGCGTTTGTATCGAGACAGATTTCCAGAACGAGGGTGTCCCGACAGGAAGACGTTCGAAGCAATTGATCGGCGTCTTAGGGAGCACGGAACATTCCAGCCTATGACTCGCGACTGGGGAAGACCTAGAACGACGAGGACACCTGCAATGGACGAGGCAATTCTTCGTGTAGTTGACGATAACCCGAATGTCAGCGTCAGAGAAGTTGGTGCTGTACAAGGTAACGTTGACCACATCACTGTATGGAGAGTGCTACAGGAGAACCAGTTGTTTCCGAACCATGTACAGCGTGTGCAGGCACTGTCAGCAGCTGATTGGCCTCCACGGGTACACTTCTCCGAATGGTTCATCCAACAATGTGTCAATCCTCATTTCAGTGCAAATGTTCTCTTTACGGATGAGGCTTCATTCCAAAGTGATCAAATTGTAAATTTTCACAATCAACATGTGTGGGCTGACGAGAATCCGCACGCAATGGTGCAATCACGTCATCAACACAGATTTTCTGTCAACGTTTCGGCAGGCATTGTTGGTGATGTCTTGATTGGGACCCATGTTCTTCAACATACGCTCAATGGAGCACGTTATCATGATTTCATACGGGATACTCTACCTGTGCTGCTAGAACATGTGCCTCTACAAGTACGACACAACATGTGGTTAATGCACGATGGAGCTCCTGCACATTTCAGTCGAAGTGTTCGCACGCTTCTCAACAACAGATTCGGTGACCGATGGTTTGGTAGAGGCGGACAAATTCCATGGCCTTCACGCTCTCCTGACCTCAACCCTCTTGACTTTTATTTATGGGGGCATTTGAAAGCTCTTGTCTACGCAACGCCGGTACCAAATGTAGAGACTCTTCGTGCTCGTATTGCGGACGGCTATGATACAATACGCCATTCTCCAGGGCTGCATCAGCGCATCAGGGATTCCATGCGACGGAGGGTGGATGCATGTATCCTCGGTAACGGAGGACATTTTGAACATTTCCTGTAACAAAGTGTTTGAAGTCACGCTGGTACGTTCTGTTGCTGTGGTTTCCATTCCATGATCAATGTGATTTGAAGAGAAGTAATAAAATGAGCTCTAACATGGAAAGTAAGCGTTTCCGGACCCATGTCCACATAACATATTTTCTTTCTTTGTGTGTGAGGAATGGTTCCTGAAAGTTTGGCCGTACGTTTTTGCAACACCTTGTATATGAGATGGGTGAGGGAGAAAACCTGTGAGCATGGGGAGAAGCCAGCGACACGTTCGTCTTACTAGGAAGCGACGTCACTCGGCGCTCCAAGGCGGTAGTTTCAGGAGGCGTAGATGACACCCCTCTCTATGGGGAAGTCTGGACGAGCGAAGCTCTCGTTGCCCAACAGTAGGGCAAGCTCATCCCCATGTATCATCACTCTATGTGTCAGTCGCCATATTTGTGGTATTTCTCAGTTTTTGTATTACGATTTTCAGTATGTCATTTCATCCACCGGGATAGCGTGATGGATTGCCTAACCGAGTTTGGTATACCCGATAAATTCGTCACCCTAGTTGGAGTTTGTCTCATTGGTTCCGAAGGCAAATTGAAGTTCGCGAACCGACTAATAGGGAGCTTTCACATAAAAACAGGGTTAGAATAAGGAGATGGTGTGCCACCGATATCGTTCATCATAGTGCTCGAAGAGATAATGATGAAAGTTTCCCATAAAAACTTCGAGCGGATCGAAGTAGAGGGCGAGAAAATCGCACGTCTTGCATTTGTCGATGATGTGGCCCTGTTGTCCAGATCTAAGGAAGAACTTATGCGTATGAACGACAGAACCAGAATCGGTCTCCTTGTCAATCAACCGAAGGCCGAGTGTCTCATGATAAGCAGTACTAGTGCCCGTTCAAGAAGCACACTCCAGCCGCTGGTAGTCTGAACCTGATCGTGTAAGAATAGGGTTTATAATTGTAAATATCGGGATACAATCTTTACAGAGTACGCAACGCGGGAGGGGGGGGGGAGGTGGGAGTGAAGGGAGGGGGGACTGAGGGGGGGGGGGGGTGGCAGAACTAAAAGCGAGGATCCAAGCCTCAAACCGATCGCACATCAGTCTGAGTCACCTTTTTAAATTCCGCCGTCTCTCAAGGAATTTTAACCTCCAGCTGTACTTAGCCGACCTGTAGTGCTGTATGGTTGCGAAATTTGGAATGTCCGGAATAAGCACTTAAGTAATCCAAAGGCTGAAATTGCTGCGAGTGCTTGTCACAAATGTTTGGTTATTTATATCCGGATATATAGCGATTTCCGAGGGCATGGTTACGCAGGAACCGAAGATGACAGCTTAAACTGCTGCTGGTGAAATATTTAGCTATTGTCTCTGCGAGCCGGGCGTTGTGACCGAGCGGTTCTAGGCGCTCCAGTCGCAGGTTCGAATCCTGCATCGGGAATGGATGTGTGTGATGTCCTTAGGTTAGTTAGGTTTAAGTAGTTCTAAGTTCTAGGGGACTGCTGACCTCAGATGTTAAGTCCCATAGTGCTCAGAGCCATGTTTTTGTTTCTGCGATTTCCGAGGGTCCACTCACCCACAGGAGAAGCCGTTGTTAGTACGAAGTTCTGCTTATTTGAAATGTTCTGATGGACACGTACATGTCATTCTGACGTCACATTCGAGTAAACCAAAAGTGTGAATAACGTCTCCCGTGACAATGTTACCAACATGGTGGCCAGTTTCGAAGTCGCCATATTGGATGCAACTCGTAAAATTCAAATGGGAAGGGCTCATGTCACAAATAAAACAGAAAGATACCTACACGAGAAAAGAAAGTGATTCCTTTCAGTTAAGAATAACTTGTTTCATTCTCGAGCTGTGTCATATTTTGGACGAGACAGGGCAAATGCTGGTGATTACACATGGAGGCTCTGAGATATTCTTGACAACTGCATTAGAATAGTACCCCAGCATTGAATGAAACGGGGGTCCTACCTGAAGCCAAGGAATAGGAGGTTTAATGAAATGAAACTGATACCAAGCACCTTTTCAAGTCCGAAACATCTATGATGCATACTTGTAGTCTGCAGCGATGAATTTGTACCAAGAACGGGATTGAACCCCAGGCATCCTTTTCACTAGGCAGATGCGCTAACGGCTATGCCACCGCGGAAGAAGGAGGCATGCCAGGATAGACCGAGCAGCTGTCCAAAGCCACTGGTGCACAGAGGGTAGCGCAGCAGTAGACCCGAGTTCGAATCTCGGCCTTGGTAAAAACTTTCATTCGTCATTTCAGTCTGCATATATACATCTAAATATACATGGACGTGATAACTGGGTGTTGTGTGATGTCCTTAGGTTAGTTACGTTTAAGTAGTTCTAAGTTCTAGGGGACTGATGACCACAGATGTTAAGTCCCATAGTGCTCAGAGCCATTTGAACCATTTTTTGAAATATACATGGATACTCTGCAAATCACATTTAAGTGCCTCGCAGAGCGTTCATAGAACTACTTTCACAATTCTCTACTATTCCAATCTAGTATAGCGCGCGGGAAGAATGAACACCTATATCTTTCCGTACGAGCTCTGATTTCCCTTATTTTGTCTTGGTGATCATTCCCTCCTACGTAGGTCGGTGTCAACAAAATATTTTAGCATTCGGAGGAGAAAGTTGGAGATAGGAATTTCGAGAGAAGATTCCGTCGCTACCAAAAATTCCTTTCTTTTAATAATATCCAGCCCAAATCCTGTATCATTTCTGTGACTCTCTCTCCCATATTTCGCGATAG
Source organism: Schistocerca serialis cubense (assembly GCF_023864345.2). Lineage (NCBI taxonomy): Eukaryota > Metazoa > Arthropoda > Insecta > Orthoptera > Acrididae > Schistocerca > Schistocerca serialis. The sequence goes on along the minus strand of NC_064645.1, from coordinate 319,035,580 downwards.
TACAAAAAGTGCTGCCTTTCTTTGAACCTTTTCGATGTACTTCGTCAGTCCTATCTGGTAAGGGTCCCAAACCGCGCAGCAGTATTCTAAAAGCGTAGTTTAGGCAGTCTCCTTGGTAGACCTGTTACATTTTCTAAGTGTTCTGACAATAAAACGCAGTCTTTGGTTAGCCTTCCCCACAACATTTTCTGTGTGTTCCTTCCCATTTTCCCGCGTCCGGCCATCCTGATTTGGGTTTTTCGTGATTTCCCTAAATCGCTCCAGGCAAATGCCGGGATGGTTCCTTTCAAAGGGCACGGACGATTTCCTTCCCCGTCCTTCCCTGATCCGATAAGACCGATGACCTCGCTGTCTGGTCTCCTTCGCCAAAACAACCCAACCCTTCCAATTCACCGGCCGGAGTGGCCGTGCGGTTCTAGGCGCTACAGTCTAGAACCAAGCGACCGCTACGGTCGCAGGTTCGAATCCTGCCTCGGGCATGGATGTGTGTGTTGTCCTTAGGTTAGTTAGGTTTAATTAGTTCTAAGTTCTACGCGACTGATGACCTCAGAAGTTAAGTCGCATAGTGCTCAGAGCCATTTGAACCTTCCAGTTTAAGTTGTTCGTAATTGTAATACCTAGGTATTTAGTTGAATTTGAAACGTCCCCTTTGAACAATTATGCAAGACTGTGCTTAAACTGACATACAATATTTTTAGCGCAACGCAATCTGACTTTCAAAAATCCCTACAAAAGAATGGCCCTGACTAACATTAAACTATACCTTTCAGAAATCACTTACCTCACAAAAATCTTCATTACTCGAACTACTGCAATACAGCGAGTGCCACTACTGCCAGCTAAATAAAAGATTCAAACTACGGAAGGCACTAACTACTGATAGGGATAGTTAGCAAATGAAAGATATTAATAGAGAACAAACTATGTATTTACCTTAATAGTCATAATATATGCAGCAGTTCATGACAAATTACAAAACTCCGCCATCTCTCTCCCCACATCCACCACTGCTGGCGGCTCACCTCCAACTGCGCAACGCTACGCGCTGTTCACAGCCAGCTGCCTAACACTACAATGGCGAGTATTACAACAATGCAAAGCAGCCACAGACTGCACACAGCACAGCCAGTGATTTTCATACAGAGGTGGCGTTACCAATAAAAAAACCTAAACAGCCTACTTACAAATTTACTGCTTTTAGATTAGACTAATTTATCGTGTAACCGAAGTTTAACGAGTTCCTTTTAGCCCTCATGTGGATGACCTCACACTTTTCGTTATTTAGGGTCGACTGCTACTTTTCGCACCATTCAGATGTCTTTTCTAATTTGTTTTGCAGTTTGTTTTGGTCTTCTGACTACTTTACTAGTCGATAAACGACAGCGTCATCTGCAAATAACCGAAGACGGCTGCTCAGATTGTCTTCAAAATCGTTAATATACATAAGAAGCAACAAAGGGCCTATAACACTACCTTGGGGAACGCCAGAAATCACTGCTGTTCTTCTGGATGACTTTCCGTCAATTACTACGACTTGTGACCCCTCTGACAGGAAATCACAAATCCAGTCTCATAACTGAGACGGTATTCCATAAGCACGCAATTTGACTACGAGCCTTTTGTGTGGTACAGTGTCAAAAGCCTTCCGGAAATCCAGAAATACGGAATCGATCTGAAATACCTTGTCAATAGCACTCAACACTCAATATGAATAAAGAGCTAGTTGTGTTTCACAGGAACTATGTTTTCTAAACCCATGTTGACTATGTGTCAATAGGCCGTTTCCTTCGAGGTAATTCATAATGTTCGAACATAATGTATGTTCCAAAATCCTACTGCATACCGACGTTAACGATATGGACCTGTGATTTAATGGATTACTCCTACTACCTTGCTTGAATATTGGTGCGACCTGTGCAACTTTCCAGTCTTCGGGTACGGATCTTTCGTCGAGCGTTGTTAAGTATGGAGCTAATGCATCAGCACACTCCGAAAGGAACCTAATTGGTATTCAGTCTGGACCAGAAGACTTCCTTTTATTAAGTGATTTCAGTTGCTTCACTACTCAGAGGATATTTATTTCTAAGTTACTCATGTTGGCAGCTGTTCTCGATTCGAATTCTGGAATATTTACTTCGTCTTCTTTTGTGAAGGTATTTCGAAAGGCTGTGTTTAGTAACTCTGCTTTGGCAGCACTTTCTTCGATAGTATCTTCACTGCTATCGTGCAGAGAAGACATCGATTGTTTCTTGCCGCTAACATACTTCACATACGACTAGAATCTCTTTGGATTTTCTGCCAGGTTTCGAGACAAAGTTTACTTGTGGAAACTGTTATAGGCATCTCGCATTAAGGTCTGCGCTAAATTTCGAGCGTCTGTAAAGGATCGCCAATCTTGGGGATTTTGCGTCTGTTTAAATTTGGCATGTTTGGTTCAAATGGCTCTGAGCACTACGGGACTTAACATCTGAGGGCATCAGTCCCCTAGAACTTAGAATTACTTTAACCTAAGGACATCACACACACCCATACCCGAGGCAGGATTCGAACCTGCGACTATAGCAGTCGCGTGGTTCCAGACTGAAGCGCCTAGAACTGCTCGGCCACTGGCATGTTTGTTTCGTTGTTTCGTTGTTTCTGCAACAGTGTTCTAACCCATTTTGTGTACCAAGGAGGATCAGCTCCGTCGTTTGTTAATTTACTTGGTATAAATATCTCAATAGCTGCCGATACAGTTTCTTTGAATTTAAATCACATCTGGTCTACACTTATACTATTAATTTGGAATGAGTTGAGATTGTATCTTAGGAAGGCGTCAAGTGAATTTTTATCTGCTTTTTTGAATAGGTATATTTTTCGCATATTTTTCGAGGATTTTGGGATTACAGTATTCATGTCCCTAAGACAACCCTGTGTTCACTGATACCTGATTAGGTATTGCTGGTCGTTATTAACTCAGGATTATTTGTTGCTAAGAGGTCAAGTGTGTTTTCACAACCATTTACTATTCGCGTGGGCTCATGAACTAACTGCTCGAAATAATTTTCAGAGAATGTGTTTAGCACAATTTCGGATGATATTTTATGCGTATCTCCGGAATTAAACATGTATTTTCGCCAACATATCGAGGGTAAATTAAAGTCACCACCTACTATTATCGTACGAGTCGGGTACGTGTTTGAAGTCAGACTCAAGTTTCCTTTGAACCTTTCAGCAACTGTATCATCTCAATTGGGAGGTCGGTAAAATAATCCAATTATTATTTTATTCCGGTTGTGAACAATGACCAATGCCCATACTAACTCACAGCAAGTACCTACTTCGATTTCGCGACAAGTTAAACTACTTCTGACAGCAACAAATATGCCACCGCCAACTGTGTTTAGTCTATCCTTTCGGAACACCGTTAGGTTCTTCGCAAAAAATTTCGGCTTAGCTTATATCCGGCTTTAGGCAGCGATTTGATCATCAGTGATTTCTATTAGTGCTTGGAGCTCTGATACTTTCGAAACACAGCTACGACAATTTTCAACTGCTATACCAATGGTTCCTGTATCTACGTTTTTCCTGTGTTCAGCCCGCACACTGTGTGACTGAAGCCCTTCTTGTGTTTTCCCGAGACCCTTTCACCTAAAAAGCCAGTCCACGCCACAGAGCCCCTGCTACCCGTGTAGCCGCCTGCTGTGTGTAGTGGACACCTGACCTATTCAGCGGAACCCGAAAGCCAACCACCCTTTGGCCCAAGTCGAGGAATCTGCAGCCTACACGGTCGCAGAACCGTCGGAGCCTCTGATTCAGACCCTCCACTCGGCTCTGTACCTGAGGTCCGCTATCGGTCCTATCGACTATGCTGCAAATGGTCAGCTCTGCTTTCATCTTGCAAGGAAGACTGGCGCCCTTTACCACTTCTGTTAGGCGTTCGAAACCAGAGATAATCTTTTCTGATCCAAAGCGACACACATCATTGGTACCGACGTGAGCCATCACCTGCAGTTGGCTGCACTGTGTGCTCTTCATCGCGTCTGGGAGGACCCTTTCCACATCTGGAATAACTCCACCCAGTATGCACACGGAGTGCACATTGGGTTTCTTACCCTCCTTGTCAGCTGAGTCCCTAAGGGGCCCTATAACGTGCCTAACGTTGGAGCTCCCAACTACCAATAATCCCACCCTCTGCGATTGCCTGGAACTTGCAAGCTAAGTGTTTTCCTCTGAAACAGGACAGGCGACAGCATCTGGCTCAGCGACAGTGTCAGCCACAGACAGCACCCGGAACATTTTTGTCAGAAAAACCGAGGAGGCATTACTTGCGGCCGCCTGGGAATTCTTTCGCCGCCTGCTTCGCCCTGGGGCGACCTCCCACTCGACCACAGGTGAGGGGTCAGCCTCAGTGCCAGCAGTAACTGGGTTGGCCATCGGTGAGGACTGATCGGAGGACTCTGACGTGCTGGACGTCCGTTGGATCCCCACAGCCGGCCAACAACAGTGGTGCCCATCCATTGCAGTCTCAAGCTGTGTAACCGAAACCATCACAGCCTGAAACTGAGAGCGAAGCGTCACCAACTCGGCTCGCATCCGCACTCAACAATCGCAGTCCCTGTCCATACTAAAGGCCGTGGAAAACTGAACTATGTGGATAAACGGACTATCGGCACGTGCTGCGCAACTCTACTGTAGACCCTGACGAAAACGCACGAACTGTGTCTAGTAATACGCAGATATTCATAAACTTATCTAACGAAGCACTGAGGTGAAACTAAATAATTTGCCCCTGACTAGGAACTTTTAATATGTCACAAAATCGCTTTACTTTCCGACGCAAACAAGAACGCGACAACTGTGGCTATTAGATATTAAATTTATACTCAAACACAAAAAACTGAACTGTAAAGTACACAGATGATATAATAAAATTCGCTCCTGGTTGGGAACTCGTAAATGACAAAAGCCGTGTACTTCCCTGATGATGTGCCTGTCTCGGTCGGCTACTGCGAGCTGACTGACATCATTTATATTTTTTGTTATACACGAAAGATGTTTTCTATAACAACACAACACTGACGATTGCTTGCTATTCTGTAGACACCAAACAAATCTTGTGAAATGGTATTTTCAGATCCCTGTAAAAAGTCCATATTGCGAGTGTTGAAATCAGAAATTCATCATCCCACATTTTGCTACACGAATTGAGGATCTGTAATCACGATAGAATAATAGATTCCATGTGTGACCTGCACTTTTGGCTAATTATAAAACTGTTCATGTATTGGGAAAGGAATTCGCTGTGCAATATCAAAGTGAACCATGTTTTCATAAGTAAAATTCATTTAACTAATGCTAAAGATCCAAGCACGCCAGGTGAATTTATATAAACGAAATGTTAATCACAGTATAAAATTACCTGTAAATTTGGAAATAGAGCTGTCTCAGAAAATCCAACACCAGTTTCGGAATCAGAGCAACAGTTTCCTTGAGGTGAGAAACTCTACACATAATTTTATAGTAGTTTAAAATTTTAAAAATTACATCTATTTTATTTCGCTAAGACGGCAGACCGATTAGTGGAATGAATAGGTGACTAATGTCTTTTCCTACCGCATTAAAAACATGGTTTAAATGGCTCTGAGCACTATGGAACTTAACTGCCGTGGTCATCAGTCCCCTAGAACTTAGAACTACTTCAACCTAACTAATCTAAGGACATCACACACGTCCATGCCCGAGGCAGGATTCGAACCTGCGACCGTAGCGGTCACGCGGTTCCAGACTGTAGCGCCTAGAACCGCTCGGCCACTCCTGCCGGCCCTAGCGCATTAATGTACGTTATAATTATTGTAATATACATGCACAAGCTGTTTTATTAAAAAATGGAAACAGTGGTAAGTACAAGGCAGATTGCTTCCGCTACGAAGTACATGTTTTTACTTTGTTTTTGTGGCATCATATCCCCTAAACTAGTAGTGAAAGGCATGCATATATATTTCTAAGTGTCGCCCCAAGGCCGTTTTGAGTTTGTGTTGGGGTACGTCGTGATAACCTCAAGTACTTCGTCTGTTGCGAAGCTTACAAAACTTAACTGGAAACAATGAAAAAACATGGCCGATTGTTGTTAGTGTGGATATTGTGAATCGTGATTTCTCTGTGTTTACTAATAAACCATGTAGTTTGAATAAATGATTTGTCATAGTTATTGGTACATGGAACTTAGCACTTTTAGCGCAGATGAACTCGCTCGCCAATCCCCTGGAATGGACTGCAGTCAGTTTAATTCATCGTTGGAGACCGTTATATACGTTTGTGCGTCATTTAGTTTATGGGAGCTCAGAGTTTAATTGATTTTAGACATCAGGTGATAGGTAACGCCACAACATGTATCAATATGCGAGCTCAAACATGAACAATCCTCTCCCTGACGAATGCAACGTTTCTAATATTTCACTGAATATTCAGTTACCTTCGCACGTTCCCGCAGATTAAAAATAAAATGGACTGACCTCAGGGGAATACGGCGGCCCATCCAGCGGACGTCTACGGCCTATATATCTCCAGGTAACCTTGATATCCAGATGTGTCCAGATAATGAGGTTGGGCACCATCGTACTGAGAGAAAGTTGGGAATGCCCCGTATTTATCAGCAGCGACTGCAGCCAATCTTCATCCAACAACTGCTGATAATGGGCTTCTATTAGTGCATCCTGAATAAGGACCTAACTACTCGAGATCCTCACATTGCACACTAAACCATCACTTTAATTCACCAATTAAATTCGATGAATCCATTCAGGGGGGCCTGGCTTCGGTCCAGCATCTGCGATTCTATTTATTTACGCCTCTGTTCATTTAGAAATCAGCTTCTTACGCAAATAGTACTTCATACGGAAACTGAAGGTTTTTGTCTAGCTTGCCTGTCACCCATTCTGCAATCAGAACACAACCATCTGGACTGACCTCGGTGACTTTTTCTAACATTTACAGTTTGCCAAGATCCCACTTATATAGGGCCAAAATTCTCGTTTTTCATGTATGGCTGAATAAAATTCCCTGCGAGATGCAGCGAGTTTTCTACTCTGGACTTTTAGTTAAAGACGCTACGTCAAAAGCTGATGTTGCTGCAGCAATGGCCGTTTCTGATCGTCGAGCTTTCGGCTTGTCTGCCACAGACAGTTTCTCAGTGAGAAACTTCCTGGCAGATGAAAACTGTGTACCGGACTAACAGGGGGAGGCTGCGACGTTGGCATCACAGATTTACTTCTAACTTCTTACACATTTTGTAGGCCATTAAAACAACATAATGTGCAAGTACTAAGGTTCGCTACTCTTGCAATTTCGAGAAAATAACAAGAGAAGTCTTACGCATCAAATATGTAACTAATGTATCTGTGCGTAGGTGCTGTACGTTAGAGTTAGCCGGCGCGGTAGATCAGCGTGTTCGATCAGAGCTGGCTGGCCTCTGCAATAAAAAAAACATAAATAAAATAAATAAATAAATAAAAACTGAGTGAAAGGATCAACAGCGAACTTCAACGGATGTCATGCGACGTTCGCTACGACGAAATACAACGAACCATAACGGAAAAAAAAGCGTGTTCGGTCAGAGGGTTAACTGCACTCTGCAACAAAAATACTGAATAAATTGATCAGCGATGAACTGGAATCGGTGGCATGGGATGTCCGCCATGATCAAATATAATAACGATCAAAATGAGTTACAAAAAAAAGTTGGTAGGGTTCGAGCTTCGTAAGACGAACGTGTATGAGGCGACGGTTCGGCTCCCTCTCACACTTAATCTATAATCTATATTTTTTCATCACTCGTCATATTAGTTAATTTATATGACCTTTGAGAAGTAATATCATTTAAAAAACCACGTGTATTTGCATGACGTTTTAATGAATTTCATGTTATTCGACTATCTAAAAGTTTTAATTAAATTAAAATATTAGAACAAATATTTATAACTATCGATAAGTAAACGAAGAAACCTGTAGAGTTTTCTTCAATATGTATGCCTGTCACGATTTGCGAAACCCCTTATACACGCAACTCGATGCTTCGAACTGCAGACATAGAGGCAGGCCCTATTTGGCAGTTAACCTGTTGAGCGCTAAGACGTTACTAATGTAGCAAGAGCGAATATTGTAGGTGCAAATTGTTTGAATATCGCAGTATTTACACTTTTAGTACAAAAATTAAAGTGTTAGCGGAAGTCGAACCGTCGCCTCATTTACCTCCGTCTTACGAAGCTAGGACACTAACGACTTGACCACCGCGAACGCAGACGTCCGGCACCTACGCAGCGATACATGTTACAGACGTGTAAAGCTTCTCTTGCAATTTTCCCGGAACTGTCAGAATAGTGCATCTTACTGATATTGTTGTGGTCTTCAGTCCTGAGACTGGTTTGATGCAGCTCTCCATGCTACTCTATCCTGTGCAAGCTTCTTCATCTCCCAGTACCTACTGCAACCTACATCCTTCTGAATCTGCTTACTGTATTCATCTCTTGGTCTCCCTCTACGATTTTTACCCTCCACGCTGCCCTCCAATACTAAATTGGTGATCCCTTGATGCCTCAGAACATGTCCTACCAACCGATCCCTTCTTCTGGTCAAGTTGTGCCACAAACTTCTCTTCTCCCCAATCCTATTCAATACTTCCTCATTAGTTGTGAGATCTACCCACCTAATCTTCAGCATTCTTCTGTAGCACCACATTTCGAAAGCTTCTATTCTTTTCTTGTCCCAACTATTTATCGTCCATGTTTCACTTCCATACATGGCTACACTCCATACAAATACTTTCAGAAACGACTTCCTGACACTTACATCTATACTCGATGTTAAAAAATTTCTCTTCTTCAGAAACGCTTTCCTTGCCATTGCCAGTCTACATTTGATATCCTCTCTACTTCGACCATCATCAGTTATTTTGCTCCCCAAATAGCAAAACTCCTTTACTACTTTAAGTGTCTCATTTCCTAATCTAATTCCCTCAGCATCACCCGACTTAATTCGACTACATTCCATTATCCTTGTTTTGCTTTTGTTGATGTTCATCTTATACCCTCCTTTCATGACACTGTCCATTCCGTTCAACTGCTCTTCCAAGTCCTTTGCAGTCTCTGACAGAATTACAATGTCATCGGCGAACCTCAATGTTTTTATTTCTTCTCCATGGATTTTAATACCTACTCCGAATTTTTCTTTTGTTTCCTTCACTGCTTGCTCAATATACAGATTGAATAACATCGGGGAGAGACTACAACCCTGTCTCACTCCCTTCCCAACCACTGCTTCCCTTTCATGCCCCTCGACTCTTATAACTGCCATCAGGTTCTGTACAAATTGTAATTAGCCTTTCGCTCCCTGTATTTTACCCCTGCCACCTTCAGAATTTGAAAGAGAGTATTCCAGTCAACATTGTCAAAAGCTTTCTCTAAGTCTACAAATCCTAGAAACGTAGGTTTGCCCTTCCTTAATCTAGCTTCTAAGATAAGTCATAGGGTCAGTATTGCCTCATGTGTTCCAACATTTCTACGGAATCCAAACTGATCTTCTCCGAGGTCGGCTTCTACTAGTTTTTCCATTCGTCTGTAAAGAATACATTATATAATCTATCTGATACCTTCTAGTATCTCGAGGCTTCTTCCATGTATACAACCTTCTTTTATGATTCTTGAACCAAGTGTTAGCTATGATTAAGTTATGCTCTGTGCAAAATTCTACCAGACGGCTTCCTCTTACATTTCTCTCCCCCAATCCATACTCACCCACTATGTTTCCTTCTCTCCCTTTTCCTACTCTCGAATTCTAGTCACCCATGACTATTAAATTTTCGTCTCCGTTCACTACCTGAATAATTTCTTTTATCTCATCACACATTTCATCAATTTCTTCATCTGCAGAGCTAGTCGGCATATAAACTTGTACTACTGTAGTAGGCATGGGCTTCGTGTCTATCTTGGCCACAATAATGCGTTCACTACGCTGTTGGTAGTAGCTTACCCGCACTCCTATTTTTTTATTCATTATTAAACCTACTCCTGGATTACCCCTATTTGATTTTGTATTTATAGCCCTGTATTCACCTGACCAAAAGTCTTGTTCCTCCTGGCACCGAACTTCACTAATTCCCACTATATCTAACTTTAACCTTTCCATTTCCCTTTTTAAATTTTCTAACCTACCTGCCCGATTAAGGGATCTGACGTTCCACATTCCGATCCTGATAACGACATCCTCTTGATTAGTCCCCGCCCGGAGATCCGAATGGGGGACTATTTTACCTCCGGAATATTTTACCCAAGAGGACGCCATCATCATTTAATCATACAGTAGAGCTGCATGCCCTCGGGAAAAATTACGGCCGTAGTTTCCCCTTTCTTTCAGCCGTTCGCAGTACCAGCACAGCCAGGCCGTTCTGGTTATTGTTAAAAGGCCAGATCAGTGAATCATCCAGATTGTTGCCCTTGCAACTACTGAAAAGGCTGCTGCCCCTCTTCAGGAACCACACGTTTGTCTGGCCTCTCAACAGATACCCCTCCGTTGTGGTTGCACCTACGGTACGGCTATCTGTATCGCTGAGGCACGCAAGCCCCCCCCCCCCCCCCCCAACGGCAAGGCCCATGGTTCATGGGGGGACTATTGTGTTGTTACGTTGTTTTAATCGTCTACTAAAGGCGTACAAAGTTTGAAGTAAATCCTTGATTCCAACGCCGCGACGTCCCCTTGTGAGACTCGAGCTCGAGTCCACTGACTTCTGCTGGCAAGTGCTATCCGACTGAGCTACTCAAGCACTACACACGACACGTCCGTATCTATCTTCCAAACTTCACAGAAGCTCTCCTGGTAAACTAGCAGGACCAGCACCCCTGGAAGAAAGCAGTTTTTGTATGTGTTTGATTTGTTACGTGAAACTCTTTCCATTTAAAACCCACGAGCTGCATCCAAGGTGGTGGACTGTACGATGGTCGCCATGCTTTCCCCTCTCCCACTGTGATGGTCTTCCTAATGGGAGGTGACTATTGTAGCCGGTGTTATGAAGTCAGTTCAATTTCCCAGAGTGGTATTGTCCAAGAATCGCAACGCCACACTAAAGTTGGCAATGCACATCGACACCACAGACGTTAACGTTGTACCAGTGCTATATGCAGTGAGAAATGTGCGAGGGTGAAGAAGAAATGCCCTCTCTCTCTCTCCACACAACAGCACCCTCTAACAGGGGTCAATATAGAAGCGCTCTGCCCATTTCAAGACCTCACCTGAAGCAGTGAACGTCATGGAATAGGACTATAGAGTTATTCAAGCCTCAAACTAAAATATACTTCTGAATATATTGGACGTTGTACTCAAAAAATGGTTCAAATGGCTCTGAGCACTATGGGACTTAACATCTGTGGTCATCAGTCCCCTAGAACTTAGAACTACTTAAACCTAACTAATCTAAGGACATCACACATATCCATGCCCGAGGCAGGATTCGAACCTGCCACCGTAGCGGTCACGCGGTTCCAAACTGTAGCGCCTAGAACCGAACGGCCACACTGGCCGGCTGACGTTGTACTCCAAGAGAAGAGTTTGTTAATTAGTGCATCAAGTAATGCTTTTATAGTCAATGGTAGACGTAAATTATCACGCACTAATCTGGCAAACGATTGTATCAAGTTAAGTAAACCTTCTACACTCCTGGAAATTGAAATAAGAACACCGTGAATTCATTGTCCCAGGAAGGGGAAACTTTATTGACACATTCCTGGGGTCAGATACATCACATGATCACACTGACTGAACCACAGGCACATAGACACAGGCAACAGAGCATGCACAATGTCGGCACTTGTACAGTGTATATCCACCTTTCGCAGCAATGCAGGCTGCTATTCTCCCATGGAGACGATCGTAGAGATGCAGGATGTAGTCCTGTGGAACGGCTTGCCATGCCATTTCCACCTGGCGCCTCAGTTGGACCAGCGTTCGTGCTGGACGTGCAGACCGCGTGAGACGACGCTTCATCCAGTCCCAAACATGCTCAATGGGGGACAGATCCGGAGATCTTGCTGGCCAGGGTAGTTGACTTACACCTTCTAGAGCACGTTGGGTGGCACGGGATACATGCGGACGTGCATTGTCCTGTTGGAACAGCAAGTTCCCTTGCCGGTCTAGGAATGGTAGAACGATGGGTTCGATGACGGTTTAAATGTACCGTGCACTATTCAGTGTCCCCTCGACGATCACCAGTGGTGTACGGCCAGTGTAGGAGATCGCTCCCCACACCATGATGCCGGGTGTTGGCCCTGTGTGCCTCGGTCGTATGCAGTCCTGATTGTGGCGCTCACCTGCACGGCGCCAAACACGCATACGACCATCATTGGCACCAAGGCAGAAGCGACTCTCATCGCTGAAGACGACACGTCTCCACTCGTCCCTCCATTCACGCCTGTCGCGACACCACTGGAGGCGGGCTGCACGATGTTGGGGTGTGAGCGGAAGACGACCTAACGGTGTGCGGGACCGTAGCCCAGCTTCATGGAGACGGTTGCGAATGGTCCTCGCCGATACCCCAGGAGCAACGGTGTCCCTAATTTGCTGGGAAGTTGCGGTGCGGTCCCCTACGGCACTGCGTAGGATCCTACGGTCTTGGCGTGCATCCGTGCGTCGCTGCGGTCCGGTCCCAGGTCGACGGGCACGTGCACCTTCCGCCGACCACTGGCGACAACATCGATGTACTGTGGAGACCTCACGCCCCACGTGTTGAGCAATTCGGCGGTACGTCCACCCGGCCTCCCGCATGCCCACTATACGCCCTCGCTCAAAGTCCGTCAACTGCACATACGGTTCACGTCCACGCTGTCGCGGCATGCTACCAGTGTTAAAGACTGCGATGGAGCTCCGTATGCCACGGCAAACTGGCTGACACTGACGGCGGCGGTGCACAAATGCTGCGCAGCTAGCGCCATTCGACGGCCAACACCGCGGTTCCTGGTGTGTCCGCTGTGCCGTGCGTGTGATCATTGCTTGTACAGCCCTCTCGCAGTGTCCGGAGCAAGTATGGTGGGTCTGACACACCGGTGTCAATGTGTTCTTTTTTCCATTTCCAGGAGTGTATATTTCGTGTTATAAAGTAAACTTATATTTCATCTGTTGTTGTACAGATGAGCCATCTTACAGAGCAATCAAAGAACCCATAGTTGCGACCAGAAATATGTACTTCCTTCTGGTTATAACACCCACCATTCCGAACCTGGATGGGCCATCATCATCATCAGCCAATTCAATCATTAGATGATGTGGCCTCTTCGAGTCGTGGATTCAGGTAGGCTTTCAGAAGTCTTCTCCAAGTGGGACGGTCTTGGGCAGTTCTCTGCCAGGTGTTACCAGCGATCTTCATGATGTCTTTGTCCCATCTGTCTGGTGGTCTTCCTCTAGGCCTCCGGTGCTCTCTCGGACTCCACTCCAGTACTAGCTTCGTCCATCTGTTGTCTTTCCTTCTTGCAACGTGGCCAGCCCACTGCCATTTCAAGGAACCTGCATAAATCCGCAGATAATGCGCGATGTTTAGTGATTATTATGGCCGTGACAGAAATTTTTTCATCTAACTGTGTGGAGCTAAAGATCGTAACTGATGACAGTTAAGTTCAGTACACACAGAGATTATATGAATTTCTAATAATAGGTACTGCACAGCAAAAATCACGTCTCACTCAAAATAGCACTGTTCATTAGCTAAACTTCCAATCAATGATCAGTTGCAGAAGGACCTCAATTCAGTAACGCAAGAGTAAGCTTACGAATCACGAAGTCACAACAGTTCTTGTTCAATATCTCATACACTGATGAGCCAAAACATTTTGAGTACCTACTTAATTGTTTGTCGGTCTTCAGAACGCAATACATGACTGATTCTGCGTGATGAGTTCCACAGGATTTACATCAGGCGAATTTGGTCGCCGAGGGATCAACGTTAGTTCACTATAAAGATCCCCTGGATCCGAGACATGGACAATTATCCTGCTGAAAGACGACATCGCCATCGGGAAACACATCAAGCATGAAGGGATACACGTGGTTCGCCGCTGTCAGCGTGTCTTCGATTACTACCACTGGTCCCATGCAAGCGCAGGAGAATGTCTCCCACACCACAATACTGCTCCAATCAGCCTGCGACCGTGGCGCGCTGCACGTTTCGAGCCACCATTCACCTCGATGACGGCGTTTGTGGAGACGACCATAGACATAGAGTAACCTTCCCGTATAAATAAAAAAATATATATAAAATAATGATGTATAACCTTCTTGAACAGAAAACAAAAATAAAAATAATTGAATTTGGATGGTTAAATTCTGACGTATGAAAAATTAATAAATTTTGACCTAAGCAGCGCTACGCCATGGCCCTGTGAAATCAGTCTGAATCTGCCCGTGAGAAATAAACTGAAAAATTCTTACCTCGTGATGGTGTCGCCGGATAACGCTGTCTATATATCTGCTCGTAAATGGCACAGCTTAGTGCAACGCTGGCCTATCGAATAATACTGGATAGCATTTGTCTGGGATCTGAATTACGAGAAAAATTGACTTTAGTCAGTGACACAGCTGCACAGCTGGCCGTCTGATTACCATAGAACACATGATTATGATCTGACAAAAATTCTGGAATATTTTAATTTACATTAATGACTGCATCGGGACTGGGAATGACATAAAGGGGAAATTATACTTTTACAATTCACTGGTAAAAAAAATTACATTCTGAAAATTTTTTACTTTATTGATCTACAATGCATTACACGGGAAAACTGAATATATTACAAATCTGGGTCAACTGTTGCTGGCGAATCAAAAACGAAAAGATTGAAACAAATTCATATTAACATCTCAGACAAGTGACTTAACTACGCGCATGCCAATAAAAATAATAAAATTTACCTTACAATAAATGGTTGACTTAATTACATTGTTCATTTTTCATTACATTAACAATTATTCATTTGTTCATTATCATCTCATTCTATGGTATCGTTCAGCTCTGCGGCTGTCACAATTATTATTCGGTTCCATATAATAAAATTTTACAATTTGTTCTGTACTGTAACTTAAGCAACTACTAACTATAAACTGCGCTGTACCAGCGACAGGCTACAACTACACTGCAGCAGCGAGCGACTGCCACTGCGGCAGAGACTCCTCTGACCTCCGACTCTATTGCAGATCTCTTTTAACATGGGGAAAAAAGTTTTATGTCTCAGGCAGCGCCTGTGAATTGTCGTTCTACATCGAGATTACATTTGCTCCAGCAGGTTGGTGAACCCCTTGCAATATTGTAGCAAAAAATGTGATTTACCCGAAGAGCTGACACGTTTCCATTGATCGACCGTCGAATCTCGATGGTCCTGTGCCCACTGCAGTCGTAATTGACGATGTCGTTGGATCAACATCTGATCGCGTGAGGATGGTCTGCTGAGAACGTTCGGTGAACGATGTGCTTCGAAAGGGTTGTGGTGCACCAGCATTGTGCTCTTCGGCAGAGATGGTACTTATCACCATCTATCCTATTTTACAGAGCAGACAGGTCTCCGAACCCTACGTAGGAATAGAAAAGCAACTGGAATCACTTAACGGAGGAAAGTCCACTGGACCTGACGGGATACCAATTCGATTCTACACAGAGTACGTGAAAGAACTTGCCCCCCTTCTAACAGCGGTGTACCGCAAGTCTCTAGAGGAACGGAAGGTTCCAAATGATTGGAAAAGAGCACAGGTAGTCCCAGTCTTCAAGAAGGGTCGTCGAGCAGATGCGCAAAACTATAGACCTATATATCTGACGTCGATCTGTTGTAGAATTTTAGAACATGTTTTTTGCTCGAGTATCATGTCGTTTTTGGAAACCCAGAATCTACTATGTAGGAATCAACATGGATTCCGGAAACAGCGATCGTGTGAGACCCAACTCGCTTTATTTGTTCATGAGACCCAGAAAATATTAGATACAGGCTCCCAGGTAGACGCTATTTTTCTTGACTTCCGGAAGGCGTTCGATACAGTTCCGCACTGTCGCCTGATAAACAAAGTAAGAGCCTACGGAATATCAGACCAGCTGTGTGACTGGATTGAAGAGTTTTTAGCAAACAGAACACAGCTTGTTGTTATCAATGGAGAGACGTCTACAGACGTTAAAGTAACCTCTGGCGTGCCACAGGGGAGTGTTATGGGACCATTGCTTTTCAGAATATATATAAATGACCTAGTAGATAGTGTCGGAAGTTCCGTGCGGCTTTTCGCGGATGATGCTGTAGTATACAGAGAAGTTGCAGCATTAGAAAATTGTAGCGAAATGCAGGTAGATCTGCAGCGGATAGGCACTTGGTGCAGGGAGTGGCAACTGACCCTTAACATAGACAAATGTAATGTATTGCGAATACATAGAAAGAAGGATCCTTTATTGTAAGATTATATGATAGCGGAACAAACACTGGTAGCGGTTACTTCTGTAAAATATCTGGGAGTATGCGTGCGGAACGATTTGAAGTGGAACGATCATATAAAATTAATTGTTGGTAAGGCGGGTAACAGGTTGAGATTCATTGGGAGAGTCCTTAGAAAATGTAGTCCATCAACAAAGGAGGTGGCTTACAAAACACTCGTTCGACCTATACTTGAGTATTGCTCATCAGTGTGGGATCCGTACGAGATCGGGTTGACGGAGGAGATAGAGAAGATCCAAAGAAGAGCGGCGCGTTTCGTCACAGGGTTATTTGGTAACCGTGATAGCGTTACGGAGATGTTTAACAAACTCAAGTGGCAGACTCTGCAAGAGAGGGGCTCTGCATCGCGGTGTAGCTTGCTCGCCAGGTTTCGAGAGGGTCCGTTTCTGGATGAGGTATCGAATATATTGCTTCCCCCTACTTATACCTCCGGAGGAGATCACGAATGTAAAATTAGAGAGATTAGAGCGCGCACGGAGGCTTTCAGACAGTCGTTCTTCCCGCGAACCATACGCTACTGGAACAGGAAAGGGAGGTAATGACAGTGGCACGTAAAGTGCCCTCCGCCACACACCGTTGGGAGGCTTGCGGAGCATAAATGTAGATGTAGATGTAGATGTTCTGTGAAGAATAGTTGACGTCCAACCATTTAGCGTGTAATGGTAGTTTGACTGTCTTGTGTCTCTCCGTAAACGCTCACGACAGTAGCTCGTGCACATTCGACCAGCGTCGTCGTTTCCGAGATACTCGTTCACAGGTTCTGTGTAGTAATGAACTTGTCAAAGTCGCTTATATCAATGGATTTCCCCATGCTAGGGTGATCCCCCGTCCGTGTCTGCTCCGCTTACATACTTTTGCTACTGCGTCACGTGCTCACAACGCTACCAGGTGGCATCCAATGTCGCGGCGGGCAGTGGTCATCACATTTTGGCTTTTCAATGTGTTGTCCACAGATAATCATAGATTTTGTGCCTCTTCAGCCTCTGGATAACCGTAAGTATCTTCAATTATTGCAATTGCAATTGCAAAATTAGTTAATTCAATGAATGTCTTGGTCTGGTACATCGACCTTTTCGTTATACAATCCAAAAAAAAGAACCGGATATTAGTGTTCCATATTCTCCGGCCGATGTTGCCTGGTGTTCTTTGGCCGTCGGAAGATGGTATCCTCGCTGTCGCGCCCGTCTCTTTAAGGTATCAGCTACTGTTCATCCCACTAGCACCAAGTGAAGTATCTGGCTCGTAGAACAACATAACTTCTGCAACATTATTGTTCCTATGATTAGTACAAATAAATCCCCTCACTTGTAGCGCGCCTGTTGGCTTAGCGCTGATTTCGTTCGATAAACTTTTATACTTACGATAAATTTTAAGGTTTCAAAATGGATGTTAACGGTCGCACAGTTCCGTCCGTCACACCATCTCATACTACTTGACTTTAAATTTCTGTTTATACTGTTATGTGAAGGATGATTCCGGACCAAAGGACCACCCTGTGCACGAGATATTGTAGCTAAAATGATGCAGTTAAACAGAGGATCGTTTCAGACATATCAACCAGTTTTGTAGCTTTGACGACAACATCTGATTCTGAGAGATCTTGGCCAATTAGCCCATCGGCTCGAACAAACGGAACAGGTGTCAACCGGGACTGTACGGTTGGTATAGTAGAACAGTCCTCCCAAATTTGCAGTGAGTTCGTTGGTCGCAAAACTTTTTGGGGTCCCTGGGGTTATAGTATTACAAGCAGAAGTTGGTAACCTTCTGTGGCATAATCCTCAACCAAGTCAGTGCCGTCTGTTTGCATTGTGAGCAAGCAGTTGCTTCAGGATTCCACTCTACATCTACATCTACATCTATACTCCGCGAGCCACCTTACGGTGTGTGGCGGAGGGTACTTATTGTACCACTATCTGACCCCCCCTTCCCTGTTCCATTCACGAATTGTGCGTGGGAAGAACGACTGCTTGTAAGTCTCCGTATTTGCTCTAATTTCTCGGATCTTTTCGTTGTGATCATTACGCGAGATATACGTGGGCGGTAGTAATATGTTGCCCATCTCTTCCCGGAATGTGCTCTCTCGTAATTTCGATAATGAACCTCTCCGTATTGCGTAACGCCTTTCTTGAAGTGTCCGCCACTGGAGCTTGTTCAGCATCTCCGTAACGCTCTCGCGCTGACTAAATGTCCCCATGACGAATCGCGCTGCTTTTCGCTGGATCATGTCTATCTCTTCTATTAATCCAACCTGGTAAGATCCGTACCCTCGCCTACCATAGGACACTGCGCACGTAATTTTGCTTTAGATAGTTGTGTCTTGAACTACTTCTGTGTTTGGTAATTCGCATGTCGTTACTCCATGGGCAGTCTTCTGGATTTTGGCTCGTAGTGGTGACGCCAAGTCCCATCTGTTGATGTTTACAAAAGTGTCACCGTCGGCCTAGTATGGAACGGGTAGATCCTGACACATTTCCATGATCTTTTTCGTGTTGCGTAAGCATGCGTGGGACCCATCTCGCAAAGACTTCATGCAATATGTCTTGGACAAAGCATTACGGCCACGATTCGGCTGGTGATAATCCACCGATCGATACACTGGGATGTCTCTTCTCGTGCACCTGCTTCTCACTACTAGTGAAACGCAGTACCCACTGCCTCTAATTGTTAACATTTACTCAATCATCCACAGACATTTTAGCAAGAGTCGATCGATTTCAACTGAAGCGATTTGTTCAGCACCAAGTTTATACACAACTCGGTATCATAAGCCATTCCGGAACTTTCCCTTATGCTGCTATCTGTCATAAGAACACAGAAGCAACAGTGCATTAGCGGAAAGATTCAAAAATTAGTACTAAATCGACTTGACCTACCACGGATACTCGACGTAAAAAACATAGGAGGCAGTAATTTCGCAGTAACCCACGTAGTACGAACAGCTGCGCGTTTGCTGTAAACAACTGTGTGGTACATGTTGATCATAGGTGTGGTGTACGGTAAGGAGCTTTAACTTGTCACTTAGGACCATCACGGAATATATATAATGAAATCATCTCGGGCTTCCTGGTAAGACACGGAATTCAAATGGCATGGTCTTTAAGTGCAGTACACCGTGTTTCAATTTGATTACACAGGATTGAAGCTTTCTAGCAGTTATTACATTCAGCTTACAATTGTAAGTAATGCATCGAACGAAAGATCGACTCACACTTTCTCTTACAAGCGTTCAATGAGAGCACCATTCGTCACACATCGAATCGACAGACGACTGCTTCCCAAACCTTGAAAAATGTGTCTGCTGTAACTGTAGCAAGAATGCAGTTTCTAAAGTCGGGTGGATCAGATACTAGCGGAGGCACATACACATGATCCTTTATGAATCCCGAACTGTTAAAATCGCAAAGCGTCAGGTGGTGTGTGGATGTGGAAGTCATGCAAAAGAAGCTGTCATTTGACCCCTTGTGCCAATCCAATGGTCGTGTACAGCGTAATTTAACCAACCGCTTACTGAATTATTGAGGCAGCGCACCACCTTGCTGCCAAATAAAGTTCTGTGGCGCAGCTTCTTCCAGCTGAGGAAAGAGCCATAGTTCTACTGCACCAAGATAAAAAAGACCTGTTATAATTGCTACACCAGAAAAAGAAAGATAAAGTTTCCTCCACGGTGTGGCACAAAAAACATTAAGTTTAGGTGAGTCTCGTTGCAACTGAGCCATCTTGTGGCAATCTGATTACCCGTAGATATTCACATTATAAACGCTCGTATTTCTACTTAAGTGAAACGTCGATTCATCACCGAAGACGACACGATCCAGAAGATCTTCATCGTCATGCACCAGCATTTCGTTTGCAAGTTGTTGCGCAAACCGTAGGCTGTAGGTATTAGAGCTTATGACAACTGCAGACGATGAGGGTTTCCTTAAAATGTTCCATAGTGACGTTACTGTACTTGCTATTTCATATCTAGCCTTTCTAACTGATTTTTTGGGGCTAGCGTGAAAACCTCTCACCAATTCAACACGTTCTTCAGTCGCTCTTGTTTCTTCCAGTCCTCTTCCCTTTCCGCACAAGTGTACAAACGAGGATATCTGATCTGGTATTTCATTTTATGTATGATTTATAATTGTAAGTTGCATGTAATAAATCCTAAAAAGCCTCAAAACCCGTGTATTCATTTTGAAAAGCCCTGTATTTTTGATCAGGTTCAGATAACTGAATGCTATGAAGCAGAATGACATCCTTCCAGGGTGTTCCGCCGTTTGCCATCTGGTGCTGAAGCCCATAACCTTCCTGATTTGTCTTCCATTGTGTTTAGTCATTTATTTGTGCATTAGGTCTACATGTGGTTGTCATTCCTTGTAATTCCTTTAACTGCTTCTTTAAATTCCTAATGGTTGCCGTCCTAACAGGTATGGTATTGCGGTTGCTTTGTGTCGAAGTCCCAGGATATTGAGTTTCTGGTACTACCACGACTTCTTGTAAGAGAACTGTATTGTCTTGCGGAAACGTTCCCTAAGGCCGTCGCCACATGGACCGTGCATTCGAACGTCAGTGTTGAGTGTGCCGTGTTCTGACGTTACAGAGTGGCAAAAGCATGTTGGGCAGCGTTTGCGAACGTGCAGAGCAACCACTACCTTGTCAGATAGTCTAAACGTGCGTTGGAACGTAGACTGAGAGGAAGGACATGTTGCCACCGCTCTTCCACAAAATGTCGCGAGACGCCATATTGGCTTTCAGTTGAACAAGATATGTATATATGCAATTTCAAAGCACCATCAAATAAGGATCTATCGAAAACCAGTCGATAATTTTACGATTTCTTGTAATAAATTGACGGGAAACGTCACATTTGTGGTTAAAGAATTATTTAACTTGCGTAAAATGGAAGTACGCTATGCTGAGGCAACGGCCGCGCGGGATTAGCCGAGCGGTCTAAGGCGCCGCAGTCATGGACTGTGTGACTGGTCGAGTCCTCCCTCGAGCATGGGTGTGTGTGTTTTCCCTTAGGATAAATTAGGTTAAGTATAGTGTAATTTTAGGGACTGATGACCTTAGTAGCTAAGTCCCATAAGATTTCACACACATTTGAACATTTTGCTGAGGCAACGACACATTGAGGATTCAACAATTAGTTATAATTAAATGTATGTACAATTAAAGCTTACAGGAAATTTTAAGATGCAAGGTATCGTCAGATACTATTCCCGGTCGGCGTAGCGTAATGAGTAGAGACGCAGATTTTTGAAGTAACCTGTGCTTGTTCGCGTCTCACTGGATTCAAATATTATTTAATAACCTTCGTGTTTGCTAATAGGCTTTCATACTTTGTTAGTTTAAGTACATACTGTAAAATTCGATGCTATGTGTAAGTAAGTGTGCTTTTTCTAAGGAGTGAGTTTGTTCGATTGGCCTTATCAGCAGGAGAGCTCGAACTACTCCAAATAAGATATTTCCACTTTACTGGTTAAAGTCTTGTATTTCGCTTGTCGTAGAGGTCAATGATCAATTAAGGATGTTAGTTTTGTATCAAAAAGTGAGATGATGAAATAATTTTTGTTATGTGGAGAATTATTGTAAATTAGCGTTGCACTCTCTGTAATTACACTTTGGAAGTCGATGTCCTTGTTGGCTGCCTACAACGTTGAGCCGTGGCGGGAATACTGACGTCACCTTTAGAGTCCATGGCGCCACTACTTCGATCTTTCGTGTGGTGTCCCTCTGGTTTGAGGTCACTGAGGTCTTTGCTCGAGGTTGTTGATGTCGACGGGGCGTGTTGTGGCGTTGCGAGCTGGGGAGTGGAGGACGGTGTGAGACGTCCGCCCGGAGAGCAAGGCGAAGACTTGCGCAAGCTTCTTGGGCACCGGGTCCTTCGAGTGGTTGCTGGACATATTCGTGGGCCGATTTGAATCCCGGGTGATTTCAAGTGTCGTCTTCGTGCGTAGCCCAGCCAGCCAATTCTTGGACGTGGCACACCGATGAAAGAGTTGAAGCCAATTTCGCTAGGTTGAATTCTCGGCCCCCTTTGCAATCGGCATGCTTCAGCTTCGATTCGTGAAATCCAGTTAAATTTTGGATTTTGAGGTCATAGCTGTTATTATTGAAGGCCTGCCTGTATGAGTTTCGTAAATTTTACTTAACTGAAGCTGTTATTAGAGAAGGTCTACCCGTTTTTTTTGTTTTTTTTAAGTAAGTTTAGTTGACTGAAGTTATTAAAAAAGGCCTGCTTGTTTTCTGTTTAGTAATTTTACTTAATTCAAGCTGTTATTATTGAGGCCTGCCTCTTTTCTATTTGGTAGTTTTACTTAACTAAAGTTGTTATTACTGATGCCCTGCCTGTTCCCTTTTTGATTAAATTAACTGATATTGTGATTGCCAGAGGCTTGCCCGTTTGAGGCATTATGTCAATAAGGTAGTAACAGGAAATGACACGTGATGGTACATGGTCCCCTAATCTTCCGCCTTACACCCCCTTATCCGTAACCGTAGGTTTCAAACGTGGATGTTGAAATTTTTATTTGTGTATACTACATCAGGACAACATGACTATCGTACGGAGGGAGGAAAAGTGCGTTTCAGTAGAGCTAAAGTAGAAATTTTATCCCTGTCCATTTCGTAAACAATGTTAGTTGCGAGCCAGATACAGCCGATAACTGCCGCTCTGTTGTTCCTGTTATATATAAACGACTATCTGACAAACCCGGCGTTGCCCTGGGGGATTCATTTTGCCAATTTTCTGTTACAAATGTTCTGTACGCTGGGCGCAGCTGCTTCGCGTGACTGCAACGAGATTTCGCAAACGTCTCTATGGCAACGCCGCTTCGTAGCTCTGTTGACGGAAATTGTTTTCGCCTACAGCCGTTTGTGCTTCGCAATTGAATACTTTCAAAAGTCTTGTCAAGTGACGGGAATTTCATTGACTCGAATGCACGAGTGGCTCGGTAGTTATTAAGACTTCATCCATGTTTCTGATTTTTTCACTCATTGTGGCAGAACCGGTGTATAGTATTTCGTGACTAATTATTTATAAATGATATTTCAGGTAGATAAAAAAATATAAAACCAGTTACCTATTGTCAGCGTAACAATCCGTTTGATCTCAAAAATGATTATCCCGGCTAATATTTGTCACTCTGCTAAAGAAAGCTCCACTTGATGTTGTGTAGAAATGTTGTTGTAAAGTCGAGTGAGTGGGACTAAATTGCATATCATTTATCAGATTTTACACAACTGTTACTTAAGATGGAAGCACTTTTCTCTAGCAAAAGGAACATTTAGTCACAAAATACTACACGCGCACAACACTGACGTATGTCTCATATTAAAATATTTCATGTAAATCGTCCAAAATAATTACGCTTCATACATCAGCAAATAAGAAATTGATATTACGTAACGTGCTGTGAGCATTATTTTTAAAGATTCAATCTGAGTTGAATTCTGTCTTTTAAAGTAGATTTGGGACCACCGGTGCACATTTATTTCCATTCATTTATATCTAAAAATATTAATGTTTGTTAAAATTCTCGATTCAAAAGTGCCGCGGAGATATTTTTGCATCACCCTGTTTCCCAGAACTGAAGATGGACGTTGACTGTGGATATTGGATCACAGACGCAGTCCCTTTGACTGGTCAGAGACGACACTAAACCCACCCAAAGATGTAAACAACCATGCAACAGCAGCGCCTATTAGACGGAAGGGGTCCGACAGCCGATCAGTTCTAGTCATTCCACCAGGTACACTGCTCGTGTTGTCTGTAGTTCAACCATGCCTAGACGGTCAATACCGCGGCTCGATCTTGTCCAGATTGTTATTTTGTGCCAGGAAGGCCTCTCAACAACGGATGTATCCAGGCATCTCGGAGTGAACCAAAGCGATGTTGTTCGGACATGGAGGAGATGCAGACAGACAGGAACTGTCGATGACATGACTCGCTCAGGGCGCCTAAGGGCTACTATTGCATTGGACGACCAGTACCTATGGATTATGGCTCGTAGGAACACTGAAAGCAACGGCACCATATTGAATAATGCTTTTCGTGCAGCCACAGGGCGTCGTATTACGACTCAAACTGAGCGCAATAGGCTGCATGATGCGCAACTTCACTTCCGTCTTCCATGGCGAGGTCTATCTTTGCAACCACGACACCATGCAGCGCGGTACAGATGGCCCAACAGCATGCCGACTTGACCACTGAGGATTGGCATCACGTTCTCTTCACCGATGAGTGTCGCATATGGCTTCAACCAGGCAATCGTCGGAGACGTGTTTGGAGGCAACCTGGTCACTCTGAACGCCTTGGACACACTGTCCAGCATATGCCAAAAGGTGGAAGTTCCCTGCTGCTTTGGGGTGGCATTATGTGTGGTCGCTGGTGGTCACGGAAGGCGCCGTAACATCCGTACGATACGTGAATGCCATCCTCCGACCGATAGTGCAACCATATCGGCAGCATATTGGTGAGGCAATCGTCTTCAATGACAAAATTCGCGCCCTCCATCGTGCACATCTTGTGAATGACTTCCTTCAGGATAACGACATAGCTCGACTAGAGTGGACAACATGTTCTCCAGACATGAACCCTATCGAACATGCGTGGGATAGGTTGAAAAGGGCTCTTTGTGGGCGACGAGACCCACTAACCACTCTGAGGGATCTACGCCGAATTGCTCTTGAGGAGTGGGACGATCTGGACCAACAGTGCCTTGATGAACTTGTGGATAGTATTCCACGACGTATACAGGCATGCATCAATGCAGGAGGACGTGCTACTGCGTATGAGAGGTACCGCTGTGTTCAGCAGTCAGGACCACCACCTCTGAAGGTCTCACTGTATGGTGGTACAACATGCAATGTGTGGTTTTCATCAGCAATAAAAAGGACGGAAATGATGTTTATGTTGATCTCTATTCCAATTTTATGCAATCAATTTTATATAAAATCTCGATATGTCACCTACATTTTATTCGCTGCAATGTATGAGCTCTGCAAGCTCCTCAAAAATTTCGTGTAATATTTTACTTAATTTGATGCAGCGCAGTACCTATGTCGGATAACGAAAAGAAAATTGGATGATAAGTTTTCCAGATCGGCCAGAACGCCGTCTATCTGCACAGGCACGAGTACTTGGAGAGCAGTACAGCCATTACGAAAGCCGCACTCAGCACGGAATGCAGACAGCACGCCTGTAGGAGCGAAAGAGTTCTCATTGTTATTGGGACTGTGTTGAAATGAAAAGAAAGAGCACCAGAAGGGATCCATATAAACAACTGTTAATATGAAGAACATACTATTATATACTGACGATAATGCATAAATGGCAAATTCTGAAAACAAGTTACAAAAATGGAACGATCTTTTAAGGCAAGGATTGCAGCCTTAAGTTAGCAGTAAATTAAAATAAGACAATGGAATCATATGGGAAACTCATGGTATGTAACAAAATTGTGATTCGATATGAAATTTTGAAAAAAGTTCATGACTTCAATTAGCTATCTGTAGTACTTTTAACGAAGATAATGATGTAGATATTAATTTACAGGCTAGTATATGCAGAATGTAAAAAGAATTCAGTTCTATTACCTGACATCTATTTCTTCTCTACTATACTGCTGTTTGACACTGATTCCTGTGTTACTAAGAGGAAAGCATCCAGTTATCTTCAGGCAAGTAGAAAATTTTTACGAATATCAAAGTTTGAACTAATCTGGACAGGATTCCTATCAGTAACGTTAAACCAGAACTGAATATTTTGTAGTAAATGACGAAAGAGAGAGGGACATAAACGAAATAGGAAGGACATTAGGAACGAATTGAAGAAAAAAGGTTCCAAAGACAACCTTACAATATAAACTCATAGGAAAGAGTGACATACAGTTGGTGGACAAAAGTATGGGAACATAAAGAACGCAAATCATTACCAAGCCTAATAAAGTGTGGGAAATCGTTAGCAAGCAACAGCCTGAATCTTCATTGCTACAAGGTGCAGCTGCTGCAACCGCTTCAACTTTATGACAGGCCAACCAAAGCATCTGCAAATGAGGTCCTGACTCACATCGACGATGTCCCTGACTATCCCAAAGTGTGATGTTCATGAAAGAAACTCTGTTTCATGTGTACAGGAAGACAAATTGACAAGGAGGTGATCTAGGGGTCGAATACTCTGACGTCTGCATGGAAACTGTACGCGAGAGTCCAAAGGTAAATGTGCAGCGTACTTTATGATCGCCTGGTGGGACAGTTTTTCTTTCCGGAGGCGTCAATATCCTCGACTTTCTACCTGGGTATGTTGGAACAATTTGCATTTCCACAGGTCGAAGAACTACAACCTGATATTGCGTTGCAGCAGGATGGTGCCCTCCTCACTGGGATTCAACCGCTAGGTAGGCTTTGGACGGTACGTGTCCAGATAGCTGGATTGGCAGAAAAGAACCCATTTCCTGGCCACCCAAGGACTCCAGACACTTTTTTTTTTAAAGTTTGTGCAGGATGCTGTCTATCAGACCCCAGTGTGGACTTGTAGAAATTGCGAGCTGGCGTCGGAGCAGCATCTGCACTCTTTAATGAGAACGTGCCGAACTGACATTGGAGGTGAAACGGCAGAGAGCGGACGAGTGGAGGAGGGGAAGGTGTTTATACTTTAGCTGACAAACTTCAATTCATAAATTATTAATAAAAGCCCTAATACGAACACTACCCACGAGTATAAGAGCGGCTTCACCCTGGTTGCTCATAACTTGCTGATCTCAACGTACGCTTCATCATTCCTGACTGTAAGACAGGAATTGTTAACAGCACAACTTCAAGTCTAAACGTACTTAATGACATTTATTCAGAAGGAAATGAATATTTGGCCTTAAAACTGATAGTAAAATATGTGAGACTGTTATGTCTCAAGGACATTATAGAAAAAAACATAACAAAATGCTAAGACGCATACTATTAAGACACAATGATTCACGAAGCGTGGTGACAAAAATGAATGTAAGTTACCAACACAAAAAACAAAGGCAGTTATGACAAATATTTAAATCAGCAGTTACTGCAACTTCGCAGCCAGTGACAATTTATGCTTTTGAATTGGGAAAGGCATGTACAAGCAGTCACCAAATGTTTTAACTATTCAGGTCAAAAATTCATAGAATGATAACACACAGAACTCATGTTCATCAGCCGTTAGATTGACCTTGGAACAAATGGTGCAAATAACTTTAAAAAACCCACTGGTGACGAAATTATAAGCAGACAAGAAATTCTAGAATGAAATTTTCACTCTACAGCGAAGTGTGCGCTGATATGAAACTTCCTGGCAGATTAAAATTGTGTGTCGGACAGAAACTCGAACTCGGGACCTTTGCCTTTCGCGGGCTAGTGCTCTACTAACTGAGCTACCCAAGCACGACTCACGCCCCGTCCTCACAGCTTTAATTCCGCCAGTACCTTGGGTAGCTCAGTTGGTAGAGCACTTGCCTGCGAAAGGCAAAGGTCCCGAGTTCGAGTCTCGGTCCGGCACTCAGTTTTAATCTGCCAGGAAGTTTCAGACAAGAAATTATGTAATAAATATCAAACATAAAACTCTACAAAAAAGGATGTGCATTCATTAGTCTAAATCACATCGAAGTCTTCAGATAGCCTTGGTGCAAATGGCGCACTAAACCTTATAGAATCTAGCTGTAGAAACCTGAGGTCAATGCTTTACATATTGGTAACCATGAAATACACAACCCCAGCGCTACCAGAGTAATAAATACACTCTAAGCAATATATGTACACAACGACACAATAAACCGACCTGGATTATTCTTGGGACAATGGTCAGAAATCTGTGGAGCAAATCACAGAAATTACCTGAATGGGACGGAAGTCGGCGGTAGATGTGATGCTCATATTCAGAACAATAGTGATTACAATTTCAGAAATACTAGATGATTTAGGCAAGAGAAAGAGATTCACAAATTAGCGAGACAAAAACGTGTTGGTCCACCTCTGGCGTTATGCAAGCAGTTATTCGGCTTGGCATTGACTGTCAGAGTGACTTGGTATCCCCCTGAGTGAGATCATGCCGAATTCTGTCCAGCTGGCCCGACATACTGTCAAAATAGCGAGATATTTCTAATGTCCTCCCCATAATGCTCCAAGTGTTCTCAATTGGGGACAGATCCGGCAAACTTGCAGACAGGGTAGGGCTTGGCGAGTACGAAGACAAGTCGTAGAAACTCTCCCCATGCCTTGGCGGTCATTATCTTGCTGAACTGTAATCCCAGGAAGGCTTGCCATGAAGGGTGTAGAATATCGCCGACAAATCGCTGTGCTGTAAGGGTGCTGCGAATGACAACAAAAGCTGGCCTACTGTTAAAAGAAATACAACCCCATACCATAGTAATCGGGCTGCGGTCAGATTAGTATCCCATCACTCTCTGTGGGGAGTGGCCAGATGGGGGGAGGGGGGGGAACGTGGGTCTCCAGACAAGTCTAGCTGCTTTTCGGGGCTCAATTCCAAACGGGACTCATCCTTGAAGACAGTTCTACCCAGTCACTGAGCTCTCAGTGTCTGGAGACGCCCTGGACAGAGGTGGGATATCAACATGACTGTCGCCCGACATACGGCCCGACAACCAGGAGTCTGAGATGTCATTTCTTTTTCAATAGCAGGATCCCTTTGTTGTCACCAGCTGAAGCCTCACAGCGATACATCGGCGACATTCTACGCCCCGTTTTGTTGGCCTTCACGGCAAACCATCCTGGGTTACATCTCAACAAGGTAATGTTCGCCTGCACAGGGTGAAAGTTTCTACTTCGTGCGTGCCAAACCCACCTTGGTCAGCAACGTCGCCGTATCTCTTCCCAATTGAGAACGTTAGGAACATTACGAGGAGGGCCCTCCAGCCAGCTCAGGATTTCGATCATATAACGCACCAGTTGGACATACTTTAGTACGATGTCACTCAGAAAGATATCCAGCAACTCTGTCAATCAGTGCCAAGCCGAATAACTGCTTGCGTAAGGGCCTGAGATAAACCAATGCATTATTGACTTGCTCAATTTGTGAAGGTTGTTCACTTGAATAAATCATCCATCTTTGAAAATTGTAACCATTTGTTTGTCTGTATCTGCTCACGTAAATCACATTTACCGATTTGCGTACCATTCGGATGATTCCTTCGTGGTGCGTCTTCTTTTTTTGTCTTGGAGTGTATTTAATGGTGATGCAATGTCGGGAATATTCAAAATTTAACGCGTCAATAAAACATGAGTGTCGTTTGAAGCACGAAACACTCATGGATACAGATACAGGCAGCTAACGACATTCCAACCTAAACACTAAATTCAACCAACAGAGGCAAACGGCAAGAGTGTTTCATATTCTAAAACATTCCACTAACTTATACCAGATCCCACACGCATTGGGATACACAGTTTATACAGGACACTAGCTCAGGCGTGGCAGGGAGCAGTAACATAACTCAAACTAGAGAAACACGACACCCAAGACATCATAAAAAAAGTCGCGACGCTGTACGAATCACAATGGGCGACAAACAACATCGCTCACGTACATGACCGATTTCCTGTAGCCGTAGCGAGCACCATGCTAATCTGATGCCGTCAGTTTATCATCAGCACCAATAGGGACGTGACAGGCGTATCATGCATCCAGGTGCCATACCCCTCACACATCAGTGAGAAAATGGCAGGCCGGCAGATTACACTCGTTACCGGTGTGTCAGCAGCGTCCGTCCCAGCTCGTATTTGGTACACGGCACTGAAGTTACGAGGTTCTATCCAAAATTTTCTGGACTGGTGCTGCTATCTGTTGAAAACCTTACCTTTGGACTAAAGGTCACAAGCACCCCGAAGGACTTCCCATCTGCACGTACACACTGGTCTCAGCGCTTCTGCCACTGGTCAAACGTTTTCTGGATGCCCTGTTCTTTGAGGGTGTTTATCACCACCAGAGATGCTTTTTATCCTCTCTCGAGTGTCGAACCGACGGCCTTTCAATTTGAGTTTCAGTTTTAGGAATAGCGTGAAGTCGCAAGGTACCAACTCGGGCGAGTATGGTGGGTGGTGTACAACCGCCATGTTGTTTTTTGCCAAAAAGATCCTGGTGAACAAGGACGTGTGACACGGCGCGTTGTCGTGATGCAGCAGCCAGTTCCCTAAACGCCAAAGTTCGGGCCGTCGTCGCCGCACGTTTTCACGGAGCCGTCGTAAAACGTCACAGTAGTACGCGGAATTCACTGTTTGGGTGGATGGGACGAATCCTTTGTGCACAATTCCCTTGGTATCAAAGAAAACGATGATCAAGCTCTTCACTCTGCTCTTCACCTGTCTCGCTTTTTTGGGTCTTGGAGAGCCCAGGCTCTTCCAGTGGGACGATTCTTGCTTTGTCTGTCGGTCATAACCATATATCCAGCTCTGTTCTCTGTAGCTCTTTTTCCGAGATTCCCACAGAATTTGATACACACACGCACTGTTCTGTTCGCAGATCCATCGTAAAATCACCATACACAAAACACAGAGTATTACGGAAATCACTGTGGACACGCAACACGTTCTCCCAGCCGAATGCCACTCCGCATACTGACTCATCAGATATGCAGCTCTCGCCCCTAGCGGTGAAAAGATATACTACTCCTACTTTCCAGATGGCAGCACCAGTCCCGAAAATTTTGGATTCCACCCACATGACCGGCAGATAGTCTGCATTCAATGCTGATTACATAACATCCATACGGGCTCTGTACTGCGTGCATGCCACTGAGAAATGGCAGGCAGACCAACACAAACCAGCAGTCCGCATTCGGTGGGCAAGACCCAGGGCAGTCCTCATCGCTCACGATCATCGTCACAACTCTAGCACACAACCTGGTTGCTGCCCAAGGCACTCCACCGCACCACGTGTTCCCATCCTCGCTCGTAGGCCGACTCCAGACTGAAAGTCCGCAACAGGTCACGCTTCTACACTTCCGCCAGGGCACTCGCGGCAGGGCTCTCAGATATCGACACCCAGAGACGTGCTGGCACGGCTCAGGAGCAACCTGAATATCGCACAGACATGCTGCGTGCTACATACATGCTTAAGCCAATACATTATGACCACTGCGCACGGCAACGATGGATGCCGCCTGGTAACGCTGCGGGCGCGTGATGCGGTAACAAAAGTATGAAAGCGGAGCAGACAAGCATGGGGGGTCAACCTAGTTAGGATACAGACTGCAAATGGGGAAATCCATTGAGAGAATTGCCTTTCACAAAGGGCAGACTATTATTACCCAGAGCCTATGACCGAGTATCTCGAAAACGGCCAATCTGGTCCTGTTGAAGTGCTTTTGTGCTGGGCAATTACGAGTAGAGGTAGAAAGACAGTGAAACTACCACCAGGCGCCAAATAGTTGGACGTCAACGACTCTTCACAGCACGTGGCATTTTTAGGGTAGTTTGCTTTGTAAAGTAGGACCGATGGCGATCTGTGGCATCTTTGGCACAAGAGCACAATGCTGTACAAGCACAAGTGTTCCGGAACACACCGTTCGTGGTACACTGTAGGACATGGAGATTTGCAACAGACCACCCCTATGTGTTCCCAATGTTGATACAACGACATCGTCAATTAAGATTGCAGTGGGCAAGGGACCTTCTGGATTGGACGGTCGATCAATGGAAACGTGGCGGCTCTTCGGGTGAAACACAATTTTGCTGCACTAGGTCGATGGGCGTCTGCACAAACGCTGGCATAGAGGTGAACAGCGGCTCGAAATGTGCAGTGCACCACGGACGCAGGCTAGTGGGAAGACATTCTTCTGCGCTTGCCTGGGACATGTAGAAGTAATCGAAGACACGCTGACAGCTGCGAACCACCTGTCTTCTTTAATGCTTGATATCTTCCCCGACGACGATGTCATTTTCAGCAGTATAACCGTGCATGTTTCGTAGGTAGAACCGTGCTACTGTGGTTTGAGGAGCGTGATAGTGAACTCACGTTGACGTCTCGGCTGCCAAATTCTCCTGATGTAAATCATATGAACCCATGTGGGCCGCTATCGGGCACCATCACCGAATAGGCAAATCAGTGGCCCGTTACTTACGTGATTTACATGACCTGTGCCTAAACATCTAATTAGAGTAGATTAGATTAGATTAGTACTTGTTCCATAGATCATGAATACGACACTTCGTAATGATGTGGAACGTGTCAGGTTAATAAAAGGTGTCTATGCAAGAAATTACATTAGACAATATATTACATGACACTCAATATATATTTTTTTTGTGGAGGATAGGAAATTACCCACTAACTATATCCAAAAATTCATCTAATGAGTAGAAGGAGTTGCCATTAAGAAATTCTTTTAATTTCCTTTTAAATGCTATATGGCTATCTGTCAGAGTTTTGATGCTATTAGGTAAGTGACCAAAGACTTTTGTGGCAGGATAATTTACCCCCTTCTGAGCCAAAGTTAGATTTAACCTTGAGTAGTGAAGATCCTCCTTTCTCCTAGTGTTGTAGCCATGTACACTGCTATTACTTTTGAATTCGTTTGGATTGTTAATGACAAATTTCATAAGTAAATATATATATTGTGAGGCTACAGTGAAGATTTCTAGCTCTTTAAATAAGTGTCTGCAGGATGATGTTGGATGAGCTCCAGCAATTATTCTGATTACACGCTTTTGTGCAATGAACACACTTTTACTCAATGATGAGTTACCCCAGAATGTGATGCCATACGAAAGCAGAGAATGAAAATAGGCGTTGTAAGCTAGTTTACTCAGATGTATATCGCCAAAATTTGCAATGCCCCTAATAGCATAAGTAGCTGAACTCAAACGTTTCAGCAGATCCTCAGTGTGTTTTTTTCAGTTCAACCCCTCATCAATGCATACACCTAGAAATTTTGAATATTCTATCTTAGCTACCGATTTCTAATCCAAGTCTATTAATGGTGTCATTCCATTTACTGTGTGGAACTGTATATACTGTGTTTTGTCAAAGGTTAATGAGAGCCCATTGGCAGAGAACCACTTAATGATTTTCTGAAAAACATCGTTTACAATTTCACCAGTTAATTCTTGTCTGTAGGGTGTGATAGCTATACTTGCATCATTGGCAAAAAGTACCAGCTTTGCATCTTCGTGAATATAGATTGCCAAGTCATTAATATATATTAAGAACAGCAGAGGACCCAAGACTGAACCTTGTGGCACCCCATTCTTGATTGTTCCCCAGTTTGAGAAATCACCAGTTTTTTGCATATTATGTGAACTGTTTGTCAACTTCCTGCACTCTTCCAGTTAGGTATGATTTAAACCATTTGAGCACTGTCCCATTCATACCACAGTACTTGAGCTTATCTAGAAGTATTCCATGACTTACACAATCAAAAGCCTTTGATAGATCACAAAAAATCCCAATGGGTGACTTCTGGTTACTCAGAGCATTTAATATTTCATTAGTGAAAGTATATACAGCATTTTCCGTTGAAAACCCTTCTGGAGACCAAATTGACATTTTGTTAAAACTTTATTTTTACAAAGGTGTGAAGCTACTCTACAATACATTATTTTTTCAAGAATGTTGGATAGGGCAGTCAGAAGAGAGATTGGACAGTAGTTGTTGACATCAGATGTATCCCATTTTTTATGCAGTGGTATAACAATGGCATACTTCAGTCTATCTGGGAAAATACCCTGCTTCAGAGAGCTATTAAATATGTGGCTAAGAATCCCACTTACTTCTTGGGAGCAAGCTTTTATTATCCTGCTAAATGCCTTCAGTCCCATGTTTCTTTTATTCTTGAGAGAGTTTATTATCTTCCTAATTTCAGATGGAGAGGTGGGTGGAATTTCAATTGTATCAAATGGTGTGGGTAAGGACTCTTCCATTAATGCCTTGCTTCTTCTGATGAACATTTAGATCCTATTTTCTCTACAACATTTAAAAAATGATTATACAAAACGTTTCCGACTTCCAGCTTGTTGTTTATCAAGTTTCCATTCGCTTTGATGGTGATGCTGTCATCCTGTACTCTTGGTTGTCCTGTCTCCCTTGTAATAATATTCCAAATTGTTTTGATTTTGTTATCAGAGGTATTAATCTCAGATATGATGCACATGCTTATGGACTTTTCAGTAACATTTCTTAATGTAGCACAGTAGTTTTTATAATATTTTGTTGTTTCTGGGTCATTACCCTGTCTTGTTGTTAGATGCAGTTCCCTTTTGTGGTTAAAAGATATTTTTATTCCTTTAGTAAGCCAATTTTTTTTGCATAGTTTCTTATAATTAGATTTAACTACTTTCTTGGGGAAACAGTTTTCAAATTCTCTTACAAGTGTATCATAAAATAAGTTATATTTTAAATTTGCATTGGGTTCCTTGTACACATCATGCCTGTAGAACTGCTGAAGATTTTCTCTGAAATTTCTAATTGTTGAGTCATTAATTAAATGGACAACTTTGGAGGGTAGTTTTGAATTACTGAATGGAGCTATGTCATATACTGTAACTAGCTGAGCATCATGATCAGAAAGCCCATTCTCAACAGGACAAGAATTCATGTTTTTAAACCTATGTTGGTCTATAAAAGTGTTATCTATGAATGTGCTGCTGTCCTTTACTACCCGAGTAGGAAAATTAATGACAGATGTCAAATTGACAGAACCGAACAAGACATCCAGGTCATTCTTCCTATTACACTCTTTCAATGAATCAACATTGAAGTCCCCATCAATAATAATTTGCTTTCCCCTATCTGAAAGATAGCACAACAAGGCATCCAAGTTTTCCAGGAATAAATGAAAGTTTCCTGAAGGGTACCTATATACTGTTACAATTATAAAAGAGCCCTCCTTCAGTTTAAGTTGACAGGCACATGCTTCTATATGTTGCTCTAGACAAAACTTTTTTGTATCTAAGCTTTCTACACAGTAATAACTTTTGATCTATGTGGCAACTCCTCCTCCCACCTTATTCTCTCTACTCATATGTGCAGCTAGTTTATAACCACTGATATTTACCTTTTCCGTATCAGACACAATGTGATGCTCAGACAGGCATAGTATATCTATTACATTATTAGATTCAATGTCATCCAAGCAAACCAGGAGCTCATCTACTTTATTCTTCAATCCCGGAATATTTTGGTGAAAAATGGTAACATTATTTTTTACCTTACTTTTGTGAGAATCTACTTTTTTCTTTAATCCACCAATATTTTGGTTAAATATGGTAATTATTATTTACTTTCCTGTTGTGAGAATTTTGTGAGTTTTGGACCTCTTTAGCACCTGCCTTGCCTGAACTTCTCATTGGACCCTGATATTAGCCTAAGAAAGAGGCACATCCATGAGTACTAGTGTCCCCCCTTATAGATTTCGCCAACAACCCTGCCAGTTTAAACTTCCCTATCCTGTTGAGATGTAGGCCATGCCTTGTGAAATCCCTCCTATCAATAGCCTCGACAGGAACCAATCCAATGTCTGACAGAGTGGCCGCCCTACGCAACTGATCCAACTCCATATTTATCCCCCTGACAGAGCGGTTCAACTGGGGCTGATCGTGCCGCGCGAATGCAGGCACCAGCCCAACATTGTTATGGGTCGTTGCTGAGGCTATTTTCACCAGGTCACATTCAATGTTGTAGCCCTGATCCCTATCAATACTGTTTCCCACTCCACCCACTACCATCACATGATCCTGCTTTGTGAATCCCTTGCACAATGAACCTATATCCTCTACCACCTGGCTAAGACTTGCACTTGGCTTGCAAATGTTTGTGAGCTGGTACCTGTCACCTAATTATTCCTGTAAAATCTGGCCCACACCTCTTCCTTGGCTGCTAACTAGCAACAGAACTTTCCTCTTACATTCTACTTTTTTTGAAACAGGTAGTTTCCTAGTGAGATTCTGTTGCATCTTAACTACGTCTACTTCTACTGGAGCCTCTTCCTTACTTAACTGTGGTAGCAAGGCAAATCTACTGGTTGTGCCAATTGGGAAACTGTCAGACACTGTCCTCTTTCTGTGGCCCCTGTTCGCAGCTACCACTTCCCACCGCTGTTTGCCCTCCTCCCCCCTTATCCTCTTCAGTTCCTCCCTCGCTCTGTCCAAATCAGCCTGAAGGGCTCTAATTTTCTCCTCCTGTTCAGCTATAATCCTATCTCTTGAGCAAACCCTGCAAGAGAATGGAAGAGACTCGTTTGCTTCCCCAATTCCCACGCCGCTACAATTTCCCCAATGAAACCACCTGTCACAACAACTGCACAACACCCCTGAACTAACTTTCCTACTGCAGCTCACACACTTAGTATCCATGGTAGTTTGGAAATTAGTTAGAGAGATATGCTAAGTGATAAAGATAATATATTAAATACAGATGCAAAAGGACACTAAATATGTTTTAGAAACTAATATGTAAGTAAGCTATTACCAAATGCACTTAAATTTGTGGTATAACACTAAATATGCACTATCAAAAATTAGGCCTAAACAGCCAAATGTAACGAAAACGAACTTTTTGCAGTAATTGGAAGAATACGTAAATAAAAGAAAAAACCGTTAATGGCAAGGTTGAAGAGCACACTAATGAATGTATTTAATTAGTTAATCTATACCAGATGCACTTAAGATTACGGTATAACGCGAAGTATGCATACTCGAAAAGTAAGGCAAAGCCGCGAAATATAAGCAAAACGAACTTTTCGCGATTACTGGAACAATACGCAAATAAAAAAAAACCTTTAATGGTGAGCTTGAAAGGCACCCTAATGAACGTATTTAATCAGTTAAACTACAGCAAATGCACTTCCAATTGCGGTATAATGCTAAATATGCACACTCGAAAAATTAGGCCTAAGCAGCAGTAAGTAAACAAACGAACTTTTCGCAATTACTAGAAAATTACGCAATTGAGAGAAAAACTTTTAATAGTGAGCTTGAAGAGTACACTAAAGAACGTATTTAATTAGTTAAAAGTGTTCAACTACAATTACTTACAACGTAAGTAACTTATTTTTCACGAGAGCTCTGTCTCCGTACGTGTGGCCTTGTGCAGGGCTACCAACACAATGCCACATAAACTATGTGATCAAAAGTATCCGGACACCTGGCTTATAATGCCTTAAAAGATCGTGGCGCCCTCCATCGGTAATGTTGGAATTCAGTATGGTGTTGGCCCAACTTGATGACAGCTTCCACTCTCGCCGGCAGATGTTCAATCAGGTGCTGGGAGGTTTCTTGTGGAATGACTGGCCATTCTTCACGAAATACTGAACTGAGGAGAGGTATCGATGTCGGTCGGCGAAGCCTGGCACGAAGTCAGCGTTCCAAAACATCCAAAAGGTGTTCAGTAGGATCCAGGTCAGGACTCTTTGCAGGCCAATCTATTACAGCGATGTTATTGTCGTGTATCCACTCCGCCACAGGCCGCGCATTATGAACAGGTGCGCGACCGTGTTGAAAGATGCAGTCGCCATTCTTGAATTGCTCTTCAACAGTGGGAAGCAAGAAGGTCCTTAAAACATCAATATAGGCCTGTGATGTGATAGTGCAACAAAGAGTGTAAGCCCTCTCAGTGAGAAACACAATCATACCATAACACCACCGCCTCCGAATTTTACTGTTGACACTAAACACGCTGGCAGAGGACGTTCACAGGGCTCGTCACTCCACACAACTATTTCCACAGTTTAATCTTCCAACGTTTACGCTCCTTACACCAAGCGAGGAGTCGTTTACCATTTACCAGCGTGAAGTGTGGCTTATGGGCAGCCGCTCGATCATGAAATGGAAGTTTTCTCACCTCCCGCTTAACTGTCATAGTACATACATTGGATCCTGATGCAGTTTGGAGTTCCTGTGTGATGGTCTGGGTAGATGTCTACCTATTACACATTACTACACTCTTCAACTGTCGGCGGTCTGTCATTCAACCGATGAGGACAGCCTGTACGCTTTTGCGCTGTGCGTGTACCTTCACGTTTCCACTTCACTACCACATCGGAAACAGTGGACCTAGGGACGTTTAGGTGTGTGGAAATTTCGCATAGAGCCGTATAACACAAGTGACACCGAATCACCTGACTACGTTCGAAAACCGAGAGTTTCGCAGAGCGTCGAATTCTGCTCCCTCACGATGTCTAATGACTACTGAGGTCGCTGATATGGAGTACCTGGTAGTAGGTGGCAGCAAAATGCACCTAATATGAAAAACTTATGTTTTTGGGGGTGTCAGGATACTTTTCATGACATAGTGTTGCTCCATAAACCTACCAACAAACGGTCGGATTTTTGCTGCGCAGAATCTTTGGTTTATTTCGTTCCAAAGACGGACAAATAAGCTATTAATCAGGTCGCACGCGCGCTCACACACACACACACACACACACACACACACACACACACACACACACTGAACTCCGCTGTACGGCTTCTAAAATGTTAGGTGCATGTGAACATTATGCGGCAAACTGAACCTTCCTACCTATCGCCATTACTGAATAACATGTGATCAAAGATGCAAAAATCATTTTGGGGCAGCCTGTACTTTAGACAATGCAGTATACTGTTTTAAAGCTTTTCCTTTGCTTTTTGAAAGCTTTGTCTTGTTATGTTTGTGACAAAGTTTTGAAAATATTTTTCACTCTTGGGCACTGAAGTAAAGCTCAGACGCGTAGAATACAGAACATAGAGAAATCGAGAACTCTGTTCTCGAGAACCAAAGGAACCGAATACACATCAGAGAACAGAGAATTTTACGAACAATCAATAGCGTAGTTGCAGGGGGCACTGTGCGCTTCAGCAAAGCAGCCCATTTTGAACGTAAAACTCTGTGCTGCATCTACAGGGCCTGCGTCCATACTGTGAGATTTAATGTCATCCGCTGTACCTCTGAAGGCGTGTGTCCAATAGCAAGTAACTCCCGCAAGTACTTGCAGCCACTTGGTGACGTGTTTACATTAGAACAAAATTTTTCGCAAGTTTACTTGTGTAAGTCGTTTAGGCAGGTTCATTTCAGGAACTTCTTGAAAGTCCCTCCAGAAACCTTTTCACTAGAGCTACCTCGTGAAATAAACAAGTAGAATTTTCAAACTTCCTGGCAGATTAAAACTGTGTGCCCGACCGAGACTCGAACTCGGGACCTTTGCCTTCCGCGGGCAAGTGCTCTACCATCTGAGCTACCGAAGCACGACTCACGCTCGGTACTCACAGCTTTACTTCTGCCAGTACCTCGTCTCCAGCTTCGGTAGCTCAGATGGTAGAGCACTTACCCGCGAAAGCCAAAGGTTCCGAGTTCGAGTCTCGGTCGGGCACACAGTTTTAATCTGCCAGGAAGTTTCATATCAGCGCATCCTCCGCTGCAGAGTGAGAATTTCATTCTGGAAGTGGAATTTTACAGTGGTGAGCTTCGAAACCAGAGCAGCTGCCACAGTTTTCACGTTATTACCGTTATTGAAGAAAAATCGTGACGGAAAACAAAAAGTTGAGAAAAATAAATGTCTGGGTGATGAAACGGATACAAAGGCATACATATTTAAATTATCAAGAACCACTATGGAGTGAAATGAAATCAGAGGACGTCGCTTAGATTAAAAATTTTCTTTGAACGTCGTATGCCAGCTACAGACATCTCTTGTCTGTTCTACAGGAAAATATTCGGAAACAGAAAATAATGCAACCAGTCATATCACCATGAGCTCGCCTTTTAATTACATTTCGATTTTTGCGAACAGTATATGTAACTTTTATTACAAATGTAATGTATTAATTTTATGTCTACCCAGTTAAAATAATCAGATACAATTTAAAGTTTTATGCACTGTTATTCTACTTCTTCTTCTGGTAAAGATAAGTTAACCGTAGATTCAGTTCGCATTTCTTTGGCTGACGGTGGCCAATTATGTTTGTTCAGAGTTTCCAGTGGTACATCTGTTCAGGCCCATTTGTCCTTGCACATTTCTCATTTTCTCATTTTCGACACAGGCGTTTTCGTACAGATAATGAAAACACAAAACTTCTGTAAGTTTGAGAAAAACTTCCAGCAGCTGGCAAGTTCGGGGAGTAGTTTCAGCAAGATACAAGAACTGTTTACACTAACTTGCGGGAGATAATTCTGGAAATTCTGGAAGTCAAGTTGCCTTGAAGTGGCTGGCTACATTACCGAAAGTTGTCTGAATATATTACAAGGACGAGAGAAACTCAAGTTTCGCAGAAAATTTTCTTCTTCGATTTGGTATTCCATTATTTGACATCTGTTCCAGAGAGCACGTTGGAAATGATATGTCACGGTTCTCGCACGTACCAACAATACTGTATAGTCTCCAATACTTAAAGATTGAGGGAGATGGCGCAGTCGTGAGACACTGGACTAGTATTCTGGAGAACGACGGTTCAAATCCCTCTCCAGCCATTCAGATTTATCATAAAAGTTGTCTATAGAGCATACAATCTAATATTCACAAAAGTTTCCTTCCTGTGTTCTTCTACAATCTGAACTTTGTCCTTTGAAAGGACATGGCCTATCTGGTTTCACTATCCTTTTCCAATCCGAGCATTGTCCACTCAAAGGGTGAGGCCTATTTCCCTCCATTATCCTGCTCCAACCTGAGCTTTGGCTTTTGAAAGGACATGGCCAGTTTCCTGTCATTATCCATATCCAATCTGAGCTTTGTCCTTTGAAAAAAAACACGGCCTTTTTTCATTCCATTATCCTTCTTCAGTCAGAGTTTTGCCCTTTGAAACGACATGACCTATTTTCTTCCGTTATCCTTCTCCAATTTTAACCTTGTCCTTTCAAAGGACACAGTCTATTTTATCCCATCATTCTTATCCAATCCGGGCTTTATTCTTTGAAATAACATGACCTTCTTCCTTCTACTATCCGTTTCCAGTCCGAGCATTGTCCTCTCAAAGGACATAGCTTGTTTACTGCCATTATTATTCTTCAGTCAGATATTTGTTCTATAGAAGGACACAGCCTGTTTCCTTCTGTTACGTTTCTCCAATCCGAGCTATGTCCTTTGACATAACATTGTTTCCTTCCACTATCCTCCTCCAATCCGAGCTTTGACCTTTTAAAAGACGCGGACTATTTCCATCCAATTGTTGTTGTTGTGGTCTTCAGTCCTGAGACTGATTTGACGCAGCTCTCCATGATACTCTATCCTTTGCAAGCTTCTTCATCTCCCAGTACTTACTGCAACCTAGATCCTTCTGAATCTGCTTAGTGTATTCATCTCTTGGTCTCCCTCTACGATTTTTACCCTCCACGCTGCCCTCCAATGCTAAATTTGTGATCCCTTGATGCCTCAGAACATGTCCTACCAACTGGTCCCTTCTTCTTGTCAAGTTGTGCCACAAACTCCTCTCCAATTCTGTTCAATACCTCCTCATTAGTTATGTGATTTACCCATCTAATCTTCAGCATTCTTCTGTAGCACCACATTTGGAAAGCTTCTATTCTCTTCTTGTCTAAACTATTTATCGTCCACGTTTCACTGCCATACATGGCTACACTCCATACAAATACTTTCAGAATCGACTTTTCATTTAACCAAACAGTAAAGCTGCATGCCCTCGGGACAAATTACGGCTGTAGTTTCCCCTTGCTTTCAGCCGTTCGCAATACCAGCACAGCAAGGACGTTTTGGTTAGTGTTACAAGGCCAGATCAGTCAATCATCCAGACTGCTGCCCTTGCATCTACTGAAAAGGCTGCTTCCCATCTTCAGGAACCACACGTTTGTCTGGCCTCCCAACAGATATCCCTCCGTTGTGGTTGCACCTACGGTACTGCCATCTGTAAGGCTGAGGCATGCAAGCCTCCCCACCAACGGCAAGGTCCAAGGTTTGTCCTTCGAAGGGACGTGGCTATTGCTTTCAATTATCCTTCTGTAATTCGAACTTGTACGAAGTCTCTAATTTACGCACTGTGCATGGAGCGTTGAACCAATATCTCATAGCCTTCCTTCCTTCCAGTACCTCTGGAGAGTGAGTAGCGAAGGAAAGGGTCCCGGTGCTGTGGGAGCTGCGAGGTCTGGAGAGAGACGGATGTACGCGTGGTCAGCGGTTACGTGGCAAGCGGCCCGGGCCGTCGCTATTTATCGGGACCACAGCTGGCGAGGATGCTGTTAGGCCGCTTGGCGCTTCGCCGCTCCGGGTCGGGCCTTGCGGCACAATTACTGGGGGCACCGGCTGCGGCAGCGGCAGCTGTTTATGTAAATCGTGCCTCGCGCGCCCCGCATGAATTAATTAAAACTGTAATTACTGCAGGGCGGCCAGCGCTGCAAAAGCTGCCACTGCGCGCCTTCTCCCAGCTGCTCGCCGCCACAGGAGTCCGTTCGCTCGCTCGCTTGCTACACAGCTTCCGCAAGTCGCCATCTGCAGCAACGTACTGCGTTAACAGCTGGACAGCAGGAGCCTACCTGCAGATACACCAGCCAGCGACACAAGACAGTGAAACAGACTGATCTCACGCGCAGTTAATTTAAATATTCTTCCTCTTCTTTCTTCTTCAGCTTCTGCCTTTCACAGAATAGTCCCCTCGACCTGGCTTCACTTCCGTCTTTTAACTGGTCGTGCTATGTCCCTCTTGTTGTTATGCCGGAGCCAAGGTAGCCCCTGACGGCCGGCAACCCATATTACATCACAGAGGAAGAGGTTGTCTATGTCCAAGGCGTACCTAAAGCACCATGTTAAACACTGGCTATTTACATACAAGATAATGGAAACAGACATTCGGAGCACTACTTCCTGCAAGGGGAGCTCGAGCCACAGCCTGCAGGAAGTATCACTACGCCAAAACTTGATTGGCTGGAGACAGCTATTTAGGGGCTAAAACCAGCCCCAAAGTTAAGTTCACTCCAGATGCCGACCTCGTGTACTTCGACTGCTGAAGATTACGTCTTCGCCTCTTAATTGGACTCTTACTAGTGTGTGTGTGTGTGTGTGTGTGTGTGTGTGTGTGTGTGTGTGTGTGTGTGTGTGTGTTACCACAATTAGAAGTGAACTTTTGTTTACCTCAATTGGGAGACTTTTACTGGCACTGTTATTGTTACCTTTCGTTTGCTGTTCAGTCATCAACCTTGTGAACTTACATTAATAAAAGTTGTGTTTGTGAAAAATTGTCAGTCACAACATTTGTTTCTTCCATTCACTCCCAGTGTCCCTCCGAGATTTGTTAATATCCTCCTTTATTGTCATTCACTGCAAAAACACACACTTCTTGTCAAACGTTTTCATTCGGAGCACTGTTCAGCTTAGCCCAAAAATTCCATTTCAGCTGAATCTTTTCTTAATGTAAGTGTTCTCTGTTGTCAGACGGGTCCGATTTCCTATAAACTGTGCTCAATAGAAGAGGAGTCATAATAAGCGAACACGTATCTCCGCTTATGTGTAGATACTCGACCGTTTCTGAGGGGGCGGTAAAAGTTTTGCGGGAAAATCGTTCAAGAGAAATGGTAGCCCAGTGGCTAAAGTCGCAACTTCACATTTTAGCACCCCATGTTCGAAACACGATTATTACGCTTTCTTTTTTCATTACCTGGAATAAAATTTTAAAGATTTACAATTCACACGCCGAACTTTTTTGGAGTGTGACAGATCTTCGAAAAAGCCCTTAGAAGATGTCACCTGGAGATGGATTTCAACAAAAAATTCTTCCGACCATGGCATAATAATCAGAGATATTTTAATAAGTATGATATTTCTGGCAGTAAAGCCTTACATACGTTGCTAGGTATTTGTTGTCATCCCCTACCAATCAATCAAATAGGCGATCGAAGACCCTGTAGATCATGCGCCGACCTCACAATCCTCCTCCATAGACGGCGATCTTGTGCACTTTGGAAGCAGTTGTCACGGAGTCCTAGCTGGCAGCGCTCTTTCTGTAGCTCATCCTCCATCGCCTCCTGCGTCTTCCGATTGGATGGGTACCATCAGGTCTTCCCACAAGTACGGCTTTTCCCCGAGAGGTATCTGGTCTCCTAGAAATGTGGCCTGCCAAGCTTATGCTCACCGATTTCATTTTTTGAACGATGTTCGGTTGCCTTATCAGTTCATACGATTTTGGGTTTCTTCTACGTCTCCACGAGCTCCCTTCCTGGACAAGTCCAAAGATCCTTCTCATAATTTTTCTTTCGAAGACCAATAAGTTTTCTTCATCCTTCTTTGTTGTGCCTAGGGTTTCTGTCCCATACAACAATACTGGCACTATCACGGCATTGTATACTTTTTGTTTGGTCTTAATTGACAGATTCTTGAATGACATTATCCGCTTTAGACTGAAATAAGTTTTAGACCCGTTCACAATACGTTGCTTTATTTCCTGTTTTAAATTATTTTGCTGTTGAACCATATACCAAGGTATTCAAAATATTCCACTTCAGAAAATTTCCATGTCCATACC
Organism: Schistocerca serialis cubense; assembly: GCF_023864345.2. Classification (NCBI taxonomy): domain Eukaryota; kingdom Metazoa; phylum Arthropoda; class Insecta; order Orthoptera; family Acrididae; genus Schistocerca; species Schistocerca serialis. The sequence goes on along the minus strand of NC_064645.1, from coordinate 318,990,695 downwards.
TGTAATGGGATGTCATTAGGGGCTTCTCTTGATACCTCCATTACCTCGGTCTTTTCCGCATTAATCCGTAACCCGATGTTGCATTTGGCGTTAGGTCCTCTGCAGTTTCTGCCATCTTTTCCTCTGATTCTGCTAGAACTGCGACGTCATCTGTATAACCCAATAAATCTGTCCTACCATTTAGCGTCACCCCTTTGTTTCCTCTTTTCATTTCACGGACTGCTTTCTCTAGGAACAGATTAAATAACAGTGGTGAAATAACATCACCTTGTCTTACACCCGTTCTGATATGGATTCCACGGACAGCTCCCTTGGTATTCGACTTTGGCTATTGTCTCAGCTATTGCACTCCTAGACCAATTTATTAACTTCATTGGTATACCAAGCTCTCTCGGGATGTTGTACGTACTTAATCTGTGGATACTGTCATAAGCCTTGGTGAAGTCCACGAACGTCACCGGAAACCGATGGTTGAATACCAAGCACTTTTCCCAGATTTGCCTCATGGTGAAAATTTGATCGATGGTCGAGAGTCCATTCTGGGAGCCTGCCTGGTACTCTCCTACAATATCTCTAACAGATGGCTTAAGTTTTTCAACTATTATTAAAGATGGAACTTTACAAGGTACACTTTGGAGAGAAATGCCTCTATAGTTGTTACAATTCCTATTACTGTTCTTTATGCAGTGGGAGAGTGACGGCTGATTTCCACTCTCCTGGAATTTCCTCTTTTTCCCATATTTCTTTTATGAGATTGTATAGCTCTTCCTGAAGTGTTTCTCCTTCTGCCTTCAACATCTCTGCCGTTATCCTCTCCTCTCCTGGTGCCTTATTAAGCTCTAGTTTCCTCATTGCTCTTTCTACATCTTATTGAGTCACTTGAATGTTTGCGGCTTCTCCTTCACCCTTTGTATTATTCTCACATGGAAAGACACTCTGGATCTTCAGTATTTAATAGCTCTTCAAAATATTCTCTCCACCTATTCAGAATTTTTTTCCTGTCTGTTAGCATATTTCCATCCTTATCAATAATTACTAATGCTTCGTTTCTGTGACCATTCCCCACATGCTTCAACATCTGAAACATTTTCCTACTGTCTGATACTGTATTTCCCTTTTCGATTTCATCTATCATATTGTTCATGAACTTTCTTTTTTCTGTTCTCAGAATCCGATTTGTTTCTCTTCTTACGGTCTTGAGTGCTTCCTCTTGTACCGCATATTGTCTGTCCAGCATATGCCTTCACACCTTGTTCACATGTCTCATTGAACCATCCCTTCTTCATTGTTAGCTTTTTATCTCCTAGAATTTCTTCAGCTGCTTCAGTTACAGAGGTCCTTATTTCTTCCCATAGCTTGTTAACACTTATTTCATCAGCGCGGTCTGATGCCAATACTTGTTACGCACTTTAATGTTATACTGCTGGCATATCTCTGGATCCTTAAGTTTCTCAATATCAAACTGTCTCTTGGCTATGTTGTTCTTTTTCATTCTGTAGCACAGCTGTAGCCGTAATTTGGCTATGACTAGGAAGTAGTCTGTGTCCGCATCTGCTCCTCTGTACGATCTCATATCCATCGCACACTTCTTCTGTCTCTCATCTATTAGCAGGTGATTTATCTCATTGACGGTGCTACCATCTGGGTAAGTCCAGGTGCCTTTGTGGATCTGTTTGTGGGGGAAAGATGTTGAGCTCACCACAAGATCCTGACTTAACACAAAACTAATTAACAGCAGGTCATTTTCATTTGTTTTTGCATGTAAACTCTTTTCCAGTTGTTGGTCTATACATATTTTCTTGTCCCGCTTTCGCACTGAAGTCTCCCAGAATAATCTTTAGATTTCTGTCGCTAATGCTTTCCACTGTTCTTTCCAGTTCTTCGTAGAATTCAGTCTTCTCCTCTATATAATTACGTTTGTTGGTGCATTTGCTTTAACAAGAGTGAGATCCGCATACCTATGTCTAATAGTTATACATGATACCCTATTGCTGACTGCACTGAAGGCCTTCACTTGCCCTATCAACCGTTCCATGTTCATGCTTACCATTTTCTTTACAACCTTCATAAAATTTTACTGATTTCTTCTCATGTAATATCCCTTCCCCTAGCCATCTTGTTTCTTGTAATGCAGTTACGTCCATTTTGTACTCTTATAGTTCAGAGACTACCGTCTAAACAGCTCGAGGTCTATACAGACTTTTAATATTCCATGTGAAAGTTCGTAAACCAGTGTACCTAGCCGTTTTCGACTTATGGAATACCATCCTATTCCGAGGCACATTTGTGAGGTTTTTTGCGGCGGTAAAATGTCCCCTGGCGGGGATACAGGCGCTGTGCAGGGTTAGCCCATTAGTGAGACTGCCACTGTTCTGCCCTGAGCTGGCAGGATTTCTTTTCAGGGTTTACTCCCTTAGGAGAACAGGCTTCACCACGTCTCTAGAGCCTTTCCAGCTTTCTTCGTTGGATATAGAAAAGAAAACTGAAAGACACCCTTGGGCCTTGAAACCTAATACTGTTGGTGTAGAAAGAGTTGGCCAGAAGAGGCCGATAGGAAAGAAAACAGAAGAAGCCTGCCACAAGTAAGTGGAAGTAATGTCGGCCTTAGCGAAGGGCCCACGTGGTTGCCACACACATACTCAATAGGCGGGAGCCCCCTTTGCGGACTACTCTTTGTCTGGAATCTCACCAACTGACCTGTCTGGCATGGGTGCCCTACTGGGAGCATAGCTCCCGCCAGCAAAGCTCAGTGGATCACTGAGACACGCAAACCTCCACACCAACGTTAAGGTTGTAATCCTTGAGGACTACTATGTTCCATATATTGTTGCATATTACATGTTACAGAGGTGTTCATTTGAAGTGCAATGTAACTTGAGATTTGGCAACGAGTTCAGCATTCAGTTGCCTGGGAACCTAAATCACTTCTTATGAAGACAAAGACTGAAACATTAATTTACAGAGATATGAAAATATATGTGGAACTATAATAAATACACAAAAATACACAAAATGGGTTGAAATGGCTCTGAGCACTATGGGACTTCTGAGGTCATCAGTCCACTAGAACTTAGAACTACTTAAACCTAACTAACCTAAGGACATCATACACATCCATGCCCGAGGCAGGATTCGAACCTGCGACCGTAGCGGTCGCGCGGTTCCAGACTGAAGCGCTTAGAACCGCTCGGCCAGAACGGCCAACCAAAAAGACACAAAAATGAAGTTCCCTAAAGCTGTAGCTGTACCTATTCTATTGAGTAGCAGTGAAAACTGGGATATGAAGAGAAAAATTTCATTTTCTGTAGTAGGAGAAGTGGAAAGAAAGAGAAAGCAGTAGGTGGCAGATCATGACTCCCAGCAGCGCAGGCCACTGCAGTATTGCAATCTGTACAGGGATTTGAACCAAGGTGCTTCCATACGACCCAGATAATCAACTTATCGCCCGCTACATTGCAGCATCCCTCGTCCATTACGCCTGATACAAATTCTTGATTCGCTTATCGATTCGAAAGGTATTTGTGCATCCGCACAGAAACATACACTACTGGCCAATAAAATTGCTACACCAAGAAGAAATGCAGATGATAAACGGGTATTCATTGGACAAATATATTATACTAGAACTGACATGTGATTACATTTTCACGCAATTTGGGTGCATAGATCCTGAAAAATCAGCACCCAGAACAACCACCTCTGGTCTAATAACGGCCTTGATACCCCTGGAAATTGAGTCAAACAGAGCTTCGATAGCGTGTACAGGTACAGCTGCCCATGCAACTTCAACACGATACCACAGTTTATCAAGAGTAGTGACTGGCGTATTGTGACGAGCCAGTTGCTCGGCCACCATTGACGAGACGTTTTCAATTGATGAGAGATCTGCAGAATGTGCTGGCCAGGGCAGCAGTCGAACATTTTCTGTATCCAGAAAGGCCCGTAGAGGACCTGCAACATACGGTCGTGCATTATCCTGCTGAAATGCAGGGTTTCGCAGGTTCAAAAATGTTTCAAATGGCTCGGAGCACTATGGGACTTAACTGCTGAGGTCATCAGTCCCCTAGAAATTAGAACTACTTAAACCCAACTAACCTAAGGACATCACACACATCCATGCCCGAGGTAGGATTCGAACCTGAGACCGTAGCGGTCTCGCAGTTCCAGACTGTAGCGCCTAGAACCGCTCGGTCATACCGGCCGGCCAAAAGTTTCGCAGGGATCGAATGAAGGGTAGAGCCACACATCTGAAATTGAACGTCCACCGTTCAAAGTGCCGTCAATGCGAACAAGAGGTGAGCGAGACGTGTAACCAATGCCACCCCATATCACAACGCCGGGTGATACGACAGTATGGCGATGACGAATACACGCTTCCAATGTACGTTCACCGCGATGTCGCCAAACACGGATGCGGCCATCATGATGCTGTAAACAGAATCCGGATTCAGCCGAAAAAATGACTTTTTGCCATTCGTGCACCCAGATTCGTCGTTGAGTACACCATCGCAGGCGTTCCTGCTGTGATGCAGTGTGAAGGGTAACCGCAGCCATGTCTCCGAGCTGATAGTCCATGCTGCTGGAAACGTCGTCAAACTGTTCGTGCAGATGGTTGTTGTCTTGCAAACGCCCCATCTGTTGACTCAGGGATCGAGACGTGGCTGCACGATCCGTTACAGCCATGCGGATAAGATGCCTGTCATCTCGACTGCTAGTGACACAAGGCCGTTGGGATCCAGCACGGCGTTTCGTATTACCCTCCTGAACCCACCGATTCCATACTCTGCTAACAGTCATTGGATCTCGACCAACGGGAGCAGCAATGTCGCGATACGATAAACCGCAACCGCGATTGGCTACAATACGACCTTTATCAAAGTCGGAAACGTGATCGTACACATTTCTTCTCCTTACACGAAGCATCACAACAACGTTTCACCAGGCAACCCTTGCCAACTGCTGTTTGTGCATGAGAAAGCGGTTGGAAACTTTCCTCATGTCAGCACGTTGTAGGTGTCGCCACCTTGTGTGAATGCTCTAAAAAGCTAATCATTTGCATAACACAGCATCTGCTTCCTGTCGGTTAAATTTTGCGTCTGTAGCACGTCATCTTTGTAGTGTAGCAATTTTAATGGCCAGTAGTGTACGTCGCAGAGCCGGAGCACTCGATTCGAAGAACACGGCATGTGCCATAAGCCTGTTTCCCGGAGTTTTCACTCTGTGGAAGAGGATTAAAAATTTAAATATTTGTCCGGTTTATTCATTTATCTACCCATGTCCGTAGAAGGTTACCACTCGAATGTTTCTTGTTAAGTCAAGTGATACTTGGGTGTTGTATTAATCATAAAATTACAACTGAGTTTCAAAATAAGAGTGATACATTTAGCAGATAATTATGTGTGTGCGTGGTATTTTCGGGGATTATCATCTTTTTCTTGTATTTCATTCTTATATTAATTCCTATATTTTATTCTTATTTTTAATTTTCAGGAAGACTTGGTGCATTCCTTTGAACAGTGCCGACGTAGAAACATTCGACATATAGAAATTCCGAACACAATGAGCATCGTGGAAAGGCAGGTTTGCCAGAGTGACATTTCGCCGTATGAATTTCACTCGTGATAGAAACTTTGGTAACGTTGTTGAAGATTTATCGCGTTGGTAATAATTTCGTGGTAAACCACACATGACGGATCACTTTATCTAAACCTGACAGATGCAATTGATTGTGAATCAAGGTACACTACAGAAAATTCATCGGAAACAGTTTAAAATAATTTTCTCATTCATTCCCTTTTTTAATTCTTTCGCCAGAAATGCAATTAGTTGACGAATAAGGACAACGTTATTTCAGTATTCATCGGAAAACATTAGTCTAATCATCTTAAACGGACATGGGCAGGTAAAAAAAAAGAAAAAAAGAGCGTAATAATCGTGTTTCGAGCATGGGGCGCTAAAATGTGAAGTTACGACTCTAGCCACTGGACTACCACTTCTCCTGAACGATTTACCTGCAAAACTTTGACCGCCCCCTCAGAAACGATCGAGTATCCAGACATAAGCGGAGATACGTGTTCGCTTATTATGACTCCTCTTCCATTGAGCACAGTTTCTAGGAAATCTGACACGTCTGACAGAACAGAGAACACTGAGTTACATCAAGAAAAGATTCAGGTGAAATGAAACTTGGACCTTTCTCAGTACACAAATGTCACACGATTGTGGAATGATTAAATTTCATCACATTTGTCTCTTCTCGAGAACTCTGGTGCGGATCGTTAGGAATTAATGCGTTTAAACGGTCTTTATCACACCCCGAAAGTCTTCCTGAGCATGGAAAGTGACTAATATCAAAACGATCCTCCTTAAACCTAGAAAACCATTTCCTTGTCGTTCTCTGCCCAATGCCATTACACTCATAAACGGTACAAATGTTTCGGGCTGCCTCCGTTGCTGTCACCCCTCTATTGACACCAAACAGAAGAAAATGTGGAAATGTTCCGATTTCTCTACTTGGCACTTCATTTTCTAGCGTCCATGGCTCCACTCATTATCTCCACATGACAAACTGACAATACGTAAACTCAAATTGCATCTGTGAACTACAAGTAATAAATGACAATAAATTAATCCATATCAATCGGAATACCAGCATGCAAAACAAAAACGTTGCAAAATTTATCTACCAACCTAATAAATTATGACTGCGAAATGATCTTTTGGTTGTGAAAATATTTTAGAAGTTACAACGTGTTGAATTGAACCGTGCTCCGACTGAATTATATGCAGCTATAGGCGTCCTATGAATTAGCTCAAGAAGAGAGTCGACCTACGAATTCCTGCTCAATGAAGAGTTGGTTAAAAGATGCGTTGGAGTCAGTATGCAAAATGACAGTGAGATCTTCAGTGAGCGCATTTGGAAACTGGTACCGAAACATGTTCATTGCAGTGCTAAAACGGTTGAAATAGCAGCATATTTAGCTGCAGGTATATTCAAAGGAGCTTATTCATCTATTATGAGGACCATGCACATGTTGGGAATAGTCACAGGTACGAAGAGCAAAAATTCGCTGCCTTATATGAGAGAAAACGCTTGGCTGCCTTGAGTCAAGTAATGCTTCAGAGCGCTGATTGTTTGTGGAAGAGGATAAATACTTATGCTTATATGGTCCTGGGGTCGCAGATTAACGGTGAGTTTTGAAATAACCAACAACTTTTTTTTTTTGCTATGCTCCTCTCGAAATATCTTTTTCAGCGCTCGAGCCTCGACAGATTCACCAGTTCATTTCACTTGTGTAAATGAAATATAGTTAAAAATGGTTCAAATGGTTCTGAGCACTATGGGACTTAACATCTCAGGTCATCAGTCCCCTAGAACTTAGAACTACTTAAACCTAACTAACCTAAGGACACCACACACATCCATGCCCGAGGCAGGATTTGAACCTGCGACCGTAGCGGTCGCACGGTTCCGGACTGAGCGCCTAGAACCGCGGGACCACCGCGGCCGGCCAAATATAGTTAAATTTTGGGGGCCTTAGCAGGAGCGTTTTTACTCGAATTGTAAATATTTTTTAATTATTTCAACTTAGGAAAACATACCAAGAAATTGGCATGGTTTTTAAAAAGCGCAACATTTTTCAATCAGCCGCCGTTTGTAATTTGTTATGAGATTAATTTTTTTAATACACGAATGTATGTATAGAACTCCTATTTTCATAAAAACAATCCTTGAACGAAAAAAAAAATTCTAAACTTACCCATTTTCAGTCTCTCGCGATCAGAACCTCCGCTTAAATACCGGGCTCACGGAACTAATGCCACGTTAGATGCAAATCGTTAAAAGATTCTCTGTTAGCAAACCATCATTTTGAAGGCAAACACGTAGATTTGAAACCAAGTCACTATTAAAGAAGACCCATCGTCATATACATTGTGACATTTCTATTATTTTGATAAGCATAAACATTATTCCGTGACAGAAGATCTCTGCTGTAGCGAAGCTTGTGGGGGAACTGAAGGAATACCATGCGGAGACTAGCCGTAGAATCCCGTCCGAAAGCACGCAGCTGTCGGCTAAGGGGCACTCAGTTTATTCACTATCCCTTTGTCGCTGTGTGTCATTTGATCTTCTGCGGCCAGAAATTCGGCGGCATGGAAGGTCACTGAAATGAAGGAACGACCTTTCAGCAAGGCGTCAATGTCGGATGAAGAGTCTTTGGTTCGGAGTTACGACACCGCGAGAGGTGTTAACTTCGTCGCCGAGGATATTAACGTAAAAGAGATCTAGAGGAAGGACGATCGCATCTCAAAGGACTTTAGAAGTTACCTGGACGTGATATCCAGCTCGAGATGAATTCTTTGATGTAGTGACTTGCGGCACCACGTAATGTGTGTTTCTGACACCCAGACATGTAATTTAGAATGGAGGGAAATTAGAACTTTCAGGATCTTTCGCTGTAGCCTTCTACTTTTAACCCTGTGACTGTTCGTGCGTTAGCAGTAAGTAGAGAATGCTGCCAGTTCTTAAAATAAATAGATGTTCCTTAGTGCCCGGCTAGTCATAACAAGCCAGTCAAAGAACAGACCGGTAATTAGGTATTGAGAAGCTATTAGAAAACAAAAAAAAAAAAAATCTAAAAACTGAACGCTCAAAGACACTGAAATATACCCTCGTATACAGGGTTCCCTCCTACACTGCCACGTCATATATACTCGAAAGGAAAGAAAATGTAAAAAATGCAATTGGCCAGAATACACCGAATTCAGAAGCTCATGCAACGGGTGGAATGCTCAATCAATGAAATGTAAACCAACATGACTTTCAGCACATCTTTACGTTTTTTAAATAGCATATGTATTTTTTTTCTACGTAAATGAAAACTAGAGGTACAATTAGCGACGACAGACTTGTTTTCGCTGTTCTAAACCTCATATCTTCCGAAACACGTAGACTTTAAAGGATGGCAACGGCGCTACAGTTTCTGCCGTAATGCGTAGAGCAAGTGTTGTCTGGAGCAGGGCTTCCCAGCGTGTGGTCCGCAGACCCCTTAGGGGTCCGCCGGCTCTTTCTAGGGGGACCGCGGCCACCCATCACCAAATCGTGTAAAATAATGAGTAAAATTATTGAATAAAAATGTGAAAATCAAATTCATCATTTTTTTCCGTTTGAAAAACATGTGTACATTTACTTCAGGTCGTATTCCCAAGCAGCCTTTGCGGTTCCTAAGTGAGAACGCACGCACAGTTTAGTGCCGGAGAATGCGGCTTCTCTGATTGTTTCGCAACAATACGGGGGTCGTTTGTGCGCCGGCTCACTGCGGTAGATGCGCAAAAACCTTGATTTCATGATTATGTTCGAGGTAGTGCTCGGTGACAGATGATTTTCTGGGTTATTTTACTCGTATGTGTCGCTGACGTTCCTTGCAATATCTCCTAGCCTGTTCTGAAAGCATGCGCGGAGCGAGCTTTGCCGACCAATCACAGCGCTCGCTGGTACGTATGCGGCCCCAGGCATCATTAAATGTTAAACGTTCTTTGTCAGTGCACTACCTACTTCATAAGTCGATTTTTGACCTTCAAGTTGTTCTCATTCATCTTTAAACCAAAGACTATTGATACTTCGAGAGGGGGGGGGGGGGGGATCATTGGGAACATGGAACTTGCATTGAGAAGCTTTCAGATCCCATGGGTTTCGCTCTGAAATTTAAAGTTACTGTGCTCTTGACTGACTAGGGGTCCGCCATGGATTTTCGACTGAAGAAGGGGTCCACCTACTGAAAAAGTTGGGAAGCCCTGGTCTAGAGCAAGATTCAGGACAGTGCAGGCAACCCGCATTACGTCATTACAGCATTACGGCAGTATTGTGGCACCGTTTCCATTATGTAAAGTCTAAATATTTCAGACGATATGAGGGTTTGAACAGTGAGAACAAGTCTTCAATCACTAATTGCACATCTATTTTTCATTTCGTTGGAAAAAACATACATGTGCCATTTTCAAAAACGTTACTTTCTGTGGAAAGTAATGTTTGTTTACTTGTAGGGATTGCGCATTCCTGTCCTTTGTGCGAGTCCCCGACATAGATGCATCCCCGACCAGAGGTATTTTTTACATTCTGTTTCATTTCGGAACTATAAGAGTTAACAAACTTAGATGGGACAACCTGTATATAATTCATCTTATGAAACGGCGTTAGATTTCGGTTTCTTAATACCTAATTATCACAATTAATTAAATGCTAATACACGCCTAATAAAGGTCTTCTTCTTCTTTCCGTTAGTGTTTACCTGGTCTGTACTCATGATTTGACAAATTTTCGATTCATCATACGACCAGATACCCTCGTGTCATTGTAATCGCCACTGGCCTACAGCCGGTTTTACACGACACATCCATGGTATACAACTCGGCAGCAGCGCCCCAAGCCTACAACTCTGGAACTGCCAGCTTCTTCGTTTGCCTTATTAAGCTACAAGACCTAACGTGTAAGACTGCAATAGCAACCCAAGGGTACATATTCGGAACTGCATGCTTGCTTGCTTCGTTGATAGTGAAAGTTAATGTTTTTGTAAAGCTCGTGTTTACTCATACTGAAAGTTCTGAAAAGTTTAGCTTCGTATTTATTAAGCAGTTATTATTATCTTGTGTCGTTAGAATGAAATTACGTTATGATTGTAAAGAATTATGGACTAAAGCGTTCGGTTTGTGTCATGCTGGTGCAAGCAAAAGACCAAGTTCACGTTTCACAGCATTTTGGATATGGCGGACGCAATTATCTACGTAGTAGCTCCCGTAATCGTTAGCAGAAGAGCAGGAGGCCGGAATGTCAGGAGTATTAATTGGGTCGATATTGGCTGGAGAAAGGAGTGAAAGTAGGAATACATACTGCCTGTTAATGAAGGAATTGGAGCCCAAATATCCACAGGAATTCAGGATCGTACGTGACGGGATTCGTGCAAAATCACACGCTTATGAGGCAAGCTATTTTAGAATAGTGCGATCTACAGATAACAGTTTGACACCAGGAACTGAAGTTGGCTTCAAGATGATGATATTGCACTGTTTCACCACAGGATCACAGCTCAGATTCCAAATTATTTGCGTGTTTTCGGTAACATGGTAAGAAGTGATAGCCAAGAATATTTTTTCCTATCCCACTGGTTCTTGTTATTGAATATGTCTTATTAATTACGTTGCAATGACACTGTACTGAAAATCGTCTCATGCAGAAATACTTGGATACACACGAGGCTTTGAGAGCCGGCGCGTAATGGGGGAAATTAATCGGGCTGTCATGATAAATTTTATCTGCATATAAACAAAAACATAGAAGTAACATGTATCCACTGACTGGCAGCTTACACGAACACAGCTGCAAATTTACCTAGCACTTGTCTCCTAAACACATGACCATAAAATCGCAGAAATTATTTCGCCAATACTAGATTTTATAATAGCGCGTCTCGATTATATGAAATCACGCTACGGCATTGATGGCTGGGAGCCAACTTGCGAAGTTCGGCCGCAGAGCTGCAAGTCTCTTCAGTTGACGCCACACTAGGCGGCTTGCGTGTCGATGATGGTGACATTATGGTGAGGACAACGCAACACCTGGGCAACACAACATCCAGTCCCGGAGCTGAAAAAATCTCCGACCCAACTGCTATCCGAACTGGGGAGCACTGCATGCCAGTCAGAAGATGGTTAAAATGGCTCTGAGCACTATGGGACTTAACTTATAAGGCCATCAGTCCCCTAGAACTTAGAACTTCTTAAACCTAACTAACCTAAGGACAGCACACACATCCATGCCCGAGGCAGGATTCGGACCTGCGACCTTAGTGGTCGCGCAGTTCCAGACTGTAGCGCCTAGAACCGCTCGGCCACTCCGGCCGGCCCCAGTCAGAAGAGCTGACCATTCAGCTAAGGGGGCGGACTAGTATCTCGATATTTTTCAACATACAAAATGCCTCACATCAATATGAAATTTAAAATTACACATTCGTTGTACATACCTGTGAACACTAACTGGTCTTCCTTTCACATATTTCTCGTTATATCCGTAGCACCGACGAACTGTAACATGGCTGTTACTAGAACTCAAACTTGCAGAAACGTGTACAAAACAAGGCGAATACGTGTAATATTCAACTTTCGTTATTACCGCAAACTGGAGACAAAAGCGTCATCCCAAAACCACGTTGAGAACATGCACATTTGGCTAGGCTCACTCCTTCACTCCATAGATACACATACTAATGGATAAGACATCTGGTAAAGTCGTAGGTTCACCTGTTGTGCGCTAGATGGCAGAGTCTTCACCTGTCTTGTACAGTTAGGTGCATCGTTTAATGTTAGGAGGGAATTCGTGTGTGCAACCAGCCTGTGACTCGTGTGTGCCACCAGCCTGTGAATAGTGTAAGCTTTGTTCTGTGTGAGATCCCGTTTTAATTACGTGTGCCTCGTGTTTTATGAGGAGGAAAGTGGGAACAAGGCCAGTATTAGCGTAATCGAGTGTGGGAAACCGCCTTAAACGGGCAACAGGGCTGTGCGTTGCACTAGCCACGGTCGTTAATCCGCAGCGTGGAATCGACCTTTGTGTGGTTCAACTCCTTGTCTGCCAAGCTACAGCACTCCATGGATAGCTAAAAATTTATATTTGCACTGAAAACTAGTTTTGTGTTCGATATGGAATTATAAATAAGGAGAGGTGCATTTTACATAAGACTGACAGACATGTGTTAATTAGCATATACCACGGTTATCCAGCGTTATCAGCAGATCTCCGAAGTTGAATAATGTAATCTTACTAGAGAAGTCTAACTGCCCAATAAATGTATCTTACGTTGCTGCATATGTTCACAGCGCTTTTGCTTGCCATACTGGTATTGTGTTTGCTATGGTTTTTTTTTTGTAGTTAACGGTTGCTGTTTAAGTTTACGTATTGCCCTTTTGTCATGTGGAGATAGTGAATGGAGCTGTGGACTCTAGAAAACGGATTGCCAAATGGAGAAATTGGAACATTTTTGTCACATTCTCCCGTTTGACTTCAGCAGAGGGATGACAACACATAAGGGAGACAGAAACATTGGCACCGTGTATGGGGATGGACACAGAACTGAAAGAAAATGGTTTTCTCGGCTTAAGGAGGGTCGTTTCGGCATTAGAGACTATGAAAATTCTGGAAGACAAAAAAAAATGGCTCTGGACACTATGGGACTTAACTTCTGAGGTCATCAGTCCCCTAGAACTTAGAAACTACTTAAACCTAACTAACCTAAGGACATCACACACAGCCATGCCCGAGGCAGGATTCGAACCTGCGACCGCAGCGGTCGCGCGGTTCCAGACTGTAGCGCCTAGAGCCGCCCAACCACTCCGGCCGGCCTCTGGAAGACAGTCTGGGTTCGATGAAGACCGTTTGAACGCATTAATCCACGAATTATTCACGTCAGTGTACTCGAGAACTGACCAATTTGATGAACTGTGATCATTCCAATATCGTGCGTTATATAAGTGCAATGGCGATGGTTCAAAAATGGGTGTGTGGGCACCGCATGCCCTAACCCAAAAACAAAGAAATCAGCGCGTATCCATATGTGCATCTTTGCCTGCTCGTTTTCAGTTGGCTCATGAACAACACCGAACATTACTGCACTATATCCTCATTGGTGACGAAAAATGGTGTCTTTATGCTAACATAAGGGGAAAAAAAGGAATGACTGAGCTCAAGAAAAACAGCAACTCCCCGTACGGAGACCTATGCGCATCCTCAAAAAAATAATGTTATGCTTCTGGTGGAACTGCGACGGTGCGGTGTACTACGAGTTGCTTCCTCAAAGTGTAACCATCACTGCTCATATTTTTTGTCAACAATTGAAACGTCCTGCAGATGTGATGAAGGAACAATGACTAGGAAGTCTGCGTGAAGTAGTGCTACTCCACGATAAAGCTCGCCTGCATTCTGCTAGACCGGCAAAACACACTACGCAGGAGTTGGGTTGGGAAGTCACTGCGCACACACCTTATTCACCTGATTTACGCCTTCAGATTTTCACCTTTTTCGTGCTCTGTGGAACAATTTTCAAGAACTGCCTTCTCGGAGAAAAATGCACTTCAGATATGATTCAACAAGTTTTTCGCATCAAAACCATCTACAGCCGCGGAATGGAAAAGTTACCACAGCGTTCAAAACTGTTGTACGTAGTGAGGGAGAATATGCTGTTGATGACTGAAGTACGTGTTACGTTGTAAGTAGGCTGTTTAGGTTCTTATATTGGCAACGCCACCACCACGTAGCGCTCTGTATGAAAATCACTGGTTTTGCTGTGTGCAGTCTGTGGCTGGTTTGCATTGTTGTTGGCTATTGTAGTGTTGGGCAGCTGGATGTTAACAGCGCGTAGCGTTGCGCAGTTGGAGGTGAGCCGCCAGCAGTGGTGGATGTGGGGAGTGAGATGGCGGAGATTTGAGAGCGGATGATCTGGACAGAGACAGTAAATTTGTAAGACTGGATGTCATGAACTGCTATATATTATGACCTTTGAACATTAAGGTAAATACATTGTTTGTTCTCTATCAAAATCTTTCATTTACTAACTATGCCTATCAGTAGTTAGTGCCTTCAGTAGTTTGAATCTTTTATTTAGCTGGCAGTAGTGGCGCTCGCTGTATTGCAGTAGTTCGAGTAACGAAGATTTTTGTGAGGTAAGTGATTTGTGAAAGGTATAGGTTAATGTTAGTCAGGGCCATTCTTTTGTAGGGATTATTGAATGTCAGATTGCGTTGCGCTAAAAAATATTGTGTGTCAGTTTAGTGTTGATCAGAATAGGTAAAGAGCGAAATGTCTGAGTGCGTTCAGTTCTGCTCAGCTGTTTGAAAATCAAATTACGTAAGGGATTTACCAACACAGTAATTCAATAATTTTTGTAAGGGGACGTTTCAACGTGTGTCTGTTTTCTTTATTAAATTTATGTGAGCTGCGGGGTCACTGAGTTCTCTTGCAGCCCCATTGCCAATACTTATGAGGAAGAGTTGGTTGGTTCAAATGGCTCTGAGCACTATGGGACTTAACATCTGAGGTCATCAGTCCCCTAGAACTTAGAACTACTTAAACTTACCTAACCTAAGGACATCACACACAGCCATGCCCGAGGCAGGATTCGAACCTGCGACCATAGCGGTCGCGCGGTTCCAGACTGTAGCGCCTAGAAGCGCTCGGTCACTCCGGCCGGCACGGGTTGGGATTCAGTCGCACCCTGGTTGCCGACTGAAATTAATAGGTTGGTTGCGTTGAAGTAACACACAAGCTGCGACATCGTCGCGAAAAAACACAGTGACCCGTATATGTAATAAGTCTCCTTTAATTTACGTCTATGGTCACAATCTTTTTTGTTTAACGGGTTACAGGTTTCGGTATTTAATGAGAATCATCAGATCTGCTTTATAAAAACGAAGTCCTAATGTACTGCAGCCATAGTGGCATCGTCAAATGTTAAATGTGGAATCAGCACCAGCATCGTCAAATACATATAAATCTCATCACATGCACGAGTGATGTTTTCAGTAAAACTACTGTTTAAAACAAACTGCCGTACAGTAGCCACAAAATGTGTGTGTTGGTTAAACATAAAAGATTGTGACCGTAGACGTAAATTAAAGGGAGCTTTGAAGTAAGCCTTATCACTGTCATATTGTTTGCTAATCTGTTTAAGCACAGATGCGCTTCTTAATCCCTAACCTTTCGACATACAGCTTTCAAATTAAATGTTAAGTCATTTGTGTGGAGGAACTGAATCACTCTTGTCATCAATGGTGCTTATATAGTTTTCATGTGTTGCAGAAGGGCATTTAATATGGCAGATTGTGTCCAGCGCGGTAGTAAACACTGCCGTTTCACCCGATAACGGGCGGGCTGCAAGTCCGGCCGTCCTGCAATCATTGTCATATTTTGCAATAGAGAACTTCAGATTTCTTTTGCAAGATTAAAAGCTTATTCAGCAATTTTGCAAATTTGTTCATTCTGTTAAAGAAAGTTTTATGGTTAAATGCATGATTATCTGTAAAACACAGTTTATATATTGTTAAATAAACAGGTTGTGTGAGAAGAAAGTTGTATTGGTGGGTCCTCCCTTCCACGTTTTCCTTAATTCCATTAAGTACCACGTACCATTATGGAAAAATGCACCAACAGAATGTATTTAGACTAGTTTCGACAAGTATAATTTCCATCTTCAGATCTTCTACGTACGAGTACAAAGGCCATTGTGCCACTCTTTGGACGCGCACAGCTCGTTGAAATACACGATGACGTGTAGCGTTATACACTGAGGAGACAAAAGACATAGGATAGTAATATGCACATATACAGATGGCGGTAGTATGGCTTACACGAGGTGTAAAAAAGGCATTGCATTGCCGGAGCTCTCATTCGTATTTAAGTGATTCATTTCAAAAGGTTTTCCGACAGGATCATGGTCGCACTACGGGAATTAACAGGCTTTGAACATGGAATGCTAGTAGGAGGTAGACTCATGAGACATACCAAATTTTAGGTATTGCCTTTCATCACAGACAACGCAGTGGCCGACTGCCTTCACTCAACGACCGAGAGCAGCGGCTTTTGCCCAAAGTTGTTAGTGCTAACAGACAAGCTAGAAATAACTGCAGAATTCAATGTGGGACATAGGACGAATACATCTCTTATGACAGTGCGGCGAAATGTATTAATGGGCTGTGGCAGCAGGCGACCGACCCCAGTGGCTTTGCTAATCGCACGGCACCGCCTGCGGCACCTCTCCTGGGCTCGTGACCATCTCTGTTGGACCCTAGATGACTGCTCACATGATTCCCGATTTCAGTTGGTAAGAGCTAATGGTAGGGAACGAGTGTGATGCAGACCTCACGAAGCCATGGACCCAAGTTGTCAACAAGGCACTGTGGTAGCTTGTGGTGGCTCCATAATGGGGTGGGCTGTGTTTACGTGGAATGAACTGGATGCTCTGGTCATATTGAACCGATCGTTGGTTGGAAATGGTTATGTTCCGTTACTTGGAGACTACTTGTATTCATGGGCTTCATTTTAGCAAACAACGATGTCACCGAGCTACGATTTTATGCTAATGGTTTGAAGAACATTCTGGACAATTTGAGCGAACCATATAGCCACGCAGATCGCTCGACATGAGTCCCATGGAACATTTATGGGACGTAACCGAGAGATCAGTTCGGGATATGTAATTTACAGACTCACATTGAAGCGTCTTCTTCAACGAGTTGTTTCCGGATGTCATAACTAAATGACACTACACTATACCGAGTGGCACAATGATGTACGTACGTAGAAACGCTCGTGGAACATGTACCTTTGTTTAAAAATCTACATCAGCCGTATTTCGAACCTAGGACCTGTATGTGGCAGGCGAGCGTTCTACTGCGAAGGCACATTGCCTGGCGGAAAAATCGACTTCACTTTAAAGTATTATGTATACTCAGAAAACTTGAAAGTCGATTTTCTCGAGCCTTTCTGATTGTTGCGTCGACATTTGAGTTCAGAATTCCATGTCTCGTAAATATACTGAAAGGGAAAAGACGCAACATCGAAAAATACTTAATATAGGGTATGAAAAACTTAGGGAATACATTTGACTAGGAATCATATTTAAGCGATTACGGTGTAACCGTCAGTACGTTGACTGCAAGCGTGCAAAGTGCGTGCATTGTGCTTGCAGGTTCCGGATGTCAGTTTGTGAGATGGAGTTCCACGCCTGTTGCATTTGGTCGGTCAATATAGTCATAGTTAATACTGTTTGTAGGTGACGCTGGAGTTGTTATCTGATGATGTTCCTTATGTGTTCGATTGGCCGATTGGAGACTGGTCTGGTGATCGTATGGGCCAGGGAAACATGTCGACACTCGGCAGAGTATGTTGGGTTACAACAACGCTATGTCGTTGAGAGTTACTCTTTTGGAAAACACCCCCTGGAAATCACTTCACGAATGGCAACACAACAGGTCGAATCACAGGACTGACGTACGAATCTGCAGTCAGAGTGTGTGGGATAACCATGAGAGTGCTTCTGCTGTCGTACAAAATCGGTCCCTGGCCATAATTCCATGTGTAGGTCAAGAGTGCCTAGCACGAAGACAGGTTGGTTGCATGCCCTCAACTGGTCTCCTTACCAACACTGGTTCATAACTGGCACCAAGGTAGAACCAGCTTTCATCAGGAAACACAATTTACCTCCAACCTGTCTTCCAACGAGTTCTCCCTCGACACCATTGAAGTTGCAAACGGCGATGGTTTGGGGTCAGTGGAATGCACGCTGGTTCGGAGCTGCCCTTGGTTGTGTGACGGTGGTGCCACCCGCTGCTCAGATTGCTGATGCAGATTCAGTACAACGCGCCAGAGCAATCCGCCGAACACGATGGCCTTGCTCTAGGTAGTGCCACGTTGCCTCCGGAATCTCGCTTTCTTGTGCCTGTACATTCTCATGAGCATTGCTGCCTACAATCAGGTACAGCGGCTCCATTCCTGTCAAGTCTTTCTGTAATATCGTAGAAGGAACATCCAGCTTCTTATTCCTGGACGTCGTTCAACTCAGGCAGCGGTTGATAACGTGGTCTTTGTCGTCTTAGAGGGATTCGAGTCTAACTTCAACTCACCATGTCCAATCTCTGAGGTAACCAATGCTCACGAACGTTACATCGTGTATTTACAGCAATGCTGACTTGCTGGCGCGAAAATTTGTCAGACGTTGAAACACGCCTACCGAAATTCGTGTATGTCACACAACTCTACGCTGGTGTTGCGATTTTTTTTTTCTGGCAGCGAACAGAAAAATGACAAAAATCCGATTTCTGTGTCGTCGCCTTGTTACTAAAATCCGATAACGTAAAAATTTTATTTGCTTAAGGTTTCAGTTTCTGGCTGTTCATCTATTTCATACTTCAATATTGTTATAAGCAAACACGTTAACACTTAATTGATGTCGAGTGTGATGATACGTTGAATTACATATAGTTTTAATATATGTACAGCCATACAACGGTGGTATTGGTAATGTTTTATGACAATGACGTGTGCACTGATAAGCACCATGACAGTGTGCGCCACGGTAAACAATTAATGTCCTAGTACGGAGTGCATTCACAGTTGTCTTCGTAAAGGAAATTCCTCTTATTTATGATGTGTCCCTAACGGGTCAATGCACTTTGCCATTTCATTTGAGTAAGTTCGGACCAATGATCCATATTCTGCCAGGCTATTATGGAAGTAGCCTTTCAGTGTCCTTCAGACATGCTGATTTTGAATATCGTATCACACACTGCCTGCTGGCCGCTGTGGCAGAACGGTTCTAGGCGCTTCAATCCAGAACCGAGCTGCTACTACAGTCGCAGGTTCGAATCCTGCCTCGGGCATGGATGTGCGTGATGTCCTTAGTTAGGTTTAAATAGTTCTAAGTCTATGGGACTGATGACCTCAGATGTTGAGTCCCATAGTGCTTAGAGCCATTTGAACCATTTTCATACACTGCCCGGTAGAGTGCGGACAAAATAACGTGGTAACAAACGATACCATAGGAGTAGGACATAACGTTTTGTGGATGGGGGGGGGGGGAGAGTGGGGGGGGGGGGACTATTGTGATCGGCTGCTGCTCGGCAGGGGACCAGCAGTTTGACAACTGACGCCTATGCAGAAAAGCGTATCTTACGTAACTTGTAAGACATAGCAAGCGAGTCTGCAAACTATTGCATTAACAGTGTCCAGGATTGGACGACGGGTAGGAGTTCGGAACGACAACACTGAAGAGTTGACGAGCCCTCGCCTGCTTCCCTAACCTTCAGTGGAGTCGACAATACCTGACGCTGCCGACACTCATCCATTTACAATCGTTTCACTGCCAAAGAACTTTTGCAGATAGATACAATGTTGTGATTAAAGAATAACACCAATTCTGTTGGAACCTAGGCCTCTTCTTACCTATTTAATTTCCTCAGGACAATCCACAAGACTTGCATTTATTCTGCTTTTTCTTTGCAAATAAATGTACTGAAAGAATCCCTTCTGCATCCCAAGAGGATTCAATGTTTGGACCACGACGAGGCTATCAGAAACGGACCACAAGTGCATACTAGAGGTAAATGATTCGGGGAGTGGGATGGAGGGAGAATTCGGTCATGCTCTTTTCAAAGGAACAGTTCCGACATTCACCTTGAGTATTTAAGGAAAATCCAGGAAACCTAAATCTGGACAGTCGAATGTAAATGTCGTGTCACTAGGGCCTCCCGTCGGGTAGACCGTTCGCCGGGTGCAAGTCTTTAGATTTCACGCCACTTCGGCGATGATGATTAGGACAACACAACACCCAGTCCCTGAACGGAGAAAATATCCGACCCAGCCGGGAATCGAACTCAGGCCTTTAGGATTGACATTCTGTCGTGCTGACCACTCAGCTACCAGGGGCGGACTGGACAGTCGAATGAGGATTTGAACCATCGTATTCCCAAGTGAGCTTCCAGTGCCGTAACCACTGCAGGCATCCCCCTGACCCCCAGAGAAGACAATCCCGATCAGTGAAATACGAGGGTAGTCTCAAACGTTTCCGACCACAACATGAAGATAGGCACGCTTGACAACGAAAGTTGGAAAAACTGCTTTCGCATGCATAATAAGGCATTCGCCAAATTTTCAGCCATTCTGGAGGCGTAATTGTTGTTCTACAGTCGTTTTAGTGAGTCGTTGCGAGTGTTTTTGTGAAAATGGACGAAATCGGGTATTGAGGTGTGATTAGATCTCTTTTTCAGGCAATACGCGTACGCAAATTAAACACGAATTGGATTCTATGTACGAGGACTCTGTACCACCATTTATACACAGTAGAAGTTGGGGCAGTTGAATTTAGACGTGGCCGTAGCAGGTTCTGTGGTGATGAACGTTCTGGACACCCAAAAATTGCAACCATTGAAAAAATGGCCACATTTGCAGAAGAAAAAAAACATTTTTCACCAAGACGATGCACCTTCTGACACCTGAGCAACTGCTGAAGTTAAAATGCACGAAAAGCGATTTCAGATGCTTAATAACCGTCCTTATTCTCCATATCTAGCCTCAAGCGACATTGTTTTGTTTCATACGCTAAAAGCTGTGTCCGGAGGACAGAAATTTTCGGAGAATGAAGAGTAGGTAAACAAGAATTTTAAAGACATTTCAAGCAAAAATGTCTTATTTCTTTGTTAGATCGAAACTTTAGACTACCCTCATGCGCTTCATCTTACTTAGTAAATGGCATTCAGTTAACCCGCTATTCAATCTTTCGCCCTGCATTGTTCAATTTCAGACTTACTAAATAAATATATTGCCTTCAGTGGATTGTAAATAGGAGCCAAATACTTACAGAATACGGGTTTATTAAGCCTTGGGCATGGTTTCGACAGTTTTAAAACTCTTGTTCAGACGTTATTGTACGTAGAATCACGTATTACCTACATCCAATGTGAGAGTCGTTGACTATCTAGTACAAGTGCGAGTCATTCATTTAATCTCAGAAAATGTTTTCAACAGGCACTGCCATTATTTTTTTCGAAAAACACTTTAGAGCTGCTGCCCTTGTACTGGGAGGGAAAGGGTGGTGCGTGTTAAGATCCTCTCAGCCGATCGAAAAAATTCATTTTTAGTAGAAGTGATTATATTTTTAAAAAACTATCATTTTTCAATTTAACTGCTACCTTTCAGTCAAGAAACTATCGTGGAAATTAAGAGTCTCGAAAGCGACCACAAATTCCAGAAATTAAAAGCTATGTTTGACGCAGGACAGATCTCAGCTGTTTGCCTGAGGGCGTGCGGTTGTACTGCTGACGTTAGAGCGACGCAGAGTCTAAAGGTGCACCTTCGCACGCTGACAATTCCTGCTGTCAACTACAAATGCGACGGGAAACGGAGTAAAGGGACAACAGAAACAGAAAGACCCTCCATTAAGAAAAAGGAAAAAAATCAGGAGAAATAATGGCGTCCCGAGGGTAGGTGAGAATGACTGAAAGAAATAGCGTTGCCCTTGTTTACAGGATCACATAACAGCAGTTTCTAGACCAGTGTTTACAGTCGTAGTGCTTAGTGAAATGAAAGCGGTGCGTGCAAATTTCGGTTCTATGCCGTGTAAATCATGGCGTCGTCGACGTTATGAGAGTTTGTCACTGACATAGTCCTTAAAACAGTTGCATGAGGCAGGTGCTCCTCAAATTTTCGGGAGGTGCTTTTCAAATGCAGTATTTCCGTGACAGGCAACTTGCTTGTTATTATGCTAAAGCGATGTACTAATCAATGATATAAAAACAATAATGTATATAAATGAAAATTAAAAACTGTTCGTTGGCAACTGCATCAAATGAGAACGTCTGGATCGATCTGGCTAGTTAAAAAAAAGTTTGTAATAATCAATATAATGTTTTTCGAGAAGGAAAAATTGGAAAAGTTGCCGAGAAAATTGGAAAATTCAGAAAAACCTGGAAGCGCTTTTTTCTATACAATTTTTGTAGGAACCCAAGTCAATAGCTTGCGATTTGAGTGATGTCTATGCGTAATCCTCTTTTTGCTTTGTTCGTGATGGTAATGGAAAACCTTTCACAGAAAAAAAAAAAAAACGGAACAGTTACAGAGGAAAGTGGGGAAATTATTAGAAAATGCAAAAATCATACTTTTATAAACACTCTCCATCACAACTGATTCTTTTCGTGTTTTGTTTGTTATGCTCCCGGGCTGGAAATAACTCAAATGTTTTCAATTGGAAAACAACTCTCGAAGAACTGGAGAAAAATCTGTAAAAACTCATTCTACCTCAAATTAAAATAAAATTACACCTTTTTTTTTACTTTTTTGTTGCAGTTAATTATTTTATTTCTATTCCATTTCAAATTTGTAACTCTACTGCGTCCGCAAATGTACTTTGACTGCTGATTGTCAAATTGCAAATTGTGAATAAGGCCAATCGGTGACATAGTGACGAAAAATTGTTTCAATTGCTTAACTCCCGTAGAACTGTTATTGTTTTGTAAGTTACTCGCAATCGTTTCATAGAATGAATTTGGTCTCGTATTATCTCAAACAAATGTACCCTCTATGAAATATTGCAAGTTTTGAAGTGAGTAACGGTCATAAAGTAGCAAAAAAGTGAATGAATTGTTCATTTTCAGGTGACTTGTCATCGTTTACATAGGACATTAAATTGAATTAAGTATGAACGTCACTCTCAAGTTGCAGAACAACCAATCTGGAGCAGTATTTTCAAAACATCCGAGCTCATCCGACGAACTGAATTTCATGATTCCGAGTGAAACTGCTGGCGAATTGATAATCTAAATCTGTGGATTCCGTTACCAACCAACAATACCACCCATCCAAACTGTTAAACTTGCTGGAATTTCTCGGACTGCCGCAGCACTCGGTTTGCGGTAAAGAAACTGACAGGCAACGTCACAGAAACAACAATATTCGTAAATAAATGTACAATACAAAAGTCATTTTGAGAATCCGCATCCCAATGATTCTAACCGACATGCTATTCCACTGCAAACGCTTGCAGTTTCCGGTACGGCTTGCATTCTTAATGAAAATAAAGAAATCACAAGGGCAGTCATTGATTGTTTCTGTCATTAACTTTGAAAATTCACGCTTCACGCATGGTCGGTTCTGTGTGTCCGTGTCGAAAATCCATCAGCTTTGTTTGTTTACGGGCCAGGCAACAAAAGCCGGCCCGGGGTGGCCGAGCGGTTCTAGACGCTACAGTCTGGAACCGCGCGACCGCTACGGTCGCAGGTTCGAATCCTGCCTCGGGCATGGCTGTGTGTGATGTCCTTAGGTTAGTTAGGTTTAAGTAATTCTAAGTTCTAGGGGACTGGTGACCTCAGAAGTTAAGCCCCATAGTGCTCAGAGCCATTTGAACCATTTGAGGCAACAAAACAAAAAATGTCGTCTGTCATAAAGCGTTGCAATGAACGAAATGGTGAGGACACAGCAAACCAATCGAAACGAAGCATTTCTTTGTTTTTATTATTTGCAATCGAAATCGAAATGTAAATAAAACATCTTGATGTTCTTTGTAACTTCCAATTCATGAAACTGTGGCTTGATTCAGCTGAGACTTTAACTTTGGAACGAAACCGCATGATTCCAACTCGGTCACATTCCAAGAAAATCATACGTTTTCAGCATCTCAGTGTTCTGAAGCGGATAGAATTGATCTCGTGTGTCAAATTTCCCACTGACGTACTTCTAAATGTACTCCTCCTCAAATAGAATACCGATGACCACATTCGATGACATACAGTTATCACTCGACAACAGATTTTTTCCTGCTTTTTTACTTTGTTTACGCATTTCGAATAGCTTTTCAAAAATTCACAAAATCATCGCAACAACTTCATTGAAATTTGGACAGTACGACGTCTGTCAGATCCATTTATTATTAATAAAGTAAAGAAAACCGAAGACAATCTTGTAAAACTACGAGGAGAAAAAATAAAAACATTGAGGTCTCCTGTGACATTGTAATTCCGTTACAATTGACCAGGGACTTGGTATAGGGTATCAGCGATCATGAGGCTGTGATAACAAGAACATTGACGGAAAAAAATCGCAACACCAAGGCGATGTGCGACGTAAACGAAAGTAGGTAGTGATTCTTGAGTTTCTCCCGGCGTATTTGATAATCAAAATATCCACGGGTATGCTGCCGGTCTATAGTGTCCAACGGGCACAATATTTCGGCGATCAAACATGTCGCCATCATCAGGTGAACTGACGGACTGAGCTCCTGTGAACGTGCCGCCATGGGTATCCCACTCTCACCGGTGGTAGCGAATTTGTACATGGAGAACTTCGAGGAGGAAGCCCTGTCGTCATCCGTATGGAAACCTACTTGCTTTTTCCCTTACGTTGACGACACGTTCGTCATCTGGCCACATGGTATGGATAAACTCCTTGACTTCCTTACACATCTAAACTCCATACACCCCAACATCAAATTCACTATGGAGACTGAAACGGAGGGTAAATTACCTTTCCTTGACGTCTTGGTCAAGAGAAGGGCTGACGGTACCCTAGGTCATGGGGTGTATCGGAAGGCTACGCACACTGATCTGTATTTGCATGCAGACAGCTGCCACCACCCTTCACAGAGGAATGGGGTACTTAAAACTCTAGTACATAGGGCGCGCACTATCTCTGACGCAGAGAGTCTACCCCAGGAATTGGAACATCTGAGAACTGTATTTCGAAAAAATGGGTACTCAGAGTGGCAGATTCAACGTGCTCTCCGCCCAACCACTGCAGCACAACCTGTTGAGATGGATGAAGTCACGAGGGAGGAGGTAGGCACTGCATTTATTCCATACACAGGCGCACTCTCGGGAAAAATCGCCCGCATTCTGAAGAAACACCGGGTCGGAACTGTGTTTTGTCCTCCAAATAAAACTCGTGCACTGGTGGGGAGCGCCAAAGATGACCTCGGTTTGAGGAAGGCCGGCGTGTACCAGATTCCGTCTCAATGTGGCAAGTCGTATATTGGTCAGACGATGCGTACCGTCGAGGATCGATGCCGTGAACACCAGAGGCACACTCGACTGATGTATCCGAGCAAGTCGGCGGTCGCTGAACATTGTTTGTCGGAAAATCACGCCATGGAGTATGACCGCACGAGGATTCTGGTACAGACGTCGAGATACTGGGACAGCGTTGTTAGAGAGGCCATCGAAATTCGCACCAATGACGACCTCATAAACCGTGACTGTGGCTATAATCTTAGCAAGGCTTGGGAACCAGCGATCGGGTTAATCAAGAGTAAATCGAGCAGACGTATAGTTGTGACGACCACGGCGGACAGAGCCATCACACCGACGTCATCTCAGACGCCGTCGCAATCTGTTCCACCGCGCGACCGTGGCGCTGGGCGCGGACGGCGGAGGGAGCGCGCCGCGGGCGGAGGGTATTTAAATCGGCCGCCGCCGCGACCGAACCCAGTTCCCTCTGAGCAGCCATAGAGTACGGATCTCCGTGCCGGCACGTTCACAGGAGCTCAGTCCGTCAGTTCACCTGATGATGGCGACACGTTTGATCGCCGAAATATTGTGCCCGTTGGACACTATAGGCCGGCAGCATACCCGTGGATATTTTGAAAGTAGGTAGGCTTATTTCCACATATGAAAAATTATGTCTTTTCAGATTTCGGTCCAGGTGCATAGTAGCGACGCTAGCAGACCACTATGAGGATGCAAATCAGCTTTGCTTTAAATGCACGCTGTAACCGTACCGAGTGTTATTTACTTCAAAGACTGGACGTGTTGGCTTTGTTAGTCAAGAATGCCTCTGGAAAACAAAGACCCAATTATCAATATATGAGTGAACTTGCACGAAGTCGTGTAATAGGGCTTCGAGAAGCTGTATGTTATTCTGCAATACTGCAGGAAGACCTCGCAAGAATGTAGCCGCTGTACATGATTACTGGTAACGGTGCTCATGAGATTGTACAGTCACAAGAAGACCGGGCTCCGGATGGCTACATAGCACTACCCAGAGGGAAGACCACCGTATTCGACGCGTGGCTCTGAAGCAACGTACTGAATCTGCAGCAGCAATCTGAGCAGCAGTTGGCACCACAGCGATACAACTAACTGTTACAAATTGATTACTTCAAGGATAGCTCCAAGCCGGACTTCCTGTATAGTGCATTCTAGTGACCCAAAACCACCGCCATTTGCGACTTCAATGGTGTCAAGCGAGAGCTGGTTCAAATGGCTCTGAGCACTATGCGACTTAACTTCTGAGGTCATCAGTCGCCTAGAACTTAGAACTACTTAAACCTAACTAACCTAAGGACATCACACACATCCATGCCCGAGGCCGGATTCGAACCTGCGACCGTAGCAGTCACGCGGTTCCAGATTGAAGCGCCCAGTACCGCACGGCCACACCGGCCGGCTCAAGCGAGAGCTCATTGGAGCGCTGGATGGAAGTCTGTTGTGTTTTCTGATGAAAGCCGGTTCTGCCTCGGTGCCAGTGATGGCCCAGTATCGCTTCTAACGAGGCCAGTTGAGAGACTGGAACCAACCTGTCTGCACAATAGGCAGCAGGCCGGGGTGGCCGAGCGGTTCTAGGCGCTACAGTCTGGAACAGCGCGACTGCTACGGTCGCAGGTACGAATCCTGCCTCGGACATGGATGTGTGTGATGTCCTTAGGTTTGTTAGGTTTAAGTAGTTCTAAGTTCTAGGGGACTGGTGACCTCAGAAGTCACGTCCCATAGTGCTCAGAGCCATTTGAAGCATTTTGCACAATAGACACACTGGCCATACACCTGGCCATACACCTGGGGTGTGATTACGTATGACAGCAGCAGCATTTCGTAGTTGTACCACACACTGTGACTGTAAATCTGTACGTCAGTGTGGTGAGTCAACCTCCTGTGCTGCCATTCATAAATAGCATTTCACGGGCTGTTTGCCGACAGGACAACGCTCACTCACATATCGCTCGGCCTGCTCGATCACAAAATCTGTCTCCAATCGAGAAAATATGGAGACGACAACTCCAGTTTCATCCACAAACAGCGTTGACCGAGCCTGCATTTACCGTCCAAGTGCAGCAGGCAACAGGCATCTATCTCCATCCCACAAATTGACATCTGACACCTGCACAACACGACGAATGCACATTTGCATGCTTACATTCATCATTCTGGCGGTTCCACTGGTTATAACTGTACCGGTGTTTCACATTTGCAACGGTATATTTCGCGCCTTCATTAACCTGTGAACTTGCAATGTTAATCACTTAAATATCTTACCTACGTTCCCAAAATTTCATTATCTGCATTAATAATTTTTTGGTATTGCAGTTTTTTGCATCAGTGTATGAGAACGATTATAATGTTAAGAAAGTTAGGATTATGTTTTTGATTAGCAAGAGCGAAAGGATAAAAGTTTCAGAGGGTCTGCGGCAGGGCGGGATCGTTCTGTCGTTCTTTCGCCTCCTTACTCTCTCTTCATTTTCATCGAACAGTTCACCTACCTCTATATTTCTTTCTTCCGACGTCCCTTCACTCTGCAGTAGTAGATACACGCTAGACAGTGTAAAGCAACGTAGATGAAACCACTACCTAATACCTACCACACAGAGGCCGCGTAACTCAAGTTGCAAATCGGTTCAAGTTTATTTTCAAAAATTTCGGGCAGTAGCAGAATGTAGTTTAATTCCAGTAAACATTTGAAAATTCTATTAACGTCTTTTTATTCATAAGGAAGCCCATGAAATGGCTATCAAGTCCGTATTTAATAACGCAAATGCTCTATCATTCCCAGTTCACTGTTTATCCAACATATCTCACACGTAAAAGCGGTCAGAATTCCTGCAAGTCCGACCCGATTAATTTTGCGATCTAACAGTCACTGACCCACCACTATTAGCGAGTTGAACATTCGGTGGTTTCTGTGGTCTTCTATGTCAGAAGTGCTCGCCAAAGTATTCGAACAAGAACACGGGATATGCCACGCTGAATTGTCTCTACGACCGAAAGATCACACGCTTATAAAACTTCTACTAATTAATTGCGAAACATCACACTTTCCTCAAAAAGTTCGTAACTTGAACTGCTTTAGTCACGACACGTTCTATCTGAAATGATCTCACTAGCTCTTCATTTTACATACTATCTAGCACGGTGTTACTCGGAAGCAGGTTAGCGAGTGACTCTCTCGATGCTCCTCTCCTCTCTGCCTATCTAACTATCTGCACGCGGGAACCGCTTACTTCTGATTGGCTATTGATTTGAATGACCATTCAGAATGATCCTTCCAGATCATTCTTGCGGTAAAACTTACCTTAGCCAACCATTGATCAGACAGTCATTTACGTCATTACGATTTCAGTTTCTAATGTATTGTTAAATAAAATAAAACGAAATGCAAAATATTTTTTTAAATTAATATAGAAACTTTTTCCACTTCAGACTTTTATTGTGGCTGCTCTCTTACAAAAGCAAGCATACATCGACATACGTCTTCAGCATCGTGGTTGCAACACGGTTTCCCCACGGTTCAGTTTTATAAGGTTTTACATAAAATGACATTAAGTTTTAACGTATGTCCCGCAGACACTCTCTCATTCATTCCCATGTATTCACACAAAAAAAAAAAAAATAAGCAAATCATAATTTTGAATGATTTTTATACTACATAACGTTGAGTAATTAAAGTTTTGAAAAGAAAATTTCAATTAAGTGATTTTATATACTGTGAGCTTTCTTATGACTTCAGTTGATAATAAGACATTTGGTTACTGTTCCTGAGTTTTGGAACATAAGACTCGGTTTTAGGACATTTATGTAATTTTCTCAGTCTCAGTAACTATAATAGATAAAAATCTGAAATTTTGACAGGGTCCCTTCCTTAATAACAAAAGATTGTGTACCAAGTCTGAACAGAATCGGATGATAATTACTATGGTTTATTTAGATTCGTAGGGGGTATGAATTTGCGTACCGACTGAATGTTACTTGAGACCTTTCTCATGGCTGGTAACGTCAGCTGCGCTGTTAGTCAGAGTGAAGAAAAAACAAAGCCATCTTGAAGCCACTGTGCTACACGGCTGCGTGCCTTACTGCATCGAATATTATTTCGTAATAAATTGCTACGTTACAGGTCTGAGTGCTCAACATCAAATATTTAGTGCTGAAGACGGAAAAGTGGAGAAAAAACGGAAAAAATTTGAATAGCATCGTATGCCCTAAGACAAGTATGTTCCAAGCAAGGTCTGAGGGAATGGGAAGCGTGGATTAATAGCTGTGTCAGAAAACAACTACATAAACGAAGAAATATTTGTCACAAATTCAAGAGAATTCAAAATCCAGCAGACACACGGAATCTGAACGAAGCGAAAACAAGTGTGAGGAGAGCAATGAGCAAGAGTTAAACGACTTTGAAAGTAAAATTTCGTCATCCAAGCTGACTGAAAGTTCCAAGAGCTTTTGGTCTTATCTAAAATCAGTATGCGCTTAGAAATCATCTATTGACACTCAGCGATGATACAGGCACCAAAATGGGAGGTAACAAAGATGGTGGTGGTGGTGGTTAGTGTTTAACGTCCCGTCGACAACGAGGTCATTAGAGACGGAACGCATGCTCGGGTTAGGGAAGGATTGGGAAGGAAATCGGCCGTGCCCTTTCAAAGGAACCATCCCGGCATTTGCCTGAAACGATTTAGGGAAATCACGGAAAACCTAAACCAGGGTGGCTGGAGACGGGATTAAACCGTCGTCCTCCCGAATGCGAGTCCAAGGTAACAAAGAGAAAGCCAAAATACTGAATTCGGGATGTTCGAATGTGTGTGAAATCTGATGGGACTTAACTTCTAAGGTCATCAGTCCCTAAGCTTACACACTACTTAACCTAAATTATCCTAAGGACATACACACACACCTTTGCCCGAGGGAGGACTCGAACCTCCGCCGGGACCAGCCGCACGGTCCATGACTGCAGCGCCCCAGACCACTCGGCTAATCCCACGCGGCACTGAATTCGGTCTTGCGAAACTGTTTCACCGCCGGAAATCTTAATACCTCCCTCCTTTCAGTCTTCGTGCCGACACCGAAATGACATATCTTGAGAGGAGAGATAGCCGATTAGAAAGGCAGCTGCAATCACTTAGTAGTGAAAAGGTTTCAGGACCAGTGTAACACTTGTAATGTTCTACGAAGGTTATGAGAATGAAGTTGCTTTCCTTCAAGCAGCAGTTTATCGCAGTTCCCTGGAGCAGCGAAAGGTTCTTAGCGACTGTAAAAAAAGAGCAGGTCATTACAGAAGGTGGGTCGTAGGACAGATGAACCCAACTATAGGCCTATATCTTAAACGGCAATCTGTTGTAAAGGGGTGTTTTATCCCCAAGACTTATGACGATTTTGGAGAGCAAAAATCTCCCCCATAAAATCAACCCTGATTCCGCAAAGACAGTTTTTGCGAAACTCCACTCTCTCCGTCCCTCCATGAGATCCATAGCGCTGTAAATTGATGCCATGTTCCTTGATTTCAAGGAAGCATTTGACTCCGTCCCGCATTGCCGTTTAGTGAAAAAAATAGGAGCTTAGCAGTGATGCACTGTTCTCAAGACTTCTTGCAGATAGAACACTTCGCTCTTAATGGAGCAAAATCGACAGATGTAAAAGTAAATTCCGGCGTACCCCAAGGAAATGTAATAGGATCGTTACCGTTTGCAATGTATGTAAAAGATTTAGCAGAAAGCGTCGAAAGCTCTTTAAGACTGTTTGCAGGTGAAGCGATTGCCTGCAAGAAAGTAGCAACGCCAGAGGATCGTATCTGTTTGTAATATGACCTATAGAGGATGGTGAATGATGATGGCTATAGCTGTTGGTCCTGAACGTTAATAAATGTACCAATTGCGCATACGTAAGAAAATAAATCCAGAAGTATATAACTACATTTGATGACAAATTGCTGGAAACAGTATCCAATAGTAGGAAGAGATACGAGACTGAGATTCATAGGAAGAACTTTAAGGAAACGTACCTCACCCAGGAAGGAAGTGGCATACAAGGAGCTTGTTCGATCGATTCTTGAGTATTGTTCATTAATATGGGATCTTTATCAGGTACGACTGATAGGCGAGGAGAGGAGGAGGGAGGGAGGGGGAGGGAGGGAGGGGAAGGGAGGGGGAGGGGAGAGGGGAGAGGGAGGGACAGAGGGGGAGGGGAGAGGGAGGGAAGGGGGGAGGTGGAGGAGGAGGAGGAGGGGGAGGGAGAGGGGGGAGGTTGGGAGGGAGGGAGGGAAGGTGGGAGGGGGAGGGGGAGGGGGAGGGGAGGGAGGTAGGGGGAGGCAGAGAGGGAGGGAGAGAGGGAGGGGGAGGCGGAGAGGGAGGGAGGGAGGGAGAGAGGAAGGCGGAGAGGGAGGGAGGGAGGGAGGGAGAGGGGGAGGGGGATGGGGAGAGGGAGTCCAACGAAGAGCGGAGTGCTTCGTCAATCGTTTTGCTGGCACAAGTGCATGATGATGCTGTTCGATTTGTGGGGCGCTCAACTACGCGGTCATCAGCACCTGTAGAAAGGCCCAACTTTTACACAGTCCATTTTATTTTCACAATCCAATCTAGTGACTCTCACAAATAATTATGAAATGGTGAGGACAACACAAACACCCAGTCCACGGGCAGAGAAAGTCCCCAGCCCTTGAACTTCTTGGACATCCTCCACCAATCCTATCTTATGCCTATCCCACAGCGCGCAACATTACTCCAGAAGAGGGCGGACAAGTGTAGTGCAAGCAGTCTCTTCAGTAGTCCTGTTGCATTTTCTGAGTGTTCTGCTAATAAATCGCAGTCTTTGGTTTGCTTTACCCACAACTTTATCTATGTGAACTTTCCAACTGAGGTTAATTGTAATTTTAATCCTTAACTATTTCGTAGAGTTTATAGCATTTAGATTGCTGTCATTTGTCGTGTAACTAAAATTTAACGGATGCTTTTTAATGCTCATGTGGATGACTCCACACTTTTCATGATTTAGAGTCAATTGCCACTTTTTTCACCATACTGATATCTTGTCTAAATCATTCTGCAATTCGTTTTGATCATATTATATCCTTACAGGACGGTAAATGAAAGCATCATTTGCAAACTGTCTAAAAAGGCTGCTCAGATTGTCTTCTAAATCGTTTATGTAGGTCGGGAACAGCAAGGGGCCTAAAATAGGTCCTTGTGGAGCGTCCTATATTACTTCTCTTTTATTCGATGATTTTGCATCAGTTATTAGGAACTGTGGCCTTTCTGACAGGAAATCACCAATCCAGTCGCACAATTGCGATTATACTCTATAGGTATGTAATTTGATGAGAAGTCACTTGTGAGCAATGGTGACAGTAGTCTTCTGGAAATTTAAAAATATTGAATCAAGTTGACACTGCCTACAGTAGCGCTAACTATTTCATGAGAATAAAAAGCTGACTTTTTTCTATATCCGTGTTGACTGTTGTCAATAAACTGTTTTCTTCGAGATAACTTAATGTTCGAATACAGCATATGTTCCAAAATTCAACTGCAAATTGTGGTTTCAACGTTCCATACCACACTTGTTAGGGGTTGCAGTTATCGACCGCGGTCCGTTTTAGTATCTCTGGACCCGCGAGTCGCCGCTAGGGCCGCTCCGCGGCTTGCAACAAGTCTCTAGCGTGCGCTCGGCCATTCTTGCTCGGGACGTCAAGCAGGAAAGCAGTATAGCCTTCAGCTGGTAGGAAGTAACCTCTACCAAGGCTCTTAGTTAAGGTATGGCCTATGCGATGTCTCTATAGCTCTCTGTTTGTAATTATATTCCTCCTGACTATGAAGACTCCTATACCACCACTCAAGGACAGTATATTATTTTTTACTAACGACTTCTAGTTATTGTAGTCGTTGTAGACCCGTATCGTGCAGCAAGCTCCTTACCGACTTCACTGACAAACCTGCTGGATATGCAAAGAAGAGAGTTGTAGCCGGCCGAAGTGGCCGTGCGGTTCTAGGCGCTACAGTCTGGAGCGGAGCGACCGCTACGGTCGCAGGTTCGAATCCTACCTCGGGCATGGATGTGTGTGATGTCCTTAGGTTAGTTAGGTTTAATTAGTTCTAAGTTCTAGGCGACTGATAACCTCAGAAGTTAAGTCGCATAGTGCTCAGAGCCATTTGAACCATTTGAGCCAAGAGATTTGTATGTTTCTATTTAGCATTGGCCAACAGTCATTCACATTGGCGACGATTCGTTTGTCGTCATCATAACACAAATCGACGTTATCAACGTAAGTGTGTACTTCAGCGGATTACTCCGGTATCCCTTCTCGAGTGTTGATATGACTTTTGCAACTTTCCAGTCTTTAGGTACGGATCTTTCGACGAGCGAGCGGTTGTATATGGTTGTTAAGCATGGAGCCTGACTGGCAAACAATCTGGGCCAGAGGCCTTGTCTTTATTAAGTGGTTTAAGCTGCATTGATACACCAACGATGTCTAGTTCTAAGTTACTCATATTGGCAGTGCCTTAAAGTTGAGTACTCAGAGTAGTCTCTGTAATATATCAACACATTTTTACTTTTTACTGTAATACGTCAAATTTTTATTGACTGAATTTAACATTTGTAACTATTAACAACTTCTACAAATTGTTGCCTTAGTTAAAATACATAAACCTTTTTGAAAGTTGTAATTTCTTATCAATAGACTATTTTAACACCAATGGCTCCACCGAACGCACCCTTCATCATGTATGTTACAAAAAGCTTAGGCGTCCTACGGTAATTACTTTTGAAATGAGAATATGATCGAGATTTCTAATAATTAGCAGTTATTTTCAATGTGTGCTGTATAGTGAAAGCAGTGTGTGTGTGTGTGTGTGTGTGTGTGTGTGTGTGTGTGTGTGTGTGTGTGTGTATGTGCGTGCGCGTTTGTGTGTGTGAGAAAGAAAGCAAGAAAGAAACAGAGAGAGAGAGAGAGAGAGAGAGAGGGTGTGTGTGTGTGTGTGTGTGTGTGTGTGTGTGTGCGCGCCCGGGCGATATTTGCTGTGGAGCGGTTTGCTGTCCCTGCAGCGTGCGATAAGCAACCTGGCACACACAAGATAAGCCGTCGCCGACCCAGAGCCCGTCCCGCTACTGGTTGGACTCGGCTGCTGTCCACGTCAGCCGGGATACCGTTCCTGCTGCTGCTGCTGCTGCTGCTATGGGGCGCCCCAGTGCTTCCAATGCGCACGCCGCGGGCTTAACATTTTGAAGAGAAGCATTAAGGGGCTACCGTCCGATGGGACCCAGCGAGAAACTCAGTTGGCAAGGAAAGCACAGGACAGGCCGTAATTCTTATAACCGTGGCTCAAACACCGAGGAGGATGCTTTCATCAGAACTTCTCTTACAACATCTTGAGTGCTTTTCCTCTGACCGTAATCCTTGCTCTTGCAAAGCGTCTACATGAGCCGCTCCACTGGCTCTACAGAGCTGAATTCGTTCGGACTTTGTACACTCATTAGCACCTCTATTGGTCGGTGCATCTGTGCTTTCGAGCCTGGGGAAAAGGAAGAACAGCAGAATGTTTCGTTAGACAGCTACAGCGGCACTTTAATATTCAGATATTGTGATTTCTCAAATTATATTTTACATTTCACGCTTCTACAGATATACTGTATTCGTACTCCTACAGCCATGTTTACTACGTATCCATACCGCTATTTCTAAGTCCGATGCTATATTCTGACATTCTTTTTTCTAATCTTTATCTTATGTGCTAGAGAGAGTGTATGAGTATCTGTGTGTGATGCTTCCATATACTTCGGTTCTGGAGACAGGTTCGTTCAATGGCAGTTGCACTTCAGCCAAGTTTATTGTACAGCTTAAGTAAAGTTCTGCTGGGACAAAGAGACATTAGTGGAAGCTGGTCAATAACTATTGTACAGGTTGGTACAAGTATTCCGGATATGGCACTGTACTGTGGGGTTCGGTAAGTGAGGGTTTCTGTCCAGGACATTTCTAGTAATGCAAATTCCGAAACTGGAACATCTAAGGCTCGTTTTAGTCTGAGGTACTAATGCGTTTCTTTCAGCGTAGACATGGTGAACTATACTGCACAATATATGCAGTTCTATCGTATTTATTCATATTTCATTTCATAACTTCCGTTCTTTGTCCTACGACACCTCGGTGATGGGAGAGTGCTTCGACTAGTCTACATCTCATTTCAGTCAGTGTGAATCTCCCATGTGCTGAATATGTTGTGTGTTTTCTGTATGTTAGTATTAGAATTCATTTCCCGAGTTTCGTATTTCTCGTGCCGTATGAAATTGTCATAGCAACTATGTCCTCCTCATGTGGTATATTGAGCCTTCAGCTCTGCTGATTCTTCTATTCTTACTGTGACTTTTTTTAGTAACTTTCCGGGTGAGTGTAATTTTATTTTGTTCGAATATGTTTCGTGAATTCCTTGTTTTCCGTTGTGTTTGTTATCTGAACGAGATCATCTTAAAACACAGATATAACTTTCTCAGAAATCCTAAACGTAAATATTAAGGTACACGTATGTAAAGTATGCACATACGAAAAAAATACACGTTGTGTCAAATGAAGCAAGTGAAGACAGATATGAGAGTTCTTGTTTATGGTAAGTTATAGCTTCATCTATAGCTTTATATGCGCCTAATCACAGTGAGTAAATTGTTTTATAACAACAAAGTGAAAGTCAATAATTACAAGATATGCTTAATGGAGTGAACCATTTCATTAGCACAGAATATGGACTGAGAGTAAACTGAAGAAAGCCGAAAGTAATTAGAAGTAGCAGAAATGTGAACAGCAAGAAAGTTAATATCAGAACTGATAGTCACGACACGAAGTAGGTGAAGTTAAGGATTCTGCTATCTAGGCAGCAAAATAACCAATGACGGACGGAGCAAGGAGGACATCAAAAGCAGACTAGCATTGGCAAATAGGGCATTCCTGGCCAACATATGTCTACTAGTACGAAACATAGGCCTCAATTTGAGGAAAAAATTTCTGAGAATTTACGTCTGGAGCACAGCATAGTATGGTAGTGAAACATTGACTGTGGGAAATTCGAAACAGAGGAGAATCGAAGCATTTGAGATGTGGTGCTACAGGCGAATGTTGAAAATTAGATAGACTTATAAGGTAAGGAATGAAGAGGTTCTGCGCAGAATCGGAGACGAAAGGAATGTGTGAAAAACACTGATAAGGAGAAGGGACAGGACGATAGGACATCTGTTAAGACACCAGGAATGACTTTCATGGTACTTGATGGAGCTGTAGAATTGTGTGGTCCACAATGCATGCCAAGACTAACGCGGCTAAAATCAACGACATCAAAAACATCACGGTCACTAAACCTTAGCAGCAATGTTCAAAGTTTTAACATATTATGATATATTCCTGAAGCAATGGAACCCTCCTATTTTTAAGGTCATTCTGTTCATTGAAGATGTATTCTGGCTGCTCTCTAAACGCCCCACAAATTTCCATCTCTTCCAAACAATCAAGCTGTCTTCCTTTACAGATTCTATGGAGAATTTCTGAAGAGTTTTCGGTGTCATCTAACTTGTGTTTGGTCAACCGAAGATGGTTCCCAAGCGACGATCTACGACTGTCACCGAGCGAGGTGGCGCAGTGGTTAGCACACTGGACTCGCATTCGGGAGGACGACGGTTCAATCCCGTCTCCGGCCAACCTGATTTAGGTTTTCCGTGATTTCCCTAAATCGCTTCAGGCAAATGCCGGTATGGTTCCTTTGAAAGGGCACGGCCGATTTCCTTCCCCATCCTTCCCTAACCCGAGCTTGCGCTCCGTCTCTAATGACCTCGTTGTCGACGGGACGTTAAACACTAATCTCCTCCTCCTCCTCCTCTACGACTGTCAGTGATGTGATTGTTCTCTGAAGCGAATGTTGAATCTTCTATCAGTTTGTCCTACATACATTTCTTTTTTGTATTCTTGACAGTTGAGTTTATAAACCCCAGACTACCTCTAAAGTTCCGCCCGGCTAGCCGCGCGGACTGATGCACTGCTTCCCGAGCGGGAAGGCGTGCCAGTCCCCGGCACGAATCCGGCCGGTGGATTAGTGTCGAGGTCGGGTGTTCCGGCCAGCCTGTGGATGGTTTTTAAGGTGATTTTCCATCTGCATAGGCAAATGCGTGGTTGTTCCCCTTATTCCGCCTCAGTTACACTATGTGGGCGATTGGTGCGCAAACACCGTCTCCACGTACGCGCACTCCATAACTACTCTACCATGCAAACATTCGGGTTACACTACACTCGTACCGAGCGAGGTGGCGCAGTGGTTAGACACTGGACTCGCATTCGGAAGGACGACGGTTCAATCCCGCGTCCGGCCATCCTGATTTAGGTTTTCCGTGATTTCCCTAAATCACTCCAGGCAAATGCCGGGATGGTTCCTCTGAAAGGGCACGGCCGACTTCCTTCCCCATCCTTCCCTATTCCGATGAGACCGATGACCACGCTGTCTGGTCTCCTTCCCCAAACCAACCAACCAACTACACTCGTAGTCGTCTGGTATGAGACGTTCTTGGCGAGGGGACTGTTGTGGGATTGTGAACTACTGAGGGCTACGGCAGACGGGATGAAGTTCCTCCGTCGTTTCTAGGTCCCCAGTTCAATACGCAATATACACACCTCTAAAGTTTATTACGTTGGACTCTATGCCGTGTGGTGTGCCCTAACATGTAGTCAGTACGGAAGCCTATACTTACTTCGCTGGTTTGAAATTGTTATTTAGTCCTTGATTGCTTTCAGAGTACTTGACAATGAGCGTGTGTCTAAACTGCAGTCGCAACAAGTAATATTTGAACAGTCTAAGTCGGAATGACTTCCTTTAGAAAAGTTATAGGCAGTCCTGCGTGTGGTTACCACACATTCTGACACGTCCTTTAGCATTTCTTCGCAGTGAGTCACTCTCTCTTACAAATATATCTGGCTCAGCGGATTGCGTCACATGCACTGATCACAAGCTCTGGTAACGCCTGCAAATGGTTCAGATGGCTCTGAGCACTACGGGACAACATCTGAGGTCATCAGTCCCCTTGAACTTAGAACTACTTAAACCTAACTAACCTAAGGACATCACACACATTCATGCCCGAGGCAGGATTCGAACCTGCGACCGGAGCGGTCGCTCGGTTCCAGACTAAAGAGCCCACAACCGCTCGGCCACACCGGCCGGCGTAACGTCTGTACATTGCCGATGAGTTCAGCATACGCCAATGCCTTTCAACGTCACCACAGCCAGAAATCCAACGGATTCAGACCGTCTGAATGGGGAAGTCATGTTACTGCACCTCCTCGACCAATCCGCTGCCTATGAAATAAGATTCCGTTGTGGTAGTGTCACACAGTCAGCAGAAAATGATGAGGCACTATGTCGTGCCTAAAATACAGTCGTTGTATTCCTGCAATCTTCCTGCAACGGAAACGTTCTCCATTAGCGCTGGTAATTCAACCTGCAGAAGTCGGTGATACACAGCACATGTCAATCTGTTTTTGTAAAATGGTTCAAATGGCTCTGAGCATTATGGGACTCAACTGCTGTGGTCATCAGTCCCCTAGAACTTAGAACGACTTAAACCTAACTAACCTAAGGACATCACACACATCCATGCCCGACGCAGGATTCGAACCTGCGACCGTAGCAGTCGCACGGTTCCGGACTGCGCGCCTAGAACCGCGAGACCACCGCGGCCGGCTGTTTTTGTAAAGTGTATGGTACTATATGTCTTTACCACTGACAATACCTGCCCACACACTAATATGGACGCGATCCAGACTCCCCACCTCTATGGTTGCAGGAGGGTTTGCATCTGCCAATTCGTTCGTATTGTGGTAATTTAGTGTGGCATCTCTTGTGAATCCTTTCTCATCCGTAAATAAAATGCAGACTTTGAATTGCAGATCTTCAGCACCGTGTTGTAGGAGTGATTTTCAGAATTGTAAACGGGCATGGTGACCTGCTGACCGAAGAGCTTACATGCGTTGTAGATTATAGTGAAAACGCAACTGCTGCTGTAGAACTGACCACGCAATAGTATGGTTGAAATCTACAGCAACTTCAGTTCTTCGCAGACTTGTCTCAGGAGCATCTTTTGTCACAATATCTGCTTATCGTTCTTCAGCGTGAAAACTGTGTCAGGCGTACTGCGATCCATTACCCTAAGACTGGGTGCCTGCAAGAAGCGGAAACAGGCTGCTGAACATTCCTACAGATGGAATGGCAGGCTGTGGATGATGTTCTGCGAACAGTTACCGGTCCGGCAATACTGCCATCGCCTGTTGTTGTTGTCTTCAGTACTGAGACTGGTTTGATGCAGCTCTCCATGCTACTCTATCCTGTGAAAGCTTCTTCATCTCCCAGTACTTACTGCAACCTACATCCTTCTGAATCTGCTTAGTGTATTCATCTCTTGGTCTCCCTCCACAATTTTTACTCTCCACGCTGCCCTCAAATGCTAAATTTGTGATCCCTTGATGCCTCAGAACAGGTCCTACCAACCGGTCACTTCTTCTTGTCAAGTTGTGCCACAAAGTCCTCTTCTCCCCAATTCTATTCAATACCTCCTCATTAGTTATGTGATCTACCCATCGAATCTTCACCATTCTTCTGTAGCACCAAATTTCGAAAGCTTCTATTCTCTTCTTGTCCAAACTATTTATTGTCCATGTTTCACTTCCATACATGGCTACACTCCATACAAATACTTTCAGAAACGACTTCCTGACACTTAAATCTATAATCGATGTTAACAAATTTCTCTTCTTCAGAAACGCTTTCCTTGTCATTGCCAGTCTACATTTTATATCCTCTCTACTTCGACCATCATCAGTTATTTTGCTCCCCAAATAGCAAAACTCCTTTACTACTTTAAGTGTCTAATTTCCTAATCTAATTCCCTCAGCATCGCCCGAGTTACTTCGACTACATTCCATTATCCTCGTTTTGCTTTTGTTGATGTTCATCTTATACCCTCCTCTCAAGACACTGTCCATTCCGTTCAACTGCTCTTCCAAGTCCTTTGCTGTCTCTGACAGAATTACAATGTCATCGGCGAACGTCAACGTTTTTATTTCTCCACCATGGACTTTAATACCTACTCCGAATTTTTCTTTTGTTTCCTTTACTACTTGCTCAATATACAGATTGAATAACATCGGGGACAGGCTACAACCCTGTCTCACTCCCTTTCCAACGGCTGCTTCCCTTTCATGCCCCTCGACTCTTATAAATGCCATCTGGTTTCTGTACAAATTGTAAATAGCCTTTCGCTCCCTGTATTTTACCCCTGCCACCTTCAGAATTTGAAAGAGAGTGTTCCAGTCAACATTGTCAAAAGCTTTCTCTACGTCTACAAATGCTAGAAACGTTGGTTTGCCTTTCGTTAATCTATTTTCTAAGGTAAGTCGTAGGGTCAGTATTGCCTCACGTGTTGCAACATTTCTGCGGAATCCTAACTGATCTTCGCCGAGGTCGCCTTCTATCAGTTTTTCCATTCGTCTGTAAAGAATTCGCGTTAGTATTTTGCAGCCGTGACTTATTAAACTGATAGTTCGGTAATTTTCACATCTGTCAACACCTGCTTTCTTTGGGATTGGAATTATTATATTCTTCTCGAAGTCTGAGGGTATTTCGCCTATCTCATACATCTTGCTCACCAGATGGTAGAGTTTTGTCAGGGCTGGCTCTCCCAAGGCCGTCAGTATTTCCAATGGAATGTTGTCTACTCCTGGGGCCTTGTTTCGACTCAGGTCTTTCAGTGCTCTGTCAAATTCTTCACGCAGTATCGTATCTCCCATTTCATCTTCATCTACATTCTCTTCCATTTCCATAATATTGTCCTCAAGTACATCGCCCTTGTATAGACCGTCTATATACTCCTTCCACCTTTCTGCCTTCCCTTCTTTGCTTAGAACTGGGTTTCCATCTGAGCTCTTGATATTCATACAAGTGGCTCTCTTTTCTCCAAAGGTCTCTTTAATATTCCTGTAGGCAGTATCGATCTTACCCCTAATGAGATAAGCCTCTACATCCTTACATTTGTCCTCTAGTCATCCCTACTTAGCCCTTTTACACTTCCTGTCGATCTCATTTTTGAGACGTTTGTATTCCCTTTTGCCTGCTTCATTTACTGCGTTTTTATATTTTCTCCATTCATCAATTAAATTCAATATGTCTTCTGTTACCCAAGGATTTCTACTAGCCCTCGTCTTTTTACTTACTTGATCCTCTGCTACCTTCACTACTTCATCCATCAGAGCTACCCATTCTTTTTCTACTGTATTTCTTTCCCCCATTCCTGTCAATTGTTCCCTTATGCTCTCCCTGAAACTTTGTACAACCTCTGGTTTAGTCAGTTTATCCAGGTCCCATCTCCTTAAATTCCCACCTTTTTGCAGTTTCTTCAGTTTTAATCTACAGCTCATAACCAATAGATTGTGGTCAGAGTCCACATCTGCCCCTGTAAATGTCCTACAATTTAAAACCTGGTTCCTAATTCTCTGTCTTACCATTATATAATTATCTGATACCTTCTAGTATCACCAGGATTCTTCCATGTATACAACCTTCCTTTATGATTCTTGAACCAAGTGTTAGCAATGATTAAGTTGTGCTCTGTGCAAAATTCTACCAGACTGCTTCCTCTATCATTTCTGTCCCCCAATCCATATTCACCCACTATGTTTCCTTCTCTCCCTTTTCCTACTCTCGAATTCCAGTCACCCATGTCTCCCTTCACTACCTGAATAATTTCTTTTATCTCATCATACATTTCATCAATTTCTTCATCATCTGCAGAGCTAGTTGGCATATAAACTTGTACTACTGTAGTAGGCATGGGCTTCGTGTCTATCTTGGCCACAATAATGCGTTCATTATTTTTTTATTCATTATTAAACCTACTCCTGCATTACCCCGACTTGATTTTGTATTTATAACCCTGTATATACCTAACCAAAAGTCTTGTTCCTCTTGCCACCGAACTTCACTAATTCCCACTATATCTAACTTCAACCTATCCATTTCCCTTTTTAAATTTTCTAACCTACCTGCCCGATTAAGGGATCTGACAATCCACGCTCCGATCCGTAGAACGTCATTTTTCTTTTTCCTGATAACGACGTCCTCTTGAGCAGTCCCCGCCCGGAGATCCAAATGGGGGACTATTTTACCTCCGGAATATTTTACCCAAGAGGACGCCATCATCATTTAACCATACAGTAAAGCTGCATGCCCTCGGGAAAAATTAAGGCTGTAGTTTCCCCTTGCTTTCAGCCGTTCGCAGTTCCAGCACAGCAAGGCCGTTTTGGTTAGTGTTGCAAGGCCAGATCAGTCAATCATCCAGGCTGTTGCCCCTGCAACTTCTGAAAAGGCTGCTGCCCCTCTTCAGGAACCACACGTTTGTCTGGCCTCTCAACAGATACCCCTCCGATGTGGTTGCACCTACGGTACGGCCATCTGTATCGCTGAGGCACGCAAGCCTCCCCACCAACGGCAAGGCCCATGGTTCATGGTCCATGGTCGCCTACCCATAACGAAATATCGTATCTGCCATTTCCCTCGTAGAATAGGAGCCTGCCATTGCACTATTCACAGGTCAGTCTGTTCACACTGCACGGAATCACTAATCTAGTTCTGATAACGTACTACGTGGGCAACACAAGTTCAGCGCCTCCATCAGTATAAAATGCGGCAGGCAAATTTGTAGGCTGTTGATATGATGAACTTCCTTTTCCTGGATACTTGTAAATCCCAACTTTATCTTTGATAAGGATAGACGCTGAAGTAATGAATTAAGTTTTGTGTCAAGGACAGGACTTTAACACAACGAGGCAGATGTGTTAAGCAAGACACCACCGTGTCATTATGGTTACTACAGCTGAACAGACTATTCACGTTTAATACCTTCCTGATCACAAACTTCAGTTTACGCCTTTTCCATTAACTTTGATGTTGGTTAAATAATTTAGAGAATGAGGACGTATAAATTTATTGCGGGATTGCAATGAGAATATTTATTAAAATGATCTTAGATCTGAGTAACTAACATAATGGGGCCATATGTATTTTCCGTTCTTTAACATCGTGAAAGACACACTGGTTTTTTAATACTTAGCTTGAATGTGAAGACACATGGAGCTGAGATGGGGCGAGAAGAAATTCTACGGAGAAATGTCATTTCCAGCGGTTACCGGAATATCCAGGCGTCGACTTCGTGGAACTGGCTTGCCGAGCCGTCCCAGCGGGCAAAATCTAGAGATTCGGTCGGGGACCCCGGTCGAGAGATGAGAGCATCGCATCTTTGGGGACGATCAGGGGAGTGTGTTGCTGATATCACGACAGGCTCTCTACTTCTCTGGGCGCTGTCTCCACGCTAGTGGCGTACACGTCGGAGCAAGAGAAATTTCACGGTCAGCATTAAAAGCGCCACCGGCGAGTTGGGTCACTTTGTTCCGCTCTTGCGAAATTCCGCATTATTGTCCGTTTGAGAATCGATGCTCATATGTCGAATAAAGACCTGATTAACCAGTTAAAAAGATTGCAAGTCACTATTTTTTCCATTATTAGTTGGTGGAATTAAATTTTAGTCTTAAATCGGGATTTTGATTAACAGGGTGAGACTTCTGTTAGGCAGATGAGTAACATTGCTATCCGTAATACATTTGCTAATTGTTTCAATGTCTCTTTTCCAAGAGTGACCATAATCAGTGCGTTAATGCAATAAACTTGAGTGTTTAAACGATAAATTGTTTTTAAGGGGATACGGAATCGGATTTTGGGTTAAAAAATCGAATTTTTTTTTATTGGCGTATTATATTCTGCCATGTTTCCTCTTTAAAATGACGTATCATACATATCTCTACTACAATTATAACTATTTTATTTTTATATATTTGTGAGATCGGGTATTGCGCTTTAGTTATACACGTCTCTCGTGGCTGACCATGAACTTTTTGGCAGTACCTTTAAAGTGACATGAATTCAAATATCCCGGTTTCCAGCGACTATTTATA
Organism: Schistocerca serialis cubense; assembly: GCF_023864345.2. Taxonomy (NCBI): domain Eukaryota; kingdom Metazoa; phylum Arthropoda; class Insecta; order Orthoptera; family Acrididae; genus Schistocerca; species Schistocerca serialis. Next base: position 318,946,114 of record NC_064645.1, on the reverse strand, counting down.
CACTAGTTGCCCGAAAATGTTTCTCTCTGGTTTCCTCAAGTTACTCTTTGACTTTGTGGCGGGACTGTTTTGTAAACAGTGTGATATAAGAAAGTAGTTGTTGTTGAGTTATTTCGTATTTAGTGCTTCATTTTTCGCAGTGAAAATGCCTAGAGCTAAAGCAAAAGTATTTATAAGCGTGTGAACTGGCAAAAGAAAAGAAATAATGATTCATTAGCAAAGCAAAGCAGTTCATCATCATCACTGTTGGAAAATGTGAATCCACTTATTACTGATTTGCCGAACGAACTTACACCAAATGAAAACAGTGCTTCTCATAAAAAACTAAGAGATTTGGAAGAGAAATATAATTTACTTGATAGAGGGAATGAAGTTTTTGAACTCATTGATACGAATATATTGTGTGAAGCTCTTGAAAACAGTTTGTGCTGCAAAAAATGTCATGGAAACGTTTCTCTGAAAGTAGAATCCCATGTTGGCCTGGCTGCCCAGTTTAATTTAATATGCAGTGTTTGTAAATACAGCTGTAAGTTTCCAAGTTCGGTTTCAGTAACTGTAAATAATGGATACAAGAAAACTGAACTTTATAGTGTAAATACTAGGTTAGTTTATGGATTGCGAGCAATTGGTAAGGGCAAAGCAGCTGGTGATATGCTATGTGGTGTTCTAAATCTTCCAAGTGCACCTTCAAAGTTTGAAGCTTACAATTATGTACTAGGATCTGCAGTTGAAGATGTAGCACAGAAGTCAATGCAGGTTGCTGTGGAAGAAGCAGTGGAAGAAAATGACGGCAGTCGTGACCTCACAGTGGCGTTTGATGGCACGTGGCAGAAAAGGGGCCACACCTCCAACAATGGTGTTGTAACAGCAACTAGTGTTGATACTGGCAAGGTTATTGATGTTGCAATAATGTCTAAATACTGTAGGTGCACAGGCAGGCTGAAAAATGAACACAGTGATGACTGTATTGCTAATTATTATGGTAGTAGTGGTGGCATGGAGGTTGCTGGGGTGAAGAAAATTTTTCATCGCTCTTCACAGTGGTATAATGTTCGCTATGTCAAATATCTGGGAGATGGTGACTCTAAAGCATTCAAAGAAGTTTTGGAAAGCAAACCATATGGGAACAGTGTAAATATAAGCAAACTTGAATGTATAGGACATGTGCAGAAGAGAATGGGTGCCAGGCTGAGAAGGTTAAAATCAGTTATGAAAGGGAAAAAACTAGATGATGGGAAAACCTTGGATGGCAGAGGAAGATTGACTGATTCCATAATAGACCACATTCAGAACTGCTATGGCCTTGCAATCAGGCAAAATACAGGCAATCTTGAAGAAATGAGGAGAGCTATATGGGCTTTATATTTCCACACCGCATCCACGGATGAGCATCCACAACATGGTTTGTGCCCCAAAGGTGAAAACAGCTGGTGTAAATACAATAGGGGACTAACAACAGGAGAGAAATACATTCACCACCACAGTCTACCATCAGCCATCATGGCAGAAATAAAGCCCATTTTCAGAGATCTGGCTGACAGAAGTCTTCTGATGAAATGTCTTCACGGAAAAACGCAGAACCCCAACGAGTGCTTGAATAGTGTGATATGGCATCGTCTCCCAAAAACAGTGTTTGTCGGAATTAATACACTACATTTTGGTGTGTATGATGCTGTGGCAACCTTCAATCTTGGAAATATAACTAAATGCCAGGTCCTTCAAAAGTTGGGTATGTGTGTTGGTTCCCGTACGGTACGTGCTACGTTCTTTTTAGATCAGCACAGACTAAGGCATGCTGATAATATAATCAAGACATTAGTGAAAAAAGCAAGACAGGTGCAGAGGGGTGCCAAAAGAAGACTTGAAGATGATTATGAAGACTGTGAAGGGGGTATTAGCTACGGATCAGGAATGTTTTAATCTTCTTTCTCCGTTTCCCGTAAGTTTACTTTTTACTTCATCTAGGAACATTATCTCAGGTACTGGTCAACCTAGAAGTCTGAAATTTTTATGACGTAGTGACATAGGTCCCTATTACATACTGAAACAACGATTTTTTAATTACTTGATTTACAAAAGACTTAGGGGTGATAGTCTAGTAAAAAGCGATGGAAAAATTTTACTTAAAAATAAATGTACAATATCTCTGTAAGAAAATACTTTGACAATAAACTGTTGTTTCAGTATTGTTGTAACATATGAATGCACATACAGTAAAATTTTTACCTCTCTGTCTCCAGTAGTTTGTGAGAAAATGTTCCCTATAGTAGGCATATATTAACATTGCGGGGATAGGTGATTCCGTATCCCCTTACCTTTATTCACATCATTTGTGTGTTATACCAATCTCCACTTTAGGAGCTACATGTAGGATCTAGTACCGCATTACACACCTCAAATTGTGCGCATGTACATACATAGTTTAGGTCTTAGAGAAGTGGACTGCCTACAGTTTTCTGGTTTGTGGGATAAAGTAAACTTGAGTTTGATTTCAGACGCGTACCCGACTCATACGATAATAGTTGGTGGTGACTTTAATTTACCCTAGATATGCTGACGAAAATACATGTTTAATTACGAAGGTACGCATAAAATATTATCCGAAATTGTGCTAAACGCATTCTCTGAAAATTATTTCGAGCAGTTAGTTCATGAGCCCACGCGAATAGTAAACGATTGTGAAAACACACTTGACCTCTTAGCATCAAATAATCCTGAGTTAACAAAGAGCATCAGAACCGATTCAGGGATTAGTGAACACAGGGTTGTCGTAGCGAGACTGAATATTGTAATCCCCACGTCCTCGAAAAATAAGCGGAAAATATATCTACTCAAAAAAGCAGATAAAAATTCACTTGACGCATTCCTGAGAAACAATCTCCACTCATTGCAAATTAATAATATAAGTGTATACCAGATGTGGCTAAAATTCAAAGAAATAGTATCGGCAGTAATTGAGAGATTTATACCAAATAAATTAACAAACGACGGAGCTGATCCTCCTTGGTACATAAAACGGGTTAGAAGATTGTTGCAGAAACAACGAAACAAACAAGCCAAATTTAAACAGACGCAAAATCCCGAAGATTGGCGATCTTTTACAGAAGCTCGAAATTTAACGGGGACTTCAAAGTGAGATGCTTATAACAGTTTCCACAACGAATCTCTGTCTCGAAACCTGGCAGAAAATCCAAAGAGATTCTGGTCGTATGCCAAGTATGTTAGCGGCAAGTAACAATCAGTGCCTTCTCTGCGCGACAGCAATGGAGATACTATCGAAGACAGTGCTGCCAAATCAGAGTTACTAAACACAGCCTTCCGAAATGCCTTCATAAAAGAAGACGAAGGAAATTTTCCAGAATTTGAATCGAGAACAGCTGCCAACGTGCGTAACGTAGAATAATATCCTCGCAATAGTGAAGCAACTTAAATCACTTAATAAAAGCAAGTCTCCTGGTCCAGACTGTATACCAATTAGGTTCCTTTCGGAGTATGCAGATGCGTTAGATCCATACTTAACAATCATATGCAAGCGTTCGCTCGACGAAAGATCCGTACCCAAGAACTGGAAAGTTGCACAGGTCACACCAATATTCAAGAAAGGTAGTAGGAGTAATCCACTAAATTACAGGCCCATATTGTTAATGTCGATATGCAGCAAGATTTTGGAACATATATTATGTTCGAACATTATGAATTACCTCGAAGAAAATGGTCTGTTAAAAGACAGCCATCATGGTTTTAGAAAACAATGTTCCTGTGAAACACAACTAGCTCCTTATTCACATGAAGTGTTGAGTGCTATTGACTTATTTCTGGATTTCCGGAAGGCTTTTGACATTGTACCACACAAACGGCTCGTAGTGAAATTGCGTGCTTATGGAATATCGTCTCAGTTATGAGACTGGATTTGTGATTTCCTGTCAGAGAGGTCACAAGTCGTAGTAATTGACGGAAGGTCATCGAGTAAAACAGAAGTGATTTCTGGCGTTTCCCAAGGTAGTGTTACAGGCCATTTGTTGCTCCTTATGTATATTAACGATTTTGGAGACAATCTGAGAAGCCGTCTTCGGTTGTTTGCAGATTACGCTGTCGTTTATCGACTAATAAAGTCATCAGAAGATCAAAATAAATTGCCAAACGATTTAGAAAAGATATCTGAATGGTTCAAAATTGGCAATTGACCCTAAATAACGAAAAGTGTGAGGTCATCCACATGAGTACTAAAAGGAACTAGTTAAACTTAGGTTACAGGATAAATCCGTCTAATCTGAAAGCCGTTAATTCAACTAAATACCTAGGTATTACAATTACGAACAACTTAAATTGGAAGGAACACATAGGAAATGTTGTGGGGAAGGCTGACTAAAGGCTGCGTTTTGTTGGTAGGACGCTTAGAAAATGTAACAGACCTACAAAGGAGATTGCCTACATTACGCTTGTACGTCCTCTTTTAGAATACAGCTGCGCGGTGTGGGATCCTTACCAGATAGGATTGACGGAGTACATCGAAAAAGTTCAAAGAAAGCAGCACGTTTAGTATTATCGCGAAATATGGGAGAGAGTGTCACAGAAATGATACAGGATTTGGGTTGCACATCATTAAAAGAAAGGCGTTTTTCGTTGCGACGGAATTTCCTCACGAAATTTCTATCACCAACTTTCACCTCCGAATGCGAAAATGTTTTGTTGACACCGACCTACATAGGGAGGAACCGTAAAATAAGGGAGATCAGAGCTCGTACGGAAAGATATAGATGTTCATTCTTTCCGCGCGCTATACGAGATTGGGATAATAGAGAATTGTGAGGGTGGTTCAATGACCCCACTGCCAGTCACTTTAATGTGATTTGCAAAGTATCCGTGTAGATGTAGAACCACAAAGAGGGGATTTCGCAAGTTTCTTGCAATTTACAACCATTCAGTCACGCTCAATGAACTGCAGTAGTAAGATGGCGTACACCGCGGAGTACTACACAGTACTCGTCACAAGTAAAATGGCTCGTTCCTCTGCAAGCATTGGTCTCCGGAGACATATTTATCGGAACTTGTCTTCTTGTTCTAATCAGTACTACCCACTGTTAGAATATGTGAAACTTGTTCTTAGACACCCTCTATTTATGGAGGATCCTATACGTAAATATAGTGTGTTAAAAAGGTGGGTACACAAAAGTTAGATTGTGTTTAGAAGAGATATGAAGAAACACTGTTTCAGTAACAAAAGTATCGCAGGTGCTCCGTTTCCCCGCTAGTGGTTCGCAAAGGTTTTGTCACTGGCAATGTTCAGAGGATGTGTTCAAACTGCAACGTGATGAATATCACTTTAAAAATGTTACTGAAAATGTGTTCGTGTCACACTAACACACAACTGTCATCTGCGTGCTGGTGATTGTCTAACAGTCTTACAACAACCGGTTTCGCGTTTAACGGCTGCAGCTTTAATCAAACGGGGAACCAGCTCTACTGTAGCGCCTGTCGCTGTCTTACACACAAATGCTACATCTTCCCTGATAAAAAGAATTCCACAGCAGAAAATTATTCTGTAGAAGCGGGATTGGGAGAAAGTGGTAGGCAAGGTACTGGCACACCCCTTCCAACCCAACTATTCGGAAAACATTGTCTAAATGTTAGCAAAGAAATGTGGCGAGATGCATGAAAAGAAACATTTTTGGAATGCAATCAGCCATCAAGGACATGTAAGAGTTAGCAGAAACTTTCACATAAACACAAGACAACAAACAATAATCAGGTACTTGAAATGCCTGGGCTAGCAGGACAGAGCAGATTAGGTTGTGGAAAGGAGCCAAAATGAGTTGCTGTCAGTTGCACTCAACATACAAACTTTATTTATCCACACACAATATTACACAAGGATCCAAACACTGAAAGTTTTAATCGATCTCCTTTGATTAACCTTAGATCGGCTGATGGCCACATTCCAAATTTTTGTTTGTGTGAACTCTTATGGGACTTAACTGCTAAGGTCATCAGTCCCTCAGCTTACACACTACTTAACCTAAATTATCCTAAGGACAAACACACAAACCCGTGCGTAGCTCATGTTTGTGCCATCTTTATTTAACATCTTGTTTTTACCGTACGGCCGCCTTGTCATTTTAATTTCAATTACTGGTGCCACTTAATTGTTGTCCCGACCTTTCTTCAACCGTTACCCCTGAATGCAATCAAACATTAGCTGGTATCCCACCCTCGCCCTCCCCTGCCATCAGTTGCTCCTCCCTCCTCCTCCCTCACTTTGTCACCAACTTCAGCACCTAACTGGACTGTAGAATGAATGACTTTTCTTGGAACACTTTTAGTTTTAAAATGATGAACGCTGAATGACGTTTAGTTTGTTCGTGTATTTGTGTGTGTTTGTGTGTGTGTGTGTGTGTGTGTGTTAGAATGAATGACGAAAGAATTCGTAGTGCTTCGCAAGTGCTACCCACTGCTTCTTCTCAGATAAGAAAGCTAACTATCCACAGTGAGGGTAACAGATTTTTGCAAAAAATATCTGCCGTTCATTACTCCATTGCGGTACTTGCTTGATCTGCACACAGTAACCCCATTTAAAATCAAACAAGTTCAGATGTGCGTACTATACTTACTGTTCGTAAATCACTTCATTGCAGCACTCTGTTACTCTGAACTGGCAGAAATTGGCCAACTTCAGGCCGTTAATTCTTTGTGCCTAACCAGTGTAGTAATAATAATAATAATAATAATAACGATAATGGTGCTAAAACTGTGTACAGCACTTTTGTAGCCCTTAGTAGCAACTGTAGTGCCCTCTATTAATTCATTCATCTGTTTAGATGTGAGTAATGAAGCAATTTCTGGACTACTGCAGGTACTATCTACAACTTGGACAACATGTTTCCTGGAAATATTAAGCGTTTGTTACGTATATGTCTCACTTTTATCATCAGCGATGTATGGGACAAAGCACAACATACGTGTGTAGTACCGTAAAAGAATTCTATATATCTCCTCTGAACCCACTGAACCGATTTCAGCCAAACTTGGTACACATATCCTTCAGTGTAAGGCAACAATCGCTGTAGGGGCAGTAATCACCTACCTAAAATAATTCAGCAGATATGACATCATAAACAATGTGATGCGTGAAAAACTGCCGCATCATGCATGACGATTAATTGTTTAACTTCTGTGATGCTAACTTATTCGCAATAAATTTCTCAGACAGTATCCGCATATGCCGCTAAATGCGCCTACAGAAGTATACCATGGTATTAGACATAATTCAGGAAATATAACGTCGTAAACACCCGAGACGCATGAAAAACTGCCGCATTATGCAAGGCGTTTAAATACATGTATTCTTTAATACTATCACACTCATACAATCTATTCAAATTGAAGAAGTCCGTGACACCCGGAAGCGCTTTTGACAGCTTTCAATTGCAAAGGGAAAACGGCTTGAGGTGAAAACAGTAGCCGTCTAAAGAGCTATGAAGACATGTCGCCACAGCGACGTTTACAAAATCGCGTTGTAGTCAGTCGAAAAAGTGGCACCTAGCGTACAGAAACTGCCAAGGATTATGTTTCTTAATCTGGATACTGTACTTACACTTTTGTAAATTATGGATTTTTTGTAAGACTGTTTCATTGTTTCAAAGGAGTTTTGACGAATACAAGGAAATGAAACTTTTTCGACACCTCACTACTAACACAATTCGCTGTTTTGTTTTAACTTCTAAGAGAAAATTGGCAAATGAGTACGCGGGTAATGCTGGGTTGAATAAAGGAGTGACTGAGGCAAAAGTTTATTACCTTGTGCTGTCACAAGAAAATCCCATAAAACGAAAAAGGGCTAAAAATGTAGTGTAGTTTAATACGGTACTAACAATATATAAGAAAATGTGCCACATAGAAATTGTGTGTCATTCCCCTGGCAACCTATTCGTCAACAACGCCAGAATACAAAACTGTCTTCTCCTCCTTTCCCATCTTTCCTGGGAAATCCATGTACCTACCTGTTTCCCCTCCTTCTCTATTTTCTTTATAGTGTGACTGGAGGAGCTAGTGATTCTGGCAACCCTCTCAATGAGATGTGTCGTTTGCCTCTTGACATAAATTTAATGACACTGCGTACAATGACCCATGCCTGTTAATAATGCACTTCACTGCAGATACGGTGTGCGAGGACTCTGGTGCCACGCTGTGTAGTGTAGAGAAAGCTTCGAAACCGCTAGGTGACATGCAGCTGAGGCAGCCGCCACATTCTAATACACGGAGGAAATCGCCCAACGCTGCGGATGAGAGTGCAACTCTGCGCGTGTGGCCCACATTACTTTGCAGAAGCTCTACCCCTGTGATAAGGGAGGCGTTGTGGTCACCCTCGCTGGTAGCCCTCTTGGAACATGGCACGGAAGGAAGCAGTGAGTGGATATCGAACTGATCAGTGGTCTGTGGGAAGGACCTAGTCGCATGGAGATACAGATGCAAGTGAGCAACTGCACGATCAGAAACGCCCGACTGGGTCCGTAGATTTAAACTTTACCGCAGAAATTTTCCGGTAATTCATCATCAAGACAGGATTTGGGCTTTTACTGTAAACATGGCCCCTGTTTCAGTTATAAATGATTCAAATGGCTCTGAGCACTATGGGACTAAACATCTGAGGTCATCAGTCCCCTAGAACTTAGAACTACTTAAACCTAACTAACCTAAGGGCAGCACACACATCCATACCCGAGGCAGGATTCGAACCTGCGACCGTAGCGGTCGCGCAATTCCAGATTGTAGCGCCTAGAAACGCTCGGCCACAGCGGCCGGCGGTTTCAGTTATAAAGACTAAAAATAATGTCTGAACAGTCAATTTAAAAATTAGGCTTTTCTTCGAATACGTTGACTTTGAGGTTACAACAAATAGTTTCTCTGTCCTGAAAAGTCATTTTAAAATCAAGAACTTTTAGGAAAACTCCACGATACAAATTTTTGTACAAAATTAGTAAATAATATAGGAAAATGTATGCAGTCAATAAAAATATTTTGTTCCAAATTACACCGAAGAGTTATTCAGTCAGAAAAAGCAACTGCAATATTCCATTGACCCTGGCAGTCACCACTGTAGAAGTATATTCGTAAAAATTGTGCTGTTTTATAACGACAAGATGTGCTTGAGTATAAATTATAAGTACCTGTGTTGACATGATTGTAAGAGTGTACGAATACCGTTTGCTTGTCGTAGACAGTCCTATTTCTTAGAACTCGCTCTTAAACAGCAATAGTTTCAACAGCATTTCATGGATGTGCCGTGTTATCATCAGCGTTGTATTAAATGTGGCATGCATTTTCGCCCACTATAGTTTTATTCTGTGCTTTTCCATATGTTTTCGTATTATAAGATCCCACATTTAGTTGAGTGTGCCCCATCTGAATCCATCGGTTCCATATTCGCGAAACACATGTGAGAATGCGGCCAACTTTAACAGCAATACTGTGGGGCATTAAACTGCTATTTGGCCAGGCCATGGTCCAGCTGCTTTCCAATTCCGTGTGCTCTCCTTCTTACATGTGGCACAAACTTGTCTTCTCGAAATCCACCATCATTCAAACTTGCTTTCTGAATAAGAAAACCCGCTGTGTAATATTTCCTTATATACAGAACATAGGTGGCCTTATTCCAACGCCGTTGAGTTCAAATGATAGTCATTTTCATATCCAAGAATGTAGTTCTGCTCATGCTAATACGATATCTGTCGCATGCCACCTTCCTTGTGTTGCTGTTATAACAGCCAGAAGTGTAAATTTTGTTCCGTCACACAACATTCTTGTAGTTTCCTTGGACAGTCCTACCCGCGAGTAGGCAGACAGTCAATCGTTGGTGACTGTACGCCTTTTAAGAGGTAGGATTAATGATGAAGTGCACCACTGCTAGGCCCAAATATATTACTTTTACTTACAGTCACGGACCGTTTGAATACTGTTTAGTGTAATAATTGCTTTTTCAGCTACGCAGATTGCGCGCATTGCCCTTGAGATGCGTCAGTCGGTGTCCAACCTCACATATCTCATTTTTATTATCCTAATTCAGTCAGTCGCTATTAGTCACGTTCCAACCTATCAGTTTAATTTGATACTAATTACAGTAATGATATCAGTGATTGTATCGGTTAAGACCGGTTAAGCCATCCTTATGTATTGCTAGCTTAGCACTCGCTGTTTAGCTTTGCGTAGACTATTTAGTCTGCACAGATTTTTTTTGTTTTCCTTTAATCGAACTTGTGTGTAGTTAGGTCCATCGCCCAATTGTAAATCTACACACTGAGCGAAAAGTTCAATAACTTTTCACGCTAATTAAGGCTATACAATTATGATGTTTTCGAATGTACTTCTGACCAAAAAGCATTTCTGGTAGCTGGCGTCGAAGGTTTGTGCTAATCGTGCCTTCTGAGATCTTGTGTTGATATTTACCACAGAAAATTTTACACACTAACACAAATTTTGGTGGATTTAGCTTTAAACTGTCTTTCATAACAATATATTTTCACAAAATTTTCGATCACTTATGTCACCCCCTTCGGGTTTGAATGTCCAAAAATACTGGAACACGATTTTTTTATTTCCAATCGGGAATTCAGATACCCTTTTTCGTAAGTGTAGTTTAGTATGTTCTTCAATTATGATTTATATTAAAAAGGTTTCACCCACTACTGCATCTTCTTAGGGGTTCAACGTCTAAAAATGCTGGCACTTTTTTTTTGTTTCTGACCAAGAAACCAAATAGCAATTTCCGTAGCTCTAGCTTCAAAATTGCCTTAACAGCTACCCATTTTCGAAAGATATTTTATCCCCTATTTCGATGAATCCCTTCTTAAACTATTGCTACATTATAAGATCAACATCCTCTTCAAATGTCCAGTTTCTATTTTTAGCGGTTTGGGCTGGGCGTTGTCAGTGAATCAGTCTGCAAGTAATCTCCGCAAGTGTAACGTTAGATTTTGTTTGCGAGTTGAGGTCTGGAAAGCGAGCAGTTAGCCTCGGTGAGGACGATGGGAGGAGATTCCGACGGTGACCCCCCTAGGGCCACACCGACAGACAGGTGAGCCTCCACGACAATGGCAAGGGAAATATTTCTGGCCATCTGGTCAAACTAAGCTGTCGCTCCTTAACCCTCAACTAATATGTCTGATATTTCTCACGTAACTAACATGGTGCTATCTGAGAATGTTAAGGAGTTTAAATAAACGTTATCCGTCATTGCTGAAAACTATTTTAATGCGAAAAGTAATTATCATCAGGATAAAAATAATACATATTGAGAATGAATTGACACTTTTAACATTATACTGAATGTCTGTGACTGTCTGAAAAAAAGCTCTTTTTTTTTGGTTTGAAGGCACATTTTTGTGCATATTCGAGACATATTGCATGTCTACACTATTGACGAGGATTTTTAGTCTTCCTCTTCAGTTTTGAAGTAAGAAAGTTACAGGTTTTTCGTTTTTCGGAAGTCTACTCAAAAGCCTGTCGTGGATGTTGTTCATCTGGTAACTGCAGTATGCATCTAACTGAAAAAAATGGCTCTGAGCACTATGGGACTTAACTTCTGAGGTCATCAGTCCCCTTGAAATTAGAACTACTTAAGCCTAACTAACCTAAGGACATCACACACATCCATGCCCGAGGCAGGATTCGAACCTGCGACCGTAGCGGTCGCGCGGTTCCAGACTGTAGCGGCTAGAACCGCTCGGTCACTATGGTCGGCCATCTAACTGAAACAATAAGTTCCCTTGGAAGACTTTTTATCTGAAGTCGGTGTTTCATAAAAGCATATGTTAGTAGCATTATTAGTGTTTTCATGAAGTCGAAACCTGTTACATCCGGAGTCTTCGTGAAGGCTTGGTATAGGCAGTAAGCATTTACTCTGCAGGTAACACGCACCAGTGCAAAAAATATCGCTACATGCCATCTACCTGTCCTTTGGCTTGCGGTGTAAGCTGTATGTTTTCGATCCACGGACTACACACCGTAATTGACGCTAAGGAAATAAAATTAGGTTTAAATAAATATAAAACAAATTGCCTGAGGGAAGTTACGTAACTGCTACGTTGCTGTCTCATCGACTGTTCCACTCAAGAAAGAGGAAACCAGCAGTGGTAGAAAAACTCTCTCTTCACTGCACGACCTCCACAAGCATTAAGATGGATTGCGGAGTATCGAAATAGATTTAGATGTAGAAGGTAGAGGCCGTAGCTGGAATATTTCTACAAAAGGAAGTGATAGGAAAATGGTGCCAGTGCATTAGACTGCTGCATGTCAGTTAAGATCCTCACACACAGACGGACATGTCTGCCAACACGTCGCCCTCCCCTGCCACCCACGCCAAGCCTGTCAACCCCTACTTGTTCGCCTGTGTGTGGGCGATGGGCTCGCGTTCGGAACCGTGGCCCGGGCGCATCGGTTTGCCGGCAGACCTCTACCTGCTAGCCCCAAGAGGTACCTGCCGCCCACACACCGGCGGTGCAGGTACTCAGGGCGCGCCTTGCAGTCGCTGTTGTCCACACACAGCAGGACAGATCGGCGAGGGTGTTGGTGAAAGAGTCGGTCTGTGAATGGATGGCGCAGATGAACCTTAGAGACTCGCCCACAGCAAATAAGTGGCCAGTTTTACAACTAGGCCTAGGTGCATGGAAGTGTTCTACAACTGGCATTGTGCTCAGTCACGGAACTTCTTGGAAGGCTGGTTAGGTCAGGAAACAATCTGAACAGATTTTTTTATCTCCCAGCTGATGAAAAGAGAGCCAGGCTGTTCAGTTTTGTTTCCTTTGATTTTTGGCAGCAGCTTGACAGCGCGAAGCATCCATCTGATAGCAACCGCTGGTGGGATAAGGGATTCTTCCACCAGCTGCTGGAAGGGAGCTTAGTAGGAACTATTAAAAAGTACTTCCGAGAGCGAGAGGAGCCGTCTTCCTGAATGATGAACGCAGGAAGTGGACTAAAAAGGTAGCCTAAAAAGTGTTCATGGCCCAGAATGTTCTCAAAATAGTGTAGACGAGCATCGGCAGGTTGGAGAACGCTTTTTACACAGTACCTTCGTGGGAGAACAGCAGCAACTTTACAATTACGCCATTGGCCAGTACTGTGCAGAAATATTTTTATTGCTGATAAATTTTTGGCGGGGAATCGACGCAGAGCAGGGAGAGATGGGGGTTTTAGACATCACTTCTTTCTGAGGTTTAGAGCAGTACATTTTAATTCCAGACTTAGGGAAGACTTTTCTCTTCGGGGCGCAGCAAGCAGTGTTACAACCATGGAAGACGGTCTGGGTGTTGCCCTGGTTCTAATGACAGCAACTTATATATCGACACAACGTTGAGAGTGAGGATATCGAGGGGTATCGATTAGTTAAGAAGGAAAGAAGTTAGGCGTTTTCTAATATTTAGTTCGATTCATGAAGCCTTATCTAAAACCGAGAGAGCAGTGGTATTTGAATGTTATTTGCACTTCATTTTTGGTCCATTCTGACAACCGCTGTGCGTCTAACACGGCAAGTCATATGTTAGGAGGTTGCTTAGTCGTGACCGCAGTCTCCCTTTTTTCAAAAGTTTGCCAAGTTAAGTAGTGCTTGTGTATCCCGGTAACCAGATATTTCATGTATCATATAGTGAATTACCATGTCTTTGCTGGACCTGTGCATACTAATTATGATAGGAATAAATTTTCAATACGCTTAGGCCAAGATTTTCGTTTGATAGATAGCTAATCCCTTTGCATGCAGTATACTTTATTTATTTTGCAATGGCGAACACTTCTGACTCAGTTACCAGATACACCCATTGAACATCTTTAAATCCATTTAGCAACAGCTATTAATTTAGTAGCTGAGTTCACTGAGGAGCCGCATCCCTCTCAGTGCCCAAGTTGACGTACACCCAATAACATTCGGAGACGAATACATTCAGGCTCGGTTGGCTTTTCGCACTCTATTTGGCAGACAAAGGTTCAAATGGTTCAAATGGCTCTGAGCACTATGGGGCTTAACATCTATGGTCATCAGTCCCCTAGAACTTAGAATTACTTAAACCTAACCAACCTAAGGACATCACACAACACCCAGCCATCACAAGGCAGAGAAAATCCCTGACCCTGCCGGGAATCGAACCCGGGAACCCGGGCGTGGGAAGCGAGAACGCTACCGCACGACCACGAGCTGCGGGCGGCAGACAAAGTTCAGTACTGCAATTGATGTTATGAAAACAGCCAGTGCCTCGCACATGGTTTCTGCAATTTTCTCTGGAGTCTGTACTTCCTTGCAATCTGCACATTTTACGTTTTTTACAATGGAAACCTTCAAGTAAGACTGTCGTTAATATCGCAGTATCCCATACATGTCTTTCGCCGACAGACTGCTAACGATTATTGCAGAAGTTTCATAAAAATAGCACCAAGAGCCACTGGCTGAACGTTCTGTAAACGAGTGAGAATGAATTTAACCGGCTTACTAAACTTCACCAGGACCAGGGTTTTGCTGTTTGACTCACCAACAGCAGGGGCTGCCGCTCCGGCACTGGCTTGTGGCTGTCTTCATTCACATCCTGCAACAAAGCAAACGCATAGCGTCAACCAACCAGTAAATTACTTAGTGTTCATTATCTGCAAAATGTACGAACTGACATTATGCAAAACACTGTCGACCTGATGAAATTATATGTAGATACAAATGTTAAGGATGTTTTCAAGTTGAAGGACACTGACTCTTTAAAATTGTGTCCAAAGTAAGGCATGAATTAAAGTCTTCGGCGTAGCTTTTCTCAGTTGTTGTAGTGTATCAGTTACAGCAACAATTTCAGGTGATCGTGTGACCACAACGGCGTGTTTCCAATGTGAAATAACGTATACAGAAAATGTTGTTACATGAACGATAATAGTGTGGCTCAGTCGCTTAACATTTTGGTTCCAGCTTATACACCACTTGCTGTCGTTTTTCCACTCAGTCCTCGTGTTAATTTCTGTTTGATCACGTTTGTTGAAATTGATTTACGTAGTATCTTTAAATCTTATTAGCATTTCATGTATTTCTCGTTAAATAAATCTCAAAACATGTATTACATATGGCCCATCTGTAATATTCTTCCTACGTGAACATGGTAAAAAACTGAAACCAGCTGCAAGTAAAAATTGTAACAGGCAGCGTAGTGCCATACATTTTTTGTAGTCAGTTGCTTATTTTACTATTGATGAAACAGTCATAAAATGCAGTTCTACAAAAAATAAGATAACCCTCTACAAAGATTAGAATTAGTTTTGATCAGGTGGTCCCCACACAGCTCGTAAACACACTCTGCAAAACTTAAGGACGAGATGCATAACGTAACATAACTCGGTGGAAATGAGAGAAAGCGCGGCAGAATGTTGTCAGAGGTCACCCAGCCGCGCATAGATATCTGGGTATCACATGGGTTGTGAGATTTAAAACATTCCCGGCGTACATAACCTCATGGTTTGGATCGTCTGCGAAAATTCCTACAACATCTGAACTCCATACACGAAAACATAAAGTTTACTATGGAGTTGGAGGAGGAGGGTTGCCTGCCATTCTTAGACGTATTGGTGCGACGTAAGAGCGATGGCATACTTGGTCATTCGGTATATAGAAAGCCCACTCACACAGACCTTTACTTGCAAGTCCCTAGTTGTCAGCATCCGGCACAAACGATGGGTGTTTTAAAGACACTGATTCACCGAGCCCACGTCATCTCTGACACCGATAGTTTGCAAACGGAACTGGAGCACCTGCAGACTGTATTTCTGAAGAATGGGTATTCGTCCCAGCAAGTGGAGAAAGCGCTGCAGACCTGTAAACGATGGGGCAAAGAGGAGGAAGAGGCCTTTAAAACGACTGCCTATTTACCATATATTGGTAATATTTCAGCGCAAATAGGCAGAATACTAAGAAAATATAAACTGAAATCAATCTCTCGCCCTCCTGCAAAAATGTCGTCGCTGTCATGATCTGTCAAAGAGCTGCACAAGGCAGGTGTTTACAGGATTAAGTGTGAATGCGGCAAATCTTATATAGGGCAAACGACGCGTAGAACATTATCTGTATACTCGCCTTTTTCAGCCTTGTAAGTCTGCCATCGCCGAACACTGTATTTCCACTGGTCATGCCATGAAATACAATTGTGGCCCATACGTCTAACCTTTGGAGTTCAATTGTAAATGAATCCGTGGAAATACGGCTGTCTGACAATGAGTCTCTTATTAATCGTGACGGCGGTTACCAACTGAATTCGGCATGGAATCCAGTCGTCGAAAAACTTCCTGCCCCCGTAGCCGGCGTAGTTCTGTGATGGAACCGCGGGAAGACAATCGAATTGATATCGATGCGGCGAGTTTTCACCACTTAGGGCGCACGGCGCAGCAGAATCGAACGCGCACAAGTAGCGCACGCGCAACGTCAATCGAATCCACCACGCATGTGCCGGAGGGGCCTCAAATACCAGAGCTCAGGGAGTTTTCGCCATTATCACCTGATGATGGCCAGAAGACTCTGTCCCGAAATATTGTGGCAGGAATATGTGACTGTAGGCTTTCGCGGGGTAAACTATTAATGAAGGTTTCTTGGGTCTTCATCCGGGTGGTAGCGTTGATATCTCGCGACGTTTCGGGAAGTGTCATATTACCCATCTTCTGGCGAAGTGTCGAGATTCGCGGAGAGCGGGCTATTTATATGCGCTGTCACCCCCCTCCACTGGGCCTCGGGTGGCTGCGGTGGACCAGCGGCGTGGGCGCGGTGGTGGGGATAGCGGTCGCCCCCGGCGGCGGCGTTCTCTGACCACAACCGAAGACGAGGGAGCTCCTAGGGTCTGCAGAAGACGTGCTGAACCTTAACACACCAGGAGTATACAGCATACTATACGAATGCGGAAAACAATACATTGGGCAAACACGGCGCTGTATATCTAAATGCTGCGAAGAACATATCAGATGTGTGCGACTAGTTCACACAGAAAAATCAGCCATAGCAGAACACAGCATAAATGAAGAGCACACCTTCAACTTCGAAAACACGACGGTACTGTGCCGAGCATCTGGCTTCTGGGAAAACGTTATGAAAGAATCCATAGAAATAAGGATCCATACAAATAAGGATTCACGACAATCTGCTCAACAGAGATGAGGGACACCAACTCAGCGCAGCATGGAACCCGGCGATATCGGCAATCCGTCGGGAGCGCGCCCGTCAACGTCCTCCGCCGCGGACGCAGATAGAATGCTTACACTTACACGCCGGACGCGGCCGCCGGGGGCGCCAGTGGGATGAATCCCTCAATACTCACGGCGAACTTGCCTGATTGGCATATCAGAGCCGTCGCTCACCCCTGTCATCTATGGTGCGCCTCGGCGTCAGTTTTAGGTAGTGGAATTTTACCATGTATACTATATTGCAGTTGCGGAAAACGATTACATCCTTGTCCCGAAAGCAAATGACCACGCACGTTTCGACGTCAGATAAATCGCTCCGTTTCCGCATAACCACAACGACTGCATATTTTACTGCGTCATCCAGACACGTACACACCCTTCACTGCTAGTGCTGGCATCTGCTGAATATGAATGGTTATTCAACTCTGACATCGAACATGGGCGGTGGTCGCCTTATGTGACTATACCACGTAGAAGTCCGCCCCGGTAGCTGAGTGGTCAGCGTGACAGACTGTCAATCCTAAGGGCCCGGGTTCGATTCCCGGCTGGGTCGGAGATTTTCTCCGCTCAGGGACTGGGTGTTGTGTTGTCCTAATCATCATCATTTCATCCCCATCGACGCGCAGGTCGCCGAAGTGGCGTCAAATCGAAAGACCTGCACCAGGCGAACGGTCTACCAGACGGGAGGCCCTAGCCACACGACATTTCCATTTCCATTACCATTACCACGTAGAACATGAAGACATTAGCTAGACGGAGGTAGGGTTCCGTAACAACAAGGTGGACGTGCCGAGCTCTTACATAGGACAATAATTGACAGCAATGGCTTTTTTGTATGCGTAATGCTCCCTTTTAACTTCAGAATGTTATCCTAGTTTGTTTGTGGAGAAGACAGTGAAGTGATTGTTGCGGTACTCTTTTTCCGGCTAGCGGTCAGCTTTTGAAAGCAGTTGAATTGCTACAGGGAATTTTCATAGGGCCGGCCGCGGGGGTCTAGCGGTTCTAGGCGCTCAGTCAGGAACCGCGCGACTGCTACGGTCGCAGGTTCGAATCCTGCCTCGGGCATGGATGTGTATGATGTCCTTAGGTTAGTTAGGTTTAAGTAGTTCTAAGTTCTAGGGGACTGATGACCACAGATGTTAAATCCCATAGTGCTCAGAACCATTTGAACCAATTTTCATAGGAACAATGACAATTTCAGTCATCTCTCGTGGGTAAGAACTAGAATGCAGAAAATCGTTTATGAATGACACGTGAGCCGCGGTCGGCTCGCGCTAATGCCATTCTTCCTTTTGGACATTTTGTCGGTATCGAGTGGCGTCTTATTCCTCAGTTACTATCTGAACGAGTTGCTCACTTGCCTCCATCAGTGGCAGCAGCAGCGTTTATCGATACTTGTACTGCCGTAACTTCTTTGGTGTGGCAGTTATATTTCCGTGTCATGGTGTGTGTGGGACAGATAGTCGGTTGCGGCGCAGCAGCGAGGAAGTCTGCGGTGTGTGATGAGGCAGGGGCCACTGGCGGCGAGCACGCATGGTCGAAGATGCGTAGCACTAGCTGCGAGAACTGCCAAGTTCATCGCCCATCGCACCTGCATACTGGAGTTATCAGTAAACCTGTCATGAAAGCTCAACCGTTGCGACATCTCTTCGTTGATTGCTGGTTGTTGTTTCCTGGGCTGTCCCTGCAAGCAACAACGTGATGGTGTGTTGGAGTCAGCAAGATTTTGCAGCCGCCTCCCTGTATGGTGCTTAACCTTTTCAATGATTACAATTTATTAGTGAAGCGCACCAGCGGTATCTTCTGCCTTGTTGGTCGGGTTGAAGGCAATTGATTAGGCGGTTGGTTGGTTCGTCAGCCGTCCGTACGTCGTGCTGCAACCCGATTGTTTAGTGTTACGCTTGGCTGTCTGTCTCACCTAAACTGTGGTTAGACTTTCCTCCCCAGGCCGGCCCTTGGAACACTTCTGAACACCACTGTTTGTTGTTTGTGATTTTCGTTTTATTTGGTCGCATGTACTGTGCCAGGCCATCAGCCGTGTATTAACATTGTCTGTTTTATGTTTAGTATATGGCCTTCAGCCGAACTTCATTACAACTTAAAGATCAGGCATTTAGACGTGTTTCATTAAAAATGCTTGTTGCTCTGTATTTAGGCCATCTGCCAGGTTTTTTCAGGATCTGTGGCTTTAATATGTAAATCCTTGTCTGTAAGGTTTCTCTTTACTTATCTTGAAACGGCCTTCAGCCTTTTTCTGTAAATGTTTATCTCAAGGTTGTATTTAATTATTCTTGAGTCATTGTTTGGGGCTTCAGCCGACAAGATTCTTCAAGTTTTCTTAAGATGTTTTTCTGATGTACTGTGTAAAAGCTTTCAGCCGAGGAATTAACTCGAATTTTCCTTAATATGGTCTTTAGCCGGAATTTTGTAAATGCTTGGCTTCTAAAGAATTTCTTTGCTAACCTGAAATATTATTTCGGCCTTTAGCCGAGAAGATATTAAAATTTGCTTAAGTAAGGCCTTCAGCCGTTACTCTAAACCCTGGTGTTTTAAAAGCAATCATTCAAACTTATTCTGGAGAAGTTACTTGGGCCCTCAGCAGTGAATTGATCATGTTTTAAAGAGAAAACTGTGCATTGGCTTGAGCAATAAAGTTGTGTGTTCTTGTATAACTAACAGTAATTGACCTTGGCCCCTTTCCACAACCTGATCCGCTCTGTCCCGCGAAACCAGATTTCAACACGTTTGCACAAGGGGCGATCAGAACGTTTGCGTTCGAAGGCCTGCAGTCCAAAATCGGTGTGCCAATCGGGCAAAATCACCGTGAACCTTGAATGAATCATCCCACCGACCTACCAATGTAAATAAACCCGATTGCTAAAACGCCGTGTCCCACCGTGTGAACAAGTCGATGATTGCCTTCTGAATATCTTCGTCCGACAGAAATCGTCGACCCTTCAAGCCCTTTACTGAGGGATGGAAGGCATGATAAACGCATGCCGAGAGGTCAGTACTGCAGGGAACGTGCTCGAGCGTCTCCCTCTTGAGTTGGCATAACTTCGGCGCTACAACATTTGCGATACGGGGCCGTGTGTGTGGCATTGCTACCAACATGGAATTTGGAGCACCATTCCACGGCGGCGGTTTTCGAATCACATGCTGCCCCATACAAACTCTTCTTTCCACAATGGATGTCTTCCAGCGTCTGTCACTTACCTGCACGTCGGTGTTTGTTCACGGTCCAGTTACATTGTTATGACCACTTGTTCGTCGTCAACGAGCAGTAACTACTCACAGACGACCGATGGCAGCTCTAGCATTGGAGGGTATACGAAGCGTGTTTCGGGATGCGGATAACAGAGCAGTCGTTGTCGTAACGCGGAAACTGAGCGATTTATGTAACATCAAACACCATGTAACATGCCCGGGGTACAAATGGTGAGGGGGGTCTCTCTAACTGGTTGTCGCTTCCCGCTTCTTCACGGTGCGCCCTGCCCACACTACGTACCTGATAATCCCGCGTCGGTCGTATTGTTCTGCTCCACACTGCTGCTGGCTTTCCTAAAATTATGTCTTTAAATATGCAAGCGGGTTTAGGGGAGCCGTTCAATGTTAAGGATAACACTGTCCTACGTCTGGTATGAACATCTATATTCTGAGACTGTTTACACTCTATAAGTCCTAAGTAACTATGCCAATTAACTTATCGATGATTATCTGTCCACAATATCACTTGGACGAGCGTACGCGTAACCGACACGATGGGGGCGGTTGTTGATGATGTGGAAACGCGATGACCGAACGCATATTCTCACGCTCGCTGCAAGACACTCCTTTTGATTGCACTCTTTTGTGGTAACTAATTTTTACTGATTCACATTAGTTCATTCTGGGGGACCGAATACGGCAAGGATGATTTATGTTGTACGGTACGACACGCGACGAGCGGATACACACAACGTTATAGACGACACTGCTCATATTTAATTATATCATTCTGCACTTCCCTCTAATCTCTTCCATATTTCATCACTTTATTGTAATAGCACTTGTAGTAACACTTGAACTTCCATAATAACAATTCCTCTCCCATGCAGAACTACCCACAACACAACGTAACAGCTCCGTGTCCTGTGCTCAACTCTGTAGACGTGGATGCTCGCAAAGATATTCTGAAATCAATCCAGCGATATGACAGTACGCTTACAACCATACGATCATTGTCTTTCCGACCAGGGGTGGTAGGATTTCCGAAATGGCTAAGTTTGCAAAATATTCAGTGCCTCTGTGTAAATATATACCTTGCATGGCAAAATGGCCCAATCCTAAACTCTCACCAAGGCGAATGAGGTGCACCACCAGCCTTAGATGAAACGGACAGGGCTACCAACCGTGTTTCCTCCACGACTGTTCAGCTAACGTTCCTGTGTATGCGCCCTGTTCATCAACTCGTGCTGACTTCTGTTCATCGACGACAAAGGCTGGAATTTTCGCGCTATTACCGCAGGTGGACGTCCATCAAATGGTGACAGGTGCCCTTTCCAGATGACTCACGTTTTATGCTCCATCGGACAGAAAGCGAACACAATGCCACGATCGTCGGAAGGGTCCAGGCTGGTGGAAGGAGCATTATGGCCTGGGGAAGGTTTTCGTGGCAACCCCTGGGTGATCTCGTCGTTCTGGTAGGCACACGGGATCAACAAAGTGTAATGCCACTTCCTCGGACGAGAAATGAAAATCAAAAATTAGCTCCAAAATTCCGAAAGATTTCCCCAAAACAAGTTCCAAATTCCATGAAAAATGAAAAAGCAAACAAATTTCCAGTTAACACTATTATTTGGATATTAACCAGTAATTGAATCAGGAATATAATACTTAGTAATTTATTAACATACGAAAGAAAGGTAGGATACCAGTAAAATCAAACTCAAAATTCAAAATCATAGTAAATCGCAAAATCCTTATAATTAAAATTCTCAAAGTAGAACCAACGTTCCCAAAGAATACTCCGTGTGAGTACTCTTTGAGATTTGTAAGTAATGGCTAAGGATAATTCAATCCATTGTCACTACGTTACGAGAGTTAGCCGAAGCAGGTCATACTTTTGAATGCTCGTATATGCAGGAGCAATTAGACTGTTTTTTTCAGAATTGATTGTTGCGTTCTACTATGACGCAGTGAAACGATACCTTGACTTCAAACATTACGTTATTTAGAATTCAGATGGAGGACTTGCATATATTAGACAGAAGTGACTTTTAATTAGATAACCTGAAGTTAACACTATTTAGGAAGTGAACACAGACAGACAATTTCATTCGTAATAACTAAAGGACTATGCAACTCGGCGATAGTTACGAAGCATATAATTTATAATTCCCCCAACACCTGGGAAAGCTTCTTCCTCACGACTCTGTTAGGAAGTGACTAATATTGTGTAATAAACCACCATATCGTGCCAATTCACTCATTTATCATTCACGTTTTACAATATTATTTATAGAGATAACGTGCTGCGCTATTATGTGACTGAAGCGCTCGGCGCTTATGTAGAAACTCCTTGACATTAGTAATTAATAACACTGTTACGACTGATTATAGACTTATGATTACAACCAGTCTATAGGGAATTTGGTGTCGCTGGAAGTAATTTGAACTTATCATTAATATTTAAATAGCAACTGATAAACCATCGATTATAAACGATTTAATTACGACTTTTGGTGAAGTAAATATCTCGCACAAGTCACGAGTTCAGTTCATCAATGTTCTTTTTGTAACGCCGACACCGGTAGATAAGAAAAAATCTCATTGCTCTACCGCTGAGTGTTAGCCAACACCGAAGATCCAAGAAGGACGTTTCAAAAGGTATGTATCTTTCCTTGGGGAACATGTTCACTTCTATATGCAGTTTGTTTTCGTCTACAAGATGGAATCTAACAGCAGGGCAATGAAACGTGTTACACAGCTCGCTCGTGGTTCGGAGAGCTGAAGGAACGGTTCACCCCTTGCCACAAAAGCAACCCGAATTTAAACCCAGCAACGTATCTGTGAGCCCACCTCGGCGGGGCTATTAGCATCACGGTATCTCAACGGATGAACCTAGAGTAGCCCTCCACTGCACTGGAGTCGCCATAGCTTCACAGCCCTGTCGGTACCTTCCAAGAACTCAATTTCCTCCTGTTGGTATTGCAGCGGTCCACGCTGAGAAAGGAGGCTATGCAGGCTTCTGACAGGTGGTCAGATTAATGTGACTGCACAGTGTACGTCCGCGTCGGATACGTTGCGCATACGCTACAACAACGCTCTCAAACGGAAACTGTTTGATCCCCCCTTATAGCTGCGGAGAAAATTAAAGTGAGTTCGCCAAGAAACGTCCTCGAGGAAGACTGTGGAACAATACGTTGCGTAATTTATCTCGCAAGCCGCGCGGCGGTAAGAGCACGTTGATTGTGACTACGGCCGGGACAGACGAGAAGGGGCAAACAGACAAGCGGAAAATTACACCTGTTGGAACTTTTGTCGTGAATGAATACACATACAGCAGGGAGCACAAATATATCCGAGCATCCCAAACTCCATTAAGTAGCCCTCTGCAGGCCATGCGTAAGAATACGAAGAAAAACTGTGCTTTCGATTTCGAATTCCAGAAATAGCTTAATATGTTCTGCAGAACGGTGAACAGCTACACAGCGGTGACACTGTTCGCAGACCTCGGATTTTCACCGTAAAGCGGATACTAGGATTTCCGTGGATATATTTGTGTCCTAGATGCGCTAAGAATGAAAGAATGAAGTATAAGGTAACAGTTACCGTCGGTTTCGTGTTTCCCCCTCGCCCACAGACGGTGAGCTGGCCCTGTCGATAAACTGCTAGCGACTTCCTGCGAACTGAAGGCGAAGCGGCCCAGGGATGGGATCTCACAACAATCCGTTTCGCGTAGAAGCTTTCACGTCCTTCCTTTTTTCTTTTTTTTTTCTTCTGAGTGTCTGATGGAAAGACTTGGAAAAAAAATGTTGGAGCGGTCGTTCTGCTACACAGAAGGGAATATTCTCCATGTAACTGTATTTACTATTTCATCATAATCGAACAAATTATTGACATGTTTTAAAACGCGGCGTTATTTCTCTCTGTTTTCTTTCACATATCAATACGCCCTAGACGTGAGCACACAAGGAGCGAGTAGGAAAAAGTGTATTAAAGTAAGAAAAAATGAATGAGTAACAACGAAATGGCCGACAAGTGTGTCTGAGCGGTTCTAGGCGCTATAATCCGGAACTGCGCGACTGCTACGGTCGCAGGTTCGAATCCTGCCTCGAGCATGAATGTGTCTGATGTCCTTAGGTTAGTTAGATTTAAGTAGTTCTAAGTTCTAGGAGGCTGATGACCTCAGAAGTTAAGTCCCATAGTGCTCAGACCCATCTGAACAACGAATAGAGTTTATCAATATCCCCATTACTACACTTACCCAAATGGGATGTTTTACACCATCACCACCTTGATCGAAAGCTACTAAGTCGGATGTTCCACTTCTTCTTTGCCCTTGGGATACGTTGATCACAACTTCAGCCTTTTGCTTCCTTATTGTCATAGGAGAGATAGTTGTATGTAGAGGATAGTGTACCTAGCAACACACGGTGTTTTTTGTCGGTACTTTAGAATCACAGAAGGAACGCGCACCGGAGAACGCCATAATCAGTTTCCGCCATTTTATAGAATTTTTGTTGTTGTTAGAGAGCAGGTTGTGTTTCACGAAGGATTTGTAAATATTTCGCGTTGTGCACATTTAAATTCTGCAAATATGTTAAGACTATTTGGTACATTACGTTAACTTCTAAGGTACATAATTTTACGGTGACTTAATTGCTACCTATTCTTATATTAATATAACGTGTGGACAGCTAAGCCATACTTCATCGGCCGCACGCCATCTTGTGCCTCCTTGACACAGAAGGTCTGTTATCATGAAGCATGTAATACTTGCAAATGAAATGAGTTTCGTTAACAACTTAACGATTTTATCTGCCTTAAAAATAGAAATTTTTCTTAGTTTTTGGTGCCGTCTGTCTCAAAATATATTCAACTTTTAAGTGGTTTCTGGTAATACTCCTGCTTAATATGATTTAACTCCGTTCACTAGTCCCGGATGACCCATCGGTACCTACCGACAACCGTGTCATTCTCCAGCAATGGTGTCATTTGATGCGGTACGGAGGGCCGTGGGGTGAGCATACCGCTCTCCATGCCGCTGACAGTTTTCGTGACCTGCAGCCGCTACTACGTGGTGAAGTAGCTCCTCAGGTGGCATTACGTAGCTGAGTGGGCCCACTTACAGTCTAGAACCGAGCGACCGCTACGGTCGCAGGTTCGAGTCCTGCCTCGGGCGTGGATGTGTGTGATGCCCTTAGGTTAGTTAGGTTTAATTAGTTCTATGTTCTAGGTGACTGATGCCCTCAGAAGTTAAGTGGCATAGTGCTCAGAGCCATTTGAACCATTTTTTGGACCCGCTTACAGCCCCGCCCCCGCTTCCCCGACGAAAAAAATCCCTTCCAATACTGGAATCGAACCCGCTTGCTTCACATCGAAATCAACCGGGCTAACCACTTCCTTTTTTTTCTTTTTTATCAACTGCTCTACCTCCTTGTTTTAGAGTGGGCACCTTCAGTCTGGGTGAGAAAGGGTGGGCAGTGGTCGAAATCTGAGGTCTGGCTACGATGCCTCTCTAAACATTTTTCCCTTGGAACCCAAAATCTGGGATATAATTTTAATATCAAATGTTTCCACAACAGAGAAGACGTGGTAAACACTTTAAACAACAAATCACATCAACGTTAATTAAAATTTAAACACATCTGCGTCGTATGTTAATTTCCAACACGCAGAGATTTCAACATATCCAAGAAGAAATAAGAGAATGTAAATTGCTACAGTTATATTTCTTAGACAACGACCACACTGTCGAAGGAAATCAAATTAATGATGTAAACAAATCCTACGCATCACCCTATGTGTGCTTCCCATCTGCGGTACCAAGTGGATAATCATTTCGCATCGTTTTAAGGTCCACTAGGGGGTCATCCTCTACCGTTACTCCACAACTATTAGGGGAACGAGGGTTACGAAGGCACTGTGCAAATAATATGCCAAGAGTTGCTGATAGCGAGGAGTGCGTTCCAGCGTGCTTCACTATGTGGTCATAAGTATCCGGACACCCCCAAAAACATACGTTTCTCGTATGAGGTGCATTGTGCTGCCACCTACTGCTAGGTATTCCATGTCAGCTACCTCAGTAGTCATTAGACATCGTGAGAGAGCAGAATGGGGCGCTCCGCTGAACTCACGTACTTCGAACGTCGTCCGGTCCTTGGGACAGGTACAGCACAAAAGCGTACAGGCCGACCTCGTCTGTTGAGTGAGAGAGGGTCGTAATGTGTAATAGGCAGGCATCTATTGCGGACCATCACACAGGAATTCCAAACTGCATCAGGATCCACTGCAAGTACTATGACATTTAGGTGGGAGGTGAAAAAACTTGCATTTTGTGGTCGAGCGGTTGCTCATAAGCCACACATCACCCGCGTAAATGCCAAACGATGCCTCTCTTGGTGCCAGGAGAGTAAATATGGGACGATTGAACAGTGAAAAACGTTGTGTGGAGTGACGAATCACGGCACACAATGTGGCGATCCGATAGCAGGATGTGGGTATGAATGCCAGGTGAATGCCATCTGCCAGCTTGTGTAGTGCCAACAGTAAAATTCGGGGGCGGTAGTGTTATGGTGTGATCGTGTTTTTCATGGAGGGGGCTTGCACCCCTTGTTGTTGTGCGTGGCACTATCACAGCACGGGACTACGTTGATGTTTTAAGCACCTTCTTGGTACCCACTGTTGAAGAGCAATTCGGGGATGGCGATTGCATCTTTCAATACGATCGAGCACCTGTTCATAATGCACAGCCTGTGGCGGAGTAGTTACATGACAATAACTTCCCTGTAATGGACTGGCCTGCACAGAGTCCTGATCTGAATCCTATGGAACACTTTTGGGATGTTTTGGAACGCGGACTTCGTGCAAGGCTCCATCGACCGACATCGATATCTCTCCTCAGTGCAGCACTCTGTGAACAATGGTCTGCCATTTCCCAAGAAACCTTCCAGCACCTGACAATGTATGCCTGCGAGAGTCGAAGCTGTCATCAAGGCTAAGGGTGGGCCAACACCATACTGAATTCCAGGATTACCGATGGAGGGCGCCGCGAAATTGTAAGTCATTTTCAGCCAGGTGTCCGGATATTTTTGATCACACAGTGTACGATTGTCTTGGAGATATCGCCAGTAGCGAAGTGCCGTCTCCTCATCACGTCAGAATTAGTCTTAAATGGACATGCCTTTAAACGGTGACAAAGTGTGAGTCTTCGCGGTCGGGAAGTAAGGACTGTCTGGGCACAGGAGGAGCCAGGGTTCAACCGTGTGAGGTGGGACGCGAATGTAGCAGGTGAGGATCTTCTGTACTAGTAGGGACTGATGACCTTAGCAGTTAAGTCCCGTAAGATTTCACACACATCTGAACATTTCCGTACTAGCATCCACGTGACAAACGCTGATTACCACTCAGCTAAGGAGGCTAAGGAATAATGGTGTGTAATAAATAATGAACAGGCAGACTATTACATACAGTGAGGACAAGATTTTCTCCATTCCGATGCTTTTAAATTTCTATCGAATATTTGTTGCTAGGTACATGACCACGATGTTTTTGGAGCATGTTTTCAAGCTCAGAGAAACCCTAATTTTTCCGAGTAATTTTTTTTAATGCCAGAAAAAGACTGCAGCATAAAAAAGTGAATGACATCATTTAAAAATTTAATAAGAAAATTTATACATTTCCAGCACTGGTTTGAAGTGAAAGTCTGGTAAGTATACCAAGTCACAACACTACGCCAAATAAAAGGAGATGAGGAATGTGCTAGTACATGGTGGTTACTGGGTGTGCCTAACGTTACAGGAAGTTTCCAGTGGATATTACAACACAGCACACGAAGCAAAAGCGCAAGAGCAGCTTGGCATCGTATTTTCGTCTTGTGGATTTTTAGGTCGAATTACTGACAAACGGGAAGTGCATACACCAGACGGAGACATCGCACAGTCAGTTGATTTTAGTGTTGTGAATGAAAATCGAATGGTGAGGAGACGGACTAGTGACAATATTGTTGCAAGAACAGTAGGTCCTATCTTTCCAGAAGAAGTACACCACATGAATACGGCAGGACTGTTCGAATGATTCTGACGAATAGCAGAATGGCATCAGCCGAAATCCTGGTGGAATTTACAGGCATTGTTCCACTACGATCCACGAGTAGCTGATGGCGCTGTTTTATAAACCTTCTCGGACTTCTTGCCACGTCATTTCGGGTAAACGTAGAATTTTGGCCCTGAATTGATACTGCAAGTATCCGAGACTCATTCAGTAATCGTTGAAGAGGTTTCTGAATGTTCACGAGTATGTGGCAAGAATGGTAAATGGTATTGTCTTATCCTACGTGGCCAGGGTACCAAATAGAATATTATAGCAGGCTAATTCAAGGAAACGTGCTGCAGTTTACACCACCAGTGCTTTGAGGAACATACGGATTCTTGACTGGTCTGCATGTTTGCCAGTGGAACATGTCTGGGATGCGATGTGACATTTCTTACTACTGAATGATCTGACTACCCAGAAACAGGAGATGGTTGTGCTGTTGCATCGCCGTAGGACACAAATGATTTTAAATTGCCGAAATTGTACCTTTTTCGTACCCTAAAATAATACACACATCAAAAATACTTTTGCATCACCTCGGTTCCGAGAGTTCCGGATCCTGTACAGAAAAATGGATAGAGATCAACATAATTTCCACCCTTTTTATTGCTCACAAAAACCACACATTGCATGCTGTACCACGATACAGCCAGACCTTCAGAGGTGGTGGTCGAATTCGCTGTACACACCGGTACCTCTAATATCCAGTAGCACGTCCTCTTGCATTGATGCATACCTGCATTCCTCGTGGCATAGTGTCCACAAGTTGATCAAAACACTGTTGGTCCAGATTGTCCCTTCCTCAATGGCGATTCGGCGTAGATCCCTCAGAGAGATTAGTGGCTCTCGTCGTCCATAAACAGCCCTTCTCGATCAATCCCAGGCATGTTCGATAGGGTTCATGTCTGCAGAACATGCTGGCCACTTTAGTCGAGCGATGTCGTTTTCCTGAAGGAAGTCATTCACAAGATGTGCACGATGGGGGCACGAATTGTCGTCCATGAAGACGAATGCTCCACCAATATGCTGCCGATATAGTTGCACTGTCGGTCAGGAGATGGCATTCACGTATCGTACAGCCGTTAAGGCGTCTTCCATGACCACCAGTGACACCGATCCGTGAACAGAACGTAGTGCTATTCCTGAGCGGTCCAGTCGTCATGTTGTTGGGTCCATCTGTAACGAGCATGTCATCGACAGTTCCT
Organism: Schistocerca serialis cubense; assembly: GCF_023864345.2. NCBI lineage: Eukaryota > Metazoa > Arthropoda > Insecta > Orthoptera > Acrididae > Schistocerca > Schistocerca serialis. Next base: position 318,916,433 of record NC_064645.1, on the reverse strand, counting down.
GACTCTCTGTATCTCCTCCATGTCCGAACAACATCGCTTTGGTTCACCCCGAGACGCCTGGACACTTGCCTTGTTGAGAGCCCTTACTGGCACAAAGTAACAATGCGGACGCGTTCGCACCGCGGTTCTGACCGTCCAGGCATGGTTGAACTGCAGACAACACGAACCGTGTACCTCCTTCCTGGTGGAATGACTGGAGCTGATCGCCTGTCGGACACCCTCCGTCTAATAGGCGCTGCTCGTGGATGGTATATTTACATCTTTGGGTCGGTTTAGGAACATTTCTGAACAGTCATAGGGACTGTGTCTGTGATACAATATCCACGGTCAACGTCTATCTTCAGGAGTTCTGGGAACCGGGGTGATGCAAAACTTTTGTTGATCTGTGTAATTTGCCCAAAACACAAAGCTGTAGAAAGTAATTTTCAAAGTAACAATTAGCTTTTCTATTTGATTGAGTCATGAGCAGCATCAGTTACTTACATAAACAGTTTTTCAATGACAAAATATTTCGCAAGATGAAATTTGAAGGCTGTTTGCTTCAGTACTACAATGAACTCACGCAACATACTGATGATGAAGATAGATGTCATTTCCCAATGGAATGAAAGTTTAGTTTTCAAGCACCTGTTATGTGATGGCTATCTTCACAAAGTTTGCTAAGTAGAGGACTAATGCTGCTTGATGTGCGGGGTGTATGAGAAAAGTAAACTGTGAGGAATGTGGCAACGCCGGCAGGAGTGGCCGAGCGGTTCTAGGCGCTATAGTCTGGAACCGCGAGACCGCTACGGTTGCAGGTTCGAATCCTGCCTCGGGCATGGATGTGTGTGATGTCCTTAGGTTAGTTAGGTTTAAGTAGTTCTAAGTTCTAGGGGACTGATGACCTCAGAAGTTAAGTTCCATAGTGCTCAAAGCCAATTTTTGAATGTGGCAACGCCATGTTGTTCAACTCTTCCAGATGACCAGACCGATTTTCAGCTCCCTACAGGCATCATGTGATTTTTGAGAGCACCATCAGTGAAGTTGGTTTTTTATTGTGTGTTACGAAAATGGAACAGCGGCATTTAGATTACGTTATGCAATCAAGTTTTGTGTTAAAAATGGGGAATGAAAATTTCTTATCAAGAGAACAAGTTTTTCGCTGGCATATATTATCTTTGGAAGGACGAGAGCGCTTTGAAGGTAAACCTCACTTCACCCTCAAAAAGCGACGGAAACATCGAATGTATGTATGTTCTTGTGAGATCAGACTGACGTTTAACAATAATGATGGTGAGTGACCTGTTAAACATTTTCAACGTACATTTAATTTTGACTGATGTTCTGCACATGCCAAAGGATTGTGTCAAAATGGGGAGAAAATCCTCACAAGTGAGTAGAAGGACATTCGAAGAAACGTGTGCTTTGATCGTTTTGAGGGAACTGCTAATGGCCACGAATGTTTCAGTCGTGTAATGAATCCTGGATTCCCGAGAAAGATCCTGTGACAGCGCGGCGAAGTTAAGATTGGCACTCAGACATCTCATCGGCCGAAAAAGCTCGAATGAGCAAATCATAGTTGAAAACAATACTCATTTGCTTTTCTGTCGCTATGGATATCATGCATAAAGAGCGTTCCGCAATGACAAACAGCCAACCAAGTCTTTCACAAAGATAACCTGGAAAGGCTCAGGATAAGGGTGAATCGAGTAGACCGGACATTACAGATAAGTGGATGATGCACTATGACAACGCCCCTTGACATACTGCCAACTTCCCTCACGGGGTATTTGACCTCAAAATGCGTTCCTGTTGTTCCATAGCACCCCTATTCACCTGATCTGTGTCCTTGTGACGTTTTTATTTTCCTGAAATTGAAAAATGTCTTAGAAGTCCTTTGGTACTCCAGAGAAAATTAAAAAGAATGTCATCAACATGTTAAACGCCCTATAAAAAGAAGAAGCTTTCGTAGATAAATATCAGTCTCACTACTCTTAACACACACTTCGTATAAGAGCCGATAAAAAGTTTCAGTTTGAGGGTGTTGCTGCAGCATATACCAAATGTAGACCGAATTTGATGCGGGTATATAAGCACCGTTACAGAGGAAAGGGGTTAATTTGGCATTCGTGCCTTTCCTACATGTGTGCGGTAAATGTGGAATCTTGAATCATGGCGATATTATTAAACGAGTCCAAACAGGACCAACATGCTGTTATTCTTTTGCCGACGGACGAACTCCGGTAGACATCGGTCAGAGCATAATGAATTTGTATGGGGCAGCATGTCTGTCAAAAACCACTATTGTGGAATGGTGGACGAAGTTCAGTGGTACTGGCGATTCAAGACGCCGGTAGATCACCGTAACGCAGAAGCTACGCTACCTCAAATGGGAGAAGCTTGAGTACGTGCCCTATAATCCCGATCTCTTCCCTTGGGATTATCACGTCTTCGGTCCCTTAAGCGGAACGTTGATGAAAACGATACACTATTTCAAAAATGCACCAAATCCACAATTCTGGAGACATAGCAATGAACTTTTATACTACGCTTTACATGAAAGTAACACATTTACATATAAAATCCTTTCATTATATATATTCAACTTTTTTATGCAATTTAAAGTTTTATTTTCAAAAAATAATGTATTGAAAGGCATGTGCTGAGATTCGATCAGGATAGAGCCAGTGAAAAATGTCGATAGTTCCCAACCGCAAGGTTGGACGATTAGTACATCCCCGAGTAGTAAGATCTTTGACAGCTAACAGAGCTAGGTGCACGGGCTAAAAGTTCGAGTAGTGGTGAGGAGATGCGCAGAGACAGCAGACGCGTTTCGAGTCGGAGCTAGATGCCTGCAGGAGGCAGCCGAGTCGTGACAGCATCAAAGTAAGAATTGGCACTACGCACATAATAAGCTATATATTGAGCGAAACTCGGCACATACCTGGGGAAACTAGAAAGAATAATTAATAAAATAGGTTTTCTTTGGTTAAATAATGTCTTAAAGCTAGATAGAAATCCCATTGTTGATGCAATAAGCGTTTTGTGAAACTTTCTCGTAAATCCATGCTATAGAAGTTTTTTTTTTAGTTTTTCGCATGTGCCTTAAAAGTTTGAACAATAAATATTTTTTAGATAAAATTAGAGTTTCATCTCACACCTTATGTCGTTCTCCGCATCCTGTGCTTGCATTGAACCAAAAGGTACATTAAAGTAAAGTTCACATGAGTAAATCTAATAATTTCATTTATCAGAATAAAATAATCTATATGCCATTGCACAGTTGGCAAATTATTCAGATCAGGACAGGATTTTTATTAAGTAACAAACACGGCCAAAATGAGGAAAGCTATCTAGAATACCAATTTTATGCCATTGCACTGCGGCTGAGTTGAATATATGTTTTATTATCGGCTAAACGGGAAGGAGTGCACGAGCTAAGTCCACATACGCAGTCAGATGCAGGTTGGTGACTTTCATTTACGTTTACCACTAAACTTTCATTCAGTCAGATGTGTATTTTGAGTATTAATTTTCCAACAATATTTTCATGCTGTCAGATAAAGTTCAGTTCAGTTAAATACGCAATCAGATGCATTTCAGTCTAGTTTAAATAGAGAAGTTTTATTAACAACACTTTCAGTATGTTACTTTTCCTCAGAAAGTATTCAAGAGTTATCTACAAAAATTTCTCTTTTTCATCTCTTTAAATGTTGTAAGCTTCTCTCTTGAGGTTTTTGGAATAGGACAAATAGTAGAGTTTTCATAATTTTTTAATTATGTTTCCACAAGTACAATTTTAAATTCATACAAAATTCCAAGCACTTTGCCCCGTATCTCAGCTTGCAATCAGAATTTCAAAATTTGCTCTTGAGATAACGTTTATTAGGTTCACAGAAATGTGTGTACAAAACTTCATAATTCTAGCATTCATAGAATTTGAGGAAAAGGTGCATAAACTTTAAAAAAACAAACTTTTCGGGAAATGGAGTTGAAAGTTCAACCTAACTTTTTTCCAAGTCACTTCTTCAGAAGGCACCACATTTGTACTCTGGGTCGTTTTTCCCTTCAAGGCTTCTCTTCTGGTTTCTTGTTGTCTGTCTTCTTTCCTGTACCAAGTCTTCAACTGACTTTTTAGCTGCAGAGACGCGCTGTAAATCTATTTTTCTCAGGATTTCTTCAGTAAAATTTCCTATCTTGAACCATTATTTCTAATACCTTCATCTTCCCGACGTTCCCATCATTAAATACAATAAGTACTTCATAAGTTGCAATTATGGGAACTGTAGCAGATGCAAATGTGTTATTACGGCATCGTTTCTATGTGAGTGAATTTAGAGACTCGTTTGGATTTTGGGATTTGTGATGAACACACTTTTTGAGAAGTGCAGAATCGGCCAGAAACCTGTAAGTGGGCTTCACAAGATACAGGATACAATTTGGAAACCTCTCCTTGTGAATGCAGGGAGGCCACGTCACAATTTTAATTAATTTTCAGGCACTTCGGATGCGGTTTCAACATCGAGACTTTGGGAACTTATTGGCCACGAGTTGTACTAACAAATAAAAAATAAATCGAAAATTGACGGTTTTGGTCAATTTCATCAACGTCCCTCCTGAAAAGAAGGCACTGAAGGGTCGACGAATCCTGTCGCAGGAGCATGTGCAGCATGCAGTTGCGGACTTCTTCATGCAGCAAGATGAAATGTTTCCCAAACGTCTATATTGAAACTGATGCGTCGGTGGGATGACTGCCTCAATGGTCCCGGCGATTTTGCCCGACTGGCATACCCACTTTGTAGATTTTGTACTGTACAGCCTTAGAACGGAAGCCCCTTTTCCAATTCTGTCAGTTTATCTGAAAAACTGTTTATGTAAGTAAATGAGTATTCAGTCAATATAAAAAAGCCACATATATATTTTGGAAAATTACTTTCTATAGTTTCGTGTTTTGGAGAAATTATTATTTTAAAGTATGAAGTAAATTCGCTGCGACAGTTAAGAATAATTATTTTCATTCCACGGCGATTCAATTGCGCAACAACGTACTGCATTTAAGTAATTAGCAACATTAATCCCACCAAATTTCTAAATTATCAAATACATTATATTGCAACCGAATTCGCAGCACCATCAATTTTTTCAGCACGTTTATTTGGACACGAACCATACGCTTATATCTGTATTACCACGCTCGTATGCACCAATGCGCCGTATTGACATACCGAAACGAATAAATATTTGCACTAAAGCAAAAACATACATATCGGAAAACAACGTACGTGCTAAATATAATTTTTCGAATAAAAGAAAAAATGCGAAAATTGTAAAACGGTAAAATATTAAATATTATTAACTTTGCATATGAAAAGTACGAGAATGCCTCGGTTGCTACGACTCCATGGTGTTAATTAGGACTATGACACCTCTGTTTTTTAAAAGCTGTAGTTAACTGTTTAAGCGTTAAGAAAGACATGTAATTTTGCCACTCCATGTATGTAATACCTCTTGTTTCATTTTGGTATTTCCCTTGATCTAAAACGAAACGGTATACCAACAAGCTCTTCTCATTATTGTAAAGAATTTTTTCAAACCCTCGAGAAACTTGCAGTGCTCCCTGTTTACACTCAGTCTGTTATGTAATAGTACTTTTCGGTAGAAGTATGTACTGCAGTCAGAAAATCCTACAATGTTAGTCGTTTCAGTTGTTCTTAACAGCAACTAGTTAAACGTCATGGGTGCCGAGTAATAAATCATTATACAGCTTTGAAAATAACTACTCCAATGATTTCAAATTTCTTACTTCGGAATAATATCATACTGCATGAAGTCAGTATAGTATCGCACTGTTTTTTCCACTAATTCGAGCAGCACTCATATGAAACACTTGTAAATATTTCCGTTTGGAAGATTACCATACTTTCAAAACTTTCATATTTGACATAGTCAGTATTTAGAAACATTAAGTCACCTGTTACGTACTTATGAAAATTGTAGAGCAGACGTCGTCTCCGTTTAAGTACGGGCGCAGAGCTGTCATTTCAGTCTTTTACGGTAGTAGGAAAAGTATCGCAGAAGAGTGAACTTCAATGCAAAACTAATGCAACCGCCTCGACTAATGAATGTTTGAGTAAGTTTAGATGTAGCTGAATATTACATATTTAACAGGAATTTCTATTTTTGACTTAGAATCCACCTGAGTCAATCCACTCTTTACGTTATGATGTATGCAGTGATAATTTGAGAATATTCGAAGACATGTCAAATAACTTACTATTAGTCAAACCACGTATGTGGCCGACAATACGTAGCATTAATCACGTTCGAGTCTGTTATATTAACGTGTGGGTGACATCACTGACCGGAAAATATAATTGGGACGCTTTTCGGCCGTGTGTTGCCTCGCCTGCTCCTGAATCGTGCAACATGACAGCGTCGGGAATTGGAGCGTTGTGCACTGAAGTGACGGAAGTCATGGGATAGCGATATGCAAATATACCGATGGCGGCAGTATTGCGTACACAAGGTATAAAAGGGCAATGCATTGGCGGAGTTGTCATTTGTACTCACGTGATTCATGTTAGAAGGTTGAGAGTTACAAAGGCCGAGAAAAACCCATTTGCGAGCTTTGCTGGGTCGAGATTGGGAGAAACACACTGGTTGCACTGGGTGATCATAATAATTTTAGTTCAAAGTCAGTTATCTAGTACAACTAGATGGCTCGAGCCCCCACGTGCTTTGTAATGTCTCTTGCAGCGGTCTCTCCGCGATATTTTCAGAAATTTTATAAATTATGTAACTCAGTACATATCTCGAAATGTCTCTTCTTATCTTACCGATTCCTAAACTTTAATATACGATGATTATCAATGCAAAGTAGTTTCAAGCCCTATTAGTCCTTGGGTCGTCCATTTACTCCATGGAGTAGCTTCTCTGCTATCTGTTTTCTCTTATAAAAAGAATGAAGGGGATCTTGCCGATTAGCCGTGAAAGGAGGAGGATGTATATGTGTGTATTGTTGAGCTACTCACCATCTTGATGATTCTGTATGAGAAGGAATTTAATACATGAACTAAACTAAAGTAAGTGTGTTCCAGTATTATTGAACTGATTATTACTGACAGTGTCTGCTTACTACGCTGTGTTGCACGGGATCAGTGGGGAACGTCTGATTTACATTGGACGAACCTGCCGTTTTGTATGCTCAAGATATCCAGTTACTTCAAATAAATAGGCTAACACGGTCTTACCAGCAGATCTCCGGTCTTCCCCATGTGATCACCGAAAGTTAATAATTATAACAAATGTTTTCAGAAGATCGACTGACGATTTTCGTCGCACCGAGACTTCGAAATTGCTTCACTGCCTTATGGAATATAAGCTCAATTTAATCAGGATAGAACAGTAGTGAACTGTGTGAATGTGATAAGCCTGCTTTGTGAATGAAAATTCCCTTAACATACGCATGTTTTTACTATCACGATCAGTGAAGCTAAATCAGGCCGGTGTGAGACAGGTTTTTAAATTTTTTGAATACCACAAAAAATATTAAAGCTTCTGCACGAAAAACAAAAAACACTTATCACCCAAGTATATACATAGCATGTATCCCCTTGGGGTCCCATAAAATATGGTTGGACTTATTAAATAAATTGGCTGCGTTAGGTCTGAGGGCTGCCAACCACATCCGCTGCAATATCCCCAGTAATTTTAAATTAATATCAAATTTATAAAAACAAATGTTACCACACAAGAATAGTTTTTAGTGAACACAATACAGTTTTAACTGACTGACAATTTTAACTTGTTCAGGACAGATTTGATTGAAGTAAGTGTTCCTGATTTGACCTTAGGTATTCACAGAGTTAGTTCAACAGCACCGCTCAAATATTAACCACAATAATTCAGCAATTATTCATATGTTTCTTTTAAAATAGCTGAAACCCCAAGATGAACAAATTTCCAAGCGGAGAATACTTCCCGGAAAATAATACACCAGACACAATCCGAAGTTCAACCGCAAGATGAGATCACAATGTCCCACAGCGGTTGTTCGGAGATAGTTCCCCGCGACTTCGCGGTACGATAATATTCTAGGTTTAACTCGTGCACGAAAATTTCTATAAGTCTCACTAACACAGCACCGGGAATCCTTCAGCGTCCAACAGCGCACAACAGCTAGAATCAAAAGTTCTATGCGACTTCGCAGTGCGAAAAATATGCTAAGTCGAATTCGTGCACGGACTGTCACCAGTCACACGTGCTACGTCTTTCAACTCAACTGAAAGACCACCCTACGACAGAAAATGGCCGCCCTTCAAAGCCCTCTGTTTGAACACTCTGAAGTCAAGTTTCTTTGCACACAAAATTTACTTTTACACTTAATAAAGATACATTTTATTGTGTGTAGCACTTCTATTCAGACGGAAATTTGCAGCTGAATTCTGATTCATCATCAGAACTTCTGTACGGGATTTTATTCTCATATTATTTAAATTTGTGTGTTCTTCATATAGAACTTTTCATTGTTTAAAATACTCTCAATGCGTAAATAACTGATATTATGATTATATTACCTACTTCATTATGTCTACTTTTCAGTGCTGCCGCTATCTTTATAGTTCCTATTTTTTATTCATCAAAATTCTGCATTTTAATCACGAAAACAGCATTCCGGCTCCTCATTTGAATTTTCAAAACATGTGAAAAAAGTTACATAGATATTTTAATACAACTCATTCAGACCTTTCATTTGACACCTCGTTCGTAAAAAATTTGGTCAAAGCGTCTCCAAGATATCCAATTACAATTTTATTTAGTTATTGAAATATTCAATTCATTACAATTCAAAAACTGGGATCAGTGTCTATTTATTTCTACATCATACATTAACTTACCTCTATGCTAAAAGCGGCCCACAGAAAGCCTGCCATAGCCGGCGTGCCGACCGTTATAGATTTCGCCGTCACGTGGCTGGACGCCAAACTGACCGTACTCATTTTGAAGTACCACCATCTGTCGGTTAATGCCGAAACTAGGACGATTCTGCTGCTGTCAAGACGGCTGACACACCCATCTTACAAGGAGACGGCACGACCGTGGGGTCGGGGATTTGTTCGCAATTTTGTGTGGTGAAAGAGGACCCCTAACACCTCACGTGGTTAAAATATTAGGACACACTACCCGGAAAATCCCGGGAAAAATCGATCCAAAGTTTCTTAGGTGCCTTATGAGTTTAAAATATTAGTTCACTGCCGAGCCGCCGTCTGGCCTCGGTGTTTAGGGCTCGGATTCTTACGCCGGAGGTCTCGTGTTGGATTCCTCCTCTTGCACTTTTTTTTCTTCTGTTTCATTTTCTTTGCTTATTCCACCAATTATTCAGAAAGTTTCCCAAACCTACATTATCTTTAGCAAATTAGTTACATTATTGAATTAAAATTATTTTCTTTGTCCAACAACACAATTCATGGTGGTGGGTTTTCCATTTTTCATTGTAAAGTATGTAGGGAGAAACATTGCCTTTTTAATCAGAACAACAAAGTCGATTGGGAAACATTCAGTTCTTATATACATAATAATTATAAACAAGAACCCATGTGGTAATTATCTTAAAAACAAACAAAGCAATAATTTTTGCGACATCTTGCGCAACATATAAAAGCGGATTTTTTACAATAAAAGGGCGTTTGCAATAAATCTGTGCAAAAACATGCCCCATTAACATTTACGAAAATTTTTAGAGTTTCTGACAATTTTGAGGCAAACCAGGCATATCATGTCTCGGAATATTGGTGGCGATAATTGATGGTGAATTATAGAATGAATTTTTATACAATCTTCCTGGGAATTAATTTTACGATTCTCCTGTAACAATGCGCTGCAATTTTGCAAGCAACAGAAGAAAAAATATGTGCCGGAGGAGGAATCGAACCCGAGACCTCTGGCGTAAGTGTCCGAGCTCTAACCGCGTAGGCCAGACGGCGGCACGACAATGGACTAACATTTTATGCTCATAAGGCACGTAAGAAACTTTGGATCGATTTTTCTCGGGATTTTCCGAATAGTGCGTCCTAATATTTTAACCACGTGAGGTGTTAGGGGTCTTCTTCCACCACACACAATTGCGGGCAAATCCCCGACCCCACGGTCGTGCCGTCTCCTTGTTAGATGTAAACACGCCAGATTCTCGACTGCCACTTTGCCTCGATTTTGACTACAGAAACTGCAGTCTTCACATCCGCCCCCTCCCCCCCCCCCCCCCCCCCCCCAAGCCTGTCACCTCACAAGGTACTCGACGTGACTATGGCCCACGACGGGAACTAACGAACTTTGAACCCAGAATGGTAGCTGGAGCTAGACGCATATGGCATTCCACTTCGGAAATCGTTAGGGAATTTATTCCGAGATACAGTGTCAAGAGTGTGTCGAAAATACCAAATGTCAGGCGGTACCTTTCTCCACATAAACACAGTGGGCGACGGCCATCACTTAAATACAGAGAGCAACAGCGTTGGCGTAGTACTGAAAGTACTAACGGACAAGTAATACTGCTTGAAATAGCCGCAGAAATCAATGTGGGATGTACAATGAACGAATCCATTAGGGCAATTCAGCGTTAATGGGCTATGATAGCAAAGGAAATTCGCGAGTGCCTTTGCTAACAGCGCAACATCGCCTGCAGCGCCAACCATATCGGTTGGACTCTGGATGACTGGAAAACCAAGGCTTGATCAGATGAGCCCCGATTTTAGTTGGTTAGAGCTGACGGTAGGGCTCGAATGTGGCGCAGACCTCACGTAGCCATGGACACAAGTTGTCAACAAGGCACAGTGCAAGCTCCGTCATGGTGTACGCTGCATTTTCAAAAAATGGTTCAAATGGCTCTGAGCACTACGGGACTCAACATCTGTGGTCGTAAGTCCCCTAGAACTTAGAACTACTTAAAACTAACTAACCTAAGGACATCACACACATCCATGCCCGAGGCAGGATTCGAACCTGCGACCGTAGCGGTCACGCGGTTCCAGACTGAAGCGCCTTTAACCGCACGGCCACACCGGCCGGCACGCTGTATTTTCATGGAATGTATAACGCTAACGAATTTCACTCTAACGTGTCGTCATCATCATCATCATCATCATCATCATGTGTTCTGCCAAAAGGCAGGTTTTCACATGGTAATTCTCCAGGTCTTCTGCCATCCTCTTCAGGTCTGCATAATTTCCTCTTCCCTTTATGTCGTCTATCATCTTGTATCTCCTTCTTCCTCTGTCTTCTCCCTCAAACCAATCCTTCCAAAGCATCTGCTAGCAAACACTCCCTTCTCAATGAATGTCCCAACCAGTTCTTTTTCCTTTCTCTTACAATGTTCAGCAGGCATCTTCTCTCACGAACCCTTTCCAATACTCTTTCATTACTCACTCTTTCCATCCAGCTTATTCTCTTCATTCTCCTCCATATTCACATCTCAAATGCTTCTAACCTTTTTTTCATCCTTTCATCTCAGCGTCCATGTTTCTGTCCCATATAGTGCTACACTCCAGACAAAACATTTGCCAAGCCTTTTCCTTAGTTCTTTATCTAATTTGCCACATAAGTCACCTCTTTCTGTTGAGTGCCTCCTTCGCTGTGGCTATTAGAGTTTTCACCTTCTGGTGACAACTCAAGTCTACAGTTATTGTGCTTCCAAGATATTTAAATGCACTTACCTGGCTAATGGTAGACTGTCCTATTTTAATATTGGACAGTCTGCGTCTTGTACTGATGACCATACTCCTTGTTTTTGCTGTGTTTATTTGCATCCCATACTCCACACAAACTTCATTCACATCTTTCAGCATGGTATTCACTGTCCGCTCACTTTCTGCCACTAACACCATGTCATCAACAAATCTCGTATATTCTATTCTTTCCACCAATTCATATACCTCTTTTCCCATCTAAGCTTATCTCAATAATCTCTTCAAGGTATACGTTAAACAACAGCAGGTGCGGCAGGTCCCGGTGGAGGTTAGAGTCATTCCTCGGGTATTGGGGTGTGTGTGTGTGTGTGTGTGTGTGTGTGTGTGTGTGTGTGTGTGTGTGTGTGTGTGTGTGTGTTTGTCCTTAGGATAATTTAGGTTAAGTAGTGTGTAAGCTTAGGGACTGATGACCTTAACAGTTAAGTCCCATAAGATTTCACACACATTTGAACAAACGACAGCGGGAAAAGGCAACAACCTTGTCTAACACCTCGTCCAATGCTGTTTTCTTCCGACATTTAATTTCCAATCCTTATCCTTACTTTCTGGTGTAAATATAGATTCTGTATCAGTCGTCTCTCTTTCCAATCTACTCCTTTCCTCTTTAAAATATCCATCAGCTTGTCCCACTGAACTCTGTCAAAAGCCTTTTATAAATCTATAAAAACAGCAAACATTTCTCTAACTTTTTCCATATATCTTTCCCCTATAGTTCGTAACAGGCCAATAGCATCGCTTGTTTCTCTTCCTCCTTTAAATCCGAACTGCTCCTTTGCAATACCTCTATCTAACGCGCCGTGAAACACGCTAATGTTACCCTCTGAGAGGATTTCGAAGATTGACCGTGCGTTTGTTTAATGGACAAAGATATCGGCCTATAATTTCGAATCTGGTGAAATTAACAAGAAAACCTAACAGACTTTAACCTTGGCAGTTAATGAAAGTGGTAAAATCATAAATTAATGAAACAAAAAATGAATGAAGACCAGCCCAATTAGGGACATTTATTTGGAAATATATATTTGAGAAAATTGAATATTGGTTATTGAAATTATTTTTGTTGAGATTTCCCTTTTGAATAGCAAACAGGGTACAAACTTACACAGTGCACTCTGTACTGTGTGTAGTAGTGGTTACCAATAACACACACCAATAAATTATGGGGACTAGCTCTGCACCAAGCTCATACTAATTACAGCCACACTCAAAGAGCATTACTTAATCAAATACTGAAATGTCGCTGCATGAAGTGCAGAACTAAATTTGGACATGAGGTGCTTCTATCTTGACTGCCATGAAAAAACACAAAGATGAATAGCACCATAAATAAATTTTTAAGCTCCTCAACAAATATCAGTTTTCCTTGGCAATTTTTTCCTAATAGGTGGAGAATATGATGGGGCCCATAAACTAACAGAGTTTCACTTGTTAACGCTCTTTGATTGTTAGAGTAGTAAAGACATTCAAAAAGCTAATCATTCGCTTCACTTAGAGTAGTTCATAAATTACTTTGCAAGACAATAAAATACAACACTGGGATTAATTGACTTCAAAAAAGGAACAATTCATGATGGAACCAAGGACAGACTGTTTTTCAAAATGAGCATAATTTCACTTTTAAAATTACCGTCGTAAGTCTGTTCATTAAAGATTTGTATGTATTTCCATATAATCACCTGTGTAGAGGTATTCTAGACAATAATATTTACTCAAGCTTGCATTGTAATCCTACAAAACTATATTTTATAGTAAACTAAGAATACTTTAGCAAAAGCCTATCCAACTTCACTTTTGTGATTTTAGCTTTAACTTTTACTTCTCCTTCTACTTTAGGTAAAAAATCAGTTTTGAACACATGAATGCAAGAATTGTTCGTTTAAATCAGGATACTCGGTTTTAGTAGCACTTAAGTGAGGGCCCTGCGTAGGTTCGTGATCAGGATTGAAAATATGGTTCCGGACACGAATTCATGTTTCATATGGTTATTATTGAAACAACACACAAATTAACTGGTCCATGCACATATACATTACTTAACTGAATGTATGAAGTTTGTGAAGCAGTGGCGAAGATTGGTGGCAGGCAACATGGCGGCTAACAGTACTCACGGCTCTTCATGTACAAATGCTCTATAAAATCTCTTATTGGCGTCGGATTTTCTACATATCAGAGCCATTCTATTATGCCATGAATACCAAATATTTCAGAGCCACATCCGGAGCAAATCCCTTATAATATAGCTTCCAATTGCTTCTGTTGGCACCGTCGAGTTGTAGCCACATACTGCATGTGCCGTTCACACAAAGGAACCACTCAGTTAGACCGCCAAACCCACACGCGCCATGCAACTTCCGTTGCGGAGGGACTTTCCTACAGCGTTTACATGTTACCAATACAATTGCCCTAAGCGTGAACCAGCTTTTCTTTTCATGAACATACTCATATTACAATAATTTATCATTTCAACACGTTCTTTTGCTTTTTACATATATACATTACAAAACTCTAATTTTCTTGCCATAGATCAAGGAGTTTAAACAACACAGTATACACACTTCATAAATTGCAGATACACAGTTACATAATACAAACCTATATCTAATCGAGGTAAGTGTGACAAATGGACCGGCTCCTCTGGCGCAACTGAACCGACCGTGACTTGAGATGGTTATGTTCAGCTACTTGGAGACCATTTGCATTCAAGGACGTCGTGTTCCGAAACAAAGATGTAATTTTTATGGACGACAATGCCCCATGGCACCGGGTCACAATTGTTCGCGATTGGTTTGAGGAACGTTTTGGAGAATTCTAGCGAATGGTTTGGCTGCCCAAACCACCCGACATGAATCCAATCGAACGTTTATGGGAGGTAATCGAGAGGTCAGTACGTGCACAAAATCCTACACCGGCAACTAACAATTATGGATGGTTATAGAGACAGCATGGTTCAGTATTTTTGCAGGGCACTTCCAAAAACGAATTGCTGAGTCCATGCCTCGTCTTATTGCTGCGCTACGCTGGTATAAAAGAGATATCAGGAGGCATCCCATGACTTTTTCATCTCGGCGTAAGAATGTGTTAAATGCAGATAACGTCAACACAGCATCTTCTTTGACAACTTTGTACATCACTTCATTTACATGATTTCTGATACCCTAAGATAAAATGAAATGAATTTTTTTTATATTTCAGGCATGTCCTCGGTATCAACCAAGGTACTACTCCTGGTACCGTGTTACATGTTTCACTTATGACATTTTATGGGTTTACCAGTGTGACTAAATTTTCGTACGTAAGACAGACAACATTTCTATGCTAGGCCTATTTTGGTCATTTCTTGGTTTAGGAAGGCAATTCTGCGACACTTTCATCGGAATTGTCCACTGGGATGTAGGTAACGGTATTTTAATGTTATGCAGGCAGCATCTACCACCAGATACTGTAAATAATAGTTCAGTGTTTGTACTGGGATATACACTCATGCTCATAAATTAAAGATAATTGCAAAATGTGGTGCCTCAGAACGTGGCACTACACAAAACTCGCGATAATAGCATAGGCACATAGGGAACACACACGACACAGACCTGTAAGTCCACGGTATTGGTGATAAGTTGAGAAAACCGCCCCGATACACATGAGCTACAAAACATCATTGTTTCCTGCGCGTGTACGCCGACATAAATATGGGATGCACTCGTACACAGCCCGCACAACGGGTTCGCGTACTCTGGATCAGGTGGTCGAGCAGCTGCTGGGGTAAAGCCTCCCATTCTTGCACCAGTGCCTATCGGAGCTCCTGAAGTGTCGCAGGGGTTTGAAGACGTGCAGCGATATGTCGACTGACAGCATCCCAGACGTGCTCGATTGGTTTAGGTCTGGAGAACAGGCAGGCCACTCCACTCGTCTGATATCTTCTGTTTCAAGATACTCCTTCACGGTGGCAGCTCGGTGGGGCCGTGCGTTATCATTAATCAGGAGGAAGGTGGGACCCACTGAACCCATGAAAAGGTGGACATACTGGTGCAAAATGATTTCCCGATACGCCTGACCTGTTACAGTTCGCCGGTCGAAGTGGCCGTGCGGTTAAAGGCGCTGCAGTCTGGAACCGCAAGACCGCTACGGTCGCAGGTTCGAATCCTGCCTCGGGCATGGATGTTTGTGATGTCCTTAGGTTAGTTGGGTTTAACTAGTTCTAAGTTCTAGGGGACTAATGACCTCAGCAGTTGAGTCCCATAGTGCTCAGAGCCATTTTTTTTGTTACAGTTCCTCTGTCAAAGACATGCAGGGGTGTACGTGCACCAATCATAAACCCTCCCCACACCATCAAACCACGACCTCTATACAGGTCCCTTTCAAAGACATTAAGGGGTTGGTATCTTGTTCCTGGTTCACTCCAGATGAAAACCCGTCGAGAATCACTGTTCAGATTATACTTGGACTCGTCCGTGAACATTACCTGGAACCACTGTTCCAATGACCATGTACTGTGTTCTTGACACCAGGCTTTACGGGCTCTCCTGTGACCAGGGGTCAGTGGAATCCACCTTGCAGGTCTCCCGGCGAATAAACCATGTCTGTGTGTTTGGAAACAACGTCATGAATATTTGTTCTTTGAGCCATTTTCAACACACAGTCACCATTAGCACGTCTCAAAATGTCGGCACACTTATTCACTGCACTGTACTCCGACACACCATCACACCTCTGCGTATGTGGACTGCTGCCGCACCGAATGGTCATATCCCGAGGTGATTTAAACCCACATACCGCCCACCAGAGCGTTGTTTCACCATGTGTCAGCATTATCCTTAATTTATGAGCATGAGTGTGTAATAGTATACCTGAGTTTGTCTGAGATCAGTATAGAGAAGATATCGGTTTAGAAGTCCACCTTCTGCGTTTGTTGCAGAACAAAAATTAGAGGCGACGCAGCCCTGTACACGTCATGCGTGGGGGAAAGTTAATGTGTCAGAATCATCAAATGGAGTGTTCTGTAAAGTCGCTAACATCGTTAACGGCACCCACGCCAAAGCTAACAAAACTCACGGCGGGCTCGTTACACAACTTCAGCGAACAAATGTCACGCGCCGCTGGTCATTAGGCTGCAGACTGCAGAGTCGGTCCATTAATCCGAGATAACACAGGCACCATAGGTCAGGTGAAATTGCGTAGCTTTAACATAGGCAAAATGTCACTCTCATTCACTAACAAGCAGCGCCTGTGGCTACAGTAACATGAATTTTAGCTGGATTCTGTCTTCAAAAGCGACAATAATACGGATCGCCGCATGCAGCTGAGTCCGACCTTTGAAATTTGGTCTTTCATTAACGCATCACTGATCTCTGTTAAACGTATAGCACTTGTAAGCTAATAGGTTACGAGTCACAGGAAAGGCGTAGACCTGAAAAAAGGCCATTCCAAACAAGTGTTGCAGACATAATCATGTCAACTACTGCACATCACATATGGATAACGCCCACAGTAGCCATAACGTGGAAGTCTTCAGAGACAGGACAGTAATTCAGTGGGTCATGCAAGTATAAGGGAACTGTTGTGATAATAGCTGTCAATATTTTGATAAGATGCTGTCGAGAAACCTGTATTGTTGTCCAGCCAGCCGCTGTGGCCGAGCGGTTCTAGGCGCTTCAGTCCGTAACCGCGCTGCTGCAATGGTCGAAGGTTCGAATTCTGCCTCAGGGATGGGTGTCTGTGATGTCCTTAGGTTAGTTAGGTTTAATTAGTTCTAAATCTAGGGGACTGATGACCTCAGATGTTAAGTCCCACAGTGCTTAGAGCCATTTGATTGTTGTCCACCTTACTCATTTTTAATAAGTTTTCACAGTCCGATCCTGTGTCTATGATGGTATACATCCATTGCAAAGATCGAAGTAATATTATGTGAATTGGCGGTAGAGGGGAGAAGGGAAAGGAACTAATGAAACCAGCTGCATCAGGATTTTATGCGGAATCAGCCTTTACAAGTGAAAATCTGTGGCAGATTGGAGCTCGAACCTGCGATCTCCTGCTTACTAGGCAGTTTCGTCAACTATTGCGCCACCCAGACACAGTGTTTATCGCAAATGTGCGGACTACCGCTGCACGCTTGCCAACTAACCCGTGTGGGTTACCTACCGCCACATATCCGCAGTCCCGTCCATATCTTCCATACTCGCTAACTTTAGATTACCGCTGGAGGTCGAACGCAAATGTGTATCCGTACTGAAGTTCATGGATTCATTGCTCATCGAGACGAATAAATTATATGAATACAGGGTGTCTGTTCTTTCAGACATGTCTGAAAGGAAAGACATGAGTGTGCATAGGCAATGACGGTTGTGAATTCATTGCACATAAAGGTGAATCAGACCTATGAATGCGTGATGTCTGATCTGTCAGACATGTTCAAAGGAACAGACACCACATATAAGTAATTACAAAGATCCCAAACTGTGTAACTTTTAAATACGGTACTTTTAAACGTACAGACTCGGTACAGGTTGTTCGAAATTTAGGTCACTTGTAAAACTCTACCAACTCCCTGCCATTGCGCCATCATATATTCGTCGTGGAGTAGCTGCTTACGCAGAGAGAACAAACGAGGCCCATCGGGAAAAACATGTACTGGATGGGCACGTTCCAGCAGCCAAACAGTTGAGGTACGGAAGAAATTTATTAAAGTCTTGCAAACAATAGTAGCTACACCAAGCAAACAATTGTGGGTTTCTGGACTTGAGAATAACTCCACCTCTCCTCTCCCTTGCGTCAGTATCTAACGGTTATGCTTGAGTGGCTGCTTTTCCAAGCTGCATCCCATACGAACATACCAGTTGCGTCTTTAGCTGTGATTACTGGTACTTTAGGTGCTTGGCTTATCCACGGCCCCCTTGAAAAAGAATAGCTCGATGTAGTCATAGAATCGAACCGTACAAGTCTGCTTTCATGCCCCGCATCCAGTTTGCTGCAAATAATAACCTGTAGCTGCGATCCTGCTGTCAAATTGCCCATGCATTGGGTAGCATTGCTACTTAATAAAATACACAGAAATACAAAATAAACGTTATATGAATAATTTAATAACAAGGGTTTTATTCTAACATCTTCAATGTATGTAAACAACACAGAATTATTTTGAATAACATTTATTCAAAAAAGGTCCCTCAAATAAACGGGAAATGGTCCAACAATCTTGAGTTAAATACGGACAGAAAAATGCAACATTCACAAAATGATTACAAATGCCCTTATCAAACGTACGTTACGAGAATGGCAGAAATTCCTCCCAATTGAATTCCAATCAAAGATACGTGGTAACTAAGTCCATTTCATGATCACAATACACAGACTATTCATTAGCTCAATGCAGTTACAGTTCAACATATAAATTCACAAAATGACAGACGTGATACAAAGAATAGTAATTCATTCTCTGCCTATTCCCAGTTCAGTAATAAAAGCGGATAAAGTTACACTCCTACTCTTCAGCATATTCAGACCCTGGAAGTATGAAGTCCCTCCAGATGCATCCCATGACTGTAATATCAGTGAGTCATTGTTGGAATCGGCCGACTCATACAAATACCTAGGTGTAACACTTTGTAGCGATATGAAATAGAATGGCCACATAGGTGCCGTCTTGGGTAAGGCAGGTTGGTTTACTGACTGAATACTGTGGAACTCCAGACAATCTACAAATGAGAATGTTAACAAATCAATCGCGCAACCAGTTCTGGAACATTGCTCAAGTATGTAGGACCCTTCAGAGACGGGACTAGCAGGAATGTGTACAGAGAAAGGCAGCACGAATGGTCAAAGTTTAGTTTAATCTGTGAGAAAGTGTCACGGTGATACTGAAGGAGCTCAACTGGGAGACTCTCGGAGATAACTGTAAACTATCCTGAGAAAGCCTGTTAACAAAGTTTCAAGAACCGGCTTTAAATGATGACTGTGGGAATATAAAACAGTCCCCTATGTATCGCTCACACCGGGTTCGTGAGAATAAGATTAAAATAATTATTGCTTTCGCAGAGGCAATCAATCATTCTTCCCATGCTCTATACCTGAATGGAAAAGGAAGAAACCTTAGTAACTGGTAAAGTGGGATGTACCCTCTACCATGCACCTCACAGTGGTTCGAAGAGTCTAGAAGTAGATGTTAAAGTATGTCAGCGGCTGTCCATCACCCAGAATCAGACACGTCCACGATCGAATACCACTCATTACCATAGGCAAGTCTGCCTCCTCCCAGAACTTGCATAGAAGCGTCTGAACCGCTCCCTTGAGCTATTCAGTCAAAAACGTCTGTCTCCACATGATTCATGTAGTGTTCTGCACTGTCTGCTTTTCCACTGGCTGAACCCTGTTACCCTCCCTCCCCCCTCCCCCTCCAAAAAAAAAAAGAAGAAAAGATCGTCCCTACGTTCCACAGACATAATTTGACACATCTTTACCACTTCCCAGACGAAACTAAAATATTACAACAATGCTTAAATAAGGGAATACACACACATCAAACAAAAGTTTTTCATCAGCCCGGTTCCCAGAGCTCCTGAAAACAGACGTTGACTGGATACTGTATCACAGACACAGTCCCTTTGACTGTTCAGAGATGTCGCTAAACCTGCCCGAAGATGTAAACAACCATGCATGAGCAGCGTCTATTAGACGGAAGCGGTCCGACAGCCGATCGCTTCTAGTCATTCCACCAGGAAGGAGGTACACGGCTCGTGTTGTCTGAAGTTCAACCGTGCCCAGATGGTCAATAACGTGGTTCGATCGTGTCAATATTGTTACTTTGTGACAGAAAGGGCTCTCAAAAAGGGAAGTGTCCAGGCGTCTCGGAGTGATACAATGCGATGTTATTGGGATATGGAGTAGATACGGAGAGACAGGAACTGTCGATCACATGTTTCGTTCAGGCCGCCCAAGGGCTACTACTGCACTGGATGAGCGCTACCTACGGATTATGACTCGGAGGAACCCTGACAGCAACACCAGCATGCTGAATAATGCTTTTCGTGCCGCCACAGGACGTCGTGTTACGACTCAAACTGTGCGCAGCAAGCTGCGTGATGTGCAACTTCACTCCAGATGTCGATGGCGAGGTCCATCTTCGCGAACACGACACCATGCAGCATGGTACAGATGGGCCCAACAACATGCTGTATGGACCGCTCAGTATTGACATCACGTTCTCTTCACCGATGAGTGTCGCATATGCCTTCAACCAGAAAATCTTCGGCGACGTGTTTGGAGGCAAGCCGGTCAGGCTGAGCGCCTAAGACACACGGTCCAGCGAGTGCAGCAAGCTGGGAGGTTCCTTGATGTTTCGGGGTGGCATTGTGGGGCGTCGTACTTCGTTGGTGGTAATGGAAGGCGCCGTAATGGCTGTACGATACGTGAATGCCGTCCTGCGACCGATAGTGGAACCATATCGGCAGCATATTGGCGAGGCATTCGTCTTCATGGACGACAATTCGCGCCCCAATCGTGCACATCTTGTGAATGACTTCCTTCAGGATAACGATATCGCTCAACTAGAGCGGCCAGCATGTTCTCCAGACACGAACCCTGTCGGACATGCCTGGGATAGGTTGAAAAGGGCTGTTTATGAACGACGTGACCCACCAACCACTCTGAGGGATCCACGCCGAATCGCCGTTGAGGAATGGGACAATCTGGACCAACAGTGCCTTGACAAACTTGTAGATAGTATGCCACGACGAATACAGGCATAGAGTAATGCAAGAGGACGTGTTACTGGGTATTAGAAGTATCGGTGTGTACAGCAGTCTGGACTACCACTACTGCGTCCAGACTAAGCGCCTACAACTCTCGCTTCCCGCGAAGCAGACGGGTACAGCGGGCCCAGGACCGACTAGGGATCAGCCTGGCCGGTCGTCCCGGAAACACAGACGCTTCCCAGAGACAACCAGGAGGCGTCCACGGCGCCGCAAGAGGTCGCTACAGCCGTGGACCTCTTTCCTTCCGCTCGACACGTGACTGCAAATAGAGCCAGCCATATCCATGCGCCAAGCAGTATTTAGGCTGGCGCAGGAGGCTAGAGAGGCAGTTCACGCCGAGCGAGCCCACTGGTGTCATCGTAGCCGCCGGGTCATCGTCAACCGCCGCCAGCGTACCGGAACCATCCTCGCCGGGCCTCCACTCGTCCTCGGACTCAGGTGTCGGCAACGTGGACTCCGCGCCGCTCTTCACGAGACGCCCGGGGTTTGGTTTGGTGAAGTTGTATGGTTACTACAGACTGTTTGGAACAATCTCTGATTTAGTTATTGGTAGGCTTGGAGGATCAGCCCTACCTCACGAATATCGTTTTGTAAATTTTGAAGAAGGACTTTAGTTTAAATAAAAACGCTGTAACTCACACTCTGAGATTTTCCTATCCGCGGACGGCGAATATATTAACCACCTCTGAAGGTCTCGCTGTATGGTGGTACAACATGCAATGTGTGGTTCTCATGAGCAATAATAAGGGCGGAAATGATATTTATGTTGCTCTCTACTCTTGTTTTCTGTACAGGTTCCTGAACATTAGGAAACGAGGTGATGCAAAACTTTTTTAATGTGTGTATAAACATTCGGTTACACTAATATCATTAACAATAAATGTAAGAAATATGTTACTCATATAAATAAACCAGTATTCATCCACAATTGTGTTGACAGTAAATGACATCACTGTCATTAAACATCTTTTGAAGAATCGGATGGTTGTTGACCTGTGGGAGGGAGCCAAACAGCAAGGTCGTCGGTCCCATCTGATTGGAGGACGATTCGGAAGGAAATCGACCTTTCTCTTTCAAAGGAACCATCCCAGCATTTGCCTGAAGCGAATTAGGGAAATCACGGAAAACCTAAATCAGAAGAGGTGGACGTGGGTTTGAAGCATTGTGCTACCGCGCGCTATTCGAGTGTGCAACCTATTCCGTACCCTCGCTCGTTTTTTAAACTATTATTTATGCCTTCTTGACGGAAGCATCATTTGGTTATCTCTTCAATTGTTGTGTAGACTACCACATGCGACTTTACACTTTTCAAGTAGCACAGTTTCTTTACTAACACTTGCAATCAACAGCTGAATAAAGTTACTGCAAAACAGTAAACTGTTCATTAAGTAACTACACAGGCATGACCGTTTGTTACATACTCATGACTGTGGAGAATACGATGTTCTGGCAAATATTTGCATAGTAAAAACTATATAAAAGACATCATAAATCAATAAAGAAAATGGATACATATCGTGCAGTGCTGTCATCTGAGACACTGCTTGTTGAAATCACGTGAAGGTTGATTACGAAAATAATTATTCTCTATGAAATACTAATTCTGAAGTCTGAAAGATATTGAAACATTGTCATTGGATGCAACTCATTTTTCTGAGAAATCAAATGTATTCAGACTTGCATTACTATTTGATCCCCAGCTTCGGGATTTAACCACTTCCGGTGATGCTGTACGTGGACTCGTCTGTGCCAGTCTAGCAACAGTGCTCGTGCTGATCCCTGGGTCTGCTACCGTTCAGCCTTACAATAATTTCATTTTATCTTGAAGCGATACTTGGACGGTCGATTAGCTCGCCTAAATCTGTGTAACGTTACACCCTTTGGAGAGCTAACCGACCATGAGCACAATTGGTTCGTTTGGAGGTCACTCACATGTCTTCAGTCTGGAGTTGAAAGGGCCAGGATCAATCTCAAGAAATGGCATTTACCTGTGGTTACCGCCAATTATGACTGCGGAGAACCGCAAACCATCGACCATGTAATGGGTTATCAACTACGCCCTGCATCTTGTCCAAAAGAACATCTTCAGCTCGAAGCTGTAAGAGTTTGGTCGAGAGTACTGGATCTAGATACTTCTTTCTTTTATCAGTTAGAATGGTCCATTTGCTTTCGTATATGATAAAATATTTAAATTAATGTGCAGCGTGTCAATGTGAGCTGCAGAATAACAGTGATTACTACTGATAAAACTGTGACTTGTGCGATTAGATTTCATTCTGGATGAAGTGTGATAGTTTTAGCGTTTGCGGAGGACACATGACGCTTGGTCACTGGTAAAATCTTGCGTGCACAATAGCAGATTTGGTAAAATCTTGCGTGCACAATAGCAGATTTGAACAATATGATCACTCTGTTTCGATGTGAATAGACTTAGAGCTCTGTTGTGTCACTCAACGAACAGAAACTGTTTTGCGGGTGTCAGGGAACTCGACATCTTGTTTGAGAATATGCACTGCAAATACCTCAGTGGAGTGTTTCAAATTGTGCTCACTCTTGAACTGCAGCCCCATGACACCAAGCTCACGACGACAACTGGGACATTACAGGGGTTGTATGATCAGTTGTAACAGATATGACGAATCTACAGATTTTATTTTCAACGCAGAATCAAGCGTCATCGTTGCTGCACCACTTCGGAATCCTGCAACTAGGTGAGATGTATCCAAAGCGCAGATATTTAGAAGAGACTGCTCAATAGAATCAACACTCATGAAAAAGATGTCTATTGTCTCCTCTGTAAAAGAAAATATTTATCCACTTGTAATATTGTCTTAGCTCGAGAGTACTGTCCCAGACTGCTGCAGATAAGCTCCTACATTGCCTGGCAAAAAAAGGCGGAACACACAGCATTTCAGATGTCAACGAAACTTCATCCACATCAGTGGATACGTGAATGATCAGAGTCGCATCCGTCTGTGACAGATGGAAGGACCACCAGGGATCATTAGTGTCGTTTAGTGTTGTCACCATCACTGATAACAATGTGACAGTGGCCTAATGCTGAACAGCATGGGAATACGAAGGCAAGCATGCTCATAGCCGAGGATCCTGTCGACCACAACTGACTACCACAAGGGACGATCGATGTACCGAGCATCGACCACATGGTAATCCTTTCACATCTGGGTTTGCCATCAGACTAACTGACTGTACAACATTCTGTGGCACCCTGCACCTTTGATCAGAGGCCAGCAACAGCTGGACTAGTGAATTAACATCACAAAACGAACTACCTTTTTATTTTTTTTTTTTTAAGATGCCGCAAGTGGGAAACATGGATTGCTGAAGACTGGTGTCATGTAGCGTTCATTTGTGGTTCATAGTTCGGCACTACCACAGATGACCATAATCAGCGAGTATGATGCTACCCTGAGAGGCGCCATTCCTCTAATGTTTATGGAGAGGCACAACGGTTCCTCTCCTGGTGCCATCGTGTTGGGAGCCCTCACGTAGACTTCAGGTGGTTGGTAGTGATTGATACGCAACTACATGTCAGACATTCTGGGTCTTCGTATCACCTCTCATTCGAGAGTATAGTGACACAGGTCCAAATACAGCAGGTGCCTTGGTACAGTCTGTGTGACTGTCTTGGAACAGTCTGAGGTACTCTAATGGGTACCACAATCCCCAGACCTATCCTCGATAGAACATGTGCGGGACCAGCTCAGATGTCAACAGTATCACTGTTCCTGTAACCAGGATATCAAGGACCAGTTACAACCAATGTGGGCCATCTTCCCTCACGCGAGTATACAATGGCATTATGACTCCCCTCTCAACAGATCACTACATACATCCAGGCCAGAGGGGTGCAACATCATAAAGATAAGTAGGCTCTTAGTGCCAATGTATTTACAAATTTGATTCAATTTTCTGTTCACTGCAGTAACATCACATACCCTTTCAATGTGTGAAGTTTTATTTTGGTTTTTAATCCTCCTCCGCTTGCCTCTGAATGTTGCTTGATACTTATAATTTTAAATCTGTTTCTTAAAAAAAAAAAATTTGGGAATAAAATTCCCATTTGTTAAAAGCAATTTCATTTTGATTCAATCAGTTACTCCCTGGCAGCTACGTCCACGCTCACGTAATTAAATGTGTTAATGTTCTTGATGAATCGCTAGTAAATAAAGCAAATTCTTAAGAAAAGGTTCAAGGACAGAATAAAATAACATTGACACCCTCCTCAACAGAATCAGTACATACATCTAGGCCAGAGGAGTGCAACATTAAAAAGATAAGTCGGCTCTTACTGACAATGTGTTTGCAAATTTGAGTCAATTTTCTGTTCACTGCAGGAACATCGTATACCCTTTCAATGTGTGAAGTTCGATTTCGGTTTTTTAATCCTCTTCAACTTGCTTCAGTTTTTTTGTCAGGTGGTGCACATAGTAACCTAGTGTGTTCCCCACATCCTCCCATAGAACCTATCTGTTTTTAAAATAGTAGTCACACATGTTCCCATTCACTGAGTTCCATAGATTCTGATTTCTCACATAGTAAATCTGTTGTACATATAGAGCAGTGTGAATGTGCAGGATCTTCCAAGCCTGTAGATCTATTTCAACCAAATATGGCACACACAGCACGTCTCACGAGTGTCAGCACTTTATTGTTCATAACCTCCAAACCCAACAGCAGTGGAGATAAGGACAAAGAGGTATTTTCTTCAGCCCCTGGCTTATAGGCTGCCCTCCACTACAGGCAGTGTCTGTGGGTATCATATTGGCCTGTTAAATCAATCTGATTTTCAGGGCAGCCTGCATGTCAGTGGCAGAAAAGGGTTTCTCCAGCTATCCTGTGTAGGCTGCCCAGCGTGAATGGCGGGTTGTGTTGGCGTTGTATTGGTCCGCTTTGCATGGCAGCCTGTATGTGAAGGCCAATTAAATGATTTTCAAGCCCCTAATTTATTGCTTGCGCTCTGGCAAGCGTGTTATGGGAGAATCATTGGCCCATTTTACTGAACTGCAGGGGCTACACCTGACAGTGAGAATGGCTGGGGACATGTTGAGATGGGCAGAGAAGGGGATGGACAGAATGAGAAGAATAAGTAAATAGGCAGAGAGAGTAGAGGGGAGGGATATGCTCGAGGCAGGTAGGTGGTGAAGAGCTGTGTTCAGTATATGGCCAAACACACATACAGGTGAAACCATTTGGAAAAGGCTAGTAATAATATAAATTGTGAAGTGGACAGATTTTCAAACCGCTATTTTATGATATTATTTGATCCATTTATTTATTTCCAGTCGTGATTTCGAGGTATTGTGCCATTCTCAAATTAAGGCACAATGCGTTGTTTCGAAAATTTTGTTGGACTACAGACACAAATAAACAGAAAAGTCATCTAGTGTCTACATACTCACACAGTTGCATGCAGCGACATACAGCTTGCATCTTTGCAAGGCGAGCAGTTTTATTCGCTTTGTATCAGTAGTTGCAAATTTGTTTATCCTGACGGCGTGGGGAGATGCGAGAGCACTCTTCGTAAGAGGACGTGCTGGCTTTTTCTCTTGCGCGGCGCGGCTAGCTCTGGTTCCGGTCGCCGGCAATCTGCCCCCATTCCCTCTCTTCCTCCCTCCACCCGGCACCGTCTGCTAGCTGTCCTCAGCTGTCGGGCTGCAGATTGCGCCTTCCAAATGAGATCTGCCGGCATCGCAGGCGCTGCCCCGCCGGTATTATCTCGCCGACGCCGGCCGTCGCCCGCCGCGGCTCGGAAGAGGCGCGCTCGCTCCCACTGCCGCCAGTCGTCAGCGTTTCTAATACCGCTGTTACGACCGCAGTCTCGTCCGTTCCGGGCTCGCGCTTCCACGATGAAACATTTCTCAGAAATCTCACGCGACAGTAGTGCTCATTCGCACGAAGGATGCTGCCTCGACTTTTAATTTCTTCTCCAGAACCTGTTGTCGCATACATTGACGGTCATATCTGTTGTCTAAGAATGAGAGAGAGAGAAAGAGAGAGAGAGAGAGAGAGAGAGAGAGAGAGAGAGGGAGAGAGAGAAGATTGAAACAACTGCCTGTGCAGTCAATTTCATTTTCTTCCGCAACGCGTTCCTAGGATTTACACACTGATTTTCAGGTGGATCAGTGGATTACAGTATGTGTCGTCCGCAAGTCGTCTCGAAGTGCACTGGCTTCAATTCCCACGAGTGCCTTTCGCTGCACCGTAGCGCTGGAAGCTGCGACATATCGGGCACATTGGTGAAGCGACCTGCTGCATGCAGTCTTGGGCCTGGAAGCAACAACAAGTCACCTAGCTCTCCTAGCAGGACGCTGATCGCTTCCTAGTCTGTATCGGCGACCGTCAAATATTTAAGTCATTTTGTGTACTGTTTCGGACCGATACTGGAGATAGCTTGAATGCTGGACTTGCAATACGGCAAGCACCGCTGCATAGGTTGGCTGATGTTTTCACGTGGCTGCTAAGACAGGTTACTAAACGCGAACAGGGGGTAATGGTATCTTTAAACCACAGTGAGTGGGCTGTAGTTGCACCAATGACCCATTTTGGAGGAATAAGAATGGTACTGAGTTACATTATACAGAGAAGTAATGATTTGTGTCGCTATATTGCAATACACCATTCAGTCAAAATATTTCATGGTTCAAAGGGGTGTACCGTGTTCTGTGAGAGTGCTGATGTCGCTTGTAGCTTGATGACCAATTCATTAAATTATGCCTGACTGTTAAATGGAATTAGCAGATTAGTGTGTGTTTCATATTATTTGTGTGGGATGTCATCTATTTTCTGTTTTATTATAAGAGTGTGTGAAGACATTTGCATTGTGATTTATTATAATTGTGTGCGAAGCCAATTGTATCATTTCACACTAAGGTGACGAAAGTCATTGGATAGCACTTTGTCGTGTCGGACCACCATTTCTTCACTGTGGCGTAGCATCTGGACGTGGCGTGGACTCAACAAGTCGTTCGAAGTATCGCTGTAGAAATATTGAGCCTTGATGCCCCTATAGCCGTCCATAACTGCGAAAGTGTTGCCAGTCCAGTATTTTGTGTATGAAATAACCTCCCCATTATGTCCCATAAATGTTTGATAGGATTCATGTCGGGCGATATGGGTGGCAAACTCATTTGCTCGAATTGTCCAAACTATTTTTCAAACCAGTTGCAAACAACTGTCGCCAGTTGACAAGGCACATAGTCATCCATAAAAATCTTACCGCTGTTTGGGAACATGATGTATAGCTCTAAATGGTCCTCAGGCACTCAAACATAGCCATTTACAATCACTGATTGGTCCAGTTGGAGTAGATAATCCAGTCCATTTCATGCAAACACAGCCCACACCATTATGTAGCTACCACCAGCTTGCACAATGCTTTGTTACAATTTGTGTCAGAGTCCGTGGAGTCTGCGCCACACCCCAACCCTATCACTAACTCTTACCAAATAAAACTGGGACACATCAGACGAGGTCACGGTGTTCCAATCCTCTAGGGTCCAACCGATACAGTCACGAGCCCAGGAGAGGCGCTGCAGGTGATGTCATGTTAGCAAAGGGACTCGCGTATGTCGTATGCTGCCATAGCTCGTTAATGCCAGATGTCGCCATACTGCCCAAACGGATACGTGCGTCGTACGTCCCACATTGATTTCTGCTGTTATTTCAGAAAGTGTTCCTCGTCTGTTAGTACTGACACCTCTACGAATACGTCGCTGCTGTCAGTCGTTTGTCCGTGGTGAGAGATAATGCCTGAAACTTGGTATTCTCTTCACACTCTTGACGCTATGGATCTCGGAATATTAAATTCTGTAACTATTTCCGAAAATGTTTCATGCACTTAGCTCAAACTATCACTCCGCGTCCAAAATTTGTTAATTCTCGTTATGCCGGCACGATCACGTCGGACTCCTCTTCGCATTAATCACCCGAGTACAAATGACAGCTCCGCTAATGCAGTGCCCTCTTATACCTCGTATACTCGATCCTACAACCATCAGCTCCTGTGCGGGTCTATCTCATGAGTTCTGTTCAAAAATGGTTCATATGGCTCTGAGCACTATGGGACTTAATATTTTAGATAATCAGTCGCCTAGAACTTAAAACTACTTAAACCTAACTAACCTAAGGACATCACACACATCCATGCCCGAGGCAGGATTCGAACCTGCGACCGTAGCAGTCCCACGGTTACGGACTGCAGCGCCTAGAACCGCACGGCCACCTCTGTGTATTATACGAAGGATATTCGTAAAGTAAGTTCCGATCGGTCAAGAAATGAAAACTACTGTGAAAATCTAATAAATCTTTGCACGTATGTGTTCGACAGTGTCTCTAGAATGCCTGTCGGTTGCATAACTTCGCTCTTTTCAGTTCTGAGCACACAAAGATGCGTAGAAAATAGTGTCTCCCCCCAAGTATGAGGTTCTGGTGAGAGATTTCGCCTGACGTTAAGCAACCCACATTACAGAACTGTCATACGGTTCCTACTTCGTGACAATTCTCGGTAGCAGTCTGCAGGGGCAATGAAAATGCTCCTGCAGCGTTTTCGATGGGAAGTGTTCGATCACCCGCACTACAGCCGTAATTGGCTCCCTCTGTGTTTCATCTCTGCACACATTAACTACTGGCTATGAAGACAACATTTTCGCACAGGCAACGAGCTATAGACGAGCGTAGAGAATTGGCGGGAAGCATAGGTGGCTGCCTTCTATGACGAGGGTACTGGAAAGGTGGTACAACGCTACGACAAATGTCTAAGTCTGGGTGGTGACTATGTAGAGCAATGGGTGAAACCTGTAGCTAACTGTTGCTAACAAAATATTTCTGATTTTCAAAGTGGTTTACATTTCGCGATCAATCGGAACTTACTTTATGATTAGTCCCAATAATTGTGTGTGGATTCATCTGCAAGTAAAAATTACTGAGGCTCTTTGTGAATAGAAACATTGTAATTAGGGATGTGTTACTGAGTTTTTAGTATTATTTTTATAGAAATGTTGTTGAATGTTATAAAAGCAATTAATGTAATGTTTCAAAAGAATGTATCACACCCTCTTCAGTCTAGCTCTTCCACGCGCTAGAACTGTTACACCTTACAATTTATTTGCTAGATGTAGCCATTAGTCTGTTATGAAGTTCATTTCGCTAGCTACAAATCAGGTATAGTTCCCCGCTTGGTGCAAAAACTCGCTGGTGACATTGCCACCCTCAGTAAAACTCAACTATAGCTACAGGACTTGATGAATAAGTTTGCTAGTTAACTAGTTGACTTACTTGGCATGGCTGAATAAAACTGATTTATCGTCCACGACGGTCGTGGAAGCGAGACAGTTTCGGATGGCCAGGCGAAGTTACATCAGGGGGCTAACTGCTGATATGGCACGCAGGGGAGACTGGGACAGGTCTGCACACGGGGTACGTTTATGCAGAGCACTCCTTTGCGAACCATTCTTGGTGCAGTGCTGCCGACAATGGCAGGTTAGTGCTGCAATCTGCTGAGTGCTACCACAAACATCACGTCAACACTTGAGTGAGTTCTTAGCGCGAATAAAATGTGTGTTATTGTGCAAGGTGAGTAAACTTTGATACTCAACTATAGAAGCTCTGTGGGAGAATGCGTTTTAGAACTGAGAATAGTTGATGTTCATTTACAGTAGTCTATTCTTCTTTGCAAGATACTTTTGTAAAATTTGAAAGCCTGAAAGTTACAACTTTGGTTTCGAAACTAATTCAAACCTGCTCTGCAATGGGGCATGTTGACGCAGTTATTTTAGGGTATGTTTACGCACTATTTTGTATTATCATCCTAAATGATTGTGCCAGCCTAGGAAACTTGAAAACAGCAACTGGCACCGGAATCTAAAAAAATATGAAAGAGGAGGAGAATAAAATGTAGAAACTGCTGGAAAGCTATTTCTACCCAGTCAATTTAAATCAAAAAGAATTAATTCGATGAGAGCAAGGACTGATAGACGTAAGAAACTGCTAAAGTCAATAACAAAGAAAGATTTGGATAGGCCTACTTCCGAAGTCATCAGTCTTCTTCCCAAAGGAAGATTTTCATATGCCAACTCTCAAAGTTCTCCTCTCTCCTGCCATCCTCTTTCCGGTTCCCTTTATGTCGTCTATCAATGTATATCTCCTCCTTCCTCTCAATATCCTTTCACAAACTAGACCTTCCAAAGCGTCAGTCAGTAAGTAAGCCACCCCGTCTCCTCGAATGTCCCATTTAGTTCTTATTTCTTTCTCTTATAATGTGCAGCAGTCTGGCGGAGAGGATGAAAATTATCTTCGTATTTATTGCTTAAAACGAATCGAAAAGAAATATAGAATAAAGTTAAAATCTTCTGGGTTGTTAGGCTGCATTATATTTCCTTCTAAAATAATGGACATTTCGATCCCTCTGCTGGTATCTTCTTCAGGATGTTTCGGCGTACACTACCACTAAAACATTGTAAGAGACCACTCTCGCGTTCTCTTATAAGGGGGAGTT
Organism: Schistocerca serialis cubense; assembly: GCF_023864345.2. Lineage (NCBI taxonomy): Eukaryota > Metazoa > Arthropoda > Insecta > Orthoptera > Acrididae > Schistocerca > Schistocerca serialis. The sequence goes on along the minus strand of NC_064645.1, from coordinate 318,884,454 downwards.
TTCTCAAGAATAACTCCAGTATCTTAGAAGTTAAAGTATGCTCACGTCAGTTGTGCCGCAAGAAATACATTTTCTGTGTTTGCGCCTCGGATAATGATGATTAATAGGCCTTTGAATGTACAATAATGCTAAAAGATAGAAGTTCGCTAAAATAATGCCTATAAAATTTTTGGTTTTTAGGTTCTTAATTGATGTGAGCAATCCCGTGATTTTGTTTACTGCCCATAAAACATATTCTGTAAATTTTCGTAGTATGTTTTGTATACTGATTATTGTGTTTTATTATATGCATAATTGTGTCCTTATACATGCGTAACTTTACTCAATGTCCAGAGAAAGTTTACACATTTGTCTTCAGTTTATACAAAATTATTTTGCGCCCTTAAATATAATGTTCAGTTACAGATATGTATACGCAGATATTCTTCAATAACCCTGTTATAAGAAAACAAAATTTTAAACACGGAAAACCTACCAAAAAATTAGAACATCCCGAAAAGTAATCCACGTAAATGTGGTCCAGTCCCCCATATTGTGTCCGAGGCGTGGAGGACGTTACCATATATGCCAAGATTAAGCAGACAAACCGGGAGCGTAACAGCTCTGACACAGCACAAACACAGAGCTGCGGGGCCGTGAGTGACCTGACTGCTTCGCGTCCAAGCCGTGGCTCTGTTGTAATTTATGGGATAGGAACTGATGCTTTATCATAACAAGGATGGGCCAAGTCCATATAAATACTACTCTAGATACAGCCATTGCAGTCAGTTATCAGCTACCTACGATGAACTAAGAGTCTACAGGGACCAACAAGTCACCTTCTCCCCATTCTGCAACTACTAGCTGCAGCTCTGCTGAGTCGAACACTGCCGACTTAGTGCATGCTAGCATTTGGGTCAGCCACTGGTCTTCTTCAGCTGCGGCTGGCCTCCTGCCCTGGTGGTGCATAGTTCAAGGACGTGCACCCTCATGACAGCCACCGCTCGTGCAGGTAAATTCCTTGTTGCCGGCTCCTGCTCGTGGGAACAGACTCTGTCGCTACTGCTGCGAGCCGTGTCGTCCATGCTGGGTCCACGGCGCGATTCTAAACTTCTTGGAACGCCCTCTCCTGTGTGGCCAATCTGCACTGTGGGCCACCATCTGCTGCTGTGGTCAACGTCCTCACCATCATCGTTTCATTGCCCTGGCGACGCTACCGACAGCTGCATCTCTTTGGAAGTCGCCTACAACTTATGTCCTGGGGTTGTTGGTTCACCCGAACATCGCCACAACCGCTGTGCACTAAGCAACAGAATTAAAGGATCACCTTTTCGAACTTCGCAATTCCCATGCATTGCGACGCCTAAGTTTGAAAGCCGCGCTGGATTAGCCGAGCGGTCTGACGCACTGCAGTCATGGACTGTGGGGCTGATGCCGGCGGAGGTTCGAGTCCTCCCTCGGGCATCGGTGTGTGTGTGTGTGTGTGTGTGTGTGTGTGTGTGTGTGTGTGTGTGTGTGTTTGTCCTTAGAATAATTTAGGTTAAGTAGTGTGTAAGCTTAGGGACTGATGACCTTAGCAGTTAAGTCCCATAAGATTTCACACACATTTGAACAATTTTTTAAAGTTTGATATCTGTCCCATAGGTGTCTTGATGGTGCAAAAGCGGTGGCGCCCTGCAACGTCACTCCCAGGCTTGACGACAATTCACACAGAAATGTGTCGACGCGAAAAAAGAACCACAGCTCAGGAGTTCAATTAAAGTGTAAGGTGGGTTAATGATGTCACTTCTTCACCAAATTTCTTAACAATTCCGCCCAGTGCCACTGTGAACGTATCAACCGGAGGAATGGTCGTCGCAGCTCCTCTTACCTACGTTCAGCCCTTCTTTTGACGACTCTAAGATGGAGCTTAGAGCTTCTACACACAGTGACCGGGGAAACGTTCCAGACATATCGTCGCTCAGAACCGGTATGAAAAGGCCACAGGGGTGGCAAAAAAGACCTTTGAATGTTGATTCCCACACATTTCGCTGTCGAAAACGAGATTCACATTGTGATGAGCATTTCTCGGCAAGCATTGACACAGCTGCCGTTCAGTCCCTGTCTGATGACACCGTGGAGTTCTGGAGCGCAGCGAGATCGCGACTTTTGTCCAACACCATTCGAAGAGATACGAACGTGATCCGAAGCGGCTTAGGGTGTTTATGCTTTTTCATGTGTTCCATTTCGTGTCCTACTCTGGCGTGTTCATGGAGACCTCGGTGCCACACCTACCTACACACACACACACACACACACACACACACACACACACACACACACACACACACCTACCTACACACACACACACACACACACACACACACACACACACACACACACACACACACCCCTACTTACACACACACACACACACACACACACACACACACACACACCTACTTACACACACACACACACACACACACCTACTTACACATACACACACACACACACACACACACACACACACACACCTACCTACTTACACACACACACACACACACACACACACACACACACCTACCTACTTACACACACACACACACACACACACACACACACACACCTACCTACTTACACACACACACACACACACACACACACACCTACCTACACACACACACACACACACACACACACACACACACACACCTACCTACACACACACACACACACACACACACACACACACACCTACCTACACACACACACACACACACACACACACACACACACACACCTACCTACACACACACACACACACACACACACACACACACACACACACACACCTACCTACACACACACACACACACACACACACACACACACACACACACACACCCCTACCTACAAACACACACACACACCTACCTACACACACACACACACACCTACCTACACATACACCTACCTACACACACCTACACATACACACACACCCTTGTTTGGGCACGTTAAAAATATGCCTGTAGCCACAGAGCACATGACGACAGTCCCACACAAGTTTGGGCAGGCTATGCTGCTTCTCTTTCGCCAGTATACTACTGCTAGTGCACCTGATAGTAGGCTATCCGCAATCGGTGAGGGTCGAAGCGGTTGCCAGTTTGCGAGCGCCTGAGACTTAGCGTGAATTTAGTCTGTGTAGGTACATTTTTAAAATTCTCTGTAAAGGCGAGGGAGTACTGCTGAGGATTTTGCCGAAATGAGGGTTTTCAGAGGGACGCTCTGCCACTTTATTGACGAGGTCTGTCCACGTCGCATCACCATGTGATCACGCCACAGAAGGGCATGAAGTACGAACGCTGAAAAAGTATAAGAACCTTTAGCGGCTTCAGATCGTGTTCAAATTCCGTTGAATAATTTTGAGCGGTCCCTAATGATTACAAACTGTACACAAGAGTGAAAATTGCGGTGGCGACCACGATCGATGGAGATGCAGCCCCACTATGTCCTTAGAGAAGGGTTGAAACACCCAAAGATGTCAGAAGTGTTAATGGTTGTCAAGAACAATGTTCGTCGCACTGCGAACTGTCGTTTTCTACGGCGAAATGTGCAAGAATTAACGCTCCAGGGAAAGTGATGCTCGTATACTTGGATGCGGTAAAATACGGGTAAAAAGGGATGTGAAGACACACGGCACGTGATAAGAGGAACTCTCATTCGTCATTGCCATCTACCGTGGCAACGATGTATGTACGGACCCATGTTCATAAGATCTTTTCGTGGCAACGATGTATGTACGGACCCATGTTCATAAGATCTTTTTTCTTCTACTTTCAATTAGGAATCCGTCCTGGCAGTTTGTCTGTTTTATTAATGTTCATGCTGTATATCAGTATTGGACTCGCGCTTCAGCAACGCCATGAGCCGGGCGCTTGGAGGGCACGTTACTCTTCATCAGTACAATCAAGGACGTTGCGGTTTTAAGTCAACACTATATAACGCTAGGTAAATCAGCATTGGAAATTAAATTTATTGAATTTATTTATCTATAAGAGCTTAATTATCACAACAATTTGTCTACGATTTGGATGCATGTATGGTTTTCGGTACCATTATCTGAAGCAAGATGCATCCAGTACAACTCAAACTGTGTGAGACATTCCTCAACAGCCACATAAATATGCTACACCTCGCATTTCGTAGTCATGGTATACATATCGTAATAAATTATCAGATGAAATAAACTGTTCTTACTCTCACTTATTCTCTGAACTACAATCAGTGGGAAGCGTGGTCAGGATTTCACCATGAATTCTTCACCACAGGGTTGCACTACCAAGGCAAATGGAATGCACCAATGCTTGCCAAGTTACTGCTGCCAGCGTGAAAGGGTTATTTCAGCATTTAATCATTAATTGTATTCAAAAAGGTGCTACCATGAATGATTATGTTGTTTAGGAGGACAAATCAAATATGTTTTATTGAACGGTTTGGTTGTGTCTTCGAAGATACATACGAATCATTTATAAACATGCATCATAATAAACCTAAGAGCAGCTCCAGCTCTCATGTCATCTTAGTACTTATGTTGTTACTAATAATCTCGAAAAGTTCTTCACCAACGTAATTCAAATTTTTACACGATACTCTACTAAATATTTGGACGAATATACGTTATGTTTTTTATTTGATATGGTATAAAAAAGAACTGTTTTCAGGCCATGAGTGGCCTACTGGGGCCATCCGACCACCATGTCATTCTCAGTGGAGGATGCGGATAGGAGGGGCGTGGGGTCGGCCCACCGCTCTCCCGGTCGTTACTACGGTATTCTTGACCGAAGCCGCTACTATTCGGTCGAGTAGCTCCTCAGTTGGCATCACGAGGATGAGTGCACCCCGAAAAATGGCAACAGCGCATGGCTGTCTGGATGGTCACCCACCCAAGCGCCGACCACGCCCGACAGCGCTAAACTTCGGTGATCTCACGGGAACCGGTATATCCATTGCGGCAAGGACGTTGCCTAGTTTATATCGTATATATAATATAAAAACGGCAACGTTGTTAGCAAAAATCTTGAAGTTAGATTTAATTCGAGTTTTTAGACGATCCATCTGTTATAAAAACGGACGTATATATATATATATGTGTGTGTGTCCACATTCCATTCTGAACCACTGGAACGATTTCAAACAAAACTATCACTTACTGTGTGGAGAGAACCACTGCGTGAATAAGTATCGCCTACCTACAGAATGAATGGGGGTGGGAGTGAAAAAGCAGCGTAGCTCACAACGCGCGAATACCCTTACTTTACTCAACCAGTATTTGAGAACGAGAGCACTTATTGACATGCAGCGAACTTTATATACAATTGCAAATCTTTCCGAAACTTTACCTCACTGACAATTCCCAGATGAAAGGCAAAGAGTTTATCACTTGCTGCATTTTCGCTGTTCATGCAGTGAAAATTCCGCATGAAGCATGACGTTTTAATTTATTACTTTCTACAACTAACTATATTCGGGTCATATTTTGCAGACATTTTTCTCATACACAACTCAATGTACCAGTAAAATTATATCGATGTAAGACTCACAGATCAGGAGATATTACGTCATGACCACTGAGATGCTTGAAGACTGCCGCATAACGTGTGATGTAATTTATTATTTCTTTACTACTAACTCTAATCGCAACGCATTTTGCACACTGTGTTCACATATGCCACTGAATGTGCCTGGAATGTTATATTATTCAACGAGACGCACATGAGAAGATATGACGTCATAAATACTGATCTCCGTGATAACGAAAGTGCAGGGTGAAATTCACTAAAGATAAAAGTAAAATACGTGTACCAATACACGTAAAACACCTTAAATATATGTGAAAGTTATTCGAAAAAGGCGTATGTGGGCAAAGCTAGGATAATAAGCTCATAATCCGGAACATACTAATTACAGACTGGAAAGGAAAACTGTACGGTAAGAATCACCAACGTCCGATTGTGAAGATAGTCATAACGTGGAGAGAGAAGGGGCGACGAAGAGAGTGGAGAGCGGTAAGGAGATGGGCACAGATATGGTGTGGTGTAGAATATTGAGATATATAGGAATGGACTGAGAGAGACGAGGGAGAAGATGGACACATAAAGGGAAAATGAGGAGAAAGCCAAGGAGAGGAGGGAGGAGAATCGAGAGGAGGGAGGGCAGATTAACGAAGTGAGGGAGAGGAGGATGTGGACAGAGGAGGAACGACAAGATGGACAGAGGGGGAAGGAGCCAATGGACAGAGAGAGGGTGGATATGCAGCTGGACTGTTAGAGGGGTAGCAGCAGATGGACGAGAGAAGCCTGAGGAGTCTGGCGTGGTGAGGGTCAGAGAGCTGGAGGAGAGAGAGAGAGAGAGAGAGAGAGAGAGACGAGGTGGAGGAAATGTATGGAGAGAAGGGAAAGGAGATGGACTACCAGAACCTTCTAATTCACTCATTAGAACTAGGCGAAATATCGTCATCGAAGTTGCCACTCTTATATATCCAACAGATGGAGATGTCTGTCTCATACCCCATATACCAATAAGCCTAGCCTATTTACTCACTCATTTTAAGCGACTTCAGTTGCCAATCAAAATTTCGTTGGAATACAACTCTAATTGGAAGAACACCTTTATAGTGAAGATCTCGAGGTTCTTGGCGTGCCAGGCACGGCCCACTAACAACTAGATGCAAGGTCGTCCACTGTTTGAGACCTGGCGCACATTCATGACACAGTAGTAGCCTCAGTGTTTTGGCGCCTCGGCCAATTTTTTGGGTGTAGCAAGCCTCAGTGAGCCGCGTATTGCGGACTTGACGGTTTCCTTCCAACTGTGACCGGTGCGGGACCTTCACCCATGACGAAGTCACTGAACATCTCTCTGGCTGTGTCGTGTGTTGCGGTGGTCGTGAGGCATAGTAACAGCTTGATGCCATTATCCTTAGTAGTAGCAGTGAGGGATCCTTGTGTGACCACTGTGAGATCTGCTTTGAATACAGTCCACAACTTTTCTCCTGTGTAGCATAACAGGACACTCGTTCGACTTCCAGTGGTGTGATGGGTCTGGTAGCATCTGCTGTAGGTGGCCGCTCGTCGCTCATCACTGAGTCTTCTACGTTTGCTATAGATTCTTCTTCTGATAGCTGCACAGACTACCAGGCTTGAATCTTCCAATGACGTTCCCAGCTGGCCTCTTCCTTTCCGGCATAATGGACTGCAAGATACACGACAATTTGCTTCTCGAGAGGCCGATTTAGCAGGAGTACCTTCATTGTAGTGCAAGTAGGAGTTGCTTGAACAGCAGCTCCTCATCCAGAGGATTCTGGTGGTGGTAACTTAACCACCAGACGGGTCACCCATTCTGAACAGGCCAAATTGGAGGACGACGTGTGCCCCACAATGGCGTATTGGTTCCTTTCTCCTATTCTAAGCCAGACCTTACCCTAGCCTTTTCCTGTCATCAGTTACACGTAAAGGGCAGGGGAGAATTGTAGCCATAGGGGTGGCAGCCTCTGTAGGGCAGTAAACCTTTAAAAGAAAATTGGGCAGGTTGGAATGACATGAATGTCAACCCCACTATCGAACAACCAACACCCACGCCTTACCTGGATGGGGTGTTAGGTAACTAATGACACCAACTCTACATTGTTCTGAAAGATTTAAGCCTTACTTTCATGGGGCAGCAGTCCTCGTAAGCCTCCATAGCTCTGAGAGGGCTGACTACTACGCACAGGACCTGAGATCGATTCCTGGTACTACCAGGGATTTTTCGTCGGTGGAAGGACTGGAACAGAGTATACTCAGCATCGTGATGCCAGCCGGGGAGCTTCTTGTGGTCCCGTGTCTTCAGCATATGTTTCAACAAACTTTTGAACACACGAATTTTAATCAATTGGTACGAAAAGAGCAGTTCTGAGCTTGTGGAGCACGAGAGGTGATGGGACACGAAATGTTCAGCTACTGTTTTAAAAGAACGTATTTCTTGTTCTGAGACTTTAAAATAAAAATAAAAAAAGAAAATACCAAGGTTTTTCAAAATTTAAAAGCATAAAATCAGTTGAAAGATAACCAAAGGGCAGTCAAAACTAGCGCAGGAACTTCGACAGTAAGTGAAAGTAAGGTTCTCGTATCCAGAATGAGGCCGTTTACATGGCACCATTAACGATAGTTAGCCCCCAGCCCACATCATTTACACATGCCACATATGGGGCTGGCAATTGATCCTTTCATCAACTTAATACCACAGATTTAAGCACATAGAAATTGCTTCTACAACATAAAAGCTGTTACGTACTGATGTACAATAACCAGAACACCTGAATGAGCATTAATCTTTTAATATTTAAAACTATGTGGGCTTGGCTTAATTTACTGATGCTTACTTCATTTAGTTTTAAGCAAAGAATTTAAGTCAACAAGAATGTTTATTAATTAATAAGAGAAGGAGCCCAGAATTAAGTATAAGGATTGGTTTAATCGCCAGGAATATCTTGTGCATTAGCGCTTTAATCAAGTTTCACCAAGCAGCTATAACGATTACAAATAACAATAGCCAACGGCAGACATCACGCTTTACTAGGCACAGTAAACCTGTTATTATAAGAAAACTGGACAATAATAACAAGAAGCAAATTTAAGTGTTGTTAAACAGCACCTAATTTATGAATGGACTTTGCATCCCGTTATCATACGAAAAAAAGTCTGTGTGGTAACCAGGTTTACAACAACATTTATGTTTAGATCAGGGTACTGTTTACCGATAATCAAACTGCGTCCTTCAGTTAATGCAGAATTCCATTCCCATAGACGTCAGCCATCGAGAGTTGGCCGCTTTCGACCAATTATCGGCAATAGCTTGTTCCATAAGCGCACTTGGAGCGGTGCCTCTAATAGGCAAAAACAGCAGTTACATTTGTCGAGAACTGCAGTCCTCTGTTCGATCTAGGCCAAGATAACATACGACGCGTGCAGACACGGAAACACCGTATAATTCGGGCTGGCGGAGCCCAACACTGGCGCTTACAACCGCAGCTCCATACAGGACAACACACAGCTCCGCGGCGTACGGCTAGTTGCTCAGTGGCTCCACATCTACTATCAGTAGGGAAGAGTGTTCACTCGTCCGCGCCACGCGAACTCCAATCCTCTGCACACAAGGGGAGGCCACGACGGTTGGAACGCGGATTTACTGCAAACTTCGTACACTCGTAGTACTCCATGAGCACAACAAAATGTTTAAACAGTAGCGCGTACTTCTCAAGCATTGAGAAAATCGGAAGATAATTTCGGTCGTCAAATATATGTCTGTGCGTGGCTATTTTTACTATGAAGTGGCGGCAACTGAGTGGTTAGCGTTCAAGCCCCGTAATCGCTGGATCGAGCCCCGTCCGTCAGTTTTCTTTATTTCTAACAGTCTTTTCTTTACTACTTATTTTACAATTGATATGATAGAAAAAATACGTGTAATCGGATGAACTTTTATTACATTTACAATGTTATTTGGCAGTCTACAAATTTTTATTATCACAAATAAAATAATACCCATAACTATCGACTAGTAAAGGATCAATTGGATTAAGTCGAACGGCACCAGCTGCATTGAATAAATGCTTTGTTTCCGCATACGAAAGATCTTTTGAGGTTTTCCATGGAAAAACAAACATCGTTAACATTTTCAAAAAATCTGTCTTTCAGACGATAATTCGGAAGCGAACCATGCGTAACGCAGCATTTCCTTAAATATCGGCGCTGATGATTGGTCATGCAGTATCGACTGTATTTTAATAGCGTCTTCGCGAGAAGCAATTTCTCGTTCTCTTTCGATTAAACACCAACAATTTTGAAGACACGGACAAGCATACATTTTCAGTATCGTTTTATGCATTTGGTCGTTTACTAGTCGATAATTATGAATATATTATTTCTGATAGTAAAAATTTGTAGACTGCCAAATAATATTGTAAATTTAATAAAAGTTCATCCGATTACACGTATGTTTCCCATGATATCAATTGTAATATAAATAGTAAAGAAAATGACTGTTAAAAATAAATAAAACTGACGAACGGGAATCGATCCAGCAATCACGGGGCTAGAACGCTAACTACTCGGCTGCCGCCGCTTCATGGTGAAAATAGCCACCCACAGGTATATATTTGACGACCGAAACAATCTCGCGATTTTGTCAATAACGCTTGAGAAGTACGCGCTTCTGCTTACACATTTTGTTGTCCTCATGGAGTACTACTAGTCAACAAAGTTTACAGTAAATCCGCGTTCCAAACATCGTGGCCTCCCTTGTTAATGAATCCCTCCAAGGCGCTGGTCTTACTATGTCACTTAGCACAACCGTGCTGCGCCGTAGTTTCTCTAGTAGTCAGCGCGAGATATCGAACAAACGTAGCTACAGACGCTGTAGGAAAGTCAAACGCGGCATGGCTCAGTCGAGCGGCAGCGGCTCCAGGTCATGGGAACTGACAACAGTCGGGAGAGCGGTGTGCTGACAATAGGCCGCTCCGTGCATCCATTGGCGCCACTGGTGGAGGATGACGCGGCGGTAAGTCGGTACTAACGGACGGAGTTTACGCTTTACTACTGGTACAGAAAATAGTCTCGAGTCGAGGTTACATGCGTTGTTTCTAGTAGATTAAACAATAAGTAAGTTTGAACAGGAAAGATTGCGACCGTTGTTCGATATGCAGTATCGGCTCTGTGCAGCAGCTGTTTGACCTTTAGGGATGCCACAGGGCGCTTTGGCGCAGGAGCGGAGTGTGGCGGAAGTAATCAGCGTTAAGACGCGTTTCTCCAATAGCGGCGCAGCGAGCGAGGGCTGAAAGGCTCGGCGTTAATCTGGCCGGTAAATAGGAACGCGGAAGCGGCCCGGCCGCCATTGTCCCAGCGCGCGGCGCCGCGGCTTTGTTCTGGCGACACGCCTGGGGGCGGCAGCAGCGGCGGCGGCGTCTTCGTCGGCGGTGGGGGCGGCGAGGGTGGCACGCCGGGCCGGGTCGGGTCAGCAGCGGGCGCGGGTCAAGCCCACTCGCACCTGAGTGCGCGGTCTGCGGCGCTCGCGAGCTGCCGTGTTGGGAGAGGTCGCTGGTGTGTATTGAACCTAGCGATACCGGGCGTCCGTGACGTAATGGTGTTGTGGCGTGTGACGACATATGTGCCCTAAGGCACAATCTTGTCCAGAAGAGAGCTACTTTAGGTACGTTAATATAAAGGTTTTTCAGACACTATTGATTCAGATTGGTAAAGAACATCAAAACAAATATATTTAGTTGCGGTTAGAGTCGTAAAACTACCGTAGACTACAGCAGACAACCAGAAGTAAGTGAAGACTACGAAAGTTCTCCTCCTACCCTTGGTCAGCTAAGATCATAACCGCCTTAAAAGTGCGTTAGGTGTGTTGCATAACTGTCGGGCGTTGCCATATTTCGATCGCTTTGTTTGCATACGCGATCAGTGCCTTACTGGAATATCCTACAAACGAAGCATTGAACTGTCTAGAAATAGCCGTACACAGTGGGTTGCTTAACCTACAGAATATTTTTGTTGTTCATAGTTGACCCAACTGTTACTTAAAAATTAACAGAATTTATAGCAAAACTGAAATTGTCAATGTTTAATTTAGTTTGTTTGAAATGTACTAATTGGTAACGTGAAACAGAGGGATGTAGTGGTGGAAAAAGATAGATTTGTCACACAGCGCTAGAAAATGAAATTTCCTTAATGGAGGTAAAATTAAAAAAAGAAGAAAAACCGCAAAACAGAAATATATGAAATACGGCTTAAATACTTTGTTGAGATCATATAAAACATGTTTCTGATATTCTTAAACAACTTTCGCACTTATCGGTAATAACAGGATCCTCTTGAGTTTGAGTACAACGTAATGACAATAGTTATATAATTTATGTTCGTCCACGTAAATTGTTCTTGCATCAAAATTAATTGCTTTGTTAAATAAAAGCGCAGAAGCTACGCCATTAACTAATTTCTATTACTCCTAAAATGCAGTTGACCTTTAGTAAGGATATAAAATACACAATGGACTAACAGAACGATATGCGTTTCTGATTATGAGCAAAAGAAACAAAAAAGGAAGAGTAGTCGTCGGCTCCCAGTTGTCCTCTCAAACACTCATTTATGTTTCTTTTCCTGCCAATGGTACCAATACTGCCAGTAATCCTACCATTCACTGTGTCACTTATGTACTTCACCAAACCTATCGAATTGTAGTTTTGGTAGAGCGTCACTATTTGTGGTACTGATGGCAATTAATGATGCTAGGGACGATTTAGGCGGAACGTAGTTAAGCATGCTAATTGCAGCAGTGACAGGAACTTCTAGAACGCGCGTCTATTCTCCTGTATGCACGCAATTCATCGGTCTATCATTGAGTGTCGTGTCCGTTCGAAGATTCTTAGATTCTTAGCACGTCCGCAATGGTACCAGCAGTGACGGCAGTTCTACCGACGATGACTTCACCTTGGTCGGTCCGTCAATACTCGAAGGTGGGTCTCCGATGACCCTCACAGAAATGCTGGAAGTAAAACAATTGTGTAACATTCAGAGGCACACCCTCCAGAATTTCTTGAAGCACATATTCCGTCCTCACACCAGTTCTGAACGTCAGTACACATTCTCCTTCAGCAACACAGACACAGCAGCTTGCGTCAGCACGACTAACGAAATGTCCCCTAACATTATAAGTTGACTTCAATGACCTTACGTTCCATGTCTAAATGTGTTTCTATGTTCTCTACCTACTGTCCCAATTTCATTTCCAGTATTTCATATAACTGTTGACCAACTTTAAATATTAAAAAATTTCTCATTAGGAGGTATAATCTTATGGTAAAGGTATGATACAATAAATCAAGTATTAAAGATAGAAACTGCGAACAAGTCTTGAGGTAGAGATGTAACTCATTTGAGAACGAAAACACTTAGCGACTCCCAATGAACTTTACAAATTATTGCAAGCGTTCTCGAAACCAATTTTAGCTGACACCGCCCACAACGTAATGAAAGGAAAAAATTTACGCTTTACATGTTCAGTTTATTCAGTAAAACTTCAGCATCAGACATGACGTTTTAATTTATTACTATTAACTCTATTCACAGTGCATTTTGCAGACAATATCCACATGTACCAGTGAATGTTCTTGAAAAATATCTTTCTATAACACACATAGTTCAGAAGATATGACTCATGAACATTGAGATGCTTGAATTAAATGGTAAATTAATTTGTAACATCATGGAATTTACAAAATTAGTACCGTCGTAATTGTATGAGATTAGTTAAGTTGCAATTCAATGACTTCACTTTTATAGCTTACTTATGCAAGCACAACGTAAACGCTTCATATTATGAAATATTTACAAAAAAGCTTTTAGAAGAGCATATAAAGTTATCACTTCTTCGGTTTAACAGTTTTGGTTTTGTCCTTTTCAATAATCCAAGTGTGAACACACCGAATCAAAAAACGGACGTAAGGGTTTTGTGCCTACCGCCAATGTTTTACATGCTTGAAAAATATTTAACATATTAACTCATTTGTAAACAGACGGCTGAAGCTGTTTTATTCAAGGGATACTGATCATTTAAAGAATCAGGAGTGGAGGTTACTGATTTAGAAGTTCCTCTTCCGAGGGGAATCAACTACATCTTTCAGTCTACTCGTACCGTTACCGACCGCTGTGCAGGATGTCGAAGGAACACTGAACATCGAGAACTTACGACATCTGTGGTTTCTCAACAGTCTCACAAATAAACAAAGAATAATATTTGATGCATCACAAGCTTCTACAAATTAATTTCTGTTACTAAAGAAGCAGTAGATATTAGAATCTGCTATAACAACTCAAATTGGACAGGAGAACACGGAAAGTGCCATAACTCGATTTCCCAGAAACTTTGCTCAGTGAAAGAGGGTGGCTTGTCCACAGATATTCGACCGTGTATGAGAAAACGACGGTGGAAGATTTCGAAGTAATTTATGTGCCTTCTAGCGTGTGATCACTCTAGCCGAAGCCGTGCCACAAACAGTTAACGTCGCGGCATGATATTTCTGAGCCTTGTGTTTGAAACCCGCCTATTATTTTTATATTTGTTTTCAATTTATTACCCATCTCTGTACGCGATTACTACGCGAATGTTTTCCAATATATATTGAAATAACGTTGTCCTTATTCGTCTACTAACTGTATGTTTGGTGAATGAATTAAAAAAGAAAAAGCATTAAATAAATAGAAAAATTATTTCAAATTGTTTTCGATGTTATTTCTGCAGTGTATCTTGATTAATATTCAGTTGGAAGCATAGGTTTTTCGAAAAGAAACCCATAATACGTCGTTTACCACCAGATTACTGCCAACGCGTGAAATCTTCAGCAGTAACGATGTTTCTTTCCCGAGTCAGATTAATGCGAAGAAATGTCGCTGCGGCAAATCTGTCAACACGCGATGCTCTTAGTTTTCGGAATTTCAATGTTTCGAGTGTTTCTTCGATAGCTACCACCCAAAGCAATACACCAAATCTTGCTGAAGAATAAACATATCGATGAAACATAATAATTACGAATTGATATAGGAACGAAGTATAAGAATACGAGAATTTGTTACCCCTGAAAATACCGTATAGTAATTGTATGAGACTTATTGCGAAACACAGTTGTAATTTTATAATAAGTACAGCGCCATTGTATCCCCTAACTTTGTAAGAACTGGGCAGATAAACGATAAAAAAAAAAAAAAAAAAAGAAACAGTAATCGGGTTTCCAATAAGGAACGCAGAAGTAAAGCGTTGCAATACTACCCACTATGTCACACGTTGAGCTGAACTTGCAGTGCACTAAAAGCCATCTTCATTACCTCGAAAACTTTCACGGTCGTTCTCTTAGAAACGGTGAATTATCTACGGATAAATAACCGTATTTTGACTCCTACTTCACTGAGCGAAGTTTCTAGGAAATCCGGTGATCGCACTTGGCATATTCTTCTCATTAGTATCGCGCGAATGTGAGCTCTTGTATCTGAGAACGCTGAACTGTTCATGGCGATGGCGCCACGATTGCACACGTGGACACAGTCTCTGGTGGCATGACTAAATGATGATGCACACCGATCGATCACAAGCTGCTTGTGGGCTGTGAATGGTTAAAACATAAGCCACGACACTCAGTTGTTATTGACAAAGCCGACGGAAGAACTCGTTGAAAGCTTCAAATTGCAGCCAGATTTAGTGCGACACACAAACCGAGAATTTTTAATACAAGGATGCCGTCGAGACAAACCGATCTTACCTCAGTTCAAAACAGACCACAGTTAAGAATTTTACGGCCTCTGTTTCTGGCATGTCACTTTCCCTCGACGCGATTGAGTGATGTGTTTTGCGGTATTGAGCCGAGTTGTAGATTCCATTTTATACAAGATTTTTCGACGACCGACCCAGCCGTCTGCATCAGCCGCTGCGAGGTTTGCTGTATGTGTACTCGCTGTCTAGACACCAACTGTTCTTTCAATCCCCTACAAAGCGTGGCGGCCGGCTGTGAATAAAAACGGCCGTTCAGCCAAAGGCTACATGAACTACAATCAAAAGATCGTTAAAATATATAAAAAGTTGACAGTAACAAGTTATTTAAAAAAATCACATTGGTGAACGATATTTGACTTTTACATGAAAACAAGTGACAATAAGAGGATGTTGTAAAATACATACAAATGGAAAATAGTGAAGGTTTTTAAAACTCATTTGACTATTATATATTACAGTTAAAATAGTCACTGATGAATATGGATACCATGGCGTAATCGTGATGGTAGGTGATAATTGAGGGTGCGATCATGAGTGTACGGTGTGGCCCTGTAGAATCGGAGGCAGCGACTACAAGTCAGCAAGGTGTATAAAGGAGGAAGGAGAAAATGTAAGCATGGTGTGAAGTGGAACGTTGTGGTTAGCGATGGAGAGAGGGATATACCTCAGAACGAATTTCATTGTTGGAGTGGGAGTTGGTTGAAACATCAGCGGAAGAGGATGGATAAGGCATGAAGGTGCATGGACGGTGGATTGTGTATGTAGTCGCACAGCAGGGTATCTGGATTGGTTACTGAAGGGTGGGAAATTGGGTGCTCAGACTGGGTTTTGCGATTAAAGTATCGGATTCGAAGATGCTCTAGAAAGAGAAGCGTGGGAAGTGGATGAGTTGGTACAGGATGCGAGTTGGGGAAGGTGGGTGGATGCGGAACACGAGGCATAGTGCCTGTCTTTCAAGGATTTATCTGACATAGAATTTAGGCGAGGCAGAGGTCCAGGCAACGTTCGAGTAGGTTATGAAGGAACGGTGAGGGATTTATGGGCGGGGATGATGGCAGAAGAATGTAAATGTGGTTCCTGTTTTAGTAGTTTTAGACGGTTTTAGGCTTTGTGTTGGAGCGTAAGGAGATGTGCGTTCCATGTTAGTTTTCTGTCGAGAGTTAGTCCTAAATACTTTACTGTGTTAGACAGCAGGATGGGTTGATTGTAGATGGAGAGATAAAAATCTGGAAGACAGAAACGTGCGACCAAAGATGATGGCTTGCCTTCTATGTGTATTTACTTGAAGTTTCCGCATAACTCTACTAGGAGATCCAGGTAGTGCAGGAGGGAGGCAGCAGAGTGTTAAAGGGTGTGGTGAGTGGCTAGGTAAGCAGTGTCGTCAGCATATTGCAAGAGATTCGTTGGGAATGGTGGTTTGAGGATGTAAAGGAACTACTGTTTGTCTCGCACTGCTATTTACGGTAGATTTCTATTCTCGTCACTCGCTGAGCCTTTTGCTGCTCTTTCGGTTTCCAGACTCTGCACTTCTATTCTCTCAGTGTTTTGAAGCGCCAATGTGTGAGATGGCCGGCAAGGTAAACTGAGTACCAGACCCCCAGCCTTATTTTAACTAAGACCTTCGTCCCGATTTATCAGGTTTCGACCTCTCTCCCCCTCCTCCTTCTTCTTCTTCTTTTTAGAGAGAGAGAGAGAGAGACAGAGGGAGAGACAGAGGGAGAGAGAGAGAGAGAGCAAGCTATCCCAGAAACCTGTCTTGCACCACAGTACTAGTCTCGTGGATTTCATTTCATTATTAAATTCGAGATAATATTCAGCACGTACCAGGTTTTCTTGGTTGTTTAATCGTACGTGTCGCGTATTTTCCTTAAGCCGTAGGCACATGGGACAAGTTAGCTAACGTTGACGTATCGCTCTACGAGTGTCGTGACGTCACTTCCAGTTGTTTCACGTCGAGGAGCCATTTCGTCACGTGAAACACAAAAGTTTATCGATATTTCGGCAACGTGACACGTACAGTAGAAACCAGTAGGAAGGAAGAATGCTCACTGTGCCACAAGCTTGAGGCCCCCAGATATCAAGATTCAATATTGTACTAGTCTCTTTCAGTAGATGCACATATTCGGCGGGTTTATGTTATAGCTTACATCCTTAAACACCAGCGTAGTGAGAATATCTAGAAAGAGCCGTTATTGCTACGATTAGTTGTAATAAAACTACGGGAACAGCATGGTGGTGGTTATAGAATTTTGCGGTTTAGTTGATATCACGTTACGACTTGCGTATTATAAGAGTAAGGTTTGTTTAAGGCAACGGCACGTTAAAGATTCATGAAAGACTTCTTTTTGTTAGAATTTGTTATAATCAAATGTAAATTAATAATATATCGGCGATTAAAACCTATACAAGGTAAGTTAAATCAAATTCCTTATCTACTGAAGGCAAAGGCTAGCGAAGTGTGGATAAGCACAATGTTACATTGCAGCAATAGGACGGGTAAAGGGTTCGAGTTTTGTAGTATCTACTTTTTTTCTTTTTGTCACCTTCTCGTTTACCAGAAGTTTGTGGGACTTCCTTACGAAATTAATAGAAATAATTCTGTAATACTTAACGATATGCATATCTAAGTGCATTCTCTGTGAGAAGTGAGTTTTTTCGATTTGATGGACTTTTATAAGCTGACGTCATTACTTCCTTTCCTTTTTGTCTGATTACCCGTTCAGTTACTGAAGCTTTATATGTGTACCACTGACATAACATTACTAGCATGCAGACAAGGGAGGAAATCTGTTTTAATAGAGCTAACGTAGGAAAGCTATGCGCGTCCATTTTTCTTTGAACAAACTCTATTGTTTCCGAGCTAAACAACGCAGACAGCTCCGCTAGAGAGCGCAGATGGGGCAAAATCACGTTAAGCAGTTCGTTCCGGTTGTCGTTACGCTTGATATCCCGTCTCCTTCCACGTCAACGTTATCTGCCTCGTCCCGAGTGCCGACTTTTTCCTACCTCTCGTCGACTATTCTAGTAGCTAGTGTGTTCGACCTAGTACATGCAACATCCTCATGGAATGCGGAACACACCCCGTTTACGGAGACCTAGGTTCTGTTTAACATTACAAAGAAATGTTGTGGAGGTTGTTGTGAACTGGCTCCTAGACCTCAACATCACTGCGAAAAATTATTGGAATGTTCGGACTTGAAACACGTCAAATTAAGTTCTCTTTTGTAGCAATAGCAACGCTGGTGTAGTGCAGCTAATAAATGTCAGAAAGTAGATAAATTATATTACTCATTTGTTTCTTGTGGCTCCTCGTCGAAAATGTGGTTTGTAAAATAAAATGGCTAACTATGAGAATAATTTGCGTCCTAGAAAGTATGATCTACGTTTTTATCTTTCAAATAAAATTACTGCGTGGTTGAATTATATCCAACAAATTGTATATTTGCTTTATTACACATTTAATATATTTTATGCTCCCACAATGATGGAACTAAAATTTATGCGCCAACAACCACGTAACTCTCCCGCCAAGTACATATTCCAGTTTCACCTCACAACGTATCAGAAGAGACTCCTCTCAACACGCTCCAAAACATGACAGTTAAAGAAGACCAGAGATATACAAACACGCAGCACTGCGATCTTACAGAACAACGATCTTTATATCCAGAGATATGCATACATAATTATTTCCTTCGCTAATGTTGTCAAATTACTAAAAAGAGTAAATTATAGAAAAAAGAACGAGGATAGTAATTTCAAATATAATTAAAATTTTGAATTAAATCTAAAATGTAGAATCTAAGTTTGATAGTATTTACGTTGAATTCATCGTCTGAATACTTTTTTCCTCTTTGAATATAAATAAGATAGCACTTTACTATCTGATGAAAGAGAAATTCCATCAGCTGCAATCAGGCACTGAAATAAATCAATGACGACAAGTAAAAATTTTAGCCGGTTCAGAACTCGAACCCGGATTTCCCACTTACCACAAGTGGTCACCATAGCCACTACTGCTATCCGCGCCTGCTTCCCGTCCAGCCCAAATTCCCATGCCTCGCACACTACATACACGGTGTACCCTGCCCGTTATCCTCATTGCTCGAAGCCTCGCCCTTTACTTTGTCGTGTGTATTTTATTTGGTCTGGATTTGTTTGCATATACTCCTACAATGATGAGCTACCTGTCACCGCACCTGTCAGTATAATGAGCTCGTACTTCAGGCTGTTGCTTTTTTCCTGCCTGGTGTTTAATGTTTTAACCTACAGCCCATCAGCTATACACTTGGCACACGTACCAAACTACATTGCTATTTCACAATTGGTAAAAACGACATTATGTATCTACATACCTAGCGTCTGAGGCAGCGTTTGCGTTTCCACAACGGAATTGCATCCCCCAGCGACGCTCTGGAGGGTGGGACTCCAGTCTGGCGACGCGGTCTCCAAAGCCCTCGAGCGGCCGTCGTGCCGAGTAATTAACATTCTCGGCCTTCCGGTTAATTAGAAGGGCGCCGGACCACTCATTAACGGCCGCTCCTTCGAAAGCTGCAGACCGCTGCATCACTGGGCGAGCGAGAGCCGTCGCCTGGGACAAACACTGCACCGCCGCTAGGATTGCAACCATGACTGTGGACGCAGTTCAACTGCGTTTGACAGAAACGTATTGGTCTTCCCGGAACTGGGCGCTGCAGGAAACTGGCGACATGGATAAACATGAGTACTGGCGTACGGCGAAGTTTGCCTCCCATCTCTGGAGCTGTTCTAGATTGCTCAGTCAGCTACAGTGTCAGCCGTGGAAAAGCACTGCTCCCGTATGCTTTATGGATTACTGTTCTATGACCACGGCTAACTACATGAAAATTGAATACGAATAATATCTCTTGTCTTTCTCGTTGTGATGAACTAATGTAAACCTCTCGCTTTTTTCCAGTCTAGTGAGTTCACTGAAATGGCGCAACGTTCCTATGAATGTCTGTCCCATTATCCTCGCCAGAACATGATGTGAGTGTAATGTCCGAATATGTCCGAATCATGAGGTGTTGCCAGGAAAATCATGTGAGTACGAATACTTGCAGCAGACCTTGTAACATAGGTAGAGACTACAACGCAACCTGCTTGAGTCAGTGCAGTAAGATGTCACGCTCATTAAGAAATCGCTGATTTCATCTTCACTGATGGAGGTAAAAAAATGGCCAATTGGAAGTAGTACTCGCACATTTAGGGTTCCGTGTAAACTTAAATTTATATATTATAAATGTAAGTAGTTCCTCGGAATCTAGAATCTTAACCATTTTTACCAGTTTTCCATTAGATGTCAACAAGATATCTGTTCGGGAATACCAAGACCGTATCAGAGGCTCTACGGCACTTACGGCAGTTACTAGCTCGGATATACAAAAGCAAGTGAACAGGGAACTTTAGTTTCTATACGCAGATTTAATAAAATATTTTTTATTTAATTTCTAAAATATGACTACAACTTACATTTTGTTCCCATCCAGTAACGTTCGTTATTATGCTGTTGACGGATGATGGATGCAGTATTTGTCCAAATGGCATAGAGATTTTTTATGTGACATAATTACGGTTTAACAGTTTTCAGTTTCTTTCATTGTAGCCTATTTGTACGGTGAAACCTTGCTTCTTGCCGAATTTCATGCTTCTACGCCAATGGCAAGTGCCCTACTGGTTTCGATGAATGGGTTTGTGAGTTTAAAAATATGTGACATACATGGCCGAATCTTTTGACTGAATCGAGTCAGAAGCTGAAATGTTTCACAGTGCCAAATGATCACTCTAGTATGTGACACAAATTTGAGTTTTTTACGCCAATCTGCTCCAGAGAAAAGCGTTCTTAACAGTCGGACAGACACACAGACAGGGAACAAAGCGACAGTATAAGGGTTACAGACTGAGGCACGGAACACACAGAAGTGACGCATTCTATTCTCATCCGTAAGGAAATAGCCCCAAATGCCATATATAAGGATCATCAAACGTCAAGCAAGGCCGGGTTCAAAACCGAGAAAGTTCCAGCAGCCCCGAATGAACGAGCCTACAGCA
Organism: Schistocerca serialis cubense; assembly: GCF_023864345.2. Classification (NCBI taxonomy): domain Eukaryota; kingdom Metazoa; phylum Arthropoda; class Insecta; order Orthoptera; family Acrididae; genus Schistocerca; species Schistocerca serialis. Next base: position 318,863,067 of record NC_064645.1, on the reverse strand, counting down.
AATACTATGTACGAGTAAGTGAGCATTATCTTCAGCTAAGGTTGTACACTACGAATTTGCAGTGCTTATCTGTACGTACCTACGGACAAGGGTTACTGGCTTCCGTCATACATTTCCATACATGTACGTGTGAGTATGTGTCACTTTTATTGTGACGAATTCTTGAACCTAACGGTTCTATTAGAGAACAGGATCTTAAACTTCCATAGTTCGTAGGCTGTAGTGCTATATGTTATTATGTATACCGGAATCTTAACAAAGTTATCGCTCGGGGTGGTCATTTGTTCTGGTAACTGACTGGAGAATCTAGTAAGCCTCACATACAGGCAGTTCCACAAGAAAGTGTACGCCATAATTTTAAATGTAACGTCCGCAGCGATATCTCTGGAAGTGTTCTCGAATCAGTGCGCTTTTGCACAGTGTATGGATAAACAGCGTGAGTTGAATGTTTTGTTTTCTCGGGTGCAGTTTTGGCTATTACTTACAGCCAAGTCGAACGCTGAAATAATGTGCAATCAAACTGGGGATAATGATATGAAACATCGCAGCCGTCTCTGTACATCCTGCAAGCAAGACAATAGGGTGTTTACGATGTGTTGGCCTCCACTGCCTCCGAATGCAAATCCGATCGCATTGTTTGGTCGTACATTAAGGTGAAGCTTAAAGGAAAGCCAATATATATACTTTGAAGCAGCTGTCATAAAATCAGGACGATATGAAGATCGCTACCGATAGAACACGCAAAAAATCCGGTGAAAGCATACCAAAAAGGTGCCAAGCTATAATCGGTAATGGCTGCGATTAGACTGCCTATTAGGTAATTGTGAAATTAGTAATGGCATGTATTTTCATGTAAACATAATATTTATAATAGTGTCTCTTATTTCATACAGATAACGGCGTACACTTCCTTGTGGAATTGTCTGTATGTTTTACGCTTACTGAAGTTATAAATTAGTGTCTGTGCCCTTCTGCATGTGCTTTGGAAACGCGTGGAGCATCAACTAAAAGCAGACCAGTAAGCCAGTCCGGAGCCTCATTTCCTTTCACCACCTTCTATACCTCTTTAGCCCAACATCTGAGTGTTTCTGTACTGTCTCTAACCACAGACACCTGAAAACTCTCAGCTTTACCCTGTCACCGTTTCTCTCCGGTACACACCCACTTGTGTTCCAGGAAGCGGATAACTTCAAACCCCGTGTCACCTCTGACCTGGGCGTGAGCTTCTGAGTAAGTATGTTGCGGCACGTCCGGTTACGACAGAACGCATACTCATCGAAACGTGTAGCAACTTCGACGAACTCACTCGACGGGAAACACGAGAGCTTCAAAAGATGAACAATAGTTTTTGAAAAATCGTGATTTGGTACGATAGCTATACGTGATTTGTGAAAGCTACCAGTTTCGGTCAGACAAACAGACCACTCTTGGATCTTCCTGGCAGATTAAAACTGTGTGCCGGACCGAGACCTTTCGTGGGCAAGTACTCTACCATCTAGCTACCCAAGCACGACTCACGACCCGTCCTCACAGCTTCACTTCCGTCAGTACCTCGTCTTTTACCTTCTTAACTTCTTGAGTCTGGAGACTGGAGTGCTTTAAATTAGAGAATAACATTCTGAAAAAAGGAATCAGCGATTTGACTTAATAGCCATGTGCCATTGATTGAAACAACCAGTTTTGGTCGGACAAACAGATCAGTCTCAGGCATAACGAACCACATTAATTGCAGGACATGTATTTAGTCATAACGAGTTGCATGTAGAAACCTACTGTACATTAAATGCATCAAAATTATTCAGTATGAGTCTACAGCCAAGAACATATTGTGTATAGCATAGTGCAAGTTAACCTCTGTTTCTTTTTGATCATATGATTGAGCTTAGCAATCAGTAAACGGCTTTCATAAGAGACGATGAAAAAGTTCCCGTTCGAAGGTCGTACAGTTTAGAATCGATATGCCAATCAGCCAAATCACCGTGAGAAGTAAAGCAATCAACTCACAGACGCACCAGGTTAAAAATATAACGTTTGATAAGACACCGTGTGGTGCTGTGTGAAGAAGTTCGAAATTGCCTGCTGCACATCCTCGTCGGATAACAATCGTTGACCCTTCAAGGCCTTTTTTAGGGAAACGATGTGATAATGGTCTGGGGAGAGACTAGGATTACAAGGAGGGTTCTAGAGTGTCTCACTTTACTTGGCGCAACCTCTGTGTTAACGACATTTGCTAGATAGGGAAGCACGTCATCATGATGCAGCAGCAACCAACACGGAACTTGGCTCAACATTCCACAACGCTGGTTTTCAACAGACATGTTGCACCACACACACACACACATTGTTTAGACTCCGACGGATGACCGCCGCTGTTCGCCCTTTGGCGTCCACGAAAAGAACAAAAGTAGGTAGATCATCTTAGGACGCATTTAGTAATAACGTCGTCATAATTGACGTTTTCGCATTTACTGCACGGAAAGACACGAATGCCACTCTAAGCCCTTGCCTACATGTCGGAGCTTACATACCCTCATAGGAGACGCGCTAAGTTGCATATACGACGCAGCAACGCCACTTGTATGTCGAGGATGGAAACAAGCAGATATATACCATGGACTTCAGTACTTTTCCCGTCTCCGTAAACGGAGGAAGCAAGTAGATGACGTAGGTTACGTCTCACTCTCGTCCACCAAGGGTGCAATGCTGGCCGATTGTGACGATTTGTAAGGAACCTTGATCTTAAGTACAGGAACTCTACAGTCCTCGTGACACTGCCCGGCTACATCCCCTCCCCCTCTGCCCCCCCCCCAGGGCGCACGAATACACACACACACACACACACACACACACACACACACACACACACACACACACACACGGAATTACATATATCGTCATGAATCAGAATCGCCAATGCATTAAAACAATGGCCTTTGTGGCTTGAACTGCCTTTACTTCACCGTCTTCTATTTCATATAAAAATACATGCACCAGCCACATCATCACTAGTGGTGTCTGTTCTGTCAGTTGGAGTGGACCTTGCTCACATTTATTTCTCTAATAGCGCTACGGCTTCTTGATGTTTGTTTCAGCGCGGATGCACAAATATAGTCTGAAATCGTACGGAAATCACAAATTTGCGAGTAGTTGGTTAATGGACGAGGGACACTGCATTGTAGCGTGCGATAAGTTGAGAATTTGAATCTGACGGAAAGTGCGTCCAGATGGCAAAGGTGGTTAAGCAACAGTTGGTCGGACCCTCAATGTGGCACGATCGGAGTTTGTCGAGAAACGTTCTTCGTAGCGAATTCGAGTACTGGGGAATATTGATGCTGAAGATGTATATACATGTACATCACCATCGACATTCTCTATTACTTTCTGACGTATGGGGTCAACATTCACGGTAGTTATCCTTTCGTTAGTCTGCCCGAAAGTTCTGGCTGTCAAAAACTGCTGTATCTTTTCACTTACTACCTGACGCATGAGAGAGGCGAGGTCGTGATGTCCTTCCATACCTGCCACAGGGAAAACATTCGGGGTTGGATAGAATTCTTTCGTACGAATCTTTTTCTGTTGCATTTCCTAGATGAGCCAGCACAAATTGGTAAATTCCTCGGCTGTTATGACATTCTTTAACAGAGGAGCTTGATACATGCGGTTCCTTTCATTAAGTGACTTATGCCGGCTGTTCTCATATTAAGATCCACAAAGCGGCGTAGCGCCAAAAATTGCGTACGAAAGACAGTGTCATTTTCCCACGACGATGGCCCCTTTCGTTAATAGTTCTTGTCCGAAGCGCACTTTTTAGTGCTTGTCATTGTTTTCTTTTAGTTCGGCTTGATATTTGTCCCAGCAGTTGACCTTTTCTTCGTTACTCTCGAATCACTGCTGGGCTCTCTGTCTAGCCATAATTAGGAGTACACATTTACCAAGTAAATCATGTCATCCCACCTGTTGTACTGGGCGACTCCGTAGGCTCATTTCAGCAATTCCGTCGGGTCCTGACTGGCGTGTCCAGAAAACACTGATGGACGCCTGATAAGCAGCTCACACACAGCTGGTTTGGAATCCATTGGTCTCCTGAATATGCAGACCGTGGGAACGATGTACTGCTTATATTGTGGGTTTTCTCCGAGTAGGTGACAGCTTTTCGTAGCATAACTGAGCACGTACCAGTGTTCTAGGAATAGCGTTTTGAGTAGTAATCATAACGTCCTTGGTCCCGGATTCGATACCTGCCACTTCTTAAATTTTGATTAATAATCAGCATTGGCGGCCGAAGACTTCTGGTGTAAGAAGTCACCGTTATTCTGCCAACGGCCTTCTCAAAGAGGGCAGAGCAGCGGTCAGAGATTCAGGGCATTGTCTTTTCTTAGGGATGGGAAACTGACCCTAAAAGTGGACGAACTACCAACAATCAACGGCATGCAGAAGGAAACTGAAACCGCTGCATTACAGACAAGTAACGTGTATCCACAGGACATGTAGCCTCCCCCCAGGGGGTCCACAACTCTTTTGTGGACACGTGCGTAGCGAGCACGGGACCCCGAGCTAATGTGGCCCTCCTTCCTTTCCGGGCTGCATACCTTCCCTTTCCGCATTCTTCCCCATTCCCCATCTTCGCCCCCCCCCCCTCACCTCCGCCTCTTTCCTTCCCTTTCTTCCCCTCTGGGAGTATGGTTTGTGCCTACGTCCGGAGACGGACGCTCGAAACTGTTGCAAATTCCTTGCCTTCTACACTTGCAAGTCTTCGTCCTTCCTCTGTCCTTCTCTTTTCCTTCCCTCTACTCTTTGCCCTTTTCTCCGCTGCGGCGTTTGAGATCCCTCTTCTTTCCTTTCCCTTTCTCTTTTTTTTCCTCCCTGTGCGTGTCTGAAGGCCGACCCACGCATTTCCATGCGTAGCCGGTGACGGGGTAACGCGTAATTCCCCGCCCCGGGTAGACAGGTAGGACACGTACGTACCCCCTGGTAACGGCCAGGCCCAGGGAGGGGTGATTACCCGAGCTGATACCTTCCGAAAGTGCCGATTGGTCCCTCCGTCCGTTTGTCGGGAGGTGTGACCTGAGGTGTGAACAATCACCTAAGGCGGGAGTGCCCTCAGAGAGGGCCCCCACAAGGGAGGAGCGCGCCATCGGAGACGCCGGTAATCATGGGGGATTCTTCCGCAATGGTTTCCTCACCTTCCACTATGTCTGCTCACAAACGTAAGTTCACTGAGTCTCAGCCACAGACAGTTCTTCCATCGTTGCCACAGTTCCTTGTTGTTTCTCGGTCTGACGAAGGTCACAACTTCTCCACGGTCAACCCTTTCATTATTCAGAAAGGTGTCGACGCAATTGCAGGTCCTGTAAAGTCTTGTTCCAGATTACGGAATGGCACCCTGTTGTTAGAAACAGTCAGTGCCCTCCAGGCACAAAAATTGCTGTGTACCTCACTACTACACACCTTCCCTGTCTGGGTGGAACCGCACCGTACATTAAATTCCTCGTGTGGAGTCGTTTATACACGCTCCCTCGATGGATTCTCCGACAAAGTAATTCAGCACTACCTGTCTGACCAGGGCGTAACGGCTGTTCATAGGGTTATGAAAAGGGTTGACATGAACATCATTCCAACCCGCACTGTCTTCTTGACCTTTGACAAAGTTCAACTCCCATCGAAAATCAAAGCAGGCTATGAGATAATTTCCGTTCACCCTTACGTCCCAAACCCTACGCGTTGCTATTGGTGTCAGCAGTTCAATCACACCAGCCAGTCCTGTTCCAATCCGGCCAATTGTGTTACGTGTGGCAAGGATGCCCATGAGGGTGCTTGTCCACCTCCATCCCCTCGCTGCATCAACTGTTTGGGTGACCACGCTGCTTCCTCTCGAGATTGCCCCATTTTTAAGGACGAAAAGCTCATCCAGGAAGTTAGGGTGAAGGAAAAGGTGTCGACCTTTGCTGCTCGAAAATTATTCGCCAGTCGAAAGCCCACCGTGCCTCAGACAGGAAAATACAGCACTGTCCTTGCTTCTCCTCGGCCAACAAAGGAGGCGGCCACGCAGACTTGCGACCTCACCTTTAGTGCCACAGTCGTCAGATCAGCCAGCGCCAAGATCGCCCGTTCAACCTCACCACTTTCGCCTGCCCACTCTCTGGCTCACCCTTCGTCCGGTTCTGCTAAATCTCGAGCCCAAAAGTCAGACACCAAGACTTCGAAAAAAGAGCATACTCGTGAAGAGTTTTTATGTACCGCAACTTCCCAACCATCGGTTCCTCCTTCATCTAAACATCATACTTCCAAGAAGGCTACAAAGAAACCCAGTTCCTCTCCTTCTCCACCAAGGCGTGTCCCATCTACAGCACCACCTGGCGGAAATCGCCCTCGGCCGTCTTCTGTGTCGCCGAGGCGCACTGCTGGTGGCCGATCAACCGGCCGATCGCTGGTGGCAGGAGCTGCTCCTGACCAACCTATGGATCAGGATCTTCTGCCTTCGGCTGAATGCCATTCCATGCTGTCGGTCGCAAGCTCTGAGCAGTCGTTAAGTTGACAGCGACCTTGGTCACATTCCTCCATTTTCTGTTCACCCTATGTCCATTATCCACTGGAATATCCGCGGTATTCGAGCCAATCGGGATGAACTGTCGATCCTCTTAGGATCCTAATCCCGGCCATCTTTTGTCTTCAGGAAACAAAGCTGCGTCCCCATGACCGCTTTGTTCTCCCTCATTTTCAGTCCGTCCGATATGATCTCCCCTCTGTTGAAGGCACTCCAGCCCATGGTGGACTCATAATTCTTCTCCATGGAACTCTCCATTATCACCCAATCCATTTAAACACTTCCTTCCAAGCTGTGGCCGTCCGTCTTTCCCTTTCCGGATACACGTTCTCTCTTTGTACTGTATACATTCCATCGTCCACACCAATGGCACGAGCTGATCTCCTTCATCTTCTTGGTCAGCTTCCACCTCCCTATTTGCTGGTTGGGGACTTCAGTGCCCACCACCCGCTTTGGGGATCTCCACATCCTTGTCCACGTGGCTCACTATTGCTAGATGTCTTCCACCAAGCGGATCTAGTTTGCCTCAACACTGGGGTCCCTACATTTTTGTTTGCCTCCACGACAAATTTATCTCATTTGGACCTTGCGGTCGGTACTGTTCCGCTAGCTCGGCGCTTCGAATGGTTCGCCCTTGATGATACACACTCGAGTGACCACTTTCCATGTGTCCTTAGACTGCAGCCTCAACTGCCGTACATGCGCCCGTGACGCTGGAAGTTTGCCCAAGCTGATTGGACACTTTTTTCGTCTCTAGCGACATTCGATGACCGTCACTTTCCCAGCGTCGACGATGAGGTCACACATATTAGCGACGTTATTCTTACAGCTGCGGAACATTCAATACCACGCACCTCCGAATTGCCCCGACGCCCCCCAGTTCCTTGGTGAAACGAGGCATGCCGTGATGCAATACGTGTGCGGCGACGTGCTCTCCGCGTTTTCCGCCACCATCCTACTTTGGCCAACTGTCTCCGCTATAAGCAGTTCCGAGCGCGATGCCGTCGTGTCATCCGCGATAGCAAGAAGGCAAGCTGGAAATTCTTTATTAGCTCATTTAACACCTTCACTCCCTCCTCGGAAGTTTGGAGTCGGCTTCGACGGTTCTCAGGCGCGCCTAGTTTCTCCCCGGCCTCTGGGCTCACTGTCGCGCATGACACATTAGTGGACCCCGTCGCAATTTCTAACTCGTTGGGTCAGCACTTTGCTGAGATTTCGAGCTCTTCAAATTACCCGCCAGCGTTTCTCCCGAAGAAACGTGCAGCGGAAGTGGGACCTCTTGCTTTCTCCTCTCAAAATCGCGAAAGCTACAATACTGTTTTCTCCATGCGAGAACAACAACATGCACTCTCTTCTTCTCGCTCCTCCGCCCCAGGACCGGATGGTATCCACGTCCAAATGTTGCTGCATTTATCAACCCATAGTCTGCGTTACCTCCTTCGCCTTTATAATCGAATTTGGACCGACAGTACTTTTCCCAGACGATGGCGGGAAGCTATCGTCGTTCCTGTTCCGAGACCTGGAAAGGACAAACATCTCCCCTCTAGCTATCGCCCCATTTCTCTCACGAGTAATGTCGGTAAGGTTTTGGAGCGTATGGTGAATTACCGTTTAGCGTGGTGGCTGGAATCCCGCAGTCTTTTAACACCTGCCCAATGCGGATGCCGAAAGCATCGTTCTGCAGTTGACCATCTTGTTGCTCTCTCCACTTATGAACAATTTTCTCCGGAAACGCCAAACAGTAGCAATATTTTTTGATCTGGAGAGAGCATACGATACCTGTTGGAGGACAGGCATCCTCCGCACACTGTTCTCTTGGGGCTTTCGAGGTCGGCTGCCCCTTTTTCTTCGCGAATTTATGGCAGAGCGCACATTTAGGGTGCAGGTGAACACTACTCTCTCCCGTACTTTCTCCCAAGAAAACTTGGTACCCCAGGGCTCCGTGCTGAGTGTTGTACTGTTTGCCATTGCCATCAATCCAATTATGGATTGTCTCCTTCCTGATGTCTCGGGCTCCCTCTTTGTGGACGATTTTGCGATCTACTACAGCTCTCAACGGACCAGCCTTCTTGAACGACGTCTTCAAGGATGTCTCGATCGCCTCCACTCTTGGAGCATCGAAACCGGCTTCCGTTTTTCTCCCAGTAATACCGTTTGTGTTAATTTTTGGCGACGTAAGGCGTTTCTTCCGCCCTCCTTACATCTAGGTCCTGTCAACCTTCCGTTTTCAGACGTCGCTAAATTCTTGGGTCTTATGTTTGACAGAAAACTGTGCTGGTCCTCCCAGGTTTCCTATCTTTCGGCTCGCTGTCTGCGATCCCTCAACACCCTCCGTGACCTGAATCGTACCTCCTGGGAAGCGGACCGAGTGGTCCTTCTCCGCCTCTATCGCGCCTTAGTGCGCTCGAAATTGGACTATGAAAGCATAGTCTACTCCTCTGCTCGGCCGTCTATTCTTCGGCGTCTCGACTCTATCCACCACCGTGGATTACGTTTAGTGTCTGGAGCTTTTTACACCAGCCCTGTGGAAAGCCTTTATGCTGAGACTGCTGAACCTCCGCTGTCCAATCGGCGAGCAGTCCTTCTGAGTCGTTATGCTAGCCATCTGTCTTCCATGCCTGCTAATCCAGCCCATGACCTTTTTTTCGACGCCTCCTTTGATGTAGGGTATGCAGGCCGCCCCTCCTCCCTACTACCACCGGGAGTCCGCTTCCGTCATCTGCTCCATTCTCTTTGCTTCCGCTTTCCTAAAACCTTCTTGACAACTTGGGGTACAGCACCGCCTTGGCTCCGTCCCCGGATCTGCCTGCTCCGTGACCTTTGTCGATTTCCCAAGGATGGTACCCCTTCACTTGTTTATCGTCGGGCATTTGCTGCTCTATGTGCACAAATGACGGACGCCACATTTATTTACACCGACGGCTCTAAAACATCGTTAGGTGTAGGGAGTGCCTATATTGTTGGCGACACCCCAAATCACTTTCGGCTTCCCGACCGGTGTTCGGTTTATACTGCGGAGCTTTACGCTGTTCTCCAGGCTGTCCACTACATCCGCCGCCATCAGCGGATACAGTACGTTATCTGCTCAGATTCTCTCAGCTCTCTCCTCAGTCTCCAAACTCTTTATCCTGTGCACCCTCTGGTCCACCGGATTCAGGACTGTCTGCGCTTGCTCCACCTGGGGGGCGTCTCGGTGGCGTTCCTCTGGCTCCCGGGGCACGTTGGTATCTGTGGAAATGAGGCGGCCGATATTGCAGCCAGGGCTGCAGTCTCTCTTCTTCGGCCAGCTATTCAATCGATTCCCTTCGCCGATCTACGGAGCGTTTTATGTCGTCGTGCTGTTCATTTATGGCACACGCATTGGTCGACACTTACCCATAATAAATTGCGGGACGTGAAAGCTCTTCCTTGTGCTTGGACCTCTTCCTCCCGAACGCGTCGTCGGGAGGAGGTAATTTTAACTAGACTCCGGTTAGGGCACTGTCTTTTTAGCCATCGACATCTTTTAAGCGGCGATCCTCCCCCACTCTGTCCCCACTGCTCTCAGCTGTGGACGGTAAGACACCTTTTAATTGAGTGCCCCTATTTTAATCCGTTACGCTCCCGTCTCCAGCTATCGACTGATATATCGTCGATTTTAGCAGATGACACGCGCTCAGCCGACCGCGTTCTCAAGTTTATTAGTGCCAGTGAAATGACGTCAGTCATTTGAAGATTTTTTTGGGGACAACCAACCCCTTTCTGTAGTGGATTTTTAAGCCTTCCTTCTGCTTTTAGTTTCTCCAAATTTATGACTTTCGTTCCCATTGCTGCTGGTTTTCAATTTCGGTTTTTCACTGTTTCCTAAGTCACGGACCGGGCGCTAATGACCATAGCAGTTTTGCGCCCTAAAACCAAAACCAAAAAAAGACATGTAGCCTGTAATTGAAAAAATTGTCATGATGATCTCTCCATTGCCAAGAGATTCCTCGATATTCTCTCATTCCTAAAATACATCATATTTACGCAAGTGGCTGTAACACTTTCTTTATTTCACGATTGCAATTTCGGCCTTAGGCCATTATCAATTGAAGCTGAAAAATACAGAATGTTTTAAATTATTTAACAAAATCGGTGTATCTTGATATTAGGCCGATTACACAGAATGAAAAATGCATTTGCGTAAGCATGTTACTTACATGTTATGGCTATTAGGCCATGTCAACCTAAAATGAGCTGAGACATTTATATGTCGCTGTCATTACCATTAAATACATTAGTTATGCTGTTACATAGTGCGAGCACACATGTATGCATATGTCATAAAACAAGATAGTTCGTAGACACTCATGTTCGTTAGCCCATCATATGCACTAAACTGTAGCCGCAGATTACTGTTTACAGGCTAATGGTAGCTGTTTTGGCGCGTAAACGGATTACAGATTGTTTTTCTCAGTGTGGAGCTCCATTGCCGTGCAGTGACTGTACTCGGAAGCATAGTGTCTTTTATAAAGTTCTACATTATTGTGAAAATCAGGTATAAAAAGTTAATTCCCTCATTCAGATCTCTGGGAGAGGACTGCCAAGGGAGAGGTTACCATTAGAAAAAAGGTTCAATAATCAACGGAAGGATAACGTTCTACGAGTCGGGGCGTGGAATGTCAGAAGGTTTAACGTGGTAGGAAAAGTAAAAGATTTGAAAAGGGAAATGCAAAGGCTCAGTCTAGATATACTACTGCCAATGAAGTAAAACGGAAAGAAGACAGATTTCTGGTCAAATAAGTACAGGGTAATATCAACAGTAGAAGAAATGGATTAACAGAAGTAGGATTCGTTGTGAATAGGAGACTTTCGGAAAAATATCATAGCCACAATTCCGGAGACTTTTAGAGCTTATAAGTGCAAGAATTATCGCACAATCAGCTTAACAGCTCATGTGTCCATGTTGCTGACAAGAATAATATACAGAAAAATCGAAAAGAAAATAGATGACGTTCAGTTTGGCTTTAGAAAACGTAAAGGCAGCAGAGGGGCAATTATGACGTGATTGATAGTGGAAGCAAGACTAATGAAAAATCAAGGCACGTGCATAGGATTTATCGACCCGGCAAACGCGTTCGACAATGTAAAATGTTGCAAGATGTTCGAAATTCTGAGGAAAATAGGGGTAAACTATAGGGAGACGCGGGTAACATAAATATGTACAAGAGCCAAGACGGAATAACAAGAATGGAAAAGCAGAAATGAGACTAGCGAGAAACTTAAAATCAGGATTGCTGGTCACGAAGCAGATGATGATCAGGAATTTTACTACCTAGGCAGTAAAATAACCAATGACGGACGGAGCAAGGAGGATATCAAAAACAGACTAGCAATGACAGAAAGGGCGTTCCTGGCGAAGAGAACTCTACTAGCATCAAACACAGCCCTTAATTCGAGGAAGAAATTTCTGAGAATGTACGTTGGGAGTACAGCATTGTATGGTAGTGAAACATGAGCTGTTGGAAAACCAGAAGAGAAAGAAGCATTCGAGATGTGGTGTTACAGACAAACGTTTAAAATTGTGTGGACTGATAAGGTAAGGAATGAGAAGGTTCTGCGCAAAATTGGAAAGGAATATGTGGAAAACACTGATAAGGAGGACAGGATGAGAGGACATCTGGTACGACATAATGGAATGGCTTCCATGGTAATAGAGGGAGCTGTAGAGGAAGAGAGAGAGATTGGAATACATCCAACTAATAATTAAGGACATAGGTTGCAAGTGCTGCTCTTAGATGACAAGGTTGGCACAGGAGAGGAATTTGTGGATGGCCGAATCAAACAAGTCAGAAGATTGATGGAAAAAAAAAAAATTGTCGGCACGTTGGTGTAAATGTTTTCAAGCACCCGGTGCGTCCACCGGAAAGTATCACTTTATAAAAAGAATCAAATGCAAATCCGAAAGCATGGTCGTTGGTGAAGTACAGCACTTGGCACTGAAAGTACGTTTGTTACGGAGACCAACATACAGCCAGAACTCCTGGATGGAGAGTTCTACTATTTATACAAGCATCAAATATTACATAACACACTGTGCTTGTTATTAACGTTTAAAAACAATCAAAGTGACATGGATGACGCTGAGATAATTAATTTAATGTAAGACAGATGTAGCCGCAATTGTCGGGAAATACCCTAAAAATGGGAGGCAAATGGCAAATGCTGAGCATGTGACGTCATCAGATGACGTACATCATCACATTTGCTGCTGTTCGGCGTGTCGATCCTACCCTCGCTCGTAGGGGCACACATGGCACCACAAGGGTACTCTATAGTCATTCTTGCATTATGCAGTGTTGTACCGTAATGCTTGTGTTATTGAAGACTACAATGCTTCGTTTTACGATTTACTCTCGTGAGCTAAGTGTTCCAACTCACAGTAGCACTTGTACATCTATGTCCTTGATTATTTGCTGGATCTATCCCAGTCTCTCTCATCTTCTACTGTTTTTACCCTCTAAAGTTCTCCTTCGTACAGTGGAAGTTATTTCATCCTGTACCTTCTTCTTATCAATATTTTCCATTTATTCCTTACCTCGCCGATTCTACGCAGACGCTCCTCCTTACTTACCTTGTCAGTGCACCTAATTTTTAACATTATTCTGTAGCACCACAACTCAAATGCTTTTACATTTACGAAAACAGAGTAACCTAGCGGAGCTATGTTATCACTGCCCACTGTCAGCACCAGTAGGATCGACAATCGCAACCACTGCACACGTGGGGAGGTAGTTCTGGTGACACCAGATGTTCAACATTTGTAATCCACTTTTGGGGTATTTCCCGACATTTGCGGCCCCGCATGTCTGATATTAAATTACTTGTCTCAGCGTCATCTACGTCGTTTTGGGGGTTTCTAAACATTAGTAAGACGCAACATGTATACAAACATTACAAACGCGAGACGTTTCGACCATATTCCAGGAACAATAAATGTTGTCGGTCGGGTTTGATTTGGCAACCCGCTGAATGCTAGCCAACAACGCTAACGCTACTCCACAACACACACTGGACAACTCACGGTAACATGTGTATTTGTGAATACGAAATGTGTATGATTAATACATCATTCAAGGCGATTGAGCCGTGGTGGAAATTGCTGTTTTGAAGAGCGCGCCGCAGCGCGTAGTGTGAAGCACTCGCCCTCCGTTTCTGGCGGTGGCGCCGCTGTGGCAATCGCAGCTTTGGTGTCTCCCTCTGGTGGGAAAGGGGAAAGTTTACCTGTTCACGTACATTTGAGCGGCGCTATGAGCTCGCCAATCGGTCAGTCTGGGTCAGTCTCTCGTCCCCAGCTTGCTAGTCTGTCTCTCGTCCGCATTTGTTAGGCAGTGTCTGTCGTTCGGATCAACCTTCGAAGCCGTCAAAATGAGTCTTTCCACTCCGCCAGTAAGAGAACTCAGCGAGTGGTCGCCCGGTCGGGGCTTAGTTCCTGCATCGGAGTCTGCGTGTTAGGCCACCAGTCTGCTCTAGTTTGCTCAGGCAATGTTCATTGGTGGTTGGATCGATCGGTTGGTCGGTCGCGCACTGAGACACAAGATGACTTGTCCGTCTTGAGCGTCGCCGCATGTGAGGTCGCCAAGTGAGTCCAGTGGGCCGCGGCGCCTAGCGAGGGGTAGTGACTTCGCGGTCGACAAGAGAGTAACAGGAGTCAACCAGCGACATCAGTCCGGCATGTTAGAGTTGCGACGCCGTGAGACGGGAGATCGGCGCGCCTTCCTGGGTCCGTTAAAGCGGCTGGCGGCTGGCGGTTCGGGAGAGCGATTTCGGCGTGCTTCGCCACGTCTTCTCGAGACATCGCAGTTCATTGGAAGTTAAGGGATTGGTGATATCTTGTTTGATTTATTCTCATTAAAGTCTACTTTTTTTCTTGGTGAGGTCACCAGCCGTTTTGCTTTGGGGTCGTCCCACCATTCTTCACCGTTTGACCACCCGCGGGAAGGAGGTTGATTATAAATTGTGTGGTCCGTTTTTCCCTTGTGGAGTAGGGGCGGGTTAGAGCACCCTGCCATTAGGGTTGTTCGGTAATCTCCCAATGACTCTACCATACGTTAGTAGCTGCCTCTGTCATGTTTGTCGGATTTGGTGTGTTAACGAATTTATTGCTTTAAGTGTGACGGCCTAATACCTGAAATATGTTTTGATCTTTGGAAACTTTGATATTATTGCCTATGATCTTGAGAGGCGGTATCTGTGTACTGTACAGCATCTTAACTATTGTTTGGCCAACCTTGTACAATTTTATATAAGATTGCATTTCGTGGGCTTTTATTAAATGATCATTTTAGTGTATAAAGTTCTCACCGTTTCACTGTAAGACTTTCCTTAGAAGTTAAAAGCAAGTTGCACCTTCGGTTGCGAGGTTAATATTTTAATTGTGTTTTGTACCATTTCCATCCCTCTTACAGGGAGGCCATAATTTGTGTGCTTGTGTAAATTGTTAAAAGTCTTAGTTTAAAGTTATCTGGTGTGTTGCAGATTTGCAACTGTGTAATCTTTCAGAGGCTGTTGTGAGCGGTCGTAACTATGGCCGTGTCAAAAGGGAGCGGCAAGGTTTTCTGCCCGAAAGCTCATACAGTCAAAACTTGTTTCTTTCTCCCTCTGAATAAATTGTAACTTTGGTATTTAGAGGGTACTTTCTGATTATAATTTTAAATATGTGTCTTTTAAAAAATGCTTTTAGGGATTATTAAAGTGAATAAAATTCCCATTTCTTAAAAGGAATTTTGTTATGGTTTCATCAGTTACTCCCTGGCAACTACTTCAATGCTTACATAGTGTGATTAAATGTGTTAATGTTCTTGATGAAACGCTAGTAAATAAAATAAATTCTTAAGAATATTCTTTGCATATAAATCACGGTTCAGCAATGTGGCTATTTCTATTAGAAGTCGACAAGGTAAAGCCGATGGCCAAACTCTCACAGTAACAGGCAAGCGGAAACAAACACAAATTCACATACAAGAGCTGAGAACATTTTGAAGTACAACGAAATATTGCTCTATTGCAATGTCGGGTCCAGGCGAATGGAGCTGATCCACAACATGAAACTTGTGTTCTTAGAGTGCGTTTATGCTGCCACAAATTAAACCCACTGTGTCTTAAGAGTCCGCCTGACCTGCACAACCGCTCGTCGCCCCACTGCCTGCAAAACCCCGTGATATGAAGCTGTTTTGTGTTTCGCGCTGCGACCATCGCCGTATGTCTTGACACTTGAGCCGTCGGTAGCTACCCCAGTCACTCCAGCAGTGCCGTGTTTGACCGTGCCAGCACTCTCCTATCTGTGGGAACAGCTGCACTGTAATCTCGCCCAATAGGCAGCGAGCAGCGAGGATGCAACGCTGCCGGCCAGCAGCTTGGTGCGACTTGCCGGTAGCGAGGATGCAGCATAAAACGTACCCTTACAAGCAGCACGTTTATACTCGCCGATAGATCTCGGAGAAACGTCGATACGGAGTGGTTACCGGTTCCCGGATTGGCCATTACTGCCACAGAGCACAGCCTGACCGTCCGGACTGGGGACTCATTGATCGCAGCTGCGGTAGGAGCGCCGACACAGCGGTAACGTGTTCTTCGGCACGTCGTTTGGCAGCTGTGGGTTCCGCCCCCGCTATCCGGACAGCGCGGCAGCCACTTGCCCGCCACGGGCGCTGCCCGGCGTCACGCGAGCTGCGGCGGCTGCACGCAAGCCGGCTGGCTGCCTACAGCACGCCCAGCCAGCCCACGGCTCACCACCACCCACCCGACTGGCCCGCCCTAGCCGATTTATTTCCTAGCGCAACACAAAGAACACAAGTTTGTAGGCGTGTTTCTGCATCTGAAAAATTATTCAGACTTCGCACCAGTCGCATAAAAGCGGTGCTAGGGGCGGCAGTATGAGCGTACAAATCATGCTTAGATTAAATGCACGCTGTAACCGTCGTGCGCGTTAGTTACCTCTGAGATTGAACGTGGTGAGCTGACGTTAGTAGAGAATGCCTTCAAGCTGACAAAGACGCCATCATCAGCACCTCACTCACTCAGTTTAGTTGGTTGTTTGATTTGGGGGAGGAGACCAAGCTGCGAGCAGTCCCAATAGGATTGGGGAAGGTTGGTTGGTTGGTTGGTTGGTTGGTTGGTTGGTTCTGGGGAAGGAGACCAAACAGCGAGGTCATCGGACCCATCGGGTTGGGGAAGGACGGAGAAGGAAGCCGGCCGTGCCCTTTCTAAGGAACCATCCCGGAATTTGCCTGAAGCGATTTAGGGAAATCACGGTAAACTTAAACCAGGATGTCCAGACGCGGGTTTGAACCGTCGTCCTCCCGAATGCGACTCCAGTGTGCTGTGACCACTCCGCCACCTCGTTCGGTCTCACTGATTTTGAACGAGGTGGGATATTGCAGAAACACTGTATATGACTGCTGACAGCGGTGGTCAAGAACATCTAAGGTCACACGACCACCGTGCTCCAGACGGTCATGTGGCACTATCGAACTTATAATCTGAGGTCGTCAGTCCCCTAGAACGTAGAACTACTTAAACCTAACTAACCTAAGGACATCACACACATCCGTGCCGGAGGAAGCATTCGAAGCTGTGACCGTAGCGGTAGCGCGGTTCCAGACCGAAACGCCTACAACCGCTTGGCCACAGAGGCCAGCACCAAGAGGGAAGACCATCGTGTTGGGCAAATAACTCTGTCGCATCATACTGCATCTGCAGCAGCGATTTGAGCAGCAGTTAGCACCACAGCGACACAACGAACTGTTACAAATCGGATCCTTCAAGAACGGCTCTGAGTCAGACGCCCTGTTGCGTGATTAGCACTGACGCCAAGCGAGAGGTCATGGGAGCCCGAGTGGAGGTCTGTTGTCTTTTTGTGAAGCCAGTTCTGCTTTGGTGCCAGTAACGGCAGTGTGTTGGTTAGATGGCGGCCAGTCGAGGGCCTGCAAACATGTCGGCGTGCTAGACAAATTGGACCTGCACCTGGAGTTATGGCCTGGGGAGCGAATTCGTATGACAGCAGAAGCACACACTCGGGTATCAAAGGCAACCTGACTGCAAAACTTTACGCCAATCTTGTGATTCGATTTGTTGTGCTGACTCATGAACTGCATTGTAGGGGGACAGGTTAACGGTCGCCCATATACCGCTGTTGTATCCTACAATGCTCTAAAGAGTGTTGACATATTGCATAGGCCTGCTCGATCACCAGATCTGTCTCCAGCCGAGCACGTGAGACATCATCGGTTGACAACTCCAGCGTCATCGACAACCAGCATTAATTGTTGCTGTATTGACCGATCAGATGCAAGAGGCATGATTCTCCATCCCACAAATTGACACTCGGCACTTGAGCAACACAAGGCACGCACGTTTGCTTGCTTGCGTTTATTACTCTGGAGGATTCACTGGTTATTAATCGTATCAGCATTTCACATTTGCAATGGTTTATCTCTTGCTTACATCAACCAGTGACTTTGTGATGTTAATCATTTAAGTAAGTTACCTAGACGAATGTATTCATCGAAGTTCTACAGTAATAATATCTTGGTGTCGCGATTTTTCTCCTTGAGTGCATAATTATTAAACTTAGGTGTTTCATCTAATTTCGAATAATTACTTATTCAATGTGATTGCAATTCCGACCATTACTAATCCCTAACAAGTGTTGGAATCAAACCACAAAAGGGTAGACAGCGAGGTCTGGGAGTGCAAGGGGTGAACCCAAATAAATATTTAGCCCAAGAAACATACTTTTATTTGAGGCGAGTGCTACACGGGAAACCATAGAAGCTACACAATACAATTTCCGCAAGGGTTTAATCACCTTTACACACACATATACATCATGTGTTCCAGCAGCATCAGCAGCACGATAAATTTAAAAAAGTACCGTAGGCTACAGTATAGTGACATAAGTCAGCGTAGACTACGATAATTTTAAAGAGCTTTGGTCAGTTCAGGTCGCACCCACGTTAGCTGTATGTTAGGTGTGTTGCATATCTATCGGGCGCTACCTCATTACGATCGCTTTCTCTACGTGTGAGATTCCCCTGAAAAGCGGAAGCTGTGAGCCGTCTACTAACTGAATGAGAATGTATAAAGGGCTGCGTAATCTACGGAATCTTTTAGGTCCACGTAATTACCCTCCTGTCAAAAGTGAACAGTATTTATAGCATAATTGAAATTTCCAGCGCTTAGTTTAGGTTTTATTCGAAAAGTGTTGATTTGTAACGTGAAACAGAGGGCTGCTGTAATAAAAATGAAGTAAACAACATATTTATCATATAGCACTACAAAACGCAATTTTCTCAACAAAGAGCTAAAAATAGACTACATAAGAAAAATGCATCAGACATCGCTTCAATACTTCGTCGAACTTACATAAAACATACTCCTGATATGCCGGCCGCTGTGGCCGAGCGGTTCTAGGTACTTCAGTCCGGAACCACGCGGTTGCTACGGTCGCAGGTTCGAATCCTGCCTCGGGCATGAGTGAGTGTGATGTCCTTAGGTTAGTTAGGTTTAAGTAGTTCTAAGTCTAGGGGAGTGATGACCTCAGATGTTAAGGCCCATAGTGCTTGGAGCCATTTGAACGTACCATTGTGCAATCAGAGTTCCAGAGTACCAAGCTAAAAATTAACTAAACTCCACTCGAACAGGCCGTGAGGGCAAAACGGTAACAACTGTCCGTCTTGTCATCCTCAGCCCACAAGCGTCACCGGATGTGGATATGGAGGGGATGTGGTCAGTACACCGCTCTCCCGGCCGTATGTCAGTTGCCGAGACCGGAGCCGCTACTTCCTAATGAAGTAGCTCCTTAGCTTGCCTCACTAGGGCTGAGTACACCCCGCTTGCCAATAGCGCTCGGGAGACCGGATATCACCCATCCAAGTGCTAGCCCAGCCCGACAGCTCTTAACTTCGACAATCTGACGGGAACCGGTGTTACACTCCGGCAAGGCCGTTAGGCAGAGTACCAAGCTGGACCTGGACAAATACCCGACGGCCCCCAAGCGTGATGCCAAGAGCCGCTGAGCCCCTGCAAAAAATGAAAGAAGGGTGTCTCTCCCCAGTTCGCCGCCGTATTCACCGACGTTGGCCATCTAGGGTAGTGCAGAACCATAATTCACCTGGCAACACTGTGCTACGCCATCCATCAGCAGTCCATACTTCCCGGTGAAGGCACCCCTCTAAACGTAGCAGTTTGCATTGTGGTGTTAAAGGCAGTCTACATGTGGTATGGTAATTCACTTGTCCGGTTGCTGTGTGATGGTGCAGTCCATTTCTTTGTAAGCTCCCAACCATATGTTTCTGTATGGAATTTAGCCCAGAATTACCTCCCATTCTATAAAAAGTCTACGTATTAACAAAACTACATACATGAAAATTTCGGCTCACCTCGGTTCCGAGAGTTCCGGAACATGTACACAAAATTAGAATAGAAATCAACTTAAACATCATTTTCGCCCTTTTTATTGCTCATGAAAACCACACATTGCATGTTGTACCACCATACAGTGAGACCTTCAGAGGTGGTGGTTCAGATTGCTATACACACCGGTACCTCTAATATCCAGTAGCACGTCCTCTGGCATTCAGAAGATGTGCACGATGGGGGCGCGAATTGTTGTCCATGAAGACGAATGCCTCGCCAATATTCTGCCGATATGGTTGCACTATCGGTCGGAGGATGGCATTCGCGTACCGTATAGCCGTACGCTACGTACCGTTATCGGACCCCACATAATGCCAGCCCAATTCATCAGGACACCTCCACCTTGATGCAATCGCTGGACATTGTATCTAAGGCGTTCAGACTGACCGAGTTGCCTCCAAACACGTCTCCGACGAAATGAACTGGCTGAAGGCATGTGCTCCTCATCGGTGAAGAGAACGTGATGCCCATCCTGAGCGGTCCATTCGGCATTTTGTTGGGCCCATCTGTAACGCGCTGCATGGTGCTGTGGTTTCAAAGATGGACCTCGCCATGGACGTCTGCTAACCCTTTGACTAAACAGAACCTAGTTTGAAATGAACTGTAACCGGTCCGAATACAACTTGTCCTTGGATCAAAAGCGCGACTGAAACAATTATAAGGCTCCAATTTAAATTTCCACTTACCTCGCATCGCGACAATATTGTTTCCGATTTCACGAAAGCACAGTTGCAGACAGCAATCAGGCAGCGGCTACGCTAAATTTCCATTTCTAAATAAAATTTCCAAGCAATACTCAAGCTGTTGCATGCTATATAGTGTCATGTGATAAAGCCTAATGATCTTCACATATAGCCGGCCGTGGTGGCCGTGCGGTTCTAGGCGCTCAGTCCGGAACCGCGCGACTGCTACGGTCGCAGGTTCAAACCCCGCCACGGGCATGGATGTGTGTGATGTCCTTAGGTTAGTTAGGTTTAAGTAGTTCTAAGTTTTAGGGGACTGATGACCTCAGATGTTAAGTCCCATAGTGCTCAGAGCCATTTTCTTTACATATAAAATTAGTCTGAACAAAACTATGTTTAACTAAACGAAAAATGACTAGAAAGGAGTTCAGTGTTAACAGCGAATTCTATAAAAAGCAAACAGCTTAATCAGTTGATCTCTTAATGCATGACTCAAGAAAGTGGGGTGGTCTTTCTCTCAGCTCTAGACAAATTAACTACCTGACAATAATTATTCCAACAAATGAACTGCATAGTGGTGCAGTCTTACCTCAAAGTTCTTCTTTTGAAAAAATAGTATCCTCTCAACTTTCAATATATACATGATGTTCATCCTTTCCGTCCTTAACAATAAAACTTTCTTCATCTAACAGCTGCAGTCACAAGTAAAGACAACACTACTGAAAACGTCCATCGCCTACCACACTTCGACTAAGAATGTATCAGGCTGCGCAGAAGCAAAGGCTATGCCACAACAAGGGTAAAAATTGTTTAGCAGTAACGTAACTTGCTCTCTCTCTCTCTCTCTCTCTCTCTCTCTCTCTCTCTCTCTCTCTCCCTCTCTCTCTCTCTCTGATGTGCACATCTATAACTTAAAAAAAATCAAGGTGACATGCACGCCTAACAACATTTTCTCGGATGGTGGGAGCAGATGTGAAGAGGCTACGCTGTGCTTAGTGGAAAATTTGGCGACCCCCCTTGTGATGGACAGACGCGGTCGACCGGAAACTTGACGAGTATGCCTGCCTTAACGTACCTTGCAGACCAACATAGGGCCACTGTCACATTCCAATGCCCAACAAATTTATATACTGCACAATTCAACCACTCGGCCAAATGGATACTCACAATTAGGGCTGTTGACGAAATATCGATAGAACGATAATATTAGCAAACATATGTATTTACTGCTCCCGAATTATCGATATCAGAATGGTTGTATCGAAGGCCGATATTTTTATTTTATAATACATTCTTTTCACAATTTTCGGTAAATATTTTCTTTTGAAACTGTAGTAGAACATAATTTTACTTTCACTGTGTGAAGGAGTCTTACTATTTTCTGAGCTTTCATCACCTCCAATTTTTCACTTTGACTGCGTGAAGCACGTATATGTGGCACAAAAGAAGAAAAATTGCGATTGCACTGGAGGGTGGTGTTGCGAATGGATTAACAAGATTTCTGACGCAAAAAAATAACACACCATTAACTTTAAAAGAAATTTTTAATGCAACTACTGCACTATTTCTCCACATCGGCTTTCTTCAAATACAATTCCTGAAAACGATGAACATAAATCTAAATGAGAAGATTCGTCTTCCGGGGGGGGGGGGGGGGGGGGCGGGGTGGGCGAGATGTGTGAGGGAAAATGCTGACGTAATCGGCCCCGGACAGAAATTAGCTTCACCCGGCGGTTCTGACACAACTGCTAGATCACTGGCGTTGGAGGAAAAAAAAATTGACATACAGTGTTTCGGACAAATCCGGTAAGTGAAGGAACCGAACTATCGACACATTGGACACCGTTTATTGCACCACTTACCCACTGACCATTATTAGCGAAGTGCTTACAGCCAAGCGTGAACGTCCAACGTTTTCCTTTCAGTTCTTGCTCTATGACGGATAGCCACGTTGCTAGCTTATGGATGTACAGAATATCTAATAATAAATCAATACTTAAATATATTGCTCCAAAACTTGCACTATGTTTAGAATGTGTAGTCGATATTTTTAAAGCCAGGTAAGTCGGTACTTTCTCCGTTGATATATCGATGCCTTATTCGATATATCGGATGTCTGAAGTGAAATTATTTTTAAATATCGATATACCAGATTCCCGATATTTTTAAAAACACACAGTGTGACCCTTTCAAACTGCCAAATGCTGGTGACGCTGTTTCATACTACGTAGTACGCGGCATGTACGAATCTTTCACTGCGATCGATCGACATCTGACACAGTTCACACCACGTAAATATTCTGTCGGGCCTGACAAAAACGCTAAATATGAACAACACTAATGCTTCCGGTTGCCATTGTAAATGTCGCAGAGAATTGCAAGTGTAATGATTTACATACCCCTCGATTGTACATACGTGTACGACGTCACGTTGACATCCGACCACGTCTTCGAGGTTTTCCACTATTTTCGTTAGGGAATGTATTTTACAACCTCATGTTGTGATAAGTTGGTGGTAAATCGAAAGTGGAAACGACAGCGTTTGTATGACCTGAGGCCAAAATATACAACAAAACAATGTACAATATGGTAACATTGTTCTGCTAAGGCAGTATGCCCCATCTCTATAAACAGGCTATAAAGCTACTATATGTAATGGTAAGGCAAACATAACATTAAAATCATATTTTAATTTAAAAATTAAATTTCTCTGATTCTGTACCTGTTCGTATCCAGGAAACTTATGGCGGTACTCTGATACCGTCTAAGGCACATAGAACTTCTGTTTATCGGTTGCTGTATATGATTTGCTTAAAGGAAGTCCCTCTAACTAAAAGCTCACCTTCAGAGGATGTAATTTTTCCAAGTAGAGAAGTAATTAGCATACTTCATAAAAATATGAGATGTTAGAGATAAAGTTAGTGAATAGCTAATAGATGTTGACACAGAAATTATTGGTATATCAGAACACCACTCAAATAACTTGATAATTCAGAGGCTTCCTTTATCAGGCTACAGAGCAGCTGGCAGTTTCTCAGGGAGTTCCTTGCGGGTTGGGGGAGTGGCTGTATACGTAAAAAAACAGTGTTCCATTTGAGTCCATAGACGTATCACGACACTGCACTGAACAGATATTTGGAAGTTGTGCAGGGGCAGTTGAATTTAGTGAAACTAAACTTCTAATTGTTGTTGTTTATAGGTCTCCTAACTTCGACTTCACAGCATTTCTGCTCAAGCTAGAGAGGGTTCTCGATTCACTTTGTAGGAAGTACCAGAAAGTAGTTATATGTGGTGACTTCAATATTAATTTTGTATAATATTGTGCAAGAAAAATGATGTTACATCTCCTAAATTCACATGATATGATGCAGACTGTGTTTTTTCCAACTAGGGTGCAAGGGAACAGTAGCACAGCCATTGACAATATTTTTATTCAATCTTCATTACTAGATGGACATTCTGTTAGTAAAAGTGTGAATGGCCTTTCAGACCATGATGCACAAATTTTAACACTAAAAGGCCTTTGTACTCAAACCAATGTCATATGTAACCACCAACTATGTAGGAAAGTTAATCCAATAGCAATAGTTTTTTAAAACTTGTCAAGGAACAAGAACGGCAGGATGTTTATAGTGCCGATAATATAGATGATAAATACAATGCTTTCCATAACACATTTCTCATCCTCTTTGAGAGTTCCTTTCCATTAGAACATTCTAAACGGGGTACTAGCAGTAATGGGCAGTGCGGGTGGCTGACTAGTGGGATAAGGATATCATGTAGAACAAAGCAGGAATTATATCAAAATGTTAGAAGTAGTCACAATCAAGCTACAGTAGCCCATTGCAAACAGTATTGTAAGGTGCTTAAAAATGTTATTAGCAAGGCAAAAAGTATGTGCTATGCAAATAGAATAGAATAGGATAAAATTAAAGCCATATGGTCAGTTGTGAAGGAAGTGTCTGGTCAGCAGCACAAGGTCGACGATATAAAACTATTTCTGATACTGATAAATCAGATATACGTAATGTATTTAAGAACCATTTTTTGAGCATTGCTGGTGAATTAAATAAAAATTTAGCTTCTACAGGTAATCATGTAACTTACTTGGCAAATGCCTTTCCAAGATTGATGTCTGAAATACTCCTCTGATACAGACAAGAGCGAGATTGAGTCAATAATTAAATCACTGAAGACTAAGGACTCTCATGGTTATGATGGAGTTTCTAGCAGACTATTAAAGTACGGTGCTGCACATGTTAGCCCTGTATTTAGCCATATTTGTAACTTTTCCTTTAGGAATGGTCAGTTTCCAGAGCGATTAAAGTACTTAGTAGTAAAGCCACTTTATAAAAAGGGAGAAAGGGATAATGTAGATAATTTGAGACCTATTTCTACGCCATCAGTGTT
The DNA here is from genome assembly GCF_023864345.2 of Schistocerca serialis cubense. Classification (NCBI taxonomy): domain Eukaryota; kingdom Metazoa; phylum Arthropoda; class Insecta; order Orthoptera; family Acrididae; genus Schistocerca; species Schistocerca serialis. The sequence continues at coordinate 318,837,993 of NC_064645.1, read as the reverse complement.
AGCAAAAGTTACTGAAAAGGCTGTGTATGTAAGGATAATTGATCATTTTATATCATACGATTTGCTATCAAATGTAGAGTTCGGCTTTAGAAGTCGTTTAACAACTGAAAATGCTATATTTACTTTTCTCTGTGAGATACTTGATGGGCCAAACAAGAGGTTTCGAACGGTAGGCATATTGCTTGATTTAACCAAGGCCGTTGATTGTGTTGTTCACAAAATATTGCTCCAGAAGCTGGACCATTTCGTAATTAGTGGAGTAGCTCACAATTGGTTCACCTCTTACTTTAGCAACAGGCAGCAAAAGGTCATTATTCACGATGTTGATAACGGCTGTGATGTGGGATCTGAGTTGGGTACTGTCAAGGGGGGGGGGGGGGGGGCAGGGATCAGTGTTGGGATCGCTCCTGTTCCTTATTTACATAAATGATATGCCCTCTAGTATGACGGGTGGCTCTCAAATATTTGTTTGCTGATGACACCAGCTTGGTAGCAAAGGATGTTCTGTGCAACATTGGCTCGGTTTCAAATAGTGCAGTACATGACCTCAGTTCATTGCTTGTAGAAAATGAACTAGCGTTAAATCACTGTAAGACTCAGTTCTTACAGTTTATAACACATAATTCAACAAAACCTGAGATTTTAATTTCACAGAACGGGCATACGATTAGTGAAACTGAACAGTCCAAATTTCTAGGTGTTCAGATAGATAGTAAGCTGCCGTGGAAAGCCCAGGTTGAGGATCTTGTTCAAAGACTTAATACTGCCATTTTTACTATTCGAACGGTATCACAAGTGAGTGATACTCTGACACGAAAATTAGTCTAATTTGATTATTTTCATTCGGTTATGTCGTATGGTATTATATTTTGGGATAACTCTTCCCATTCTGCAAGGATATTTTTGGCTTAGAATCGGGCGGTTCGGGCAATAAGTGGTGTGAGTTCACGAACCTCTTGTCGACATCTGTTCACGAGTCTGGGTATTTTGACATTGGCCTCTCAATATGTATATTCCTTATTGTCGTTTCTTGTTGCCAATATTAATTTATTCCCAAGAATAAGCAGCTTTCGCTCTGTTAATACTCGGCAGAAATCAAACCAGCATTTGGATCGGACTTCAACTCTTGTGCAAAAAGTGTGCAGTACACTGCTGCATCCATTTTCAATAAGCTGCCACTCGAATTCAAAAATCTTAGCGGTAATCCACGCGCTTTCAAATCGAAACTGAAGAGTTTCCTCATGGGTCACTCCTTCTATTCTGTCGAGTAGTTCCTTGAAAAATTCAGATGATTCTCATTGTATTGCTGATAGCGTTTGCTTAAACTTACGGACTGATTTTCTTTCAGGTTCATGAACATTTATTTTTATACGTTATTACTTTTTATGTTGTAAGTTCATGTACTGACACGTTCCATGACCTTGGAGATTTGGTCCTACGGAACTTAACGTGTAAATAAATAAAAATTTATTGTACTCTCGGCCAGTTGTGATTGCTTTCCGTTCTGCTTACAGCTGTGAAGGACTGATCAGTTATGTTAGAAAAAGTTGATGTTGATTAGTTCTGGGAAACATACAGGCAGTATAAATATTTGTGCAGTAATAACATTATGATGTATTAGCAGTATAAATGAAATGCCTTCAGCATAATGTGATTATTTATCGTCTTCACCAAAAGTGTTGCTCACTTATTAAAATTGTCGCTTCGCCATAGTCCATGGTTGATGTGTCATTTAGGATGTGGACAAATGTACGCAAAACAGCAATATTACCAATTGTCCCAGTTTCTTTTTGAATAATTCACTAATCTTTGGCACAGAAGTAGAAATAAATTATGCTCATTTACTTCATTTTTTCATTAAAGTCAAGTAGAGTAAAGAAAAATCTTACTAGTGACGTTGAGTGAATCTACAGAAACAACTATGAACTTTTGTCGCTTCACGACAGGCGACGCCATCATTTACCAAACATGAGGTGCTTTTTGCAACGGGAAATCAAAACCTAAGGTAGTTCAGTGTCTCGTCCACGTATTAAATACATGCGCTGTGGCTTAGTTGGCGTTTGAGCCATAAGTGACTAAGTAAGAAGTGCAGTTAATGTGAAAAGTGATTAGGAAAAAGATCCATTCGAACATCCACTATAAGTTTCGGAACAATACGATTACCTTAACAATAATCCAAACAGTTTTGGATCACTGTTATAGATTACAAAATGTAATTACTTAGTCACTAAAAACCTCTTAAGAAATCACCTAATTTTGTTTACAGTTGTGATATTAGCTATTTACTACGCATAACTAATGAGCATTCTTTACATGAATATAACTAGCTCATTCGAGTGTAAAGGGGTGGGACGACACTCGAAAGTTAAAATATCGTTCTAAATTCACTACAGGTATCAAATGCAAATAGAGCATTGTTATAGCTGGTGACAGAGTTAACAAACGGAAGAGTTACGCTACGACACATTTTACATGCGCATATTCCTCTTGTATGACAATACAGACTGCATTATGTATAAATACGACTGAGATTAAGAATGACGCTACACAGTGTTCCACAAATATAATAAAACTGTGAACGGAGAACTTCACCGCCGAGTTAATTGTACTTCACTGTCGTCCAATTAGGCGGTTTCACCTTACCTATTAAAGAAGGAGATGTATTTTAGCTATACGAAACAAATAGGTTACAATTTGAGGTTAATGATTCAGCAAACAGTGACGGGATAATTGATATTACATCAACCGAGACACAGGAATCCTCCCCATTGACCACACAAACTATCCACATAGAAAAATAGTGAAAATTGCTGTTGTGATCATCTAGGAACAACTTAAATGAGCAGTAATATCATCTTCACTTACAGAAAAACTTTTTGTTTTAGGTAGAAGTGAAGTAGATACCATCAGTTGTTTGTCTGGCCAAATATTCACTCTGTATAATAGTACTTGAGGTAAGTTTTGGAAGAATTCGAGAATGATGCCCGCTTAGGTCTAAGAAAGGCTTCACGACCTCAGGCCTGTGAAACAGACTTAAATGTGCACAGTAAAAGTTTACTTTATTCTCAGTCTTGCTGGTTATTCATAAACGCTGTAGATTGTTTCCACGAGTGATAGTAATGAGTTATAGCTTACGTTTTGTGTACCATTGACGAAGACGGCACAGGCAAACTGAAACGGGTAGTGAGTGAACAATCGAGGCGTTTGGTTTCAGTGATCAATGGAATCTGCGATATGGTGACGGTGATTTAAAAAAGTTATCTCCTAAACATAGTCTCCTCTTTGTAATTTACTGACATTCCTCCTCTTTTATTGTAATTTCTGTTTGTGCACGACTGATTTCACGGAGTGACAGAAGTACTCACAACCCGACCGTTCTTCTAACTTACATTTTTAGGGATAAATAGTTATACATGAAGTATAACTTCTTTCTGCAAGTATGACTTATAAATATTAAATATACAGTGTCTCCCAGAAGGAATGATCAATATTTAGCGTTATGACTGGAACGATCATTCGAAGAAAAAAAATTCTAGTGAACACGGGCTCTAAAATGCATACTTTAAGAGCTATTAGCATTACCTCGTCTTAGATACCATGTAAGAAATCTCTTCTACTGCAAGCTCTTCGATTTCTATATTTTTGGCGGAGGTTCTTTAGTCACCAGTTTTCTGACTGGTTTATCGCGCCGTGCCAGCATGTGTGATATTTGTGATATTTGTACATTAAAATGTTATCTGCAAAAGCTATATAGCACAAAAATTACATTTGCAGCTTTTTTACGTGACTAGTTTTCTAATTTGACGTCATGAAGCCCGTCACTAGTTCCTCCCACCTATGCCAAAACTCTTCATCCCAGAATAGCACTTGCAAACTACGTCTTGTTATTTGCTGGATGTATGATGTCTTCCCCTATAGTTTTATTATCTACAGCTCCCTCTAGCATCACGACTGTTAGTTCCTGTTCTCTTAACCCATGTCCTATCAGCCTGTCCCTTTCTTTTATCAGTGTTTTCCACATGTTGCTCTGCCGTTTCCGCGGAGAACCTCCTTATTTCTTACCAGCGCACCTAATTTTCAGCCTTCTCCAACACCACAGCTCAAAGGCTTCGATTTTCCATTGTTCCAGTTTTCTCTGTGTGTATGGTTCACTACCACACAAAGCAGTGTTCCAAACGAATATTCTCAAAGATTTCTTCGTCAAATTACGACTTATGTTTGATACTAATGAACACTTGACCGGTGGTAGTCTTTATTTTGCTTCCAAGGTAAACTTCGTCCACTTCGTAATCACCAGTTTTCATTTTAAGCTTCTCCAAATTCTCATACGTGCCACCTCCCACTTTTTTCGTCTTATTCCGATTTACTCTCAGTTCATATTCTCTACTCATCGGATTGTTCATTCCATTCAGTAGATCCAGTAATAGTTCTCCACTTTTATTGAGGATTCTTCAACAAATCTTATCGCTATATCCTTTCACTCTGAAATTTTAATCTCACTCTTTAACCTTTTTTTAATTACTTCTGTCAATCCTCCTTCGAAATGTAGATTAAACAGCAGCGGTGAAAGACTGCATCCCTGTATTACACCCTTCTTAATCCAAGCACTTCGTTCTTGGTCTTCCAGTCTTATTGTTCCAAACTGAATCTTGTACATACTTTGTTATTCGTCTTTCCCTTCAGCATATTCCAAATCTTCTTAGGATTTCAGACATCTAGCACTATTTTACATTCTCTAAAGCTTCTTCCAATTCTACAAGTCCTATTGAAGGGTGTTGATTTTTCTTCATTCTTGCTCCCATTGTCAAGCGCAAAGTCAGAACTGCTCTCTGCTGCTTTTATCTTTCCTGAGGCCAGACTGATGGACATCTAATATATTCTAAAGTTTTCTTTTCCATTCTTGTCTGTAGTGAGAGGTAGTGCAGATGAAAAGAAGTAAAAAATATCGGCTGTAAACTGCATACCTTAAGAGCTATAATCACTTGGTAGATACAAGACAGGTGTTTGACAGTTGTGAAGATGAACAAATGTCCATACCTTTTAAGATACACAATGTGATCAAAGTTATCCGGACACATGGCTGAAAATGACTTACAAGTTCGTGGCGCCCTTCATCGGTAATGCTGGAATTCAGTATGGTGTTGCCCCACCCTTAGCCTTGATGACAGCTTCCACTCTTGCTGGCATACATTCAGTCAGGTCTGGAAGGTTTCTTGTGGAATGGTAGCCCAGTCTTCAAGGAGTGCTGCACTGAGGAGAGGTACTGATGTCGGTCGGTGAGGCCTGGCACGAATTCGGTGTTCCATCCCAAAGGTGCTCTGTAGCATTCAGGTCAGGACTCTGTGCAGGCCAGTCCTTTACAGGGATGTTACTGTCGTGTAACCACTCTCACAGGCCGTGCATTATGAACAGGTGCTCGATCGTGTCGCCATTCCCGAAATCCTCTTCAACAGTGTGAAGCAAGAAGGTGCTTAAAGCATCAGTGTAGGCCTGTGCTGTGGTAGTGCCAATCAAAACAACAAGGGGTGCAAGACCCCTCCATGAAAAACACGACCACGCCGTAACACCACAGCCTCCTAATTTAACTGTTGGCACTACAAACGCTATCAAATGGCGTTCACCGGGCATTCGCCATAATCACACCCTGCCATCGGATCGCCACATTGTGTGCCGTGATTCGTCACTCCACTCAACGTTTTTCCACTATTCAATCGTCCAATGTTTACACTTCTTACACTAAGCGAGGCGTCGTTTGGTATTTATCGGCGTGATGTGTGGCTTATGAGCAGCCACTCGACCATGAAATCCAAGTTTTCTCACCCCCCCCCCCCCCCTCCTTACTGCCATAGTCCTTGAAGTGGATCCTGATGCAGTTTGGAATTCCTGTGTAATGGTTTGGATAGACGTCTGCCTATTACGCATTACGACCCTCTTCTATTGTCGGCGGTCCCTGTAAGTCAACATACGAGGTCGGCCTGTACGCTTTTGTGCTGTACTTGTCCCTTCACGTTTCCAGTTCACTATCACATCGGAAACAGTGGACCTAGGGATGTTTAGAAGTGTGGGAATCTCGCATACAGACGTATGACAAAACTGACACCCAATCATTTGACCGCGTGCGAAGTCCGTGAGTTCGCGGAGCGCCCTATTCTTCTCTCTCTCTCTCTCTCTCTCTCTCTCTCTCTCTCTCTCTCTCTCTCTCTCTCGATGTCTAATGACCACTGAGGTGGCTGATATGGAGTACCTGACAGTAGGTTACAGCACAATGTATCCAATATGATAAACGTATGTTTTTGGGGGTGTCCGGATACTTTTGATCACATAGTGTATGTTTTTAGAGCCAATGTTTACTGGACTTTTTGGCTTCGACTGGTCGTTTGTGTTATTCCACTGACTATGGTCCATGGGATCGGTTGGTAGGACATGTTCTGAGTCATCAAGGGATCACCAATTTAGTACTGGAAGGTAGTGTAGAGGGTAAAAATCGTAGAGGGAGACCAAGAGATGAATACACTAGGCAGATTCAGAAGGATTTAGGTTGCAGTAGGTACTGGGAGATGATGAATCTTGCACAGGATAGAGTAGCATGGAGAGCTGCATCAAACCAGTCTCAGGACTGAAGACCACACAACAACATGGTCCATTCCTCCTAGGACACCCTGTATAAACATTAGCCGCAGGACGCATCATGCTAATATTCTCTGGCCTTGACAGTGATCTCAATTCGGGGCGGGAAAGAGTCCACAGATATCATCCAGACGGCGTATCCAATTGGATCTGCCAGACTGCGGTGTTGCTGCGTGGTACGTTTTACTCGCCTTTCCAAGTTGCCCCAGCCTTTCTCTGTACAATTAACATCAGGTGGTTTAGCAGGACAGTGGAGGTGTGACGTAGTACCTGAGTGTTCGCCAAGCCGGAAATGTAAATATGCCGACTGTAGTCGTGATGGAAGAAAGAGCAACATGTGACGATGGAGCATGTTGAAATGAAGAACCTTGTTCACGTTCACGATAACTTGAACGAGTGGTCCCTAGTCATGGTGCGAAAAACTCCCTCAAACCAACACAGAAGCACCTCTGGCCCCAACAACAACCTTCACACATGGCGGTTAAAAGCTTAATAGGGTCGTCGTCGCACTCGACACCGCCCACCGTTTGAAAAGCGGCAAAATCGCGATTCGACGGGTTACGATACCAGTTAGCTACTGTCCAGTTTCTGTAGTGTTTGGCCCATTGAGGACGTGTAGCTTAATGCGCCGCTGTAGGAAATGGCCTTTGCGAGGCATGAGACAGCAGACATGCTCTGCATGAAGTTGTCTTCGCAATGTTTGCTCGCAAAATAATAGGATTATTTCTACCTGTAGCCAATGACAGCAGAGAAGCTAATACTTTTGGGTGTGAAATCGACTGTCACTTATAAAGTGTGGCAGTCATGCGTGAGCTCTGTCGGTTCCGACCGTTTTACGACCACCGTTCTTACGACATGTTACAAAGCTGCGAATGATACCGCATTACCTGCAGAGAGGCTGGAAAGTCAGCGTTGCTAAATCAGCAAACCGAGCAACTTCACGTACTGTGTGGTCATGAGCGTGTCCAAATACGACAGTACCTTTCAGCGATTATTCCACGTCGATATGTATTACTGCACTGCTTCCATGTAACTGACGGGCACATCTACACCAACTCAGAGCAATGACCTTCCGATCTGTCAGCAGCAGAGTATCACGTGATCGAGTGTTACCATTTCTAAACCATCTATAGCGCTTCAAGGCGGCCATTCTCCACAATATTTTGCCCGGTGATTGTAGGAGAAGCAGAATAAAATACTTCGATTCAGATAATCGATATGTAAATCAATACCTGTACAAATTATAAAAATGGATGTACTTACGTACGTTCATGCAAGACGATCAAACGTGTTACGACATTGCTATCTCAATTCGCATCACCTTTCGCAGACAGCGTCCATATTCGCCACTGAATGTACCTAGAAAAATGTTACTGTACGACACACAGTTCAGAAGATATGACATAAACACCAAGATGCATGAGAAACTGCCGCATCATGCTCACGTTTTAATTTATTACTTCTTTACTACAAACTCAGTTCGCATGACATTTTGCGGACAGTATGCACATGTACCTCTGGATTTAAATGAGAAATCATATGATTGTATTGCACATAGTTCGGGAGATACGTCACAAACAGTGAACTGAGTGAAAATGATACTGTAGGCCGAAATTCGCAACATAGTCGTGAAATATGTATATATTTGACAGATGGGTATTTGAGCGAAGCCACGGGAAAAATGCTTACTTTAAACCGCTGGAACAATTTCCGTCAAATTTGGTACACATTGTAGGATATGAGGTCCGCCAGTTATGCAAAACACCGTTTTTGCAAGTACCCAAACACGTTTCAGCACCACTATGCCATCATCACTGGGTTTCCGTTTTATTTAATCTGTAATGTGAACACTTTTACTAAATGATTACAAGATTATGTGGATATTTAGTTCAGACAATAGTTCTTTTCTTTTTCAATGCCTTTACACTTCGTGTGCATGATTTTACAGGACCACTTGCGTGTTATTTATTACAGGTAGCTTGTGATCTGCAACCAAACGATGTAGATCAGAAAATTTGTTGGGAGTTAACCTATCATCTAAACATAATTTAGTTTTTCGTGATATATCGCGCCTATATTCGTTTTTAATTACGTTTTCGTGTGGCAGCCGGCCGAAGTGGCCGTGCGGTTAAAGGCGCTGCAGTCTGGAACCGCAAGACCGCTACGGTCGCAGGTTCGAATCCTGCCTCGGGCATGGATGTGTGTGATGTCCTTAGGTTAGTTAGGTTTAACTAGTTCTAAGTTCTAGGGGACTAATGACCTCAGCAGTTGAGTCCCATAGTGCTCAGAGCCACTTGAACCATTTTTTTTCGTGTGGCAAGCACTTTGCACTTCAGCAGAACACAGTGTAATTGAGGTCGTTGTGTGTCACAGCCCAGTCAGTGTTCATTTGTTCACGGAGTTCGGCGGCAAATTTGAATTTTATTTACATTTTATCTTTGTGTGTGTGTGTGTGTGTGTGTGTGTGTGTGTGTGTGTGTGTGTGTGTGTGTAGACTTGATCTGTTTGTGTTGATTTATTTTGTAAAGTTTCTTTAATGTGTTAAACAGTATGCCCTTGCAGAGTATAGTGTATTCATTTAGGACCTGTTTTCCTTCTGCTATTGACTCCTATATGTGGAAGTTTTCCTCAATGGTCAGTTTGCTGTATAGGATGTGGCTGGGTTTTGGTATTATTAAGTCTGTTTCTATTGTAGCTAGAAGCATACAGAAGAAACGTGCGCGCGCGCGCGCGCGCACACACACACACACACACACACACACACACACACACACACACACACACACACACACACACACACACACACACAAACGCGAGCGCGCGCGTGTGATAGCATGTAAACAAAATTCAAATTTGACGACGAAATCTCTGGTGGAAAATTGAACACTGACTGGGCTGGGACACACGACAACCTCAATTACACTGTATTCTGGTGAAATGCAAACTGCTTTTACGACCTTTTTTGTGAAAATACATGTTATATTCGCGTGTGCATCACGACACCTCACCATGATGCTGAGAATAAAAGGGTTTGCCACACGAAAACGTAATTAAAAACGAATATAGGCGCGATATATCACGACAAACCAAATTACGTTTAGATGATGGATTAACTCCCAACAAATTTTCTGATCTACATCGTTTGGTTGCAGATCACAAGCTACCTGTAATACATAACACACAAGTGGTCTAGAAAAATCATGCACACAAAGTGTACAGGTATTAAAAAAGAACTATTGTCTGAACTAAATATCCACATAATCTTGTAATCATTTAGCAAAAGTGTTCACATTTCAGATTAAATACAACGGAAACCCACTGATGATGGCACAGTGGTGCTGAAATATGTTTGGGTACGGTGTTTTGCATAACTGGTGGCCCTCACATCCTACAATTTTAACTGCATACACGGGAAACACAAGGAGCTGTAAATCCAAATGATGAATATTTGGTACACATATTAGTTAAAATCTGGAAAGAAATACTGTAGGGGTCCTATTAGGTTGAAGGAGGATGAGAAATTGGAGAGACAACGAGGGAAATGGAAGAGATAGGAGGAGGAGGAGGAGGAGGAGGAGGAGGAGGACGAGGACAGATATGGGGAGAGGGAAACGGACCGAGAGAGAGTAGAGGAGGAGATGCCGGCCGGAGTGGTCGAGCGGTTCTAGGCGCTACAGTCTGGAACCGCGCGACTGCTACGGCGCAGGTTCGAATCCTGCCTCGGGCATGGATGTGTGTGATGTCCTTAGGTTAGCTAGGTTTAAGTAGTTCTAACAAGGGAACCTCCCCATCGCACCCCACTCAGATTTAGCTAGAAGTTGGTACAGTGGATAGGCCTTGCAAAACGTAACACAGATCAATCGAGGAAACAGGAAGAAGTTGCGTGGAACTATGAAAAAAATTAGCAAAATATACGAACTGAGTAGTCCACGTGCAACATATGCAACTTCAAGGGTATTGTGCAGTCAGGAGTGCTGTGGTCCTGTGGTTAGCGTGAGCAGCTGCGGAATGAGAAATCCATGGTTCAAGTCCTTCCCTGAGTAAAAAATTTACTTTCTTTATTTTCGCAAAATTTATGATCTGTCCGTTCGTTCATTGACGTCTCTGTGCACTGTAATAAGTTTAGTGCCTGTGTTTCGCGACCGCACCGCAAAACCGTGCGATTAGTAGACGAAAAGACGTGCCTCTCCAATGGGAACAGAAAACATTTCATCGCAAGGTCATTGGTCAACCGATTCCTCCACAGGAAAACACGTCTGATATATTCTATACGATACTGTTGACGGCATGTGCGTCACATGACAGTAATATGTTGTCGACCCACCTAACTTGTACACTTGGCGAATGGGTAAAAAGATTCTTCTACCTTGCCCGATTTAGGTTTTCCTGTGGATGTGATTATCACTCCCAAAAAAGTGATCGCATCGGACGGACAGATAATAATTGTCTGAAACCAAAAAATTAAAATTTTTAGTCCAGGGAAGACTTGAACCAAGGACCTGTCACTTCACAGCTGCTCGCGCTAACCACAGGACCACGGACCTTTGAAGTTGCATATGTTGCACGTGGACTACTCAGTTCGTATATTTTGCTAATTTTTTTCATAGTTCCACATAACTTCTTCCTGTTTTCTAGATTGATCTGTGTTCAGTTTTTCAAGGCCTATCCACTCTGCCAACTTATAACTAAATCTGAGGGGGGTGCGATGGGGAGGTTTCTTTGTAAGTTCTAGGGGGGTGAGTACCCGTGGTCTAGGGGTAGAGTCTTTTATTCATACTCAAAACGTCTTTGGTCCCGGGTTCGATCCCCGCCACTGCCGAAATTTTGATAAATAATCAGCATTGGCGTCCGAAGACTTCCGGCGTAAGAAGTCAGCCTCATTCTGCCAACGGCCGTGTCAGAGGGCGGAGGAGCGGGGAGAGGTTCAGGGCACTCTGTTGACCTAGGGGTGGGAAATTGCCCCTAAAGGCGGAAGAATCAGCAATGATCAACGACATGAGGATGCAGAAGGCACTGGAAACCACTGCATTAAAGACACGTAACGTGTATCCACAGGATCGCTCTATTGGCAAGATTCCGGAATAGTCCCCCATTCGGATCTCCGGGAGGGGACTGCCAAGTGGGAGGTTACCATGAGAAAAACAATGAATAATCAACGAAAGGATAACGTTCTACGAGTCGGAGCGTGGAATGTCAGAAGCTTGAACGTGGTAGGGAAACTAGAAAATCTGGCTCTGAGCACTATGGGACTTAACTTCTAAGGTCATCAGTCCCCTAGAACGTAGAACTACTTAAACCTAACTAATCTAAGTACATCACACACATCCATGCCCGAGGCAGGATTCGAACCTGCGACCGTAGCGGTCGCGCGGTTCCAGACTGTAGCGCCTTTAATAGAAAATCTGGAAAGGGAAATGCAAAGGCTCAATCTAGATATAGTAGGGGTCAGTGAAGTGAAGTGGAAGGAAGACAAGGATTTATGGTCAGATGAGTATCGGGTAATATCAACAGCAGCAGAAAATGGTATAACAGGTGTAGGATTCGTTATCAATAGGAAGGTAGGGCAGAGGGTGTGTTACTGTGAACAGTTCAGTGACTGGGTTGTTCTAATCAGAATCGACAGCAGCCCAACACCGACAACGATAGTTCAGGTATACATGCCGACGTCGCAAGCTGAAGATGGACAGATTAAGCGTATGAGGATACTGAAAGGGTAATGTAAAGGGTATGTAAAGGGGGACGAAAATCTAATAGTCATGGGCGACTGGAATGCAGTTGTAGGGAAGGAGTAGAAGAAAAGGTTACAGGAGAATATGGGCTTGGGACAAGGAATGGAAGAGGAGAAAGACTAATTGAGTTCTGTAACAAGTTTCAGCTAGTAATTGCGAATACCCTGTTCAAGAATCACAAGGGGAGGAGGTATACTTGGAAAAGGCCGGGAGATGCGGGAAGATTTCAATTAGATTACATCATGGTCAGACAGAGATTCCGAAATCAGATACTGGATTGTAAGGCGTACCCAGGAGCAGATATAGACTCAGATCACAATATAGTAGTGATGAAGAGTAGGCTGAAGTTCAAGACGTTAGTCAGGAAGAATCAATACGCAAAGAAGTGGGATACGGAAGTACTAAGGAATGACGAGATACGTTTGAAGTTCTCTAACGCTATAGATACAGCAATAAGGAATAGCGCAGTAGGCAGTACAGTTGAAGAGGAATGGACATCTCTAAAAAGGGCCATCACTGAAGTTGGGAAGGAAAACATAGGTACAAAGAAGGTAGCTGCGAAGAAACCATGGGTAACAGAAGAAATACTTCAGTTGATTGATGAAAGGATGGAGGACAAACATGTTCCGGGAAAATTAGGAATACAGAAGTACAATTCGCTGAGGAATGAAATAAATAGGAAGTGTAGGGAAGCTAAGACGAAATGGGTGCAGGAAAAATGTGAAGACATCGAAAAAGATATGATTGTCGGAAGGACAGACTCAGCATACAGGAAAGTCAAAACAACCTTTGGTGACATTAAAAGCAACGGTGGTAACATTAAGAGAGCAACGGGAATTCCACTGTTAAATGCAGAGGAGAGAGCAGATAGGTGGAAAGAATACATTGAAAGCCTCTATGAGGGTGAAGATTTGTCTGATGTGATAGAAGAAGAAACAGGAGTCGATTTAGAAGAGATAGGGGATCCAGTATTAGAATCGGAATTTAAAAGAGCTTTGGAGGACTTACGGTCAAATAAGGCAGAAGGGATAGATAACATTCCATCAGAATTTCTAAAATCATTGGGGGAAGTGGCAACAAAACGACAATTCACGTTGGTGTGTAGAATATATGAGTCTGGCGATATACCATCTGACTTTCGGAAAAGCATCATCCACACAATTCCGAAGACGGCAAGAGATGACAAGTGCGAGAATTATCGCACAATCGGCTTAACAGTTCATGCATCGAAGCTGCTTACAAGAATCATATACAGAAGAATGGAAACGAAAATTGAGAATGCGCTAGGTGACGATCAGTTTGGCTTTAGGAACAGTAAAGGGACGAGAGAGGCAATTCTGACGTTACGGCTAATGATGGAAGCAAGGCTAAACAAAAATCAAGATACTTTTATAGGATTTGTCGACCTGGAAAAAGCGTTCGACAGTATAAAATGGTGCAAGCTGTTAGAGATTCTCAAAAAAAGTAGGAGTAAGCTATATGGAGAGACGGGTCATATACAATATGTACATCAACCAAGAGGGAATAATAAGAGTGGACGATCAAGAACGAAGTGCTCGTACTAAGAAGGGTGTAAGACAAGGCTGTAGCCTTTCGCCCCTACTCTTCAATCTGTACGTCGAGGAAGTAATGATAGAAATAAAAGAAAGGTTCAGGAGTGAAATTAAAATGCTAGGTGAAAGGATATCAGTGATACGATTCGCTGATGACATTGCCATCCTGAGTAAAAGTGAAGAAGAATTAAATGATCTGCTGAACGGTGGTGGTGGTGGTGGTGGTGGTGGTGGTGGTTAGCGTTTAACGTCCCGTCGACAACGAGGTCATTAGAGACGGAGCGCAAGCTCGGGTTAGGGAAGGATTGGGAAGGAAATCGGCCGTGCCCTTTTAAAGGAACCATCCCGGCATTTGCCCGGAACGATTTAGGGAAATCACGGAAAACCTAAATCAGGATGGCCGGAGACGGGATTGAACCGTCGTCCTCTGCTGAACGGAATGAACAGTCTAATGAGTACACAGTATGGTTTGAGAGCAAATCGGAGAAAGACGGAGGTAATGAGAAGTAGTATAAATGAGAACAGCGAGAAACTTAACATCAGGAATAATGGTCACGAAGTCAATGAAGTTCAGGAATTCTGCTACTTAGGCAGTAAAATAACCAATGACGGACAGAGCAAAGAGGACATCAAAAGCAGACTCGCTATGGCAAAAAAGAGCATTCTGGCCAAGATAAGTCTAGTAATATAAAATACCGGCCTTAATTTGAGGAAGAAATTTCTGAGGATGTACGTCTGGAGTACAGCATTGTATGGTAGTGAAACATGGACTGTGGGAAAACAGGAACAGAAGAGAATCGAAGCATTTGAGATGTAGTGCTATAGACGAATGTTGAAAATTAGGTGGACTGATAAGGTATGGAATGAGGAAGTTCTACGCAGAATCGGAGAGGAAAGGAATATGTGGAAAACACTGATGAGACGGGACAGGATGATAGGACATCTGCTAAGACACGAGGGAGTGACTTCCATGGTACTAGAGGGAGCTGTAGAGGGCAAAAACTGTAGAGGAAGACAGAGATTGGAATACGTCAAGCAAATAATTGAGGACGTAGGTTGCTACTCTGAGATGAAGAGGTTAGCACAGGAAAGGAATTCCTGGCGGGTCGCATCAAACCAGTCAGTAGACTGATGAAAAAAAAAAAAGTTCTAGGGGGACTGATGACCTCAGAAATTAAGACCCATAGTGCTCAAAGCCATTTGAACCATTTTTTGAAATTCCTCACATACTGCTGGACATGTATGCACGCTAATAATATCTGTAATATGTTTATTGAGCCGGCTTTATGTGCAGACAGAAATGTCAAACTGATAAAAGGAAACAACAACGAACATATAGTTCACAGAATAGGAACAGAATAGAACATAATGTTATGTGCTGTTGTTTTTGGATTTGGGAGTACGAATCTACAAGCAGATTGCGCCGCGCCGTCCATCTATCTATCTATCTATCTATCTATCTATATGTATATATATATATATATATATATATATATATATATATATATATACAGGGTGTTTCAAAAATGACCGGTATATTTGGAACGGCAATAAAAACTAAACGAGCAGCGATAGAATTACACCGTTTGTTGCAATATGCTTGGGACAACAGTACATTTTCAGGCAGACAAACTTTCGAAATTACATTAGTTACAATTTTCAACAACAGATGGCGCTGCGGTCTGGGAAACGCTATAGTACGATATTTTCCACATAACCACCATGCGTAGCAATAATATGGCGTAGTCTCTGAATGAAATTACCCGAAACCTTTGACAACGTGTCTGGCGGAATGGCTTCACATGCAGATGAGATGTACTGCTTCAGCTGTTCAATTGTTTCTGGATTCTGGCGGTACACCTGGTCTTTCAAGTGTCCCCACAGAAAGAAGTCACAGGGGTTCATGTCTGGCGAATAGGGAGGCCAATCCACGCCGCCTCCTGTATGTTTCGGATAGCCCAAAGCAATCACACGATCATCGAAATATTCATTCAGGAAATTAAAGACGTCGGCCGTGCGATGTGGCCGGGCACCATCTTGCATAAACCACGAGGTGTTTGCAGTGTCGTCTAAGGCAGTTTGTACCGCCACAAATTCACGAAGAATATCCAGATAGCGTGATGCAGTAATTGTTTCGGATCTGAAAAATGGGCCAATGATTCCTTTGGAAGAATTGGCGGCCCAGACCAGTACTTTTTGAGGATGCAGGGACGATGGGACTGCAACATGGGGCTTTTCGGTTCCCCATATGCGCAAGTTCTGTTTATTGACGAAGCCGTCCAGGTAAAAATAAGCTTCGTCAGTAAACCAAATGCTGCCCACACGCATATCGCCGTCATCAATCCTGTGCACTATATCGTTAGCGAATGTCTCTCGTGCAGCAATGGTAGCGGCGCTGAGGGGTTGCCGCGTTTGAATTTTGTATGGATAGAGGTGTAAACTCTGGCGCATGAGACGATTCGTGGAGGTTGGCGTCATTTGGACCGCAGCTGCAACACGGCGAACGGACACCCGAGGCCGCTGTTTGATCACCTGCTGCACTAGCTGCGCGTTGCCCTCTGTGGTTGCCGTGCGCGGTCGCCCTACCTTTCCAGCACGTTCATCCGTCACGTTCCCAGTCTGTTGAAATTTTTCAAACAGATCCTTTATTGTATCGCTTTTCGGTCCTTTGGTTACATTAAACCTCCGCTGAAAACTTCGTCTTGTTGTAACAACACTGTGTTCTAGGCGGTGGAATTCCAACACCAGAAAAATCCTCTGTTCTAAGGAATAAACCATGTTGTCTACAGCACACTTGCACGTTGTGAACAGCACACGCTTACAGCAGAAAGAGGACGTGCAGAATGGCGCACCCACAGACTGCGTTGTCTTCTGTATCTTTCACATCACTTGCAGCGCCATCTGTTGTTGAAAATTGTAACTACTGTAATTTCGAAAGTTTGTCCGCCTGAAAATGTACTGTTGTCCCAAGCATATTGCAACAAACGGTGTATTTCTATCGCTGCTCGTTTAGTTTTTATTGCCGTTTCAAATATACCAGTCATTTTCGAAACACCCTGTAATATATATATATATATATATATATATATATATATATATATATATAAGAGGGAGAGAGAGAATCAAGGATACAGAGTCATTGTGATACCTAGGCCGTTTGGCACTATAACAATAATACCAGGAACCAACAAATCAGTCGTGCTGCCTCAGCCGAAGGGGTGCAGTGCATGGTGTTCAATGTCGAGAAAAGGTTGGCACAGAGGCGTGCCACAAGTATTTCACCAGTGAATTCGGTTGTAATATTTTTACGGTGCCGGCACAGTTGCCAGCCACCTTAGAATTCAATTAATGCATGTGTCGTTCGTATGTTATTGAACTGTTACTACAAAATAAATATTCCCTTGCAATAATTTTACAGAGAAGCACCAATATGAATTATGTCACAATAATTTCAACACGTGACTGTCATTCCTCTGCTTTGTTAAACTGCAAGGAAAAATAAGCGAACATTTGTTTGTATTGATTTTATGCGGAAACAGTAACATCCGCCATCTTAGAATTTCAGCCAAAACCTCTATCATTCATATTTGTTGAATTGAGAGTGCAAAATAAACAACGTTCATATGTAATAATTTTATAGTGCAACACTGATTCGAGCCGTCTTCGAATTTTATCCAGTGGCTTTGTCAGTCGTATGTTTCCAGTGAGCTACAAGAATAATACACACAGAAATTATGAAAAAGATAGTTTGATAGTCATTGGTAACGTAACATTTGACAACAGATTAAGGAACAAAGTCCAGATCTCAGTAAATCGATGTGGTTTTGTGAACGGATGTGACATGATAAATGCAAATTTGGATGCGTGTCAGCTGATGAAAAAATTTCGCGTGTAAGACAAGATATAATGGCTCCCCATTATTGTCCCTGATAGGGAAAGGTATGCTTGTCTCGACCATGAATTTCCAGAAAAAAAGTAAACTTACTTTGAATGAGCTGAAATATATTGAAGAACTTGGTCTAATAATTTTTGCTCGTCGTTAGTGAACTGAATGCTTATCAGGTTAGATTATTTATGGAAACAAATGCGCTGTAAAATGAGAATAAATTAAAGAAGCGCGTTGTGCTCAGCACCAAAAAGTAACTGGTGCAGTTTTCATTATTTAAATCATAAAAAACGCATTAAGAGCCATACTTTTGGTATATTGTACATGAAGATTATACACTGGAGATTTCGACAGCCATCACGCTCTTAAACTTCGCTGCAATTTTGGAGTTCTAATTTCCGCGAGAAGGGCTTTCGCTGTAACAGAGCCCGTGCTGTAGGTAACTAAATTCCAGGAACTCGGTAATTTCCTTTCAGGAATTCTGTTAAGGTACAGAGCTTCAGTCCATGTTTCGGAATTCACTAAATGGCTGTGAGGTAAGCCTTTGGCTCACATATTTCCAGCATTATTCGAACAAATACTGAACAATATTCCTCTCTCTACCACGTTCGCTTTATTTCGGTTATAAAAGGATATGGGGAATGGGGAATTAAAATTACGCTTGTACACCAACCACTCATTGCCTGAATGTTTTGTGTTTTGAGAAATCTTTCGGTGTACCTCATAGGAAAGCAATCTTTTCGCATTACACACGACGTTCAGTTTTACACTATACATTTTCTTCCTCCCCCCCCCCCCTCTCTCTCTCTCTCTCTCTCTCTCTCTCTCTCTCTCTCTCTCTCTCTCTCTCAGTACACACACACACACACACACACACACACACACACACACACACACACACACACACACACACACAGGGAAGTTTTGATTTTTTTTTTTTCTGGGACAATGGGCACTATCCCACACAGAAGTTAAAAGTAGTAATTTTACACCCTGCAATGTTTGAAACTCTACAATCAATTTTACGCTAATTTAGCATGAACAGAACAGAAGGTCTACTATAGATCAGCCACAGATACCCGCACATACTATCGTATACAATGTTTGTGGCATCAATGAATTTAGAAAACTGCAATCTAACTTGTGGTGTTGTCTGAAATGCATGTTAATAAACCTGAAGTTTCACTCAAATACTTTGTAGTTTGTCGTTATTCAGCAGAATGTTCAGATGTTCAAAAGTGTGTGAAATATTATGGGACTTAACTGCTAAGATTATCAGTCCCTAAGCTTACACACTGCTTGACCGAAATTATCCTGAGGACACACACACACACACACACACACACACACACACACACACACACACACACACACACACACACACACACACCAATGCCCGAGGGAGGATTCGAACCTCCACCGGGACCAGCCGCACAGTCCATGACTGTAGCGCCGGAGACCGCTCGGCTAATCCCGCGCGGCTATTCAGCAGAACCTAAAGGTCTTTGAGCATATTTCTGGGAAGACGAATGTCAATTTTGCTGTTGGCATCGTATGACAGCGACTACATAAGAAAAGAAGGTGGTTTAGTCTCGGTTATTTCGGTGTTTGGAGCCAGTTGTGGAGAAACGGAACCAGTGGCGGCCGTTATCACGTGCTAATGTGTTACAGACACCGTAAATATTACTCGAAAATTGTTATTTCTCTGCCGGCCGCGGTGGCCGTGCGGTTCTGGCGCTGCAGTCCGGAACCGCGAGGCTGCTACGGTCGCAGGTTCGAATCCTGCCTCGGGCATGGATGTGTGTGATGTCCTTAGGTTAGTTAGGTTTAAGTAGTTCTAAGTTCTAGGGGACTTATGACCTAAGATGTTGAGTCCCATAGTCTTCAGAGCCATTTTTTTTTGTTATTTCTCTTCAAATGCGAGGTACAAATTTCTCTAAAATGATGCCATTTCTCTTGAAATACGACGTAGGAATCGCACTAAAATTGCGCCCTTTCTCTTTGACTGCGTGCTGGTATGGAAACAAAACACATGAAAACATGTTTTGTATTGCTTTCTCCACGATAACTAGAAATCGGTGCCGAGTGCTGAATTGGTCAGTCACACTAAGATCATCTCAGAGAACGGACGAAGTCGAGTGTTTTCGATTGCACATGCTCTGATGTGACGTCATTCCTTCTGGCACTGTGGATGCTACGTTTCTCGGAGCAGGCACCAGCTCAGCATTTTTCTGGGAAAGAGCGTGTGAAGTATTGAGCATGTATGGAGTCTGAGGGATTTTTGAGGAGCGCCTGATTCTGCAGCATCGTGAGTAAGTGACAAAAAAAAGTGGTCAAGAGCAGTGACTGGCAGTGCATTGATGGTTCAGATGGCTCTGAGCACTATGGGACTTAACTTCTGAGGTCATCAGTCCCCTAGAACTTAGAACTACGTAAACCTAACTATCCTAAGGACATCACACACACCCATGCCCGAGGCAGGATTTGACCCTGCGAGCGTAGCGGTCGCGCGGTTTCAGACTGTAGCACCTAGAACCGCTCGGCCACCTCTGCCGGCGCAGTTCTGGCTGGTACGATCACATTTGCTTTTCATTTTGTTTTATTCCTGGCAATGTTAAAAATGGGCAGTCGGTCGGGTGGCAGTCGCAGGTCGGGCACTGCGCACCTCTTATGCTAAAAAGCGAATATGTATATTTTCTTTGTGTCTGATTGTTGTCAATAATAAGTGCTTCGCTACATATGTTGTCATTCACTGCAGTCCAAATGGAT
Organism: Schistocerca serialis cubense; assembly: GCF_023864345.2. NCBI lineage: Eukaryota > Metazoa > Arthropoda > Insecta > Orthoptera > Acrididae > Schistocerca > Schistocerca serialis. The sequence continues at coordinate 318,817,429 of NC_064645.1, read as the reverse complement.
CCGAACTATTATACAGTCCTTTAAATTCCTGGTTCTCCAGTAAAACTGGCGATTCCAGTTTTGTCTGCGGACGCTAACAGGGGGCTATCAGACGAGGCTCACCAATTTAGCTCAGAGTATTTGAGTAGAAGCAGGTAAATGCCCTTTTCAGGTTCCTAGAATGTTTCGCCTGACTGACCCATAAGGAAAGGAGAAACCCTGTCTGGAGACTTACACATAGCAGTTTACATATTAGCACTGTAATCCCATGGTTAGCACTCTGACTGGCAGTTTGACACGCCTGGTTCGACTCCCGCAACTGGTACAATTTTTTTTCACTTTTTCACTTTTTTATACCTCACAACGTTAAGAGATTAATTATAAAATAGTAATATATTTAAACAGGTCAGTTTAAATACGTAATGTTTCTTGTTGTAGTTACAATTGCTACCCCTGTGAGTCAAAAGGTTACAAGGCACCACATTGTATCACATTGGTAAAATTTTTGCACTAGCCGCCAGTGAACGGAACAGCATAATCTTGCAAAGCAGGGGTTCCCATCAAAGTTTTCTCGAGGACCCCTTCATCGAGCATGATTGGTACCTTGTCATATCACAGTATCAAGTACCTAAAAAAGTCAAAATAAGAGTATTTTTACACGTATTCTATTTTTGGTACTTGAAAAAAACATTGACATATTCATTAAAATGACAGGAAAAAATTAAAGTGTATTGTCTTTAAAGTGTACTACACTTGAGATTGCATTGAGTAGACATATGTGAAAAATAAGGAAACACTAATTTCATACAAGGTATTATTTATTTGAAAACATACAGTTACAGAGTACTCCATCAGTATACAACTAGTTTTAATTTTCAGTTTTTAATGAGATGAGTTCAATCTGACGTTTGAGTCCATTATTTCTGAAACATTAGATTCCAAACCTGAAACTTTCACTCTGAAATCCGTCCGCATTTGAGCCGATTCCTATATTTGTTTTTCATCAAACACATGGAAGAAAATGCTTGCTCACACCGATATGTAATTGCAAATGGAAGGATCTTTTTCATTGGCTCGTCTCCCAGTTTCTTGTAGTCCTTGCGTGCTGATGCCGAGAAGTCTGTAATTTTATCACGGATGAAAATGTTTATCATCGTACCACAGCTGGACAGATCCACAAGTTGATTTTGCTCTTTCTCAGTGAAGCCTTGTATTTTGTCTATTTCTTCACAGCTAAAGGGATTTCGAATCCATCTGTCGTCAAACTCAGGTTCAGGGAAATACTCTCTAAAAGTGCGTAGATGCTCTGCTACATTGATCTTCATCTGATCAGGCAAACTCTGCTCTGATGACTCCAAGAATTGTTTTAAAGTAAGAAAGTTAGTTAGTGACTCATTTTCTATCCTTGACGCCCAGATCTGACACTTTTTGACCATAGCACTAATCTTCCGCTCATGCAGGAATCGACCAAAACAAAAGATCTGTGATCATACGAAATATATTTAATATATTTTTTTATTCTAATAGCATCTTTCGGACCGCTCTGGCATAGCTGTTGGGAACCACTGTTGTAAAGTATCCTCAGATCAGAGTGACGGTAGTTAGCCGCAAAGCGTGAGCGGTCTCCAAGGCTGGAAGCACATTCTAGTCGTTGTAGTGTTGGTGTCTGAGAAGTTTGTTCCCAGCTGTTCCTGTCCAGCACGGGGACTGGGGGAGGCTTCCGCTGTGCTGTATGGATAGCAGACATACGGAGGGCCAGTGCGAGTTTGTTGCTTTGTCTGTCCACTGGACGGCTGGCCGTCTGCTAGTAAGTAGAACTGGCACCAGTGTAAAGGAATTTACGTGGGCAGTGATTATATACAAGATGACTATGTAGTAATACTGCCTTCCTCTGAGTTAGTCTAGTTTGTTGCCCCTGCACATCCAGTAGTCATTAATGTTATGTTACAAGTTAATCATATTATGTCTCTCTGAGAGGTGTTGAGCATATGTCTACTACTAGATTTTTGTGGTATCTGTGAGCTACTGGGTAGAGTGATGAGTTGTGCTGGGCTACCATTAGCGTTGATCTTTTATAATAAAATTTTGTTCTCTTCATTGTGTAGTTCAGTTCTTTGAAATGGGCTTGTGTAATTAATTATGTTGGCTTGGTATTGTGCTTCCATTCTTCAGATTTTGTTTTTCCATTGTGAATTTTAATTAAGGATTTGAAGTATCTTGGATTTATACCTTATTTTAATTGTACTGTATTCTTGTGAGCTATTTAAATATTTCTATAATGGTTCCGTCATTGGTGTGCTCAATTTTGTGTAGTGAACTTGCTGCAAAATAGTTTTGTGCCTCTACTGTTAACAAATCATTCTTATAAGAAAGTTAAACGTCCCCACAGTTCCGAATCACTTCCTCAGCCTATGCTGATGCTAATTCTTGTCATACCACAGGGGAAGACAGCCCGATGAAAACAGCAGCTGGCATTTCTGAAACAAGCTATACATGAAGTAGGAGTCTCTAATATTGCAGAAATGTAGAAATTACCTTCTAATAGATCCAGTTGAAGAACTGTTGCCAGAAGCCAGTACGAACATGACTTCTTGTTGCTCAGCAGGTGCTCCGTGGATATCCAGACAAGAATGATGCTGAATATATCACCCCAGTTCATACAAAATGATGGATCAACTTGCCCCGCCCCCCCCCCCCCCCCCCCGAAATCTAACAGGCTACTTGAAGAATCAACTGCTGCGCACAGAACGAGGTGGCGCAGTGGTTAGCATACTACACTCGCATTCGGGAGGATGACGGTTCAAACCCGCGTCAGGCCATTCTGGATTAGGTTTTGCGTGTTTTCTCTTAATCGCTTCAGGCAAGTGGAGGGATGATCTCGCTGTTTGGTCCCCTCACCTGAATCAACCAGCCAGCCAACCAACTGCATCGCAAAGTTATTTGACAAGTTCCTGAACTCGTCAGGGACCTCGCCTGTTCCTAATGGTCGGTTGGAGGAAATGGGCATATCAGTACAATCATTTACTTTAATTGATGCTAAACGATAGATTTTGATCTGGTAAAATAATATTTATTCAAACGATGTACTAAATTACTCAGGACTGACAAACGTTGAGATTTTAAAACAATCTGAGAATGAATTCACATAACTATAATAGAACGATGATAAGAAAATGAATTATCAGCTTCACCACTAGCAAGATGCTGGAAAATTAGGGTAGAGTTTGTGCCCACACACAGGAAGGACTGAATTAAGTATTCAGCCACGACTCAAAAGCAGTGTAATTATAGAAAAGAGAGCGTGAATCCTAAAAGAGCACAAAACAGGTCAATATATAAAAAAAACACCAGACTGGTGATTTCCAATGAATTAGCTCGATAACGAAGTAAATCACGGATGGTTATGTAAAAGAAAAAATTAGCTTGCAGAAATGCATGCGTACTAGTGCGTGAAGTTATAAAGACTGAATGAATAGAAACTATATCGCGAATTGAGAATTCGGGAGTGCACGTCCCAATTGCGGTCTTACCGTGACTGCCATCGATGTGTCTGCGGACAAATCACAGTGGGCCTAACTGCAAACTGTTGTTGAAGTGAGATGACCTGATGTGATTACAAATCACCGATCTCATCATCCTCCTGATTAGTTGTCACTGATGTGAGAAAGTTCAAAGCGAAACTCTAAAGACTTGACAGAACCACGAATTAAAGAAAAACACATATGAGCCCGAAGTCCGAGATGGAGTAGAGTTCCAAAGTAGAAAGCCTATCTAAATTTTGATAGCCTTCTTTCAGACCTCAGAAAAGCAGCAGTCTTTCTAGTCATTCCCATAAGGGGCCTAAGTGTTCTTCCAATGAGGGATCTGGAAGTCCGTTCACTTGCTCCCACCATAAAGATGCATACTCTTTAGAGATACCTATATATTAAGACAGGAAGCGAGTGTCGTCCCCCTTTCCGATATCCAGACTTATTTGTCAGAAATTCAGGAAATTTTGTTGCATTTCGCACAGCATTCCTACAGGAAGTACAAAAAAATGGTTCAAATGGCTCTGAGCGCTATGGGACTTAACAGCTGTGGTCATCAGTCCCCTAGAACTTAGAACTACTTAAACCTAACTAACCTAAGGACATCACACACATCCATGCCCGAGGCAGGATTCGAAACTGCGACCGTAGCAGTCGCGCGGTTCCGGACTGCGCGCCTAGAACCACGAGACCACCACGGCCGGCCAGGAAGTACAAAGTTTGGAAATTTGCAGACGTATGAATGGCTATATATTTTGCTTGAGGAAACACAGCAGGACTACAGAAAGTGGACAGTTGAGACTGAAGTTTACTGACAAGCTGAGTTCTCACCCCTTCCACCACTGGTTTCCCATTCTGCTACAGAGGATGTCAGTCTTCCGCTCACTGTCCGAGGTACCTGTAGCTGTATAAAACTAGGTATTTGATACGCTTAATGGTAACAGTTCTGATGACAACTAATCCATTGGTTGGGTTGGCTGTGTGCAGGAGGTTCGTGACAAGGTGATGAAATCGAAAATTACCGATATTAGTCTCACGTAGAACTGCCTTTGAAGTCGTGGGTTAGCTGGTGGCGGTTCCTATGACATTTCACCCTTACTGCGGTGTTTGAGGTAGGCAGGAGGAGACGTAAAGAAAGTAACCGGAGAACGTCGTGTGATCGATCACCTGGTAGCGACAAAAGTCATTGGATACCCCTTAATATCGTGTTGGACCTCCTTTTGCCCGGCTTAGTGCATCAGATCGACGTTTCATGACTTCAAAAGTCGTTAAAGTCCTCTGTAGAAATACTGAGCCATTCCCCAACCGATCTTCCGATTATGTCCCATAACTATTCGATGGGATTCATTTCGAGCGGTCCGGATGATCAAACCGTTCGCTCTAATTGTCCAAAATGTTCTTCAAACCTATCTCGAACAATTGTGCCCCGGTAACATAGCGCGTTGTCATCAATAAAAATACCAACGTTGTTTGGGAACATGACGTCCATGAATAAAAATGGCTTCAAGAAACAGAACATAACCATTTACAGTCATGATCGGTTCAGATGGACAAGAGGACCCAGTCCATACCATGTAAACACAGCCCGCAATATTATGGAGCCACCAGCAGCTGGCACAGTGTGTTGTTGACAACTTCGGTCCATGGCTTAGTGGGGTCTGCGCCACACAAATCTTATCAGCTCTTACCAACTGAAATAGGGACTCATCCGACTAGGCCACGGTTTTCCAGCCATTCAGGGTCCAACCGATATGGTCACGAGCCCAGGAGAGGCACTGTAGGCGATGTCCTGCTGTTAGCAAAGGCACTCACGTCTGTCGTCTGCTGCCACAGCCCAACAGCTCCAGATTTTGCAGCAGTGTGGTAACGGATACGTTCATTTTACTTACCAAATTGATTTCCGCGGTTATTTCACACAGTGTTACACGTGTGTTAGCGCTGAAAACCGTATGGAAGCGCCGCTGCATTATTCGCGTTGAGAGGTAATGCCTGAAATTAGGTATTCTTGTCACAATCGTGACGCTGTGGACCTCAGACTATTGATTTCCGAAATGAAATGTCGCATTCCGCGTTCAGTCTGTGGCCATAATCAGATCGGAAACTTTTTCACGTGAGTGACCCGAGCACAAATGACAGAGCACTGCACTGCGCTTTTCTACCTTGTGTACGGGATACTACCGCCATTTGCATACGTGCGTGTCGCAGTCCCACGATTTTCGTCACCTCCGTGTATGTAAGTACCCCTGACAATAAGGAAGAGGACTACACGAAAATTCGAGACGTCCGGAAAAGACACATACAAAGGGTAGAGCACCTTCTGAAATTTACCCGGCTGCATACCCGGAAATTATTTGAAGGTAGAGCACCAGCCCTAGCTTTGCGCGTAGTTGCACTAGGAGGCAGAATTTTCAAACAATTTACACAAATCACCCGCTCCGTGTTGCTGCACTGAATTAGTTCATGCCAGCAGACAGGGAACACAGTCGACAAATTTTGCTACGTCACAAACTGTAACGCCCCAAGGACAGAAAACCCCAATTAACAAACTCTGTCAAAACTTAAAGTAGGGAAGTGTCATCATCTTGACAGTGACAACTATTGGTGATAAAAAAAATTAATTACACCTATAATGTTTTGATTAACAACTGTAACACTTAAATATTGAGAGCAACATACAAAAGAGGAGATAAAAGGAAAGGGTTGTCATGCATTATCTTTTAAACATCTATAGAATAAATTTAAATTCATATAAACGAAGGTTAAATCCAACGAGGTAATTCGGTCAAAGATAACATTTACCATGGAAGAGAGTTGTAGCCGCATTGAAAAGGAAATTCAATGCGCCTACAATGTAACTCGGATATGGAAATGTTTAGTGAGTCGCTCTAGAGTACTATTGCGATGGTCTTCTGGAAGCAAACGCTGTTAGATTGTTTCAATTGTGAAAGTTCGATAGTTCGTGAGAGAGACTAAAGCCATACTCAGTCATCCGACTGAATGAAATAATCTTTACCGTTATCAACACGGCGGTGAGTTTGAGTGATACTGATTTACTGGACTTAACCTTCTGACTGAAGAACAGTTGTAAACTTGGTAGTAATGGATCAGTGGCACGAAAAATTCGTAGTCTTGAGTAGGACACAATAATACAAAGACATGAAGAGAAGTCAATACGCCGAACAATCAAAAGTTGTTGTCAACGTCACGATTACTAGATAAAAGATAAATAACTGATCAGTTAACACAAACTGATAAGACTGTTACGCGGTAGCGTTCTCGCTTCGCACGCCCGGGTTCCCGGGTTCGATTCCCGGCGGGGTCAGGGATTTTCTCTGCCTCGTGATGACTTGGTGTTGTGTGATGTCCTTAGGTTAGTTAGGTTTAAGTAGTTCTAAGTTCTAGGGCACTGATGACCCCGGAAGTTAAGTCCCACAGTGCTCAGAGCCATTTCAGCCTCACATAAAAGCGCACGTCCGCAGCCAATTGGCGTGTCCCGTTTCGAAAAGGGGATACGGCTAAGCACCTTTATTAAACGTGACATCAATACAGTAAATAACAACAACAAACGTACAGGTATTACACAAATACAGACAAAACTGTAACGTGTACCCGTTACGTATTAGAAAAGACAAGCATTTCACGTTAAAGTGCACCTCCATTGCCTAAAGACACATCGAATTAAAACAGGGGGCACCGCAGAGCCTTTATTAACCAGTCACATGTAATGTAAGGTATTTATGTTTCTTAGGAGAGGATTTAAGTCCATTTGTAATTGGATTAGCATGTGCAGTTACTAAATTCTGTCAGGTCGTTTGAATTTGAATCTGGAGGGTGGCGTGATCATAGGGATAGTATATGAAAAAGGCTGTTCATGCACCATGCATGACCAGTAACGCAAAATTGTTTGGAATTTTGTAAAATTCTTGAGTGTCTATATTTCAGTATTCGACCTCTGTAAATCATAGGAAGACTCGCATGAACAGATACTCACTCTGAGTACAGGACAAAGCGATTTTTAAGCTGGCCGCGCTTGACGTGATGTTGTAATGGTTCTGTGCCTTGAAACACTGTTTTAGTAGGAATGTGTACTTTTTTTTACAAAGCTGATTGGCTAAACAAAAGATATGTATTGTTTTCACATTTTTTATGTGTGTAATGAAGACAACCATCTATACGTACTACTCAAAATTTGTAATGGAGCAACAAATGTGATTGTTTCATTGTACTTTATATTACATGTGACTGGTTAATAAAGGCACTGTCATGGCCCCTATTTTAATTCGATGCGTCTGTTGGCTGTGGCGCGCACTTGAATATGAAATGCTTGTCTTCTGCTCAAATACGTAACGGGCACACGTTACACTGGTGTCGGTATTTGTGTAATACCTGTACGTTTGTTCTTGTCATTTACTGTATTGATGTCAGGCTTAATAAAGGTGCTTAGCCGCATCCCCATTTCAAAACGTGACGCGCCCATTGGCTGCGGACGTGCACTTGTATGTGAGGCGCGACGCTAGTGCCATAGAAAGTTTTCTGGTTCTGTTGGCTATGTTGACTTTCAGATTGATTTAAGCTATGCAACAGGCATGTGTCCATTTTGGCATTCATCCTACAAACAATTATAGAGCATGAGCTTCCACTTAATGTTCATTACTAAGATCAGGCACTGTCAATTCAGGTGTGTTTATTTACAAATAATTAATTTTTGTTACATTTAAACTTTTTATTGTAATACCACTATTGTATTCACTGTTCACTGACAAATGCGTACTGGTCATGTCACACGGAGCCAACGCCACTATTAAACAGTCTCTTTTTTGACAAATAAACCTGTAAGGGTTCTAAACTAGCCGCCTAATAAATCTTGCAGCTGTAGACAACCATTAATAATGGATTTCGGGAATTTAAGCAGAGTTGCTGATGCCTGTCACCGGAATGTTGAACTGAAGAACTGTTAAGATTGCCTGTGGTGTGGACTGCGAATTGTGGCCTGTGGGAAGAGAAACAACGATTGTAGACTTAAACCCATGTTTGGCGGTAGTTTGTGCAAGTTGGCCATTGCGAACTGCCCCAGGTTTGTCTATATTTCGTCCATATGTGGCAGACCTTGGCCTCATCTCGTTCCTTAGCAGTAACAATAACTGTAGCTGAAACCGGATCAGTCTTTGTACCGGGTTAAAAATTTGGACTGGTTCATAGTGACAGAAGTTACTTGAATGAACTGGTTACGACAATTCGACAAGCAGCTGTGTTTCGTAATATTAGTACTTGTCTTGGAAACTGAATTTTATCGTCAAAAATTTGAGCAGGTGCCTGCAGTACCGGTTTCAGGTTCACTGAAACTGGGGATTGATTAGAATTGTGCTTTGAATTTAATCTGCTAATGTTCTGTTCTTAAACAGCTGAAATTTTACATTTAGATTTGTGTAGGCACTTTCAGTGCCAGTTTGATGTTAATTCGTGCTGGACCTTGGCCACCGGTAGTTTTAGACTAGCTTTTGCCTTTATATTTTCTTATTACAGTGGTGTTACTGTTTGAAAAAGAGGGTGGGCATATTGTGTGTCTTTGTTAGTGGGACTGGACCTCACCCTGTGGAAGTGGAATTCTTTTGTCTTTCGAAGTCCTTTCGGATAATAAAGATGTTTTTGAGGAAGTGCGCACGTCTCTCAACCCAGCACCAGCGCTCCCAAGGGAACAGTTGCGCTAGAACTTGCACTTTTCGTGCTATCACCTTCTGAAAAGCCCGAGGTACGGTACTTCTGAATTACCATTAATCTGGTCATGTCACACGGAGCCAACGCCACTATTAAACAGTCTCTTTTTTTTACATTAAGAATATGATCAAGGCAACAAACGTGACTACTTTCAATTTTGACTGTGATGTATAGAAGCCAGACACTGAGTTTCAATGTCAGACAATTGTAGCAAAATGCAGGAACACAGTCAGAGGTTCACCGCTTGGTGCCGAGATTGATAATTGACTATCAGCATAGAAAAATTTAACGTAGTGCGTACAAATAGGCGGAAAGACCACTTCCGAACGGGGATAGGTAGCAATCACATCAATTTAATATTTCGTAGTGATTGGTTGAAAGCTGTATGTGCGGATAAAACTTATCACTGGAATAAAGCCAGAGGGCCATTCAGTGCAAGCGTCCTCGGGAAGTGTAGTCCACCCACGAAGGAGGTAGCTTACGAAACCCTCGTTCGAGAGCCTCTTAAGTATTGCCCCGAACTACGGGACCCACACCAGACAGTATTGCTCTTCAGTTGCTTATTACAGACACGCAGACACACCGTTATGGATAGAAATAAATTCCGAATGTCACTGTGTGTGTGTGTGTGTGTGGTTTTTTTTTGTGGTTTTAGGGCGCACAATTTCAATGGTCATTCGCGCCCAGACTACGTTAGGAATGCACCGCGAGGCACAAGTTTAAAACAGCAACTAAAAGGGAAAACACGATAAAAGACACTGACAGGCATAGGATTAAAAAAAACAGCATAATCAAGTGTCCTTACAGAGGTTTGTCAAGTTGATAAAACGAAGAACGCGAGCAGCTGCTCGTGGGTCATCCGCTAAAATGGCATCTAGAGTACATGGCAGGCCAAGATCAAGACGCAGTGCTAAAATCCGGACAGGACGTTAAATTGTGGCGGACCGTCAGCAATTGCCCACATGGGAAGAACGGCGCCGCTGCAGCCGTCAGCAGATGGCGATGGCTGAACCGGCAGTGTCCAATTCGTAACCGGGCCACAACGACCTCCTCCCGCCGAGAAGGGCGTGAGGAGGACGTCCAAGCCGCGGGAAGAGGTTTCAAGGCCCGAAGCTTGTTGTCCGTAAGTGCAGCCCAATCGGCATGCCACAGCGATAAAATGCACCGACAAATGACCCTGCTACAATCTGACGAAGGGACACAACAAGAAGCTGTCCGAGGCTGGAGGACCGCAACCTTGGCCGCGGAATCTGCAGCTTCGTTCCCAGGGATACCAACATGGCCAGGAACCCACATAAAGCTAACCGGAGAACCGACGTCCACCAGCTGCTGAAGAGAGCGTTGGATCCTGTGCACAAAAGGGTGAACCGGATACGGATCACTGAGGCTCGGGATGGTGCTCAGGGAATCGGAGCAGATGACATAAGCAGAATGTCGGTGGCGGCAGATGTAAAGAACAGCCTGGTAGAGGGCAAAGAGCTCAGCTGTGAAGACCAAACAATGGCCACGGAGCCGGTATTTGGAACTTTGTGCCCCGACAATAAAAGAACACCCGACCCCGTCATTGGTCTTAGAGCCATGTGTATAAATGAAGGTCATATTAATGAACTTCGAACGAAGTTCGACAGCCGGACGAAGTGGCCGTGCGGTTAAAGGCGCTGCAGTCTGGAACCGCAAGACCGCTACGGTCGCAGGTTCGAATCCTGCCTCGGGCATGGATGTTTGTGATGTCCTTAGGTTAGTTAGGTTTAACTAGTTCTAAGTTCTAGGAGACTAATGACCTCAGCAGTTGAGTCCCATAGTGCTCAGAGACATTTTTTTTTTTTTTTGAAGTTCGACAAAACGGGAGTGGTATACCGAACCGGGGGTAACCTCCTTTGGGAGCGAGCTGAGGTCAAGGTGAACGCGAACCTGAGCCTGGAGCCAAGGTGGCGTGTGGCTCTCGCCCACTCGAAAGGTTGCAGGGAGTGAAAAATCAAGGTGTTGAAGGAGGCGACGAAAGCGAACTCCAGGGGGTAGCAGGGCAGAGACATACAACCCGTATTGACGGTCGAGAGAGTCGTCAAAAAAAGGAACAATAAGACGGGTGGTCGGGCATTGACAGTAGCCGACAGGCATACCGACAAAGCAGTATATCGCGCCGGGACTAGTATAAAAAGCTCCGATCGCAAGACGTAAACCCTGATGCTGTATGGAGTTAAGGCGGCGTAAGATGGATGGCCGTGGAGAGTAGTATACGAAGCTCCCATAATCCAGCTTGGAGCGGACGATCGACCGATATAGACGAAGCAGGACGGTTCGATCCGCTCCCCACGACATACCACTGACAACACGGAGGACATTTGGAGAACGGGTACAACGGGCAGCCAAATATGACACATGTGGAGACCAGCTAAGTTTGCTGTCAAATGTAAGGCCTAAAAATTGTGTTGTCTCCACGAATGGGAGAGCAACGGGACCGAGTCGTAAGGACAGTGGGAGAAACTCTTTGTAGCGCCAGAAGTTAATACAGACCGTCTTCTCGGCAGAAAAACGGAAGCCATTGGCGACACTCCAGGAGTAAAGACGGTCAAGAGAACGCTGAAGACAGCGCTCCAGGAAACATGTACGCTGCGTGCTGCAATAGATGGTAAAATCGTCCACGAAAAGGGAGCCTGATACATCAGCTGGGAGGCAATCCATTATTGGATTGATCGCGATGGCGAAGAGAGCGACGCTCAAAACTGAGCCCTGTGGCACCCCATTCTCCTGGCGAAAGATGTCTGACAGGACAGAACCCACACGTTTCCTGAACTGTCGATCCATTAAAAAGGAACGAATAAAAAGAGGGAGGCGACCGCGAAGGTCCCATGTATGCATGGTGCGGAGAATGCCCGCCCTCCAACGGGTGTCGTAAGCCTTCTCCAAATCAAAGAACACAGCCGCGGTCGGGCGCTTCCGCAAGAAGTTATTCATAATGAAGGTCGACAAGGTAACCGGATGGTCAACAGCAGAGCGGCGCCTACGAAATCCACATTGTACATTGGTAAGTAGGCGTCGAGATTCGAGCAGCCAAACCAAACGAGAGTTAACCATTCGCTCCATCACTTTACAGACACAGCTGGTAAGCGAGATGGGTCGATAACTGGAAGGAAAGTGCTTGTCCTTCCCCGGCTTAGGAATCGGGACAACAATAGACTCGCGCCAGCATGCGGGAACATGTCCCTCAATCCAGATGCGATTATAAGTACGAAGAAGGAAACCTTTACCCGCAGGAGAAAGGTTCTTCAGCATCTGAATATGAATAGAATCAGGCCCTGGAGCGGAGGACCGTGACCGGGCAAGTGCGTTTTCGAGTTCCCGCATGGTGAATGGGGCATTATAACTTTCACGATTCGAGGAGCGGAAGTTAGGTGGCCTAGCCTCCTCTGCCTGTTTTCGGGGGAGGAAGGCAGGGTCGTAATGAGCGGAGCTCGAAACCTCTGCGAAAAAGCGGCCGAAGGCATTGGAGACATCCTCAGGGGCCACAAGGACGTCATTCGCGACCGTCAAGCCAGAAACTGGTGAGTGGACCTTAGTACCAGATAGCCGGCGCAGGCTACCCCAGACAACAGAAGAAGGAGTAAAACTGTTGAAGGTGCTTGTGAAAGCAGCCCAGCTGGCTTTCTTGCTTTCTTTGATAATACGACGACACTGAGCACGTAATCGTTTATAATTGATACAATTCGCCACTGTAGGGTGGCGTTTAAATGCGCGTAAAGCACGTCGACGAGCACGTAAAGCGTCTCTACATGCTGCGGTCCACCAGGGGACCGGTACGCGACGTGGAGAAAAAGTAGGGTGAGGGATGGAATATTCAGCAGCAGGGAGAATGACTTCCGTGAGGTGTGCGACCTGACGATCGCAGCTTGTGAAGGTTTGATCCTGAAAGGTCGCCCTGGAAGAGAAGAGCCCCCAGTCTGCTTTGGAGATGAGCACGGAGAGGGAGTATGCTGCAGGAGATGGATAACACACGGGAAGTGGTCGCTCGAATATGTATCAGAAAGTGCATACCACTCAAACCGGCGTGCAAGTTGGGTAGTACATATAGAGAGGTCTAAATGGGAATAGGTGTGAGATGTGTCCGAAAGAAAAGTAGGGGCGCCAGTATTGAGGCAGACAAGATTGAGCTGGTTGAAAAGGTCTGCTAACAGGGAGCCCCTCGGGCAGGATGCTGGAGAGCCCCAAAGGGAATGGTGGGCATTGAAGTCTCCAGTTAACAAAAATGGTGCAGGAGCTGAGCAATAATTTGCATCATGTCTGCCCTGGTAACGGCAGATGACGATGGAGTGTAAACGGTACAAATGGAAAATGGAAAAGTGGGGAGAGTAATGCGGATGGCAACTGCCTGCAGGCCGGTGTGCAATATGATGGGATCGTAGTAAATATCATCCCGGACCAGCAACATAACCCCTCCATGAGCCGGAATACCTACCACAGAGGGTAGGTCAAAACGCACAGAGGTGTAGTGTGCCAAGGCAATTTGATCGCATGGGCGTAGCTTCGTTTCGTGGAAGGCTACGACGAGCGGACGGTGCAAGCGGAGCAGCAACTTCAAGTCCTCTCGGTTGGAGCGAATGCTGCGAATATTCCAGTGAACAAGTGCCATCGTAAGAAGAAAAGGAAGATGAAAGAAGGGGTCACCTTGAAGGCCGCTGAGGGTCTGGCTGGCTTCGAGCGAGCACTGCCGCCGCTATCAGTAGGCGGACAGTCATCGTCCATTGGTTCTATAGGTTTATCGGCCATCTTGGTAAGACGGCCGTGAGGGGGAGCTTCCTCCGCTGGTGAACGGCCAGATGTTCGGCTACCAGCGGTGCGGCCAGGCGAAACGGATGATGGCCTGGGGCGGCAACCGCTGTTTGGCGCAGGAGAAGAAATGCGTCGTGGTGGAGAAGGAGAACTGTGCTTCCTATGAGCCTTCTTGGAAGGTCGTTTGGTGGAAGTAGTGGTCGATGGCTGGGAGTTCGAGGTACGTAGGAAGTCTGCATGGGACGGTTCCTTCTTGAAGGCCCGTGCATCTGACTTCTGGGTCTTCGTCTTTGCAGAAGCTGATGAATGGGCTTGTGTCTGTGGGGTGACGGGAGGAAGAGGAGACGTCGACCGCGCGATCTTAGCACTGGCCGAACGGACGACCGTGGTGCTGAAGGTCAGTTCGCACGTCTGGGTTGCCACCTCCCTGGTAGTCCGGGAAGAGGCGAGGACAGTACTGTATTTCCCCGCTGGGAGCAGCGTGTGCTTCCTACTAGCAAATAGCTTGCGAGCAGCCGAGGTGGACACTTTCTCTTTGACCCGAATTTCTTGGATACAGCGTTCTTCCTTACAGATGGGACAGTCACGGGAGGACGCTGCATGGTCACCCCGACAGTTCACACAACGAGACGGAGGTGGACAGTCACCCTCATGGGCATCCCTGCCACAAGTGACACATTTAGCTGCATTGGAACAAGACTGGCGAGTGTGATTAAAACGCTGACACTGGTAGCAGCGCATAGGTGTCGGGACATAGGGACGAACAGAAATAACCTCGTAGCCCGCTTTGATGCGCGATGGCAGCTTAACACTATCGAAGGTCAAGAAAAGTGTCCGGGTCGGTACAAGGTCATTGTTGACCTTTTTCATGACCCCATGGACAGCCGTCACGCCCTGCTCAGCGAGGAAAGATTGAATCTCCTCGTCAGTCAATCCGTCAAGTCTAGTATAGACCACACCACAAGACGAATTCAAAGTTCGGTGAGCCTCCACCCGGACAGGGAAATGTGTACAGGAGTGTGGCCTGAAGCAGTTTCTGTGCCTGAAAGGCGCTCTCAGTTTCTATTAACAAGGTACCGTTACGCAACCTGGTACAAGATTTGACAGATCCGGCTATGGCATCTACGCCCTTCTGGATAACGAAAGGGTTGACAGAGGAAAAATCTTTTCCGTCCTCAGATCGAGAAACGACGAGGAACTGTGGGGTAGGCGGTAGTACTTTCGTCACTGGGGGCTGGTCATGTTTCCGTTTGTGGGCAGAAGTCGAGAGAGAAGAAGAGAAACCCATTGCAGAGGAATCCCCCATTATTGCGAGCGTCTCCGATGGCGCGCTCCTTCCTTAAGGGGACCCTCTCAGAGGGCACTCCCGCCTTAGGTGAATGTTTACACCTCAGGTCACACCTCCCGAGAAACAGACGGAGGGACCAATCGGCATGGTCAGAAGGTATCAGCTCAGGCAATCACCCCTCCCTGGGCCTGGCCTTTACCAGGGGGTACGTGCGTGGCTTACTTGTCTACCCAGGGCGGGGAATTACGCATTACCCTGTCACCGGCTACGCGTGGGTCGGCCTTCAGGCGCGCACAGGGAGGAAGGAAGAAGAGGAAAAAGGAGAGAGAGGACAGACTGTCTCAAACGCCGAGGCGGAGACCAGAGAAGGCAAGGAGAAGAAGGCAAGGAGAAGAAGGCAAGGGAAAGAGTAAGGAAGACAGTGAGATGGAGAAGAACAAAGAAAGGAACCAACCAAAGGAAGGAAGAAACGAAAAGCGAAAAACTAAAATGACCACAAATACAGGTCGTGGAACCGTCCGTCTCCGGACGCAGGCGCTAACTACCCCCTTGAGGGGGTGGGACTCCTTTTAGTCGCCTCTTACGACAGGCAGGAATACCTTGGGCCTATTCTAACCTCCGGACCCGCAGGTGTGTGTGTGTGTGTGTGTGTGTGTGTGTGTGTGTGTGTGTGTTGAACCAGGCACCTAGAAACGTCGGAGAGGCTTCGTCCACTGGTAGCTCTGTGGTCCACAACGCCACAACAAGCTACAGCAGTCCACTCACCACACTGCCGCCCCACACTGAACTCAGGGATATTGTGTGGTTCGGTCCCTCCAGTGGACATTACGGAGGGTACTTTCCAACAGGATAACGCTCGCCCTATAGCGCTGTTTTAACGCAACATGCACCACATGTGTCGTCACGTTGCCTTGGTCCGCTCGATTACGAGATCTATCTCCAATTGAGCACAGATTTCGCCGTACGACGACTCGAGCGTCATCCACAAACAGTATTAACCGCGAAACTTCCTGGCAGATTAAACCTGTGTGCCGGACTGAGACTCTAACTCGGGGACTTTGCCTTTCGCAGGCAAGTGATCTACCAACTGAGCTACCCAAGTACATCTCACGACTCGTCCTCACAGCTTGAATACTGACAGTACCTCGTCATTTACCTTCCAAACGTCACAGAAGCTCTTCTGTGAAACTTCGTAGAGTACTTGCCAGCAATAGACAAAAGTCTCGAGTTCTAGTCTCTGTCCGGCACCCAGTTTTAATTTGCCAGGAAGTTTCAGATCAGCGCACACTCCGCTACAGAGTGAAAATGTCATTCTGGAGTATTAACCGACCAACAAACTATCCTGTTCAACGCCGCGTGTGGTTCTGCCTGCATTTCACATTTGCAGTGGATAATCTCACTATACATTAACTCGTGATCTTGCAATAATAATACTGAAACTACCTTGGCAGATGCATTCCAAAAATTTCATTGCTTTCCATTAATTAGTTTTTGGTGCTGCAATTTTTTTCGTCAGTGTAGATGAAGATAATCCACCGATAAAAATTACTTTGCACGTCGGTCCATCGAGTCCTATAAGGACAACTAAACAGCTAGTTGATCGAATAGTATTGGTTGCAGAGGGGAAAAGACGGCATTAACGTGCTAGTCACGTGACGAATGTAGGATTGAGAGAGGGAAGAGCGAGACGCGCAGACCGCGGAACTGATAATATCGACCTTCCTGGAGGCAGAGTATTAACGGCGGCGCCTCGCTATTCGGCACGTTGCGAGTGACGAGGAATACGCAGCGACGCTGCGTGCTGCAGTAATAATTTCCGCTTAATTTCCGCCGGCCGTAGCAGCCGTTGTAGCGGTCGGCGGTGGGTGCCTGGCACTAGCTAGCTCGACAGCCGACGGCTAGCGGAGACATAGGCCGGCGGTCGATAGTATCCGGCTGGGCCGCAGCACCAGGCCGCGTGCGGTTTCGTCTGCCAGATGCACTTTCGCAAATCAGCTTGCCGTCAAAAGTGTCTCTCGCAAGTCACCACTATCAAAATACACGTGGGTGTCCCATCAGATCAAAAGTAACGCCGCACACATACGCAATGCGGAATTGAACGCTAGATGTCACGAGAAACGGACACGCCAGTACAAAACTACTCGAAGAGTACTGAGATATCCGCAGCGAAGTAGTAAAAGGAGAACGGGTAGCTGGGATAGTTCAGTCACCTCGAAAGTGGGCTAGTCATTGGATGTCACCTGACAAGAGAAACTCCCCATCGAACTCATCTCAGATTTAGTGGTAAGAGAACCCAGTGGACAGCCCGTCAAAAACTGGACACAGATCAGGCATGGAAACAGGAAGAAGATGTACTGAACTGTAGGGAGGAAAAAAGCGAAAGAGAAACAGTGAGCGGGTCCAAGCACAACATAGAGCAGTATGGTCATAGAGTGGTCACGGTGTTGGACTGCAAAACTGGCTAGTCGTGTTCAAAGCTCCCTTCTGCCTTTTTTTTTTTTTCACTGTTGCTGTATTCAAATGTTTCCTTCTCGTGGTGGGACGTCCGTTTGCAACAGCGAGGTGTAAGGCAGGGCCCTATAATGAAAGTTGAGTCTGCACAACTATTCTGTTAGCAGCCGAAAGGAAGTTGCTTTCGAATTGGAATCGAAAACCTTTGATGACAAGGCAACAAGTCTACAGCATTCTTACCGGAAAACACGTCTGTTGTGTCACACACAGCGTTTCGACTGTTTGCCTTGGCCTGCTTGATCACCATATCTGTCTCCAATCGAGCAGATACGAAACATCATCGGACAACAACTCCAACGTCATCCACAGGCAGCATTAACAGTCCCTGTACTGGCAGACTAGCTGCAAAAGGCATGGAACTCCATCCCACAAACAGACGACCGGACAAAGTAATGCAAACACGTTTGCACGTCTGCATTCAACATTCTGGCGGTTACAATTAATAAAATATTTCGGGCTATTACGTGATGGTCGAATGGATTTCACCTTGGATTTTGAGGTGAACTCCATTCGACCACGGCATAATTACCCCGGTACAATTATTAATTGTGATCTTTCCAGGTGTGAAAGTTTTCATTTTACAATTATTCTGGCAGTTACACTGATTATTAACGTACCAGTTTTTCACATTTGCAATGGCTTAACGTGCGCTTACATTAACCTGTGATCTTGCAATGTTAATCACTTGAATATGTTATCCAGACTGAAGTATTCCTGAAATTACCGTTCATTACTCTTTTTTTTTTTTTTTTTTTTTTTTTTTTTTTGAGTTACAAATTTTTCCATCAGTATAAAAAGGGATCCCCCTAAAATTTTTGACAACGCCTCCGTCGTCTTCAGCTGGAGCAACTGGCTGCCGTCGATGGTGTTGTGGTGGCCTTTTATAGCTTATTTTATTGTTTGGCTTATGACATAATTACATCAAGCTGCCATGGAACACTAACATGACAGTATGCTTCTGGTTGGTGTGGAGGCGTATAAATAATTTGCTTGTTTTAGGCGTCAGAATGATTCAGCCATACGACTCAACATTATAACGGTTAACTTTACCCGATAGATAAAACGTAGATTCGTCCGAAAAGATGAGTACTTCCGAAAAAGTGTCCTCTGCCATATCGTAGGCAACTGAAATGCAGAATTCGTACCTTCTGTTATGGTTGTCGACACCTAATTGCCTAATTGTAGTGGAGAAAGTTAGTTTAAAACTCAAGCGACAATACAATAATACATTTGGGTACATGTAGCTGGACCGTCACAGCAAAGGATGAGGCAACTAAAGCTAATTCATTAATTAACGATGGTAACAATTTTGCTGTTGCTCCAAACAGAGTCCTAAATAATAGGCGAATGTTTCGCTACAGTAGAGGAAGCGGAAGAAATAAGAATTCTTAATTTCACACCGGCACTGTCACAGGTGGCACCAGGCAGAGGTGGTGACATCGCTGTGCAGCAGAAAGAAACAATTAATACTCCAAGTTGGTCTCATACATGAACAAGCTTTACCTCGGGTACAATAACACCTTTCAGAGACTAGACGGTGCAGTTACGAGCTTGTAACAAATTGGTAAGCACTCACAGTGGAACGAGGGCCACTGGCCATTAATAAATAAGCGGGCCACATTTGGTCTTAACGAATAGAACTACACGGCTCTGTCTCTCATCTTCATACACTCTGTAATTCTCCTGCTCTGCATTCAGTTGGCCATTAGTATCGGGAGTGTTCATTCTGAAGCAATCGATTCAATGATTATTACGTGTAGTGACATCCATTTGTCACATGTTCCACCACTTTGAACTTGCTGCTTGCTGTTCCCATGATGATACCCAAGTAGCCACAACTTGCCACTTCCAGAACTCAAACTGGCCATCACCTATCACATTACTGGTGTGAAAACTGAAGGTCTTCCAACGCCAGTAGATCTCGTGGTGCTTATCGAACTGACATCAGTGTCACTTCTGGGTGAGTGGACCATCCGGTTCCTCTCTTCCAGATCATCACTGCTGGAACTTCCGGGTGCTAGAGCCTATCAGTCCGCTGGGACCAGGATTGGACGAATGCAAGACTTCCGAAAGTGCAGGACATCCTGATGGTTCATCATGGGTCTGTTATCTTGTTGAATGAGGTCTAGGATTCTTTAAGAGTGGGGATGGGGCATAATCTCACGCCGTGGCTTCCCCTGCAGACTGCAGCCCGCTACACTTCGGCCGAGTTACTGGTGTGACGGCCTTGGCGACCGGGGATCCGAACCGTCACCAGGAGTCATTGGAATTCCAACGTGTCACTGACAGGAGGCGTCAGTCAAGGCTTGCGAAAAAGACACTGAACTGTAAATTCGAACTAATAAGCGCTGACTTGCTTATGTTTTATTAACACTGAAAGACACTCTGCATCGTAGAGGTGTGTCTGCTTGGCACACTTAACGTGTTATTTGTGTGAACTACAGTTCAAATCTGAGGAGCAAATTACGTAATTAATAGATGGATTTTATCGCAGATCAACAGTTTGACATAATCTACAATGGATTCTCTTTACTCTATCTTCTAAGCTTCTCCGTGAGATACGAGTTGCCAAAATGTAATGGATTTTAAAAATACATAAATTCTGAAGCTAAATCATTCAAAATATTATGTGCTGATTTTTATTTCTTAATAATCTGGTTCGTTTTTCAGTTTTTACAGAAGACGTGGTCATTGTCGAAGTGACTCAATTATTAGCCACATTTAAATTTCTTCTCAAGCTACACTGGTGTGGGAAGCATAAGAACAAAAGTAGCGAACGTAGTATGTGTCACAGCCAAGTAATGTAACTCCAAGAAACTTGGGCCGTTCAAAAAAAGGAATAGTATAGTATAGTACATACGGTAAGTGAAATAGATACTCAATGGGACGAACAGAAATGACACTTCTATTAAAAAGCAGTTATCACACTAAATTCGATAGTCGTGATGGTCCCGTGTATATTGCAAAAGGAGGTATGTGGTACTGAATGGGGTTAATTTCGTATTACCACCTCCCGACATTTGAGGACAAGTCCAGCGTTGTCGGGCGTGATTGTATTGGTGCTCCAAATTATGACTTGTGGAGTGAGAACGCTGCATGGGGCTACTGACCTCCAAATCTTTGAACACAATACACTCAACGATCAATATTACTATGACACTGTACTCCCACGAGCGTCGTTTCTGCGGTACATTCAGCCGTAACTTCAGTTTTGTGGATGAGCATGCGCGACGGCGTCTAACAGCACAGGTGGCGAAGCTCGTGAATCGAGAGGGTATGAGCCGAATGGACTGTCATGCCCGTTCCTCAGAGTCAAATCCTATTGAGCAACGTTGGGAACATGTATTGCAGCATGTCGACATGCAGCAACAACCATACAGCGGTTGTCATCCGTGGTGGGGCAGGAACGATACTCCCGTCCAGGACAACTCATTAAAAACCACGTGAGAAGGAGGAGCAATCATTGCTGTCTGCTTTGCTTAGACCCCCTATTAAGAACGATGTCCTGCCTTTCGTAGTCTCCAGGGGACCATCATAACTGTCGGCAACTTCAGTGTAATCATAATATTTAAATAAAAATGTCTTCTGTTCACCTCGCCAGCCGTGGTGGCCGAGCGGTTCTAGGCGCTACGGTCTGGAACCACGCGACCGCTACGGTCGCAGGTTCGAATCCTGCCTCGGGCATGGATGTGTGTGATGTCCTTAGGTTAGTTACGTTTAATTAGTTCTAAGTTCTAGGGGACTGATGACCTTAGAAGTTAAGTCCCATAGTGCTTTGAACCATTTGTTCACCGCACTGCATATTATTTCAGCAGTCTTCTGTCTTTCTAAGTGTGGTCAAGGTTTCATTGAGCTAAGCGATTTGGCAGTTAAGTTTTGCACACCGCTGCATCATTGAACATAATAAAATTATCTAAGTATAAATTTCAAAGCTAGTATTTTGGTCAGCATTTCATCTATCGATTTTAATTGCCGACATCCCAGGGAGCAAAAATGGCCCGAGACATTGCAAACTTATATTTTAGTATTCGATACGCGGACTAAGTAGTTATAAGCGTAAACCGAGCCACGGGACCTCCGCGGCAGCTGCGGTGGGCGTGGTGTTGTGTCGGCCTCGGCCGAGTCTATACCGCTGCCCGGTCCGGACGCTGCAGCGCAGCCTCTCCTCGCGTGAGCCAGAAGTCGGTAACTGACCACCCCTGCGGGACACGGATGGCCACCCAACTCCAGGGAATGCATCTGACATACTGCGACTACTGAAGAATTCAGCCCAGCAGTTGGCGCCTTGCGCACCACAGCCGCCCGTAGAACTGGCGAACGCCTGAGTAACAGACGTCTGTCATTTGAGGGTTTTGCTGCTCACTGGTCTCCTCTCGAGCGCACCGAGTATGATAATTCGGAGGGGGCAGGCTGTCGCCAACGAGGTGCCCTGTGGGGCGGAGATCACCGGTCTGGTACACTCGTCACTTTCCTATGAAAGTTGTAGTAGCTCTGTGTGTCTGTAGGCTGTTACCTTCCTCCCCCTCCCCAGCAGATGAAACTATCCTAGGATCAATTTAGTTAAGATACGCGGTGTACTCCAGCATGACTGCGTCTAATCGTGACATCATTAGGATGCATAAGAGAGAGGAATGCTTGTTTTAGACAACAATAAAATCTGGAAACAGTTAAAAGTTTCGAATAAAAACTAAGGACCTACCAGCTTTTGTAATGATGGCCGGTTTTGTAGTGACAAAAAAAAACATTGTTCTTTCCATAACATCTGTTTATTGATAAAAATTCGCATATTTCAATGTTACGACATAAAAAATCAGAAACCTAAAAGAAATTGTCTACTAACTATTTGTCTACTAACTAATTGCAATGGATTGTTAAAATATCATCGACTCGTTTCGGATGAAGTCTGCTTTGTAAATCCGAGGAAACATTGGCTGCAGCAGTGAAAGACCTTTCGCTAGCTGTCTTTGAGATCCATATACAAAACACTTATTTCGCTAAAATAGTTAGCTTGGATAGAGACTACAGTTACGCTTACGTCACTCAAGCGAATCGTCATCACCACTTTCTATTTGCGTAAAATACATGGTCAACCTCATCGGTAGATTGACCATCCGGTGGCCCACAGTTCAGCCACACCGAAAACATGGAACTTAAAAGAGCCACAGAAACTGGTACACCTGCCTAATGTCGTGTAGAGCATCCGCGAGCACGCACTAATGTCTGAAGTGTTGCTGGAGGAGACACCATGAACCTTGCAATGCTGCCCATAAATCCGTAAGAATACAATGGGGTGGAGACCTCTTCTGATGAGCACGTTGCAAGGCATCCTAGACATTCTCAATATCGTCCAAGTCTGAGGAGTCTGGTGAACAGGGGAAGTATTTAGAAGAGTGTTCGTGGAGCCACTCTGCAGCAGTTCTGGAAGTATGGGAGTCGCAATGCCCTGTTGGAATTGTCCAAGTCCGCCGGAACGCAGGATGCAGATGATCAGACAGGATGCTCACGTACGTGTCACCTGTCAGAGTTGTATCAGAGGTCCCATATCACTCCAACTGCACACGCCTCACACCAATACAGAGGCTCCACAAACTTGAGCAGTCCCCTGCTGACATTCAGGGTCCATACATTCATGAGGTTGTCTCCATACCCGTACACGTCCATCCGCTCGATAAAACTTGAAAAGAGACTCGTCCGACCAGGCAACATGTTCCCAGTCATCAACATGAAGGGCCCAAGTGAGGCGTAAGGCTTTGCCTCGTGCAGTCGTCAAGGGTACACAAGTGGGCCTTCTGCTCTGAAAGCCCATATCGATGATGTTTCGTTGAATGGTTCGCACGATCACACTTGTTGATGGCCCAGCATTGAGATCTGCAGCAGTTTGAGGAAGAGTTGCACTTCTGTCAGTTAAACGATTCTCTTCACTCGTTCTTGCAGGATCTTTTTCCGGCCGCAACGATTTCGGAGACTGATGTTTTACTGGATTCCTCGTATTCAGGGTACACTCGTGAAATGGTGGTACGGGAAAATCCGCACTTCATCGTTATTTCGGAGATGTTGTGTCTAATCGTTCATGCGCCGACTATAAAAACACGTTCAAGCTCACTTAAATCTTGATAACCTGCCATTGAAGCAGCAATAACCGATCTAACAACTCCGCCAGACACTTGTTGAGTTATATAGGCGTTGCCGACCGCAGTGCCGTATTCTGCCTGTTTACAAAATTCTGAAATTGAATATGCATGCCTATACCAGTTTCTTTGGCACTTCAGTGTAATTTTTGTAGCTAGTGATCGCTGCTGACATTCTCACAAAAACAGAAGAAGCAGGAGATCATTTCACTCCTTGGTAAATCAAAAAATTAAAACATCCAAATTTTTAACAGATAGACGATATGTGTACATTACATCCGTATATGCCCCGTAAGAGTATCTGATTAATTTTACAAGATCAGGCTAAGTTCCCTTGATTCCATCAATAGCCATAATTTGCTGTCAAATGTTCAGTTTGGTTTTAGAAATGGTTTAACAACTGAAAATGCTATATTCTCTTCTCTGTGAGGTTTTGGACGGATTAAATAAAAAGTTGCGAACGCTAGGTGTTTTCTTTGATTTAACGAAAGCTTTTGACTGTGTTGACCACAAAATGTTAGTGCAGAAGTTGGACCATTATGGAGTAAGGGGAGTAGCTTACAATTGGTTCGCCTCTTACCTTAAGAACAGAAAGCAGAAGTCTTCTCAATATTGAGAGTGGTAGTGATGTTCAGTCCCAATGGAGCACTGTTAAGTGGGGTGTTCCCCAAGGGTCGGTGCTGGGGCCACCGCTGTTTCTTATTTATATTTCTTTTTTCTAGTATTACAGATGATTCAAAAATATTTCTGTTTGCTGATGACACCAGCTTGATAGTGAAGGATCTTGTGTGTAATATTGAAACAGTATCAAATAACGTAGTTCATGAAATAAGTTCGTGGCTTGTGGAAAATAATTTGATGCTAAGCGACAGTAAGACTCAGTTTTTACAGTTTCTAACACACAATTCAACAAGAACAGATATTTTGATCAGACAGAATGGGCATATTATAAGCGAGACGGAGCAGTTCAAGTTCCTAGGAGTTCGGACAGATAGTAAGCTGTTGTGGAAAGCCCATGTTCAGGATCTTGTTCAGAAACTAAATACTGCTTTATTTACCATTAGAGCAGTATCTGAAATAAGTGACACTTCAACACGAAAAGTAGTCTACTTCGCATATTTCCATACGCTTATGTTGTATGGTATTTTTTGGGGTAATTCTTATGATTCAAAAAGGGCATTTTTGGCCCAAAAACGGGCTGTTCGAGCTACATGTGGTGTAAGTTCGAGAACTTTTTGTCGACCCCTATTCAATAGTCTGGGAATTCTGACATTGCCCTCACAGTATATATTTTCTTCAATGTCGTTTGTTAGCAATATCAGCCTATTTCCAAGAGTTAGCAGCTTTCACTCAGTTAATACTAGACAGAAATCCAATCTGCATGTGGAATGCACTTCCTTGACTCTTGTGCAGAAAGAAGTGCAGTGTTCTGCTGCATCCGTTTCCAATAAGCTACCACAAGAACTCAAAAATCTTAGCAGTACCCCAAACAGTTTTAAGTCCAAACTGAAGAGTTTCCACATGGCTCACGCCTTCTATTCTGTCGAGAAGCTCCAGGAAGAGTTAAAAAATTAAGCAAATTCCAGTGTTACATTGTTGATTTTCTTTATTTAAATTTACTACTTGTCACCTGAATATGCTTTTTTTTATATTTCATTTTATCTGCTTCTAATATCGTGTTATAATTTCATGTATTGACTCGCTCCATGACCATGGAGACTTGTCCTTAATTTGGTCCCATGGAACAATAAATAAAGTGTCATAGGAGGAGATACGACTCCTGGAGTAGGAATAAAGTCCAGTAACGCTCTAATCGGAATACATGGAGAATCAACAATTACAATGGATAATTGTTCCTACACTTTGTGAACTTAAATTAACTTTTTCGAACAGAGATTCACAAATTTACCTGGACCGACCACGAATCTAGATCAATAATAGATTGTTTAGTTAATACGTAATGAAAAGCTGTGCTGTAAAATAGGTGGTGAGGAGAATGAGGAGGAGAATGAGGAGGAGAATCAGGAAGTAGACGAAATCTGTGGTCTTTCGGAAATCGATAAATGAGATGTTAAAGAACTTCAATAGGTCTTACGGAGATGCAAAATTAGAAGAGCTGTTAGAATGGGCAATCTAAAAGTGGAACTTTATAAAAATTTACCGGAAGAAGCTAAATATGGGCTTCAGATTTTGTACATCAATGCTGGCAACATAGAAATACGGCATACGCAATACGTGCGACAACAGTAAAGAGAATGAGAAACATTGTAGATAACATATTTCTCGAAGAACAAACTGCTTTTCGAAAAAGGAGGTCCTGCTAGGATGACATTTGATCATTAAAACAGATCATAGAAAAAAGAAGAGAATACAATTTAATAACTTGCATAGTGTTCACAGGCTATAGGAAAGAAATTTACAGTGTGCACAGAGGAAAATTGGAAATATTATGGAAAAATAGGAATACCATTACTTCTGATCGGAGTTATCCGAAGTACTTAAATAGATACAGGAACACAGATAAATTTAAAGCTAGGATCTGGGAATATCGCCGAAATAAATATTAATAGAGGGTACAGACTGGGGTTTATTTCTCCGATGCATTTTAGTTGATGTTTAGACGACGTGCTTGCTGACTACCAGTTTAAAGTTGTCGACAACGAGGATAACTGACAATGAGCGTTGTATGCACTACACAAAAGAGCAAAGGAACATAATTTACGTGTTTTGAGAAATAAAACAAAATCCAGAGCATTCCAAGGCCCCCAATCTTTAAGATGTATACCCATATTCGAAAAACAAAAGTATTGAACAAGTTAACACTTTTATTAGATTCTCGGGCTGTGACATATCTCGGCGAAGTCAGTATTGGATAAAGTTTGAGAGATTCAGTGTAACATGTGGCACCAAACGGACTCTCAGGGAAGAAGTGCGCATGGAGCAATTTTATAAAGCTATGGGAGCTCCTGGACTAACTGATAGTGAAAACAGGATTATGAACTCTAGAACACATATTAGACTCCAGGCACTCAATGTGAGATTTTTGAGATCAGTCCATTACGTAATAAGAAGAGAGGGATTAAAAATGGGATCACTCGGAATAATTTAGGAATTAGCAGTTCAAATGTGAGGGTTATGGATAAAGGAAAGAGTGGAAATAATATATAGAAAGAGCGGGCGATGAACGTACTCCAAAACTACTGTGATACATTCCTAAAGGAAGAAGGAAGATTGGTAAATCCAAGAAAAGATGGACTGATCCATATGTCGCAACGGCCCAATTGGTCTAATGCTTCAGGCAGATGAAGACAAAAACAGAATAGCATATTGATGTCAAGTCACAATTTTATTCTTGGTTAGTTGTAACTGGTATTTCCTCACAAATCTGACCCACAGAATTTAATGTCTCGTCTCTGTTAGCAACGGATATCGTTTGCAGTAGTCGGAAGGGTGGCCACAGAAATTTTGCTACTTTGCGCAACGTACGAATTTCTACTTTCTCCTTCATGAGACGCAGACAACGCTCTTACAGCAACTTAGTATCTACAGTTAACACAAAATAATCCATCAATTGTACTGTACTGCCAAATACCAGTGACTCTGAAACCGGTATTTTGCAAACATAGTAAATATCAAGTGCGTATCAAACAAAAAAAGTATCCAGAACGAGATTTTCACTCTGCAGCGGAGTGTGCGCTGATATGGCGGAAGTAAAGCTGTGAGGACGGAGCGTGAGTCGTGCTCGAGTAGCTCAGTTGGTAGAGCACTTGCCCGCGAAAGGCAAAGGTCCCGAGTTCGTGTCTCGGTCCGGCACACAGTGTTAATCGGCCAGGAAGTTTGAACAAAAGTATATTTACAGTAATATAAAGAAACAGTCTGGCGTGAGGTCAGTCGTTTGACGGCGCGTTTCGGGGCGGGCCCGCCCGCTGCCGGCGCGCCGTAGGGCACGGAAGCTCGCACTGGGGCGTATCGCTTTCCAGTCGGGTGTGCCGCGGCCGTCCTCACAGGGGAAGTGAAGCGTCTCATATAGCCTCTCCTTCCCAAGTGGCTCTTTCCGCCTTCCCGTGGTGCCAGATGTTAAGCTTGGCTTCTGCCTTGCGACAAAAGGGAGAGCTGCGACCCAACCCGATGCGAAAGCGAAGGGTGCGTGGCACAGGGGGAGCTGTGTCGAGGGACCGAACACCAGTCCCTTTCTGTTCGCAGGGCACAGACCAGCAGGTGCTCTGCATGCCGGCGACCTCGTTTGTCGGCGTGGGATCACGGCGCGAGTCGGCAAGGGTGCTTCGCCGCGCCCCTGGGTAACCGGGGCGTGTTCTGCCAAACCCAGGTGGTGGTGACATCGCCTGGGCCAGGTTAGATGGGCCCAGACCGCCGAACGACTGGGGGACCGACCCACCACCTGAGTAGGAGTGGGTCCTTGGCCTTCAGGTGGAAGCTCGGGCAAGTAGGCGGCGAAGGGCGAGGGGTGCATCCGCCTCTCCGGAGTGCGGGGTGCAGTTGCCGAGGAGCGTCGTGTGAAATCGTCGGCGACGAGGCCATCGATGGGGACCAGTGCGCTGGCGACGGCGCGCTGAACCCGGCAGCTCAGGAGTGCCCTTGACCTAGGGGCGAGGTCGGTGGGCGAGCTGCAGAAGTCCCCCCCCCCATGCCAGAGGAGCCGGTCCGGGGCAAGAGACGGGCTCCCACCCCTTTTTTATCACTCGTTAATCATGGAGACACCAGAAACGAGTGATTCAAGTGCGCCATCGCGAGCTTCTGTGATGCCTGTACCTGCTCCACAGGACGAGTCAGGACAGGCAAACGGGGAAAACGTCCTGCAAAGACATACGAGAATTACTTTGCTCCTTGAGCAAAATATCAAGAATGGTAAAATTAGCCAAGCGGCATTGACAACAATAAAAAATGAGCTGGCGGCATGGGCCATAGCCAACGCCAAGCTCGAAGGCCGCGTTGAAGAACTAGAGAAAGAAAACGAAAGACTACGTAAACAACCGACTAAGACCTGGGCGGGAGTGGTCGCACAAGCGCCACCAAAGACACAAACAACAAGAGACACAATTGCCAAAGTATCAAAGAGAACAGACACAACGGTGTTCCTAAGGACCCTACCCGGTCAGGACACCAGCGTGAAAAAAATACAGGAACTGCTCACCACCTCAATTAACCCAATAAAAGACAAAATAAAAATTAACAGGATCAAACCAAGTAAGAATTCTGTAATTGTAGAAGTGGCCTCTGAAGAGGACAAAACTAAATTACTGAACAATGCCAAACTAAACTCGGTGGTCAAATGTGAGCCACCGAGGAAAAGAAACCCGTTGGTCATCCTGTATGATGTACCAACAACTATGACCAATGAAGAGATACACGAAACCATAAAAGCTCAAAATTTTGAAGACATGAAAGAAGAAGAATTCAAAGAAAATTTTAAACTGAAATTTAAAACAGGGCCTCGGGACCGTGACGTGGTTCACCACGTCGCCGAGGTCTCCTCCCAGATGTGGAAAAGAATAACTACAATGGGCAAACTATACATTGGCTTTCACGCCATAAACGCACGCGACTATCTTGTGGTACCGCGTTGCCACAATTGCGGAGATCTCGACCACGTTCTCAGGCACTGTACCAGGGGGTCGGTCTGCTCGAAATGTGGCGAGGATGGACACGTCCGCAAAGATTGTAGGGCTGCAACAGTCTGTATCCCATGCAAAAGAAGGGGAAAAAAACCTTGCGGCGCCACTGGGCGAAGCTGCCCCACCTACAGACTTCTAGAGCAGCGTCTAATCTCAAGAATAGACTATGGCTGATCAAGTCAAAGCGAACAGGATGCCCAAAAGAAAATCCCCGAGCAAAAGGAGGAGGGATGCCATGAGGGCAAGTGCATTCAAGATGTTTTTGAGGTCGCTCACTAACACCTCAGTTAACACTAAGGATATGAGTACCCAAACGGAGTCCACCACAACCGATAGAGGAACTCAGACTGTTCCTCTTAAAGTCAAGTCTCCCTCCTCCCAGAGCCAGGGGATAACGCCGACCAAAGAACTACGGCTATGGCATCCTGCAACTGAGACAGCGGCAATCCCAGCAGAGGAAAGTAGGAACGTCATCCAACCACTCCAGGAAAATAAAATAACTAGCTCCTGTGAATCAAATATGAAAGATCCTGTCGTGAGATTGCCGCCCATTGACCCAGTCAGAGTCTACCCTAACCTGGAGTTCACCATGCAGTTAGCAAGATTAGAGCAGCCGACTACCCTGACTACTGCCTTGAGACACGTGGTCCGGGTGGGACATGAATATGGTAGGAAAGTCACCTTCTCGGTAATGGAGGCTGTAGACAGAATCCAACTTAAGTCAGTGAATCTCCCCACCGACTTCGGAGCCCTGCGAGACTTACTCAAAAAGGTCTTTGAAAGACGAGGCGAAAAGTTTGATTTGAACGACATATATGAACAAGCAGTATTAGCAAATGGACGTATCACATTTGACTGGAACAAGACCTGGCCACATGACAGAATCCATACATACTTTCCGTAAAAACTAATGACAAAAATCACCATCGGACAACTTAACGCCCACAACAGCAGACTTGTGATGCAGGAGCTACGCAAGGAAGTGGAGGAGAGGAGACTGGATCTGATCTGCCTGCAAGAGCCGTACTCCCTAAATGGAAAATTAGTGTTTACAGCCGCGACATGGCAAGTCATAAGCAGAGGAGAAGACCCGAGATCGGCTATAATTATCACAAACAAAATTTTAAGAGCCATAGTTCTTACACAATACACAACAAGCCACTGCAACGTCGTGGAGCTGCAATCTCCATCTGGTAACATTATCCTAATCAATATGTACTTCCAGTATGGTGATGATATCGAAGAACACCTTACACACCTTACTGCAGTTATCACGGCGTTGCGGGGGCGAAAAGTAATTATAACTGCCGACATTAATGCTAAATCCCCCCTATGGTACAGTGGCACAAGAGACCCTAACGGTGAGAAGGCAGAAGAGGCCATCATGGCCATGCAGCTAGTGGTGGCAAATAAGCCTGGAAACCCCCCCACATATGTGGCGGGAGGTGGCCAAGGCACAAACATCGATGTGACCTTGGCTACGCCTAACGTGGCACACCTAATTCAACAGTGGAAAGTGGTAGAAAACGCCACCACCAGTGACCACAACCTTATTACCTTCAGTGTGGGAGACAGGGAGAGCTGCTGGACCATGGGGTGGGAGATGCAATACAATTACAAAAGAGCCGACTGGGAGAAGCTAGCTAGGGAGTGCGACATTCCTGCACTACCAGAAGGTGACGGACACCTGGACTATGACATAGACAACAGAGCTGAAGAACTGATGACGACAATAACTCGAGCGGTAAAGGCTGCTGTACCTACTAGGACGAAGGCCATAGCGGCCTCTCCGTCACCATGGTCAGCTGAGCTAGAGGAGATGCGCCAGTCTGTCAGAAGGCTTAGGAGGCACTACCAGCGCAGTGTCGTCTGGCTAGAGAGACAAAGACGGCTGCAACTATACCGGGAAGCGAAAGAAAATTTCCAAAGACGCCTACGTGAGGTCAGATCCGAAAGCTGGGAACACTTTGTACTAAATCAACTCGCTCTAGACCCTTGGGGAGTTCCCTACAAGCTTGTCCGGGAAAAAATCCGCTCTCCGATGGAGCTCTCAACCGTCAGGCGTGGGGATGGGATGACGGAGTCTTGGCAGGAAACTGCTGAGGTCCTTCTCCAGTCCCTGCTGCCTGATGACACAGCGGATGGAGAAACTGACGAACAACAGCAGCTGAGGGAGAGCTATAACAACAACGAATATGGAAACAACACGGCAGTCTACCCCTTCTCTGAAGAGGAGGTAGCTGCCCATATAAAATCCCTGAAGATAGGGAAAGCTCCCGGGCCAGATGGCATTGTGGCGGAGGTGGTGCAGTTTCTGGCTCCCCAGATAGTCGCCCCTCTAACCCATCTCTATAATGAATGTCTCAGGCAACAAAAGTTCCCTCGTATATGGAAGAGGGCAAATGTAGTGATAATTAAGAAAGGAGCTGACAAAGACCCAGCAGAAACAAAGTCCTACCGTCCAATCTGCCTGCTTGATCTGCTTGGGAAGGTTCTGGAGAGACTGCTGGCTGACAGACTGGCTGCACACCGAGTGCTGTGCGGGATGAGCAGCAGACAATTCGGCTTCAGGCCTGGGCGATCAGCATCTGATGCAATCGCCCTGGCGGCTGAGGTCTGTGGCTCTACCCCGTACAAGTACGTTGTTGGCATCATGGTGGACATAAGTGGCGCCTTCGACAACCTGTGGTGGCCTTCGCTCTTCTCCTGTTTACGGGAGAAGGAGTGCCCAGGGCTGCTATATGGGTGTCTGAGGAGCTATTGTAAGGATCGGGAGGTCTGGCTATCATCCCCTAGCACAAGGGTAACAAAAATAATCACCAAGGGATGTCCCCAGGGCTCCGTACTAGGTCCCCTGTTTTGGGACATCCACATGGAACCTCTATTAGACACACTACAGCAAAGTGACGACGTGCTAGAGGTGATAGCCTACGCTGATGACCTCCTCTTACTGGTTGGCGGCCGAAGCCGAGAAGACATAGAACCCAAAATAGAACGTGCAATAGAAAAACTACAACTTTGGTGCCGAAAAACGAAAATGACAATTTCACCAACAAAGTCAACATATCTCCTTCTTAAGGGACAGCTAGTCAGGAATCCTACAGTTAGGATAGAGGGCTCACCTGTCCTCAGACGACGTGAGACTCGATACCTGGGCATCATCATTGATGAGAGGTGGTCATTCGGAAGACACATTGAAACCGTAACACAAAGAGCCTTACAAGTACTCAACAACCTCATCTCCATTGGGCATAAACTTTTCCACCTCCCACCACATCTTATCAAATTATATCATAACAGCATACTCACCTCCATAGTGGGTTACGGTTCTGGAGTCTGGGCACACAGGCTCACGAGGGTGGTGCCTGCCATGACAGTGAGAAGAATACAAAGAAACATGATTATGAGATCAACAGGGGCTTACAGGACCACACCAGGAGGGGCCCTATTAGTCATAATGGGACTCTGCCCCTTAGACATTAAAATTCGTGAGCAGGCGGCCTGGTACTGGGCAAAAAAGGGGAATATGGATAAGATAGAAGAAATTTTGGGGAGTAGGACAGAAAACAAAGTTGAGATCAGGTTAAGAGGGGGTCAGCTGTGGCAACAGTCATGGGAAAACGAAGAAACAGGACGAAGAACATTCAACTTTTTACCGGACGTTAGGGAAAGATTGGAAATGAAGTATTTCGAACCAACTAGGGGATTGATCCACCTTCTCACTGGCCATGGACCCTATCCGACATACTTATGTCGATTTGGAAGAAAGGCGACACCCGCGTGTGACTGTGGTGCTCCGGAGGGTACTCCTGACCATGTAGTCTACGAGTGCCCCTCTTTCAATGATGTGGCCTCTGTGTTACGCGACCAACTACCCCACAACGACACATTCAGACTCTTAAGACAACGCGACACTTTTCAGACTATCAACGAACTGGCAAACGCGGTATCACAGAAAGTCTTAAGGGACTATCTGCGAGAACCCAACTAGCCCCATACTAAGACACAATAATACCGATGAAGTCTAGTACCCTATTCCCAAGCCGCCCGAACCCGGAAAGGCCGACTCGTCAGTCGAGAATCCGCCGCGCTCGGGATCAGGGGGAGTGGGGTGCACCAATAACCTAAATTAGACAACGCACCTGAAACTGACCTTAGGATAAGTTTAGTTGTAGAACCTAGTTTATAGACTTCAATTATAGGAACCTGCAGCGACTAACACCATGGCCTGCCCAGTGTCAGGGGCACGCTCATTGGGGTTCGCTCAATGAGCAAGGCCTTACAGTAGGTTTATATTCCAGCTGACACATTTGTAACGCTGCAGGCTATAGCGACTAGTCCATAGTTAGTAGTAAATTAGGATACCACTTAGTACTTAGAACATATAACTATGCCCATTGTAGTTTTCATATAGTGCATAACCAACTAGTCACTAAGTTGAATGTAGAATAGCTGCAAAAAGATGAATAAATGTATATGTATAACGGCCCACTAATCATATAAGGTAGTGGGCTACATTGTATGATTAATATGTAATTGGAAATAAAGAATTTTTTTTTTTTTTTTAAAAAAAAAAAAAAAAAAAAAAAATATAAAGAAACATAACTCTGTATTCTCGTGCTCTGTGTTGCAGTGACTTTCCTATTTATGAACCCTTAACAAACCAGTCTGAACTGTAGGATATTTCTCGCCTTCGTGCGTATCTGTTGCAGCTCTGATGCCTCCAAAAAGGTAAGGATTTCGTTTTTGTAACGATGAAGTCTTTTAGTGATGCCCACTCCGGAAGTATCTCCATGATTTTGTCGTACTGGCTACCTACAGACTGTAGCACTTCACGTAAATTTTTCCATCTACTCTCTATTTCTTGCTAAAAGCTTGCCTGTAACGAATTCACATTAGATGCAATCTTCATGGAACGGACAGCGTCTCTGGCAGCATAAATAGTGAAATGAACCGATGTTATCTCGTTTTTCAAACCATCGTCATCGAAAAGGTGTTTTAGGATTATCTTTAAAAGACGAGCAATGCACTCATAATGCGGAAAGGATTGCCGTGCCTTGCATACATTAGTGTTCCGGTCGGTGGCAAGTGAAATGTTATTAAGGTGCTGGGGATTTACTCATAAATTAGATAATGTTTCCTCAGTATGGTTCTTAAAAATTCCCCGGACTTTTTTCTGATTTGTTCCCAATACCATGTGTTTGAGTAATTTGATAAAGTGTGCAGTAACCGATAGATAACACCTTTTCTGATATGGATCGGTCCGCATCTCCGCTGTACATGCAGAAGGTTTCACAGCTGTAACCTGGACAATGCTTGGCATTTCATTGGCTTCTCTTCCAATATTTCGTAACATCGTGGTGGTATGAGGCAAAATGTTAGACATCCTGCCCAAATTCGGAACCGACATCTACAAGCTCCAAACAAAGAGCGAAATCCATCAGATATTAATGGAAGAAGATCCCTAGCATAAATATCTACGCATTTTTTAGCTGCAGAGTCTTTTACTGAAACTGGTAATGCTTCAGAACTTCCGCTTAGTCGTGTTCTGCAGACAACTGTCTTCAGATGCGTCGTAGGCAATCTCTAAGAGACAAGAACAGACCACCTATCACAGAGCAGTAACTAACATGATTTCCATCCTTATCAGTTATCAATGCGAATCTCTTCCAAACAAACACTGTAGCGACCACTCACTTTCACACTCAGGATATGTTCTTTCAAATTAAACTCTCTTGGCACACTACTCCGTCTCACGTTCACGCGACATGATTCTGAAGCGAGTGATTGAGTGCCGATCGTGTAACAGTAGATGGTCGCGTCGAAAGCAGTTACACTGACATGCGCCGGACTTTCCTGTAACTTCATGCACCAAGCTATTCGTGCTAACACAAGTGCCCGATGCAGACCACTGCTGGTGAGGGAGCTGTCACGTCATCCTAAAAGTAAAAGGACGGCGCGCATACCTCTAGTAGTGGTTATAACAGACCACGCTTGAGGTATAGTGACCTAGCAAAACCGTCAGCATGAATCCTTATACTTACGTGGTGTCGGCCATGTCCGAAGGAACAGGCGCAACATGCATGTAATTAAGGTGAGGACACCTCACGATCTCTTCAGCGCGGATGCACACCAGTCTCGAACTCTCACGGGAATAAGTGAACTGCCACAAGTGTTGAGGACAATGGGTAAGGGGAACTACACTAGTAGCGTGTGCATAAATTGAGAACTTGGGTCTGGTGGGAGGGGTGCCGTCGTATCCTGTGCAGCTGCAGCGGCCACTGTGTCCAGATGACGTAGTCGTCAGCGCATCTGTCTAGTAAGCTGGAGACCCGGGTTCGACTCTCGGTCCAGCACAAATTTTCAGCTTTCCTCGTAGATTTAAATGAACATCCACTCGCAGACAGTGTCTGTAGTTCATTTGTATCTTAAGGAATTTAAAGAACTTCTTTCCTTAATTCCAGTAAGTTTTCGCAAAATAACTGTCAGCCTATCGAATTCGATCCAGGAACACTACGGTCTGTCAGAAAAATGGAAAGGTAATATAAATACTGGGCAGTACATTCTTCGTAAACACTGAATTTCAATATTATCCATACATATTATAAATCTGGATATATGTATGTACTCGTACATATGTATATTTCTTCCATATCTCCACCTAAACCATAGAATCAATTTCAACCAAACTTGGTACGCTTATAACTTACTATCTGGAAAGAACCAAATTGGCGATAAGCACCACCTAAAGGGGTGGGGGTCAAAAATG
Organism: Schistocerca serialis cubense; assembly: GCF_023864345.2. Lineage (NCBI taxonomy): Eukaryota > Metazoa > Arthropoda > Insecta > Orthoptera > Acrididae > Schistocerca > Schistocerca serialis. Next base: position 318,781,112 of record NC_064645.1, on the reverse strand, counting down.
AGTGCAGATAGCGTGGTGCAAAGAGCCAGATTATATCACTTTTTTACTACTAAATCTATTCACAACACATCTCGCAGGCAGTATCCACATAAACCACTTGATGTAGCTGCAAAATTATATAATTACATGACATGTATTTCAGCAGATATGACGTCATAAACACTGAGCTACGTGAAAATGAAAGTGCAGGGTGAATTCGCTAGATACAGGTGAAATATGTATACAAATTTGTGTGAAGTATGTTACATGTGTGTGACATGTACGTACGTGGTCAAAGCCACAGGTGAAATATACCTCCTAAACTCCTGGATCGATTTCAACAAAACTTGTTACATACATTACTTACTATCTAAATAGATATTTCGTCAGGGTAAGAATTAGCAACATCCTATTGAGGTGGTGATAACTTGGAGAAAGAGATGGTCAGGTCATAGACAGTGGGAAAGAGATGGAATAATAGGAGACTGGAATAAATACATACCTGGGCAACACTAGGTACTCGGATAGTGAAAAGATAATTATTTCATACGTTTAAAAAGCACGGCATTAAGAGTACGATAAATGTATCTGAACAACACCGAAGGTGCCTTACATTATCCTAATATGATTAAGGGAAAGTGGCATCGTTAGAAGATGTAAACAAATTTAGGTTTATATAGTGAACACATGCAATACTACGGCTCACGCCAGACGATACCGCTGGGAGAATCATAATGTAAGCGGAGTTGCTGTTCGCAGCAAACTGCGCCGCACTAATGACACAACAAACATGTTTGTAAGGTAAACCGGTCAGGTGTCGCGTCTGTACACGTGTTTGACAAAGGTGTATGTGCAGTTAATTAAGGACGTACAATTAAATGAAAAACTATTCTGGAACTAAAACGTTTTGTATGCTGTCACAGTAATAAACTGAAATACATCGAAAGCAGGTAAATGAAATTATATTTTTAATTTATTGAAAAGGGAGTGGGTGAGTGACAATAAGCGTTACAAAAACTACATGGCATTAATTTTAGATAAAATTAACAACAGTTCCTTGCATGAAGTCTAAAGAGCTAACAAAATTACAAAAAATATGTTCAAATGTGTGTCAAGTCTTATGGGACTTAACTGCTAAGGTCATCAGTCCCTAAGCTTATACACTACTTAACCTAAATTATCCTAAGGACAAACACACATACCCATGCCCGAGGGAGGACTCGAACCTCCACCGGGACCAACCGCACAGTCCATGACTGCAGCGCCCAAGACCGCTCGCCTAATCCCGCGCGGCACAAAATTACATGAAAAAGATAAAAATAAATAACGAAGCCAGTCTAAGCAAGCTGGAGCTATTGTTTTGGGAAAGAGTGGAGGCTTAGTAATGGTTGCTATAGCAACAGCGGGGATGACGCCGATCTTTGCTGAAATCTGCAAAAAATTATTGTAAGCAGAAATTCGTCGACAGTGGCTCTCCTAGGTGCTACGGAGTTCGAATGACGAAAAAAAGAATCTCTGATTATCTCGGAAGACTAGATCAGCCATGTATTACTTCTACAGGCAAAATCAGTTCTGACCTGGACAACCATGATGCCTATTGATGGCATGATTGAAATGGACAGCTGCCACAGTGACACGATACCGATGCTCTTTGTAGTTTACATTTTTCCAAGTTTCAGACACTGGACAGATTCTATAACGTTGCTGATTACTCTTGGATGAAAGAAACCTCTGTCTGACCGTGGTCGTATACAAATGTTTCAATGCCGAGAAATGTTCTTGCTGGCTTTAGATCGGTGGATATAAGCCACTCAAGAGAAATGTCTTTGGAGAATTTCCCCTATGCCTTAGGATGATGATTAATGGGTTTTCCGAGTGGTTGACTTGCGGGTTATTAGTCCCATGACCCGTCGTAATTGACATGCCAATTAAAGACGTTTACAGCTAATATTGAAAGGGAGACATGACTTACAGAGAAAAATGTACTCAGAATGTGTGTGTGTGTGTGTGTGTGTTTTGTTTGTAGCAACATAGTGTTTACACCACAAGGGAAATCATCTTCTTTGTTTGAATTTGCGTAGAGTCAATCCATTCTTCAAGTGCAACGTGCACTTCCCCGTCCATTCAGCAAGAAGCCGCCCCTAAACAAGAAGATTTATGATTGGCATAAAAAATCCTAGGCAGTTTGTTGCAGATGCAAATGGAAGAGCACTGGTCGCCGACGCGCGCCTGACGAAATTGTCGAGTGTGTCCGAGGCGCTTTCACCCGAAGCCCTCCGCAAGACGAGCAGGCTAGGAACTTAAGCTTCCCCAAAATTGTGTGTGGCGTGTTCTGGAATGATGACTGCATACGGAGCCTTAAAAGCTGCAGTTACTGCAGCAATTAGGTGCCGGCAACCCACAACAGAAGGTACGAATTTTGCATTTCGGTTGTCCACGATATGCCAGGGGACACTTTTTCGAAACAACTCATCTTTTCGGACGAATCGACGTTTTATCTATGGGGTAAAGTTAACCCTTAAATGTAAGAATTTCGGAGTCACAAAATTCTGGCATCGTCGTCGAACGTGAAAGAGACTTACCGTAACTGTTTTATTTTGTGCAGGTTCTGTCCACAAAGTTTGTCAGACCTTTTTGTTTGCGGAGGAAACTGTGACATGAATGTCATACCTGGACATGCTTCAAAATTGTTTGTTTTCCCAACTTCTCGAATATGCAAATGATTTCATTTTTATGCGTGACATCACCCCTCCCCAGTTTCATCTCGAAGTGCGGCGTTATCGTAACACCGCCATCCCATTACGTTGGACTGGAAGAGGTGGACAACAAGATCTCGTTCATTGTTTTTTTGCCCTGCCAACCCAACGGACCTTACACCTCAAGATTTTTTTCTGTGGGAGTAACAAAAGACAAGTTTTTTCTGACCTACAGCAACTACTCTTCAAGATCTGAGAAGTCGAATTCCTGAAACTGTCGATTCAGTAAAAATGGATCTGTTGATTCGCTTGTGGAATGAAATGGACTACCGTTTCGATATTTCTCGAGCAACGACATGGTGCTCATGTTGAATGGATGGTATGATGTCTGTGCGAACATAAAACTTTGAATTTCTGTATCAATTGACATACGCATTTTGTTTGTATCTTTCACAGTGTGTCTGTAATAAACTGATTTTTTTAACCTACCCTTTTCTTTGACGAAGTCCTCAAATAAATTTTTTCTTCTTCTTCTTCTTCTTCTTCTTCCTGTTCGACAGAGCTACATTAAATATTAAATTTACCGAAATGTTACATTGCCGAACTGTTTTATTACAGTAAATTTTCAAGTAGTGAGACATTTCGTAAAGAAAAGGTTACAAAATTGTAACGACTTCTCTAAACCCTCTCATTGCCTGATTTCTTCTATATTGTTCTTTTCACTCTCTTCCCTTTTGAGGACTTTTAAAAAATACTCTTGTTCTTATGTCTTTGTATTATCGTTTGGAAGACGTTCTGAAGATGTGGTGCGCCTGAAACGCGTCAACACAGTAAAATTTTTGAACTAGTGACCAAGAGAGTACTACATCCGTCCATGATACCGATCCAAAATCATCACTGACCTACCTCCCTGTTGAGCCCGTGGGACTGCACGCCTGAGACGAAAATTGGAACCAGTCCGCGTCCACGTTCCTCTACATCGCTAATTAGCTGCTTTATCTTGCACTGCTCTGTGAAGAAGACCTGGTGCTACGGATCCAGGTTCCATTCCAAATATTCCCTTGTCCAACATTCACCTCACGCACATCAGTGACCGGCGATTTGTACTCTCCACCACCTTGCCCAACTACTTTCAACAAGAGGGACGTAGTTGTGTTAGTTGCATTCTCGTTGTGATATCTACGATCCACAATACGTAGAGTGGTACCAACAATTGATGCACCACATAAGCAGGAGATAGTAAACACGGTAGAATGCTCCAGATTCCTGGGTTTACATACTGTTGAAAACGGAAGAAGAGTATTAGTGACCTTCTCAAGCAATTAAGTTGAGCTACTTTTTCCCTTGATATGATTCCTATATTTCGACTCAATAATTTCTTCCGAACTAATTTTCTGGGGTTACTCATCACTTTTAATCATACAAAAGCGAGCAGTAAGAATAATACGTGGTGTTCACCCACGGACGTCATTTAGGTACTCTTCAAAAAGCTAGGTATTTTAACTTCGCCGTCGCAATACATATATTACCTAACGATATTCGTTGTATATTATCCATAACAACTTGAAATGAGCAATAATGTTCATACCTACAACAATATTGGGAAAATTTATCTTTGTTACCCACTGTTGAAGATGCCAGTGGCTCGGAAATGAGTAGAGTATGTAGCAACCAACATTTCTGATCACTTGTCCAATACCATAAAATGTATGACAGGTACCAAACCAAGTTATAAGTAAAACGTTTAAATGCCCGCCCAGTTAGCCGTTCGGTCTAACGCACTGCTTTCCGGTCGGGAAGGAGCGCCTGGTCCCCGGCACGAATACGCCCGGCGAAATTGCGTCGAGGTAGGTGTGCCGGCCATTCTGTGGATGGTTTTTAGGCGGTTTTTTTATCTGCCTCGGCGAATGCGGGCTGGTTCCCCTTATTCCGGTTCAGCTACTCTATGTCGGCGATTTTTGCTCAAACAAGTTCTCCACGTACGCGTACACCACCGTTACTCTACCACGCAAACATAGGGGTTACACTCGTCTGGTGTGACAGGTTCCCTGGGGGGTCCACTGGGGGCTGAACCACACAATAACCCGGAAATAGTGGTTCGGTGTGGGGCGGCGGAGGGGCGAAGTGAACTGCGGTGGTCGTAGTGGGGTTGTGGACTACTGCGGCTGCGGTGGGGACGGAGACTCTCCGTCGTTCCTAGGCCACCGGTTAACATACAATACAAAACTTAAAATCATTTCTCCTGGACTGCTTCTTCTATTCCATTGATTAATTGATTAATTTGTATTTACAACCTCTTAGTCAGTAAAAAACTTGTTTGAAATGTAGTTGCCAGAGTAAGACTAAAAAAATCTTTTCGTTAATGTTAGCACTAATAGTATATAAATACCATGTAAACTGACTTGTTACACGTAATTTCGATGTAAGTAAAATTCAGATGATCTGTGGACCGTGTAACTAACAAACAAACAAACATTGGTATACTGGTGTATGGTGGTCATCATCTGATGTTGTTGACCACTAAGAGACATATCTCCAATGTTTTGGATCTCACGGTAGCGGTTAAACTCGGTAATAACCATGTGGATTCAGCCACTTCAATAGTACTTGATAAAATTCAACTGCGCCTTTCAAGAGACATTCCACTCGTCGTCAGGTTCTGATACTCAGTTTGTGGCCCCTGTTAAATGAACCAAACACATTAGGCTATAGACCATCGTCTTACCTAAAATTTTCCACTTCATACACCGCACCCACGAAGCAGTACGTGTCCTCTTCCTCAACTCAGGTTACCAAGGGAGTGTCTTCTTGAAGCTTCTCCTTGTTTCTTAACGGTGAACAAAACCCGCTGCAATTGTTATTTCCAAAATCCCTCATTTGTATAAAGGCATGTACACTACCCGGTTTTCAGGGCACTGATCCCAACTTCAGGTGCTACTATAAAAATTTATGAGCCATACGTAGGAGTATAAACAAAATAAATGAAAGTCAAGTGGGCGCCAGGGCTGTTAACCATCCGTAGGACATACCTTATTTGTGTATAACAAAACTTACAAGTCACGTGGAAAGATTAACAAATTCATCAAGTAGTATTAGAGTGCTTGTGCTGTGCATAAACATTACTGTGTAAGGCGGCGAGATTCGAGAAAAACATGGCCTGACCACGAAAACAACACTAAATCCATAAATACGCACTCATAGACGGGTTCTAGCGTCCTGAAACCCGGCCAGTGTGCGTGCCTTGATCCAAATGAGGGAACTCCGAAATTACAACCGTAGTGGTTTTTCTTCGTCCTGATCAAACGAGGAGAAATGTCAAGTGGACACTCTGTTGGTACCCTCAGCTGAAGAAAACACACACTGCCTCTCGGATGCGGTTTGTGGAGTGGAATATTTTAGGTAAGGCGATGAGCTATTATGTAATGCGTTTAGTTTATTTAATAAGTGCCACGAACCATCAGTAACTGATGAGGAGTGCAATGCGTCTTAACACACGCACTTCAGTGTATGTGTGTGTGTGTGTGTGTGTGTGTGTGTGTGTGTGTGTGTGTGTGTGTGTGTGTGTGAATTTCTAAGCGACCGAACTGCTGAGGTCATCGGTCCCTGAACTTAGCACACTACTTAAGCTACACTACTGGCCATTAAAATTGCTACACCAAGAATAAATGCAAATCATAAACGGGTATTCATTGGACAAATATATTATACTAGAACTGACATGTGATTACATTTTCACGCGGATTGGGTGCATAGATTCTGAACATCAGCACCCAGAACAACCACCTCTGGCCGTAATAACGGCCTTGATACGCCTGGGCATTCAGTTAAACAGAGCTTGGACGGCGGGTACAGGTGCAGCTGCCCATGCAGCTTCAACACGATACCACAGTTCATCCAGAGTAGTGACTGGCGTATTGTGACGAGCCAGTTACTCGGCCACCATTGACAAGACGTTTTCAATTGGTGAGAGACCTGGAGTATGTGCTGGCCAAGGCAGCAGTCGAACATTTTCTGTATCCAGAAAGGCCCGTACAGGACCTGCAACATGCGGTCGTGCATTATCCTGATGAAATGTAGGGTTTCGCAGTGATCGAATGAAGGGTAGAGCCACGAGTCGTAACACATCTGAAATGTAGCGTCCGTTGTTCCTAGTGCCGTCAATGCGAACAAGAGGTGACCGAGACGTGTAACCAATAGCACCCCATACCATCACGCAGGGTGATACGCTAGTATGGCGATGACGAATACACGCTTCCAATGTGCATTCAACGCGATGTCGCCAAACACGGATGCCACCATGATGCTGTAAACAGAACCTGGATTCATCCGAAAGAAAATGACGTTTTGCCATTCGTGCACCCAGGATCGTGCAGCGTCAAGGGTAACCGCAGCCACGGTCTCGGAGCTTATAGTCCATGCTGCTGCAAACGTCGTCTAACTGTTCGTTCAGATGGTTGTTTTCTTGCAAATGTCCCTATCCGTTGACTCAGGGATCAATACGTGGCTGCACGATCCGTTACAGCCATGCGGGTAACATGTCTGTCATCTCGACTGCTAGTGATACGATGCCGTTGGGATCCAGCACGGCGTTCCGTATTACCCTCCCGAACCCACCGATTCCATATTCCGCTAACAGTGATTGGATCTCCACCAACGCGAGCAGCAGTGTCGCGATACGATAAACCGCAACCGTGATAGGCTACAATCCGACCTTTATCAAAGTCGGTAAGGTGATGGTACACATTTCTCCAACCTTACACGAGGTATCATAACAACGTTTCACCAGACAACGTCGGTCAACTGCTGTTTGTGTACGAGAAATCGGTCGGAAACTTTCCTCATGTCAGCACGTTGCAGGTGTCGCCACCGGCGCCAGCCTTGTGTGAATGCTCCGAAAAGCTAATCATTTGCATATCACAGCATCTTCTTCCTGTCGGTTAAATTTCGTGTCTGTAGCACGTCATCTTCGTGGTGTAGCAATTTTAATGGCCAGTAGTGTAACTTAGGCTAAGAACAACGCACGTACCCATGCCCGAGGGAGAACTCGAACCTCCGGCGGGAGGGGCCGTGCAATTCGTGACATGGCGTCTCTAAGCGCGCGGCCACGCAGTTGAATTGTATCAAGTACTATAGTGTTAATATTAATAAACACACTATTTTAGTCCTACTCTTGCAACAAGTTATTTTTATTGGCTACCAGGTTTTAAACAGAAATTAGTCAATGTCATAGACGGAGCTGTCCAGGAGAATTGATTTTAGATTGTATTTGGAACTCATTTTGTTATCTGTTAGAGATTTTATGTATTAAAAAAAATGATCAAACATGTTTGATTCAAAGTATCGAACTCTTTTCTGAGTGGCTGACAGCTTCAAGAATGGCTAATAAAAGTTATTTTTCCACCTAGTGTTGTAGGTATGAACATTATTGTTCTTCTCGAATTGTGGTGGATTATTTATTTATTTCATTTTTCTGGAAAAGATTACTTTCAAAGCTATGCAATGCATAGTACTAACACCTTACTTTGTTTCTGAATTCAACATCTTGCTCACTAGGAAGGGAGGCTGACTCAGTTTTAGCCTAGCAATGGAATACTGCGGAACATAATATGGAAATGGACATTGTATCCCAGGGATAAACCGAATGAGTAACCACTGTTTTAAACAGTCTGGCCTTATATTCGTGAGGGTGGAGACTGCAGTCTTCATCCGGCCATCCTGATTTAGCCAAATCGCTTTATCCAACTGGTGAGATGGTCCGTACTATAAGGCCACTGCCGACTATCTTTCGCATCGTTGTCAAACTACACTTTTAAGTATGTAAATGCCTGTATGTGTGGATCACACGATTTTTGTTGTTCTTAAATGGTAATACGAAGACACGTCCAAAATCCTTGTGAAAGTGAACTGCGGATGATGAGTTCTAATACTACCACTACAAGGAGTAGTGGTAAATTACCAGATAGGGCGTCCGAATGTTGCATCAACCGGAGACAACCATGTATTCTTAACTCCAGGAAGGAGCTAACCATGCAAAAAGTTTTATAAAAAACAACAAGAAATTGAACGAGTAGTTCCAAAGCTTCCAATTTTCCTCACCTTTTTCAGCTTCTTCATAGCCACGATCTCCCGAATGTAGGTAATATAAGAGAGGGAACCAAGGAGATAAGAACCTTCAACATTGCAGCGTGTCAGCAATCTTTGGTTAATATATTAAAAAACTAAAAACCCGCCTCGATTGCGAAAAAAGCACATAGTGTTAACCCAGGTTTCGGCGTAGATAACTACACCTTCTTGAGAACAACAATAAAACCCACAAGTGCCTAAGTGCCTAAGAAGACCTTTGCCAATGATTAAAAGAACACTATAGCTACACATTTATAAACGAAAAAAAGGAAAACAGAAACATTACATATGAACAAAGTAAAAAACCACTAGTTAACTTAATGGTGTACACGTCACACCGGCCTATGTTCGATGCGCCATGACCCGCCATAAACTGCAGCTACAAAGTAGCTACTACAGGAGGACAAAGTTCGGCTGTCCTCCACAGCCGGCAAGTAGACAAAACGGGTTGAACAGAACTAATTACAAGAGAAAGCTCCGGACACCGCAGCAGGGTTGTTTGGCGCAGGCGCAAACAAATGGCTGTCGTGACGGTCTTATTAATTGACACACTCAAAGACAGACGCAGGTAGCAAGTCGGTCACCTGAAATTCCAATTAAACCGCAAAGTGGTGGCTGCAAAGAGGATAACAGCCAACCCATCACGGCTTAGAACACTTCAGGCGTGAGAACAACATCTCTTTGTTAACTATAAAGTACCAGACTGCTTTGTGAACATCATTTGACGGCTACTGTATTTCCGGGTACTGTATTTTCATTTATTTTGAATAAATAAATAAGTGCAATAGCGGCCGTGAGAAGATTTATTGATCTCCTATAGGTTCACAAGTTCATGAGTAATTTAGAAGTATTGAAGCAATTTAAATTACGTAATGAAAGTAAATCTTCCTCTGCAGAATGTATACCAATTATGTTCATTTAAGAGTATGCTGATGCGATAGTACCACTCTTCACAATCATACACAACCAATCGTTCGACCGAAGATTAGTAGCCAAAGACTGGAAAGTTGCACAAGTCACTTAACTATTCAGGAAATGTAGTAGGAGTAATGCACTAAATTAAAGGCTCATATCATTAACGTCGATTTATGCAGCAGGATGTTGGAGCGTATACTGTGTTCGAACATTATCAATTACTTCGAAGAGCACGGCCTGCTGACACACAGTCAACACGGAATCACACACAAAGTGCTGAGTGCTGATGACAAGGGATTCCAAACTGATTCCGTATTTCTAGATTTCTAGAAGGCTTTTAACACTGTACCACACAAGCGACTTTTAGTGAAATAGCGAGCTTATGGAATACCGTGTCAGTTATATGACTGGATTCGTGTTTTCCTGTCGGAGAGGTCACAGTTAGTAATAATTGACGGAACATTGAATAAAACAGAAGTGATTTCTGGCGTTCCCAAGGTAGTGTTACAGGCCCTCTATTGTTTATTACCAATATAAACGATTTGGGAGCAGACGCCTTACGTTGTTTACAGATGATGCAGTCGTTTATCGTCTAATAAAGTCACGCTGAAGAACGTAGATGGCAGTAAGATTCATGTGACTAGATCATGTAGATCTAGTCGCTACAACTCGTCATAAAACAGGTAAATGAAATATGTCCGTAACTTCGGGGAAGAGTAACCTCTCTTAAGTTTTTCTTTCTAAATAAATTTTCCTTGCACTTAATATTTAATAAGTTACAGAGCAAAATGCCTTATCTAAGACAGTCTGTACTTTATATCGTGGTTTACAAAATATTTTAAGACGGTAGTAGCTAAACAACTCCGTATGTACATGTAATAATAGTGCAAGCTAAAAAGATTCCATTTTCTGATGACTACACCTTCTACTTGACAATACCTTTATACAATTCATACACTCAAAGTAAACGTTTCGCGCCAGCTGTAAACTGCTTATGGACGTGTTTCCCATTAGAGATTATCCTGCATCAACTAGCTCGATCGCTCGTACATTACCCAACGTGCATCCAGTAGACCTTGCAATAACGCAGCAACAAAAGGTGTTTTACCCTCTCCGTTCCCACAAGTGTTATTTAGTTGCAACTGTGCGGCTTGCTTTTTATCGAGAGCGGGGCGCTGCATCTCCTACAGCGTGAATGTCACGTGGATCTCACGTTATAACATCTGTCTCGAAGGTAACTGATTTTAATGCAGAAGGAGGCAGCCAGAGTCGCAATAAATTCGACGTTTATTTATTCGGTGACTGATTTCGCGCTATTCCATTCTCTAACCAACCAATGTTTGGCAAGTAGTATATCCGTCCAAGACAACAGTAAACAAAGTGAGTCTATGTGTGTATGGTCCGATTACTGTTACGACAATCAGTTTGGACCACACATATGTGTACCCGCTTTAATTACTGCTGTTTTGGACGGACAAAAATGGTGCAAATGGCTCTGAGTACTATGGGACTCAACTGCTGAGGTCATAAGTCCCCTAGAACTTAGAACTACTTAAACCTAACTAACCTAAGGACAACACACACATACATGCCCGAGGCAGGATTCGAACCTGCGACCGTATCTATCGCGCGGTTCCAGACTGTAGCGCTAGAACCGCTCGGCCACCAACGGCCGGCTTGGACGGACATCTTACTTATCGAACATTAGTTGGTTTCAGAATGGGCGTTGCCCGAAGCTGGTGAAACACCAAAAAGACATCCATTCATTTGCAACTACGGTTGCCTATTTTTGCATCAAAAAATACACTGAAGAGCGAAAGGAACTGGTAGACCTGCCTAATATCGTGTAGGACCTCCGCGAGCACGCAGAAGTGCGCCAACGCGACGGGGACTCGACTAATGCCTGAAGATAAGCTGGAGGGAACTGACACCATGAGTCCAGAAAGGCTGTCCATAAGAGTGCGAGAGGGTGGAGATCTCTCCTGAACAGCACGTTGCAAGGCGTCACAGATATGCTCAATAATGTTAATGTCTGGGTGAGTCTGGTGGCCAACGGAAGTGTCAAATTCAGAAAAGTATTTCTGGAGCCACTCTGTAGCAATTCTGGACTTGTGGGTATTGTCCCGTCGGAATGCACAATGGACATGAATGTATGCACGTGATCAGACAGGATACTTACATACGTCTCACCTGTCAGAGTCGTATCTAGACGTATGACGGGTGCCATATCACTCGAACTGCAAACGCCCCATACCATTACAGAGCCTCCACCAGCTTGAAGAGACCCCTGCTGACATACAGGATCCATGGATTCATGAGGTTGTCTCCATACCCGTACACGTCCATCCGGGACTCGTTTGACCGGGCAACATGTTTCCACTCACCGCCAGTCTAATGTCGGTGTTGACGGACCCAGGCAAGGCGTAAAGCTTTGTGTCGTGCAGTCATCAAGGGTACACGAGTGGATCTCTGGCTCCGAAAGTCCATATCGATGATGTTTCGTTGAATGGTTCGCACGCTGACACTTGTTAATGGCCCAGCATTGAAATCTGCAGCAACTTCTGGGAGGTTTGTACTTCTGTCACGTTGAACGATTCTCTTAAGTCGTCCTCGTTCCGTTCTTGCAGGATCTTTCTCCGGCCGCAGCGATGTCCGAGATCTTATGTTTTGCCAGATTACTGATGTTAAAGCTACACTCGTGAAATGGTCGTACGGTAAAATCCCCCTTCATCGCTGACTCGGAAATGCTGTGTCCCATAGCACGTGCGCCGACTGTACCACCATTTTCAGATTCATGTAAGACTTGATAATCTGCCGTTGTAGCAGCAGTAACTGATCTAACAATGCGCCAGACACTTATTGTCTTATAGAGACGATGCCGATCGTAGCGCCGTATTCTGCCTGTTTACGTATCTCTATATTTGAATACGTATGCATATACCAGTTTTTTGGCGCTTTGTATTTGTATTTGCCACCTAAAAACTGCGCTGCAAACTTTGTGGAAATGCCAAGTGCTTTTGATGAACGGTTTTCAGAGAATGTATTGGTATTAAGGGGCTCGTATTGTTATCCCATGAACAGATTGTAATAATACTTGTAAAGCGTATTTTTTGTGCAAACATAGAAACTATGCCTATTGACACTAACAAACTGAAACTAGGGTGAATGTCAGTGGTATTTATTGTAGAATCCTAGTGCGAGTTGTTTACGAGATGTCGTATTTTGAAAAGTTCCCACACCGACACTTGCTCAATGCCTCTGACAGCACACATCAGTGCATACACCAGTTACGCGGATTCTGACCAGTAACGAGGCAACTAACAATCACAGGTTGTATTCAAAACGACCGCCGGCTTCGTTGCATATCATCAGGTGTGATTGGGTTGTCCTTCTAGACGGCGTCTTTCACCTTCCCCTACAGAAAAAACTTCTAGAGGCGTGAAATCTGGGAAATAGGCCGGCCAAAGTAGAGGGCCTCTGTGTCCAATCCAGTGATTTAGGAACAATTAATGAAAGTACGCGGTAGTACTTCGTGCACTGTAGTCTGGGCAGCTATCATTTTGGCACCACTGGTTCCTCCTAGTCTCCAGAGGAACGTCTTCTAGCATCCATGTAAGATGGCATATTAGGAGGCTGCGATATTTGTGTGAATTCAGTGTTCCCTCTATAAAAAACGGGCCTATCAACTGATAGTTCACTACTCTCAGCGTATGTTTACACTGCATGGACGCATAAGTTCCACCTGACGAAAGCAACGGGGATTGTCACCAGACCAATAGTGCATGTTTCAGCTGTTTCACTGACCATGACTGTAACTGACTCACAGGTAGCGAGGGGGAAATGCTCCCGACGGTTTCTCGACTACCTAAGAAATAGTCTTCATAGACTTAAAGGAAAATGGTGAAATAAATTTAGAGTTTAGTACCAACTCTCTCTTTGTATTTTGGGAACGGTACACTGATTAGACTGATGAGTATTTTGCACTGAGGACAGGATCATTTCGTGTACTACCACCATTTTCAACATCCTACCTTTGCAAAACCGGATATCCTTCGTTGACTACTTTGAAGTCAATTCGGATGTCCGTTACACATGTAAGAAGAACTCAGTCTACTTCGAATTCTTTACCCTCGTTCATTAGAAGTTTGCGCTGAAAGCCAGGCCAAAGGGAGTCACCATTAATTACACAACTTGTTTTAAATTCATTGTTGAAAAGTTCATTATTAAATGCAGTGCGTAGTACCTGTAGTCCTACTTATAAGCGCATTATATCTGTGTAAATGTGAATTATCATTCTTTTATTATATAATAATGTGTTTTGCTTTGTTTTTCTATCAGTATAGTGATCATTTTTTTAAATTCATATTCTTTTGTTTTCGATAAGCTCGCACACCCCGTTGAATGTTATCATGCCATTCTAAGGTGAGATAATTGTTGATGAAGAATTCATCTTGTAAATTTGAATTAATCTTTATCAAATAGATATATATCTGCATTACTGAACTCCAGTAAAACTATTCTGAATAACGAACGACAGCAAACAGAAACTCTTATACTCCTTGAATCCGTCCTCAGGAGCCTCCTTCCAGAAAAGGAAATATTCTCTCTTTACTGGTTAATAAAGTAGCCTTGATTCATTTGAGGATTCTGTATTTCGGGTACAGCGAAACAGATTCAGATAACAATTATGCTTTGCCTACGTCGCAGATATCTATTTAGATTTTCTGAAAAGCTGCTTTACTCCCTTCTTCGTACCGAACGTGCTTCCTTGAAAAGCATTTCCGCAATTTCTAATGCTGTATAATAGATTTTAAACTCTCAAGAGATTTTGGTTGAAAAATCCTTCGTGGAAACGTTAATGAAATTCTTATTGTCGCGCCTCAGGCAGATGAAGATAAGCTGAAAGCGAGATGCTCTTAAATCACACTTTTCGTGTGGTCTTGTGTTACCGGTTAGATCCCTTTTATTTTCTGTTTCTGAGAAATTTTACTGAAGGTACCACATTAAATTCGAATCAAGAACAGAGGCCAACATGAGTAACTTAGAAGCAGATACGCAAGACTTCCAGGCCAGATTGTAAAACAATTAGGTTCCTTTCAGAGTATGTTGATGCTGTAGCTCTATAGTTAACAATCTCATACACAACCTCTCGCTCGACGAAAGATCAGTATCCAGAGACTGGAAAGTTGTACGAGCCACACCAATATTGAAAAAAAGGTAGTGAGAGTAATCCTCTAACTTAGTATGATTAACCTCGATATGCAACAGGATTTTGGAGGATATGTTGTGTTCGATCATGAATTACCTCGAACAGAACTGTCTACCGACATATTGTCAACACGGAATTAGAAAACATCGTTCTTCTGAAACACAACAAGCTCTTTATATATACAGGGTGTCTAGTGCTATTGACAAGGAATTTCAAATTGAATCCGTATTTCTAGATTTTCAGGAGACTTCTGGCACTGTGCCTCGTAAGTGACTTGTACTGGAACTGCGTGATTATGGAATATCGTCTCAGTTATACGAGGGTTGGAATTAAATAGTGGCAACTACTTATTCACAACCAATACAGAAGAGTTACATGTTTGCCCCCCGTTACTGTCCTTCAAAGTAGTCACCAGCGTTGTGTAGAACCCGTTGCCAGCGATGTGGAAGGCGCAGTATACCGTTAGCAGAGCCTGTTCTGGAGATGGTACGAAAGGAGCGGTCTACTGCCTGTCGAATCTCTGGAACAGTCCAGAAGCGAATGACACGAAGTGGTTCCTTCATCTTCGGAATCAAATCAAAATCACAAGGTCTTAAGTCCAAGGACTATGGTGGATGGTACAGTACTTCCCAGTCCCATCGACTGAACAGAGCAGCCACAGCTTGCCCTGTATGCACCCACGCTTTGTCGTGCAAATGATGGGTGGGTTGGGCAGAATGTGTCGCCGCTTCTTTCGCAAAGCTGGTCGCAGGTGATGCTCCAAAAACTAACAGCAATACTGTGCACTGACGGGCTGACGTGGAGGAACGTAGTGCGTTAGGATAACACCACTATAATCGTACACGAGAAGCACCATAACCTTCACCATACAGAGGCTTGACGCACTTTCGACTGTCCAGGCGATCCATAATGAAACCATTCGTTGGATTGGTATTTCAGTTGTGGTTCGTACAAAGTGGCCCATGTCTCATCCAGTATTACGATACGGCGTAAGAAAGCCTCTCTTCGCGCTCACATCGCTCCAAGTGCGTCTGAACAGCGTCGTAACCCAAACATTTCTGCATTTCTGTCAAGTAATGCGGAACCCATCGTGCTGCTTGATTTGATTCCGAAGATGAAGAAACCACTTCATGGCATTCACTTCAGAACTGTTCCAGAGATTCGGCAGGCAGTAGACCGCTCCATTCGTACCATCACCAGAACAGGCTCAGCTAACGGTATACTGCGCCTTCCACATCGCTGGAAACAGGTTCTACACAACGCTGGTGACTACTTTGATGGACAGCAACAGGGGCAAACATCTAACTCTTTTGTATCGGTTGTGAATAAATAGTTGCCACTGTTTAAGTTCCAACCCTCTTATGACTGGATTCGTGATTTCCTGTCAGAGAGGTCACAGTTCGTAATAACTGACGGAACATCGGGTAGAACATAAGTGACTTCCGAAGTTCCTCAAGGTAGTGTTACAGACCCTCTGCTATACTTTACCTGTATGAATGGTGATGACTGGGTGTTGTGTGATGTCCTTAGGTTAGTTAGGTTTAAGTAGTTCTAAGTTCTAGCGGACTGATGACCATAGATGTTAAGTTCCATAGTGCTCAGAGCCATTTGAACAATTTTAGCCATGAATGACTTAGGAGACAATCTAAGCAGCCGTCTTAAGTTGTTTGCAGATGATGCTGTCGTTTATCGTCTAGTCAAGTCATTCAGACGATCAAAACAAATTGCAAACCGATTTAGGAATGGTATCTGTATGGTGCGAAAATTGGCAACTGACCCTAAATAATGAGAAGTGTGAGGTCGTCCACATAAGTGCTATGTGGAATCCTAAACTTCGATTACACGATAAATCAGTCAAGTGTAAAGGTCGTAAATTCAACTACATACCTAGAAATACAATTACAGACATCTTAAACTGGAAAGAACACACAGAAAATGTTGTGGGGAAGACGGACCAAAGACTGCAGGACACTTAGAAATTGTAACAGGTCTATTATAGAGGCTACGTAGTACACTACGCCCGTCTGTCCTCTTTTTGGAGTACCCCTGCGCGGTGTAGGAGCCTTACCAGATACAAGTAACGGAGTACATCGAGGAAGTTCAAAGAAGAGCGGAACGTTGTGTATTGTCGCGAAATAGGGGAGAGAATATCATTGACAGGATACAGGATTTGTGGTGGACATCATTAAAACAAAGGCGTTTTTCGTTTGCGGCGGAATCTTCTCACGAAATATCAATCACTAACCTTCTTCTCCGAAAGCGAAAATATTTCGTTGACGCCGACCTACATAAGGAGAAACGATCATTGCAATAAAATAAGGGAAATCAAATCTCGCACGTGAAGACATAAATGTTCATTTTTTTTAGCGCGCTGTTCGAGATTGGAGTAACAGAATTATTGTTCTGGTGGTTCGATGAACTCTCTGTCACAAGCTTAAGTTTGTTTTGCGGAGTATCGATGGAGAAATAGAAAATACTAGAAAAACTGGAATGTACTTTGCCTTACAGAAACATGTTTAGCGAAAGCTTCTCTAGTGTTAGGCCACTACGTTACAACGCCTACAAAACCCATATTTGCTGTCTACGTACAGTGTGAACAAAAAATGCCGCACTTTGAAGTCACCATGCAATTATTCATCCAAATTCAAGACGAAAGTTTATATAGCAACATCAATTCGGGTACATTTTGAAAACATATGTATGAAAGCTAGGAGCTGGCAACACCGTTACATAGCGCAGTGCTTCGGAATGTTCAGAGGGACGTTTATCATCCCACACTACCGCAAAAGCCGCCGTAGCTGACTGAGTAGACAGCTGGGAATCTAACCCACATCCATCATGGAGCTATGGTTCGAATCCTTGTCAGGTTCCTTTCTCCGGTATTAGACGTCCGTTCCTCATATCTCGTCGTTTATAAGCAGGACATCATTCTGTCACATGACAATAGTCTGTTACGTGACTGTAGGATACGTTTAAGTGCATGCATATGTATACTAAGCATGCACTGCACAACCATAACTCGTCCTGCTGATGTAGGACAGTTTCCCGCTGGAGTACGTAAACGATGCATACATCGACATGATACTGGTGCTGGGTGATCCAATAACAAAGTTGCTGGAGCTGGTCACGCGAATACGGTACGGTACCCTCAAAGGCGCCATCCAGATAATGATGATTTTCGTCGCCTGGAGAAACGTTTCCGGTGATTCGGTAACCTTCATCCACAAGTAATGGACGGAGATCATCCAAGGACTAGACAAACTCCACAAACAGGGGACCCTATTCTTGGAACCGTTCACCAGTCACCTCGGCGAAGTACCCGTGATAATGCAAGACCGTTCCAGATATCTCAAATACTGGTTGTTGAAGCGTTACACGATGAAGAAATGTGTTGCTGTTGCGGACTTCAGTCCGGAGACTAGTTTGATGTAGGTCTCCATGCTACTCTTCTATCCTGTGCAAGCTTCTTCATCTCCGAGTAGCTAATGCAACCTACATACTTCTGAATATGTTTAGAGTGCTGATGCCTTTGTCTCCCTCTACGATTATTTCCCTCCGTGCTTCCCTACAATACTAAATTGATGATGCCTTGATGCCTCAGAACGTGTCCTACCAACCAATCCCTACTTTTAGTGAAGTCGTGCCACAAATTTCTCTTCTCCCCAATTCTATTCAGTATCTCCTCATTAGTTACGTGATCTACCCATCTAATCTTCAGCATTTTTCTGTAACACCACATTTCGAAACCTTCTATTCTCTTCTTGCCTAAACTATTTATCGTCCATGTTTCACTTCCATACATGGCTACACTCCATACAAATACTTTCAGAAATGACTTCCTGACACTTAAATCTATACTCGATGTTAACAAATTTCTCTTCATCAGAAACTCTTTCCTTGTCATTGCCGGTCTGCATTTTATACCCACTCTACTTCCACCTCATCAGTTATTTTGCTCCCTAAATAGCAAATCTCCTTTACTACTTTAAGTGTCTCATTTCCTAATCTAATTCCCTCAACATCACCTGATTTAATTCGACTACATTCCATTATCCTTGTTTTGCTTTAGTTGATGTTCATTTTACATCCTCCTTTCAAGACACTGTCCACTCCGTTCAACTGATCTTTCAAGTCCTTTGCTGTCTCTGACACAATTACAATGTCGTCGGAAAACCTCGAAGTTTTTATTCCTTCTCCAAGGATTTTAATTCCTACTCCAAATTTTTCTTCCGTTTCCTTTACTGCTTGCTCAATATACAGATTAAATAACATCGGAGATAGGCTACAACGCTCTCTCACTCCCTTCTCAACCACTGCTTTCGTTTCCTGTCCCTTGACTCAAAATTGCCATCTGGTTTCGGTATGAATCGTAAATAGCCTTTCTCTCCTTGTATTTGACCCCTGCCACCTTCAGAATTTGAAAGAGAGTATTGCAGTCAACATTGCCAAAAGCTTTCTCTGAGTCTACAAATCCTAGAAACGTAGGTTTGCCTTCCCTTAATCTATCTTCTAAGTTAAGTCGTAGGGTCAGTTTTGCCTCACGTGTTCCAACATTTCTACGGAATCTAAACTGATCTTCCCAGAGGGCGGCTTCTACCAGTTTTTCAATTTGTCTGTAAGGAATTCGTGTTAGTATTTTGCAGCCGTGACGTATTAAATTGATAGTTCGGTAATTTTCACACCTTTCAACACTTGCTTTCTTTGAGATAGTAATTAATACATTCTTGTTCAAGTCAGAGTATTTCGCCTGTCTCATAGCACTTGCTCACCAGATGGTACAGTTTTAACAGCGCTGGCTCTCCCAGGGCTATCAGTAGTTGTAATGGAATGTTGTCTACTCCCAGGGCCTTGTTTCGACTTATGTCTTTGAGTGCTCCGTCAGATTCTTCTCGCAGTGTCGAATTTCCAATCACATCTTCATCTACGTCCCCTTCAATGTCCATAAATTGCCCGCAAGTACATCGCCCTCGTATAGACTGTCTATATGCTCCTTCCACCTTTCTGCTTTCCCTTCTTTGCTTAGAACTAGTTTCCCCTCTTAGCCCTTAATATTCGTACAAGTGGTTCTCTTTTATCATTACAAGTTATCACGAGCGGCATTTGACAAGTACAGTTTTGTGAATGGCTTCTGCACCAGATGAAAGTGTGGTGTCACCGCCAGACACCACACTTGCTAGGTGGTAGCCTTTCAATCGGCCGCGGTCTTTAGTATACGTCGGACCCGCGTGTCGCCACTCTCAGTGATTGCAGACCGAGCGCCACCACACGGCAGGTCTAGAGAGACTTCCTAGCACTCGCCCCAGTTGTACAGCCGACTTTGCTAGGAAAGGTTCACTGACAAATACGCTCTCATTTGCCGAGACGATAGTTAGCATAGCCTTCAGCTACGTCATTTGCTACGACCTAGCAAGGCGTCATTACCAGTTATATTGAGATTGTAATAATGTCTAAACAAGAGCGATGTTCTCCAATTGTGGATTAAAGTTAAGTATTCCAAGAACTACGTTCGTTTCTTTATAGGATAATTACTTTACCTTGTTCCAGACCTCACGCCAATCTGCGTGAGCTTAAAAGCGTGCATTTCGGCCTCCTCTAGCAACACGGTGTTGGCTCTTCTGCCAACACTTCAGAAAGAATACGAACATTTAATAAATAATCTGATATGGACTGAAGAACGTAGCTCCACTTGTGAAACTATTATCAACACCCACAACCGCCATTATTGGTCGGAACTTAACCCAAATGACACCTATGAACGTGGCTTTCAGGCAAGCTTTGGCATAAGTCCGTGGGATGAGTGCTTTTGGGCCCTTACCAATTCATGAAAAAATTTGAATGCACCCCTGCATCGTACATTTTATTGCAGTATTTCGACGCCTTAGAAAACTTCCCACTTGGTGACAGCTATGCATGATGTGCCGGCGGTTCTCTCACACTTTGGGATGAGTGTCCGTAACTATTTAAGTGAAGCGTTTCCAGGGAAATGGATTAATCGTGGAAGGTCTAGTTCTCTGGCCTCCACGTTCACGGGACCTTAACCCACTAAATTTCTATTTGTGGGGACAAATTCAAATGGCTGTGAGCACTATGGGACTTAGTATCTGAGGTCATCAGTCTCCTAAACTTAGACTACTTAAACCTGATTAACCTAAGGACATCACACACATCCATGCCCAAGGCAGGATTCGAACCTGCGACCGTAGCAGCCGCGTGGTTCCGGACTGAAGCGCCTAAAACCGCTCGGCCACAGAGGCTGGCTTTGTGGGGATAGTTTAAGGAACAGTTGTATAGCACTTCACTAATGGATGTACTTGACCTAATATCTTGCGTAGGGTCCAGGAAAGTATGGGCCAGCGGGTAGTGAAATTTTTGAAAATGGGAACGTCTTCTCTAACGTTGAAGTTGGTCTACGTGTACGTACCAGCTCTGAAGGTAGGTCTGTCCATCAAACGTACAAATTGGAATTATTGTGTGTAGCATAATGTGCCATCTAGTGTGGTCCACCTGTTATATTTTTTGTACCTCACTGGATACAGACGATGTTACTACATACACTGTTATGTTCTATTAACTTTATCTGTGTCATGGACGAAACGAAATGGTAGTTTACGTGTGTCAGAACTTCGTGTTATGTCTTAATGTGTAAATAACGGTAACAGTAACTGAAAGAAATACCGAAGATACCGCACTGTTCCCCATGTCATTGCCTCGTCTCGCTTTTCTTTCTTTCTTTCTTTCTTTCTTTCTTTCTTTCTTTCTTTACCTTGTTCATCAATGTTCTCGTCGGTGATCTGTGCGGACGTCACGTGGATGAGCTACGGTGCCCTCTCTGAGTTGACGGGACAGCTGCGGCACAACACAGACCTCATGCAGCCTGCGCTCGGCCACGCTGCACGCAGCTACACCGTTGCCAGAGCCTCCTTTTTTAAGTCAAATTTCTGATAACCTATTGGTGGGACTAGGTTTTGCTAGATACAGTTTTGTCTTGAATCTGGATGAGAAATCGCATGCCGGCCACTAAATGCAACTTTTTTTCTTCGCCCTGTGTATATAAACTGCCTCAGAAAACACTTATGAGATAAACGTGGAATTGACTGTTGATAATGAACAGGGAAACTATCACAGAAAATGCTGGATACCATACTTTCGATGCACCGGTCAGTTGCTGTCACATGTCTGCGCACGTACATCTTCAGCACGATCTGCCCCGACAAATTTTCTTTATCGTTAAGTCTGAGTGAGTCAGAAGAGCAGACTTACTTAGTGCCCAGTTAATCCATCAGAAAGTGGTATTACGACAAGAAAGCGAGTGTTCATTATCGAATGTTATGCCCAAAACAGGTCGTGGAAAACGTCTGCAGAAATGTTGTTGGGCAAGGGTTTTAGGACTGGAGCATAATGGAAAAACCTGCATGGAAGTTTGCAACGAAAAGCTGAATGATGAAGTGGCGGGAAATGAGGTTTGTAGCGTGTAAAGAACCGTAACTACCCGCAAAAAGAGTTTTAGCACCGGAAAACATTGCACGAATGAAAGAAAGCCTGGAAAGAGAGCCGACGAAATGTCAGTGCAGTTTATCCATGCAAGTGAGAGCTACGAGATGATCATGTGAAACATCATTAAAAAGAAAATGCATCTCTATCCTCACAGATTTACTATTAGCACGATTTAAAGCCTCCATCCTAACTTTCATGTGTTGAGTTCTGTCGGTGGATTCTTAGTGAAGTGGAATAAGGACTTCAGGACCTTAAGCTTTTCATTTCTTCAGTTTGAAACATGTACGTTTGAAATGCAATTGACGTAACAGAGTAGTATGAAACACAACTGTTAGATTGGGAATGGCAAGTGAACGTGTAATGCGCTTTGCCCTGTACTGAACTTCTCTTGACAGCGATAATGTATATTCAATTTAGCTGTGAGAGTGTAATCTATAAATAACTTTAAAGCAAACCAATACACCATGAAGTTACCTAGCACAAAAACTGAATCTAATGGAACACTATTGACTTAAAATTGGCCCTGGTAAGAAAACAAAACTTAATCAATTTAAAAATAACGGTGTCTGTGCTTAATGAATGCTATTCCTGAAATAATAAAATTTCTTCCTGTAATCTGCGCAATGGTAAAGCACTTCGCACTGCTCTATGTTAGTACTTTACATTGTGTAGTTAGTAAAAAGCTACTACGCAAGGCTGCTTAGCATACATTTTAATTAAATCGAATATGACTGAGACAATAACTTCTTGAGAAAAATAGTCAATCAAAAATGACGTGGATCAGGAAACTCGTATTGACTTCCGGTATCAATATGGCACTAACCTTAAAACTTGTATTTTGACTCTTTGAAAATTAATATTGCTCACAATTAAGACAATAAACTGATTGTACATTAACAATTAGCTCTACAAATAAACTGATTGTACATCAGCAATTAGCTTTAGAAATACATTGGATGAGAATGCTGTATATTGTCTCAATCATCACTTATGAATACGCGCATTGAATTAGTAACAAAACAACTTTCTTTAACTTAGTTATTTCCAACTTCTGTTGAGATTCCTTTTACAGTTAGCAAACATCATAGTATCTTCAGAATGAGATTTTCCTCTGCAGTGGAGTTTGCGCTGATATGAAACTTCCTGGCAGATTAAAACTGTGTTCCGGGCCGAGACTCGAACTCAGGACCTTTGCCTTTCGCGGGTAAGTGCTCTACCAACTTCCAAACTTTACAGAATCATCCCCCCGGCTGTGGCTAAACCATGTCTCCACAATATCCTTTCTTTCAGGAGTGCTAGTCCTGCAAGGAGAGCTTCTGTAAAGTTTGGAAGGTAGGGGACGAGGTACTGGCGGAAGTAAAGCTGTGAGGACGGGGCGTGAGTCGTGCTTGGGTTGCTCAGTTTGTAGAGCACTTGCCCGCGAAAGGCAAAGTTCCCGAGTTCGAGTCTCGGCCCGGCACACAGTTTTAATCTGCCAGGATGTTTCATCATAGTATCTTGCAAATAAAAAAATCATTACTGCCCGAAGCGAGTAAGCACATCTCCAGAACACATCAGACAACATGTCTTTACACTTGAGTCCTCCATACATCTCGATCTAAAGTTACCCTAATACGTTACCCATAAAACTTTGAATCAGCGATCGCTGTTGAGCAGCTACAACACAATCGACACTACATTTGACAAACTCTGGTTCAATATAATATATTCTTACAAAACTTGAATTAATTTACCCTGTGTATTTGTATCACGTCATGGTATGTGAACTCACAGAAAATGCGCCTTTATGAATCACTAAATCGCCCCGCCGCCACCCCAATACGTTGAAGAGCCGTTGCATAATCTCAAGACTGGTGTTTGGTGCACAGTGTCTGGTATCCGTATCGTATCACCATTCCATCATGAAACTGTTAATGCCGGTTTGACGATTAACCCAAAGAAGATGAACTGCCGTATGGATACTTTTGACAAATCGACGCAACAGGACATACCACTTTGACAACCTTTTCGCAAGAGCACAAGATGTTCGGGGAGCACAGAACAATCAGCAGAGGTAGTGTAATCTCCTGGCCATCTCTATTACCTGATACTTTCTCTATGGGACAAACTGAATTGTCACGAGTACTCAAATAATCCTCATATACTTGAAAAGCTACAGCAGAACACTGAAAACGCTGTTCCTGCTATTCCTCAAGCAGAGCCTGCTACACGTGCCTCACTGTTCAATAAATCGAGCGCAGCACTGAAATGTCAACAGTGGTCATTTCCCAACATCTGTGATGTTCATTAAGAAAGGTCAGTCCTCCGTCAGTAAGTCTGAATTTAGTCAAAATGAACCATAAAAACTTGAATGTACGTTGAAACACTGATCTGTACTTTCTCATGTCGTGGGG
Source organism: Schistocerca serialis cubense (assembly GCF_023864345.2). Lineage (NCBI taxonomy): Eukaryota > Metazoa > Arthropoda > Insecta > Orthoptera > Acrididae > Schistocerca > Schistocerca serialis. Next base: position 318,756,303 of record NC_064645.1, on the reverse strand, counting down.
GCTTTTCTTACCTTCGAACTAAATGTGTTGCCCATACACGTAGCTGCGTGTGAGGAATGAAGCGATCCGTAATAGACGTGGAAGTTGTCAAATGCCAGAGTCTGATCCATGCATAACTGGAGCAACGTTCCTAATGCTCTCTACGTCGACTCGATATGAAATGCAACCTTCCACTTTTTTCAATATTAATCATCTCGTGAAAGGTAAGCTATTTTGATTTCTAGTTTACAGGTACTGAAGTTAAACTTGGTACCTATTTCGTAAATGTATTGCAATAATATAAAAGGCTGTGCAAGACTCCCCTACACTCTAAGGGCAGGGGATTCCAAGTGAGCTGTTGCGAGCACTAGCTGTGAACTTACAACAAGAACCAGTTCCTAATGCACTTACGAACGCTCGCCTCCCACCCATGCGATCTCGTCAGAGAGGCACTACGATCTCGACGTGTGGCCCCGCTCCATCTTCTGGTTAAATACTGACGCTGGACAAATGCCCCTCCGCACACCGGTGGTGCCAGATGGCTGTGGCACTGCGCACTGTTTAATGGTGCCAATCAGACCTAATCGGTCCATCGTTCACGTGTCCGGCAACTGCCGCCCGTAACCGAAACCTCCGAGTGCCATTTCCGCACAGACTGTCAGTTCATGCCGGACAGCTACCCGATTAGGCTCCCTAGGGGCGCTGAAGTTACACCAAGGAAAGCACTAAATCCACGACGCAAACCTTTCTATGGTGCGTGACGGAAGATACTAAGGGCAGAGCATACTTTCTCCTTCGTAATCCATTCAAGGGAGAAACATTGATTGTACCCTTATGAATGAGAAGTTAGATCTCTAATTTTTGCGTAGTGATCATCACACGAGGTGTATGTTGGACGATGTAGGTTGTTTCTTAACCTTTTCTGGAACGCAGGCTCTCGTTACCTCGTGAGAACGATTTCCACGATCCTCTAATCTTTCTAATAAGAGGGCCTACGACGAAAATAATGTATCATCGTCTTACGACCAAAACCGTATAAAATCGTTAGAGTATCTGGTCCTGAATCCAATTAGATGGGCACTAAAGGTCAAATAATCAAAACGTAACAGCTCCATAGAGGTCGATTTCTGCTATGCGAAGAATGTGTTATCGCAATACGACTGATATTAAAAATGTACACAGATTCTTTCCTTTCAGTACGACACATTTTGCTTGTAGCATGTGGCTCAAGCGCATTTCCAAAAATATGAACAAAGTATACCAAACTACACCATATCCACTTGGATCAACTATATATTTTTAAAAGTGTTCAATCACTATGATTGCCAAAATACTGTTTTCGAACGTTTTCCATGTCAGCTATACTATAAAAAAAGAAAATAACGTTTTAGTGCTTGTTACTCCATGGTGTTGAGAACTGTTCCCCTCAATTCACGAACGAAACAAGTTAGAACTGATTTCACAATGGAATTGAAAAATATTTGAAGCAGTTCTGGTCGAATTATTAATCAATAATAGGTCACAACAGGACAGGGCGCAGATTATCACGAGCAGAATTATCCATATTAATCACGATATGTGCTATGGATGTGAGTTGAATATAGTACTCTTAATTAAATTTTTAATGAAGACTCATCTTGTCAAGAACACAAGAAGGCAGTTACTAAGATTGCTGATGCTTGATTTATGGAGCATGGATGCAGTCAATTACGCCTTGGGACACGGTCTTATCCCCATAAATCAGGTATCAGCAATATTGCAAATACGGGCCGTGAAAGCCTGCATTGTATGATTAAAAGCATAGGTATTAGCATTGTTTACCATGTGTGTCAAACTAGTTAACGAGGTCTAGTGTGTGTATTCAACGCTGACGTTTGAGTTATAATGCTTCGAAATGAGGAATGTGTAAAAAGTTCCGTAATTATTTGGATGGATTCAAAATGTTTTTTAACATTTTCGGAGAACAGAGATCTTATAAGTTATATAAAATTAGTGAAAAACAGTCCAGATCGCAATGGTTACTTTATTTCAAATGGCCGGTTTCGATCTAGTGTTAAGCCATCTTCAGAATAGCACCATCAGCTGAAGTTGGCTATGTCCGGAACAGTCAGCAGACCTCCGAAACTGCAGTTTCAGCAACTGGCGACTGGGGTCTACTGACTGTTTTGGGCATTGTCAACTTCACGTGATGGTGGTACTCTGAAGATGACTTGAGACTAGACCGAAACAGGTCATTTGAAATAAAATAACCATTGCGATCTAGACTGTTTTTCACTAATTTTATTCGGATGGATGTTGGCGTAGGTAATTCCCGTCGTTACACTGATATTTCGAGTCTGTATGAAACAGACTACTCTAGCAAAATGCTTACCTGTCTTTAGTGCTATGAGCAACTACTATTACAGTCTTGCATTCTATCACATGGAAAGAGAAAGGGATCGACAATGCTGAAAAATTCTACTCACAGAGTTAGGGAGATAATTCTGACACAGAGAATATACGGAATGTCCAAAAAGAATTCACGTTCAGATTATACAACGAAAACAGAAAAACCATACATGAAAAGAAAATATTCTTTTATAGCTCTAAATCTGGATTTATCTCACTTTGACGCTTGCAGTATACCACCGTGTAAAACAGACGTGGAGTAACGCCTACTGAAAACAAAATACACTGAAGGGCCAGAGGAACTGGTACACCTGCGTAATATCGTGTAGGTTCCCGCGACCAGGCAGAAGTATAGCAATACTACTAATGTCTACTAATGCCTGAAGTAGTGCTGGAGGGAATTGAGACCACGAATCCTGCAGGGCTGTCCATAAATCCGTAAGAGTACGAGGGGATGGAGGTCTCTTCTGAACAACACGTTGCAAGGCATCCTATACATGCTCAATAATGTTCATGCCTGAGGAATTCGATTCCGTACATCACAGAAACGTTAGACAACTTAGGGCAGTGTAAATTTTTCTCCACTATGGATTTGCGAAGCGGTTATCACCAGATTGAAGTATGTCCGGAGGACAGGCCAAAAAACAGCATTTACGACGCATTGTGGTCACTTCGAGTATAAAAGAATGCCGTTTGGACTAAAAAACGCTCCAGAAACATTTCAGAGGTTGTTGTATGGAGTTCTTCGAGGGTTGAAACCGAAAAAATTCATGGTGTATCTGGATGACGTTATAGTTTTTTCAAGAGATATAGAGCAGCATGTGGAACAGTTAGAGGAGGTGTTTAAAATATTAGTGGCAGCACTGCTAACATTAAGTTGGGACAAATGCCATTTCGCGCAAGCACAAGTAAATTATCTCGGGCATGTTATCAGTCAGGACGGGGTACGGACAGATCCTCGTCTCACTTCTGCAGTACGAGATTTTCCGGTTCCACAAACGGTTAAACAACTGCAATCGCATATGGGCCTTGCGAGCTATTATCGAAAATTTGTACAGGGGTTCGCAGAAATAGCGAGGCCACTTACTACGTTGCTAAGAAAAGGTGTTACCTTCCAGTGGACGTCAGAGTGCGAGAAAGCATTTCAAGAGTTGAAACGGATACTGACATCAGATCCAGTTTTGAAGTTTCCAGACTTTTCGAAGGAGTTTATACTACAATGTGACGCGTCTAATCACGCCCTTTGGGTTGTACTTGGGCAAGAAACTGATGGGAAAGAACATCCGATTACGTTCGCGTCTCGTCAACAAGGCGGAACAAAATTACTCCACGACGGAGAAGGAATTGTTAGCGGTGATACACGGGATTTCGTACTTTCGATGTTATCTGTACGGTAGAAGGTTTAAGGTTGTGACGAATCATTCAGCTCTGAAATGGTTATTAGGTTTGAAAGACCAAGCGAGTAGGCTAGTGAGATGGGCGCTGAAACTCAGTGAGTTCGATTATGAGGTAATACACAAGCAAGGTGTGAAACATGCCAATGGTGACACATTGAGCAGGAAAGTGGCAGTATTACAAGTAACAGGGGTGACTGAAGATGAGTGGAAAAGGGAACAAGCCGTGGATAGTGATTGCCAATTGTTCCGAAAGCAACCGCAGTTCCTAGTACAGGACGGGTTACTTTGCAGGTCGACGAAATGTGGCCCGCGCGTCGTGGTACCAGCAGCCTTAAGACTTGAAGTTTTGCAACAGGCGCATGACCATTTTCTTTCAGGACATGGCGGGAGAAGAGCTACGGATAGGCGGATAGTGGAGAAGTTTTGGTGGAGGACACGTCGTCAAGACGTGGACGAGCACGTCAGGAAAAAGTGCCATGCGCACAGCGTGCGGACTTGAGCAATCAAAAGATTCAGCTTCAAAGATTACCAGAGGCAGACAGACCTTTCCAACAAATCGGCATTGATGTATTAGGTCCATTAAATAGGAGTGCAGCAGGGAATGTGTTAACAGTGATTGACCACTTTTCTAGGTATTTAGTCATAGTTGCATTACCCGATCAGAAGTACGGTGGCACAAGCTTTAGTTAATAATTGGTTATTCAGGTATGGGATACCTCAGTCCTTAATCTCGGATCAAGGTACTAATTTCGCGTCTTATCTAATGAAGCAACTGTGTAAGTTACTGAAGGTAAAGAAACTACGGACTAGTCCATTCCATCCACAACCAAACGGACGAACGGAGAGAGTGCATCGCACGATCGCTAAGATGTCAACACACCGACTGGGATGTGTACTTGCAATTCGTAACCAGTGCATATAATAGTAAGGTACATAAATCATCGACAGGATTGTCGCTGTACGAAGTGGTGTATGGGCGGAAGATGCCATCACCTTCTGACATGCTTCGTCCAAGGCTGGGAGCGGAGGGCGAGGATGTAAGGCAATTTGCGAAAACCATTAAGGAAGTATGGCAGAGAGTTAGACGAGCTAACACGAAAAAAGCGTTGGAACTACAGGAACGGATGGGAGGTACAACGAGGAAGTTGCCACAGTACAGAGTAGGCCAATGGGTGCTACTAGCTAATCCGTATGTTCCAAAAGGGAGAACCAAGAAGTTCACAAACAAGTTCCAGGGACCGTACGAGGTAGTGGAAATGACATCACCCGTCAATGTAAAATTACAATTGCCTACCAAGACAACGGTGGTTCATGTTAGAAGAGTTAAGCCGTTCCAGGGCGTAGTAGATCCATGTATATGTACTTCTCCTTCTGGCAGAAAGCGGAAAAAAACGCCAGAAGCAGACAGTAAAGCGGGTATTAAGTTGTATTCGAGGGATGTGTAGTTAGCAGTAATTATCATGTGTGTATTATTTTGTGCACGGGCAGATGAGTCTGACGTTGATGTCACCAGAAAAATTCAGACGGAGTCTGAAGCAGGCAGAGGGAGAGTTTCCAGAGGGGTCAGAGCACGTAGTGCCGTTAATTGAAGCGAGTATGTCACATTTTTATCATATGTGTAGGATTAAGGTAACAACGGATTTAGTCAAGATGTATATAGAGATTAAATTTCTAGTAACTACTGTGGGGAGACAGTATCACTGTTACACAGTGCATCCTTATCCGGTCAGATGGGAGCCCATGGGGAAGGGTGTACAGTTCAGGACACAGGAGGTTTTATTAATTTCTAAGGAGGGGGATACTCAAAGCTACTATGTCGAGTTTAGAGTTGAGTAGATGTCTAACGGAGTCAGTTTCCATTTGTCCATCACGGATTGTTTTCACGGGCAAGGGATCATGTGAGATCCAGTTATTTAGGGCAAAAGCAGAAGCTTCGGAATGTCGGAGAATAATAGTGAAGCCTACGCCACATTTTCAACAAGTTGGGAGGCATTGGTTGTATTCTGTACTCGCTACGGAGAGGATATCAGCCAAGTGTTATGACAATGGGAATTGGACAGCAACCACGGAGATGGAATTACGGGTCAGTGGTTTGCTAATCAACGAGACAAATTGTGAAATAGTAGGGGATCGTTTCAGCTTACCAGCGACAGTCACGGGAGTCACCAAGGTTTCAGATACTGATCTGACGTTGTACTGGCCAGATGCGTCATTCAGCATCGCTCCAGGAGAAAATTTAACGCATATTAACAACACCTTGGATGCTACACTATTGCAATCGTAGATAAACTAGTAGATTAGGAGAAAGTCAAATTTCAATGCAGCAATTATTAAGGCATATGGAGTATTACAATACCAGGCGGAAACGTAGCATAGTGACCATTGGTATTTCAACCAGTACTATTACCGTATTGATTGTATTTATCGGTGTGGTACATGTCTTATTAAAACCTGGGATTCAGCATGTTAATGCAAGACCGCTCCTTGAGATTCCTGTAGAATGGATTACCAGTAGGGCATGAGTCAGGGCAACCTGGATGTATGTAGGGAAGAAGTAGAATATAGGATGTAACTAGAGTTAACGTATAGGGTAAATTCGGGGACGAATTTAATTTTTAGGAGAGGCAGTGTTGCGGCCACATGTAGTAAGCGTTGCTTCACGCAGTGGAGAATGGCAAAACAGAGGCAGCCGGCGATCGCGGCATTGCCAAGTAGGCGCGGCACAGATAGCCTTGCTGACAGTTGCAGTCTACCAACAGGCTGACACAAGGACGCCCGCAGACTGAGCGCCAAGCGAAGCCTGGAGAGTGCTGAGTAAGGGAAGTGAGGCCAGCACGCTAAGTTACGCTGCAATATACTGTGGGAGTAATAACAAGAAGCTGCCACCGAGGGTAAAAAAATGTCCTCCTGCCGGATATAAATAGTGGAGCGCAGGCAGCAACGGACAGAAGCCATTAGGAAGCAGTTCGGATCTGAGGACGGACGTGGTCCGTGTCCGAATGTTCAATTTTCGTAGGTGACGATTCCGGAAGTCTGTTCCAGCTCGCAGGAGTCATCCGTTCGCGCCCCCAGATGTCTACTTCAGCTCTGGGGGTCGGCCCGAGTCCGGTCGGCACCATGGCTGACTAACTACAGCGAGAACTTCCGGCAGGAACGGCCACAGCGCTGTCTTAGGCAGAGGCGCCACCAGGGACTGACGCCCGGACTCCACGTCAACCCGGAGCCACGGCGCGTGGTCCGTCCATGTCGGGACCTCGCGGACATCGCGACTGACGGCTTCCCAGCCGCCGGTGTAGCAGGTGTCGGCAGCTGACCTCACAGGGACGCGGCTCCGTGGGCGTGCCCGTACTGGGGGCGCCGAGCGGTGGCGAGTTCATCTCAACCACAGGGCATCCTGACTTCAGCAGAGCACTGGTGCCGCGCGTTGCACGCATTGTCGGAGAATCTACACAGCAGCAGCCAGGCGGAAGGATCCGCAGGGCTGGGCAGCGACAACGAGGGGGAAATTGTAAAGAAAGCTCAATAAATAATTGTAAAACGCCACGCCGTCTCAATTTTTTGGCGCAGCCACTGTGTCTGCTGCTAACAAGTACTGCAGAAGTCGTAACAAGTGGCCATCTGACATAACATAGGGAAGACGTCATCCGTGCCATACAGTGTTCCTTGCGAGACATCGACAGAGAAGGACGCGCTGACGGTGTGCGACGCCTTCTATCTGTCTGGAGGAACCTAATCGAGATGCGGAGAGAATACATTGCAGGCACGTAATGCGGTGAACGCCTGTCAGTGAAGTCTGGTCTGAATTATAACAGTGTTGCCCCAACTTTTTATACAACCATGTATGAAAAGCATATAAGCCAGATGTCAACATGTCATGTGGCAGACGACACTGATGTCACGACACACAATTGGGTAAGTTCAGGGAACCAGTAACTGTACTGTTTTATTGAGTCCGTCACGAAAATAACAAACATAACAATGTATAAGAGATTGGGAGCCATCCAAGTACTTCTCTACGATGTATTATAAGGCGTCTTGTGGACAAAATACGCAGATAAACCAAAAGACTTTAACCTTGCCTACCGCGAGATTCAATGTCGACAGGACTGACTGCGAACCTTTGGTACAGAGCCGAGTGGAGGGTCTGAATCAGAGGCTGAGACGGTTCTGCGAACGTGTGGGCTGCAGATTCCTCGACTTGCGCCATAGGGAGGTGGGGTTTCGGGTTCCGCTGGATAGGTCAGGAGTCCACTACATGCAACAAGCGGCTACACGGGTAGCAGGGGTTGTGTGGCGTGGGCTGGGCTGTTTTTTAGGTTAGATGGCCTTGGGCAAGTACAGAAAGGGCAACAGCCTCAACGGGTGCGGGGCAAAGTCAGGACATGCGGGGACCAAGCAGCAATCGGTATTGTAATTGTCAACTGTCGAAGCTGCGTTGGTAAAGTACCGGAACTTCAAGCGCTGATAGAAAGCACCGAAGCTGAAATCGTTATAGGTACAGAAAGCTGGCTTAAGCCAGAGATAAATTCTGCCGAAATTTTTACAAAGGTACAGGCGGTGTTTAGAAAGGATAGATTGCATGCAACCGGTGGTGGAGTGTTCGTCGCTGTTAGTAGTAGTTTATCCTGTAGTGAAGTAGAAGTGGATAGTTCCTGTGAATTATTATGGGTGGAGGTTACACTCAACAACCGAGCTAGGTTAATAATTGGCTCCTTTTACCGACCTCCCGACTCAGCAGCATTAGTGGCAGAACAACTGAGAGAAAATTTGGAATACATTTCACATAAATTTTCTCAGCATGTTATAGTCTTAGGTGGAGATTTCAATTTACCAGATATAGACTGGGACACTCAGATGTTTAGGACGGGTGGTAGGGACAGAGCATCGATTGACATTATACTGAGTGCACTATCCGAAAATTACCTCGAGCAATTAAACAGAGAACCGACTCGTGGAGATAACATCTTGGACCTACTGATAACAAACAGACCCGAACTTTTCGACTCTGTATGTGCAGAACAGGGAATCAGTGATCATAAGGCCGTTGCAGCATCCCTGAATATGGAAGTTAATAGGAATATAAAAAAAGGGAGGAAGGTTTATCTGTTTAGCAAGAGTAATAGAAGGCAGATTTCAGACTACCTAACAGATCAAAACGAAAATTTCTGTTCCGACACTGACAATGTTGAGTGTTTATGGAAAAGTTCAAGGCAATCGTAAAATGCGTTTTAGACAGGTACGTGCCGAGTAAAACTGTGAGGGACGGGAAAAACCCACCGTGGTACAACAACAAAGTTAGGAAACTACTGCGAAAGCAAAGAGAGCTTCACTCTAAGTTTAAACGCAGCCAAAACCTCTCAAACAGAAGTTAAACGATGTCAAAGTTAGCGTAAGGAGGGCTATGCGTGAAGCGTTCAGTGAATTCTAAAGTAAAATTCTATGTACCGACTTGACAGAAAATCCTAGGAAGTTCTGGTCTTACGTTAAATCAGTAAGTGGCTCGAAACAGCATATCCAGACACTCCGGGATGATGATGGCATTGAAACAGAGGATGACACGCGTAAAGCTGAAATACTAAACACCTTTTTCCAAAGCTGTTTCACAGAGGAAGACCGCACTGCAGTTCCTTCTCTAAATCCTCGCACAAACGAAAAAATGGCTGACATCGAAATAAGTGTCCAAGGAATAGAAAAGCAACTGGAATCACTCAACAGAGGAAAGTCCACTGGACCTGACGGGATACCAATTCGATTCTACACAGAGTACGCGAAAGAACTTGCCCCCCTTCTAACAGCCGTGAACCGCAAGTCTCTAGAGGAACGGAGGGTTCGAAATGATTGGAAAAGAGCACAGGTAGTCCCAGTCTTCAAGAAGGGTCGTCGAGCAGATGCGCAAAACTATAGACCTATATCTCTGACGTCGATCTGTTGTAGAATTTTAGAACATGTTTTTTGCTCGAGTATCATGTCGTTTTTGGAAACCCAGAATCCACTATGTAGGAATCAACATGGATTCCGGAAACAGCGATCGTGTGAGACCCAACTCGCTTTATTTGTTCATGAGACCCAGAAAATATTAGATACAGGCTCCCAGGTAGATGCCATTTTTCTTGACTTCCGGAAGGCGTTCTATACAGTTCCGCACTGTCGCCTGATAAACAAAGTAAGAGCCTACGGAATATCAGACCAGCTGTGTGGCTGGATTGAAGAGTTTTTAGCAAACAGAACACAGCATGTTGTTATCAATGGAGAGACGTCTACAGACGTTAAAGTAACCTCTGGCGTGCCACAGGGGAGTGTTATGGGACCATTGCTTTTCACTATATATATATATATATATATATATATATATATATATATATATATATATATGACCTACTAGATAGCGTCGGAAGTTCCATGCGGCTTTTCGCGGATGATGCTGTAGTATACAGAGAAGTTGCAGCATTAGAAAATTGTAGCGAAATGCAGGAAGATCTGCAGCGGATAGGCACTTGGTGCAGGGAGTGGCAACTGTCCCTTAACATAAACAAATGTAATGTATTGCGAATACATAGAAAGAAGGATCCTTTATTGTATGATTATATGATAGCGGAACAAACAGTGGTAGCAGTTACTTCCGTAAAATATCTGGGAGTATGCGTGCGGAACGATTTGAAGTGGAATGATCATATAAAATTAATTGTTGGTAGGGCGGGTACCAGGTTGAGATTCATTGGGAGAGTGCTTAGAAAATGTAGTCCATCAACAAAGGAGGTGGCTTACAAAACACTCCTTCGACCTATACTTGAGTATTGCTCATCAGTGTGGGATCCGTACCAGATCGGTTTGACGGAGGAGATAGAGAAGATCCAAAGAAGAGCGGCGCGTTTCGTCACAGGGTTATTTGGTAACCGTGATAGCGTTACGGAGATGTTTAATAAACTCAAGTTGCAGACTCTGCAAGAGAGGCGCTCTGCATCGCGGTGTAGATTGCTCGCCAGGTTTCGAGAGGGTGCGCTTCTGGATGAGGTATCGAATATATTGCTTCCCCCTACTTGTACCTCCCGAGGAGATCACGAATGTAAAATTAGAGAGATTAGAGCGCGCACGGAGGCTTTCAGACAGTCGTTCTTCCCGCGAACCATACGCGACTGGAACAGGAAAGGGAGGTAATGACAGTGGCACGTAAAGTGCCCTCCGCCACACACCGTTGGGTGGCTTGCGGAGTATAAATGTAGATGTAGATGGGCACATGATCATTAAGCAAAGTATATTACCGGGGCAGAGACGGACAGGGAATCATTTTAGCGAGGATACTCCCCGCAAATGAAGAAATCTCAGACATGATGCCGAAAGCAATAAATTCAGCAAAGGGCAGATTTTTACTGCCAGCCACGTGGGAACAAGCATCTCGGAAGTGGGAAGTGGGAAGTGGCGAAGCTGGTCGTCTGTTCGCCTGCTACAGCTGTGAGCATTCATGGGAAATGGTTGGATGACGGCGAAACCAAGAGTAGACGGCAAGACGTTGGAAGTCTACGCTTCATCACAGATCGTGGACGTCAGAGGCTTGCCCTATCAGTAAAGCAGGATAGGGCGAATTGTGACAGGTATGACGACAGTACAGTGCTGATGCAGCCGCTAGTTTTTCGGAGCACATTGTTGAACGTGGGACTATGCAGCAGACGACCTCGATGTGTTCCTATGTTGAGCCAACGATTGTTATGTTTGCAGTGGGTACGGACGATCGAGACTGACCCTATATCGGTGGAAACATATTGCCTGGTCGGATGAATCACGTTTCTTGTAACACCAAGTTGGGTTGTGTTGTTTGGGGGAGGAGACCAGACAGCGAGATCATCGGTCTCATCAGGCTAGGGAAGGATGTCGGCAGTGCCCTTTCAAAGGAACCATCCCGGTATTTGCCTGGAGAGATTTAGAGAAATCACGGAAAACCTAAATCAGGATTGCCGGATGCGGGATTGAACCGTCGTCCTCCCGAAGGCGAGTCCAGTGTGCTAGCCACTGCGCCACCGCGCTCGGTGTAACATGAAGTGTCAGGATACGCCCTCATCCAACCGAACGGCTTCTTGAAATGTACTCTGTGAAGGCGGAATTACGCTATGGTCGACATTCACCTGGGCTTGCATGAGACCTGTTGAATGAATAGAAGGCACCCTCACAGCTGTGGGCTACCTGAACACTATTGCAGACCATCTGCTTCCCTTCATGCTTCATATTTTTCCCAACGGCGATGATATTTTCCAGCAGTATAACATTCTGTGTCACAAGGTCAGAATCGTGCTACGATGGGTTGGAAGCGCGAGTGAAGTATTTACGTCTTCGCCACGAAATTCGATTGATCTGAACTCTGTGGAACACATCCGGGACGCCATCGGGTGCCAGATACAGGACCATAAAATATTGTCCCGTAATTCATATGAAAGGTGTAACGTCTGGTGCCACACACTTCGGATTTGTCGAATATATGTCACGCAGAATCGCTGCTGTAGTGCGTTCAAAAGGCCATACGATTTTGTCTCGTCAGTGTATGTTGATGTACAACCCCTTGGAATGTGGAGAACTGGCGTTGGAGATACATTTGGTCACTCTGGGCAGTCAAAGAAGATAGATGGAAAAAATAATTAAACTTTTTATTATTTCAAAAATAATTGCCATAAATGTTAAGGGGAGATTCCATCCAAAACTTTAACTTTTCTTCTACGTACTTTGCCGATTTCAACCAAATTTTAAAATCGTGTCTATCGTGTAAAGAAGTAGCAATAGCGAAGTTATGACGTCCAGAACTTACTTTTTGGCTTTGAATTTGTAGTATGATTTTAATGTTACTTTTGGAAACCTACTTTGATACTCAGTCCTCACTTTTAACCCGGATTTTTTGGCTACATTCACAAGACACAATTTTTTAGATGAAGGCACTGACTGTCTTGTTTCATAGTGTGATAAATATGTTAGCTTTTTGCTCATCCATCATATAGGTGTAGATACGGGACTGCGGTTGATCAACAACTGATGGGAAAGTGGACCACAGTCGCAATTCTTCCTAAAAACTTATTTTTACGCAACCAGTTCCGACTCTTCATCATTTGGAGTGTACCCGTCGAATAAGTAGAAGCACGCGGTATCCAGTTCAATATATATGGACCTATTCTGTATGCGCCGATGTTTGGATGTCTCCATTCGTTTTTCGAATAGGGGTCTGAAAACGACGTTAGTGAAGCGACGAAATTGGTTGCTTAGATAATAAAACTTTTAGGAAGAATTACTGCTTTTTCTACGGTTAATGTGTTAACAGTTACGGTGCTTGCTTTTGAAATAATAAACAATTTATTTACTCTTTTCCAACAGTCTCGTTTTCATTTGACTTCCCCTTATAAATTAAGGTCAGTATGTCTCTTATTTGTAACAAAATGACTTTTTATAAACATTTGTACGAACAGTAACAGATACTAGTCTTTAAACGTGAGCTATTGTGGTCTATTCTCTTTTCTTCCTGAAGGTTGATCCATTAGTCACGTAAGGGCATTGTTTTCAGTTCTCCCGCGTACAACGAGAAAGGCTGTTGCTGCGGATTATGGGCTCTGCCTGTAGCTACAGTCGACCAGAAAACTCGATCCTGTGTAAATTACGTTTTTCCACTAGCGCTTTTCTACCTCAGTTACTCGTCATCTCTGGATTATTGTAAAGTTAATTTACTTGGCACAAACAGTTTCTGGGTGCTAGTTTCACTGAGACACAGACGGACCGTTGCGTAACAATGGCATTTGTGTCTCAGTAGACGCGATTTTGTCAGCTTCTCTCGTGTTTTGAATGCTTGACGACAGACTCCTCGTCTCTCCCTCGAACGCAGGCACGGCTCCCTCGTTAAATAAGTTTATTTCACCCCTAAATGGAAGTCCTCCCCGTACGTATTTTAAAAAAAACATGCTCCTTTGTGTGGCAAAATTGCAGGAAAAATTCATCGAATAAGATTCTGAATCTACTCATTCATTATCGTCCGCCTCGTAGGGGCTATGATTAGAGTAGCTTTATAAAAAAACGTAGGCTTAAACGTCAGATAACAACAAGTCTGGAGGGCTGTGAACATTAGATAACACGAGAGATATGTTGTTTTCATTGTGATAACCAAACGTTGCTAAGGCTGGACTGAGATTATGATGAATGAATTCAGACTCACTCTTTTATATATGTGCTGTCGACATTACAGACGTCTAGCTGCGTTGCTGACTCAGATGATATTTGGTAACGGTAACGTTTCTAAGTACGTCTACTGCCTTATTTCAAAAACAGGCTCATTTACAGTCACGGTAGCAGGTATAGCTGACCAAGTAATATTATTTGAGCGTGGAGCATATGCCAACACTTAAATTTAAGTGCTCGTTTTTCCGGCGCCGTTCGAGAGTGGAACGGTACAGAGACAGCTTGAAAGCGGTTCACTGAACCCTTTGCCAAACACTTTATTGTGAACAGCAGAGCAATCACATAGATGTAGATGAACACCGGACAAGTTACAAGGAGTAGACTCATCTTATATGTAAAGATAGGCTTTGAATTTCAATATAAGGTTCAAATACAATTACTTTATCAAATATTAGTTATTATTTTTGTTATTATTGTCGAACGTCACTTGTATCTCATTAGAAAACTGTTTTCCTTAAAGAACTAAATTTTTTCTATTTAAAAAATGGTCATATACGAGTACATGTTAATGACTTTTATTCAAACATTATTTAATAACATTCTAGACAAGGATAAGAGTGTATTTTTAGTAATCAATAAGTACGTCAGTTACATTATTACTATTATTTTAGGTTTATATTAATACATGCAGAGGCACTAGCAGCGAAAGGTAATGCTGCAAAGATAAACTGACGGAACAGACAGTAAATTCAAGTAACAGCTGGGCTATGCGTCACGGGGTTATGTCACCGTCAGGAAGTCCCGAAGACTTACGAACTTCCATTGGGAGGTGGTAAAATGAGAGATGCAGTACATTACTCAGGTACGACCCTACAGGGTGTCGCAGGAGGAATGGTCAGTATTCAGGGATATGGCAGCAACTATCATTCGAAGCAGTAAAAGATCTAGCAAACATGGGCTCTAAAATGCATACCTGAAGAGCTTCGTGCACTCGTTCAGTAGAAGATGTCTGTTTCGCAGTAGCGAATGTGAACAAGTATCCATAGCTCTTAAGGTATACATTTTAGAGCCCATTTTTACTAAACATTCTTGCTTCGAATGATCGTCCCCGTCATATCCCTGAATATTGTTCATTCCTTTGGCGTCACCCTGTTTAATGGTTATGCGAAAGTACTTGATGCCCTTCTGGCAACATCTTTGAGCTAGCGGAACATTCCACGCTATTATAAGAAGGCGCATGTCATTCCCGTTTTCAAGATGGGCCGTCAGACGGATGAAAATTCCATTTGAATCTCGATAGCGGGGACGCCAAAGAGTAGCTGAAGTTGAAGACTTACAGTTGGAGCGTGGAATGATAGCTATCTCAGTTTAATATGGGAGCTAGGAAATCTCAAAATGGAAACTCCGAAGCTCCGTCTAGGTACCGTGGTACTCACTGAAAACAAGTGGGAAGAAAATAGACATTTCTGATGAGATAAATGTAGGGTAATAGCAAAAGCAAGACAAAATATTGTAAAGCGACTAAGACTAATTATGAATAGCAGCATAGAGCAAAGAGTCAATGATAGGATTATCTTTTAAGGAATAGATAGAAAAACAAGTAGTCAACAACAGCTGAGGAATATCTGCTGATGTATTAAGCAGAAGTTGAAGAGGCATGGAATGTACTTGTCGATACTGAACGTGTAGTTCAGTATATAAAGGGAGATGAAAATACAATAATCTCACAGAAATGGAAATCTGTAGCAGTGGAAGAAATAGAAGACAGAATTGCAGGATAAATATAGTCTTGGTAGTAGGAATAAGAAAAGAGAGTGACTGAGTTCTCAAAGAGTTTACAACTAGTAATGGCAGATACACTGTTTAGGAATCATAAGAGAAGGAAGTATAGGGAAAACACCTAAATGAGATACCACTTACATTATTTGATGACGAGGCACAGGTTCCAAAATTCCCTATAGGATTGTAAGACGTACCGAGGAGAATACATCTAATCAGATCACCATTTATGTATGAAGAAGAGGCATCTGAAGTTACGGCTGAAAGAAAGATCATGCTAATGACATCCTTTATCTCGGAGACATGCATTTCTACTGTGTGGTTTGGTGATGATGATGATGATGATGATGATGGCATCGTCTTGGGTTCATAATTTCTGAGGTAAAACAATAATTCTTTCGCGTCTCTTGGTAGGAATTAGTCAAGCCCTTGACATCAGGAAATCAAATTATCATTCTACGTTAAGGAGAGCGGAATGTTAGATCCCTTAATCGGTTAGATGGATTAGAGAATCAGAAAAAGGAAATAGGTAGGTTCAAGTTACAAGTAGCTGGAATCAGCATCATTGACACCGATACAGACTAACTGAACACTTTGGGAGAAGGAAAACAACTACTGTAGGAATCAACATGGATTAAAGAAGCAGCGATACTGTAAATGCAATACGCTCTATTCGTAAATGTTATCCAAAGGGACTACAGTAAAGGTCCTCATGTTAAATCCGTGTTTCACTAAGTCATAAAAATGTTCAAATGTCTGAATTCCTGAAGGACCAAACAGCTGAGGTAATCGGTGCCAAGACTTACACGCTACTGAAACTAACTTAACTTATGGTAAGAACACACACACACACACACACACACACACACACACACACACACACACCAGCGGGAGGGGTCGTGCAATCCGTGACATGGTGCCTCAAACCGCGCGGCCACTCCACGCGGCACTACGTCATACATATTCATCCCGAGAGGGTCAAAAATTATTTTAGTGTTTAAAACGATTCTCATTTTTTCTTCAGTTTGCGTTGTACATTCATAATTACACGGTGATATGTTTCGATCACACTGGATAATCTTCCAATCTAAGTAGCTGCGTCAGCAACCCGACTTACCTGTGTCAGAACCTCATATCAAAGGTTGGTATAGGATTGTGACAGGCCCACACACAAGATGGGCTGCTGACGCAATTAATTAGATCTGAAGGTTGATCAACTGAGACTGGAGAATAAATGAGAATCGTTTTATAAAACCGTGTTTCTTGACTTTGGAAAGCACTCAATGTAGTGCCGTATATATGCCTAGTGAGTTTATAAAATGTGACACCATTTATATAATTCATGTCGTCCTGGAAAAACGATACGAAAACATCGTATTCTTTAACGTAAAAGTAAGAGGTTGCTGGTGGTACAATAAGAGTTTCGCTAAAGGTGTAAAAGGAGCTTCGAGACTACACTAGGATTGTTAATGCCCTCAGAATATATAACTAGTCTGGTGGACAACGCCACAAGCTCACTGGGGCGTACTCATGTGATGTTACGTATCGAAAAGTCAAAACGTTAGCAGAATTGTGGACTACACGAATATATGCAGAGGATCTGCACACGGTGCACGAACTTATAGTTGAGTCCCAAACTAATTACATACAGACTACTGCGCATAAATAGACCACAGGTCCAAATACGCTAGTCAACAAACATTTTGCATTTGGGATGTAATACAGCAATTAGTACGCATTTCGGAGTTCAGAATCCGAATCTACGTTCCGGAATGTTCTAGCATGTAAGAGTTTTGAATTGTGTTTTTTACTGTAAGTCGCACCCATCTGAAGCAAAAGTTGAGTGAAACAAAACTTAAATAAGGTATATTTGTTGGACAACAACAAACAAATGAAGAAAATCCAGCTATTGCTCCCAAACTCACAAATATCGAATGAGCTGGTGGTAGTCTAAAAAAGCAACTGTGAAGGGCTTTTTAGGCAACAGAAGAAATTATAAGTACCTTTCCATCATGAATGATCTGTTAGACATCTGTGAAAACATGGGTGCAGAATGACATTTTAAACTCACTTTTTACATTCCCATCTCGATTTCTTTCCGAAAAATTTGCGAGCCATAAGCGGTAAACAGACACCTGTACGAAGGGACATCTTTATCAATGTCACTGGGACCCTTAGATGATCAACGAATGGTGGTGTGGTCTTAATAGGGAGAGTGATGAAATGACAGAGAAAGTAAAAGTACAGCTTTCCCATACCAAAGACGTTCAAGAAAATTTGTTGTTAACTAATTTAGAACTAATATTGGCATCATGTGAAACAGTATTAAGTTTTAAAGTTATGAATATTTATTACTTGTTTGTTTTAATTCTGTTCGCCCGCTGTTGTGGCCGAGCGGTTCTAGGTGCTTCAGTCTGGAACCGAGCGACCGCTACAGTCGCAGGTTCGAATCCTGCCTCCGCCATGAATGTGTGTGATGTCCTTAGGTTTGGGTAGTTCTAAGTTCTAGGGGACTGATGACCTCAGATGTTAAGTCCCATAGTGCTCAGAGCCATTTGAACCATTTTTAATTCTGTTGATGTTCGCCAGCACATCTTCTGTTTCTTCTCTGTATCAAGTAAATGTGACGTGAAAATGAAAAATTGATTTTGACCAGTGAATTCAGCATGCCAACATCAGGCAAATCCAACCACTTACAAACAAGATGCAGAAAAGTTTAAATTTGTCGACTAGTTTTACTGTTCGGTTACAGTATTGGTAATAAATCACTAGAAACATTATTGATCATCAAGAACGTAGGAGTAACAGTGTGGATTGACTTGATGTGAAACGACCACACAAAACTAGTCGTACATAAAACTGGAGCCGTTAGATTAATTCTAATTGAATTGAATTCATTCACGAAGGAAAGAGCTTACCAATCATTCGTTCGACTGATTCATGACTTCAGTTCATCAGTTTCGGACCATTACAGTGTAACAGAGAAGATACAAAACATGAAACGAATGACACATATTGCTAATTGTTCGACTAAGCCCTAGAGCGATACGACGATTCTATACAAATTGCAGTAGCCGACGTTAGAAGAGGCGCTAAGTATCAAGCGAAGGTTAACTTAAAATTCCGAGATTGTGTTACGTCAGGCTACTATTGCTTCTATTGACGTACACCTCGCGAAACAGTGTACTTTCACATAACCCAAGGATCAATGGATACGTGTCGCCTGGTCTGTTGAATCACATTCCTTGTCACACCATGTACACTTTCGTGTCCGGATACACAGTCATCCAGTCGAACGGCTACTCAAAACAAGCACCGCGCTTCCACGAACGTAGGCCGGTGGGGAAACATTATGGTATAGGAGACATATACCTGGGCGTTCATGGACCTGTGGTAGTAATAGCGTGCACCGTAACAGCTGTGCACGATGCGGACCATTTGCATGCTTCATGCCCCTCCCCAGAGGCGATGAACTCTTGCAGCAAGACAAATGTCCATGTCGCAAAGTCAGTGGTCCGAGGATGCCAGAATGTGATCCCGCCCTGATGTCATTGCCACCATATTCACTTGATCTGAGCTCGATGGAAAACGCCTGAGACACTATCAGGCGCCTGCTCCACGCCAAAAAACAACCAGCTCGTCATGTACGGGGGCACTGCGTGACCTGTGCGTAAACAATTGTACCACGTATCTCCAGAAACCTAGCAAGCACTTGTTGAACTCATACCGTACACAACTTTAGCTGCTGTTGTCATCTTCGTTTCAGCTTTATCCAGCATCTAACCGTGTTTGGAAATTTATGGTACTTCTCCACTTTCCTCAGTCTTTCCACCAGTCTTCTTCTAAAATTGTTTTGCTCCAGTCCAGATTTCTTCTTCTAACATTCATCATCATTGTGTTAATCCGTCTTGCTCTAGGTCTCCCCTTGCCATCAAAATTGGCCTGCATCATCCATTTTGGTGTACTTCCGTTTATCACTCTCTTTACATGTTCGGACCATTTTAATCTGTTCTTCTCAGGTGTCTCATTCAGCTTTTCAACTTCTTTCCTAAAACCATTATTTCTTACTCTCTCTCCTCGTTTTTCCTAACGTATTTCTTAGAAATTTCATTTCACTGGCTTAGATTCTACTCCCCTCTCTTCTTCTTAGTATCAAGGTCTCTGATACACATGTCAGCATTTGAGTAAAGTACGTCTTGTACGGCAGTTCTTTACATTTCATTGGCACCTCCCTTTCCCAGACTAAGCCCCTCAGACATTGGTGAAGTGCCCTGCTCCGTTGTACCCGTTTGCTCACTTCTGACTCCATTCTTGCATTTTGTGTTATTATACTTCCTAGATATTTTAAGTTATCCGTAATTTCAATACCCTATCTTTTAACGATAATTTGTCCCTTGCGTTCATTGTCTCCTCTGGGTACCACTCACCTCAGTCTTGCATTTCTCCACACTATATTTCACTCTACATCTCTTGACTTTTTCATTTAAGGTCTCTATTTGTTCTTGTTTTTGCTTACTGTTGGTTTCCTACACCACAACATCAGAAAACTACGCGGTCTGGGGCGCCTTGCCACAGTTCGCGCGTCTCCCCCCGTTGGAGTTCTTCCTCGTGTGTGTGTGTGTGTGTGTGTGTGTGTGTCTTTGTTTGTTTTGTCCTTAGCGTAAGTTAGATTAAGTAGTGTGTAAGCCTACGGACCGATGGCTTCAGCAGTTTGGTCTCATAGGAACTTACCACAAATTTACAGATTTCTTTCATCATTTTTATCCATCACCATTAAAAATTATTATGGCGATACCACACATCCTTGTTTCAACCCCGCAACATTTCTACACCAATCAGTTCCTCCAAATTAGGTCTGGACTCAGCTGAAGTTTTTTTGTGATACGCTATTTGACAGCTTTCAGTGGCTTGTCTTCCAATTGCCTTTCACTCCAGTTTCCTATACCATTCCTCTGCGAACACTATTGTAAGCCTTTGCTAATTCAAGAAATGTCATAACCACATTTTTCCCCGTACTCCCAATGCCTTTCCACCATCTGTCTCCTCCTAAAGATTAGATCCACTGTTTATCTAACATGTCGAAAGCTGTACTGCTCCTCTTGTAGCTGACCTTCCACTCTTTCCTTTCCGTCTTGCTCATACCGCGCTCCGAGGTCTCTTCCCTTGACTGCAGATTGTGAAGGTGGTAGGTCTGGACTAGGTCATAATTACTTGAAGGCAGCATGCCTTTAGCAGGTGAGCTAGCAAGATTTCCGGCTGGGAGAACGGACAAGCAACCCGGGGGCAGTGTTGGAGTGCAACAGATCACACAGGCGCCCCGGAATACATCACATTAACAACACCCGCCAGCCAAGGTGTGGACCGGAGGCCGTATGGAGCGCAGCCTACAGAGGAGGGAACCATCGGCGGTGGGAGCACGGTCACAACACATGTGCAAGCGTACTACCATCGCGAACCCTTGCCAAAAGGCTATACTGGGTGAGCGCGTTTTTGAACAGTTTTAAACCGCGGTTGTTCTACTGCATTGTGCGAATTGGAATGAAATGACCACGACCAGGCATCTATTCTGGTAGACATTGTAATAAAGCAGCAGTAAGTGTTGTTCGGTTAGCCTTATGGTAATCTGAAATATTGAGAAATTCAATGCCTTGCTCAGTCCCTCGTGGTGTACATCTTCTAAAGAGTGTCATTCTTGTCTTCTGTATTTAATGAGTACTTTTTAAGGTTGAGAAATACAATGTCTTGGTCAGCAGTAATGTTTTAGTGTGCATTTACTAAAAATTTTCATTCTTGTCCTTTTTTGAATGGGTTATTTAAATCATTATTCTGTGCAAAACGTAATTTTTTCCGTGCTACTTACGCTTTGCTTATCGTTTAGTAAATTGTCTGCATTAACGTGTTGTTGAATATATGGCTCCGTCTCGCATTTTGCCGATCTGTTATTGTGTATCCACTGAAGTGCAACAGGAATGGATTTTACCTTGCTAACTTGTTACCAGACTGCCGTTTGAATACCGTTCTATGATTTTGTTTTGGAAGGGGTTTATATCATATTCTGTTTTCTTAGTTTAAACTTTTGAATACCTTTTGATTGGTGAGCAACTCATCTTTCTCAGTTGTTTCATCTTGAAACAGTAAAAGGTGTTCACTGAATTTGCACTTGTATGCGTTTCAAGATATTTTACACTCGTCTTTTAGAAGTGACCGGTGTTCGCATTACGGAATCATTGCATGAGACATTGCGTTCACACTGGTGGGCGACGCTGGGGTTTGAGTCTGGTCTCCGGATGTGTTGCTGGGGAGGGGACCGAGGGCAACTCATCAAGACATCTGACTCGTTTATTCAATTTTGGTGATTCATTAATCTATTGCAGCACCTTTGAGCTTAATAAACTGTGTTTTTTTTACGAATGACGCTGAACTTTCCATTGACCAGTCCTTCCACTCCCAAGCCCACCACTAATGGCTGTCTAGCGTATTATTTTTGCTATTTGTGATATGAGTGCGGTCACTCGATATTTGTTGCTGCTGTAGGGCATGTTAAGATGTAGATCAAGGCACCTAAGCAGATAGATGTAATGTGTTGTACCATCACTGTATATTGTCCATATTAAACTGTATATTCACTGTAAGCAAAATTTCGATATTTCCTGTCCTTCCTGCAATTACAAAGGTCGGTAGTGAAGACTGTCGAAGTACAAGGAGAAGAGAGTAGCTTGCTACGTCTGCACTACAGTTGGCTCCCAGCATCGTGTGCTGTCTCTGGCCCTGTCTCCTCGTGCCTGGCCAGTGGCCCTGGCAGATAGCGGTGAAGGGTCTGTACCAGCTGATAGCTGCAGCCAGTTCCAGAAGGACAGATGAGCCGCCGGCAAGTTGCTTTCAACTTGGACGCCGTCCAGACACGGAGTCAGGGGGTGGGTGGGCCCTCCGGCGAAACAACTTCTGCCGGAAGCACTTCGCTGACCTCCAGCTCCCTGGCGTCTGCCGAACTGCACAGGACCTCTGTCGTGACACTGTACCCACATCATTACTGTCCACTGCCAAACACTTGCGGACATGGGGTACTTTTTCGGTTCCATATTATGCTAAAAGCGGCACCTATTTCTTTTGTATGTGTTTTACAGATCTGTAGCTCATCAAGGTTAACGCAGAATATTTCGCAAACTATTCACAAGTACTTTAAAAAATTTAGGATGTATTAATCTTAAAAAAACAGTAATAAAGAAACTAATGCACAAGATTTTCTGAAATGCTTCTTCAAATCCATGCACCATTTAACCCCGCAATACACAAGTGAATGAGACCAAATTTCTATCAGGTATGTATAATGTGATGGCTGAAATGCTTCTAGACCTATTTAATTTTTCACATTACGTATATTAAATAGAATAAAAATTATTCTATCTTACATTATAATTTTTAGAATATTTTTTCCAGTATATAAGAAACTATCAGCTCCGATTGCGGTAATGAAACCAACCTTTACCTAGGTTTCAGCCGAAATAATTGAGCCTTCTTCTGAAGATACACCTGAATCTATAATTTGCCTAAGAGGGCATAGTCTAGAAATAAATCTAAAACATGAAACTTCCTGGCAGATTAAAACTGTGTGCAAGGTTCTCAGGAGAGCTTCTGTAAAGTTTGGAAGGTAGGAGACGAGATACTGGCAGAAGTAAAGCTGTGAGTACCGGGCGTGAGTCGTGCTTCGGTAGCTCAGATGGTAGAGCACTTGCCCGCGAAAGGCAAAGTCCCGAGTTCGAGTCTCGGTCGGGCACACAGTTTTAATCTGCCAGGAAGTTTCATATCAGCGCACACTCCGCTGCAGAGTGAAAATCTCATTCTGGAAATCTAAAACAGTCTGAATAGGCGTATTCAAGCTATTTTAGATTTATTTCTAGACCATGCCCTCTTAGACAAATTTGCTTCTTCTCCTTCTCCTTTGATTAAACAACTGTTGGTGGGCTCTGGTCGTCTCAAGTATCTGCTTCCAAACATGTCTTTTATCTGATTTTTGACTTCAGCATCAGAACTCCCTCTAGACAAGGTCGCCAACACATTTTCTAGTCATCTTGCTCTTGCCCACTTTTCCTTGTGCTGGAATGAATTGTGTCTTTCATTATTCCTTTGGCCATTCTCTTCATGTCCTAACCAGCGAATCATTTGATATCTAACAAATCTTACTATATCCTTTTCTTGTAAAATCTGTTGTATTTCATGATCGCCCCTTACTCTCCAGTCCTCTACCTCTGTCTCAAACCCATGTATTAATGCAGGCTTTTTGTTTCAAACATTACTTGCATATTTATCTCCTTGTCTCTCATCATCCACATATCTGAGCCGTATGTTACAAAAGTACAAGAGAACCGCATACTCTCAACCATTCTGTTTTTGTAATCAGGAAATTCTTAAATACCTGCATGTTCACATATTTCCAACTTGTATCTACTCTCTAATACAATGCCTCATACTATTGTCACTCATTAAAAGAACACCTAGAGAATCAGATCTTCAGAACATGTGGTTCTTCTACCTTTAGAATTGGACATCATTTATGTTGCAGTGTTTTTTATTATAGTAAGTCCACTTTTCGCTGCTTATGCTATGATTATTTCTTCCATTCTTTAACAATGGTTATAATCTCTCTTGCCACAAATGAAATACACTCCTGGAAATTGAAATAAGAACACCGTGAATTCATTGTCCCAGGAAGGGGAAACTTTATTGACACATTCCTGGGGTCAGATACATCACATGATCACACTGACAGAACCACAGGCACATAGACACAGGCAACAGAGCATGCACAATGTCGGCACTAGTACAGTGTATATCCACCTTTCGCAGCAATGCAGGCTGCTATTCTCCCATGGAGACGATCGTAGAGATGCTGGATGTAGTCCTGTGGAACGGCTTGCCATGCCATTTCCACCTGGCGCCTCAGTTGGACCAGCGTTCGTGCTGGACGTGCAGACCGCGTGAGACGACGCTTCATCCAGTCCCAAACATGCTCAATGGGGGACAGATCCGGAGATCTTGCTGGCCAGGGTAGTTGACTTACACCTTCTAGAGCACGTTGGGTGGCACGGGATACATGCGGACGTGCATTGTCCTGTTGGAACAGCGGTTCCCTTGCCGGTCTAGGAATGGTAGAACGATGGGTTCGATGACGGTTTGGATGTACCGTGCACTATTCAGTGTCCCCTCGACGATCACCAGTGGTGTACGGCCAGTGTAGGAGATCGCTCCCCACACCATGATGCCGGGTGTTGGCCCTGTGTGCCTCGGTCGTATGCAGTCCTGATTGTGGCGCTCACCTGCACGGCGACAAACACGCATACGACCATCATTGGCACCAAGGCAGAAGCGACTCTCATCGCTGAAGACGACACGTCTCCATTCGTCCCTCCATTCACGCCTGTCGCGACACCACTGGAGGCGGGCTGCACGATGTTGGGGCGTGAGCGGAAGACGGCCTAACGGTGTGCGGGACCGTAGCCCAGCTTCATGGAGACGGTTGCGAATGGTCCTCGCCGATACCCCAGGAGCAACAGTGTCCCTAATTTGCTGGGAAGTGGCGGTGCGGTCCCCTACGGCACTGCGTAGGATCCTACGGTCTTGGCGTGCATCCGTGCGTTGCTGCGGTCCGGTCCCATGTCGACGGGCACGTGCACCTTCCGCCGACCACTGGCGACAACATCGATGTACTGCGGAGACCTCACGCCCCACGTGTTGAGCAATTCGGCGGTACGTCCACCCGGCCTCCCGCATGCCCACTATACGCCCTCGCTCAAAGTCCGTCAACTGCACATACGGTTCTCGTCCACGCTGTCGCGGCATGCCACCAGTGTTAAAGACTGCGATGGAGCTCCGTATGCCATGGCAAACTGGCTGACACTGACGGCAGCGGTGCACAAATGCTGCGCAGCTAGCGCCATTCGAGGCCAACACCGCGGTTCCTGGTGTGTCCGCTGTGCCGTGCGTGTGATCATTACTTGTACAGCCCTCTCGCAGTGTCCGGAGCAAGTATGGTGGGTCTGACACACCGGTGTCAATGTGTTCTTTTTTCCATTTCCAGGAGTGTATAATCTGTATATCCACATATATGACTGGCTTTCATGATTACTATACCTCTAGAATTGCTGTCTAGAATCATAATTGAATATAAGACCAAATATGGTAAGAGAGAAAATATAAGTAGAAGTTTTCATAACAGACTATGCAGTGGTGAGTTAACGATGACTGTGGAGAGACCATTACCACTTTACTCTATCTGTGAAGTTAAATGTCTTGGTCATTTTGTTGTTTAGCTTTAATTCACCTCTAAGTCCTTTGTTGATAACCCATCAGAAACAACAATAACGTCCATAAATACAACAGAGGAAGGATGTAGGACATATTATCCATCGCTCAACCTTAGTTTAATAGAAAAAGGAGTGAGGTGTACATTGACAAGTTATTCATTAACGTGAAAAGTGTAGGAGAAAATTGACTTCACACACAAATTGGAAGTATATCTGCCTAACAATTCTTCTTATGTAATAACTGACGCAATGCCAACTGGGTTTCATGCGATCTGCTTCGCCTTCAGCATTTTTCTAGATTTCTTATAATTCTCAAAACTCTTCAATAAACTGCTTTTGGAAGTTATTGCCGTTGACAAATGTAGTATGATTATTCACAAAGTTTCGTCTAGAAGCAAAGGTAACAGTTATGTGTCTGCGAACAACATACACAGCCATTTTCTTTAGTTTCGAATGAAATTAAGGCAATGATTTGCTGACAGGTAATCTGGAAAATGTTGCAATATTCCTTGATCCAAATTAAATAAAATAAATTACTGAATTCTTTCTACTTCATAGAAAATTTTCAGAATTCATTACACCATAAACAGTTGAAAGTCACCTGTGAAATGGCTATTTTCTATTTTCCAATAACTCGCAAAGATGTTCTCTAAATAAGTATCGATGTAGCAGCATAGATTCTTCGAGTTGTCTCTTCAAGATGTTGCGGCAGAAGCGTGGTCATCTCTGATTTATCAGGGCGTTTTCAGCCAATCGCCATGTTGGCGGTAAAGAGTCTATACTTGTGGATAACTCTCAAACACATTGTTCCACCGGCTTTTTATGACTGGAGGGCGATAATGAAGTTTACATGCAGCAACAGCAGGTTGGAGTATTAGTGAGAAAATTACATGTATTTTGGTAATGCGAATCGATTGTTCAAAGGCAAGATTTTGCTCCCATACCACTCATGCAGTGTACGTATCCCACGGTTTACTTTTCACTCGGTTTTATCCAGGTTCATGATGTTACAACATTATCGTGTCTTTGTGAACTTACTAGGCTTGAGGCTAGTTACAGAATCATGTTGTCATACCATCCGAACCATTACACAGCCAACTCAGTTACTCTCTCCATCGATTTAGACTATTTTATGTTTTTCTTGGAGTCGTGCATACATATTTGACCCTTTGTTATTAGTTGGAGTTTCAGTTCATGTACACATGTTTTTCGGAAGCCAAGTGGCTTTTGTCCGATGCTCACTTGCTTCTGGAAACAATTATGTGATCTAACTGCATATGCTACTTATCATATTCACTTTCGTAGGTCATTTATTGGATATTCACGTTCATTTTCGCGTGTGCTTAGCCTGCTGCCGAGTCTTGTTCACATGCTCCAAGGTACCACATTTAGTCTACCTAACTTTCAACAGCAAAATTTCGGTTGTCATATAGTCTCCTCCATTTACAGAGATAAATACCCCATTCTTTAAATGAGTTCCAACTGTACAGGTAAGTCTTAAAGACGGTCACTGAATGAAAAAATGCTGTGGGTGATTCCACAGAATGTGTTCATCTTCGATAAACTAAATTACAGAGTGCGATACGTCAGTATGTCCGGTATTATTCAATAAGTCATGTGTTTTCAAATCTTTACCACGGCACATTATTCCCATGATTTTGAGACCTATTAATAGCAGTTATTCACTTTCCATATTTGACTACTGCATCACAGAATGAGGCTTCGAATCTTATTACACAGTCGTCAATGGTAAGCTGACCACTATCATACTTTACGGCTTTGATAGGACCTTATTAGTGATTTTCATATTCATTTAGTTCAACAATTTTTGCTATGCCTGCCATTGATTAATACACGCGATGTATGGAAGTGTGAGCTACTCATTTAATTTCCTATTTCATTATCTAATTCAGGCAGCGTTACAAAATTGATTAGATGGGTCATGAATCCACCCATACATATCACGATGTATGTATGTACCACAAGCCACTGGACCGACTTCAACTAAGCTTGGTACACGTTTCACTTACAGTCTGGAAGGAATCGCAGTAGTTATAACAACCACCTACAAATAAACGGGGGTGGGGGTGAGAATGCAAAAGGAGTATAGCCCACGACGTGCGAGTATCCAGATTTTATTCATTCAGTACTTGAGAATAAGAGCACTGAGTGACGTACAAAAAAATTTACATATAATATCAAACCTTTACGCAAATTTTTCTCGCTAATATACCCTGATAAATGATTAAAGGATGAAAGCCCACCCCTTATTCATTTTCGCTGCCCATACAATAAAACTGCCGCATGAGGCATGGCGTTTTAATTTTTTATTTATTTACTACTGTTTGTATTCGTGACATTTTGTGGACAGTATTCACTTATACCACTGAACTTATTTGCAAAATTATATCACTGTGCGACACAGGAGATATCATGAACACAGATACGTGAGTAACTTCGGTATCATGTATGCCGTTTAAATTTTTTTTTTTACATCTTTGATATTAAATCTATTCGCAACACATTTCATAGACAATATCCACGTACATCGCTGAATGTATCTACAAAATTACCTTTGTACGTAGATCGTGCCCTACTGCACGTAGAGACTGTTTCTACCGCTTGTCTTCGTGCTTGCCGAACCGTACGTCGGCCAGTGAAGTTGCCGGATGTCACCTCAATTAAGGACGTTTGGAGTATTAATGGTGGAACCCTTCAACCACCTCGAGATTCTTATGATCTAACGCGCCAGTTGGACAGAATCTGGCTCCATATCCCTCAGGAGAATATCCAGCAACTTCTTCAATCAATGCCAACCGAGTAACTGCTTGCAAAGGGATCAGAGGTGAACCAGCGCGTTACTGACTTGTCGATTTGTGAAGCTCTTTCTCTTGAATGAAAGAAATTGTAATCATTCGTTTGTCTGTACATGTGTGTATGTTAGATATCTTTACACAGTTAACGTCATGGGACAAAAAGCTCCTTCTACATACCTGGATTGATTTCAGCTTAACTTGGTACGCTCTGTTTACTGCCTGGGAAGAAATATTGTGGGGATTACCTACCATTCGGTTAGGGGTGAGAATGTGGGGTGGGTAGAGGGTAGAGTGGTAGGGGCGAGAGAGGAAGGGGAATGGAGGAGATGGGGTGAGAGAGGGGGGAAATAAAATTGACAGATAGGGGAAAGGACGAGATAGACGAGAAACGAAAGAGGACAATATGGACAGAAAGAGGGAAGAGGAGAAGCTGCACAGAGAGAAGGGGAAGGAGGAGATGGACAGAGAGAAGGGGAGCAGGAGGTGGACATAGAGAGTAGGGACGAGGAGACACAGAGGGTGGGGACTAGATATTGACAAGAAGAGGAGGAAGGAGTGGTCAGAGGGGGGGGGGGGAGGGGGATATAGAGGGTGAGGAGAAGACTGACTTAGAGGTGGCAGGAGGAGATGGATAGAAGCAAAGAGCAGATTGACAAAGGGGTGAGGCGAAAGTGACAGAGAGGATGAAGGACGAGATGGACTAATAGAACGTTGGAATAAATACATACACACACAATTCCAGGTACTCAGCTAGTCTAATATAAATTTAAGTTTTGTATTTGTGGGGATACACAACCTCCAGATGCCTAATAAACGTAAACATGGGCCGTAGTCGTTTCGAAAATGAGATGAAATACAGATGTTACATACGTGGCTGACAATGACGCTTAGTCGAAATTAGCTAAGCACACGATTATATAAACATCGCATTACAGTCTAATACGAACCATGTTTGTGTTTATTAAATGAATCTAGTGTTAGGGAGTCTTTTCTGACTGTGTTCGTCTGGATTGTGGTCTTGTACGGAAGTGAAACTCCGAAGACAAGCAGTTCAAACAAGAAGAGAATAGAAGCTCCTGAAATGTAATGCTACAGGAGAATGCTGGCGATTAGATGGCCAAATCGGATAACGAATGAGCTACTGAATGACACTGGGGAAGAAAGAAATTTATGGCACTACTAAATGATCGGTTGATAGGGTACATCATAAGGCATCAAGGAGTCGTCAATTTAGTAAAACCAGTGAGGGTGACAAGTAAAAGTTGTAGAGGGAGGAAAGTGATGAATATGGTAAGCAGGCTGAAATAAATAACGTTGCTTCAGTTGTGCAGAGATGAAGAGGCTTGTACAGAAGAGCTGCATCAATCCAGTCTTTGGACTGTATGGAACTGCTACTATACGACTTCTTCTTCTTCTTCTACTACTACTACCACTACTACTACTACTAAGATGTACAGATTGGGGAGGACACTTAAAATCGTTAGCAAGGTAGGTGACTGGAACAACTCTGTTTGTTGGAAAGGGTTCTGAATAAATTTTGTATATCTGAAAATGAAACCATATACAATACGATAGCGTTCTAATTCACTGGCATGGTGTTTGGAATCGTTAATGGGTAGGCATAGCAGCAAATTCCGAACAAATTCTGAGACACAATCCAAGAATTTTTAACAGGTCGTTATAGCTCAACAAGAATTTAACAGAAACGCTCGGGGAACATAAGGAGAAATATTTTGAAGAAAATGTGTCTTTCTTTTCGCGAAAAATCTTGCGTTAATCTGAGGAACTGTTTTCTAGGAAGACCGCACAATATCTTTATTCCTTCCATCGTGTAGGAATCATGAGAATAAGACTGACTCGTGTGTTTGCCAAAACACATATAAAGTCATTTTTAATTCGCTAATCCCTATACGAAGAACATTGGTCTCCAGAGTATGTATAGTACAACTGCCGAAAGAGAGACGCTTATTACCTCCAGCGATAATTATTTAGCTATCTCTGTAATCTTTCACTTGTTTCTGGATTAAAACTTAGTATGAAAGGAGCTAATTTGTGCGAAGGACGTTCCACCAACTAAATTTTTTCTGAGTTTAATTCTCCCATCGTGGTATACACTTTTAGCTAGTAAGGTGCTAGCTCGTAACTTGCCCCCAACACGCAACGAATGCGTGCTGTCAGCGTCACGCACGTTCCAATGAAAATGATAAGAACCATCGCGTGTGGCTGAAATGAAGGCTGGCGCTCTTAACGTTCTGGTAATTTCTGTCAGAATAATATTCCGTTTCCTCACGAACCGTTGATTCATCGCGAAAGAGAGAGCTGGTAGGGGTCCCAGAAGCCCTGCTCCACGATTCCGATTTAGTACGAAATAGACTCCGAATAAAAAATTGAAAAAGAAAGAAAGATGTTTCAGAATTCCACTGATAACTAATTCTGCACTTATCTGCCGCAGAAAACGTACCTCGAATTGAAATCCACAGAAGAAGAAAAGCTTTATGGTTGTATCGACGCCAGTAACGTGTGATATTTGGTTGTTGGTGCTTGTGATGAGGGAAACGATGGTGCTAACCTCAAGTGCCTGACAGAGCTCGAGGTGGACGATCGCGCACGACAACTGACGCTCGTTTTCGGAATAGGATTGATCAACTCGTCAGAGAAAACCGTCGGATAATACACAGCTCTCAGGTAAATGTGGCATATCACGCGAGAGTGTTCAAACCATCACTGGCGAAGTGCAATAGGGAAAATTGTGTGCATGGTGGGTGCCTTGAACGCTCATTCTTGACACGAAACAGAGGAGAATGAACATCTGACAATATTGTTAACAACATTGTGACAGGTGATCAAAGCTGGATTCACCATTTTTAACCATAAAACAAGAGGCAACAATGGAGTTCTGCCACAAAGGATCAACAAATCAAATGGCTCCAAACACTATGGGACTTAACATCTGAGGTCAACAGTCCCCTAGACTGAGAACTACTTAAACCTAACTAACCTAAGGACATCACATACATCCATGCCTGAGGCAGGATTCGAACCTGCGACCGTAGCAGCAGCGCGGTTCCGGACTTAAGCACCTAGAAGCGCTCGCCACAGCGGCCGGCGCAAAGGATCGACAACACCAAAATATTTAAAGGTCATGCCATCAACTGGCAAAGTCATACTCACCGTGTCCTAGTACATTCGAGGTGTGCCCCATTTGGAATTCGTGCCTAAAGGCACCACCATCAACTCTGCAAGGTACTGCGAGACCTTCAAAAAACTGGAAACACGAATTTAAAGTCTTCGTTGACAGAAGGAGCACTCTCACCTTCAGCATGACAATGCTAGATCCCACACGCGCGCTCCGACGTCAGCAACCATCCAACGCCTTGAGTTCACTGTTATCGATCGTCCTCCATATAGTTCCAACTCTGCCCCCCTACATTTTTCATCTCTTTCCGAAACTTAAGGAAAATTTCAACCGTTTAATCTTGATAGCGATGAAACGGTGCAATCAGAGGTGTGGTGTTGTTGGGGCTCCGTCAACAACTTCAAACATTCAATATTTACGGTATCAACAAAGTGGTCTGACGTTGGGAGAAATGGATGCGTCGGTATGTTGACTATATTGAGAGGTAAATATGTAGACATGAAGAGTAAAGATGCAGAATCTTAATAACGTTTGATTTATCTAATAACTTCAGGAATTTTTAGATCAAAAATCGAAGGCATTACTTAAAAGCACGCTCTAGTGCATTAATAAAGGAGAGGCTAATGGAGAGTTGTTCTATCGACGAACGGGCCACGAGGGGATAATCCTGCTGACATAACCGACTACAGCATAAGGCAGATTGATATGGTCTGGCGCATAGGTACGAGCACCTCGGAAGCGAAGAAGCTTGACACCATTTCGAGTGCTACTGTCATGAGCACCTGTGAAAAGCGGTTGAAGGACGTTATAATAATGAAGTTTGTCTGGCTCAATTTCACGGTGCAAGTCGATCAATTGAGCGCTACTATGGCGACTTACGGATCTCTAACCTATCCATGTTACCTGACCGGGCAAAAAAATGGTTCAAATGGTTCAAATGGCTCTGAGCACTATGGGACTTCTGAGGTCGTAAGTCCGCTAGAACGTAGAACTACGTAAGCCTAACTAACCTAAGGACATCACACTCATCCATGCCCGAGACAGGATTCGAACCTCCGACCATAGCGGTCGCGTGGTTCCGGACGTGACCGGGCGAGTGGGACCTACAGTTTAATGTGAAATCCGAACCACGAGTCGTTTCCGTTGAATCCGTACATCAGTGAGAAGCGAAGTCTAGGTTAAAAGTAGACTGAAAAAAAAAAAAAAAAAAAAAAAAAAAAAAAAAAAAAGAAAAGGTATCCACGGTCTAAACTGGTACGAGTGTGGAGGTTGGAAGCAACCAATACAGGCACACAGTGTTAGCAAGAGCGAAGCACTTCAGAGATATCTCATTCCAGCCGTGGTCAGCGAGCGTGGAGCCGCGGGTGCACGCCACCCGGCTGTGACGTCACCAGCGAGGCCGCGCCAGGCGTCCGTACAATGGAGCAGAGCGCGGTGCGGCGTAGGCTTTAAAACAACTCATCAAGCCGTCCCGCTTTAAGCGCGCAGCCCAGAGCCGGCCACGGGCGGCGACATTGTGTCGCGGCGGCAGATACCGCGGCTCTCCTCCGTTCGCGGGTCGTGTTCCACTTTTCCTCCGCGGCAGAGGGGTCGGCAGCTGCGCAGATTCACTTAAATTGTACCTGCAAGCGTACGCTTGTTTGCGAGTTAAGAGACGTGTGTCAGCCATGAAGCTGAATCAGCTGCATCGACATGGTCTTTCTCTTTTTGTAGGTTATGTACCTCAAGTAACAACTTAGAAAGCGAATTAAAGTTCAGGGAAAAGATATTAAAAACTTTGCGGTTTATCCATGACATTATTTTGTAAGAGATGGGAAAGGCCTTGGAAAAGCTGTTCAACGGAATGAATAGTATCTTGGAAAAGTACTATAGGATGAATATGGCTCTGAGCACTACGGCACTTAACATCCTTAACATCTGAGGTCATCAGTCGCCTAGACTGGGAACTACTTAAACCTAACTAACCTAAGGACATCACACACATCCATGCCCGAGGCAGGATTCGCACCTGCGCCTAGAACCGCTCGGCCACACCGGCCGGCTTAGCATGAATATAAATAGAACTTGAACGAGGGAATGGGCGTATACCTTGAATTAAATCAGGTGATGCTGTAGAAATACGAGCTAGTGCGAGAAGCAATGCCTTCTATTTTTTCTGCAAACTGCTAAAGCTTCTTCAATAAAACAGACGTTTCAACATTTTAAATCTTTATTCTTCACGTCTATATATATTTATTTCATTTGTAGGGAGCACATTGTGCTCATGTGGGAGCGATCTAGATAGTTGTAAAACAATATACTAGTAGCCAAGATCGCAGGAATTCTTTTTATTCCATGATTACCGGTTACGGCGAAACTAAAGCCCCCATCATCGGATCTAGGGAGGGCAGAAAACATTATAAAAGTCGGCTTGGATTCCACTTATGTAACATGTATACATATAAATTTAGGTACATATCTCAGGACACATACAGGTTACAAAATCTTGGCTACCAGTTTATTGTTTCATATATTTATTTCTCTACATAGTCACCCTGGCGAAGAACACATTTCTCCCGACAAGAGACAAGTTTGTTGACATTTTCACTGTCGAACGTTAGACATTGTTCACGAGCCGCATCACTTCTGCTTTCTTAATCACTCTCCAGTGTAACGCCTCGAAGGTGTTCTTTAAGTTTTGGAAACAAAAAAATTTGATGTGGTCAAGTCGGCATGATCGATGACAATGAACCAAAGACGTCGGATTCTTGCCGCAACGTTCCTGTGTGGTCTGGTATTGTCATGCTGAAGGAGAGGGTTCTCTGTGTGTGCACAAACTCTTCAAATTCGAAACTCGTCTAGAGCACGCAGCTTATCACACACCAACTTTGTTATATTACGCATCACAATGTCACACGTTGCAATTCGGAACCCTCTGGTGGCATAGAGCTGCAGGTACGTGGGCATGAAGAATGCAGATGTAGAATGTCAGCAGCATTTGTTTTATTTAAAAAGCTTGTTTTCACATAAAAATTTGGAGGCGTTAATTTTCAACATGCCTTCGAATATTACGAAACGATTCCCTAAAAGTTGCTTGGACAGCAAAATAACTGGCGATGGCAGAAGTAGAGGGGTACGAAATGCAGACTCATAATAGCAAGAAAAATACGGCTGAAACAGAAAATCTGGTAAAGCTGAAAATAAATTTAAGTGTTACCAAATCTTCTATGAAGAAATTTGCTGGGAGTATAGCTTTGTTCGGAGGAGAAACGTGGACGATGAACAATTCAGGCAAGAGGAGAATTGAAGCTTTTGCAATGTGCATCTGCAGAAACATGCTGAAGATTACATGGGTAGATTGAATAACTGAAGAGGAGTTACTGAATCGAACTGGGAAGACTAGGACATCCTGGGACATCACGGAATCGTCAGTTTGGTAATGTAAGGAAGTGTGTGTGTGTGTAGGGTGTAGGAAGGGCGTGGAGGGTGTAGGAAGGGCGTGGAGGGTGTTGGAAGGGCGTGGAGGGGAGGGAGAGGGTTTGTGAGTCTTGTAAGGGCCTGCAGAAGTTACGTCGCGATGAAGAAGCTTGCACAGGACACAGTAGTGCAGAGACCTGCACCAAAGCAGCGTATGGAATGAAGACCGCCACAGCATCATCTAACTGGTTTCATGCAGCTATCAATTTCTTCATCGGAGAGTAGCATTTGCGGGCAACGTCCAGATCTATTCGCGGGCAACGTCCAGATCTATTCCATTGTCTTTCCCCGGCTACAATTTTCGGCTCCTACACCTCACTTTACTGTCACGGAGATTAACCCCTGATGTCTGCAACCATACTCTACCACCCTATTATTCCTTCTGTTTCCCATATATTGATTTCCTCACCGGTTCTGCACTGACTTATCATTTCTTATCTCATAAGAGGAGGATCTGACATGTCGGCCTCCGATTTTGATCAAATTTGCAACAACGTTCTGTACTGAAAATAAGGAGACACGTTTTTTTCGGATTTTTCCTTGATATTTGATTGAGGTCACAGTTGATGACGGAAAATCTTATTTTCAATGCAATACATCAGAAAATGGTCTAAAAACAATCATTTTTATCAGTGTTATATCGGGTCCAAAGTAAATAATGCTCGAGTTATAAACTTTGCGTTTTCCTGCTGTAACCTAGGCACCCATCTTTCTACCTAACTAAAGGGTAGTCGAGGTGCTCGGCTACAAAAGCGCTGGTCAGTGTTTGATTCGTGGCGGTCTTTTTTTCATTTCATGTTTTGTTCGATTTATCTTATAACATTCTAATGGTAGAAATACTCTTCTTTGCCTTTTTCTTAAAATAAGACATGGGGAGGTTTGATTAATAACCAAATAATTATATGCAGAGTGGTCCAGAAAAATGCAGACACTCTTTGATAGTCAATCATAATGGAACAGAATGGCATACTGTCACAATTCTCATTTTGTGTGTCGAAGTGAGCCCCATTAGCAGCCAAACAGCGTCGATGCCGCTGAACTGTTGACCCAACTGTGTCTGTCAGTGTTGCTGGTGTGACAGCTGCGCAGGACGTCTCGATTGTTTCTCGTAGTTCGTTCAATGTAGCTCGATTTTGTTGGCAAACTTCATTTTTCAAGGTTCCCCATAGAAAGTGTAAGGTCTAAAGACCGTGATGGATACTCAACAGCTCCTCTTCGACCTAACCATCGACCAGATAGATTTTGACATCTCTGTGGTAGTGAAGCTGAGCACGATCTACTGTACGAAAAATCTTTCATTTCCAAACCCCTCTTGGATGACAGGTGAAATCAATGTTGGCAGCATATGAAGATGGAGCTCACCAGTTACGGTACCCAAGAACAATGAGTCAATTCAGAAAGCGCGATAACCAACTACACCACACATTAACACCCGCTAGATTAACGTATTTGTCCAGGTAAACGTGAAGATTTTCAGGAGCACAAAGCCGCAGCTGTGGCGGTTTACAGTGCCTTCAGTTTGAACTGCGTCTCGTCAGACCAATACTCATCTCTGCAAACCTTTCATCCTCGCGAATCATGCCTTCTAACCACTCGCAGTACTCCATCCTTCGATCCGGGTGGTCGTCATTAATAGTTTGCAGCGATCTCCGAGTGTACATTTTCCATTCTGCAGGCTTAAGAATTCCTTGTACGCTCCATCGGGTTGTCATGCTTTCACGTGCAACATGCTCCACAGATTTTTGAGGTGACCTAGTAAAACTTTGCAACACAGAAAGCGCAGGAAGCTGGACTTAGTGATACTTTTGGACGATCAGACCTTCCCTTATGCACCGTCTTCAAATTTATCCCGAATACGATAAATTGTTGCATGTGTTGGTGGCTGAGTTCAGTACACATTATGCCATTGCTGTTGTAGCTCCATCATATTTTCGAACTTCCAGTACCACTTCAATGCGGCGGTGTGTTGCTCAAAGGACAATCTTACTTCATCCCTTGCTCCACTGCCATCTGCTGGAAACTGCGCACCAAGATCTTCAGAAACGCGCAATATTGCAACAATACGTCATTTTTTCCAAAGATATAAACTATCAAAGAGAGCACATTTTTCTGATATTTAGGGCTGCTGTATCAACCAACAGTTTGATACCTTTCTGTCGGATACGTCCGACAGGACTCACTCCGAGCAGGTAGGTGAATGGACGGTGGACGATACCAGGGGGTGACAAGTTGAGAATTTATGTCGGAGGGAAAGCGTGTCCAGATGGCTGAGGTGGTCAGGTAACCTCTCGCGGTGAGCGGGAAATCAGGGTTCGAGTCCCGGTCGAGTACAAGTTTTCATCTTTCACCATCGAATTATTTCGACCCCTAATTGTGGCTGGAGTCAGTCCTCCTCTCGAAATTTCAAAAAGTCCTCACAGTTTCATATAGGTTAACACTAAAGGCATACAGTCTGGAACATGTGATATGCTCTCCTGCCAGAAATTAATTGGATTTATCCAATTTTTTCGCTAATTGGAATAAAACACATTAGTTTACATAGAGAGAAAATAAATACGAAGCCCTCACCAACGATATACTTTGGAACCAAGTACCTATGGCATAAAGTAGGAGCCTAACAACTGTATTACTGAGTTGTAACACCGACCTTCTTGTTTGTACTGTGTCCTGTAAGTCCATCCGCAATACTCCAACTGTTAACCTGACCTATCCTCTTCTGGAGTGCATTTGTTCCGATAATGCATTCCAATACAAAATACTGTATGAGGTTGGTACACCAGCAAATTAAGAACTGAAACTTCTTTATTAAAAAATTTACTTAAACTGCTGAGTGAAATTGAATGCAAGTGAACCTACTTACTTTTTTTACTTATTCTTACGTCAGCACTGACCCACAATACTCTACCGCAATGCAATCTGACTACTTAAAAAAAAAAATAACTTGACTGCAAATAATTAATTCAAAAAATTGGCCCTGACTAAAAAGAAATCTTAAGAATAACCTATACATTTCATTAAGCGTTTACCTCACAAAAATCATTACGCAAACTATTGAAATACAGCAAGCATCAATACTGCCAGCTAAATAACATATTCTAACTACTAAAGCCAGTAGTCATGTGGTTAGCAAAGGAAAGATTTTTTTTTGCAAACCAAATAACGTATTTTTTACCTTAGTAATGTGACATCTAGTTCAGACACAAACATAAATCGTCATTGACATCTAGTACAAAGGTATATATAATCATGAATAATATTCAGTCTCCAAGTCGAACATGTACAGATCGTTAGCCTGCGCTAACACTTCGGACCTCAAGCCTCCATCAATGCAAACTTCTCACATCTAACATCCATCACTGCTGGCCGTTCACCTCCAACTGCCTAACAGTAC
Organism: Schistocerca serialis cubense; assembly: GCF_023864345.2. Lineage (NCBI taxonomy): Eukaryota > Metazoa > Arthropoda > Insecta > Orthoptera > Acrididae > Schistocerca > Schistocerca serialis. Next base: position 318,717,520 of record NC_064645.1, on the reverse strand, counting down.
TTCCATCACTGCTAGCGACTAGCTTCCAACTGCCCAACACTACTGGCGATTAACTTCCAACAACGAGTCCAACCAGCGCCAGAGTCTCTTACAAAGAAAGCGCAGAAAGCACAGAAGCAGCCCACTTACAGAACAAACCAATCTGGTAATATCCTAACATACTGTTGACACCCAATGTCCTCAAGTTTAGTAGACGTTCATTCGTTACAGCAATTATGCAAAGTTTCAACTGTCCTTATCAGAATTTACGGAGCTCACTCAACTGCAGCTATTTCCTTTCAACTCGACGCTGCTACCGTAAACAAGATAGTTATTTACGTGTGAATTCACAACTCTGAGCTGCCACAACGCTGCTTCATTGTGTGGTATATGATTTATGCTCTGTGCCATGTGGGCCTTGTGGCCATTGCATTACACGGCAAGTCCTTACGTGACACCACCACGCCCTAGGCGTTCATTTGCCGAGATAATCAATCTAAAGATCGCCAGTGAAGCCGAAATACTTCCAATGCATTAAAGAGCTATCGAAATCGACCGGTGAGCTTTCGGAAAATGTATCAAAAAAACTCCCCGTAATCGATATGCAAAAACATGTGACCGAAATGAAGAATGGCTAAGTCAACCTTTCATATTCTGGCTAATGTGATGTCAGTTATTTATTTCTATCGTACATCGTCCACTGTTCCCCTTGGTGAAACTGACGTATTAAGAATTTCATTTGTTTCTTCACTGTATTTACTCTGTACTGAGCGTTTCTTTTTCTGAAGCAGTAGTTAAGTCTCATTCTAGGTCTCCAACCGTTTGTAGTAGCCTCCTATCTGTAGAAGCGATCTTCTTAGACTGACTAAATGTCATTATACATGTCTGCATTTCCATATTCAAATTCTGGATGAAGCAGTATTTTGTACGTAAATAATGACACTGGCGGGAGCGCGACAAGCATAATGTACTTCACTAGTCGTATTAGGTTCAGGCTTGTCTTATTTTTTCTGGAGCTACTTATTTCTGGGACAATGTCACTCATTGACCTAGACACAAATGATAACTGTGCGTATATGTTGTGTGTGCGCGTGTGCTTTGTTATACGGAGCAATTTGTTGTGGTGACTTCCAATGGGCAGGTGCTACCTTTGTTTTTTCACCTTTCATTCGCTACTTCACGGAGTAGAAAGAGCTGTTTTAGATAATAGGGCCCGTAATATAGCCACAGTTCTTTCCAGCCTTATGTCCCAACAGGCTGGGAATGTGGCAGTGGGAATCACAGGTGAGGCTAATGCCCGCCCTCACACGGTGAGAGTTGCTACTGCTTGTCTTTGTGCTTACCAAAACCTACGTGGATCCGCAATTTCACACGGGCCGTCACTCAACTCGGGTTTTTTACTATCTAACGCACCAACTGGACAGTTTGTTACAATATCCTTCAGGAGGACATTCAAGAACTCTGTCTGATCAAAGGTGGGCTCAATTTCTGAAGCTCTTTCTCGTGAATGGATCATCCAATTTTTCGAATTTGTAAACATTTGTTTGTCTGTACATTCACATCACATCTACCGATTTCCGGCCAATTCGGATAATTCATACGTGGTGCGTTTTCTTTTCTCTTTTTCTAACCGTGTGTGTTTTAGATGTGCATACATAGATAAAGTAACAGGAAACAAAGCTGCTTCTAAATCCCTGGATCGATTTCAAAAAACAACAAAATCTATAAAATATTGTCCTCTATACACTGAAAACAGTTTCCCTATGAAAACAGGGAAAAAATAATTGTAAGAAACCGTCTAAAAATCCACGGTTTATTAAAGAGATAGAGACATCTTGTGAACAGAAAATCGAAATGTATCTTATAGCTAGGAGTAGTACAGATTAAGAAACAGTCAAACATTATAAAAACTACTGCATTGTATTACGAAAAGTAATTAAAAAGTCCAGAAGTATCTGCACTATTTATGAGATTAGCACTTCTGACACTAAAATTAAAACAATTTGGAATATTGTTAAAAAGGAAACAGGCCACCCAAGAGCACAGGAGTATTGTATTTCTATCAATCTCAATGAAAAGTTAATTAACAAAAAGCCAGAAGTTGAAAATATTTTTAATAATCCTACTGAAATTAGGAAAATAATAAATTCATTCAAAAGTAAAAACTCACATGGAATTGATGGCATTTCCAACAGAGTACTAAAAGCTCGTTCCGAACAGATAAATAGGATTCCCGGCCACATACATGGCAGCTCACTTAAACTGGGCATTTTTTCATATAGACTGAATATGCTATTCTTAAACCATTGCATAAAAAGGGGGATAGGTCTGAAGCTAGTAACTACAGCCCAAACTTACTTCTGACAGCTTTATCCTTAATTCTTGAAAAAGTGATGTATTCAAGTGTAGCTTCACGTATCTGTAGGACTAAGGTACTAAAAAATTGCCAGTTTGGTTTTCAGAAAACCTTTTCAACAGAAAATGCTACATATGCTTTCACTGATCAAATGTTAAATGCTCTGGATAACTGAACATTACACAGTGGGATATTTTGTGATCTCTCAAAGGCCTTTGACTGTGTGAATCATGAAATTCTTCTAGATAAGTATTGTGGTATGAGTGGGACAGTGGACAAATGGTTTAATTCATATATAACTGGAAGACTGCAGAAGGTTGAAATTAACAGTACAGATAGTCTACAAATGTCAGCAGAGTCCTCTAACTGTGGAGGCATCAAGAACGGTGAACCAGAGGGCTCAGTCTTTGGTCCCCTATTACTTTTACAATGTATTGAAGTTTATATTCATGAAGATGCAAAGCTAGCTGTTTTTGCTGATGATACAAGTATAGCAATCATACCCAATAAATAAGAATTATCTGAGGAAATGCCTTAATTGTAAACAATGTCTTTTAGAAAATTATTACGTGACACTCTGCAAACTAACGCTCGCTAAATTTCGAGAAAATACAGTGTATACAATTCAGTACAGTAAATGGCATAACACCATTCACAAACAGACTTTGAACAAGTCTGTTACAAAGGTAGAATATTCAAATTGACTAGAAATTGAATTGGAAGAAACACATACATGATCTGCTGAAGTAGTTAGGTTCAGATACTTAGGTTATTAGCATTGCTGCAAATTTTGGTGATAAACATATCAGTAAATTAGATTACTATGCTATTTTCGATCACTGTTTTCATAAGGAATCATATTTTGTTGCCTTTCATCATGAAGAGAAAAATATTCATCGTACTAAAGCTTGTAATTAAAATAGTAGTTGGAACCCACCCAAGACCACTTTGCAGACGTTTATTTAAGGAACTATGTGTTCACAGTACCTTCGCAATACATATATACACTTATGAAATTTGTTACTAATAACGTATCCCAGTTCAAAAATAACAGCGAAGTGCATAGCTACAACACTAGAAGAAAGGATAATCTTCACTATTGTGGGTTAAATCTGACTTTGGCACAGAAAGGAGTGAATTATGCTACCATAAAAATCTTGGGTCATTTGCCAAGTAGCATCAAAAACCTGATAGAGAGCCAACCAACATTTGAAAACAAATTTAAAGAATTTCTCCTTCTACCCAACTAATGAATTTTTAGATATGAAGTAATAACTGTAAAAATAAAATAAATAAATAAATATTGTATTGTGTAATGAAAACTGATATTCAATTGACTCATGGCACATACTTATGAAATGTCGTATTCATGATCTATGGAATACGTATTAAGGTAATGTAACTATGTAGTTATCATACAATTATCAGACTGACAAAGAGCTAAAGTTGTCAAAATAATAGTAGCAATAGGTAATTAAAATAAATATCGGCAATTTTCGGGGTAAATGAATTTACGATAAAAATGGAAATTAAGTCAGCATTTTTAAAAACTGTACTGCAATATGCAAAGTGATAGAATATGTTAAATCAGCGCTGGGTATATTATAAATACTAAAACATGTTCTCTGATTTAAATAATTAATTAGGTACTAATTGTAAATCGAACGTTTATCTGATACTAATTAAAATCAAAATAAATAATGAACTGAATTTAACTCCCACTACTATATGTAGATTTTTAATGTGCACAGTTACATCACAGTTTAATCAGCATCTGTTGAACATTTTGGATTCGTTATTGCACATTACGACACAGCAACATGGTCCACCCTGCTGCTGAAATGTCGTTGTATAGTAAAGTGCGTTCACCTACACGATGTGTCGTGTTCCGCAGCAGTATATCGGTAATTAGCGTTGATCGTTACCGCAGTTGGCTGGCGAACCGTGTAGCATTCTCCAAATGTCGATGCTCAGTTTCACGTTACTGTGTCGCCCGTCACAGTTGAAGCTGACGCCAGGAGTATAATTCGGGCGCCTTGCTCACATGCTGTAAAGTCAAGTTCGACACTAGATAGGGGCACCACTAGGACCATCTGTCGTAGCACCTCTTGTCTAAGATGACGAAAAGGTTATTTTGACAGCATCAAGGATTTAAACTGGTTCCTCCGAGTGTCTCAAGGCACATGTTCCTTGGCGAAATATCTCAGCGTAGACAAAACGGCTGAAAAGGAAATGAAACGATATATCCACAAAGCTAGAAACTAATCTGCAACGTATGTGATATCTTCGATGGTGCAGCGAACATTAGTCTCATAACTTCTGAATATCTCGGAAAACAACGATTGAAGGCATCGCTCATAAATCTTTGTGGCAGGATAAAACTTCTCTGTCATATTACAGTTTCTTATTGTAGTTTCTTTGCTTTGTAAATACTTTGACAGAGATTAATAAAGCGATAAGAAATAAGGGACCAAAAAGTCATCGAATTATGAAACATCACTAAAAGTGCTTTACAAATAACAACGAAAATGATCGGTTGTTAGAAACTGAATTCGAGACAACTTGTATGAGAAGGATTTTTTTTCTTTGTAAGGAGGAAAGCTGAGCTTAGCATTCTTCGCCTTCGAGATCAGACACGATGGTTTTCGAGACATTGTTGAGACGTGTGAAGTGTCATATTGACGTGTGACACCGAAATTCGCTGATTACACCACACAAGGCTTTTCACGTCCTATTTATAGCTTTGATGAAAATTATTCAACGACAGTATCTTCGGTGTAGACACTTCTTGGTTATTTCCTGAACCACTTGAGGGACATGTATTTTAAAAATTCGCACGGTACGACTTCTTTCAGCCCAGATGAGGAACGAAAGACAGGCTCCTCTAAGACTTTTCTGTGTAAGGGTCAACTTTTAATTTTAAACGGACTCTGTATTCATAAGGAACAGACGATAGCAAAGTCATTCTATGTTGATGATAAATATTCTGCAGCCTTAGGTCCGTTGCTTCATGTATAAAGTTAACATGTCTCTTATGCTGAAACGTTCGTAGGCAAATGATGGCTACTCACTGAAACGAACCTTCGAAGCTCGCCGTTTATGAATGCTGAGCCCTGTGAACTTTTCCGTTAGACACAGGTTTTTTTACCGATAATGTTGGATAAAGACTAAAAACTCTACCGCTTAATTTCCGGCGAAATCGAGATAAATACTAAGTTAAAATTAGAACTAGAAGACTATTGCACAAGTAATTGTTTTGTAGGAAGATCCAACTGTCTTTGGTCGAAACTGAATGAAAATTTTACAAAGGAGTTATTTTCGAAAACCAAATCTTTACCTTATCACGATGCTGTTGGCCCTCTACTGTTTGTGTTGAAGAGCACTTCCTAGCATAATCGGGCTTCAAATAAATTAATTGTTTTGAAATGGCTAGAAGAACTGAATCGTTGCCTTTCACCCAGACAAATCTTTGAAGCTTCCTGGCAGATTAAAACTGTGTGCCCGACCGAGACTCGAACTCGGGACCTTTGCCTTTCGCGGGCAAGTGCTCTACCATCTGAGCTACCGAAGCACGACTCACGTCCGGTACTCACAGCTTTACTTCTGCCAGTATCTCGTCTCCTACCTTCCAAACTTTACAGAAGCTCTTCTGCGAACCTTGCAGAACTAGCACTCCTGAAAGAAAGGATATGCAGAGACATGGCTTAGCCACAGCCTGAGGGATGTTTCCTTTCAGGAGTGCTAGTTCTGAAAGGTTCGCAGAAGAGCTTCTGTAAAGTTTGGAAGGTAGGAGACGAGATACTGGCAGAAGTAAAGCTGTGAGTACCGGGCGTGAGTCGTGCTTCGGTAGCTCAGATGGTAGAGCACTTGCCCGCGAAAGGCAAAGGTCCCGAGTTCGAGTCTCGGTCGGGCACACAGTTTTAATCTGCCAGGAAGTTTCATATCAGCGCACACTCCGCTGCAGAGTGAAAATCTCGTTCTGGAAAACTTTGAAGATTTTAATTCATTTTAGTATCTCTGCTCGTTTTGATCCTGCGAAAAGAATCGCTCTCGTTGTCGATAGCAAGCCATTCACAACCGACGAACAGTATTTTCAAGGAAATCGGTTTTACAATGTCAGTGTTAGTACCCCCAGGTGCACCTAAATCTACAGGCTTGGCTAGAAAATTACGAAACTTTTGTGATTTAGCGTTTTTTAGTAAGCTAATTCGCATAGTTTTTCGCCTTTTGTCCTATTAAATAGGAATGAAATGTCTATACGCTGTATTAGTCATATCGGATCTTTAGTGTGTTGTCGGTCGTCATTCTTGTGTTTTGGTAATATGGTCAGTTGTTTATTCCGCATAAAAGATGGATCAAAGAAAATTTACTAAATTTTGCTGTAAGAACAGAATAAAATGCTGAAAAGGTGCAGAAATGTTAATTATGTATCTGCTATGAATGAAAGAAGGGTTTACGAGTGAACTGCACATGCGAGAAGACGTTGAGATGACGAGCGTTCTGCACGCCACAGCACATCGTTAACCATTGCAGTCGTGGAAAAGTGAATAGATATTGGTCCCAACCATTTCAATCAAAATCAGAGAGGTAGCTGACGAGTGTGGCTTATCTACTGGCTCATACCAGAAAATGTTTTCGGACGTTTTGATTCCGTTTGTGATAGCAAGATTTGTTCCAAAATTGTTTAGTTTGGAACAGAAACAGTGGCGAATGGAAGTTACTCAGTAGTCGCTGGATGAAGTCAACAACGATGATGAACTACGGAAACGTGTCATAACTGAAACGTGGATATACGAATGCGACTTCGGAACTCGGGCTCAATCGCCGCAGCACTAGCATTTTAAATTGCCACGAGTGAAGACAGATCGACAAGTCCAGTCAGATGTGAAGTTTATGGTCAGTGCGTCCTTCGATTTTAACAGTATACTGTATCGTGAGTTCTTGGCATTGGTGTGAAAAAAAAAGATTGTTTGCAAGTATCCGTGCCAGGTTGAATGTGTCTAATTTTAATTTCACGTTCTTTTCGCGAGATACACGTATGTGGCGGAGAAATACACCGGATGTTAGGGGCGTAAGTGCAGATATTACGATAATTGGTTCCTTAATATGTACCTGCTTCAGTATGTTTGTTGCCTTTTCTATGTTTCTAACAGTCTTCCCACAAACATGTCACATAATTTACTACCTGATGTTTTCTACAATTTCGTAATTGCACGGCTAAATAGAGTCAGCCTGCTAGTGTAGACTTAACGTTTTGTATCCACGTGTCCACACTTCAACACCTGACCCCTCACTCAGGGCAAAATGAATGTTAATCGCTTGCTCTTGCCATATGTACGTGGAGGTGCTAAACAATCTAAAAGCGTACTACTTCTAATAGCTATAACTATAAGTGTGCAAATGAAGTTACTACTGATGTGATGTTCAGTAAACTGTCCTCAATCACCAACTGAAATATCTGCACGTATTTCCTTTACACCCTGTATAAGTATGCTCTGGTAATTTAATTACAGAGCATTTAAAAACGGTACAAATTATTCAACATTTGCGGATCATCTAAAACAAGAACACTGTTGACCAAGCAACACTGAAAAAATATGAATATCATAAAAATCAGTAAAGACTGGCACCACCTCTCTTCCCAAAAAAATTTCCACATACAAAAACAATTAACACAAAATAAAACAGTTGCTCAGTGATCAAATAAATATCGGAAACCAGACTCTATGTAACATAATTGATGAAATTACATCAAAAAGAAAAGAATCTTTTCCATCCTTCACCCCCTCCCACTCTCCCATAACATCCCCTACACCCCAACTCAAAATTTAATTCAATTTCTCGCCTCTCACCTTCTCCTCACACTCTCATCACACTGCTATACACTTATGACCACTCGTCATGGTTTCTACCTCCCATACAAACAAAAAAATCCCTCCGTCGCTACTCCTTCCCTACTCTTACACAGTACATAAATACACAGAAACATAATTAAATAAAATTACACACATACAATAACCTAATTGAAAAATGTATTTGGCCAAAGACAAAGTAGTGAAAAAGTTATGTTGGCAACACTACAAATCACAAACCACAATATATACTTAGAAGTACAAAAACAGATAGAATACACTGGCATGCATAAAAGTGTTGTGAAAAACATAAGAGAAGCATACTGTTGCAGAAAAAATAAAAATTAGACAAAAAATCCGTGTGTAACGCAGAAACAGCAAAAACAACTATTTACTAGCAGACAGCATTTTCCGATGTAAGCGAAAAATCAACCGAAAATCGCCGTAAGTGCAAATCAACTTATTCTTAACAAACTGTTTTTGATCTAGAAGCAAATCAAAATGCAAATAACTAAGTTACAGACCACTGATGATGCTTTACCTCAATAAAGCGAAACATATCTGGTAGAGAAAAATCACGCATTTTGTAGTTGGGACGACAGAACAAAAATACCCTCAAGAAGTATTACAAATCGTGCGTCATTTATAGGTGAACCCATTTACGCCGTGACGCATACAGCATCGTCTAACGGGAAAGTATTCTTTAAACTGTTTTTTGTTTCCATAAAGTTTCCTCCTTCTTCGACAATATTTCGTTAAAATTTGACATCTTTCTGAGCAGTAGTTCTTTACAGTGTTTTGAACTTTGGAACTTTAACTATAATTACCTGGTGTAATGTGAAAAGTAATGGTCCTGTGCCCTTGGGGCAGATTCGAGGTTACTTTCACATTTGAAGACTTCTGTCTTTTAAGAATTGTATACTGTGTTATGTTTACTGAAAACTCTTCAATCCAGTCGCAAAGTTGGTTTGATATTCTGTAGGCTCACATTTTTTTTTTTTCATTAGGTGGCAGTATGGAACTGTATCTAACACTTTCTGGAAATTAAGGAGTACAACATCAACCTGAGCGATGTTATTGTAACATCCACGTGATAAATGTTTGGCTACAGTGCGACGAGAGGAAATTATACCTCTAACAGTTTTAAACATTATGTATTCGACGTATGAAAAAATAGTGAAAACTTATAAATATTAATTATTTATATAATATTCTATGATTTAATTGGTCATATCTATGTGTATCATACAAAGACAATGATAATTGTAAATTCCTTTTATGATCTGCGTTTGTCTTCCTTTGTTTTTACCTTTTGTTGGTTGGCTTTTGTAAGTTGTCGACGCATATCGAACTGAGGTCTGTTAAGAAATTGTAATTATTTGTTAATTATTACTTGAAAATAGAGTTCATTATTATTATAAATATGAGTGATTAATTATTTGTAACTTTAATTCCTCTCTCAGTAAGCATTATCTGTGTCAATTATTTCTTTCCGCTGCAAGGAGCGCAGCCATTGACGATAGCGATTTGTACCGCATTTTTGTCTGTGTTTTCCTTAGAAACATATCAAATGTTTGCTTGATGAGGTCTAAATAGAGCACAATATGAACGTATAGTTTCTAGAGTTTAATAATCATTTCAAATACTTACATATTTGGTCTGACAATATAAAGTCTCTATCAATTGTCTGCCGCCATCTTAACAATTATCTCAGCGGCAAATTCAAATTACGCAACTCTGCAGACATAAATGCCGAACGTAATGGAAATGTGTAAAAATAAATGTGCACCGGTGGTTCCCAACTCATTTTAATGAAAATAATTCGGATCAGATTGGTTCTTTAAAAACAGTGCTCATAGCACGATCCTTATAAGAAACTTTTCTAGCTGATGTATGGAGCCGAAATTAATTACGCACGAGTTGCGAAGAATATTGTTTCAGGTAACATACGTCAGTGTTTTGCGCGGCTGATATTCGGTGGTTTTAATAATCATTTCGCTGAAGATAACTGTTTCCATCGTAATCCATAGCTGTATAGAATCTGTTGTATGAACTGTGATTTAGTGAAACTTACACAACTTACAGACAACACTTTAACACGACGTTAACTTGGAGTTCTTTAGCAACTTGATCAAATCTTTAGCCGGGAGAAAAATTATTTAGTAATTACTCAATGTAATAAAATAAGATTATCATTTCCATTGACAAATTAGTTAAATACCAAACCACTGAATAACACAGCGAACGCCATATTATCTACTGCCTTCAGAGTCTTTCCATTTCCATCCGGAGCATTTTATAATACAGTGGACTCTTGGTAGCACTATGTATCACTTATTGATAAACTGCTAACGTATTTGTATGGGGGTGGTGCATCGAATATTAACATCTGTGGTAGTGGTTTTCGGTAAATTTTCGAGGATGGTCCACAATCCCAACAAGAAAACTGTCTGTGCTGTACTCCCCATACGTAAAATGGATGTTCTTATCCATATCTTTGAACAACTTGCTAAATGACTGATGAGCATCGTTTACATAGCTCTGAAGCCCCTCTTACGCACCCTCGCTAACGGTCGCTCTCCTTCCATGGTTACGATTGGCTTGTGGACAGAAGTGTAGCAGTACTGTGGATGAAGTGCGAGTTTCGAAGACTCGAAACCACACTGCATGGTATCACGCCAGTCCATATTTACGCTTGGCTGCGCGCTTCCCCGCCCTACACTGCACTGCAATCCCCACGCGTAAAAAGGGAGCGCTCGGGCGTGCTGGGTCGGAGCAAATACCTCGCATTAGCGTTAGCTGGAATGCCACTACCGACATTCCACTCTAATGACATTCCGGGCAGCGCTTTTGTTTTTAACTTATTGACACTTCATGAGCTTTTTGTTGGTATTACGGCCAACGTTCGCAGTGTATGATAGATTATCAATTTATCGGTAAACGATTACGCTTCATCCACACGGTTCTCAGTGACGCGTTGTAATGTGATTTCTACGTTGCACACAAAAAAGAAAAAACCTGAAATATCTACGATATTCCACAAAGATATAAAAATCGATACATTCTTCTCGTACTATGGAATATCACAAAGATCAGTTAGATGAAGCTCTACTACTGTTGTGACGGGCAGGTCTGGGCCTCACTTTTAGAAGTTGCGAGCAGTCAACACCTACCTGCTGTAAGATTAGCGCTGAATACTGGATGTTAATTGAGAAAGTCGTCGGGAAAGGAGAAATCGCAAAGAACGGACAGTGTACTAGTTCAGTACTGATGCACTTTCCGTCTTTGAGTATCAACAACTATGTGAGGTCGGCCACTGTGGCCGAGTGGTTCTAGGCGCTTAAGTCCGGAGCCGCGCTGCTTCACAGGTTAGAATCCTGCCTAGGGCATGGATGTGTGTGATGTCCTTAGTTCTGTTTAAGTAGTTCTAAGTCTAGGGGACTGATGACCTCAGACGTTAAGTCCCATAGTGTTCAGCCATTTGAACCATTTTTTCCTTTCCGGTTGGACTCGCAGATACATACAAGCAAGGTTAAGTGGCGGTCCATGTGCCTCCGTAAGAGTTCTAATTTCTGTTGTTTTATCTTCGTGGTCCTTACGGAAATTTAGGTTTGCGGAATTGGAATAGTTCTGCAGTCAGCTTCAAATGCCGGTTCTCCAAACTTTTTCATTAGAGTTTCTTGTAAACAACGTCGCCTTCCCTCCAGGGATTACTATTTGAATTCTCGAAGTATTTCCGTTACAGTTGCGTGTTGTTAGAGTGTACCCAGTAAAAAATCTAGCAGCCCGCATATACATTGCTTCGTTGTCTTTAATCCGATGTGTTGCGGACCCCAAATATTCGAACAGTATTTGAGATTAGGTCGCTCTAGCGTCCTATTTGCGGTCTCTTTTCCAGATGAACTACACTTTCCTAAAACTTTGCCAATAAACTAAAGTCGACCATTCGTCTTCCCTATCACAAGGTGCGCTGCACATTGTTTGTGACCGCCATGTATAGATTTTGAGGACGTTTAGTATACTAATCACAGCCGACATGCATCAAAATAATCAGAAGTTCTATGAAAAAAATTAGAAAATATTGCTCATGTTTACTTTCCTTGCGCGCCGTTTTATGGCACTAGTGCTCATTTGCCCGTGAAGTCCACGCATTCCGAATGTACTGCACGAACGCTGGTAACCGCCCTGTAGCCATTTGCAGCGGGGCGCCGCGTGCGGTCGCAGAGCCGGCAGTGAGTATTAACCCCGGACACTGTTTACGCGGCTGGGAGTGATAACTGCGGTGGGAGACGGCACACATTGCGTGAGACCGTTCCGCTCCGCCCCACCGTTCTGCGCTGCGCAACCACGGCGCCAGTGAATCGATGGATGCCGGCGAGCGAAGGGGGGCGAGCAGTGGAGTGTCGCCGCGCCGTCATAACGACAGTAGGGACGGCAATTTCCGGCAGATCAATTCGCTGCTGCAGCGCGCCCGCCGCCATTACGGGACCTGCCGGGCAATTTCCGAGCGCCGAACACGCGGCGGTCGTCAAACGTCGCCATAAAGCGGCCGCCCCGGCAGCTCCGGTCTCGAGTCCCGCGCCCTCGCCGGGGACCTGTCGGCGCTTCCTCACGCGAGCCTCACAACACAGTCGCCACACTGCCGCCTCGCTCTCGTATCCGACGCAACGGCAGCGCACCGAGATAGCTCCACTGTTGATTGAAGGGGGAAACCAGATGGCGCTATAGTTGGCCCGCTAGATGGCGCTGCCATACGTCAAACGGATATCAACCGCTTTTTCTTTTTTTTAAGTAGGAACTCCCATTTCTATTACGTATTCGTGTAGTACGTGAAGAAATATGAATGTTTTATTTTGGCCACTTTTTTCACTTTGTGGTACATGGCGCTGTAATACTTCAAAAATGGTTCAAATGGCTCTGAGCACTATCGGACTTAACTTCTGAGGTTATCAGTACCCTAGACCTTAGAACTACTTTAACCTAACTAACCTAAGGACATCACATATATCCATGCCCGAGGCAGGATTCGGACCTGCGACCGTAGCGGTCGTGAGGTTCCAGACGTAGTGCCTAGAACCGCTCGGCCACTCCTCCGGCGCTGTAATAGTCACAAACGTATAAGTACGTGGTATTACGTAACATTCCGCCAGTGCGAACCGTATTTGCTACGTGATACATTATCCGTGTTAAGATGGACCTTTTACCAAATGCGGAAAAGGTAGATATCGTGTTGATGTATGGCTATTGTGATCAAAATGCCCAACGGGCGTGTGCTATGTATGCTGCTCGGTATCCTCGACGACGTCATTCAAGTGTCCGGAACGTTTGCCGGATAGTTACGTTATTTAAGGAAACAGGGACAGTTCAAGTGGCTCTGGGCACTATCGGACTTAACATCTCAGCTTATCAGTCCCCTAGAAATTAGAACTACTTAAACTTAACTAACCTAAGGACATCACACACATCCACGCCTGAGGTAGAATTCGAACCTTCGAACGTAGCGGTCGCGCGGTTCCAGACTGTAGCGCCTAGCCGCTTCTCGTGCTCGTGCGGTAGCGTTCTTGCTTCCCACGCCCGGGTTCCCGGGTTCGATTCCCGGCGGGGTCAGGGATTTTCTCTGGCTCGTGATGGCTGGGTGTTGTGTGATGTCCTTAGGTTAGTTAGGTTTAAATAGTTCTAAGTTCTAGGGGACTGATGACCATAGATGTTAAGTCCCATAGTCCTCAGAGCCATTTGTAGCGCCTACAACTGCTCGGCCACTCCAGCCGACGGGTTAATGTATGGTAAGCATTATGGAAGGAAGGATAACTGGCCTCCATTTTATCGATGGCAATCTAAATGGTGCAATGTATGCTGATTTCCTACGCAAATTTCTACCGATGTTACTACAAGTTGTTACACTGCATGACAGAATGGCGATGTACTTCCAACACTATGGATGTACGGCACATAGCTCGTGTGCGGTTGAAGCGGTATTGAATAGCATATTTCATGACAGGTGTATTGGTCGTCGAAGCACCATACCATGGCTCGCACGTTCACCGGATCTGACGTACACGGATTTCTTCCTGTAGGGAAAGTAGAAGGATATTTGCTATCGTGGTCCACCGACAACACCTGACAACATGCATCAGCGCATTGTCAATGCATGTGCGAACATTACGGAAGGCGAACTACTCGCTGTTGAGAGGGATGTCGTTACACGTATTGCCAAATGCATTGAGGTTGACGGACATCATTTTGAGCATTTATTGCATTAATGTGGTATTTACAGGTAATCACGCTGTAACAGCATGCGTTCTCAGAAATGGTAAGTTCACAAAGGAACATGTACCACATTGGAACAACCGAAATAAAATGTTCAAACGTACCCACGTTCTGTATTCTAGTTTAAAAACCTACCTGTTATCAACTGTTCGTCTGAAATTGTTAGCAATACGTTTGTGACTATTACAGCGCCATGTAGCACAAAGCGAAAGAAGTGATCCAACTAAAGAAACATATTTCTTAACGTACTATAGGAATGTGTAATATAAATGGGGGTTTCTATTTAAAAAACGCAGTTGATATCCGTTTGACCTATGGCAGCACCACTTAGCGGACCAACCATAGCACCATCTGATTTCCCCCTTCAAGCTAGACGAGTTTCGTTCTTTGTAGTTTCTTCGTTTGACTCTTATTTCGTGAGATATTGGGCCCGGTCACGATCAATGGACCACCCTGTATATTACAAATCTACATACTGTAGGCCGAAACATTTCGACTACAGCCCACCGCGACGTTGGATGCCGCCAGGTGGCTATGCGGGGACGTGACTCGGTAACGAAAGTACGTAAGCGAAGCAGACACGGACGGGGGATCACCCTAGATATGGGCTGCAAATGTGGAAATCCATTGAGATAAGCGACCTTGAAAAAGGGCAGTTGATTATTACGAAGAGCCTGTGAACGAGTATCTCGAAAAGAGCGAAGCTGGTCGAATGTCCCCTTGCTACTTTCGTGAATATCTATTGAGAGAGGTAGCAGGACAGTGGAACTACCACTAGACGCTAACAGGTTGGAAGTCCACGACTCTTCACAGAAGGTGAGGTTCCGAGGTTTGTCTGCTCTGCGAAGTAGGGTAGATGGTGGTGTTTCAGAGCACACTATTCATAGCAAATTGTTGAACATGGTGCTCCGCAGCAGACCACCACTACGTGTACACATGTTGACCCAACGATGTAATCAATTGCGACTGCAGCAGCTCATGACCAATGAGATTTGACCGTCGATCAATCGGAACATATTGGCTCTTCGGGTAATTCACATTTTTGATACACAAGGTCGATGGCTGTCTCCAGAAATGTTGTCATCGAGGTGAACAGCGGCTCGAAACGTGCAGTGTTCTTCGGACACAGGCTGATGGGAGCAGTATTACGCTTGAGGAACTGAGGAAATGTAAGGTCAATAGCTTATGGGAAAGCGCATACTAAATACAAAAATAAACCTGCAACCAGTAGCCCTTAAAAATTAGAGGCCTGTTGCCATGAAGTCGTTCTGTTGTAGAATTTTGGAAACTGTTTTATGCTCGTGTATTGTGACACTTCTGGAGACGAAAAATTTCCTCCGCTGGAACGAAGATGGGTTCCAAAAACAACTATCGAATGAAACCCATATTATTCTGTTCGTCCACGAGACACAGAAAGCAGTTGATACAGAGGCCAGGTAGATACCGTCTTCCTTGTGTTCCAGAAGGTACTCAGTACAGTTCAGCATGATCGGTTAGTGAACAAAGTACGAGGGTATAGAATATTATACCATTAGCGTGACTGGATAAAAAAGTTTCTAACAAACAGTGCACAGCTTATCATTCTGAACGGAGACAGGTCTTCAGACGTAAAGGTAACACCAGGTGTGCCCCAGGAAGTGTTGTAGGACCATTACTTTTCACAATATATACAAATGACCTAATCGTGAACGTCGAAAGCTCCGTGAGGCCCGGTGAACGTCATTTGCCACCGTGTGTAGTGCCAACAGTAAAATTCAGAGTCGGTGGTGTTATGGTGTGGTGGTGTTTTTCATGGAGGAGGCTTGCACCTCTTGTTGTTTTGCGTGAAACTATCACAGCACAGGACTACTTTGACGTTGTAAGCACCTTCTTGCTTCCAACTGTTGAACAGCAATTCGGTGTTGGCGATTGCATCTTTCTACACGATGGAGCACCTGTTCATACTGCACGGCCTATGGCGGACTGGTTACACGACAGTAACATCCCTGTAATGGATTAGCCTGCACAGGGTCCTGACCTGAATCCTACAGCACACCTTTGCAAAGTTTTGGAACGCCGACTTCGTGTCATGCCTAATCGACCGACATCGATACCTGTTCTCAGCGCAGCACTCCGTGAAGAATCGGCTGCCACTCCCCAAGAAGCCTACCAGCATCTGATTGAACGTATGCCTGCGGGGGTGGAAGCTGTCCTCAAGGCTAAGGGTGGGCCAACATCATACTGAATTCTAGCATTACCGATGGATGGCGCCACGCACTTTTAAGTCATTTTCAGTCATGTGTTCGGATACTTTTGATCACATAATGTATTTAGCACTACGACATATTTGTGACAGAAATTTGATTACTTGACTTCCGTACTGTTTGCCCTACTGTTTGTGATACTCAAAAGTTGAAAATATATTTTATTATGGAGAAGGATCATCGTAAGCTGGAAGTAAGTATTTTAAGTGATCTATTCGACTCTTGTAAATTGCTAAACAATTAATATGGGAGGTTGGTGCAAATGAATTATTTTACTGTATTTTTTTTTATCGAAATTGCGTCCGCTTTCTCTTTGTATCCAGTATTAGCCAGTAGGAATACAATATTCTGAGGAGAGATAGAAATCTCCATGTGAACGTTTGGAGACATTCGTTCACAGTGACAAGCAGCCAGTGGGCTTGTAAGAGCAATAGAGACAGCAATCGAGTCTAGGAATTTGCTAATCAACAGAATGTCGCCACTTGATGCTTTGTTTGCGGGGGCTGCGAGATCAAAGGAAACCGATATCCGTTTCATGGTTGGTGGTGTTTTGTAACGTGATCTGTAATTATGACATTGGGTTGTTTTGCCCTTCGTGGCGGCACCCTGACTGTAGACACGCATGCGGAACACTCAAAACGGGTGTTATCATAGAACACTTCATTCTATTCCTTGGCAGTTATTCATGGGGAACAAGGTTGGGGCGGGGGGGAGTGGTTGAGTCAGGATGTCTACCTAAGAGGGGGAACTCTGTCTCCCACAAACCGATTAAATAAAGAATATGTATGTTATTGGCATTAATTCCATGTCATGAGAGCCTTCCTCTCCAGCACAGATGACAGCTTAGAATCAATGGCCTGTCAGGTATTTGCCTTGTTGGAATTCTCGTGAGCGTCGATATTCTGCAAGAGTTTACCAGACAAACACTGCTTTGTTTGAAGTTCGGTCCAACCATGACTGATGGCATGTGCTGGCCGGGAAAAGGCACGCTATGGGGGGAGGGAGGGAGAGAGAGGGAGAGAGAGAGAGAGAGAGAGAGAGAGAGAGAGAGAGAGAGAGAGAGAGAGTTTCAACATGAATTTCTTGGGTGCCTTTGTTCAGGGATTAGCGTCACTTCCTGTCTGTCCGAGCAGACTCCTCTTGGACAGTTGTGCATCGAGCGGCCGCTGACGGAAACGTTGCTTTTCGGGGCCTCCAGTGCAGCCCGATAGCAGGCAACCTGTGCTGGTGGCATTCTATGTGGGCCAGTAAACAGTGCACGCTTCGAAATAGAAATATTTTTAGCAGTGTAATTAAGCGTGATAATTGTTACATGCTGGTATTCCTGTACAGCGTAATTATGTGTGATGACTGTTATATGATGGTATTCCTTGGGTGATACCAGTAAAAGAAAGTGATTGAATCAATTACTTATTTTCGATGTTTTTTACAAGACTTTCCCCAAACAGCAGAGAATGATGAGCAGCAGAGATCGTACCCACGCAAACTGAATTTTTTATAAACAAACCATGTACCTTGTGCTATGTAACTGAATTTCCTGTCATGAGATCCTTCCACACCAGCATAGAGCCGCCAGTTTCCAGGTTGGGGAGAGAGGTGGGTGGGGGGGATGGGGGGTGGTCAGGGGTTTTACCAGAGAGGGATGGGTTATTTCATTGATCTATTTAATTAAGGAATCAATCAAACTGATAGTGATGGGGATATTCGAATAAATCTGGCCTGAAAGTGTACCTGTATCAGTGAGGGCAGGGGGGAGGTTTAGAGTTTTCCTGAGGGGCTGGGAGAAGGAGGGAGAGAGGTGAGCCGGCACGGGGGGCGAGCGGTTCTAGGCGCTTCAGTCCGGAACCGCGCGACTGCTACGGTCGCAGGTTCGAATCCTGCCTCGGGCATGGATGTGTGTGATGTCCTTGAGTTAGTTAGGTTTAAGTAGTTCTACGTTATAGGGGACTGATGATCTCAGATGTTAAGTGCCATTGTGCACAGAGCCATTTGAACCTTTTTTTTTTTTTTTTTTCCAGAGATCGGGGAACAATAGGTTAATAGCCTGTCCGTCAAAAGAACAGATTATCCCTCGTGGGTCATAATCCTAAGCAGAACAGTAGGTTAAGGACCTGTCAGTCAAAATAGAACACTAGGATTGCCCTAAAATACAGGCAAGACACACTATCAATTTGCGCTGATGTCCCTATTGCCCTACTTCTCCCGCCATGCTACACGTCTAGCAGAGCGACGTCAGTGGTCGAGGATTTACGACATTAAACTACCCAACTGCTAATCCGTGTTTGATTCCTGGTTATCGCTTTTTTTTCTTTCATTACTTTTTTGGTGTAACTGACAATATTCCAAAATAAGAATACTTTTGAAACTTCCTAGCAGATTAAAACTGCGTGCCGGACCGAGACTCGAACTCGGGACCTTTGCCTTTCGCGGGCAAGTGCTCTACCAGCTGAGCTACGCAAGCACGACTCACGCCCCGTCCTCACAGCTTTACTTCTGCCAGTACCTTGTCTCCTACCTTCCGAACTTCACAGAAGCTCTCCTGCGAACCTGCAGAACTAGCACTCCTGGAAGAAAGGATATCGCGGAGACATGGCTTAGCCACAGCCTGTGGATTGTTTCTAGAATGAAATTTTCACAGGCTGTGGCTAAGCCATGTCTCCTCAATATCCTTTCATCCAGGAGTGCTAGTTCTGCAGGTTCGCAGCAGAGCTTCTGTGAAGTTTGGAAGGTAGGAGACGAGGTACTGGCAGAAGTAAAGCTGTGAGGACGGCGCGTGAGGTGTGCTTGCGTAGCTCAGCTGGTAGAGCACTTGCCCGCGAAAGGCAAAGGTCCCGAGTTCGAGTCTCAGTCCGGCATACAGTGTTAATATGCTAGGAAGTTTCATATCAGCGGACACTCCGCTGTAGAGCTAAAATTTCATTCTAGTAAGAAACGTTTCTTTGCCTTTTTTAGAAATAAAATTTCATGAGGTGTTATTACTAATGAAATAAATACATATAATATATCGGCAGTTATTTTCATTGTGGTGTATGATGCATTACGATAGGACTTCTGTAGATGATGATTTCATCGACATTTACTCCACTTTGTGAGCCACGTAACGGACTCTTCCCCGACAGGTCAAGAATTTCATAGCAGGACTTGAAAAAACATGCGACATCACAGCGAAGCAGAGAAATACAATATAGGACAGATGCCATCGAATTTCATGTGTTGGTCCATGGTCAGTGGCCCACATTTGTCTTTCATGATATGCTTTTATATGCTTTGTACACATGCAAACATATCTTGTAGATCTGTTTTTAAGTGACTGAGACATTTTTTTCACGAACAATGTCCCGGAAAAAATGTAACACGATGAGATATCATTCGTCTGTTGCGTATGATGAGAGAAATATTTATGTTTTGCCTGTTTCTGTGTTAAGTTTCATCCCACTGATTGAAAGTGTGATCACGAATAGACGATCAGTTAGTATTACGCAATAACATACTTCACGTATATTTTTAGACTATATACAGTAATGAAAATAACTGTCAATACATTACATACATTTATTTTATAATTAATCAAACCTCCAAATGCTGTACTTTAAAAAATCAAAAGTATTCTGATTATCAGAATATCATCAGACAAACCGGAAAAAAATACAGAATGAAGAAAAGCGACTATCAGACATCGACCATCGACTAACGATTTGATAGCTTCAAGTCTTGACCGCAGACCTCACTTTGCTAGACGTGTAAACTGACGGGTACCCAAGCTACAGTATGGAAACACAAAAACGTTAATAACTGGAACGTTATTAGTTTTGGACCTCATATCGTACTCATATCAAAA
Organism: Schistocerca serialis cubense; assembly: GCF_023864345.2. NCBI lineage: Eukaryota > Metazoa > Arthropoda > Insecta > Orthoptera > Acrididae > Schistocerca > Schistocerca serialis. Next base: position 318,696,985 of record NC_064645.1, on the reverse strand, counting down.
AAAGGTTTGCATCACCTCGATTCCAACAGTTGCGGAACTTGTACAGAAAATTCCAATAGAAATCAACATAAACGTCATTTCCGCCCTCTTTATTGCTCATGAAAACCACATAGTGCATGTTGTACCACCATACAGCAACACCTTCAGAGGTGGTGGTCCAGATTGCTTTACACACCAGTACCTCTAATACCCAGAAGCACGGCCTCTTCCACTGATTCATGCCTGTATTCGTCGTGGAATACTATCAACAAGTTCATCAAGGCACTGTTGCTCCAGATTTTCTCACTCCTCAACGGGGATTCGACGTAGATCGCTCAGAGTGGTTGGTGGGTAACGTCGCCCATAAACAGTCTTCAATCTATCCCAGGCATGTTCGATAGGCTTCATGTCTGGAGAACATGCTGGCCACTCCAGTCGAGCGATGTCGCTATCCTGATGGAAGTCATTCACAAGATGTGTACGATGGGGGCGCGAATTGTCGTCATGAAGACGAATATGGCCTTCACATATCGTGCAGCCGTTACGGCGCCTTCAATGACCACCAGCGGCGTAATTCCACCCCAAAACAGCAGGGAATCTCCACCTTGCTGCACTCGCTGGACAGTGTGTCTAAGGCTTTCAGCCTGACCGGGTTGCCTCCAATCACGTCTCCGACGATTGTCTGGTTGAAGGCATATGCGACACTCATTGATGAAGAACGTGATACCAATCCTGAGCGGTCCATTCGGCATGTTGTTAGGCCCATCTGCACCGCGTTGCATGGTGTCGTGGTTGACTAGATGGACCTCACCATGGACGTCGGGAGTGAAGTTGCGCATCATGCAGCCTAATGCACACAGTTTGAGTCGTAACACGGCGTCCTGTGGCTGCACGAAAAGCATTATTGAACATGGTGGCGTTGCTGTCAGTGTTCCTCCGAGCCTTAATCCGTAGATAGCGGTCATCTGCTGCAGTAGTAGCCCTTGGGCGGCCTGAGCGAGGCATGTCATCGGCAGTTCCTGTCTCGCTGTACCTTCTCCACGTCCAAACAACATCGCTTTGGTTCACTCCGATACACCTGGACACTTCCTTTATTGAGAGGCCTTCCTGGCACAAAGTATCAATGCAGACGCGACCGAACCGCGGTATTGACCGTCCAGGCATGGTTGAAGTAAGACAACATGATCCCAGAACCATCTTCCTGGTGGAATGACTGGAACTGATCAGCTGTCGAACCCCTTCCGTCTAATAGACGCTGCTCATGCATGGTTATTTACATTTTTGGGTGGGTTTAGTGACATGTCTGAACAGTGAAAGGGACTGTATCTGTGATACAGTATCCACAGTCAACGTCTATCTTCAGGAGTTCTGGGAACCGGGGTGATACAAAACTTTTTTTATGTGTGTATTAATAATAATGTTCGGTTAAAGTCAATCTTTCGATGTATAGCACTGAAATTAAGATTGTCAATTATCACTTTTTACCTCGGTGTTTTTCAAAGCGGGATAGAGATCCAAAAAGCCGGCAGGTGTATGTTTTTGATACAGAGTCTGACATGTGGGTCATAGCTTTTAATCAAATTTTGCAAGAGCGTTCTCGGCTTACAGAACGCTGGTTCCACTCGTTCCACAAATACTTGAATATTGCTCATCAGTACCACATAGGACTGATAGAGGAAAAAGTGAAAATACAAAGAATAGCGGCGCGTTTTGTTACAGGTTCATTTGGCGAGCATCATAGTGTCATAGAAATGATCAACCAATTCCAGAGGCAGACACTGAAAGAGCGGCATTTGGCATCACGTGTGGTTTATTGTTATAATTCCGAGAGCTTACATCCCCTTAACAATCAACAATGGCATTGCTTCCTTACAGGTACATCTCGCTATGAGACCATGAAGGTAAAAATAGAGTGTCTGGAACCTACACGGATGTTTATCAGCTATCGTTCTCCCAGCGAATCATATGTGCATGGAACAAAAAAGTGGTGGGACCGATGGCCTCTGCAGTTTGGTCCCTTTAATCCTTAAACCAACCAACCAACCAAAAAAGTGGTGGGGTGGGTTGGGTTGGGGGGGGGGGGGTGGGGGGGGGGGAAGTAACACTGTAAACGAAGTACCCATCATCACATCCCATAACTTGGCTTACCGTTAGTAGATATACATGTACTACCTTTTCGCTGTTCATTAATTAAAAGTTTAGCATAAGGCATTACGTTTCACTTTATCATTTCTTTACTACAAACTATTCGCAACTTTTGAAAAGAGTGACCATACACTATGCGATCAAAAGTATCCGGACACCTGGCTGCAAATGACTTACAAGATCGTGGTGCCCTCCATCGGTAATGCTTTAATTCAATATGGTGTTGGCCCATCCTTAGACTTGATGACAAATTCCACTCTCGCAAGCGTACGTTAAATTAGGTGCTGGAAGGTTTCTTGGGGAATGGCAGCCCACTCTTCACGGAGTGCTGCAATGAGGAGAGGTATTTATGTCAGTCGGTGAGGCCTGGCACGAAATCGACGTTCCAAAACTTCCCAAAGGTGTGCTGTAGGATTCATGTCAGGACTCTGTCGTGTAACCAGTCCGCAACAGGTCGTGCATTATGAACAGATGGTCGATCGTGTAAAAAGATGCGATCGCTGTCCCCAAATTGCTCTTCAGCAGTTGGAAGCAAGAAGGTGCTTAAAACGTCAATGTAGTCCTGTGCTGTGATAGTGCCACGCAAAACAACAAGGGGTGAAAACAACCTCCATGAAAAACACGACCACACTATAACACCACCGCCTCTGAGTTTTACTGTTTGCACTACACAATCTGGCAAATGACGTTCACCGGGCATTCGTCATACCCGCACCCTGCCATAGGATCGCCACATTGTGTATCACGATTCGTCACTCAACACTACGTTTTTCCACCGCTCAGTCGTCCAATGTTTATGCTCCTTTCATCAAGCGGGCGTCGTTCGGCATTTACCGGCGTAATGTGTGACTTATGAGCAGCCGTTCGGCCATGAAATCCAAGTATTCTGACCTCCCGCCTAACTTTCATAGTACTTGCAGTGGATCCTGATGCAGTTTGGAATTCCTGTGTGATGGTCTGGATAGGATGTCTGCCTATTACACATTATGACCCTCTTCAACTGTCGGCGGTCTCTGTCAGTCAACAGACGGGGTCGGCCTGTAGACTTTTGTGCTGGATATGTCGCTTCATGTTTCCACTTCACTATGACATCGGAAACTGTGGAGCTAGGGACATTTAGGAGTGTAAAAATCCTGTTTACAGATGCATGACACAAGTGACACTCCGTCACCTGACCACGTTCGAAATCCGTGGGTTCCGTGGAGTACCCCATTCTGCTCTCTCATGGTGCCTAGTGACTACTGAGGTCGCTGATATGGAGTACCTGGCAGTAGGTGGCAGCACAATGCACGTAATATGAAAAAATGTATGTTTTTGCGGGTGTCCTGATACTTTTGATCACATAGACCGCTGAAGGTACTTGCAAAACTCTATTACTGCATGACACATAACTAATGAGAAAATCTAAATTTTAAGAAATATTTTGGTGCCTGATTCTATTACATGAATGTTTATAGAGTTTAAAAAGGTTTGTTGGGTAGTGCTTCTTACATGATTACCACACAGGCCTACGATTACCGGCTGAAGAATTAGGTTGAATAAAACGATGACAGAAGAAATGTCTGTACAACGGTGGTTAAACCAAGCATGTGAAAGTCCTACCTCCTCTGATCATCAACTCCAGAAGAAAAGCAAATGGTGGTTTCAGAAGATATTTCAATGAAATCACGAACATAGAGGAATATGTGGGCGAACAGCTGAGCGAGTATTTCTTGATGAATAAGATATTTCGGAGAATTATTTAGGAGAAATGAATATTTTCTGTCAACAATGAGTTTCGTTCAACTTGGCCGCGTCCGTATCCATGAAGGTTTCAGAAGTTAACGTTAATTATTTAACATGTCAGCTCATCTGTAAAATCATCAGACGTTTGAAGCTCTTTTATATGTGGTAGTTCGGTACTTTAAAAAATGGCTCTGAGCACTATGGGACTTAACATCTGTGGTCATCAGTCCCCTAGAACTTATAACTACTTAAACCTAACTAACCTAAGGACATCACACACATCCATGCCCGAGGCAGGATTCGAACCTGCGACCGTAGCAGTCGCGCGCTTCCGGACTGCGCGCCTAGAACCGCGAGACCGCCGCGGCCGGCTCGGTACTTTAAAGATTCGAGGTGAGGGGCAGGAAGGAAGCCTACTGGTCGTCCACTGAAGAAGATAATGAACGACGAAGTGATTAGGCGCATACACTGAGGCGACGAAGTCATGGGATAGTGATACGTACATACACAGGTGACGATAGAATCACGTACACAAGGTATAAGGAAGCAGTGCACTGGCGGAGTTGTCATTTGTACTCAGTTGATTCATCTGAAAATATGGCCGTCGTAATAATGACCGGACGACGGAATAACAGACTTTAAACTAGAAATGATAGTTGGAGCTAGACACAGGGGACACTCCATTTCGGAAATCGTCAGGGAATTCAATATTCCGAAGTCCACGCTGTGAAGAGTGTGCCGAGAATACCAGATTTCAGGCTTTAGCCATCATCGCGGACAACAAAGTGACCGACCGCCTTCACTGAAGGACCGAGAGGAGCGGCGTTTGCGTAGAGGTGTCAGTGCTAACAGACTTGCAACTCTTCGTGAAATAACCACAGAAATAACCACAGAAATAAATTTGTACGTGCGACGAATGCACCCGTTAGGAGAGTGCAGTTAAATCTGGCGTTAATGGTTATGGCAGAAGACGGCCGACGCGAGTGCTTTTGCTAGAGCAGGACATCACCTACAGCGCCTCTTCCTGGCTCGCGACCATATAGGCTGGACCGTAGACGACTGTAAAACCATGGTATGGTCTGATGAAGTCCCTATTTCAATTGGTAAGAGACGATGGAGTTAGAATCTGGCGCAGACTCAACGAAGCCATGGACCCAAGTCTCTGTTGATCCTTTGAGGATAAGGAGCAACGGCTGGTGAAATATTTACCAAGGAAAATCGTCAACAGTCTTATGTTTCGAGCAGTTATTTTACTTAGATAACCAGTTTCGGTATCTCTCTCATCTTCAGGTCCCTATGCACTTCATGCATGGACAATCAGATTTATCGGTACTTATATAACTGAAGCCATTGATATCTGGATTCCATGAATTCGTTTTTGGTGTGTGGAGTCAGAAGATTTGACAACTTTTTGTGAAGCTTTAGAAGTAAACATCTTTGATAACCTGAGCCTTCAGGTTGGATCTTCATCTCTGAAATCGCAACAATCCGAGAAAACAGTGGGTGAGAGCCGGTGATGATGAGAGTGAGTTTATAACAACGAGGAAGAGAGGGACAGTGACAATGAGGAGATACAGTAGTAGGAGGACAGAGCGAAGGAGACTGTTTCTGTGAGGCACTGTTCAGTGACAGAGACGAAGACATAATGATAATGTGTTTGGCTATATGAGGGAGTGAGAATGGGCTAATAGTAGTGGATGGGTAGGAGCGACTCTCAGCGATGGACTAGTGGGTGTGAGGGAGTTACAGTTATGGGAGCTTGTGGCAGAAAGAAGTGAGTTGTATGTTAAAATGAGCATGAATATGTTCGCCTGTAAAAAGTTTTGGTTAATTTTTTAAATGTGCATAGGAAGGGATGAATGGAGCAGTTGGTACCCCACTTTCCGGTCAATGTCTTTTTGTGCTACAATAGAAGCAATTTTCAGCTACTGAGATGAAGACATAATTTGAAAGAAAATCCTGATCTTGGCTGTGATTGGTAGTTTACTTATGCCATTATGTATCGACTGACAAAAATACAAGAAACATGCTCCTTTATCTGTGGGAAAAATCATCTCTTGGTCGCCCTCGGAATTCAAACAAAACTCAGTTTTTCACAGTCTATAACAGATTTTTATTAGTTTTCACCAAAATGCGTCATATCTATGTAATTTTGGAACAAAACTTATTTCAACACCTTTAGAGGCTGTGGCGTAATAGTGCGTGCGAAATTTCCCGCAAACGGAGGAAAGAAAAGCACAGCTTTATGTGAGTAATTAAAATAAGACAATATAATTCTACTACACAGTTTCGGGTTCGAATTAGGCCGTGTCCCCCTCCAAATCTCAGCAATGAGGAGAAATGGTTCAAATGGCTCTGAGCACTATGGGACTCAACTGCTGAGGTCATCAGTCCCCTAGAACTTAGAACTACTTAAACCTAACTAACCTAAGAACATCACACACATCCATGCCCGAGGCAGGATTCGAACCTGCGATCGTAGTGGTCGCGCGGTTACAGACTGTAGGGCCTAGAACCGCTCGGCCACTCCGGCCGGCCCTATTCTAATTCCTCAAGATAACTCCAGAAAAGCTTTATTACACAACACAACATTGCATAGTGGAAAAGCACTACAGTGACATCAGCTTTTCCGTTCTTGATGCCTTGGTAACGGTTTGTGCTATGAATGATGAAAAAGTGAGCTCGACCCATTATGAGTGGTGTGTTAGTAGAATATTAACAGTTCGTAATTTCCTTTTTTCGGGAATGAAGTTAACAAGTATTCGTTCCAATCACAGCAATTTAAGCTTAACTGTTAGGTCTCATACACACCACAATACCTAAAATCGCTGAAGTCCTATATTACGGAGAAAAAGCGAAACGTTTCTGATAGAAGTGGTTGTCAACATTTTTGAAAATCTGTGCCTTCAGTTACCGACGTAACCACTATCTCTGAACTCACAACGTAATCCGAAAAACAGCGAAATTTTTGTGCCAACCAATATTTTAAATTTCACGAGTAATCTTCATTTCAACCTATTCCCCTTCCGCATACTATGTGCGTTAAAGCACCGCTTTCGGGTACGGAGAGGTGCATCGGCCCCAGATCGAATCCGCCTGGCAGATTAACTACGAAGCATATCCAATATGCTGGCCAGCCTGCTTGTAGTTTTCAGGCGGTTTTCCGTGACCCACTACGTGAATACCAGGCTGGTACCCAAGTCCGGCTTCGGCTACACGATTCATGAACATTCATAAAACTTTCGCTCACTTCCACATGACTAACACTACATGCAGACAGTTGGGGGCACACACATTCCCTCCTGAGGGAGCGGGGTGGGTGAGACCAAGCGAGATGGCTGCAGGCCGCGCGGGATTAGCCGAGCGGTCTTGGGCGCTGCTGTCATGGGCTGTGCGGCTAGTCCCGGCGGAGGTTCGAGTCCTCCCTCGGGCATAAGTGTGTGTGTGTTTGTCCTTAGGATAATTTAGGTTAAGTAGTGTGTAAGCTTCGGGACTGATGACCTTAGCAGTTAAGTCCCATAAGATTTCACACACGTTTGAACATTTGACGGCTGCAGGAATGGCATCCAGCTAACCGTACCAAATCCGTAAATAGCCATGCCCACCCTTTACTGATGGGGGACCAAGGCTCGAGACAAAGAAGAGTGATTTTCATTGGCTACCGAATTCTATCACTTTACTACGATCAACAAATGTTACTATAGTACTCAACGGAAGAGCCAATGACATCGTAACTGCACTATTGCTAATAGCATCACATGGAGACAATTCTTTTTCCTAGTGTGCCTTTTACAAGAGTTAACATCCAAGGAAAATGCAAAGGTGGCATTAGGTAATCTCCCCACATCGGAGGTTCGAGTCCTCCCTCGGGCATGGGTCTGTGTGTTGTCCTTAGCGTAAGTTAGTATAAGTTAGATTAAGTAGTGTGTAAGCTTAGGGACCGATGACCTTAGCAGTTTGGTCCCATAAGACCGTACCACAAATTTCCATTTTACAAGGTAATCTTAAAGAACAGGAGAGGTATTAAAATGAAAAATTTCAGGTTGGATCTTTGGCATTTCTTTCTCGATAGATAATGCAATGCAGTTGAAAAGAAAAGTAATGAAATGTTGCTATACGAACCAGTAAACAGCTGGAGCAACATTGCCATAATGTTACACACACAAGAAAAGTTCTCTCTGCTATGTGGGTAATTCGTGAGAGGTTTAACCGACATCAAAATATACTCTTCGTGACTACAGAAGAGAACAATGCAGAACAATATACATTCCTGTCATTGCCAGAACGGAGTTGCTTGTAATACAATGAACTCAAAAGAAACACCTAACAACCAAGACAGCTAGTAAAATATTTAGATGACCAGTTTCGGTAAGATTATTTATCATCTTCGTAGCTGCAAAGACAGAACCAGACTGACAGTGCAATAATTTTACAAAAGGTGTAACCAAATACATCTGGCGTGTCCAAACACACCCAAGTGTTACATGCCTTCAACATTACAATTCGTACAGTCTCCATCATCTGTACTTTGTATCTTGTCATATGACAAATGTATGTGTAAGGATCGTAGACACACTGTGCATGTTGTCATGTCATAATTCAAGCAACTTCATGTACAAAAAGCAAGATTAATGCGTCGGCTGTAAGTGCTCATTCTCATACCACAGCTGAATATTATGTGGACACTATACAGTGCCAGTTTTAGGTTTGGAATGTTTTGAACTATGGTTGCGTACGATACCGGTAGATGTCGGGCCTGAACTACCACTGCCGTGAGGTCACAGCTGCGAAGCTATGTGAAGCCGAGGGTAGCCATCTCAATCCGACAAAAACGTTGCTGCTGTAAGCTTGTGTGCATAGGCTTGTCGCTCGCTTTTGGAAGGATTTTGCGCTATTATGGTGACTTGTGTGGTGTTCGGATGTACGAATCGTTCTGATTGTGATGCGAAATCGAAGGGAATAACATTTCATTTGTAAGTTGTCTCGTTAAGTGTGATTTTACAACTTCATTGTGAACGAACGTGTGCTACAGCTGTACTTGTACTATAGCGTATTTTTCTCCTGTATGATTTTAGATTTCCTAAAAATGAAAGTCGGAAACCTCTGTGGGAAAATGCCGTGAGGAGGAAGAATTGTCGTGCGTCTAAATGGAGGTCTATATGTTCTCAGCATTTTCGTGAAGAGGACATAGACCGAACTTCCCTTTCAACAGTAAGGCTGCGTGAAAATGCTGTACCATCAGTTTTTCCTACACATCCAAAACATTTGCAAAAGGTATGTTAATTCAAAGAATTAAATTATTAGTTTTCAAGTTCACGTTTCAGCATAATACGTACGTATCGTCGATAATCGAAGTGTTGAGTAACTCACTTTGCCTTCATTAGCCGACCGCGGTGGCCACGCGGTTTAGGCGCTGCACCTCGGGCATGGATGTGTGTGATGTCCTTAGGTTAGTTAGGTTTAAGTAGTTCTAAGTTCTAGGGGACTGATGACCTCAGGAGTTATGTCCCATAGTGCTCAGAGCCATTTGAACCATTTGTCTTCATCATGTACCAAATTAAAAGCTAACACTACATTAACTGGCGTAAAGTATAGGCCTAAACAAGACACTGTGTAGATTTGCCATTCTACGTACCGTATTTCAGTAAATATTGGTGGTAATGAACAGTGTTTCCCAGTAGTGTAACGTAACTGAAATGTTCCAGTACGTGTTACAAACAAAATGTATTTATGGGGCTTTGGAGGGAGGATATAGCTGACTTAGTTTTCAGTTACTATTATTTAGTTTGTGATACACGTTTATTACTGAATTAACAAAATTGTATCGTTTACATTGAAGACAAGCTATTCGTAATATTATATTAAAGACTATTTTTAATCAGAAGAAACGCGGAATTGCACCTTTACGAGATTTTATTTTAAACAAAAACTTTGAAACAACCAATCTGATGACGTTACATGCGTATATGGTGCAATTAGCGACTGTAATACACGCAGCGCTATAGCACACTGGCAATGTTTTGGTCAGAGTGTCATGGCAGCGAGCCACGCCCCCATGGCTTCAAAACGTAGTATGGCTGGGATACGTAGCGCCATCTCCCCTTATTCTTACCTCCATTACCACTGCCAACCGTAACAAACAATTGCGCTGTAACCATTACCAAATGCTTTTTGTGCTTGTGTTGTGGTCTGCCTCTTTGTTTCTTCTTCTTCTTCTTCTTCTTCTTATCTCGAAATGAGAGAAGAGGCTATTAGTGGTGCGTAAGGAATTCGAATACAAATCTCACCACAACAAAAGGAATCGTGGATTCTTATGACGTTTATGTCAGTTCTACTTTCGTGGAAGTACAGAAAGCGGACGTAGGGTGACAGGCCTTCTACACGGAAGGGGGTGCTTATCCCCCCTCTCCCCCCCCCCCCCCCCCCTCGCAACAGCCCTCAGGCAGTCAAAGTTCTCGCTTCCTTACGGTCGCCGCCGAATGCAACGATATAGTGTTCGCATAATGCAGACCACCATGTCAAGTAAACAACACATCATAAGCTCGCGAGAGGTATTGCAGTAGAACAGTTTACAGTTTGCTTCTACTTAAGGCAAGGCAGTACGATAAATTGTTATTGTATTAATTAAAAAATGTACAATAACAAGAATTTGTTAAAGTAATAGTTGAAAAGGCTTTCAACACAGCCGTCTTTCTTTTTCGACGCCCAATCCAATCGGGAATCAGGTATTCACCAGACAATTTTATGAAATTATTGTTATATTAAAGAAAACTCTTAAAACAGTCTTAATAATGTGTGACTGGAACATCCAGTCGTTCTGTGACGCAATATAGTAAGCAGCCAAGCTAATGATGTTCTGTACTGTGTAGCATACATCGAAATACACGATCCTATTTGCAAGGTTTCATTCAAAGATAACCTTTTACTCAAATTCCATTCATGATAACATCGTATACTTGTTAAGTATTTTTCTACCGTGCTTAATTATCATTTATGTTTGATATGGAAGTACACTGTACTGTGCTGTTAGATGTCCAGGAAAATTTTTTGTTTTGGGCTGGACATCGATAAAGGCCCTAATTATGTATATAATCATGGACACAGTGAAAATTACAATAAGTTAATAAGATAATTCAAATAAAATATATTTTGGAATGCACATTAATTACACTACTTAGAAGGTTTGTTACCCAAGTCTAGTTGCTATAAACATGAACAATGATAGTGAGCGCATTAATTTTATGTTCTGTGCACACAGATATTTTAACTAAGACACTCCGACATCCACTGTGTTACATGATCCTTATACATACAATTGCGATATGGCACGATACAAAACGCAGATGACGTAGACTGTATGAACTGTGAAGTGGAAGGTATTTAACTTTTCCACGTGTGTGTGAATATGATAAATGTATTTGATTACTCCTTTTGAGAAATTACTACCGTGTAAATCTGGTTGTACCCTCGCAGATCCGAAGATAGCAACAGTTTTACTGAAACCGCTCGTCTAAATAAAAACTTTACTTGTGATCTTGGCTGTTTGGATTTTTTTTTTTTTTTTTTTTTTTTTCTTCTTCGAAGTTCAATACAGAACGAGTTGTGGGGGGTAAACACGGCTTCACACTACAATCACGACAGTCATTTCTATCTACTTTGCCTCAGATACAGGGTACAAGAGATGGCGAACGCGGTGCTGACCTTTACTCCCCCGGCAGAAGCATGCCGCGCGTAGCAGATACGCATATCGGACGCGCTAGGTGCCGCGCCGTGGAGCGTCACTCTTGTTTTATCGCGCGTCGTGGACGAGTTGCGAGTAAACACTGCCGCGACTCATCGCCAGCGGCGCGCACATTGCGCATGCGCGAGCAGGCGCTGCCCGCTGGAAACCCGCAAAGTGCGCCTCCGTTGACAGGGGGCGATAACTTCGCCGTGCTTTGTTTACCAATTGGGAGCCCGGTGCGACAATATGTTGTCTGCGTGTGTCTCGTGGTGTTGTCATTTTCACTCCAAATATTTCGCAGTTTTTTTTTTTTTTTGTAACTGTAAAGCTGACATGGGCAACATTTTGTTGTCCTGGGGCGTGATTTACATACTTAAGGGTCCTACACACGCATCGCCCGACCGACCTACCTACATTCCTTGTCGGGATACAGGGAGGGCTGGACCACCCGACAGCCGATCCCCACAACGAACTGCGCCGTGTGTAGTACTGTTTTGCCAATCTCCCGACCAGAGTTCGTGTTTTGTCACTGCGTACGGGATTATAAGCTGTTCACATACAAATGACAGACAGCGAGACGGAGGAAACTAAGAACAGAGTTTATGCAGAAATTTAAAAACGGCAGATGTTTGTGGGAAACAACATAGGTTCAAGAAATGAAGTACTTTTATTTATTTTTTAACGAATCTGTAGTGATAACTCCTTTTGTAAAGTTATTAGGGTGTAAATTTGGTTGTGCCCTTCCAGATCCGAAGATAGTAACAACCGCTCATCTAAGTAACAGCTTTACTAGTGGCACTGGGAAAGAAAGTCCGTCCACTTTCAGTTTTCAGGTTTTATTTCCATTAATTGCCGGAAATGTAATCTAAAAGCTGAAATACCCACATTCAGTGGAATTCCATCCCACAAACTGACCTCCGGCACCTGTACAACACAATAGAAGCACGTTTGCATGCTCGCATTCAAAATTCTGGCGGTTACACCAGTTTTCAATGTATTAACATTTCACATCGGGAATGGCTTGTCGCACATTTATACGTTAACCAGTAACTTACAATCATAACGAGTTAAATATTTCACCTAGACAAGTGTATTCGCGAAATTCCTTTACTCTACATTAATCATTTTTTGGTGTTGCAAAATTTTTTTTCCGTCAGTAAATTTTAAGTTGACAAACCAGAGTAACTCGAAAAATAAGCTTCATACGAAAAAATGTGTAGAATCCAAAGTTAATTATTTTCGAGGGGGACATCTGCTGGTGCTAAAATTAGCCCTCCACCCCAGCCCCCTGGTTGTGGGGTGGGAGGCAACTTTAAAATTTCAAATGAGAACCCCCATTTTTTATTGCAGAATCAGATTCTACATAAAAAACTACGTACATTTAGCTTAAACATTTTTTTTAATTCTTGGCGCTGTAACTCAAGAAAATTCATGTTCTCATTTTTGCGTGGAAAATGGTTACGGATAAATAAAAAATATTTATTTACTAGGTAAATTTAGATTCGCTGAAACTAAAACTCTCCCTTTCTCCTCATAGGGTGCGGTTTGAGAGAGAGGAATTAGAGCTTTACAAATGTTGATCCACATATTAATTTTTTCCGCAGATTCGGATAAGTTTTGTTTGTTTCGTGGTCCTCTCTCTCAAACCCCACGCAATGGAGAAAGAGGGAGAGTTTTAGTTTTAGCGAATCAAAATTTACCAAATAGGCAAGTATTTTTTATTTACCCGTAACCATTTTCCTCGCAAAAATGAGAACATGGAATTTCTTGAATTACAGCGCCAATTACCAAGAAACAAAACATATGTTTAAGACAAAATGTACGTAGTTTTTTTATGTAGAATCTATTCTGAAATAAAAAATGGTGGTTTCCATTTGAAATTTTAAAGTTGCCTCCCACCCCACCCCCAGGGGGATGGAGTGGCGGACTAATTTTAGCACCAGCAGATGTCCACCTCGAAAAAAATCAACTTTGGATTCCACACATTTTTTCGTGTGAAGCTTATTTTTCGAGTTACTCTGGTTGGTTGGTTGGTTTGGGGGATTAAAGGGACCAGACTACTACGGTCATCGGTCAGTTATTCTGGTTTGTCAACTTAAAATTAACTCCCTGTATATGCAGGGTGTTCAGAAATTCCCGATACAGAGTTCTAGGACTTGTAGAGGGGAGTGGGTAGATAATATTTTGAATTGGAACCAATGTCTGGAAACTCACCAGCCTTTTCTTCGTCCGGTAGTACCTTCAGAACCATCTTGGCAAAGATTTTCCGCTTGACCAAACGTTCAGTAAGAATTTGATGCACTACAGTTTTCGATATGTTACACTGTTCTGCTACCGTTCGCACACTGAAGCGTCAGTCGAAAACGTCCTTCACTTATCGCAAATTCCCGTCAACACGAGGTGCGGACGGTGGTGAAGGCCGTTGTTCACCTTCGACGTCCTCTCTGCCCTCCCGGAATGTTTTGGCCCACCGAGAAATCATGTTTTGGGACATCACATAATCCTCATAAGCTTGTTTAACAATTCGACCATCTCGGAGCCTGGTACGCCTAACTTAACACAATATTTAATGTCAGGCTGCTATTCAGTGACTCGTCGCATTTTGATCTCCCTACGCGTTTCTCAACCACTGGTAAACACCACCAGCATTCCACACTGGGTAGTGGCCAGCAAGCAATTGGCGAGGAACGCGTTGCCTTCCCAGGAGCCCTCACCAACTTTTCTCCCGCTAGACGCAACCCTGCAACCTCCCGGGCTGCCAGTAAACTATCACCGAGCGAAGTGGCGCAGTGGTTCGACACTGGACTCGCATTCGGGAGGACGACGGTTCAATCCCGCGTCCGGCCATCGTGATTTAGGTTTTCCGTGATTTCCCTAAATCGCTCCAGGCAAATGCCGGGATGGTTCCTTTGAAAGGACACGGCCGATTTCCATCCCCGTCCTTCCCTAATCCAATGAGACCGATGACCTCGCTGTCTGGTCTCCTTCCCCAAAAACAACAACAACAACAACAACAGTAAACTATCATTCAACGCACTTTGCAGAGACACGCCGTTGATGTAGAGGTCGACCAATCACCGGCGTCTTACGTGGTGGTCACTGCTGGCCCCATTTGCCTCATTGTCAAATACCATAAAAGTCGACCGCTTACTATTAACGTAATGTTTTATTCTATTTATTTATCGAATCGGAAACAGCCTGATTTTGAATGAGTGTATTCGACAAAGGTCTCCAACCCTCCAGAAAAATCGAAAATCAAATGTATAACAGGTAATCATGTCTGTGATAGCTCAAGCCCGAAGTTAGGATGTAATTATAATGATAGACTGTAATGACTGCGCTTTATTTGTTAGATTGTTAGGAAAGGTTTTAGGAATTTTATATTGATGACGAATGATAGAGCTGGGTGGTGACACATAAGAGCAATCTTTGTTATTGCGCCGCACAGTGAGCCAAATTGCTTCAAAACCTGAAGCGATTTGGATGTAAAATCCCAGAATACTGTGTTATTCTTAGAATCATGCGGTCACTGTTTAGCAATCCGATGACGGAATTACAAATTCAAAACTGTGGAGCCAATTTGACGGATCAAAAATTCTAAATTTAACGGATTCGAATAAAACTTCGGGTGTGAAATACTGTGAGGTCACTAATATTTAGAAGTCCCAATTACCATATTGAAATGTTCAATTCGATATTTTACATTTTTAGAAGAAATCAGAGTCACATTCATCGCTTATATCATTATTGCTTGCAGAAGTGTTGTCCACTGGGAGATTTTCGGAATGCAGATCTTTTACCACGGGTGGAATCTGTTTATCTTCTTCCAGTGTTCAGTTGTCGCATTCTGGGCTCTCGAAATGAATGGACCCGAAGATCGCGGAAGCCGATGAAATAAGACATCGTTTTCTCACGGGAACACATGAGTGTAAAATGTTCTCGGTAACACCCGGTATCTTTATTCCGAACTTCCTGTGCGTCTTCAGTTTACAGCGAGTTGAAAAACAGAGAGTGGGGGAGAGGGAGAGGGAGGGACAGATGGAGATATATATGCGTTCGTATGATAATCCATTTCTCTCAAAAATATTTCTTTCCTTGATACCTCCTCTGTGTTACAACAGATGACGTCTCACTTATCTCGTTTTTCCTAAATCGCAGTACACGTAAGGTGCCTATTTGCTTCCTCCGCCCTGAGTGAAATGCGTAAGTTCTAATAAATGTTCCCATCCTACAGTCCTCTACAGTTGTCCCCTGCGCAGAAAACTGCACGTGTGTCGTCAATCCGTTACTTTGAGGCTGTAAGAAAAGCTTAGCGAGGAACTGATATTATGTGAATAACTTAATCTCCAATTAGTTTATAGGATGCCACTAGCTTTTTATTGCCAGAACACGAGAAACTGCACAATTACATTACATTTAAAATGGTTCAAATGGCTCTGAGCACTATGGGACATAATTCCTGAGGACATCAGTCCCCTAGAACTTAGAACTACTTAAACCTAACTAACCTAAGGACATCACACACATCCATGCCCGAGGCAGGATTCGAACCTCCGGCCGTAGCGGTCGCGCGGTGCCACACTGTAGCGCATAGAACCGCTTGGCCACTCCGGCCGGCTCCATTTCAGAGTTACAAATAGTTTCCATTCTTCAACAAAATAACGAACTGTGTATTTCCGTAATTACCATCACATTGTTCTCTACTACATGCCCGTATAACCTTATATTGCTAATAAAGCCTTAACCTGATGCCGACCGCGGCAGACGACATGTCTGTCCTCCGACACTGCCGAACCAGCGCTCAATTTTACAACCTAGGCATTACAGAGTGTCTTAACTGATATCGTGGTGGACAACATGTCCGCCCTCCGTCCTCCGAGACTGCCGAACCATGTACGATCTAAGCCGTACCATTTCGCCCGCCATTCAAGTTAGGCGCGATCCGAAGATCGCATGCGTTTTTGTTTAGCACTTGTTTACTATTTGCTGGTTCTTAGTACTTGTGAAATAATGGAATGATAGCACGCGATTGAGAGATGCTTTAAATTGAAATGCAAGTAAATATGCTGTTTAGCTTGTCTAATATAACAGGATATTATCATTTTGGCGCGCAACCTCCGAACGCAGCAGCCAATCGTGGAGGAGGACCACAATTTAGGCAGTCTTTCTCACGGTACCCATACCGAATAAACTATCAGTCATCGTACCTCACACCACAGTACGTCATCTGGTCACTGCTGCCTTCTCACTTTGTAAGTAGGCTGTTTAGGTTTTTATGTTGGTAACGCCACGTAGCGCTCTGTATGAAAATCACTGGCTGTGCTGTGTGCAGTCTGTGGCTGGTTGGCATTGTTGTAATATTCGCTATTGTAGTGTTGGGCAGTTGGATGTGAACAGCCCGTAAAGTTACGCAGTTGGAGGTTAGCCGCCAGCAGTGGTGGATGTGGGGAGAGAGATGGCGCAGTTTTGAGAGCGGATGATCTGGACGTGTGTCAATCAGAGACAGTAAATTTGTAAGACTGGATGTCATGAACTGATATTATATATATATATATATATATATATATATATATATATATATATATATGACTTTTGAACACTATTAAGGTAAATACATTGTTTGTTCTTTATCAAAATCTTTCATTTGCTAACTATGCCTATCAGTAGTTAGTGACTTCAGTAGTTAGAATCTTTTATTTAGCTGGCAGTATTGGCGCTCGCTGTATTGCAGTAGTTCGAGTAACGAAGATTTTTGTGAGGTAAGTGATCCATGAAAGGTATATGTTATTGTTAGTCAGGGCCATTTTTTTGTAGGGATTATTAAAAGTCAGATTACGTTGCGCTAAAAATATTGTGTGTCAGTTTAGTGTCGATCAGAATAAGCAAAGAGAGTAATGTCTGAGTACGTTCAGTTTTGATCAGCTGTTTGAAAACCAAATAATGTAAGAGGTTTATCAGCACAGTCATTCATAAATTTTTCTAAGGGGACGTTTCAAACTGCTCTAAGAAGAGCTTCTTGCACCTGAATATGACGGCTGCAAAGGCAGAAATATAACAAGGTAACCGATCAATCGACAAAGAAACAGCTTCGGCCATGGCACACCTGTGCATCAAAACTATGTACACTGATATTGACATCGGGCATTATTTCAGAACATCCGGTCAAATTAGCATTCAGCTTTCGAAAAGTATACATTTTCTATTCAGAGTTCTTGACAGGTACGTTTTCGCGCCAGAGTTCTCAGTAGGAAACTTGAATACATCTGCAGCATTTCGCGAAAAAAACGATGTTACTCGAGGAAATTTTAATCTCGTAGAAAAAATTGTTTGGCAGCTTACGAAACAAATGATTGCAATTCCGAATAGCTCACCAAGAACTCTATAGAAAACCTTAATGACATTGCTTTGTGCACATAATAATTTATGAGACAATTGCAATAAAAGGAGTCCCATGTTTACCATGTGGCACTGCCGCACGATAGAAAAATTGCCGTCCACTAAACACGCGGAAAAATGTAACCACAAAAGCAAAACATCTGAAGCCGTTAACTATACTATTAAGGCATTAGTAGAGCCGTTTACAAAATCGGAATCACACAGAGTAGATTTTTGTAGTCAAAGATTTCAGATAATATCGGTAGTAGTTTAGTCGGTTTACGTCATTAGACCAGTTAAAAATGTCGTAAACAATTTTTTCTGGAGTGCCACCCATCTTACTTCATTCCGACAACTAGGCATGACCGCTGTCATTGTGCAAGTGTGAATCAGTGCAAGCTGCGCAAGATTTCACCGAACTAAAGTCGGAACTCGCACCATTTTCTTCAAATCTGTGCAGGTTTTGAAACGAATCGGCCCACGGTGCGCCAGTGGGAGGCACAAATGGGATAATGTTTCGAGGAGGTCACTGGTTGGTGGAAGTAGAAAGGGGAACAATTTGTAATCGGAAAGTAATGTTTACAGAAAACATAAAAACTATAAAGCAAATTAGAAGTAGAATTCAAATTATGTAAATTAGGTGACTGTAAAGACGACTTCAATAATACAGAACGAAATCTACTGAAAGAAAAGGTGCAGAAGCGAGTCAGAACTGATGATAACAGCCAACAGCAGATGAGCCTTGTGGTTAGAGAATAGGAGCAGAGTCAAGCTGTCTCGAGAGACAGGGCCAGTTGGTCGTGGAGCAGATTAGGGGCAAAAGTTTATTAATTTCACTGGCAATCGTTGTTGTAAATAGTCTAAATGTCATAATTCTTTATAGTGCGGAGTAAATGGTAAATGGCACAGAGCGAAGTACGTAATGTACGTATTGATGCGATGTAGCAGACGTAAAAACAGTGGATCTCCTACGTTTTGAGTATTTTCTGCGATATCCTTGGATGTACCGCAGCTGTACTTGGTGGTAAACCAGTAAGCAAAGATATTCGTAGTAAACAATTTTCAGCTCGCTTCATCACATCGACCAATGGGTATTATTTCCGTATTGCCGGGAAACTGTAAAAGGGAAGCAGTATACACGGTCCAGTCACATTAATGTGACCACCGCCTACGTTCGGTGTCAGCATGCAATAAACACTAACAGACGACAGGTGGCAGCACTAGCAGGGGAGGCTACATAAAGCGTGTCGAAAGGTAGGAGGGAATGGGCGGAGGGGGAGGGGGGACAGAAACAGTGCTAATGCCTTAGTTATACGGAAACTGAGCGATTTATCTGTAAAGCAAGAGGGCATGATCATTGACTTTCAGTCCAAGGGTGGAAGCATTTCCGAAACGGACAAGTCGGTAAGCTGTTCGCATGTCGCCGATATTAAAGTGCACCGTGCATGGCAAAATATCGTTATCCAAACACTGTGACCGCACAGAATACTTAATTTTAGACATTCAAAGTGTATTCTACTTGTCTCAAACATTACTATGGGGAATTCGTTGAATTTCCAATCGTTTTCTTGTCCCTGAAACAGCTTGAACCACCTTTCTGATACAGAGACCTCGTGGGAATCGAAAGGAAAGAGTTCCCATCGACATCGGCTGCGTCACTTCCCAACATGAAGAAGACCTCGCTGTCAGATCTCCGAGAACTGAGTAACAGCCAAATCAGTGTCCAGTGCCCAGTAGGTACATATGCAGTGCATTAGGTTCTTAAGAAGAGATCCTAAACTTAAATCGACTTGAGTTACAAAACAATAATTCAGGTTACGTCCTAAATCATAAACTTTAACAGACTAGCTTCAACAACAGTGGTTACCGTTCTTATCTAAAAGATAACCACTGTCATTATTGCTAAAAGCTTTGAACCACTGGGGTACTTTAAAGTCTCCTGTAACGTTGTAGAGTAATGTACAGGGGCTGGAAAACAATATGGAAACTAAGCGAGAAATGAATGCGCGAACGTAATTGCAGATGCTAGCCAATTCTACATGTTGCGCTGTTGAATCTGAGCACGAACTGCACTTGGACAATCCCCTGTTGCCCTCATTACGTTGCAAGTGTCAGTCGTGGTCCGAAAAAAAAAGTGGTTCAAATGGCTCTGAGCACTATGGGACTCAACTTCTGAGGTCATCAGTCCCCTAGAACTTAGAACTACTTAAACCTAACTAGCCTAAGGACATCACACACATCCTTGCCCGAGTCGCGCGGTTCCGGACTGAAGCGCCTAGAACCGTTCGGCCGCCATGACCGGCTCATGGTCAGAACAGTGCTGTTTGCAGTTATGAGTGCCTTATGAGGATCCAAGTCAATTCGAAGGTGGGCAAACTGTTGATATAAAATCACAAAGACGTCGCGACGGTGCAGTTCGCAGCGATACATCGATATCACCGTGTGGGTCGATTGCGCAGCCATAGACTTATTTCCATGCATATTCCGTACGTCTTTGCCGCCGATTAACGTCTCTGGCGCCTTGTTTATCTGTGGCCGCATGCGCAGTGGGGCGGTCCACGGCTTTAAAAGGACGGAGCAAGTGCTGGAGCGTCAGTCACCCGGGCTCACTCTGAAGATGGCTGGACGGTATTCAGCCGAAATATTAGAAGAAGAAGCCAAATTTATGCGGCTACACGCCCGAAATTTTATAGATAAGTACTTGCGCCGCGAAAATATGAAGATGCACAGTGGTCATAATGTTTTAGCTCATCACTGTAATTACAACTTCTTGGGAGTGCAGACACTGCCTGTGTCAAGATAGTAAGCAATACTGTTTCTTGTGTGTGTGTGTGTGTGTGTGTGTGTGTGTGTGTGTGTGTGTGTGTGTGCGAGCGCGCGCGAGCACAGAAAGTAGGACCGTTAGCGAAGGCATGGGATCGCAGAGCGGCGCGACTTTCGGAAGTGGCCAAGTCGTAAACGGACGCTCGCTGGGGCCAGGAGTCGGGCCTGCGCGGCGCTTTCGCTATCTTGCTGCGCCAGCTCGGCCGTTCTGCGACGGCGATTTGTGAGCTCTCTCACACAAACTACTCCCACGCAGGTTCCCCAAAATCTGTTCCTCGTCCACCGGAATTGAACGCCACTGCAGGACTTTATCGACAGGAGAAAGGGCCACAATAAAGGCAGGCTGTGTTCGCCGCGTAAAAATAAAAATCCGGCAGCAGGTTGCCCGAGAAACTTGGAGGGACCGACCAACTTCTACGTGTGGGGCAGTGCGTTGGCGTCCCAGAACGGAACGTTCTGGTGTCTGGAGTTTAATACGAGCGCCACCGTCCAGGTTCTCATTGATGACCACTAGATGGCGCTATTGACATATGTTATTGTTATGGTCTGGACTTTTATGATGGGGCGTATATTTTTCGACAAGACTGACATGTTCCTTAAATCCATATAAATGATTTTCATGAAAAAAAACTGAATGAATTACTGTAATTTAAAAATATTTATTTGCACATACCGCCATTTCTCCCTGATACAGCACATTTTAGTAAGTAAACGGTCATATTAGTTATATTTTGATTCTTTGAAGAAATCAAGAACTTTTCTCATCCAGTTTCTTTCTTGCGTGTTACATTACCAGAATGTGCATTTCACTTCGTTTCGCCTATTTCGCATGAATTCAGAATATAGACTTCACTCTACGTAACAGTAAGTTTGCCTATCTGATTTTTTTCTGTAGGAGCAGGTAGTTGCTTAAGCCATTCTAGATCCTGGATTGCATACAAGTTTCTTAGTGTGTTGTTCAGTCTTGTTGAAGTCGGATGCGTGCACAGTATAGTACAGAAAAATGCCTGAAGTTTTTAATATACAAGGCTTCGTTGGCACACAACAGGAAAATATTTTTATTTGAAAATTGATGCAAGGTATTCAATGTATATTCTAACTCAGAGCTCATAAATTGAAGTACAGATGTACAAAATAAATACATCAGACACCAAGTATGTCTAGTAATGCTAACAGACACATAAAATTTCTCAGCTTAGCTTGTCTATAATTTGAATTTTATTCTTAAATAAATAGTTCGTTGTCGTATTGACTTATTACTGCATTTTGAGAAACAGAAATTTTGCCTCATTTTCATATTCTTAGGTCATATTTTTTATGGTATTGACCATATTTTTGTAAATTTTAGGTCACAAAATCATATTTCTATCCATGTATTGGTGACTTGGGTCATAAAAATCGTAGGTCTACTTATTATTGTTTTAAAGTTTGTCATTTGTTATTGTTAAAACATCTGAAGCTCAGAATTTGTTAACAGTGAGCGTTTAAACAAACCGCTGTGGAGAAAAATGAAAATTTCATGTGAAGATTTATGTTGGAACACGTTTTACTACACTGGTAAAAGCCCAGGTCTACAACGAAAACTTGAATTGCTTCGTTTAACTTTTCTTAATCAGTAGTCTTCGTAAAACGCTCTATACAATTGATTTTCAGAATTTCATCGTCGGAGTGCTTCTGTCACCAAGGAGTTTGTTGAAAGTCGACCAGAATCGATTGTTGTTCCAGAAATGTACCGACTGTATGCGCCAGACAGCATCGGGATATGACTTAATGCGAGACCGGGGTATTCTTAGGCATATCAAAGACAATAGAACAATCTATTTTTCATGAAAATTTACGGTGAAAACCGTCTTCTGTAAGCGTCTTTCATACTACAACACTTTAGGGAGAGGTGTAGTACACGCGGGAGATTAAAAAAAGTAAGATGGATATGGTCCGGAAATGTACATTTATTGATATATCGGATATTGAAATCAGTTATACTGTATAGTACATTAGAAGCTCAGTTTACTTTCACAGTGATGCGCTCAGTTCACTACGTCATAGGATGTGTTCTAAATGCCCGTCCTCAGCTAGTAGGCAGGCGTTTGCTTGTCGTCGTAGTGAGGCATGAACACGTTCAAAAATTCCCATTTTTTTGCTGTGGCAAGAACTGAAGCTTCATCCTCCACAGATGTGGCGTTTAAATGACCCCGCAGGAAAAAGTCCAACGGGTTTAACTCAGGTGAGCATGGGGGCTAAAGTGAATGGTCCACGATTAGCACAACGGCGAGTTATGTGTTGGCTGACAAGAACACTAAAATGAGCAGGGGTCCCTTTGTGCACGAAGTACATCTGTTGCTGCAGTTGTAGTGAAATATCTGCCAACATAGGAGGAGGCAACAATTTGCACAAAGACTGCCTGTAACTCCGACTATTCAAGCAGTAGGGAAGTACGTAGGATCCTTTTAAGAGGTCCCAGAAAATCCCTGACCTGACGTTCATGGAGAATGTGTGTTCATGGACAGTTTCAAGAGTTGCATGGGCACTGATTATGGAAATTTTGGATGATACCGCGTTTGAATTTTGCCTAATTCGTCCATAACACCATTGCTGGAAAATTAGGCCTCGCGCCGCACTGTTGGATAAACCACCGACTAAACGCAAATCTTGCAGAAAAATTCCGGGTGGGGAAAATGCATGAGTCCGCCGTAGGCGTTATATATACCGCCGTTGTCCACGCAGACGACGCCAAACAGTGGCATCTAGTTGCCGATACAAGCGCCGAGTGCTGATGTGAGGATTCTATTCTGCAACATCAAAAATAGCGTCCTCAGTTGCAGGCGTGGTGTGTCGTGGCCGTGCTCTTGTTCCAGGTAAAGGTGTGAAACTATCACGCTCACATAATCGGCAGTAGACTTCCTGGAATATCTTTCTGTCAACCCCGGTGGTCTGGATGTAGTTCGTACTACAACCAAAGAGCTTTTACAGCATTGCAATTCGCCAGTCCACATATGCAGTGCATGGATGCATGCTCAGCATTTGAATATATCGTTGTCTAAAGCAATAAGTACAGAAGAATCAGCGGTCACAGTACAACATTACAGCAGGCCATAACCTACGTTGATACACTCATCATGCAGCAGCAGCAGCAGCCGTCTACGGGCTGACAGGGGTATCAAGTTGTCCGCCAGAGCAGTCTGCAGGGCCTGCCACGAAGTACAGTAATGTAAGCCCGGCCACGGTCCTTAGAGAACGCTGTGAAAGCACACTCCGTCACGTAGGACTGCGGGACCGCCGGGGCTAATTCGTAAGGAGCATTAGTAATGCACACGGTAACCGAGGCCTGTTTTAACTTGTTCTGTGTGCCCTAAAGGCTCAGATTCATCTTTTACTAATTTACTTGGTATAAATCTCGGCATTGCCTCAGATACTACACAACTGGCCATTAAAATTACTACACCACGAAGATGACGTGCTACAGACGCGAAATTTAACCGACAGGAAGAATATGCTGCGATAGGCAAATGATTAGCTTTTCAGAGCACTCACACAAGGTGGGCGCCGGTGGCGACACCTACAACGTGCTGACACGAGGAAAGTTTCCAACCGCTTTCTCATACACAAACAGCAGTTGACCGGCGTTGCCTGGTGAAACGTTGTGATGCCTCGTGTAAGGAGGAGAAATGCGTACCATTAAGTTTCCCACTTTGATAAAGGTCGGATTGTAGCCTATCGCGATTGCGCTTTATCGTATCGCGACATTGCTGCTCACGTTGGTCGAGATTCAATGACTGTTAGCAGAATATGGAATCGGTGGGTTCAGGAGGGTAATACGGAACGCCGTGCTGGATCCTAACGGCCTCGTATCACTAGCAGTCGAGATGAGAGGCATCTTATCCGCATGGCTGTAACGGATCGTGCAGCCACGTCTCGATCCCTGAGTCAACAGATGGGGACGTTTGCAAGACAACAACCATCTGCACGAACAGTTCGACGACGTTTGCAGCAGCATGGACTGTCAGCTCTGAGTCCATGGCTGCGGTTACCCTTGACGCTGCATCGCAGACAGGAGCGTCTGCGATGATGTACTCAACGACGAACCTGGGTGCGCGAATCGCAAAACGTCATTTTTTCGCATGAATCCAGGTTCTGTTTACAGCATCATGTCGGTCATGTCCGTATTTGGTGACATCGCAGTGAACGCACATTGGAAGCGCATATTCGTCATCGCCATACTGAGGTATCACCCGGCGTGATGGTATGGGGTGCCATTGGTTACACGTCTCGGTCACTTCTTGTTCGCATTGACGGCACTTTGAACAGTGGACGTTACATTTCAGACGTGTTACGACCTGTGGCTCTACTCTCCATTCGATCCCTGCGAAACCCTACATTACGGCAGGATAATGCACAACCGCATGTTGCAGGTCCTGTACGGGCCTTTCAGCATACAGAAAATGCTCGACTGCTGCCCTGGCCAGCACATTCTCCAGATGTCTCACCAATTAAAAACGTCTGGTCAATGGTGGCCGAGCAAGTGGCTCGTCACGATACGCCAGTCAGTCCTCTTGATGAACTGTGCTATCGTGTTGAAGCTGCATGGGCAGCTGTACCTGTACACGCCATTCAAGCTCTGTTTGACTCAATTCCCAGGCGTATCAAGGCCGTTATTGCGGCCAGAGGTGGTTGTTCTGGGTACTGATTTCTCTGGATCTATGCACCCAAATTGCGTGAAAATGTAATCACATATCAGTCTTTGTATAATGTATTTGTCCAATGAATACCCGTTTATCATCTGCATTTCTTCTTGGTGTAGCAATTTTAATGGCCAGTAGTGCATTTTTTTGAATTCAAGCCATATCTGATTTACATATTTAGATTGAGGTTGGGGGATGGGGGACACTGCCTCTTAGGAAGGCATTAAGCGAATTAACTGCCTTTTTAAACAGGTATATTTAGGGCTGATTAATTTATTTCTGTGTATTAAGTTGTTTCAGATGCAATTAACAAGAAACTAGGCTGACGTATCGTTGCAGCTACAAAGTTCAGCATAAAAGATCCGTTACGGGTAGTCGAAAAAGAAAGGAACACTGACAATTTTTGGCATCTAGTTCCATTCATTTGAATCTAGCCCTTAAACAGTTGTTCAGCCAATTATTTGTGCGGAAGATAAATATGTTGTGCAGAAAATACCGTTACTGGCTACGAACGTACAAACCTATTTACATTTATAGTCTTTGCAATGTAGCACGTACAACATTTCACGCACATGACGAAGTACGATCCACATTCACACACTGATAAATTTAACAGTTGAACTTGTTTTCAGTCATCATTGTAAACAGCCTGCAACGAAGGTCGGAATCGTCTGGATCGCTGGCTGCAACGTTATTGGTGTCTCCTGATCCCGACGCATTTAGCACTGAGCAGACACATTTCACCGCTTTGTCATTTTTAAATCGTTATTAGGCACAGTGCTCTCTGATCACCTGTCGCCACTGTCATTGTCGTTCCGATATTTGCTTTTTATTGAGTACCAGCAGGCAGCTTCGTTCATGTTTAAGAATAGATGTTTACTTAATAGCAAACTCCGTGTCTGCATCAAAATGCTGAAATGCTCAGTGGCGTGACAACGGAAGAAATCTTATTTTGGATAAAAAGTGATCATTAATGTAATTTAAATGCTGTATACAGTATCTGCAAGATTGATTGATATTTTGAAACCATATTACTTAAAGAAATTCAAAGAAAGTTAACGAACGATAAATATGTCTCGTGACTCGATACTATAAAAAACGGAGTCCGGTAGTCGAAAAATTGTTGACAGGAATTAAACACAGTTTTTGTGACAGCTAATGCTTGGTGCGTTGTAGGGTCGCGATCTAAACATCCCAAGCGTGAGTGAACATTAAAAAATGACTAATGTTAAAAAAAAATCTCCACTCCCAATTTCTCTCATCCCATAAAGGAATCAGGGTTCCACGTAACATAGCTAATGGTTCAAATGGCTAAAAGCACTACGGGACGTAACTTCTGAGGTCATCAGTCCCCTAGGACTTAGAACTACTTAAACCTAACTAACCTAAGGATATCAAGCACATCCCTGCCCGAGGCAGGATTCGAACCTGTGACCGTAGCAACAGCGTGGTTCCCGACGGAAGCGCCTAGAACAGCTCGGCCACAACGGCCGGCGTAATATAGCTATTTCACAATATCACAGAGCTTTTCAAACTTTGTTATTAGTGTTGTGTTTGTATATTAACTCTTGCCTGGTCTCTTATGTACACGTGTAATACTAGTGATGTGTACATCCATACGAACGTGGCTCTGCAGCGCTGCTGGACTTCGCCTTACGCATGGCATCAAACAAAGAACGCGATAGACGACCCTTCTCTGTGACCGTATTATGTATCCCTTTCATACATTTATAAACCATCAATTTATATTAACTTCATGCTATTCGGTTTATACTGTCAACTCATTCTGACGTAGGGACTCTTGACCGACACAAACCGGAGTATCACGCTGTACATACTTGTTGATGGCCAGCTTGCCATAATCAGAAGCCAATTTTTAATTGGGAAACTCGTATGTACATTTCATATTGAGAGTATGTGCAACAAAATCGAACGAGATGAATTTGCCTGGATCTAACTTACACGAATTTTGAGTTGCAGTGGAGTCTTCGTGAATCAGAATGGCTCCTCAGCGAATTGGGGAATACTGAATAACAGGATGAAACCCGCGCCCTTGACCAATGACGTCACAAGTTACCACTTATGATGCATTGAAAACTTTTAAAGGCATAGAGGAATGTTAATAAACAACCGGTTGTTGTACAGAGAAAACAGATCGTGGTTATGTATCACGTACATCTATACTTCGAAAGTAATGTTATGTACACTACGTTTTTCGCCGTAGAAAAGCCCAATATCCTGCTCTTCAGTTGACCTGTATATGTCAGGAGAAGGGTGGTATACTAGTGACTGCGAAAGCAAAAATGTAATATTGGCACGGAGTACCTCTCAGTTGACATATATACAAATATCACACATGTCACCTTTTTCGCCTTCGCTAGTACTAGTATCAACTGGAGAACAGAATGCTTAGCGTAGTTGAAAAGAGCGACGAACTTAAAATTTGTATTCTAAAGTTCAGTTAACTTATCTAGGTCAACTGAAGAATGGGATACTAGTATTAGAGAAGGTGGAAAAAGTGATAAACGTATATTTTGTATACTGTATTCAGTTGACCTGTAGAAGTCAACTGAAGTATGGGATACAGCCTTCGTAGTTCAGCTGCGGTACAAGATGCCAGCGTTACTTACGTCGATTTTTTTGCTTTCGCTAGTACTTGCACTTTATTCGTCAGTTGACCTATGTAGTACAATACACGAATCAACTGCAGAGAGAATAGCAATTGGAACGACTCACTATCAGACAAAGGTATAATTCAGAACAACTACACAAATGATTTAAAATTATCAGAAACGACAAAAAGCGTGCACAATATCTGCCTCTTAGTAACACAATCATTTATTTCTGTTTCCCAGTATAACGCTTCTCCACCAGGCCGATTTATTATCCATGGCTCGAAAATAAACAAATTAATATTTATGACTAAAATAAAACTTCATTGCTCAAAGCCGACGAGTTGT
The DNA here is from genome assembly GCF_023864345.2 of Schistocerca serialis cubense. NCBI lineage: Eukaryota > Metazoa > Arthropoda > Insecta > Orthoptera > Acrididae > Schistocerca > Schistocerca serialis. Next base: position 318,668,576 of record NC_064645.1, on the reverse strand, counting down.
ATCCCATTCATCAGTTGACCCACGAATTCTGTTACTCTTTTTGTCCATACAGTAACGGATGACCTTCCTCGTCATGGTGAGACGGGAGGTTACACGTCACTACACTCCATCCGGCAAAAGAATACCTCTGACAGGTGTAACGGCGTTTCCAGTCTTCAAACATGACGTGAAAATGGCTGCCGTGAACACTTTCTGAAAGCCACAGTTGCCAAGAACGGTGACAACACTGAGGCGTTGCCATAGAAACGTAAATGTCGTTATTCGATTGGTAATGCCAGACGCGCGAAAAAAGTGCACGAAGCTGGCTTTAGAAGTCAGGGATCTTTTCTTGCCCTACCTATTATAGGTAGCTGTTTCTAATTCATTTCAAATGAGTGCACTTGTCATTAGTGAATTTCTACAGTTCATTTAAATCTCTGAATAATACAAGTTAAATGGTTCAAATGGCTCTGAGCACTATGGGACTCAACTGCTGTGGTCATAAGTCCCCTAGAACTTAGAACTACTTAAACCTAACTAACCTAAGGACAGCACACAACACCCAGCCATCACGAGGCAGAGAAAATCCCTGACCCCGCCGGGAATCGAACCCGGGAACCCGGGGGTGGGAAGCGAGAACGCTACCGCACGACCACGAGATGCGGGCAATACAAGTTAAGGTTATGTTTTTTGGATAAACAAGAGTCCTCAATACCATCGGTTGATTTTTGACCACTGACGTTAAGACAAGCCGCAAAATGCAACACACAAATGATTTAAGAATTACGACCAAAGACATTAATCATCCCATGATGCCAAAATGACAGGTGTTGTAAAGTACAGCCGCTGAGAAAGCTCCACTGTACGCTTTACTTATCGTACGGCAGCGAAACGTGATAGATATTCAAATGCACTAATGCGGGACTGATTTGCACTGAAAAAAGCTTCTAATTTTCGCCACCAGGTGCAAATCTGACCCTGTGAATGCTAGAAGTTCGTATGAAAATTTTTCCCTTATGTAATGCATTAGGAACTGGACGAGGTCAGAAAAGATCAGAGAGAAAGGCACAATGTTGATTTTATTATTAACCGGCACTTACATAATATGTTCTACATGAGCATTAGATACGTCGACGGGATGTTGTACAGTGGCAGATTTGCACCTGCTGTCATACGGCAATTACAGCCCACAGAGGACCTCCGTGAGAACCTGCACATTAATTATAGCCACCCAGTATACAGGATAATTCAAAGCTACTTATAATGTAACTGAAGCTAACGAAACAACCACGGAAGACTGGTACAAATTTTGGGTAAGGTAAATTAAAATCTAAAATAACAACTGCAAAATAACGATAACAGGGAATTATACGAAACTAAACGACCAGAGAAACACAACACAATGGTTCATTTGAGTCTGGTAAAGACACAAATCTTGAACTGGTATCAAAAACGTCACTTGAGCTATGCCCTTCAACTAAAAACGCTGATAACAATACAGAAAGCCTACACCTGATACCAACACAAAAATACGAATAGCAATGCAAAGAACCGATAGCAGCAGAAGAATCCAAAAAAGCGATACTAATGTAAAACTCGCAGCAATCAACGAAACGTGGCATCGAAATACACAGAACAATTAATAGGTTAACATGACTATAAAACACAAACTGAGCCGCGATCTCTCAAAACAAGAATCACGCCAAGCAATAATTTCGCATTCGAAAGGAAAATGTATTCATAAACACTTGGACGTTAGCGTTAACTGTAATCACTGTCTTTGCTCACTACGACAACCAAAGATCATATTTGATATCCGCCTGATTCTAATCGTAGGCTCGTTAACGAATGACGTCATCCACCATAATAGTTACGGTTAAAGGATGATGGGAATATACATGAAAGCTACGTTACTGTAGAATCTTGCCGACACATTGGTAACAGAAACGGACAAAATGTGTTTCACAGTTTTAGGGTAACACGAAAACGTAGAGAAGTGCAGCATCTCCCTACTCTGGAATCACTCCTAGAATAAACTTTTCAATTTTGTTTACATTTGACAATATACTATCGGGCTACAGTTACCTGTAGATACCTACTACACAAACTATGTCTTCCACATTCTTATTACTTAGACTGCCATTTATGTTAGTATATTGTAGCACAGCTGTGACTGCTACTTTGGTTTATTAAGTAAGAAATGCTCTAAGTATCTCTAGCCAATTAAAAAAATCTTTTTGTCGGAATTTAAAGTGCCAATTTAAAGTATAAAACTTGTGCATTATATAAACTGATTTTGCGTAATATTTAATACTGTGGAAATTTGTAATTAATATATTTCATTGTTAATATAGAACTGTGATAATGAGTAGTTAAATGTTGCTACATAAACATTGGACCAGTTAATGTATATGAATTGCTAAAAGCCATAAGGATATTCTTTCTTAATTTTAATATTTTATTAATGGATAATAAATTATTACGAACGTAATGAAACAAGTGTACTTCAATAATTTTGAAGTACAGATATAAATACACTACTAGCCATTAAAATTGCTACATCACGAAGATGACGTGCTACAGACGCGAAATTTAACCGACAGGAAGAAGATGCTGTTATAGGCAAATGATAAGCTTTTCAGAGCACTCACACAAGGTGGGCGCCGATGGCGACACCTACAACGTGCTGACACGAGGAAAGTTTCCAACCGATTTCTCATGCACAAACGGCAGTTGACCGACGTTGCCTGGTGAAATGTTGTTGTGATGCCTCGTGTAAGGAGGAGAAATGCGTACCATTACGTTTCCCACTTTGATAAAGGTCGGATTGTAGCCTATCGCGATTGCGGTTTATCGTATCGCGACATTGCTGCTCGCGTTGGTCGAGATCCAATGACTGTTAGCAGAATATGGAATCGGTGGGTTCACGAGGGTAATACGGAACCCCGTGCTGGATCCTAACGGCCTCGTATCACTAGCAGTCGAGATGACAGGCATCTTATCCGCATGGCTGTAACGGATCGTGCAGCCACGTCTCGATCCCTGAGTCAACAGATGGGGACGTTTGCAAGACAACAACCATCTGCACGAACAGTTCGACGACGTTTGCAGCAGCATGGACTGTCAGCTCTGAGACCATGGCTGCGGTTACCCTTGACGCTGCATCACAGAAAGGAGCGCCTGCGATGGTGTACTCAACGACGAACCTGGGTGCACGAATGGCAAAACGTCATTTTTGCGAATGAATCCAGGTTCTGTTTACAGCATCATGATGGTTGCATCCGCGTTTGGCGATATCGCGGTGAATGCACATTGGAAGCGTGTATTCGTCATCGCCATACTGGTGTATCACCCGGCGTAATGCTATGGGGTGCCATTGGTTACACGCCTCGGTCACCTCTTGTTCGCATTGACGGCACTTTGAGCAGTAGACGTTAGATTTCAGATGTGTCATGACCCGTGGCTCTACCCTTCATTCGATCCCTGCGAAACCCTACATTTCAGCAGGATAATGCACGACCGCATGTTGCAGGTCCTGTATGGGCCTTTCTGGGTACAGAAAATGTTCGACTGCTGCCCTGGCCAGCACATTCTCCAGATCTCTCACCAATTGAAAACGTCTGGTCACTGGTGGCCGAGCAACTGGCTCGTCACAATACGCCAGTCACTACTCTTGATGAACTGTGGTATCGTGTTGAACCTGCGTTAGCAGCTGTTCCTGTACACGCCATCCAAGCTCTGTTTGACTCAATTCTCAGGCGTATCAAGGCCGTTATTATGGGCAGAGGTGATTGTTCTGGGTACTGAGTTCTCTGGATCTATGCACCCAAATTGCGTGAAAATGTTATCACATGTCAGTTCTAGTATAATATATTTCTCCAATGAATACCCGTTTATCATCTGCATTTTTCTTGGTGTAGCAATTTTAATGGTCAGTAGTGTACATTAAACGTTAAGCTACGTACGGAATCCTGTAACAAGACTGGTGAGTTGAGAATAGTTGTTAGAGGTATTGTGATATTGTTCCGTTGGAAGTAGCAAGTGTTGTTTGATACGTTACAGGTGCTTGGCATATCGGTTTGTGAACATGAAATGCCACTTATCAGTCTACAATTTATTATTAAAACTATAATAAATACAGTCTAGTCTGGATAAAATATTTTATTTTAAAAATTGTAACCAGTTTCGATCAGTGTCTGATCGTCCTCGAAGTATTTAACGGCTGAGGACGATCAGTCGATCGAAATCAGTCACTGACTTAAAATTAAATATTTTGTGCGTTCTAGACTGTTTTTATTATGTTTTAATAGCATTGTATGCCCTCTGACATTTCCTTAAACTACGTTTAAAAAATTTATATAATTTATTAACTCTCAGATAAGTCCTGTATGTTCAGGCTGCTCAAAATAATGGTTATCAACGCGCTTACAAATACTATCCGACATGAATATGGTTAAAACATATATAATGAAGACATTCCAAAAGCTAGGTTAAATTAAGTTTTACATATGACCTAGAGAAGCCCTCGAGTAGCTAAGTAATCTTCAGTGCACTATTTCTTTATAGTGTATATCTTTCTTCATTAATACACTTCTGCTTAAATAACAGTCCTTTTAGATTCGGTATGTTAAGTGTTTTTCAGATATGGTATGTGTTTGGAGACTATGTAGTGCATTTTCCTGTCTGGTTAATTTTTTGGTCATGTTACTTTATTCATTGGGATTCGTTTTATTTTACTTTGTGACTTATTATTTCTGATTAGGTAAAACTCTGCTTTTTTAACTGTCTCGTAATGTAAAACGAATACTTATACAGAGTGAATCACCTAAAATCTACACCGTAGATATTGCGGAAATGGAAAGTTCTGTCGGTGTGCGGTTTTAACAGAATGGATTGATAGTCAGTGGCTCGTACCGTTAGCCGGTACACAGACTGTAATAGCACTTAGAAAATTAATTTTTTGTGCAAACATATATATTTTAAATGGAAAATGCCGACTGACATTAACAAACTGGAAGTAGGGTAAATTAGAATGTCGTGCTGTTTGTTGTAGGATTCTAGTACGAGTCGTTTACGAGGTATCGTACTTTGAAACGTTTCCATGCGGACGCTTACTTGTGACACTCAAAGAGCATAGTTGCTAGGTACAGTGTTGTTATGTTTGCCTAGAGTGTGCCTGTGTATTTCTCGCGTTCAGTGCGACTTGGTAGTTAGTTTTTGTACGACAGTCCAAGCAGTAGGTCGTGAGTGGGCGACGGGATTTACCAATGCAGAAAAACCCGACATGCTCTTGGTCTATGGAGTGTGTTGGAAGAATTCAATTCCACAAGTGACGACAGAAGGAAGGGGGGATATTAATGCTCCTGCAGCTGTTGCAGTTGATCCTCACGTCAGCTCGCGCACAATCGCACGAGGAAGTGTCATGAATCATACGCATTCTCCATCGACATAGGTCCCGTTCCTATCACGTCTCTCTCCATGAAGAGCTGCATGGAAACGATTATGAAAATCGTGTTAACTTCTGTGCGTGTACACTCAAACAGGATACTCCAAATGTATCATGCATCTTGTCTAGTAGTGAAGCCACATTTTCCGATCATGTCCAGGCAAACCGCCGAAATATGCATCATTGGTCTCTTGACAATTCCCGTCGGGTTCGTCAGGTGGAACGTCAGCGTCCGTGGAGTGAAACGTGTAGTGTGGAATAGTGAATCATCAACCCATAGGCTCGTTTTTCATGGATGTAACACTGAACGCACACAAGTACCACAGCCTCCTAACAGACCATCTTCCACGATGCTAGAAGACGTTCCTCTGCTGACTGGGAGGAACCTTTGGTACCAACATGATGGCTGTCCAGCCCATAATGCACGAAGTATTATAGCATGTTTTCACGAATCGTTTCCGTATCATTGGATTGGAGGCAAGGGAATTGCACCTTGGTCAGCCCATTCCCCCTGTACTTTTGTCTGTGGGGAAAGCTGAAAGACACTGCCTACAAGGACATTCCAACTACACACAATGATATGCAACGACGTGTTATTGCAGCCTGCTCGGACGTCTCCGCTGAAACGCTGGCACGTCTGCATCAGGCGTTCCTTACAAGATTGGAAGCGTGTATTGTCGCTCCCTGTGATAATTTTGAACACAATCTGTGATGGTCAATCCAGTAAGTCTGTATATGGCTTTATGTAAAAGGATATAAAAGAAAAAAATCTTAAAGAACGTGCGAAATGGATGGGAGGTCTTCTAATGAAACGGCAATACTGACCCTACGACTTATCTTAGAAGCTAGATTAAGGAAGGGCAAACCTACGTTTCTAGCATTTGTAGACTTAGAGAAAGCTTTTGACAATGTTGACTGGAATACTCCCTTTCTAATTCTGAAGGTGGCAGGGGTAAAATACAGGGAGCGAAAGGCTATTTACAATTTGTACAGAAACCAGATGGCAGTTATTAGAGTCGAGGGGTATGAAAGGGAAGCAGTGGTTGCGAAGGGAGTGAGAAAGGGTTGTAGTCCGTCCCCCAGGTATTCAATCTGTATATTGAGCAAGCAGTGAAGGAAACAAAAGAAAAATTCGGAGTAGGTATTAAAATCCATGGAGAAGAAATAAAAACTTTGAGGTTTCACAGGGAGCGACAATACACGCTTCCAATCTTGTAAGGAACGCCTGATGCAGACGTGCCAGCGTTTCAGCGGAGACGTCCGAGCAGGCTGCAATAATACGTCGTTGCATATCATTGTGTGTAGTTGGAATTTCCTTGTAGGCAGTGTATTTCAGCTTTCCCCACAGAAAAAAGTACAGGGGGAATGGGCTGACCAAGGTGCAATGACATTGTAATTCTGTCAGAGACAGCAAAGGACTTGGAAGAGCAGTTGAACGGAGTGGATGGTGTCTTGTAGGGAGGATATAAGATGAACATCAACAAAAGCAAAACTAGGATAATGGAATGTAGTCGAATTGAGTCGGGTGATGCTGAGGGAATTAGATTAGGAAATGAGACACTTAAAGTAGTAAAGGAGTTTTGCTATTTGGGGAGCAAAATAACTGATGATGGTCGAAGTAGAGAGGATATAAAATGTGGATTGGCAATGGGAAAGAAAGCGTTTCTGAAGAAGAGAAATTTGTTAACATCAAGTATAGATTTAAGTGTCAGTAAGTCATTTCTGAAAGTATTTGTATGGAGTGTAGCCATGTATGGAAGTGAAACATGGACGATAAATAGTTTAGACAAGAAGATAATAGAAGCTTTCGAAATGTAGTGCTACAGAAGAATGCTGGAGATTAGATGGGTAGATCACATAACTAATGAGGAAGTATTGAATAGGATTGGGGAGAAGAGAAGTTTGTGGCACAACTTGACCAGAAGAAGGGATCGGTTGGTAGGACATGTTCTGAGGCATCAAGGGATCACCAATTTAGTATTGGAGGGCGGCGTGGAGGGTAAAAATCGTAGAGGGAGACCAAGAGATTAATCCACTAAGCAGATTCAGAAGGATGTAGGTTACAGTAGGTACTGGGAGATGAAGAAGCTTGCACAAGATAGAGTAGCATGGAGAGCTGCATCAAACCAGTCTCAGGACTGAAGACCACAACAACAACAATACAATGCATTCAATTAAAATGTGGTGGACAATAATCAGTACACCACAAGTCTCAAACTGGCGGGTCTTCATGTCAGAGAAGGAAGCCGTGTATCAGTGGACTGTGTCCTGTTGGAAGGAAACTGCTTCACCTCCAACTTGTCGGAAGGAAGTGTACCATGGCATTATAGAACCTGTTATTGATCTTAACGTGTTATCCGTCACTCCCATAGACTCAGCACAGACCACCTCAGCAGTAAAATAAATGTAAATGTCGTGTTACTAAGGGCCTCCCGTCGAGTAGACCGTTCGCAGGGTGCAAGTCTGGCGCCACTTTGGCGACTTGAGCGTCGATGGGGATGAAATAATGATGATTATGACGACACGGCATCCAGTCCCTGAGCGAAGAAAATCTCCGACCCAGCCGGGAATCGAGCCCGGGCCCTTAGGATTGACGTTCTGTCGCGCTGACCACTCAGCTACCGGGGGCGGACACCTCATCAGTGATATTACGGCACGCAGAGCGTTGTGACACTGAACTACACTCGATTGGATACATCCCTCGTTGGCTGCGGCATCGGCTAACTCACTTTTACAAACTCCAACGTGTCAGGTACCATGCAGAATGATACTTCCACATCTGGTCTTTGCAACTGGAGAAGGGTGTCCTGGTGTTCTGGGCGGTCTTATATGCCGGGTACATGTGTTGGATAGTACGCACAGATTTTAATGAATCGGAGATGATCAGAAATTCCAAGCCATGATCACATTTCATCCGACCCACATTTTCAAGTGTCAGAGTTCAGCACGAAACACACCACCTGCGAAAAAGAGTGAAGCACCCAGAGGACGTGGTTGAATGTCAGTGCAGCTTCGTTCATGCGGAAACTACTGGTATCCAACCTAAATGATTAGAGTTGCAATTCTCCGTGACCGGAGTTCCCTTGTGTTCTTTACGTGTAGTGTTGTTACCTGGCCAGGTAAAGTATATAAGGGGAGTGAACGGCGTCAGATGTTGAGTGGGCCCTGGAAGGACACAGCAATGCCGCCTACTCGCACGTAACATAGTCTGAAACGGGCCTGATTGTGGGTCTTGATTTGGCCGGCTGGATGAGTAGTTCAGTATCCAGATACGTACCTGACACTGACCCGATGTTGGACTGCATTGAAACGTGAGGGCAGGCTTTCTCGTCGTCAAGGTTTCGTTCTACCAAGTCTCACCGTCACAAGGAATAAATACTAGACTTACTGCATCAGATTCTGTCATCCCAAATCATTGGTCGTAGACTAGCAGCCTTGCAAAAGGAAATTACAGTTCCATGCTTCGCTCTCCTTGACACACTACATGTGCGTTTGGAGTGGTAAGTTGACTGGAAGCATGGACTGAGAATGAACGGTGCCGTATTGCGTTCAGCGATTAATCGCTGTTTTGCAGTACTTGCGGAGACCATCGTCGGTGAGTTTGGTGGTGACCTGGTGAGAGGTCCCATTTTCTGATAGGAAATGTGTGGCACCAGTTCGGACATCAACTCCGCCCCAGTGCCAATATCAAGGATACCAAGGATCAGTTATAAGAGTTGTGGGCCAGGTTGCTCAGTAGAAGCTACAATGGCTTTATGACATCATTTCCAACAGGATCAGTGCATACGTCCAGGTCAGAGAGCGTGTGATGTCATGTTAGTAAGTCGATTCACACTGCCAAGTTCTTTATAAATTCCACTCGACTTGTGAAATCACCGAAAAAACGCGACATAAACCCTCAGAGTATGAAGCCGCATTTCTTTTCCTCCTCCCTTTGTGGGTTCTTCATTTTTTTGTCAGGCATTGCGTATTAAAGTCACTGGGCAGATGGGTTCTGAGGACAGGGACGGGAGAAACGATAGAACTACCGGTACTGTAACCCTGTTTGGACCCCTCACTAAATACCACGCTAGCCATGATGTTCATTTAATCTTCATTTGACACACTGGAGTGTAGCACATCCAAAGCCAGCTTTTAGAAAATTTTATAGGTGTAAACCTGAGGAAATCCGTTTTATGTCCCCATCCGTTATGTGTTGGATAGTGCCACCACTCCTAAAGCCTGTGACATTACGCTAGAAGATTCAATACTTGTACGGCAGCTGGCCACAGCTGAATGAGTCTGCCTACATCCCAGTGTGTCAAATAATATCGACTGTATGAAATTTAGGCGCATTTTATTTCAAATGGTTCAAATGGCTCTGAGCACTATGGGACTTAACATCTGAGGTCATCAGTCCCCTAGAACTTAGAACTACTTAAACGTAACTAACCTAAGGACATCACACACATCCATGCCCGAGGCAGGATTCGAACCTGCGACCGTAGTGGTCGCGCGTTTCCAAACTGAAGCGCTTAGAATCGCTCGGCCACACTGGCCGGCCATTTTATTTCAAGTATACTTTGGCATCAGAGTGAAACATAAAGTGAGCATACTATGTTCTATCGTGTCTAATTTTTTGTACGATATATAATAGTTTATTCAAATAATTAGATGTATTAGCTGTGAATTGTATATATATGTCACATTGATTAAAATTCTTTCATTTCGTTATTATGAGGATGTTTCTTATATTATTTAATCAGAAACATATGAATATTATGTTTTAACAATAAAAACTATGCTTATTTGGGTAATAAGAGGATTTTCCATTTTTGGCGATATTCCTTTTATCTTTCAAAATAAGTACCTTTTTTGATAGTTCAGTAACATACGACTTTTTTCTTGTAGGCTATATCTTGAATAAATTCAGTTCCACTTTTAGCTAATTTCATGAAAACATGTAAAAGTTATGATTTTTTTAAAGCAGTAATGTTTCACTTTTTTCCGATATTAAAGTTTTCTTAATCCTATTTTTGGTCACATGCTACATAGAACTTAAAAAAGTAAGATTTTGAGAACATATAAAAAATTTCAAGTAAAAATATTCCGTAGGTCATTTGTTATAAGTATTGCTGTAACTGCTGTGTCTCCACAGAAGTCTATTGAGTAAGAATTAAAATGATAAAAAATTATGCATAGAACACAGTATTGAGTCAACAGTTTGCTGCACTCTGTCAAGTCTAAAATTATCCTGGGCTTCGCCTAGAAACCATGGTGGTGCTTTGCTCCAACGCTCCAGTGCGACAGTAAAGAAATGTAATTGAAGATCATCATTATTTATAAAAACCTTTAGTATGAATGGTGAACTAGGAGGTTATAATAATGGAAGATTAGAACACTGAAAGGCACATGGCCGTTCGACAGTAGCCAGGCTAGAGTAGCTTATGTTGCTTACCTTGACTTGGTGAGACGGCTGGTGGGCTTTGCAGTGGGACAGCTGCGCTCAGGCCTGCAACACATAGATATCTGTTAGTCCCTGACAGCAAGGCATACAGGCGCACATCTCTTTAACGTAAGCCAACCAACACGTCAATCTTTAGACAGTATACGCTGAAGTACTGGTGAGTCCAGTCATTTCCATATGGAGCTGCAAAATATGCCAGTTTAAGAGACAGCAGTTTACAAGCCCAGCAGAAAAAAAATGAATCGCCACGTGCTAGAAGGGCCTCAGTCAAGGAGTAACCGAAATGGAGTTAAGCACAGAAACGTGTTGGTGAAGGATATCCGCATCTTTTAATGCTAGAAGGCACTCATTCAGATGCTTAATTATACACTACTGGCCATTAAAATTGCTGCACCACGAAGATGACGTGCTACAGACGCGAAATTGAACCGACAGGAAGAAGATGTTGTGATATGCAAATGATTAGCTTTACAGAGCATTCACACAAGGTTGGCACCGGTGGCTACACCTACACCGTGCTGACATGAGGAAAGTTTCCAACCGATTTCTCATACACAAACAGCAGTTGACCGGCGTTACCTGGTGAAACGTTGTTGTGATGCCTCGTGTAAGGAGGAGAAATGCGTACCATCACGTTTCAGACTTTGATTGCGGTTTATCGTATCGCAACATTGCTGCTCGCGTTGGTCGAGATCCAATGACTGTTAGCAGAATATGGAATCCGTGGGTTCAGAAGGGTAATACGGAACGCCGTGCTGGATCCCAACGGCCTCGTATCACTAGCAGTAGAGATGACAGGCATCTTATCCGCATGGGTGTAACGGATAATGCAGCCACGTCTCGATCCCTGAGTCAACAGATGGGGCCGTTTGCAAGACAACAACCATCTGTACGAACAGTTCGACGACGTTTGCAGCAGTACGGCCTATCAGCTCGGAGAGCATGGCTGCGGTTACCCTTGATGCTGCAGCACAGACAGGAGCGCCTGTGATGGTGTACTCAACGACGAACCTGGGTGTACGAATGGCAAAACGTTATTTTTTCGGATGAATCCAGGTTCTGTTTACAACATCATGATGGTCGCATCCGTGTTTCGCTACATCGCGGTGAACGCACATTGGAAGCGAGTATTCGTCATCGCCACCATACTGGCGTATCACCCAGCGTGATGGTATGGGGTGCCATCGGTTACACGTCTCGGTTACCTCTTGTCTCATTGACGGCACTTTGAACAGTGGACGTTACATTTCAGATGTGTTACGACCCGTGGCTCTACCCTTCATTCGATCCCTGCGAAACCCTACATTTCAGCAGGATAATGCACGACTGCATGTTGCAGGTCCTGTACGGGCATTTCTGGATACAGAAAATGTTCGACTGCTGCCCTGGCTAGCACATCCTCCAGATCTCTCACCATTTTAAAACGTCTGGTCAATGGTGGCCGAGCAACTGTCTTGTCACAATACGCCAGTCACTATTCAAAAATGGCTCTGAGCACTATGGGACTCAACAACTTAGGTCGTAAGTCCCCTAGAACTTAGAACTACTTAAACCTAACTAACCTAAGGACATCACACACACCCATGCCCGAGGCAGGATTCGAACCTGCGACCGTAGCAGTCCCGCGGTTCCGGACTGCAGCGCCAGAACCGCTAGACCACCGCGACCGGCCCAGTCACTATTCTCCATGAACTGTGGTATCGTGTTGAAGCTGTACCTGTACACGCCATCCAAGCTCTGTTTGACTCAATGCCCAGCTGTATCAAAGCCGTTATTACGGCCAGAGGTGGTTGTTCTGGGTACTGATTTCTCAGGTTCTATGCACCCAAATTGAGTGAAAATGTAATCACATGTCAGTTCTAGTATAATATATTTGTCCAGTGAATAGCTGTTTATCATCTGCATTTCTTCTTGGTGTAGCAATTTTAATGGCCAGTAGTGTGGTAGGAAACATACTACAGAATTCATGTTATGTGATGTGAGGATTTCAGCTCCTCTAGCAAGTCAAAGAAACCCTTCCAGCAGAAACAAGAGAAGCTGTCCAACAATATATTGGAACTTTTCCACGCTACGGAAAGTCACTATACTTGTAAGATTATAAAATATTTAAATGCTAGACTTAACATCATATTGATGAAAGTGATGAAGGCAAACCATCCCCAGATAAAGATCACTTTATGCAACATTTTTCAAGGAACATTTCAGTTTGCATTTCAGACGCTCCCAAATAGACTGCTGCTGCACTTCTGAACAGCTGAAGGTGAAAATGAGAAGACTTTGCCTTAACGACATTGCAAAGCGATGTACCGCTGAAGAACTAGTGGTTCACAACATGAGGGCACAAAAAATTTTATGATAAGGTTACTGTAGAAACTAAAAGAATAGAAGGGCCTCATGTATTTGCTATTAGTTTTGGCTACGTGCAAAATGTCCAAATTCCACACATTGCTGCCAACGATATATTTCGTCTCTGAAGGTCGGCAACTGACATACTGGTATTCATGACGTAAAAAAAATTTCACGTGCCTGTGAATCAAGAGGGCAATGGAAAACAACGATCCAGCGAAGTATGCACTTCTTTATAAGTTTCTGCAAGGCGCTCTTCCATTAGTCACTGAATTACACTTATATTCCGAGGAAAAAAATAATGTTGTATCGAAAATATTATTGGCATTGACTGTAATTATTTTGAGAGAACTGCATACTTTCTCCCTGCGTCAAGAGTTCCAGCATAATCAAAAGAGAACTTGAAAAGTATGAAAGGTTCATATACATCTACATGGATGCCCTGCAAATTACATTTAAGTGCCTGGCAGAGGTTCTATACGATATACTAACTAGCAAAAACTTTCCAGCAAAGATCAAAAATTTATTGTGGCAGGAGTTTGTCATAAGTGGTTATTATTAAAGTCACCGTTGAACGCATTGACTAAGAGAAAAACACTACCTACTGTTGTGTACTACTTCCTACACGGTGGGTAAGGAGAAGTCGGTTATACAATGGTGCCACAACTTCCGTTGTAGGGAAGCTGGACAGGAACAGAAATGATTGACGAACTCATAAATACAGTAAAATAATGTTTTATTTAACTTATAGCTTCCTATAAGCGTTGCAAAGGAACTTTACAGAACAACAAACAGAATAAAGTCCAGCTATTACAAGGAACAGACTAAACCACATCATCCGGTGTCAGGCTCCCACTACTAACGCATGGCAGAACTGTCTACGGCTAAGTCTGTCAAAGACTGTGACTGAGACTGGCTTATGGAGATGCCGCCGGCCATCCAGTATCGCAGTGGCAGAGGACACTCATAGTTGGAGCTGCTGAAGACGTGGCTCAGCGGGCGCGCTTCATTGGATCCACTGGGACCCAGCGTCGGCGCCTGTTTAAAACGTGCATTTCCGCTGCCAACTGTGAGACGCCAGTGGCGGTGATACCGATCTGGGATACCACATCTAACATACATATCTTGAGACATGCTAAAAGGACCTTAGTCATAAAAGTTTAAACTTTTCTTACATACACAATTTTTATTTTTTCACGACGTGAAACCAACACTGAAATTCACACCAATCTTGTGCATTTTCATAAGAAAAGAATGGTTTAAGAATGACTACCTTTTTATTAGTTTTCTGCAAACTAGTTTTCTGCAAATGACTAAGACCCTTCGGCATGTGGTGTTTCAAATATTAGTGCCACCACCCCTACTCTTTCTAAAACAGCACGCGGGTTGCTTAGTAGATGGCGTAGAACTGGTACCAGGTGGCGATGTTGTCCCCCATCGCTGATGTCAGTCATTGCAGAAAAGTGGTGTGTATGCGACAACCGGTTCTGTGGAATCAGTGCGGTAAGTTGGATCGAGTTGGACACGCGACAGAATCCTGAAATCGTGTTTAGTCGTGCCCATGACCACACCCTGAATGAAGCTGCCGAACTTGTTGATGTATCAACGCTGACTGCTCAAAGTATCTACAAGGAATGGTGTACCAATCACTATCATGCAGCGCGATGCAAGGTGACAGCAACAAGATCATACCCAACAGCGACCAGAGACGAGTGTCATTCCTGCACATTGACAATCGGTTTCAATGCCGATAGGAATTGCTGCTGTCTGTGAATGCGGTGCGCTCTCAAAATATTTCCGACCGACTGCTGCAAACTTTCGTTTTCTTTAATCATAAATATATGACTGAGTAATGCTAAATATTATTGTTTTTGCATAAAGAAAAGTATTATCTCCTCAATAAATTTACAATCGTCAGCTACACCCTTAATTTTTATACACTCCTGGAAATGGAAAAAAGAACACATTGACACCGGTGTGTCAGACCCACCATACTTGCTCCGGACACTGCGAGAGGGCTGTACAAGCAATGATCACACGCACGGTACAGCGGACACACCAGGAACCGCAGTGTTGGCCGTCGAATGGCGCTAGCTGCGCAGCATTTGTGCACCGCCGCCGTCAGTGTCAGCCAGTTTGCCGTGGCATACGGAGCTCCATCGCAGTCTTTAACACTGGTAGCATGCCGCGACAGCGTGGACGTGAACCGTATGTGCAGTTGACGGACTTTGAGCGAGGGCGTATAGTGGGCATGCGGGAGGCCGGGTGGACGTACCGCCGAATTGCTCAACACGTGGGGCGTGAGGTCTCCACAGTACATCGATGTTGTCGCCAGTGGTCGGCGGAAGGTCCACGTGCCCGTCGACCTGGGACCGGACCGCAGCGACGCACGGATGCACGCCAAGACCGTAGGGTCCTACGCAGTGCCGTAGGGGACCGCACCGCCACTTCCCAGCAAATTATGGACACTGTTGCTCCTGGGGTATCGGCAAGGAACATTCGCAACCGTCTCCATGAAGCTGGGCTATGGTCCCGCACACCGTTAGGCCGTCTTCCGCTCACGCTCCAACATCGTGCAGCCCGCCTCCAGTGGTGTCGCGACAGGCGTGAATGGAGGGACGAATGGAGACGTGTCGTCTTCAGCGATGAGAGTCGCTTCTGCCTTGGTGCCAATGATGGTCGTAAGCGTGTTTGGCGCCGTGCAGGTGAGCGCCACAATCAGGACTGCATTCGACCGAGGCACACAGGGCCAACACCCGGCATCATGGTGTGGGGAGCGATCTCCTACACTGGCCGTACACCACTGGTGATCGTCGAGGGGACACTGAATAGTGCACGGTACATCCAAACCGTCATCGAACCCATCGTTCTACCATTCCTAGACCGGCAAGGGAACTTGCTGTTCCAACAGGACAATGCACGTCCGCATGTATCACGTGCCACCCAACGTGCTCTAGAAGGTGTAAGTCAACTACCCTGGCCAGCAAGATCTCTGGATCTGTCCCCCATTGATCATGTTTGGGAGTGGATGAAGCGTCGTCTCACGCGGTCTGCACGTCCAGCACGAACGCTGGTCCAACTGAGGCGCCAGGTGGAAACGGCATGGCAAGCCGTTCCACAGGACTACATCCAGCATCTCTACGATCGTCTCCATGGGAGAATAGCAGCCTGCATTGCTGCGAAAGGTGGATATACACTGTACTAGTGCCGACATTGTGCATGCTCTGTTGCCTGTGTCTATGTGCCTGTGGTTCTGTCAGTGTGATCATGTGATGTATCTGACCCCAGGAATGTGTCAATAAAGTTTCCCCTTCCTGGGACAATGAATTCACGGTGTTCTTATTTCAATTTCCAGGAGTGTATATGAATTAGTGAACTTACTCATGGCACTTTCGTTTTCTATGCCTGCGGTTACTTTCAGAACACAAATAAACAATCAGATTAATTAATTTAATAAGATTTAACCGTAAATTGTTGGTGTACCCATGTACCACCACAATAAAATGAAAACAGTGAATAGGTGAGTGAGTATGAATGAGAAGAGTGGCGCGTTTAGGTTTACACTATAATAACAAGTTTTACTGATCCTCTTGTAACTACAACTAGCTGATAAATCTTACTCAAAAATGATAAACACAAATCAGAGACGGAATGATGTTTGATTGGCAAAGCTTATTTTATGGTGGAAGCTATACAAATCCTCCCCTCAATTGATCCTTCTTACAACGCAATCTGACTTTGTTTACATGAATCCACTCTATTCAAATGGAATCAACTACGACCAAGTATACCATAAACTGCCGGGCGGGATGGCCGAGCGTTTCTAGGCGCTACACCCTGGAGCCGCGCGACCGCTACGGTCGCAAGTTCGAATCCTGCCTCGGGCATGGATGTGTGTGATATCCTTAGGTTAGTTAGGTTTCAGTAGTTCTAAGTTCTAGAGCACTGATGACCTCAGAAGTTAAGTCCCATAGTGCTCAGAGCCATTTATACCACAAACTATGCTTCACCTAAAAACAGGGAGCTGTATATATTATTTAAAAACCCTACGCCGATGTGGCAGTATTTTACCCTTTCGCCATGATTCAGGCAGCAGCAGAAAACGGCGCGCAGTGGGCGAGGAGCGGCTCGCTGCAGCAGCTGTAAGGTTCTGACGCGTCCACAAACATTTGCAAAGTACGGGAATGGCGTTCTGATAATCAGAACGCGGGAAACTTCCTTGTCAGAGCCCTGAAATCCTGATGTGAGGTGCACCTGTTCGCTGGTCTTGGCAGACCAATTTGATTCACAGGCACGACGATACATGCTGGTATTGTCAAACTCCAGACGACAGGACGAATAAGTTCATCCTCATGAAACATGTTGTGTCCAAGATGATATGCAGTTCTACTGTCAGTGCACCTGAAAATTACCACTGGCCGTTAGTCCACCACAAGGCACAGACCACAAGTCTCACCCATTAGGTGAAGTCCTGAAGTTTTCCTCTAGGGGAAGACTATAAGACGAAGAAGGCAAAGAATCACCATCACTTTCCACCAAGCTTGCATATCCTGAGAGGAGCCAATCAGCGACTGAGAACCTTTCTTGTCTGAAAAAGGAGATTTTAGACTAGGGATTCATCGTTCTCACAGTTAGAATGGCAATGATTCAGGAAAAAAAGAAAAACTACCTCTCATTTATGGAGAGATCTAATCTTTTCAATTTCTGAAAGGAGGTTGTTAAGCTTCCATACTGTCATGGTCATGAAATATATACATGTTTTTGCCGATCGTAAAAATAATCTGGCCACAGGAGATTTACACTCCTGCTTCCACTAAACACATGCACCAGCCGCTTTGTCTTTATTGTCTCAGCTTCTAGCAAGTTATATGACCTTCCCATCATCTGCACAAAGGTTCAGATTACAGCAGCCTCTTTTAAATGGCTTCTTTCACCTACTTTCCATCTTCACAACGGATGGCCGCCGGCCCATGTCAAGTGTTTTGGGAACCAGCGCTCTCCTCTCTGACCCTAAGTGGAAAGAGCAGAGTGCTGCAGACAGATACGATCCACTGAGGGCTGCTTCTCAGAATCACAGCCTGGTTGATGCACTCAGAATCTGTGGCATCTGAATCCATCTCTCTCCCAATCATCTCCATCACCTCCATTACAGACCCTTGGGTACAAGTTGTCTACATGTTACACGTGCAGTTATAAGAACATTCTGCACAAAATTTCATCATGTAAAGAAGTCATAAACCATACACGCCAACTGCAGTACTGTGGAACACAGAGATCATGATGGAAAAATATTAATATTAATTTGACTGAGAATGTTGGTTACACGCTACCTCTTGCTATTACTTAGAGAACTACATGCAGCAGATATCTGGAGTTGAATACCTAACAAAAGATCATTATTCTAACAATACATAAAGATGCATGTCTTCAATGGGCTGAACAACAGGGAAACTGGACACCAGCTGACTGCAGGCGTGTCGTGTGAGCAGATTAGTCTTGTGT
Source organism: Schistocerca serialis cubense (assembly GCF_023864345.2). Taxonomy (NCBI): domain Eukaryota; kingdom Metazoa; phylum Arthropoda; class Insecta; order Orthoptera; family Acrididae; genus Schistocerca; species Schistocerca serialis. The sequence continues at coordinate 318,649,857 of NC_064645.1, read as the reverse complement.
TTCCTTTTTAATTACCCATGGTCTCGAGTGCACTAATGCTGCAATGAGCCATTTTCCTCGCAGTGTGTGGAGGATATACGTGGTCCAGTCACATTAGCGTGACCACCGTCTGTGTTCGACGTCAGCCTGCAGTAACCACTCACAGACAGCAGGTGACAGCACTGACACTGAATGGTGTATAACACGTGACGAGGGGATGTGAAAAACTGTGTCGTCGTTGTCGTAATACAGAAATGGAGCGATTTCTCTGACATCCAAAACAGAATGATTACTGGCTTTCGGGCCAATGGTGGGGGCATTTCCACGGTGGCTAGATATGTAAACTGTTCGTAAGTCGCCGTCTTTAAAGTTGGCTGTACATGGCAAAATAGCGCTGTCAGCAACTGGCGCCAAGGCAAATGTGGTGCACCAAGGGGCATAGATGACAGGGGTTAGCGACGGTTGCAGAGATGTGTCTCGGATAGTAAACATGCAACTGTTGAGCAAATGATCGCCCAGATTAATCAAGGGGCTACCAACATTGTATGGTCAATAACCATTCCGGTAGTTCCAGTTTTCAAGAAGGGTCGTCGAGCAGATGCGCAAAACTATAGGCCTACATCCCTGACATCTATCTGTTGTAGAATTTTAGAACATGTTTTTTGCTCACGTATCACATCATTTCTGGAAACAGTGGCAAGTAAAGTACCATCCACCACACACCTTGGGTGGCTTGCGGAGTATAAATGGAAATGTAGATGTAGATGTTGCTGTGTATGGGCCACTGCTCCAGGTGCCTTGTTCGTACACCCAAGGAGACTACTGTTCATTGGCCACAAGGGCTGGAATTTCCACGTCAATACCGAAACTGGACCCCACTGAGTGTCGAAAGGTGGATGTTTCAGATGAATCACTTTTATGCTCCATCGAACAGATGGCTGTCGAGTTATACAACGTAATCGTCTGAAAGCAAAAGCCCTGCAATAATTGTTGGGATCGTCCAGGCTGGCGGAGGGGCATTGTGATCTGGGCCATGTTTTTATGGCATTCCCTGGACGATCTCGTCATTCAGGAAGTCACAATAGATCAACACAAGTATGTATCTGTTCCTGGGGGCCATGTTCATCCGTTTATGTCATTTGTTTTTTTGTTAGCGTGATGGCATCTTCATGCAGGACAATACAACATGTCACTTAGCTCGCAGTGTATGTGCATGGTTTGAACACCGACAGCATGAGTTTACCATACGCTCACCGCCATCAGTCTCCAAGGATTTAAGCCCAATCGAGAATCTATGGTATCACTTCGATCAGACTGTTCGCTCCATGGACCCTCAACCAAAAAATCTATCGCAAGTGACCACACCACTGGGATCAGCATGGGACATTGGGGCTCAGTTTGAAGCGGGACTCGTCACTGAAGACAATTCACTTGAGGCCCTGATGGTCAAGAAAGACCGTCTGGAGACACCCCAGACAGCTGTGGGATACCAACCTGACCCTCACCCATTATACGATCCGACAACTAGGAGTGATGGTTTGTGGTGCCATTTCATTTCATATCAAGACTCCTTTAGTTGTCATCCACAATATAGAGGTAATAAAGAAATCGTTCTTATCTTTGCAGTTAGTAAGGGAGGAGAGGGTAAGGGAATAGTAGAAAACCATTGTAATATATTACCTAGAGAAACCTTCTGACAACGAGTTAGGGAATATATAAAACTGAGTTGAATGAAGTTCACATAAAATTGGATAATATGCCAAATGAAAAGATAGAGAAATAAAAATGGGAAATTGTAGAAAACCAGAATACATTAAGAAACAAGTTAGAAGCTATGTTTAAAGTTTGTCTGTGATCTAATAGCCTTTCGAAGATGTTCCTGATGGCTAGGAAAGATCGTCATAGGAAAGTGAAATATAGACAACGGTGAAATTTAAGAAATTATACGTTTGCATGCATTTCAAACGTGGTGCTGCGCAAGGATGCAAAAAAATTAAATGAGCAGATAACGAGTGGAAAGGACAGGTATGGGGAAGAATATAAGAAGTATGAGGGATATGAGAAAAACTATCATTAAATGATGAAGCAGTGGGATATGTCTTAAGGCATGCATAAATTTCGATAGAAAAAGTAGCGTTCTGACAAAGAAACACCAATATACATACGAAACACATATGGTCCAGGTATTTAGTCATCTACTGTCTATAGGAATAGCACTAATCTTCGAAAAATTGAGTTTCTATACAAATGCTGGGCGACTTGGACATCGAGAAAATTTTAGACAAGCAGTAAACAGATAAACGGGATGCAAAGTTTTGATATGTCTGTTATACTTTTAGTCTAAGTGGAAACGTTGAATTTAAAACTACGACAGTATTTCTTCATTCCTGCAAGATTCTGAAAATTTGGTAATGCTCAGTAATGGAGGAAAAATGTATCAAAAAAGATATTCTAGCATTGCATTTTCTAATACAAAATAGATTGAAGAAAAATCAGGATATCTGCTCAGCATTTGTGACCTAAAGTAAGCAACTAACAATGGTTAAAAATACTTAAAAGCTAGTACTGAGAGGCAGACAACTTGTGGACTACAAATACACAAAGAAAATTGGAATTACAAAAATTCAAGGCTGAGAAAAAAAAGTTAGTGTTAATAAGGGTGTAACGCACGGTTGCATCTCCACTCCGCCGTTGTTAAACTTGCACACTGAAGAAGCAATGAAGAAAGAGAGGAAAGAAATATAGAAGGAGAATACAGATACAAGGTGAACAGGTGCCAGTGCTAAGGTTCGTGGATGCTAAAACCCTGGTCGGATGTAAAGAAGACATTCAGGACCTGCTGGCAGGAAAGGACGGTAACTTAGCACAGAATATTGCTGACGAATGTTATAAACGAGTTTCATTTTAAGTATCAGTATGCAAGCTGCGAATCATTCTTGTGACTCAAAGACCCTATACTCCAGTTTTCGTCTGAAGGAGTAGCCTTATCTTTGGTTGAGTAGCGCAAGACATGTCCTTAAGCACCACTTGAGGCATGGAGTCTAGCCAGCTAATCATATTCCTTGGTGCGAAGTTTCTATTTCGGTCTGGCAGTGCGGCCTGCCGAACACTCATTCTGCATCTTCTCTGCTGCTTCTACTCTTGGTCTCTACCTGAAACTGTTAACATCGTACTGCTTGGTGACGATTTGTGAAGGTCAGACATTTGTGTTGTGTATTATTGAGACGAGCATTTTGGAGCTTCATCGTGCAGGATTATTGATGAGATCATTTTGCCTGTTTGTGAAACACTGGTACAACTGTATATTACATGATTTTTCAGGTGCATTTCCGACGAGGGTTTTGTTGTGTGTTCACGCGAGCGGGATTAGCTGTTTGTTCAGTTCATGTTTATGTTTGAATATGCGAGGACTGGTACCTTTTTTTCATTGAGCCATTCGTGAATGCCAGTTATCTTTCACATTACTTTTCCACTGTGACATGAGTATTACACGGACTGTTTATCATATGGGGATATTATATTTTCTTTTTGCGAATGTGTGGTATTGGACGAGCACTTAGACGATAATTTAATACCTCTCAGGAATTAATTTCCTCCCCACGTCATTTTCGATACTACGATCTCTAATATTCATCTGCATATGTGTTCGTTTAACCTTTGTTCATACTAGTACCACGTGCGAGCACAACGTATGGAAAATGAAGCCCCTCCAGCAGAATTAATATTCCTAGAAAATGCCTCCAACAGATAGTGTTCCACGATTTTATGTGCACCTTTCAGCCAAAATAAGGTGAGTACAAGTCGAATTGAACTTTCACATATGTACTGCTACAACAGTGAATACTTCGAGAACTTGTTTTCAAATGTACCAAATTTTCCGATAGGTATTAGTATAGTGAGCAGTTATATCTGCATGGAAGGTACTTCTCCTATAAGATTTACAATGACATCTTGTATTATAAGAGTGGAAGATCTTGGGTGTAATTTATCTTCACTTACTTTATGTTAAATGTCTTTGGTCGTTCCGTTACGTTGAGAATATTTGCTGTCTATCTAACATCTCATTAAAAGTAATCAGACTGCATGTAGTTCATTCAAGGGTGAGATTTAGTACAAAGAGGAGTAACTTTAGGGCACTACTACCAGTGTCGTAACTTCCTATGCACGAACGAGTAAAAAAAAGTTAGAGTTCTGATTTCAATGATAAATAAAGTACAAAATGGCTATGAGCACTATGGGACTTAACATCTGTGGTCATCAGTCCCCTAGAACTTAGAACTACTTAAACCTAACTAACCTAAGGACATCGCACACATCCATGCCCGAGGCAGGATTCGAACCTGCGACGTAGCGGTCACGCGGTTCCAGACTGAAGCGCCTAGAACCGCACGGCCACAACGGCCGGCAAATAAAGTACAAAGAAGATGATTAGAAGAAAGGAGAATGACATGCTAAACACCATAATAAGGAACATCACTGTAGCGAAAAGATAAAATAATTCTAGGGAAAAAGATTAGACAAGAGCAAGGAAGATATCAGAAGTAGACTGGCAGTGAAAGATTTTCAACGAAAAGCCCTGCTAGTGTTAGTGGTACGGAAACTGAATGTGCTTTTGGACTACTGCATTGTATGGAAGTAAACGTGGCCCATTGAAAATCCAGAAAAGGAGAAACTGAAAGAACTGGAAATGTCATGCTACTGCAGAATGTCAAAAGTTAATTGCACAGGTGCAGTAAGAAACAGAGGTGTGCTAGTATGAATAGTTGAGAAAAGAAGTTTCTGGATGGTCCTTAACAAAAGAATGGTAAGGTTAGTGAGACATTTGCTACGATATCCAGGAATAGCTAACTTGGTTCTGGAAGAGGCAGCAGAGTGGAAAAGTAGTAGAGTCAGAAAAAGACTAGGATATGCAAAACACATTTTAGACGATTATGTGTAGTAGCTACGCAGAATGGAAAATATTAGCAGAAGATAGTGAAAGATGGATGACAACGTCAAACCATTCAAAAAGACCGATGTCTAAAAAAAACTGAGCAAGGTCGAGTAGGACTTGCACCCTGAGAGTTCTGTACAAATGTTACTAAGTATATAGACAGCTCATCCATCCTGGGAATCGATAATCTCGACGAATTTTACCTGTTATGGATATCGATACTGGCAAGACATCAGTCCCAAGAATTTGAAGACCATATCAAAATCTCTACAGTGGCTCCTGAGACAAGTCCGGACATACAAAGAAAAAGCGAACAAGGGAGTTCAATTTACATGTGCATAGAGACAAGATTTAATGAATTATTTTATATTTACTTACTAACACATGGCTACAACTCACATTTTATGTTTGTGTTCAGTATTGTGCTTTTGATCGATGCAATGTAAGATTTGATGACAGAAGTTAATTTTATTTGATGCACTTACCATTTAAAAATTTTGTATGTATTTCATTACTTGTGTGAAAACTCGATTCTTGACAAATTTCTTGATTCTAGATCAACGGAAAGTACCCTGTAGATACTGATGATTGAGTTTGCAAGTATCAGAATAATATATCATAAATGGCCGTATCTCTATATTGCATGAATTTAGGAGCTTAATATGTTTTCACCGCCACAGGACTATGCATTCTAGCATGTTACATAAATTTGGACTTGATAAGTCTATTCCTCCCCTCCTCCCCTCCCCCCCCCCCCCCCCCCGCCCAACCCCCATGAACCATGGACCTTGCCGTTGGTCGGGAGGTTTGCGTGCCTCAGCGATACAGATACCTGTACCGTAGGTGCAACCACGACAGAGGGGTATCTGTTGAGAGGCCAGACAAACGTGTGGATCCTGAAGAGGGGCAGAAGCCTTTTCAGTAGTTGCAGGGGCAACAGTCTGGATGATTGACTAATCTGGCCTTGTGACACTAACCAAAGTGGCCTTGCTGTGCTGATACTGCGAACGGCTGAAAGCAAGAGGAAACTACAGCTGTAATTTTTCCCGAGGGCTTGCAGCTTTACTGTATGGCATGGAGAGCTGCATAAAATCAGTCTCTGGTCTGAAGACCACAACAACAACAAAGTCTATCCCTTCATGAGAAAAAGGGGATTTATTAGGCGGACAGACAAACAAATATAACAGACAAAATATTTTTTCGTGTGACATAATTACAAGTTAACATTTTTCGGGTTTTTTCATTTACTTTTTATGATTCTAGGTCAATGGGAAGTACTGTATAGGTTTTGATGAGTGAGTTCGCGAGTGTCAAAATATTTGACACAAACAGCCGTACATTGTGATTGCAACTTATAAGCTTAAATTCTTTTACGCCACTACGCGATCATAGACCTTAATATTTAACAAATGTGTCAACTTAGTACCTCTGTTGGTTCCTGAGAAAAGGTGTTCTTATAACGGTCAGACACACAGACAGACAGTTTTTCCCGACTGAGGTACGGAATCCTAAAAGTGACTGATTTGCTCATTACCATAGAAATCATCAGAACCGACAAACGCTCACTAACGCATCACGAATTATTTAACAGTGCCGGTGGTCTGCTGTGTGCAGGAATTGCGGCTCTGTCCATCAGCATGCGCTAGTTGTCCTTAGTGGCCGCGGCACTATTACAGCTAATTACTGTGTGCGCTAAATTGAAGGTTGCCAGCTTTTAGCTTGATGAGTTGGAGCCACACAGTGGCTGGCAATTCGCAGCCAGCCGTATGACCTGTGAACTCGTCGCTCCTGGCATGGTCGCCACTCACATACTCACTCTTGCACACTACAGCCAGCATCACAGAAACAATAAATCTGTTGAAATAGCGCTACGCGGTTGCATGTAATGGGACTCTGCTTGGATGACGATTTGTCTTCACGGCACCTGAATATATGGATTTTAGAAGTCAGTGTTTTAGTACAGGGTAAGATTTGTTAATTGAAATAAAATTAGTGTTGATAAAATAACAGAAATCTGTCACATACATTTATGACTGGTTCAGATCCCATCAAAAACTTTCAGATTTTTATTAGTCTTCTTTTCTGAGTATTTTGATGCGAGATACCAGTGATAGCTATCATCTCTTTAATCCCAATTACATGAATGTCAACAACAGTAAAACCAGTTTTGTGGTGTGTAGTGTAATAAATTAACTGATGCTGACAGAATTAAGTTATAAGTGAGACACTAAATTTGTTCCTCGAGTTTTGTTGTTTGTGCAGAAAACTAACTGACCGTGGCCAAAGTGGAGAGCACACGCAATGGAGACTCACAATAGCATCAAAAGAGTTTCCAAGAAAGAGACGTTTTCGTTATCGATAAACTCTTCCAGACTCTCGTGGCTCTTCACACACATTACTTGTAGTTCTTAACGAGGTACTTTGAGACCTGACTGCGCCACTGAACTGGAATTCAAAGATTCCTCGCTAAACACCCTGCATACTGTACCAAAGACAAACTATGTTGGTAGTAATCGATAAGTAGATTCAGAAATGTATCAATGCGGTAAACGTGAGGTAAGCAACACGTAAAAAATCTAGTAGTGAAAGTTGCACATGATGGAATGGCTATCGGTATTCTTCTATCGCCCATAGGGGCCAATTTATGTATGGAGGACTTGGACGTAGGTCGCTGAGGGCTTCAGGTTTGCAACCAGCGTGCCTCTAGAGATACGTAGAAGATACCTATTTTGTGTGGCCTAAGGGATGTGTTGTCCTCAACAGATTTTTGGACCACTTCAATTGTCTTCATCCCGCCATTAATTTACTATGGAGGTCGAACGTAGCCGGAGGTTTCCATTTTTGGATATCATGTTTTACAAAAAACGAGACGGTAGTCTGTGTCATAGTGTTCCCCGACAACCGACATACAACAGTTGATATCTGCATGCCAAGAGTTGCCACCTACCGTGCCAACATAATGACAGCCTTAGGACTCTGGTACGCAGAGTCTATTCCATTTTCGACTCAGACCCAAGTACTTGCACATTTGACGGCTGTGTTAAGGAAAATGGATACTCTCAAAAACAGGTTCGTGAGGCTGTGGCGTTTTGACTATCGCAGAAGTGCATTAAATGGAGCATAGATCTGTGGCCTCTATTCCTTATGCTCGGGAGCGTATGGTTTAAGACTGGAAGAATTTTAAACAATTTTAACATTAAGAGTGTGTTCCATCCACTTTCCAAGAGTACGGCACTATTCGGGTCTGTGAAAGATGATTTGGGTCTTAGGAAGCCTGGAATATATAAAATTCATTGTCAATGTGGGAAGGCTTACATAGGCCGTTCGATTCGCACAATTCAGGTGTGTGGAACTTCGCTGTCGTACGAGGCTTCAACAGCCGGAAAAATCGACGGTAGCAGAACATTGCCAAAACGGGGACATTGTATGAAATTTGACGAGACTGTAATAGTTGCCAACACTTCTGGTTTTTAGAACACTGTTTATAAAGAGGCAATTGAAATTAGAATGGCAGACGATCTGATTAATAGAGACAATAGTTGACCTCTCAGCAGGACATGGAACACTGCACTACCCCGCATTAAAACACAGCGTTCTTCAATGTGGCCAGCCCGAGCGACTGAGGGGTTGTGTATCATCTCGCATATTCGGAGATCGTACGCTAAAAACGAGAGTTAGGCATCGTATTACTTCGTCCTCATTCGTCTCACAAAATGAGCACGACAAGAAAATGAGAAATTCGACCCCATACGGACCCTTATCGACAGTAGTTCTTTCCACACATCACTCCGGAATGGAGCAGGGAAAAAGTGAATTGACAGGGCTACTACAAGTATCCTCCGCCATACACCGTAAGCTTGTTTGTGGAGCGTAGGTGTACATGTACACTTTAAGACGAAAATGTAGCCGGCCGCGGTGGTCTCGCGGTTCTAGGCGCTCAGTCCGGAACCGCGCGACTGCTACGGTAGCAGGTTCGAATCCTGCCTCGGGCATGGATGTGTGTGATGTCCTTAGGTTAGTTAGGTTTAAGTAGTTCTAAGTTCTAGGGGACTGATGACCACAGATGTTAAGTCCCATAGTGCTCAGAGCCATTTGAACCGTTTGAACGAAAATGTAACGCGCCACGAAGAAATTACCCGAACGTGGCGGAAATCGGTATATTACCGCTCCATTCGGATAACTACTTCATGAAGCGTTTTTTAGCGTATTTACTCGCTCGGCATCTACATTGCCTCATAAAAAAGAATTGGGGCACTTAGAAGATGAGGAGGAAACGAGAGGGGCTGTGTGCCATTATTTCAATGATTGCATAATCGAGACAAATTTTCAAAGACAGTGGCAGAATGAGCCCAGTTATCAATATGGCGGCACGTCCCCTCTTTTAGTTTAAGAAGGATGTCATAAAGGCGTTGCATCCTCTCCTGAGACACATTGGCCCACAAAAATTGTAACTGGTACTCCATTTCCTGGATCCTGGCATAGGGACTGATATGACGTCCAAACTGGTCCTACACATTTTCCTATCTGACAGGTCTGCGGATGTTCCTGGCCACGAGAGTACCTCAACATCATAGAGATACGCGACATGGATGATCTAGTCTCCGACCAATGGCGCGAGATGACAGACAGTGTTGCTGGGAGTCTATTACTTGTTCTCTGATGTCAGGCACATGTGTGAAGGAGTTACGATGTAGTTGCTGTTGAATACGGCCTTCCTATCTTATGGTTGTCAGATATGGTCCACCTTAATCTTGACGACATATATGCCGGCCCTCAAATTCCCATGCAGTCTAACATCGAGCCGCTTTTACGTGCAAATGCCCCAAAAATCTGGATATTGCACGATTCGGGTATCTGTCTGAAAGGAGATCCACAATGTGGCCCCCTTCCAACATTGACAGTTACTGATAACTCCCCCACATAAGTACGTGGCATCTCTGTGTCAGTCAGCGCGTAACACTGCTCACCACCCTTATATATCTTACAAATCTGGTAACATCAATAAACAGGAAAAACGCTATTGCACTTTGATGGCTGTTCTATTACAGACAATTGCAACTATAAATCGGTTACGTACCCTCCAATGACGTCTATGAGTACGAAGCTACTTTGACATCCGACCGCACTTTCTGAGTGCTTCCCTTTTTAGGTCAGAAGGCATATTTTGTATGTGGTTTCTTAGTTGCCTCGCTCTGCTTCTGCTTATACCTACAGATGGTACAATCTCTCTATGATTTAATGCATCTGCTACTCTTTTCAACGTATTCGCAAACGTTCGCGGTTCTTCATTCTCCAAGATATTTTGAAGGAACTGGTCTCTACTGTCGCCTTCCACACCACGTAAATTGAGTCATGTTCTTAGTTGATGTTATTCAGACAGTATGTTTTATTCTTTCTGGTCTTCGGTCCTAATGTAGCTTCTGCACAGCCGAGGCAGTAGTTCTGAAGGGTAGATTCGAATCTTACATAAATTTGTGTTTGCTTCTTCCACGTCTTTTTCGCCCTGCTTAGCAAAGTTTCATTTCTCAGTGGATGAGTGACAGTGAGTCAATAGCGTATAGGACGTTACAAAAATTAATGCACATGTTCCTTTCCGGATTCTTACCCTGACAGGCTACATAATTTTCAGCACTCGTTCGTCACACTACATTCCGAAACTTCGAGCCTCATTTCCGGTTTGCTCACAATATTGTCAAAGCTAACTGTGGGTTCTTGTTAGAGCCTTCAGTCCAAAGTTTTGTTTGATGCAGCTCACCAAGCAAGACTACACTGTGCAAGCCTCTTCACCTTGAAAGTTGTAACTTTAGAAAGTGAATAGCCTCCTTGTGTTTGCTGCTGGATGCTAAAATCAACATACTTCGATCATATTCCAGCTGTTTGCCACCTTTAAGGGAACGCTATTGCTGCTGAGTCCCGCTGAAAACTGATGGCGATGATGCAAATCGTCGTCCTATACAGGTCTCCGTACCGTACACGGCGCATGCATCGCCCACCATAGTTGCTGCCCTCTAAGACTGGGCTAGTGCTGCCGCTCTCAGTGTAACACCGGCGACAACGTTGTATCAGTCCTTTATATGCTGGTCTTCCCACACAGACTCGGATACATCGAGAGGCGGAGTATTTACCGTGAGTTCTGCGGTTACGCCAAAGGGCTTCCAGTAAACTCTAGCTGAGGGAATTTCACCGACTGAATTCTAATTGGTTTCAAGCGGCTCTAAGTTCTCTCCGCCAAGCGAAATTCACTTCCGGCCTGAGCTGATGTTTATAACTGCTCTTCTTGATATCTTCACCGTGCATCTGTTCTATTGTTCTTATAAGTGCTCATCAAATAACAGCCTGTTGTCAGCACACTATTAATTTACTTAAGATTCCAAGAATGGGCCTAGGGGTACTTCCCATAACTTTCTTTTTAGTTAACTGTGCAACATCTTTTGTTAGCTTTTGTGTTGTTTTATATTTCTGGAGGTGCATACCAATATAAAATGTGCTACTGACATGTATCTTTTTTTTCCTTTAACCTGTGACGAGCGAGACTTGTTACTGAATAATACCTGTAAAGAACCAACGGTACTTTGATTTTATCCATAATGGATGTGATATGGTTTTTAAAATGTATCTCAGTCACATTTCACAGTGCAAAAACACTAGACGTTCTTCACAGAAGCAAGCGACAGTCAGAATTCCTCTATATTATAAAAGCGATACCGTAAGAATGAACACATAAATAAAAGTATTAAAAATTCGTGATCTCTTCCACTTTAACCGCATGTTTCTAAAATGTGCTTCAACATCATTCGTCCTGTTTATAGCATAAAACAAAATAAATCGGCATGCGCAGTTCGTGAACGTAAGATGTCGAATCCTAGGTGATGGCCGGCCGAAGTGGCCGTGCGGTTAAAGGCGCTGCAGTCTGGAACCGCAAGACCGCTACGGTCGCAGGTTCGAATCCTGCCTCGGGCATGGATGTTTGTGATGTCCTTAGGTTAGTTAGGTTTAACTAGTTCTAAGTTCTAGGGGACTAATGACCTCAGTAGTTGAGTCCCATAGTGCTCAGAGCCATTTGAAACATTTTTCCTAGGTGATGGGTGGTCTGCAACTATCTCTGGTGACGCAACGGCCTAAGTACTGCTCAAGGAGCAAACGCGATAGGGCTAGAAGTTTGCTTTGCGATTTCTAATGGGAAAATTTTTGGCAGTCATAAACGGACATACATTGTACATTTCATAGCTGTGGAAGAAGTGAGAGCGGTGGATTAAAATTATAAGCACCTTTAACAGTGTGAATGTAACATAGCTCAGTGGCGATTACTTAAAAATTTGCTTCAGCTTTAAGCTTTTGTGAAATCTTCAATCTTCGAACTTGATATTATGTCAAAAATTCAACTTTTTTGACACGTGGCACAGTAAAACAAACATTCGAGCCAAAAAAATTAAAGAAAACACACGGCCCTACACACAAATCCACATTTACTAGGTAATTTTAAGTAACTAATGTCGGGTACAAGACGGTTGTTCCTTATTTTATAGTAATTATTTGTGTGAGTGTTTCCCAAAATGTGACATGTTTTTGAATTGTTTTCTTTCACATCTTCACCACAAGCGCATGTCTTTGTGAAGCGAGAACAGTCGACTGTCATTTCCAGAAGCAGTTTGAACACTTCCGCATGATTTTTGCTTCTCACAAACAAAAATTCAAAGTCATCAAATACAACTGAAACGATTTGTATACTTTAATACAAACTGCAATATAAGGGCGATCAAAAATTTTCGTTCGAAAGCCATGCAGTCCAGAATCGGTACGTCAACTAGTCAAAACCACCGTGAGCATTGAGGCAGTCATCTCACAGATGCACGACGTTGAAGATACTTGTTTGGTAAAACACGGTGTCCTGCTGCTTGAAGAAGTCCGTAACTGCCTGATGCACATCCTCAAAAATGGTTCAAATGGCTCTGAGCACTATGGGACTTAACTTCTGAGGTCATCAGTCCTCTAGAACTTAAAACTACTTAAACCTAATCAACCTAAGGACATCACACACATCCACGCCCGAGGCAGGATTCTAACCTGCGACTGTAGTGGTCGCGTGGTTCTAGACTGTAGCGGCTAGAACCGCTCGGCCACCCCGGCCGGTGATGCACATTCTCGTCCAGCATTAATCGTCGACTCTTCAAGGCCTATTTTGAGGCACTGACGGAGTGATAATCGCATGGAGAATGGTCTGCTCGAGGGTGTCTCCCACTTGAATTAGCCTAACTTCTGCGTTAGGGAATTTGCTATACCGGAACATGCGTTATCGTAAAGGAGCAGCACTCCTCCTCGCAGTTGGTTCACGTCAGCCACGCTGCCCCTTACACAATGTTCAGTCGCCGATTGATGTCTGCAGGCGTTTATCCTTCGACAGTCAAGAAAAGAACAACACGTTAGTCATGTTTGGAAGCATTTTGTAATAACATCACTACAGTTCCCGTTCCTGGATTTATTTCACGCACGTCAGAAAGACACGTATACCACACTAATTCGTCGGCTACATGTCGGTGATTATATACCAGTGTCGGAGTCACGATGCGTTGCATATACACTGCAGCAACGCCCTCGAACGGAAACTGTTTCGATCGCCCTTATAATATCACACCCAAAAATATTTTGGACTTGACTACTTAACATTCCGTCAACAACGTAAATGTTGTCGCCATTAGAATGTTTTAATTATGTAAAATCTTTGCTGCTATAGAATACATCGTCGTGTTAGACATCGGGAAAGAGGCCCAAGGAGCTGTGAGCAATGCTACTCCCGAATTCTTTGCGTCATTAAGTCCGTATGTAAGATACAAACCATCCAATTGGAGAAATTGGGATTAAACACTTTCGCTATGTTGTACTGTTCTGAAGTCTCTATCGAAATCCGTATATTGATCCTCAAGCTTGTAATGGTACTTGAATTACGTAACCATTACGGCACCTCACCTCAACCTCTCGATACCAGCAATATTCTACTGTGTTTCTGTAAAGTAATTAACATATTTCTGAGACAACATTCAGATTTGATTTCATTAATACAGAGGTACTTTGATACATCGATATGTTTATATTGCAATGATATTATTCTTATGTGAATTCTTTCTTTTGTCACTATGATTTTTGACGTACTTGTAACTCTGATTTTTGGGCGCGTAAGCGGTTATTAGAGAAAGTCAGGTCTTGGTCGTCATGTCGAAAAGACGCAAATTGTAGTCAGTTTATAAAATGTGAACTTTAACAGTGAGGAAGATATTTTCAAGTATGTTTTATATTGTGAAGTGATATTGCAACAAAAATAATAAAAAAGAAGTGTAACTTAAATTTGGAGTGCTGATTACTTTTTTACTTCACCATTGTGCTAACTTGCAAAAGTTTAATCTTCAAGAATGGTTTATGAAACACATCTATGAATCTTTTGAATATCGCAGAATAACACCTAGGCCTCTTTGCATCCGAGCTTGGAATCATCACTACCTAGATTTTCGACGATTGAGCCATGAGTTCACAACGAGACCAGCGTGGAAAACATGAAAAGATGAGTGCCCAGTTTATCCATTATTTCATGAAATGACTTTATTAACTGTGCTCTAATGACACCTGCCACATAATACAACTTTGTTGTTGCCCAAAAAAGCAATATTTAGCAGCGTGAGCAACACTACAATCATAACTAATTTTTGACCTTTGTTGTGGTAAGGTTGTTAGAGGCTATAATTCAAAACGTTTAAAAAATTGTGAGAATAGTACTTCTGAAGGCTTTCCGACGCTTTATTTAGTGCAAAATGACACTTTAAAAGAATTTGGAAGTCGAAATTCTTTACAATTATTTCAGTAGACGTTGTTGGGGATAATAATGAAATATGCCCATCCGTTTAAGAGAAAACAGCGGACATTCATGCATTCGGGACAGGCAATTCCTTACACACGTGTGTTAGGCACACAAATGTTATATTAAGTTCTGTCATATTACGAGTTTCGGCCGTAATTATGTTTTGATTTAAGAAGGGCAACCTCATGCGGTATTTCGTGAAGTGTAAAGGCATTTAATTAGAAATAAACATTCTCAAAGTACAACGTAACGAGTTCCGAATTAGTTTTGAAAGAGCTGACACATAACCTCATTCGATGTTAGTCGTTGTTTACAAACACAGTCCCTTATTGTAGCTGCAATGTGAGTATTAGATGTAGTAACTAAACCGAGAAAAAATTCACACGAGCAACCCTTATTCATGGCCGGAGTAACGAATTAGTTAAGAAGCATGCAATAGAAAATCTGGATGTAAAGATAGCACGTTATATACGACAGTGCCGGCCGTTCGTCGGCGCCATAACGGCTGTCAAGTGGTCTTTGTCTTTTACGACTGCACCATCTCGCATTTTATCGGCGCGACTGATTGTAACGACCTGTCATTGGCGCCGTAATCACGGAGGAGCACGCTGTGTCGGGATTTAACATATGAGGCAGGCTCGCCTGTGTGCGTGGCTGTGGGTGTGCTCTTCCATTAGCTGGGCGTGGCCGGGGTTCGGCAGCTGGCGCGGCTACGACGCCGTAAAAGTTTACGCGCGCCCCGTCATGCAGCCAATTTATGGGCACGCCACTTGCTCGGCGCCTACCAGAGGCGAGACGCAACCCTGCGATACGCTCGGCCTGAGACCTTTGTGGGCCCGGCTGCGCAAGTAGCTGGCGACTGTGGAGAGTAGGGATGGGAAAAACCGACCGGTTGAAACCGATACCAGTATTTAAGTTCTGAATAACCGGCATTTTTCGGTATTTGTTTGAACTCGGTTTTTAACCCCCGGCGCAAACAGAAGGGTGTAATAAGTTTAACGTGTGTATCTGCGAGGGCATCCTAGCTCCGAAGCAAAAAGGTCCAATTTCAACGCAGTTCGTTTTTTCCATTTGAAAGATAGTTTAATCGGGATGGTTCTTTGTTACGTCCCATAAAAGACTGTCCAGTCGTTTAAATTCCGTCAGCTAAATAAAGTAAAAATGTTTTCCACCAGTGCGCTGTCTTGATATATGCTACATAATACATAAGAGTGACATCAAGTTACGTAGTACCAGATTGTAGAGCACAAAAAGGTCTTAATAAAAGTCTGGGAGAACATACGTTTACCTTTTACGGTTCAACAAATGTGACGATTTTTGTCTTTTGAAGTCGTCCGTTTCAGCACCTACAAAGCAGAAAAAGGGTCATTCTGAATCAGTTGTAAAAGATAAACACATGATCTCGCAGACTTACTTCTATATCTTTCTGAGGTATACGATTCAGTACTGAATCAAATGAGTTTTGCCTTAATTGTTCCGGCAGCTTGTTACAATCGAGCGCAATAGCAGCCAACTTTCTTCCGACTTCATTTAGAATTACCGTCACTGCTTTTTGCTTACGTTATAAAAATTAGTTAAATATGTACTAAAACACTATCAATGAATATATGAATGAATTAAGAAAAGAAAAGCGTAAATCACTCGCTTCCCCCCCCCCCCCCTTTATGCAGAATGGTACCTTCAGCTTTCACAATTAATCTGTGGGATAGTATGCAGAACCCCCATGGTATAGTGACAGCGATTATCAGCATCAGAAGGCCGGAATGTGTGTGTCCAGATAATTGGCAATAATGTTTTGAGACCAGTCTTCCTTCCATTTCGCCTAACAGGCCGGGACTATTGGCATTTCTTGTGGAATACTCCGCCTGCTCTTCCAGAAGCAGCGCCATTGATGATTCAAAGGGTTATGTGGCTGCTACATGATGTTGCTCCAGCCCACTTTGCCGTTAACGTCTCGATGCGTCTCAGTCGTGTATTACCTGGTCGATTGGTCAGACGAGGGGGTTCAGTTGCATGGCCTGCTCATTCACCGGATCTCAACCCGTGAGATTTCTGGTTTTGGAGCCATCTCAAAAGTACGTGTATGCATAGTCCATCCCAGATGTGGGGAGACTGAAGTAGGATTTTCGTCCTGCCTTTGACAGTGTTTGCATGCAGCCGGGCTGCTGTGAACGTGTCTACATCTACATCTACATTTATACTCCGCAAGCCACCCAACGGTGTGTGGGGGAGGGCACTTTACGTGCCACTGTCATTCCCTCCCATTCCTGTTCCATTCGCGTATGGTTCGCGGGAAGAACGACTGCCGGAAAGCCTCCGTGCCCGCTCGAATCTCTCTAATTTTACATTCGTGATCTCCTCGGGAGGTATAAGTACGGGGAAGCAATATATTCGATACCTCATCCAGAAACGCACCCTCTCGAAACCTGG
Source organism: Schistocerca serialis cubense (assembly GCF_023864345.2). Taxonomy (NCBI): domain Eukaryota; kingdom Metazoa; phylum Arthropoda; class Insecta; order Orthoptera; family Acrididae; genus Schistocerca; species Schistocerca serialis. The sequence goes on along the minus strand of NC_064645.1, from coordinate 318,632,668 downwards.
CGAGCAAGCTACACCGCGATGCAGAGCGCTTCTCTTGCAGAGTCTGCCACTTGAGTTTGCTAAACATTTCCGTAACGCTATCACGGTTACCAAATAACCCTGTGACGAAACGCGCCGCTCTTCTTTGGATCTTCTCTATCTCCTCCGTCAACCCGATCTGGTACGGATCCCACACTGATGAGCAATACTCAAGTATAGGTCGAAGGAGTGTTTTGTAAACCACCTGTTGATGGACTACATATTCTTAGGACTCTCGCAATGAATCTCAACCTGGTACCCGCCTTACCAACAATTAATTTTATATGATCATTCCACTTCAAATCGCTCCGCACGCATACTACCAGATATTTTACAGAAGTAACTGCTACCAGTGTTTGTTCCGCTATCATATAATCATACAATAAATGATCCTTCTTTCTACATATTCGCAATACATTACATTTGTCTATGTTAAGGGTCAGTTGACACTCCCTGCATCAAGTGCCTATCAGCTGCAGATCTTCCTACATTTCGCTGCAATTTTCTAATGCTGCAACTTCTCTGTATACTACAGCATCATCCGCGAAAAGCCGCATGGAACTTCCGACACTATTTACTAGGTCATTTATATATTTTGTGAAAAGCTATGGTTACTTTAACGTCTGTAGACGTCTCTCCATTGATAACAACATGCTGTGTTCTGTTTGCTAAAAACTCTTCAATCCAGCCACACAGCTGGTCTGATATTCCGTAGGCTCTTACTTTGTTTATCAGGCGACAGTGCGGAACTGTATCGAACGCCTTCCGGAAGTCAAGGAAAATTGCATCTACCTGAGAGCCTGTATCTAATATTTTCTGGGTCTCATGAACAAATAAAGCGAGTTGGGTCTCACACGATCGCTGTTTCCGGAATCCACGTTGATTCCTACAGAGTAGAAATGACATGATACGCGAGCAAAAAACATATTCTAAAATTCTACAACAGATCGACATCAGAGATATAGTTCTATAGTTTTGCGCATCTGCTCGACGACCCTTCTTGAAGACTGGGACTACCTGTGCTCTTTTCCAATCATTTGGAACCTTCCGTTCCTCTGGAGACTTGCGGTACACGGCTGTTAGAAGGGGGGCAAGTTCTTTCGCGTACTCTGTGTAGAATCGAATTGGTATCCCGTCAGGTCCAGTGGACTTTCCTCTGTTGAGTGATTTCAGTTGCTTTTCTATTCCTTGGACACTTATTTCGATGTCAGCCATTTTTTCGGTTGTGCGAGGATTTAGAGAAGGAACTGAAGTGCGGTCTTCCTCTGTGAAACAGCTTTGGAAAAAGGTGTTTAGTATTTCAGCTTTACGCGTGTCATCCTCTGTTTCAATGCCATCATCATCCCAGAGTGTGTCGAATGCTGTTTGGAGCCACTTACCGATTTAACGTAAGACCAGAACATCCTAGGATTTTCTGTCAAATCGGTACATAGAATTTTACTTTCGAATTCACTGAACGGTTACTCATAGCCCTCCTTACGCTAACTTTGGCATCGTTTAGCTTCTGTTTGAGAAGTTTTGGCTGCGTTTAAACTTGCAGTGAAGATCTCTTTGGTTTCGCAGTAGTTTCCTAACTTTGTTGTTGAACCACGGTGGGTTTTTCCCGTCCCTCACAGTTTAACTCGGCTCGTACCTGCCATGGTGCACACGCGCGTGCGTTGAGGCACATGGAAATCATTTTCAACACACACTGTAACTGTGGCTGCATAGTACTGCCGTATTTGATCGCAGCCTCTGTAGCAATGTATGATTGAGAAAATTACTCTAGCTGTCCAAGAAGAAGCTCTGACAGTTACTTGAACTCTGTCAATAGAATGTCATCTTTAGTGGTTGTTGTCATTCTTGATTCTAACAATTTACAAGCGTGCAAAGCACGTTACTTGGATATGATGGAAAACTGCAGGAGAATTTGTCTGTTTTTAATGTCTACAGATTTCACGGGCAAAGTGTATTACTGAGCCGTAGTTATCGACCCTTTTGGACTTTCGTGGTGAGCACCTTAGTGTATAGATTATATGAACAGTTAGTCAGGACTATCCACAATGCCAAAGGATTCCTTGTACTATGTGTTTAAGTCTGATTTAACGCCCTATTTTATTTAAAGAGTTTATCAGTTCCAATTTGGCTAACTGGCGTTGCTAAAATTGTTTAAAGAGTTTGAGCCCATTTGGCAATCTGCCAAATTTTAAGTGAAAACATTGAAATGACTTGCAAACATCATATCGGACCAAAAAAAGTGAGACTTGCAACTTGTTTGTCTCGGAGGAGAACATCCAACGATACCACACTCGACCCGCCACCCCACCCTGTGCGTGGGCGGCTGTGGGAACTTTGAAATCTTCCAGAGGTCCCCCGTTTTTTAATGCATTTTACGATTCCTTAGCAAAATCTATATACGTTTTGTCTGAAGCATGTTCTTCGTTTCGCCACAAATGGTTCTGTAATCAGAGGAATAGAAATGGGTACACAATCATTTTTTACATGCTACTCAATAGCACTTGAATGTCCAATGGCGTATGGGACCCCACCTCCATGCTGCGAGGGTAGGAAAGGCCAGACATCATAATTCTTAATTGGAAACACCATTCTCTACGTTGTATTCCTCCGACATATAGAATACGGGACTACTCGACGCACCACCGTGGCCATGTAGCGAAGTTGGCGAACTACGACGTAGCTAACAGGCAGTACTATGCGACCAGAGCTCACGTACCGTGCAGACGTAGAACGGATAGCAGCTCTAAACATTACAATACTTGTGCCGTGTATATTGCCTGCACACCTGTCTGCCGTTTGGAGAACAGTCGTGCAAGTGGAAGATGAATGTAGCAAGCATAAACCACTCCGTCTATAGGCCACAAGTAGCCCATCGGGACCATCCGACCGCCGTGTCATCATCAGGGGAGGATGTGGATAGGAGGGGCGTGGGGTCAGCACACCGCTCTCCCAGGCGTCATGATGGTATTCTTGACTGAACTCGCTACTATTCGGTCGAGTAGTCCTCAAATGGCATCACGAGGCTGAGTGCACCCCGAAAAATGGCAACAGTGCACGGCGGCCCGGATGGTCGCCCATCCAAGTGCCGACCAGGCCCGACAGCGCTTAACTTCGGTGATCTCATGGGAACCGGTGTATCCACTTTGGCAAGGCTGTTGCCTATGCAACATCTTTGCGAATGTAAAATCAGTCTTTGGTGAAACAATAGTTTTACGTTATTTCAGTTTCACATAACTAAAATCTCAAAATTTTACTGAGCCCACTGAAGATTTCAAAGTCCCCCAGCCACCCACGCCCGTGGTACGTTAGAGGTGGCCGGTTGAATGTGGTACAATTGGATGTCCCACTCTGAGACAAATAAATCAGAATTATAAATTTTTCGATCCAATATTTCAATTTCTTCAGACACATATACTCTGCTTAATATATAGGGTGTGTTGTGTGAGAACAGTATCAGCCTGCCAGATGAAACTGCTTTAAAGGGCAGCCTGTATGTTAGGGGCAAGAAGGCAGTATTCTGGGCTCCAGAATGTTGGCTGGCCAGCATGACAGACGTGTGTTGGAGCAGTATCAGCCTGCTTTATAGATATGCTTTGCATTTCATCTTGTATATTGAGGGCCAATAAATGATCTTCAGGTGTCTGACGTGTAGCCCATTCTGCATGACAGATGTGATGTGGCAGTGGTATTGGCCTGCTTTACTGAATTGTATTCTGTGGCATAATGTGCTGGAGAGTATGGCTGGGGACAGGTTGAAATGAATAAAGGAAGAGGTTGACAGAGTGAGCGGGAGCAGGAAATGGGTGGAGAGGGTGGAGGATGGGGAGCAGCATGAGGCAAGTGGAAGTTGTAGAGGGGTAATAGGCAGGCGGAATAGGAAGAGGGGGGGCGGTGGTAACAGAAAGATAAAGTGGTAGGAGGATGATGTTAGCAAAAGCAGGTGGGTGAAATGGACAAAGAGAGAGGGAGGAGTAAATGAAGAGAATAGAGTGCGAGGAGAAGACAGACAGATAGAGGTGGGAGAATCAGGTGGACAGCCAGGGGAAGGAAGAGGTGGACCTAATGAGGGGGAAGGGAAGATGTGTTCAACAGATGTGTCGAACACATACGCTGGCAAAGCCACAGGGGAAACATTAGTTTATCAGTATTATTTGCACTCGTTTTCTGTTATTTATTTTTTACTTAGCTTGAAAATAAGTTCACTTTTACTATCTTGTGTTTTAGTTTAAGCCTTGTGGGGATTGTTTTTCAAGTTTGAAATGTACATTCGTTTATGGGGCAAATGAGATTTGTTTGCTTTCTACATAGAGTGTTCAAATATTTCTCTGGTTTAGCTAAAGGGTATATATTTAATTGTTTTATATCTGTTCATTGAGTGTCCTGACCTCCTGTGTTGATAGCTCTTCATTGATGAGTGATGCCTGACGCTTTTGGAACATATGTTGGCTGAAATCATTTCTATGTGTTCTAGTAATGCCTGAATTCATGTTGTACTTTACAGAAATTGTTTTTCCTCTATGCAAGGTAATTCTGTCAAACTTCAAATGGCTCTGAGCACTATGCGACTGAACTTCTGAGGTCATCAGTCGCCCAGAACTTAGAAATAATTAAACCTAACTAACCTAAGGATCACACACATCCATGCCTGAGGCAGGATTCGAACCTGCGACCGTAGCGGTTGCTAGGCTCCAGACCGTAGCGCCTAGAACCGCACGGCCACTCCGGCTGGCTGTGAAACTTCAACTGAACGTTTCTAAGACTGAATATATATTGCTTATTTTCTAAATAAATTTGAGATTGTTAAATTTCATAATTGCGCAAATAAATTTATCTTTTCTGGTTGAAGTGTTACCCTGCCCAGCTCCTCTTGCTAAACTAATCTGATATCGGCATGGAAACTTTTCACAAAAGTAGCCTAAAAAGTATTAAAATGCTACAGGCTTTATGTAAGTTTCGATTTGGGGCATTATAATCACTCTGGTCGTAATTTACGCTCACAAATATACATGATATTCGATAATACCCGAATATTCAACAAGTCTTGTAGCGATGAAAACTTGCCTATTTCCTCTATGTCCGCGTGATTGCCTCAACCGCCACCTTCCGTGCAGAGGAATACACTGTGAGAATCACTTCTGAACTGTCATCAGAGGTTTCGAATCAATCTCCCACGCGTAATCAATGTTACTCACTTGATTCTTTGTCTGACGTACTTCATAGCGGCCAAAGCCTTTACTCCAGACAGAAGGGTCCAAATGGTGCTTTGTCATAGTGGCATAATGTTTTGAGTTTCCACAAGACATTTTCAAACATCATCCATGGGATTTTCGTAATTTATATTTGGAATTCCACTCACTAGTGTAAGGCGACACGCCGTATTATTTGTTGATTTACCCTTAATTATTACCAACGGCCTTGCTGCAGTGATAACACCGGTTCCCTTCAGATCACCGATCTAAGAGCTGTAGGGCTTGGCTTGCACTTGGATGGGTGACAGTCTGGGTCTGCTTTACGTGTGTAGTAAAGTAACTAAAATCTGTGTGGCCGGCCGCGGTGGCCGTGCGGTTCTGGCGCTGCAGTCCGGAACCGCGGGACTGCTACGGTCGCAGGTTCGAATCCTGCCTCGGGCACGGGTGTGTGTGATGTCCTTAGGTTAGTTATGTTTAAGTAGTTCTAAGTTCTAGGGGACTTATGACCTAAGATGATGAGTCCCATAGTGCTCAGAGCCATTTGAACCATTTGAAAATCTTTGTGTAAGCAGACAGTTTATATTCAGATTCATTGGAAGTAAACATTTCCTACTGGTAGAAGATGACACTATAAAACAGTAAAGAACACAGATGATTATATTTGTTTCTTCTTCCCTCACAATCCAGGACGGTAAAAACAAATATATTTCATTCGGTCATGGCTACTTCCTTGTGGCATAGTAAAATGACCCTTTTCTAGATCGGTGTTCGTATGTTCACATATATCATGCGATGCAAGATTTTAGGACAGACATGAGTTACAAAAATTGGCGTTGGTACTAACAGAAAAAGATGCAGACACAGGCGAAATTAAGAGCTCTTAACTCTGGTGATCTGTAGAAACCACTGTAGCAAGGCCGTTGGCAATAATCAAGCATATATCAACAAATAACACGGTATGGCGCCTTTACAGTAGCGTGCGGAATTCCAAATATAAATTACGAAAATGCCATGCATGATTTTGTGAAAATCTCTTGTGGAATTATAGAAAGGCGCCAATTAGACCCTCCTTTCTGAGGAAGAGGCTTTGACGCTATGAAGCAAGTTACAAAAAGCACTAAGTCTCAGTAACGTTTATTACCCGTTTAAGATTGATTCGAAGGCTCTGGTGACAGTTCAGAAGTGATTATAATAGTGTATTCCTCTGTACGGGAAATGGTGGTCCAGACAATCACACGAACGTGTTGGAAAGAGACAGGTTTCATCGCTCCAAGACACATTGAATATTCGGGTATTATCGAACGTCATTTACATTTGTAAGCGTAATTTACGACCAGAGCTTTGTCCTATACCAAAATGGCAAGTTACGATCTTCGGCCATTCAGTAAGCAAATATTTCGTAGAATAAGAAAGATAACCAGTACATCCAAGAAATAATGAAATATGTGGTCGTATCTATTTAAAATTATTATTCGTCAGTACGCCATTTTACAAATGGCTAGCATACTCTTGATGTTATGCCCATAACGCTTTAGACTTGCCTCTTTTTTACGGAACTGGAAAGTGCAGTCCTCTGTATCGAGTGGAAAAATGCATTACCGAAATGCAAGCCAGATTACACTAAAAGCAAATGAAATTGTTAGCCTCACTTGGATGCGCACGAACATTGCATTCTCCGGCAGAACGCCCAGGAAAAGGAAACAAAAAGTCGAAATTCGCGGCTGTGAGAGGGAAACGCAAGTACTGCACGCTTGTACTCTCAGACCTCCCATATTCTCCCAGAAGCCAATCGTAGGTTTGTCCGATATGCAGACCAGAATTACACTCTCTAAGGGAGGTCGCAAAATTCCTCCAATTCTCTAGTTTCGCATCCAATTTTAATTCAGCTCCCAACTCTGATGTCTGCTGCTAAGCAATCTACGCGCTGGGTATTCGCTTCTACTACTCTGTAAAATATTTCCTGTTCTCTGCCACGCTCTCGACTAAACCATCGCGGAAACATCCGCAGGAAATTTCACCGACATAACACAGATTTCTCTGCGTACGTGGTTCAGGGTTTCCAGTGTCCGTACCAGGGTACAATTGTGCTATTGAGTTCCCTTCCAAAAACCCACAATGTTTGCATAGGCGCAGTGGTTGCACTTAAGCAGCTAATTGTTGACGTGCAGTCATATACTTGCATCTTCGGACTTTAGCTGACATGCAGCTATGCAACTGCATCGACAATTTATTTTCAAAGAGAGTTCACTTGTTGTTGTAGACGTTGTTGTTTGTCGGTCCAGACTGATATGATGCAAGTCTCCAGGCTAGCCTAGCTTCTGTCTTTTTGAATCTCCACTACTATTGTGCCATTTGAACCTGCTTTACGTACTGAAACTTTGGTCCTCTTCTACTATTTTGAACATCCAAGTATCTCCCCATCGCCGGCCGGAGTGGCCGAAAGGTTCTAGGCGCTGCAGTCTGGAACCGCGCGACCGCTACGGTCGCAGGTTCGAATCCTGCCGCGGGCATGGATGTGTGTGATGTCCTTAGGTTAGTTAGGTTTAAGTAGTTCTAAGTTCGAGGGGACTGATGACCTCAGCAGTTAAGTCCCATTGTGCTCAGAGACATTTGAACAATTTATCTCCCCATCACCACTATTACAATTTCTTGATATATGAACACGTGTTCTATCAAACCATCCGTTCTTTTGGTCAACTTGTATCATGAACCCTTATTCAACCAGATTCAATGCCAATTAATTAACTATTTTATTTATCTGAGTCATCTTCAGCATTGACCTTTAGCAACCCATTTCAAAAAGTTACATGCTCTTTTTTGTTGTACTGTCACAATGTACATAGCTGCGTCTTGTAGGAATAAACTTCATCAACCCAGTGTTTCGTGAAGTATCTTAATCTGGGGCTCCGACTAACAGCAAACACAACCTTTTTGTAGACGATGTAGTTCAAAAATGGTTCAAATGTCTCTGAGCACTATGGGACTTAACATCTGAGGTCATCAGTCCCCTAGAACTTAGAACTACTTAAACCTAACTAACCTAAGGACATCACACACATCCATGCTCGAGGCAGGATTCGAACCTGCGACCGTAGCGGTCGCGCGGTTCCAGACTGAAGCGCCTTTAACCGCGTGGCCACACTGGCCGGCAGACGATGTAGTCATATATAATGTAGTACTGTTTTAAGAAATCTGCACAAATATTCCGTCAGATTTATTGTGCAGGACCAACAGCTACAACTAAATAACCATTCCACAAATCATTGTACAGTGGATGGCGAGGGACAGATCGTACCAACATAAAGAGTTTTCTTTCGTACTTCTTTCGTGAGTTGAGTGAGAGAAAAATGACTACATAACGCACCCTGGCGACCGTTCTACATGTCAGGCACCATTAACAGCAGTAATTATTTACATTCCCGCCGATGGTGCGGAAGTGTACGAAGTTACGTTCCCCCATGTCTTCAGGGTACTCATTGCTTTTGTCATGCCGTGTAGATTGAGCAGTAGGGACGAGAGACTACGTCCGTGTCTTATATCTTTTCTAATCAGCAGTCTTCGTTCTGTTTCCATACAGCTCAAATTCACTGACCAGTCACACTAATGTGACCACCTGTCAAAAGAATGACTAACCACCTTTTGCAGTGCGGAGCGTTCCGAGACGTACAGGACGAACGTCAGTGAGTTTCTACGAGGCACCGACAGGATGTGGAGCCATGCCGACTCCAGTGCTGTGGACATCTGCTTTAGATTTCCTGATTTAGGATCCATATCGAAAACAGCCCGATCGAGGTGGTCCCACAGATTCCAGATTGGGTTTAAATATGGGGAGAATGGCGTCCACGGGAGTAAAGTAAACTCGTTCTGGTGCTCTTCGAACCGCGCACGTATACTGCAAGCTCCGTGATGCGTTGCACTATCCAGTTGGTAGATGCCATCCTATAAACCAGAAACAAACTGCAGGTAGAGGTGGACTTCGTCCCCTAGGATGGATGCATAGTAGTGCTGATCCACTGCGCCTTCAAGAACGACTAAAACATCCCCCAGACCATAAACACTTCCTCCTCAGTCGTGGACCCCTTCGACGATTGCTGCAGGGTGTTTTCTTTCAGATGTTTCAAGCCGTACACGCCAACGGCTATCTGTCCGATGGAGCATGAAACATGATTCATCTGAAAGGGTCACCTGTTGCCAGTCAGTGGACGTCCAGTTAAGTGAGACCTGGTATAGTCAAGGGAAGGCCGGATGCGGTTACGATTGCGGACGGGCCCTAATTTATTTTAAACCAGTAATTCCAAACTCAACAATAAATAAAAATACCATACGTTATTAATGAAGGAATAAACAACTGTGTAAATAATAGTGTTTTCAGTGAATTACAATTTAACAAATCACCATTAAATACAGATAAAGTAGATAATGTTTTAAAATCAAGCCATTGTGATCTGGGCAGAAGGCCTTACACGCCAGAAATGGCAATAAATTAAGAATTGCATAAAACTCTCTGCAGTTTACAAGTTACAGGTTTTGAAATATTAAAGGCAAGTCGCCACAAACACAGCAGAAGGCATCAGACGCCAGGAATGGCAGTAAATAAGGTTTAAAGGCTTACTGCTAAAATACAAATACCAAATTATAACTTTAAGGCAAATGACCACAATTACGCCTGAAGGCCTTACACGCCGTAATTAACGTACACCGTGCATATCAGAATGACGCTATTGAAAACCGGTACCGAGGCAACTGTGGTACACCACGGTTCATAGACTGCAGAGGTGGACGACGCCTGCTGGCGAATAGATGTGCAACTGTTCCGTCCACTGAACGTCTCTGCACAAGGGCCTCCACAGCAGGCGCCTGCATCACACATCTATGCTGACTACTGTTCATCGGCGACGAACACAGGAATTTGCAGGTCAATACCATAATGAGCCACGCTGCGGCTCGCGTTGGTGCTGTTTGTAGGTTTCCGCCTACTATGTCTATTTTCATTCACTGCTTTCATATGGCATATTTTGGGGCAATTCGTCATTAAGAGAGAAAGTATTCAAAAATAACAGCGAAGCGCGTAGCTACAACACTAGAAAGGATGATATTCACTATTCTGTATTAAATCTCACTTTGACACAGAAAGGGATGAATTATGCTGCCACAAAAATCTTTGGTCATTTCCCAAATAGCATTAAAAGTCTGACAGATAGTCAATCAACACTTAAAAGCAAATTAAAAGAATTTCTGAATGACAACTCCTTCTACTCAATAGATGAATTCTTACATATGAAATAGTAACTGTAAAAAATTAATGAATTAACTAATTATTTTGTGGAAAGAAAACTTATGTTAAAGTGACACGTTCCACATAATTACGAAATGACGTATTCATGATCTATGGAACAAGGATTAATGTATGTATGTATGTATGTATGTATGGAGAGAAAAACGTAAGTACAATGAAGGTAACTGCGAAGAAACCATGGGTAACCGAAGAAATACTTCAGTTGATGGAAGAAACAAGTACAAAAATGTTCAGCCAAATTCGGGGATACATAAACAAAATTCACTTAGGGACGAAGTAAATGCGAAGAGCAGCTATGGCGAGGTTGCTGCACGAAAAATGTTAAGAAATCGAAAGAGAAATGAATGTCGGAAAGACTGACTCAACATATAGAAAAGTCAAAACAATCTACAATGAAAACCAAGGGCGGTAACATAAAGAGTGCAATGAGCATTCGACTGTCAAATGCACAGGAGAGAGTGGATAGGTGGGAAGACTACAATGAGGAGTGCTGTATGTGTGGGAGGTCTTATCTGATGTGATATAAGAGGAAATAGGAGCCGATAAGGAAGAGAGACTAGATCGAGTACTTTAAATAGAATTTAGGACAGCCTTGAAAGAATCAATTAAGGCAGAAGGGATAAATAACATTCCTTCGGAATTTCGAAAATCATGGGGGAAAGTGGTAACAGAACGATTACTCACGTTGGTGTGTAGAAAATATGAAACTGGCGGAAAAACATCACCCACATAATTCCGACGATTGTAAGAGCTGACACGTGAGAGAATTATCGCACAATCCGCTTAACATTTACGCATTCAAGTTGCTGACAATAGTAATATACGGAAGAATGGAAATGAAAATTGAGGATGCGTTAGATGACAATCACTTTGGCTTAAGAAAACATAAAGGCACCAGAGAGGCAGTTATGACATTACGATTGACAATGGAAGCGAGACTAAAGAAAAATCAAGAAATGTTCATAGGCTTTGTCGGCGCGGAGAAGCGTTCGCAAATGTAAAATTGTGAGCCATTAGGAAAGACGGGTAATACACAATATGTACAAGAATCAAGAGGGAATAGTACGAGTGAAATACCAGGAACGAAGTACACGAATTAGAAAGAGTGTAAGTCAGGGGTGCAGTCTTTCACCCATGTTATTCATTCTATACGTTGAAGATGCAATGACGGAAATAAAAGAAAAATTCCAGAGTGGACTTAAAATTCAAGGTGAAAGGATATCAGCCGGCCGTTGTGGTCCAGCGGTTCTAGGCGCGCAGTCCGGAACCGCACGACCGCTACGGTCGCAGGTTCGAATCCCGCCTCGTGCATGGATGTGTGTGATGTCGTTAGGTTAGTTAGGTTTAAGTAGTTCTAAGTTCTAGGGGACTGATGACCGCAGTAGTTAAGTCCCATAGTGCTCAGAGCCATTTGAGCCAAAGGATATCAGTATTCAGATACGCTGATGACATTGCTATCCTCAATGAAAGTGAAGATGAAATTCACAATTTATTGAATGGAATAAACAGTCTAATGAGTACAGAATATGGATTGAGAGCAAATTGAAGAAATACGAAAGTAATGAGAAGTAGCAATAATGGAAACAGCGAGGAACTTAGGGCCATTATTGGTGATCACGAAGTAAATGAGGGTAAGGAATTCTGCTACCTAGACAGCAAAATAATCCATGACAGACGGAGCAAGGAGGATATAAAAAGCAGACTGGCACTGGCAAAAAGGCCATTTCTGACGAAGAGAAGTCTCCTGGTATATGTGAGTGCACGCTTTCTCCGCGAATTTCATATATGAAGTCTTCACGGGGTGTCAGCCGAGTAGCGTCGTCGTCTCGTAGCAACGTTTCGATGGAACGCGTCTCCATCATCTTCAGGCGAAGTGTCGGGATATCACTCACTCACTCTCATCTAATGCTTTCCGCTCTTTGGGGAAGTGTGTGGGGCAGTTTGTAGCCATTCGGCTTTTACTCCTCTATGTACTTGTGAGTGTGATTTTATATGTTATTTTTTGGTCTCTGTGTAATGTGATGAATGTTCTTTATGTGTCTGGTACTTGCCTGAGGTTGGCGTGATGATTGGCAGTTTGTGGGAGGGACCGGGATTAGGGATTGGATATTGGGATTTTCTCTTCGACGTAATCGTGGAATATCATCATTGGGCGTTTGTGTTTATCGCGGGATATGTCATACCGACCTAGGGATTGGATGAGGACGGTTCCTGATCTGGAAGAACCCTCTTAGAAGGCCCTTGCCAGATCTTGGAAACGCTCTCTCAGGAGTGGGATTTCAGCTGCGGCGTGCAGATCATCGGTAGGTAATCCAGGAGGTAGATGCAGTGCCCTCCTGAGGGCGCGGTTCTGCAGCCTCTGGAGTTTGTCCAGGTGCTGCTTCGCCGCTTATCCAAAGACAGGGCATGCATATTCCATTACAGGACGGATCAGGGCCTGGTACACGTTCACTCCTACAGAGCAATGAAGGGAGCTGGTTGAGTTAAGGGTTGGGTACAGGATGGACATTACGGCGCAGACTTTCCTGTGGACTTCGTCTGTGTGGGGTTTCCACGTAAGACGAGAGTCCAAAGTTACGCCAAGGTACTTGGCGGTTCTGCGCCAGGGGAGTTGGGTTCCGTTTAGGTGAAGGTGGAGGGGGGAGGAGGGGGGGGGGCTTGCGGAGGTTCGCGCCTTCCGAGCTTCCGGGTAATCAGCATAGCCTGTGTCTTTTCACAGTTGATGGTGATGCGCCAGTGATAGGCCCAAGTTTCTGTGTCGTCTAAAACTCTTTGTAGCATACGGGCGACCAGGTCCTTGTTCGCATTTCTCTTGTAGAAGGCTGTGTCGTCTGCATACTGTGCGGTGTGCACCAAGGGGGCCGTTGATGTGTCTGCAGTGTATAGGCTGTACAAAACGGGCCCTGTGGCACCCCAGCACGTATACGCCTTTTGTTGGAGGTGGCAGGTTTTACTTTGACAGAGAAAGTTCTATCCGTGAGATAGCTTTTGATCTGCTTAACTATGCTCCCGGGGAACCCTTGTGTGTATAACTTGTAGAGTTGCCCTGTATCCCATACTGTGTCAAAGGCTTTGGCTACGTCCAGTAGTACTATCCCGAAGTAGTCTCTGTGGTAGAAGCCCTCTGTGGGTGCTTCAACCACTCTCATGATCTGTTGTGGGGCAGAGTGGTTCTGCCGGAATCCGAGTTGGAAATCCGGCAGAAGTTACTCTCTGGAAATATGTTCCTGTATGGGTATCAGCAGGAGGCGCTCATAGATCTTGCTGAGAGTTAGCAAGAGGCATATCGGCCTACAGTGCTGCGGGAATAGAGTCTTTCCCTCAGAGAAGAACTCTCCGTTCCACCAATGAGCACGGACGGAGCAGACAGACGGACGCCGGGACACGAACCCCGCACACGCGTCCCCACCACCGCCACCACGACGACCACCACCACCACCAGCCGCTCCAGACGCATCGGGTGATTCCGCGGGCGCGTGGTTGGCCGGCGGCGGGAAGCGGAGAGCTTTCCAGCAGAAACATCAGCCTGCGACCGACGATATCCCGACACATCCCCTGAAGATGATGGAGACGCATTCCTTCGAAACGTTGCTACGAGACGACGACGATACTCTGCTCAAAACCCTTGAAAGCTTCATATAAGTCCCATGGTATCTTAAGTTGAGGAAGAAATTTCTAAGAATGTATGTCTGAAACAGAGCATTGTATGGCAGTGAAACATGGGAAAACCGAAACAGAAGAGAATAGAAGCCTTTGAGATGTGGTGCAGCAGAAAAATGTTGAATACTAGATGAACTGGTAAGGAATCTAAAGGTTTTCCGGAGAACCGGCGAGGAAAGAAATATACGGAAAACACTGACAAGAAGAAGGGAGAAGATGATAAGACATGTGTTAAGATATCAGGGAATAGATTCCACTGTACTAGAGGGAGCTGTAGAGGGCAAAAACTGTAGAGAAAGACAGAGATTGGAATACATCCAGCAAATAACTGAGAACGTAGGTCGCAAGTGCTACTCTGAGATAAAAAAAAGTTAAAACGTACACCATCTTACATTGTCGAAAGTTTTTTCTTGGTCGAGAAATCATATGAGCGTCTTGCAAGATCCCCTCGCTTCTAAACAGATATTGTTATTATTTAGCTTAGCCACGAGTCCGTAGAGGGTGGTATATGTGACGTACAATATAACTGGTCAACATTTGCGAGTGTGAGTCGGACCTTCCTTGGTCCGCCTCGGTGGGTCGTGTCGTCGTATTTCGTCCTACCTGTGCGCGGTGCAGCTGTCGTAAATGCCGTCTCGTGCAGATTCTTCATTGGCGCATTGGATGTCTATAAGTGAAAGCTAATTATCTGAAATTGCTGTCGATCAACTTTGGGGCATCTATTTACTCGAACATACAGAATCCCGTAATATCACTTTTACTCCTATTAGATCAACATTTCCGCCCGGAATTTGCGAGTGTGAGTCGGACCTTCCTTGATCCGCCTTTGTGTAGTGATGAAGAGTAGGCTGAAGTTCACGACATTAGTCAGGAAGAATCAATACGCAACGAAGTGGGATACGGAAGTACTAAGGAATGACGAGATACGTTTGAAGTTCTCTAACGCTATAGATACAGCAATAAGGAATAGTGCAGTAGGCAGTACAGTTGAAGAGGAATGGACATCTCCAAAAAGGGCCATCACTGAAGTTGGGAAGGAAAACATAGGTACAAAGAAGGTAGCTGCGAAGAAACCATGGGTAACAGAAGAAATACTTCAGTTGATTGATGAAAGGAGGAAGTACAAACATGTTCCGGCAAAATCAGGAATACAGAAATACAAGTCGCTGAGGAATGAAATAAATAGGAAGTGCAGGGAAGCTAAGACGAAATGGCTGCAGGAAAAATGTGAAGACATCGAAAAAGATATGATTGTCGGAAGGACAGACTCAGCATACAGGAAAGTCAAAACAACCTTTGGTGACATTAAAAGCAACGGTGGTAACATTAAGAGTGCAACGGGAATTCCACTCTTAAATGCAGAGGAGAGAGCAGATAGGTGGAAAGAATACATTGAAAGCCTCATGAGGGTGAAGATTTGTCTGATGTGATAGAAGAAGAAACAGGAGTCGATTTAGAAGAGATAGGGGATCCAGTATTAGAATCGGAATTTAAAAGAGCTTTGGAGGACTTACGGTCAAATAAGGCAGAAGGGATAGATAACATTCCATCAGAATTTCTAAAATCATTGGGGAAAGTGGCAACAAAACGACTATTCACGTTGGTGTGTAGAATATATAAGTCTGGCGATATACCATCTGACTTTCGGAAAAGCATAATCCACACAATTCCGAAGACGGCAAGAGCTGACAACTGCGAGAATTATCGCACAATCAGCTTAACAGCTCATGCATCGAGGTTGCTTACAAGAATAATATACAGAAGAATGGAAAAGAAAATTGAGAATGCGCTAGGTGACGATCAGTTTGGCTTTAGGAAAAGTAAAGGGACGAGAGAGGCAATTCTGAAGTTACGGCTAATAATGGAAGCAAGGCTAAAGAAAAATCAAGACACTTTCATAGGATTTGTCGACCTAAAAAAAGCGTTCGACAATATAAAATGGTGCAAGCTGTTCGAGATTCTGAAAAAAGTAGGGGTAAGCTATAGGGAGAGACGGGTCATATACAATATGCTCAACAACCAAGAGGGAATAATAAGAGTGGACGATCAAGAACGAAGTGCTCGTATTAAGAAGGGAGTAAGAGAAGGCTGTAGCCTTTCGCCCCTACTCTTCGATCTGTACATCGAGGAAGCAATGATGGAAATAAAAGAAAGGTTCAGGAGTGGAATTAAAATACAAGGTGAAAGGATATCAATGATACGATTCGCTGATGACATTGCTATCCTGAGTGAAAGTGAAGAAGAATTAAATGATCTGCTGAACGGAATGAACAGTCTAATGAGTACACAGTATGGTTTGAGAGTAAATCGGAGAAAGACGAAGGTAATGAGAAGTAGTAGAAATGACAACAGCGAGAAACTTAACATCAGGATAGATGGTCACGAAGTCAATGAAGTTAAGGAATTCTGCTACCTAGGCAGTAAAATAACCAATGACGGACGGAGCAAGGAGGACACAAAAAACACTCGCTATGGCAAAAAAGGCATTTCTGGCTAAGAGAAGTCTACTAATATCAAATACCGGCCTTAATTTGAGGAAGAAATTTCTGAGGATGTACGTCTGGAGTACAGCATTGTATGGTAGTGAAACATGGACTGTGGGAAAACCGGAACAGAAGAGAATCGAAGCATTTGAGATGTGGTGCTATAGACGAATGTTGAAAATTAGGTGGACTGATAAGGTAAGGAATGAGGAGGTTCTACGCAGAATCGGAGAGGAAAGGAATATGTGGAAAACACTGATAAGGAGAAGTGACAGGATGATAGTACATCTGCTAAGACACGAGGGAATGACTTCCATGGTACTAGAGGGAGCGGTAGAGGGCAAAAACTGTAGAGGAAGACAGAGATTGGAATACGTCAAGCAAATAATTGAGGACGTAGGTTGCAAGTGCTACTCTGAGATGAAGAGGTTAGCACAGGAAAGGAATTCGTGGCGGGCCGCATCAAACCAGTCAGTAGACTGATGACAAAAAAAACAAAACAAAAAAAGTTCAATAATGAAACGCTCATGTCACAAACTACGCGTAACCGAGAGCATGGCTACCATCGAACAAGACCGGAAGAGCTCTTAACGCCGAGTGCCGACTTCTGCGCGCAGTCCGTATCTCTTACTAGTTTCGTCACAATTCGTGGATTTCCGATCAAGTTCGTACTTACTAAGATATGCATTTGTTAATGAACGGGTGTGAATTTTAACGAGGCAAAATTATCATAAACTGTTTTAAACATCCAGAGGCTCCTCCTAGTATTCGTGTTGTCATAAATGACTAATTATTAGATATAAATAAACAAAATCGGTGGCTTTGGCGCCAACATGGCGGTACTTCTCGTCATATGTATTTCCCAGGCTGACGCTTGTTGCTACTGTCCAGCGCCGAGCCCCACCCCACAACGCGCGACAAAAATGGCTCTGAGCACTATTGGACTTAACATCTATGGTCATCAGTCCCCTAAAACTTAGAACTACTTAAACCTAACTAACGTAAGGACATCACACAACACTCAGTCATCACGAGGCAGAGAAAATCCCTGACCCCGTCGGGAATCGAACCCGGGAACCTGGGCGCGGGAAGCGAGAACGCTACAGCGCGACCACGATCTGCGGACTCTACGCGCGACATATAATCGCTTCGTCACCTAGCCAGCCAGCGTGGGAAATGTTCTCCGAATGGCCGGCTACGGACTACAGCACTTTCTAATTATCGTGAGTCCATCAATGAGAGACAATAATTTATTAATACTGGTAAAAATGTCTTCCTCACGTAAGAGGCACCCTAGAGTCTCTCAGGATATCTTTTTTAATTTCTTTTTCCAAACCCAACGTCATAGCTGTCCTTACGGTGAGTTTAGCTTTCCAAAAGCCAAACTGGCAATCATTTAGCATACCATACTATTTAGCTTTCCTGAAGCGGAACTGACAATCGTCTAACAGACTATACTCTCCCGCAACTGGAGCTTGTGGTCCGCCTCGAATGATCTCGTCGTTGACCGGATTTTAAACCCTAAGCTTCCTTGCTTCCATTAGTAACAGCAGGTATCGCAAATGGAGTGGGTGGGTGCACGCCCAGAAGGGGTAGTGAGCGTTCCGCTCCGCGGCGAAGGACAACGCCTCCAGTGAAGAGAGAGCGAGTGGGGTTACGAAGGCCGCTGCCACAAGCCGGCAAACACTTTGCAGCGTGGGCGGAGGGGAATGGGGCGGGGGTGGAGGGGAGTGGTTGTAGACAGCGCCAGCCGATCTCGATGAACATAAATCGATAGCGGGCGCAGCGGGTGGGGGTGAGGTGTGAGGGTACACAGCGGCCAGCCGGCAGGCACTCCAATCAGCAGGGGCAACATTTGCCCGCCGCCATCGAGGGCCTGCCTCGATAGGGGAGGCGCCGCTGTCGATGCAGAGCAGAGGGCCGCTTTCTTCCGCAGCCGGCACGCGCGCCGCGGTAATCGCGCGGGCCAATCTCCTGGCGCGCCGCCTCCGCTCCGCCCCGCACCGCCGACGCTTACAAATGTTTGCCTCCGCCCGCACTTTGCGGAAACGAGTTTGTGAACAGACAAGAGAGCGATTCGACCGCACGCAGGTCTCATAAACAGCGGTATCGCGGCGTAAATCTCGTCACAAAGGGCAGCAGAGTTCTTCGAAACCCTTCACGTTGCGTAGTTGCAGTCACGGTTCGTCAGAACAGCATACACCCGTCGATTGTCCAGTCTACCGTATCTTCCTTCGCCGTCGGCGTTGTCGTGGTTACCGAGAGACACCGTTATACCAAGAGGAAAGGCGCGTCGATCTTAGAGCATGAGATATAATGACCTTAAGCCATTGACAACACACAACGGTCACGGTAGCACCTGATTCCAGAATAGCTGCAGTAGTTAAGATCTACGAATTATCCCCTGTTGACCAGGTCCCCAAAACTTAACTCGTAACGAGATCCCTTCAAAGCAAATTGTCATAACGATCGTCTATAAAGGCTTCGTACAACGAGAATGAATGTTACGGTTTATGGAATAATAACAGATACGACCAAACTGTCTTGTCTCTTCTGCTTTATTTAACATAACTTCGTTCACAGTTTCATTTCGCATTCACCACTCATTCACCGAAACCCTTTGATGAACAGTTTTGGTTGCTTAACACCAACAGTCAATGATAATGATACAGCTTTTCTCCTTTTTATGAATTGAAGCCCGCTCTCCGTGATATAATAAAAAAAACCGGTCTCAATACCGCGTCCCTCATGAGATGCGAATAGACTTATCCCGGAACTGGAATTGACCGCCCTGTAGGCGTACTCAATTTAATGACCACACTTCACTGTCCGCTATTTCGCGTAACTGAATGTCCATTTGTTAGTCTGATTATACACTGTAGCTATTTAAAATTCGCCCCTATATTTTTCACAACGCACAATTAGCACTTCGTTACTTGTTTTTTTTTTCTTCTAAGAGTAAACGGAAAAAAAAGACGCCGTATCATCGGCTTAGTCGATATAAAGCAGAACACCTTAATATGCCCAATTCTACCTCTTCTTATAGGATCGGCTACCTTACTCATTAATTTATTACATATTATTTCCAATAACGCTAAACAGGTATCGCCGTTGTATTTTAATTGTATTCGAAAGCATGTTACTACTATTATGACCGACCAAATCGTAACAAATCGCGCGGCGTGCGTTTTTAACGATAACTTTACGCTATTCAAGTTCCGTTACAGCTGTCTTGACTCGTAATGTTACACGGCCCCCCAGACTGTGATGTCTTGAAGAGGGTTCCAGACAGAACAGGCTTATTTTTTTGTGTACTGTGACAGGAGAGGGTATTTGTTTCGGCGAATACACTCGCTCTCAGATTCACTCAACAAGTCAGTACATACATTCTACAATATTTAAGTAGAGTTAATGGACCTAGACAAAATGCCCTTAACTAAATTCCACATTTGTTTATAGGTTGTCTTAGAAACACTTCACACTAATCACTTCATATTCACACCACATTTTTTTTTCTTGGATGAAGCCCTCAGTTCTTCAACCGACTGCGCAAGGCAGGGATAACAGCTGGGTTCGACGATTGGCATCCTGGGCCAAAACCCTTATCAGGCCACTTGTTTAACCAGAGAGGATTTGGTCCTTTTCTTTTCCTCTTAATTCCACTTTTAAATCATCCATCCTCGCTGTTCGGTGAGAGGATAAATCGTATTTCAGCGTCGTCATTGTTGCTGATACCAAGAAGGTATCTCATGGAAATCGTCGGTACATTCTTTAATTTTCTTTGTAAGTTAGTAGAAGTACGTATTTATCCATTGGTGCTTTTATTTAGTCCACTGAGTGCAGTCTTGGTATCATTCAGTGTTTCTTGAATCTATATTTTGCTCATTATTGATAATACTTCTTCAGGTCTATGTGAGGGAACAAGCTTTTAATTACATCACTATCACAATCTGCCAGGAGGTAGCTCCCTTCATGAGGTATTTTCATTATTTTGTATGGACCTGTATATAAATATTGCCATTTCTTATTCAGTCTTTTCCTGGTTGATGCTTTTGGGTGATTTCTCAATAAAATTTCTTCCCCTACATCATATGTGACTACTTTCTTCACATTTTCATCAAAACGGGTTTTTCTCAATTGTGCTTGATGCTTCAGGTTTTCGTAGACCTTCTTCACCATATCTTCTTTCTTGGTAATCTTTTGTTCCAGCGCAGATAATTTCTTCATCCATTCTGGCACAATACTTTCACCAAATACTATTTGGTTAGGTGAATAACCTGTCGATAAGTGTGGTAAGTCATTATACACTTTCTCAAATTCATAAATCCAATCGATCCATTTATAATGTTGTTTGTGTATGTACGTCCGTAAAAATCGGTTCAACTCTCGGAAGATTCTCGCAACTGGATTTCCACAAGGGTAAAATCTTGAGATGTAAATGTGCTGGATTCATTGTTCCTTCATAGTCTCTCCCCATACTTTGCTTGTATAATAAGCAGCGTTGTCTGTCAAGACCATTATAGGTTTGCCAAGCTCAGTTATATAGTTGTTGATAAATTTGCATAACATGGGTCGAACGTTGAGATTTTTCAAAGGATATAATTTCACATATTTTGAAAAGAGATCATAGAAAGCCAATACATATTTGAACCGTCCACGTGTCGTGGACATGGCCCACAGACATCACATGACACCAACATTAAAGGTTGTTGTGGGATGATAGGATGTAATTCTATCTTCCGACAATAGTTTATGGGTTTCGCCTTGTGACATATTTTGCACTTCTTAATAATATTTGTAGCTATACGTCCCAAATTTGGATGATAGCAGTATTGTGCTATTTTGGCTGTACATTTAGCGGAACCAAAATGACCCCAATTCAAGTGAGTGTACCATACTAGTGATTCTAAATATTTATTTGGAACACAAACTTTCCAGACATAGAATAGTTATTGTGTATGTTAACAATGATTGCATAACATGTCTCCATAAACAGTCAACCCATTAAATTATACTGAATAACTAACCCACACAAAAGTTAATATCACTTGATCATTGATACAGCAAATGTCATCATGTAAAAACACCAAGTTTATCTTAAATAATTAATATGAAGTACGAAAAATAGTGGCCAACTTACGTATTTTGGATCTCCTTACATAAAAATTACCGAGTGAAACCTATTTGTTCACTAGGACCTTTTTCACTCAGTATTCACGTAAGCACTCCTATTTTAGACGAAAACCAATGTAATTCCTAATAATTCATGTTATTTACTTATTTATGCAAATTAGAGAAATCAATTGACAAACTTCTAAAAAACGGCCTTTTTGTAACAAAGAATTATTCTGTCAAGTCAACAAATCTGTCTATCATTTTAATAACCTGTTAAATTATGTCACTCGTTATAAATTAATAACTTTTCTGTACAAATTACGATAACAGATGTACATGTGACTTATAATCTATATATCTTTTTGGTAGTTCTTTGACAAGGTTATAAATACAAGCAGCAAGAAGGGTCGGGAGCGGAGTCTGAATGTCACTTTGGTAAAGTGTATGTGTGTTATTGTTCGAGGTGGATAAACATTGCAAAGAACATGTAAAAGAAATGATACTGTGTGTTGTGTCGTTGTCTTTGGTGGACAGTGGAATTAAGATGGCCAGCAGAGTAATAAATATTTGAAGTTTAATTATTTGTTGGTTTCGCTCATTATTTATCATAAAAAGCACATCAAAAACGCGGGACCTCATCTTTTTACCCCTAGACAACCATATTTAGAGCCAGCATCAGCATCGAGACACAGCAGCGATCCAGCAAGCAGCAGCGATTGCATTTTAATGGCGCCAACCTAACATAAAGTGCTAAAAAGCTCCGTAAACGGGAGCGAAATAGTGCGATTATAGCAATATCTACGACTAGGCGACCATTATATGGTGCAGGCACTTTCGCTGTGGTCAGACAAGTCTGAATGATGAAGAACAGAGTGGCAGATCATATCTCTGTGAATACCTGGTAACATCAATAGGTGTTCATGCCCTGGTGCTGGAAGATCAGCGTATCACAACCGATGCGATACTGGAATAATAGAAAAGCTGCCATGGATCAGTTTACAACATTTTGCGAAATCCTGCTTCTCCGAGTTGGTATGCTTCCTGAATCAGACCTGGTCCTAATCCAGACACAGCCATAAGATCTAATGCTGGTGAGCAATGCACAACGGATTTAAAAATGGGAATAATATGAGAGCCCTAGTTTTGAAACTTATGGTGGGGAATAAAAATTTTTATTATTAAATTTACTGATAAGGGAATTATTCACTGACGGAATAAGAGTTAGATCCAGCTTTGAAAAATAAAATAAAATAAACTTGTGGATCTTAATTAATCGCCAAATGTATAGATTTTGTAAAATGTTACTTTACAACGCTGAACAAAAAGTTTCGCTAGAAGCTACTGTGTGGCAAAACTATAGCAAGAGCGTGGAATTAGTTTCTTGTGTATTATAGCTGAGTACCGAATGGTTGTCTTACCAATTAATTACCTACAGTGGGTGATCGTTTGATAGATGAAGTGGTATATGAGCCATGGTTCTCAGCGTCTTCTGATGGACCGCAGGTATATATCCTAATTACTGATGGGATTCTAATATCCGAAACCGTAATATGAAACTCCTGCGTTTATCCTAACTATATTTTGTGTCACCATGTGAGCTGAGCAGTCTTGAAGTGACACCCTGTTAACCAGGTCAGTATCCGCTGACGATCTGCTACTCAGGACTGCCGATAGAAGAGGATCCAGCGTTGCACATGAAACATCTTGCCGTTACTTTCCCTACAAAAACTTTCGAAGGCCAATAATTTGCCAAACGGGGTTCTAACGTTCATTTGACATCAGAGAGCAGTTGACCAATCTGTGCCCTCTGTTAAAAAGGTAGCCTCGCTACACAGCCTGTGAGAAAAGAGAAAGGCTGACTGAGAGGATAGTTCCTTACACTCCCAGCACTTTCCACACTATTGCTCTGCGTTGACTGTTTTCGGAATAACAGCCACAGTCAGTAAATCTTGTCACAGGAAAAAATCCGGCACCATCGTACTGTTCCCTGAAGGGAAGGCTCTTTTGTGGTCCTGATTTATAACGTACAATTCCTGGACAGACCGCGGACCATGGCCTGCTTACCTGGCTACAATTCCCAGTGGGACACTAGAGCGTTGCTTCCGCCAAGCCGCCCTGACCACGTCCTCAGCGTCCAAAACGTTTCTGGCTCACTTCAAGATTCTGAAGAGAATGTTGTCAGCACCAAATCGTTTGGATTCTTGACTGAAAAATGAAATTTGGTTTGATCAAATACTGTAATGCAAATAAATCTTTCTAAATATTTATCTTATATCCGCACCCACGTAAGTTACGAGGGCAGTTCAATAAGTAATGCAACACATTTTTTTTCTCGGCCAATTTTGGTTGAAAAAACCGGAAATTTCTTGTGGAATATTTTCAAACATTCCCGCTTCGTCTCGTATAGTTTCATTGACTTCCGACAGGTGGCAGCGCTGTACGGAGCTGTTAAAATGGCGTCTGTAACGGATGTGTGTTGCAAACAACGGGCAGTGATCGAGTTTCTTTTGGCAGAAAACCAGGGCATCTCAGATATTCATAGGCGCTTGCAGAATGTCTACGGTGATCTGGCAGTGGACAAAAGCACGGTGAGTCGTTTGGCAAAGCGTGTGTCATCATCGCCGCAAGGTCAAGCAAGACTGTCTGATCTCCCGCGTGCGGGCCGGCCGTGCACAGCTGTGACTCCTGCAATGGCGGAGCGTGCGAACACACTCGTTCGAGATGATCGACGGATCACCATCAAACAACTCAGTGCTCAACTTGACATCTCTGTTGGTAGCGCTGTCACAATTGTTCACCAGTTGGGATATTCAAAGGTTTGTTCCCGCTGGGTCCCTCGTTGTCTAACTGAACACCATAAAGAGCAAAGGAGAACCATCTGTGCGGAATTGCTTGCTCGTCATGTGGCGAAGGGTGACAATTTCTTGTCAAAGATTGTTACAGGCGATGAAACATGGGTTCATCACTTCGAAACTGAAACAAAACGGCAATCAATGGAGTGGCGCCACACCCACTCCCCTACCAAGAAAAAGTTTAAAGCCATACCCTCAGCCGGTAAAGTCATGGTTACAGTCTTCTGGGACGCTGAAGGGGTTATTCTGTTCGATGTCCTTCCCCATGGTTAAACGATCAACTCTGAAGTGTATTGTGCTACTCTTCAGAAATTGAAGAAACGACTTCAGCGTGTTCGTAGGCACAAAAATCTGAACGAACTTCTCCTTCTTCATGACAACGCAAGACCTCACACAAGTCTTTGCACCCTAGAGGAGCTCACAAAACTTCAGTGGACTGTTCTTCCTCATGCACCCTACAGCCCCGATCTCGCACCGTCGGATTTCCGTATGTTTGGCCCAATGAAGGACGCAATCCGTGGGAGGCACTACGCGGATGATGAAGAAGTTATTGATGCAGTACGACGTTGGCTCCGACATCGACCAGTGGAATGGTACCGAGCAGGCATACAGGCCCTCATTTCAAGGTGGCGTAAGGCCGTAGCATTGAATGGAGATTACGTTGAAAAATAGTGTTGTGTAGCTAAAAGATTAGGAAATAACCTGGTGTATTTCAATGCTGAATAAAACAACCCCTGTTTCAGAAAAAAAATGTGCTGCATTACTTATTGAACTGCGCTCGTACTACTTTCTGACTTCATTGTGGCACTGAATAATTATGAACGATTAATAATTATTACTTTCCGGTTTTCAGTCTTGCACAACATTTTGATCACACGAAGGTTGCCTGTCGCCATCTCCTAAGTACCGTGACTGCTCACACACATTCAAATAGCCCGCCGGACCAAGGCTACAGAGGAACATGTTTCAGCTGTTTCAAGCAAATTCCTGTGAATTCATTACCCACCTAATCAATATGGACAGATGTTGTGTGTATCTCTACGGAGACAAGACAAAGGAGTAAAGCAACACGTGGATTTTTTCACCACCGAAAAAGGCAAAGAGCCAACCATCCCCGCGCTACGTGACGTCGACTGGTTGTAAGCACTGTCACGGTGTGGTAACAGCCATAATGCAGACGTTGACGTGCGTGCAAATGCGACAGCCCGCGTCACGAGACCAACGCCATCGGCACACGGTACAATCTGTTTAACTTGATTTTGCTCTCTCAGCGCTCTCCAGCAGCAGTTTTCGGCTTCACTTGGCTCACGAACAAACACTTTGTTCGCGAATTGGACACGCATAAGCCCTATTGAAAAGTACCTTTCCTCCCTCGGCCATATGCTAGTCACGTTGTTCTGTCTGTGGTATGCATAAATAAAAATTTCAGTATGGGTGAACATGTAATAAGACAGAAAGGAGAGATACATGACCATTCACTGAAGTTATCAGCTTATAAATGTGCACCAAACTGATCAAACTCACTTCTGACAGACAGTGCGCTTATATTAAAATAACGTCAAGTATTACAGAAATTATTCTATTAATTTCGCAAGGAAGTCCCACAACCTATTAGAAAACTTGAAGGTGAAAACAAAATTTCGAGAGCAGAGGATCGAACCCTTTATCGAACTAGCCTCTGCTCCATAAGGAGTCGTCTGTACTCACTACCCTACACTGTATCTATTTAGTTATTGTACTTTACATTTTATGTTACAGCCTTTTAAACGATTTCATTGCTGAAATGCTATTAATTGTAATTTACTTACAACAAATCTTAATAAGAACTACACGTTTTTCATGAATCTTCGAAGTCTGGGTGCCTTAACTCTTACTTTCGCAACAAGAATTATAAAGCGAAAATTCTTTAACGACGAATATGACGTCTTTCTTACAACAAATCATACCAAGACCTTTTCGTTCTCGATATATTCAGTGTGATAGTGCTTAGAAATAGAACATATGCCAAAGGGTGAGGTATAACATAAAAACAACCGAAATGGTCTTCTGTTGAAGACGACAAAATCAATACGGCGTCTTGCTCTCTGCGGGCCTCATGCTTTCTGCTTGTGACGTAGGGAGCTTTCTCGCTTCCTGTTCGTTCTACTTTACGTGACATGTTGCCGAAATGTTGCCGAACTTATTTTATGTGCCTCGTGACGCAATAGCCCCTCAATGTGAAATTGCAGGAAGTGACGTCACAAAACTCGTAGAGCGCCACGTCAACGCCAGCTAACTCGCCCCCTGTGCCGACGGCTCTACTGAAGCGGGAGTGTAAGCCTAGTCGTAATTATTGTTAGTACGAGAAGCCAGTGCACGAACTTGCTGCTGTAAAGCAGCTCTGACAAAGCTAAATGACTGATTGTCGGGATCAGACGGCATTTAAGGAAATTCTGTTTTGCAAGACGAAAATTAATTAATGCGAAGTACACAATTGCAAATGTATTCCATAAGAAGAGGAGCGATATCTGGAACATGTTTCAAGCTATAGTCCATGCTTCAAATGAGGAACGTGCAAGTTTCGCCCATTGCAAACAAAATGGTTGTATTCTCGTTTATTCCACCTCCACTATGAGAAAATACGTGTGCAACGTCAAACGATAACTGCCTACAGAGGGATGTCATGTCCCTGTGACAAAAAACCGGGCTATTTCTATATTCATTTGGTCGTGGCAGCTTAAGTCCATGGCTAAATGCGAGTTGTGCAGCTCACCAGTTCTTCCTGTAATTTATTTGAATAATCAATCACCATTTAGAGATTTCACTTCATCCTCATACCATGTTTTCTGGAATTGTTGTTACACACTCGGTAACGCCTAGAAAGTGTGTATATGTCAACGGAATTACTAGGCATTCTCTGAATGTATATTAAATATTAAAATGAATTTACAGTGGTCTTCGAAAAAGTTCAGGGTGTTTTAGAAGTGAGGACAATTTTCAAGTCTATGACAGGAATGATGATTCGAAACAAAGAAGTCAAGTACAAAAATGCTCTAAAATGCATACCTTAAAGGTTATGAGCAGTTGTTCATTAGAAGAGTTGAGCTTCAAAGAAGCGAAGATGAGAGGGTGCTCATAGCTCTTAAGGTATGCGTTTTAGAGCCTATATTCACTTGACATTTTTTTTAATGATTTTTCCTGTCATATCCTGAATATTGACCGTCACTTCTGAAACATACTGCTATAGCCGACCGCTTGTTATGTTGGGACGTAACTTACTACCGTCATTAAGGCAGGTCGCACATTTTGTGACATCTCAACTTGCACCAGAGAATGGCTGTAAAGTCGAAATCATGATTCAGTGAAACAAATTAATAGGAATTTACTGTTTAATGGCGGAAAGTTATTTAAGAACGTTTGCAGGAATTCCGCAAGTCAGTGGTTACACTTACGAGCTGGTGTACTCGCGCTCCTTTCTGAGTGAGTCGAGTTCGCTTATACCAGACTTCAGACTCAGGTGATGAATGAGCTGTGGAAGGGACTCACGGGTCGAGTCTACGGGCACACTGAGGGGGCGAGTTCGGAGTGACGTCACAGGACTCGCTGGCGAGTGTAAAGCAATAAAACGGATGTCATTTCTGAACTCTAACCAGTGTGTCCTGTATCGTCCTAAGCGCACTCTCATTCTGCTAATCTACGAAAGATAATCTATAGGTGACAGTAAAAGTTAGTATTTTATAATATCCTGAAAGATTTGTTTTTCGGTGTTTACTATGATTATTATTGATACGTAATTCTCATCTTATCTTAATTCCTTTGTAGCCCTGCTACACTGAAGAGCCGAAGGAACTGGTGCACCTGCCCGATATCGTATAGGACCCCCGCGAGCAGACAGAAGAGCCGCAACACGATGTGGCATGAACTCGACTAATGTCTGAGGAACTGTTGGAGGGAACTGACACCACGAATCCCTAAGAACACGAGAGGGTGGAGATTCATACTGAACAGCACGTTCCAAGGCATCCCAGATATGCTCAATAATGTCCATGTCTAGGGAGTCTGGTGGCAAGTGGAAGTGTTTAAACCCAGATGAGTGTTCCTGTAGCCACTATGTAGCAATTCTGAACGTGAGGGGTGTCCTATTGTCCTGCTGGAATTGCTCAGCTCCTTCGGAATGCACAATGCACAATGACAGGCGATCAGACATGATGCTTACGTACGTGTCAACTGTCAGAGTCGTATCTAGACGTGCAGTCATCAAGGGTACATGAGTGGGCCTTCGGCTCCGAAAGGCCATATCGGTAATGTTTCGTTGAATGATTCGCGCTATGACACTGGTTCATGGCCCAGCACTGAAATCTGCAGCAATTTTCGGAAGGGTTGCACTTCTGTCACGTTGGACAGTTCTCTTCAATCGTCGTTGGTCCGTTCTTGCAGATTTTTTTCCGTCCGCAGTGATGTCGGTGATTTGATATTCCCGGCAAACTCGTGATGTGTTCGTACGGAAAATTTCCACTTCATCGCTACCTCGGAGATGCTGTGTCCCATCGTTAGTGCACCAACTGTAACACCACATTCAAACTCGCATAAATCTTGATAACCTGCCATTGTAGGAGCAGTAACCGAACTAAAAACTGCGCCAGACACTTGTCTTATATAGGCATTGCCGACCGCAGTGTGATAATCTGCCTGTTTAAATACGCCCCCTGTAACAGTTTCTTTGGCGCTTCGTTATATTTCTACGTAATGATACGTTTCTTAAAGGTTTCTGTCACCGCAGTGAATGAGACGCTGTATAATTAAGTAATTAATACTTGATAATTGCCTGTAAGAGTCAGAACAACAGAAAAACCCCACGCAGCAATTAATAATAAGCACGGCTTATTTGACTAATTATAAGCTGCAAGAGCTCGTTGTTTCAAACACGGTTTCTCCATTATCTCCCCGTAGCGGAAGTAAAAATATTATAGGCTTGGCTTATTTAACTAATAGGTGACGCAGTAGTACGTAAATTCTGAGTTCCAGTGCTTCCTACTACTTCTGTGTAGAATGAGAATTTATATCAAAGCGAAGAGTCAAATAACACTCAGAAACGATGGTACATTTTTTGTAGAATTATAGTTGAAGTGAAACAATGAATGAACTCCATTTTTTAAAACATGTGATTAAGCTGTACGTTACGTTTTTCAATGGAATCACGATTTTTAACAGGAGAGACAACGTACACCTCATGCACTACAGATACATGAAAATTAAGTCCTTAAGTAAGATTCAAGAGGAAAAAAAAAATCACTTGTATCGAATAAACGCTTCACGGCTCTAGAAGCAAACAAATGGCAGCACTATTTACTGGTTGACGTTGATGAAAAGTTACAAATTTCTGGCCGTACTTACTGATAAAAGTTTCGGGCAGAAAAAAACAATGTAAAAATAGTCCTGCTACAAAAATAATAGGATACTTAGTGCACATAGAACTCAGTATAAATGTTGCATATTTCCAGGCACTACAAAAAAATGGCTCTGAGCACTATGGGACTCAACTGCTGTGGTCATCAGGCCCCTAGAACTTAGAACTACTTAAACCTAACTAACCTAAGGACATCAGACACATCCATGCCCGAGGCAGGATTCGAACCTGCGACCGTGGCAGTCGCAGGGTTCCGAACTGCGCGCCTAGAACCGCTAGACCACCGCGGCCGGCTCCAGTCACTACAGTAGTGATGATTATAAGGAAACAATAGCTTCGCAACACTTAGCTGTCTTAATGTATTTGTTCAGCGAACAACTCTTCGGAGTCGCTCGTAAGTTAGGCAAGAAGTATTCATTGTACAAATGAAATTACGATTACGATACGTGTTGAAATGAATACGTCTTTTGGAGCTGTTTTAAAGTGATCTGTAATATTATTCGCAAACTTTGAGTACAATTATTGACTGATGAAATCTGTTGTCAGCAGACAGTTTGGGTCTCATCGTAAAAGAGACATTCAAAAACACAGTTTTAGAAGGAAAAATGCTGAGCCCCACCCACAGAAAATAGTGAGTTACATGAGTGTAACACTCTTTGACAATCTGTGCAAAACTATATCGCAGTCAAATGGCACTCCGGCAAGAACAGTAACGCAAAAGAAAAAAAAAAAAAAAAAAAAAGGGGAATACTTGAAAAAATTCAACTTAAAAAATTAATTCTATGCAACTTATACTGGAATAATGTAAGCTTCCTTTAAATTTTAAGTAGGATTTGTTGGTAATTAATTCCATTGTATTTCTCGTGAAAAGTTGGGACACTTCCGCTTCAATTTTCAGTGACCAGCTAAAATTTGCCGTTTTCCGACTTAGGTCGCGTTTCTTGACCGGGTAAATATTTATACAATCGATATTATGAACTACTTAGATTTTTTCTGAAAAGCTAGTTTTCCTCCTAAACTGAATGCCGTACATTGTTATAACTACGTAGGTATCTTCAGTGGTGTATATCGATACATTATGCAGAATGAGTAGGGGATAGCGTTAGTAGTAAAGAAATATCAAAACGTCATGCACATAGCTGAAGTTTTACTACATGAGCAGCAGGAAGGTCATTGGCAGAAACTTTCATCCCTTCATTATTTTGTAGGACGCGTCAAGCAGAAAAAATTTCGAAAATATGCGAAATTATGTGTTAATTTAGTTGGAAGTCACAAAGTGCTCTCATTCTCAAATATAGAATGAATATAATCTGCGTAATTTGTGCACCGTAAGTTACATTGTTTCAAGACTTGTACCCAATTTCTAACTTTAGTACATGACTTATTATGCTAAACTTTCAACGTAAGATTATACCGCTTAATGAATAGATTACGACAGTATTTTAAAATCGGTCAATAATTAGATGAAATACTAAACTCAAAATTTTGTTGCCTCTGGAAGCCGTTAGATAGGCACCCGCAACTGCGGCTGAGTGATCGTTTTACCTGCTTACTAATACAGAAATGAACCGTAGGCGAGTTCCTTAATAAAAATACCTTTGCCAAGTAGGAATTAAGAGAAAAGGTAGAGATGATCGAAGGAAGGGCTTTGTACTTCGTCATCAGTTTGTTTGGACAGCTGCAGTGGGTCAACAAATTTCTATGGAAGAGGATATGGGTACGGTTTACTCTCGAGTTTGCGAATGTCTGCGTTAGTGTAAGAGTCAAGAAACACTTGATTTTCTCCTTCTACCTCTCGTAATGAACACGAAGGAAACTGCGGAGAAGTCCTCGAATATGCAGAGCAAGACCGACAATCTTGTCTAGAGTACCATCGGCGACGGGATGTTAAAACAGGAAAAATGAGTTTGGTACGCCACTTATCCTCTCCTGTCAACGATGCGACGATTTGCTGAGTATGGGCGCAGACATTGATCTACCTAGGCAGCAACACAGCGGTATCCTCACAAACATTTTGGTAGAGGATTGTGCATCCTTCTGAGTGACTTATGACATACGTAAGATGTATGGAAAGTTTGAGGGAAACACGGATAATCGGTATGCATGCGACGGCATGGACTACCTAATACAGGATTTTTAGAGGCTCGCACATCTGGTTCTGTTGGTGAGACCAAGGTAGGGTGAAGTGTTTTTAACAGACATTGAGCTAGGGACTACTTCTACACCGAAGGATCGTCTTATTGTAACTGTCACACATTACAAGATCAAAATTTTAATATTACACACTTCCTCTAGCTAGGGAAAATGGAGCAAATTGGTTTTAATATTACACACTTCCTCTAGCTTGGGCAAATGGAGCAATTTTTTTTTTCATTACATGTGTCCCACGGTGCGCCTTAAGAGGCTTATTGGGACACCAATATGTTCACGGATGGTTCCTAAGATTCACACGTAGTACCTGAGAAAAAACGAAAAACATGGTTTTGGAGCGGCGTATTCCAAGACGGCTGCCCATAGACAATGGCTGAAATTTTTGCGATTTCTTCCTAAGACCCTAATCTCGAACAACATTGAAAATTTTCTTGATATCTTTATGTGTCTCCGATATACGGAGGTTCGTAGTTACCTATTTGTACGCGTAAACTACGCACGTTATATCCAGTGTGAAGTGGAAACGTAGTTTATGAAGTGATGTAGCAAGAGAAATATTCTGCAGAGTGTCTCCGTTATCATCAGAAGTGTTCTGGGAACCCCATATTGTAGTACTGAAGTACATGCAACATCTTTAGAAAGCACTCCGTCTTCAGGCCACGAGTGGCCTACCGGGACCATCTGACCGCCGTGTCATCCTCGGTGGAGGATGCGGATAGGACGGGCGTGGGGTCAGCACACTGCTCTCCTGGTCATTATGGTGGTATTCTTGACCGAAGCCGCTACTATTCGGTCGAGTAGCTCCTCAATTGGTATCAAGAGGCTGAGTGCACCCCGAAAAATGGCAACAGCGCATGGCAGCCTGGATGGTCACCCATCCAAGTGCCAACCACGCCCGACACCGATATACTTCGGTGATCTTACGGGAATCGGTGTATCCACTGCGGCAAGGCCGTTGCGTATGCAACATCTTTGCGAATGTAAAATCAGTCTTTGGTGAAACAATAGTTTTACGTTATTTCAATTTCACATAACTAAAATCTCAAAATTTTACTGAGCCATAAAGTTCTTTTCATACATGTGACAAGCTCCGCGTTCAGCAGGGACAAGAAGGGAGCCACAGAAAAATTGTTCCTGTAGGAGCACAAAAAAGGCTAAAGTGCTCCTGCTAATTAAAAAACGGACTGAGAAGTGGGGTACCAGCAATTTCGTTTTACCTTCCTCGGCACCTTTAAAAATTTTCCCAAAAATTTTGGCGTGCGCTTTTTTATGCTTAGCGAGAAGGAGATAATGGCAGCGGGAAAGAGATGGAAAAGCGATAAATTCTGGAAGATAGTAGACAGTGATTGCGATATAGAAAGAGCGAAGGAGACAATGGCATTGTGAGAGAAAGAGCAGGACACAGCAGCAGTAGAACACAGACGACAGAACAGCGGCGGGAGAAGAGTGACGATGACAGTGATAGTGATAGTGACAGAGGAAGAAAGAGAAGGAGAAGTGGAAGTTGGTGAGAGCTAGTAATAATGAGAGGGTTTACAACAATAACAACGAGAAGGAGAGAGATAATGAGTGAGAAGAGACAGCAGTAGTCTGAAGGAATGAATGAGATGGAGTAAGAGAGAACAAGGGGAAGAGAGTGACAGTGAGGGGAGACAGTAGTAGTAGGACAGAACGAAGGGGACTGTAGCTGTGAAACATGAGACGTTGTCAGAGACATAAAGAGATAATGACAATGACTTGAACTGAACGAGTGAGTGAGATTGGACCAGTTAAGATGGGTACAAGTGTTGGTTGGTTGGTTTGGGGAAAGAGACCAGACAGCGAGGTCATCGGTCTCATCGGATTAGGGAAGGACGGGGAAGGAAATCGGCCGTGCCCTTTGAAAGGAACCATCCCGGCATTTGCCTGGAGCGATTTAGGGAAATCACGGAAAACCTAAATCAGGGTGGCCGGACGCGGGATTGAACCGTCGTCCTCCCGAATGCGAGTCCAGTGTCTAACCACTGCGCCACATCACTCGGTGGGTACAAGTGTCATACGCCGATGGACTACTGGCTGTGAGAAAACTGCAGTAAGGGGAGCTTATGGGAGAGGTTGCACGTTAAGCAGAGCACGAATATGTTCGCATGCCAAAATTTTTAGGAAAAATTTTAAAGGCGCTGAGGAAGGCAGAATGAGGCAGCTGGTATCTCACTTTTTAGCCAGTGTTTTAGCAAACTGGATTACATTCGCCTTCTTTCTGCTCTGACAGAAGCATTTCCTAGCCGGTATTCAGTATGCACTACAATCGCCGTGTGTAGGCAACAAGGACAGTCGTAGAAAAATCGCTCGTTGATCGCTGGCCGCCCCCAAAGAGAGTCGACTCCAAGAGTCAAAGTTTCTCTGGTGTCCTCTCAGTACGTCTCCCCACAACATCGCACATGTGGTCGATAGGTTTTAAGTCGTATTGTTGTGTTATCAATGTGTTCGACAGTGGGCACGTAGATTAGTTAGAGTCAATGTCAGATGTGGGACCCGTTTTCTTTCTATAGACTAGCAAACATTAGTTCAAAGCAGTGGCAAAATAACTGACGAGGCTACTTTATTTGTGAGACTTCCTGCTAAACCCCCAGGACAGGACACATAGTTTAAGTTGCAGAAAGGGGCCAAAATAAGCGGCTGTCAGTTACACTCGAACATACATCCTTTTATTTGATCAAACACTACAAGAGCCAAGAATTAAAAAAAAACAACTTCAGTTTTGGAACTTAATTAGCGGCTGAATGCGCAGTACAATCTCCTACCTTAAGGGCAAGACCACTTTAATTTAAAAACGGCTGAAAGCGAATAACTTAAAACTCAACAAAAATCAGAAATTTAAAGGGCAAAGCCTTACCTTAAAACAGTTCCTTAATTAGTCTGAAGGCCCAAAGAATCTGACACTTTAAGAGCAAACAACTTAAATTCATAATCGGCTGTAGGTCCACCACTTAAGACTCAATAACATTAATTTTAAAAATACCAAAGGTTTTACGTAAAACAGTTCTTAAGTTAGGCTGAAGGCCCAAACCATCTGACGCCTTAAGGGCAAAACAAACTTAATCTAAAAATCGGCTACAAGTCATACAAGTACAAACAACATGAGCAAACAAGAAAAGGTAGTACACCCAAGGGCTCTCAGAAGTTCCGAGGGTCGGCTTGGAATTCAAACACTAACGCTCGCTTAGGTGAGAGAGGCAGTCAGCCCAACCATTGTCAATCCGACGGCAACCCAACCGACAGACAGTCAACGGACCCACCGACAAGCAAACCTCCGCTTCACCCGGCCAGCACACAACAGGGAGTTCAATGGAACAACGCAGAACGTATTGGCGCCCACAACCAATTATACATTGAGCTGTCAAACTACACACTGTGCTGGACAGCAACAACACGATGAGGAAAATACACTGCCTGACTTTCCGTCAACGGCCAGGGCAGGTAACTGGAACTTTAACGGCCACAAGGCAGAAGATTCTGCTGGTGCACTTCAGTTCAAAATAACCAAGTACAGTTAAACTCCACCGGAGGATGGCTAAAATTTGCCAACTTGAAACCACACGTTGTTGCTCGCCGGAATTTCTCAACAGCCGACAACGAACTCCAAAGGACACAATGTGAACAGTCGTGACTTGCTGGTAGATTAAGTCAAAACTCAACTTTCATGTCCAGGATCGGTGAGCCACGAATCTCATAGCAATGAGAACAGCACCACACACTCCGACACCACAAAGAGGCCCCCAGTGGGCTCGCTGAAACTACGCGCTGCGGAGATTTCCTCGCTGCTCGACGCCTGCCGAGCAACTCTCCAGGCCCGGAAACGGTGAAAGGACCAGATATACGTCGACCGATGAGACGACAAACCGAACGACCAACCAACGGTCGTCCCGCTCCAATCTCCCTTCTTCGGACAGTTCATGTGTGTCGACAGCGGTCGGCGAGCACTGGCTGTCGGCGCCTCACCGGAGCTCCGTCCCGACCGCATTGCTGGTCCATCCCGCAATGACTGCCAGACACACGATGACCCGGAAATACTGTCGGTCGTTCCAGAGATGGTACGACAGTGCACTTATCGATACGCGCTGCTGCCGCCGCTACGGGCAAGTAAGGCACAAGTTAGTGACGCTAGAAAATGGAACAAGAAAACGAGGCGGCAGTGCCGTAATAGAAGATGACAAACAATAAATGAGATAAACGTGAGCCGTGCACTGCTCAATTTGGTTCAAATTTTCACCACTGGTAGACTTAGAGCGAGGCATTTAGTCAATCACAAGGAGTAAACTAAATGCTCAGTAGAAAATCTTGGTGCCCAAGAACTGCAAATAAGCAATGAACTTTTCCGTTTTTTTCAAAGAGAAAAATAACTGTTTCAAGCAATAGACTTTCTCCCGCCTGTATTAAATAACAAACCTGTTTACTTACTCAGCCAGCAGAGCTGTACATCGTATCTCAATTATTGTGCGAAGACCTAGGTAAGGGAAGGGTTACAATTCTAGCTGTGAACAGTGCTTACAACTGTAATTACTATTAAGTTCTAGTGGAACAATGATTTTGGTACCGTAGCTTTTAATGTAACTATATGCTTCGCAGTTATATAAGATCTGTAAATCCACAGCCGGCCGCGGTGGCCGAGCGTTTCTAGGCGCTTCAGTCCAGAACCGCGTGACTGTTACGGTCGCAGGTTCGATTCCTGCCTCGGGCATGGATGTGTGTGATGTCCTTAGGTTAGTTAGATATAAGTCGTTCTAAGTTGTTGGGGACTGACCTCCGATGTTGTCCCATAGTGCTCAGAGCCATTTGAACCATTTTGTAAATCCACTGGACGCAGCTTGAAAACTTATCCGAAAACAGCAAGTGTATCGTAATATTAGAGCGAATTGTGTAGATGTATATGTAGACGAAAACTACATTCACAGCTTAAATATTTGATACCAAGCAGGACAAAAAAATAATTTTTTTCTGAGGTATATGAATCATAGCACTCCAGACTTTAATAGCTCATTGTAATCGGATTTGCAGTTTCCTGAAGAAATTCTTTTCATAGGTAGCAACAAAAAATATTTACTTTAATTAACTCCGAACCATATAATTACATAAAAAACTACACATGAAATTTAATTTTTCCAACTAAAATTGTTGTATTATCTGAACCATAATAATTAATAGTAATTAAGGTTCCGAGTATAGCAGATAGCCAGAAACTAGAAACCCTCAGAAGATATTTTGAAGAAAGCTAATGCGTATGAACTGATCTTGTGTAAGCGTCAACTAGAAGATAGATAAATTGAAATAACGTTGCGAAATTTACCCTACCGCCGGCAAAGAATTAAGAGCAGGATATAGTACGGCAGTTGTAAGCACTAAGTCTTCACGAAGGCATTGTAGTCCAAACAACATTTGATTTTTTTTCTTGTATCCATAGCATTATTATATTATTTCTGGAGCTTTGCGGTCGCAGAAACAGATGTTATTCATACTGAAACATTGTTTACCAGTGGGTGTTCAAAAATGGCCTGAGCACCATGGGACTTAACATCTGTGGTTATCAGTCCCCTAGAACTTGGAACTACTTAAACCTAATTAACCTAAGGACATCACACACATCCATGCCCGAGGCAGGATTCGAACCTGCGACCGTACCAGTGGATGTTGCTCGGTCACAAACGCAAAGGGTAAATATGTAGAAAATGAGACAGAGGCTAAAACGATACGAAAGGTGAGGGGAAGTGCATTATGTTCGAAGAATTGGAGGGAATGAGCGAATACTGGTGAGTTGGAAAGCTGTCCTTGAGGAAGTGATAACAGTTTAACTTCCTCAGTCCTGAGCTAATATTTTATGAATGAAAAGTTTATATTGGTCGTCAGTACATAGTTTTGTGACAAAAATAGGATTACATTAAAATTTAAAAATTAGTGTGATTGCTCAAAATTTTAGTACATGTTTAAAGTGAATACTGGTTGTGCTGGAAAATACCTGAAATATGCGCAATGCTCAGAAAACACATTATTTATCGCCTAAAAATTATGAAAACATTGCAGCTGAGTGTGAAAGTATAAGTCGTTGCTATCACCTGCTGGGAACATGCAGAAACGAAAAGTAATGACTCACTGAAAGAACACGGCGTGAAAACCGAGGGTGAATAAAAAAGTAAGTCACACTTAAAAGTAATAGCCATTTATTAAACCATAAACAAATAGACAACACGTCTATGACAATGTAAGTTCACTTTGCCACATAGTGTCCAATAGACTGCAAACATTTCTCGGAAGGGGTAACCAACTTTTCGACTCCGGATGCGTACAAATCACCTCCTGCGCTAAGTAACCACCTGGATGCAGCTGCTTTCGCCTCCTCATCGTTTCGGAATCGTCATTCACCGAGATCCTTTCTCATCTTGCTAATCACGTGATAACCGCATGGCGTCACGTCTGGACTCTGTGGAGGATGTTGCCAAACCTCTCACTCGAATGGCTGCAGCAGTTCTGATGTTTGGCGGGACGAGTGCAGTGTTGCGTTATTGTGCAACAAAATCATACCGCTTTTCTTTAATTGCTTTACGCAACTGGTGCGACGATTGATAATACGAAGCAAAGTTGATTGTTTTGCCTTTTGGCGTAAATTCCACGTACACCACACCCTTCATGTCGATGAACACCGTCGCCATCACCTTTCCTGCTGAAGGTTGGACCTTGGTTTCATTTCATTGTGGTGATGTGGTATGTACAAGTTCCACTGATGTGCTCTTTGTTTCAGCAGTGAATTGATGGAGCCGTGTTTCATCCCCTGTGATGATTCACCGCAGAAACTCGTTGCCCTCCACAGCATACCGTTCCAAAAATGTCAGTGCCAATTGGAAACGTTGACCTTGTGAACATCGGAGAGCAGCCGTGGGACCCATAAGGCACACAGTTTACGATATCCAAGATGTGAATAATGGAGAATACACTGCCAGACGAAATTTTTAGCGTGCTGGCAACTTCCTGTAGCGTTACGCGTCGATCCTCCCTAAAGATCACATCCGCATGATCAACATTTGCAACGGTACTGGGCGCTGCGGGCCTGCTTTCGCGGTATTTGTGAGATCCGTGCGTCCGGCGTCAAATTCCTTACACTACTTTACAACACCTGGGCGAGAGATCGCACGCTCACATATTCGGCAATGAATGTGCGTGCAGTTGCGCCGTTTAGCCCATAGAAATCTGATAGTTGCTCGCATCTCTAATTTTGAAGTAAACATCCAGTTGACGCGCCATTGAGCCTGCACACAAAACATGGTCGGGTACCACACCACTCTGAGACGCCCGCTAAACCCGATGGGCAGAACAGGTGATTAGGACTGTGGAAAGGGCCAAATAAGGTGTCGATCGGGTTCACTCAAAATTGTAATTTATTGCAATTTAATAACACCTTTAAACCAAAACGGCACAGAGCCGAACCTTTGGAACTACGAGTTTCAAAACGGTAATTATTTCACGACTGAAGGCCTCCAAACAAGAAATCTTAAAGCAACAAGATAAAGCTCAAGTGGAAAAAAACATGCAGTTAAAATTACAAATAAAATAATTAACATACATGTATACATAGTGAGGCTGAGAGCCTCAACGCAATGGTGAAGAGACAAACATAAACAAAATGCAATACAAACAGCTGATGGCCCACAGTAAAATTTTCAAAATTTTACCATAACATTTCAAAGGCAGCAATTTTTTTTAGAATAAGGATTTAAGTGGTTGAAGCCTACAATTAATTTTCCAAAATTCAAAAAAATACATAAAATCCAGTAAAAGCAAGAATTTTTATAAATCATTGGCTATGATAGATTGTAAACAAACAATTAAACACCGGTGAGAAGGTCAATAAAGAAAACGGCACTCAGAAGCCTCCAGGGAGGTCGGTCTGCCTCGTTCAATTAGGTTAGACAGGTGGTGAGCCCAACTACACCTGATCCGTCGGAACCCAACCAGGGGACAGCCACGGACCTACCTACAAAACGACTTGCTTCCCACCAATCGGTACATGAGAACTGAAACAACAAAAATTACGAACGTTATTATCCACAATGAGATATGTATCAAGCTGTTAAAACTACACACCATCTTGGACAGCGACAACAGGTGAGGAGAGGACGCTGCCTGAAATTACGTTAGTGACCAGGGCAGGTAACCGGAACACAAACGGCCACTAGGCAAAAAATTCCGCTGTTGCACTTGAATTGTAGTCAACCAATATGGTTAATTCTACCGCATGGCGGCTAAATTTCAGCAATAGAAACACTCGGTGTTGCTCACAGGAAAACCTTCCCCACAGCGAGCCACCGAAACCCGAACCACTCAACATGAATGGACGTGGCTTGGGAAGTTGAAACCACAACTCGGTGAACAACGAAGCTCGCAGCGATCGGACAGCTCCACACACGCTCTCACACCGCGCAGGGACCGCCAGCGGACCCAGCCAAATACACCGCGCGAACTTCCCTGGTCCACAGCAACCGACCGACTCCCTCAGAATGTCGACAACATCTAAAATAGTCGTCAGTGAAAATAACGCCAACTACACACATAACCTGACAAACACTTGCACGAAGACCTGAATGATACCCAACAGTAACTAAGCACGCACGAAGTCAAATCGGGAGTCGATGCACACACACACACACACACACACACACACACACACACACACACACACACCGAGCCAACCCGACTCATGAACGATTGGCGAGGCAAAACGCGTCGTCCAGTAGGACGACCGACTGACGATCCACCAAGGCCATGGCCCGGCTCAACTCATGCGTGGCGGCAATGGTCGGGCGAGCCAACCCGACTGCACTAGTGCCACTGGCAGGTCCGGACTGCGCTACAGACGCGTTCCAACTGACTGGCAGCCCGAACTCGCAACCCGAACTGCCTTATGAGAAACAACGACCGGGAAGTAATAGCAGTCGAGCAAAGACACTACTAGAGGGGATATATCGATACGCGCTACTAACGCCGCTCACGGTCTGCCAAAGTAGTAACTCAGTGACGGTAGTAATTTAAATTAACGTAGTG
Organism: Schistocerca serialis cubense; assembly: GCF_023864345.2. Lineage (NCBI taxonomy): Eukaryota > Metazoa > Arthropoda > Insecta > Orthoptera > Acrididae > Schistocerca > Schistocerca serialis. Next base: position 318,591,452 of record NC_064645.1, on the reverse strand, counting down.
AGGTGGAAGTACGTTAAAAATAAGGTGTAACATGAATGATGTCGGGAACACGAAGCAAGCACGGCTCACACCCGTCCTATCGAAAGTATCAGCAGCTAACTGTTGCGTGCTTCACACTGGCCACGGTCGCGACACACGGCGTGCTCTCGCGGCGAGCTAATGTAACTTACTTTTTTATTCGCCCTCGTACATGCTACAGCCAGTCATAGCTACTTTAGTTTGTTCTCTGACAAGGACACCTTGTGTGCGAGGTCGCAGGTTCAGTCTTTAGTCAGACTCATTTGAAAGTGTTGTGTTAACAGTCATGACAGGAAAAATATTAACTGCTAATGACGCACCATGTGCATCAGGAGGGGCAGAAAATTAGTGTCCGGAGGGTGCAAAGATCAACCTTATATGGGACGTATGTATTACACTTCACAAAATGGACATCGTGGACATTCAAGAAACGTACAGAAAAATCATTAACTTGCACCATGAACACCGAATTAAAAATGGCGCACTACAGTGATCACAAAGGTTGACACCATTAAGATCGAAGCCGAACTCCTTAGGAGTTAGAAACCGAGTAGGATATTCACCGAACCATCCACTCTTAAGGAATGCATATAGAATGATATTGGTGTAACGGGATGATGTGAAATTATGGAATGTGATGGCACACAACCGAATTCGAAACAGCCCGTCATGGAGCTTCTCGTGAAACTGGCTATTCTTTAAGGCATAGCTGCAGATAGTGAGATAATACGTTTTATAGGCATGGAAAAACAAATATCCAGAGGCTGCATTTTTCGAGTGGTTCTAGGTGCTATCAATTGCAATGTCACAAACTTTTCAGGAGGATACTTTGCTGTAAAGGAGTATGATTTTTATTCCCAGACCAGGAACCAAGCAGGATAAAGTTATTTTGACCAGCTATTGGCCGAAAGCAGTGCTCATACCGCAGGTGTAGTTCTCTTACGCCCATTTTCCCATTCATGCGTGCTGTGACGTAAATCTTCCCTACCCCTTTGCAAGACCACGTTCACATGAAAGAATCGTAGGGGGCAGAGCACTTCCGATTTCTCGCAGGACTATTAATAGCTTTCCAGCCAATATACCATCCATATCAACAGTCGGCATAAATGTTCAAAAATGCGGTAAGGCATTAATGTTAACTGATCTCGAGAGAACTCTCTTGGTACCTCTAATTTCCAGGTTTCCTTTCATACGCATTTCCTCTTCAAAAGAAATTCCTTACTAAACGATGGGTAAGCTTCGTTTATCTCATCTACAAATGTTCGTGCCGATTTCGCAGTTTGTTAGGTATTGTCCAGTCGACGATTTGTTTGAAATTTCGTAATCATACGTCTTCCAGTCCTGTAGCATTGTTTCAAATTATGCGACCATTCACTGCTTCCGTTGAAATGACTTTAATCTATGTCGTGCATAATCTGATGTGCATAACGCAGTAGGTCACTATTATGCATATCCCGTAAACTCTATCGAGTATCCTAGAAACGCGCGAACGCCAGTTTTTGTAACAAGTGTGTCTTGTCCTCCCTTGTATATCCGTAGTCTCTCTTACGTAATACACGATCGTAGTGCTGTGGACTTATTCGAAACATGTTCATAATTTTTTTTTGTGCTATGCTAGGAATGATTATGTTTAGTTCCGGCTCCTTGGACAATAACTACCCTTTACTAGGTTTTACTGGAGGCGGGATTTCTGCAAATGGTTCAAATGACTCTGAGCACTCCGCGCCCGGGTTCCCGGGTTCGATTCCCGGCGGGGTCAGGGATTTTCTCTGCCTCGTGATGACTGGGTGTTGTGTGATGTCCTTAGGTTAGTTAGGTTTAAGTAGTTCTGAGTTCTAGGGGACTGATGACCGTATATGTTAAGTCCCATAGTGCTCAGAGCCATTTGAACTCTGAGCACTATGCGACTTAACTTCTGAGGTCATCAGTCACCTAAAAGAACTAATTAAACCTAACTAACCTAAGGACATCACACACATCCATGCCCGAGGCAGGATTCGAACCTGCGACCGCAGTGGTCGCTCGGTTCCAGACTGTAGCGCCTAGAACCGCACGGCCAGTCCGGCCGGCGGTATTTCTGGCTCCTGGCACGACAAGAATGATGAACTACATGGCTCGACGCCTGTTTCAGTATCACTTTTACCTCTTAAGCACTTATCGTCGTCATTGTACTCCTCGTCGAGCGTATAGACCACACATTCCGCTAATTTATCTTGCAGAAATGCTAATATTTCATCTTCCACTTCTTTCTCACTCTGCGAAATTCGTTGGTTCTTTCTGACGAAATGTCAACTTCAACAACTGTTTTGTAGATGTAATAGAATGTCTTTTTTGTATCGTTGCCGTTGGTCCGTTCTGCATCAACACCACCAGCACTGTAGGATTGCTGTGAGTTACTCGTCGACTAAGCAGTTCAACTGCGCTCCCTAATTTCATGCTGTGCTCACAGCTGGATACCTCCCGTCTCGCCCTGTGTTCACATTACCAGTAACTAATGTGGTTGCATGGTAGACAATATGTGGGTGTAGAGTGCCGTACACGTCACTGGTCCTTTGGGACCTCGCACTCGAGGGATTCTCTGTGAACTAGAAAAACAATTAATGTAGTACGTTTGCTATGATAATAAAGAATTTCTTATAAATGGAAGTAAGAACACGTCAGAGTAATATACTTCAAGTGTCGAGACGTTGGTGATCCTATATGTTATGCCGAAGAATGTCTACCGAAGGCGCAGATTAAATTAAAGCTGTGGTTGGGGCCGCGAGGCGCCCGGGCGCAGCTGGCCGGGCAGTGCGCTGGACCGTGAGTCGATGTGCCGGCTCGCTTTCCGGCTGGACACGTCGCTGCTGATTTCGTCCAGCAGTTATAAGTGGAGCGTGCTCTCCGCGTTCCACTGTCGGGACGACTCGTTTCATACCATAGCTGCCGCCAAATGCTGTGCATTTAACAACTACACTGAAGAACCAAAGAAACTGATGTACTTGCCTAATATCGTGTAGGGCCCCCACGAGCACGCAGAAGGGCCGTAACACAGTCTGAAATGGACTCGGTTAATGTCTGAAGTGGTGCTGGAGGGAAATGATTCCATGAATGCTGCAGAGCTGTCCATAAATCCGTAAGAGTAAGAGGGTTGGAGAGCTCTTCTGTACAGCACGTTGCAAGACATCCCAGATATGCTAAACGATATTCATGTCTGGGGAGTTTGGTGGCCAGCGGAAGTGTTTAAACTCAGAAGAGTTGAGCCGTGCGTGGCTCGTGTTCGTGCCATCTCTTATTTAACACACTGTTTTTACCGTACTGCTGCCTCGTTATGTCAATTTTCAGTTACTGGTGTCACTGAGTTGCTGCCTTGCCTGCCCGTGAGCGGCAGCAGCAGCGCTTATCGATATAGGCCATGGCGTATTATCTGTGCTGGACTGCTATGACTTCTTGGTCGTCGTGTGTCGTGCAAGGAGTTGGAACGCGCCAGCAGTGGAGTCCGGATCAGGCAGTCGGAGGGTTGGGACGCGGCAGAAGTTCGGTCGGGTTGGAGCGGCAACGAGGTTCGGATAGCCATGACTCGCCCGACCGTTGCCAGCACACATGGCTGCGGACGGTCTTGGTTGATCTTCGGTTGGTCGTCTTACCAGACGACGTGTATTTGCTCGCCCATCGCTTACGGGTTGGCGGTTTCTGTCTCAACTCGTGGTTCGTCCTGATGATTCCACAGTCACTGCTTTTAGCATTTGTCGCGTTCTTCGCCCAAGTGTTTGTGAAATAATGTGTAGCCTGTGATGTTCACTGTCCAGTTATTTTAGTGCTGTCTCCGTGCTGATGTGAAGCAGTTGGTCGGTTGGCGCAGTCGAGTTGTAGCACCGGTGGGGCATGCAGCGCCAGGGAGGCGCGGATAGCCATCACTCGCCGATGGTTGCCGACACACGTGATTTGAGTTGGGGACGACTTTCGTTGATCGTCCGTCTGTCGTCTCGTCGGACGACGTATATTTGGCCGGCGATCGCTTACGGGTTGGCTGTGTGTGCCAACTCGTGATTCGTCCTTGTTTTGCTCAGTCACTGCCATTAGCATTGTCTAGTTCTTCGTGCAAGTGTTCGTTGTCGGCGTACTGGCTCTGAATTGCTCGGTTGGCGTGGAGTAGCGAGGAAGGACAGGATAGCCATCACTCGCCCGGCGATTGCCGACACACACGTTTGAGTGGCAACAACCGTGATTGACCGTTTGGTCGGTCGTCTGATTAGACGACATGTATTTGGGTCATCCACCGCTTATGGGTTGTCTGTGATCCGTTCTGTTTTTTGTTCCAGTTTCCACTGTTAGCATCGATTGAGTTTTGGTGCAAGTGTGGAGCGGAACTGATCTTGATTATTGGTCTGTGGACTGTCTGTCGGATGGGTTCCCAGCGAATTAAAAATGGTTGGGCCGACTGGCTGTCTCACGTAAGTGAGCGTTAGTGTTTGAATTCCAGGCCGACCCTCGAACATTTGAGGGCCCTTGGGTGTACTGCCCGCTTTTTAATTTGTTATTGTTGTTTGTACCTGTATGGCTTCAAGCCGATTTTTTTTTAAATTAGTTTTGCTCTTACGGCCTTCAGCCTAATTTAAAGAACTGTTTCACGTAAGGCCTTGGCATTTAAAAAAATTTATGTTGTTGAATTTTAAGTCTTGAGCCTTCAGCTGATTTTGAGTTTGAGTTGTTTGCTCTTAAGACCTTCAGCCTAAAGTAAAGAACTGTTTCACGTAAGGCCTTTGGTATTTGAAAAAAGAAATGTTAAGCAGTTTTAAGTGTTAGGCTTTCAGCTGATTTGAATTTAACTTGTTTACTTCAGCCTAAATAAAAAATAAAAACTGTTTTAAGATAAAGTTTGCCTTTTAAATTTCTGATTATGCTTGAGTTTCAAGTTATTGGCCTTCAGCAGTTTTTAAATTGAAGTGACTTTCAGCCGCTAATTAAGTCCCAAAGACTAAAGCTGTGTTGTTTAAAAAATTTTGTTTTGGGCTCTTGTAATGTTCGATCAAATAATAAAATTATATGTTCGAGTGTAACTGACAGCCCCTTAGATAGGCCCCGTTCTACAATTTATACTATTTGTCCTGTCCTGCGAGATAGCATGGTGTCTCAAGTGTTCCTGAAGTAATTGTGGAAGTGTGGGGCGTCGCATTGTCCTGCTGGAATTGCCCAAGTCCGTCGAAACGCAAAATGAACACAAATGAACGCAGATGATCAGACAGGATGCTTACGTACGTATCACCCGTCACAGTCGTATCTAGACGTATCAGGAGTCCCATATCACTCCAACTGCACACGCCCCACACCATTACAGAGCCTCCACCATCTAGCACAGTCCCCTGCTTACATGCAGGGTCCATGGTTCATGAGGTTGTCTCCATACCCGTACACGTCCATCCGCTCGATACAATTTGAAACGAGACTCGTCCGACGAGGAAACACGTTTCCAGCCATCAACAGTCCAATGTCGGTGCTGACGGGCCCAGGCGAGGCGTAAAGCTTTGTGTGAACCCATATTGGTAATGTTTCGTTGAATGGTTTGCAGGCTGATACTTGTTAATGGCCCAGCATTGAAATATCCAGCAATTTGCGGAAGAGTTGCACTTCTGTCTCGTTGAATTATTCTCTTCAGTCGTCGTTGGTCGCGTTCTTGCAGAATTTTTTTTCCGGCAGCAGCGATGTCGAAAATCTGACGTTTTACTAGGTTCCTCGTATTCACGGTGCACTCGTGAAATGATCGCACGGCAAAATCCTCTCTTCATCGCTATCTCGGAGATGCTGTGTCCCATCACTCGTCTGATGACTGGTGTGTTAAATCTTCATAACCTACCACTGCAGCAGTAGTAACCTATCTAACAACTGCGCCAAACGTTTGTCGTCTTATATAGGCGTTGCCGACGGCTGCGCCGTTTTCTGCCTGTTTATATATCTGTGTATTTCAATGCGCATGTCTATACCAGTTTCTTTAGCGCTATAGTGTAAAGACTTCACAACCTTCAAAATATCCAAAAACTGTAAAACGCTGGAAAAACTGTCTTCCATCTGTACTCGTTTCTAATTAGCAGAAGTGACAAATATTTCGCTGGTTCAGAATCTATGCTAAGTGGATATTGCTAGTTTACAGATATACACAACTTTCTTAGTGCATTTATTTACTTATTTCCGCATTTAGTTCCCCTAGCAAGTTTAGGTTCTTCAGGCCCCTACGTATACTTGGCCAGGACATCCTTAGTGAGTCAACATTACCATTATATGATGACCATTATATGATGATGTTGATGATGATGGCTATTGTGTAACGATGATTACCATTACATTTTCGTGATGATTACTAGATGACGATGACAAATAATAGTATAAAGATGGTGGCGATGACGATAGTATGGCGATGACGACAATAATAGTGATAGTAATGTCACAACAATGTGCTGTTGCTAGAGGAATGAGAGATCATAAGATAGATTCTCGACAAAAACAGAACGGTAGATGACTACAAACTAATCCTCGGGAAAACAAAAAAGCGCCATGAACTGCCTACAACAAAACATATCCAAAATATTGGAACATACATGCAGTGACTGAAAACTATTCCCAGAATTCAACAAGTCGAAAGAGATATTGAAATATCTCACATAAATTCGACGAAGTATTTGGACAGAAACTCGTCGAGACTAATAACTGACAGGAACAAAATAACCCGAAGGAAAAAAGAGAATTCACAGAGAAAAAAGTGAAAACTGCATGGGAACAGAAAATAGATTCGTAAAGCTCTGCATGATACGATAGTGTTCAGTCGCACCTAATAATGATAGTAATAATAATAATAATAATAATAATAATAACCCCCGTGGAGGCCCGGGAAAAGAATAGGCCTCCGGTATGTTCCGCCAGCTGTAAAAGGCGACGAAAAGAACAAACCAGTAATAGGGCTAACCCCCCTTTTAGTGTGATTAGTTGGTTCAGGACAGAACTAAAGAAGCCTTGGACAAGGGCTGACATGGTCGGGGACGACGCTTGAACCCTATGCCCGCCCACAATGGTAACGACACTGCTAGCCAACTGGAAAATGATTCAAATCCAAATAGAGGTGTTTTGCAGGATATGCTTCCTGCAACCACAATGGAAGGAAAACAAAGACAGAGTATGAGATGGTCAGATGAAGTTAATCTACACCTCATGTTCTGTTATTAGCAAGCAACAAACCTAGGAACCAACACAACTGGATACAGATCACAAGTATACACAACATTTATTACCAGATACCCAGAATTAAAAATTTTAACACAACAACGACTAGCTGATCAGATCTGTGTAATAATCAAAAGTAACAGGATACCCCAGTCAGAATTAGAAAACATCAAACAACAAGTACAACAAATACTGGAACAAAATAATGTGCAATCAGAAGAAGAAGAAAATACAGTAATGGACTCAAACATCCCAGAGCAAACAAACAAAGAACAACACCCATCAATTAAACAATCAGAGGAAAACGAAATCTTTAGACAGCCACCAGAACAAGCACAAATAGAACTCGAAGTAACACACATGTTAGATATAGAAGAAAAAATTCAGTTGACATATATAGAATTCAAAGACACAAATACAGGCATTAGACCATTCTTGCATAAACCGCCAAATAACCCACTAGTCTAAACAACAATAAAAACTATGAACACAATCATACACAACAAAATACATGAAAACACACCTATGGAAGAATTACAACTACTGGTTTATATAGGAGCACTCACTACACTAAATATACACACTAGGCAGAGATCAGAACCAACCAACACACAGAAGAAACCCACAAAACGAGCATGGCAACACAGGCTACAGGTAAGAACAGAAAAACTGAGAAGACATCGGACAGCTAACACAATTTATAGGAAATGAAATGTAAGAAAAAAAACCAAAAACGTTAGGTGAAATCTCACAACAAGGAGCGATAGAGCAATTAGATGAAAAGAAGCAGAACTTACAAGCATTGGCCAAACGACTTAGAAGATACAAAAAAAGAGAAAATAGAAGGAAACAAAACCAAACATTCAACACAAACCAAAAGAAATTTTACCAGACAATAGATAACACACACATTAAAATAGACAATCCACCAAACATAACAGACATGGAACACTTCTGGAGCAACATATGGTCAAACCCGGTACAACATAACAGGCATGCACGGTGGATACAAGCAGAAAAAGATACATACAAGATGATACCACAAATGTCTGAAGTGATAATTTTGCAACATGAAGTCACCCAAGCAATTAATTCTACTCACAATTGGAAAGCCCCTGGAAAAGAAAAAATAGCAAATTTATGGCTAAAGAAGTTCACCTCAACACATTCACATCTAACTAAATTATTTAACAGTTACATTGCAGACCCGTACACATTCCCTGACACACTTACACATGGAATAACTTATCTGAAACCTAAAGATCAAGCAGACATAGCAAACCCAGCTAAATATCGCCCCATGACATGCCTATCAACAATATACAAAATATTAACTTCAGTCATTACACAGAAATTAATGACACATACAACACAGAACAAAATTATAAATGAAGAACAAAAAGGCTGTTGCAACGGAGCACGAGGATGTAAAGAGCAACTGATCATAGATGCAGAGGTGATATATTAAGCTAAAACTAAACAAAGGTAGCTACACTATGCATACATTGATTACCAAAAAGCTTTTGATAGTGTACCCCACTCATGGCTACTACAAATATTGGAAATATACAAAGTAGATCCTAAATTGATACAGTTCCTAAACATAGTAATGAAAAATTGGAAAACCACACTTAATATCCAAACAAATTCAAATAATATCACATCACAGCCAATACAGATTAAGTGTGGAATATACCAAGGAGACTCATTAAGTCCTTTCTGGTTCTGCCTTGCTCTGAACCCATTATCCAACATGCTAAATAATACAAATTATGGATACAATATTACTGGAACATACCCACACAAAATCACACATCTGCTATACATGGATGATCTAAAACTACTGGCAGCAACAAATCAACAACTCAACCAATTACTAAAGATAACAGAAGTATTCAGCAATGATATAAATATGGCTTTTGGAACTGACAAATGTAAGAAAAATAGCATAGTCAAGGGAAAGCAAACTAAACAGGAAGATTACGTATTGGATATCCACAGCGACTGCATAGAAGCGATGGAAAAAACAGATGCCTATAAATATCTAGGATACATACAAAAAATAGGAATAGATAATACAAATATTAAAGAAGAACTAAAAGAAAAATATAGACAAAGGCTAACAAAAATACTGAAAACAGAATTGACAAAAAAGAAACAAGACAAAAGCTATAAATACTTGTGCTATAGCAATACTGACCTACTCATTTGGAGTAGTGAAATGGAGTAACACAGACCTAGAAGCACTCAATACACTTACACGATCACAATGCCACAAATATAGAATACATCACATACATTCAGCAACTGAAAGATTCACATAAGGCAGAAAGGAAGGAGGAAGGGGATTTATCGACATAAAAAACCTACATTATGGACAGGTAGACAATTTAAGAAAATTCTTTATAGAACGAGCAGAAACTAGCAAAATACACAAAGCAATTACTCATATAAATGCATCGGCTACACCACTGCAATTTCATAACCACTTCTACAACCCTTTAGATCACATAACATCAACAGATACGAAGAAAGTAAATTGGAAAAAGAAAACACTACATGGCAAGCACCCGTATCACCTAACACAGCCACACATCGATCAAGACGCATCCAACACATGGCTAAGAAAAGGCAATATATACAGTGAGACGGAAGGATTCATGATTGCAATACAGGATCAAACAGTAAACACCAGATATTACAGTAAGCATATTATTAAAGATCTCAATACCACAACAGATAAATGCAGACTTTGCAAACAACAAATAGAAGCAGTAGATCACATCACAAGCGGGCGTACAATACTAGCAAATACAGAATACCCCAGAAGACATGACAATGTAGCAAAAATAATACATCAACAGCTTGCCTTACAACATAAACTTATAAAACAACATGTTCCCACATACAAGTACGCACCACAAAATGTACTGGAGAATGATGAATACAAATTATACTGGAACAGAACCATTACAACAGATAAAACAACACCACTAACAAACCTGACATCATACTCCCCAATAAAAAGAAGAAATTAACAGAACTAATCGAAATATCCATACCCAATACAACAAATATACAAAAGAAAACAGGAGAAAAAATTGAAAAATACATTCAACTGGCTGAGGAAGTCAAGGACATGTGGCATCAAGATGAAGTTGACATTATACCAATTATACTATCAACTACAGGAGTCATACCACACAATATCCACCAGTACATCAATGCAATTCAGCTACATCCAAACTTATATATACAACTACAGGAATCCGTAATTATTGATACATGTTCAATTACCCGAAAGTTCCTAAATGCAATATAACATATACCGTACAGTTAAAAGGAAGTCACGCTTGATCAAGGTCCGCGTCACTTTCCATTTTTGACCAGACATAACGTCTGATAAAAGAAAGAAATAATAATAAAGTTGACATTATACCGATTATACTATCAACTACAGGAGTCATACCACACAATATCCACCAGTACATCAACGCAATACAGCTACATCCAAACGTATATATACAACTACAGAAATCCGTAATTATTGATACATGTTCAATAACCCGAAAGTTCCTAAATACAATGTAACATATACCGTACAGTTAAAAGGAAGTCACGCTTGATGAAGGTCCGAGTCACTTTCCATTTTTAACCAGACCTAAGGTCTGAGAAAAATAAAAATAATAATAATAAGTAGTTGACCGGGAGGAGCAAGAACGAGATATAATAGGGTAAAGTTGTTCGGTAAAATAGGTGAAAGGAGAACTAAATAGATAGAGATGGATAAAGTGTTGCAAATGTGACAATACTGGTTCACTCTTGAGCAGAAAGTAAACAACTGGTATATGCTAAAAGAGGGAAGACAACTAAGTAAGGACCAAGTCTTAGAAACAAATAACGTGAAATGCAGAGAAGAGGTAGGATCTACGAACACAACTATCAAAAAGATCAATATGGTTTGTAATAATAATAATAATAATAATAATAATATGTTCCTTATACCTGTTGTTTTATTATTCTTAAAAGAATCACTCAGAAAAAAGACGCATCACGAAGGAATTATCCGAATATGACGGAAACTGGTAGATGAGATGTACATATACAGATAAACAAATTTCATAAAAACTGAATGATTTATTCAGAAAAAAGAGTTTCACAAATTGAGGAATTTAATAACCCTCTGGTCCATCTGTGGCTCTTATGCAGGCAGTTATTCGGCTAGGCATTGATCGACAGAGTTGGTGGATGCCTTCCGGGGGATATCGTGCAGAATGCTGTCCAACTGGCGGTTTAAATTGTCAAAATCCTTAGCTATTTAGAGGGGCCTGCCGGTAATGCTCTGCACATTTCCGATTGTAGAGAGATCCGGCGACCTTGCTGGCAGAGGCAGGATTTGGCAAGCACGGAGACGAGCAGTAGGAACTCTCGCCGTGTGAGAGAGGGAGCTATCTTGCTGAAATGTAGGCCCACGATAGTTTGCCATGAAGAGCAACAAAACGTATGGTCATCGACGAAACGCTGTGTTGTAAGAGCGCTGTGAATTACAACCAAAGGGGTCCTGCTATGAAATGAAATGTCAGCCCATATCATCACTCCTGGTTGTCGCTCCGTATGGCAGGCAACATTCGGGTTGGTATTCAACTGCTGTCTGGGGCGACTCCAAGACTCATGTTCGCTGGTCATCGGGACAGTCAAAGCAGGACTCATCACTCAAGACAGCTCCACTCCAGTCAATGAGATTCCAGGCGAATATTCGGCTGGAGACGCCCCAGACAGTGATGGGATATCACGCTTATTGTTGCCCGCCGTACCGCCTGACAACAAGTAGTGATGGTGTGGAGTGCCATTTTGTTTCATTGCATGATCCCTGTGGTTGTCACCCGCGGCACCCTCATTACATAGCAAAGTTATCCGTAAACCGGTTTTTCGACCGGAAACAGTCATATGTCATATTCAACTGCAGGAGTTAACTTATTAACACACACGTCTTTCAGCTTTTATCAACGTTTTACCACTAAGGTGAAATTGGCCTTATAAATACAAAAAAATATTTTGAGCAATGTTTTTTTATTTATTCAGCTACAGGAGTGTAACTTATTAACACACACATCTTTGAGCTTTTATCAACATTAGGTCCATAGATCCATTTTACCAGTGAGGTGGTATTGGCCTTATCAGTGCAAACATAAACTTTGGGCAATGATTTTTTATTATTGTTCAGTCCAAAAACAAAGACATGCCGACTATGGTGGTCCCAAACCAGAAGGCTATTACCTCCTTACGGGTAAAATGTAGTTTCCCGAGGGGTAAAAACAAAAGGGTTCGATTGTGTATCGGTCATGGCACAAAACTGTTAGGTTGGTGCATAAGTTTGTAGCGTTTTGGTTTCCATATTCCTATTCCGGTTACTTTGGATTTGTTTATCGATTATCATTCTTTATCTTTATTCACTGTTTATATTTACGTTTACATATTGTCATTTTGTGCTTTGAAAATAGTGAGTAAAGCTGTGGACTCTATCAAAAGGAGTACACAGTGGAGAAATCTGAATATTTCCCACATATTCTTCCGTTTGAGTTCAGTACTGGGGTGAAAGCAGTGGCGGTACCGAGAAACACTTGCACCATGTATTAGGATAATGTCATTCGACGGAGAACGGCAAGAAAGTGGTTTTCTCGTTTTAAGGAGGATCGTTTTGAAATTGATGACTCTCCATGTTCAGGAATCAGCGATTGATGAATATCTTTTAAGCGCATTAAATCATAATGATCCACGTAATTATACTCGATAACTGGCAAATATAATGCACAGTGATCATTCCACCACCATCGTGCGATTTTTGCATGCAGTGAGGAAGGTTCAAAACTCGGATACTAAGGATACTAGCTACTGCTTCCCAATATATTTATTCCTTAATGAAATCTGTCATTAAAAATGTATCACTTTTTCAAACCAACAGCTAAATTCATGGAATCAATACTAGAAATAAGAATAACCTTCACAAGGATTTAAAGTCACTTACTGTTGTACAAAAAGGTGTGCATTATTCAGGAACACACATTTTCAATAACTTCCCAGCAGCCATAAAAAGCTTAACAACCAATGAAATTCAGTTTAAGAGAAGCCTAAAGGATTTATTGGTGGCCAACTACTTCTACTCCGTTGATGAATTTCATATATATATATATACACTCCTGGAAATTGAAATAAGAACACCGTGAATTCATTGTCCCAGGAAGGGGAAACTTTATTGACACATTCCTGGGGTCAGATACATCACATGATCACACTGACAGAACCACAGGCACATAGACACAGGCAACAGAGCATGCACAATGTCGGCACTAGTACAGTGTATATCCACCTTTCGCAGCAATGCAGGCTGCTATTCTCCCATGGAGACGATCGTAGGGATGCTGGATGTAGTCCTGTGGAACGGCTTGCCATGCCATTTCCACCTGGCGCCTCAGTTGGACCAGCGTTCGTGCTGGACGTGCAGACCGCGTGAGACGACGCTTCATCCAGTCCCAAACATGCTCAATGGGGGACAGATCCGGAGATCTTGCTGGCCAGGGTAGTTGACTTACATCTTCTAGAGCACGTTGGGTGGCACGGGATACATGCGGACGTGCATTGTCCTGTTGGAACAGCAAGTTCCCTTGCCGGTCTAGGAATGGTAGAACGATGGGTTCGATGACGGTTTGGATGTACCGTGCACTATTCAGTGTCCCCTCGACGATCACCAGTGGTGTACGGCCAGTGTAGGAGATCGCTCCCCACACCATGATGCCGGGTGTTGGCCCTGTGTGCCTCGGTCGTATGCAGTCCTGATTGTGGCGCTCACCTGCACGGCGCCAAACACGCATACGACCATCATTGGTACCAAGGCAGAAGCGACTCTCATCGCTGAAGACGACACGTCTCCATTCGTCCCTCCATTCACGTCTGTCGCGACACCACTGGAGGCGAGCTGCACGATGTTGGGGTGTGAACGGAAGACGGCCTAACGGTGTGCGGGACCGTAGCCCAGCTTCATGGAGACGGTTGCGAATGGTCCTCGCCGATACCCCAGGAGCAACAGTGTCCCTAATTTGCTGGGAAGTGGCGGTGCGGCCCCCTACGGCACTGCGTAGGATCCTACGGTCTTGGCGTGCATCCGTGCGTCGCTGCGGTCCGGTCCCAGGTCGACGGGCACGTGCACCTTCCGCCGACCACTGGCGACAACATCGATGTACTGTGGAGACCTCACGCCCCACGTGTTGAGCAATTCGGCGGTACGTCCACCCGGCCTCCCGCATGCCCACTATACGCCCTCGCTCAAAGTCCGTCAACTGCACATACGGTTCACGTCCACGCTGTCGCGGCATGCTACCAGTGTTAAAGACTGCGATGGAGCTCCGTATGCCACGGCAAACTGGCTGACACTGACGGCGGCGGTGCACAAATGCTGCGCAGCTAGCGCCATTCGACGGCCAACACCGCGGTTCCTGGTGTGTCCGCTGTGCCGTGCGTGTGATCATTGCTTGTACAGCCCTCTCACAGTGTCCGGAGCAAGTATGGTGGGTCTGACACACCGGTGTCAATGTGTTCTTTTTTCCATTTCCAGGAGTGTATATATATATATATTCGGGTCTAAGGGTGCCGCATACTCTAAGCGAAAATCACAAAAAATCTGCATGTGGCCATATGCGGATCTCTGCTTGCTCGTCATAAACTGGCTCGTAAACAACAGCAACTACTCGTATCCTGTATCGTTATTGGTGATGAGAAATGACGTCAATGTGCTAACATCTGGGAAAAGAAGGGAATGGTTGGGCCCAAACAAAGCAGCAACTCCCAGTACAAAGACCTGCGCGCATCCTGAAAAATAATGTTATGCATCTGGTGGAACAGCGGCCGTATGGTGTGCTACGATCTGCTTCCCCGAGGTGTAAACATCACTGCTGACGTTTACTGTTAACGACAACAGTCCAAGAACAACACCAGAAGACTGCGTGAAGCCATTTAACAAAGAAATTCGCTAAACAGTTGTGCAATTGAGAAGTTATTTTATTTTACTTTCGCTACCAGCCTCGGCAATTAATTATCCCCTCTTCCGACCCCTAAAGCACCTTTCAAAAATAATAGATATTGATATTCTAGGGTCATATATTTCTGGATATTGTGAATTTTCAAGTGCTTCCTTGGAAGACTTGTCTTCCGTCTGTATACCAATATCGATTATTTCTGAAAGATGCATATGGGGCCTCAAGGTGGTACAATGACTTGTCAAAACTGGTAGCGAAAATAACATAAAGTAGCTTCTCATTTGTATGGGTGTTTGGCGAATTTTTTTGTTAAATATTGGTCCCATGTTCTCAATGGAGCAACACATACTGCATAACGTGGTTATACTCCATGATAACATCCGTCCGCAGTCTGCTATTCCGTACCCATCTCATTCACATGATCTTGCGCCCTCTGATTTTCACCTTTACCGTTCTCTATCGAACAACCTTCAAAGAGCTTCCTTTCCGGATCAAAATGCGCTCTGAACATGGATTAACGAGTTTTTCACCTCAAATCTACGTGAATTCTGTAGCCACGGAATCTAAAAGTTACGCCCGCGTCGACAGACTGATATAAATTTTGAAGGAGAATATATTATTGCTGACTGAAGTCTGTTATGTGTATCTGTTAAACTTACGGGAAAACGCTCAGAACTTATACACCAATCTAATACGGAATTTTGGTTACAAACTAAAAGAGGTCTTTCATTTTGAAGCAACTAGTTTGAAATAGATCGTGTGGTCACAATTGATCTCGGCTATGTAAAAACAACGGTGATTTCTACATAATTGTATTAGAATAGAATTAGGATGATTCGCACCATTTGGTATAGCGACCGGCAAACTGGAGCGACCACGCAGGACAATCCAGGCCGGGTCAGCCCCGCCCCCGCACGATGGTTTTTCCTCGCTGGTCCGGCGCCGCCCATCGCCCACGCTCTGGACGGTGGCGCAACACGCTTTGTGTCCTAGCAGGGCAGCTGGTGCTAATCAACCGTCCTTGTAGTGCCGGCAATGCAAAGTCAATTGCTCGCGTCGTTCAGGGGGCGCGCGGTGGGGGTGGGGGTGGGGGTGGCTGGAATGAGGGGCGCGCGCTCAAATTACTCGCTGTGCCTGTGACGTCAGCGCCGAAGCATGTGGGCACTCTACTAACACGGCCAGTCCAGGCTGGAGCGCCGGTACCCAACTTCTAACCCGCTGTCCAGTAATAGAGTTCGAGGCGTGTAACGCGAACACCCTTCCAAAATTTTCCACTAAATTATCCACTCTTTCGACCATAGTGCACCATAGTCCATTCGTTTCAGAAACTGTGACAACAACACTGTCGACAGGTTCCCAGGCAGAGTTGCACTCTACAGAACTACATTTCGGTAGTTTTGATACAGTACATAAATGACGTAGTAAATGATACGATTACAGGTAGTGTTTCTGGCATTAACAGAGAAAAAAATATAAATGAATGTGTCAGAGAAACTGATTGCCGACGACTTCCCTTTGTTTTTAGTTAGTTTTGCACATAATGAGAACCGCACATCGTGCAGTGTTAGTCCATTCGGTATTTTATATCCTTACAATATATAAATTGGATTTCATAAGCAATAAAAATTAATTGATCCCATAACTTTTGCGTCTTTATGCAAACAGAGCAATTACTTCCTATAATTACTATTGTTATTTTGTACTCAATACAAGGCCGTTTACTGGCTCAAAGTTATTTATTAATAACAGGAAGATGTTTTGTATAACCTCCATGAAGCACAAGCGATGTGTGATACGTTTTGGTTTTGCCTTTTTTTTTGGAGAAAATTCCACTTTCTAGCGATGTATGATAAATCTATATCGTTTTTTTTTTACATTTTTACCACAGCATCCCTCTCTTTCACGTTATAAATCAACAAATTTCGAAAAAAAACAGTATTAAACATTTACAGTTTCATTTTTGCTGTAAGTACTGTTTCTTTTTTATTGCATAGGTTGAACGGCCCTTTATATATCGTCACTGAGTTTTTTGACGATTCACCGCTTCCCGTTTTTAAGCGGAGTCTAGTGAAGACATTAATCATATCCGCTGGATAGGTCAGGAGTCCACTACACGCAGCAAGCGGCTACACGGGTAGCAGGGGTTGCGTGGTGTGGACTGGGCGGTTTTTTAGGTTAGATGGCCTCGGGCAAGTACAGAAAGGGCAGCAGTCTCAAAGGGTGCGGGGCAAAGTCAGGAAATTCGGGGGCCAAGCAGCAATCGGTATTGTAATTGTAAACTGTCGAAGCTGCATTCGTAAAGTACCGGAACTTCAAGCGCTGATAGAAAGCACCGAAGCTGAAATCGTTATAGGTACATAAAGCTGGCTGAAGCCAGAGATAAATTCAGCCGAAATTTTTAAAAAGGCACAGACGGTGTTTAGAAAGGATAGAGTGCATGCAACCGGTAGTGGCGTGTTTGTCGCTGTTAGTAGTAGTTTATCCTGTAGTGAAGTAGAAGTGGATAGTTCCTGTGAATTATTATGTGTGGAGGTTACACTCAACAACCGAGCTAGGTTAATAATTGGCTCCTTTTACCGACCTCCCGACTCAGCAGCATTAGTGGCAGAACAACTGAGAGAAAATTTGGAATACATTTCACATAAATTTTCTCAGCATGTTATAGTCTTAGGTGGAGATTTCAATTTACCAGATATAGACTGGGACACTCAGATGTTTAGGACGGGTGGTAGGGACAGAGCATCGAGTGACATTATACTGAGAGCACTATCCGAAAATTACCTCGAGCAATTAAACAGAGAACCGACTCGTGGAGATAACATCTTGGACCTACTGATAACAAACAGACCCGAACTTTTCGACTCTGTAAGTGCAGAACAGGGAATTAGTGATCATAAGGCCGTTGCAGCTTCCCTGAATATGGAAGTTAATAGGAATATAAAAAAAGGGAGGAAGGTTTATCTGTTTAGCAAGAATAATAGAAGGCAGATTTCAGACTACCTAACAGATCAAAACGAAAATTTCTGTTCTGACACTGACAATGTTGAGTGTTTATGGAAAAAGTTCAAGGCAATCGTAAAATGCATTTTAGACGGTACGTGCCGAGTAAAACTGTGAGGGATGGGAAAAACCCACCGTGGTTCAACAACAAAGTTAGGAAACTACTGCGAAAGCAAAGAGAGCTTCACTCCAAGTGTAAACGCAGCCAAAACCTCTCAGACAAACAGAAGCTAAACGATGTCAAAGTTAGCGTAAGGAGGGCTATGCGTGAAGCGTTCAGTGAATTCGAAAGTAAAATTCTATGTACCGACTTGACAGAAAATCCTAGGAAGTTCTGGTCTTACGTTAAATCAGTAAGTGGCTCGAAACAACATATCCAGACACTCTGGGATGATGATGGCATTGAAACAGAGGATGACACGCGTAAAGCTGAAATACTAAACACCTTTTTCCAAAGCTGTTTCACAGAGGAAGACCGCACTGCAGTTCCTTCTCTAAATTCTCGCACAAACGAAAAAATGGCTGACATCGAAATAAGTGTCCAAGGAATAGAAAAGCAACTGGAATCACTCAACAGAGGAAAGTCCACTGGACCTGACGGGATACCAATTCGATTCTACACAGAGTTCGCGAAAGAACTTGCTTCCCCTTCTAACAGCCGTGTACCGCAAGTCTCTAGAGGAACGGAAGGTACCAAATGATTGGAAAAGAGCACAGGTAGTCCCAGTCTTCAAGAAGGGTCGTCGAGCAGATGCGCAAAACTATAGACCTATATCTCTGACGTCGATCTGCTGTAGAATTTTAGAACATGTTTTTTGCTCGCGTGTCATGTCGTTTTTGGAAACCCAGAATCTACTCTGTAGGAATCAACATGGATTCCGGAAACAGCGATCGTGTGAGACCCAACTCGCTTTATTTGTTCATGAGACCCAGAAAATATTAGATACAGGCTCCCAGGTAGATGCTATTTTTCTTGACTTCCGGAAGGCGTTCGATACAGTTCCGCACTGTCGCCTGATAAACAAAGTAAGAGCCTACGGAATATCAGACCAGCTGTGTGGCTGGATTGAAGAGTTTTTAGCAAACAGAACGCAGCATGTTGTTATCAATGGAGAGACGTCTACAAACGTTAAAGTAACCTCTGGCGTGCCACAGGGGAGTGTTATGGGACCATTGCTTTTCCATGCGGCTTTTCGCGGATGATGCTGTAGGATACAGAGAAGTTGCAGCATTAGAAAATTGTAGCGAAAAGCAGGAAGATCTGCAGCGGATAGGCACTTGGTGCAGGGAGTGGCAACTGACCCTTAACATAGACAAATGTCCTTTATTGTATGATTTTACGATAGCGGAACAAACACTGGTAGCAGTTACTTCTGTAAGATATGTGGGAGTATGCGTGCGGAACGATTTGAAGTGGAATGATCAAATAAAATTAATTGTTGGTAAGGTGGGTACCAGGTTGAGATTCATTGGGAGAGTCCTTAGAAAATGCAGTTCATCAACAACGGAGGTGGCTTACAAAACACTCATTCGACCTATACCTGAGTAATGCTCATCAGTGTGGGATCCGTACCAGATCAGGTTTACGGAGGAGCGCGTTTCGTCACAGGGTTATTTAGTAACAGTGATAGCGTTACGAAGATGTTTAGCAAACTCAAGTGGCAGACTCTGCAAGAGAGGCGCTCTGCATCGCGGTGTAGCTTGCTTGCCAGGTTTCGAGAGGGTGCTTTTCTGGATGAGGTATCGAATATATTGCTTCCCCCTACTTATACCTCCCGAGGAAATCACGAATGTAAAATTAGAGAGATCCGAGCACGCACGGAGGCTTTCAGACAGTCGTTCTTCCCGCGAACCATACGCGACTGGAACAGAAAAGGGGCTAATGACAGTGGCACGTAAAGCGCCCTCCGCCGCACACCGTTGGGTGGCTTGTGGAGTATAAATGTAGGTGTAGATGTAGAAATAGAGTGATCGAAGTAAGGTAACTCCTGATAGGTATACAACACACCTGACGTACGGATAGGGGGTTTACGATCTGAACCGACCAAGGCTACTAGGAAAGCTACCGTAATCAGCACTTGCTTATGAGTCTACGGTGGCCTTCAGTACTTCTACAACTGTACGCCCAGGTTTATGGCGTATTACCTGACTTCTTGAAGGCATTCGATACGTTTCCACACTGACGTTTAATGAAGAAAATACATGTTTTCCGAACGTCGGGCCAGATTTTAGACGGGTTCGGAACTTTCTAAGAGACAGAATTGAATACATTATTTTTAACGGAATGAGATCGATAGATGTAGTTTTTGCAGCATACCGAAAAAGTGTTAGAGGAACCTTTAGTTTCACAATATTTATGCCAGGACTCCATCCGATGAGTCGTCAGGTGTATTTTGTGTGATAATTCTGCAAACATTTTGCAATTTCGTTTTCGCAATGTTTAGGTGAAGTCATCGAAAAAAATGATGTTTATCACATGTTTCATGCGCTTCCCACTGTCGAAGGTAAACATCTGTTCATTTTCCATTACAAACAAAATAATCTTTGAAGCGGAATTTTATATGCCTGTTAGATAGATCAGACCCATATTAGTCTATTACGATGTTCATTTTAGAGGCAGCAAAACAGGAAGAAAAGCCAGTACTCCAATAGCGATTCGCACTGACTGTTACAACCACGCAGCAGCGGTGCTCAGTGGCTGCAGGAGTATCCCTTCTTCTTCGTGTTTTACTGTTCCTGATAATGATATTTGGTTTGTGGGGAGCTCAGTGGCGCGGGCATCAGCGTCCGTACAAAGTCCCAATTTTTACACAGTCCAATTTAGCCGCTGTCACGAATGATAATGACGATCATGATCATGAAATGATGAGGAGGCCCTGACCAGAGAAAATCCCCAAACCGGCCGGGAATCGAACCCGGGACCAAGTGATCCAGAGGCAGCAACGCTAGCCACTAGACCACGAGCTGCGGACTTTAGTGTCCCTGCAGACAAACATCGATAAAACGAATATCACCCCACACCACTTTGCAAGCTCTTGATCGAACAGGCACGCAATATTTCGCTTTAAATTTAGCTTTCCGTCGTCGCTAGTTGTCGAATAAAACACGTTGTAAGTGGTGTTTGCGCTGTATCCATCTACACACTGAAAAACGAGAGCGCAAACATCTGCCGAAACACTAGAGAAAATTGGCCTAACGGCTCTTACAAGGGACGCCCCGTATATATGATATCGTGCATAATGTCGGAAGCTCTATTAGGCTTTTTGCAGAAAGACCTACATGTAATGGTTGATTGGTGTAAGTTATTGTGCATAATTAGGCGATGACCTCCGCCACTGACTTATTGCGGTAATAATGAAAAATCGCTTTAAACTATAACATCAATAAAATACCTAGCAGTAACCTTCTGGGGCATCCAAAGTGAAATGACCACGTGAAACGAGTTGAACGAAGCACAGATACGACACTGAGATTTACTGGAACAATGGTGAGGAAATACAATTCATCCACGAAATAAATGGAATATAAAACATGTTGTTCGAACCGTTCTTCAGTACTGTTCACTAGTCACTGACACTTGCCATGTTGGATTAACGAAACAGACAACCTCCAAAGAAGGCTGGCACGTTTCTTCATGGATTCGTCTGGGCATTTACCTAGATGCTCAGCATACTCGAGTGACTGACGCTAGAAGAGCGTTATTGCTGAAATTCCGAGAGCATACGTTCGAAGAATTGTTGGGGAACATATTACACAGCCCAGTCATATGACCACCTCCAGTATTAGACGTCAACGTGCAACAGTTACTCACAGACGGCAGATCGCTGTACTAGCAGCGCGGAGTATATAAAAGGTGTCGCGGGAACGCTGAAAACAGTGCTATCGTTGCCCTTATGAGGGAAATGGAGCGATTAACTGACGTCCAAAAGGGCATGATCACTGGCTATAGGAACAAGGATGGAAGCATCCCGAAACTGCTAAGTTATAAATTGCTCACGTGTTGTTATGGTTAAAGTAAACCGTGCATGGTAAAATGGAGCTGGCCAAAAACGGCGTCGGGGCATCTGTGGTGCATCATGGACAATAGAATACACCGGCGAACGACAGTTGCAGAGATGTGTACGGGCGAATAGACGTGCAGTTGTTGAACAACTGACCACCCAGACGAACCAAGGGACTACCAGCGGTGTCTGCTCAACGACTGCTTAGCCAGTACCTCGGCTAGCACCGTCTCACTATCGATATAGCAAACGTTGCTGCATCTTTTACAGAATTGACATTAGTGGCCAGCGTACTTTTAGCTGATCTCAAACCTTTAACCTTTACAGTTTATATCTCATGACGAATAATGAGACTTATGTGATGCTACGATATAATATAATTCACTTTCTAGTTATCTCCAACATGTTATATCGGCAGAGGCCGTTGGTCCTCGCCTATTGTAATCTCTGACAGCACTGTAGACTACCACATCGGAATAGGACGCCGTTTCCACGGCAACCCTCAATGTATGTTTGCGAGTAACGTCTCTCCGTGGATTTAACAACCTTTGGTCCATCTTCGCAGAATAGGCGTTAGAGGGCAGCATACTTTTAGCTGATCTTAAACCAAGTAGCCTTTGTAGTTTATATTTTTTGACGAATAATCATTTATAATGATGTTACGATGTAATTTAACTATAACGCACTTTTTAATCTACTTCTTGTGCTTACTTAATCATAGACGTCTTTCTGATTGGCTAGCAATGGTGTCACACCCAGGACGGTGGGCGTGATCATGCCTATTTAATTACCGTTCTCTCCTTGTCCGATTAGCAGTTATTCCATCGTCGATGGTCGGCGCAACTTGCTCCACGGAGTCTGGGTATATATATTTATTAGTCTTACATTTTGTTATATATACGTACTATTAAAACGACCCCTCTGTCTGGTAATATGCATTTTTCAGAGACTGAAGATGGTTCTTGAGTAGAATCGATAACGGTCACTCAAATAAAATTAAAAAGTTGTGATCAAGACTGTTTTTAATCTTTAAATTTTAATTTTAAAGATCGCTGATAATGTTTTCAAAAGTTTTATGTTTAGCCAGTGTTGCTTGAAATATTACTGTATCTCATTGCTACCTATCAGAACCCCTCGGAGAGCATTAAAGATAAACACCAGTCCTAATTGCCTAATTGTAAAGTGACCTGTTTCCAAATTACATACAGAAATAACCACTATTTCAGTATACATATAATTCGAAAACGATGCTTTGCTGATTAACATTCTTCTTATGTGAAAAACACAATATAAATGTGAAATTAATACTGTAACTAATCGAAAGAAATGTAGCACATGGTCAGGATGTACCAGTAAACCTATCATTATAAAATTACTTTCTTTTTTTTTTTTTAATTTTACTATGGGACTCAACTGCTGAGGTCATTAGTCCCCTAGAACTTAGAACTAGTTAAACCTAACTAACCTAAGGACATGACAAACATCCATGCTCGAGGCAGGATTCGAACCTGCGACCGTAGCGGTCTTGCGGTTCTAGACTGCAGCGCCTTTAACCGCACGGCCACTTCGGCCGGCTAAAATTACTTCAACAATTTAAATAGAACATATAAATAAAGCACGTTAATTGAATCTCCGATATATGTTAGCACTAAAAAGTTGATTTGTTATAAACAAATTTAGAAATGTAATTGTTACCTGTAACGTAATTAGTCAGAAAATGTTATATTAACTCGTAACTAAGTTGAAAATAGGTTCACCTTGTTCAGCACTGAAATTGTAAATTTTTAGCAATGTGTAGCTCATATTCGGTTTAACTTTTAATTGTGATTTTACATAAAATTGTAATTTTCATTGGAGGTAATTGTTAACAAAAGTATAAATAGAGACCACGCAGGCGCCTTGGGGTACTCGTTTTTTGGCTAGGGTTGCGAGCAAATGTATCGTAGGCTCACCCGTTTGTTGATTGTTGTGAACTCTGTGTCGTTTGATGTCAACTTTGGGTACATCTGATGTAACCGGTACAGTTCACCAGGCTCGGACACCAGAGTCCTTGAAATATATTGGTATTAAAGCTGCACTGTATTTTGGAATTTATTTGGGAGTCTTCCGTAATCCTTTTCATAGGCTGCACAGCGACGAGACATGAATCCAGGAATTTTACAAAACCCCGAGAACTAAACAGCTCTCAACGTTGGTAGAATTGACGTGAAAACAACAGCGCATCGCCTGGGCATTTCACTCAAAACATTTGCAACGCGGAGGTGGGAAAATACAAACATCTCACGCTGCGTACGGGCATGCACACGACGTGCCTGGGTCAAGCACCTATGCTGACTGCTTTTCATTGGCAACGAAGGCTAGAATTTACACTCCAATGCCGCAACTAGATGTCCACCAAGTGGCAACAGGTGACTTTTTACAGATGAATCACGTTGTATGCTCCCTCGGACATATGGCCGTTGGCGTGTACCGCCCTGCAACAATGGTCGGAAGGTTCCAGGCCGGAAGATGGAGCGGTATGGCCTTGGAAATGTTTTCTTTAATTCCCTGACTAATCTTGTCACACAGGTATATACCAGCAGGACAATGTAACGTGTCACACAGCTCGCAATGTACGTATATCGTTCAAAGAGCACCATGATGAGTCTTACGTTCTCTCTGGCCACCAAGCTCCCAAGCTCTAAACCCAGTCGAGAATCTGTGGGATCACCTCAACTGAGCTGTTAGCGCCGTGGATCTTCAAGCGATAAATCTGGCTCAGCTGGCTACGGATTGGAGTCATCTTGGCTCACATCCCTGTCGGCAGCTTGCAGAACCTCAATGAGTCTCTTCTTGAACGTCCGTGTTGCAAAAGATGTTTATTCAGGCTTTTGACTGGTGGTCACATCAGTGTCGCTGGACCGTGATATAAGTCCTCTCTTGCAGAGAATTTGCATGTCTCTGACTATTAACCGAAGAAATTGGAAGAAACAGTTATCCTACTTTTAGAGGTAAAAGGCTCGAAGTTAGATATGTTAAAAGAACTTGAAATACTCAAACAATTAACTGAAAGAGATGGCAACATCTTGAATGATCAGCTGCAGCAGGCAAGTAAGACCTTCTTCGACGGCTTAGAGCCGCTACTCACAGCCTCATATTGTGTGTTTACCGATCTCCACTGCTTTCGGTGCGCATGTCATTTTCCTCAAAACATTTCTCTATATGGCAATTTATACCGTTTGTTACTTGTTTGACTATTTTTACACGCATGTAGCATTATTCTCAGCATTTTTGACATGTTCTTTGTAATGTTTTCCTCTGTTTTAGCAGTTAGCTTTCAACAAATTTTATTTCGACGTCTACTTCTCTCCTCCCTTACAGTATTTGTTACATTTAATAGAACTATTTGCTACATGTGCGGCGAAATGTCGTTTAAATACTCTGTTATAGACTACTATTTGTAAACTACACTCATTCTCACAAGTTAAGGATAATGTTGATACATGGTGAAACAACGCTCGGGTGGACGGTTTGCGGGTTTAAATCACCTCGAGGTATGACCATGTGGTGCATTTGACCTGCGGCCGTCGCACGGTGGCGCTGGCAGCAGTCCAGATACGCAGAGGTGTGTTGGTGCATGTCAGAGTGCTGTTCAGCGAGTAAGTGTGCAGACGTATACAGACGTACTAAAGGTGACTGTGTGTGGCTGGTCAAACACAGCAGGTCGTATCACGGGCCCTCCGTGTGCCACAAAGTGTGATCTCAAGATTATGGCAACGATTCCAGCAGATAGGAAACGTGTCCAGGCACTACAGTACGGGACGTCCACAGTGTACAACACCATAAGAAGACCGATATCTCACCATCAGTGCCCGCAGACGGCCACGGAGTACTGCAAGTAGCCTTCAAAATGGCTCAAATGGTTCTGAGCACTATGGGACTTAACATCTGTGGTCATCAGTCCCCTAGAACTTAGAACTACTTAAACCTAACTAACCTAAGGACATCACACACATCCATGCCCGAGGCAGGATTCGAACCTGCGACCGTAGCAGTCGCTCGGTTCCGGACTGAGCGCCTAGAAGCTCTAGACCACCGCGGCCGGCGCAAGTAGCCTTGCTCGGGACCTTACCGCAGCCACTGGAACAGTTGTCTCCAGAAACATAGTCTACAGACGACTGAACAGACGCGGTTTATTCTCCCGGAGACTTGCAAGGTGCATTCCACTGACCCCTGGTCATAGGAGAGCCCGTAAAGTCTGGTGTCAAGAACACAGTACATGGACATTGGAACAGTGGTTCCACGTTTTGTTCACGGACGAGTCCAGGTATAGACTAAACGGTGATTCTCGGCGGGTTTTCATCTGGCGTGAACCAGGAACTAGATACTAACATCTGAATGTCCTTGAAAGGGACCTGTATGAAGGTCGTGGTTTGATGGTGTGGGGTGGGATTATGATTGGTGCACGTACACACCTGCATGTCTTTTACAGAGGAACTGTAAAAGGGTCAGGTATGTCGCGACGTCATTTTGCACGAGGTCGTATCACGGGCCCTCCGTGTGCCACAAAGTGTGATCTCAAGATTATGGCAACGATTCCAGTAGACAGGAAACGTGTCCAGGCACTACAGTACAGTACAGGGGTGCAGTGGGTCCCACCTTCCTCTTAATGGATGATAACACGCGGCCCCACCGAGCTGCCATTGTGGAGGAGTACCTTGAAACTGAAGATATCAGACGAATGGAGTGGCCTGCCTGTTCTCCAGACCTAAATCCCATCGAGCACGTCTGGGATGCTCTCGGTCGACGTATCGCTGCACGTCTTCAAACACTTACGACACTTCAGGAGTTCCGACAGGCACTGGTGCAAGAATGGGAGGCTATACCCCAGCAGCTGCTCGACCACCTGATCCAGAGTATGCCAACCCGTCGTGCGGCCTGTGTACGTGTGCATAGTGTTCATATTCCATACTGATGTCGGGGTACATATGCAGGAAACTGTGGTGTTTTGTAGCACATGTGTTTCGGGACGGTTATCTCAACTTATCACCAATACCGTGGACTTACAGATCTGTGTTGTGTGTGTTCCCTATGTGCACCACATTCTGCAATTATCCTTAATTTATGAGCATTAGTGTAGTTTAATGCTACGTGGAAATTTGTCCGTTTTAGTAACTACGTTTTAATAGATGTTAATACATTTATTAATATGTATTTACTAAAACGGACAAACTTTCTTTACAGTATTTACTACTTTTATTAGCACTTTTTACAACTTGGTCGGCCAAATGTAGATGGAATGTTACTCTGTTATAAGAGTGTTTTCAGATTCCATTTTCACATGTACTTTTATATCTGTTTGATTTATGAGATTAACAGTAGCCATACAGAAGATACGATTTTCTTTTCTGCTTTAACTTACATCGGCTATTCAAAGCATTCTAGAAGCATTTTTTTGTGGGCATATTTAGCGCCGTCTGCATGTACCTTTCCTTAGTGCTGGTACCTCTAAATTTGGGCAGTTGACGCTGATATCTGTCATGTGCATACTGTTGTAATCTATATACCATCACTGTGTTGTAATGTATATAAGTCAACTTTTACGCCGACAAACCCCTTATGTTAATGGGCCACCATAGTTGACATTTGTCTTCACACCTGAAACACTGTGTTGCTTTATCCTTAATGTATGGCTTGTGGTTATTTATGTTCGTAAGGCGAATGTCTCATATGACAAGGGTCGTTTGGCTTTAATCAATGTACTTTATCGGCATGTGGTGTAACAAGTGCGTATGCTCATCTTACAATTTTTGTCTACGGATGTTACTCCTTTATTCTATTTAAAATATAAACCTAGATCGAAAATTCCAGTAAACCTTTATTTGCAACTGGTTGGCTGATTCTTTCAGTCCCTGCAGGTTTACTGTTCTACAGTTGCTGAATTGCAGCCATGTTTAAGATTTTATTATTAACTTATTTAACATGACAAGATTATAACCGTCGGACCTACTCCTACATCAAATCTGAGCAGCTCTCTCAGGTTGTTTGCAGATGATGCTGTCATTTACTATCTTGTAAAGGCATCAGATGATAAAAAACAACTGGAAACTTATTTTGACACGGTATCTGTATGATGCTAATAGTGGCAATTGGCTCCAAATGATGAAAAATACGGCGTCATCCACACGAATACTAAAGGAATCTCGCTAAATTTCGGTTACACGATGAATCACAGAAATCAAAAGACAGTACATTGGACTAACTATTTAGTTATTACAATTCCGAATACCTTAAGTTGGAATGATCACAAATATAATGTTGTGGGGAAAGAGAATCAAAGACTGTGGTTTATTGGCAGAACACTTAGAAAAAGCAACAGGGTTACTAAGGAAACTACCTACATCACGCTTGTCGGTCCTCTTCTGGAATATTGCGGTGTGATGTGGGAACCACATGAGACAGAGTTGATAGAGGACATCGAAAAAGTTGAAAGAAGTGCAGCTCGTTTCGTATTATCGCGAAATAGAGGAGAGAGCACCACGGATGTGATACGCGAATTTGGGGTGGCCATCATTAACGCAAAGGCGTTTTTCGTCGCGGCAGGATCTTCTCACGAAATTTCAATTACCAACTTTCTCCTCCGAAAACGAAATTATTGTGATGGCGTCCACCTACATTGGGCGAAATGATCATCATAAGAAAGTAAGAGAAATGAACGCAAGCACAGAAAGTTTTAAGTGTTCGTTTTTCCCGCCCGCTGTTCTAGAGTGGAACGGTACAGACACAGCTTGAAGGCGGTCCGATGAACGCTCTGCCAGTAACTTATTGGTGAATTACGGTGTAATCATGTAGACGTAAATGTACATTTGGTTTTTCTGAGTTCGCAGTTTCTCTCGAACCTCTTACAACATTTCGTAATGTACCACTAAAGTCAGCTAGCAGTTGTTCATCTTCAAAAATGTTCAAATGTGTGTGAAATCTTATGGGACTTAACTGCTAAGGTCATCAGTCCCTAAGCTTACACACTACTTAACCTAAATTATTCTAAGGACAAACACACACACCCATGCCCGAGGGAGGACTCGAACCTCCGCCGGGACCAGCCGCACAGTCCATGACTGCAGCGCCTTAGACCGCACGGCTATTCCCACACGGCTTGTTCATCTTCCTATCTCACTTCTACTTCGTGGTTTCGCCTAGAAACCCTTCCTTTGATTCGGTATTAAAGTATCTTATTGTCAGGGGCGACGTTCCCCACGATTCTTATCAGAACTTGCGTATCCATCAAATCAGGATCCTTTACTGACGACTTTTGTCAATGTTTAAATGCTACAGACCTGTTTTATTATTGCTATTTTTGCAACATTTGCCGAAAGTCCCTACATTTGGTGAGTACTGGTTTGTTGCGTCGATGTCTTCCAGGTGTACGATTGTCAAGAACGCAGTGAGGCGAAACCTAATCGCTGGCCCATTATTTCGGCGCATGGGTGGCCGTCGCCACCAGGTGATGAATCACGTTGTCCAAACTTTGAAGCAGCTACTCACTTGCATCCGGCTGCACTGTAGGGAACTTTACTCTCAAGTTACAACGGCTGTTTAACCGAGGAAGTTGTAACGCTCTGGATATTTTCGTACCATTTGCTTCTAACTGACACGTGAAGATGTTCAGCAAGCGTACGAGAGTGGTCTGATAAATCTGTTAATTTTCTACGAGATAGAGAGAACTTTTAGACAAATGCAACACGCAGTTGGTTGTTGGCAGTCCTGTTTAAAGATCACACACCTCAAGATACACTGACAAGGAAAGTATATGAGTTCGAACAAACAAATCCGTATGAAATTTTTGTTGCAGGATCCTTACGTACCTCTCAGTGTGCTGGTGATTATCATTTTTTTCCCAAGACTCTGAAAACGTGCCCCAGATGTCACTTCAGATGTCACTATAGAAGCCAGATGTAGCGCAGATATCTCAACTATAAATTCAAATGAGGATCTTCAGTCAGATTCTCAAAGTTATATGAATGATAACCAAACCCAAAGGGAGAAAGAGCAAGTTGATCGCATGTCCTAACTGCACATTCTATAACATCAGTGCTGAACGACCACACCCAAGACACTCTTGAAGCCGTCCAGCGGTTCACCAATATCGTAACAAGCGTTCTGCCACGCTTAACGAAGCATTGATCTATATATTCCCGCAGGTAATTGATAGCAAATTATAGAATTTATCTTTGCGATTCATAATTCGTCATGGAAGTTTGGCTGCATGCTCCTTGATCGTAGTTTCAGATAGTCTCTTTCAGATAGTCTGTTATTCTCTTGGCGCATATTTTATTCTAGTTTAGCACCCGCTGCTTCGCTCGGGTAGACTATTATTCAGCACATCTTTTTTTATTTTTCAATTAAACGCGTCACAAATTAAGAATAAATCCATTCCTACTGCAACCACGACTAAAGTCTCTCTGTAACATTATCACAAGTGCCACAGAGTTTGGGAACGGAGTGGAAGCCGGCCGCTGTGGCCTAGTGGTCCTAGGAGCTTCAGTACGGAACCGCGCTGCTGCTACGGTCGCAGGTTCGAATCCTGCCTCGGGCATGGATGTGTGTGATGTCCTTAGGTTCGTAAGGTTTAAGTAGTTCTAAGTCTAGGGGACTGATGACCTCAGATGTTAAGTCCCATGGTGCTTAGAGCCATTTGAACCATTTGAACGAAGTGGAATGATTTCTGTGATAAAGAAATTACTAAAAGTTTCAGAAAAATTAGACGGTTTATTCAACAGAAAGCGCATAAATATTGAGCAAGTCAATGTGTTGGTCCAGCTCTGGTCCTTTTGCAAGCAGTTATTCAGCATGTCACTGATTGATTGAGTTGCTGCATGTCCTGAGGAAAAATTTGCCAAATTCCGTCCAGTTGCGTCACATCGTCAAAATCTTGACCAGTTGGTGACAGATCCGGCGACCTTGCTGGCCAAGGTATGGTTCGGCAAGCACGAAAATGAACTGTAGATACTCTCGTGTGCGGTTGAGCATTATCTTGCTGAAATGGAATTTCGTAGAGCAAACTACTTGGGTCATCAGTCCCTATGTTTACACACAAGCTAATGTAACGTAAACTAACTTACGGTGTGGACAACACGCACACACACTTGCCTGAGGGAGGACTCAAACCTCCGACGGGGGAAGCCGTACGGACCGTGACAAGGCGCCTCAGGTTGCTGAAATGTCTGTCCAGGATTACGTACTATGGACGCCAATAAAACGGGGCGTAGCATATTGTCGACGTACCACTATGCTGTAAGATAGCCGCGGATGACAGCCAAAGGGGTCCCGTTATGAAATAAAATGGCATCCTAGACTATGACCCTTGGTTGTCGGGTCGTATGGCGGATGACAGCCAGGTTAGTAACCCACTACTACCCGGGCCGTTTCCAGACACGTCTTCGGCCTGGAATCTCATTGACTGGAGGATAACTGTCTTCAGTTTTGAGTCCCGCTATGAACTGAACCACAAGACCAGCGAAGATGTATCTCGAGACTCCTGGCACGATAATGTCCAGCCGGACAAGATAGTTTCTACAGTTTATCTTTGTTCTTGCCGAACCATATATGAAGCAGCAAGGCCGCCGAATCTATCGCCAGCTGAGAACGTTTGGAGCATTACAGACAGCCCCCTCCCCCCCCCCCCCCCCGCCACCTCACAACGAGCTCGGGATTTGGACCATCTTACTCTCCAGTTGGACAGAATTTGGCACAATATCCCTCTTGAGGACATCCAACGACTCTGTCAGTCAATGCTAAACCGACTAAGTGCTTGCATGAGGGCTGGAGTTGGACCAGTGCGTTATTGACTTGCTCTAATTGTGAAGCTCTATCTCTTGAATAAGTAATACAGCTTTTCTAAAATTGTACTCGTCTGTTTTTCTGTACATCTACGTCACTTCTACGGATTTACGTCCCATTGTAACGAGCGGAGGCAAGATTTCAAATCTGAAATTGAAATCGAGAGTAATTGTACGAGCATTCCAGGTTTGACACGTACCGAACATAGTTACGAGGCAAGACGTTATACCCACTGTCCAATGCGAAACTGAATGCCACCTAGGAGCATTGCGGGGACGTGACACGGTAGACCATAGACGAATTCCCTATCCTCCTTGCAGCTACCATCGGGCCCGCAGATGACGAAATTAATTGATATGAGCGAGTTTGGCGAGGGGCAGATTTTTATCGATCAGCGCCTGGGAGCGAACATCTCGGAAGCAGCAAAGACAATCTGCTGTTAGCGCATGTGTGGAAAGTGGATGAAGGACTTAGAAACAAGTAAGTGAGAAAGTTTTCGGCGTCCACATCTCGTCACCAGACATGGAGGACGGAGGACAGAGATCAGTGCTGCTTCGGAGCGCGCACCTTTCAGCGCATTTTGCTGAATATGAGACTCTACAGCATACGACCCCTACGTGTTCCCATGGTGACCCAACAACATTCCCAATTACTATTGCAGGCGACACTGGGTCATCGAGTCTGGTCCCTGAATCAATGGAAACTTGGAGCATGGTGACATGAAACTCGTTTTTTACATCAAATCCTCTTTTTCTTTACATCAAATCGATGGTCGTGCCCGGACGCCGTCATCCAGGCGAATGGATGCTCGATACACGCACCATGCCACGGAAGCAGGCCGGAGGTGGTAGTATTATGCTGTGAGACATTCACCTTTGCTTGGAAAGGACCTGTGGTAGAAAGACACCAAGACAACTGGAGACCACGTGAACATTACTGCAGACCACCTGCATCCCTTCATGCTTGATGTCTTTCCCGACAGTGAAAGCATCTTTCTGCGGGATAAAACCCATGTAGGCCAGAATCGTGTTACAGTGGTTCAAGGAGCATAGCAGTAATCTGACGCTGTGATCTTCGCTACCAGTTCACCTATTCACGACTCAATGAGTCACATCTCGGACGCTATAGGGAGCCTGATTCATTCCAGGAAGCAACCACGGTCCCGTGATTTACGGGGAATGACTTGCCTGTGCATGAACATCTGGTCCTGCATACCGCCGTAAACCTACGAAGGACTTGCCTGATCCGTACCAAGCAGAATCACAGTAGTATGGTTTTCCAAAGGTCGACCAAAACGCTGTTAAGAAACGGTCATAATATCCTGGATGATTTGAGTGGGATGTGACACTGATAAGATTGTTGACATCTCTTTCGACAAAAAAAATGATCTTAGGAGTTAGATAATTTCGTGTTCAAAGGATTATTTGCAGGATTTTTATCGAAAGCTTATGGAACATGTCAGTTTACAGGCTATATCTTACGAGTACCTCATTAAACCTGCTATTTACATATTAATCAAAAACACATTTGCTTAAATTTAATAAGAATACCCGTATTAGTCTCTAATAATCTCGTTGCAACTTATGATACGTGTAAATTCAGTGTTTTTTCTTTTTTAGCTACACTTCCTGTTAGCTTTTAAGTAAAAAATTTGTCTGTGAAATACAATGAGGTTCCCCGAACAACAAATTTTGGGATCAGTTTAAAATTTATCTTGCTACCTGTAAAACATTATCATACGACGTTAATGGGGGGGAAATGCAAAATAATATAAGATTTTTTTCGTCACTAACAATTTATAAGAAGGGAAAAATTTGCAAAACTTTGTTTCTTTAACAGCTCAATAATATGTTCATTCTAATTAAAATTTTCATACTTATCAATGGTACACATTCGAGCGTATTTACTAAGTCCTGCACAAGTTGTACGTTAAGTGTTTGTGCTATGTAGAACTGAATATACTGCGTTTTGTTCTAAAGTCAAGGGACAGTTTATTCTCAGATCAAAATTTAACAACTCTCTGCAAAACATTGTTAACAATTCCTTCTATTTATTTCGATGTAACTGTCTCTGAAATCCTTCAGTGGTTCAGAAAAGATTTCAATACGTTGCAACAAAAGTTTCTTGTCATTTGTGCAACAACATAACACGTCTGACAGTATCAAAGGAAGTTTTAAATATAGCCTGAAATCATCGACAACTCCTTCTATACCAAGGACGAATTTGTATTTAAAAACTGGTAGGTTGTATAAAAAAGAACTTGTTTTTAAGTGTGGTTGCACGAGTAGACTAAGAACTAAAGTGTTCGTTAAAGTCAACACCAATCACGTATTCATGTACTGTAATCCGACTGCTTGCAGATGATTCCGATAAAATAATCGTTCAGATTATGTGTGGAACATCTAGCAAACTTACTCGTTTAACGCCTATATCTTCTGCAAAATGTACTAACTCCCCTTGATGTATGTTACATGGAAGAGATTTATATAGAGGATGTATCATAATTAATGGCGTAAATGCGTATAGTTGAAAGGACATGACACCAGAACCAAAAAAATCAGGGTAAAAGGGCTCTAAAACTTACAGTTTACCAGCTATGAGCACTAGCTCATCTGTGCTTCTACGAAACATATCTCTTCTACCGATCAACTGCTCGTAGTTCTTAAAGTATACATTTAATTGTACATTTATTTCTTGTTTCGGTCCATAGCACTTTCATCCTAAAATATGGAAAGCAAAGAGCTTGCAGTATAAGAGATTTGTTTCACGGTGTTGAGGATGAAAAACTTCCCATAGCTATGTTTATCAGACTTGTTTGCTTCTAGTATCGTGTGATTTCAACTGTATGCGTGTAAGCCATTAACCATGAAACACCCTGCTTACAGGTGTCCCATTTATATTGACCTTATCAAATACCATTTCGCCCTGAAGTGAATTAAAAAAAAATATCAGACAAATGTTTACTTAGCAGAGGGATATTAACCAGCACGACTGCCTTCTTTGTACCTTTGTTATTTTTCGAAGATACGAGCAGCAGTACGTCTTTTTTAAATAGCATTCTATATTTTTTATTCGGCAGTCCACTTAGTCTACGGTCAGTAGCGCGTAAATACCCAGATCAAACGTCACTGGTTGGAGTCAGCTTCAAACTACCGTGTATAGACTGTGATGATGATGGATTCATTGTAGGGGGTACATGCAGAAAATCATGCGAAGTACTTTTGAACGCGTTTTCTGAAAACTGTTTCGAGCAGATAGTTCGGCAGCTCACACGCAATGGAAATACATGAGACCTTAGCGCTACAAACAGTCCGAATCTTATCTACAACGTCAGTACAGAAACGGGGATTGGCGATCATGATGTCATCATAGCAACTATGCTTACGGAAGTTAATACATCAGTTAAGAGGGCCAGGAGAATGTTTCTGCTAGAAAGCGCAGAAAAATAATTGCTAGTGAACTGACATCACTCATTTCCAGTAAGATGGGCGTAGAGGAGTTATGGGCAAAGTTTAAACAGATTGTAAATCGTGGTCTGGAGATTTAAGTGCCTAGTGAGTAGATTAAGGGCAGAAAAGACCCATCATGTTTTAATAACGAGATTCGAAAAATGGTGAGGAAGCAGATGCTGTCGCACTCCTGGTCCAAAAGAAAACGCGCAAATGACGACAAAGAAACGTTAGCAGAGATTTGTTCCTCTGTTGAAAGATCTATGCGCGAGACATACAACAATTTTTACCACAGTCATACCTTAGCAAAAGAACTTGAAGAGAATCCGATAAAAATGTGGTCCTATGTAAAATCGCTAAGTGAGTTCCATCCAGTCACTTGTTGAACACTCTGGTGTGGCAGCTGAAGACTACAAAACTAAAGCGGAAGTTTTAAAATTCACATTCCGCAAACAGTACACACAGGACAAACGTACCGTAGTTTGACCACCGAACAGACTCCCGTATGGACGACACACTAACGTGCATCCCTGGCGTAGAGAAACGACTGAAAGCGTTGAAAACAAACAAGTCACCAAGTGCGGATGCAGTCCCAATTCGGTTCCTCAAACAGTACTTCACAGCGTTGGCTCCTTACCTAGCTTGCATTTATCGAAAATCTCTGACCCAACGCAAAGTCCCAAGCGACTGCAAAAAAGAGCAGGTGACTCGTGCATATAAGGACAAAAGGAGGGACCCGAAAAATTACAGACCAATAACCCTAACATCAGTTTGCTGCTGAGTCATTGAGCACATTCTCAGTTCGAATATAATAAATTGTCTTGAGATAGAAAATCCACGATTCAGCATTGTTTTAGAAAGCTTGCCTTTTTCTCACACGATATACTGCGAAATATGGATGTTGGGCAACGGGCAGATTCCCACTTCTAGATTTCCGGAAAGCGTTTGACATATTGCCCCACTGCAGGCTGTTAAAGAGGGTACGATCATCTGAAATAGGTTCACAGATATGTGAGTGGCTCGAAGTAAGTTATAGAACCCCATATGTTATCATCAGAGACAAGAGTATTGTCAGGACCGCTTCAGGGAAGTACGGTAGCACCGCTGTTGTTCCCCATATATATATAAGTGATTTAGTAGACCGGGTGGTGGGCAGCAATCTGCGGTTGTCTGCTGATGATGCTGTGGCATACGGCCGGGTAAGAGGATAAAAGGTACTTAAACAAAATTTCTGGATCTGGCCTTATTACGCCACCCGCTTAGTGGATTATAAGATTGAAATTTTTGTAAACTGTACATAACAGCTTTGTGAATTTTAACCGTATAAAATAAACAATTACATCGTTGTATTCGTCTTGTCTTGAGACTAAATAACTGCTGTTCTTGTAAGCGTTAAGTGTGAACAGACTTATCAATGTAATTAGTTTTCGTGTCACGTTTACAAAAGACGTTGTACTTTCATTAACATCATGCCCACGTTGAAATTAATAATTTTAACGAAATGTCCGGCTATACTGCTGACATAATAGCCAAACCGATAGAGAGCAAAAAAGGTCGATATTGGGAACGGGTCATGTAGTCGGAAATTTGTGTACAGCGGTAGGAGGAGATGCCACGAGCAACTACTAGTAATCCCGACTGATGAGGGCTCAGTGTGGGGATGGTTGTGTATTTGAGGATCACTTTGGTACATTCGTATTGAACAACCCGAAAACCGTGGCCTTCAGTGAAAAACTATCACAATACAAAATTTAACTACATCAAATTTCCTAAAATTCCGCCACTGCCGGTCCCAAGCATCTCGCAAGTGACGAGGAAGGAGGAGGGGGAGGAGTAACACCTCGTAAACAAACCTGGGTCCATCTGGCTCCGGATGGTAGCACCTTGCCTAGGGTTACAGGTGAAGCCCAGTCAACGGTCTCAAAGGCGGAAGAGGAATCCTAACTCCCAACGACAGAGAGAGCGGAAGAACCTAATGGAGAAAACAAAACCCGAACCCACTTTGCGTCTGTCTTGCAGCAGGCGGCGAAGTGGTCAGCGTCTGCTCACCAGTGGTGCGGCTGAAAGTCATATTCTGGAACTAACCTTTCCAGTCTTAACATTCTGAGTTCACTCAATGAGTCTACGCAACCCCACCTGATTCCAGGTACAATCATCATGGAGCATGTTGATAATCACAATATTACCCCAGTGGTCAATCCACCGCCGGTATTATTGGCGCAACTGGTCTTTCGGATTCTGAGGCGGCCAGGTAAAAATGCAGTGTGATCCAGCAGAGGAAGTCGGAGTCCTCTGGCCAACTTAAAACGAAAACAAATACATTTTTTCAACACTTAACATAAAAAAAACTTTTGCAACCAGGTAAACTTCATAAGATTGGAGATACATTGAAAGAAAAGAAGGTTCAAATTTTGGCCCTTCAAGTAACACGAATGACGGACAATAACAACATGGATTTCGGCAATTATCGTCTTTTTAAAAGGAAAACTAATGAAAGAATACTTAATAATGAGCCACTTCTGGGAGTTCCTTTTGCAGTCTCCAAAATTATTTTGAACCCAATAACGGACGTAAAACACATTAATAATAGACTAATTACAAATTCTCTTAAATGCGCAAATAAAGTATACAATTTAATTAATGGCCATAGTCAGTCATTGAGGATTACATGGAAAACCTGATGAAGTTAACGAAGCTTGGGACACATTAGAAAACATCGTCTCGAAAATTCCCTCAAACCATGCTAAAATTTTAATGGGTGATTTTAATGCTCAATCAGGTAAAGCGAAAAAATATAAGCAAGGCTGAGTGGATTTCCTGCGCATAAATGGACAAACAAAAATGGCTAAAGCCTTGTTGAAACAAGCAAACATTTTAACCTTAAAATCATGTCAACACATTTTAAAAAGAACTCTTCTAAACAAAGAACCTGGCGGTCACCCAGTACATTTATTGGGGAATTTTAAATCGGTCATGTAGCAATTTCATACCCCAACTACAAATAAATTTTAAATGTCCAAGTTAGGAAAGGGACTAATATTGATTCTGACCATTATTTAAAGCGAATAAAAGTAAAACTTTAGCCTCAGAAACTCTTCAAAACAAAAAATGTTATTTCAAAATTTGACACTGCTAAAATAACCCCAAGTCTAACAAGTGAACTTGACAAAAAACACTCCAACAATTGGCAAAGCCTAAAAGAAAAGTTCATCCAAACAACACAAAATTTAATTCCACTTCGAAAGAAACAAAAACACCCTTGGTGGAAAGCGTATCGAGAAGCAGCAGTTAAGTCTAGGCATGAGGCATTCAAAAATTGTAATAGTAACAAAACTGAAAAAAAAGCACAACACCTTTCTAACTGTGAGAAAAGAAACATTTAAATTAATCCGACAGACTAAAAGAAACTACGAAAATGCGCAACCTTTGCAAACCTAAAAAGATTTCCAAACGAACAATACAAGAAACTTTTATAAAACTTTCAAAACAAAACTAACTGGTTACCAATATCAAAGTCTTTGCTTCAAAAATGAAAATGGCAGTTTGGCTCTTAACAACCAGGAAAATTGTAAGATACTTGCTAATTACTTTGAAAAATTATTGAACTGTCCAGAACCAGCGAACAAATTCCAACTATAGAAAATTAATAACATCAACCCTAACTCTAAAGCACCTGACGAAATCGAAATAACTAAACAAATTAAGAGACTTAAAAACAATAAAGCATCCGGAGAAGACGGTATAATCGCAGAACTATTAAAATCAGCTGGCCCTAACACTATAGGAGACATCACTCAACTAATAGGACATATCTGGCAAACTGAGAAAATACCTGAGGACTGCAAAACTGCCCTAATTCATCCATTGCATAAAAAAGGGGATAGGCCAAACTTTAATAATTACCTCTTCCCAGTCACATACTAAATTCTCTAGCAGTATTTAACTGAGCACAAGAACAGCTAGAACCTAAAATCTATGAATACCATTCAGGCTTTAGACCAAACAGATCCTGCCTGAAATAAATTCTTGCTTTAAATCTAATACTCAGACACCAAAGGATTTCTAGTAACAATATTGTATGTACATTTGAGGATTTTAAAAAGGCTTACGACTCAGTTGATCGTGAACCTCATTTCCAAATTTTTAAGAAACAAGGGCTAGATAATAAAACTCTAAATCTGATTAGTGAAACGTCAACCGACACTAGATCAAAAGTTAAATGCATGGGAGAGATTCCTGAACCATTTGAAATAAAGAGTGGTGTTAGACAGGGAGATGGACTCTCTCCATTACTGTTTAACGGTGTTTTGGAAAAATATAAACCAATCAATAAATTTAGGGAGAAGTGATATTAGAGTAGACTGCCTCGCCATTGCAGATGATCTGGCGGTTTTAACTAGGGATGTTGGCACAGCTCAAAAACAAATTGAAATTCTTAATGAAGTCTCGGAAACCATAGGAGTACAAATATCATTAGAAAAAACCGAATACATGGCATGCAACAAACAAGCACAAAAGTGTTTGAACACAAAATATGGAAAAATAAAAATCGTATCTCATTTTAAATACTTGGGGGAAATCATAGCAGAATACGGTATGGAAAGAGCTGCAAATGAAGTTCGCTGTCAAAAGATGGCAACTGCATTCAGATTAACACAAAATATTCATCGAAAAAAATCACATTCTAAAGTCAGTAAACTTAGACATTACAGCACTGTAAGCAAACCTGAATGTCTTTATGGAGCAGAAATTTAATTTTAAATAGGCTGAGGGATATTGGAGAAATTAGAAAGAAAGAAAGATGATTAGGAAAATATTAAGACCCATAATTACTAATGGAGAAACTTGTAGGATGAGGAGTAACAAGGAAGCAGAAGAATACACAGACATACATGGTGACATGAGAAAATGAAGACTTAAATTTTATGGGCACATTAAAAGAATGCCACCCACTAGGTTGACACAACAAATAGTAGAATTCTAGGAAAACAGAAGTAAGGACGAAAGTGAGCCAATGAAATGAATTGCTGGGATTAATGAGGATCTTAAAGCAGCTGCTATAACTGAGGCAGACCTTACAGATAGGAAAACATTAAGATAAAAGATATTTGATTGGAAAGTTGGTCAGAGGGAAATTAGAAAACATGCTGTCTGATGGAAGAATGAGACTTCATTCTGAAAGAATGAAACAAATTTGGGTACAAAGAAAGGCTAACCATCAAACGTGACATTGATGGATTGTACTTTGCATGGTGCTGCTGGGCCCATACATGAACTAAAATAACAAATTTCCTAAAGAACGGTCGTGTTCTTTCTTTCTTTGGGACTGATAGTTTGCATGTGTAGTGAGTGACAGAACATAAACATCTCACTTGTGGTTTATGAAAGTAAGGTATAACATTACAGGCTGCATAGAACTTCAGGGAAGATGAATCAACCAGTGTATAAAGCAGACTGTGCGCATGTATTTCTAGGATCTACTCCTAAGACACTGGATCGATTTCAACTAAATCTGGTACAGAAATAGAAGACCAACAAAGAATCAGCACCGTCTTGTTTATAGCCTCCTAGCTCCAGTGGGAGCACAGATATGGCCCCATGGCATATAGGCTGTCCTGCACTGCAGGCAAGTTGCCTGAAAACAGTATCAGGCTGCCAATTAACCTGCTTTGCAGGGCACCTGATACGTTAGGTTGCCCTGCATGACAGACATATTACGTTGACGAGTATTGGCCTACTTCATCTGCCTACTCCCCATAGCAACTTGTTTGTCAGGAGGAAATAAATTATTTTCGATCCCCTGATATGTATCTTTCCGTGCACGTCAGGTGGGTTGTGGGAGTAATGTGGCCTGCTATATTGGAGAGGACCGAGGGGGAGATGCATTAGGCAGGTGGAAGGTGTAAAAGCGTAGTGGGAAAATGAAAAAGGAAGAGGGCGAGACAGAGGAGGAAAGATAGAGGCGGAGGAGGGTATGGTCAGAAGGATGGGATGAAGATATTGTCAGAGAGAAGAGGTGGAGGAAATGGACAAAGAGAAGGGAAGGAGATGAGGAATGGGAAGGAGATGATTGACAGATGAAGGTGGAAGGATAAGGTGGACAGACAGAGGAAGGAAGAAGTGGACACACGGGAAGGGAGGAGAAGGTATGCTCAATGTATGTAACGAGCGCATATGCTGGCGAATCTGTGGTGTTGAGTACAGTAAACTACATAGGTGTAATGCTGCTCAGGGACAAGAACTATACAGACAGCCTACGTCCAACTACAAAGTAGGAAAAGTAACGATGATGCAATTTTTAATCAAGGACTGACTTCGACGAAGTTGCATGTACCTGCTGCTCGGAGACAAAGAGGTTGCTACAGGAAAGGAATTTCTGACGGGCAGAATCAAAACAGATGGAAAATAGATGAACCACAAAAAAGAACCTTTAATAAACATAATCCATCCTTGAACTTAGATGTTTCGTGGCTCTCTTTTCGTATTAATGTTCTTCTGTTCCCCCTACAATTTCAGTTTCTTTTCAGATTCCGCTACGCATTTGTGTGCATATTATTTGTGAAGCACCCGTCTTTCAGCCGGCGATGTGTCGTTTTTCGAGCGAAGTAAGATGTCATTCCATGATAGCAGTCAATTATAAACCAACAAGAACAGTAAGTACTGCTAAAACAGCTATCAGTTTACTGAGGGCTAATGCGTTTCTGAAGGATGATGAGAATCGTCGAGGCCCAGAGGTAGGCACGGAATACAGCGATACCAGGAGTCCCTACGGCCTCTGCGGTAATTAGAAGGCCTCGTTTCGCTCGGTAAGTGAAGCTTTCTTCCTTTTACCACTGACGAGAGTTGTCCTGACTCGTTAAAGAAATAAGACCCATTTTCCATCACGGAAGCTCAACTTCTCATCCAGATGAAGCGGAGGGAACGTAATAGACTGGCGAGACGACTCCAGGAGTAATTGCGCGGCACTTCAGACGACAATTCGCGGCGATCGAACGATCCCGTCGAGAGTTTTACCGCACCGCGCGATTAATTTCGGAACGTCAAGGCAGTTCTGTCACCTAACTGCCTCGTTACGCCTCAAAAGGGAGACACCCTTTCGTCACGAGTTTCGATCCATGTTTATGGACCTTAGATCAGACATTTCAACATATGACGTCATTACTAAAGTACTTAACCGGCTAGTTTCTTCTCCAAAGGCATTAGGAAATTTCAGAATATATAAAAAAAAATGTTAACAGCTAAATCCTAACATTCACTTTACTCATTTCTGTTTTTCCATTCAGATTTCAAACAACTCGGAAGTTTTCATGATACATAACTCTTATACGGGAAAATTTTAGGTTAGGCTTTACAAGACTGTTACTGATATTTATACAAACAAGTTTGTTACCAGTCAAAATTTATTTTATTTCCTCTGCGTCTTTCAGAGGTTTGTAGGTCTGTCAATAGGCGGATTTAAGTGATTAACTACATATATTCTTTACATATGTGTTGGGTTGAGGACAAGACGAAAACAAAACACTTCAGTACATCGCTC
Source organism: Schistocerca serialis cubense (assembly GCF_023864345.2). Lineage (NCBI taxonomy): Eukaryota > Metazoa > Arthropoda > Insecta > Orthoptera > Acrididae > Schistocerca > Schistocerca serialis. The sequence goes on along the minus strand of NC_064645.1, from coordinate 318,548,407 downwards.
ATAGTTATGTGGGAACCTTTGATTGTAAATGTGGCAAAAATACAAATGTAAAAGTAAAAATAATTGCAGTGATCTCAGGGTCCTTTTTCTGTCATGACATGCTCCTTGCCAACACCGAATTAAGCAAAGAAGTTGTCTCGAATCTGTAAGTGCAAAGAAAATATCAAATAATAATTTTACCAATGGGGGCAAAAACAAAATGCTATTTTGGAACAATCTCAGAGACTGTGGAGGTCTTTGGTTGCAACGATTATCAGAAATATACATATACATATCTCGAGTGCTCACGGACTGTTTTCTGTTGGATTCACATTACAGATCAAGGTCAGTTCGCAAAATTGTTATATAAATTTGCCACTTCAGCAATATAATTCCATACTTGAGTCCATATATCAGGAACCATTATCTGTGTTGTTGAAATAAATCAACAAACATCGTCTGTTATCAGACAGCACCATATCATTTCAGATCTTAGTTTCGAAACGAAAAAAGGTGACAACATAAAAATCACCTAAGTGTGACACGAACAGTACCATCAAAGCTAGCATAAATATCAAACTGCCCTTCGCGGGGCCAGACATGTGAGCATTTATTTTGTTTTGATGCTGTTTGTAATATCTTTGTGATTTTTTTTAATGTCACACTCACGAAAGGTTTATGTTGTCGTCTTTTTTGCTTTCCCATCTTAGTTCTGAAGGTTATCTGCTGGACAGATTGAAACTGGCAGTCATTATTAAAAGAAACAGTGGTCCAGATAGTGTCGTTTCAATCATTATTATTTTCTATGTCCTTCACAATTAATGTTTCTAACACACTACCTCTGCTTACGTAAATGTATATAATATATACTGCATGTAGTCTAACATGAGGTTGTTATTTATGAAAAAAATTCCGGCAGGAGCCGCTATTTTGTGAAGTAGCCAGTTTGCTATTTGTCTGAAACGCAGGAATGAAAAGCAAGTCAGTATGCGATCTAGTTAACCCACAAAATCGATTAAAAACAGGGATATAGCAGTTAGAATTTTCAGTAACAGAAGCTGAATTAACTTTTAATGTAATTAATGCCGCGCATATCGCCAATATTTGTATCAATATTAATCCAAACCTTATGCATTAGCATTCAGAAACTCGAATCGTCAGTTAGCGACTCGTTAGAAAAGAATACAATATTGTAATAAGGAAAAGAGCAAACTTCTCATTTTATGAAACGAAAATCAATAGGCAGTGGGGTCCACGAGGAATGCTTAGTAGTCTGGGATATAACAGAAGCGATCAGTTGAAGGAAATCTGTCTAGTAAACATGAGTTTTAAGGTGCTTCCACTAAGAGTTAGGAGCACTTGTTCAGAAGAAGAGATGTGTATTGCAGTAGCGACGATGAAAACGTTCTCACAGCTCTTAGGCCCATGTTTACTATACTTTCTTTCATATTTTGGTGCACACAGCCACCTCTCAACACAGCAAAGTGCTTGTTGAAGAAAATATTTGTTTCACAGCATGGAAGACGAGTAAGTGCTCATGGCTCTTAAAGTATGCATTTCAGAGCTTCTGTCTCAGCTGATCGTTCCTCTCGTATTCCTGAATGCTGATGATTCCTCCTGGAGCACCCTGTGTAACGAGTGACAATCGCTTCACTTAAATATCTGACGTGATCATGGAGAAATGACTGACTGTGGGCTACGTACATAGGTAAACAAGCAGAAGAGAACTGAGAGTCTACACACACACACACGAGTCACTAGTAACCTGTACTCGCCTATTGTGACAGCCCAAAGCTGGTTCCTATTGGTACACATGCCCCACTACAATGCCTAACCATCATGTGTCCAGGTAAACAAAGTAAACGTTGATTCATTACAGTTAATTTAACGGGCAATGTGTCGGAAACAATATTAAAACACTTTGGCCACATATTTACCGGAAAAGATAGTACAGAGATATCCATGAAAACAAGGCACACTTACCAGATGCAGAAGTATGAAACCAGAATTTTCCTATAGGTGGTGTTAGCCGTCAGTGTAGATCCCTTGAGACCGCATCTGCAGCGCCATCCTGTAACGATTGATGACACACAGGAACCCAAATCCCATATATTGATATCTGTTTCAGACCCGTAAACATGTCGAGTTTTATGCCTACGAACTACGATTTGCGCACAGCATTCGTTTTCTGTTATCATTTGAAGAAAACTGCTACAGAACCTCATCGAATGCTTTCGAAGCTTTCGGTGAACATGCTCTTGGGTAAACACAGCGTTTGGAGTGGTTCGAAAAATTCAAAAGTGATGATTTTGACGTGAGAAACGACGAGTGCGTTAAACCACCGAAAAAGTTCGAAGACAACGAACTGGAGGCCTTATTGTATGAAGATGATACTCAAACTCGACAGGGCCCCGCGGAACAACTGAATGTGACGCTGAATGTCGTTGAGAGCTATCGGAAAGATGCAGAAAGTGGGAAAATGGGTTCCGTATGAACTGAATGAAAGACAGCAAGCAGTTGAAAGACCGCTTGTAAAACGCTGCTTGCAAAATACGAGAGAAAGTCTTTTCTCTGTAGAATAATGACAGGTGATAAAAAATGGATATGCTTTGGGAATCCTAAGCGTCGTAAATCATGCTTGAATCCAGGCAAACAATCGACATCTATTGCAAGACCAAATCGCTTTGGAAAGTTGACAATGCTATGTGTTTGTTGGGATCAGAAGGGTCTCATCTACCATGAACTCCTAAACCTGGTGAAACCGTTAACACTGATCGCTACCAACAGCAAATGATCGATTTAAATCGGGCATTACGTGAAAGATGACAGAAGTATGGAAAAAAGGCAACACAAAGTCGTATTGCTCCATGATAACGCCCCACCACACACAGAAAAACGGGTCAGGGAAACAATGGAGGTGTTCAGCTGTAAATTACTAGGGCATGCAGATTATTCTCCAGACTTGGCTCTTTCCGATTATCATCTGTTTGCATCACTGGGACACGCTCTCAATAAACAACGCTTCAAATCGTATGAAAATGTACGAAAATAGCTCGCTGACTGGTTCGCTTCAAAAGAGGAACTGTTTTGTGTGTGTGTGTGTGTGTGTTTGTGTGTGGCATTTATAGCCTGCCGAAGAGGTGGGAGAATTGTATAATTAGCGGTGGACATTATTTTGAATAAAATACGGTTTATCAGTTTCAAACAAGAGACGTGTATCTATTGCAAACAAATTCCAGTTTCATACTTCTACACCTGGTATAGTCATAAATCTCTCTCGACAAAGGAAACGTAATGGCTTCATTGGAGCCATTAATCGGGCGATCTATTGGAAAGAACAGTAAAAAACATATGAGACACTCGAGAAGTTGCCTGTCACCTCTTGTCGAACCCGACAAAACAAGCACTTGCTAAAATGGATTAATCCAACTGGCCATATGTCAGAAGAAATGATCAAACGATTTTCTAAAACACGTCTTCGGGTGTCACCACACAAGATGCTGCCCCTCGCAGAGCTTTCCGCCCAAGAAAGCAGGTTCCGCAACAAACACCGAGTGGCCATCCCCTCGGTTACAGATCTCGTTAACCTATTTGGTCAACGATCTAAGTTGGAGGCCACAGACCTAGTGCTTAGACGCTTTACAAATTGACAGGATTACAAAAGCTTTGTGCAAATCTTAGTTTTACGGTTGAATTTCTGGGTGATGCCGCATAGCGTCCATCTTAAGGCTGCCTCTTAAGACTGCCCTTCCATTACGTATACTTCCACAGGCAACTCCACATCATGGGCTTCAGAGATTCCCCACCTTGCCTGTGCGACTCAACATCTGAAACATCTGAAAAAAGCTGATTTAAATCGTTTATTCTTTTCTGTGATTATTACTGTGACCAGCACGTCACTTTGCGCACGAGACTAAGCTGAAACATCAGTTTTCCACTAGTATCACATCAATCTCAAGACAAAGAAGTGAGTAGGCAAAATTGTTCTGCTGGTGCTGGCTGGGCCACGAGCAACCAAGTTGCCAGTTCTATCACAGGATGGAGCTGCCTTTCCACAATGTATGAATAGGATAACCAAATCCTTTTACGAAATCTACACATATTACTTCACTGTTGGGTCAAAATTCAGCTCATGAGCCACAGTTTTATGTACGCACACACATAATTATAAGAGCAGCCACAACTTTCATAATAACAGCCTTAAGTTAAAATTTATTGGATAATAAGTTTTATGCGGTTCAGATTGTAAAGCAGATTTAAGAAATACTAGCTACCATATTTAGATGACCACGCAAGAGTCTATTGCTGCCATCTCAAAAGTAAATTTTATGGAAGTACAATTGAATCCATTTAAATCATTTTTTATAGTTTCACTATAGGTTAAGAAAAACCGAAGAAAAATTTGAAGCAGGAATTAAAGTATTGCAATTCTGAAACTTCCTGGCAGATTAAAACTGTGTGCCAATCCGAGCCTCAAACTCGGGACCTTTGTCTTTCGCAGGAAGTGCTCTACCAGCTGCGCGACCCAAGCCTGACCCACGACCCGCCCCCCAGCTTTCCAAACTTCACAGGAGCTCCTCTGTGAAACTTGCAGAACTAGCACTCCTGGAAGAAAGGATATCCTTTCTCCCAGGAGTTCTAATTCTGCAAGGTTCGCAGAAGAGTTTCAGGGTAGTTTGAAAGGTAGGAGGCGAGGTACTGTCAGAATTGGGGCTGTGAGGACAGGTAGTGAGTGGTGCTTGGGTAGCTCAGTTGGTAGAGCACTTGCCCGAGAAAGGCAAAGGTCCCAAGTTCGAGTTTCCATCCGGTACACAGTTTTAATCTATCAGGAAGTTTCAAATTAGCCCACACTCTGCTGCAGAGTGAAAATCTCACTCTGGAAGCATTGCAATTCTGTCACAGACAGCAAAGGACTCTGTAGAGCAGTTAAACGGAATGGACAGCTCTTGAAAGGAGGATATAAGATGAACATCAACACAAGAATAAAAGGGGTAATGGAATGTAAAGGAATTAAACCAGATGTTGCTGATGAAATTAAATTAGCAAACGAGACACTTAGAATAGTAGATAATTTTTGCTATTAGAGCAGCAATTACTGATGATGGCCGAAGTAGAGAGGATATAAAATGTAGACTCCTAATGGCATGAAAAGCGTTTATGAAGAAGAGAAATTTCTTGACATAAAATATAGATTTAAGTGTTGGGAAGTCCTTTTTGGAGGTATTTGCCTGGACTGTAACCATGTATGAAAGTGAAACATGGACGATAAACAGTTTAGACAAGAAGAGAATAGAAGCTTTTGAAATGTGATGTTACAGAAGAATGCTGAATCAGGGGTAGATCAGGTAAATAATGAGGAGCTGCTGAATAAAATTTGGGAGAAAAGAAATCTGTGGCGTAACTTTACTAGAAGCAGGGATCAGCTGATAGGATACATTCTGAGACATCAAGGGGCCATCAATTTAGCACTGGAGGAAAGTGTGGGACGTAAAAGTCGCAGAGGAAGACCAAGAAATGAATACAGTAATCAGAATGAAAAGGATGTAAGTCGCAGTGATTATTCGTTCGCAGTAATTATTCGGAGATGAAGAGACACGCACAGAATAGAGTAGCATGGAGAGCGGTCTCTATGCTGTTCATTTTTGGAACGCAGCCTACGACCAGCTTAAACTCAGAAGTGATGACACTTTCTGCAAGACCTGACCATTATTTTGCAGGATAATGGTCAAACACGTACAGTACAAGCTATTACTGATTTGTTTGACTGATGGGGCTGCTAAGTGCTATACCACCTACTGCGCTTCCCTGACTTAAGCCCTCGAAAGTTCAGCTCGATTTCTAAATTGAAGGAAACACTTCACGGCACTCTCTTCAGAACTGCTACAAATTCGTCTGGCATTAGACCGCGCCGCTCGAACTGTCAACACAACTGGCACTGCTAAGACTGTCCTACGATTTCCACATCGCTGGCAACGGGTTATACACAACGCTGGTGACTAGTTTGAAGCTCAGTAAAACTTTGAAACACGTATCTATTTTGTACGAGCTGTAAATAAATAGTTGCCATTATTCAAATTCCCACCCTTGTATGTGATACTGGCAGTGACTGAAAAATAAATACATTAAGCGATCTAAAGAGCTTTAGTCCCAACTTACAGAATAGTCCAGGTTTTTTAAAGAGATAGTTAACTAAACATATAGTTGAGACTATTTCTACGGACACATTCTGTGCCACGTGCTCTGTAGCCTCAGAGCTTTTATATTATTAGTCAACGGAAGTACCACTTCTGAAAAACAGTGTAGGGTGCTTTTTATGAACACCGAATGCTGTAAAAAGTCTTAAAACGGGCCGGCCGGGGTGGCCAAGCGGTTAAAGGCGCTACAGTCTGGAACCGCGCGACCGCTACGGTCGCAGGTTCGAATCCTGCCTTGGGCATGGATGTGTGTGATGTCCTTAGGTTAGTTAGGTTTAAGTAGTTATAAGTTCTAGGGAACTGATGCCCTTAGAAGTTAAGTCCCATAGTGCTCAGAGCCTTGAACCATTTTTAAAAAGGCGCTGCTGTGACAGTTCCAGTGAATGTGTTGTTAAATATATATTTCATTTTACTTACATGTTTATTTGACGTGACACAGTGTATCCTTTAGTAAAAATCTGATTAATGTGTCTGGGATCCTAAATGTACGATGTAAGTGCATCTACCAGTCTACTACGCATTTTAAAAATACATTAGTAATTATGATAACGGATCAGCAGCAAGACTAACGAATAAATATATTTGTCGCAACTGAGGAATCTTTCTGACATTAGCTGTATTAAGTATGAGACATTACCTATTGGTGACACATGGAAATCTGTGCTGGACCGGGGCTCGAATCCGGAATTCCCGGTTGTTGTGAGCAGTCGCCTTAACAAATTCGGCTATCCGAGCACACTTCCAGGGTCGACTCAAATATCCATATCCCACACATAAAAATAAGTACTAACCTATAAACATTACCCTCTTGAAACAGCACTCTCTATTAGGAGATCAAACTGCACAGTAAACAGCCCAAGGAAATGAGAAAAAGTGGTAACAAAAAGTACTTCTACAAAAAGGCACTTAAAGGATACTTCTCAAGTAATACGTGTTATACAGTGTCATTATTTAAATGACACAAAGTAGTAGTTCGTAGAAGAAATGTTAAAGTTGATAAAAATTTAAAAAGTAAGTTCTGTGTCATTTCACAATATACTTTCAGAGCACGAAAGATATTTCTACAGAACTGGTTGCCTAGTATCTAAGATGGAAAAGGTTAACCTACTTTCATCTTCCTGCACTCAACATCCTTGTTATGACAAGATAATGGCTCGGTTTTCCAAACAGAAAAATGGGAACACATAAATAATGTAGTGAATACTCAGGGGGCTCATGGAGCTGATGTCAGCCGAAAATATTGTGTGTGTGTGTGTGTGTGTGTGTGTGTGTGTGTGTGAGAGAGAGAGAGAGAGAGAGAGAGAGAGAGAGAGAGAGAGAGAGAGAGAGAGAGAGAGAGCAATGAAAGCAGTATGTGGAGCTACTCATTATGAGACGTAAATAAATAGAACAATATTAGATGTGTAATTAGTTGCGAGATGTGATGAACAGTAATGCCTCTGAATGCTGTATGTCAAAACTGTTACAGTTTTTTAAATAAAAGAACGTTATTAACATTCTGCATCTTTATTCTTCGTGTCTACGTATTTATTTCTCAACATAGTCACCCTGCATAGAAACAGATTTCTTCTAACGAGAGACAAATTTGTTGTACCGTCACTGTAGCATGTTTGATTTTGTTGACGGAGTCACCTCACCTCGGCTTGCACCACTTAACCGCTACTGAAGTGAAGTCCTCGAAGATGTTCTGTAAGTTTTGGAAACAGACGAAAATTGGATGGGGCCGAGTCGGGACTGTACGGAGGATGGCCAATGACAGCGAAAGCAAGGCGTCAGATTTTTGGAGATGTCGCAGCGTTCATGCGTTATTAGAAATTGTTATGCTAAAGGAGAGGGTGTTCAAAAGTGTGGACGAAATCTTCGAATTCTAAAGTCGATTACAGCACGCTGTTTCTCACGGTCCAACATAGTTATGTTACACCATTCGGAGTCCTCTAGTGCAAAGGGCTGCAATTACATAGACATGAAGGATAAAGGTCGTTTAATTAAAAAAGGTCTGGAGTTTTCACGTAAAAAATTCGGAAGCATTACTTTTCGGTACGCTCCCGTTGACATTTATGTACTTGTATACCTGCATGTTAACTTTTAGTTATGTTTTACTTTAGTATTAACCGGAAGTACAATATCATTGCAAAATAATCTGTGAACGAATAAACAACTAACTTTAAAGGCCCTTTAGGCAGGATATCTGTACGTTCGCCGAATCGTTGACATCTCGGAAAATGGACCCGTGAAAAGTAATCTATTTATTGCAACATTGCGCCTGTTGTCGCTGCAGACGTCCGCCTTAGCGCAAAATACTGCGAGCGATGTCTTAGTTTAGACCTGCACTGCAGTGGCTTCGGCAGGGCACAGATGCTAAAGAGCGGGGGTCCCGCACTCCGACAGCAAGGCCCCACTGTGTCCTGTGTTACCTGCCTTCACGACCATTATTACATGAGCTCAAAAGGACGGGGGTGGGAGGGGAGGCGGGGTCCGGCAAAATTTCACCAAATTACATTTATTGGGACGGGGATTGAGCAATGAAAATCTCACATAATATACATCATTTTAACGGGAACGTTTTGCTTTATATAATAAATCCCGAGCATAGACAATGTTAAAGCGCCCACCAATCTTTATGGCATCTCGGAACTAACCTTATTCCTTTACGCTTGTGCAAGCCCGAGATTCGCCGATTTAAAATAAGTGCCGGACAAGTGTCAGATTTCATTTGTTGAGTTCCATGCCGCGCCTGTCGAAATCAATTCGTGACAGTCAATGAGTCACTCACGACATTCTGCAACATATATGAAGCCGATTTGATTATGTTCAAAATGAATGTGCATCAGAACTTTTACAATGCGTATGTTAAGCAGCACGCTGGCAAGTAGAAATAAACGTACCAGCACGAAGATACTTGTTTGTGGAAGAAAGCTAAGCTGAAGTTTACCGATAAGAATTTTCTTGAAGACCACATAAATCAAGAAATTTAAAAACTACGCAATCATACGGTTCAAAGAAATGTACAGACAAGGATGTCTCTCATCTGCAAAGTAAAGGTTCAATGCTATTTAATGTATATAACATATCAATAAAATTATTTTTTTCAGGGATCCGTCAAAACGATAAACACTATTGCTGGATACAGCCTCCGCCTTTTGTGCAAAACACTCTTTCTTGCTACTCAAACATGTTCCGGCATCTCCGTGCCATCATCAGTGGATTTTGTTTATTGAACAACTTGGTTTTACATTATATGCTTTTGCAGGATCATCTGTATTACGTCCTGCACTGCTAGCTTGTCATGTTTTGTCGTGACTTATCCTTCTTTTTTCGCTTTCAGAGGGCACTACACACACCTCTATTAAATGTACCTTGCGTAATTTAGGTTTTGCAATCACCTCTTCACTTCGCAAAACGCATTGTACATGATATTGTTGTGTGGTCTAGTTCCATCGGCGTTAAAAAAAAGCGTCGCGTAATTACTGGATTCCTCCTTCTCTCGGACACAGGGCATCCGTTAGTTGTAAGGAATCCACAAGCCGGCCGTGGTGGACGAGCGGTTCTAGGCACTACAGTCTGGAACCGTGCGACAGCTAGGGTCACAGGTTCGGATCCTGCCTCGGGTTAGTTAGGTTTAAGTAGTTCTAAGTTCTAGGGGACTGATGACCTCAGATGTTAAGTCCCATAGTGCTCAGAGCCATTTGAACCATTTGAATCCACAGTCCTTTACTCAGCGTAACTGCTTGCTTCATCGCACCATTCTTTTGAATGATAAGAAATGAGGACGTTCCCCGCTGACTCGGCGAGGAGAGGAACATGTGGAAGAAACTGACAACAGTGACAAGAAGAAGGGACAGGATGACAGAAATTTTATAAAGACATCAAGGAATAAAATCAATAAAATCTTTAGTAGTTGGGGCAGCTGTAGAGGGTAAAAACTGTAGTGGAAGACAGAGATTGGAATATATTCAACTAATAATTGAGGAGATTTGGTGCAAGCGATGCTTTGAGATGAAAAGGTCTGGGCACACGAGAGTAATTCATCAGAGGCCGCATCCAAGCAGACAAAAATTTGGCAAGCGCAAGTAGGACTCGCCCACTGAGTGTTCCGTACAAAACTTCATTACTTCTATAGACAGTTCATCCCGTCAGGGAATCGCGAATCTCCATAACTTTAGCTTGTTATCGGTATTGATACTGATAAGATATCGATCCGGCGAATTCCAAGACAGTATCAAAATCTCTACCGTAGTTCTTGTGATTAGGCCAGACATATAAAAAGAAGCGAGCAGGGGACTGCAGTTTATGTACGTAGAGAGAGAAGAGTTAGTTATCATGTTTTAGTAAGAAAATAAAAAAAATATTTCACTATTTACGTTTTATATTTGCATGCAGTAGCACAGTACCTTTCTGTTACGCTTTTGAAGGATGATGGATGCAATGTAAGTTCTAATGACAAAAACATATTTTTGTGATATAATTACAAGTTACCAATTTTCGGATTTTTTCCCTTTACTTGCATTGTGAAACTCTCATTCTTGCCAAATTTCATGATTCTATGCCAACGAGAAGTCTCCTATGGGTTTTGATGAGTGTGTTTGCGAGTATCAAAATATTTGAGGGAATAGACTTAGAAGCCTGACGTTATTCCACCGCCAAGGGACCATAGATCTCAGTATGTAACAAATTTCTACTTTATACGTCTACCCGTTCCTGAGAAAAAGTGTTCGTAACAGTTGAACAGACAACAGACGGACAACAATGCGATCCCATAGGTGTTCTGTTTGTACAGATTGAGGCACGGAAGCTTAAAAGTGACGTATAGTTTGTTGCGGACAAAGTGCTGTGTCATTGGTATTAGTTGTGGCTTCCCTGATGGCTGTTGAAAGGCAGCGGCTGAGCGTTCGCCTTCGCCGTGGGCAGACCCTCAGTAATGATTACGGAGGACGGTTTTTTTATTCGTGGTTAAGGTAATAGGAGAATTCTGTCGATATCGTATCAGTGAATATTAAGGCAGTGTTCGCGTCCACCGCGGCTGTCAACCTGAACCGCAGTGTTATAGCACAGCAGTGTTGATTATGTATGTGTCATCACATTGGGCATCAGGATCAGTATTTCATTTTGGCGTATGTCCATATTAACCGTCATTAGTTTGTGAGATGAAGGAGTGACTGCTTCATAGTTATGTTTAAAAAATATGCTTGTCTACGTTGAAGTTCATCAGCGATTTTTACTATAATAAAATCTGAGTTCAGTTCAGTTCATCAGCTTCACCAGCTACATACCTGAATATATCACCCTATTAGCCACGATAACGAAGTAATTCTAGACTGCTTTCGTTTTTCCAGTTTACAGAGGCGAAAGTCTATTTGAGGGTGTCACAAGCTGTCGTTATCACACTGGTTAATTGGCAACTCCAGTTGAATTAGAACGTATTTTTTTACGAAATGTCACAGCCCCTAGGCCAGTATCAACTAGTCTGTTACTTACTAAAACTCGAGTCCCGTAAATTGTAAACACTATTCTCACGGGCAGATGATCTAGTTGTTGACATACCAGATGATACTGGCTTACATTAACCCGATATACACTCCTGGAAATGGAAAGAAGAACACATTGACACCGGTGTGTCAGACCCACCATACTTGCTCCGGACACTGCGAGAGGGCTGTACAAGCAATGATCACACGCACGGCACAGCGGACACACCAGGAACCGCGGTGTTGGCCGTCGAATGGCGCTAGCTGCGCAGCATTTGTGCACCGCTGCCGTCAGTGTCAGCCAGTTTGCCGTGGCATATGGAGCTCCATCGCAGTCTTTAACACTGGTAGCATGCCGCGACAGCGTGGACGTGAACCGTATGTGCAGTTGACGGACTTTGAGCGAGGGCGTATAGTGGGCATGCGGGAGGCCGGGTGGACGTACCGCCGAATTGCTCAACACGTGGGGCGTGAGGTCTCCATAGTACATCGATGTTGTCGCCAGTGGTCGGCGGAAGGTGCACGTGCCCGTCGACCTGGGACCGGACCGCAGCGACGCACGGATGCACGCCAAGACCGTAGGATCCTACGCAGTGCCGTAGGGGACCGCACCGCCACTTCCCAGCAAATTAGGGACACTGTTGCTCCTGGGGTATCGGCGAGGACCATTCGCAACCGTCTCCATGAAGCTGGGCTATGGTCCCGCACACCGTTAGGCCGTCTTCCGCTCACGCCCCAACATCGTGCAGCCCGCCTCCAGTGGTGTCGCGACAGGCGTGAATGGAGGGACGAATGGAGACGTGTTGTCTTCAGCGATGAGAGTCGCTTCTGCCTTGGTGCCAATGATGGTCGTATGCGTGTTTGGCGCCGTGCAGGTGAGCGCCACAATCAGGACTACATACGACCGAGGCACACAGGGCCAACAACCGGCATCATGGTGTGGGGAGCGATCTCCTACACTGGCCGTACACCACTGGTGATCGTCGAGGGGACACTGAATAGTGCACGGTACATCCAAACCGTCATCGAACCCATCGTTCTACCATTCCTAGACCGGCAAGGGAACTTGCTGTTCCAACAGGACAATGCACGTCCGCATGTATCCCGTGCCACCCAACGTGCTCTAGAAGGTGTAAGTCAACTACCCTGGCCAGCAAGATCTCCGGATCTGTCCCCCATTGAGCATGTTTGGGACTGGATGAAGCGTCGTCTCACGCGGTCTGCATGTCCAGAACGAACGCTGGTCCAACTGAGGCGCCAGGTGGAAATGGCATGGCAAGCCGTTCCACAGGACTACATCCAGCATCTCTACGATCGTCTCCATGGGAGAATAGCAGCCTGCATTGCTGCGAAAGGTGGATATACACTGTACTAGTGCCGACATTGTGCATGCTCTGTTGCCTGTGTCTATGTGCCTGTGGTTCTGTCAGTGTGATCATGTGATGTATCTGACCCCAGGAATGTGTCAATAAAGTTTCCCCTTCCTGGGACAATGAATTCACGGTGTTCTTATTTCAATTTCCAGGAGCGTATATTCTACATACAAAAAAAAAAGACGACCACGAAGGAATTAAACTCGTTGGTCCACATTTGGCCCTTACTCAAACTGCTATTCGCGTTTTCATTGTTGGATGTCGTCCTGAGTGATATCGTGCCAAAATTTGTTCAGTTGGTGCATTAGATCGTCAAAATCCCAAGCTGGTTCAGGGCGCTGACCACAATACTCCAAACGTTCTGAATCTGTGAGAGATCCGGCGATTTGTTATGAAACGATATGGCATCCCTGGCCATCATTCTTCGTTGTCAGGCGTGTAGCGGGCGACAGTCAGCTTGGTTTCCCACAACTAAACAAAGCGTCTGCAGACAGGTGTTCTTCCTGGAGTCTCACTGTCTGGAGTAGAATGATCATCAGTCATGAGTCCCACTCCGAACTGAGCCTCGATGACCAGCGGAGATGTGACTGGTGGCGCCCCAGAATGTGGTGAGGTACCAATCTGAATGTCGCCAACCATACGACCCGACAACCAGTAATGATGGTCTGGGGTGCCATTGCTTTTCATAGAAGGTCCTCTCTGGTTTACCATTCGCGGCATCCTTAACAACACAACAGTACGTCGACGATATTCTACGCCTTGATTTATTGCCTTTCATGGCAACTTATCCTCGGCTGACGTTTCAGCAGGACAACATCCGACCACACACGGCTAGAGTTTCTGCTGTTCGTATTCGTGCTTGCCAAACTCTACCTTGGCCAGCAAAGCCGCCGGACCTCTCCCAGATTAAGAACGTTTGGATCATTACGCGAAGGGCCCTCCAACCAGATCGGGATTTTGGACATCTAACGCGCCAGTTGGTGAGAATTTAGCACGATACCCCTCAGGAGGACACCCAACAATTCTATCAATCAATGTCAAGCTTAATAACAGCTTGCATAAGGGCCAGCGGTGGACAACGCGTTATTGACTTTCTCAATTTGTGTACTTCTTTCTCTTGAACGAATCCTCCAAATATTCTGAAATTGTAATCATTTGTCTGTCTGTATACAGCTACCGATATCCGTCCAATTCTGGTAACCGTTTTATGGAGCGTCGTTCTTTTTCCCTTAGGTTGTATTCCGTTACTGCTTACAATACATATAAATAATTTAGTGGATAGCGACTAACTCCACGACGCCGTTCGCAGGTGATACAGTTGTCTACAGAAAGATAGCAAAGGTAGATGACTTTAATGAAGTATGATAGGGCATCTAGAAGTGATCAATGACTGGTGCAATGACTTACAACTAATTTTGAAAGTAACTAAACTTAACATATGGTGCATGAATAGGCGAGTGTGTGCACCACTGTCTGAATACGCTTTTATTCCAAATCACTGTAAACAGTAAAACCGATCAAATACCTAACTGTAACTTAAGTGGAATGACCACATATAATAAACTGCAGGGAAAGCAGATTCAAGCTCCATTTGAAGAATCATAAGAAAGTGTAACTTGTCCACAAAAGTATTGCTAATCAAACTCTTACCAGGTTCGATAAATAGAAGCGAGAAAGATAAGATCTAGAAAGACCGGCACGTCTTGTCATTGGATTGTTTACTCGGAGCGAGAGCTCCGGAAATGCCACACCTTCACAAGGGGCATTGTGCGTCACGGAGATATAGTCCTGTAATTGTGAGAGTACTTTTAGGGAATAGTGTGGCTACATATTGCATCAGCCCGCATACGACTCGGAAAATGTTCACCGTGAGGAAATCAGCGAACTTAGAACTCTGACGGAAGATACCGAGAAACACGTTTCACTCGTGGCTTTCGCGAATGGAACAGGGTAAAATGGAAGCGATATTAGTACCAGAAATATCTTCACTCATTCACATACGGCGAAATATAGGTGGAGACGTACCTTAAGGAAAAGCCTTGGTGTTTTGAAATCTATACCAAATTGTTATAAAAGCACAAAAAACAATATTTGCAAATAGTCGTCCTACCGACGTCGGAAGTTCCTGTCGCTATTTCGCAGTGTTTGCAAATTAAAACCCGCATTCCTTTTTTATTCTTTATCCAACACATTTCAACAGCTACATCGCATCTGCTGCGAGTCAAAAATGACTCTGAGCACTATGGGACTCAACTGCTGAGGTCATTAGTCCCCTAGAACTTAGAACTAGTTAAACCTAACTAACCTAAGGACATCACAAACATCCATGCCCGAGGCAGGATTTGAACCTGCGACCGTAGCGGTCTTGCGGTTCCAGGCTGCAGCGCCTTTAACCGCACGGCTGCTGCGAGTCTCTTTTTATTTCTGTGAAATAATATACACCTACAAACCTTCACTTATGTATTTTATTTTTGTTGAAAGAACAAATAAACAGTTTTTTTTTCTGGCAACGGCAGACGACATGTTGGAAAAGTATGAAACGAATAAAAATAGCCCAACATGTACAATACCGGAATAAAGTTAAAAATGTTTCAGGTGAGCAATCGTAAAAAATGAAAATGTAGTAGTTTATAGGCTTAAAATAGAGAACCTACCAAAATTTACAGAAACAAAACGAGGCCCACTGAAGAACACACACATGTGTTTCGACAAAAAACATAAAGAGGAACACGTTGCGACTGGAGATAAAGTAATAAAAAGAGAATAAATAGTTTATATTCACTGTGGCCAGGCACTTAGCAGCTGACTTCAACAAGCTGTAAGATAACGAGAATGACTTCTTCGCCATTTGGACCCGCATGGGTACAGGAAAACGCATTGCGTTGTACATTCCATTTACTAGTAGGTGTGAGTAAAGTAAACTCTTGTCATTTTCCATCATTTGGTTGGACGATACGATCTGCTGTTAGCGCACAAAGATTATTTACAAAAATTAAGGACTTTCACATGATGTGTCATTGCCAAGTAACACAGCTTGATGAAACTTAGACTATATATAGAAAGAACTGCTACAAATAGTACAAAAGGAACCTGTAAGAGAGAAAGAGAAATGATACTTTCAGTCAATGACAATAATTACACTATGGTCACCTCCATTTATGATCGTGACCTGGACATCACAAAAGGCGGGATATGGATATTAATAGGGTGTGTGATCACCACGGACAACTATGCAAGATCTGCAACAAGCTCCCATGATGGCTACAAGGTTGAGGTTTGGTAAGGAGTTCTTGTGATAGGAGTTCCATTGTTTCACCATAGCAGTTGGTAACTGCTGAATGATCGGTGGTACACTTGGACGTGTTGCAACGCGTCTCGCAAACGCACTCCACATGTGCTCCATGAGGTTTAAGTCGGAGGAACCGGCAGGCCACTCCATTCGTCGAATATATTCTCGTTCCAAGAGCTCCTACACCTGCGCTCTGTCATTTAGTAGCCCATTTGTATCCATAAAAATAAAGTCAGGATCGAATGCAGACTTGAAGAGACGCACATGGAGAAGCAATGCAATGTGACAATATCGTTGGCCAGTGAGTGCACCGTGTTCAAAGATTTGGAGATCAGTACGTCCATGCAAAACATAATGCCTCCCCCTACCATAACACATACACCACCAAAATGATCGCGTTCGACAATGTTCCTGGGCGCATTATGTATTCCACCTCTAGCCGTACGACTGTACGTCCAGAATCACTACTCAGTCTGAATCCGCTCTTATCGGAGAAGAGCGCGCAATGGAGTCCTCGTTAGTCCAGTCCCTACGCTCTTGGCGCTATCGCAAAAGGTGCTGCCACCGTGATGATGCCAAAGGCAACGCAACGCACTTGTCGTCGGGCAAAGAGGCTAACCCTACGCAGTTGCCGGACCATTGTGGAACGTTAGATTGTGTACCATGCAATCCTGTTAAATGTGGCTCCAATTACATCCGCTGTTTGACGTGCGTCCTTCCTTGCCTGTTGCACAGTATAGCGGCCACTTGCTGCTATAGTTGACCATGGTCGCCCACCTCCTCTCTCTCTGGCAGCAGTGCCAGTGGTGCCGAATTCTCCCCATGCACGTGAAACAATGCTGTGAGCAATACCAATCTTGTCATACTTTACCCTTCTACCGGCTTTCCGATGATTCTTCCCCCTGTGAAGTAATCCAGATATTGTCTCCAGGCCACGTTGAAGAACGGCGCCACACTCCACACTCACTGTCTTTTCTCGATCCTTCAACTGCCTTGTGTTGCTATAGTCGCACTTACCTCAATGAAATATTGTCTCCAAATATTGTAGAAAACCCAAGGAGATTCTGGTCGTATGTAAAGCACACCAGTGGCAAAAAACAGTCAATACCGTCAATGCGCGATAGCGATGGAAATGTTGCCGAAGATGGTGCCATTAAAGCGGAGTTACTAAATACAGTTTTCCGTAATTCCTTCACGAAAGAAGACGAAGTAAATATTCCAGAATTCGAAACCAGAACAGCTGTTAGCATGAGTGACATAAAAGTAGATATCTTAGGCGTAGCGAAACAACTCAAATCGCTTAAGAAAGGCAAGTCTTCCGGTCCAGATGGTATACCAGTCAGGTTCCTCTCAGAGTATGCAGACAAAATGATTCAAATGGCTCTGAGCACTATGGGACTCAACATCTGAGGTCATCAGTCCCCTAGAACTTAGAACCACTTAAACCTAACTAACCTAAGGACATCACACACATCCATGCCCGAGGCAGGATTCGAACCTGCGACCGTAGCGCTTGCGCGGTTCCAGACTGAAGCGCCTAGAACTGCTCGGCCACACCGGCCGGCTGTATGCAGACACAATAGCGCCTTTCTTAGCAATCATATACAGCCGCTCACATGATGAAAGGTCTGTTCCTGAAGACCGTAAAGTAGCACAGGTCACACCAATATTCAAGAAAGGAAATAGAAGTAACCCATTGAATTACAAACCCATATCACTGACTTCAATTTGCAGCAGGATTTTAGAGCATATACTGTACTCAAACATTATGAATCACCTTGAAGAAAATGACTTATTGATACATAACCAACACGGAGTCAGAAAATATCGTTCTTGTGCAAAACAGTTAGCTCTTTATTCCCATGAAGTAATGAGTGCTGTCGACAAGGGATCTCAGATCGATTCCATATTCCTAGATTTCCAGAAGGCTTTTGATACCGTTCCTCGCAAGCGACTATTAATCATATTGAATGCGTATGTAGTATCGTGTCAATTGTGTGACTGGATTCGTTATTTCCTCTCAGAGAGGTCATAGTTCGTAGTGATAGACGGTAAATCATAGAGTAGAACAGAAGTGATATCTGGTGTTCCGCAAGGTAGTGTCATAGGCCCTCTGCTGTTCCTGATTTACATAAATGAGCTAGGTGATAATCTGAGCAGCCCCCTTAGATAGATGACGCTGTAATTTACCATCTAGTAAAATCATCAGACGATCAGTTCCGGTTACAAAATGATCTAGAGAGAATTTCTGTATGGTGCGAAAAGTGGCAATTAGCACTAAACAAAGAAAAGTGTGAGGTCATCCACATGGGTACTAAAAGAAATCCGATAAATTTTGGGCATACGATAAATCGCACAAATCCAAGGGCTGCCAATTCGTCTAAATACCTAGGAAATACAATACGAGCAACTTAAATTGGCAAGACCACGTAGATAATATTGTGGGGAAGGCGAAACAAAGACTGCACTTCGTTGGCAGAACACTTAGAAGATGTGACAAACCCACTAAAGGGACAGCGTACGTTACACTTGTCCGTTCTCTGCTGGAAATACTGCTACATGATGTGGGATCCATACCAGGAAGGATTGACGGAGGACATCGAAAAAGTGCAAAGAAGGGCAGCTCGATTCGTGTTATCGTGCAATAGGAGTGAGAGTGTCACTGATATAATACGCGAGTTGGGGTGGCAGTCACTGAAACATAGGCGATTTTCTTTGCGGCGAGATCCATTTACGAAATTTCAATCACCAATTTTCTCTTCCTAATGCGTAAATATTTTGTTGACACCCACCTACGTAGGGAGAAATGATCATCATAATAAAATAGAAATCAGAGCTCGAACGGAAATATTTAGCTTTTCTTTTTTCCCACGCGCCATTCGAGAGTGGAATGGTAGAGAAGTAATATGAAAATGCTTCGTTGAACCCTCTGCCAGGCACTTAAGTGTGTATTGCAGAGTAACCATGTAGATGTAGATAGCATGTGACGTCCAGAGTTCTGCGCACAACTAGGAAACTTCTGTCATCATGCTGTCGCACTGTCATTTACTTTCATCGAATAGTTAATGTATTACTTTACTTCACCTACCTCCTCCTTTAGTTTATCGCGGCAGTGTATACAGGGAGAGTCACCTAACGTTACCGCTGGATATATTTCGTAAACCACATCAAATACTGACGAACCGATTCCACAGACCGAACGTGAGGAGAGGGGCTAGTGTAATTGTTTAATACAAACCATAAAAAATGCACGGAAGTATGTTTTTTAACACAAACCTACGTTTTTTTAAAATGGAACCCCGTTAGTTTTGTTAGCACATCTGAACATATAAACAAATAAGTAATCAGTGCCGTTTGTTTCATTGTAAAATGTTAATTACATCCGGAGATATTGTAACCTAAAGTTGACGCTTGAGTACCACTCCTCCGCTGTTAGATCGTGTGTATCGGAGAGCACCGAATTACGTAGGAACCCAAAGGGAACGGTGATGGACCTTAGGTACAGAAGAGACTGGAACAGCACATTACGTCCACATGCTAACACCTTTTCATTGGTCTTTTTCACTGACGCACATGTACATTACCATGAGGGGTGAGGTACACGTACACACGTGGTTTCCGTTTTCAATTACGGAGTGGAATAGAGTGTGTCCCGACATGTCAGGTCAATAGATGTTCAATGTGGTGGCCATCATTTGCTGCACACAATTGCAATCTCTGGCGTAATGAATGTCGTACACGCCGCAGTACATCTGGTGTAATGTCGCCGCAGGCTGCCACAATACGTTGTTTCATATCCTCTGGGGTTGTAGGCACATCACGGCACACATTCCCCTTCAACGTACCCCACAGAAAGAAGGCTAGAGGTGTAAGAGCAGGAGAACTGGCTGGCCAGTTTATGCGTCCTCCACGCCCTATGAAACGCCCGTCGAACATCCTGTCAAGGATCAGCCTAGTGTTAACTGCGGAATGTGCAGGTGCACCATCATGTTGGTACCACATACGTCGACGCGTTTCCAGTGGGACATTTTCGAGCAACGTTGGCAGATCATTCTGTAGAAACGCGATGTATGTTGCAGTGCTCTCCGATACACACGATCGAACAGCGGAGGAGTGGTACTCAAGCGTCAAATTTAGGCTACAGTATCTCCAGATGTAATTAACATTTTACAATGCAACAAACGGCACTGATTACGTATTTGTTTATATGTTCAGATGCGCTAACAAAACTAACGGGGTTCCATTTAAAAAGACGTAGGTTTGCGTTAAAAAACATACTTCCGTGCATTTTTGTATGGTTTGTATTAAACAATTACACTAGCCCCTCTCCTCACGTTCGGTCTCTGGAATCGGTTCGTCAGTATTTGATGTGATTTACGAAATATATCCAGCGGTAACGTTAGGTGACTCACCCTGTATACTGTATTACTAAACTGATAAAGGCCACGTTGCCAAAATTAACAGTTAAGTCTGAGCGGAAATTTGGCATGTTTTTAATCGTTGGCCGTGGATCCAAGCATCAGGAAAAACTGGACAACCACATTTCCTATATGATTTACGACTTAGAACACAAGTCCACCTAGCTAACATGGTGCGTGGTCTAATGAATATGGATTTTTTTTTGTGATGAAAAAGTTTTGGTTTGATAAATCCTTCCATATTGTTCAAAAATGTGGTTTCCAAATCGTCTTAGTGCATTCATTTATTCCACGTTTTCGTATACAAACTGATTAATGTGTTCATCAAAAAGTTCTCACGACGCGTTTCTTAGTAATTATCTACTAATGGAGATGCTATCTTTTCTTGCGTCGTCAACTTCTGATGAAGATAGGCGATTTCTACTGTCCACAATTTCCTGACTAATAGCTGAAATCGTTTATTGCCACGAAAAAGAGTGGGGATGTGAAACTCTGTTCGTTTCGTGGGTACTGTAGTAGTGGTATCAAGGAGAGAAATGCTTGCAATGTTGGTAAGTCTGCCCATTCATCACCTGTCTCTAAAGTGCGCTGGCCCGAGTTCAGAGGAAACTATTTTGCTCAAAAGTCATCTTATTGTGATTATTCCGGTGCGGAAGATGGTTATTAGCTCATCCTTCGACGATCCGTTTTATCTGAAGTGGTCTGAGTCTTCCAAAGATAATGAGAGGACTAATACTGCTTGTTATCATATCTAAGAATGAAGTGGAATCCACTGCAACACCGAAAAGCCTTTAACGGCGCAGCCATTGCCAACTACGATACTCGTAACTTCGCTTCTGAAGGGCAATGGCCTATTCCCTTCACACCAGCTAGAGGTCAAAGCGTTTCCACTTTGTCTTAGGGCTGCGACCCTTCTATCGGCCATCTATACCGCTTACTGCCTCCACGCTCCTTCCGCTGCCACCCTATAAGGCCAACGGAAGTTCGCTATCTTTGCCGAAGAAGTCGATTGTGCTTTAAAAGGCTATTCTGCCCGTTACTTAAAATGTTCATACAGTTTCATGGAAACTTTTTATAAAAGAAACTTCATTCACGAGTATGAGTCTAAAGCCTGAAACAGCTGACGTAGCCGCTTGTCGTTAGGGACGGAGGGAGAGAGAGAGAGAGAGAGAGAGAGAGAGAGAGAGAGAGAGAAAGAGAGAGAAGGTGTCTTATCGATGAAGAAGACAGGTTTAATGTTGAATGATCAGCCACAAACACTTTTAAAATGTTTTATTTTACTGCCATAAAGGATTTCAGTCTACCATGCCCCTCATTGCAAGGCAAATGTTTTCAGTTGCGTAAATGTTTTGGACAGCAGCATGTCGTCTGTTGCAGCACTGCAAGTATTAGAGTATTTGCTGCCAATTAATAAGTTGTTTCATTAATAAAAACGCGCTGAAATGCTAGCATTTATTGAAACATAATGTGGAACAGTTTAATTGCCTTACGTAAGCTCCAGTATATGGTGATTGGTTTGTTGTGGTCCGTATGGTTTTCCATACAATGCTGTTGTATTGCAAACAGTACAGCTACTGTAAATAAACCACTGTGGCACACTTCACAATATTCTTAATGTCAGTGTTGAGCGTCACCCAAGTCCTACACGGTTGATGTTTTTGATTACAACGCAAAGGTTATCCATTAAGCGAAGATAAGAAGATATCATTCACTTTCTATTGAACAAGGTTGCAAGCTGAGCAAAGAGATAAGTGGGATGTGCAACATGTTTTTAGCATTATAGGCCGGCCGAAGTGGCCGTGCGGTTAAAGGCGCTGCAGTCTGGAACCGCAAGACCGCTACTGTCGCAGGTTCGAATCCTGCCTCGGGTGTGGATGTTTGTGATGTCCATAGGTTTAACTAGCTCTGGGGGACTAATGACCTCAGAAGTTGAGTTCCATAGTGCTCAGAGCCGTTTTTTTTTTTAGCATTATAGGAAAAATTGTTTTCGTTATGTGTATACGTGTATATACAGAGTGTTTCAAAAATGACCGGTATATTTGAAACGGCAATAAAAACTAAACGAGCAGCGATAGAAATACACCGTTTGTTGCAATATGCTTGGGACAACAGTACATTTTCAGGCAGACAAACGTTCGAAATTACAGTAGTTACAATTTTCAACAACAGATGGCACTGCAAGTGATGTGAAAGATATAGAAGGCAACACAGTCTGTGGGTGCGCCATTCTGTACGTCGTCTTTCTGCTGTAAGCGTGTGCTGTTCACAACGTGCAAGTGTGCTGTAGACAACATGGTTTATTCCTTAGAACAGAGGATTTTTCTGGTGTTGGAATTCCACCGCCTAGAACACAGTGTTGTTGCAACAAGATGAAGTTTTCAATTGAGGTTTAATGTAACCAAAAGACCGAAAAGCGATACAATAAAGGATCTGTTTGAAAAATTTCAACGGACTGGGAACGTGACGGATGAACGTGCTGGAAAGGTAGGGCGACCGCGTACGGCAACCACAGAGGGCAACGTGCAGCTAGTGCAGCAGGTGATCCAACAGCGGCCTCAGGTTTCCGTTCACCGTGTTGCAGCTGCGGTCCAAATGACGCCAACGTCCACGTATCGTCTCATGCGCCAGAGTTTACACCTCTATCCATACAAAATTCAAACGCGGCAACCCCTCAGCGCCGCTACCATTGCTGCACGAGAGACATTCGCTAACGATATAGTGCACAGGGCATGTGGGCAGCATTTGGTTTACTGACGAAGCTTATTTTTACCTGGACGGCTTCGTCAATAAACAGAACTGGCGCATATGGGGAACCGAAAAGCCCCATGTTGCAGTCCCATCGTCCCTGCATCCTCAAAAAGTACTGGTCTGGGCCGCCATTTCTTCCAAAGGAATCATTGGCCCATTTTTCGGATCCGAAACGATTACTGCATCACGCTATCTGGACATTCTTCGTGAATTTGTGGCGGTACAAACTGCCTTAGACGACACTGCGAACACCTCGTGGTTTATGCAAGATGGTGCCCGGCCACATCGCACGGCCGAAGTCTTTAATTTCCTGAATGAATATTTCGATGATCGTGTGATTGCTTTGGGCTATCCGAAACATACAGGAGGCGGCGTGGATTGGCCTCCCTATTCGCCAGACATGAACCCCTGTGACTTCTTTCTGTGGGGACACTTGAAAGACCAGGTGTACCGCCAGAATCCAGAAACAATTGAACAGCTGAAGCAGTACATCTCATCTGCATGTGAAGCCATTCCGCCAGACACGTTGTCAAAGGTTTCGGGTAATTTCATTCAGAGACTACGCCATATTATTGCTACGCATGGTGGATATGTGGAAAATATCGTACTATAGATTTTCCCAGCCCGCAGCGCCATCTGTTGTTGAAAATTGTAACTACTGTAATTTCGAAAGTTTGTCTGCCTGAAAATGTACTGTTGTCCCAAGCATATTGCAACAAACGGTGTATTTCTATCGCTGCTCGTTTAGTTTTTATTGCCGTTTCAAATATACCGGTCATTTTTGAAACACCCTGTACACACTGAAGCGCCAAACAAACTGGTATAGTCATGCGTACTCAAATACAGAGAATATGTAAACAGGTAGAATACGGCGCTGCAGTCTGGAACAAGTACATAAGACAACAAGTGTCTGGTGCAGTTGTTGGAGCGATTACTGCTGCTACAATGGCAGATTATCAAGATTTAAGTCAGTTTGAACGGGATTTCAAAAACCACACTGGGCATACGTATTCAAATACAGCGATATGTAAACAGTCAGAATACGGTGCTGCGATCGGCAACGTCTATATAAGACAACAAGTATCTGACGAAGTTGTTAAATCGGTTTCTGTTGCTACAATGGCAGAATATCATGATTTAACTAAGTTCGAACATGGCGTTATAGTCGCCGCACGAGCGATGGGGCACAGCATTTCCGAGGTAGTGATTAAGTGGGGATTTTCCTGTACGACCAATTCACGAAATATACCGTGAATATCAGGAATCTGGTAAAACATCAAATCTTCGACATCGCTGTGGCCGGGAAAAGATCCTGCAAGAACGGGACCGACGGCGACTGAAGAGAATAATTCAACGTGACAAAAGTGCAACCCTTCTGCAAATTGCTGCAGATTTCATTGCTGGACCATCAACAAGTATCATCCAGTCAACCATTCATCGAAACAACAGCCATATAGGCTTTCGGAACAGAAGGCCTACTTGTGTACCCTTGATGGCTGCACGACACAAAGCTTCACGCCTCGCCTGGGCTCATCTACACAGACATTGGGCTGTTGATGACTGGAAGCATGTTTCCTGGTCGGACGAGTCTCGTTTCAAATTGTATCGAGTGGATGGACGTGTGCGGGTATGGAGACAACCTCATGAATCCATGGACCCTGAATGTTAGCTTGGGGCTGTTCAAACTAGTGGAGGCTCTGTAACGGTGTGGGGCGTGTGCAGTTGGAATGATATGGGAGCCCTGATACGTTTAGATACGACTCTGACAGGTGACACGTCAGCAAGCATCCTGTATGATCACCTGGATTCCGATAGGCTGTTCCGTCAGGACAATGCGACACCCCATACGTCCAGCATTGCTACAGAGGATTCCGATAGGCTGTTCCGTCAGGACAATGCGACACCCCATACGTCCAGCATTGCTACAGAGTGGCTCCAGGAGCACTCTTCTGAGTTTAAACTCTTCCGCTGGCCACCAAACTCACCAGAAATGAACATTATAAGCATATCTGAGATGCCCTGCAACGTGCTCCTCAGAAGAGATCTCCACCCCATCGTATTCTTACGGATCTATGGACAGCCCTGCAGGATACATGATATCAGTGCCCTCTAGCACTACTACAGACATTAGTCGAATACATACCCCGTCAAGTTGCGGCACTTCTGCTTGCTCAAGGGGGCCCTACACGAATATAGTTACATCGTATTGTGTTCAAGAAAGTGATATTTCTTTCTTAGGCTTCTCTGTACTCTGTGTTGTTGATATGGTGCCTGTTACTCTTTTTCTGCAGCAGTTATTGAGATGCAATGAATTTCAGTTTATTACATGTGAAGTTGTACAGCTTACAACTTTCTGACAGTTAGGGGTCTTTGCAATGTTCAGTTTCTTCGAATAGCCCAAGGAAATTATTTAGGAATTGTTTATTAGGAGCTCCAGTTGCTCATTTTGAAAGTATTGGGGTCAACTGAAGGTGTGACTATACATTATAGTTCCTCTAAGAGATCCATGCTCCATGCTCATTTTGAAAGTATTGGGGTCAACTGAAGGTGTGACTATACATTATAGTTCCTCTAAGAGCTCCATTTTCTTGCCTCCGTTAGTGGTATGTAATATTTGTAAATTATCATTAATTTTAGAAACAGGATAAGTAGTTAATTACTTGTGATTTGTAGCCATTATTTTTAGGTATAGGTTTGATAGTACTGGTTTCTTTCTCTTTACCAGAGTGGATTTTTATGTGTATGGTTTTAATGGAACTGAAACAAGCCACTTTGTACTGAGTAGGGTGGCATGAACAACTACTTATTATTACATTTGTCGTGGTTGATTTTGTAGGAATTTCGAAGGCATGCTTTCGATTTAACTTCTTTAGTCTAAGATTTTGAAAACTAACATCATAATGTGTCTGACTCATCACTACAGATGTAACAATAAATAATTCTTCGTATCACCTTACAAAGCACAAATGGCTTATTTCAGATCCATGTTTAACTTTATACATAATACTCTCCTCAGTTCATCTGGCAAGGAGAAAGAAACCAATATTCTGAAGCCTGTAGCTAAAAATAATGGCTATAAGAGACAAATAATTGACCAGCTACATAATAAAATTAAAGTTAGTAAATCACCTGTAGCTCTAACAAAGGCGATATTTAAAGTTAAATTTGTGGGTGAACTACGTGACCCATTTGAAATAAAAACTGGTGTTAGATAAGTGGATGGTTTATCTCCTTTACTGTTTGAAATCCGTGTAGAAAAAATTGTAAGAATCTGGTGTTTGAAGCTAAAGAATTACAAAATTGAGCCAATAGTTCTACGAAGGGAAACAAATGGAATTAAGGTGGGTGTTTTTTGCAGATGATTTTGGAATACATTCAAAAAATCTGACAGATGCAGTTATTCAGATAAATATGGAAGAAACAGCAAATAGAACTGGTCTCAAAATTTCCGCTCAAAAAGCAGAACTCATGACGAATGTAAAAAATGCACCGAAACTGTTAGAAACACAAACAGTTAAAAATAGAACGAGTAAGTAAAATTAAATATCTTGAAGAAACTATGCAACAGAATGGACTAGAAAAATTTACAGTAGATGTAAGAGTTAACAAAGTGGAGATAGCATGTAATTTGTTAAAGAATATTTACAGCAAAAATGCATATCTAAAAAAAACTAAAGCACAATACAACAGCGGTACGGCCAGTATGTATCATGTGTGTAAATGTCTAACAGTAAACTATTGGCTGGGCGAACCAGAGGAACTTGAAAGACGGATAGTTAGAAAAATAATGGGTGCAGTACAAACAGCAGATGGCAGGGAAACGAGAAGCAATGAAGAGATGTAAAAAAATGAAGAGAAAATATCAAAAGTAATGGCTAGAAGAAGATTTCTTATTTTGCACACCACTGCCAAATAAATGAGAACAGGCCAACGAAACAAATAATCCTGTATTTCTGGAAGGAGAACGCGTCAACTGCATGTATTACAGAAATAAGGAAAGATCTAGAAAGAAACAACATCAAAGAATCGGAAGTAACATATAGAAATTTTTTAAGTATAGGATATTCAGAAGTCTCTGAATGAGGAAGAAGTAAATCAGGAACAACTTGGACAGAATAAAGGAAGAGATAACGTGAGGTGAAGGTGAAGGAGCATTGGAAAAATTGAAAACAGCAAGGAAAGAAGAGGAAAAAAATGGCTCTGAGCACTATGGGACTTAACTTCGGAGGTCATCAGTCCCCTAGAACTTAGAACTACTTAAACCTAACTAACCTAAGGACAACACAAACATCCATGCCCGAGGCAGGATTCGAACCTGCGACCGTAGCGGTCGCGCGGTTCCAGACTGTAGCGCCTAGAACCACTCGGCCACTCTGGCTGGCGAAAGAAGAGGAACTGAAGTTTTTACATGATCCTAGTTGGTCAACACGGAAATGAAAGAAAATCACCTACCGCAAATTCAAACTTTCAGCAGAAAAGGAATTGTTTGCATTTATTCTCTCTCTAGGCACTACCTCCTACCAAGATGCCATTTTTTTCTGGACAGGAGATCAAATACGTTTCTGCACCAATGACACTGTGCAGCATAACAATAGCCACAGAATACTCATTGCCAGCAGCCAAACAAGCTGTTACTGATTTGTATAGATCCTCGCTGCAGTGAAAGAGTGTACCGACGGATCTACGACAACGTGATGTCTTCTGTGTAAGGGACACATCTACGGAAGTGAAATACCTCAAATACCTATAAGATGCTACAAAGATTATGCGAAAGAACTCGCTTCCCTTCAAGCAGCAGTTTATCGTAGGTCGCTGGAGAAACGAAGGGTACCTAGCGACTGGAAAATGCGCCGTTTTAGAAAGGGCCGTAGGACAGACGCGCATAGTTATTGTTGAGGTCAATATGAAGTATAATTGCGGAACGTGTTTTATGCTCATGAATTATGATGTTTTCGGAGAAAAAGAACTCTCCTCTGCAAATATCAACATGGATTACGCAAACAGTGGTCTTCCTCCATGCCATCCATACCGCTGTTGACAGCGGCGCTGAGGTAGATGACGTGTTCCTTGTCTTAAAGAAGACACTTGACAAAAATGGTTCAAATGGCTCTGAGCACTATGGGACTCAACATCTTAGGTCATAAGTCCCCTAGAACTTAGAACTACTTAAACCTAACTAACCTAAGGACATATATGAGGTTATCAAGTATCGGACCAGATCTGCGACTGGATCAAAGCCTTCCTTAAAGATAGAATTCAAACACCGCTCTTAACGGAACACATTTGACAAATGTAAAGATAAATTCCAGAGCACCACAAGGAAGTGTTGTAGGACCGCTATTGTTTACAACTCATATAAATGATCTAGAATAAACTGTCAGGTGTTCTTTAGGAATGTACGCAGATGATATGGTTATGTATTAAGTAGCAGCGTCAGCAAACAGTAACGATTTTCAGCATGACCCAGAGAGGAGTGGGAATGGCGCAGGCTTGCAAATGTAATATATCGCGAATACACAGAAAAACAAATCCACTATTGTGCAACTACACTATTGAATTAGTACCTACTGTAAACGGCATCCACACCAAAATATCTAAGAGCAACACTATGAAGCGACCTCAAGTGGAGTGACCATATAAAACAAAGTGTACTAAAAGCAGATTCCAGACTGAGATTCATAGCAGGAATCTTAATAAAATGTAAGTCATCCACTAAGGAAGCGGATTACAAGGGGATTCTTCGACCGACTCTTAAGTATTGTTCATCAGTCTGGGCTCCTTACCAGGCAGGACTGACAGAGGAGACAAAGAAGATCCAAGTAAGACCGGCTCGTTTCGTCACGGAACAGATTAGTTGGCGAGAGAACGTTAAGAGATGCTCGACAAATGCAGTGGCAGAAACTAGAAGACATGCGTTGCACATCACGAAGTGGTTTTCTGTTCAAATTTCGAGAGACCTCTTTCCGGGAAGACTCGGACAACATGTTACTCATTTCCATATACATCAAGAAATGACATCGACGAGAAATTCTAGAAATTAGAGCCACTACAGAAGCTTACAGGCAAGCATCCTTCCCACGCACCATTCGCGATTGGAACAAGGTAGGCGTGGATCACCGATACCAGAAGTAACCTTCGTCACATACCGTTATGTGGTTTGGAAAGTGTGATGCAAATCTAGACAGAAGATACAAGATTAGAGGAAAGAGCATTCGCAACTTATGCATGATGTGTACATGTCCACCTGCAACGCCTACGAGAAATGTGTGGTTGTTACAACCTGGCCACATAGCCACGTTTGTGGCAGTAATGACAAGAGTATATGTTGCAAATTGGAGGTTGCGTGTGGGGCTAATGACCCCATTCTGTACAAAAATATGTATTACTGAAATTCAACAGAATCCTTGGAATCTATATAGAAAACACGTATCACGCCACCGGTAAATGAAACGGATAAAGGAGCTGACAACAGCATCATGGAATGTGAGGACAACGCTTCAGCCTGGAAAAATGAAAGAAATAATGGTGTTATCTATTCAGCTAGGCGAAAAGGGAGACCTAGAAGAAGATGGATTGACGACGTGATAGTGGGTCACACCAGTGTGGGAGTCCGGAGGTGGAAAACAGCAGCAAACAACCGAGAAATGTGGGGGAAAGTCGTTCAAGAAACCAAGGCTCACCATGGGATGTAGCGCTACCAAAGAAGAATAAGAGGAAGGCGTTGCAAAATTTTTTTTTCTCAGATACATAAAACCTTCGGCTGAATACCGGTTTCAGCAGCTGCCAATCCGGCCCCCTTGAGGGGAAGTGAAATAGCAACAAAGGAAACAAGTGCACATACGCAGTTGGTACTCGCCAACAATAATCAGCAGCGCACACCTTACAATGTCGAGCAACTGACGCGATCAAAAATTGTGGGATGCACCGAACGTGAGCCGATGCCAGATCTGAGAGTCATGTATTGAATTTTTTAGACCTTATCAGTAATCCCCTACCCCCGATACCTTGAAGAATCGAGCTCCTTTGTGTTTACACAGTTCCAGATGTCTGATTACTCTAAAAATGAGGTAATGTGTTAAATATTTGACATTAAGCATGTAAACCTTTTCCTAATTAATCACGCAAAATCCTAGTTATTATGGATTTGTCGGTTTCGGATTATTCACCCACAGACTAATGACAAAGTCAGAATCATAACTGGTAAACAAAAACTGTGATCACCCTTTTGTATACTACATACTAGGTGAGCATAGCCTGGGTAATTTGTGCCCCGTTTTAAGAAAAGTTACTTTTCCACGCATCTCAATGTTTATGACGTATCTCCTGAACTGTATGCCTTATAAAGATATGTTTTTGCACGTACATTCAGTGGCATGTGTGGATAGTGTCTGTAAAACATCTTGCGAATAGAGCTGGCAACAAAGAAGTAATGAACAGAAACACCATTTGTGGTGCTGAAGTTTTGGTGCATGAACTGCGAAAATGTAGTAAGCGACAACCTTTTTTTTCATTATTTTATGCGGAGTGTCAACGAGCAAACATTTCGAAAATGTTTGAAAATAGGTGTAAAATTTGCGGGAAGTCGTTCAGTGCCCACATTCTCAAATGCTGGACGAATGTACTGCATCAAAGCATATACACGATCGCTAACTTTAATTTCTGAATTGTTGTGTTAAACATTTAACGTCAGAGTAAACCTCTTAATGAGTATATTATGAAAGCATTCTAAAATTTTTAAATTCGTAACTGTCTGGAATACTGAACACCAAATATTTTTGGCGCCGGAAACTGATAGCCAACCTGCAATCCAGCTCGGGTGATTGGCAGGGATGGGAGAAACAGATCGGTTAAGACCGGTACCTTTATAATAGTTCTGAATAACCGGTACATTCCGATAGGTTTCGGTTATAGGGGTTGGATTTTTTACCAATAATCAGGAAAAAACCGCTATATGAATTTACCATAGCAGTGGCTCTAAAATCTTTGTTTTTCCAAAAAACTAATATTTATTTGTAAAATTTTCATTGCTTTTGGGTTATAATATAAAATAGGAAACATGCTTGTCCCACCTGTCCTGTTCGGTAGTTTCTCGCTGTCGCCGCCGGGCATCGGTTGCATTACGGAATGGCACCATCCCTAATCTGGAAGTATTGTAAGAAGTGCGGCAGCAATGAAGTAAAAGGCTCCATTTGCTTTTAATATTAGAAAAGGGATGATTCACAAAAAACTTGTGACATCGCTCAACGGAAAAACCTAAAAATTAACAATTAATTAATAGTTGATATTAAAAATAGAAACTAGAATATCTGCTGCCTTTGTCCGCATAATATGCCTTTACTTGCTTGTAGCACTTGGAAACGCACAACATAACACGAAAAATAATTCTTCGATCTCAGTTTACAACCCTTGGCACTAACTATTTGCAGTGCACAAATAATGGTATAATCCTCAATTATCTGATCTTTTTAGCAGTGTCAGTGGGAGAATACTCGTGATTTTTTGTAATGTTGAGCCCCTTATAACTTTTCGAATAAAGCAGCGAAAAGTGGGTGGAGTAAGTTCTCTGTTATTTGCCTATTTTATTTAATATTTTTATTATACGTATCTTGAAACTTAGAGTGCAAGAGCCGGAGTGTGTCTTAGAATTTTTAACTCTTTATTCCATATCTACGTTTACTACGGGAAATAATATCAAGAAAAAACGGAAAATCGGTTATTTCGGAAGCCGGTTATTTGAGTGGCTCTAACAATGAAGTAGCTGAGAAAAACCGGTTATAACCGAAATCTGGTTGTTTCAGATATAAACGCCATTCCTCTGCATGCGTGCCTGACGTACAGTACACGGTACGTGAGCTAGACACGTGGCGGCATTTTCGGTCGAGACACGTGGCGGCATTTCGGTCGAGTTCTCAGATGGCTGTGCCCACGATAGAACGGCCCCAAGCTGATGGGAAACGTGCAGAGGTGGATCGCCTAGTTTAGTCTAGTCTAGTCTTGTCTGCCCGGGGCAGAGAGACCTCAATCCTCCTTAGGTGTCGCGAGATGAGCCATTCTGTATGCAGGCCGCCATCAAACACGCCGAAATTGCTTCTTGCGCTAGCTGCAGCCACAGTTCCATTGGCTCGCAGAAACCCCATCTCGCTACGTTAGCAGTTGTAACCGAACACTCTTTCCGGACGATACATTGCAGTGGTTGCATTTCACACTCAGCAGATGCATTTGTCATCATCTCCTTATTTCGCCTTTATCCGGTACCTACACGTGGTCGGCATGGTGATCATCGGATTTGGCATCGCTAATGTTAAAGGGTGGCCGGATGCCCTTTCAATCGCCACTTCTTTACCAAACCCCAGGACGGAATTTGTGCACAACCACTGTCTGTGCGTAGTGTTGTCCATTTGAAAGTGTACGAGCGTTTTCTAAATTATTTGTGAATCGTGTAACTAATGCGGGTCTTGGGAACTAGCCCAGTATTTGCTTTGTTGGAGGCCTAAAAACCATATATCCTCAGCAAATCACAATTTGGGTTCCAGAAGGGTTGCTCTACTGAGAATGCCATTTACTTGTTCACTCACGACATTTTACAAGCACTAAATAATAAAATAGCGGCGCTTAGTAATTTTTTCGACCAATCTAAGCTAAATTGAAATATAGCTCAGTTGTACGTAGTCCAGTAGAGTTCAAAAGGAACCATGAAGTACATAATTATAATACCAGAAGGAAAAATGACATACATTACCCCGAATTAAGGCTGTCTTTAGCATAAACAGGGATCCACCAACTCTGCAACAAAATTTTTGATCACTTAACCAGGGGTATAAAATGTCCGACAGCATAGTAGAAACTGAAGACAAATTGAGAAAGTTTCTCCTTGACTACTTCTTCTATTCCGTAAAAGAATTTCAATTACTGTGCATCTTTCTTTAAAAACTTAGAATTGTTCGGAATGTAACCTTACGAACACATTAATTTGCGAAGTGTATGTAAAATTACTCGTTCTTTATCATTACGATATATCGTGCAAAACTAACCAAATAGCTCCAGGCTGGCCGACACAGCGGTCGTCTTCGTTAATCCACAGGGCGAATTTGATCCAGTGCCGGCGTGCCTGCTCGAATCTCGAAAACGGCGCGCTAACACTCTCGGTATTCCGGACGGGCAGAGGTTTCTGACCGACGACAGAATCTGGAAAGACAGGACATTAAGTGACCTAGTTGATGACTTCGGAAGCCCCGTCAGGCTGTTAGCGGATGATGCTCTTGTATAAAAAGAAGTCGCGACATTAGGAAATGGTAGTGAAATGTAGAAAGACACCCAAAAGATCTACCCTTCGTGCATGGATTGGTTGTTAATCTGCAACATAAACAAATATAACGTATTATGCGTAAGTAAGTGGGAAGAAGACCCATTATTTTATGACTACTCTACGCTAAACAAGCATTGGAAGTAGTCACATCGTTAGAATATTTGGCAGTACACATACCTAGCGATTTAGAGTGAAACGACCAGGTAAAACTAAGGCAAAATAGCAGACTAAGATGAATGAGTTTGGAGGAAGGATAGTCCACACGCGGAGGGAAAAGCTTACAATCGTTTGTCCAATACTTGAACATTGGTCGTCAGTCGCGGATCTACACGAGAAAGGATCGATACAGGAAATTAAAAACATGCAAAAATAGAGCAGCGTGTTTCATCACATGTTCGTTTAGCTAGTGTCATCAAGATGCTTATTCTGTGCCAGTGGCAGACGTTACAGGAAAGGCGTTGTGATTGAAGCTGCAGTTTACTTTTAAAATTCAGCGTTCTTTCCTAGAAAACTCAGCAAATCCAGCAAACGTTTATCATGAAAGTAAAAATAGAAATATTTGAGCTCTGACGTATTCTTATCAACAGTTGTTTTTCCAGCGTACCATTGGTGACTGGAACACCCAAGGAGGAAAGCGACTGTGGAACACTAACTACCCTCCTCCGTCACACAACAGAAGGTGACATGAGGAATGTAAACGTAGATGTAAGTAGTTAGAGTAAAATTTCATTTCAAAGGAACCGTTCGGGCATTTGTCTCGAGACATTTTGGGAAACGATGAGAATCTATACTATCGAGTCACATTCGAGTGACCATCGCCTATGTTCGACGTCAATTTTCAAGAACAACTCAGATAGCAGGTGGCAGCACTAGCATTGGAGTGCGTATAATGCGTGTCGGGCATACGCGGGAAACATTGTAGTCGTTGCCGTAATGCGGGAATGGAGCTATTTATCTGGTGTCCAAAAGGGCATCATCATTGGCCTTTTGGCCAAGAATGGAAGCATTTCCGGCTAAGTTTGTAAACTATTCACCTGATGCTGTGGTTTAAATATACCGTGCAAAGCAAAATAGCTCTATACAAAACTAGCGTCTAGGCTACTGTGGGCCATCACAGGTCATAGATGACAGGGGGAACGAGGGCTGCGGACATGTGCACGGGCGAAAAGAAACTGAGCTCCAAAAGTGTCTTCTCAGTTACTGTTCAGTGAACGTTGCTGTATATTGGTCCTAGCAGCAGGCACCTGTTTCATGCATCTGTGCTATCTGTTGTTCAGCAACGACGAAGGCTGGAATTTCCGCGCCAATACCGCAACCGGGTGAATCGCGTTTAATGCACCATCGGACAAATGACCGGACAGATGACCGGATCTGCAACAACCGTCGGAAGGATCAAGGCCGGAGGAGATAGCGTTATGACCTAGGAAATTTTTTCGTGGCATTCCCTGGGTGATCTCTTTATTCTGCAAAGCTCAGTGTCAGTACATATTTGTTCTTGGGGACCATGTCGATCCGTCCTTACATGCAGTTTCTTTTTCTTTGGCATGATGACATCTACCAGCAGGACAATGCAATGTGTCATATGGCACATGGTTTGAAGAGCACCAGGATGACTTTACCGTACTCCACTGCCCAGCAAACTCCCTGGGTTTAAACCCACTCTAAAATCTGTGGCACCACCTCAGCTGGCCTGTTCACGCCATGGATCCTCAACTGAGAAACCTAACGTACCGGTCCGTACCTTCAAGAACCTCACTGACGTGCACACTGAAAAAGATGGTTATTCAGGCTTCTGACAGGTGATCACAATAACGTGACTGGACAGGTGTAAATTTGAACCACAGCCTTCCAAAAACCGAGCTAAGTGTCTCACCATTGCGCCAGTTTCTCAGATTTTATTGCTAAAATAGTGTCTATTTTTGCGTTGCTAACAAAATGTTCTTATCCAGTTTGTTTCTGCTTTCAGTTGAGTACATTACGTCGTATAGCTACAGTAGTGGAGGGAATGTTGAGAGTGGAAAGTATGTGGTAGATATAGGGGCGTAAATCCTTAATAATACTGTACACTCTGATAATTTGTCATGGGACACGTATGAGGGGCAGTCAAATGAAAAGTGAATCCCCACCACAACAAGGCCATGGAATTTTTCCATTCAAAATTAATCACCATACGAGTCTAGACATTTATCCAAATGGGAGACAATACGAAAAATTCCTGTTTCTTAGAATGCTTTCGGCCGGTGCCGGATTCACAACCGCACCCTCTCCTGCACTTCCTCGTCCGACTGAAACGTACTTCAAAGCATGTCTTTCTTCAGATCACCAAAGATGTAAAAGCCGCACGGTGAAAGATCCGGTCTGTATAGAGGATGTAGCAGTGTTTCCCAACCAAATCGCTGAAGTGTACCCTTCATCCATTTGGCAGTATGGGGACAGGCGTCATCGTGCATGAGGATGATTCGGTCTGACGGCATTCCTGGGCGTTTTTGAATTCATGGCGCGTCGCATTGTCTTCACAGCGCTGTGCATTGATTGTGGCTCCAAGCTCGAGGAACTCGAGGAGCTGAGGGTGCCTGCAGTCAAAGAAGATCATAGTGACCGAACAACTTCGGGTTACCTTCGCGGGGGAGATGTAAGATGTTTCTCAGTCAAAGGAGATCATCATGACCGAACAACTTTGCGTTTCCTTGGCGGGGGAGATGTATGATGTTTCTGAGTCAAAGAAGATCATCATGAGCGAACAACTTTGGGTTTCCTTGGCGGGGAAAATGTACGATGTTTCTACTGTTAGCCTTGCCGTTTGGCCTCGGGACGTCGGAAAGCTGTCGGGCGGAGTGTTCTCGCTACACCTTAACGCACGCCCCCACACTTCCGATCGGACGAAGGTTCCGCTGCAACATCCTTTGTACAACCTTGATCTTTCACCGTGTGATTTCCACATCTTTGGTGACCTGAAAAAATACTTGGGTGGAGGTCAGTTTCAATTGGACGAGGAAGTGCAAGAGTGGGTGCGGTTGTGCATCCATTTACCGACCGTATTCTACGAAAAAGAAGTGATTGTATCGTCTCCCAGGGGACAAATTTCTTAACGCGTGCTGCGATGACATTTGAATGATCGTTCCACGGTCCAGCTGTGGCTAGTATCCGGTTTTTATCTAACATCCCTTTACGTGTCCCAATGCTAGTGAAAGGATTAACAAACGGTACAGGAGAAAGTACCACCCGCCAGTCGGCCTGCTCAGCAGCAGACGTGGCGCTACGCGTCTCTCGCAAGGCCGGTGCACGGAGACCGGAGCACGTCACCGATCGATGGCGGGGCTGGCAAAGTCTGCCGCCTCGCGCCTCATTAATTTCCGTTATTTATACGCGTATAGGCCGCTCCACAATAGGCGGCGCAGCGCAGAGCGCGGATTAATATGGCGTCGCCCCATTCTGCACACGTCACCTGGCGCCCCGCCACCGCCACCGGCTGACGCAACGCGCCGCTCCCCTGGCGGGCCTATTCCTTCGACCTCCTTCCACGCCTGCCCTCACCATCCCACTGGAGACTTCACATGGCGTTTTGTGTTATCGCGATACAGAGGCGAGAGTGTCGAGGATATCACACGCGATTTGGAGTGTCAATCTTCTAAACTAAGGCATGATTTTTTTTCACGAAAATATTCTGTTGACTTCACCCTAAAAAGGGATAAATGATCATCGTAATAACACAAGAGAAATCTTAACTCGCACGGAAAGATTTAAGTGTTCGTTTCCCTCACTTGATGTTCCAGAGTGGAACGCTAGAGAAATAGTGTGAAAGTGAACCCTCGAGTGCGAATTGCAGAGTATTCATGTAGGTGTAGATGTAGCACTAGAGAACATATCGATGTGCCATAAAGATGACCGGTTTTGATTAATTTGTCCTTATTCGCTTTAGGTCTTTTGCACCATACAATCACTTTCTGTGGACACATTTACAAAAAAAAAACTAGTTGATTACCTGGCGTTGCCCTTCTCCTCCTTCTGCATACATCTCCTCTGCCGTCCTCACTCTCCTTCTCCCCCTCTCTCTGTCCTCTTCTTGCATCCACCACTCTCTATCTCCTCTTTCTTTCTCCTTTCTCGGGCCTTTGTCCCGCTCCAACGCGGGGTAGCTTTGTTATGACGGATTTGGCCGTGTTAATTGCAGAGGGTGGCCGCATGCCTTTCCTGCCACCACCCCGAACCCCCCGGGATGGAAGTAGTGTACCCCAGCTGTCTGTGTCTAGTGTAAGTCGTGAAATAGTGCGAATGGGTTCAAATGTCAGTGAGTCGTACAACTGAGGCGAAACTTGGGTTCAAATGGCTCTGAGCACTATGGGACTTAACATCTATGGTCATCAGTCCCCTAGAACTTAGAACTACTTAAACCTAACTAACCTAAGGACATCACACAACACCCAGCCATCACGAGGCAGAGAAAATCCCTGACCCCGCCGGGAATCGAACCCGGGAACCCGGGCGTGGGAAGCGAGAACGCTACCGCACGACCACGAGATGCGGGCGCGAAACTTGGGGACCAGCCCAGTATTCACGTAGCAGGATGTGGAAAACCGCCTAAAAACCACATCCAGGCTGGCCGGAATACCGGCCCTTGACGCTAATCCGCCAGGCGGATTCAATCCAAGGCTGGCGCGACTACCCGAGTCCAGGAAGCAGTGCATTAGCGCTCTCAGCTACCCTGGCGGGTCTCTCTCTATCTCCTCCTGTCTCTCTAATTCCCTCTCTGTCTGTCTGCTCTTCTGCAACCTCTGTTGTCCATCTGCTCCCTCTCTCTTTGTATCATCCCTCTCTTAGTTCATGTCCTTCTGCCCCTCTATGTTCTCCTCACTCACTCTATCTTCTCTTACCCTCTCCTTCTGTCTACGTCCTCTTCACTTTCCTCCCCATTTCCTTCTCCCCATCTCTCTCTCCACCTCTACATCCAACCTCAACTCCTCCTCACCCCTGTCCATCTCCTACTCTTCATTTTCACTGCCCATTTCCACCTTCCCCTCTCACTGTCCATGTGCTTCTCTCTCAACTCTGGGTACATATCCTACTTCCCCCTTTCTGTCTGTCTATCTCTTCCTCCCTATTCCCATCTCCACAGTATCACTCCTACTCCAATAGGAAGTTGTTGGTTCTTAGACCCAAAGTATTTCTTTTCAGATAGTAAGAACATTAGTATAACAAGTTTGGTTGAAATCGATGTAGGGGTTTAGGAGTGGTTTTCACCCGCAACCATAGCCACATGTACACAGGACACTTATTTCACATATATTTAATACACTGCATAAACATTTGTACACACATTTTGGCTGTATCTCTAGCGAATTTCGCCCTGCAGTTTCGTTGTCACGCACCTCAATGGACATGACGTCATATCTCTTGCACTATGTGTCGTGCAGTGACATAATTCTGTAAGTACATTCAGTGGGCTATGTAGAAACTGTCTGTGATTTGCTTTGCGAATGGAAATAGTAGCAGAAGATGTAATAAATTTAAACGTCATGCATAATGCGGTAGTTTTTCGTGCATCTGAGTGTTCACAACGTCGTATGTCCCGAACTATGTATCGTACAATGATATAATTTTGCAGGTACGTTCAGCAGTGAATGTGAACACGACCTTCAGAATATGTCACGAATGTAGTTAGTAGTAATGAAGTAATAAATAAAAAGTCATGCCTGGTGCGGCAGTTTTACTGCACGAACAGCGGAAATGTAATAAGTGATATAACGTTTTCCCTTTCATCATTTTGTAGGTGTTGTCATCGAGAAAACTTTCGTAATAGTTTGAAATTATGTGCTCTGATTCGTAAATACTTGATGAATTAAGTCGGGGTACTAGCGAGTTACAGGCCGCATTTCTTTTACACTCTCACTCTTTGATAGGCAGGTGGTTCTTACTCCCACAGCGATTCTTTCCAGGCCACAAGTGATATGCGTACCAAGTTTTTTCTACAAATCGGTCCACTGGTTTAGTAGGAGATGTGAAACATGGATACACAGTAAACAAATACTTACGAGGGCGTGCTGAAAAGTTATGACTCCGAATTTTAATTGAAAGCTCTTAAAGATTTTTAAACAAAACAAATGTTGTTTACGTTCTACACATTTATTCTTCATGACTACATATTTACAACCCTGTCACTAGAGGGCCCAGGATTGCAGCAAGTAACATGGCGGTGTGACGTAACTATGTACCGAGCGAGGTGGCGCAGTGGTTATTGCACTGGACTCGCATTCGGGAGAACGACGGCTCAAACCCGTGTCCGGCCGTACTGATGGAAAAAAGAACACATTGACACCGGTGTGTCAGACCCACCATACTTGCTCCGGACACTGCGAGAGGGCTGTACAAGCAATGATCACACGCACGGCACAGCGGACACACCAGGAACCGCGGTGTTGGCCGTCGAATGGCGCTAACTGCGCAGCATTTGTGCACCGCCGCCGTCAGTGTCAGCCAGTTTGCCGTGGCATACGGAGCTCCATCGCAGTCTTTAACACTGGTAGCATGCCGCGACAGCGTGGACGTGAACCGTATGTGCAGTTGACGGACTTTGAGCGAGGGCGTATAGTGGGCATGCGGGAGGCCGGGTGGACGTACCGCCGAATTGCTCAACACGTGGGGCGTGAGGTCTCCACAGTACATCGATGTTGTCGCCAGTGGTCGGCGGAAGGTGCACGTGCCCGTCGACCTGGGACCGGACCGCAGCGACGCACGGATGCACGCCAAGACCGTAGGATCCTACGCAGTGCCGTAGGGGACCGCACCGCCACTTCCCAGCAAATTAGGGACACTGTTGCTCCTGGGGTATCGGCGAGGACCATTCGCAACCGTCTCCATGAAGCTGGGCTACGGTCCCGCACACCGTTAGGCCGTCTTCCGCTCACGCCCCAACATCGTGCAGCCCGCCTCCAGTGGTGTCGCGACAGGCGTGAATGGAGGGACGAATGGAGACGTGTCGTCTTCAGCGATGAGAGTCGCTTCTGCCTTGGTGCCAATGATGGTCGTATGCGTGTTTGGCGCCGTGCAGGTGAGCGCCACAATCAGGACTGCATACGACCGAGGCACACAGGGCCAACACCCGGCATCATGGTGTGGGGAGCGATCTCCTACACTGGCCGTACACCACTGGTGATCGTCGAGTTGACACTGAATAGTGCACGGTACATCCAAACCGTCATCGAACCCATCGTTCTACCATTCCTAGACCGGCAAGGGAACTTGCTGTTCCAACAGGACAATGCACGTCCGCATGTATCCCGTGCCACCCAACGTGCTCTAGAAGGTGTAAGTCAACTACCCTGGCCAGCAAGATCTCCGGATCTCTCCCCCATTGAGCATGTTTGGGACTGGATGAAGCGTCGTCTCACGCGGTCTTCACGTCCAGCACGAACGCTGGTCCAACTGAGGCGCCAGGTGGAAATGGCATGGCAAGCCGTTCCACAGGACTACATCCAGCATCTCTACGATCGTCTCCATGGGAGAATAGCAGCCTGCATTGCTGCGAAAGGTGGATATACACTGTACTAGTGCCGACATTGTGCATGCTCTGTTGCCTGTGTCTATGTGCCTGTGGTTCTGTCAGTGTGATCATGTGATGTATCTGACCCCAGGAATGTGTCAATAAAGTTTCCCCTTCCTGGGACAATGAATTCACGGTGTTCTTATTTCAATTTCCAGGAGTGTACATTCACATAAACGACCGTGTTTTAATTAATATCAGCTCATTAAAACATGAATAAGAACACATCAGTTCATATCAAGGTATGTTAACGTAGTAAAATGTAATTCCTGATCCGTACTCCCTAATTCAATGCTGTCTTTTAATACACAGAATAACATTCGACTGCATTTGTATTTTGACTAATACATAACAAATTTTTATATTGTATTTTTTTATCCTTCTAGCTTAATTTGACACAGTTTAATGAAAATGCAAACGAACTGAAAATCTGGAATGGATTCCCAATTATATTGTGACCAATAATCCTTACCTACCTCTAATTCTTTAAAGAATCTATCTCCCACGTATAAAAGAGGTTCAAAAGTCTGATTAGTTTGCAAGTGAGTTAGTTAATGTATTAAAAACTTTATGGTTGAAGACGGAAAATCCTAATTATGTTGGTTTTATTAGTTTCGGATTATTCATCCGAATACTCCTGAAAAAATGAAAAGCAAACCTGGTTAGCTAAGGAAGTGATAACTCCTTTAGACGCTCGCGAAAGATCTCTTTGGTCGATAATGCATAGTGTCAAAGAATTAGTTTTAAGCTCGACTATAGCAAAAGTAAGTTTTAAAACCAAAGTCATGAAATTGTAACTTAACAACGTAATTTCGTGCTAATAATATGGAGTTCATTTTCAATGCACTTAATGGGTGTGAATGTTTGATGTTAGACTCTTACAGCATGAACAATGAACTTAAAATTTCTGATAAACTGTTTTCATTTCATTATTTTGTGGGTCTGTAAGGTAGAAAAAGTTTAGCGTTGGTTTTAAATTATGTTTAAAGTTGGTTGGATGTCGCTACGTGTTTGGACCTCTCATCGTATGAGAGTACGTCCAGCATTTGCGAACATGGTAATTTTGGTGGTCCAGTTGTTACGGTGGGAGGAGGCAAAATGTTGCATAGGTGTACTGATATTCAGATGTTAGAACACGACACACTCAGCGGTCACCGTTACTGGTGACGCTGTACTTCTCCCTGATGTGCGTCTTTTCAGAAATAGATTCGGTCCTGATTTCATTTTTATGGATCACAATGCGCGACCGCATCGAGTCAGGCAGCAGCAACCGGCCGATACAGACGCAGAAACATGAAAGTAACCGACTTTGTGACTTTTACGAGTTTCTAACCACGAAGAATTGAATTATTTCATCTGTGTGCTTTTATAGTTTAGTTTCTTTAGTTTATGCGTGTTAATCTAATGTCTAATAGCCACAATTCTCACATTTTCCTTTGCGTCGGAAAGTAAACCGATTTTGTGACATATTACAAGTTCCTAATCAGGGACGAATTATTTAGTCTCACCTGAGTGCTTCGGTAGTTCGGTTTTCAAATCCCTGCATATTAATGTAATTTATTAGACACAGTTCCTGCGTTTCTGTCAGGGTATACACTAGACTTCCCTAGCGCGAGTCGATAGTCGTTTGTTCGTATGTTTTGATAGCTAGTGACCGCTTGTTGGCGTTAGTCAGCCAGTCAGGCAACAGTAGCCGGCCGAAACAGACGCAGCAACAGGGAAGTAACCGATTTTGTGGCTTTTACGAGTTACTAACCAGGGGCGAATTGTATAACTTCATCTGTGTGCTTTGATAGCTTAGTTTCTTGATTTTCTGTGTATTAATTTAATATTAATAGTCACAGCTCTCGCGTTTTCGTTTCTGTTGTGACATATTGCAAGTTCCCAATCAGGCGCGAATTATTTAGTCTTACTCCAGTGCTTCGGTAGTCCGGTTCTTTAATCTCTGCGTATTAATGTAATTTATTGGACACAGTTCCTGTATTTTCGTCATGGTCTACAGTACAGTTCCGCGGCAAGTGCCGATAGTCAATTTTGCCGGCCGGTGTGGCCGAGTGGTTCTAGACGCTTCAGTCTGGAACCGCGCGACCGCTACGATCGCACGTTCGAATCCTGCCTCGGGCATGGATGTGTGTGATGTCCTTAGGTTAGTTAGGTTTAAGTAGTTCTAAGTTCTAGGGGACTGATGACTTGAGATGTTAAGTCCCATAGTGCTCAAAGCCATTTGAACCATTTTGATAGTCAATTTGTCTCGGTAGTTTAGTTTTCCACGGTCTTTAGTATGGATAGGGACTGCGAGTCATCTGATCGGTCATCACTGGTGGCCTGCCCAGTTACTGCTAGCACTGAGTCTGACCCCTCCCCTGTGGTAAAGGGGGAGATCGGCCCAGGGCGTGGCAGGCGGCGAAAGACTTCCCAGAAGGCCGCACGTAAGGCCTCCCTGGTTAGTCTGACAAACAGGTCTCAGGTGATGTCTGTCGCTGACACTGTCGCTCAACCAGATGCAATCGCGTGTCCTGT
Source organism: Schistocerca serialis cubense (assembly GCF_023864345.2). NCBI lineage: Eukaryota > Metazoa > Arthropoda > Insecta > Orthoptera > Acrididae > Schistocerca > Schistocerca serialis. Next base: position 318,504,578 of record NC_064645.1, on the reverse strand, counting down.
TTCAGAGGAAACCTCTCAGCCTGCAAGATCCAGGCAGTAACACAAGGTGGGATTATTGATAGTTGGCAACTCGAACGTTAGGCGCGTTATGGGGCCCCTTAGGGATATGGTTGCCAAGATGGGGACGAAAGCCAATGTGCACTCCATGTGCATACCGGGTGGAGTCATTCCAGACGTGGAACGGGTCCCTCCGTTTTCCATCAAGAGCACTGGGGGCAGCCAACTCCAGGTGGTGGCTCATGTCGGTACCAATGATGTATGTCGCTTTGGATCGGAAGAGATTCTCTCTAGTTTCGAGCGCCTAACAGAAGTGGTAAAGGCTGACGTCTTGCTTGCGAGATGAAAGCATAGCTGACCATTTCCAGCATAGTCGACAGGACCGATCGCGGGCCTGTGGTACAGAGCCGAGTGTAGGGTCTTTATCAGAGGCTCAGCCGGTTCTGCGACCGTGTAGGCTGCTGATTACTCGACATACGCCATAGGCTGGTTGGGTTTCGGGTTCCGCTGAATAGGTCAAGAGTCCACTACATGCAACAGCTGGATACACGGGTAGCGGGGGCTGTGTGGCATGTACTGGGCGATTTTTTAGGTTAGAGGGTTTCGAGGAAACACAAAAAGGGCTTCAGTCACAAAGGGTGCAGGCCGAACACGGGAAAAAACGTAGATACAGGAACCATCGGTATAACAGTTGCAAATTGTCGTAATAGTGTTGGGAAAGTACCAGAGTTCCAATAGCTAATAGCAAGCACTGATGCTCAAATCGTTATAGGCACTGAAAGCTGATTAAAGCCGGAGATCTGCCGAAACTTTTGCGAAGATCCTAACGTTGTTCCGAAAGGATAGGATAAACACAGTTGGCGGTGGTTCGATTTCAAACACGTAACCGGCTCACACAATTATAGTTGGTGGTGACTTTAATTTACACTCGATATGTTGGCGAAAACACATGTTTAATTCCGGAGGTACGCATAAAACATCATCCGAAATTGTGCTAAACGCATTCTCTGAAAATTATTTCAGGCAGTTACTTCATGGGCCAATGCGAATAGTAAACGGTTGTGTAAACGCATCTGACCCGACAGCAACACGTATTCCTGAGCTAATAACGAGCATCAAAACGGATGCGGGGATTAGTGAACACAGGGTCATCGTAGCGAGACTGAATATTGTAACCCCCAAATCCTCCAAAAATAAACGAAATATATAGCTATTCAAAAAGGCAGATAACAATGCACTTGACGCCTTCCTGAGAGACAATCTGCACTACTTCCAAATTAACAACGTAGGTGTAGACCAGATGTGTATTGAATAAAAAGAAACAGTATTGGCAGCAGTTGAGAGAATTATACCAAGTAAATTAACAAACGACGGAGCTGTTCCCCCTTGGTACAGAAAACGGGTCAGAATACCGTTGCAGAAACAACAAATAAACATGCCAAATTTAATCGAAGGCAAAATCTCCAAGATTGGCGATCTTTTACAGAAGCTCGAAATTTAGCGCGGACTTCAATGCGAAATACTTATAACAGTTTCTTTTTTTTTTTTAACCTGCTTGCAGCTAGAGTGTCCATTTAATTATCATTTCATATAATAGTTTCCACAACGAAAGTTTGTCTCGAAACCTGGCAGAATATCCAGAGAGATTCTGGTCGTATGTGAAGTATGGTAGCGGCAGAACACTGACAATGCCTTCCCTGCGCGATAGCAATGGAGATACTACCTAAGACAGTGCTGCCAAAGCAGAATTACTAAACACAGCCTTCCGAAATTCCGCCATAAAGAAGGCGAATAAATATTCCAGAATTCGAATCGAGAACAGGTGCCAACACGAGTAACGTAGAAGTAGATATCTTCGGAGTAGTGAAGCAACTTAAATCGCTTAATAAAAGCAAGTCCCCTGGTCCAGACTGTATACCAATTATGTTCCTTTCAGAGTATGCTGATGCAGTGGCTCCATACTTAAGAATCAGAAACAACTGTTCGCTTGATGAAAGATCCATACCCAAAGAGTGGAAAGTTGCACAGGTCACACCAATATTCAAGGAAGATAGTAGGAGTAATCAACTAAATCACAGGCCCATATCATTAAAGTCGATATGCAAGATTTTGGAACATAGATTGCGTACGAACATTATGAATTACTTCGTAGAACATGGTCTGTTGACACACAGTCAGCAGGGTTTAGAAAACATCGTTCTTGTGAAACACAACTAGCTGTTTACTCGCACGAAGTGTTGAGTGCTATTGACAAGGAATTTTAAACGGATTCCGTATTTCTGGATTTCCAGAAGGCTTTTGACACTGTACCACACAAGCAAGCGGCTTGTAGTGGAACTGCGTGTTTTAGAATGTCTCAGTTATGTGACTCGAGTTCTGATATCCTGTCAGAAAGATCACAGTTCTTGGTAATTCACTGAAAGTCATCGAGTAAAACAGAAGTGATTTCTGATGTTCCCCAAGGTAGTGTTATAGGCCCTTTGCTGTTCCTTATCTATATAAACGATTTGGAAGATAATCCGAGCAGCCGTCGTAGATTTTTAGCAGATGACGCTGTCGTTTATCGACTAATGAAGTCATCAGAAGATCATACCAAGCTGCAAAACGATTTAGAAAAGATATCTGAACGGTGCGAAAAGTGGCAATTGACCCTAAATAAAGAAATGCGTGAGGCGATCCTCATGATTGCTAAAAGGAATCCGTTAAACTTCGGTTACACGATAAATCAGGCAAATGTAATGGCTGTAAATCCAGCCTAGGAATTACAATTACAGACAACTTAAATTGGAAGGAACACATAGAAATTGTTGTGGGGAAGGATAACGAAAGATTGCGTTTTATTGGCAGGACACATAGAAAATGTAACAGAACTACTAAAGAGACCGCCTACACTACACTTGTCCGTCCTGTTTTAGTATACTGCTGCGCGGTATGGGATCCTTACCGTATAGGATTGATAGAGTATATGAAAAAGTTCAGAGAAGGGCAGCACGTTTCGTATTATCGTGAAATAGGGGAGAGAGTGTCACTGAAATGATACAGGATATGGGACAGACATCATTAAAACAAAAACGTGTTTCGTTGCCGAGGGAACATCTCACGAAATTTCAATCATCAACTTTCTCCTCCGAATACGAATATATTTTGTTGACGCCGACCCACATAGGGAGAAACGATCATCATAATAAAATAAGGGAAATCAGAGATCCTACGGAAAGATAAAGGTGTTCGCTCTTTCCGTGTGCTATACGAGATTGGAATAATAGAGAATTATGAAGGTGGTTCGATGAACGCTGTGCGAGGCACTTAAATGGGATTTGCAGGGTATCCATGTAGATGCAGAACAGCACAGGTGGGGTAGTTCATGGAACGAGAAGATATTCGGCGAATGGAATGGCCTGCACGTTCCCCAGAAATTAAATCCCATCGAGCACTTGTCAGATGCTTTGGGAGATGTATTGCAAAATGGTTCAAATGGCTCTAAGCACTAAAGGACTTAACATCTGAGGTCATCAGTCCCCTAGAACTTAGAACTACTTAAACCTAACTAACCTAAGGACATCACACACATCCATGCCCGAGGCAGGATTCGAACCTGCGACCGTGGCAGCAGCGCGGTTCCGGACTGAAGCGCCTAGAACCAGTCGGCCACAGAGGCCGGTGACGTATTGCAGCACGACCACATTCGACAAAGACTGTCCAGCAGTTAATACGCTGGTGGAGGAATGATACACTCTACTTCCAGAACTCCTTAGCTACGGTCGCAGGTTCGAATCCTGCCTCGGGCATGGACGTGTGTGATGTCTTTAGGTTAGTTAGGTTTAAGTAGTTCTGTGTCAAGCGGACTCATGACCTTAGATGTTAAGTTCCATAATGCTCAGAGCCATTTGAACCACTTTAACCAGATCTCCTTACCTATCTTGTAACCGGTATCGAAGCATCTTGCAAAACATACATTGCTGTCCATGGTGATCACACACCATACAAGCAACCATCTCCGGTTTCAATGTCCAGGGTACCATCATGAAATGTGGTGAATATAGTGTAACTATTTCCTTACAGTAAATGTGTGTCATTGCGCATTTCTTTCAGTTACATTCTGTACTATCCCGTAACAATTCCTTCAAAGTATGGTCTAGGATTCATCAGGCTATGTTATTTGGCAGTGACACATAATGCGAAAGTTCCTTTTATCCTTACCTTTGCACGTCATGTATATGTACGCTAGTAATACAAGAAACAGGCAACCTTGGCCCGGGCGCAACCAAGTCATTATCTGCAGAAGCTCCAACCAGTCAGGAATTTTGCAATAGGTGATACAACGTTTGCCAAACGTTAGGTGCGACACATCAACCGATTTAGTAGGTCACACGGGCGGTACAAGCCTGTTGATAAGAACGGGCAATTACGCTTCACACATATTCCCACTGGCACTGGCGTAATTACGTCTGCTTGCCATGCCTTGTTAATTCATCGACACCTCGCAGCGGTTTAATCTAGTGCGCGTAGGTCAAGCCACAACGCAGTTTGACATGATGCTACTGCTCGAAAGGGAGGCTGGTGACAGTGGTAACAACTATGCCCAGAGGAACTGAACTTTTTTCTTATTCCGTACAAATTTCTGACAATGTATTTAGTTAATTATACAATTCATGTTATTTATGGTTTCACTACAAAAAATATTAGGTCTTTTAAAATTAACGGCCACTGACGACTGGAATCTCCAGAATTAGCAACACATTGTGCTAATATATAGAAAATCAAACCTAATAATTATATATGTATAGATCCAGAAGATTTAATAAAATATTTTATTTACTTACTAAAACTTGACCACAACTGTTAATTTACGTTTCCATGATTTTTCTATTATGCTTTCGACGGATAAGAATGCGTTGTAAGTTTTATTGACAAAAAGATATTTTTATGTGATAAAATTACAGTTGTCCTTTGCTTTTACTGTGAAGCCTTGCTTATTGCCAAATTTCATGGTTCCATAGCAATGGGAAGTACACTATAGGTTTTCATGAGTGAGTTACGAAGTATAAAAATACGTGATGGCCGTATCTTTGATTTCTTGGACACAGAAGCTCAATTTTTTGTACATCGCCAAGGGACCGTAGTCATTACTTTGTGACATAATTTTCGACTTGATACGTCTATACTTCCCTCAGAAAAAAGCTTTCTTAACTATCAGACACACAAACAGACAGATAAAATAAAGTGAAATAATTACAAATTAACAATTTTCGAATTTTTTCCTTCACTTTCTGAAACCTTCACTGTTGCCAAATTTCATGACTGTAGGTAAACGGGAAATACCCTATACGTTCTGATGAGTAACTTTGCGAGAATCAGAATACGTGACATAAATGTCTGTTTATTTTTATTTCATTGATTTAGAAGCTTAAATGTGCTCCACCGCCAAGGGACCGTAGGCATTAGTGTGTGGCATATATTTAAGCTTGATACACGTATCTCTTCCTGAGAAAAAGTAATCTAAGAGGCGAACTGACAGGTAGGCAGGCAGGCAGACAGACAACAAATCGATCCTATATGGGTTCCGTGTTTACCGATTGAGGTAAGGAACACTAAACATGGCTATAACTATTTAATGCAAAGTAACATATCGATAAGAATTACAGAGAGTGCAAAAGGAAGTTGAAAATTTCGATCGTTGCCCCACGGCAGTCAGTCGGAAGCAGGAGCATGCGCAGTGATGCATAACTGAAAAGTTCCATATTCTAAGTGACAATGGCGGGTACGCACAGAAGGATTTCTGCCTGTTAGAATGTAGCAGTTGCCGTCACGTCATCTAAGTGCAGAGAGGATTACCTCAGAGATACAAATCAAGCACATACAAATGTCATATACATCGTAAATATCATCGGCCAGTTGAAGAATTAAAATATTTGCGCGAAGGGAAAAATACCGGCCTCCCACTTGTATTAACGTAAAACGTTAAATAATTCGCCTTCCGTTTAAATGTAATACACGGTATTCGATGAGCGAAACCAGTATGGAGCTACAAATTGCACAAACAACGGTTTGGCGAGTTCTCGTGGCGAAGTTGAAAATGAATCCGTAAGTATTTCAAATTTTACAGGAATTCAAACAGGAATACACTTCGAATATACGAATTATGCTACGGAAATGCTAGATGCCGTTGAGGAAGAAACATTTGCTAGACGCCTGACTTTTGGCGTTGAGGCAACCTTCCACACATGCGAATGTGGTGTAGAGAAAAGCCGTCGTGAGTAATCGAACATCACCTTCACTCACCGAAAGTTATTCTGTTCTGTATGATCTCAGCACAAAATTCACGGTCCTGTTTTCTCAATCGAGCTAACAGCTTAAACAGACGTTTACTTGGACATCTTTGGCAATGGCTGATACCACAGCTTTCATACGGATTCCACGGATTACATCTTACAGGAAGGTAGTGTACTCCCACATTTGTGTTTGGAGAGACGCACATTTTTACGTCAACGTCATCCAGACAATTGTAGCGGCCTTGTTGGATTTGATGACCCCGTGTTCTACTCTTAGCTACTCAACTCTCCTGTCCTGAAACCCTTGGGTTTTTTTTTCAGTGGTTTTGTGCGAAAGACCTTGTGTATTCGCCTCCTTTGCTGAAAACGATTCCAGGACTCAAAATACGCATTTCTAACGTGCTCCCTTTGGTAGTTCTACATACGCTATGTCATCAAAAGTATCCGGACACCTGGCTCAAAATGACTTAAAAGTTCGTGGCGCCCTCCATCGGTAATGCTGGAATTCAGTACGGTGTTAGCCCACCCTTACCCTTGATGACAGCTTCCACTCGCGCAGGCATACGTTCAGTCAGGTGCTGGAAGCTTTCTTGGGGAATGGCAGCCCATTCTTCACGGAGTGCTGCACTGAGGAGAGGTATCGGTATCAGTCGGTGAGGCCTGGCACGAAGTCGGCGTTCCAAAACATCCCAAAGGTGTTCTATGGGATTCGGGTCAGGACTCTGTGCAGGCTAGTCCATTACAGGGATGTTACTGTCGTGTAACCACTCCGCCACAGGCCGTGCATTGTGAACAGGTGCTCGATCATGTTGAAAGATGCAGCCGCCATCCCCAAATTGCTCTTCAACAGTGGGAAGCAAGAAGGTACTTAAAACATCAATGTAGGCCTGTGCTGTGATAGTGCCACGCAAAACAACAAGGGGTGCAATCCCCACCCATGAAAAACACGACCACACCATAACACCACCGCCTCCGAATTTTACTGTTAGCACTACGCACGCTGTCAGATGACGTTACCGGGCATTCGCTGTACGCACACCCTGCCATAGGATCGCCACATTGTGTACCGTGATTCGTCACTCCGCACAACGTTTATCCACTGTTCAATCGTCCAATCTTTACGCTCCTTACACCAAGCGAGGCGTCGTTTGGCATTTACTGGAGTGATGTGTGGCTTATGAGCAGCCGCTCGACCATGAAATCCGAGCTTATTCACCTCCCGCATAACTGTCATAGTACTTGCACTGGATCCTGATGCAGTTTGGAATTCCTCTGTGATGGTCTGGATAGATATCTGTCTACTACACATTACGACCCTCTTCAACTGTCGGCAGTCTCTGTCAGTCAACAGACGAGGTCGGTCTGTACATTTTTGTGCTAACGTGTCCCTACACTTTTTCACTTCTCTATCACATCGGAAATAGTGGACCTACGGATGTTTAAGAGTTGGAAATCTCGCGTACAGACGTATGACAGAAACACTCAATCACCTGCCCACGTCCGAAGTCCGTGAGTACCACGGAGCGCCTCATTCTGCTCTCTCACGATGTCTAATGACTACTGAGGTCGCTGATATGGAGTACCTGGCAGTAGGTGGCAACACAATTCACCTAATAAGAAAAACGTTTTTGGGGGCGTCCGGACACTTTTGATCACATAGTGTGTATGCTTCAGAATGTCCGGCGTGAAATCGGTTATTGCTTCGATGTCCGTTTTTCATGTCACCAAGATCATTCATACAGCACATATGTAAGGCATGTAAAAGTATTGAACTTTCTGTTAGTTGCTCTTCCATTCTTATCGATGCATCGCTATGTATGAAATACACTGCTTGATGTTGAAAATAAAGTCGAAAGATGACATAGCCGAATGTCAATGTAACTTCGCACTTGCACTCACGATCGGTGGTTATTTAATGTTTTAGATAGGGCTATCTCCATTGTCTATGGAGCCACCGGGTACAATTTCCGGTGACGGCCGGTGGTGGTTGAGGGTAGTCTAAACGGGACAACTCTAGGTCATGGACATCCTGTGTCATTACGTATTACCTCTCATGGGTGAGTTTCGTGGTGTCGTTTCTCAACAGTAAAATGCTTGTCCACACATGACATGTCTATGGAATGCTACGTGATTTTGTGGCTCACCCGCGCCTATCATCGTCACCAGAGCTGTCTTCCGATATAACATGTGTGCCTAGTTCGGACATCAACTTAATTCCAGTACCAGTATCCAGGTACGGCCATATAAAACAGCTGTGGGCCAGCTTGCCTCAGGATTGAATATAACGGTTTTATGGCAGCCTTTCCAACCGAATCATTGTGTACATCCAGGCAAGAGTAGGTGCCACGCCATACTGATGAGAGGTCTCATACTATCAAGGTTTTTGTAAATATGACTCGACTTTGTAGTCACTGAGGTAGTTTCACACGCCGTGTCGAAGCGCAAAGCTTCATTCCGTTTCCCCGTCTCCTTACGTGTCCTTTAAATTTTACTGAGACAGTGGACTTGAAGCCGTTCGTAATCCCGATATTCATTTGCCCTGTATGACTTATATTAATGTACCGTTACCAATACACAATAAAAATACACAACAGGATAAAAATTATGTGAAGAATTAGCAACAAAAATCGAATGAGCGTACCGAAAATGTAATTGTGAAGCGTAGAATTATTCGTAATGTTTTTTTAAAAATTCAATTAAAATTTTAAAAAGGTTTCGATAGAAAAACCTCTAAAAAGTAAGAAAAAAGTTATATATACGGCCCTTTAATTTTAATTTCAGTAATAATATTTTGACGCGAGCGTCATCACATAGGGGGAACGCTAAGTAAATAAAAAATGAGAGGTTAATAGCAACTTTTCTTTCGCGAACAGCGTACTTTCATTATTCCTGGGTATAAAACTGTTCTGTTCGGCGTCATCTCTTCTAGTCTCGCGCAATTCGCTTCCACGACTCAAAACAGTTACTGATGCTATAGTGACTTATTATCTAAGCGAAAACCAATCCGTCTTTAATTAGCTTAAGACTGTTAAAGAAAGAGCGAGGTGGAGAAGTGGTTAGCACACTGGACTCGCATTCGGGTGGATGACGTTTCAAATCCGCGTCCGGCTATCCTGATTTAGGGTTACTGTGATTTCGCTGAATCTTTTCAGGAAAATGCCGGGGCGGTTCCTTTGAAAGGGCATGGCCGACTTCCTTCCCCATCCTCCAATCCGATGGGACCGATGACCTCCCTGTTTGGTACTTTACCGCAAATCAATCAACCAACCATTCACATCATATTTTTACGAACTTGGTCTCATGTATTACGAGGCCTATGTCCGGCAGTGGTCTGATGACAACGTACTGACACCCGCTTCGTCAGACCGCGAGAAAGAGTCGCGATGCCTGACCAAACGAGTCGACCCGAGCGGGCAGTCGCCTTAGGCCAGGCATCGTCGACGGTTGTGTCTGTATCCCGAATTTTTTGGAGTGTACTATTTAAGACTTAGACTCTAAAACAAGATATTTTTGTGTTGATATTTATCTATGTTGCCTAGGTACCTTACTTGTATTTAAATTTTTGTACATAATCGTTTTTAGATGTACGCTGTTCTTTCTTATTTACTTAGCGGTTCTCCGACTCGACGGCGTTTAGACCAAAATATTGCTACTGACATTAAACTGAAAGGGGCAATACAGAATCTTTTTTTTAATTTTTGAAGTTTGTGTCGGACTTCTTTTTAATTTGTTTTTCACGCTTTTTGAACTTTATATTTTACTAGTAGACACAGTACGACAGACACCCTATCTCCATTTCACACAAATACTTCCTGGAACAAAACATGAAATGCGTAGCGAGATCTTTTTCACTTATGTGACTTATGTGTCTCTTTTTTAAATTCATATATATTCATTGACTACGTTTTAGTACATATTTAGCTAATTTAGGTAACATAAGCAATTCTAAATGACGTCGGAAGAAAGTAGGCTGCCGTTGCGCTCTATTGCAATAGGCTGCCTAAGCTATTAGGGCAAAATCGTTTGATTTAGTACAGAACAGCAGACCTCACAAAGAGCTACAGAAAAGTCTGCGAGAGCATATGTTTACTTGTTACAGTCGAGTCACAATCATCATATTTTTGCTTCGTGGTGCTGAAACGGGCAACTTAAAAAGACGAAAATCATCATTATTGGTCAACCATAAACCATAAACATATGTTCTCAGTGACTATTATTTAAATGTTTTTGTAACTCTACAATCTGGTAGTACGTAGCTTGTTCTAACTCTTATGGATTATATAAGGAGAGAGCGCTGGCGGGAAACATTTTTACATAATTTAGCTAATGAAATTGAAACGGTTAAACAGCCTTTCATGGATCATACCTAAGAAACATCCAGATTAGACCATCTTTCAAATAAATAGCTCTGCATTAAAATCGGACGTATCGTTTGACAAATACAATGCCACAGGCAGATACACAGATGCACACGTTAAAATATGCCGCTGCTTGGGTCGGGGGTTAAAAATGGTAATGATATATACGATAGATGCGTCCTGGTAAATTTCAGTAAAGACTAGAACAGTGTTATAAACACAATGTTATAGTTAGGTATGAATTCTCAAGGTGTGAAAAAGGGTTTAATTTTTTATTGTTTCTTTTAAACAAAACGACAGAAGTGCATTGTTGCCTTCAATCGATGGTGACACACAAAGAGATACTATAAAACTGTGAATCCCACGCACTTCCGTCCCCCCATAATCCAACCCAGAATCTGCGCCATCTCGGTATCAGAAAGAGTCCAACTAAAGAGTCGTGGTATAAGTTTCTCTTGTACCATTACCTCGCACTGTTCGGTTCGCCATCCGAAGATACGGCTGACGATCGCTTAAGGCGGTGTCGCCAGATGGACGTTCCATTCAGCAACAAGTGGCTCCCCGAGACAGCCTGACAGGCCATTCACGGCACTGACAGACTAATCCCGCAGAGCCTGAGCAGCCGTCTGCGGCCCACAGACGCTGGCCGGCGCACAATGGTGGCCAGCTGCCGGCCCGCTATTGGTTACCTGCTGCGCAAGGCGCCACCCTCCCTGCCAGACACCGACCCGAGGTATCAATTCCATCGTCATTTCCTCCTCTCATGTCGGAGATCCGTAGGGGGTGGGAGTCGGAGACGGGGGGGGGGGGGGGGGAGGGGGGGGGAGGAGAGGGCCGAACTTGAGGTACAGACTTTACTAGCGCATTTCTGACTCGACTAGAACTTCTACCATCACCGGACGCAACGAGAAATAATGCGACTTTAGCAAGTGCTACAGAACTTCGGTTTGTAAGGCAATTCACGGTAAACTGTACTCTTTTCCTTTCGCGGCGGTGGTTTCGGCTTTGTTTTTAAGTCATAATGGATGCGACCCGTTCCATAAATTTGCTGCAGTTATCTCTGTAGATTCCCCACATTCCAGATCATCAAGTTGCAGAAACGAGAAACGGAGATTTCATCACAAAACAAATATGGTCCCATTTACTCATGCATTGCTGCACAATTTGATCACAACAGTAGTTTGCCATTCGTCTGTGTGATATCCTTATGTTAGTTAGGTTTAAGTAGTTCTAAGTTCTAGGGGACTGATGGCCTCAGATGTTAAGTCCCATAGTGCTCAATGCCAAAATTCGTCCAAAATTCGTCTGTGGACAAAGAAGCTATGGATGTTAAGACTACTTTTATAGCAGAGAGTCTGTAGTAAGATTTAAAAGACATTGGCCTGCTACATTGGAGGTTCCATATTTCAGAGTTCATACATGAACCCAAATTACTCACTCATAAAGAAGAAATACAACGTTATGCGCTAGAAGGGAGTAAAGTGCAAAACTTCCAGATCGGAATCATGATGTTGCGAGGTGCCGGGGCTAGCAGTGTATTTAACACTAAATTCTTCTCGAACCTTCATATGGAAATGATGCTCTAAGCCCCCCCTTTTCTAACTCCTATTTTTGCTGTTGCACATGGATTAAGAAGAAACGCGAACTGACTGTAATCGACCCTGCAAGTGGAGTTGAAAAGAGTTTGGCACCTGCAATAATTTAATTTGATAGACATTAATTAAATAAAGGAAAGTTTCAGTAACGTAGTGAGAAATGAAAGGGTTGCTCTACCGATTAACAGAATGAAAGTTCTGTCCAAAATAACAAAAATGGTTTAAATGGCTCTGAGCACTATGGGACTCAACTTCTGAGGTCATTAGTCCCCTAGAATTTAGAACTAGTCAAACCTAACTAACCTAAGGACATCACACACATCCATGCCCGAGGCAGGATTCGAACCTGCGACCGTAGCGGTCAGGTGGTTCCAGACTGCAGCGCCTATAACCGCACGGCCACTTCGGCTAGCTTCCAAAATAACAATTTGATTTATTATGACTAAACTCAAAATCATAAACAAAACACATGAAACATTTACAATACATCAAAATGGATCAAATTGGATAAATAAATGCTGTGAAGGTGAAGTTGTCCATAAACAAGATTGTGACATTTATGACGATGTGGTATATGGAGCCAATCCCTTGCAACTCAAATCTTAAGAGAAACACACGACCAACCCAACATTAATTGCTGCTACAGTAGTGAGAACTCAGACAATGAACACCCAAGAAGGAACAAAGTTAGAAAAAGACGAACAGGCGCGCTCTGCTGAGCTCTGATTATCACAGTGCAAATTCCCTAATCTGCCATTGCTGCGGACATACATTACCAAGCTGTCTTCTTAACTGCAAGGACACGATCTGGCGTACCGGAAGTGATGGCTGGTTGCTTCGACGTCCCGTCGTGGTGATGATAATGTCGCGAGTACAGCCCGAAACAAACTGTCCTGATCTGGTTGTTCCAGACTAAAGACATCCTACCAATACATATGCACCTCTGAGGGAGACGAAGAAGGCTCGCCACACAATCACTGATGGTACAGTGATTGATTTTAACAAGCAAAGTCACACAGTAACTCCGATACAGTCAACTTTAGCCAAAACTGCCCAAGACAAACAACATAGGCCACTTATACGCAGAACGCTCAATTGCCAACTGTGCTCGGAAAGTTACGTTGAAGACGAAACTTCAGCAACTTTGTTAAACAGTTACAATCAAATAAAAGTATATTAGACAGCCAACGAAAGGCAGACTGTCCAGAGCAGCGAGAAGCCAGTCTTGTAACCTACTCCGACTGAAAGGCGAGAGCCGACTACTGCAAGAGCACCAATACAAACCGAACACAGAACATTCCCGCTCCCACGACAGTGGCCGTGGTTAAACGTTCCAATCAGCAACTCGAAAACCGGCGGAAAATTCCACTCTATTGCCGAAGCACTACCATTCCACCAATGGAGATTCTTGGCGCCAATTTCTGCGCCGATTTTGCTACGTCACGGAGCTATGCCCTAAGCAAGCCAATCGCAGTTACGATTTTGCAGAAAACGCGGGAATTTGCCCGCCAAGACTGCCTGGGTACACAAGTCATTCCCACGCCTCGCTGGTAGCCCGCCAGAAAGTGTTTTCGCTAAGTTTCTGCGAAGTAACGGAACCTCTAGCCCAGCCGCTCCTTCAGGCCCCTGCGGGCGTGTCTCCACCGCTACGATGACAATGTCGGCGTCTGGAAAGCATTCACTTGACTCCCTCACACCCGTCGGCTTAACCCTTTCAAGATCAGAAGTGTCCGCCTGTCACCGGACCACCTGGGTGATGAGAGACGCTGTGTGGAAAGTCCACTTGTGAAGGAATAGTAACTTTTCACCGCATGCAATTAGAGAGGAAAATCGAATTACTCAGAGTAAGATAGAAATATGAGAGGGGGCTTCTGCCACCTCTCAATGTGTCTATGAGTTAGAACCTTTCCAAATTCTACGGATTGACACGTTCAGCTCTAATGGTTCGAAAAATGGTTCAAATGGCTCTGAGCAAAAAAAATGGTTCAGATGGCTCTGAGCCCTATGCGACTTAACTTCTGAGGCCATCAGTCGCCTAGAACTAATTAAACCTAACTAACCTAAGAACATCACACACATCTATGCCCGAGGCAGGATTCAAACCTGAGACCGCAGCAGTCGTGTGGTTCCGAACTGAGCGCCTAGAACCGCTCCGCCACTGCAGCCGGCACACATCCAGTTATACATTTGCAAATGCTACAGCCCAATGGCATGACTTCATAATAACTTGTCACACTATTAAGAGTCGGTTACCGGACCGGCCGAGGTAAGGATTGATTTGAAAGGTTTCCCACATTCATCTCATCCAATGCTGGTGTTGGGTTAAACTTCACACTGATAAACAAAAAAATTAGGGCGGATCATGAGTCGTGCTTGGGTAGGTCAGTTGGTAAAGCAGTAGTCTGAGAAAGGCAAAGGTTCCGAGTTCGAGTCTCGGTCCGCCAAACAAACAAAAGTTGCCAGGAGTTTCATACCAGCGCACACTCCGCTGAATAGCGAAAATTACATACTCACAGAAATGTAGCTCTCATAACACATTTGAGTCTATTTTATTATGACAATCAGCATTAATAACTGAGAGACAAGCCCATAATGAATCAGTCAATTAATATGTTCAAATGTTAAGTTTTTTTAAAAAAAAAGTACTACAATGGCACCAAAAGCTTAAACATTTTCCTGTTTGTCCTCTCCGACGAATATTAATCAGTGAAAATTTTTGCGGGTTATTTCAACATTTACGTAACACTCCGAAAGCCACCTAACGCTGTGTGGTGGATGGTAGTTTCGGTGCCACTAACTGATCCTCCCTTCACAATCCCACTCCCGAATGGCACGTTGGAAGAATAATTGTCGGTAAGGCTCTGTATTAGCATTAACTTTTCATATTTCTCATCGTAGTAATTTCGCGAGATGTATGTGGCAGGATGTAACATGTTGTCCGGCTCATCCCAGAAAGTGCTCACTCGAAATCTGAATAGTAAAAGCCACAGAGATGCCGAATGCTTCATTTGCAACATATGCCACTGGATTTTGTTGAGCATCTCAGTGACGCTCTCGCATCGACCAATCGATCCTATGACGAAACGCGCCGCTCTTCGTTGAATATTTTCCAGCTGTCTTCCTACCTGGTAAGAATCCCAGACAGAAGAACAGTACTCAAGAATCGGTGGAACAAGCACCTTATACGATACTTTCTTCTTGAACGAGTTATATTTCTTTAAAATTCTTCCTATGAATATCGTCTGGCTTCCGCTGTGTGCTAAATGTAGTCCCTCCACTTAAGGTCGCTCTGGATAGTTACTCCTAGATATTGTATGGTATATACTGTTTCCAGCAATTTATCATCAGTAATATAGATTTGTAATAGTGGATTTCTTTTCTTATTTATGCACAATATGTTACATTTATTTACGTACAGTGTCAATTGTTCAGTGTCAATCCTCTGCAAGTCATTCTGCAAATCGATACTGTCTTCTGGCGTTGCTACTTTCTTACAGACAGTTACATCACCTGCGAACAGTCAAAGAGCCTCCGACGCTTTCTACTAGACCATTTACACACATCAAGAAATGTTTCGCATAACCTCGGTTCCGAGAGTTCCGGAACCTGTACACCAACAGGTACCTCTAATACCCAGTAGCACGTCCTCTTGCATTTATGTATGCCTGTATTCGTTGTGGTAAACTATCCACAAGTTCATCAAGCAACTGTTGATCCTCAACGGCGATTCGGCGTGGATCCCTCAGAGTGGTTGGTGGGTCACGCCGTCCATAAACAGCCCTTTTCAATCTATTCCAGGCATGTTCGATAGGGCTCATCTCTGAAGAACATGCTGGCCACTCTAGTCGCGCGACGTCGTTATCCTGAAGGAAGTCATTCACAAGATGTGCACTATGGTGGCGCTAATTGTCTTCCATGAAGACGAATGTCTCACCAAAATGCTGCCGACATGGTTGCACATTCGGCCGGAGGATGGCATTCACGTATCGTACAGCCGTTACGTTGCCTTCCATGACCACCAGTGGCGTACGTCGGCCCCACATAATGCCACCCCAAAACAGCAGAGAATCCTACATCTTGCTGCACTCGCTGGACAGTGTGTCTAAGGCCTCGAATCACGTCTCCGACGACTGTCTGGTTGAAGGCATACGCGACACTCGTCAATGAAAATAACGTGATGCCATTCCTGAGCGGTCCATTGGGCATGTTGTTGGGCCCATCTGCACCGCGCTGCATTGTGTCGTGGTTGCGAAGATAAACCTTGCCATGTGCGTCGGGAGTGAAGTTGCGCGCCAAGCAGCCTATTGCGCACAGTTTGAGTCGCAACACGACATCCTGTGGCTGCACCAAAAGCATTATTCAACATGGTGGCGTTGCTGTCAGGGTTCCTCCTAGCCTTAATCCATAAGTAGCGGTCATTCACTGCATTAGTAGCCCTTGGACGGCCTGAGCGAGGTAGTTCCTGTCTCTCTGTATCTCCTCCATGTCTGAACAATATCACCTTGGTTCACTCCGAGACGCCTGGACACTTCCCTTGTTGAGAGCCCTTCCTGGCACAAAGTAACAATGAAGACGCGATCGAACCGTGGTATTGAGCGTCTAGGCATGATTGAACTACAGACAACACGAGCCGTGTACCTCCTTCCTAGTGTGGAACTGGTCGGCTGTCGGACTCCCTCCGTCTAATAGACACTGCTCATGCATGGTTGTTTACATCTTCGGGCACGTTTAGTGACATCTACGAATAGTGGAAGTTACTGTGTCTGTGATACGATATGCACAGTCAACGTCTATCTTCAGGAGTTCTGGGAACCGGGTGATGCAAGACTTTTTTTGATGTGTGTATATACACTGTAAGCACTTCCTTGGAGCACTTTACAAATTACCTTTACATCTATCTACAAGTATGTGTTGCACCCAATCGTAAATCCGGTTCGATACTCGGTAAGCTATATTTTTTTTTTCATTGAAAGGCAGTACAGGGCGCTGTTAAATGCTTCCTGAAATGGAGGAACACGGCATCAACCCGAGCGCTAGGGATATGATGGAGGAACAGAGTGAGCTGAGTTTCGCAAGATCTCTGTTTGCGCTATCTGTATTTATTTCTATAGAACAGATTTTGTTGATATCTTACATACACTCCTGGAAATGGAAAAAAGTACACATTGACACCGGTGTGTCAGACCCACCATACTTGCTCCGGACACTGTGAGAGGGCTGTACAAGCAATGATCACACGCACGGCACAGCGGACACACCAGGAACCGCGGTGTTGGCCGTCGAATGGCGCTAGCTGCGCAGCATTTGTGCACCGCCGCCGTCAGTGTCAGCCAGTTTGCCGTGGCATACGGAGCTCCATCGCAGTCTTTAACACTGGTAGCATGCCGCGACAGCGTGGACGTGAACCGTATGTGCAGTTGACGGACTTTGAGCGAGGGCGTATAGTGGGCATGCGGGAGGCCGGGTGGACGTACCGCCGAATTGCTCAACACGTGGGGCGTGAGGTCTCCACAGTACATCGATGTTGTCGCCAGTGGTCGGCGGAAGGTGCACGTGCCCGTCGACCTGGGACCGGACCGCAGCGACGCACGGATGCACGCCAAGACCGTAGGATCCTACGCAGTGCCGTAGGGGGCCGCACCGCCACTTCCCAGCAAATTAGGGACACTGTTGCTCCTGGGGTATCGGCGAGGACCATTCGCAACCGTCTCCATGAAGCTGGGCTACGGTCCCGCACACCGTTAGGCCGTCTTCCGTTCACACCCCAACATCGTGCAGCCCGCCTCCAGTGGTGTCGCGACAGGCGTGAATGGAGGGACGAATGGAGACGTGTCGTCTTCAGCGATGAGAGTCGCTTCTGCCTTGGTGCCAATGATGGTCGTATGCGTGTTTGGCGCCGTGCAGGTGAGCGCCACAATCAGGACTGCATACGACCGAGGCACACAGGGCCAACACCCGCATCATGGTGTGGGGAGCGATCTCCTACACTGGCCGTACACCACTGGTGCTCGTCGAGGGGACACTGAATAGTGCACGGTACATCCAAACCGTCATCGAACCCATCGTTCTACCATTCCTAGACTGGCAAGGGAACTTGCTGTTCCAACAGGACAATGCACGTCCGCATGTATCCCGTGCCACCCAACGTGCTCTAGAGGGTGTAAGTCAACTACCCTGGCCAGCAAGATCTCCGGATCTGTCCCCCATTGAGCAAGTTTGGGACTGGATGAAGCGTCGTCTCACGCGGTCTGCACGTCCAGCACGAACGCTGGTCCAACTGAGGCGCCAGGTGGAAATGGCATGGCAAGCCCTTCCACAGGACTACATCCAGCATCTCTACGATCGTCTCCATGGGAGAATAGCAGCCTGCGTTGCTGCGAAAGGTGGATATACACTGTACTAGTGCCGACATTTTGCATGCTCTGTTGCCTGTGTCTATGTGCCTGTGGTTCTGTCAGTGTGATCATGTGATATATCTGACCCCAGGAATGTGTCAATAAAGTTACCCCTTCCTGGGACAATGAATTCACGGTGTTCTTATAAGCCGGCCGAAGTGGCCGTGCGGTTAAAGGCGCTGCAGTCTGGAACCGTAAGACCGCTACGGTCGCAGGTTCGAATCCAGCCTCGGGCATGGATGTTTGTGATGTCCTTAGGTTAGTTAGGTTTAACTAGTTCTAAGTTCTAGGGGACTAATGACCGCAGCAGTTGAGTCCCATAGTGCTCAGAGCCATTCACGGTGTTCTTATTTCAATTTCCAGGAGTGTAATTTCATCAGTCCATCTCCAGGCTTCCTGCACCAGGCGCCGAATGCTTATGTATTTATTGAATGAGAAGCTCACTCTGGAGCCCTGACTGCCTGCCACCGCCGCCCGAGCCAGCCTTTTCGTCCCGGATCTTGCAACACGGCCATCCAGAAGAAGACGCGGCCCAGACGAAGTGACTGACCAGCGGACTTTTAATATTTCAGTGTTTGTTTTAATTCAGCTTCACTGGACGTAGAACGTTTTCTCATTGGAAACTTTGACTCAGGCTAGTCCCTTCTGGACTTTGTCTCTGCACTAAGTGTGCCAAAAACCAAAATCAGAACCTTTGTTTTCTCTAATATCATGCCTTACTCTTGATGTACTGTATGGTATTCAAAGCATCAGAGTTTATTTTGTTTATGGCTATTTCTAGACATGTTTCCAAGAAGAGAATAATTTGAATTAATTCAAATAAACTTACTGTTCGTTGAATACCTCCGTCATTGCTTTATGACGTCCTGCAGTGTATACTTTAACTGGTGACGAGGGTGGGACCGAAGTGAACTGCCTGCTCAGGTCCAGCACGCTGACCTAAGCGCCAGGATGCAGTCAGTCTTGCTTCCTGTCAGGTGGCCCGAGTAGGAAAGAGCTCTGTGGAGCCATCGACTCCTGGTGGGACTTTAGCTGCCATCTAGTGACAATGTGCATCGTGGCAACCCTCTAGTGTTGACTGGAAAAAAAGCCGGCTGCCCGTTTAACGTGGATGTGATGTGGGTAATAGGCGGTGTAGGTGTAAGCCCACGATATTGCAGATTATGTCTTCTGCCTAGTAATTCCATATTAGGTATCACAAGAAGAATGCTGCAGAACTCCACGTTACCCTTTTGGAGGCTACTGCGGGAGGAGAGACATTGTCGAATCAGACATGACCGATTTGGACTGAAGGTATTCATTATGAACAATATAATACTACCGACACCTTGGTGTGTCAATAATATGAGCAAGACAGCATCTAGAATGCAACCTGGATCAGTAGGATTGGGTGATGGTCAACTGTGAGTGTAGGGTTTGTTGGCCGCCTGGTGACATAGATAAATGCATGGGCGAGTACATATCATTGCACGTCCCCTGTATGCAGCCGCACAGGTTCATCGGGGAGATGAATCAGTTACGTTCAGCGCTATAATGTTGTTCAACTATCGGATACCTGATGGCGGTTGATTTGGTAGATTTGAATTGCTGGGACGATTTTCCAACCTGTCGTCCAGCCCTATAATCAACCTATCGGTGATGGTTCTCCTTCCAAGACGATAATGTACGAGCCCAATAATAAATTAGGGTCTCTGCAGAATAGTTCAAGACAGGATTATGTGGACAACACTTTCAAGAAGGAATGACAGCGACATTGTTAAGAGATCAAGCTATAGCTCCCATAGCATTAAAGGAATGTCAGGTGATACTTTGTCGTCACATACGTAGCTGTCACGTGATTTTTTTTTTTTCTTTGCGTTTTTCACTTCACCACCTTATTAGAAACGCAATGGGAATTATTTCGAATTTATGTGACGATATGATACATAAGATTCAAAAGTCTTTTCCCTCCCTATCCGTAATGGAGTGAGATGCTTTTACCAGATGGAGAAGGCGTGCTCTTTTAACGATGCAATGAAACAGAGTGCAGGCGACGGTTCTAAAATTTGCCAGAAAAGACAGTGTGGAGAGTGCACCTCTTACACAAAGAAATGCAAACGGAAATTATATTTGTTTCATGGCAACAGGCTGTGGTCCAATTCTGGTGACATCAGAGGTTTTAAAGACTCACAAAGCAGTTGAACTAGCTCATCAAACCGAACTGTTTATACGTAAACACGCAACAGTCGTTTCGTGAGGTCATCAAACCGCTAGCTAAGATCACAGAGTCGTACAGGTGAAAATTACGGAGCTTGTAGTGAGGAAAAGTTGGCACTGTTTGCTTTATTTACCACTAAGGCTCACAGCTTTTCTGCTTTCAGTCTTTTTTCTTTCCTGCTGTAGCTGTTTTTCAGGATTTGGATTTCTATGGCCTCTCTGCTCATCTTAGCGAAGTAATGATCAGATGTTGCTAAGACCACAGCGTCAAAGAAACGAATTTTTGGTTCCTTGGTCCTAGTGCACCATCTGCTCCAGCTGATTTATCCGTCCTAATTAGGTGACAATTTATCTCGTGTATTTTCAGGAATGTGTTAACAGAAAAGGATTCAAACTAGACAAGGTGTGGGCCTTAGTGTTACATAAAGCAAACTCTTCCTCACTACCAGCTGCACAACACACGTCGCTGTTACTCTGTGATATTAGGAAGCGGCGGAGCGATTGAAGACGGGCCCTGGACGAACTTGTGACGTCACACTAGTTGCCTTTCCCGACATACATCGTGAACACTCGTCTGCATCCGAGATCAGATGGTAGATCAGAACGACAATGAAAAGGTACCCAATAAAATCCTTAACTTGGTCTATGTAACCGAGAGCGTGAATCTGTTTAAACGTGCAGCAGTGAAGTAATAAAGTGGTTTCGAATGGTTACTCCCTCCAAGCTAGAGGCGGTCGCTGCAGCTCGTAAGATATATACTGTCACATGCTGTGACGTACTCTATACAGCTCGTATATCTCGCTGGCTCAGACAAGCGGCCTGGTGACTTCACGAACTGACCCTTGCGTGGATTCATATAAACAGTTGGACTTGGTGAGTTTGAGACTGATTTATGAATCGTTAATGTCCCACAAGCATTAGAAGACGACCCATTAATATGATAATTATGCCTTGAACCAAAGTCTAATGTCGATGAAACAAAATAAAGACTATTGTAAATACCAGCTGTAAAAGCCTGCGTTATTTGATTAAACTGAAATGACTTTCACATGGTAATGGAAGACTCAATTTTTTGCGTGGAAGTTATAGAAGTGAACTGGTTCAAAATCAAAGAAACCTCTTTTTGTTTTACCAGTAAACTCTTCCGGGCTAAGTTGCCGTGGTCGAATGTAGAACTTCTTCTCCCTGACGTTTCGTTCTCAACTACGGAGAACATCTTCCGAGGTGAGTCGACGACTGGCTGCTAGGAGCTGGGGCCGCCGCTTATAGAGAGATCGTAGGGGGCGCCACCACACGTCACGTGGCGTCGATGTGCAGCTATCTCTGGCTATCGTCTGTTCTCTCGATTGCAGGCAATCGATTGTCACGTGATTGATGCAACGTCGACCGCCATATCTTATCCAATTTTAATCCTTCTTCTTTACGATTAAAATTGTATTGATGTTTGTGGATTTCAATTGCCTCTCTATACATACATGTATAATAGTGCAACGTCCTCGCTAGCACGCTTGTTTCACCAAATTTTATGTCGTGATCTCCATCCTTAAAAACATGTTCCGCTACTGCCGATTTGTCGATATGTCCCAAGCGACAGTTTCTTTTGTGCTCCGTCAACCGTGTATTGATGTACACCCTGCCGCAACTACACAGAATTTTATATACCTCTGGGGTGGCTAGGGGGTGACGAGCATCTTTTGTTGATCTTAGGCATTCACTAATTTTCTTAGTAGGTCTAAAAATGGTCTCTACCTGAAACTTGGCTAGTACTTTTCCAATGCGATCCGTGATATTATGGATGAACGGAAGAAATACTTTTCCAGCTGATGGTTGTTGCTGTCTCCTATTTTTAGGCATTTTTCTATTTGGGTGAAGTGCTCGATTAATCTCGTTTTTCGTATAACCATTTTTCGCAAAGGCCATTCGTAAATGATTTAGTTCTTCTTGTAAGTAGCCTGGTTCACAAATATTTTTGGCCCTATCCACTAGTGTTTTTATGACCCCCCTCTTTTGCCTAGGGTGGTGGTTTGAGTTCTTATGGAGGTAGCGATCAGTATGTGTACCTTTCCTGTAGACCTTATGGCCTAAGGTCCCATCCGCCCGTTTGATAACTGATACATTCAAGAAGTTAAGTTGTCCATTCTTCTCCTTCTCCATAGTAAATTTAATCTTTGGGTTGATGCTATTTAAGTGTACCAGAAAATCATTCAAGTCTTCTTCCTCATGATTCCATATTACAAAGGTATCATCCACATACCGACACCACTTCGAGGGGCTTTTTTTGGCCGACTGCAGTGCCTGATGTTCAAAATATTCCATGAATAAATTCGCAATTGCGGGTCTTAGGGGGCCTCCCATGGCTACCCCATCGATCTGTTCATAAAATTCACCATTGTACTGAAAATAGGTTGAGGATAGACAGTGTTGGAACAAGGCTACTATATCAGTAGGGAACATATTGGCTATATGGGAGAGAGCTTCATCAACTGGAACCATCGTGAACAAAGACACTATATCAAAACTGACAAGTATGTCATTAGGACCGACAGTAATTTCCCTCAATTTCTCAATGAAGTGTAGAGAGTTTTTAATATGACTCTCAGTTTTGCTTATGTGAGGTTGTAACAAAGAGGAAAGGTGTCTGGCTAGTTCTTGGTTAGGAGCTCCAATTGCGCTGACTATTGGTCTCAAAGGAACATCAGGTTTATGTATCTTTGGTAATCCATATAATCTCGGAGGATAGGCCATAAGGTCTACAGGAAAGGTACACATACTGATCGCTACCTCCATAAGAACTCAAACCACCACTCTAGGCAAAAGAGAGGGGTCATAAAAACACTAGTGGATAGGGCCAAAAATATTTGTGGACCAGGCTACTTACAAGAAGAACTAAATCATTTACGAATGGCCTTTGCGAAAAATGGTTATACGAAAAACGAGATTAATCGAGCACTTCACCCAAATAGAAAAATGCCTAAAAATAGGAGACAGCAACAACCATCAGCTGGAAAAGTATTTCTTCCGTTCATCCATAATATCACGGATCGCATTGGAAAAGTACTAGCCAAGTTTCAGGTAGAGACCATTTTTAGACCTACTAAGAAAATTAGTGAATGCCTAAGATCAACAAAAGATGCTCGTCACCCCCTAGCCACCCCAGGGGTATATAAAATTCCGTGTAGTTGCGGCAGGGTTTACATAGGAACTACAAAAGGAAGCATGAATACACGGTTGACGGAGCACAAAAGAAACTGTCGCTTGGGACATATCGACAAATCGGCAGTAGCGGAACATGTTTTTAAGGATGGAGATCACGACATAAAATTTGGTGAAACAAGCGTGCTAGCAAGGACGTCGCACTATTATACACGTATGTATAGAGAGGCAATTGAAATCCACAAACATCAATACAATTTTAATCGTAAAGAAGAAGGATTAAAATTGGATAAGATATGGCGGTCGACGTTGCATCAATCACGTGACAATCGATTGCCTGCAATCGAGAGAACAGACGATAGCCACAGATAGCTGCACATCGATGCCACGTGACGTGTGGTGGCGCCCCCTACGATCTCTCTATAAGCGGCGGCCCCAGCTCCTAGCAGCCAGTCGTCGACTCACCTCGGAAGATGGTCTCCGTAGTTGAGAACGGTCAGGGAGAAGAAGTTCTACAGATCGACCACGGCAAATTAGCCCGGAAGAGTTAACTGATAAAGTCGCCGGCCGTGAAAGCCTACATGGAATGATTCTTTTTGTTTTGTAAGTTAAGAATGGGTGAAATTGTTACTGGCAATGTATCAGTTGAAACAAATTGTTTTGCTGGTTTATTTCTTTAATGAACAGTTAATCATTTGAAATATATATTTTGATATGTTCAGTGATTTTTGAAAGTTCATTTTTAACACAGGTCTGTACAGAATCATCACGCCAAGAAAACGGAAATTTTTAATAAATGTTTCATCTATCAATACATTTTGAACACTGATAAATAAAGCACGATATGCTACCAGCCAAGTACCACAAGTACGAGGGCATGCTGAAAGTAACGCCACCGAACTTTTTTATGAGTAAACTCTTTAAACGTTTTAAATGAAACTAATGTCATTAACATTCATCATCCTTATTCTTCGTGTCTACATATTCATTTCTCAACATAGTCACCCTGGAGACGCACAGATTTCTCCCAACGAGAGACCAGTTTGCTGATACCGTCACTGTAAAATGTCTGACTTTGTTGACGGAATCACAACCTCACCTCTGCTTGCACTATCAAAGTGAAGTCCTCGGGCTTTGAAGTTTGGGAAACAGATGAAAATCGGAATGGGCCAGGTCAGTACTGTATGCAGAGTTGTCGATGACTGTGAACCCAAGGCGTCGGATTGTTGCAAATGTAGCAGCGCTCGTGTGTAGTCTCATATTGCCATGCTGAAGGAGTGTGTACTTCAGGTGTGGGCGAACTCCTCGAATTCGGAACTCGATTACAGCAAGCTGCTTCTCACGCACCGACGTAGTTACGTCTCACACTGCTATGTTAACTGCTACAATTCGGAACCTCTAGCGCCAGAGGGTTGAAAATATATTGACAAGAAGAATAAAGACGTAGAATGTAAATAACCTTTTATATTTAAAAAGTTTCCAGCGTTTTCTCATAAAAAATTCGGAGGAAAACTTTTCTGCACGTCCTCATACGTATGGGCCATTATCTAATATAGAGCGAGAGTAAGGTTTCAGGAAGCCACCGTGGAGTGTCTCCAGGTGATTCTGTCTTTCCATAGCGACGATGGATAGGCCTACTAGGTAAAGACGAGAAGTAGTAATAATTTATCAGTTTAATAGGAACAGACTCGATATGGGACCACAGAGCGCACGAACTGCAGAGGAAGTCAGAGACTGGATAGTATCCAACAAATAATCGAAAATGTAGAGTAGTAAGTGTTACTCTCAGATCAAGACGATGGCACAGGAGAGGAAGTTGTGGCAGGCTGCAAAAATGAATGAATCAGTGACTAATGATCTCCCAAAAATTCACGACCACACTCTTCTCATCTTGCAACGGCTTCCGCCAGAAGGATGGGATCTACCTAATGGAATAGCCTGTCGTAGCTGCTGATACGAAACCGATTTAGTATGATTGGGATCACCTAAAGAATTCAGTGCGTCGCGCAGCAACCCCCTCCCACCAACACACTGGATGATCTCAGGAGCACCACTGCGTGAATTGGGACAGGCTCGAGCACCAAGAGCGACCACCTTATTGACAGCACTCCTTGGAAAATCCAAGCTCTTAACAATGTTTGAGGTGATCTCATCCTGTCCCCAATCATACTCATTGGCACACGTGGTCCTTGCAGTACACATTAAATACAGGGGACTGAAAATAATTTGTTTCTCACTGACTAACAGGCTGTGATGTGAATCAAGTCAATAATGCAGGCCAACACAACACACTTTAGATGCAGGTCAGCCTACATGTTGGGGCCTAGAAAATTTTCTTGCTCTTGACATGTAGGCTGCCCCGCAAAGCAAGTTGATATGCCAGGCCAGGGATGGACATCACATGTTCACCCGTATCTATGATCCTGTTGGAACTAGGATGTTATAAATCCCAGAGTACTGATATGTTTGTGTGTGTGTGTGTGTGTGTGTGTGTGTGTGTGTGTGTGTGTGTGTGTGTGTGTGTGTGTGTAAGAGAGAGAGAGAGAGAAAGAGAGAGAGAGAGAAAGTTTTATGAAAATGAAGTACAGAAAGTTTAAAAATAATGGGTCTAAGCCAATGGACCAGGAACACAATAAATAAAGACAGAGTACAAAGTTAGAATCTGCATACAAATATACATAAAACTACTACAACAAGAAATTAATATCCATCCAAGCGAAAATTAGACGTTATAATTCAGTTGTTTAGACCCAAACAACATATGGATCACAGAGCCTTACATTGAATAAGAAAGGCGAAGAGAACTAGAAGAAGAGAGGAGAATATACTAAGAAAAATTCTAGGCCCTGAGAAAACAACGAAAATATGGAGGTTAAAAGAAGAAATGAAGATCTTCATAAAAATACAGAAAAAAATCACAGACACAATGATTACGAGACGGATAAAATTGCATGGACTTTTAAAAAGAATGGAAGAAATACGGATTAAAAAGAAGAAACTTTAGTTACATTAATAAACTGAAGAAAACTGTCGGATTGATAGAATCACTGAAGAAAGATGCAAACAAAGGATGTATTGCAGAAAATATGTCACAGGAATTGCTTCAGGCTACTGATCGAATAGGTAATAATGCACTGAATCTAAATGGAGGAAAATGAAGTTTTTAACACAGTGTGACCAGAAGAATGGATATGGAACATTCTGAAGCATCGAGGAATAGTTAGTGTGGTAACAGAGGGAAGTGTGAAGGGTAAAACGTAGAGGGAGACTGAGGGTCAATTACAGCAAACAGATTCAAATAGATGTAGAGTGCAGTAATTAAGCACAGCTGAATAAGGTTGTACAGAATTGACTAGCTTAGAGAGCTGCTCCAAATCAGTCTTTGAACTGAAGACTAAAACAACGTCTAATCATTCATTCCCGATCCCCATTAACCTATGCCCACACACAATCGTAGATGCCAGATTGAAATCTATTGGAAGAATCCTGAGTAAGTGTAGTCCACCCACAAAGGACATAGCTTACACCACCCTAGTTGAACCAGTACCTGAACATTGCTCGTCGATCTGTATGCTACCAGATAGGATTGACACAGGAAACAGTGAATATCCGGAGAAGAGCAGCGCGTTTCGTGATAGGCTCATTTAGTACGGACAAAATAAATAAGGATACGCTCGGGGAACTCAATTAGCAGAGGCTACAACGGGAGCGTTCTGCATCACGATATTGTTTACTGTTCAAATTCCGACAGCATACTTTCCTAGAAAAGTCAAGCAATATATTGTTCGGTCGTACGCATATCTCTCGAAAATACCGTCGAGATAAAATCAGAGAAATCAGAGCTCACGTGGGAGCGTATCGACAGCCGTGCATTCCCCCCCCCCCCCCCCCAACCCACCCCGTCGTCCCCCCCCCCCCCCCTGCAGACCATTCGCAACTGGAATAGGTAAGGGTGGACCACCTTTTGTAGGGTGAACCACTATGAGACTTTGAGACTTTCAGAACGAGAGCACTGAGACTCTGGAATGTCCCGACAGGGGCCGGTGCCATGCTGACTCCTGTGCCATGGGCAGCTGCACCAGATTTTTCAGTTGAAGATCCATGGCGTGAACAGCCCGAATGAGGTGATCCAAAAGATTTTCTATTGGGCTTAATTCTGCGAAATTTGGTGGCCAAGGGAGCATGGTAAACTCATTCTGCTGCTCTTCAAACCAAGCACGTACACTGCGAGCTGAATGACATGTTACATTTACTTGCTGGTGGACACCATACTGCTGAGGTAAAACACACTGCGTGTAGGGATGGACATGGTTCCATGCTTCCTAAGGATAGATGCTTACTTGTCTTGATCCATTATGCCTTCCAGAATTACGAGATGACCGATGGAGCGCCACAAAAACATTCCACCGTCCTCCAGCCTTGACCCTTCTGAAGATTTTTGCAGGGAGTCTGCCATCTATCTGATGGAGTATAAAAAGACCATGTGTCGCCACTCAGTAAACGTCGAGTTGCGGTACTGGCGTGCAGATTCCATCCTTCGTCACTAATGATCAGCTGCCAGCTTCGGTACATGAAGCAACAGCGTGCTGGAAACGACGTTGGTGGTCCCTTGGTCCATATGGGCGATCAATTTATTCACCCATACACATCGCCACAGCCGTTGTTCACATCTGCCATCTATGGCCTATGGTGTACCACACTTGCCTTGGCACCAGTTTTGGATATAACCATTTAGCTGTGCGCAGTGTGCTTTACTCATGGTGGTATACGATCAGCTTAAAAACTTATCCATTACGGAAATGCTTCCACCCTTGGCCCAAAATCCAATGATCATGCCCTTTTGGACGTCAGATAAAGAGCTACGTTTTCATATCACGAAAGCGACTGTGCTATTTTCCACGTCCCGTCGACAGGCTTTTTACTGGATGATTTTTTACACCGTGTACAGACTCTGGAGATTAATTGATGAAGGCAGACGGAACAAAAGAAGTATAATGAGTTTTTGTCCAGTAACGCATGGGTTCCATGCTGGAGACAATTTATTCAGTCGTACTTTTTTTACAGACACTGCAGTCTACCGGCCGCTGTGGCCGAGCAGTTCTAGGCGCTTCAGTCCGGAATTGCGCTGCTGCTATGGTCACAGGTTCGAATCCTGCCTTGGGCATGGATGTGTATGATGTCCTTAGGTTAGTTAGGCTTAAGTAGTTCTAAGTTCTAGGTGATTGATGACCTCAGATGTTAAGTCCCATAGCGTTCAGAGCCATTTGAACCACTGCGGACTAATATGCACTGTACCATGCAGCCACAGTTACAGTATGCTCGGTTCCTACTAGACGGTGGTACTGTTCCTCATGCTTCATGCCCTAGTGCTCTCTCCTGTCATAGTAATTGGTTATGTTGTGTCCGTTTCGCTTCTCTTGCTGAATCATCATGTAGTTGATATGATACAGCATTGTACACAAGGGTTCTGTATTCGACTCAGGAGCCTGGCAACATGGTGTTTACTTACGGAAAGGGAAACAGAAGGGGCGGCGTGCCCAAGGTTGTGTCAGGAGACCTACCCCCACTGACAACTACCACAGCATTCAATGTTTGCAACATCATTTCGCCGTCTGTCTCAAACCGGCTCGTTTCAAGAAGCAGGTATCATGAAGGTTTTATGCGAAATGTTCGGATACCAGGCTTGGAGGAATATGTGATTAACACTCGGAAGGCGACCGCCATGTCAATACCAGACTGTTGGCCCTGTAGTGCAGGGTAAGGCAGACGATCAAGTGGGACATTCTCCATGACAATTGTTACTACACTTACCAGATGTGGTGTGTACAGGGCTTACTAGTGACATATTTTCCACATAAAGAGCAGATTTGTCTTCACTAGCCAACCTTGATCCCAGGATTTGTGTCATACATTCTATTCACACATGAGGCCAACTTAAGTAAAGTGGTATCTTCAAGTTTCATAACAGTCATCTGTGTGATAGTATGCAGAACACCATCATATGGTGGCAGTGCATCATCAACATCAGTGCAGCCAGAATGTGTAGGGCGGGATTATTGGCGACCGTATTTTGGGACCATTCTTCCTTCCAAGTTGCCTAACAGGTCATAACTATCAGTATTTCTGGCGGGTGATTTTGCCTAACCTGCTGGAAGAAGTGCCACTCATGATTCAAAAAAAAAAAAAAAAATCGTTCAAATAGCTGTGAGCACTATGGGACTTAACATCTATGGTCATCAGTCCCCTAGAACTTAGAACTACTTAAACCTAACAAAGGACATCACACAACACCCAGTCATCACGAGGCAGTGAAAATCCCTGACCCCGCCGGGAATCGAACCCGGGAACTGATGATTCGAAGGGTTATGTGGCTGCTACACGGTGGTGCTCCAGCCCACTTTGCCATTAACATCCGAATGGATCTCAATTGAGTCTTCCCTGGTCGATGGATCGGATGAGGGAGTCAAGCTGCATGGCCTGCTTATTTACCGAATCTCAGACTGTGCGATTTGTGGTTATGGGGCCACCTCAAAAGTATCGTGTATGCAGAGCTCATTCAAGATATGGAGACACTGGAGCACTGTATTGATGCTGCGTTTGACGCTGTTCGGATGCAGCCTGGCCGATGTGAATGTGTGAGACAGTACACGCTCTGGTGTGTACACACATGCATCGAAGCACATGGAAGCCATCTTCAACACATACTGTAACCGTGGCTGCATGGTATAGCACGTGTTAGACCGCAGTCTGTGTAACCATGTATGATCGAATAAATGGTCTCTAGCATGGAAACCATGCTTTCCTGGACATTAGTTTCTGGTTATGGGGCCATCTCAAAAGTACCGTGTATGCAGAGCTCATTCAAGATTTGGAGGCAGTGGAGGATCATATCCATGCTGACACTGTTCGGATGCAGCCTGGCCGATGTGAACGTGTGAGACAGAACACGATTTGGCGTGTACACACATGCATCGAAGCACGTGAAAACCATCTTCAACACATGTTGTAACCGTGGCTGCATGGTATAGAGCGTGTTAGACTGCAATCTCTGTAACAATGCATGATCGAATAAATGGTCTCTAGCATGGACACCATGCATTCCTAGACATAAGTTCATTCTGTATCCTCTCATCTATCCCTAGAGTTCGTGCATGCTGGAAAAATCACGCTGCTTGCACTCCATTGTTAGTGTTGCCACCTGCCACCTATGAATGGTTGACGTCGAACATAAGCGATGGTCACATTAATGTGACAGTGCCCTGTAGGTGTTGATATGCAGGTGGTGCAAAAGCTTTTATGAGGAGTTTAGTCGCAGAAAGCTAAGGTGCGGCGCCTTTGGGGAGGGAATGAGAGGCGTCAGCGGTGACTGGGTGGGACAGCGGCCTGTGTGGCGACGACAGCTGCGGGCGGAAGGCGCGGTGAGCCGGCCCCGGCCCTCGCCAGTAATCAGCGAGCCGCGGGAACAAAGGCGCCGCGCAACCCACCCTGGGGGGCCGTCTTCCCCAGTCTCAGCCTCCACAAACAGCGGCTGCCACGACTCGCGGTTGCCGCTGATCCGCGGAACGGCCACGGGCGGGTTCAGACCAAAGGCTCTATACCCACACAGCACATGTTGCTCAACCTGTCAGAAGCGCTCTTCAAACTTACTGGGAAATCTGTCGTGGGTGAGTTAATTGTCAAGAGTTTGAATTGAAACTACACTACTGGCCATTAAAATTGCTACACCACGAAGATGACGTGCTACAGGCGCGAAATTTAACCGACAGGAAGAAGCTGCTGTGATAAGCAAATGATTAGCTTTTCAGAGCATTCACGCAAGGTTGGCGCCGTGGCGACACCTACAACGTGCTGACATGAGGAAAGTTTCCAACCGATTTCTCATACACAAACAGCAGTTGACCGGCGTTGCCTGGTGAAATGTTGTTGTGATGCCTCGTGTAAGGAGGAGAAATGCGTACCATCACGTTTCCGTAAGGTCGGATTGTAGCCTATCGCGATTGCGGTTTATCGTATTGCGACATTGCTGCTCGCGTTGGTCGAGATCCAATGACTGTTAGCAAATTATGGAATCGGCGGGTTCAGGAGGGTAATACGGAACGCCGTGCTGGATCCCAACGGCCTCGTATCACTAGCAGTCGAGATGACAGGCATCTTATCCGCATGGCTGTAACGGATCGTGCAGCCACGTCTCGATCCCTGAGTCAACAGACGGGGACCTTTGCAAGACAACATCTGCACGAACAGTTCGACGACATTTGCAGCAGCATGGACTATCAGCTGGGAGACCATGGCTGCGGTTACCCTTGACGCTGCATCACAGACAGGAGCGCCTGCGATGGTGTACTCAACGACGAAACTGGGTGCACGAATGGAAAAACGTCATTTTTTCAGATGAATCTAGGTTCTGTTTACAGCATCATGATGGTCGCATCCGTGTTTGGCGACATCGCGGTGAACGCACATTGGAAGCGTGTATTCGTCATCGCCATACTGGCGTATCATCCAACGTAATGGTATGGGGTGCCATTGGTTACACGTCTCGGTCACCTCTTGTTCGCATTGACGGCACTTTGAACAGTGGACGTTACATTTCGGATGTCTTATACCGGTGGTTCTACCCTTCATTCGATCCCTGCGAAACCCTACATTTCAGCAGGTTAATGCACGACCGCATGTTGCAGTTCCTGTGCGGGTCTTTCTGGATACAGAAAATGGTCGACTGCTGCACTGGCCAGCACATTCTCCAGATCTCTCACGAATTGAAAACGTCTGGTCAATGGTGGCCGAGCAACTGGCTCGTCTCAATACGCCAGTCATTACTCTTGATGAACTGTGGTATCGTGCTGAAGCTGCATGGGCAGCTGTACCTGTATACGCCATCCAAGCTCTGTTTAACTCAATGCCCAGGAGTACCCGGGCCGTTATTACGGCCAGAGGTGGTTGTTCTGGATACTGATTTCTCAGGATCTATGCACCCAAATTGCGTGAAAATGTATTCACATGTCAGTTCTAGTATAATATATTTGTCCAGTGAATACCCGTTTATCATATGCATTTCTTATTGGTGTAGTAATTTTAATGGCCAGTAGTGTAGTTGTACCATCAACCGCACCCTTCATTCTTTAAGAAATCGATCTCCAAAAACTATAAGAGCTTCAAACATCTTCATCTACCACATAGTTATTAAAATGACAGTTTGAGTGCTGCGGTGTAGGCTGTATATATCACAGGGCGCTGAAACATCGTAGGTACGTTAATTAACCGGTGCGTTCGCGGAGTATGCTGAAAAAATAATAGTTCCAATTTCTGCCACTAGGTGAAAATATGGCGCTGTAAGCAGCCAGAATGTTGAATTTTTTCCATTTTCATGTCAGTATGCTGCTTGTCGCTTGGCGACCAGTGATTTCTTTTCTGAAGTAACGGTTGGTGTAAAGGGTTAAGAAGTTTGACATTTTCCATGTGAAACGCAATGGCTACTGGTAAGAAACTTCATGTACTGCTGGTGAAGTTGCTTTATCAGAACGACAGCAACAGCTGCGCTTTGTTGTGGGAATATTGTCGACAGTAACAACTGTGAAGAGGCCCCGTGTCAATAAATTGCCTAAATAACACAATCAAAAAATTTGAAGAAACATTTCAATTAGGAGGTACAGCAGGGAGAGGGAGGCGGCCCATCCCCATGGCTGTTGTTAGAATGCTGCTGTAGCTACAGCCGACCACGCAGCATATGCCCCAAATTCTGCAATGAGTGCTCAAGCAGTGTCACAGGGAGTTTCTCTCCCCTGTCAACTTTTCAAAAGATTTTGCGGCGCATTTTATGTTGGTACTCCCTCAAGATCACCAAATTAGGCCCCAATATATGCTACATTTCCGTGACTTTGCCCTTCGTCTTTTCGTATGCATGAAAGTGGATGACATATCACCAGGGAGTATTCTTTGGCTGGATGAGGAAGAGTTTACTCTTCATGGTGACATGAATGCACGGAAATCTCGCATATGGGTTTCTACTCATCCACATGTTGTGCAGGAAAATCCACTGCACTCAGCTGTGGTGTGATTTCACAAGCCGGCCGAAGTGGCCTTGCGGTTAAAGGCGCTGCAGTCTGGAACCGCAAGACCGCTACGGTCGCAGGTTCGAATCCGGCCTCGGGCATGGATGTTTGTGATGTCCTTAGGTTCGTTAGGTTTAACTAGTTCTAAGTTCTAGGGGACTAATGACCTCAGCAGTTGAGTCCCATAGTGCTCAGAGCCATTTGAACCATTTTTTTTTATTTCACAAGCTCCTTCATACTCGTTCTGTTGGTCTTTGGGGAGACGGCACCTCGCGGGCATGTGAGATGTATAGTGCCTTCCGCACATTATAATGGCCTTCTTGTGCAACACGTCATTTCAACTATGCAGGAACGCGACTATGCCCACACCACTATTTCATGCAAGATGGGGCGACACCTCTTCTTGTTTGTCCATTGAAAGATCTGCTCACACTTAGGCCATTTCGAGGAGTTTAGCCTTCCACAACCTCCGACCAAAATTTGTATGTCTTCTCGCTGTGGAGACATGTGTAATATCGTATCTATCACTTATGAATCCGTACTCTTCGTGACCTGAAAGATAGCATACGATGACATATTGCTGTGAATACGCCGGATATGCCACTGTCTACCAAGCCGTATTACGCGTGTTGTTGAGTCGGGAGACCATACTGTGCACATGTTGTAAATTGTGACCATATCCCAATAAACTTCCCAGAACCAACGTTATTAGGTGACTGATCCATCCTTCCCCTTTTCCTCCATCCACGCCACATTCTGACTGCTTACAGCGCCGTATGTTCACCTCATGGCAGAAAGTGGCATTTTTATTATTCAGTATACTCCGCCAGTGCACCAATTAATAAACAGACCAACGATGTTTCAGCGCCCTGCGATGTGTACAGCATGCACTCTGAACATCTTCAGTTTAATTATAACCACCCAGCACATCTACACTTTGCAAACCACTGTGAAGTACTTGGCAGAGCGTACGCCCCATTGTACCACTTATTAGCAATTTCCCCCTTTAATTCACGTATGAAGCACGGGACGAATGTCAAAATGCCACTGTACGTCTGTAACAAATCTAATGTAGTCCTCACGAACCATAGAGGAGCCGTATGTATGAGATTGTTGTACATTCCTAGAGACATCATTCAAAACCGGTTCTTGAGACTGTAAGCAGGTTTTCTTGGGATGTTTCACATCATCAGCAGTTTGCCAGTCCAGTTCTTTCAACAGCTCTGTGACACTGTCCCGTAGGTCAGACAAACCTGTGACCGTTAGTGCTGCCCTTCTCTGTATATGTTCAATATCTTTCCTTAGCACTATTTGATACTGGTCACACACACACATGAGCAGTATTGTAAACTGTTTCGCATGAGTGATTTTTAAGCAATCTCCTTTGTAAACTGATTTCATTTCCTTAGTATTCTACCAATAAACCGTAGTCAGTCAACTATTTTATCCACGACTGCGCCTGTGTGATCGTGACTCAGTATTTGTATGCGTTTACCTATCCACCTGTGACTCGCTGATATTATAGTCATAGGATAATACGTTTCTTAGTTTTGTGAATTGTACAGTTTTCCACAACTGTATATTTAAGGCAAGTTGTCCATCTTTCAGTCACTTTGAAGTCTTATCAGTGAATGACTAAATATTTTTTGCAAATTCGTTCAGACTGTACTTTATCATAGATAACTGCATCATCTGCGAAAACTCTGAGGCTACTATTAATTTTATCCACAAGATCATTGTATACAACAGTAACGGCAAGGGACCTGTCACACTTCGCTAGGTCCCATCCGAAGTTACATCTACATCTGTCGACGACTCTCCATCCAATATAACGTGCTGCCTCCTCCCTACCAAAAAATCCTCGGCCCAGTTGCAAATTTCGCCTGATGCTGCACACGATCGTACTTTTGATAATAGAAATTGAAGTAGTTCTGCG
Source organism: Schistocerca serialis cubense (assembly GCF_023864345.2). Lineage (NCBI taxonomy): Eukaryota > Metazoa > Arthropoda > Insecta > Orthoptera > Acrididae > Schistocerca > Schistocerca serialis. The sequence continues at coordinate 318,468,624 of NC_064645.1, read as the reverse complement.
TCAGACACTTTTCGGAAGTCGAGAAGTACTGGATATACCAGACCGCTTCGATGTAAAGGAGCACGTCATGCGAGAAAAGTGTGAGCTGCATGTAACATGACCGATGTTTTCGGAATCCATGCCAACTGGCCCCGCAACACGAGGCAGCTGAAGGAACGGGAAAATACAGCGTGTGTCAGACAACGAGAATCTGTCGTGCAGTCTGTGGCATTTTTCACGGCAACATCGCCAGGGGACAAAATTTGAATAACCTCAGACGTGGAAGGGTCATACGGAAACAGGAAGAAGGACAACGTGTGACGATTGAAGTTCAGAATGTTGGTACTGCTCATAGCACTTTTTCAAGCGCATGGAGAGCGTTCAGAACTACAGGCATCGCTCCAAAAGGAGACGGGGTGGTCGAGCACGGTCAACTGGGGCACCAGATGGCCGCCACATTGTTCAGCAGAAAAGAGGGGACCCACACCGAACAGCAAATTCAGTCTGAATAGTGATTCGGGACTAACCCGCATACGCCGAGAAGTGGCAATACGTAATGCGCCAGGGAACGTTGTCGAACATGATCGTTTGGTCGTCCAAGTATTGCAGTGTGGGGAGCATAATGTTGCATTGGTGTGCTGATCTCCAAACCTTTGGTCACATTACCCTCACCGTTCAACCTTATTGTGACACTACATTCGTTCCCCATGTACGTCTTTTCAGAAGTGTTTTCGGTCCTCTCTTCATTTTTATGGATGACTATATGCGACTGCATCAAACAGTGCAGGTTTAGGACCTATTGGAACCGGAGAATGATCGAAATGGACTGGGCTGCTCCTTCCCTCAGTTAAGTCTCATCGAGTATGAGTAGGTTGCAAAGCATGCACTACAATCTGTGATGATCACATACCCTGGTAAGAACCATGTCATGCCTTTTGTAATGTCCAGTCGACCATCATGAGTCACAGTACACCAGTGCATTTATTGTCTTTGAATTAAAGTGTCGTTTCTGCGTGGTTCCTTCAGTTCAAATGGTTCAGATGGCTCTGAGCACTATGGGACTTAACATCTGAGGTCAACAGTCCTCTAGAACTTAGAACTAATTAAACCTAACTAACATAAGGACATCACACACATCCATGCCCGAGGCAGGATTCGAATCTGCGACCGTAGCGCTTGCGCGGTTCCAGACTAAAGCGCCTAGAACCGCTCGGCCACAAAGCCGGCGATTCTTTCAGATACCTCTGTACTATACTGTAGTAGTTCTACATCATCATTTCATCGAGTAATGTTACATGTGAGTGACACTTCATGGGGACGTTACTCTCGCCTTAAGTTGTATGCATCAATGAATATAGTGAATAGTAATGGTCCGATAACACTCTCTTGCGGAACGACGGAAGCTACTCCATTAAGAATGACGTATTCCATTTGCTATGAATAGTTCAGTAGGAACACACGGTTTCTTTGGTATCGTAGTCGAGAGCTAATCTCTCTCAATAATTTTCACCTTCTCCCTCACCCCTCCCTCCCCACACAATCGCACACACCCATACGTACAGACACACACACACAGACACACACAGACATACACAGACACATACACACACACACACACACACACACACACACACACACACACACACACACACACACACAGACAGACAGACAGACAGACAGACACACACACACACACACACACACACACACAGAAGTACACAGACACACAGACGCACACACAGACACACGCACACAGACGCATACGCATACAGACGCAGATGCACACAGACGCAGACGCACACAGACGCAGACGCACACAGACGCAGACGCACACAGACGCAGACGCGCACAGACTGACACACACACACACACAGACACACAGACACACAGACGTACACAGACACACACACGTACACAGACACACACACACATACGCACACACACACAGACGCACACACACACACACAGACACACACACAGAAGCGGACGCACACGGACGCGGACGCACACAGACGCAGGTGCACACAGACGCAGATGCGCGCACAGACACGCGCGCACAGACAGACACACACACACACACACACACACACACACACACACACACACACACAGACACACACACACACACACACACACACACACACACAGACAGACAGTCACACACACAGACAGACACACAGACAGACACACACACAGACAGACACACACTTCTTTTATCCAAAAACCTGTCTCCTCTCCACTTCAAATCAGTACCTGTTCATTAATTACCCTATCTGGTCACCTAATCTCTAGTTTTCTTCTATAGTGCCACATTTCTAAAGCTTCTAGTCTCTTCTTGCGTTAATGAACTATCCTCGGCGTTTCATTTCCTTGCAATGCTACACTCCAGGTAAATATTTTCAGAAAAGACTTCTTTTCGCTTAAATTTATATTCAGTGTTAATAAATTGCAGTTTTTCAGAAACTCTTCGCTTCCTATTGTCAGTGTGCGTTTTATATACTCTCTTCCTCTGCTATAATCACTTACTTTGTTGTTCGAATAAAAAAAGTCATCTACTACCTCTTGAGTCTCATTTCCTAGTCTAATTCATCGTATCTAATTCAACTATGTTCCTTACCCTTTTTAGGTTCTTATCTATGTTTATCTTGTAATATATTTTCAAGGCATTATTTATTTTGCTCATCTCATCTAATTCCTGTACCTTCTCAATCATAGATAGTGTTGTGGCAAACTGTCGTACGAGAAAATTCAAAGTTTTCAATATGCACCACACCTCATCTTTACTACAGCGACTGCTGCATGATTTCTTTCAACTCAGGATGTTATCCCTATCCGCCATTCAGGACCTTTTTATCACCATGACTATTTTCCTGCTACATCAGAAGGCAAAACGTATCTAGCAAGGTTCTCAAATCACATTTGTCAATCTAATAATGATCTTTGCCACCCAGTAATAATTCTTTTAAATACAGGATATTCTTCCTTAGTGGCTGGAAAAAAAATCATCATTCTTATTTTATTTCAAAATCAAAAATGTTTCTGAAAGCACTTCAGTTTCAAGCACAAAATACCTTGAGAAAATAATAAAAATGCCGAATTTTTAATTCATTGGGCTCAAATTCTACACATCTTGTTTTAATTACATTACTGCTTTTGCTTAATCTACATTGACTCTGGTTGAATAAGAGTAAAAGCACAAAATATGGATTATCCTTGAAAATAAGGAGCATACTTAAAAATAACATTCATTATTTTTCTGTTATGAGTTGTAATAATTTTTCTGCCTTGTAGCTGTCGTTTGTAGAGTGTTGGAAGACAGACACAAATTACTATTAAATGACGCAATAATAAATTAAAAGTTACGCAGCTAAGGATTTGTGGGATTTGAAACATTCTCTGTCGAATGATATTAAAAATTTACATTTTATGACACAAGAACTTTTGATAGTTGATAGTGTAAAATGTGGCATTGAACGCTTAGAACTCTTGGTTTGCCCATAGGTATATACGGAGTGGGAAACTCCTGGTGGAACGCCAAAATATCTCACTTCTTTCTCTTCTCTTGTAGGTAGTAACGTCTGCGTGACAGAGAGCTATAAAAATAAATCATAAGCAGTGGAGAGCATGGTTGACATAATGTGTTCAGAAATGCTGTGATAAAATTAACAGGTGAAACTCAGCTGTTCGTCCATGAGATTCACAGCTCCGTAGACATCTTCCGCCCAGGTTGATTCCGCGTTCTTTGAGTTCAGGAAGGCTTTTGACACAGCTCCGAACTATCGTTAAGTGAGGAATATAGGAGCTTATCGGGTGAAAGTCCAGATTTGTTTCTGGATACTGGGCTTTCTTACATTGAGATCAAAAGACCGAAAGATAAGTTCGGGAGCACCCGAAAGGAGAATGATAGGACCGTTACCGTTTAAAATATGTACAAGTGATCTCGCGAATAAGGCTGCCAACTGGATGTGAATATTCGCAGATGATAGGGCTGTCTGCAAGCAGGGACGAAAGCGAGAAGACTAGCGATTTGTGGAAGATTGATGAAGGGTACGAGGACTGCCCATAAAAAGGGGTTTTTCCGGGACTCCGGATTCTATTGGTAATAGAAAGGTAGGGTCAAGTATTTTTAGATCGCCTTTGGACTAGGGACCATTTGTATATCCAACAGTAGGATTATCTTTTCGTAACTATGCTGCAGTACAGGGAACATTATACACGTCCTCGAGCTTAGGCAAATGGAGCAAATCGGTTGGTTCTTTTTGCATTAGTTATGGCCTATTGTGCTACTTAATACGCTTATGGAGACATCATTTAGTTCATTGACGGTTTCTGCAAAAATCCGAAAACCATGAAGGCCCTCGGGTACCAAAACCAAGCCGTGGATTCTGAGACGGCTATGCACGTCAAATGGCTACTATTTTTACGGAAATTTCCTAAGATCCCGATCTCGAACAAAATTGTAAAATTTTATTGATATATGCATCCGTTTTGGAGATACAGAGGTTCAAAGTTACCCTGCTTGTACACGTACAATACGCACGCAGAATCCGGTCTGAGAAGAAAACGTAGTTTATAAAGTGACGTAGCGAGGATAAATATGCTGTAAAGTGTCATCGTCGTCATAAGAAAGGTTCTGGAAACCCCTTTTTATAGTAATGAAGAACACGAAAATTTTTGCGCGTAAAATCTGTCTGGGGTGTAAAATCAGTTATGCATTATTTCAGTTTCAAATAAGTAAACTATTAAAATTTTATTCCATAGAGGTCTTTTTATATGAGTGACGTGCCCCTCTGTGGCAGGGAAGAGGAGGGAAACAATGGAAAAATGGTCATATCGGAACACAAAAAAGGCGAATGTGCACTTGTTTATTAAGAGTCTGTCTGTAAAGTGAGGTACCAACTGCCTCATTCTATCTACCTCAGCACCCTTAAAAATGTTCCCAAAAATCTTGGCGTACAAACATATTCGAGCTTTTTTATGGTCAAGAGAAGCAAACAGTGTCAGTGGGAAACAGACGGAAATGTAAAAAATGCTGGAAAATAGTAGACAGTGGTTGTGTTATAGAAAGAGCGAAGGAGACAACGGCAGTGTGTGAGAAAGAGGACACAGTGCCAATGGGACATAGTTGACAGTGACAGAACGGTGGTAGGAAAAGAGTGAAGGAGACAGTGCCAGTGGGACTCGAACAAGGAGAAGGAGAAAGTGGAAGTGGGTGAGGGACAGAGTGTATGACAATGACGATGAGGAAGAGAGTGATAGTGACACTGAGAAGAGACAGCAGCAGTGGGAAGGAAGGAATGAGGCAGTGGCTGTAAGAGGGAGACAGTGACAGAGAGAGGAAACAGTAGCAGTAGGACAGACTGAAGGACTGTGGCTGTCAGACAGGAGGCAGTGGCAGTTGAGGACACACAAAGAGATAATGACAATGAGTTGGGCTGAAAGTGAGAAAGGGCATGTGGGAGCGGAAGGGAATTAGCGACTTAGTGTGTGGACTAGTGGATACGGGAGAATTACGGTTGGTGAGTTTGTGGGAGTGAGACATGAGGTGCATGTTAAAAAGAGCGCGAATATGTTCGCAAGCAAAAATTTTTGGGAAAGATTTAATAGTGCTAAGGAAGGTAGAATGAGGCAGCTGGTACCCCACTATTCAGTCAGTCTTTTAAAACAGGGGCATATTAGCCTTTCTTGTACTCCAATAGGAGCATTTTTCTGTTGCTCGTAGAATACCTCAGACTAACCACCCGGAGCTAACAAAAGTGGAACGACCACGTAAAATTAAAAAGTACGAAAAGTAGATTACAGATTGAGATGCGCAGGAAGAATCTTAAGGAAATTTAATTCATTGACGAAAGAAGTGGCTTGAAAAATACTTGCTCGACCGATTCTTGAGTATTGCTCATCCGTCCGGAAATCTTATCAGGTTGCATTGATAGATGAGATACATAAAATCCGAAGAAGGGCGGCGCTTTTCGCCACAGGATCCGTTCAGTCGGCGAAAGAATATTAAAGGGATCAGGGATGCTCAACGAACTCCAGTGGCAGATGTTATAAGAGGACCGTTGTGAGTCTTGGAGAGGTTTAATATTGCAATTCGGAGATGTTACATTCAGGGAAGAGTCAAGTAACTTATTACTTCTTCCCATACACGGCTCGCGAAATGGCTACAGCGAGAAAATTTGAGAAAGAAGAGCTAATACGGAGGCTTACCGAAGATCATTCGTCCCATTTGTGAATGGAAGAAAGAAAAAGAGGAGGGCCGAGACGGAAGTCTTAGTGGTAACGGAAGTTCGCTTTGTCACGTTCAGTCGCATACGGAGTATGGATGCAGACGTAGAAGTACGAGAAAAGAGCCAATGCACCAGGTGTAATAAGGGAAATATGTTGAATTTTGCAAACAAAGTGGCTACGTTATTTATATATGGTCTACTAAACGTTCTTTATAGGATAAGGTACAAGTGTTGATAGACTCGTCCAGTGCTTCAGAATATGGCTAACAGCAATGGTGAACAGTAGGCCTACGGATGCATTGGTGCAGAACTTTGTCGATAAACCGCACAGAATGTACATTTGCATCTACATGACCACTCTAATGTTCGCACTGCAGTACATGACAGGGTTCATAGAACCACTTTTACGCTATTTCTCTACCGTTCCACTCTGCAACAGAGCGCGGGAGAAACGAACAGTTCTTAGAAATTTCCATGCCAGCCCTGATTTCTCTTATTTTCTTATCATATTTAGGTTGGCGTCAACAAGAAGGAGAAAGTTCAAATGGTTCAAATGGCTCTGAGCACTATGGGACTTAACATCTATGGTCATCAGTCCCCTAGAACTTAGAACTACTTAAACCTAACTAACCTAAGGACAGCACACAACACCCAGCCATCACGAGGCAGAGAAAATCCCTGACCCCGCCGGAAATCGAACCTGGGAACCCGGGCGTGGGAAGCGAGAACGCTACCGCACGACCACGAGATGCGGGCAAGGAGAAAGTTGATTATTGAAATTTATTGTGAAGATCTCGCCGGCAACAAAAACGCCTTACTTTTAATGATTGGCATACAACACGCGTCTCATATCTGACACTCTCTCTCCTATTTCACGGCAATATTAAACGAGCTGCCCTTCTATGAGTTTTTTCGATGTCTGTGAATCGTATCAGCTAAGGAACCTATACCACAGAGCAATGCTCTAGCAGAGGACTGAGAAGCGTAGTGTAGGCAGTCTATTTAGTGTATCTTCTAAGTATTGCGCCTATAATGTGGAGTCTTTGCTACGCCTTGCCCTCCATAATAGCTATATAATCATTCCAGTTTAAGTTAATGGTAGCTGTTATCCCAAGGTATTTTGTTGAATTGACTGCATTAAGACCTGTGTGACTGAAATGCAACGGATTATTTTTGGTAATCATGTGGATGACCTCTCACTTTTCCTTCTTTAGACTCAATTGACACATTTCGCACCACGCAGATATCTCATCTAAGTGATTTCGCAAGTGGTTTTAATCTTCTGACGACTTTACTAGACAGTAAATGACAGAATCATCGGCAAATAAGTAAGATGGCTGCTCAGATTGGCTCCTAAATCATTCATATAGATTAGGAACAGTAGAGTAACTGTAACACGTCCTTGGGGACACAACATATTACTTCTGGTTTACTCGATGACTTTCCGTCAGTTACTACGAACTGTGACCTCTCTGACAGGAAATCACGAATCCAGACACTTACCTAGCACGATACCTCATAGGCAAGGAGTTTGATTAAAAGCGACTTGTGAGAAACGGCATCAACAGCCTTCTGGCAACTTAGAAATATGGAATCAATTTCAGATCCCCTCTCCATCGCAGATATTACTTCATGAGAATAATGATCTAGTTGTTTTGCACAAGAACGATATTTTATGAATTCGTTTTTCTCGAGGTAATTCATAATTTCCAAAATCCTACTGCAAATCGACGTCAGTGATATGGGGTCCGTAACTCACCACATAACTCGTATTTCCTTATATGAGTACTGGCGTGACCTGAGTAACTTTCCAGTCTCTAGCGGTTGTATACGATTGCTAAGTATGGAGCTTTTACATCAGCATAATCTGAAAGGAATCTACACTACTGGCCACTAAAATTGCTGCACCAAGAAGAAATGCAGATGATAAACGGTTATTCACTGGACAAGTATATTACACTAGAACTGACATGTGATTACATTTTCACGCAATTTTGGTGCATAGATCCTGAGAAATTAGTACCCAGAACAACCACCTCTGGCCGTAATAACGGCCTTAATACGCCTGGGCATTGAGTCAAACAGAGCTTGGATGGCGTGTACAGGTACAGCTGCCCATGCAGCTTCAACACGATACCTTAGTTCATCAAGAGTAGTGACTGTCGTATTGTGACGAGCCAGTTGCTCGGCCACCATTGGCCAGACGTTTTCAATTGGTGAGAGATCTGGAGAATGTGCTGGCCAGGTCAGCAGTCGACCATTTTCTGTATCCAGAAAACCGAGCGAGATGGCGCAGTGGTTAGCACACTGGACTCGCATTCGGGAGTACGACGGGTCAATCCCGTCTCCGGCCATCCTGATTTAGGTTTTCCGTGATTTCCCTAAATCGTTTCAGGCAAATGCCGGGATGGTTCCTTTGAAAGGGCACGGCCAATTTCCTTCCCAATCCTTCCCTAACCCGATATTGCGCTCCGTCTCTAATGACCTCGTTGTCGACGGGACGTTAAACACTAACCACCACCACCATCTGTATCCAGAAAGGCCCGTACAGGACCTGCAACATGCGGTCGTACATTATCCTGCTGAAATGTAGGGTTTCGCAGGGATCGAATGAAGGGTAGAGCCACGGGTCATAAGACATATGAAATGTAACGTCCACTGTTCAAAGTGTCGTCAATGCGAACAAGAGGTGACCGAGAAGTGTAGCCAATGGCACCCCATACCATCACGTCGGATGATACGCCAGTATGGCGATGACGAACACACGCTTCCAATGTGCGTTCACCGCGATGTAGCCAAACACGAATGCGACCATCATCTATATAAGTCCGAAGGAATAGCCACTATGGCGACTACAGCCGTTACGAAATACCTGACATGTATTCGCAGTTTTGGTTGCAAATACGCACAACCATCAGCTTTGTAAGGGAGGGAAGACAGTGAAAACTTGTGGCAGACTGGGACACGAAACCAGATTTTCCGCTTTACATGAGCGGTCTTCTTACATGCTTTGGTTATCCGTGCACAAATCACGGCCGGACCCAAACTTCCGTATGTCTTTGTTCCTGAGTCACGCATGCATATCCGAAGAAACACTGCATCGTTCATTTTAACACTACAGGCACTAGAATATCGTAGTGATCCGCCGATACAGGGCACCGACTTTCAATTAAAAATGTTCTCCTCTGTACGGGAATTATCATATGTATACAAGTACAGGTTGTGACGAAGGTGCGGCGACATACGGAAGTTTGGGGCTGATGTGACCCTTGTACGGATAGCCAAAGCGGTTAAGACGACCGCCAGCGTCAAGTGGGGAATTCGGGTTCGAGTCCTGGTGTGTCACAGATTTTCACTGTCGTCGTTCCCTTATAAAGCTGATGGTTGTTGTATTCTCAACTGCGAATAATTTGTACAGTTCACGTATTTCATAGATTTGTCGTACTTGAAACGAAATGCTGTAATCGGTCTTTGAAAGTGGACTAATTCCTATCAGAAGTCAGAGCACTCGTTTTTAAACCGAGGGGGTGATAGAGAATGAGGTCACACTACCAGACGACATGTGACTGACGTTTCTGATCTTCATCTTAGTCAAAAACCAAGCACTGCAAGAAACCATTGTACAGGGGAGGAGCTTCTCCCCAGAAAACTCGGTACTGCGGTTTTTTGCGTTTTCTTGAGAAGCAGTCCAGTGCTGTTTCTCCCCCTGTTCTCTGAATTGTAACGTGATAATATGGCAGTCAAAAAGAATAAAGGGAGATTAGGATTTGATTTCCCGTCGAGTCAATTACAACAGTTATAAAATAAGTATATTTTATGAATATCCCTTGAATCTGCACTATTCATATTCATTATTTTTTATGTATTTTAGAGGTGACATGTTTGGTTTTATCTTCAGTATTTCTTCAAAGAATATATCCTTACCGTAAATTTGTAACTATGTGATGCGATTGCGCACATCAGACCTTATGCTATGTTATGTTATGTTAACCGGGGACCTAGAAACGACGGAGAGGCTCCGTCCCCGCCGCAACCGCAGTCGTCCGCAACCCCACGACGACTACCGCAGTCCACTTCACCCCTCCGTCACCCCACACCGAACCAAGGGTTATTGTGCGGTTTGGCCCCCGGTGGCCCCCCCAGGGAACGTCTCACACCAGACGAGTGTAACCCCTATGTTTGCGTGGTAGAGTAATGGTGGTGTACGCGTACGTGGAGAACTTGTTTGCGCAGCAATCGCCGACATAGTGTAGCTGAGGCGGAATAACGGGAACCAGCCCGCATTTGCCGAGGCAGATGGAAAACCGCCTAAAAACCATCCACAGACTAGCCGGCTCACCGGACCTCGAGACAAATCCGCCGGGCGGATTCGTGCCGGGGACCAGGCGCTCCTTCCCGCCAGGAAAGCCGTGCGTTAGACTTCACAGCCAACCGGGCGGGCACCTTATGTTATACTGAAGCGCCAAACAAAATGGTATAGGCAAGCGTATTTTAATACAGAGATATATAAACGGGCAGTATACGGCGCTGCGATCGGCAACACCTATATAAGGCGCATCTGTTAGATCGGTTACTGCTGCTACAATGACAGGTTATCAAGATTTAAGAGAGTTTGAACGTGGTGCTACAGTCGACGTACTAGCGATGGAACACAGCATCTCCGAGGTAGCGAATAAGTGGTGTTTCGACGTACGACCATTTCACTATTTACCGTGAATATCAGGAATCCGGTAAAACAACAAATCTCCAACATCGCTAGTGCCGGTAAAAGATCCTGCAAGAATGGGATAACTGGAAATTTGTGGTAAGGTGTTATGTGACCACACTGCTGAGGTAATGGGTCCCTAAGCTTTCGCACTACTTAATCTAACTTAAATTAACTTATGCTAAGGACAACACACACACCCATGCCCGAGGGAGAACTCGAACCTCCGACGAGGAGAGCCGCGCTGGCTGTGACAAGGCTCCCCTGACCGAGCGGCTACCACGCGCCAAGAATGGGACCGACGACGACTGAAGACGATCGATTAACATGACAGAAGTGTAACCCTTCCGCAAATTGCTACAGATTACAATGCTGGGCCATCAACCAGCGTCAGCGTGCGAACCGTTCAACGAAACATCATCGATATCGGCTTTCGGATCCGTAGGCCTCCTGGTGTACCCTTGATGAAAGCACGTCAGAAAGATCACGCCTCGTCTGTGCCCTCAACAGTGACATTGGACTGTTGATGGCTGGAAACATGTTGCCTGGTCGGTCAAGTGAAATATATATAGTGCGAATGGACGTATACGGGTATGGAGACAACCTCATGAATCATGGATCCTGCATGTCAACAGGGGACTGTTAAAGCAGGTGGTGGCTCTGTAATGGTGTGGGGCGCGTGCAGTTGGAGTTATATGGGACCCCTGATACGTCTATATACGACTCTGACAGGTGATACGTACGTATGCATCCTGTCTCATCACCTGCATCTATTCATGTCCATGGTGCATTCCTACGAGTTGTGGCACTTCTGCGTGCTTGCGGGGACCCTACACGATATTAGGCAGCTATACCAATTTATTTGGCTCCTGAGTGTATGATGAATGATGGTAAGCTCTTAAGGCCACATGACTTTCTGCATCTAACTTCCGGTGGATCTGAGATTGCTCCAAGGTTCGTTGAGTTCAAGTAACTTCCGCAGCTCGAACTGTACTAGACTATGCCCTGAATCAGAATTGTGTTTGAGAAGCACATCGTAAAATAAATCATATTAATAATATCTTTCTTAAGGCCTTCCCTACATAACAGCTTCACTGTCGAATTTTGTTATTGTAGCTCCACGATATTTTTCCGTAACAACTGTCCATCGTAGCTAGATGATATAGCAATTGTTTTTAAAATTTCAGAAACCGTACGCAAGTAAATATTGCACTGGCACTGCTACGAAAAATCTATGAACAGAAGTCTGTGTCAAAAATCTATGGACACCAGTCATTGAATGCTGGCACCTGTTTTGACTGGATCGATGGTGGGAATCCTCCTATCCGTCTGTCAGGTGCCTGAGGATGGTGTAATATGTAGACAAAACTGGTGCTCAACATAAATAGTAATCTGGAAATTTAGACTGCTGAAAGTTGTTTTGATTCGACATTCTACACTGAACAGCCGAGATCCCAAAATCATTTTCCAAAGATGGACGTACAGACAAATCAATACACACTCTTAGTCACCTGTATCCATGCCACATTTTCTAGAAATCGGTTCAGCGGTTTGGCCGTGAAAACGTAGCAGACAGAGTTATTTTCGCATTTATAATATTAGTATGTATGACGTCAAGGAAAACTTCTCAGACAAGACTGTAGAAAATTCTGACCAAATAGCGTTACGTGTGCAAGGCTGTAAAGACCATATAGAAAATTACCAAAATAAATTATAAGCATTTTGATTTCGGTAACTAGCTAATATGAAGAAACGCTATCAGCCCAAAAAATGAGTCGTAACAAGAGTTGAACGTCGTTTTTCACTCTAATTGCAGATGTAAAAGCTCTGTTCTATACAATACAGCCACACGTAAAGTTAGGAACAGTACTGAAGTTGATAGAAAATTATAGCAGTAATTAACTGCATTGTTTTCCTTAATTTTCGTTTGAACGTGTTTTGATTAGTTACATTCAGCAGAACAGACGTGCAAAATGCACAAATAATGACAATGAAACATGTTTCCGAATACAGCATATAAAAATTATGGATTTCACAATGAATTTCAGTTAACTGTACTTAATACGCAATGTTTCAATTCATTTGACAAATATGCTTTGCTTAATTTGGTTCAGCGCAGGTACAAAACAATGATGTCAGTAATAACAGCGCCGATGAGTAATTTAAACGCACCCACACCCAAGTGCATAGACACTACAATAGTAGCTCGCCTATCTGCAGCTTATAAGGTATGTTTAAATTTATCATAAGAATATGTGTTCCTTCATTTAACAGCACACAGCACTGACAGAAAGATTAAGGCTAACAACAAAAAAAAGATTGATGGCTGACAAAATAAATGCGTAATTTGTACTCTACTAAGCCGCCTATGAAAATGTTAATACATCCAATTCATAGAAAATTTCTTTTTTATTTCAAAGAAAATAAATTATATAAATACAGTCTGTTACATAAATAACATATAATAATAATGTGCAATTTTTCTGTTGGTAAGATTTCTGATAGATTATCTGGTATTACGGAATGGAGGTTATACAAGTTTAGCCTTTCGTATACCAAACGAGTAATAAATTATTTGTATCTCTTCGATGATAACATTTCTGACAGATTTTTTCTTGTATTACCGACTAAAGGTACCTCCGAGGACAAAGAATTCAAACAAATTACTGAAGGATACTAGATGTATTCAACAGTGGGAAATTTGCACGTTCGAATACGCACTTCTATTGGAAACCTGTATTTTCCCAAATATGTGGAAGGTAAGAAGGTGCAGAAGGAAACTAGAGTGTTGAATAATTGAAGTTCTATAAAAAGGACTACTTTGTAGTTCAGTTCAGACTAGCATAGAAAGTTTTGCCTCCAGTCTTGGTATAAGATACTGTTCAGACGATCCCGAGACCAGTGAAGTCTTCGATTGGAAACAATGCCATTTAAACAAATCACTACCCTAATCAACGCTGCTGTCGACAAAATTTTGTTTAAAGACTGATGGATGACACACTTACACTTGTAAATAATTGCCATTAACAGCATTTTCATTATCTGACGTCATGAATATGGGTGTAATTCTCTGGTAACATTCACTACCAGTAGGACTACAGGAGTGTGTTTGGAGTTGGGGTAAAGGTGAATAAAATAAGATGCTGCATTAATAACGTGAAACATATCAGCAATGAACAATATTTAGATTTTTATTTCCTTGCTAAATGCAAGGCGTTGCATACCGATATAGCACACCAGTGAAACAATTCTGTGTAGCCACAGCACGAGAGCAGTTATTAATAACAGAGAAAGTAGATGGACTTTGTACCACAGTAACACTACTCGCTCAACAGCATAAAATGTTCCATACAGAAAATCTTAATTGGAACTGCTATTGAACATTAGCATAGTAAAAACTCCTTGCTCTAAAGCTGTTGTGCCACTAACTTCAGTTGCCACTTTTCAGAAGCTCGCCGGCCGGTGTGGCCGAGCGGTTCTAGGCGCTACAGCCTGGAACCGCGCGGCCGCTACGGTCGCAGGTTCGAATCCTGCTTCGGGCATGGATGTGTGTGATGTCCTTAGGTTAGTTAGGTTTAAGTAGAAGTGACTGATGACCTCAGATGTTAAGTCCCATAGTGCTCAGAGCCATTTGAACCATTTTTTTCAGAATCTCAGAAGATGTTGATCAAATACTGGAAGTGCAAGACGCAGAAAACATCGAAAAACCTGGATACGTTTTGTAGGTCAAGGAGTTACTTAATTATTGGACAAAGAAAGTAACATAGTGAAACAATTATACATTGGGGCCTTCAGAAGTTGGAATCTCCTGATAAACCTAAGCTCAATAAAAATACAATTAAAATAGTTTGGATGTAAATTAATTTTAAAATAAAATGCTGTTTCGATGTTCCAGGTTGCAGAGGGACGCAGTACGCATCACTGAACTTTTATCGTCAGTGTACAAGCAGAAAACCTAACGTCGAATTTAGACCCAGATACAGCATAAATCTCTCTTTACTCTGTTCATTGAGACATCTAGACAACAGGAGAAATGCTCGCAACAGGACTTAGAGCCAGACAGACATAAAGTCATAGGACAGAAATAAGTTCCACATACACAGAAATACGTGCAATATATGGATGCTGTCGTCTATAATAACTAAAAGCATATTTTCTTGAATTAACGAGTGCGTCTTATGGGTTGATCTGATTTTTCATACTTTGATAATATTCAAAGCCAGTATATTGACCGTACCTCTTTCAATGTTATAGTCTCAAAAAGAGCACCAGTTGTCAGGTTTGAATGTATGTTAGAGTACCAGTTTCTCCAAAGAAACTCATTTAGATCTTCTTGTGTTAAATCGTGGTTGGTTAGATGTGCTATAAATAACGTAACAGAAAACTGACGTTAAATTACTGCACAATTATTTTTAGGGGGAAAATAACAGCCAGTTGTAGACACACTTTTTATTGTCTAGAATCACTTCCCATTTTTCGCAACATTCTGCTTTCTTGTCTGAATCACTTCCATCACGTTTTGACTTTATGATATCTTGACTACACAGTAAACAACAATATCACTTGGAAACAAATTACCAGGGCTGATCTGGATGTCTTCTGTATCGTTTGTACGGACTAGGATAGCAGCGTGCCTATGTGCCTATCATGCTTCCTTGGGGGATCATACACATGAATTTGGTTTCACTAGATGACTGATCGTCAGTAACGATTAGAGTTGTAACCTTTCGGAAAGGTACTCCTCAGTCAACTATTTTGATTATATGGCGCTTCTGAGGAACGTTAAGGCCTTATGGAAATCTAGAACCATGAATCACCTTGAGATCCCCTGTCCATAAAGCTCATTATTTCGTGTGAATAAAGAGCCGATTCTATTTCACAAGATCAATTTTTCTGAATCCGTGATGGTTATATATCAACATATTGTCTTCTTCCATGTATTTCATAACGTTGAAACACAGTATACGTTACAAAGTTATATGACAAATTGACGTAAATAATATTGCTCTGTAATTCTGCGGGTCACTTTTATTGCCTTTCTTCGGTATTGATCTGACCTCTGCCGTTTTCCAGCATTTACGTACGGATCTTTCGCTAAGACTGCTATTAATAATATCCACATGGAAGTTAAGTTGCTTAGGGGTCAGGAAAATTACTGAATGAAGTTACGTTGTGTAGAAATGTAATTCCTAAACGATTTTTCAGCGGAGATTACAACGTTAAGCGGATGAGGAAATTTTATTGGGCCTTTTGTGAACGGGTTTAACTTTCATCAGCCAACTCTCTTAACTCATTTAATAAATCCAATAAAAGTCTTATCTGGCTGTGTAGAGCACTGTGAAATCGGTAGAAATGTCAGCTCGTTTACCGTGAGCAAAGAGACAAACTGCGATTCATGTTAAACAGAGAATCTGCAAGTTCTCTTAAGAATGTTTCTTTATTGAATTTTAAATCCGTTCTCCGAGGCGAAGTATGGTGATTAAGTCAGATTTTCCAGACTTCAGATTTCATAGCCAGCATTGTTGTTAAGACTGAATAAGATGTATGGGTACGAGGGTTGTCGTGTTGCAACATCATCGTGCTGCAACAATACAGCTGCACTCAACAGTCCTCCTAGTTTACCTCAAATGATAGGTCGAATATGATTTAGTAGCAGATCTGAGTATGCATTACTCGTCATTTTAACTCCTTTTCCACGTAACGCTGCAAAATTGCCCCTTTTGCATCCTAAAAGAGAGCCAGCATAGCTTATTTCTGCCTACTGCTAAAGGCGGTACTATTTTAGTTCCGACGAAGACATACGACGCCATTCTTTGCTCGAAATTTTCGTTACGGGTTGGTTATAGTGCACCCTTGTATCATCTTCTGTAACAATTCTGCAGCTCTGCCACTGCGGCGATATCTTTGTTTTCCACTTCGCGCTGTGCGTGGACCGATCGCGGACGCCTTCCACAGAAGTTACGGCGCTTGCAAACTTTCTACGCCACTCGTACACTTGCTGTACGGAACACTCCAATCACCGTATTGTGCTTTCATCCTGAGATGCATTTACACAGATTCAACAGCGTTACTCTCCAAAAACGTATCTCAGGTCGCTGTTCCAATGCGGTGTAAGTCGACACTCTTTGCAGAGACACAGTTTCTTTTTCCGTGATGCAACAACAGGTTGCCAACTGTTGATCATGTGTCGAGCGTAACACATATCTCACGAAACTTTCTGAAAACGTGACGTCACTTTGACGTCACGCGCAATATCGATAATCAATGCAGTAGGCGCCATGTTCATTTTCGCATATTTCGCGGTTTCGTATTAGAACTAGTAGTATACCGATTCAAGGCAACAGCACATTGAAAATGAGTCATAAACATGTCAGCCTTATCATTAAGTGTCAGTTAACACATCAATGACGTAAGTCTTAAAGAGATACCATCACAGCGAAGACAGATTGGTTAAAAAACATGAACAAGCACTAGCGTAACAGGTAATGTAGTGGTTTTTGAACTCGAAGGATGTAGGGATTCATCCCGCGACATGCTTCTTTTTCATCTAAGCGTTTTTAGTACATTCTGAGACTTTCTTATGAATTTAATATTCATGGGTTTTTGCATTTCCATCAGATTAGAGAATGAAGGATGAAGCAAATATTTGACGATTTTAGAGTGTGCGGTTAGGCAGGGACCTAAGAGGGCAACTGCGAAATCGGTAATACAACGTTTAGGAACTTGTTTGCACTTATAAGATTTTCATTTGATTTTTGTATGAAAACAGTCTCGGTTGCAAAAATGTTTTTATTAATAAGAATTACGCGTTCGCCCTTGCAAAGCAACACTATATTATCTGTAGACAGTAGCACGAAGAAATTATTATGACAAAACGGCAAACAGAATGAGGCGTGGTTCTAAACTGTTCCGCCACGTGTGCAAGGGGCAGAAATATATGGATCAATTCACGTAGAAATGTAGTAGGATAAGCATCATCAGTCAGTTTCTCCTGAAGCGTATTAAATAAGAATAAACTGCATCGAGTTGTAACATTGGGCCTTGAAATGGCAGATACGTGAAGGACCTAAACGGGAAATAAAAGTACAAAAGTCAAATTAAACAAGATTAATGGTGCGTGGTGGGAGAAATTAAAATATAAAATGGATAAAATGTCAGACCAATTAGGTACCTTACGTGTTCCAGAGCAGGCTCAGCGTGGTATAAACAGCACAGAACCACGCCTACAACATATCGATGTAGAGCAGGAAAAATGGTTCAAATGGCTCTGAGCACTATGGGACTTAACTTCTAAGGTCATTAGTCCCCTAGAACCTAGAACTACTTAAACCTAACTAACCTAAGGACATCACACACATCCATGCCCGAGGCAGGATTCGAACCTGCGACCGTAGCGGTCGCGCGGTTTCAGACTGTAGCGCCTTCAACCGCTTGGCCACCCCGGCCGGCTGTAGAGCAGGAAACGGTTCTCTAAGCAGGTCCGCCACAGTAAGAACAAAACTGACTATGAGGTGCGCGATCGGATATGCAGCGCCATTGTCATGGGTGTAGCTAGACGGGGCAAAGGCCCCAATGTTATCACATTACTCTAATTGCATTGTTTAATGTCAACAATGTAAAAATTTATTAAATTATATAAGATATCACTTAAAAAGAGGGCAAATCACATTGTGGTTAAAAAACTATAAAGAACTAACGGAAACTTGTTAATAACAGTTGGACATAAGGGCTACGTAAAAATACATAGAAAATATAATAGCCGCGCGGGATAGCCGCACGGGCGGTCTGAGGTGCCTTGCCAGGTTCGCGAGGATGGATGTGTGTGTTGTCCTTAGCGTAAGTTAGTTAAAAGTTGGATTAAGTAGTATGTAAGCCTAGGGACCGATGACCTCAGCAGTTTGGTCCCATACGAACTTAACCGCCACCCACTCCACTCAAAATACACTACTGGCCATTAAAATTGCTAAACCAAGAAGAAATGCACATGATAAACGGGTATTCATTGGACAAATATATTATACTAGAACTGACATGTAATAACATTTTCACGCGGTTTGGGTGCGTAGATCCTGAGAAATCAGTAACCAGAACAACCACCTCTGGCCCTAATAACGGCCTTGACACACTTGGGAATTGAGTCAAACAGAGCTTGGATTGCGTGTACAGGTACAGCTGCCCATGCAGCTTTAACACGATACCACAGTTCATCAAGAGTAGTGACTGGCGTACTGTGACGAGCCAGTTGCTAGGCCACCATTGACCAGACATTTTCAATTGGTGAGAGATCTGGAGAATGTGCTGGACAGGGCAGCAGTCGAACATTTTCTGTATCCAGAAAGACCCGTACAGGAACTGAAACATGCGGTCGTGCATTATCCTGCTGAAATGTAGGGTTTCGCTGGGATCGAATGAAGGGCAGAGCCGCGGGCCGTAACACATCTGAAATGTAACGTCCACTGTTCAAAGAGCCGTCATTGCGAACAAGAGGTGACCGAGACGTGTAACCAATAGCACCCCATACCATCACGCCAGGTGATACCTCAGTACGGCGATGACGAATACAGGCTTCCAAGGTGCGTTCACCGCGATGTCGCCAAACACGGATGCGACCATCATGATGCTGTAAACAGAACCTGGCTTCATCCGAAAAAATGACGTTTTGCCATTCGTGCACCCAGGTTCGTCATTGAGTACACCATCGCAGGCACTCCTGTCTATGATGCAGCGTCAAGGGTAACCCCAGCCATAGTCTCCGAGCTGATAGTCCATGCTGCTGCAAACGTCATCGAACTGCTCGTGCAGATGGTTGTTGTTTTCCAAACGTCACCATCTGTTGACTCAGGGATCGAGACATGGCTGCACGATCCATTACAGCCATGCGGTTAAGGTTACTGTCATCTCGACTGCTAGTGATACGGGGCCGTCGGGATCCGGCACGGCGTTCCGTATTACCCTCCTGAACTCACCGAGTCCATATTTTGCTAGCAGTCATTGGATATCGACCAACGCAAGCATCAATGTCGCGATACGATAAACCGCAATCGCGATAGGCTACAATCCGACCTTTATCAAAGTCGTAAAGATGATGGTACACATTTCTCCTCCTTACACGAGGCATCACAACAACGTTTCACCAGGCAAAGCCGGTCAACTGCTGTTTGTGTATGAGAAATCGGTTGGAAACATTCCTCATGTCAGCACGTTGTAGGTGTCGCCACCGGCACCAACTTTGTGTGAATTCTCTGAAAAGCTAATAATTTGCATATCACAGCATCTTCTTCCTGTCGGTTAAAATTCGCGTCTGTAGCACGTCATCTTCGTGGTGTAGCAATTTTAATGGCCAGTAGTGTATAATAGCAAAAGATGAATCAGTTTCACATCAAAGAATGCTCACAACAGCAAGGTAAACAAAAGTACAGCAACGTTAATATACTAAGTGCAATGAATAAGAGAGTCTCATTGCGTAGCCGAAGAAACAACCTGCGACGTGTGTGCCACAAATTCCTGAGCGGCATAGCCAATACATTAATCTATAAATTGCAATAGTCTGTAAAAGGGTTCAAGAGAACCTTAAACAAAACTACATGTAAGTGAAACAACAGTACCTAGCATATCAAATATCCTTTAAGTATGCATGATGTTTGTGTTTACGTAGCATCAGACATCCAGAATGGAGTGAAACCAATATTAGTAGTCATTTGCATCACTCTCGTAAACCACTCGTATCAGTTTAAAAGATCCATCCTAACATTAAACGTGCTCGCTTTGATGAAGCAATAGTAAACGTAAATATCCGAGGGTTGGAACTTGAATAGTGGCAACTATTTATTTACAGCTCGTACAAAATAAATACGTGTTTCAAAGTTTTACTGACCTTCAAAGTAGTCACCAGCATAGTGTATAACCGTTGCCAGCGATGTGGAAGTCGTATGATACTCTTAGCAGTGCCAGTTGTGTTGACAGTTCAAGCGTTCAGTCTATTGCCCGATGAATTTGTATCAGTTCTGAAATGAATGCCGTGAAGTGTTTCCTTTAGTTTAGAATTCGAGTTGAACTTACGACGGCTTAAGTCAGGGAAGTGCAGTAGGTGGTATAGCACTTAGCAGCCCCATCAGTCAAACAAATCGGTAATAGCTTACACTGTACGTGCTTGAGCATTGTCCTGCAAAATGATGGTCAGGTCCTGTAGAAAGCATCATAACTTCTGTCTCTATGCTGTTCATTTTTGGAACACTACCAATGAATAGCTTAGCGACAGAAATGATGACACTTTCTGCAGGACCTGACTATCATTTTGCAAGACAATTCTCAAGCACGTAGAGTGCAAGTTATTACTGATTTGTTTGTCTGATGCGGCTGCTAAGTGCTGTACCACCTACTGCACTCCCCTCACTCAAGCCCTCGTGGTTCAGCTCGATTACTAAACTGAAGGAAACACTTCACGGCAATACGCTTCACAACTACTACAAATTCCTCGGCAATAGACCGCGCCGCTCGAACTGACAACACAACTGATACTGCTAAGAGTGTCCTACGACTTCCACATCGCTGACAGTGGGTCATACACAATGTTGGTGACTACTTTGAAGGTCAGTAAAACTTTGAAACACATACCTGTTTTGCACGAGCTATAAATAAATAGTTGCCACTGTTAAAGTTCCAACCCTCGTAGATGGTAGGTCAGGTTGTATAGTTATCTATACTTCTCGTTCCCTACCCCTAAAATAAGAACGCGCTGTTGGAGTCATAGAGTCAGGGGCACTCCAGCAAAATACACTATCTGATCAGAAGATGCTATGCGGAGTGTGCCGCTAGATGTCACAAGAGGTAGACCTACCAGTATAAAAAACGAGGCGTGGAGTATTAAGTTGTCAGAAGGGAAGCAATAACAGCATAATGGGTCAGTTAGAAGACCTCCATGACTTGTAACCTGGGTTAGTCGTTGGATGTCACCGGAGTAACATATCCATCACGAACATTTCAACCCATTTTATGCTGTCCTAGCTGCCTGACGCTGATGTGATTATGAAGTGGAACAGCGATGGAGCAACCATAGTTGTTGTTCCTTCATCACTGTCATGACAAGGCAGACGTCATGTGCTGACAGGCAATGACAGTCGAGCACTGAAGAGTGTGGGAGTAAATATTACATGAAATCAGGGCAAGGAATCACTCGTGAATTTCAAAGTAGCTAGCATATCACTGGACATTAAAAACAATGGGAAACAATGGTCGAGCAGCTCCTCATGAGATATACATTTGTGCAGTCAATGCTAAGCGACCCAGTACGTCATCATATCGCTCAGTATCTGTTAACCCAATTTTTAGCATTTTTTACTGCACCCAGATTTGAGAAGCGCCAAGTTTCTCGAGCATTCTCCCTGTCTGTGGTCAATTCCATACCACATACTGCTCCACAAGCAGTTTGAGGAACGTTTTCTTCATTTATTCAAGGTACTCTAGAAATTTTTCAACGAATTTCCCGGGGTTAGATTATGTTGTTGTTGTTGTGGCCTTCAGTCCTGAGACTGGTTTGATGCAGCTCTCCATGCTACTCTATCCTGTGCAAGCTTCTTCATCTCCCAGTACCTACTGCAACCTACATCCTTCTGTATCTGCTTAGTGTATTGATCTCTTGGTCTCCCTCTACGATTTCTACCCTCCACGCTGCCCTCCAATGCTAAATTTGTGATCCCTTGATGCCTCAAAACATGTCCTACCAACCGATCCCTTCTTCTAGTCAAGTTGTGCCACAAACTTCTCTTCTCCCCAATCCTATTCAATACCTCCTCATTAGTTACGTGATCTACCCCCCTTATCTTCAGCATTCTTCTGTAGCACCACATTTCGAAAGCTTCTATTCTCTTATTGTCCAAACTGGTTATCGTCCATGTTTCACTTCCATACATGGCTACACTCCATACAAATACTTTCAGAAACGACTTCCTGACACTTAAATCTATACTCGATGTTAACAAATTTCTCTTCTTCAGAAACGCTTTCTTTGCCATTGCCAGTCTACATTTTATATCCTCTCTACTTCGACAATCATCAGTTATTTTTCTCCCTAAATAGCAAAACTCCTTTACTACTTTAAGTGTCTCATTTCCTAATCTAATCCCCTCAGCATCGCCCGATTTAATTTGACTACATTCCATTATCCTCGTTTTGCTTTTGTTGATGTTCATCTTATATCCTCCTTTCAAGACACTGTCCATTCCGTTCAACTGCTCTTCCAAGTCCTTTGCTGTCTCTAACAGAATTTCAAAGTCATCGGCGAACCTCAAAGTTTTTATTTCTTCTCCATGAATTTTAATACCTACCCCGATTTTTTCTTTTGTTTCCTTTACTGCTTGCTCAATATACAGATTGAATAACATCGGGGAGAGGCTACAACCCTGTTTCACTCCTTTCCCAACCACTGCTTCCCTTTCATGCCCCTCGACTCTTATAACTGCCATCTGGTTTCTGTACAAATTGTAAATAGCCTTTCGCTCCCAGTATTTTACCCCTGCCACCTTCAGAATTTGAAAGAGAGTATTCCAGTTAACGTTGTCAAAAGCTTTCTCTAAGTCTACAAATGCTAGAAACGTAGGTTTGCCTTTTCTTAATCTTTCTTCTAAGATAAGTCGTAAGGTTAGTATTGCCTCACGTGTTCCAACATTTCTACGGAATCCAAACTGATCTTCCCCGAGGTCCGCTTCTACCAGTTTTTCCATTCGTCTGTAAAGAATTCGCGTTAGTATTTTACAGCTGTGACTTATTAAACTGATAGTTCGGTAATTTTCACATCTGTCAACACCTGCTTTCTTTGGGATTGTAATTATTATATTCTTCTTTAGGTCTGTGGGTATTTCGCCTGTCTCATACATCTTGCTCACCAGATGGTAGAGTTTTGTCATGACTGGCTCTCCCAAGGCCATCAGTAGTTCTAATGGAATGTTGTCTACTCCCGGGGCCTTGTTTCGACTCAGGTCTTTCAGTGCTCTGTCAAACTCTTCACGCAGCATCTTATCTCCCATTTCATCTTCATCTACATCCTCTTCCATTTCCATAATATTGTCCTCAAGTACATCGCCCTTGTATAAACCCTCTATATACTCCTTCCACCTTTCTGCCTTCCCTTCTTTCCTTAGAACTGGGTTGCCATCTGAGCTCTTGATATTCATACAAGTGGTTCTCTTCTCTCCAAAGGTCTCTTTATTTTTCCTGTAGGCAGTATCTATCTTACCCCTAGTGAGACAAGGCTCTACATCCTTACATTTGTCCTCTAGCCATCCCTGCTTAGCCATTTTGCGCTTCCTGTCGATCTCATTTTTGAGACGTTTGTATTCCTTTTTGCCTGCTTCATTTACTGCATTTTTATATTTTCTCCTTTCATCAATTAAATTCAATATTTCTTCTGTTACCCAAGGGTTTCTATTAGCCCTCGTCTTTTTACCTACTTGATCCTCTGCTGCCTTCACTACTTCATCCCTCAGAGCTACCCATTCTTCTTCTACTGTATTTCTTTCCCCCATTCTTGTCAATTGTTCCCTTATGCTCTCCCTGAAACTCTCTACAACCTCTGGTTCTTTCAGTTTATCCAGGTCCCATCTCCTTAAATTCCCACCTTTTTGCAGTTTCTTCAGTTTCAATCTGCAGTTCATAACCAATAGATTGTGGTCAGAATCCACATCTGCCCCTGGAAATGTCTTACAATTTAAAACCTGGTTCCTAAATCTCTGTCTTACCATTATATAATCTATCTGATACCTTTTAGTATCTCCAGGATTCTTCCAGGTATACAACCTTCTTTCATGATTCTTGATCCAAGTGTTAGCTATGATTAAGTTATGCTCTGTGCAAAATTCTACAAGGCGGCTTCCTCTTTCATTTCTTCCCCCCAATCCATATTCACCTACTATGTTTCCCTCTCTCCCTTTTCCTACTGACGAATTCCAGTCACCCATGACTATTACATTTTCGTCTCCCTTCACTACCTGAATAATTTATTTTATCTCGTCATACATTTCATCAATTTCTTCATCATCTGCAGAGCTAGTTGGCATATAAACTTGTACTACTGTAGTAGGCATGGGCTTTGTGTCTATCTTGGCCACAATAATGCGTTCACTATGCTGTTTGTAGTAGCTAACCCGCACTCCTATTTTTTTATTCATTATTAAACCTACTCCTGCATTACCCCTATTTGATTTTGTATTTATAACCCTGTAATCACCTGACCAAAAGTCTTGTTCCTCCTGCCACCGAACTTCACTAATTCCCACTATATCTAACTTTAACCTATCCATTTCCCTTTTTAAATTTTCTAACCTACCTGCCCGATTAAGGGATCTGACATTCCACGCTCCGATCCGTAGAATGCCAGTTTTCTTTCTCCTGATAACGACGTCCTCTTGAGTAGTCCCTGCCCGGAGATCCGAAGGGGGACTATTTTACCTCCGGAATATTTTACCCAAGAGGACGCCATCATCATTTAATCATACAGTAAAGCTGCATGTCCTCGGGAAAAATTACAGCTGTAGTTTCCCCTTGCTTTCAGCCGTTCACAGTACCAGCACAGCAAGGCTGTTTTGGTTAATGTTACAAGGCCAGATCAGTCAATTATCCAGACTGTTGCCCCTGCAACTACTGAAAAGGCTGCTGCCCCTCCTCAGGAACCACATGTTTGTCTGGCCTCTCAACAGATACCCCTCCATTGTGGTTGCACCTACGGTACGGCCATCTGTATCGCTGAGGCAGGCAAGCCTCCCCACCAACGGTAAGGTCCATGGTTGATGGGGGGGGGGGGTATGTTGAGAAACAAATCGAAGGTAAGAACCCATGTCCAGGAAGTCATCCAGTGACGCTACTGAGCCTCGAAGTTATAGGAGCCAGCGCCTGCCAGTAGGCCACCCCTTCAGCAGCAAACGTGACTTCGTACTCTGACTCACCTTAGGCGGAAGATCTTGCAATGTTGTTTGTCATACAGGCATCGCGACTGATTGCAACGTCGCCAGTGAAGAAGATGGGGCTAACTATTGTGTAGAAAGGTCTTGTCTCCTATGAATGCGCCGCTCTGTTGCCTCAGTGGACGAAGGTTTTGACCGGCTGATGTGGTCGAGCGCCTGTAGATCCGCGCGACCGCAACGGTCGCAGGTTCGAATCCTGCCTTGGGCATGGATGTGTGTGATGTCCTTAGGTTAGTTAGGTTTAAGCAG
This sequence comes from Schistocerca serialis cubense, assembly GCF_023864345.2. Taxonomy (NCBI): domain Eukaryota; kingdom Metazoa; phylum Arthropoda; class Insecta; order Orthoptera; family Acrididae; genus Schistocerca; species Schistocerca serialis. Next base: position 318,442,510 of record NC_064645.1, on the reverse strand, counting down.
TTCTAGGGGACTGATTATACGCGAGTTGGGATGGAAGTCATTAAAGCAAAGAAATTTCAGTCACCAACTTTCTCTTCCGAATGCGAAAATATTTTGTTGAGCCCAACCTACATAGTTAGGAATGATCATCAAAATAAAATAAGAGAAATCAGAGCTCGAATCAGAAGGGCTTAGGTGTTCGTTTTTCCTGCGCGCTGTTCGGGAGTGGAATGGCAGAGAGATAGTATGTGTGTGGTTCGATGAACCCTCTGCCAAGCACTTAAATGTGAATTGCAGAGTAGTCATGTAGATGTAGATGTAGATGTAGATGACTTCCAATGTTAAGTCCCATAGTGCTCACAAGGGAACCTCCCCATCACACCCCCTTCAGATTTAGTTATAAGTTGGCACAGTGGACAGGCCTTGAAAAACCGAACACAGGTCAATCGAGAAAACAGGAAGAAGTTGTATGGAACTATGAAAAAAGTAAGTAAAATATGCAAACTGAGTAGTCCATGCGCAATATAGGCAGCATCAAGGATAATGTGAGCTTAGGAGCGCAGTGGTCCAGTGGTCAATTTGATCTTTGAAAAACAAAAACAAATACGATCAAGTGACGACCATCACTACCTGATTTAGACTTGGACTTTTTCTAAAATGTCAACGAACCTGTAATTAATTTTAGTTTGTTTTATTACTTTTAAATGTCAGTTGAAAATTATGTACTACTGTGGAATGTTATGACCAATAAATTGGGAAAAAAGTGGTTAGCGTGAGCAGCTGCTGAACGAGAGGTCCTTGGTTCAAGTCTTCCCTGGAGTGAAAAATTTTCTTTCTTTATTTTCGCAAAGTTATTATCTGTCCGTTCGTTCACTGACGTCTCTGTTCACTGTAATAAGTTTAGTGTCCGTGTTTTGCGACCGCACCGCAAAACCGTGCGGTTAGTAGACGAAAGGACGTGCCTCTCCAATCGGAACCGAAAACATTTGATCGCAAGGTCATTGGTCAACCGATTCCTGCACACGAAAACACGTCTGATATATTCAATACGACACTGGTGACGGCATGTGCGTCACATGACAGGAATATGTTGTCGACCCACCTAACTTGTACACTTGGCGAATGGGTAAAAAGATTCTTCTACCTTGCCCTATTTAGGTTTTCTTGTATGATAATCACTCCCAAAAAATTGATGAATACATAAGAGTTTGTCATATAAACTGCAACAAAAATATGCAACAGTCTCACAGTCGCACAGTTTTCCCTGTGCTCTGTCAAAACATATGTTTTTAACGTTTTCAAATTTTTCCTTGTGTAGACCGTCAAATCCTGCATATGTCCAAGCAAATCTGAACATGCCCTGGGATTTCGGAGAATGAAGTTGATTATGTGTGAGTGCCTGAACTTTGATAATGACACACGATCACTTAAACAATACTGCTCTGTGCACCTGTGCAGCTTCGCGAGGGAAGACTTGAAGCAATGACCTCTCCTTCCGCAGCTGCTCACGCTAAGCACGGGACCACGGCGCTCCTGTGCTCACACTATCCTTGTTGCCTATCATGCGCATGGACTACTCAGTTTGTATATTTTGCTTTTTTTTCATAGTTTCATACAACTTCTTCCTGTTTTCTCGACTGATCTGTGTTCAGTTTTTCAATTTTGGAGAAGGGTTCCCATTTGCAATTTATTTTCCCCTGGAACCCTGCAAAATCTTCTATGTTTTTTCGTAGACAGGAGTGAAAAAATGCAAATGTGGACCTCTTTCTTAGCTACAATAATCTAATTCTAATTTCTTCATTACTTCAGACTGCTTACGTAATGTAGATTGCTAACTATATCATCACTTTTACTATTACGCTTGCACCAGTTTCGATACTAATCAAGTTTTTCTTGTCCTTTCTCCTACCTTCCTTCACTTTCGTCTTAGATGTTTTAACGTTACCAGGTTTTTGTATTACGTTAGCTTCTCATTCATTCAGTGCGGCAACTCTTTGATCTGTTCCTTACTTTCTACGTGGAAGGCTACGTCTTCTGTGAAATATTACATTTTAATTTATCTCGTAAACTATTCTTTCACTACATTGTTTCTTGAATACACATGTTGAAAAATAACAAATATAAGACTCAACCCATCACTATCCGTTATTAACTCAAAATTGTCTTCCTCCTACTTACAATAATGCACACAGAACTAACTACAAGAAATACGCGATTATTGCTGAGGAATTAAATGTACATTTTAGAACAGCGATCACTATTATAGAAAGAATCCGGCTTACAGGAGCGTAGCCGTACACAGAAAGCTATAAGAGAAACTCGTTTAAAGTTACAAAGGATTGTTTCTATACAGACGAGTCTGCATCGATTCCACGGAACAGCATGTGATGAAATAAAATAGTTGTGGGAGGAAGTAATGGAGCAGAAGATCAAATAGGCTCCTTGTAAGAAAGAATTCGATGCTTCCAGCTTCACCAGAGCACTAGAAAAATGCAATAACGGTGGATGATTACCTGGGAGAAACGTTACAGGTAGGACCCAAAGAGGAGTTACCAACCACTAACCAAGGAGGGACTGTGCAGTAATATAAAAATGTTGAGTGAAGGCCCAAAACGTTAGCAAACTCCCACGTAACAAACCGGAAAATCAAAAAAATAAATAAATAAATAAACAGAGGGATAAGGTCAGAGGCGGACAGTATAACTAATGTGACTGTGTAGTTTATGCTTTACATCTCTTCATTGGTTTTCAGATTCACTGAAGGAATTTTCACCAAAATGCTCGTGTTTATCAACTTCAAATTTTTTTACCTTGTGCAATTAGCAGGCATACTACTTTTAGAGATAACTGTTTAAGATGTAATTACTCATGTAACGTCTCTGTTAATCAGTAATCCTAATTGTTGAATGACAACGATGACGCGAAAAAACGATTTCACAAACTCTAGAATATTAACGATTCCATTTTTCTTCTCAGTAATTTGGTGACCGGCCTGGTCTTTGTCAGTTATCACAGCCTATTATTATTTACATTATAAAGCAGTTTCTATTCGAACTGTAAAAGAAATGTGATCGTCAATGTGGCTTGACAGTAGGAGTTACGGCTTTCATCAGTGACGCCAGCAAAGACCCAGTATAGCAAATTAATTACTTATTCATTCGCTAATGGCTTACTACATTTCATAGTTAAAAGCGACTGTGTTCGGGCGGCTTAAGAAAGCGCAAGGAGACAACCAATTCAAAAGCAATGAAGGGACGATAAGCCGCGATGCACAAGAGATTGCGTTCACAAATGCAAGAATTCTTGTCACGAGGTATCCATGAACTTCCGTAGTGGTGGAATCCGAGAACTACTTGTCACTGCAATTATGTCGAAAAGTTAGATATATCTGTAACTTTTTGCATTACCCCATTTTTATAATACACCGTCCAGTCACACTAATGTGACCATTGACTGTATTTGATGTGAACGTGCAATACACACTCACAGTTAGCAGATGGCAGCACTCGCAGTGGAAGATATACGGGATTTTCCGTAAGAGAGTGCAAAAATGTAACAGAACATAGAGAATGCTCCACTGAACAATTTTAGGTAGGGAACCAGGGATCGGAGAAGCCAGCTTAATGAGATATGCAAGTAGACTTGTATACCGTTTTGTCTAGCTTTCCTGTTTTGCGGCTTATTTACAACTAACATGCGAACAAGTTTACATGTACTGTTCTGTTTATTTACGTGTACATTCTTTATTTCCTCCAAGGAAACAAGGAGGATGAGCCTGATTCCCAGGAACTCCAGGTGCAAGCTTCGTTTACTTTACTTGTTCATAAGGTCCCTCTGTGGTTTAGTACAAACAGGGTGAAAATTATTGGACTACATGACATAAAATCGTCATAACTTCTGAACGGTTTGCGTCAGGACGTCCAAACTGCGCTGTTGGCAGCGGGGAGTGATAGGAATTATTATGCGCATGCGGTTTGGTTTAGCGACGAAGCCACTTTCATTTGGATGGGTTCGAATAAGCAAAACTGGCGCGTTTGAGATTTGGGTAACTGAGAGTCCGCATTTCGCGATGGAGGATCTCTGCACCCTCAACGGGTGACTGTGTGGTATGCAATGTCCAGTCACAGAATAATCGGTGCAATGTTCCTTGGTGGCACGGTGATTACCGAACGGTGCGTGAAGATTTTGGAAGATCCGAAGTGACCCCGCTTCCGACAAGATCTGTTTCATGCAAGACGGAGATCGACCCACTCGAAGCAGGAGAGTGATGTCCTGGAGGAACACTTTGGCGACCGCCTCTGGCATGGGCCTCGATTGGCCGCCATATTCTCCAGAGCTAACCACATGTGACTCCTTTTTGTGGGGTTGTATCAAAAGACAAGGTATACAGCAATAAACCCAAAACCATGACCGAGCTGAATCCAGCCATTCAGGAGGTCATCCGATACTTCCGCTGGTCATGCATAATTTGGCTATTCGCCTGCGCCGCATTTTCGCCAATGATGGCAGGCATATCGAACATGTCATAACCTAAATCTGAAAATCAGAAGTGACGTTTAAATGTTGAATAAACTGTGTGCACGCCGTAGTTTGTAACTAATTTATCTTCAAAAAAAAAAAAAAAGTTCAAATGGCTCTCAGCACTATGCCAATTAACTTCTGAGGTCATCAGTCGCCTAGAACTTAGAACTAATTAAACCTAACTAACCTAAGGACATCACACACATCCATGCCCGAGGCAGGATTCGAACCTGCGACCGTAGCGGCCGCTCGGTTCCAGACTGTAGCGCCCAGAACCGCACGGCTACTCAAGCCGGCTAATTTATCTTCTTTCATAGAGTTTAATAACTGTCGCCCTGTACATTATCCCATGACAGAACGAGCTATGAATCAACAAAAGTTCTATTCATTACTCAAAGCTATTCAGAGACGTGCAGTACAATACGATGGAGCCACGAAGCCCCCAGAACGATGAAGATGGTGCCTGCGGAAAGAAAGATTACAGTTTAACGTCCCGTCGATGACGAGGTCATTGGAGACGGAGAACAAGCTCTGATTTTTTCAAGGATGGGGAAGGAAATCAGCCGAGTGCCTTCGAAGGACCCATTCCAGCATTTGCCAGGAACAATTTGAGGAAATCAGAGAAAACCTAAGTCTGGATTACCAGGTGGAGATCAGAGGCCTCGTCGTCTCTTACGGAAATCTTTTTGCCAGCCTCGTCTCCTACCATGACATAGTGAAGATTTTCTCAAGAACATGTACTTTAAACCCCACATAACTTTGACCGCCACGGTAATTCGATGACTGCTGCACTGCATAACATTTTAAATTTTATTTCTCCCAACCCGTCCCTCCCCCTCCTTCCCCTACTGACGATTTTTCCCTCGCCGTATCGCTATTCCACACCATAAAACATCTACATCTACATACTTACTCCGCAAGCCAACGAAAGGCGTGTGATGGAGGATATCATATACTACCTTTGCGGTTCCACTCGCTAATAGAGCATGGGGAAAACGACTGTCTGTATGCCTCCGTATAAGACCTAATTTTCCTTACCATATCTTAGTGGTCCTTACGCTGAGTGTACGTTGTCGCCAGTAGATTCGCTCTACTGTTCTCTAAATTTTTTCAGTAGCATTCCTCAAAAAGAACTTGGATTTCCCTCCAGGGATTTCCATTTGAGTGCCCGAAACATCTTTGTAATACTTGCCTGTTATTCGAACCTACCCGTAACAAATCTGACTGCCCGCCTCTGAATTGCTTCGATGCCTTTAATTAATCCCAAACACTTGAACATTACTCAAGAATGGGTGGCAGTAGTGTCCTTTGCAGATGAATCACACATTCCTAAAACACAAAATCCTCCTAATACACCGAAGTCGTACCGTTTCATATCGCTTTACGGCGTAACTCCTAGATATTTAATCGAAGTGACTGTGTCAAGAAGCAGATACTAATGCTGTATAATGATCGTACTGACTAATTGTACAAACACTCCACTATCAATCGTGTTAAGTGCTGCCGTCACGTAGTAACGACAGTGGACTCGAATTTGCGAAGAACAGGGTGCATATCTCCGCACATCCTTTCCTTCTACATGTGGGTATTTCGTGTTGACCTTGCATCGTTTAAGGCAAGTTGTTATAAATATCACAGCTGATTTCCTTTCCCTGTTCAAGCTTGTACTCCATCTCCAAAGACGTGTGGCATTACAGCACGTTGAACACTAACCTTCCTTCACTCAGTCTTGCTGCCGCGCTGCTGACTACGTATTACTCTGTTTGTAATTTTCTCCTTTGCAAACCGTATGAGTACTTGTTTTTGGAATTCAATAATCTTCGAGATTTTATGCCCGTCATAGTCCCTAACTACGTCTGATACTGGCTACACATACGATGGTGGAAAAAAATCGCAACACCAAGAAGAAGATGTGCGACATATACGAAAGTTAGTAGGTGTGTTTCTACTTCTGAAAGATGATGTTTATTCAAATTTCGCACCAGTCACGTAAGACTGGCGCTAGTGACATCACTATGAGGGTGCAATTTAGGTTTGCTTTACATGTACGCTGTAACGGTCGTAAGCGTTAGTTACCTTTGAGTTTGGACGTGGTGAGTTGATGTTGGTCAAGAGTGCCTTTAGGCACAAAGACGCCGTTATCAGCACTTCACTGAGTTTGAACGCGATCATGTAATAGGGCTACGAGAACTCGTATGTTCCATCTGCGATATTACCAGAAGACTTGAAAGAAATGTAGCCACTGTATATGATTGCTGGCAGCAGTGTTCACGAGAATCTGCGGCCGCAAGAAGACGGGGCTCCAGACACTCACGAGAGGGATGACCATCCTGTTCGGCCTGTAGCTCTGGCGCATCGTACTGCATCTGCAACAGCAGTCTGGGCAGCAGTTGGCATCACAGTGACAACCAGCTGTTACAAATCGTTACTTCAAGAACAGCACCGATCCAGCTGTCCTGTAGCATACAGTCCATCGACCCCAAACCACCGCCATTTGAGACTACATTGGTGTCAATAGAGAGCGCACTGGAGGGCAGGGTGGAGGTCCTGTTCAGAATGAGATTTTCACTCTGCAGCGGAGTGTCAGCTGAAATGAAATTCCTGGCAGATTACAATTGTGTGCTGGACCGAGATTCGAACTTTTGCAAAGTTTCGAAGGTTGGAGACAAGATACTGGCAGAAGTGAAGCTGTGAGGACGGGTCGTGAGTCGTGCTTGGGTAGCGCAGATGGTAGAGCACTTGCCCGCGAAAGGCAAAGGTCCCGATTACGAGTCTCGGTCCAACACACAGTTTTAATGTGCCAGGAAGTTTCATGTCTCCTGTGTTTTCTGATGAAAGCAGGTTTTGCCTCGGTGCCAGTGATGGCCAGTTGAGGGCGTGCAACCAACCTGTCTGTGTGCTAGACACTATGGACCTACACTTGGAGTTATGCTCTGGAGTGCGATTTCGAATGACAACAGGAGCACTCTCGAGGTTATCCTACATACTCTTTCAAATCTGTATGTCAATCTGGTGATCCGACCTGTTGTGGTGCTGTTCAAGAGCAACGTTTAAGGGAGGTGTTTTCCAACAAGACAACACTCACTCACATGCCGTCGTTGTTAGCCAACACGCTCTACAGCGTGTCGACGTGTTGCCTTTGCATGCTCGATCACCAGATCTTTCTCCAATCGGACACGCATGGCACATCAGCGGACGACAACTCCAGCATCATCCACAACCAGTATTAACTGTTCCTGTGATGACCGACCAAGTGCAACTGCCATGGAATACCACCCCATAAAATGACATTCGGCACCTGCACAACAGAATGCATGCGCATTTGTATGCTGGCATTCAACACTCTTGTGGTTATACCGGTTATTAACGTATTAGCGTTTCACACTTGCTATAACTTATCTCGCATTACATAAGCCAGTGATCTCACAATATTAATACTGAAATATGTTATATAGACAACCGTATTTCCGGCATTTGTTGTTGTGGTCTTGAGTCCAGAGACTGGTTTGATGCAACTTTCCATGCTACTCTATCCTGTGCAAGCCTCTTCATCTGCGAATAACTACTGCAACCTACATCCTTCGGAATCTGTTTATTGTATTCATCTCTTTGGTCTTCCTCTACGATTTTTACACTTCACGTTTCCCTCCGATACTAAATTGGTAATCCCTTCATGCCTCAGAACGTGTTTTACCAACCGATCTCTTCGTCTAGTCAAGTTGTGCCACAGATTCCTATTCTCCCCAGTTCTATTCAGAACCTCTTCATTAGTTACGTGATCTACCCATCTAATCTTCAGCATTCTCTGTAGCACCACATTTCTAAAACATCTATTCTCTTCTTGTCTAAACTAGTTATCGTCCATGTCTCACTTCCATACATGGCTGCATTCCATACAAAAACTTTCAGAAAAGACTTCCTGACACTTAAGTCTACACTAGAAGTTAACAAATTTCTCTTCTTCGGAAACGCTTTCCTTGCCATAGCCATTCTACATTTTATATCCTCCCTACTTCGTCAATCATCAATTATTTTCCTTATCAAATAGCAAAACTCCTTTACTACTTCAAGTGTCTCATTTCCTAATCTCATCCCCTCAGCATCACCCGACTTAATCTGACAACATTCCATTATCCTCGTTTTGCTTTTGTTGATGTTCATCTTATATCCCCCTTTCAAGACACTGTCCATTCCGTTCAACTGCTCTTCCAAGTCCTTTGCTGTCTCTGACAGAATTACAAAGTCGTCGGCAAACCTCGAAGTTTTTATTTCTTCTCCATGGATTTTAATTCGTACTCGAAATTTTTCCTTTGTTTCCTTTACTGCTTGCTCAATATACAGATTGAATAACTTTGGGGATAGGCTACAACCCTCTCCCATTCCCTTCTCAACCACGGCTTTCCTTTCATGCCCCTCGACTCTTATAAATGCCATCTGGTTTCTGTACAAACTATAAACAGCCTTTCGCTCCCTGTACTGTACCCCTGTCACCCTCAGAATTTGAAAGACAATATTCCAGTCAACACTGTCAAATACTTTTTCTAAGTCTACAAATGCTATAAATGTAGGTTTGTCTTTCCCTAGTCTGTCTTCTAAGAAAATTCGTAGGGTCAGTATTGCCTCGCGTGTACCAATATTTCTACGGAAGCTCTTTTCTGTCAGTATACATATTAACACTGAACGTCACGTACGATAAGTAGTCCTAAACGCGGCTGATAGCTTTCGCTGCTTCAGTACTTTCTTTTTCCTACGAAGATTCCCTAGAGCTCCCTTCACGCTACAGGCTAAAGCTTTCCTCTTGGCGCCTGCTCAGGACTTTAATGCGCCTCGCAGTTCCAACACCACGCTCTCCCGGATTCCGTCGCTCCCTCGAGCTCACAGCAAAACCTCAGCGCTTTCAACGGACATCTTCTTATTCAGCGTTCCTGAGGACTCACATCTACAGTGGTGCTTCCTAAGATATACCCACAACATGTAGAAGAAATTGTCATAACAATCGCCTTCGTTCACAATGTAGAACGGATATAACTGCTCATGGCCTGACTGATTTACATAACCATTGGGTTCTATCACTATTCAGAAAGCAGCCTTCACTGTACTCATTCACATACTGACTGTGTTGACTTTCAGTGACTGTAATCATTTAGGTTATATACCGGGTAATCAAAAAGTCAGTATAAATTTGAAAACTGAATAAATCACGGAATAATGTAGATAGGTACAAATTGACACATATGCTTGGAATGACATGGGGTTTTATAAGAACCAAAAAAATACAAAAGTTCAAAAAATGTCCGACAGATGGCGCTTCATCTGATCAGAATAGCAATAATTAGTATAACAAAGTAAGACAAAGCAAAGATGATGTTCTTTACAGGAAATGCTCAATACGTCCACCATCATTCCTCAACAATAGCTGTAGTCGAGGAATAATGTTGTGAACAGCACTGTAAAGCATGTCGGGGGTTATGGTGAGGCATTGGCTTCGGATGTTGTCTTTTAGCATCCCTAGAGATGTCGGTCGATCACGATACACTTGCGACTTCAGGTAACCCCAAAGCCAATAACCGCACGGACTGAGATCTGAGGACCTGGCAGGCCAAGCATGACGAAAGTGGCGGTTGAGCATACGATCATCACCAAACGACGCGAGATCTTTCACGCGCCGTCTGTCGGACATTTTGTGAACTTTGTTTTTTTTCGGTTCTAATAAAACCCCATGTCATTCCAAGCATGTGTGTCAATTTTTACCTTTCTATCTACATTATTCCGTGGTTTATTAAGTTTTCAAATTTATACTGACTTTTTGTGCACCCTGTATATACGGGGTGAACCTGATCTCCACTGACAAACTCATAGTAGGAACGTTGAAATAGCAGATATTGAGGTAACCTATCGCATAACAGAAAGGCGACTCAAATCGCTTAGCCGTGGAAAGTCATCAGGACCAGATGAGATACATGTAAGACTGCACAAGGATTAGGCGAACGAACGTACTCCCCTTCTATAAGCTGGTTATCGTAGATCGGTGGAGAAACGAATGGTACCTAGTGACTCGAAAAAAAGGAATGTCATTACCGCTTCCAAGAAGGGTCGTGGGACAGATGCAAATAATTATCGGCCTATATCTTTGACACCAATCTGTTGTAGAATTACGGACAAATTTTATGCTCAAGAATTATGACGTTTTTGGAGAACGAAAATCTCCTCTATAAAAATCATCATGTCTTCCGCAAACAGAGATCTCGCCATACTCATCTCGCTGTTTCTCCATGGGATCCTTAACGCTGTAGACAATGGCACTCATGTAGATACCGAGATCCTTGACTGCAGGAAGGTGTCTTACACCGTTCCGCACTGCCATTTAGTGAAAAAAATCCAAGCTTATCGAGTATCGGACCAGTTTTGCGACTAGATTCAAGACATACTTGCAGATGGAATTCAAAGCATCGCTCTTAAAGGAACAAAATCGACAGACTTGAAGCTAAGTTCCGGAGTATCCCAAGGAAGTGTAATAGGACCGTTACTGCTGTTGTCTATAGGAAAGTAACGAATGACCTGCAGAAAATTCACTAGTGGTGCAGGCTCTTGCAGTTGACCGTGAACTTAAACAAATGTAACACACTGTGCACACGTAGGAAAGGAAACCCAGTGCTACACAATGCTAACGGTATCTACAGTAAAGTATCAAGGAGTAACTATTCAGAGAGATCTTAAATAGAATCACCACACGAAACAAATAGTAGGAAAAACGAATGGTTCAAATGGCTCTGAGCACTATGGGACTTAACATCTGAGGTCATCAGTCCCCTAGACTTAGAACTACTTAAACCTAACTAACCTAAGGACATCACACATATCGATGCCCGAGGCAGGATTCGAACCTGCAACAGTAGCAGCAGCACGGTTCCAGACTGAAGCGTCTAGAACTGCTCGGCCACAGCGGCCGGCGAAAAACAAATGCCAGATTGAAATTCATAGGAAGGCTCTTATGGGAATGCAAGTCATCCACGAACGAAGTGTCTTAACAGGTGCTTGTTCAACCGATTCTTGAGTACTGTTTATCAATCCTTAGCAATACGACTGATAGAAGATACAAAAAGATCCAAAGAAGAGCGGCGCGTTCCGTCCAGGTATCGTTTAGAGCGGTGCTCTACAAACTATAGTGGCAGGCTTTCCAAGAGAGCCGCTGTGCATGACGGAGAGAGGTACTATTAATTCGAGACAGCACCTTCGTGGAAGAGTCGGCCAACATACTACTTCTTCCCACCTACATCTTGCGAAACGACCACGACGAGAAGATTCGAAGAATTAGGACTAATATTGGTTCTTACTGACAATCATTCTTCCAATTCCCCTTTTCGAGGAACTCTGTTAAGAAAATTTAGAGAACCGGCATTTGGAACTGACTGCCGAAGAATTCTACTGCTGCCAACATACATTGCGCGTAAGGGGCTCATACGGAGGCATATACTGTAGATAGTCCTTTTCCTCGCTCTGTTTGCGAGTGGAACAGGAAATGAAATGACTAGTAGCGGAAGTGGGTACCCTCCGCCACGCACCAATGGTGGCTTGCAGAGTATATACGTAGATGTGCCATTGGCGAGTGGAACAGGGAAAGGAGGATCATTTAGTGGTACCGTAAGTTCCCTTCGCCATAAACCGATAGGTGGCTGGAGGAGTACGATCTAGATGTTGACGTAGATGAAACTTTCAGAGGTAGTTCGGAGATACCTTCTAAGTATTTTCGGATAAAGAACCCACGGTCACCGGCGGCTCGTTATAGAGCTATTACATTTCGTTTGATTTTTTGCCCCATTTAGTGTTGCGTCTATATTGCAATAAAAATCGTGAACAACAATGCAAATGTCGACGGTATGGGCTGTGTGTTTTGTTTCCATTCGTTCACGGAACCTCCTGTTGACAACATTAGTACGCATTTTACGTTTGGCATTCAAGTTTGCTTCTAGTACTGCTCGGTTCTGTGGAGGGTTTGTCTCCGGCAATCTTATTTGTACTGTAAAAGTGATATACAACTGTGTGGCTAGGTTTACCGACGAAGAGTTGCCCAATATGCACCTTCTGTGTGGGTTCACTGAATATAGTGGAAGAGCGGTACAAAGGCTCTATGCTTTGCCGTTCCCACAGCGAAGGCAATCGCGTTGCAGTACTGTATCTATTCCGGGAGGCGTTGCACTTGTGTGTGTCGTGCGTTGTAACTTCTGGCTCTTGCGTATTACAGTCGTCTTCACTTTTGTGAAGGTATATTCACAGAAAAAAGTGACTGCAGTGACAAAACCAATAAATCATAAAACGTCAGTAAGCACCTGAAGATGACGAGAGAGTTCTCGTTGAAATATTGTACAACTTCAACATCATCATCTGACGCGGCGACCGTGAACCAATAAACGAAATCACAATTACGTTATTACTCTTTAACGAGGAAGACTTATATCAAAATACTCCGAAGTTGTCCCTGAACAACCGATGAAAGTTAGTTTCACAATTTCTATTACAGGCTACCACAAGTTTCAAGATCGGATTACTTTCAAATTACTCGCTTCACGGTACGAACGGAAAATGAGGAGAGGGCAGGAGTTACCGGTGGCGTTATTGGAAGATTTTCCATTGCCACTCCATCAGCAAATGTGGTAGCAAGGCGTAGTTTTCACACAGCGGCCGCGAACATCTCAACCAAACATACGATGAAAGGTGGGTGGGTCGAGGCGGATGAATCCCCTAGCCACCACCATCGCCTTTCGATGTTTGCTTCTGGGAGCATATGAAGAGTCTGGTAAGACTCCCGTCGGAAGAAGATCTCCTTGCTCGAGTTCTGGCGGCATCAGAAATTTGATACACACTAAGGTTTGTGTATGAAAACATGCGTCACAGATACACCTGTGCAACGAACAATAAGGTCACTACCTGGAGCAACTTCTGTAGAGCACGCAAGTCAGAACTCATTGCCTCCGCTGTGTACGTACCCTGAAAGGGGATTGTGATATCCAACGCTATTAAAGCTCCGCACCAAGCTCCATTACGCGGGGCCGAGAAACGCATCGTTGGCCGCACTTCTCCGTGCGCGGACCGCTGCTACATCGCAGGCCGCCCTCGCGCGCGCTCTTCAAACCACGGCGATTGGCCGCCCATAACACTCAGCAGTCGGTCACCCAGAATATATAGCGATCCCAGCCGCCGGCTCCATTAACTATGGAGCCTCATTTAACGCCGCTGCTGACGTGTACAAGCCAGTTCTCACCGTGCTATGTTCTGCTCGACAACTAGGAAGTGCTACGCTGTGGTGGAACTGCAGTTCGATGTTGATTTGGCTGCGCTCTGGACTTATAATCCGAATGCTACACTGGAGCTTGGATTTCAACGTTACTTAGTATATCAACGGATTTGTGATTTCCGCAGGAATTCTGCATTTCACTTGCACTTCCAGGGGAATGGTATAACCACCATCCATTTATATAATTCCCATAAATTATTAACCTACAACTTGGCGCTCGGTAACAGAATTATTTTGTAACAGTGTTGTGTCAATAAACCGTAGAATGGTGATATATTTATTGTTATTCCTGGTTATAGCAGGAATATTTGAAAGTGATTCGACTTTCAAACTTATTTTACATCCAAGACAATACGTATCTGGAGATGGATTGGTTATCAAACATTTTTCTAGTATAGCTCCTCTACGATCTTTGGAAGCCTCTAATAGGGTGTTATAAGTGTAGATATTTTCATTGGTGACTGGAGACTGTATACGGAACAACATTACATCAGTTTTTACTTCATTTTTCAGTTAAAATTATAGCTATCAATAGTAGTATATTTTTACGTCGATTAGTACGTCCAAGTTTCTGTAGCAAGAGCATTTCACTAATGCTTATTTTCCCACAGGCAACGGGTCAGGTGTTGAATTGTGGACATAAAACTTTTAGTTTATACTGAGAAGGGTAGTGTACTTAGTGGTTAAGTTGCAACTGTGTGGAAGACATCAGGCAGTGAATTATGTTATGTGTTTGTGGGAAGATTGTTAGATGCAGAGAAAGAACAACTAATACACTGAAGTGGGTACGTATTAATGTATATATGATCACAATACCTTCACTTAAAACTGTACACACTTACATACCTGTATACAGGGTGGTCCATTGATCGTGACCGGCCAAATATCTCACGAAATAAGCGTTAAACGAATAAACTACTACGAACGAAACTTGTCTAGCTTCAAGAGGGGAACCAGATGGCGCTATAGTTGGCCCGCTAGATGGCGCTGCCATAGGTCAAACGGATATCAACTGCGGTTTCTTTTTAAAAGGAACGCCCATTTTTATCACATATTAGTATACTACGTAAAGAAACATTAATCTTTTAGTTGGACCACTCTTTTCGCTTTGTGATAGATGGCGCTGTAATAGTCACAAACATAAGGCTCACAATTGTGGACGAACAGTTGGTAACAGGTAGGTTTTTTAAATTAAAATACAGGACGAAGGTACGTTTGAACATTTTATTTCGGTTGTTCCAATGTGATACATGTACCTTTGTGAACTTATCATTTCTGAGATCGCATGCTGTTACAGCGTGATTACCTGTAAATACCACAGTAATGCAATAAATGCTCAATACAGTGTCCGTCAACCTCAATGCATTTGGCAATACGTGTAACGACATTCCTCTCATCAGCGAGTAGTTCGCTTTCCGTAATGTTCGCTCATGCATTGACAATGCGCTGACAACATGCTGTCAGGCGTTGTAGGTGGATCACGATAGCAAATATCCTTCAACTTTCCCCACAGATATAAATCCGGTGACGTCAGATCCGGTGAACGTGTGGGCCATGGTATGGTGCTTCATCGACCAATCCACCTATCATGAAATATGCTATTCAGTACCGCTTCAACCGCACGTGAGCTATGCACCGGACATCCATCATGATGGAAGCACATCGCCATTCTGTCATGCAGTGAAACATCTTGTAGTAACATCGGTAGAACATTACGTAGGAAATCAGTACACATTGCACCATTTAGATTGCCATCGATAAATGGGGGCCAATTACCATTCCTGCCATAATGCCGCACCATACATTAACCCGCCAAGGCCGCCGATGTTCCACTTGTCGCAGCCATCGTGGATTTTCATTTGCCCAATAGTGCATATTATACCCATTTATGTTACCGCTGTTGGTGAATGACGCTTCCTCGCTAAATAGAACGCGTGCAAAAAATCTGTCATCGTCTCGTAATTTCTCTTGTGCCCAGTGGTAGAACTGTACACGACGTTCAAAGTCGACGCCATGAAATTCCTGGTGCATAAAAATATGGTACGGGTGCAATCGGTGTTGATGTAGCATTCTCAACACCGACGTTTTTGAGATTCCCGATTCTCCCACAGTTTGTCTGCAACTGATGTGTGGATTAGCCGCGAGAGCAGCTAAAACACGTACCTGGGCATCTCATTTGTTGCAGGTCGTGGTTGACGTTTCACATGTGGCTGAACGCTTCCTATTTCCTTAAATAACATAATTATCTGGCGAACGGTCCGGACATTTGGATGATGTCCAGGATATCGAGCAGCATACATAGCACACGCCCGTTGGGCATTCTGATCACAATAGCCATACATCAAGACGATATCGACCTTTTCCGCAATTGGTAAATGGTCTATTTTAACACAGGTAATGTATCACGAAACAAATACCGTCCACACCGGCGGAATGTTACGTGATACCATATATCGGGCCAACCATAGCGCCATCTGGTTTCCCCCTTCAAGCTAGACGAGTTTCGTTCTTTGTAGTTTTTTCGTTTGACGCTTATTTCGTGAGATATTGGCCCGGTCACTGACAATGGACCATGGAGGTGTGATGAATACAAGAGCACATACTTCCATTGGTGATTGAGGGCAGCGTACTGAACAGCATTACATCAATATTTAAGTCATTTGCAGTCTAATAATTACATTTACTCCAAGTCGTACATTTTTAGGTTGGGGAGTACCTCCATGTACCAGTGGCGCAAGCAAGCCATTAACGTCTGTTATTCCCTAGTCAGCAGGGGAGTTACTGAAGTGTGGGTGCATGGGGGCAAAAGGATTGTCTGTAGTGACAGGTATAGTCCAATTTGCTGTGCAGTTACGGCAATACAGAAAACATCAGTTCGTGAAGTTTGTGACGTGTTTATGGGAAGAATTTTTGATACAAAGAAAAAAAACACCATCACACTTGTGTGTCTGGATATTTAGGTACCACATATAAATATCTGCATTTATACTCATTATGCTCTGTGTATACAGGGTGTCCATCCTAAGAGTTGTAAGCCGCATTTTCTCTGGTGTTTCGGCTGATATTTGTAATCTAGTTTCTTCAATACGTAGCTGGAGTCCTGCTAAACAAATACAGCACATTACGTCTTTCAAGCGACGCCCAGTGTACATAGAAGGCGTTGGTCTGTTTCCCATTTCAAACCATAAGATGAAGAGTTTTACATACTCATTCGATAGAGCGATCCCTAATTACTGTAGAGCTATAGTCGTTTTATCGATGACAGTAGAATAGTAAAACAGGAAGGAATGATTTGCACACCAGCAGTGATTCGCGTGCGGCCATGGCCCACGCTCACTGCTACTGCATTCAACAGCGCTACTCAGTCGCTGCTGGAGTACTAGTTATTCTGCATGTTTTCATACAATTCCTGTGAATACTTATGAATTAAACGACTATCACACTAGAGTAATTGAGGACGGCTCTATCGAGTGGGCATATAAAATTCCCGTTAAACATCTTTTTGGTTGTAACTGGAATCGAACATACGCTTTCCGTCGACAGTGGGTGTCTCATGAAAGACATAATGAGCAACATTTGTTTGGCATGACCCCAGCTACATATTGCAGAAATGAAAATGCAAACATTTGCTGAAACATAACAGAAAATGCATCTGAAGTCCTTAGGAGGGACACCCTATATCCGCCTTTCTGACACCATTACCTCCGAATGCAAGGGGATATTAGCTAGAAACCGGTCCCCACCTTCTCCTCCCCCCTGCCCGCCCCCACAGGCTGTCATCAACGTAAGCACCTAACTAAACTTCACAATGAGGTGAAAAAAGTAATGGAATGCCGCCTAACATCGTGTCGGGGCTCCTTTTGCTGTGCGTAGTGCAGCAACTCGGCTTGGCGTGGACTCAATAAGTCGTTGGAAGTCTCCTGCAGAAATACTGAGCCGTGCTGCCTCTGTAGCCGTCCATAATTACGAAAATGATGGCGATGCAGAATTTTCTGCACTTACTGTCCCCTCACTTATGTCTCATAAATGTTTGATAGGTGGCCAGGTACTTCGCACGAACTGAGCAGAATGTTCATCAAGCCAGTCGCGAACAAGTGTGTCCAGGTGATATGACGCATTGTCGTCCACAAAATTCCATCGTTGTTTGGGAATATGAAGTCCATTAAAGGCTGTAAATGGTCTCCAAGTAGCCGAACATAATCGTTTGCAGTCAATAATCGGCTCATTTGAGTCAGAGTACCCAGTCCATTCGATGTAAACACAGCCCACACTGTTGTGGAGCCACCAGCGACTTGCACAGTGCCTTGTTTACAACATGGGTTCATGGCTTCGTGGGTTTTGCGTCACACTCGAACTCTACCATCAGCTCTTATCATATCGGGACTCTTATCATCAACCATCTAGCGTCCAAGCGGTATGGTCACGAGCCCAGGACAGGCGCTCCAGGTGATGTCGTGCTGTTAGCGAAGGCACTCGCGTCGGTCGTGTTCTGTCGTAGCCCATTAACGCCAAATTTCGCCGCACTGTCAAAACGGTTACGTTCGTCGTACGTCTGTTAGCACTGAAAACTCTAAGCAAAACTGTGCTGCTCTCGGTCGTTATGTGATGGCATAAACCACTGCTTTGTCCGTGATGAGAGGAATGCCTCAAATTTACTACTCGGCACACTCTTCACACTGTGGATCTCGGAAAATTGAATTCTCCAATAATTTCCGAAATGGAATGTCCCATGCATGTAGCTGTAACTACCATTCGTTCGAAGTCTGGTAATTCCCGTCGTGTCGTCATAATTACATCTGAAACCACTTCACCTTAATCATCTGAATACAAATGACAGCTCTGCCAATGCACTGCCCTTTTATACCTCATGTACGTCATACTACCGCCAACTTTATATTTGCATTTCGCTAATTCATGCCTTTCGTTGCCTTAGTGTAGAATGAAATAGAATTTTTTATGAACGATTTTTATATTTAAGATTATGATAGTTAAATGATGTTCAGGTTTTGTTTCTGTTTTATTAATTCAGTCAATGAGAAAATTGGTACTGCTTATTCCTAACAACGGTTTTTATTAGAGTGAGGATGAAATTCTCGGTGCATCGCAAGTTTGACCTACAAATCATCTCAGAAAAGGAAGCTATCTATCCACATTCACGGTGGACACTTGTGTGTATTATATTGTGCATTAAACCGTGGACCAACAAACGACGGATAGGCTTCGTCCCGTCGTAGCCCTCACTGGTTCACAACCCCACAACAGGCTACTGCAGTCGACTAGTCCACTCACCGCACCGTCGCCCCACTCCGAACCCAGGATTATTGTGCGGTTCGGCCCCCAGGGGAACGTCTCATACCACAGACGAGTCTAACCCCAAATGTTTGCGTGGTAGAATAATTATGGTGTACGCGTAAGCGGAAAGGTTGTTTGCGCAGCAATCGCCGACAAAGTGTTACCGAATCGGAATAATGGGAATCAGCCCACATTCGCCGAGGCAGATGGAAAACTGCCTTAAAATCCATCCACAGGCTGACGGCACACGAGACCTCGACACTGGCCCGCCGGGCGGATTCGTGCCGGGGACTGACACGCCATCCCACTCGGGAAGCAGCGCGATAGACCGCGCGGCTAGCAGGGCGGGCTACGGTAAACACTTAACCTTAGTACGAAATAGCCTTCCTCTGCCCCTCTGCTTTTCCCAGGGAGACATGGTTCACCCACATCCCTGCAGTCCTATTTAAAATCAGCCCAAGATAAAATGTATCCACTATACGACTATGTACAGGCAATCAATGAACTGACTTGCAGCAGTCGTAGATTTTCCGTCGGTGAGGACGTTCACACAGCGGTTCTCCAATGGCTCCGCGACCAAGAAATCGATTTCTATCGTCCAGGAACTGAACTACTGTTAGAATGTTCGGAACGTTGTTTGCAGGAACTTGTTAACTACACCAAAAAAACGCCAAAACGCCAAAAAAGGCTACTTTAGCATTCAACAACAGTTAGTTGACCTGCCGCCATAATGTTAACTTACTTTTTGAAGTACCGAATACAAAATATATGGTGATGATTAGGACTTGCGGGAGAAAGAAATGTTGCTTGATATTGACAACTTATTTACAAAAATAACCTGTGGAATAGTGCACACCGGCAGAATTGTATATTTCGTTGTTGTAGTTAAGAAAGCTAGCCAAAGATAACAAACGTTGTAGAATGGCTGGGCTAGAAGCGGAAGTTTTAAGGCACTGCCAAAATAAAATAAAAGGTAAATAATTGAAATTAACAAAAAATGTGGGCGAGAGATGAAAATCTGACACTTTGACCTTTTGGACTCGGGTCTAAATCCGTTTCCTCATTGGGTCCAAACGTTCTTCTTGCGTAAGACATACGTCGTATTTCAACAGGTTTGGAAACCTCCCCACAGGTCAGTAAAGGTCCAGCAGTTTCTGGATAAGAAGTTTCCATGTACGTGCACTGGACTAAATGTTCTAATTTGGTGACCACCATTGTCACCTGACCTCACACAATCAGATTTCTACCTGTAGGGTTTTGCGAAGGGTTAGATGTACCGAACTTGGGTGACAGACCTACAAGACCTGAAGATACCCCGTCTCTAATGACCTCGTTATCGACGAGACGTTGAACACTAATCTTCTTCCTCCTCCTGAAGATACGCATACGCACTGCATTTCAAATTGTCGCCCTGGTGTTCCTGGAGTGTACAAGGAGAGAAATTAAAGACCAGTTGGACGTTGTCCTTAGCACTAATGGGGCACAGAATGACGTGTATCAAAGAGGAAACAAAAGTTTATGAGTTATCCTGTCACATCTTAAGAACCTATTCTTATTATCTGGTATAGTTTTAATGTTATTAAAGTCTGGTTATGCAAACATAATTTATGGACGCCCTGTACATCATTTTTTGATATAATAACCCATCGTCCAGCTGTGCTGTGCTCTTAAACACAAGTTAGAATTTATCGTATTCTTATGTCCTTCATATTATACAGTTCCATAATAATTATAGAATCTAACGCAGTGCTGTTCCCCATAAAACGCAAAGAGCTATAGGATGAGCCAAGAACACATGCATACATGCGGGAACGCTCGCTGTTTGCAAGTGATAATGTCAGCAAAGCCTAAAGGAAACAAGAGCACACAAAATTTAAAGATGATAGCACACAGCACTGAGAAAGTCTCGGATGCATCAGGAAATATTATTACATACAGTCTGCGCCATCTCTAGTGCAAGTTATCTTTACCTGCCCCATACAACTCACTCTTTTGCCGTTCCTCACTGTTCACAACAATACCAAACTTAATATCAAGGCAGTTAACAGTAATCGAAGGAGAGAACGATACCAGCCGACCTTGTCTATGACAGAAATGCTAGTACTTAAACGATATATAAAAAGAAACAATGGGTGATATGGATTCTGCATTGTAGAAGCATGCCTGCGGACTTATTGGGGATATCCTTAAGAAGACGAAATCCGAGAATTATCCAGGAATTGAATTGGATTGCTACACAGTTCAAAGTTCACTGTTGTTAGCAGATGATGAAGTAATAACACAATAACAGAACTTATCTCTTTCCATAGTATATAGCCAGTAAAGTTGAGGATAATAATTAACAACTAAATAATCGAACATGAGTCAAATTTTGACACTTTCGTGGCTAAAAGTTTTTACATATGTTAAACAATATAGTGGGGCATATGTGTCTCACGATGCTCGCTAGGTCGATGTTTTCATTTGAAGCTGGAATTTACGAAGTAATTTATTTTGTTTGTAGAGCGGCTCTATCCGGAAGGTAAAAACGAAAAAATTATAAAAGGTCATTACATCGAAATACATTTATTCTCATGACAATGAAAAACGTGAATTATCACATACAAATCTTCAACATCAATCTTGACGATGGCTTTCATACACTACATATCAGTGTTTTCTTTTTTTATCCTTACATTCTATAAAGCTTACTGAGGTATATACGCTCCATTAAATGTAAATGATGTGAAAACCAGCAGAATTGCTCGTGAGCGTCGTAATGATTCAAAACAATGTCTACAACGAACTAAGAAACAGACATTGTTGGAACACAGAAGATGGCATTTTAATTGATTTCCGTTAAACAGATACGCTGTGTCAGCCATTCACGTACGACAGCCCACTTGATCGCTCACAACCTTCCTTATATCCCACGCGTGGTTCCCTATATTTTCTTCATGTTCAGAAAGCTCCTCGTGAGACTGTAGCACTAGGCAGATTTTGTAGACAGATATCCAATACGTAGTACTTTAGTAGGACATAATGTCCCATAAACCAAGAAGGGTTAAATATCTGGTTTGCGAAGGGAGTTACGATAACAATACACTTGAAAAACTACATATACTGTAAGGATTATATAGAAAAAAACAGAGCAGGTAACTACAAAACCTGAAATGAAACGAAAACCAAATTTCATACAAACTATGGTGTTATCTACCATTGTAGTTCAGAAAGCGAGAATTGGATAAGTGAGAAGAAAAATGACAGAAAATACAAACAATAGAGGTGTGATTCTCAAGGTGAGGGAAGGGCAAAAATATATACAATTAGAAATTAGCAATGTCATAATGAACTGAATGTACGTGCTGTTAAAAGAAATAATTATGTCACCTTCGTATTATTAATTATTTTTGTTAGCCAATAATTTCCTTGTTTAATTATCCACTTGCTCAACTGCTTATGAACTACTGCCCTAAATCCATCATCCTTCTTGGAAAAAAAAAATAGAAGTTTCTTTGTTAAAATGCAACATCACATTACTCTAATAAATATAATTCTAAAATTTGCCGTAGCAGGTATTCCTTTCACGAATATAAGGATACCCTAATAGACAAGAGAGGATTTCACTTCGCCTACAAAACCTCGACCTCTACCTGCTATTGCCATCAGCATTGTTGGCAATGCAGGTAAAGGCTTGCAGTATGTGCCTCTTGCGCGTTTATACGAGGACGTCTGTAAGTGGATGGGGGAGAGGGGTTGCAGTGGGGACAGATGTCCCTAGTGATAATTCCTTTAGTTTAAGAATATGAAAAAGAACCTGCAACCGTAGGGTCTGGGTTTTCTATAAGCTAAAATACTTCGAATATTATCAATAAAATTACCCGACAATATCGATTAAATGACATAAAAATGATGTAAAATATAAGTGAGTTGTAAAATGAACTAGGGTAATGAAAAACTTTAGATGCGTTTGGAACTGAACTTACAAAAAGGATAACTAATTTAAAATCGCTACGTTTTCTTCGAAGAAATCTAATTTGCTTGAAGATGTGCGAAAATTATTGTATAACCATCTTATAATTAATGCAGTGTATGGTAGTCATCACGCATAGGTTCTCAAAAGTGAGGCAACGTCACCTGTCGAAAACCACATGCTTGTAATTAGACAACCTTTCTTAAAACGACAATACGTCCGATTTTTGGAGTCCAATCTCCCTCACCCCATCGGGTTCTGCCGGGACGCCTAAATGTTCTGGTTTTTAGAAATCAAGTCCTCAGTCATGTGAAGCTTCAACAAGGAACTTTTTATATTTCTACGATTGTAATGGTGTCTATGCTTTATTTCAATATCGCATCCCCAAGCTTTCTAAACTTATTCAGAAATTACACGAATCTAAGTACACTTGTGGCCGTACAAAATTCGAATCCATTGTTGTTAACGTGCTCGCTCTACATTGTCGGAATCAGATGTAGAGGGACTGTACAAAGTGCATCGTATTACTTTTCTTTCTGGTCTATTGATCTAGGATACACAAAAATCTCTCCTGTATCTGTCCGAAACGTCTTGCCTCTTGAAGGTATATGTGTGAAAATTCTCCAATTTAAAGAGCAGCTGGTGAAACTGCAGATATTGTTGGAAATTATCTTTGTGATACCGCCGCAGAAACAATTTGAATGATAAGGTTACTGCATTCTGTAGGGTCAGTGCCAATACAAACTACGGTGGACAGTCTCAAAGAGGAACAAACAGTATTTTCCACAAATTATAGGGCTTCGTCGTGACATCATTCGTGTAGGATGTGCAGCACACATAGTACATAATACTGGGTAAAGGCAGCTGTAGATTGTTTACCAGTACCACAATTACAGAGGACTGTTGCATTCCGAGCAGTGAATAGCTGTAAAACTGGTCCCAACTTCGATACTTATATATGTGGTCACTTTCTCTCTCTACATCTGCTGAAACAACTGTAGTCTGCCCTTCGATATTTCCTTTAGATTCAGAAACGAATCTAAAAAGTCGACTCAAGATTGTCGCCGTTTCTCAAATGGACAATATATTTGGTGTAATTCAGATGTAGATACTTTTTTAAAACACTCACACCTGCTACAAGTTAATAACATAACTGACGCGATAAAGACAATAAGCAGATGAACCACAAATTTATTTCCAACATGTACATACACACTCTTGAGCAACAATTTTTACGGCTTTCCTGAATGCATGTGCATTTTCCGCTCTTTCCAACAAAAAAATGAGTTTTTGCATTGTACATGGGCGTTAAGGCAGCAGAAGATCAAGTAGGTAAAAAGACGAAGGCTAGTGGAAATCCTTGGGTAACAGAAGAAATAATGAATTTAATTGATGAAAGGAGAAAATATAAAAACGCAGTAAATGAAGTAGGCACAAAGGAATACAAACGTCTCAAAAATGAGATCGACAGGAAGTGCAAAATGGCTTAGCAGGGATGGCTAAAGGACAAATGTAAGAATGTAGAGGCATATCTCACTAGGGGTAAGGTACACACTGCCTGCAAAAAAATTAAAGGGACTTTTGGAGAAAAGAGAACCACTTGTATGAATATCAAGAGCTCAGATGGAAACCCAGTTCTAAACAAAGAAGGGAAAGCAGAAAGGTGGAAGGAGTTTATAGAAGGTCTATACAAGGGCGATGTACTTGAGGACAATATTATGGAAATGGATGTGGATGTGGATGAAATGGGATATACGATACTGCTTGAAGAGTTTGACAGAGCACTGAAAGACCTGAGTCGAAACAAGGTCCTGGGAGTAAACAACATTCCATTGGAACTGCTGACGGCCTTGGGAGAGCCAGTCCTGACAAAACTCTACCATCTGCTGAGCAAGATGTATGAGACAGGCGAAATACCCTCAGACTTCAAGAAGAATATAATAATTCCAATCCCAAAGAAAGCAGGTGTTGACAGATGTGAAAATTACAGAACTATCAGTTTAGTAAGTCACAGCTGCAAAATACTAACACGAATTCATTACAGACGAATGGAAAAACTGGTAGAAGCCAACCTCGGGGAAGATCAGTTTGGATTCCGTAGAAATGTTGGAACACGTGAGGCAATACTGACCCTACGACTTATCTTAGAAAATAGATTAAGGGCAGGCAAACCTACATTTCTAGCATTTGTAGACTTAGAGAAAGCTTTTGACAATGTTGATTGGAATACTCTCTTTCAAATTCTGAAGGTGGCAGGGGTAAAATACAGGGAGCGAAAGGCTATTTACAATTTGTACAGAAATCAGATGGCAGTTATAAGAGTCGAGGGGCATGAAAGGGAAGCAGCGGTTGGGAAGGGAGTGAGACAGGGCTGTAGCCTCTCCTCGATGTTATTCAATCTGTATATTGAGCAAGCAGTAAAGGAAACAAAAGAAAAATTTCGAGTAGGTATTAAAATCCATGGAGAAGAAATAAAAACTTTGACGTTCGCCGATGACATTGTAATTCTGTCAGAAACAGCAAAGGACTTGGAAGAGCAGTTGAACGGAATGGACAGTGTCTTGAAAGGAGGATATAAGATGAACATCAACAAAAGCAAAACGAGGATAATGGAATGTTGTCAGATTAAGTCGGGTGATGCTGAGGGGAAGAGATTAGGAAATGAGACACTTAAAATTTTGCTATTTGGGGAGCAAAATAACTGATGATGGTCGAAGTAGAGAGGATATAAAATGTAGACTGGCAATAGCAAGGAAAGCGTTTCTGAAGAAGAGAAATTTGTTAACATCGAGTATAGATTTAAGTGTCAGGAAGTCGTCATCATCATCATCATCATCATCATCATCATCATCATTTAAGACTGATTATGCCTTTAGCGTTCAGTCTGGAGCATAGCCTCCCTTATACAGTTCCTCCAGGATCCCCTATTCAGTGCTAACATTGGTGCCTCTTCTGATGTTAAACCTATTACTTCAAAATCATTCTTAACCGAATCCAGGTACCTTCTCCTCGGTCTGCCCCGACTCCTCCTACCCTCTACTGCTGAATCCATGAGTCTCTTGGGTAACCTTGCTTCTCCCATGCGTGTAACATGACCCCACCATCTAAGCCTGTTCGCCCTGACTGCTACATCTATGCAGTTCATTCCCAGTTTTTCTTTGATTTCCTCATTGTGGACACCCTCCTGCCATTGTTCCCATCTACTAGTACCTGCAATCATCCTAGCTACTTTCATATCCGTAACCTCAACCTTGTTGATAAGATAACCTGAATCCACCCAGCTTTCGCTCCCGTACAACAAAGTTGGTCGAAAGATTGAACGGTGCACAGATAACTTAGTCTTGGTACTGCCTTCCTTCTTGTAGAAGAGAGTAGATCGTAGCTGAGCGCTCACTGCATTAGCTTTGCTACACCTCGCTTCCAGTTCTTTTACTATGTTGCCATCCTGTGACAATATGCATCCTAAGTACTTGAAACCGTCCACCTGTTCTAACTTTGTTCCTCCTATTTGGCACTCTATCCGTTTATATTTCTTTCCCACTGACATTACTTTCGTTTTGGAGATGCTAATCTTCGTACCATAGTCCTTACATTTCTGATCTAGCTCTGAAATAACTTTCAATCGAATCTGCCATCACAACTAAGTCATCCGCATATGTAAGACTGCTTATTTTGTGTTCACATATCTTAATCTCACCCAGCCAGTCTATTGTTTTCAACATATGATCCATAAATAATATGAACAACAGTGGAGAGAGGTTGCAGCCTTGTCTTACCCCTGAAACTACTCTGAACCATGAACTCAATTTACCGTCAACTCTAATTGCTTGCAAAAGTTTGGCTCCTATTCCATAATCTTGTAGAACAGACAATAACTTCCTCCTAGGAACACGGTCATATGCCTTTTCTAGATCTATAAAGCATAGATACAATTCCCTGTTCCACTCATAACACTTCTCCATTATTTGCCGTAAGCTAAAGATCTGGTCCTGACAACCTCTAAGAGGCCTAAACCCACACTGATTTTCATCCAATTGGTCCTCAACTAATACTCGCACTTTCCTTTCAACAATACCTGAGAAGATTTTTCTCACAACGCTGATTAAAAAGATACCACTATAGTTGTTACAATCTTTTCTGTTTCCATGTTTAAAGATTGGTGTGATTACTGCTTTTGTCCTGTCTGATGGAACCTGTCCCGACTCCCAGGCCATTTCAATTATCCTGTGTAGCCATTTAAGACCTGACATTCCACTGTATTTGATGAGTTCCGACTTAATTCATCCACCCCAGCCGCTTTATTGCACTGCAATCTATTGACCATTTTTTCCACTTCCTCAAATGTGATCCTATTTCCATCATCATTCATATCCCATTCTACCTCGAAATCTGAAACATTACTGATCGCATTTTCACCTACATTGAGCAACTCTTCAAAATATTCCCTCCATCTGCCCAAGGCATCCACAGGATTCACCAGCAATTTTCCTGACCTGTCTAAAATACTTGTCATATCCTTCTTACCTCCCTTTCGAAGACTGCTAATTACACTCCAGAATGGTTTTCCAGCAGCTTGACCCATAGTCTCCAACCTGTTTCCAAAGTCTTCCCACGATTTCTTCTTGGATGCTGCAATTATCTGTTTGGCTTTGTTTCTTTCTTCAACATAATTTTCTCTGTCTACCTGGGTTCTGGTTTGTAGCCATTTTTGATACGCCTTCTTTTTCCTTTTACAGGCTGCCTTGACTGTATCATTCCACCAAGCTGTTTGCTTCATCCTACTTTTACACACTACTGTTCCAAGACATTCTTTAGCCACTTCTAGTACTGTGTCCCTGTACCTTGTCCATTCCTTTTCCAATGACTGTAATTGACTACATTCAACTAACTGGTACCTTTCTGAGATCGCTGTTATGTACTTGTGCCTGATTTCCTTATCCTGAAGTTTCTCCACTCTTATCCTCCTACATATGGACCTGACCTCCTGCACTTTCGGCCTCACAATCCCAATTTCACTGCAGATTAAATAATGATCAGTGTCATCAAAGAATCCCCTGAATACACGTGTGTCCCTCACAGCCTTCCTGAATTCCTGATCTGTTATTATATAGTCAATGACAGATCTGGTTCCCCTGCCTTTCCAAGTATACCGGTGAATGTTCTTATGTTTAAAAAAGGAGTTTGTGATTACTAAGCCCATACTGGCACAGAAATCCAAGAGTTGTTTCCCGTTCCTGTTGGCCTCCATATCCTCTCCAAATTTACCCATAACCTTTTCATACCCTTCTGTTCGATTTCCAGTCCTGGCGTTAAAATCACCCATGAGCAGAACACTGTCGGTTCAATCCCGTCTCCGGCCATCCTGATTTAGGTTTTCCGTGATTTCCCTAAATCGTTACAGGCAAATGTCGGGATGGTTCCTTTGAAAGGGCACGGCCGATTTCCTTCCCAATCCTTCCCTAACCCGAGCTTGACTCCGTCTCTAATGACCTCGTTGTCGACGGGACGTTAAACACTAACCACCACCACCACCAGAACACTGTCCTTGTCCTTTACTCTAACAACTACATCACTGAGTGCCTCATAAAAACTATCCATCTTATCTTGATCTGTCCCTTCACAATGCGAATATACTGACACAATCCTAATTTTCTTGCTAGACACTGTCAAATCTATCCACATCAGTCGTTCGTTTACATACCTTATTGCAACTACGCTGGGTTCCATTTCTTTCCTGATGTAAAGCCCTACACCCCATTGTGCTATTCCTGCTTTGACTCCTGACAGGTAGACCTTGTATTCTCACACTTCCTCTTCTTTCTCACCCCTTACCCGAATGTCACCAACAGCTAAAACGTCCAGCCCCATCTCACTTGCAGCCTCTGCCAGCTCTACCTTCTTCCCAGAGTAGCCCCCATTGATATTAATAGCTCCCCATCTCATTACCATTTGTTTGCCAAGTCGTATCTTTGGAGTCCCTGGTTTGTCAGTTAGAGGTGGGACTCCGTCACCTCCAAAGGTCCGAGGCATTTTGCTCTGATTGTTGCCAGCATCATATTTAAAGTCATTTCTGAAAATATTTGTGTGGAGTGTAGCCATGCATGGAAGTGAAACATGGACGATAGTTTGTACAAGAAGAGAATCGAAGCTTTCAAAATGTGGTGCTACAGAAGAATGCTGAAGATTAGATGGGTAGATGACATAAATACTGAGGAGGTATTGAATAGAATTGGGGAGGAGATGAGTTTGTGGCACAACTTGACAAGAAGAAGGGACCGGTTAGTAGGACATGTTCTGAGGCATCAAGGGATCACAAATTTAGCATTGGAGGGCAGCGTGGAGGATAAAAATCGTAGAGGGAGACCAAGAGATGAACACACTAAGCAGATTCAGAAGGATGTAGGTTGCAGTAGGTACTGGGAGATGAAGAAGCTTGCACAGGATAGAGTAGCATGGAGCTCTGCATCAAACCACTCTGAGGACTGAAGACCACAACAACAACAACAATGGGCGTTAAACACAAACCTTGCCAAAATGAAGTAAAACCATAAAAATGTACAGTAATGCACTAAATTATAGGTTGTGCATGAGACACGTAGTTTCCTCATAAACAGATTTTAAAATCAACGTTTGAAGGTTGTGGTAGAGGTTCAAAAGCGAAAACTGTGCGAAATATCATCCACACGCCATGTTTAATGGTAAAAACATAGTTAATTGAGAGAACAGTACTCACGACCGGACCAACAGAAAATAACAGTTAATGGCAGGAGAACGAAAAATCTGGAGATCTAAAAACAAGGTTTTACTGTACTTATACTCTTAGCTTGTTATGGTTATAACATAGACAAGGTACTTGAAGTGCACTGTCCACTTACAGAAAAAAACAATGAGCATATAACAATGTCCCCAAAATTTCTAAATCACACGTGTGAGGAAAATGTTTTGTCTCTACTGAGATGAAATCCTGCTGCTGTCCCTGATTTTCTGTATTTTAACCTGTGTTTATTGTTACGTACTCGTATATAATCTGTGCAGTCGCATTAATCTTACCATTCGTCAGAAACCTCACTAACGACTTTCTACAGTGCGTATCGCTGCAAGAAGTTGAGTGAGATTATGGAAGGTATCGACAGGGATGGCCATGGCAACTGCAGTTCGTGGCCAACTGCACCGGTTAGACGCTTCATGGCGAGAACAGCCCGAAAGAGGTGCTCCAACAGACTCTCGTCTGCGTTTAGATCCGGAGAGAGTGGTGGTCAGGGAACACTATAAACCCATTGAAATATGGTAGTCAAGGAAGGCAGGATTCGCTTACGATTGTGGACGGGGCCGTAATCAGTTACTATTGGTTGCATTTTGCAATTACACACATTTATTTTAAAACGGTGATTACAGACTCAGCAATATATAAAGACATCACACGTTATTAACGAAGGCATAAAAAACTGTGTAATTAATAATGCTTTCAGTGCGTTATAATTTACCAATTGAGCATAAAATACAGACACAACCAATAACGTTTTAAAAACAAGCCAGTGTGATCCCATTTAGAATTTTAAGGCAAGTAACCAGTCGTGGCTGAAGGCTTTTGACGCCAAGAACGGCAATTATAAAAAAATTTGACAAACATACTGTAAAACAGCAATGCAATAGCTAACGTTAATTTAAAAAGACAGGCAACTGATCACCAAACTGGTGAGCCAAAATGATGGTAAACGTGGCAGCAAAACCATTTAAACCTGCTGTTAAGCCAAGAATGGCAATTATATAAAAAAAATTTAAAAATATACAGTAAAACAGCAAATACGACAGCAAACGTTAATTTAAAAGGACAAGCGACTAACCAACAAACAGGTGAGACAAAATGATGGTAAACTTGGTAGCACAGTCATTTAAACCTGCTGTAACGTCAAGAATGGCAATTATAAAAAAAATTAGAAACATACAATAAAACAGCAAATTCAATAATAAAACACAAGGGCCAGTCACAGACGGTGCACCAGGAATCGAGCCGCGCGGGATTAGCCTAGCGGTCTCAGGTGCTGCAGTCGTGGACTGTGCGGCTGGTCCCGGCGGATGTTCGAGTCCTCCCTCGGGCATGGGTGTATGTGTTTGTCCTTAGGATACTTTAGCTTAAGTAGTGTGTAAGCTTAGGGACTGATGACCTTAGCAGTTACGTCCCATAAGATTTCACACACATTTTAACATTTTTGAACCAGGAATCGACCTCTGAGTAGGTCCGGCAAAAACACTTTCGCGTGCGATAACATAGGCAGCCAAGAGTTGCATTCGCTTCACAAGATGGTAACTCGGACTAGTAGCAGTCTAACGAATGACTAATGATAATCTTGCTGAGGCTACCTGACGTCCAATAAACCAAATGCAAAGATGTAAAAATATGCCAAAGCCGGAACCGGCGGTCTGGACTCCGCCCGCAGAATACTGTACTTAGAGCGCCTGGAACGAGAAAGCAATCACTACCACCAGAGTAGAAAAATCGCCAACCAACCTACAATCAAGAAAGCTGTCAAAACTAAACACCTCACTGGACAGCAGCGGCAAGGCGAGGAAAAGTACACTGCCGTTACATACACTAACCCCCAGGGCAGGTAACTGGGGCGTTAGCGGGCCACGAGGCAGGAAAAATACCGCTGGCTGAACTTAATAAATAGTAACAAACTGAACGCAATACATAGTCATTAGAGGTCGAGGAAAGCTAATCAGATCTGCCTTCCCCAAGCACTCCACTCGCTGCTCTTCGCCACGGCAGCACTATGTGCAGCAACACCAACCCAACTCACTGGAGAATCGCAAGATCACAATGGTGGAGGTTTCTCTTCTTGAATCCCAATGCACTCAACTCAAAACTTGCAGGATCCGGTTTACGACGAGGTCGTGCAACCCTCATGGCCAGAGGCCTTTGATCCGGCAGACCATGTGCGCCACCAGCGGTCCCGGCGTGTGCACGCACTGCGCAAACCTGGCTCCTCCTGACTCCCCAACCGAACACGACCCGGAAGAACCACGACGTCGCCCCAAAGATAGGGCCACAGTTACTACATACCGATAACCGCCGCTGCTGCCACTAGCGGACAGACAAAACTTGCGAAACCAAGTGGCGTCAGTCAACACGAGGAGAAGACAAACAACCGCAACCATGTCAACTAATCGATACGGTCTGGCCTCCAACAGAGGACAGAAACCTACAAAAAGCACCATCGCGAGCCACAGCACGGCTCACCCATCTCAGTGCACTTCGAACCATGCACATATACCGCGACCTGCGGGGCACATTGCATTGGCCTGCTGGTAGATGCCATAGTGCCGAGAAAAAAGCAACTGCATGTACAGATGGGCATTGTCCCAAAGATAGATGTATACTTTTGTTGATCCATTGTTCCTTCGGGAATGACGAGATCACTCACGGAATGTCACGAAAATATTTCCCACACGCTCCCTCATCTGGCCTGGGGCCTTCCGACGACTGTCGAAGGTTGATTGAATTCATGCCGTAGTCGCCCAACGGCCATCTGTCCGATAGAGCATAAATCGTGATTTATCTGTAAACGAATCCTATCACCACTCAGTGTAGAGCCAGTTCGGGTACTGGCATGTCAATTCCAGCATTCGTTGCCAATGAACAGCAGTCAGCATGTGTGCATGAACCACGCACCTACTGCGGGCAGCGCTCACCGAGCAGTCGTTGAGAAGACAGTGTCGGTAGCCCCTTCATTCATCTGGGTGGTCAGCTGCACATCTGTTCGCCTGTACACATCTCCGCAGCAGTCGATCACCCCTAACGTCTGAGGTCCTTGATGTTCTACAGTAGCCTCGGCGCCGATTTAGGATAGCACGATTTTCCCTTGCGTGATATACTTTAACCACATCGGCATGCGAACAGTTTAAAACCTTAGCCGTCTCGGAAATCCTTCTACCTTTGACCTGAAAGCTACTGATCACGACCTTTTGGATGCTAGGTAAGTATCTCAGTTTCCTCATCACAGCAACTGTTTCCCGCGTCCCCCAGACGCTCTTTATACACCCACCATTGCTAGTGCTTCCGGCTACTAGCTGTGAGTGCTTCCATAATCTTTGGAGAGCATTCTTTTCAGTTCAACTCGTATTACTACATGAATCAATTTTGTGTGCATATGTGCAGTAAAGTGTAGTAATTCTCCTACCCTCACTCGAACGATAACAGATTTGTGTTTTCTTCATTCTGTTTTTCTCTGGTCTCCTTGCTTTTTCGAGTGTTGTGATGGAGTCATTCACGACCTTTGAAAACGGACGACGTAAAGTGATGACTTGTGAAGAATTCATGGGCCTAGAATGTCCGTCTGACAGTGAAGGTGTCATTGAATTTCACGATTCGGATGAAGATCCTACTATTACCGTAAATGATCTGAAATCTGCACGACAGTGATAGCGAGACTAGTGGAGAGACTACACATAAATCAGATAATTTTTGAGAGATGACGAACTTGTTGCTGATAACCGATACTACAAGCTTCTGAAAAACGTCGATAGATACAGAGAAATCGAATCATTTGAAAAAAAAAAACAACAAACAAAGTGGTTTATTTCATAGTGAACTTGGTGCTGGAGCATCGAGAGACGTCGTAATTCGTCTCGCAAGGGATATTCCAAGGGAAGAGAACCAAAAGATCTATTTTGATAGATATTATATGTCTAAGAGTCTAGCTGTATACCTATTCAAGATAGAGATTCAGTGTGTGGGAACAACCCAAGCTGAAAATTTCAAAATGAAAGGGAACTGAAGGAAAAGTACGTGGGTATTTGTTGAACACATTTTTACCGTTGATAAAGTGGACATGTCCTCCTTTCTGTATAAGACAATAGTATTGTCTCTTTTCTGTCTACTTTTGTCGGCGAGCTGCCAAAACGTGAAGTGAAAAGTGAGCACTCACAGTGATACTACGTCCTGCCGTTGTTTCTATTTACAACTCACATATGGGAAAAGCAGATTTATTAGATAGCAACACTGGCAAACATCATACAAGGATTGGGTCAAAACAATTCTACTTATGTTTGTTTTTCGAAAATTGTTCAAACGTCTCTAAGCACTATGGGACTTAACATCTGAGGTCATCAGTCCCCTAGACTTAGAACTACTTAATCCTAACCTATCTAAGGACATCACACACATCCATGTCCGAGGCAGGATTCGAATCTGCGACCGTAGCAGCCCCGTGGTTCCGGACAAAAGCGCCTAGAACCGCTCTGCCACCGCGGCCGGCATTACGTTTGTTTTTCTGTCTGACTGATACAACTATAATGAATTTGTGGATTTTCTACAGAAGCGTACTCACTGAAAAAAGAACAGCAGTCATGTCAATTAACCAGAAGAAGTTTAGAATTTAATGTGCTCAAACTCTTCGTCCTGGAGCGAAAAGCAAGATAGATCAGCTAACATAGATGCAACAGAGGTCAACAGACTTAAATATAATGGATTATTGTTGCTTCCAAAGGACATAAGATTAGACCCTTTTGATCACTGGTCAATGTGGAATGAGAAGAGAACAACGTCAAAGGCTCTAACTGTAAAGGCTGTAACGATTGTCGTGTGTGATAAATGCAAAGTAAACTTACATTTAAATAACGAAAAAAACTGAATTCTTGTATTCCACAGTATCTAAAGACACACGCTGTCCATCGATTTTCGGAAGTACCATTAATTCTAACATAGCTGTTGTTCATTTGGCGTTTAAAACTGTTTTTATACCAATTTTCTTATTAACGGCGGAAATTTCAAATGGTTTCGCATAAGTTTAAAGTGTCACGTATTAATGTATATGATAAGTTTCACGCAGTTTTACATAAATGCAAAGTGTAAAAAAATATATGTTTCCCAGAATTAAGAATGTATTATTTTTTCAATATTTTTTGAAAGCCTTGAACGATTTCAAATTGGTGTTCTAAAAAGTACAGAATGAAAGTCAATAATGCAACACTTTTTCCGACAGCAGGTTCGCTTCATTCAGGATTCCAATACACTGCATTATTCCCCATTGTTTTGGCTACAAAACCCGGTTTTTCGACGTACTCTCCGTCGAATGTGATGGCCTTACGCCACGGTACTTAAAGAATCTGTATGCCCTCATGGTACCACTCTACTGGTCAACGCTCGAGCCAAATTAGTGCTGGATGAATAACCACGCCATCATTCAAGTACTGCTTCTCGCAGAATACATCCTTCAATGGGACAAACAGGCTGAGGACGCTGCTTTCAACTTTTTCCTCGGCGGAGAAGTGGTGCTGCGCTACTCTATGGATTGCCGTTTGGTTTCCGGTTCGAAATGACCTCCTGTGACGATGTTCGACAAAAAGAGTGCCGCGATCAGCCTCGTAACGGGCTTGCAGTTCCTTCGTAGCTCCCATGGTCTTCTCCTAGGCGGCGAGGAACCCAGCTGGTAGACACCTTTCGGTACCCCATCTGGTGGACGAGTGTGCCAGCACTACCGACAGAGAAGTCCAGTTGAGCAGCGAGGTCTTTCATTGTGATCCGTCGGTCATCTCGACTGAGAGTGTCCGCACGTTCCACAGCTACAGGACTCACGGATGTGCGCAGCCGGCCGCTGGGCGGGAGATCGGACACATCTGCGGACCTCTCTGCGTCGATAACAGACGCCTTTCCCAACAACTCGCCGTGCTTTTCATCACTACCAGGTCTCCGAAGACATTTTGCAAGCGCCTCTGAATGTCTGCGAGGCTCTGGCTTTCCGCCAAAAGAAACTCAGAGCCAGCGCTGTTCATGGAACGCAATTCCGTTACAGACGCTACTTTGATGGCTACGTATAGAGTCGACACCAGTCAAAACTTCACGAAACTATAGCAGCTGAAGCGCAAATATTTCAAGATGTCCCATCACTAATTCCTTAATTTTTGAACCTACACTACTGGCCATTAAAATTCCTACACCAAGAAGATATGCAGATGATAAACCGAAATTAATTGGACAAATATATTATACTAGAAAAGACATGTGATTACATTTTCACAAAATTTGGGTGCATAGATCCTGAGAAATGAGTATGCAGGACAACAACTTCTGGCCGTAATAATGGCCTTGATACGCCTGGTCATTGAGTCAAACAGAGCTTGGATGGCGTGTACAGGTCCAGCTGCCCATGCAGCTTCAACACGATATCACAGTTCATCAAGAGTAGTGACTGGCGTACTGTGACGTGCCAGTTGCTCGGCCACCGTTGACCAGACGTTTTCAGTTGGTGAGAGATCTGGAGAATGTGCTGGCCAGGGCAGCAGTCGAACATTTTCTGTACCCAGAAAGGCCCATACAGGACCTGCAACATGCAGTCGTGCATTATGCTGCTGAAATGTAGGGTTTCGCAGGGATCGAATGAAGGGTAGAGCCACGGGTCGTAACACATCTGAAATGTGACGTCCACTGTTCAAAGTGCCGTCAATGCGCACAAGAGGTGACCGAGACGAGTAACCAATGGCACCCCATACCATCACGCCAGGTGAAACGCCAGTATGGTGATGACGAATACACGTTTCCAATGTGCGTTCACCGCGATGTCGCCAGACA
Organism: Schistocerca serialis cubense; assembly: GCF_023864345.2. NCBI lineage: Eukaryota > Metazoa > Arthropoda > Insecta > Orthoptera > Acrididae > Schistocerca > Schistocerca serialis. The sequence continues at coordinate 318,405,904 of NC_064645.1, read as the reverse complement.
CGAGTGCGACCATCATGATGCTGTAAACAGAACCTGGATTCATCCGAAAAAATGACGTTCTGCCATTCGTGCCCCCAGATTCGTCGTTGAGTACACCATAGCAGGCGTTCCTGTCTGTGATGCAGCGTCAGGGGTAACCGCAGCCACGGTCTCCGAGCTGATAGTCCATGCTGCTGCAAACGTCGTCGAACTGTTCGTGCAGATGGTTGCTGTCTTGCAAACGTCCCCATCTGTTGACTCAGGGATCGAGATGTGGCTGCACGATCCGTTACAGCCATTCGGATAAGATGCCTGTCATCTCGACTGCTGGTGATATGAGGCCGTTGTGATCCAGCACGGCGTTCCGTATTATCCTCCAGAACCCACCGATTCCATATTCTGCTAACAGTCATTGGATCTCCACCAATGCGAACAGCAATGTCGCGATACGATAAACCGCAATCGCGATAGGCCACAATCCGACCTTTATCAAAGTCGGAAACGTGATGGTACGCATTTCTCCTCCTTACACAACAACGTTTCACCAGACAACGCCGGTCAGCTGCTGTTTGTGTATGAGAAATCGGCTGGAAACTTTCCTCATGTCAGCACGGTGTATGTATCGTCACCTTCGCCAACTTTTTGTGAATGCTCTCAAAAGCTAATCATTTGCATATCACATTATCTTCTTCCTGTCGCTTAAATGTCGCGTCTGTAGCACGTCATCTTCGTGGTGTAGCAGTTTTAATGGCCAGTAGTGTAAAATGTCCGACAAATAATGTGTTTGCTTTACTTATTGAACGCCCTTCGTCCTTTGCCGCCTCTATAGGATTGGCGGTGGAAGCCAGGAGCATGTCCGGCCGCCGGCCGTATCGACAGGCCTGCCTTGTCGCTGGCCGCGTGCCGTGGCGTGGCCTGCGGTGGCGACGCGATCCGCGCCCACGCAGCGTCCTCCGGGCCAGCACGCCGCGCTGCTTCTACTCTCGTGCCGCATCCGAAACTCCCTCGCCCGAATCGCGCAAAAAAGGGCACGAAAATCGCTGCCTCTTAATTTCAGAGGATGCCGAATAGAAGCAGTCTTCTTCAGCACTCGGTGTCGCCAACTAGTACGAAAACTACTGAGGTCGATAATCGCGTGCTATCTTATCGCCGGCTGTTATTTGCGACCGGTTGATAGGCGGATGAGTACCGGGGGGCAAATGCAAAATCGCGCACCTCTACTGAACTAGCAACTCCTATGCTTCGAGTCTTCATCAGCATTTATTTATGTTGCTTATGGTGTATACATCACACGAACTGATTAAATGTAAATAGCCTACAATACAAACATGAAGAATACATAAAAAACCTTCGCGTCATACGAAAAGAAAAAAATGCGGTTAAGTGCGAGTGACACTTGCGCATCGAAGGTTCCCGTAAAAACTTTGTTATGTATAATATAGTTCATCTATTCCAATCCGTATGTGGCATACAGCAAACTACTGCTTAACAGTATTGTTTAAAACAGTCTTGGTTGCAATTTTAGTTTTTTTTTATTTTTCAACTACGCGTTTCGACTTATTTAGGGAATCTTCAGGTTATCTTAATTTGGTATTTCTTAGATGGATCCCTAGTCAGTGTAGCCAAAGGGCATCGTCGAATATATAAGGCTAACATCACCTTCGTTAAACTCAGTAAAAACTTTTCTAGATTGACGCGAGTGATACCAAGATCTGCATAACGCGTTCCCGTTCATAAGAGCGAGTAACAGAATCAGTTTACTGAGTTTAACGAAGTCGATGTTAGCCTGATATATTCTACGGTGCCGGTCGGAGTGGCCCTGCGGTTCTAAGCGCTACAGTCTGGAGCCGCGAGACGGCTACGGTCGCAGGTTCGAATCCTGCCTCGGGCGTGGATGTGTGTGATGCCCCTAGGTTTGTTAGGTTTAAGTAGTTCTAAGTTCTAGGGGGCTGATGACCTCAGAAGTTGAGTCCCATAGTGCTCAGAGCCATTTGAATCATTTTTTATTCTACGATGCCCTTTGGCTACACTGACTAAAGGATCCTTCTAAGAAATACCAAATTAAGATAACCTGAAGATGTCTAAATAAGGCGAAACGCGTAGTTGAAAAATAAAAAAGTAAAATTGCAACCAAGAATGTTTTTAACCAATACTATTCATCTATTGCGATAATTGACAATTTCAATTTTTGCCTATTACCGGTATGGAAACCGGCAAGATGTTAAAATTTGTGAAATAAATGTCCGTATATTTCGACTGCATTGACGTAAAAGCTTATACTTCTTACATCGCACAAGGATCCATCCACCTTACTCGCTGACATAAATTTCACCTTGCAACGTCTACCATTTCCTGAGAGAAGGTGGTCTTAAGAGACGGACAGTAAAACGACAAAAAAGATGTTTTTTGGTGTGATATAAGTACAATTTAACAATTTTCCTTTTTTTACTTTATTTGTACTGCGAAAAGTTGTTTTTTGCCAAATTTTATGCTTCTAGGACAGAGGGAAGAAACCTATAGGTCTTGATGTGTGAGTTAGCTAGTAGAAAAATATGTGACATAAATGGCTGTATCTTTTCATTGTACTGACATACAAGTTTAATTTTTTTAACACCGGTAAGGGACCATAGACCTTACTATGTGACACAAATTTCAACTCGATACGTTAACCCGGTTACTGAGGAGAAGAGTTCTGAACTGTCGGACAGGCAGCAAACGGAGAACAAAGTGATCATATTAGGGCTCCGTTTTTACCGAATGAGGTACGGTATCCCAAAAAAGAGTACACATAAAAATGCATAAAACGCATAAAACGACAAACTATGCAGAAACACGATTCAAGCCGAATGTTCATATTACCTTTTCGGCAGCAAGCAAAAGGTCGGAGCGGTAATCAGTGAAGGCTGTCAGTGGACAATCTTCAACTTTATATATAACTGTTTACCTAGCAGCTCCACAACCGCAGCTGGTAGAACCTCTTCCGTATATACAACTAGTCACAAAATCTATATGTACATGATTACTCACCATTTTACACTTAAGTGTTTCACGGAGGGTGCATGGAACCACATTCAGAATATTTCTCGACCGTTCGATTTTCGAACAGCACATTGAAGGAAGAAAAACTCCCATCTTCCCGCCGGAGCTCTCATTTCTCTTAATTTATTACGATCGCCGTTTCTTTCTGTGTAGGTAGGATTCAGTGAAGTACTTTTGCGTAAAAAAGGAAGTTCTGCTTGAAATTTCGTGGCAAGATTTCGATGGACTGAGAGACACCTTTTTCTTAATAATTGCCATCCCTAACTCATTTATCATATCCGTAACAGTCTCTGTGCTATAACGCGATAATACAAAACGAGCTGCCATTATCTGAACTTTTGCAATGCCCTCCGTCACTTATATCTGGTATGAATCCCATAACACGCGGCAGTACTCCGCAAAAGAACGGACAAACATAGTGTATGGAGTCCCTTTAGTACATTTGTTGCATGTTGTAAGCTTTCTGCCCTTTAAGCTCAGCTTTGGATCACTTTCCGCACCAACATTCTCTACGTGATGGTTCCAACTTTAGTTGCTCGTAATTATAGCCCCTACGTAGTTAGTTGAATCAACAACCAATAAAATTTTGTGATAACCGAAACTTAGTTGAATTTTCGTTAGTTTCATATCGACGACCCCACAGTTTTTATTCATCAGGGTCAATTAACACCTTACGCCCACGTAGCTGACTTGTCTAAGGCATTTTGCAATTCGTTTTGATTTTATGATAACTTTGCTAGGCGGTAAACGACTCCATCACTTGGAAACATTTAACTGGGCGCTCAAATTTTCTTCTAAATCAAAAAAGTATATTCCCTTGTACACCCTGACCCTGATAATTGTGTAAATGGGCCAGCAGCGCAGTAATTGGGAACTACACGCCGTACCGCATCACCGGAACATTCTTCTTCCCTATTCCTTTGTCTTCTTTCTCCTAGAAGTAGAACAAATTCGACCGCTAGTCGGTGTCTTCAGTGTTCCAGTTCTCCTTTAACCTGAGTGTAAGAATAGCTCCTTCTGTTTCACTCCGATACACAACATGGTACAATCATGGTCACTCAATCGAGTGCAGCATCAAGACGCAATGTCTGTCTGTTACCTAGATATCACCTCTGAGTTCACTGAAAATCATTTCTAACAATCAACGGCGGCAGTTTACCTCAAAAAAATGCTTCAGCAATAGGGACGAGATGATTGTATGTCGTCTGCATTAAAGCAGGAATCTCACTCACACACACACACACACACACACACACACACACACACATATATATATATATATATATATATATATATATATATATATATATATAGATAAGAAGTTCTGTCCCGCAATATACCTTTCACATTTATAGCACTCTAGAATTAAACTATAATATTTGGATACGTAGCAAGTTACGTATGTGTAACATTCTCACACTCTTGGAAACGAATTTATTTTTTGAAACCGATGCACGTGAGTGGTCAAACAGTTGAATCAGTCGGCGCGGAAGATACCATTTCCCACCAGGAGTGCGTGTAGTGACACGCCACCCTGCTTACGGAATGAAATTACTCTGCAGGCTGTCCCAGATACTAACACCACGTGTGCTTCCTAGCTCAATGGAAAGCAGTAGCTTTAACAGGGCCATTTCCAAGTTGAGCTTAAGTCGTTCCACACCGAAGATATTTGCAGCCAGTAACATTACTCGACCATTACCAACTGCTCTGAGCGGCACAAGCTATCTTCCTACGTACAGGATTACTAGATTAGCGCGGAAAGCGCTGCACATCCCTGGCACCAAAAATATTTGGTTAAAATATTTGGTTACCTATCCAATGAAATAAAATGTTAAACAGACGGCGATGTTAAATTTGAAGACTAAACGAAAAAAGTTTCTGTTCCAGAGAAGATTTTCGATTTATGTAACATGCAAAATATTGTGTGTACACATTACCAATTTACAGCGTGTAGCTCTGTTTTATAATATGAATATAAAATTATTCGCACCGCATCATCAAAGTTAATCGTACAAATGGTACTTGGAAATTGTAACTAATTGGCGAAAGCAGAAAACGCTTGCTGGAATTGAGCGAAAGACCAGCAAAAGTTTCTTTCCAAGGGTGCAACTGAATTTATATTTTGTTCCAGAATGTCATTTTCCAGGTAGCAGACATAGACTCGTCCACCGGAACCTTTGACACCTGCCACACACGGATTGAAATTTCATCCACTTCCGCGAAATGATTCATTCCGAAGGTAGCGTCGACTCGTTTCAGCCAAGTGAGAAGCTTCTGGAAATTCGCTTCGAGTTTTGTGTATTGGGAGTAGTGCGGTCGTAAAGACGGGGGAAGGGGAATGGACGAGCCGTCGGTGCAGCACGATGTGGCTCGCACAGCACCGCTCGCCCGCCGCAGCCGAGGCGGTGGACTCGCCGCACACGCGACGCCCCCGGAGCGGTGGCCGGGCAGCGAGGCTACTTACGCGTGGGAGGTATCCTGTGCAGGGCGCAGGCCGAGCCGGTCCGGGCCGGGCAGCACGCGCAGCGCCGCGTAGCACACGTCACGCACGGCACAGGCGGGCCCGGGCGCGCCCGCAGCTCGCGCACTACTGCTGCTGCCGCCTCCGCCGCCGCCGACGCCGCCGCCGACGCCTCCGACGCCGCCGCCGACGCCGCCCGCAGACGCCAGCGCCGCCGAGCGGCCAGCCCGGCAAGCGCCGCTGCCGCCGCCGCCGCCGCCGCCGCCACCGCCGCCGCGCCACGGCGTTCGATACGCCGGCGGCGTGACGTCACGGGCACGGCGGAGTACTCGCGGCTCAGCTCCCTGCCGCGGGTCAGGACTGCCGCTACAACAGACGCCTCCGATGGCTGACTCGAATGTGGAAACAGCGGAAGCGGTTCACTACCAAAAAAGAGTCGGCTGCGACCCAAGGAAAGAAAAGTCTTATCGCTTTATTAATCCATACGTACATGAATACACTTTCAAGTGATTGTGAAAACTCCTTGTATTTCCCCTCTTACAAGGGGAAGGCCTCAGACACGGCCAACCGGTTCGGCTCAAATTTGGCAGGTCGCTTGTGCAAAACCTAAAACGAAAGACTCTAAGATATTTTGGGTCAACACCCCCGCGATTTTGAGAAAATTGCCCCTGAAGGTTACGACGGTCAATCGACTCAAAATTGGAGGGATCGATAGATAATTGTAAATAGGGCATTTTTCATCATCAAGTATGGGGTCCGCAAACGCAAACTTTTCCAGAAATCGAGGAAAGAAACTTTTACAACTGCCACTTCTGTAGCCACATGGTGAACGCTTTTCATCGACAGCGCCGATAGCTCAACGGCCAGGGTAAAACCGGCACGGTAGCTCAGTGTGTTCGGTCAGAGAGCTGGTTGGCCTCTGTAATAAAAAAAACTGAGTGGAAGGATCAACAAACGAACTTGAACGGATGTCGTGTGACTTCCGCAACGACCAAACCCAACGATCAACAACGAAAAAAAAGAAAAAGTAACTGTCTCGGAATCGGAAAACCTGGGTTCGAATCTCGAAGAAACCTAGCGGATGTTATTCTTTTCGATTGTGTTTTTCCGTATCTCAATTGATAGGGATAGGAGGGTTATTTGCCTACCTTATTATTATCATTCCTTATTGATCTACTTACCTTATTATCCCTCCTATCCCTATCAATTGAGATATGGAAAAATACAAACGAAAAAAAGAACATCCCATAGGTTTCTTCGAGATTCGGACCCAGGTTCTCCGATTCCCCGCCAGTTACCTTGGCCGTAGCGCTGTCGGTGCTGCCGGCGAAAAGCGTTTACCATGTGGGTACAGAAGCGTAGGTTGTAAAAGTTTCTTGGCTCGATTTCTGGAAAAGTACGCGTTTTCGGACCCCATACCTGATGATGAAAACTGCTCTGTTTACAGTTATCTATCGATCCCGCCAATTGTGACTCGATTGCTCGTCATAACATTTAGGGGTGATTTTCTCAAAAAAGCAGGGGTGTTGACCCAAAATATCTTAGATTCCTTCGTTTTAGGTTGTACACAAGCAACCTGCCAAATTTTAGCCGAATTGGTTGGCCGTGTCTGAGGCCTTTCCCTTGTTGGTCCACTGTTGGCTGAAATATTTATGGACCATTTTGAACAAAATTTTCTAAAAACAGAACCTTTGTTTGCAAACATCAAATACTGGTTTAGATATGTAGATGACGTCCTGTGTATGTGGACTGGTACTACAAGACAACTCAACACATTCTTGAAAAACCTAAACAGTCAACATAAAAATATCCAGTTAACTATGGAAATTGGCAACAAATCCATAAACTTCATAGATCTCGCCATTAACATCAGTACACACACACATTGTTTGAAAATTTACAGAAAAACAACAACTACAGACACAGGAATACCTTCTTGCTCACAACACCCCATAGCTCACAAACATGCAGCTTTCCACTCAATGGTACACCGTCTCATATCTATCTCTATGTCCAGAGATGATTTTAAAGCAGAGCTACATACAACAAAATTTATTGCCACAGCCAATGCCTACAATTCAATTCTTATTGACCACATCTTGCACAGGAAACAAAAACGAAAAATTACACCCCTCTTCTATGCCCAACCTGCTTCCCCATTCACTGTCTGCAAGAAATGGTGTACACTACCATTTCTAGGTCAGGTATCACAGATTGTAGCCAAAGCACTGAAATCCGGCAAATATAGGCTTTCCTGCTATGTCAGGAACACGATAGCCCAGTGTGTTTTTAATAGCAAAGACAAAATCCAGTTATTAGCTAACAGTGAGGTATACAAAATCACCTGTTCTGATTGTGACAAATTTTACATTGGTCAGTCAGGCAGAGCCATATCAACTAGGCCGGCTGAACATGAACGCATCTGGAGGTTGCAGAATTCAGACTCTGCATTTGCTGAGCATGTACTGAGTGAGGATCACAACTACCAGCCAGTGTCCCATGTACTTCACTTAGCAAACAAAGGCCATAAACTCAACCTGTTGGAAGCCCTGGAAATTAACAAATATCTTGCTCACAGTCCAGATCTCATCCTAAATGACCAGACACAGCTCAACACTTCCCCTCTCCTAAACTTCATATAATCATCTTTGTTGTTCATTACTTCCCACACTCTCTCTTCCTACATACTCCCATTTTCCTGTATTCATTAAGTTATTTTGTTGGATGAAGTTGTCTTGGTATTCCACATAGATTGTACTTTCAATAGTTAGGGCTTTGTTTTAACTGGTACTTGTATTACTGTCCATGTTTAACATCCCTTGTAGTTGTCTCATCAAATACCGTTCATACTTTGCTTTGCTCATTTCTTTAATGAAAACTGGTTCACAGCCACTCCTTTGATAATGATGTTAATGTTAAAATGCAGTACCACCTCACTCTCAAACTGTAGGTTCCCTCAAACACCTCCATTTTCCTGCATTTATTAATTTCTGTTTATCTTATTGATATTGATTAAGTTCCTTATGTATTCCGTATTTACATTGGTAATTGTCTCTTCTGTTAATTGATTGTGTATCAATCTCCATGTTTCATACCTCCTGATGCAGCCTTGTCTAGTACTAATTTTATTTTATTTTATTAGTTTTGTTTATTAGTAGAAACCGTTATGTAGACATGCTATTCCTATTTTGTGCTAAAGGTTTTCCTGTCTACTCCATTGTTTTTTATGAACTGTTCAGTTTTAACTTTTTCATTGCAAAGATGTTACTTACTGCATATTTCTGCTTCACTCTAGATGTGTTACTTCTCTTCCAATGTTGTCCGCTAACATTTAACTTCTTTGGTGATTATACTCAGCAAATGTCTGATGATGGCCTTGTAAGCCCAAAACCGGCTAACAATAAAAGTAATATTGTAGAACAAAAGCAAACTGGTGCTTTTCATTTATTAGTCCAACTACATTACAAGGTGATTCAAAGGAAGGAACATTTTTAATGTTATGTTAGTAGCCGTGAGCTATTGGTAGTACAGAATAACCTACGCCACCTGTCAACGCACTAAGGTTGTTAGGTGCATGATTAAATTCATGCGCTTACAATAATTTCAAGTCGTGAATGATATTATGATCCTGTGAAGAATTACACTTGAAAATGTGGTAATTTCGGGATTTTTACACTCTGAGCGAGAAATCGTAGCGAAACAAATCAGCTCTGCATTCATTATTCGATTGCTAACAAGCGATTACGAAGCACGTCCACAACAATGAACTACGCTCACGTTAAAATTATTTAGTTGAGTGTAAGAACGTTTTCTGATACACGAGCTTCGCAGGGACGTTGTTGCGCAGTAAGATAATTTTAGCGCCATGTGTCAATTACAATTCGGCCTTAATGCCCAGTGGCAACTAAAGTTGCCAATGAATTTAAAAATTAATGTTGGCAACAACGATAATGCTGTACGCAATTTAACTGTTGGAAGCACTTATTGACACTTTTCTTTGTTGTTTAATATTTGAAGTATCAGCACTCAGTCCATTGTTGTTGCTTACGAATGGATGAGTTTTAAAAACCTCTTCGAATAAAAATGTAAGTACGTGACAATATATGAGTATCTTAACTGAATTTTCTTTGCTATCTTCTAATAAATAGTCTTAATTATACGCAGGATTTCTTTGGAGTTTGTAAATTTGTTACAACGGCTGCTGTGGACGAGTGGTTCTAGGCGCTTCAGTCTGGAACCGCACAGCTGCTACGGTCACAGGTTCGAATCCTGCCTCGGGTATGGATGTGTGTGTGTGTGATGTCCTTAGGTTAGTTAGGTTTAATTAGTTCTAAGTCTAGGGGACTGATGCTTCAGATGTTAAGTCCCATAGTGCTTAGAGCCATTTGAACCATTTTTGTAAATTGGTTTTTTGGCATGACTTATGTTGGAAAAATACGTCTGGCATCTTTAGTGCCACAGGGAACTCGTCTTTTAGGTGTGACGACAGTTTATGGACTGAGGACGAAGTAATTAATTTTACTCAAGCAGATCGAAACTTAACAACACGATGAGTTGGCATCATACCTCCATATGAAGCACATGGTGGAGATACGGATTAAGCTTCCGATTCGCCACATACTGAAGTTCAGGAAAACCATGTCGTGTTCTTGCACGTATACCAAGGGCAAAGGCACAAGTTCAGTTCAAGGAAAATGAACATGTAAATGCAAAGGGAAAGAAGAAGGGCATGTCGAGGGAAAATTTTGCAATGAGTGACTGAAGTGAATGAGAAGAAGAAATTGAGAATTCTGCAGGCATTCAAACTATACTTCCTGCTGCAAATACTGAAGAAAATAGGAAGCCCACGTCAAGTCAGAATTTTGCAGTCAATATGGAAAGTCAAGAGCTGAAAGAGGTAGAAGTTGAGGTTTGCGCAGCGACCGCAACCGCATCAACTGTTATAAATACGAAGGGAAAGAGAAACGGGAGCCTAAGTAAAAATTTTGCAGTGAGGGGAGTGAACCAAGGACAAGAAGCAGTAGAAGATACTAACGATTCTGCAGAGCCCCCAACCCCATTGAAACAGTCGAGGACCAAATCACGTATAACGTATAAAACCGTTCACCTCAGTTTGGGACGAAATGAAGAAGCGAAGTTGGAAACTAAAAGAAGAGAGTGGGTCCTATGGTCCATATTTATTAGATTTTCTTTCAAATACAATAATATCCCTGCTGGATTCATTCAAAAAGTTTCTCTATGAGGAATTAGTAAATTTTAATGTTTCTCAAACAAATTTGTATGCTCCACAGAAAGGTAATCAAATCTGAACGTTCTCTACAGTGAGTTATGCACTGTCCTGGGAATACTGATTCTCTCAGGTTATCCTAAATTGTCAAAGAAAAGAATGAAATGGCAGGAGGAACCTCATTGCAAAGTAGCTTCAGTTAGGGAATCTATGAGCGAAACATATTTGAATAAATCTTGCGATATGTACACTTGAATGACAACACAAACGTAAATGAAGGTGTGTTTTATAATGTAAGGCCACTGATCAACTTTCTGAATGAGGATTTCAAGCAAGTCCCCACTGACAATGCATTGTGTATTAATGAGAGTATTGTACCAAATGACGGGAGGCATGGGGCTAAACAGTCTATCAAAGGTAAGCCAATTAGATTTGGTTTCAAGCTATGGGTTTTGGAAAATCCTGATAGCTACCTTATACTGTACATGCAGAACCTTACTGTGGCACGCATCCAAAACTACCTAAAATTGGTCTTGGTCAGGGTGGATATGTAGTGGTTGGTTTGATACAGCGTAGAAATATTCCAGGTGGAACAAAAATCTACTTTAACAATTTGTTTACGTCAGTTCCGTACCTGGAAGAACTGTGTAGAAGAAACCTGGTTGACACAGGAACAACACGAGACACAGAGTTGGGAAGCGACTGAACTTTCCATCGAAAAATGAGTTTGGAAAACAAGAAGAAAATGTGTTTCAGTATCTAACAGCCAGATGACAGCAAAGAGATGCAATGACAATGCAATAGCCACAGTTCTTTTCAACTGTGGTTATGTAGAACCTTTAAGAAGTGTGGAAAGATTTAGCAGAACAGAAAGAAAGAGAGTAACGATAAAGATGTCTTGTACTGTGAAACTTCATAATCCGTATATAGAGGTGTTTATCTGAATGATCTATACAAAACAAAAATTAGGATTACAAAATGGTGGTGGTCTCTGTTCGTGTACAGGGATGGTTGCTATATCGGATGTTGGGAAATAATCTGCCGCTTCTTCAGTTTCGAAGGCAAGTTGTTGTTCAAATTTTACCTCTTCATCCATATTGTTTCGAGGGTTTCATAAATTTTGTAAGATCTAGATGAGACTTTATCTAATGATTCAAAACTGTTTTGACTGTTTAAATATCTTTTTTTTTAATAAAGTAAGAATGTGTGACAAGAACAGTTCAAAAATAAAAATTTTAATAAACCTGGAAATATGTTTCGTTTGTTACTTCAAGTGCCCATTGGCAACTTTAGTTGCCATCATTGTTTGTGACTGCATAAGCGAAAATTAAATTGAAATTATGTTTTTCATGTAAAACTGTTACAAACCAATAACGTAGAACTACTTTTAACCCGAAAAACGAACTTAATAATTCTGGGCACTAATGGGTTAACACTTATACATTTGACTAACAATGGATTTTGGCAAGGTGCTTCCTGCGGTGTATGATTTCTTATTTCATATCAACGGCTGTGCTGTGAGCTATTTAACAGCTATTCCCAGCTCTTCATGCTCTAGTTCGGTATGTACATAGTATACCTTGACAAGTAACATTAACATTTTGTGTTCGTTTGTGTAATTTATTGTGCGAGCATAATGTCAAGTAGTGATGAAAAGATGTGTGGTGTTTTACGCCAGAGGAAAAGAAGATACAAATAGGTGAACTGCCAAAAAGTGATAAACCTCAGCACCGGCTTCATCAATATGGCACTGCATAGGAGGAGCATCCAGCAATTCGTTCATGGATAGCGAAGGACAATAATAATTAATGTAAGGCAAAATGCAAACACTGTAAGGACTCTGTAGAAGCTATTTTAACTGTATTGCAGAAAGGCAGCAACCAGAAGAGAATATTAATAAAATGGATAGTCTCAATGAAGAATCATGCGCACCTTTTGATCAGTTTTTGTCTAAAATATGACAGCATCCGACAAACAAACTACGGAAGCCGAGCTTAAAATTGCTGCTTTCCTAACAGCTCATGACATTCCTTTTAACACAGGTGATGAAGTCTATGACTGAAAGAATGACAACCACACACATTTATCCATCGAAGGATGTAGATCAAGTTCGTAAGTTTCCAGCACCATCAGACAATTATGCTGAAGTCATATCCACACAAGTGCAAACGGTCCTGGCAGTGACATTGTTCATTTTAATTTTATCTTGTTAAATAGTTTTCAAGATTTTTTAACTATGGAACATAAGCCAATTAATAAGAGACCGAGATGATCATAGGTGGGCAGACACTAAAAAATTAAAATTTAAGACATTTTCAGAGGTTGTATGATATTTTTGCAGTGGGTTGCATGATCCGCTTGTAATGACTTACTAACAGTACTGCAACGCACCTTGCGTTAAGTTATCATGGATGCTTTGTGTGGTGCACTTCATAAATTTGCGATCAAAACGTTTTACACGAACAGTGACAGTGTGAAGGAAGCACGTAGAGAATTCCACCGCCACTTTAATTAAGGACGCCACGATCGAGTTTCAGCAGCACACGCACTTAAAACACGGGCACGTAATTTCAATGAAACTGGTTCGACAATGAAAAACAAACCTCCAGGCCCTGTGCGAATCGTTCGCACGCAAGGAAATATCCATAATTGTTCGAGATGCTGTCATAAAAGTCCCTGTCCGTCGTCATTCAGCGTCTTTACAGTTGCATAGTTCGAGAGTCTGATGAATATTAAGACAGTATTTGCAATTCCATCCATACAAGTAGCAGATCTTCCAGAAACTGAAACCCAAAGATCGTATTATATGACGAAAATACTGTGACTTAGTGCTTCAAAAGATAGGCTTGGAGGGATGCATTTTTTATGTCAGATTCAGTATGTAACTCGCCTTCTTCTTCTTCCTTATCGCACAGAGCAATGTCGAATTAGAGCTCGAAGAGCATGATGGTCGCATTTTTAGTACTGTGTAACCTAGTGCTAATACTACCTGTCGATTGTAAGGAAGACATTGGCGGGCATCAATTTGGCTCGGGCGAAGAGGTGTACGCCTGGGTGCAATCATGGTTCTGTACGCAACTGGAAATATTTTTCCGTGAAAGCATTGACCGTCTTGTCTCAGAAGGCATACATATACTAACACTTTACCATCGATTTTTTTCTCTTTTTCTCCTCATTATTTCCTCGTTTTTTCTTGATTTTGTATGACTTTATCTCTCTCAACAGAGCGGAAAAAATTCGGCGAGTTTGTAAATTCCGCGTGTTAAAGTAACTTTGTTCTTATAAAAGTAGAAACTGTTTCTCGACGTAATATTCGCTGTGGAAATGTAGGTAACTAGACTGAATTTAGAAATTTCATACAGATTATGAGATAAATTGAGAGCAGGGTTAAAGAAAGCAGTTGTAATAGAGTTTTCACCAATAGAATAAACCTAGGTCTTGCTCGATCACGCCCATTATGATACTATCAGTATGTGCCAAGAGACTTGTTAATTTATCTACAATTCAGAAACTGGAAATAAAGATGATCACACCACTGACTTTTAGGCGATTGCAAAGTACTGTACTTGTACTTTATTATATACACTGAAGACCCAAAGAAACTGGTACACCTGCCTAATATCGTGTAGGGGCCCGCGAGGACGCAGAAGTACCGCAACATGACGTGGCAGGGACTCGACTAATGTCTGAAGTAGTGCTGGAGGGAACTGACACCATGAATCCTGCACGACTGTCAGGGCTGTCCATAAATCCGTAAGAATACGAGGGGATGAAGACTTCTTCTGAACAGCACGTTGCAAGGCATCCTAGATATGCTAAATAATGTCCAAGTCGGGAGTTTCGTAGCCAGCGGAAGTGTTTAAACGCAGAAGAGTGTCCCCGGAGCCACTCTGCAGCAATTCTGGACGTGTGGGGTGTCGAATTGTCCTGCTGGAATTTCCCAAGGTCGTCGGACTGCACAATGGACATGAATGGATGCAGGTGATCAGACAGGACGCTTAGGTACATGTCAGCTGCAGACTTGTGCCTAGGCGTATCAGGGGTCTCATACTACTCCAACTGCACACGCCTCCACCAGCTTGAACAGTCCCGTGCTGACATGCAGGGTCCATGGATTCACGAGGTTGTCTCCACACCCGTACATGTCCATTCGCTCGATACGATTTGATACGAGACTCGTCCGACCAGGCAACATGTTTCCAGTCATCGACAGTCCAATGTCGGTATTGACGGTTCCAGGCGAGGCGTAAAGCTTTGTCTCGTGCAGTCATCAAGGGTACGCGAATTGTCCTTCGGCTCCGAAAGCCCATATCGATGATGTTCCGTTGAATGGTTTGCTCGCTGACACTTGTTGATGGTCCAGCATTGATATCTGCAGCAATTTGCGGAAGAGTTGCACCTTTGTCACGTTGAGCGATTCTCTTCAGTCGTTTTTGATCCTGTTCTTGCAGTATCTCCTTCCGCCCGCAGCGATAACGGATATTGATGTTTTACCGGATTCCTGATATTCACGGTACGCTCGTGAAATGATCGTATGGGAAAATACCTACTTCATCGCTACCTCGAAGGTGCTGTGTCCCACCGCTCGTGCGCCGACTATAACACCATGTTCAAACTTACTAAAATCTTAATAATCTGCCGTTGTAGCAGCAGAAACCGATTTAACAACTTCGCCAGATGCTTGTTGTCTTATATAGGCGTTGACGACCGCAGCACCGTATTCTGCCTGTTAACATATCTCTGTATTTGAATACGCATGCCCATACCAGTTTCTTTAGCGCTTCAGTGTAGTTTCTGAAATACCTCGCTATCTCCGGAAGACGTGGAAAATTGTTGAAGCTATCAAAGTAGCGTATCACATCACCATTCATCTTATAAGACATCCGATGTGAACTTGGTTCAGTTTCGCTCCGCAGGTTAACAATCTTTTAGGTGTTCTGGGGAAGAAATCTCTCATAACCACACTTCGAAAATGTGATATTTCCTGTTCTTTAATATAATATTCAAAGTCAGTATCAGTAAGCGCTCTTGTAAAATTGTTCAAGAAAATATTTTTTTCTATCAAATACTGACCAAGTCCACGTTTCATGTGTGGTGCTAAGTGCATGTCGTTTCCTCCACGAAGTGCTATTGCTTCCATTGTATGATAATGCCTTTGCATTGTAGCACATTAAATTATACCGCTTATTGAAATAAAGTAATGAAAAAAGTGCGCATATCCCTGGAATGAGTATGCTAAAATCTATGAAGTATTTCTTTCTGAAGAACAAGGGAGGTTGACTAAGAATCCTTGCACTTCACTTGACTTCTTCTCTTTCTTGTGTCACAACGCAAATAAGAACTCCATGTTTATAGTTCTAGTTTAATTCTGAATAATAATGTTAATTCAGACTTAAATTATGCACTGTTAGATTCAGTGCAGACTTGAAATATCACTTATTATCAGTATTAGCAAATTTTATATTTCAGCTGATAATTTCCGCAGGGAAGCGTTGGTTTGCTGGTGAAGTGACGATTACACGACATCCGCGTGCTGTCAGATGCATATTTGATCCTCTCTTTGTGAACATCCAGTCTAATATTGTTTGTAATACGGAATCCGATTACTTTTGTTGAGCACTGCAATATATTCCATCGCATTGCAACATTGTCGTCCATCACATAATTTATTTTTCTTCTACAGCGATTTCTGCTCCTGGAATCAGAAAAACTGAAAACTATAAGGTAACAGAGCACACATTTCAGCTAAGTGGGAAACTTTTTGATCAACCATTTGCTTCAAGATTAAACTTAAGTGTTTTTACTCACGCTGTAGCCTTTGTGATATCTCCCCTCTCTGAAAAATTAAATTTCTATCTTGATTCTAGAACTTACTTTATGGGAAGAATTACAGCGTCTGACCCAACTATTTGTGAGTACCTTCAGCTTCATTAACTGGCTTAGCAATGCCTGCCGCTCCACCAGTTAATCCTCCAAGCGGTGATAATCCAGCAAATATTGAAATTTCTTTTGGAATGGGTGTTGTACGCTCTCCCTAGAGAGATGTTGCTTTTGGAGCAACTGTGAAGCAATTTTTCAAGCTATTTTCGTGGCTGTTATGATATTATTGCCCGATCCGTGGCTATTAAGAGGTTACTAAACTGCTTCAGAGTGTTTTAATTACTCTGTTCAATACATTCTCTGCAATCATCTTTTTCTTCTTCATTTTCATATCGATACTTCTTTTAACTTTAGCTTTCATGGCGCCAGTCACTGCTAAAAACAGCTAATTTATCACTGAGCTTAACGTCTTTTGCAATGGCACCTTGTGATAAAAGAAGACGAATTTACACTTTTGCTTATCAAGAAATAAATTAACAACGGGGAGAAAATCAGCTTACTGCTCATAATGTTGCGTGATATAAACAGACCGTTCTCTCATGTCACTGCAGCTTCTACCCATAATAACACCAAAACGTGAGCACAGAATGAAGTGTTACTTCGCAGATTAAGAGATATTAAGCAAACTGCTGCTCTTTGTGCGCAGAATGCAGTTGTCTTCCGTTACTAATCTTTTTCAGAAGGGACCCCCGTTAACACTGTTAGATAGTATCTCTGTATTTTGAAGTGGCAGTGATCATTTGTACAAGAATTCCATACTTCTTTCCTTCGTATTTGCAAATTTTTCAGTGACTCTTTGACTGAAGTCAGGAATTACTAAAACGAGGTCTCTTTCAGTAGAGAGCATTGCGAGTGCTGCTAGTCTTTCTTGATCTGTAGTACTCCGCAAGAAGGTTTTGAAGCGTTTCAGCGACAAAACACAAGCTCTGTTTCTGATGTAGTCATTGGAATTATAATTATCGCTTTCAAGAGTTGCACACTTTCGTTAAGTGTATCACAAAGATTATTATCTGTTACCTCGTCCAACAAGCTCAAAACTCCGCACATTTTTTTGAACTCCTTTCTTCCATAAACAACAGAGAATTCCATTCGAAGTTTATTTGTTTCCAAAAAAGGAACAGCGTTCAACAGCAAATTCTGAAAGAAGTTTCTTGAAAACTGCAAGAGTAAATGGTGATTTTCTCTGGTAGAGAAAGAGAAGTTGTAATTAGGTACCCAGTGAACTTAAACCTGCCTTTCGCCTCGTAACTTAGTACATCACATACTTCTTTTGCCTTCCACACTAGATTACACTTCACTCTACACATCTTCAGTTCTCCCTCTTTTATGATACTAGTGCAAATCTGTTAAATTTACATTTACTCCTTCCCTAATTTGTAATTTCAAGCTCAAGTTCTGTCAGCTAATTTTGTGCACAAGCTGGATCAATATTCCTTTTCTATAACTGAGTGTACAAAACATCAGTTTGGCTCATAAACTTAAGAAAAATAATGAGAGCCAGATAATGAACCTTCCATCCTTTAAAATCGTTACCAAGACATAGGCTCGGGCTATTGTGTTTTCATCACACAATTTTTCCCCATTGCTAATATTATTCATGCACTTGATAATATTTTCCCTACATTCGAAAATTTGTTGACACTCCTTGACTGGAAGTTCCATCGAGAGACCACTGAACATGGCATTCGTTTTCGTACTGTTTCGTCAAGAATTCTTGTGCTCGACGGAGATATTGAAAATAAGCTGCAAAGTCCCTGGTTTAGTCAAAAATACTCAAATATTTTTGTTTATCGAAGTAGTTTTAAGCGTAATGACATTCAGCTGCCGGGCATACCAATAAATATATGAAACCCTGGAAAACTGCTACCCACGTGAGGAAACACTGTTGACTGATGCACCATCATGTGTCTGTGTTGTGAGTTTACGTGGACAGTCCTCAAAGTGATGATTTATCTGTTCTGTGATGTACGTTGCGAAAAACTGGACAACTTACTTTCCTGATGCTATGAAGTCCCAAAATCTTACAACTAGTCTCCCATTAATTGATTTAACTATACATTGAAAAAATCAGGAAAACGCAAGCTTATCACTGGTTTTGTCAGCTAGTATAGCCAAAAACTCCTCTCTACTTTCCTCGTGGCAGACTTGAAGGAGTTCATTCTGGCTGGATATAGAGATGATTTTGAAAACTGTTCTTTCTGTAAATGCGATTTTGATACAGAGTCTAATTCAGCACTAAAGCTAATCAAGGCACGAAAAACACCAGGACTGGAAGATGATGCAGTCTCATCATGTCCTCTGAGAGCAAGTTCCAGCGCAGCACATAAACATAATATATTATACAGTTAATAATCAGATTTAATATGCACCTATTATCGGAAACATTTTGCTAGTGTATTGCAATTCATATTCTGTACCCAGTGTCTATTTGGGCAACTATTTACATTGCCTAGACTTGCCAGATTCAAAACGTCATTCACATGGACTAAAGAAAGAGCATGTTTCCCCATTTTGTCATGGTAATGTTAAATGTCACGGACTACAGGTTTAGTACACGAAAGCTCTCCTCTACGTAATAAGCAAGGGAATCAAAATATGGCGTTTCTCAAATCAGAACCACACTACCATTCATGTTTGCTGTACAGTTCGGAGCTAAATTTTCTATTGAATTTACATCTTTTCGTTATAACTGTCTGTGAAATCGTCAGAGAAGGAGTCGTCCTATCTAGCCCCTTGATTTCTAATTTTTCTTCATACTTGTGTAAATTGAAAAGTTCAGAGAACAAGGAAATTATCTGAATCATTATTTTACGTATTCATTTGTTATTTGATCCTCTTAAATTCACTGTAGCACACGCGAAAATAAGGAACATAATGCCCACTAAATAATTCGTTGTCAGCTACACGTGAACTTGTAGGGACGTGGAAAAATCCTGCTTTGGTCGAAGAACAGACAGTCCCGGTTCTCTTCGGAAGAGTTGCGTCCCTGTTTCTGCAGGTGGTATGGCGGCTCAGGTGAGATGTTCATACACCCAATGGCCCACTGGTTCCCAATCCTTATCGACTCTCGAACCCGCTCTACAACATTCTGGCTTCGGGGAACCACTAAGTTTTAGATATACACACTGCCGGCCATTGAAATTGCTACAGCACGAAGATGACGTGCTACAGACGCGAAATTTAACCAACACGAAGGAGATGCTGTAATATGCAAATGATTAGCTTTTCAGAGCATTCACACAAGGTTGGCGCCGGCGGCGACACCTACAACGTGCTCACATGAGGAAAGTTTCCAACCGATTTCTCATACACAAACAGCAGTTGACCGGAGTTGCCTGGTGAAACGTTGTTGTGATGCCTCGTGTAAGGAGGAGAAATGCGTACCATCACGTTTCCGACTTTGGTAATGGTCGGATTGCAGCCTATCGCGATTGCGGTTTACCGTATCGTGACATTACTGCTCGCGTTGGTCGAGATCGAATGACTGCTAGCAGAATATGGAATCGGTGGGTTCAGGAGGGTAATACGGAACGCCGTGCTGGATCCCAACGGCCTCGTATCACTAGCAGTCGAAATGACAGGCATCTTATCCGCACGGCTGTAACGGATCGTGCAGCCACGTCTCGATCCCTAAGTCAACAGATGGGGACGTTTGCAAGACAACAACCATCCCCACGAACAGTTCGTCGACATTTGCAACAGCATGGGCTATCAGCTCGGAGACCATGGTTGCGGTTACCCTTGACTCTGCATCACACACAGGAGCGCCTTCGATGGTGTACTCAACGACGAACCTGGGTGTACGAATGGCAAAACGTCATTTTTTCGGATGAATCCAGGTTCCGTTTACAGAATCATTATGGTCGCATCCGTGTTCGGCGACATCGCGGTGAACACACATTAGAAGCGTGTATTTGTCATCGCCATACTGGCGTATCATCCGGCGTGATCGTATGGGGTCCCGTTGGCTACACGTCTCGGTCACCTCTTGTTCGCATTGACGGCACTTTGAACAGTGGACGATACATTTCAGATGTGTTACGACCCGTGGCTCTACCCTTCATTGGATCCCTGCGAAACCCTACTTTTCAGCAGGATAATGCACGACCGCATGTTGCAGGTCCTGTACGGGCCTTTCTGGATACAGAAGATGTTCGACTGCTGCCCTGGCCAGCACATTCTCCAGATCTCTCACCAACTGAAAACGTCTTGTCAATGGTGACCGAGCAACTGGCTCGTCACAATACGCCAGTCACTACTCCTGATGAACTGTGGTATAGTGTTGAAGCTGCATGGGCAGCTGTAGCTGTACACGCTGCCCAAGCTTTGTTTGACTCAATGCCCAGGTGTATCAAGGCCGTTATTACGGCCAGAGGTGGTTGGTCTGGGTACTGATTTCTCAGGATCTATGCACCCAAACTGCGTGAAAATGTAATCACATGTCAGTTCTAGTATAATATATTTGTCCAATGAATACCCGTTTATCATCTGCATTTCTTCTTGGTGTAGCAATTTTAATGGCCAGTGGTGTACATATAGTAAGCATGCATAAAATTTAATTTCAAGCAAAAGTTGTAATAATCTCACATTAACTTGATGCTTACTCCAGCTATGGCTTAAAAGTTACACAACGTGAAGGCCTAGTTGCAACAAAATATACAAGTTTCCATTGTAATTACTCAGCCCTTCCATGGAATTCAGTGAAAAGGCTGCGCTTGCTTTCCACAGGGCAGAGCTTTCAAGTCAATCACGGAAGTTAAGTAACGTCTTAGATCACTTTCAGAAAAAAAACTTTCTGTATTTATTTTCTAAATATGCATATAAAGAAAACTACTTTTCGGACAAATACGTGGATGAAAAGCTTAATAAAAACGGTTATGGCTTTATTCGCTAACACTGGCAACTACTTTACACTTAACAAAATAATAATTATTGACAATTATCTACAACTTTTCTATAACTAAAAAACACTAGAGATTTCAATTCATCTTGAAATTTCATTTACACTTAACGTGGATTCTAAAATTGTTGACTCTTCGAAGGGATAGCGATTCCAGTTGTTATTATTGGACGTAGCATGGAAATATTCTCTGAAGGCTTTCCAAGTTCCTTCATACGTTCCTTAACCACGGTCTTGACATTTTCGTCCAAAGAAAGCTTATTTTCCACCAAGAACTCTAAAAGTTATCAAAGAACTCGGTTTGATTCCTATTGAAACACGTTTCCCAAAAATTAAGTTTTTAATGAATGATTCGATACCGTCCTGCACAATACTGTATATTTGAGGCCTGAAGAGATAAGTTTAAACTGTTAATTTTTAAGAAAATGTCTTCCAAAGAAGCTCAAGTCTGAAGCCAGATTTCATCTTCCATGCGCTTTGCTTTGTGAAAGGCATGGCTGGTGAGAAACACGAAACCGAGCGAGGTGGCGCAGTGGTTAGCACAATGGGCTCGCATTAAAGAGGACGACGGTTCAGTCCCGCCTTTTACCATCGTGACTTACGTTTTGCGTGACTTCCCTAAATCGATTAAGCCAAATTCCGAGATGGTTCCTTTCAAAGGGCAAGGCCGATTTCCTTCGCTGTCCTTCTCCAATCCGAGCTTGTGTACCGTCTCTAATAACCTCGTTGTCGACAAGACGTTAAACACTAATCCCCTCCTCCTGTCGCAGAAAGTAAACTTCGTCTCTAAGCTCATATAGTCTGGAAAAAGTCTTACCTCGAGATAGCCACCTAACTTCAGTCTGAGACAATGAACATGCATAAATGGTTCCCATTTTTAACAGACCTCTTCCTAAGATTTCCACAATTCTTTGAGTTGTCCTACTCCTTTGTCCACATGGTGACTTCAGGCACTACAGGAGATTCAAATTTATAGTCTGAGGTCGTTAACAAGTACGAACAGTTTGGTACTTATATCGATGGCTGCGTTGTTGTCTTCGTGAAGTCTAGAGGTGATTCCACTGCGATGTTCCCGCGGTTTTCTTTGTGTTTGGATGAGACTAACTGGTTTGTAGGGCGATGTGGTATTTTGATTTTTAGAGAGCAAACGTTACATTAGTTTTGCAAATCACTATTTAATTCATTTATTCACATTTAACACTTCTACAATGATATGCAAATAAGACATTGTTTTACACCACATCTGTATTCCCACCTCCTCTAGCCCACGCTTTCTCTCCAAAGCCCTTTTAACCACCTCTCCCAAAGATCGACCCCTTTCCGCATGTCCAAAGATAACTGTCTCTTAGTTGTTAAACTCACAGTCAAAGGCTATATTTACATAAAACATTACACGTAAAGAAATTACTGACATACACGAAAATTACTGACATACACGATCTTATGTTCTGTTACAATACCCCCCCCCCCCCCCCACACACACATGCATGGGATTGTGTGTCACTATGGAATAAAATATGTCTAATGCACACATCATAATAAAATTTCCAGTTCCGAAAGTTAGTAATAAAATTGGTTTCCCAAGTGATCTTAGTTATATATATACACTTTCCATGATATACAATTTGAAAGTTACAGTGGCTGTATTGAGCAATAAGTGTAATGAGCTTATAACTAACAATAAAATATGGCACCTTATATTTAATTGATCATGGTAGCTGCAGAGCCATGTTAAGATGGGTACATAATTATGTAGTATATGCATAAACTCAAGTTTACTTCAATACTGACTTAATGCATCTTAGTTAACCACATTCTTCTGATTGTCAGTGGTTTCTTTAGAATATATTAAGTGAACTGTGGAATGCGGGCGTCTCTCACAATCTTTTAATATAAGTGCTTCAATAAAATACCTTATGGCATGGATTGTCCCCAAAACAACCATTAAATCTAAAGAAATCATTATTCTAAAATAAACAGGTTCTTTTAACCACATACGTAAAATAGACATAATTCAAAATATTGTAATACTTATACACAATGTTAAATGGTTGTCTCTTAGGGGAAATTCATGTATACGTGATGAATGGAATCACATGGTGAATCCAGTGCAAATTCAATTACGTGTAATCAGCACTGTATTTTCATCAGATTGGTTTACATATTTATGATTTAATGTTTCCTTTATAATGAGATAGCTGAGACGTTCCATATGACTGCAACTATAATTGTAGTATCCTCACATTGTACATCTATTTCAGCTTTATAGGTCAAATTATGACAAACTCTACACTTAAATTGTGTAAGATTGTTAGTATTTATACCTTAACTTTACATCATTATTAAGCAGCATTTCATTTTTATTTACTCTCCTGTGCTCAAATAGCATATTGCCATGAATAGAAATTATTCCAAATTGTGTAACAGGGTATGGGATAAATTCCTAACAGCTCTTCATTCACTTTAACATTAAATTATCTAAACTATTACAA
Organism: Schistocerca serialis cubense; assembly: GCF_023864345.2. Lineage (NCBI taxonomy): Eukaryota > Metazoa > Arthropoda > Insecta > Orthoptera > Acrididae > Schistocerca > Schistocerca serialis. The sequence continues at coordinate 318,381,926 of NC_064645.1, read as the reverse complement.
AACATTCTCCCACAACATAAACTTCAAAATTAGTGTCACATAACCTTCAATCCATCACAAGTGTTTCAAAAGTAATACACCAACATCTGTTTCCATAATGCTCTAAACCTCAATACATTCTTAATTTGCATGATTAAATTTCATGACTACCCACTATATTTTTAACACACTATAACATACCTGGTCTTTCAAAGTACACTCTCATAATCTGACAAGTACCTCCAGTTTGCTTTATCCATTAAATAACGTTCCATCTGACATAGCTTACAAATGACAAGGTTTTGTCTTCTTACACACAATCACTATTCATATCTTATTACTTTAAAAGTGTCCACATCATTAACTTTGGTTTCTGTTAAGAGACATTACTATGACACTGTAGAATTGTTCGTAGCCCGACACACTGATCTCGTACCAAATTTAATGAATGGGTATACTAGAGAACAAAGAGAAATTAGTATAGACATAATTCACATTAACACAAAATCTACTTCATACTTTTAGCTGACATAGTCCCACACTTTGAAATGAAGTTTTCCTTGAATGATAAAACAAAAATGTGATGTAGTTGGGCCAGTCAACTAATTCTTTCTGAGCAGCATTTTACTTATTAATGACTATTTTATGGGTCATGTTTGTAGAGTTTTAACTCTGTAACATTGCGCAGTCCAAATAACTTCTTGGATTTTGGATAGATTAGCCTATAGGCATTAGGGTGTGGGTTTTCCTTGATTTCAAAGGGGCCTATATAGATGTCAAAAAATTTCTTTATTTCAGAACTCATCAATCTAGATTTTTCCTGTGTTTTTACTAAAACCAGATCTCCTGTCCTGAACTGTACTCCTTTACTTCTTGCATCATGTCTCCGTTTTCTTACCTCTCCTTGTCTTTTCATAGTGTTCCTAACAGTTGTCTCTCTTTCCTGGGGTGTCATAGTTTGACAAGGTGGGAAATCAACATTCTCAGAAATCAGATTTGCAGGTCGTCTATTAAGCATTACTTCGTAAGTTGAAAAACCAGTGGATGAATGCTGTAGGCTGTTCATTATATCCTCAAAGTCAGTAACATTTTCAATCCAATTAACATGATTTTTACTACAGTATGTTCTGCAGAGCCTTCCAATTTCCCTCATGTACCTTTCTGCTGGGTTACTTGATGGGTGACAAACCGAAATCAAGATATGTTTTATTCCTGTATCTTCAATAAAATTTTTCCATAATTTAGATGTAAACTGTGACCCATTATCAGACATGATGGCCTGGGGTATACCAACATTTGTGAAATAATGATTCGTCAGCTTGATGATAATTTGTTTACTGGTTGCTCTCTTTAATGTATACAATTTTATAAATTTAGAGAAAACGTCAACTATAACGAAGATGTAACTATACCCTCCCCTTGACCTTGGTAGTGGTCCATATAGATCAATAGCTGTTAATTCAAAATTTGGTAAAATGTTTTGCATCAATCCTTTAGATGTTTGGTTGCTCACTTTTACTCTCTGACAACGATCACAGGTTTAAAGTTTTTTCTTCACTCTCCTACTGATATTATAGAAGTATACATTTTCCTGTATCTTCTGTATACATTTTGTTGCACAGCAGTGTCCGAAGCTTTAGTGTATGTAACTGATTAACGTGTCAATACATTGCTCAGGCCAACATAGTTTCCAATTGTCTAAGTCAGGTCTAGGTCTCCTAAACAAAATCCCTTTTTGTACTTTATAATACTGATCTACCTTTTCTTCTCCCTTTTTCCCTATATAACTTTTAACCAACTTCCAATTTTCATCATGGTTTTGGTTTCTACGAATATCATTACAGATTTTCAGTATTTCATCTTCATCTTTTACACCCTTTAAGTACATACGTTTGAACTCTTTCTCCTCTTTTCCATAAGTATTTTCAACATCTGCACCTACTGGTAGTCTGGAAAGGGCATCTGCAATGACATGTTTACCCTGAATAAATTTGATCTCATAGTCAAACTGTTGAAGGAATAAAACCCACCTTGTTATACGGTCATGATAGAGTCTGCACTCCTGAATGTACGATAGAGCTTTATGGTCAGAGAAAACAATTACCTTGTGCCCTAAAAGATAACTTTTAAACTTATTAAATGCCCAGTGGATGGCAAGTAGTTCCTTCTCTGTGACTGTATATGATTTTTCATACTTTTGTAAAACCCGGCTAGCAAAAGCAATAGAATGGTGTTCTAATTTTCCTTCTACTTCTATGTTTTGAAACAAGTGTGCCCCTAAACCTGTCTCACTACTATCTGTCATTATACAGAATGGTAACGACATAACAGGTCTATACAACATTTGACTTTGGGACCGTTGTTGTTTTATTTCCACGAACGCATCCTGACATTCTTGTGTCCAATCCCAAACAGTATTCTTTTTTAGTAAGTTACATAAGCAGTTTGCATTTAAAGCTTGGGTACTAAGAAATTTTCTGTAGAATCCAGTGAGACCAAAAAAGGACTTGAGTTGTTTTTTGTTCTTGGGAGTAGGGAAGTTTACAATGGCCTCAAGTTTATCCTTATCAGGTAAGATTCCCTTTTCTGAAATATTATGCCCCAAAAATTTCAGTTCATTAACTCCAAAACAACATTTTTCCAATTTTAAGGTCATTCTCCCTTCCCTCAATTTTGAACAGACTTGTCTCAGAAGGTTTAGATGATCTTCCCAGGTTTTTCCAGTTACAAGAATGTCATCTACATATACTATTAATTTTGAAGACAATTCATCACCTAATACAAAATCCAGTGCTCTGATAAATTCAGCCACAGATACATTCAATCCAAAAAGGACAACACAATATTGGTAACTTTTGCCACCATACAAAAAGGCAGTATACTTCCTAGAATCAAGTTCAAGTGGTATTTGGTGAAAACCAGATGTCAAGTCTAGGCTACTCATAAATTTTACATTATCAAATTTGTGCAGGAGTTCATCCATATTGTCAGGATGGTCATTTTCTCTAATCAAAAACTTATTAAGGTGCCTAGAGTCAAGTACAAGTCTAACCCCACCATTTCTCTTAGACACAACTACTAATGGGTTGTTGTAAGCACTTCTACTCCTTTCTATAATCCCCCAAGTTTCCATTTTTTGGATTTCCCTTTCTACATCTTTTTTCCTGGAGAATGGAATGCCATATGGTTTTAGGAAGAAAGGATGATGATCTCTGAGTTGAAGTCTGCACTGATAGTCTTTTACCTTCCCTGGTCTCTCACTGAATGTATCCTGAAATTCCCATAACACTTCTCTTAGCTGATTTTTCTGACTTTCACTTAGATTTACAGCTTCCTTCAATTTTACTTCGACTAATTCTTCGAAATTTTGTTCATTTATAAGATCAAAGGATGTGTTATCACTTATCGCTTGATTATCTACCTTGCTTACAACAGCTTTGATATGGTTGCAAGAATTACTACAGTTAAGGATGTACATTTCTGTTTTCAGAATACTATTTTTCTCAGGTTCAGTAATTATAACAGTCTTATCTTCCCAAGAGAAGCTTACACCCACTTTTAAGACCCAATCCATGCCAAAAATGATATTTTCTTCTAACCTTGGGACCACAAGGCAACCCTGCTCAAACTCCACATTTTCAATTTGAAACGTTAACAATACTTGACTCTTGACTACCTTACTTTGCCTACCAGTGGCACCTCTGATTTTTACCCCTACAACCGGCAATTCTACAAAGTTCTTACCATCTCTAATTTTATCTCTAAATTTTTCTGAAATTGCGCATATGGGGCTTCCTGTATCAATAAGACAGTGCCCTTCCCACTGATTTACTCTTATTTTAATGTATGGACAGCCTAATTCCTTTTCATCTGCCTTCCCTTCAGGGACTTCATATAATAAATCTTTTTCAATTTCTTTATAATTTCCATCTACTTCCTCCCTTTCAGTCTTCATCAGGTTTACCTGATTTTCAGATTCTAAGTTACTAGTGTCAAGTTTACACTTTGGCTGCACACAATATATCTCCCTACTGTTTATCTACTTCCTCCCTTTCAGTCTTCATCAGGTTTACCTGATTTTCAGATTCTAAGTTACTAGTGTCAAGTTTACACTTTGGCTGCACACAAAATATCTCCCTACTGTTTATGTACCTTTCACTCAGACTCTTTCTTTTACTCTCCCACCAGCGTGGGCATAAAACTCCACTAATTATACTTAGACGATACCAAAACACTTTGCTACTACAACTCTCATTATACTAGTTCCACAGGAATTCTAAGAATTGGCTTCCTTTACTTTCAATAATATAATTCTTTCACAATATTTTCAGTTTTGTTATCACCACTTTGATTAACCATGAGCTCATCAGGAAAGACATGTAGCAACTGATTTTCAGCTGTCACTTCATTATTCCTATCATATTCCTGTGCTTTATCACCACAACTATCATCAAGTTCCAACACTTCATTATTTATTTCAATAAAAACATTGTACTCACTTACTGGTTTGCTTACCATACTTTTCACATCAAAAATACTAACATCATCACTACTATGGTATACTTTACTGCCAGTTTCATCTATTTCTCTCTGTTTTTCACTTTCTATGGTTGATTCTTTTTCCTGTTGCTTAGGTTTATCATCAGCTGATTCACTATTACCTTCTTGTGTGAACAGCCCCCCCCCCAATTCTGAACTAAAACATTTGTTACTCTCTTCATTATTAGCTTGCTCTCCCCTTTTTGCCCACCTGTAAAAATCATTTAACATCTCCTCATCCAGAATTGAGTCAGAACTTTGGTCTCTCCTATGTTTATTTTGTGGTGGTCTACTGTGCCACATAGCATCCCAAAATTTTTTATCAAAATTTATATAATTCACGTGGTATTCCTGGTTTTTAACATGTTTGTTAATGGTACAGTTATTTACAGTATTGGGTTTTGTGTGAAAGTTAGTGGTCCTATTATGTTTAAATCTGTTCGCCCCAAAGCTGTGTACCCTCATTGAGGCAGTCCGGAGTTTCCCGGATGTCTACCTCTATTGTCACTCCTCCAATTTGTATTCATTCTGTTGTTACCTTCCCATCTGTTGTTCCTAGTTACACCATTGCTTTCCCAGTTACTCCCTCTCCAATTAGCATTGTACTCTCTTGTTCTATCATATTGGTGTTCATTCTGAAAATCTCTATCGTCCCTTCTAGGGTTCTCTCCACGGTAATCAGAATTCCACCTCCCACTGTAATGGTTTCCGTTACTAAACTGTTGCACATTTCTCTCCATTGCCCTGTCTAATTTGTCTATATATTTTAGAAACTGGTCTAAACAGTCGTCAGGTCCATGCACTAATTCCCACTGTATTCTTTCAGGTAACCTCCTTTTAAGGGCATCAATTTGCGTCATTTCGTCGAAGGGTTTATCTATATGCACCAATTTCCTAAGTTGATCCCTGCAAAAGTCTTTCATTGAGTGGTTTCTGCCCCTGAAGCTAGGCCCATTTAAAAATTCACTTTTTATTCTACCCTGTTCAGTCTCAGACCAAAACTTATTTAAGAAACTCTTCTTAAAATCATCAAACGTTTTCCACTCATCAAAATGTTGGTTTGCCCAAGACAAAGCTTCTCCCTCAAGAAATTTTTTAACAAATTTAATCTTTAGATTATCAGACATGCCAGTAACAAGGTTGTCAGAGCAGTGTTGTAAAAAATCTACAGGGTGTAAATTATCACAAGGAAAACTTTTTACAGGTGAATTACTCCACACACTTCCACCATTCATACATAAATTTCTAGACACAAAATTATCTTGCATTTCAGTGAATCTCTTGTCTATTACACTTAAATTACATGTTACAGACTCTTGTATCTTATTTAATTCAGCATCTAAGGAGTTAACTTTTGATTCTGTATCTAGACTTAATTTGCCTACCCTCTCCTCCACAGTTCTTTGAGCTGCAGTTGACCTTTCAATCTCTTTCCCTTGACTTGAGCTAACTGTGGCTAACTTATTTTCTAAGGTCACAAACTTATTCTCTATAGCTTCAATTTTGGAGTTCACGCCCTTCAAACTTTCTCCTAATTGAAGTTTTAAATTTGAGATCTCTTCTTTCAGTACATCCCCGTTGCTTTTCATTTTTGCTTCCAGCGCTTCAATGGGTGCATTTTTTTTGGATTCGAGGAATTCACTATTTGAGTCCATTGCCCTGCATTTGTCCCATTCTGGCAAAGAGTAAACTTACCCAGTCCTGTTGATCCGGTTTTCTTTCGGTTTGTGAGTCATCTGGATCGTCACTTACACCACACACGTTCGAGTCTAACATTTCTCCAACTTCCTTTTTAATTTCTTCTGATAGCGTCATGATGACACCACGTGTTTGGATACAGTTTTGACGAAAAGTTTAAAACAAAGCAGAATTGTACTTATCTTTTCACACCACGACGTCGATCACAGGTCCACCTCTCCGATAAGCCAGCACTTTGTTGGTTCTCACACTACTTTTTCTGGTCCAGGAAACGTGTACAATGTTATTCACGTTTTACGAATTATAAAGTTTGTAATGTTCTGCAAACGAAGCGCAATTAGTCCCATCGCATTTAACTGTAATATCCCGGACGAGCCCCCAAGTTTAACAGACCTCTTCCTAAGATTTCCACAGTTCTTTGAGTTGTCCTACTCCTTTGTCCACATGGTGACTTCAGGCACTACAGGAGATTCAAATTTATAGTCCGAGGTCGTTAACAAGTACGAACAGTTTGGTACTTATATCGATGGCTGCGTTGTTGTCTTCGTGAAGTCTAGAGGTGATTCCACTGCGATGTTCCCGCGGTTTTCTTTGTGTTTGGATGAGACTAACTGGTTTGTAGGGCGATGTGGTATTTTGATTTTTAGAGAGCAAACGTTACATTAGTTTTGCAAATCACTATTTAATTCATTTATTCACATTTAACACTTCTACAATGATATGCAAATAAGACATTGTTTTACACCACATCTGTATTCCCACCTCCTCTAGCCCACGCTTTCTCTCCAAAGCCCTTTTAACCACCTCTCCCAAAGATCGACCTCCTTTCCGCATGTCCAAAGATAACTGTCTCTTAGTTGTTAAACTCACAGTCAAAGGCTATATTTACATAAAACATTACACGTAAAGAAATTACTGACATACACGAAAATTACTGACATACACGATCTTACATTCTGTTACACATTTCCTCACAAAGCTATGTAAAGATGTGGGAATTTGTAGGGCGAGCCTTAAAGAGTTTACCATTTTCACTGAATCGCCCAGCAAATATTCCAATTCATCGGGCATGCATTTAAAAACAAGAGCCTCTCTATCAAAGCAACAACGTGTCCAAGAAGCGTTCAGCGCTATCAATTTCACTTTGGTAACAAACCCAGCCTAACATCCTGTCATAGATTTCGCACCTCTAAACAAATGCCTACCCAGCGAGTCCAGTCTACTGAATTTTTACGAAAGTATTCGTCGGTTAAATTAAATATATCTTCTCCTGTAATACTCTCTTTTAAGGGTCTGCAGAATATTAGTTCCTCTTCTGCAGTTTCACCATTAATATAACGGACTAAAAGTAACAGAATGATTAAATTGGAAACATCAGTCGATTCGTCAAGTTGGATCGCAAAAGGACTGGCACGAACTCATTCCAAAATTTCATTTTCGACACAATTTAACACGTCTTTCTTTCGGCGGTTAATCTTATTGTCGGACAATGGTGCCATAATGACTTTTTTGTGAAATATTCTTCACGCATACGCTGTACTGCATCATTTATACATGGCCGCACTAAATCTTCAGCCACTGAATGAGGTTATGAGGTTCTGCAATTTTAACAGTTCTGTACATAACACGATAACACGCTTCAAGAGCATTCTCATTGCCACAGTTTGCAGCGGATACAAAAGTAGTTAAACCATTTTTCCACTCGTTACCTTTCCGTGCAAAAAATCAGCGAATTTGCTTGTGTGAGTGAGTTGTTTGATTTCTAAATGGCGTTTAGAGAAGGTTTCAGACCACTGGTAGCAGGAATGTCGCCACAAACAACACTCTATCACCTACGTATGAAAATCCATACCTAATGTAATTATCATCGTACTTGTCCTTTACACACTGTTCACTTTTGTCAGATTGACTCACATCACTAGAAGCTGAATGATGTGTTGACTCAACCCTAACTTGCAATTTTGTTAAACTCTGTTTCCCTTTCAGACTTCCACTTTTGAACCAATTGTTCATTTGAATGCGAACGGAATCGATTCTGATACACAACTGACAACTTACTGCCATGTGGAAAGAAGAAGTGGGCTATTGTTGAAACTCAAAGACCTGACCGCCAAGTAATCGTTCCGCAGTGGGGTCGCGGTACTGTTTTAGTATTGTTAGAACACAAAGAAGCTGGCAGACTAAATTTCCATTCTAGCGAATCAGATTCATTCCTAACGTTCTTACATAACTGTAAATCAGGCATTCGGTGTAAATAAGCTTTTAATTTATTTGCAAACGCTATGATAAATGCCCGATGGTACACACATGTAACAAGGGGCATTATAGCATTAATTTAATTTTAAAATATTAACAATAATAATAACTGTTATTATTACGAAAATACCGCAGAAACTAAAGAAACAATAATATGCCTAACTCTAAATCCGTCATTATGGAAAAGAGTTTTGGCGAACTCCTTGAAATATTTTGGACCACAGGTTGGAAAAAAGGTGCAATGCCCCATTTATAAGAACGTTATCACGAACTATTGCCTCTGCATCCTGCACCGTCCCCGATATGACACTTTCACCATTTGTAAACGTAGAGCAAACACAGAGCATCGTCAGCACATTTCTGCCCCATTCTGATGCATTCGGTGCGTTGAGCCAGTTCCCACGTATTTCAAAAGAAATAAGCGGCACGTTATTACTTCGCTTGTACAGAAAGCTCAAAAAACAGACAAAGCTGAGATAAGGCACTGCAAGTGGGAAGTGCCAGTACGTTAATAACCAAGATAATCGCCAGAATATTTAATGCAAGCATGCAGACGTGCATACATTATGATCTGCAGGTCCCGGATGTCAATTCGTGGTATTGAGTTACATTCCTATTGCACTTGGTCGATCAATACTGGCGCAGTCAATGCTCGACGTGCATGACGCTGGAGTTGACGTCCGAAGATGTCCCACATGTGCTCGACTAGAGACAGATCTGGTGATGGGACAGGTCAAAGCAACATGTGAACACTCTGCAGGGCATGTAGGGTTACAATAGCGGTATGTGAGCGAGCGGTATCCTGCTGGAAGGCACCCCCTGGACTGCCATTCATGAATGGTAGCATTGCAGCTCGAATTACAACACTGGCGTACTTTTTTCAGTCAGACTGTGTGGCACTACCACGGTAGTGCTCCTCCTGTCACACGAAATCACACCCGAGACCGTAACCCAGCTGCAGATCCAGTGTGTCTTGCACACAGACAGGTTGATTGCTGGACCTTAACTGGCCGGCTTCTAACCAGCACATTTCCTGTCTTATAGGGTCCAACCCATATGGTCACGAGCCCAGGAGAGGCGCTGCAGGCTATGTCGTGCTGTTATCAGAGGCACTCGTGTCAGTCGTCTGCTGCCGCAGCCTATTAATGCCAAATTTCGCCGCACTGTCCTAACGAATACATTCGTCATGTACCCCATATTGATCCCTACGATTATTTCACACAGTGTTACTTTTCTATTAGCACTGACGACTGTACGCCAAAATCGCCCCCCGCCCACCATTCGTTAAGCGAAGGCCGACGACCACTGCGCACTGCGTAATGCCTGAAATTCGAGTATTCTCGGCAGCCTCTTGACTCTTTGAATCTTGGAATACTGAATTCCCTAAAGGTTTTCGAAATGGAATGTCCCATGTGTCTAGCTCCAACTGCCATTCCGCGCTCACAGTCTGTTAATACCCGTCGTGTGGCCGTAATCACCTTTTCACATTAATTACCTGCTTAGAAATGACAGTTCTGTCAATGCACTGCCCTTTTACACCTCGTGTATGTGATACTACCGTCTTCTGCATATATACATGTCGCTACCCCATGACTTTTACACCCCTCGGTATATATATATGGACTGGTATGAACAAACAAGTTAAAGTGAAATGCATTTTGGAGACGAACTGAGCAGGTGGTCAATCATATCATAAAACTACCATTTATCAAGAGAATAGCGAGCTTCAGCTCAGAAAGGAATAATGCCAGAACAATACATTATCCCTTTTAATGTAAATAACGCCGGGACCGAGGGTAAGTGGATGCACGTCAATAACAGGGCTAGACTCCGACCCAGCAAGGAAAATAAAAATGCAGTCACCTCTAGCGAGACAGTGATTGGCTGAAGCCATATTTGGTGATGTAGACGTGGCAGTGGGGGAGATCCCCAATATATAAAATCATTTTGAGACCTAAAATTTCTATCTCTCTCTCGTCTCATGGCAGACCCCCAAAAAAATGTATACACACTTTGAAGCATCATAGAAAATTTATTTCCCGTTCTGCAATGTTAAATGTCTGGAAATGGAAAGCTTAAAGTCCAATTGGAAAAATAAATGTACTTTGCAAATGTGATTAATGTTCAAACTGGTGGCCTTCAGCTTCAATATATTTCTGAGTATGAGTCACCACCGATTCTGTACATCGTACCAAAGTGTCCAATGAGATTTCTGTTCACACCGCCTGAATCTCATTCCAAGGTGTGTCCAGGTTACGTGGTTTACGTTTGTACACCTTATCTTTTATTGTGCGCCGTAAGAAGAAATCCGGCGGCGTGAGGTCTGGAGAGCATGCAGGAAACTCGACTGGTCCCCTGCGTCCTATCCACTGGCCTGGCACATTGTGATCCAGGTATGCTCGTACGTCTCTATGATAGTGTGGCGGGGCGCCATCTTGTTGGAAATAAAACTCATCGTTACCGTATAATGCACAAATGGCAGGGAATATGGAGTCAGCAAGCATTGTTAGGTACGTTTCTCCAGCAACAGTACCTTCAAAGCGGAAAGGCCCAATGAGTCCCCTTGCAGACAAACCACACCACACATTTACACCAGTCAAATTCATAGCCTTTTCAACTGTAATGTGAGGATTGTCTTCAGTCCAGTACACACAATTGTGCCTACTGACAGTTCCATTGAGTTTGAATTGGCCTTCATCCGACCAAATTATGCTACCCATAAATCCCGGTTCATGTCTCACCATCTCCTGAACCCATTCACAAAATTCTAACCTTCTATCTGGATCGTCGTCACTTAGCTGTTGCACCAGCCTTGGAATGTACACACGAAACTTGCCTTTCTTCAGAATGCGTAGCACACTACTAGCACTTACATTACTCTCACGTGCTGCTTGCCTTGAAGATTTTTAAGGCGAACGCTGAAGCAGTTCCAAGACCGCAGTTGTGGAATCATCACTTGTAGCTGTACGAGGTCACCCTGTTCGACCTTTATGCACATCACAAACTGTTCCATGAATTTCGAATTTGTCTCATAGATGTGTAATTGTTAACCTTGAAGGTGGTTCTGTACCATACTCACTTCTCCACTGTCTTCGAACCGCAGCTACATTCTCAAACTTCCAGTACCACTTAATTATCTGCTTCTGCACTTCAAAGCTCAAACGCACGTCTGCCACCTGTTGGAGAAACATAACATTACTTTCTCACAGATATTTAACCTTGTAGAACTGGAAATAAATTGTCTATGACAGTTCAAAGTGTGTATACATTTTTTTGACGCCACCTGTATATATATGGTGGTTACAATTAAACTTTATCTAACTTTGTGGAATCATTTGTAATGACAGACAGAAGAGAAATAACTAATAAACAGTTGAAAGAAACACTTAATTTTCACATGACAGGGTTACGTTTTTAACTATGTAAAAAACCGTAAACTCCATCCACAGGACCTGGCGGACCCAGCGGTACCGACCGGCTACCATGTCATCCTCAGCCATAGGCGTCACCGGATGCTGATATGGAGGGGCATGTGGTTAGCACACCACTCTCCTGGCCGTATGTCAGTTTCCGAGACCGGAGCCACTACTTCTCAATCAAGTAGCTCCTCAGTTTGCCTCACAAGGGCTGAGTGCATCTCATTTGCCAACAGCGCTCGGAGGACCGGATGGTCTCCAATCCTAGTGCTAGCCCAGCCCGACAGTGCTTAACTTTGGTGATCTGATGGGAACCAGTCTTACCACTGTGGTAAGGCCACTGGCCTGTTAATTACGTACCATATTTATTTTCCGGATTGCAAATGTTCCTCAGTGTAATGACAACCTGCCTCCATAACAGCCTGGAAGTGTACAAGGGATTGCTGTCTGTGGTAGCCACATGGTCTGAGGCATCTTGCCATGGTCTGCACAGCTCCCCTCGCCAGAGATTCGATCTCCCTTGGGCATTGATGTGTGTGTTGTCCTTAGCATAAGTTAGTGTAAGTTAGATTAAGTAGTGTGTAAGCCTATGGACTGATGACCTCAGCAGTTTGGTCCCATATGAACTTGCCATAATACATTTCGCAAGGGATTGCTCCACTGTTGTCCAAAACATCTCAGGTGGGATACTGGCTGCCTCCCTCGCTATGCTCTTGCACTGTCTGATATGTCCGACCTTTGTATCTGCACAGTGAGTGTACTAGTGTGCAAACTTAGCTTACCACTTAGCCCACACATGGACAAAACATCTGAACTGTCTTCTCAAGCCCAGGATGTCAAACAGACATTCTAAATAAATACAACCCTGGCATTGTAAGGCAGCTAATATCAGATGTGGATCGCAACAAAAAACATTAGAAATGATGCTGTCATGTACCTAGAATGCATGATTTAATAAAAGTGAAACTTTGGGGTCTACACTAGAAAGACAAAAGAGCTATTCCTCTCTTTATTACACATATAAATTATCATCTGTTGCTTTCAAGAGTTTAGTCATAAACAACAACAATGTTCAATTGCTTTTGACACTCAATAAGAAAATATTTAATTCTTGGACATATTGCAATGATGCACATTAAAATCGTGTTTATCACAGGAAAGAGTGATTATTAAAATCCTCATCAGCTCATTTAAATCTATGTCGTCATAGCTGGGCAATGCACCCAGTTGGTAGAGAATAAATTTACTTTTTGAGCCAGTGAAAAAACTCCCATGTACTCCTTGTGAGGGTAGGTTAGTATCCTAGCTTTTGATATTCAATGGACAAAGTGTACACAAGTTGGAGTGAACAAAATCTAGACTCAACATTTACTGTGGCCTAATGCACAATGTTACTTTACCAAGTGGGATCTGCAATGGCGTTGTCTCCATGCTGGATCTGAAACACTAATTCCCTACTCTGGCCTTGACTGAATTCACTCAGTCGCAACTTTTCTTCATTCCGTAGAATGTTAATCTTTCCCTAGTCGAAATAACGGCTATTGCACACTCGCTATGGGTTGTAGCGACATGCACAACTTCTTTGCCCTAAAAAGTCCCATAGAAATAATTAACTACCGTCTTGCTATCTGTCGCCACGACACGTGATGTGTATCGTCCTCACTTTGCAGAAGGCCAAAGCTCTCAATGCCCTCACTTATTTCCATACACTTGTGCGGTCCACCATGAGACAGTAGAGAGATATAGAAATTTTAGATCATGACATGCTTTTATATAATGGCGATCTCCCCACTGTGTGGCGTCTGCGTCGCCAAGTGTCTAGAGGTGACTACATTTTTATTTTTATTGCTGGGTCACAGCCTAACCCTGTTATTGACGTGCAGTCATGTACCCTCAGCCCTGGCCTTATTTACATTAAAAGGAATAATGTTCTGTTCTGGCCTTATCCCTTTCTGAGCTGTAGCTCACCGTTCTCTTGCTAAATGAGAGTTTTATGATTTGATTAACCTCCTGCTCGGTTAGTCTCCAAAATGCATTTCACTTTAACTGGTTTGCTAATGCCATATTGGTAGACATTGTATTGTTAGATTTGGTACATGAGGTTAACTGCAATTGCCTTTTGTTGATATAATTATTATTTTCTGAGCGTCTCACACTGTATTGCCCTGTCATCATCGATCAAGCACATGTAAGGTTCATAAAATCCCGACACCTCACACATTTTAAAGACCGCATATTGTGTCCATCATTCTCAACCATGGTAAGGGTAACTTCATCAACAACTCATAGCGCAGTTGGGCGTGGATCTCTCCCAGCAGCAACTCCCAAATTCAAACTCGCAATTCAAGTTCTTCAACCCCAGTGTGGACAGAGGACCTCTGCGTATTGTTTCCATGCATTGATATTCATGAAGAGCAGCAGCTCTGCTGATGTTTTGATAAAACATCTTTGCGAGAAAACCCCTGCTCGCCTTGTTCAGATTGCTGTTGACTGTGTGGAACTACAAGGTATACTGATCCCTCTATTTTCAACCCAACATTGTCGTACCAGTACTGGCACTTAGTGGCAAGTCATGACACTAACACTACTAACAAAATAAATACTGTAGTGCACCGTCAGAACATCATATCTTTAATGTTGAGTATCAATACGGTAAATAGTTTTGCTCAAGTAGCCGAACTTGATTATACAGGGTGAGACAGGAGGAAAGGTACATGTTTTGATGGGTGATAGCATTACTGAGTCTGATCAAAAAACATTATGTGGACGTATGTCCTATTCTGAATGGTTTCCGAGACAGAACACTTTTAATGTACATTTATATTTATTTTCTGTATTATTCGTTGTTGTTGTTTGCAAAATACCACAGTAATATAGAGGAAGTTGAGACGAACATTTTGATTCAGGATGCATGTGATCTATCAAGTCGGAAAGCTACCTCAAACTGGTCTACAAAAACTACCTAAGCTACAGCGCAAGCGAGTCGGCCGAGATTTACAATATTCCCACGATCTCTCCGGGCAAACTTTAGTCCTAGACAAGAAATAAACAGGACCGTTTTTTGTAGCAAATTTAATTTAGTTTAATTGTGTACTGAGACACGTTTTTGTTGGAGTGCGCGGTTTTCGAGTTATTAAAGAAATACGTACAGAAGTGATATAAAAGGTATTCTATCTCCGAAACCATTCTCAATAGGACGTATGTCCGTATGAAGTTTTTTGTTCAGCATCACTAGTACTATCGCGTCTCTCAGCATGTACCTGTCCTCCCGACTCACCTTGTATATAAACAAGGTACGTTCCGAAAGTAAGTTTCCTCGTTATTTCTCACATGGAAAATTCATTGCCGAAAACAAATGCACCACGCCATCATGAACTATACATCGTTCACTATTTTTAGACATATCCACCACAGACATTGCGACATTTGTCGCAGCGTGCAATCAGTTTGAAAAAACCACTCTGATAAACCTCGGTGTCCTGTGATCAAAGGAATTGTTGCACAGCCTGCTCCACCTCAGCACTGGTTTGGAAGTGACGTCCTGAAGGTAGCACTTTCAATGCAGGGAACAGGTGAAAGTTCGATGGGACAAGATAAGGATTGTAGACCATGTGATCTAGTCTCTACCATTCGGAGCGACAATATGAGCCTGTGTGAGCCATGCTTGTGTGGTTTTGCATAGTCGCCCCAGAGTACAACACCTTCTCTCAAAAACTATAGTATCTTTCATCAAAGGGTGGGCCTGAGTTTGGTGTAGATATCACAGTAGCATGCCGCAGTGATGGTTCCTTGCTGGAGGAAATCAAGGAGAATTACGCTTTTCGCATCCCAGAACACCTTTCCTGCGGAAGGTGACACTTCGAATCTTTTTCTCAATGATAGACTGGGATGCTTCCACGTCATTGAGACAACCTTGAATTCTATCGAGGATGATTTCCATTCTTACATTCTTGTGGTCCGAGGTCAGATTTCTCAGCAACCGTCTTGCAGGGTAGCCCAACACATCATGGAGCATGTGAAGGGCCTGAGCATTGCCAGTACGCAGTGCAGACGGCATGTCTGAACCATTAAGTGCCTGTCTGTTAACACCATGTCGTGTACTCTAGCAAATGTTGATTTCAATCTTGGACCTGGAGAAATACCCACTTCGACCTACACCATCTACACACTGCCTTCCTCCTCTGAACATGCGACACCAGTGACCAATTATTTCAAGTGACCTGACCTCTTCACCATACATGGTCTGTAGGCATTCTTGGATGATGGGTGCAGTAGTCCCACATGCTCATTCATATCAGATAACAGCGCACGCTTCCAAAAGCGACCACACTGACAGTACACTTCCGTCTGCCATCGTGATGTGCACTCGAATAACGTTAGGCGTATCGATTTACGCTACTGTCTTTTCTTTGGGACTCTGTGCAGGCGCCATCCCCACCCCGCTGATACCCCTTCTGTTGTTGACCAGCAACTGGTGTGAATTCATACAGCGTTTGTTTGTATCACCTGGTGCACCATCTTCTCCTTCTAAAACAGATGTCTCAGCTAACTACTCTGCGACCTCAAATATATGTGGAACAACAAAAGATATTCAAAAACTTTTTTCACCAGCATGAACGCACGGCAGCGGCATAGCAAACCAAATACTATGCGAAATTTTAAAACGTAAACAAATACTATTTTCCACACAAATTTGTGTCTTTTTAATTGGACATACCCTGTTACCTCGTATGCAACCAATAGCATGAAAAATCACAAAAATAAGGCACTGGTTGCATCGCAATATGTCAATTACATAGCGAGAAATTGCGAAGCCAATTCGACGCTTGAAATAAATGAAGCGCACAGCTAGCGCCCATCCACACTCAGGTGTACACAAGGTATAAAAGGGCAGTGCACTGGCGCAGATGTCATATGCACTCAGCTGATTAATATGAAAAGATTTCCGACGAGATTATGGCGACACGACGGGAATCAACAGACTTTTAAACGCGGGGTGGAATTCGAGTTAGACTCATGGGACATTCCACGTCGGTAATCGCCAGGGAATTCAATATTCCGAGGTTCGCAGCGTCAAGAGAGTGGCAAAAATACCAAATTTCAGGTCTCATCTCTCATCACAGACAACAAAGTGGCTGACGGCCTTCACCTAACGACCGACAGCAGTGACGTCTGCGTAAAGTTGTCAGCGCTAACAGACAAGTAACGCTGCGTGAAATATCTGCATAAATAGATGTGGACGTACGAAAAACGTATCCGTTAGGGCAGTGCGGTGAAATTTAGCATTAACGATTATGGTAGCAGAACACCGACGGAAATGTCTTTGCTAACAGCACGACATCGCCTGCAGCGTCCCACTTGGGCTCGTGGTCATATCGGTTGCAGTCTATGGAAAACCGTAACCTGGTCAGATGAGTCCACATTTCAGCTGGTAGGGTTCGAGTGTGGCGCAAAACTCATGAAGCCGTGGACCCACGTTGTCAACAAGGCACTGTGGAAGCTGGCGGCGGCTCCATAATGGTGAGAGCAGTGATTACACGAAATGGACGAGTCCTCTGGTCCAACTGAATCGATCAGTGACTAGAAATGGCTATGTTCGGTTACTTGGAGACCACTGCAACAATTCATAGACTTCATGTTCTCAAATAACGTTGGAATTCTTATGGAAGATAGTGCGACATGTCACTGGTTCACAGTCGTTCGCGATTAATCTGAACAACATCCTGGACGATACGAGCGAGTGATTTACCGACCGAGGCTGTCCGATGTAAAGCCCATCGAACGTTTATACACTACTGGCCATTAAAATTGCTACACCAAGAAGAAATGCAGATGATAAACGTGTAATCATTGGACAAATATATTATACTAGAACTG
This sequence comes from Schistocerca serialis cubense, assembly GCF_023864345.2. Taxonomy (NCBI): domain Eukaryota; kingdom Metazoa; phylum Arthropoda; class Insecta; order Orthoptera; family Acrididae; genus Schistocerca; species Schistocerca serialis. Next base: position 318,364,161 of record NC_064645.1, on the reverse strand, counting down.
ACATGTGATCAAATTCTCACGCAATTTGGGTGCATAGATCTGAGAAATCAGTACCCAGAGCAAGCACCTCTGGCCGTAATAACGGCCTAGATATGCCTGGGCATTAAGTCAAACAGAGCTTGGACGACGTGTACAGGTACAGCTGCCCATGCAGCTTCAGCACGATACCACAGTTCATCAAGAGCAGTGACTGGCGTATTGTGACGAGCCAGCTGCTCGGCCACCATTGACCAGACGTTTTCAGTTGGTGACAGATCTGGAGAATGTGCTGGTCAGAGCAGCAGTCGATCATTTTCTGTATCCAGAAAGGCCCGTACAGGACCTGCAACATGCGGACGTGCATTATCCTGCTGAAATGTAGGGTTTCGCATGGATCGAATGAATGGTAGAGCCACGGGTCGTGACACATCTGAAATGTAACGTCCACTGTTCAAAGTGCCGTCGATGCGAGCAAGAGGTGACCGAGACGTGTAACCAATGGCACCCCATACCATCACGCCGGGTGATAGACCAGTACGGCGATGACGAATACACGCTTCCAATGTGCGTTCACCGCCATGTCGCCAAATACGGATGCGACCATCACGATGCTGTAAACAGAACTCGCATTCGTCGGAAAAAATGACGTTTTGCCATTCGTGCACCCAGGTTCGTTGTTGAGTACACTATCGCAGGCGCTCCTGTCTGTGATGCAGCGTCAAGGGTAACCGCAGAGCCACGGTCCCCGAGCTGATAGTCCATGCTGCTGCATGCACTGTTCGTGCAGATGGTTGTTGCCTTGCAGACGTCCCCATCTGTTGACTTAGGGGTCGATACGTGCCTGCACGATCCGTTACAGCCATGGGGATAATGTTGTGTCTAGACAAGACAACCTAGACACAATGAGAGGAAGCCGAAAGGCACGCGCCTAAACTCACGCAGGCTGGCGTGAGGTCTGAAACAGGATACGTAATGAATGCTATAAAGAAAAGTACGTAGCTTCTGGAACACTTAACTTTTATCCACATTTGTAGAACATCGCTCTTGATGATACATTAATAGAATCTCAATATCAATTGATTACGGCGCCTTGCTAGGTCGTAGCAAATGTAGCTGAAGGCTATGCTAACTATCGTCTCGGCAAATGAGAGCGTATTTGTCAGTGATCCCCTTCTGACAAAGTCGTCTATACAACTGGGGCGAGTGCTAGTACGTCTCTCAAGACCTGCCATGGTGGCGCTCGGTCTGCTATCACTGACAGTGGCGACACGCGGGTCCGACGTATACTACCGGACCGCGGCCGATTTAAAAGCTACCACCTAACAAGTGTGGTGTCTGGCGGTGACACCACATTCCTCCCCCGCAAATCGGCGAACGGTTGTGTTATAAGGCTTCCGCCCGCCGTGGGGAGGACCCCATGTTGACGTATGCGACGAGGTGGGGAGCCGAACAACAGGCGAGGCTGTGCCACCCGCACCCGGCCATTCGGTCTGAGGGGAGCTAGGAAACGCCTGAAAACCTAGTCCAGGATGCACGCCAACATGCGGTGTATGCGCCCGTAAAGAGACAGGAGGGGCCGAAGGGTCGACCTCCATCGCGTCGGGGTACCCGACGGGCGAAGACGACATCTGGTCCGGAGCGGGCAAGAGTTCCATGTCGGAGGACAGCTGGTCCCGGGAAGCGATCGGCGGCGCGTGACCCAGCGAGGCGCATGGCGGTTGCAGCGAAGCGTCCACTACGGGCGTCGCCGGCGGGAGAACAGGCGGCGGCGGCGGCGGCGGCGGCGGCGCGTCGCCATGTACCAAAATGGAAGGCAGCGTCGGTAACACCTGGGGATGAGAGCGAGCCAGTAGATGGGTCCCCAGGGCGCTGACCGGACGGCACCGTCGCTGAAAGCAGACGGGGAGCGGCAGAACCCGTGCGACGACAGAGGCCCAGCTGATTGAGATGCCGACGCACCTCACCAGTGGCCCCCAAAACCAGATACATAGCGCGGCCGAGGCAGCGAAGAATGCGCCCTGCGAGCCAACGCCGTGAACCTCGATAGTTGCGATAGTATACAACGTCGCCTGGAGCAAAAGCAGGAGTCTGCCGCTGCACAGGAACCTGATGTGGCGGATGTAGCAAAGACATCAAGGTCCGATGAGGACGACCGTGGAGCAACTCAGCCGGCGAGCGACCATCTCGGGGCTGAGAGCGATACGAAGACAAAAAGAGCAACAACGCGTCCTCCCGAGAATGCGACTCTTTCAACTTTAACATCTGTGACTTGAAAGTCCGGACCAAACGTTCAGCGGCACCGTTTGACTGAGGCGAAAACGGCGCGGATGGCAGATGTTGAATACCATTGGCCTTGCAGAATGACTGAAATTCTGTGGACATGAATTGCGGGCCATTGTCGGAAACAATAGTCTGTGGAAGACCTTCAATGCAAAAGATAGCGGATAACGCTTGGATGGTGGCAGATGACGTCGTGGAAGACATCCGGACAACAAATGGAAAATTACTGAATGAATCGACAACAACCAACCATCGAGCATTCCAGAATGGACCAGCAAAATCTATGTGTAAGCGTTGCCAAGGGGAAGTGGCTTTCGGCCATGCAAAGAATTTCCGCGGTGGTGCGGATTGTTGTTCGGCACACGCCATCTAAGAAGAGCACATTTTCGTAATCGCAGCATCGATTCCGAACCAAGTACAGTGCTGACGAGCAAGTTGTTTGGTTCGCACTATACCCCAATGTCCTTGGCGGAGAAGCCGTAAAACAGAGGACTGTAACGAACGTGGGACCACGACCCGGGACTGACCATTATCAGAACGCAACAGCAAAACACCACGTCATACAAAAAGTCTCTCCTTGTGAGCAAAAAATCGGCGAACCAACGGATCCTCGATCCGTGATTTCGACAAGGGCCATTGCGTAGCAACAAAACGCAATACGGTAGCAAGGACAGGGTCAGCAGCTGTGGCTGTAGCTACACGACGAAAATCAATCGGAAACGATTCGACCACGTCATCGGTTTCCGAATCAATGAACATGCAAGCAAGTTCGGAGGAATCGAATGCTCTATCCTCAGCAAAAGGCAAACGGGACAACGCATCAGCGTTTCCGTGCTTAGCAGTGGACCGATACAAGATATCGTAGCGGTACTGCGAGAGGAAAATAGACCAGTGACTGAATTTCTGCGCTGTACGTGGAGGCACAGGCTTGTTCAGATGAAAAAGTGACGTCAAGGGTTTGTGGTCTGTGATGATGGTAAAGTGACGACCATACAAGAAATCATGAAACTTTGCAACACCAAATACGAGAGCCAAAGCTTCTTTCTCGATCTGTGAATAATTTCTTTGCGCAGACGAGAGCAATTTGGACGCAAAGGCAATAGGGCGATCATGTGTGAACCATCTTTGTGCGCAAGAACAGCACCGATCCCGAAATCCGATGCATCTACCATCAACAAAAGGGGTTTCTGGGGATCGAATGGCGTAAGGCAAGTATTTGAAAGCGACGCCGATTTCAACTGGCGAAAGGCGCGTTCGCAGTCCGTCGTTCAGACGAACGGAACACCTTTACGGCGTAAGCGATGAAGCGGAGCTGAAATGGAAGGGGCATGTGGAACAAATTTATTATAATAATTAAGTTTTCCCAACACACTCTGTAGCTCCTTCAAATTCTGCGGCGAAGGCAAGTCCTGTATGGCACAGAGGTGGTCTGGACGGGGATGAATGCCTTGGGCATTGATTACATGTCCCAAATATGGTAAGTCACGAGCAAAAAACACACATTTGTCCTTCCGCAAGCGAAGACCATTGTGTCGCAAGACCTGAAATAATGTTCTGAGATTGGCTAAATGTTCTTCTTCCGTCTTTCCGGAGATCACATTATCGTCCAGATAGTTTGCTGCAGTAGGGACCGAGGCACAAACAGTTTGCAGATATTGCTGAAACAATGCAGGGGCGGATGTACACCCGAGTGGCAGTCTTTTGAATCGGTACAAACCAAGATGCGTATTAACCACCAAAACGCGCTGGGATTCTTCGTCCACTGGTATTTGCAAGTACGTATCTGCGAGGTCCAACTTCGAAAAATATTTACCGGGCACAGTTTGTCCCTTGTATGTTGCAAGAAGGCTGCACTGTCCTAACACTGGGATATGCTGCCCTGAATAACTAGTTAGCTTAACATTTGCGGCACACAAGGGAGGTGTGCCCAGTTGTTGGTACGTGTCTTTATTGATCAATGAAACTGCAGCTCCGGTATCGAGCTGGAATGGGATCACGTTGCCAAGAATGTCCAAGTCTACAAAAAGTTAATTGTCCTGCTGATGACAAGAGCAACTGTCTCGTGCAATTTGAACAGACACTGGTACAGAATCACTTGCTAATTGACGTGAATTCCGGCGACGTCGACGCACACTTTTTGTAGGACGAACACAGTCACTGTTAGAGAGATTAGCACTGGGCGGAGTGGAATTAACTACATGAATTTCCATGGGCGAAGGTTCACGAGCCTGAGTATTCTTGGTTCGATTCCGATTCCGGCGCGAAGCAAAGGGCCTGGAATGGTTGTTAGTGTCTGATCTGAGCTTTTTCTAGCAAACACTCTGAACATGTCCTTTTTTATTACAGAAAAAGCAAATAGCTTGGCGTGACGGGCAATTCTCCCGCGAATGTCTGGTTGCACACCGCAGGCATGATTTTAGCACTGCATTTGCTTGCTGCCGCGGGACACGTGGTTGAAAGCTTGGCGGCAGCTGCGCGGACGAGCGTGAGGGCTGTTTACTGTTCCGTGCAGCTCGCCCGGCGGGCCAGTTAATGTGACACACAACTGGGGAAGGTTCAAACGATTCCTGAGCAAAGTCAAGTGTGTCTTGCCTATCCAATATGTCTATCACTTGTTGAAGGGAGGGATTGACTAGTTTCAAAATTTGCTCCCGTATACGAACATCAGAAACGTTCTGTGCAATTGCATCACGTACCATAGTATCTGAATAAGGGCGTCCACATTCACACTCAAAAGCACAATCCCTAGTAAGGCCTTGCAAGGTTGCAACCCAATCCCGATTAGTTTGACCGGCTGTACGTTTTGTACAAAAGAACGTATACCGTTTTGCAACTACATTGACTGATTCCTTGAAATATGCGTCTAATGCAGACAAAATTTCTTCGTAGGACAGAGTTGCTACGTCGCGGCGGGGAAATAATTACACTATCACACGGTACGTTTGCACCCCCACACACCCCAATAAGTGAGGCTGCCGCTCGTTACCTTGAATTCTGTAGGCTGCGAGATGGAATCCAAATTGGCGTGACCACTACGTCCAGCTCTCCATTGCCGCATCAAATTGACGAAAAGGTGGTGCAACTGCGTGTTGTGGCTGCGGTAGCGGTGGAGCGGCGGCGGCCGCATCATTTTGCATTGCACGTTGACCCTGGACGAGCTGTCCAAGGGCATCCAATAACGCCTGCATCTGCTGATTCTGCAAGCGATAAAATTCGGACAGTACATCTGGAGATTGTGGCGAAGCCATGACACAAGTAAATTATAGCAATACGACCGTTAAATCGTCGTCGCCAAATATGTTGTGTCTAGACAAGACAGCCTAGACACAATGAGAGGAAGCCGAAAGGCACGCGCTTAAACTCATGCAGGCTGGCGTGAGGTCTGAAACAGGATACGTAATGAATGCTATAAAGAAAAGTACGTAGCTTCTGGAATACTTAACTTTAATCCACATTTGTAGAACATCGCTCTTGATGATACATTAATAGAATCTCAATATCAATTGAATATGGCGCCTTGCTAGGTCGTAGCAAATGTAGCTGAAGGCTATGCTAACTATCGTCTCGGCAAATGAGAGCGTATTTGTCAGTGATCCCCTTCTGGCAAAGTCGTCTATACAACTGGGGCGAGTGCTAGTACGTCTCTCTAGACCTGCCATGGTGGCGCTCGGTCTGCTATCACTGACAGTGGCGACACGCGGGTCCGACGTATACTACCGGACCGCGGCCGATTTAAAAGCTACCACCTAGCAAGTGTGGTGTCTGGCGGTGACACCACAGATAAGATGCCTGTCATCTCGACTGCTAGTAATACGAGGCCGTTGTGATACATCACGGCGTTCCGTATTACCCTCGTGAACTCGCCGATTCCATATTCTGCTAACAGTCATTGGATCTCGACCAACGCGAGCAGCAGTGTAGCGATACGATAAACCGCAATCGCGATTGGGTACAATTCGACCTTTATCAAAGTCGGAAAGGTGATGGTACGCTTTTCTCCTCTTTACAAGAGACATCACAACCACTTTTCACCAGGCAACGCCGGTCAACTGCTGTTTGTGTATGAGAAATCGGTTGGAAACTTTCCTCATGTCAGCACGTTGTAGATGTCGTCACCGGCGCCAACGTTGTGTGAATGCTCTGAAAAGCTAATCATTTGCATATGACAGCATCTTCTTCCTGTCCTTTGAACTTCGCGTCTGTAGCACGTCATCTTCGTGGTGTAGCAATTTTAATGGCCAGTAGTGTATAATCGAGAGGTCAGTTCGTGCACAGACTCCTGCAACACCTTCACAGTTATGTACAGCTATAGAGGCAGCATGGCTTAATATTTCTGCAGCAGACTGCCAAAGACTTGTTGAGTCCATGCCACATCAAGTTACTGCGCTACGCCAAGCAAAAGGCGGTCTGACACGATATTAGGAGGTATTACATAACTGCTGTCGCCTCAGTGTATATCAAAATTCCGTGCACTTCAAACAAGAAGATCGTAATTTGAGGAACAATTCAGCAATCATCTTAACCCAGACATGACTTTTAACGTATTTCCCGAAATTTGTAAACTAGTGTCGAGTGAGAATGCATGTAAATTTCTCATTAGAGGGAAAGATGATGATTTAAATAACAGGCAACATCCTGTCAATTTTGATAGTTACCTTTGTAATTAATATCACGCGCTACATCTGAGCTGTGGTATAAATTGTTCAGTTTACTTGTAATTCGTTCAGTTGCGATTCGAAGAAAGATTAGTCTTAAAAGTCAGGTATTGAAACCTAGACGAAATACTCACAGGAAACCACCCTTGCTGCAAAAAAGGCAAGCTAAAGTTCACTCGTTACTGGAAAGATCATTTAGAACTGTTGCTCAATCGCTAAAGAGACTGTGAAAGCTATTTGGAAAGAAGATAAATCAAGATGACTGTAATGAAAATAAATCATTTATGAAAGCAGAAGAAGATGAGTACGACGTGGAAGATGCTGATGAAAATGAAGTAGAGCCACGACAGAAAATTATGCTGGAGGCATTGGGTACTCTGGCAATATAATTTTTTTAGTAAGCCAATAAACAGAATGCATGATACTGTACACGGCGTCAGGTTTGAACAAACAGCAGGAGTGTAGATGACTGGTAATTGGAAAGCAACTATCGAAAAAAAAAATTTAGCATTTCACAATGTAAAATACCAAGGAATGAGGGGGCTATTATAATCTTATCGTTTAAAAATATATCTCCTAAAACGAGTTACACAGAATGAGCTCTTCAAATTTATGGTAAATTTCTCAAAGCTATCATTCTCATAAGCAAAGCTATGTCATTAAATTCAAACTCAGGCTGTAAATACATTCAAACAATTAACTTACGTTAAATAAAACTAGTTGATCACTAGTGAGAGACAATGACATACAGTAAGAGAGAGAACGAAAATGTGCTTCATGTTTGTGACTGGAAGACAGTCTACGTCAATATCGATTGCTGGAGAGGTTCGTGTTACTGATGGCTTAAAACGCAATGAGCAGTAATTCACACGATAGTGAAATAGTATCTACAGAAGAAGAACTTCATGAAGCATTATTAAAGCCTAAAAGCTTATTATGTCTCACGAAGACTCTACGGTGAAGTACTGAGATGTTACATATGGAGACATTTCAACGGTTGAGAGACGCACCCTAAAAGTTCATTTCTCAGATTCAAAAGCAGTCCATGTAATTACTGATTTGAATTTTGCATATCAGATAGCACGGATTGGATTATGGAAACAGATGGTGAGGGATCGTATTCGCTTCCCCGAAGAACTGAAAATGTTAGGCAAATACGCTGCCTAAAGAAAAATTAGTACACCTGGAAAGTCGACATCGATTTCAATCCGATACCAGCAGAAGCCACCTGGGTGGTAGCAGATTCTCTGGTAAACTTTCAACGTCGTGATGTTTGCTTTGTGGGGCGCTCAACTGCGCGGTCATCAGCGCCCGTACAAAGTCCCAATTGTTACACAATCCAATTTTTACGTAGTCCAATGTAGCCACTGCCACGAATGATGATGATGATGAAATGATGAGGACAACACAAACACCCAGTCCCTAAGCAGAGAAAATCCCCAACCCGGCCGGAAATCGAACCTAGGACCCCGTAATCCAGAGGCAGCAACGCTAGCCACAAGACCACGAGCTGTGGACATTTCAACGTCGTCCGCTAACACTAAGTGTAGTGGCACAGCTAACAGAGCGCCATCTGTGTCTACCCTTTAATAGGGAATTCTCACAGCTAGCAGGCTCAGTGTGGTGCAGGCTCCTGAAGCAAGTAGGTGAACAGGCCACAGAGAAGCACTCGTACCTCGAGTGGCGGGATGGTGCTTTCGGAGATTGCCACTCAAGTTGGACGTGCTGCGTCAGTTGTACGGCGACGCTGATTTCAGTAATCATATGAACATTCTCACACACGTAGACGAGGTTCTGGACATACACACACACACACACACACACACACACACACACACACACACACAGGTCCGCCAGATTCGTCATATCGTAAGGGCAGCAGTGGCAGATCTTACAGCTACCACAGCACAGATAACAAGGAATGTGACGCCAGATAGAACGAACTGTTGCGAACTGGTTATTAGCACTGAGACCACGGCCACGCACACCTCTAGCCAGTCTTCCACTAATGCCACAGCATCGATGTGCATGGCTCCACTGCTGCCGTCAGAGAAGCGCTTGAAAAATAGAATGAGGCGCCGTGGCCTTCAGCGATGAAAGCAGATTCTACCTGCACACAAATAATGGTTGTTTGCGCGTAAGACCTCGGTCTGATGAGCGCTGTCTCGTAGAATGCATTCGTCCAAGATGCACTGGCGCCATCCCAGGCCTTATGGTCTGGGGGGCGATAAGCTACAACTCTCATTCAACTGCGGTATTTCTGCAGGAGACGCTAACGATCGCTCGGTACATGGAGAATGTTATTTGACCCATTCTTTTGTGGTTCTTGCAACAGGAAAGTTATGTGTTGTTCCAACAGGATAATGCTCACCCACATGCTACCTGTGATACTCAACGTGCTCTGCGAGAGGTGCAGAAACTTCCCTGGTCACCAAAATCTCTGGACATGTCTCCAATCGAGCATGTGTGAGATATCATAGGACAAGAAGTGACTCGTGTGACTTGTCAACCAACAACTCTTACAGAACTACGTGAACAGTACGAGCAGTGGTGACATAACGTATCCCAGGACAGTATTCGCCACCTGTACGATTGACTGGATACCAGAGTCAGCGCCTGCTTCACCACCCGAGGAGGCTACACGATTTATTTACACGTGTGCTTCAGCGTGGGCCGATATCCGGTACCTCAGAAACGCTTGAGCTATTGATCTGTAAATTTAATTATTTCATTTACTCCAGGTGCACTGTTCCAACAATAAATGTTGAGTGAATTAGAAACATCCAAAATGGTATACTAATTTTTTTCCAGCAGTGCAATAGAGGCAGTTTTGTGTCTACAATGTACAGCAAGCATGAGACAGGTATGCAAGCTGACGTGACAGTCTACAAGAGGTAATGCTTCAGCTTTATCTCTTGCAAGGCTATGGTAAGGGCTTGCATCACTGTCACTCCTAAGACACGCGTCCTGCTGCACTGTAATATCATGAACGCTCATTTACAACAACTCTTTTTTTTTTATTTTTGCCCCAGGTTGTGTTCCAGAGAAGTTGGGTCCACTTAATCTGTTTCCCTCCAAGAGATTTAACATGCACATCCACAAAGGTATTGTGTTCCTAGGAATATCTGCAGAAGAGAGGGGTCCTCTTCCCTAGGAAATATGTGTTGTAAACAGTAATAATATTTTTCGTGCTGACTCAGCATGGATGTGTACTATAAACGCAGGAAGACTCGCTAAGAAGCTTTCAGCTGATGCTGAACTGTCAGAGCGGCAATGCGCTATGATCATCATTGTCACTATCTTCCCAAAAATGTAAGTACAGCATGCACTGCTACTAACAAGAATCTATACATATGTTTTGCTTATCAGTTACTTGCTGTAATACTATGAAAGCAGTGATTCCATGTGACAGAACTTGGAGAATCTCGGGGATGCACTAGAGTGCGCTATGCACTGTAAGACTGTTGATCATGGAGAAGGAATGGCACCATTTGATACTGAACGTGAAATTCACCACTGTCAATTTTGGAGTAATGGTGCTGGTTCATCTGTAGGTCTGCAAGAGATATGTACCATCAAGTTTCTCGACCATCAGTCCCGCCAAATTCGGCTTCCTGAACAGTAGTAATGTGGGCATAACGTACACAGAAGAGTGAATAACAAGGGTATACTCAGTTTCGAAATTACTGATACGCAGTTGTTTGTGTACATAAAAATTTCAATTTCTGTTCATGAACTACCATGTAGTGGAAGAATAAGAGATTTTGTACATCAGATACCTAAAAGAAGTACTGGCTCATTGTTTTATTCGCATGAGTGTTTAGTTCTCACGTATTAAGTCATTGGTGAACTAAACACTTTTACAGAAATGAATGAGGGAATAATACAATCGCTTCAGAGAGAGTGCTTTATTGCTTCTGAATACTATGTTGTGTTTGAAGTGCATGATACGTATGAATGACAGAACTGTTCCTGTCCCAATATAAAAAGCTGTTCGATTGCTTTATTAAAGATATTTTATTCATGTTGTACGCAGTTTGCCCACAAAATGTTACTCAGTGACACTTCGATTTCATTAAGGCAGATATAGCAGTGAAAACTTGGTTGTGTATCAAATATCTGTTCAGATTGCAAGAAGCTACTATGATGACACAAAAAGTATTAAAGATGATGTAGACTATGAATTAAATTTGTATATTTCCAGCGTGTGTGACAGTATAAATTGTTAATGTTTTCCTTCAGTACTATATTATAATGATACGGTATTTTTGAGTAATTTTTGAGTGCATGTGTTTGTGTGAGAGAGGTAAGAAATATAAATACTTCGCGTGTGAGAGATCACAGCTGTGTTTAAGGGAGTACAGTATTTTTGACATATGAAATAGGGAGATGTTTGTGTGTATGTTTATGTGTGTGGGTTGATGTGTGCCATTTTCCACATATAATGCATGTTGTTAACCTTGGATTCATTTTAATATTATGTCATAAATACATGTACATATATAAGTAATGCATAGCTTTGACCTTGGCATCACTGCATATTACATCAGAGGTATGTATGCGCTCGTAACGTAACTCATGTACCTTGACGCCATTTTTATGCTGGAAATAATTAATGTATTTGACTTTCATGGAAAAAATGAGTATCTTTAATGTGTGGTATCTGTTCTTTTGATCATGTTCAAAAGAATGGACACTGTTTTTCGACTCAGCAGGTTGTACATAAACATGATGTAAGAGAAATTCAGACCACAGTCGCAAATGGGTACTGAAATAAACCCAATGACGACCAGTGAAAATTTATGCCGGGCTGAGACTCGAACCCATATTTGCTACTTTATGCTAGGGCCGCCTGTAGTTGTAAGGAAAATTTTGTTAATGGCAGTAATATAGGAAAAGCCAGAACCGCCTATCAGTACTCGAACAGGGGATTGATAAATGTAGTGCAGGCATTTCCTTTCAGTACAGATTTGCCACATCTTTACATGTCTGTGCAATGAAATGTAGATTTCAGCCTGACATGTGACATTAGCAATGTCGTACAGGGTAATCACAGTATTTAATCCCACTTTTTCTGTGAATGGTAAATGTTATTTAGATATCCATAAATCTTACTAACTTAAAACAAGAGAGATTACTGAACAATTCACTATTGATGAGGGTATATAATCTTCATGTAATGGAGACAGGCTAAGCCATGCATCTGGTTCAGTTTGGTATCTCGCCACCTGTGTTGGCCAGTTAATGTAATAACAATTATTGTTACAGCAGAGAGAGTCTGTCTGTGCCTGTGTATGCAAGAAATTCAGACTGATTCTGTGTGACTGCTATCTGCAATATCTGAGCCTGTGCCTGTTGAGCATGTACCGTATTTAAGTGATATGTATACATAACACTAAATGATGTAGGCACATTTTTTCAAATAGGATTGCACTGCAGTACAAAAGTTGGATGATGTCATGAATCTATACTTTAATAGAGGCATTCTCGAATCTCTAACATACACAGGCACACATACATACACACACACACACACACACACACACACACACACACACACACATATATATATATATATATATATATATATATATATATATATATATATATATATATATATATATAGTTTTGTCCCCTTAAAGTTTATGACCAAACTGTGTCAGAGGTCTATAAATGTTCAAATGTATGTGAAATCTTATGGGACCTAGCTGCTAAGTTCATCAGTCCCTAAGCTTACATACTACTTAACCTAAATTATCCTAAGGACAAAACACACACCCATGCCCGAGGGAGGACTCGAACCTCCACCGGGACCAGCCGCACAGTCCATGACTGCAGCGCCACAGACCGCTCGTCTAATCCCGCGCGGCAGAGCTCTATACATGAGAACTTTGCTAGGACGTAGTTCGTCAAGATGCTGGACTGTTAATAATAATATCTCATTCCCGATAATATTCCAGGCGACTAAGAAGCCAGTTACATAATTATTAGAATGTATTTCAGACTGACAGCTGCTGCTTACCTACAGTGCTCCGCGTGGAGACTTGACGAAAGGTTTATTTATTCTGAGAGTGTAAGGGCAGTGTAATATATTTTCTAAGGTGTGCTTGCGGCAGGTGCTAGCAAGCACGCAGGGGTGTTGGTGTGGGAGTTATTAATAGCCTGCTATCGTGGTAGCAAAAAGGAACTGGCCGAAACATTTTTATAATCACTCCATACTGGACCTTCTTTCAAGCAGACATGGCGTATGCCATGGAAGTGACAAGGCGGATGGTGTTTCTCGCTGCTGCAAGAAGTGCTGTCTATATGGCTGGCGTTAGCATGGCGCATTATTGTTTCTGTCTTATTCAAGTGATTGTGGTAACAGCACACAGTTGGGAAATTGTTTATATGTGGAATATCAGTGTAATTTACCGAAGTTATGGCTGTGATTGAATTGTGTTTTTCATCTACATACGTTTCTCTAGAAACATTTCTACATGGATTTTTTTTTATTTCACATTCACAGTAATTCCATATTGTCTGACCCCTCTTAGACAGCCATGTTGATTGTAATATCACAGTGCGTCATAAATTATAACCATTAAGATAAGGATTATGCAATTGTATACAGGCAGCTAAGTTTTGGTGTCATAAATTATAGCCATTAAGATAAGTATGGTGTAAATATATACAGGCAGCTAAGTTTTTATAGTCATATCATAATCTGTCTACACTATACTAATAAAGATGAGATTAAATATGCGAGTGACCATGTTTTGGATGCCAAATTCCAACCATTAAGATAAGGGATGGTAGATGGTCATAAATAATTGGAATTAAGATAACGTAGGTCATAATTCAGGCCCAAAAATATCTTGTATGAGAGCACACATCGACTACTGGGTGCACATTGTTTACATAAGGGTCATAAATAACAATCATAAATCGTGTCCTGAATAAACATAAGAAATCTGGCAGCTATGCAGGCTGTACCATCCCTCCTGCCCAATAAGATAATGCCTCTTTGAATTTCCCGCCACTTAGACCTCACCCTGTTAGGCTAGAGGGAAGGGGAAGGGAGAATGGGTTAGGGATGTTCCTTTTTACTTTATGCACAAACCTATCACTTCAAAAACCATTATCCAACATTAACTATCCTGAATAATATACGGCTCTATGTTAATAAAGTCATAGATGACATGGCACTGAACTTGTAGATCATTTGTTGACTTAAGTCTGACTTCCATCTATAGAGTGAACACACACGCTAATGATGAAATTTTGGAGGTTTTTAAGGGAAGTTTTCTGAGCGTTTGGGTATAAGGTATTCACAGTATCCACCGGATCATTACCAACTACATTGCCTGAGAAAAAGAAGCGAAGAATCTAGAAGGGGAGGGGTGGGGGGAGGGGGCGAAACGAAATGAAACTTCATATCTTGAGATGGTATCTATGAGATTGTAAAATCGAGTCACAATCACAAAGAATTTGGCAATATAGGCCTACTTATCAGTATGATGTTGCATTCCCTTTGGCCTGGATTTATGCTGTGATTTGGTTGGGAGAGTTCTCATAAAATCGTTAATCTTCTCCTGAGGCAAGCTGGCCCACAACTTCTGTAACTGGTCCTTGATATCCTTGATAATGATGCTGGGACGGAGTCGACATCCGAGCTGGCCCCCAACATGTTCTGCTGGGGGAGATCTGGGAACCTTGCTGGCCATGGGAGTGCCTCAGCATCAGACAGACAGTTGATGTATGTGCCACATGTGGACGACAATTGTCCTTTTTTAAAATGGCATCTCATTATTGCCACAAAGTTTTAATCTGCCACGAAGTTTTCACTTAATGACCGTTTAGAAATGATTTTCTAAGCCAGAATTCTTTGTATGATGCAATAGAAGATTATCAGTTTGCCACTGAACGCTCCTCTCCGAAGGACGGCCAACATTTCGCAATCATTTTATCCTGCAGCCTCTTTTCATTCCCAACAGACACGGCAGCAGTACATGGCGCAGACTGACAGTTATTGTGGGAAAATCGCCTCTCTAATAGGTCCCCGCCTGTCGATATTAGTTCAGCAGTAATTAATGACGCCACAGCGGCGCTCGAGAGGGCTATTTGGATTAATGAGCACGTTTGACAGCGGTCGCGTTGTGGCCGCGAGACCCAACAAAGCTCGTCTTCAAACAATTGCTTTTTTTTCTAGTGCGGACGGCGTATAAACACCAATTAAAAAAGCCGGCCACGCTGCCTATCTATGGAATATTATGTGACAATTGTCGACTTAGACTTTAGCGTGGCTTCTTTGTTTGTAGTATACTGTTAAAGATTAAAACTGAACACGACGTAGTTAGCATCGTATTACTAATAGGAAGAAAGGCGAAACGAAATGACAGAGAAATCACTTGGTACTCTCAAGCGACAGAGACGTACAGAAGCAAAGGTTGGCGTTTGGTTCCTCGTTGAAAAAATTCTGAGACAAAATGGAAACAGTGGCAGCTCGAGACTTACTGTGCGTATTATGCGAATTCAAATTCATCAATGTACATGAATATCAGCAGGAAGTCAATGTGAAATACATAGATTTTACTTGAAAACACAGTTGCAAATTAAATATATTGGCCTAAACTAACACAGTAATGAATTAAAGATGATCTGCCTTCTTCCAAGAACATAATTCAGTTTTGTTTCATCCCCAGACCACAGTAAAGGAATCTTCAGTGGGTTTTTCTTGTATTGTTTCTTTTTTTATATTACTTGTGCCCTTCGGTTGCCAACATAAATCAGCCACAGTTCCTTATTAAGCCGGCCGGAGTGGCCGATCGGTTCTAGGCGCTACAGTCTGGAACCGTGCGACCGCTACGATCGCAGGTTCGAATCCTGCCTCGGGCATGGGTGTGTGTGATGTCCTTAGGTTAGTTAAGTTCAAGTAGTTCTAAGTTCTACGGGACTGATGACCTCAGAAGTTAAGTCCCATAGTGCTCAGAGCCATTTAGTTCCTAATTAATGTACGTAGTATGATTTGGTGGATCTGAATTACTGTATTCCTGATTTGTTGTGGAGCTTCGAGGGATATGCCTGACATGGCGTTGAAATGGAATTTTAAGCTTGTTGCCGTGCTTGTAGAAAACAATAAAAAGAAAATCGACCCTCTTTAACTCATTATTTTCTGTAAACGTTGGAGTAGAGATTAAAATTCAATTATGTTAATGTACGATAGGTATCATCTGTAAATGACATGCCTATTTCATGAGTTCTTGTACACGAAGTCCATTCTTCTGTCTTTCATGAAGGGAAAAAGTAAATAACACCACTTAATAAGAAATCGTTTACATCAATTTAACAGCACTTTCTGAAGATAACAGACCTGCAGAACACGAAAATGACTACGATTCTGCCCGAATAGCGACTGTTGTTTTAAATATTTAGGATAATCTTTTTTTAAAAAGACCTAGAACAAAAACTGTTCATTAATTTACTTCGATAAATAATTATCAAATAGCACCAAGTATTGTGTGTTTATTTTTAGATTTTTCCCAATTTTCTTTGTCATTGTCATAATTATAAGACAGCATGCACGCTACCGCACCTAAACTAACCACCACAACTCATGTATCTTCCCTCGGCCGCCTAAATGAAAAGAGTTTGCTCCTCCTAGCGGGATCTCATATTTATACTCTACCCAGTATCAGACCTTGCAGGGAGCAATTGATCTGAACGGACACAGGGGATAGATGGTAGTAAACGGAACATAAGTAAAAAGTTTCGAAAATAAGATAGAGATATTTTCTGAAATGAGTACAGAACAAGATACTCTTAACAGAGGTCAGCCTCCACTGACATAAAAAAAAAATCCCAGAACAACGCATAGAAAGAGTATTGATCTATATCTACACAAGTTTAACTTGAGGTTCGTTCGAAGAGAGAATATCACCATGAAACCTGATTTTGGCAATAAAAAGGCGGGGTAGCAGATTTCGGGGAACCTTAGCCGCATGGATTGGTACTGCTGCTCTCCCGGAATACCCACGATCGCCAAATGACCGTAACGGTCATGGAATCCGAACATCATTAACGGACTGTGCCCGATGTAACGAATCGTTAAAATTCACTCCAACATGGCAGAGTGTACGTATAACCTAGACGTCGTTCTTCCAAGAAGACATGGAATCGGCCATAGCGACGATGCTCATGGGTTTTGTTATCTTGTAGCAGCTCACTCTAGTATGTCTACGGCTGAAAAAAACACATCTGCCAACTTTCTGGGTGGTGAAGAGGCTAGCTGTCACCTGCGTGGCAATAGAACTGGGCGCTTCCTTTTTCCTCCAGAGGTTGCCTAACTTGCTGCAGCCTCCGCCATTGGAACGGTGGGATTTTCTGTATCTTGTGCGCTTCAAGACCAACAAGCTGCTCTGTTTACACTTGTATCCTTTAACGGCCACCGCCATAATGAAAAAAAATATTAAATCTCAAAATGATATCAGCCGCAATCATTATTAAAAGGTTTCTTTCTAGTCCGTAATTTTTTTTTTTTGTTCTAATTGGCTGCTGAACTTTTATATAGGTCGAAATAAAATTGGTTTGCAAATTATGGATAGAGCAGCAGTTTGCTCTTTATCAAAACGTCCAGAATCTGTCACTTGATTTCATATTCATTAATAACTTCTCGACTCATCCTTTGTTTCCGGTTTAGGAAGACCGCACGCTCACTCGTTACGGTACTTGATGTTCTTTGGAGGGTTCACAACACGATGTATTGTAAACATACAAGGGCAAAATTATTCCACTATTTCCTTGATTATTCAAAACTGGTTTTAATTTTATCGTCGTATTATTTTTAGAGTTGATTTAGAAGAATATCTACCAGTAGGTTCCGATTCTTTATGCTGTTTCTGCGGGTATTAGATTGCTCCAAAAGAAACTGAACATAACATTGTATTAGGCACAAAGTTTTGGGACCCATAAAGCTCAAACCAGTCAAAAGACTAATGACTCAAAAAAAAGGCTTACTTTTCAATGCCGACTGTAGATCTAAATGCTTGTTGGGTCTTTTGTGTCATCTGAAGGTTGTAAGTCTACATTGAAAGCATAGCTTCGTGGGACAACTAAAGATATGCGTTTCGTAATTCCTCAGATTTTGAGTTCACCTACAAACGTGTCATGAGGATTGCTATTCTTGTATTGTGGATATATCAAGGTATAAAAAATGGTTCAAATGGCTCTGAGCACTATGGGACTCAACTTCTGTGGTCATCAGTCCCCTAGAACTTAGAACTACTTAATCCTAACTAACCTAAGGACGTCACACACATCTATGCCCGAGGCAGGATTCGAACCTGCGACCGTAGCAGTCCCGCGGTTCCGGACTGCGCGCCTAGAACCACTAGACCACCGTGGCCGGCTATCAAGGTATAAAGTACAAAGAAAAGAACAAATTTATGTTACTCCATAGCCTCAGCTATTCCTCCAATGGCACACCGAGAGAAGTTCCAGTATCATCAAGCCATTTACCACACGAACAACGCCTCTGATTTCAGCGACTATGACGAAGACTCAGGACTGGAACCGTATTCACCGAAACTGGGAGGTATGCACGTCTTAACAAAGGCTTTGCAGTTAACGAAATTAAAAGCTGAACTTCTGGCGCCTCGTTTAAAAGAATGTAATTTACTTGATTCTTCTTGCTCATTAGAATGTCTTTGGATGCAGGACGTCAATTAAAACACATTACCTGCATTCACGTACTGATTTCTTCAGTTACAGTTTGGGAGACGTGAGTGAAGTACATCCCGAACATTTTCACCAAAATGTTCGGTCTATGGAAAAAAAGATACTAACGAAAGTAGGATACAGCTATGATTGGGGGACTATATCTGGGGCTTAGTGCGTGGAACGATGGCAGCATTACATAAACGAGAAAGCTGTTCTGGTGCTCATTTTTGAATTCAGTTATCTTCAAACCAAAGAATATTCTTTTGGAACGTCTATTGCGTATTATAAGAACAGCTGCGCTCGTAAACATTAATTTTTAGGGTTCCATGCCTAGATCGGTAAACACGGAACCATTAAAGGATCCGACTGTTAAGAAATCTTTTTCTCAGAAACTGGTAGACTTATCATGTTCAAATTCACATCACACACTGAGGTCTATAGTCCCTTGACGATATAAAACAATTTAAGCTTCTACATCAACGTAATCGAAATACACTCCTGGAAATTGAAATAAGAACACCGTGAATTCATTGTCCCAGGAAGGGGAAACTTTATTGACACATTCCTGGGGTCAGATACATCACATGATCACACTGACAGAACCACAGGCACATAGACACAGGCAACAGAGCATGCACAATGTCGGCACTAGTACAGTGTATATCCACCTTTCGCAGCAATGCAGGCTGCTATTCTCCCATGGAGACGATCGTAGAGATGCTGGATGTAGTCCTGTGGAACGGCTTGCCATGCCATTTCCACCTGGCGCCTCAGTTGGACCAGCGTTCGTGCTGGACGTGCAGACCGCGTGAGACGATGCTTCATCCAGTCCCAAACATGCTCAATGGGGGACAGATCCGGAGATCTTGCTGGCCAGGGTAGTTGACTTACACCTTCTAGGGCACGTTGGGTGGCACGGGATACATGCGGACGTGCATTGTCCTGTTGGAACAGCAAGTTCCCTTGCCGGTCTAGGAATGGTAGAACGATGGGTTCGATGACGGTTTGGATGTACCGTGCACTATTCAGTGTCCCCTCGACGATCACCAGTGGTGTACGGCCAGTGTAGGAGATCGCTCCCCACACAATGATGCCGGGTGTTGGCCCTGTGTGCCTCGGTCGTATGCAGTCCTGATTGTGGCGCTCACCTGCACGGCGCCAAACACGCATACGACCATCATTGGCACCAAGGCAGAAGCGACTCTCATCGCTGAAGACGACACGTCTCCATTCGTCCCTCTATTCACGCCTGTCGCGACACCACTGGAGGCGGGCTGCACGATGTTGGGGCGTGAGCGGAAGACGGCGTAACGGTGTGCGGGACCGTAGCCCAGCTTCATGGAGACGGTTGCGAATGGTCCTTGCCGATACCCCAGGAGCAACAGTGTCCCTAATTTGCTGGGAAGTGGCGGTGCGGTCCCCTACGGCACTGCGTAGGATCCTACGGTCTTGGCGTGCATCCGTGCGTCGCTGCGGTCCGGTCACAGGTCGACGGGCACGTGCACCTTCCGCCGACCACTGGCGACAACATCGATGTACTGTGGAGACCTCACGCCCCACGTGTTGAGCAATTCGGCGGTACGTCCACCCGGCCTCCCGCATGCCCACTATACGCCCTCGCTCAAAGTCCGTCAACTGCACATACGGTTCACGTCCACGCTGTCGCGGCATGCTACCAGTGTTAAAGACTGCGATGGAGCTCCGTATGCCACGGCAAACTGGCTGACACTGACGGCGGCGGTGCACAAATGCTGCGCAGCTAGCGCCATTCGACGGCCAACACCGCGGTTCCTGGTGTGTCCGCTGTGCCGTGCGTGTGATCATTGCTTGTACAGCCCTTTCGCAGTGTCCGGAGCAAGTATGGTGGGTCTGACACACCGGTGTCAATGTGTTCTTTTTTCCATTTCCAGGAGTGTATATAGCCATTGACGTCACATATTTTGATACTCGCAAACTAACTCATCAAAACTCGTAGGGTAGTTCCCGTTGGTTGGTTGGTTGGTTGTTTCGGGGAAGGAGACCAGACAGCGAGGTCATCGGTCTCATCGGATAAGGGAAGGACGGGGAAGGAATTCGGCCGTGCCCTTTGAAAGGAACCATCCCGGCATTTGCCTGGAGCGATTTAGGGAAATCACCGAAAACCTAAATCAGGATGGCCGGACGCGGGATTGAACGGTCGCCCTCCCGAATGCGAGTTGCCGTTGGTCTAGAATCATGAAATTTGGCAAGAAGCACTGTTTCACATTAAAAGTAAATAAAAAATCAGAATATTGTTAACTGGTAATCACTTCGCACAAAAAAATTATTTTGGTAATTTGTTATCTATCAGTCTGTTCGTCTGTTAAGACCCCTTTCTCTTACAAACGGGTAGGTGTATGAAGCTGAAAATTATGGTGTAGTAAGGTCTACTATTTCTTTGCAGTGTAAATCATTTCAGATTATTCTAAGTCAAAGCATTCAAAAGATACGGCTGTTTATGCCACATATGCTGATAACCGCAAACTCACTCATCAAAAACTATAGGGGACTTCCTCTTGATCTAGAATGGTGAAATTTGACAAGAAGCAATGTTTCACAATACATGTAAGAGAAAAAAATCAGAAAACTGTTACTTAACAATTATATCATACGAAAAAATGGTTCTTTTGTCATTTGCTGCCCGTTTGTCTGTCTGTCTTTTAAGACCCCTCATTTTCAGGAATGGGTAGAGGGATCAAATTCAAATTTATGTAAAATAATAAGGTTTCTTTTTCCTTGACGTTGTGAAACATTTAAGCCTCTGAGTCAATGGAATCAAATTCTGATACTGGCAACCTCACTCCTCAAAACCCGTATAGTACTTCCCTGTGACCTAGAATCATGGAATTTGGTGAAAAACGAGTTTTGGCAGTACAAATAAAGAAACAATTCTGTAAATTTTTAATTTATAACTACACCACATAAAAACACCTTCCCCCCATGAATCATGGACCTTTCCGTTGGTGGGGAGGCTTGCGTGCCTCAACGATACAGATAGCTGTACCGTAGGTGCAACCACAACGGAGATGTATCTGTTGAGAGGCCAGACAAACGTGTGGTTCCTGAAGAGGGGCAGCAGCCTTCAAAGTAGTTGCAGGGGCAACAGTCTGGATGATTGACTGATCTGGCCTTGTGACACTAACCAAAATGGCCCTGCTGTGCTGGTACTGAAAACGGCTGAAAGCAAGAGGAAACTAAAGACGTAATTTTTCCCGAGAGTATGCAGCTTTACTGTATGGTTAGAGAGCTGCATCAAACCAGTCTCTGGCTTGAAGACCACAACAACAACAAAACACCTTTTGCCATAAGAATATACATTCCATCCATCATCTGTCGAAAGCACAATAGAAAAAATTACAGAATGCAAACATTAAATGCAGTTGTAAGTCATGTTTTAGCAAGCAAATAAAAAACATCGATATCGATGTTCTCGACTCACGGGGTTGATGAACTGTCTACATACAGAATAAAGTTTCTATGGAAGGTTCTGAGCGCGAATCCTACTCGCTCTTCGCAAATTTTTAATATATTGCTCTGTCTGTTGAACACATATGTTACTTATGTCACTCTAGGTTTAGTAAAAGTGCATATTTTTAAATTGGACGCAAAGTACTGAAATTGGGGAAAAATGAGTTTCATATCCTTCATCAGCATGGTAAAGTACACTACTGGCCATTAAAATTGCTACACCAAGAAGAAATGCAGATGATAAACGGGTATTCATTGGACAAATATATTATACTACAACTAACATATGATTACATTATCACCCAATTTTGGTGCATAGATCCTGAGAAATCAGTACCCAGAACAACCACCTCTGGCCGTACTAACGGCCTTGATACGCCTGGGCATTGAGTCAAACAGAGCTTGGATGGAGTGTAAGGTACAGCTGCCCACTGTTCAAAGTGCCGTCAATGCGAACAAGAGGTGACCAAGATGTGTAACCAATGGCACCCCATACCATCACGCCGGGAGATACGCCAGTACGGTGATGACGAAAACACGCTTCCAATGTGCGTTCACCGCGATGTCGCCAAACACAGATGCGACCATCATGATGCTGTAAACAGAACCTGGATTCATCCGAATAAATGACGCTTTGCCATTCGCGCACCCAGGTTCGTCGTTGAGTAAACCATCGCAGGCGCTCTTGTCTGTGTTGCAGCGTCATGAGTAACCGCAGCCATGGTCTATGAGCTGATAGTCCATGCTGCTGCAAACGTCGTCGAACTGCTCGTGCAGATGGTTGTTGTCTTGCAAAACGTCCCCATCTGTCGACTCAGGGATCGAGACGTGGCTGCACGATCCGTTACAGCCATGCGGATAAGATGCCTGTCATCTCGACTGGTAGTGATACGAGGCCGTTGGGATCCAGCACGGCGTTCCGTATTACCCTCCTGAACCCACCGATTACATATTCTGCTAACAGTCATTGGGTCTCGACCAACGCGAGCAGCAATGTCGCGATACGATAAACCGCAATCGCGATATGCGACAATCCGACCTTTACCAAAGTCGGAAACGTGATGGTACGCATTTCTCCTCCTTACACGAGGCATCACAACAACGTTTCACCAGGCAACGCCGGTCAGCTGCTGTTTGTGTATGAGAAATCGGTTGGAAGCTTTCCTCGTGTCAGCGCGTTGTAGGTGTCGCCTTGTGTGAATGCTCTGAAAAGCTAATCGTTTGCATATCACAGCATTTTCTTACTGTCGGTTAAATTTCGCGTCTGTAGGACATCATCTACGTGGTGTAGCAATTTTAATGGCCAGTAGTGTAATAACTAAATAGAAAAATTAAGATCGACAAAAACTTGGTTAAATTTTGTTATTATGTGTAATCTTTTCACTGAAAGTAGGCATGTTTCGAGTCACGTCCTGTTGTATGGAAAACACTGCTACTGCAGTCAAACTAGTCTTGATCATTATTCTCTTAAATAAGTCTCGAACAGAGCAGAGAAGCATATATCAACCTCGGCGATAGGCACAAATGTCGAGCAGACATGTTTCTTAAAACATTGTTTCAGGTGGTCAATGTCAACGCGAGGTAACTGTAATTTTTAAATTCCATTAACTTTGATTTTGATGAGAATCAAAACCAAATGATGCTAGTGATCTATCGGGCAACTAAAATCGGAATTTTGGGCGGGACTGTCGCATTTCCTGAGTAGCGTTCGCAGTGCCGTGTACCTGTTGGGGTGGCCGTCACACGGGCTGGGGCCCAGTTGCTGCAGAGCTTACGACCAGAGCTGTACACCTGGCAGCGGCGCCTAGCCTATCCTCCGACGCGCTGGCGTGCTTAATCGCCTTAAGTCCGGCGCGCAGATGGCCCTGTCTGCCCACCCGGATTTTGCGACTTGGCAGTCTCTAATACCGCTCTCAGCCCAGGAGTGGGAATGAATGGGAAATGGATTTCTCCGTCTAAAAGAAGAGTGTACTTAAAGCAAACAGGCTCTTATTAAATGATTTCCTCATCCTTCACAATCAAAACTGTGTTGTACTTGTAGGTCAACATTACCTACCAAACCAACCAAAAACATTTTTTTAAAGGCTTCAGTATAAAAGGGGTAATGAAAAGTGCATTAGTAGAATAAATTTTTGAGACTTGCTATAAATGTCTAGCACTAATGCAAATTAACATTTAAAAGCTTCCTATGCAGTAAAACTTGTGCAAATTTCAGATTACGATTATAAGAGTTGAAGGACATGAAAAGTAGCCGTAGTTGCGAACAGTTTGAGACCGGGTTATAGCCTCCCCCCAAGTTATTGAATCTGTATACTGAGCATCAACAAAAATAAAGCAAGGGTAATGGAATGTTGTTGTTGTTGTTGTTGTGGTCTTAAGTCCAGAGACTGGTTTGATGCAGCTCTCCATGCCAATCTATCCTGTACAAGCTTCTTCATCTCCCACTACCTACTGCAGCCTACATCCTACTGAATCTGCTTAGTGTATTCATCTCTTGGTCTCCCTCTACCATTTTTACCCACCGCGCTGCGCTCCTGTACTAAATTTGTGATTCCTTCATGCCTCAGAACATGTCCTACCAACCTATCCCTTCTTCTTGTCAAGTTGTGCCACAAGCTCCTCTTCTCCCCAATTCTATTCAATACCTCCTCATTAGTGATGTGATCTACCCATCTAATCTTCAGCATTCTTCTGTAGCACCACACTTTGAAAGCTTCTATTCTCTTCTTGTCCAAACTATTTATCGTGCACGTTTGACTTCCATACATCGCAACACACCATACAAATACTTTCAGAAACGACTTCCTGATATTTAAATCTATACTCGATGTTAACAAATTTCTCTTCTTCACAAACGCCGGCCGCGGTGGCCGTGCGGTTCTGGCGCTGCAGTCCGGAGCCGCGGGACTGCTACGGTCGCAGGTTCGAATCCTGCCTCGGGCATGGGTGTGTGTGACGTCCTTAGGTTAGTTAGGTTTAAGTAGTTCTAAGTTCTAGGGGACTTGTGACCTGAGATGTTGAGTCCCATAATGCTCAGAGCCATTTGAACCATTTTTTTCTTCACAAACGCTTTCCTTGCCATTAACAATCTACATTTTATATCCTCTCTACTTTGACCATCATCAGTTATTTTGCTCCCCATATAGGAAAACTCCTTTACCACTTTATGTGTCTCATTTCCTAATCTAATACCCTCAGAATCATCCTATTTAATTCGAATACATTCCATTATCCTCGTTTTGCTTTTGTTGATGTTCAATCTATACCCTCCTTTCAAGACACTGTCCACTCCGTTCATCTGGTCTTCCAAGTCCTTTGCTATCTGTGACAGAATTACAATGTCATCGGCGAACCTCAAAGTTTTTATTTCCTCTCCATGGATTTTAATACCTACTCCGAATTCTTCTTTGTTTTCCTTTACTGCTTGCCCAATATACAGATTGAATAACATCAGGGATAGGCTACAGCCCTGTCTCACTCCCTTCCCAACCACTGCTTCCCTTTCATGTCCCTCGACTCTTATAACTGCCATCTGGTTTCTGTACAAATTGTAAATAGCCTTTCGCTCCCTGTATTTTACCCCTGCCACCTTCAGAATTCGAAAAAGAGTATTCCTGTCAACATTGTCAAAAGCCTTCTCTAAGTCTACAAATGCTAGAAACGTAGGTTTTCCTTTCCTTAATCTATTTTCTAAGATAAGTCGTAGAGTCAGTATTGCCTCACGTGTTCCAATATTTCTACGGAATCCAAACTCATCTTCCCCGAGGTCGACTTCTACCAGTTTTTCCATTCGTCTGTAAGGAATTCGTGTTAGTATTTTGCAGCCGTGGCTTATTAAACTGATAATTCAGTAATTTTCACATCTGCCAACACCTGCTTTCTTTGGGATTGGAATTATTATATTCTTCTTGAAGTCTGAGGGTATTTCGCCTGTCTCATACATCTTGCTCACCAGATGGTAGAGTTTTGTCAGGACTGGCTCTCCCAAGGCTAGCAATAGTTCTACTGGAATGTTGTCTACTCCCGGGGCCTTGTTTCAGCTGAGGTCTTTCAGTGCTCTGTCAAACTCTTCACGCAGTATCATGTCTCCTATTTCATGTTCATCTACATCCTCTTCCATTTCCATAATATTGTCCTCAAGTACATCACCCTTGTACGGACTCTCTATATACTCCTTGTACCTTTCTGCTTTCCCTTCTTTGCTTAGAACTGGGTTTTTATCTGAGCTCTTGATATTCATACAAGTGATTCTGGTTTCTCCAAAAGCCTCTTTACTTTTCCTGTAGGCAGTATTTATCTTATCCCTAGTGAGATAAGCCTCTACATCCTTATATTTGTCCTCTAGCTATCCCTGCTTAGCCACTTTGCACTTCCTGTCGATCTCATTTTTGAGACGTTTGTATACCTCTTTGGCAGTTTCATTTACTGCATTTTTTTATTTTCTCCTTTCATCTATTAAATTCAATATATCTTCTGTTACCCAAGGATTTCTAGTAGCCCTCGTCTTTTTACCTACTTGATCCTCTGCTGCCTTCACTATTTCATCTCTCAAAGCTACCCATTTTTCTTCTACTGTATTTCTTTCTCCCATTCCTGTCAATCGTTCCCTAATGTTCTTCCTGAAATTCTCTACTACCTCTGCTTCTGTCAGCTTATCCAGATCCCATCTCCTTAAATTCCCACCTTTTTGCAATTTTTTCAGTTTTAATCTACAGTTCATAACCAATAGATTGTGGTCAGAGTCCACATCTACCCCTGGAAATGTCTTACAATTTAAAACCTGGTTCCTAAATCTCTGTTTTGCCATTATATAATCTACCTGAAATCTTCGAGTATCTCCAGGCTTCTTCCATGTATACAACCTTCTCTTATGATTCTTGAGCCAAGTGTTAGCTATGATTAAGTTATGCTCTGTGGAAAATGGAATGCAGCTGAATTAAATCAGCTGATGCTAAGGGAATCGGGCTAGAAAATGAGACTTAGGAGACGAGTTTTGCTATGGGCAACGAAACAACTGACCATGCCTAAAGTAAAATGTATAAGGTAAGATCAAAACCTTTCTGCCTAAAACCGTACATTCCAGAATCGGTATGCCAACCGGCCAGAATCGCCGCGATCACTGAGGCAATAGTTCCACCGATGCACCAGGGTGAAGATACCTGTTTGGTAAAACACCGTGCCCTGCTGCGTGAAAATGTCCGTACCTGCATGCTGCACGTTCTTGTATGACAGAAATCGCCGACCTTTCAAGAAATTTCTTCAGGGACAGAAGATGTGATAATCGTATGGGTGCCGTTTCCCTGTGATGGAGATACCAGGTTCCTTGAAATCAATAAGAAGTGTGAAGTGTCTTGTTCTGCAGGATCAAGGGAGAGGATGTTATATGGAGGCTGGTATCGTCTTTCTACAACACAACTGCACACATGTATTAACAGGGTTCCTTATTTACATGAACACGAAGCTGCTTATCTTAAGGGAGTCCATGTGTTGTGGTACAAGCTCTTCCGCGAAGTGCACATTAGGCTCACTGCCGGTGAAGTAAAAGTCCCGCTACGCGATGAATGACAGACGCCAAACTGGAGTGCGAGTTGGTGCGCCAGTGACTGAGCGGCTGAGCTAGTGACTGAGCTACTGACCGATACTGAGCCCTTTGGTCTGTGGCGGCAATCTACACTACTGGCCATTAAAATTACTACTTCACGAAGATGACATGCTACAGACGCGAAATTTAACCGACAAGAAGAAGATGCTGTGATATGCAAATTATTAGCTTTTCAGAGCATTCACACAAGGTTGGCGCCAGTGGCGACACCTACAATGTGCTGACATGAGGAACGTTTCCAACCGATTTCTCATACACAAACAGCAGTTGACCGCGTACCATCACGTTTCCGACTTTGATAAAGGTCGGATTGTAGCCTATCGCGATTGCGGTTTATCGTATCGCAACATTACTGCTCGCGTTGGTCGAGACCCAATGACTGTTAGCAGAATATGGAATCGGTGGGTTAAGGAGGGTAATACGGAACGCAGTGCTGGATCCCAACGGCATCGTATCACTAGCAGTCGAGATGGCAGGCATCTTATCTGCATGGCTGTAACGGATCGTGCAGCCACGTCTCGATCCTTGAGTCAACAGATGGGGACGTTTGCAAGACAGAAACCATCTGCACGAACAGTTCGACGTCGTTTGCAGCACCATGGACTATCAGCTCGGAGACCATGGCTGCGGTTACCCTTGACGCTGCATCACAGACAGGAGTGCCTGCGATGGTGTATTCAACGACGAACCTGGGTGCAGGAATAGCAAAACGTCATTTTTTCGGATGAATTCAGGTTCTGTTTACAGCATTATGATGGTCGCATCCGTGTTTGGCGACATCGTGGTGAACGCACATTGGAAGCGTGTATTCGTCATCGCCGTACTGCCGTATCACCTGGCGTGATGGTATGGGGTGCCATTGGTTTCGCGTCTCGGTCACCTCTTTTTCGCATTGACGGCACTTTAAACAGTGGACGTTACATTTCAGATGTGTTACGACCCGTGGCTCTACCCTTCATTCGATCCCTGTGAAACCCTACATTTCAGCATGATAATGCACGACCGCATGTTGCAGGTCCTGTATGAGCCTTTCTGGATACAGAAAATGTTCGACTGCTGCCCTGGCCAACACATTCTCCAGATCTCTCACCAGATGAAAACATCTACTCAATGTTGGCCGAGCAACTGGCTCGTCACAATACGCCAGTCACTACTCTTGATGAACTGTGGTATCGTGTTGAAGCTGCATGGGCAGCTGTACCTGTACACGCCATCCAAGCTCTGTTTGACGCAATGCCCAGGCGTATCAAGGCCGTTATTACGGCCGGAGGTGGTTGTTCTGGGTACTGATTTCTCAGGATCTAAGCACCCAAATTGCGTGAAAATGTAATCACATGTCAGTTCTAGTATAATATATTTGTCCAATGAATACCCGTTTATCATATGCATTTCTTCTTGGTGTAGCAATTTTAATGGCCAGTAGATTAAATAATTGCGGTTGAGAGGGCATTGGCGATGTATCGCTTGCGAGTCTGTCTTTGGCCTCTCTCCTGATAAGTGCGCTTGATCCAGCGCCTGCTATCGATCTTCTTGCTACATCTTTTTCGACTGGTTGCTGGCGACAGCTTACGCCACCACAAAGTGGGTCCTGCTAATCACAGAACAGAGTTAGCATCATCTTTCCAGCAGATTGCTGGCTCCTGAAATTGTTGGCATGAGGGGATGATGCATGGCACCGTGGCCCCAATCACGTTATTCATTCTCTAATAGATGTCTAGGTGTGCTTGTCTTCAGCAACCAAGAAATGAATAACAGTAAGCTAATCCTGTCTGTGCGCACTTGGTAATAACATGGCCATAATTTACGTTTCCACATTTACCGCTCGCACATCGGAAACACACGTATGGCACACTAATCCCTTGCCTTCATGACGGTGCTTAAATGCCCGCATCCGTGTCGCGCTACATTGCATATACTCTGCAACAACGCACTCAAAAGGAAACTTTTTGACCGCTTCTTACACAGGATGTAATGTGTATTAAGTACAAATATTTTTATATGTGCCGCCTTAATATGTGCACACATCCAGGTGGTGGTTGCTTTTTCTCTGAATCGAACAATCTTCCAACAAACACATCACAAACTTCACGACTTGATGTTTTTGGCATGGTCGCAACTGCACCCCCAAGTGGACTACGCCTGTCTGTATGGTTGAACATCTGACCTGCTGTCCAGGGGAAAATAAGCGTTGAAGGCTTGTTCTTGCCACACATACTTGGAGGCACCATACAACCTAAAAACACACGATTTGTATTAGCTACGCTACAATTTTTGGTCTGCAAATGGTGTAAATACTGATGTCCAGTTGTTCAGTACACTATGCTCAGTCACCAATAGAAATATCTGCGCTCATGCCCATAATACTCTGAATATAAAATTCAGACTGGCAATAGCAAGAAAAGCTTTTTTCAAAGAGAGGAATTTATTAACATTAAATGTAAATTTAAGTCTTAGGAAGTTTTTTCTGGAAGCATTTTCTGGAGTGTAGCGTTGTACAGAAATGAAACATGGACGATAAACGGTTCAGAGATGAAGAGAATAGAAGCTTTTAAACTGTGGTACTACAGAGGCTAAGCTATCCCCTTTTCTGTGCCATATTTTCCCAATATTTTTAATTTCGTGTTTTATGCTGTGTTCAGAGGAATTATTAATTTTGTTGAAAATGTAAGAACATATAATCATATGTAATGATACAATGCGTGACAGCGCACAGCCAGCAATAACGTTTCACAGAGCACTGTAATAGAGCATTGTGTTCTCTGGAAAATGCGTAACTCTTCCTCACGGCAATGAACTAAGACGACGACTGTCTAAACTTTTGTAGAGTCGATACGTACGGAACACAATCGTGATAATGTGCTCTTATTGGTAGCTCTCTTAACAAGTTTGTAATTAAGAAAATTGCGTACGGTTGTGTACGAGTTTTGAACAGTTACTGTAACTAAGTTTGTTAGGGCTTGGTAATGATTGACTTTCAGAGTTTGCGTGTCCCGCGTTTTTCTTGCATTTTCCTGAACCACAGTTTTCATGTTTAACTGTTCATATCTACGCAGGTGTGCAGAAACGTGAAGGTCACACCACGCTCTGTGCTTCTGGAGCATATAATTTAATCACGTAATTTCATTTCGTAAGCACAACTAATTTACAACCCGTTCACCCTCCACACAGAGTACCGTACTGGCAGAGATGCGGACTCCCTGGTACTTATAATCATGACGCACAACTCTGAACTGAAAGTGAACAATCAAAAATGACAAAAAAGACAAACATCGTCCGAACAGCCCATGGAGGCCCATCAGTTCCGACCGGTCGCCGTAACGTCTTCAGCCCTTGGGCGTCGCCGAATGCGGATACGGAGGAGCATATGAAAGCATTTGCTAATGCACTATGATTAGGGCGTTTGAACTTTGATGCACCGTAGTTTAGCTGAACATGAGAGATCACATTCAAGCACAGAAAGGTATTCGGATTGGATTGTCATTTAACAGACCGAGATTGCAGTGGTAATTAATTGAACTTACTGCTGTTCACTAACAATTTCATTTAATATTAAATCACAATATTTCACAGAAATTAAGGAATTTTCATAGTTCCATTTTCATTTGCATACACAGGTGGATAACATCTGCGTCAGATAATATGAAATATTATTGCAGAAATATAATAAAGAATGCTAAAGATTAGATGGTAGGTCGAATAAACTAATTAGGAGCTACTGAATCTAAGTGAGAAATTTATAATGTCACTAAAAGACAGTATTATTCTATAGGACACGTCCTGCAGCATGAAGAAATCATCAGTTTGGTAACAGTGCCAAGGGGGGGGGGGGGGGGAGGAGATGGGCTTGGGGGAGTGTCAGGGGAAAATTATCGTAGGAAGTCAAGATTTGACAACAGTAAGCAACATCAAACCGTTATTTGGACTAGAAAACACAATAACACTATAATAAAGCTATACCTCATTTTCCAGGTTTTTTGAATGGAGGTTAAGAAGATTAGAGTTTAACGTTCTGTAATAAGAGCTATATTGGGAGGAGGGTGAGGAAGGAAAGTGGCCTTGTCCTGTTCACAGGGACAATTCCGGCAATTTTTAGCTTAGGGAAATGTCATGACCTCCTAAATCAGGGTGGCCAGAGGATGATTTGAACAGTGTTTTTCCCAAATGTGAGTCACTCAGTAAGGTTTAAAAACTCAGTGCTTATTTCTGTGTTTGTTTAACAATAGACACTGACGGCAATGGAAGAAAGTTACACTAAGAAGCATCATTCCAATATTTATCAAACTTTGAAGAGATGTTCATCATACAATGCTTATTTTCTCTTCGACGATATCCTCTGTTTACCATGTCGTTTTACCAGACCAAACTACCTTGTGGGGAATTTAAATAGTGTTTGAATCTATCTCGTCCATGTCACTTTCGTCCATTTTTCTCGGAGGTTACCGAATGACTTAGATACAGATACGTATTGTCGCACCGCTGCAGTTGAAATGAGGAATATTAAATATGGCAGCGTTGTGTCATGCCGTTCTGCTGCAGTGCAGTTCGATACAGTGCGGTCTTACCTTTACGGGAATATGAAAGATGCCGTGAGTAATGGGGCTGATGAGCAGAGACATACTTCAGCAGCGTGTGGTATAAAATGAGAATTTGGGTTTGATGATATGCGTACTAGGGTAGTCCCTGTGGTTGTGGTGACCACTGTGGTCAGATGGGGCAGTTGTCAGCAGGAGGCTTGGTCGAATCCCAGCCCAGCACAAATTTTCAAGTTGACCTATTTATATAGATCAATACCCATTGATAGTTAATGTCTTCAGTACCTTTGTATCTTGTTTCACAACATTACCCGATGTGATGCCTGTGAACCACTGAAACCCTCTGATATTTTTTGTGGTATGGAAGCAAACAACTACCTAATAACACATTGAGGAACTTCATGTCGTGCCTCTGACATATGCTGAGACAGTTCATGAAAATTTCTGGCTGCAGGGTGGTGTACAAGTACCTGTCTTCCCGTCACATTCTATACATGCAGTATGGGTGAAAAATTTGGGACTTTGCAGCTCAGTCAAGCCTATTGTACAGTCCTCAAGGAGATCATGTTGTGAAGGAGGAGCAGATTAGCGTTTAATGTCCCATCAACAATGAGGTCATTAGAGATGCAGCACAAGCTCAGATTACGGAAGGATGGGTAAGTAAATCGGTCGTGGCATTTCGAAGGAACCATCCTGGCATTTGTCTCAAGTGATATACATTCGGATGACATTTCTCCTATTGTCTTAGTTCCCAGGAGTGTGGATAACTTACCATAGAACCCTTGCCAAGACCATTCTCCAGAATTTTTCTTAGGTCATTTGTAAACCGTATCACTATTTTCTCAATTCTGTACAAAATTTCGACTTTTCGTAAGAAAGATGATTCCTCATAAGCTCAGTTTCAACGTTTAGCTGCCAAACTGCATAGTTGACACACTAAAAAACGCCCAGTTTTGGCGCTGACATGTAAAAAAACAAGAAAACAGCCACTTTTGACAAGCAATGCTCAGTAGGGGAGAGTGGGGCACTCTGAACCATGGGGCACAATGAATCAGGTAGCATAATTTCAGTATAACGTGGTAAATTATTTTTTCCTCTGTGCCTATGTTGTTAATACTGCTCTACCGACTGCCATTTGTTTTCTGCAGGATCTAGTTCCCGCCATTAGTGTTGTACAGGTGAAATGTTAGTTTTGGGACAATGAAGTAATTTTTGGAAACATAGATAGACTGAGTTTTGTTCAATCCTTTGCCACCAAATTTTAGAGAAAGTAAGCCATTGTAACAATATCAATACTGTGTTTTAATGATATAGATTTTCAAACATTAACAATGTTCATACACAACCTCACATGAGCTTTTTTTGAAATAAGTACTGTTGGAGCATATTGAACCAAGCTCTATCGGGGCATAATGAGCCATGGTCCATTGTGCCCCAGGGTGGTCCATTGTGCCCCAGGACTCTTTTAATTGTCGAATACAAGCACTCTGTACTTTATTTCGTTAGCAAGGGTAAAAACATATGTGTAGGTATTTAAGGCTTGTGGATGTGTCTGGTGAACCTGAGTACAACTTTGAAGACTTGGACAAATTACCTGAAACAGATGATTTTGTTTTGACCAATTTGAACTGGAAAACAAAACACCGCTTTACTATGTGGGGAAGATTTTGAAACCGAAGGACGATGCAGGAGAATATCAGGTATCATTTTTGAGAAAAGGTGAAAAAATGGGAGGGAAGTTTTATTTTCCTCAGGTAAAGGATAAAGCTTTTATTCCAGCTAGCAACATACTCTACATGCTCCTATGACCTGCTACTGATGGTCTGAGAAAGAGACAAAAATCATATTTAAAATCTGGAATCAGCTTCGAGTCCATTGATATTCGGTAATTCCAAAAAAATTTACATGATTGTGTGCCTACAGATTTAATTATATGATTCACACATGGAATATGTGTAAACATTGTGTTTAAAGTACATTTGCACTTACTTTGTATGCTAAATAGGTTCTTTCAATGAACCTGTTTAAAGTGGTTCATTGTACCCCACATGTGGGGCACAATGAACCATTTACCAAATTTTCTTCAAAGGCGTGCAGCTAAAAAACAATTAATGACAATGCAATCATATAAGGCCATTTGATACTTGAAGGATTAAACTGTAACTTCTGTAAATCACTACTCTGTAATAAAATTATTGGATGACTAACACGCGGAAATATTTTTTATGGTTCAATGTGCCCCACTCTTCCCTACTTGCAAGAACAATGCGCCAGGGTCGCTACAGTAAACTCATTTGTCACGAATAGTTATTTGAGACAAGAAAGTCACGCGTGTAAAAGGAGCTTTAGGTCATTTTGTTGCTGCCCTAATGCTACATATTGTCCTCCTGTAGTATTCATTGACTCTTTGAGTGAACTGGAGTTTATTCACGAGTCTTGCTTCACTGATTTGGTGTGTCCTCTTAACTCACATCTCAGTGAGTAACTTTTTCAGTTTTGGGCGAAGGTTGTAGGGGGTCTGCAGGTATCTTTCAGTAACAATACGTTTCCAGTACAGGAGTGGTTCCCAAACTTTCACAGACCATTACCACTGAATGAAATCGCGCCCCCCCCCCCCCCCCCAATCAGCATTAGCGCCTATCATATTTAGTTCTTATTGATGTCTTATTGAACAACAAATTAGTGAGACAGTTGGCATTACTTACTTCCTACAACCTCTTTTTTATTAAATGGCGAAGCAATCCTCAGTGCATCATGAATGCTACGTACTGTTCTGGTGTAACCACAAGTGCTGGAATGAAGAGGAAGAATGCAAGACCAGAGAAGGAAGTGAAACAACGTCGGCCAATGGTGTGCCGATTAGGACGGCACCGCGATAGGAGTGCTCCTGCAAGAAGTAAATATAAACACCACTCGTGCCAGCCTCAGCCACTCAGTTTGGCTCCGTATATGTACATTAGTGGACAGTATAGCCACAGTGGTAGACCAGCACTAGCAGATCAGTTACCAGTGACATATGTCAACTTGCAGGAACAATGTGTATAGCAAGGACTCGAATATTACTGTTTGTATGTCGCCCCTCGCTTTCGACAATTGCTGTAAATAAAAGTTAAGTACTGTCAATCTGCTTTATAGAAATAAAACTGATAATATTATTTGCTTGAATTGTTGTATAGCATTCCAAGAATGTAGCATCCCTTTGGCATCCTATATGAGATGAATGGGCAAGACCCAACACATACAACTCCTTTTCAGAAAAGAAACGGTGAGGAAATGGAACAGTATAATCTTGTTATAAAATATGCTTCCTCCTCCACTCTTCTCCTTAGTGACATTTGCTACGCCCACACCCTTCAACCCCCCCCCCCTTTCCCCGCCCCCATCCCACTTGCAATCAGCCAAGTTAAGAGTGAAGTGTGCGCTTATTTACCATTTATAAATCACTTGACTATTGGACTCTTTACTTTTGCAGTGCCAGAAATTGGAAGAAAAAAATGGCTCTGAGCACTATGGGTCTTGACATCTGAGGTCATCAATCCCCTAGAACTTAGAACTACTTAAACCTAACTAACCTAAGGACATCGCACACATCCATGCCTGAGGCAGGATTCGAACCTGCAACCGTAGCGGTCGCCCGGCACGGTTCCAGACTGAAGCACCTAGAACCGCTCGGCCACATTGGAAATTGGAAGACTTCAGGCTGTCAACCATTTGTATCTGACCACTGCCACTAATAATAATAATAGTGTAGTCCCTACAGCAGTGTACCAGCCATTACATAGTTATTATTGTGCTGTGCTTTCAATTTGTTAATTTGTTGTTGCAAAGTGAATAGTGAAGCAATGTCTGGTCTTTTGAGGGAACTATCAACAACTTGCAGAGTGCATATTCATGAGATATTCAAGAACATTTGATATACAAAAACATGTTCAAATGTGTGTTAAATCTTATGGGACTTAACTGCTAAGGTCATCAGTCCCTAAGCTTACTCACTACTTAACCTAAATTATCCTAAGGACAAACACACACACCCACGCCTGAAGGAGGACTCGAACCTCCACCGGGACCAGCCTCACAGTCCATGACTGCAGAGCATTAGACCAGTCGGCTATTGATATACATGTTTCAGTTTTACTGTCATAGGCGCGTGGTTTAAAGTACGTGTGTAGTGGGTGGACTATGTGGAGGAGATTTTCACACATCTGTAGCACGAGCTGCAACAACCTGTGCCACATATTAATGATAATATTTGGGAGAAAATGTAATTATTGGTAACTTATGGGATCAGTACTAGAAATTCGTGGTAAATACTATGGGACCAAACTGCTGAGGTCATCAGTCCTGGTATCAGTACTGCAGTCTTACGAAATAGTGATTATAGTAATGACGTCTAAAAAATAATTTAGTTTCGCATCTGAAGCACAACTGAACCAATTGTTTTGACCCCTCAAAAAGTTTCATTTTACACCTCATTGGGTAATTACTCCCAGGTTGGGAACCACTACTGTACAGTCTGTGGCTGAGTGAGTCATCAGGTTTTCTGTAGACTTCCATATCAAGGAAAGGAAGCACACTATTCTTTTTCATTTCCACTGTGAGTTGTGTATTGGCATGCTCCTGAGTGAAACAGCTGTAGAAGTTTGAAATTTCTCTACACCATATTACCAGACCAAAGTTTAGCTTCCTCTGACGTCTTATCTGGCAAATATATTGCCATTAGTAGGTTGTGTTTAATTACTGAATGGTTATATTCTAGTGTAGGGATGATTGCTGCATTTTCCTCTCTTCTGTGCCAACAGCTCAATTTGTTGCAATTCTACGCAGTGGTAAATAGATGCTCTGACAGAAATGCATTTCGCTTTGATTTAGCACCCCACTGACATCATGCATACCTAACACTTTTTTGTACTTATCATTATTATGGACATAAAAATTGTTTTCCTTCAGAATACTTCCAATTGGACAGTCCCCAAAACAAAGGGACACAAATTTAAAAAAAAAAAAAAAAAAAAAAGAACAACACAGTACTGATTGCAAAATGCGGAAACTCTTGTTCCTTCTAGAGTAATCAAATGAGCCCTGTTATGTAGCACTTGCTGATACCACAATGTTTCCCACTGAACATCGTAAAGCTAAATCTGCAGGTTGGACAATTATTTGGAGAAAAGCGTTAAGCATTGTGTAATGACGATTAC
The DNA here is from genome assembly GCF_023864345.2 of Schistocerca serialis cubense. Classification (NCBI taxonomy): domain Eukaryota; kingdom Metazoa; phylum Arthropoda; class Insecta; order Orthoptera; family Acrididae; genus Schistocerca; species Schistocerca serialis. The sequence continues at coordinate 318,326,735 of NC_064645.1, read as the reverse complement.
AGGAGAGGGCAAGTGGTCTCACTTTCTATGCTGATGAAAGCTCGTCTGCCCGTTGGGCTTGGAAATCAAGAGTATTGGCTACAGGAAAGCGTTTAACTAAACAGCGATGGGAGCTGAGGTAAGTCCAAAAAAAAAAAATTAATACAGTTTACAACTGCGGTGAAATGAATAAGACACGGTCGTGAGAACACATGAATTGTTGTATAACATCAAGGAGCGGCTAAGAATGAGATTTCTTCATCCGGGGAATGGATTGACACATTGCCTGATCGATAATGGTCTGCATGCTGTGTATCTGAGCAAAATTGAATGAACGATCGACAGTTGCACCTGTGGTAGTGTGGGCAATTCGGATCACACTCTTTAAGGCTATGTGCTCTATGACAATGTCATGTATAATGGTCACCAGGCATTAAAGCACAGTTGAGGAATGAAGCGACCTGGCACATCTTAGTTGATACTGCAGCCACCGTATCAGGAAAGTCAAAGGCTGCTTCATGAGGCTTTCAGTCACAAGTCAGCATGTCGCCATTTGTAGCTGGGCATAAGACCATTAATCATTAATTAAGAAAGTTAATTTTTTGAGTAACAGAGTGACCTTTAAGAATTTTAGAAAACATTAATGGCCTATTTATCTTCTGTTAACTTTGAGTCTGTTCATCCCCCACCACCCAAGGAAATCGTGTTCTGAAAAGTTCGCATCGTGTAGGTGTGTAGGTACATCAGAGTGCATGCAATTGGTGTAAACAATTGACTGCAAACGAGAATAACCAGGTGTTGGCTCTCTATTGTTGTTTGTTTTTTATTTCTATTATTAAAACATTGATCATCTGAAACTGTTGTAATTTATAAGTGTGCACCAACTATTGACACATGGACGTTGGTAGACAGTTGAGTTAAAACACACACATCATCACAGTTGATAAATGTTTTACAGGAAATACACACATACAATACACAGAATGGCATTAACAACACACTACATTCTTTGCACAGAGATGTTTTTTCTTTTAATTAAAGATAATTACATTCCCCCTCAGTGGGCATCATAAGAGAATACTTTATAAGTTTCACATTTCAAAAACACACTATTAAACATAAAAAGACAAAATTTAACATGCAGGTAGTCCAACATGAGATAATATTTATTTTAATTCTAACATGTCTCCGAGTTTCTCAATTTAAATACCACTATGACCTTTGGTTAAAATGTCTGCTGCATTGTCATCAGTTGACACACACCTAAACTTAAGAAAACCATCCAAGGAAGTCTGCCTGACTTTGAGGGAGTGCACTCTGAAATGTTTGGTTCTTTCTGATACACCATTTTTCTTGGTAATCTCAATGGCACTTGTGTTGTCTGCATTGACCTGCATGGGTAGTCTAACAAATCAAAAACACTTGATTTCATTTAAAAATTCTACAAACCATTCTGGTTCCGTACATGTCTCAAACACTGCAATGCATTCAGCTTCTGCTGTGGAGGTGGCTACAATGGATTGCCTTTTAGTCTTCCAGTTAATTTCTGCTGCAGCTAACAAAACTGTGTACCCTGTTAAAGATTTACTATCACCTGTGTCATTTGCTCAGTCAGCATCACTGTATGCAATAGGATCAGAACTGGAGTTGAAACACAAGTTCAAATCTTTAGTTTGCTCCAGGTAACAAAACACCCTTTTTACTCTGGCTCAATGAGAAACACTTGGTTTAAAGTTGAACTGACAAAATCTTTCTGCAATATCAGGTTGAGTACATGTGGATATATACAATAAACATCCCACCACATTTTGGTATAATGTTTGGTCAAAGGGCTTATTGTTCTCATCTTCACCGAAAAGGTTATCATTATATGGTGTAGCTATGCCCTTGCAGTCATGGATTGTGAACTCTTTCAGTGTTTGCTGAATGAAATTAGTTTGGTTTAATTTCACCTGTCCTTGAGACTGCTCGGTCTTAAATCCTAAAGCAAACAACATGTCATCCATTTTTTAATTCTAATGTGAGCTTTCAAAACATTCTTGTATTTTTCAGTCCTCTTTTCCTCACTTATTACAACAACATCATCAACATGTACCCCAGTGATCAAATGATTAGAGAAGAATACACAAGGATCTTTTTCACATTGTTTCGAACCTAACTTTTTCATCACAGAGCAGAAAAAAAAATCATTCTAAACCTTACCTGCTTGGTGAAGCCCATACACACTCTTAATTCAATAAACACACTTTATTCCCCACATTAAACAACTTTCGTTGCTCCAGGAAAATAGTGCCACTTATGGGGATGTCGAGATAAAAAGTTTCTTCATAAATATGTTTAATTTTCCATCCCTTAAGTACTGAAACTTCTATTAGAATCCTCAAGCTACTTCATCTCTTTACAGGGCTGTAGGTTTCCCAATAATCTACTCTGAATTCCTGGCTGTACCCAGATCTAAAAACCTTGCTTTAAATTTAGTAATCTCATCTTCCCTGTTTCTCTTTGTAGTAAACACCCACACCTACTTCCTATAACATGATCAGCTTTCAATCTGGCAACAAATTACCATGTAATGTAGCATTTTAGGCTATTCATCTCTTATACCATGGCTGTACACCTCTTGTCCCTGTGAATGAGGCTAAAACCTCTTTACTGATTTTGGATCATACGGATTCACTTGACACTTGGTAGCAAAAAACCATGCAAAGAGACAAAGACCATAATTTTTTGGTTTCACCAGATGTGAAGACCATCATAACCCTACTCCCCTATTCTTCATTATTTGCACTAGAAATTTCACTTTCCAACATGGTACTGTACTTCTCATACACATCACCATCTCCACTGCTGGTAACTACACTGCCTTCAGTGCCATATCCATCTTTTTCTCTGACCCTGCATTGGCCCCATTTTCTCGAACAGCTGTTGGCTCAACCACATCATCTGCTACCATTTCTACACTCCTCAGTAATGTGCTGTTGCCATCTGTTGATAGATCAGGAAAGCTCAGCCACACCATATTTTTATTGTTTGCTGTCTCCTCATTGTTGTGTGCTGTGTGGATCAGCTGTTTCTGTCTGCTTTGTGATTACTTCCCTTGGAAGACGCATTTCTTTGTTTACTGCAGCCATTAGAGTGAACACTCTCTCATCATAGGTGATAACTCTTCCCAAAAGGATTTTTCTTTGTCCAAGGCTCCACAGAATCACATCCTTTTGGCCTACTCCAAGAAAAAACACATTCTGCTCATTCCCCAAACTTGTCACATGTTAATATGCTTGTCTGGGCTCTGGGGCCAAGCACTTTGAGCATTTTCAAGCCTTGTTTAATAAGTATAGTACAATTGCATTATTAGTAAATGTTCTGCATGTATGGAATTGTGATATTCAGACTTCCTCTCTTACATTTCAATTATAGATGTAGGCAGCTGACTCCAAGGGCACCAGTACATCACAAAAAATTAAGAAAACCCTCCCAACTTGGCTCCACTTCACTTCAATAAAAATACCTAATACTGTTATTAAGTCTTCTCTTATTCAGAATCACATAAAATACATAACACTCATAGCACATCATACTTCAAGCAGTACAACTTAACCATCCTTCAACATATGAGAGAGTAAAACAAAATCGTGTACAAAGAAAAGTGAATGATGTTCTCTGTTTATTTGTCTGCAGCTTACCACACATTCATAATTAATGTCTTTGCTGATGCTTATGGTCGATTATTGTTTATTTTTTTATTATTTTTTTAAATAAATTTTAACTTTAACATGTCTGGGGGTCCTACACCATGTACCTACACAATTTCCCCCACACTCTACGTTGACATGGTATGGAGACTTGTATGTACTTTTTTTTTTTTTTCATTTGCCAATAGGGGTTGATGCCCTTTATTTGTTGGTTTCTCTTTTATTTAATGGAATGGATATGTCATCTTATCCTATGTATGTTAAAGTTCTACAAGAAATTGAGAGATTACATACTAACATGATTATTCCTTACATATTTGAATTTAGTGTGCTGACATTAATGTTCAGTTTGCTTTGCACGCTAGTAGGTTTGGCGGCTAAGCACAAGTCACCAATAGTCAACATGCTAGCTGCTACCATTGCAAGTGCACGCACTCATTTCCTTGGTGTTGGTTTCACATTGGGTGTCACACTTTCACCTGAGTATTACATATTAAAGAATTGCCGTGGTATTTGTCTTCTTTCTGGGTGCAGTGGGTGTGTGCTTATTGTTCAAAGTGCAATGCTATGGCAGAAGATCTCCATTCATATAGCCCTGGCATCATTATTATCCATCGTACTCACATTTTCAGCAGAGAGAACCCTGGCCAACAGCATCCGTCGACAAGGTAAGTATTATCTCGAACAACTATAGTTCATTTACTGACATATCAGGCATTGTGAGACACAATATTCGGAAATTATTTCATTGGAAACATATGTTAATGTCACCACACTTCACCATCCACTTGTTGAAAGACTCCTTTAGCCATCTCAAATATTATATAAATTGTTTGTCTTTAAAGTTCATTCCTTCGCATGGAGTTTGGTTTCTAATGAAAATTCATACAGGTACTGAGTTACAACAATATACACAACATTATAGCTTATACCTATGGCTGACATTACATCCATTACTAATATTACAAAAATAAATTTCATAACTTTTAAAACATCATAAATTTTTCATTAACTGGGTTCTGTGACTACAGTTGTTTTGCTGGTTTTTACACATCACATACACAAATTAATTACATAACATATTATTATGGAACAGTACAAGGATATGATACATTTATACTTCATTTTATAGATTGGCTTTTGTCACTTATGGGAGCTCAAGCTCATTTCATCCTTAGGTAGAGGAGGGAGAAAAACATTCAAAGTGGGACTACAACATTATGCATTGGTGGTCTAACTACACTTGGTGCCACCTCCTTTATTTGGGAGGGAATAAAGGAAATATTCATCTACTGCTTCAAGGATTGATAAGGAAATTGTAGGGAAGCAGCCTACTCACGCATTATAAAATTCACATCAGTCTTTCCACTGTGTGCCAGCCAGTCCGCTGTAACTAGCTCTGACGTCATAAATGTTACACAATACTTTAAAAATCAAGTAAATAACCTGAAACGTTTCTAGCATGTCAGGAGTAATACTAAATCAATATGTGTTGAATATCAGTTCAATAACTTTAACCATTTTCGAAATTTGGACGTTTTTCTCTAAAAATCATTGGCGCAACAGAAAAGAGCTAGAAACTTAAAAATTTATATTTAGATTCCTTTTGCATAATAATTTAGTAGAAACAGTATTCTGGATCTCACAAATTAAAATTTTAGTTGAAATTCATGATTTTCTGGTTTTTGTCTTATAAATTAAGGAAGCAAGATAGATTAAGTAGGCGAATAAATAAAGCTAGGATGTTTAAACTTAAGTAGAAGGGAGATCCACTATAATCATAAAAATGTGAGAAGTTTCAACAGAATAACTATAAAACTATAGCTATAGCGTATCTCCAAAGAGCAAGTTCAGAGCTCGTCTACTGCGTGTAGTGTTATTAAATTAATTCTCTCGCCCAAAATATTTGACTTAGCCACGTCAGACTTTTATTATGATTACTTACTTGTGTGCTGATTGCACAATTAAATTGAAAGCTTCATCGGCCATCAGCAAAGGAAGCAGTGATTTATTCGATAACTTAAAGTGGTGCATTACCAGCCCAGCGGCTAGTCGGGAGAGCAGATTTGATCAGGCGTTCCCTTAGCTGTCCGCACCACAGCTTTATATGTAAGAACGCTGCACAAGAGGAGGAAGGCCCCAGTTCTCTCCAGACACTGATTAGTGCACCACCTGTGCTGGGAGTCGCGTCGCGTCAGTATTGTTGATATAAACAGCCTCGGATCCAGTAATAAATTACTCAGGATACGCATAACCATGATATCGTTTTCGAGTGAAGTGTTAATTTTGGGATGACGTTAATGATCTATCTTTAGTTTGCGTATTTCGTATTTTCACGTGCCGCTGCAGGTCAGACATTCTACCATTATTAGCGTGGCATTTGATGAACATTATCATCAAATTATGGCGAACATTCACTTAAACATTTAATTTGAATGGGTATAGTTGCATTTGCGCATTAGACTCTGAACTGCTCTGGTAGTTGGATTGTGTGGATTCTTTTTGGTCTGTGACTTTCAGAATATAGTGAACATTTTAGAGAGATTTTTGATTATGAATCCCAGACAATCTCCTAATTCCTCAGAGCTATAAGCTGTAGCTATAAATGTATTTCTCAGATGAAGTGGACACTAGGAATTCTAATTACAGGCTTCATGTTTTGCTAATCACTTTCTGGTTGCCAATATTGTAGTTAGAGAGCTAGTGTTGAGAATGGCAAACAACAGCATTAAATAAATAATAGGAACATTTAACAATTATTCCACCCGCCGCCTTACAAAATGTTACTCGTACAATCGTGGACTAGGTGCTAAGGAACTTTTATTTTGTGGAAGTGATGTGTACTGACTAATGAATCATATACTATCATGTTGTTTCTTCATGTGCTAGTGCTGTTTGCTTCAATTTACAGGTAGGTTAGAGTTAAATATGGAGAAGTTTCAACCATCATAGACTTATCTTTACCGAATATCTGGAAATGTCATTATTTATGCTTTTATGTGACACAATAAACATTAATTGATTTTTGTAAAATCAGATGCTTAAAAATGCATATTCTGCAGTGAATAGGTACTGGTAAATGTCATGGAGATATACTGCGACATTGCATATTTTCATTTTTCATTTGCCTTATGACCTTTGTATAAATATCCTCATAACTAAACTGTTTACTCGAGATGTGGCCTGTTTCTTCATTTGGTACCTGCTACTCTCAACGTAATTCTCTTCTTTCGCACTGTGATGATGGACTGGTTGCTGAAAATAAAACTTAAAACTAACTTAAAACTAATTGAATTGCATTGCTCATGGTCTCTGATACATTTGGTCATTACGTCCATCTGCAGATATTTCCATATTTTGTTTAAATTCATAGACATTCGTTTATTCTGATCATTTACCCTGCAAAGAAAATTATTTGACATTTCTTACAGTATTTTGTCATTTCTTCTTAGCTTACATGTCCCGTATACTTTTTCACAATACTTCCTTTTGCTTTGTATTTAATTAAATCTCTGTGTACATATATTGGTAGGTTCCTTAGGGTTAGACAGTAGATGTAATTTCTTAGTATTTACATTTACTTTGTATTTAAGTTAGGTACTTGTATACCTCACATTCCTATTTGGTTGTGCCTTCTGCCAGTCTGTCACACATGCGCACAGGTCACGGAGACACTTGTCTCTCCTTGTTTTCTCATAGACTAATCTGTACATCCCAGAGTATGGTATTTTGGAAATTATCTATGGTCATGAATAGAGTAATTGTCACTTCTTGTTCAGTTTACCAAATTTTAGCGATTTAGGGTGTGCCTGTAAGAGGACTCATTGGCCTTCAAAAAAATTGAGTAACATGTTTCAGTTCCTTATTATAAGTGTTCTTTCTATACTCGGCCTTGTTTTCTAATGTAATCATGGCTTGTTTGATTTTGTCTTGTAGTGTTATTTCTGCAGTGGATCTTTTTGGTATTGGCGACTCCCACTCATTTGTTTGTTTTGTCCAGAACATTAGTTTGTTAGGTGTGAAACCTGTTGACAAATGTGGAAGGTTATTGACAACTTGCATGAAAGGAGTTACATATTCTACTCATCGGGTGTGATTGTGAGGGGTGTATGCCCTGACAAACTGCTTAAATTCCTTAAAGACTCATTCTACTGGGCTTGCTTCTGCGTGAAAAAAGTTTACTAATACGTGTGTTGTGCCCTGTGAGGTCATAAATTGTACGCACTTTTGCCCAATGAAATTGAAGCACTATCAGTTACTAGTACTTTTGGCTTAGTTATTCTTCTCAAATAGTCTCCCTCAATTATTCTTCTGATATTTGTGGTTGTTGCATTTTAATGGAATACATTTTGATATGTTTTGAGAAAATATCATATAGTGCTACTACGTTTCTTACTCCTCGTTTACTTCTTGGATGTGGACCAGCTATGTCCAGGGATACTACATCTAGGGTTTTTTTGGTGAGTATTGGATGTAGCTCAGTATATTTTGAGACATTGGACTGTTTTGATTTTTGACGTATTGCACACTTTCTTAATACCTGTAGGACTCGCCTTCTCAAATTTGGAAAAAAAGAAGTTGTTGCAAGTTTTTCAGTGCATTTGCCTACTCCATGACGCCCCCAAACTTCATGTGTGTGTGTCTTATAAATTCATCGATATAATCTTCAGGAATACACACACACACACACACACACACACACCACTCATCAGGTTTTTCATGCTTTCTATGAAACAAAATGAACTTGTTCTCCTGATACAATTTGCTTACCTTTCCACCTTCATCCTGCTTAAGGTTTGGCATGACTTTACTCCATCTGCATTCTCGCTGTTGTATAATTTTCATTTGCTTCCAGATCTTATGGTAATCAGACTGCTGTGTGTACCTTCCATTAGTAATATCTTGATTCCTGCATCTTGCTCTGTTAATTCACTATATTCCTCTAAACCTTGTGGTAACCTAGACAATTCATCAGCAATAATATTCTGACTTCCTTTAATATAAATGATCTCAAAACTGAGTTCTTGTAAATATAGACACCACCTAGCTGATCTGCAATAGTTGACATGTTAAAAGAAATGACAATGACTCAAAAAATTCAAACTTTTTAAATGCCCATATTACATCTAATCTTTCCAGTTTGACACAGAGTAAGAGTTTTCTGCTTTTGATAATGTTTGACTAGAAAAACTGATGATCTTAAGTACTTCCTTACCTTGTTCTTCAGGCCTCTAGAACAAGCACGCCCCCTGCCCCTGAGATGAGGCATCGGTGCATAGACAAAAATCCTTGGATATGTCAGGCTGGCTAAGAATGTTTGCATTTGCCTCACACTTATCATCCCACAACCAAGGCCTATTTTTTTTGTAACAAGTTGAGTAATGATCACTGTTAATCAGTTTCTGTGGTATGAATTTACGAAAAAAAGATTCTAGTCCTAAAAAAGCCTTTAGTATTTTTTATTCCTGGGCAACTGCGTGTGGTGTCAAGTTTTTTCAGATCAATTTTGACACATTTCCTAAAAATTTGACTTTCTCCAGACCAAAACTAGACTTTTTAAATTTGGCTATTACTCCATAATCTGCAAACGTTGATGTACCTGTTCAATCAGTGTGATATATTCTAACCGAGTGGGTGTGGCTATTAGAACATTGTTTACATAAACAGTGACTTTGCTAAGCACTTCTAATCCTAAGACCTTGTCCAATGCAAATATAAACATGCCTGCACTAACGTTCAGTCCAAAAGGTAGAACACAGAATTCGTAACTTCTACCACCACAAACTTTCTATCTGGATCTTTATTTGCCAGTAGGAGGTTTTCAGATTGAGTATATTGAAGTATTTTGTACCATAAAACTTTAAAAGCTATTGGTAAAACTTGTCTGATCTTATGTGTACTGGTACTAAAATCTTATTGATACCTCTAGCAATGAGAACTAATCTTACAGACCCACTTGGTTTACTCACTGGTAATATAGGACTACAGTAGGGTGAAAATGAAGGTTGTATAATCCCCCATTTAATCAAATGATTGATCTCTTCCATTACTGCCTCTCGTTTTGCCCATGGAATAGGATACAACATTACACAAAATGTTTAATGTGGACAGAATTCAAATTTATATTCATAGCCTTTGACTACTCCTGGCTCCTTACTGAAAACATTTACATACTTAAATAATAATTTAGAAAGTTTTTGTCATTACATAGTGTATAGTATCTGTGATTCACTTAGTTCCTACTCTACCATTTTGTAACTAACCTCAGTGTTTGCTTCTTGTTAAGTATCAAATTTGTTTGCAAATATACAGTTGAAAAGAAATATTGTACTATTACATTTGACTCTGGTTTGTTTTTTTTTACTTCCATCAGGTTTTTTGACTAAATCAATAGAAAAAACCAGATCCTTTACATAAAAGTTGCATTTACCATTACCTATGTCAATCTGTGTTTTGTATGTTCTAAACATGTCCACACCAATAAGACAATTAACTATAAATTTGACAATTATTAGAAAATTGCACTTCACTGTAAAATTTTCAATTTTTGATGCAATAGATACCTGATGTTTCACCAATTTAATGTTACTGCCTGTAGTAGTTTGTACCTAGCAATTCTTGACAGAAAATGTTGGAAATTTGCCACTCTTCTTCAATTCACAGAAAAATGCATTTAACATTAGGTTGGTAGTTGAACCTGTATCTAAAATTAACTGTGTGTTAATATTAAATATTTTCACATTAATAATTGCATGTACTTGTTCTTCCTGGATATTATTCATTGTATCTAACTCATGCTGATACACATCATCCTTGATGTCACCTCGTTTGTCAAATCTTATGAAACATGTTTGTAGTTTTTCTTTGCCCTCACTCCCAGAGAGGTCAACAGCCTGGGGCTTAAATATGACCTGTTGGTGTTTCCTGACAGCATAGTGTGACTTAAATCATTATATGGAGTAATTTCAGTTAGCTGCACAGTGTGGATACTTTGCCAATTCATGTTGTTGGCTGCTGCGCCATTATCTTGCTGCTCTAAGGCTGGCTGCAGTACAGCATAAGGCATGGCATGGTTGCCGTACGTCAACCACTGCTGCAGCTGACTGTTTCTGCTCATATTCGGCATATGGCCTTGTGATGCTGGATTGTAATTTGATCATGTATTGAAATTACTCCTGCTGTTTTGAAAATTTAAAAAATCGTTTATTTTTTAAAATTCCTGTTACCATACTCATTAACTCTGGGTATGTAACTTTGTTGTTGTGTGTACCATCCCTGCTGTTTGTTTAGATAATGTTTCAATAACTGATTTACATAACTATGTTGTTGTGCCTGATTTTCTGTTGCTCTATTTGGTACAGGTCTTTCCTTGTATATTAAGTCAGTGGAATCAAGCACTGACAGGAAATATTCAATGGTGTACTGTGGCATTGTGACTAATTTTTCTCCAATGTCAGATGGTAAATGACTTTCCAAAATTTTTAACATGTCTAACTGTGAGATTGAGTTTGTCCACTAGCGTATCTTGTTCAGGTGCTTTTCTAAGTATCCGTGTAGTCTACTGTATTTGACATTGAATGGTGCAGGGTTGAAAACCTTGTATCTTAGTCTTTTTCTACTGCCTCAGACCAGTATCTGTCAAGGAAAGCTCGTTCAAATAGGATATAAGTGCCCCAATGTTTGGCCACTTCAGTTACCCATAAAAGAACATCACCTTCCATATATCCCATGAAAAATATGATTTTTTGTGCTTCTATCCAGTTGCAAGGAAATACATGATGAAGGCACTGATAAATACTACCAGTTTCATTCTTTTACCTTCTGTAGTGAATGTAGGAAACTGTCGATGTCTCAGCAAACCTTTGTCTGCAAAAGTGGCTGATAGACACACGGCATTTTCAGTAGTATTTATGTTGTTACTGTAGTTGCCTGTAATTCTGTTTGGTAGTTGCTCAGGTGTTGGAGTTGTGGGTAAGTTTACATTTTGCACTCTACAACTGTCACTAGTACCTGCTCTAGGACTCGTAACAATTTGTGGATAAATTCTGAGTGGTTGTGGTTTGTTCATTGTAGCCTGCATATTATTTACATACATATTTTGAGATTCAGTAATAGTTTCTTCTAAAAGATAACAGATCCTATATTCTACAGCTTGTAGATTAATGTTTACCTTGTTCACTATTTCATTGTCTTTTTCCTGAATACCCTTTCCTACTACATCTGTGTATAACTTACAATTTGTTACTAACTTCTCTGCAATGGTATTACTCTTATCTAATAAACCTGCTTCAGTTTGACTAATGATATCATTTAGATTTTCATTGATCTTCTCTCTTTCCTTCTTGGCACATGCCAAGTCAACTTCTAATGTTGCTACCCTTAAAGTAAGCTCTTCTACAGCTAGAGGTACACCTTCATAGCCCTTGTTTAGTTTTTTAATGGCAGTGGTTATCTTTTTTATCATCAAACACAACTGGTTTTGTGTGGCTTCAATATTTGTGTTCACATCTGTGATTTTCTTTCTCAGTTGATCTACTAGATCATGATGGTTGTTCAAAGACTCTACCTTCTCTTTTAACTCCATATGTTACTGTTAACTTTAGAAAGAACTTCATGCTTTACTTGTTTTTTTTTTAATATCATTCAATTTTTCATCGATTTCAGTGTGAAGATTTTTGGCTAAGTCATTGAACTTCTGTAAGACTGTCTTTTGCAAATCCTTGAATAGTTTTTGTTCTTGTTTCATTGTATTTAGATCTTGTGTAACAGTGTTTCATTGCTGTTTTACTATGTTCGTATCTTGTGTCAAATTATCAATTTCGGTATTCATGTCTTGTTTCATATCACTGAAATTTGTGTTGATACTATTTAATTTCATGTTTATGTTAGATAGTAACAGCTATAGCAGTGTGTCAGTTGTACTACTGTGGTTGCTGTCAGCTCAACTTTCCAAGTTAATGTTTGTGTTATGAACAAGTGGTGTATGTAACATGTTGTCAAGATTCATATTTGTATTGTTCTCCAATGTTTCATTCATGAGCGGTATATCACTCTGGGCCGGCCACTGTGGCCGAGCAGTTCTAGGCGCTTCAGTCTGGAACTGAGCGACCGCTAAAGTCACAGGTTCGAATCCTGCCTCAGGTATGGATATGTGTGATGTCCTTAGGTTAGTTAGGTTTAAGTCATTCTAAGTTCTAGAGGACTAATGACCTCAAATGTTAAGTTCCATAGTGCTCAGAGCCATTTGAACCATTTGAATATTACTCTGGGAGATGCATGACATTGTCTTGTCAGTTGTAAACATTGTGTCATCAAACTTCCTGGCAGATTAAAACTGTGTGCCCGACCGAGACTTGAACTCGGGACCTTTGCCTTTCACGGGCAAGTGCTCTACCATCTGAGCTACCGAAGCACGACTCAAGCCCGGTACTCACAGCTTTACTTCTGCCAGTACCTCGTCTCCTACCTTCCAAACTTTACAGAAGCTCTCCTGCGAACCTTGCAGAACTAGCAAGGTTCGCAGGAGAGCTTCTGTAAAGTTTGGAAGGTAGGAGACGAGGTACTGGCAGAAGTAAAGCTGTGAGTACCGGGCTTGAGTCGTGCTTCGGTAGCTCAGATGGTAGAGCACTTGCCCGCAAAAGGCAAAGGTCCCGAGTTCGAGTCTCGGTCGGGCACACAGTTTTAATCTGCCAGGAAGTTTCATATCAGTGCACACTCCGCTGCAGAGTGAATATCTCATATTGTGTCATCAAGGTTATCCTGCTGTGGAGCATCGCTATCATTTGTCACACCTGCAACATTCATCTCTGACCTACTTAAACCTTGTGCAGTAGGCATGCATGGCACCTGAAATTCAGTTGTTCGATCTTGCAATTCTATGCCATCTTGGCTAATTGCGTTTTCGCTATTGCTATCAACAATGGACATATATTTTTCTGCCATGTTGTATGAACATACAAAAATAAAAATTTCACAAAAAATATTAAAATTTCATATGCTAATTAATACACTTTATAATTGTAATTTAGGTGATATCAAAGCCTGTTTTGCATCTAGTATGATATGCAAACTATTGCGTCACAGTCCTTTATGTTTTCCTGACAACGAATAGCACGCTGAAAAAATCCTGTAAATTTTCCACCATAAAATTCAAGGAAAGGAATAATGAGGAAAAGGTTTCTGTCTACATCAAAAGAGGTGCTACAAAGCATAACCATGCAAGCAACTTGCATAGCCGTCCTACCTTTGCTGTGCCGAACAAAACAGCTTACTATGAAACATTTTACATAACCTGTGTCCAGTTTTTATTTCCTTCCAAAATGTTCTCCTCTGTTTTTGCCATTTTGCTTTACTTGTTCCCCATTGTGATTCTTGCAAACAGAAAATGCAGACAATTAGTTTTTGTGACTAATAACATAGAAATTTCTTACTATAACAATAGTTAACAAACCCTACTTACAACCGGTGCCCTGTGGTCATGACACTCAGGTTGCCAGTTGTATTATAATAAATAAAAATATATATTAATGGAAAAATGTAAAATATAGTACAATTTTATTATTAGTAATTGTCTGCATGTACAAAACTGTGCAATGTGGACTTCCTCTCTTACATTTCAATTGTAATGCAGGTAGTCAACCCCAAGGACACCAGTGTTTCTCAAAAAATGAAGAAAATTCTCCCAACTTGGCTCCACTTCACTTCAATAAGAACACTTAATACTGTTGTTAAGTCTTCTTTTATTCAGAATCACATATAACACATAACACTCATAGCACATCATACTTTGAGCAATACATCTTAACCATCCTACATACAAGAGAGTAAAAAGTGAATGATGTGTTTTGGTCATTTGTCTGTGCCTTACTGTGCATTCATAATTAATTTCTTTGCTGACACTTACGGTTGAATGCTGTTTCATTTATTTAATTTTTTATTTTTAATGAATTTTAATTTTACCATACCCAGGGGGTCTTGCACCATGTACCTACACTGCTTCCACACTTCATATGAGATTTTCCACCAAGTGATCTTGTTGGACATATATTTTGCATGTAGCAGGCCATCATCAGAGCTTTTTCTGAAAAGGAGTTCGACAAACCGCCTTAGAATAATAAACACATCACAATGTATATAAGTGTTTGATTCAGTTGCTCAGCTTTTCCATTGGATGGAGGAGAATAAATTTTGTTTTTCCGGTGTAATATGTCCTCAGTCCCATTGTCTAACTGGAAACTTTTTCAGTTGTCTCTCTGTCTCACTCTGCACACTCCTTAAACTCCACAAAAGAGTCAAACACGTCATTTTTCTGCTTTAGCACTTTCACTGCTGAATATCTTGAGTGACCATCGAGGTAAGTAGCATAGTATGTGCTCCATCTAAGGAGGTCTGTGTAAATCATCCACATCACTATCTATCAGTTTCTGCATATTTTCAGTAGTAGTTTGGCTTGGTTTGAAAGGTCATCTTTTCATTTTTCCTTGCACAGATTCTTCACATTTCCTTTATACTTTGTGACTCCACATACTTTGGATAAGCATTCTTTGTGTCCAAATCTTTGGTGCCACAAAATTTCTGCCTGTATGGCTGTTGCTTCCTTTTCCACTAGCTGATGGGTTTTTTCACTTATGAACATGATTTATTTGAATGTCATGGAATCTAAGTCATTTGAGAAGCTAATAAATTCCTTAAATCCATGCAAAAGTTAAATTTTGAGGAGAACATTGGGCAGATGGATTGTCAATAAGTATATTCGATTATAACAACATATTAAGTAAGTAGATGTGGCACTTTTTCATTCAAATTCATATTAACCAGCCAATGTGTAGGAATCATTACTTTAAAAAAATTATTTTGGCAACAAATATGATCTTAAATTTTATTTTTATGAACTGTGAACTACATTGGAGGTGTAGCATTAAATAATTTTAGATTTTCTTATGAAGTGTGCAGATTATAAAATGCAATATTTGATTCATCCCTATCTCTCCAGTCCTTTACAGCTCTCATAATTAATTTACTTGGCAAAACCAATTGACTGGCAACTACCACTCACTGCTGGTCAGATAACAACAAATGTTATTTGGGCATGACTATCCACTGTTTAGATCTTGACACAAGAACCCAAATGCGGGCAGTGTTGGTGTGCATACGATTAAAATTTCTCATTGGTAACTAATTGATTAAACTGTTGTTTTTATTTATCTTCAATGTCCTACCTAAAGCTCCCCAATCAAAATACAAAGTGTCACTTAGTCCCTTTACAACTTCAAAATTTTATTACAACAGTAGTTGATGAAATATTTTAACAAAATTTATTTATTGTAATCACTGTTTACTAAAGTTTTTATACGTATAAAAATTTTGTGTTTCAGATACTCTGTTAATGGAAGGAACTGAACCTCTATAAAATGGCAGCTCCTCAAGAGAAGGCACAATGTGTGTCCTGGTTTATTGAAACAAAATTGGATGTTCAGACTCAATGAAACTTCAGAATGAAGTATGGAAGAGCTCCATCATCGCACCATTCAATCAGTGCATGGCTCAAAAAATTTATGGAGACAGGGACAGCGTTGGATAAAGGGAGGAGCGGGTGACCAAGAACATCCAAGGAAAATATCAATCATGTTTTAAATGCCTTTACTCGTTCACCTACGAAGTCCATCAGCTCTGCTGCCAGACAGTTGCAAGTATCACATTCAACTGTGGACAAGGTCCTCCACAAGAACTTATGGTTGTATGCTTACAAAGTGCAACTGTTACAGACACTTGAGCTAAATAACAAGCCAAAATGGACAGAGTTTGCAATCAACATGATGGAACGCCTTTCGGAGGATGAAAAATTCCTCAAGCAAGTTTTTTCAGTTATGAGCCAAATCTTCATATTTCTGGGACTTTAAACAGACACAATGTGAGAATCTGGGGATCTGAACACCCCCATGTGACTAGGGAGCTTCACTGGGGTAGCCAAAAAGTGAATGTGTGGTGTGGAATCATGTGCAACTGAATTATTGGTCCATTTTTCTTCAACGAGTCAACAATTACTGCAGATGTTTATCTCGACCTTCTGACTGAACATCTAGCACCAAAACTGATTGACTTACAATTAGCTATCATTTTCCAGCAAGATGGTGCATCACCACATTGGGGACTGCATGTTCGTTGGTTCCTCAATGAAACATTTCCAGGCAGATGGATTGGGAAGAATGGGCCATTTCCTTGGCCACCACATTCACCAGATATCACTTCCTTAGACTTTCTTTTTATGCAGTGTGTAAAAGATGTCATGTATCAAACACAGATACAGGACATTACTGACTTGAAGCAACTGAGTCATAATGCTATTGCCACCATTGATGACACTATGCTACACCAAACATGTCAAGAAATCAAATACCGTCTTGATGTGCTTCATTCAAGTGAAGGCGCCCATATAGAGGTCTATTAAACACTGTCAAAATTTTTTTTATAAACACTGATTACAATAAAAGAAATGTTGTTAAAATATGTCAACAACTGTCGTTGAAATAAGATTTTGAAGTTGTATGTACACCCTGTATTTTTATTTAACCAGTGGTAATACACTTAATTGACTGGTTCATTTCACTACACCCACAGCATAAAATTTACTATTATGACTTAACAATTAACTTATGATAAATCTCCTGCAAAGTAATGCTTTGATGTTTAATGAAGTTAAATTTTTTGGTAATGGATTAACGATTAGTAAAGTAAACTTTTCCCTGTTTTGCTGCCATCACAGCAACATTGCAATGCATATTAGGGGCATACTGGTGGTTTAAAAAGATTAGTACAGCCCAATTCACACATAAATGGTGTGGAGTGAAGCAAGGACGTCCATACCTAGTGGAAAGGGAGGGGGACAAGTGGGGGAGGTGGAGGGGAGGTGACTGCTGGCTCTCAGGGAAAGGAAAAAAATAT
Organism: Schistocerca serialis cubense; assembly: GCF_023864345.2. Classification (NCBI taxonomy): domain Eukaryota; kingdom Metazoa; phylum Arthropoda; class Insecta; order Orthoptera; family Acrididae; genus Schistocerca; species Schistocerca serialis. The sequence continues at coordinate 318,309,123 of NC_064645.1, read as the reverse complement.
AGTGTAAACAGATAATTTTCTTCCAAGAAAATTATTTAAAAATTGTTATTATGCAGGTTTTTAACAGGATCAAAACTGAAATGTTTTCATGGCTACTTACAAGCTGCCATTCGTCTTCCAAAACATTAAAAATACTTCATAAACCATCCCCAATCGATTTGCACCCACCCCCAAACCCCCTCCCCCAAGAAACTGTCCTATGGGAGCTCTTGACATAAACACCTGGCAGTGATGGTCATGGCTGTGCTGAGGACAGGACGTGGGCAATTCACTGAAGTGGCGGTGTCAGAGAGACATAGGATGGTCATGTTGTGAATTGATCAGAATGTATCATCTTCATCCGGAAAAGCCCTTCATGAACTTTTGATAGAAATTGCAAATTCTGATGAATGATTGCACTTCCTTAACTGTTTTCAGCTCCCAAAAATCCCTTACAACCTGTACCAACCTCGGATCTGTTCGCACTCCATCCTTACTGATGATATGACCTAAATATTTCAGTTCTTCCAATGGAAAATGACACTTCTCCTGGCTGAACATTAAACAAGCTGCTCTTAACCTCACAAAGACTTCCCTTAATCACTGTCTATGCTGCTCCATAATACTTGAGAACACTATAATGTCATCCAAATAGACAATACACTGCCATGGTTTCAGACCCCTCAATACATTGTCCAGCAACCTCTGAAACATTGCTGGAGCATTTTTCAAACTGAATGGCATTCTGATGTACTGGTAATGGCCTCCCGGAGTAGAGAAAGCATTTCTTGGATGATCCTCTGGAGCCACCTCTAACTGATGATAACCACTTGTCAAATCCATTGTAGAAAGGTACTGGCACTGTCCTAAGTGATCCAAAGTCTCTGATATGTTTGGAATGAGGTATGCATCTATTACTGTCTTATTATTGAGGTATCAGTAGTCACAAGAGAACCTGTATTTCTTAGTTCTATCTGTAGATCTTTTAGGCACAACAACAATGCCTAACTGCCAGCAACTATTACTATGCTCTATAACACTGTCCTCAAGCTGATGATCAATGAAATCCTCCACAATTGGCTGCAAATATGTCAGTATTCTGTATGGTTTACAGTAAACAGGTGCTTCGTTCCCTGTTGGTATCCTATGTTGAACTAATGGGGTTGCTGGTAATGGCCCTCACGAACAAAACAAGTACTTAAATTCCCCACAACAATTCTTCCATATGCTCTTTTTCTTCTCCTTTCAAATGCTTAACTATGTTACGCAATGCAGTTCTATTGGCAGTCAGTGGTTGATTGCTATGCCTACCCCTCAGACACCAATCTTCATCATCTGGTACTCCTTTTCCTATATTCACATCTACAGTGCTAAAATTATCCACGTTCATGGGGACTACTCGCCAGCGATAGACATGATCCAGCGAAAAGCAGCGCGATTCGTCATGGGGACATTTAGTCAGCGCGAGAGCGTTACGGAGATGCTGAACAAGCTCCAGTGGCGGACACTTCAAGAAAGGCGTTACGCAATACGGAGAGGTTTATTATTGAAATTACGAGAGAGCACATTCCGGGAAGAGATGGGCAACATATTACTACCGCCCACATATATCTCGCGTAATGATCACAACGAAAAGATCTGAGAAATTAGAGCAAATACAGAGACTTACAAGCAGTCGTTCTTCCCACGCACAATTCGTGAATGGAACAGGGAAGGGGGGATCAGATAGTGGTACAATAAGTACCCTCCGCCACACACCGTAAGGTGGCTCGCGGAATATAGATGTAGATGTAGATTTCCCTCTTGTATGCGTACAATACTATGTTCCACAAAACAACCTAATGGATCCAAAAATTCATTATCCTCCAATGGTTCAATAAGACATACTGTATCTACAGGTAGATTCGACTCCACACTTACCCAAAGCGACTTCCCGATGCCATCAGACACACACTAATGTGAATTAAGCCTCAGTGCTAATGTACATGATTCAATTGGTTTATTCATTATGTTGAACGCTCCTCGTGACAGCTCTGCATTGACAACAGTTTCCCCTAGGTGAAATAAAATTCCACCAAGTTCCACAGTTTGTTGTCCAGGGTCAATTTTGGCTTGATTTTGATGCAAGAAATCTACTCCTAGGATCATGTCGTAGCCCTCGCATACCCATGGTACTGGCTCCATGCATGCACCAAATTGGACTTTCCCTATGCAAAAGTGAACTGTCACTGACCTCAAAGGTGTGACCTTCTTATCCCCCACTCCATGCAACCTATAACGTGGTGGGTCTAACTTCCTTCGTCCCATTAAACTCTTAGTAGCCACTGATACTTGCTCCCCTGTATCCAACAAAATCTTAAACATTTTAGTTCCTATGGATCTTACCGCTGAACATTCCACCTCTGCATACATATTTGTAGCATTGAAATTAAACGGGAGGTTCGTTAGGTGGGTCTTGGGCCCCCTCTGCCATTTAACGACTGTCCACCTCTACTAACTCCACTTCTCCATCCTCTGCAATGCTGATTTCCACACATTCCTCTATTCCTTGGTGACTGAGTACACTGCCTCTGCATGTGTCCCATACAACCACACTTATAACGTTTTATACCAGCTGTAAACAATGCTTGTCTATCATGTACCCCCATTGCCATGTCTATTTCCTCACATTGAATTGCCAGCTGAATGGCTGAATATAAATCTTTCTGAGTCCCTTCATGCACTTTCTGTGGCATATGTGCCAGTAACCCCCTCAAAAATACATCAAGTACTCTTTGCTCAGCCTCCTGCAACAGAACACCATTTGCTTCATCGCTCTGACCCAATTTGTAAGTACACTTGTTAATTTCTCTTTTTCTGTCTGCAAATTGCTCTACCATCTCCCCCAGCCTATTCGTCATTGTACTCAACCTCCCTCTGAAGTACCGAGCACTATTCTCGGCACTTCTGTTTCTTGTACCTCTGTAAAAGCCCCTCCTTCAACTGCTTGAACCTTCCTTAAGGCTTCAGAACATATGTCTTCACTCCACCCATTAATCTAATCTTGGCTACATGTAACAACTGCTCATCGGACCAACCATTCATCACAGCTGAAGTTTCCAAGTCCTCTGCAAACACACACACATCCTCAGTTGCCTTGCCAGAAAATGGAATAATCGAACTTGCGGCAGCTGTACCAATCTCCTGCTGTGGCACCCTAGGCAAAAACGACTGATCCGATGTGGTTTCCCACTCACTTCTATATGTTAATTCACTTCTCAACTGCGTATTGTCCGCTGTTAATTGTGCTACCTTTTCCAACAAAATCCATTCCACTTCTGGTTCCAGCACACCTTGCGTCCCTGACTCTATCATTGTGTTGCTTTCATTCCCAGTTAGTCTCGAAACAAAATATTTAAGTACAAAATAACCTGACTCCCTACAGATCCATATCATCATACACCAATAAAAAAGTAATCAAATGCCATAAAAAACAACATCTTACTGACCCATGCCTATGCAAAACATCTAAAATGGCCTGCCAGGAGCCATACTAAAAAACAAAAAAGAAAAAACGCCCAACACTCAAAAAGAAAAACTGGTCAACACTCACCACATTTTGTGACTGTAATGCAGGCGGTGGGCTTGAACGTCATACTGTACAGATGACACCCACTATTCTGACACCGAATGTAGATGGACGTTGAATGAGGATGAGCAGTCAGGATGCGCCATATTAAAACTCGTCTGAGTTTCCCAAGTGATTTATTATTTCCAGCTACAGTGCACCCATTCCTCTCGGTCTGCATCACCGGGTCCCGCAAGGCTGAGGACACCATTTTGCTGACTGTGAAATGGCTTGGCATGGAATGACTGCCTCAGGAATCTGTGCAACACCCTGCTGTGTGTCGGCCTCATATGGCCACAGAGTTGTGATGATGTCAGGATGTGCTGGTAGTCAACTCAGTGGTCTCCATCCCTGCTGCCTCAGTGCCACTCACTGGGAGCTGTAAGGCACCCTGGCATGCTTCCTCACCGGTGTGGTTAAGATCGCAGCGACAACAAGCACCAGCGATCTGGCATCCAAATCTGTGGCCCTTGCCTCAGGATGCCTCCGTCATGTGTTGGGAATGAACAAGACTGCCCGCAGTAGCGAGCTGTGGCGTGGGCCACCACTGGCTGGCTGAAGACCCCACATTGGCCTCAGATGGTTGAACCAGTGACCTGCCATGGACTGGAATGCTGGCGCCTCATTTGCTGCTGCATGTAGACAGTGGTATGACACACCCCGCCATCCTAGAGAGCTGTCACAAATGAATGCCTTGTTCGTGAACCAGCACCAATTTATATGTGGCTGTTCACCTCTGTTTTGCTAACGCACCACTCTAAGTCATGTATTCATAACACCTGGGTTGGGCCAGTGGGCCCCTTCTGCCTGTAACTTGCACCATGCAATCCACTGCATTTACTCTTTTCAGCAGGTCTACCACCCTGCTGCCTCCATTCTACTTCACAACCACTTGTAGTGTAACTTACTGTTAACAGGCCTGCACCTGGCTGTAACTTGTGCGCTCCAAAATATTGCACCAGAGCTAACCTTTTCCCATCTTAAACGGTGGTGCTGCTACAACAAAGAAGATGTAGGAGGCAATGCTTAGTAATGGGAATTTGAATTTTCAGTTAATTTTATATTTATTTTTAAGAGGATTATCATAAAGTGTCACTACTTATTTTAGTCAAACACACCAGAATTAAGGGCATTGTGGACACAATGTATCTAATTTCAAACCATATTTTCTTTTAATTAAAAAAAGTAGAACAAAAACTTCATTTGAATTATTATACACTCTGAAGAAATGTTTCTTACTTGAAGTTTGTAGAAATTTTAATTATGCTTAAATCAATAAAATTTCTATAAGTGTAAAGACATAGAATTTAGGAAATAAGAATTGTAAAATTTTAAAAAGTCACTGTAAGGGAGATGGATGGCCAAAAGTAAAACAAATTATGTCACTAATGTTGATGCCAATGGACCTTGCTTCAGTTCCCAGTACCACCACATATGTTTTCAAGATAGGTAGATCTGGGACAGGGTTCATTCAGCTCTGTGAGGCCAAATGAGAAGCTTCTTAAACAAATAAACAAAGGTATCATCAGGATTCATCTATTGGTAATAATGGCTAGAGAGACTGATGACATGGTGGTCACATGTTCACAAACATTGAATACTCCTAATACTGCCTTGGAGGCAACAGTCACTTAGTTTGAACAGGTCAAAGGCCTAATCTGTGAGTGGTGTTTATGTTTAAAAATCAGGAAAGGAGAGGGACTTGAACTCTACTCTGCACAATATTTTATCACTAAACCACATATATAGCAACAGAACAGCTCAAACAAAAGAAAACTCTTACAACAGTAACTTCTGTATCCTACAATATTGCCAGTTCTTGTATATATTAGAATTAGGGTTCTGAAGGACAGCTGAGATTAAAACTTCCTTAAGTGAATGACTCAGTCTTAGTCTCTGTGGCAGGTAGTCTATGACCAGGATTTTTGTCAAGGACTATACTCATCAATAATGGTTTTTCCATGACAACAACATGCTATGTAAAAGGCAGCAGTTGTTTAAAATTGTTTTGTAGAGCATTCTTAACAGTTACAGTAAAAGGCTTATCACCTAGATAGCACAGCTTGAATGCAGAAAACATTTGTAGGATGTACAGGCAAGAAGTGATCATGGAAGATTTATTGTATTAAATTTACACAGTGCAGCTGTCAGGTTAATTCTCTACATAAATTTGAGTTTTGAACAATATCCACCATTATCTTCATCAAGAAAGCAAACATAGCATTACAATATGCACAAGATCTTGTTTGGGCAAACATGGATTCTAGCTCAAGCAACTGGATCTGAATTATAAGAGTGTTAGTGGAAATTAAGAGATACACTCTCTGCAAAGTGTAGGAGCATCACATGGTACCAGTAGGTGTATATCTCATATTATACAGAGTGATGGAAACAAAGATGTTGGGGATGATGTTTCATTGTTGGAACAGAAGTAATCTCTGGGTGCATGGGCATTATCAGTTGCTTTCCTGTTGAAGACAACAGTGGATATTGTCAGAAACTTGGATTTCTGCTGAAAATTGACATGACAAGTAAACCAAGAACATGTAACACACTTTTGCTATATGATTATAGAAATCATTTCCATGTGCAGAGTTCCTTAATAACCATGTTATGAATACTCATAGCATATAGCTCTGTGTACCTTTCATAGACTTTCTCATTGGTGGAATGTAAGCCATATTCTCACAGAAACAACTGAATGATAAAAATAAAAGGAAAATAATAATCAATAGAAACAATAATAATAAAGTTTGTGAAACAAAGCAGAAAATTGTTTTCATTCAGTTAATATAAAAGTAAAATATTTTAAAATTATATAATACTTAATAAAAATGTCAAAACTTTATTTAAAGGTTCTATATTTTTATGGAATATGCAGAGGTTTGTCTCTTTGGCCTTGAAGGTGTTCCCACTATTTTCTTTCATACTGTGTTAGTCATATTTCTGATGCCCATCCTGTTGTCAAATGCCACAGCATGAAATAAATTCAGAAGCGTGAACAAAGATGTTGTATTATTCTCATTTGCTATTGAAAGGAAAAAAGAAAATAAAAATGAGGTTACAGAAAGGAATGGTGCAGACAATTTAGTACTGGGTATCTCATCAGTATATAATGCATTATATCAAAATACTCACATCAAATATATATTCCAGCAAAGAAATTATGAGCCAAAAATCAAGACTGGCTGCTGTTCTGTTTCCAGTGACATCATTTTCATTTTGCAAAAGTAAGAAATGCTTTTTGGTTTGTAGGAATAGTTCGGGGCTCTTTAATTTCATCATATTCTAGGAAACGGTACACAGGAGTCTGTAATACAAATAAAAAGTTGATTTTTTTTATACAGGACAAAAAACCACAAAGTTTGGGAGAAATGTTACAAGATGTTTTTGTAAATGATGTTTCAGAAATATACAACATATGTCATGAATCTGCTACTGAAATAGATTTTTTCTGAGGAAATTTATTACAAAAATATTTCAGAAAGCGTTTCATTATATGAATTAGAAACATGGGACACAAATGAGAAGGAGTAGAGGAAACTTGGACTTACACATATGAGTTCCTGAGTTTTCGTTCTGGTAGTTCAAACTAAGCATTTATTCACCTATATTATTGATTTACCTTTACTGATTTCAGAGATCACTATCAGTTGTCTACATCCTTAAAAAATTAATAAGCTGCACGGTAAAAATGTTAGTGTCAGCCAGAATTAAATTCTCAATTCAAATATTCTGAAAAATTACACAATAAATGGCTAACAAGCTAATATTTTTCTTTGTTTTTGAATATCAAGGGACTTTCAACAACCTGCCTAATGTTTACTAGCCACTTGTTTAAGACTTTTGCACTAAAATAAATAATTCCCTTCTGAACCCTAAAAAGTCATTTACAGTATATAAGGACATTGTTTCTGGCTCTAATACCACAGTAAAAAATTTCACAGTAAATCCCATACCCATTCTTAATATTAGCCATAAATACCATTAAGGTGTTAATATATTTACACATGAGTGTAAGAATCATAAGAGCTCAAGAACCACTTCTGCAAGATGTTATCCACTTTACAAGTAGTCATACTGTACATTTCTGCAAATACTTGTTTGACTTTAGCTACATTTACCAGATGATTATGCCATAGGACAGTACTGACTGAAAATATTCTAGCATTCTCATATACAGCTCAACACAATAAGATGAACTTCCATATCCAACACCAGCAGACATATGTAATCAAGAGTAGCTGGAATGAGGACAGACAAAAGCTTAATGTCAGGATTGCTGATCACCAAGAAGATGAAGTTAAGGAATTCTGATACCTAGGCAGGAAAACAACCCATGACAGTGTAGTGCCTCGAGAATCCCAGCATAAATTCTAGAGACACTCAGCTTTCTACCATATCGAACACCCTATATTTGAAGTACGAGCATGAGAGATGGGAAGTGTCTCTCTTGTGCCTGTTTTCTGTATGCACAGGGTGGACACGCGTCGAGAGAATGCTACAAGGTGGAAAGTTGATCAACATGAGCAACTGATTGCTGTGCTTGTCACAGAAGTTACATGCCCAGCACAAGGAGCAAGCGCACCTTACTGCATGACAGTGCTACGTCAGTCATTATTGTGAGCAGTTGAACTGTGTAAAAGAAATAAAAGACACTTACTTTTACTTACTCCCTTACTGACTCTCTAGAGCTGCGAGTGATGGACTTGTGAGGACCTTGAGAGGTTTTTGGAACTTTATTTATTGTAGAAGTACATAATAGTTTCTGACAGACCATGAGTCATTGGGCTTATAAAATGTGATTCATTTATGTGAAAACTGTTATGTGGTGTTCTATTTGTGCAAGAGAAATATAGTAGGATTGATTTAATAGTATCCTGAGTGTGCGCAGTCATTTTAAGAGTAGAGAAAATTCCTCCAAACAGCATCATATCTTTGGAGAAGAAGTTGGGCAGATCGTCGCAGCTGATTATCCTGAAAAGAAGATCAGCAAAGCACCTCCAAGTAAGTTCAATGATGACTAGGACATGTGAGTCTTGCTCACCAGCACCACACTGCTTCCTCTAGTCGCTGGAATCTGCCAGAGCAGATGGAGGACAGAGGACATAAAGAGCAGACTAGCAGCAGCAAACAGGGTGTTCCTGGTGAAGAGAAGTCTACTAGTATCAAACATAGGCCCAAATTTGAGGAATAAATTTCTGAGAATGTACATTTCAAGCACAGAACTGTGTTGTTGTTGTGGTCTTCAGTCCAGAGACTGGTTTGATGCAGCTCTCCATGCTACTGTATCCTGTGCAAGCTTGTTCATTTCTGAGTAACTATTGCAACCCACAACCTTCTCAATCTGCTTAGTGTATTCATCTCTTGATCTACCTCTATGATTTTTGCCCTTCATGAATCCCTGAAATACTAAATTGGTGATCCCTTGATGCCTCAGAATGTGTCCTTCCAACCAGTACCTTCTTTTAGACAGGCTGTGCCACAATTTCCTCTTCTCCCCAATTCTGTTCAGTACCTCCTCATTAGTTATGTGACCTAACCATATAATCTTTAGCATTATTCTGTAGCACCACATTTGAAAAACTTCTATTCTCTTCTTGTATAAACTATTTGTTGTCCATGTTTCAATTCCATACATGGTTACACTCTATACAAATTCTTTCAGAAAAGACTTCCTGACATAAATCTATACTCGATTTTAACAAATTTTTATTCTTCAGAAATGTTTTCCTTGCCATAGCCAGTCTACATTTTATATCCTCTCTATGATGGTCAACATCATCAGTTGTTTTGCTCCCCAAATAGCAAATTTCATCTACTACTTTAAGTGCCTCATCTCCTAATCTAATTCCCTCAGCATCACCTGATTTCATTCCACTACATTCCATTATTATCATTTTACTTTTGTTGATGTTCATCTAATATCCTCCTTTGAAGACACTGTCCATTCCATTCAACTGCACTTCCAGGTACTTTGCTGTTTCTGACAGAATTACAATGTCATCAGCAAACCTCAAAGTTTTTATTCCTTCTCCATAGATTTTAATTCCTACTCCAAATTTTTCTTTTGTTTCCTTTACTGCTTGCTCAATATACACATTGATAAACATATGCGATAGGCTACAACCCAGTCTCAATCCCTTCCCAACCACTGCATCCCTTTCACACCCCCCGGCTCTTATGACTGCATCTGGTTTCTGTACCAATTGTAAACAGCCTTTCACTCCCTGTATTTTACCCCTGCCACCTTCAGCATTTTAGAGAGAGTATTCCAGTCATCATTGTGAAAAGCTTCCTCCAAGTCTACAAATGCTAGAAACATAGGCTGGTCTTTCCTTAATCTATCTTCTAAGATAAGTCATAGGGTCAGTATGGCCTTGCACGTTCCAACATTTCTACAGACTCTAAACTGATCTTTCCCAAGTTTGGCTTCTACCAGTTTTTCCATTCACCTGTAAAGAATTTGTGTTAGTATTTTGCAGTCATGACATATTATACTGATAGTTCTGTAATTTTCACACCTGTAGACGCCTGCTTTCTTTGAGTTGGGATTATTATATTATTCTAGAAATCTGAGGGTATTTCACCTGTCTCTTACATCTTTCTGACCAGATGGTAGAGTTTTGTCAGGGTTGGCTCTACCAAGGCTATCAGTAATTCTAATGGAATGTTGTCTACTCCCGGGCCATTGTTTTGGCTGAGGTCTTTCAGTACTCTGTCAAATTCTTCACGCATCGTCATATCTCCCACCTCATCTTCATCTACGTCCTCTTCCATTTCCATAATATTGCCCTCAAGTACATCGCCCTTGTATAGACTCTCTGTCTACTCCTTCCACCTTTCTGCTTTCTCGTCTTTGCTTAGGACTGGTTTTCCATCTGAGCTCTTGATATTCATACGGGTGGTTCTCTTTTCTCCAAAGGCATCTTTAATTTCATGTAGGCAATATCCATCTTATCCCTTGTGATATATGGCTCTACCTCCTTACATTTGTTCTCTGGTCATCATTGCTTAGCCATTTTGCACTTCCTGTTTATCTCATTTTTGAGATGTTTGTATTCCTTTTTGCCTGCTTCATTTACTGCAATTTTATATTTTCTCCTTTCATCAATTAAATTCAATATTTCTTCTCTTACCCAAGGATTTCTACTAATCCTTGTCTTTTTACCTACTTGATCCTCTGTTGCCTTCACTGCTTCATCTCTCAAACCTACCCATTCTTCTTCTACTGTATTTCTTTCCCCCATTCCTGTGAATTGTTCCCTTATGCTCTCCCTGAAACTCTGTACAACCTCTGGTTTAGTCAGTTTATCCAGGTCCCATCTCCTTAAATTCCCACCTTTTTGCAGTTTCTTCAGTTTTAATCTACAGTTCATAACCAACAGATTGTGGTCAGAGACCACATCTGCCCCTGGAAATGTCTTAAAATTTAAAACTTGGTTCCTAAATCTCTGTCTCACCATTATATAATCTATCTAAAAGCTATCAAAGCCTCCAGGCCTCATCCATGTTTATAACCTCCTCTTATGATTCTTAAACGAAGTGTTAGCTATGATTAAGTTATGCTCTGCACAAAATTGTACCAGGTGGCTTCCTCTTTCATTCCTTACCCCCAGTCCATATTCATCTACTACTTTTCTTCTCTTCCTTTCCCTGCTATCAAATTCCAGCCCCCCATGACTATTAAATTTTTGTCTCCCTTAACTGTCTGAATACTTTCTTTTATTGCCTCATACATTTCTTTAATCTCTTCATCATCTGCAGAGCTAGCTGGCACATAAACTTGTGCTACTGTGGTAGGCATGGGCTTTGTGTCTATCTTGGCTATAATAACTCATTCACTATGCTGTTTGTAGTAGCTTATCCATACTCCTACATTTTTATTCATTGTTAAAACTACTCCTGCATTCCCCTGTTTGATTTTGTATTTATAACTCTGTATTCACCTGACCAGAACTCTTGTTCCTCCTGCCACCAGACTTCACTAATTCCTGCTATATCTAACTTTTACCTATCCATTTCCCTTTTTAAATTATCTAACCTACCTGCCCAATTAAGGGATATGACATTCCATGCTCCAATCCATAGAATGCCAGTTTTCTATCTCCCAGTAATGATGTCCTCCTGAGTAGCCCCATTCAGAAATCAGAATGTTGACTATTTTACCTCTGGAATATTTTACCCAAGAGGATGCCATCATCATGTAAGCATACAGTAAAGCTGCATGCCCTCAGGAAAAATTATGGCTGTAGTTACCCCTTGCTTTCAACTGTTCACAGTACCACTACAGCAAGGCCATTTTGGTTAATGTTACAAGGCCAGATCAGTCAATCATCCAGACTGTTGCCCCTGCAACTACCAAAAAGGCTGCTGCCTCTCTTCAGGAACCACACATTTGTCTGGCCTCTCAACAGATATCCCTCCATTGTGGTTGCACCTATGGTATGGCTATCTGTATCACTGTGGCACACAAGCCTCCCCACCAATGGCAAAGTCCATGGTTCATGGAGGGAGGCACAGCAACGCACAGAAGTGAAAATTCTCTTCTTTTCAGGTTTTCCCACAGATCAATTTTCACAGCACTGTACGATAGTGAAAACTGATATGTGGGAAAACCTGAAAAGAAGAGAATTGAGGCATTTGAGATGTGGTGCTCCAGAAGAATGTTGAAAGTTAGGTGAACTGATAAGGTACAGAATGAGAAGGTTCTCCATAGAGTTAAGGAGGAAAGGAATAAATGGAAAACATTGGCAACAAGAAGGGATCGGATGCTAGGACACCTTTTAAGACACTACAGAGTAACTTTGATGGTGTTAGAGAGAGCTGTATGCAATAAAAACTCTAGAGGAAAACAGAGATTGGAATTCATGCAACAGATAATGAAGGATGTAGGTTGCAGATGCTACTCTGACATGAAGAGAGGCAAAGAAGGAGTATTCATGGCAGGCTGCATCAAACAACTCAGAAGACTGACGTTACACAATCAAAAAGTGACAATCATTGGACTGAACATTATTCCAGACCACCAAAGATGTCAGAATACTACTGCCAGAGTTTTTCCCATTGGGTATGTGACAATAGCACCACCACTACGTGTGACAACAAAAGTTTGAATAGGCCATGAAATGTGATCAAAGGTATTAATGTTTATGGTAAATTCTTGTTAAAAGCAGGAACTCTAGGTCCACATTCTAGTCTTGCATGGATTTTCAACTGTTGTGACAACTCATTTCTTTGCAGGGTCTGTATATGTAAACTGTTTCAATGATACATGTCAGTGAACCTTAAGTAATGCCATTCCCATGAATGTATTCATTTCCTATCAATACATTTAATTCATTTCATATTAACACTGAAGCTGTTTGCTGTGAACAAGCTATAAACCCATCCCATTATGCTCCTTCCTGTATCTGTCATAGATGTGTTTCACTCTATCCTCTTAATAGTCATACGCATACATAAAAAATCTGGAAGTAATTCTCATTATTATTGAAGTGAGTATATTAGCATTAGTCACATGTAAATTGAGCTGAAATGAAAAACTAAAGAAACCTTTCATTCCATTAACTAATAAGGAGGTTCGTAATGAAAGATGTATTTCAGAGTAGAAAACTTTTGTAATTTGTCTAAAACATTCAGTATTGTATGGAGAACACCCCCAAAGCTGATGATCAGCTTTGATATGATGGATATCATATTGTCCATGTTCTTGTTAAAAGAGAACTAGCCATGAAAAAGCTAATTGTCCTCATTGCTCCACCATGGCAAAATTAGTCAGTTGACTATAGCACGGTATATTTACAAATTTTTTCCTTTATTTGTCACCAAAAGTTTTCATTTCATTCTCCATAAAGGTGCTGTATGCTTTCTGGATGGTGCAGTAAAATTTGCTTCATTGTCATGCATTTATATGCACTTATTGATTTTAAAGTTTGAGAACCATTGAGGATTCTGTTGTCAGCATTCAGATATAAATAGTTGGATCAAGGGAAGTGCCCAATTCCATCCATATGCTTTGAGCCATGACATATGTATGTTATGTTGGATGACATTCTTGGGGTGCTGTGTGTTTGAAGCAGATCATCTTTTTAGATAGTATGTTGTTGTATTTGATGGTGTACACCTGTGGTGGGTGTTCATGAATGAAGATGTTTATCTTATTTGTGGTCATTTGGCTATGTGTAATTTTTCTGTGTTGTTGCTGGAAGAGTTTCTGTTTGCTCTATTTCCTTGTAGGTGTTCTGTTTAGGCGTGGTGTTGGGCTGATTGGGGTTGGTTAAAAGGGGGAGGGGGCAGCTTGGGAGATGGGAGCTGTTTGGAAGATTTCATTTCATTTTCATAAGTTGTGTGTGTAGGAGGGGGAGACTGTTAACCTAGGTGTACTTATCAGTGCCTATGACTGGTCAACTATTTTTTATTTGGTTTTTAATGCATTATTTATGGTTTGTTTGTTTTAGTGTAAAGGTTTCTTTATTTTAACTTGCCAAGTAAACCTGGGGTTGCAGGTTTTCAATTTTTGTGTGGGATTTTGGTATCACTGGCTTTGCTTGAGCTGTATAAGTGATGGGAATTTTTTGATATTGCGTTTTAGAATTGCATGTGTAGATTTATGGGTATAGAGGGCTTCATTTAAGCTACATATAGGTCAAGTGAAATGTACAATTACTGTGGTTTTCATGTTTGTAACATTATGTCACATGTTGAGAATTCCTTAGGTTTGATTTTGTGAATAATATTTGTTTTTTAATGACACTGTTTTTGTATTGTTATATAATTAGCTTGGCCCTGCCCTAAAACCCCTACATCCAATGTTTGTCCCTATAATTTCATTTTATTGCTGGAGTGAAATAGTTTTTGTTATTATTTTTGTTTGTGTGAATATGTAACAACATTATGGTTGCCACGCTGTATATGCTGGAAGTAGGTTGTGACAAAGAAGGCTGGAATATTTTTTCTTCCCCTCTTGTTTTACCATGTGCCTCCTCAAAATTCATTTTTTCATTTTATAATTAAGTACCATTAACATACATGAGTATAATGTGCAATTTCATAAAAGAGAAAAGTTGGACCTCAGTTTTAAAGAATATAACACCAGATCTAATTTTGTGCTTACTGTTATGTATGTAATTGATTTTCTAATTTATTTCAATTATTCCTAATTAGTATCTTTTGATACAGGGCAAAATCAGTAATTGTTTCATAACTTAAATTCTGTTGTTGACATATAAACAAATATAAATTCTGTAATCATTTTAAACATTTGGAGGATGAAATGCTAGTATTCTTAAAGTATCTATTTGGCTCCAGCCAAAAACATGTTAGTAAAACCAGCCCTTCATTAATTCCAAAGTAATTAACAGCTTTATAAAAAGTATTGTTTACATAACCATATATGTTAATTGCATCATTCAAGCAAATAATTCAGCTTAACCCTTGTAGTAGAAGAAACTGTTAAAAAGAAGAATTTTTTTTAATGTATTCGGTTAATTGAATGAGTCAAGTTTTAATTGTAATTTCTGTAAATTAAACTTCAAACATTGTGTAGTTTCAGCACCTATTTCTGTGATGATATATAAGGGCCTGAATTTCGGTCATGAAATAGTCAGTCCGTGGCCGAGTTTCAGACGAGAAAACTGTGCTGGTTAGAACAACAACAATGCTTCAGTTTAACAGTGAAATAAGTGTTACACAAATAGGACATGTGTTAAAGCAATGACAGTGTCTGTTCCATATGTACCTGATTATTCTGAAAGATCTGTGAACTTTGTGATTAGGTTTTTCTGCTCATAGATGTTAAATAGTAAACTACTGTGGCAGTATGTGGAGGTTTGCCTGCAAACTATTAATGAGGCTTATCAGAAGTTAGAACAACAGTGCACTGGCCATATAGCTGTGTATTATTAGAGGGTTGTGAAAAGTGAAATTAAAGTACTGTGAAACACAACTGTGCATCTGTCAGCTACATCATTTACACCAGTCAGTGTCCAAACTACAAACACCATTTTTCAGCCAGTGTAACAAAGCAGTACAACACCGAGGACAGAAAATGAATAAATAAAGCAGGCCAGAACTGCTACAATGTGTGATCACCACTTTGATGATGTCATGGCTCAAAGGAGATGGCTGGAACTCAACACTTTCATAATGTCAAATACTGTAGTTTATGTTGTGAGACTCAAATGTACAGTGTGCTCCCCCTTTATTGTACTTCCACTAAATGAAGCAGTGTGTGTAAAACATTTTAGGGCCCAGATGGATAAAAAATTAAAGTGGTAAAAAGGTCTTTAACGAATTTCCCTCTACCACAAAGCAAGAACTTGGGAATCCCTACCAATTAAACAGAAAATTAAATAATGCTAGTGCCTTACTAGGCACTCTTACAAATTATCTAATTATCTAGATTCATGAGTTGATAATTGCTGCTAGCTACATTTCAAGCAGCAATAATGTCTATCGTAAAATTGCATGAGAAGTAGCAGTGTATTGCAAAAGTCTCTGTCTGTTTCAGAATTATGTGATAATTTTCTTCAAAAATTGTTAGTATATACATGTGTAAAAATTAAGTTTCCAGTAGGGCATAAATAACAGCTACATAATTTAAAGGAACTAGAGGCAACCCCGTTTTCAAAATAGTGAACTTCCTGCTAATCTAATAGGTAACATGTGAAGGTATAAGTAAAAATAATATTAAGAAGTACTGTATAATGATGCTGGCAGTTTATTCTTAATATATTGAACATATCAAGTTTTGAAGAGTTTCCACTGTTTTGTTAACATATTTCATGTCTTGTTCTATAACTTGTAGGTTGATTGGATCAACAGAACATGATAAAATATACTTTTCTAAATGCTTCTTCAAAAAATGTTTCCTTTCTCCACTTCACTGGTTTTACAAAACATCTATGTAAATCATAGTATTTTATTGTGAAAGTAATATTTTCTACTTACCACAGGCAATGAAACATCAAGAACTGGGTGGTGGCTTGGGCTCATCACTCTGCTAGGCATTCTAAAATGATCTCCAAGAATTGGTGATTTTACCCTTTTACCATATGTTCCTTTTTCTATGAGGTCCTTTGGCATTTCTCTTAGTGCTTCATTCTCATCTCTTTTCTTATGTGATGCATAATCAACCCATCCACCTCGGAGTACCTGAGGTAAAAGAGAAAGAAATGGTTTTGTGAAAAATGTTTCCCACTCTTCAGAAGTATGTTCTGAATCAAGAGCACCTGTTTTGCTCTCTATGATCTCCTCTGGGATTATAAATGAAGAAAAAACACAAAAACGAGTGCACTGCTACATATGCTATGCAAAAGTTACATAGAAGTTCTTCTGCAATGTTGTAAGTAAAAACACTAAAACCTTTGCAACATTCAAATTCACATTCTAACAGATTCTTGCACATGCAAATTACAACAGTGTGTAGTTATAAAAAATGACAACTACATTTAAGAAATATATTCATAGGTAGCATTTATCACCAGTTTCAGCTCGACAAACCCAAAACAAACTGTAACCATTAGTGTTTTATAATTTTATAGGAACATGTGTGATCATTAATGATAAATAGGAAACATTAAAGGTATCAATAAAGGAAGTAGTATAGGTGATAGCAACAAGTGGAGCAGCCACTTCAAGTGTTTGATCAAAGAAAGCATACTTATTAATTTAATTTTTACTCAGTTGCAAATTCTTTCCAGAGACACAATGTCACTGAACATGTCACAACACTCATAGAACATATTGAAAAAAAAAAAAACAACAAAAAAGAGTAATAAAATGTAAACATAAAATGGCAGAATGTAAGTTACCTACTCATCATCTTCAGGAAAAGCAATTTCACCTGTATTTCATTTCATTTCATTTTTCATTTCATTTCATTTCATTTTATTATCTTCCTGTATATCATTTACATGATGTAGGAATTGTCACAACAAAGTTATCATACTAGTACAAGTACTACAGACATAATAATGGAATATCACTTTCAAGTCATTTTTTAAAAGTACAAGTTTAGACATACAAATTAAAATTTTTGGCAATAAATTTACACACAATCAAAGTACTCATCTACGTCATAGAAAGTTTTGCTTAAAAGGTAATTTTTAAGTTCAGTCTTAAATTTTACTTCATCTATTATTGCCTTCATGTACACTGGCAGAGCATTGTAGAGTTTTCTTCCAAAATAACTTACATGCTTTTGGGTTTGTGTTGTCCTTACCCTTTCTACATACAAATTCTTACGAGTTCTAGTATTATAATTATGACAGTCCTCATTTGTACGTAGATTTTTCATATGTGCTCTTGTACACAGAATGCTTTTAAAAATATACAGTGACGGTATTGTGAGTATTTGCAGTTCTTTGAAAAGGGGCCTACAATGAGTTCTTGGAGAGTTATGTGTTATGATTCGTACAGCTCTTTTCTGAAATTTGAAGATATCTGTTAAGCTTGATTTAGTTTTACCCCAGAACACTATGCCATAAGACACGATGGACTGTAAGTAAGCAAAATACACTAGTCTAGTACAGTCTGTGCTGCATACTCTAGATAATATCCTCAATGCAAAACATGCTGAATTGAGCCTGTGGGATAAGTACTTGAGATGGTCTTTCCAGCTTAAGTTTTGATCAATGTGCATGCCCAAAAACTTTGTGGATTGTACACTCTCTATCTTCTTATCCATTAGTTTTAACTGGAGGTCCATATCTTGAGTTGCTTTGCCATACTGTATATAATTTGTTTTACTTAGATTAAGTGTTAACTCATTAGCATTAAACCAATGTTGAATATATTTCAGGACTATATCAGTTGTGGTGGTTAATGATTTTTTATCATCACTTATAATTATGCTAGTGTCATCTGCGAACAACATTATTTTGGTAGAAATATTAGGATTTTTTATGTCATTTATATAAAGCAAGAATAATAAAGGACCGAGAACACTGCCCTGTGGGACACCTATTTCCAATTTCTTTGCATCTGAGACCCACTTGATTTTCTGATTTTTATGCTCTGCGATGATTTCTACCACCTGAGTTCTATCTTGAAGGTAAGATTCAAACCACTGCTTCACAACTCCCCTTACACCTATTGCCTCCATCTTGTTTAACAGAATTTTGTGATTTACTGTATCAAAAACTTTAGATAAATCTAAGTTAATTCCCACTACACATTTTTTAGTGTCAAGACTCCTGACAATCTCTTTGGTATAGGCATGGATAGCTGATTCTGTGCTGTGGCCTGTGCGAAAGCCATGTTGATTGCAGTTTAGAAGTTTGTGAGCATCTAAATAATTTATGAGTCTGGTTTTCATTAATGTCTCTAGAATTTTTGAAAATGATTGGAGAAGGGATATTGGTCTATAATTTTCTACCTTGTATGGATCTCCTTTTTTAAACAGAGGTCTAACCTTAGAGATTTTCAACCTCTCAGGAAACACACCTTCGCTGAAAGACAAATTGGCAATATGTACCAGGGGCTTTATAATTTGTTGGGCAACTTTTTTTATTATTGACACAGGCACTTCATCCACACCTGCAGACATTTTTGATTTTAGACTCTTTATCACCTTTAATATTTCATTATCATTTGTGGGAATTAACAACATACTACTGCCTACTTTTGGGGCTGTTAATTTCTCATGTTTAGTAAAGTTTTTACTTAATGACACTGGTACACTTAAAAAGTAATTATTAATGTAATTTGCCAGAGTTTCATCTTTTAACTCAATATTTTCACTATTTTTGAGTACTATTTCCTGATCCTTGAGGCCCTTACCTGTTTCCCTTTTCACAATTTCCGAAATAGTTTTTGATTTATTTCCTGATTTTCTTATTAGTTTATCATTACTTAGTAATTTTGCTTTTGTAATTACTTTTCTATATATCTTTTTGTAATTTGTTACATATTCTTTAAACTTGGGGTCAGTCCAACTTTTCAGTCTATAGTTAAGCATTGTCATGGTCCTGGAGGAATTTCTAATACCTTTTGTGATCCAGGAGTTAGCATGTGAATTCCCATATGTGTTTGTTTTGACAAGTTTCTTAGGAAAACACATTTCAAAATTCAACATAAACAGGGAAGAAAAAACATTACATGCAGTGTTTGTGCTAGTTTGTAACAGTACTTCTGCCCATGATTGGTTAGTCAGTGTATTTATGAAGTGACTGCAACTATTTGTGGAGAAGGTTCTTTTGTACATTTGGTATGAACTATTTTTGGTCACAGGGGCTATGGGAAATTTAAGGATAAGTGCATTGTGATCAGATATTCCTAGGTCAACATTTATTACATCTATATCTATGGCATCTATATTTGTGAAGATATTATCTATGAGACTTTTTGAAGAGTTTGTTATTCTTGTAGGGTTAGTTATATGTGGATACAAATTGAAGCTATGTAAAACATTCAGGAACTGATCTTTGGATGCACCTTCAGTAAATAAGTTGACATTAAAATCTCCACTTATAATTATTGTTGATTTTTTATGATGTAATATTTTGAGCAATGCCTCTAATTTATTTCTAAAAATTTCAGGATCACCACATGGTGATCTGTACACTGACATTATTATTAATTTACTCATTTGCATATTCAACTGCATTGCTGCAGCCTCAAAATGCTTTTCTTCATTCAAGGATTCAGTTACAGTCATATTTTTAACCTTTACTCCAGGTTTTACATAAATGCAAACACCGCCATGTCTTGTTTCCTTCCTGCAAAAATGGCTTACTAATTTGTATGGGGAAATGCAAATATTTTCTAGTTCATAACTCATGCACCAATGTTCTTGAATGCAAATACAATCTATACTAGCTTCACTGGCTGCAATCTCAAGTTCTAATATTTTATTTTTAATGCATTGTATGTTAAGGCTCATTATTTTTAAATTATTGAAATTAGATTGAGAGGAGTTTGTACTCATGTTTCCCAATGTTACCGGCTGTTCCTTGTCAAGGCTGGGTCAGAAACTTGTCTAAATATTGCTCCAGAATGACACATTGATTCAGCTGATAATCCAAGAAGACTTCATCACTGAAATTCACTGAGAAAACCATGTCTCTATTTTACAATATGTTTTATTAGGCAATGGAGGTGGAAGCTATCAGTCATCAGTATGAATGAGAATATGAGCTGTGCTTGGTTTTGAAGGAATGAAACTTACATACATTTACCAACTGTGTGATACATCACATGATAAAATGCTATCAGTGTTAATATACAATGAGCAAATATACAGTCCTGGTCCTCCCATGAACCATGAACTTGTTGGAGTGGGTGTCTTGCAGGAATATCTATGAAAAGACCAAACTAATCTATGTTTCCTGAAGATGGACAACACCTTTTTCAGTAATTTCAGTTCAATGTTTGGCTGTTCTGGCCTTGTAACTTCAGGCAACACTGTCTTTCTGTACTGGTACTGTGAGTGGGTGAAAGCAAGGGGAAACTACAGCCATTATTTTTCTTTCCAAGCTCTACTGTATGGCTTAATGATGATGGCATCCTTTTGGATAAAATATTCCAGAGGTAAAATAGTTCTCCATCTGGATCTCTGAGTGGTGACTACTCAGGAGGATATTGTCATCAGGACAAATGAAAGTCGTATTCTGTGGGTCAGAGTGTGGAATGTTAGACTACTTTATTGGGTTGGGAGGACAGAGAATTTAAAAAGTTAAAGGGATAGGCTGAAACTTCTTGTTAGGTGAGTAGAGGGTTATCAATACAAAGTCAAAGAGAGGTAACGCAGATGTAGATCTAATAATGAATAATAAAATTGGAACGCAACTGAACTACTGTAAACAGCACCGTGAGCAAATTACCAATTGCCAAGAGAGGCAACTACACTAGTACAAGTTTATATGGAAACTAGTACTGCAGATGAACAGATTTGGCAGACAGTATCATGAGACAAAAAAATTATGCAGTTGGTTAAAGGAGGTGATGGGGAATGTAATTTAATATTAGTAAAAGGAATAAGAGGAAAAATGGTAGATGGGAAAGGAATAAAAGGGGAAGATGCTTGGTAGAATGTTGTACAGAGCATAATTTAATCATAACTAACACATTGTTTAAGAATCATGCATGGAGACTGCATATGTGGAAGAGACCTGGGGATACTGCAAGATTTCAGATTGATTATAAAATTGTAACACAGAGATTTTGAAATGAGAATTTAAATGTAACAATGGGAAGGTCAAATTGGAATATCAACAATATTCTGAAAAGGACAGATTGTTACTCACCATAAAGAGTGGCCAGAGGTAGCAGTCACGTGTGTGTGAGGCATGCTTGCTTGCATGAGTCCAGCTGGAGTGGCCACAGGTAGCAGTCGTGTGTGTGTGTGTGTGTGTGTGTGTGTGTGTGTGTGTGTGTGTGGGTGGGTGGGTGGGTGCGCATGCTTGAGAGAACATGTGTGCATTTCTCTTTTCTGAAGATGGCTTTGGCTGAAAGCTATTAAACAAAACACAACATGGGTTTCGAAAAGGACAATCTACAAAAACAGAATTAGCAACTTTTTTCCATGAACTACTGAACAGGCTGGATGAAGGAAACAAAGTTATAGGGACTATCCTAGATCTATCTAAAGCATTCGATTCTGTGAATCATGCAGTACTGTTATCCAAGTTAGAAAATTATGAGATATGAGGAGTAGCTCTAAAATTACTAAGTTCTTATCTTTGTGATAGAAGACAGTGAACAAAACCAAATTATAAGAATGAAAGTAAGATTCAAACAGTAAAGTCAGCATACAGAACTCTCAATTGTGGAGTTCCCCAAGGAAGTATACTTGGACCATTCTTGTTTATAGTATATATTAATTATATAACACAGCCACAAACTCCAAACTAGTGAACTACACTGATGATACAGCTTTTATTAGCTGGGGCTGTACAGAGGGGGCAGCATTTCAAAGCAACAAAGAGAACTTTGAAATGATCACAGAATATCTAACAGTGAATAAGCTTACACTGAATAAGGACAAGACTATAGTAATAAAGTTCTTGCTACATTTTAATAATACTCATACTCAATCACTTTCTACAGTTGAAACATCTGACAAACATAAGTTTTTAGGCATATTGATTGATGAACATCTCACTTGGAAAGAGCATATTGGCTCCACCTGTAAAAAGGTTTCTAGTAATATTTACTTACTAAAACATCTTGCAAATATAATAGCTGCCCCTTTCCTTAAACAGGTGTATTTTGGATTAATACGCTCACATCTGCAATATGGGATCAAGGTTTGGGGTGGTGCACTCACTGTCTATATGGATTTTTTGAAATAGTCCCTACAAGGCTGGTGTTTGCTTATATTAGCAATTATCCTAACTTCTCTCTTTTGAAGCCTGAAAATGTGATCCATATAGACAGTGAGTGCACCACCCCAAACCTTGATCCCATATTGCAGATGTGAGCGTATTAATCCAAAATACACCTGTTTAAGGACAGGGGGAGCTATTATATTTGCAAGACGTTTTAGTAAGTAAATATTACTAGAAACCTTTTTACAGGTGGAGCCAATATGCTCTTTCCAAGTGAGATGTTCATCAATCAATATGCCTAAAAACTTATGTTTGTCAGATGTTTCAACTGTAGAAAGTGATTGAGTATGAGTATTATTAAAATGTAGCAAGAACTTTATTACTATAATCTTGTCCTTATTCAGTGTAAGCTTATTCCCTTCCTGTATATCAAATTTATATACTGCTTTTTCATTTAACTTTCTAGCTCTTCAGTTTCTCTTACTATCTTTCTTTAATTACATTTTCTTCTTTGAGAAGTCTTCATTTCTTTTTTGGAATTAATGTCTACTTTTGTCTCACCTCTGCCACATTCCCATTTTGTTCCCCTCGATGTTTCTGATTTCCTGCTTATACTCTCTGGCATTTATACAGTCTCACCTACTAAAATTTATAAGTAAATAAATGAATTAATCTTTCCCTAATTTTTCAATACTGAATACTACATCTTCTTGTCCTACTCTGTCACCTTTAAATTTGGATTTGAATGTAATGTCATCCAGTTCACTACGATAATTGTTCCTTTTTCAAAAAATGGAACAATGTCCACATCAGAAAGTTAAATTTCTGCAAGCTTTCCTTGGTGTGGGTTACTTCAATATCTTTGGATTTGTAGCAGGTCTCTCGGTTAAACTTACGTGATTTTACTGAAGTACTTACTATTTTTGAAACAAATACATACTGAAATGCTTTGAATAAAAGATTGTGAATTTTTGGTTTAGATTTTTGATTCTTTATCGATATTGGTCATTGTTTTCAAAGTTCTCATTTTGCTTTAGATTCTAAACCTCTAAATTCATATGTAATTTAGTCTGTAAAATGAGAGAAAGACAACCACTCACCTACAGCAGATTGATAATCGGAGCACAGAAATACATAACAAAAAACAGTATCACACTAGCTTTTGAGCAAAAACATTCACGCACACAACTGTACAGGCACCGAAACATAAACTCCTATGGCCACAATAAGACTGTTTATTGGCAGCACGTAATCTAGTTCTCTGTTTACACAATTCTATCAACAAGAAAATTGACTTGACAATACTACAAAGTTATGTACAGACAGAATATCTTGCCAGTAATTTTTGTCAGAAAGCAAAATTTCAGTACTGCCAGGAGACTCATTTGTAAGTGAAACTTTAATACTAGCATTCAGATCTATTACTACCTTCTACAAGGAGGAAAGAAGGATAGGTTGGCGCAGACCACAGAGGAGAGGATGGCTGCTCAAATCCCAAGGTTAAAGGACACATTTTAGTGAAGACGGGGGGAAACAAAGATAAAGGGAATGGGCAGTCAGAGATAGTATATGGGTGAACACTATGCCACCTGCAGTCCAGAGATAATATAAGGACTAGATGGAAAACAAAATATGGGTAAAGGAAGATAAATGTGTAGTCAAATAAATAGTACAATTAAAAATTTCAAAAGAGATGTGGGAAAAAGAAAAAAAAAGAGGGAGGAAGAGTAATGTAGATAAAAAAGAAGAAGATAAGGAACTAAATGAATAAATATTTTTAAAAATGTAAATGGAGTTAGAGGATTTTAAGTTAATAGAGATTAAGTCCAGGAAAGTGGCAGGATGTGAGGTTGTGTCAAAGAACAGATTCCCATTTCTAAAGTACAAGGAAGCTAGTGTTGGATGAGATGACCCAAACAGCCTCTTTGGTGTAGCAGGTTGTAAGGAGGGCAATTCCTCAAGCCTTCAGTGACTGCTGGTGCAAAATCTTATTAAAAAATGTATCACAAACCAAAATAAAATTTGTTTATATTTAAAGGCTGCTTGACACCTAATTTAGTGTCTAAACAGACATGAATGGCAGAAGAACTGAAACTGTGAGTAGCAAAGTAAAATTGGAAATGTTGAATTCTGTTTCCAAATGCTCCTTTAATAATAAAGGCACAGAAGTACTGTCCCAGTTTACTTCTCTCGCCATTGCGAAGGTGAGTGATATAGATGTCAGTGTCAGTGTTATTGAGGCATAGCTAAAACAAGGTTCGAAGGTCTGATTGATCCCTGTCAGATTTTAAATCTGAGTTTGCTCCAATTGCAACCATAAGATATTATAGATCCCTAGAAAAAAATTTTGCCCAGTGGCTGCAAGAAAATAAGGGTACTCTCATCTGCAAGAAGGGTATCAGAAATGATCCATAAAACTAGCATCCAGTTTATTGACATTCATATGTTGTAGAATTCTGAAATATTTCTGAGCTTTAACTTACTGAGGTGCCTTGAACTGAATGAGCTCCTCCATGACAACCAATTTGGATTCTGAAAACATCCATCATGCAAAACCTAACTTCTATTTTTCTCATCTGACAACCTGAAAGTCACATATCAAGGCCATCAGTTGGATGCAGTATTACATGACTTCCAAGAAAGTACCACACTAATTTTTTCTAACAAAAATATGATCATGTATGATGTCAAACAAAATTTGTGTGGCTTAAGAACTGAGGGAAGATGCAGCCTGTTAAATCAGATGGATACTTATTGACAGAAGTCAGGTGTACCCCAGGGAAATGTACTGGACTAAACAATTTAATGGTGAGCTTGGACTTTTTGCACATCACAGTTATATGTAATGAAGTACTATATGAAAAAATATCCAATTAAATCTTGATAAGAGTTCAAAGTGGTGCAAAGATTGGCAAGTTGTTTTAAATGAAACACATCACAAAATGTGGAAAAGTAAATTCTTGTGACTACAGTGTCAATAAGTTACAATTGGAATCAATCAAATTATTTGAATTTGTGGGTATAATAAACTGGAAGGATGTGAAATGGAATGATTACAAGATTTAAACCTTAGGTAATGCATGTTACAGATTTTGATTCATTGTCAGGATATTGGAAAAATGCAGTCAGTCTGGAAGAGATACTGCTTACAAAGCACTTGTGCATCACATCTGAAAAATAATGCTATAATCTATGAGGGACATATTAATTGAGACCAAAAGGGGGTACTGAACACACAGAGTGAAGTGTGGCATGAATGATTACAAGTTTGTTTGATTCACATAAAAGCATCATGGAAAAATTTAAAAACCTGTATGCTTGAGGGCAGATCTAGCAAAATGCTATATACAAAATTTTAAGAACCAGTGTTAAGCAAAGAATATATATGGCTCCCAAGGGAACCTTGAAGACAGCATTAGGCTAACTGCTGTTTCCACAGAGGCTTTAAAACAGACATTCTTCCCTCGCTGCATATTTTATTGAAATGAGAAGAAATCATAACATGTGGCAAAATGTTAAGTACTCTTAACCATGCACCTCACAGTAGTTTTCAGAGTATGAAATGTACATGTATCCAAGTCTCTTGAGTCCTGCTGCAGAACATTCTCAGCAGCTGAGCACTTGGTGTCCCCAAAACTGATAGATCTTCTAGGAGGGCAGTTCAATAAGTAATGCAACACATTTTTTTCTGAAACAGGGATTGTTTTATTCAGCATTGAAATACACCAGGTTATTCCCCAATCTTTTAGCTACACAACACAATTTTTCAACGTAATCTCCATTCAATGCTACGGCCTTACGCCACCTTGAAATGAGGGCCAGTATGCCTGCACGGTGCCATTCCACTGGTCGATGTCGGAGCCAACGTCGTACTGCATCAATAACTTCTTCATCATCCGCGTAGTGCCTCCCATGGATTGCGTCCTTCATTGGGCCAAACATATAGAAATCTGACGGTGTGAGATCGGGGCTGGAGGGTGCATGAGGAAGAACAGTCCACTGAAGTTTTGTGAGCTCCTCTCGGGTGCGAAGACTTGTGTGAGGTCTTGCGTTGTCATGAAGAAGGAGAAGTTCGTTCAGATTTTTGTGCCTACGAACACGCTGAAGTCGTTTCTTCAATTTCTGAAGAGTAGCACAATATACTTCAGAGTTGATCGTTTGACCATGGGGAAGGACATCGAACAGAATAACCCCTTCAGTGTCCCAGAAGACTGTAACCATGACTTTACCGGCTGAGGGTATGGCTTTAAACTTTTTCTTGGTAAGGGAGTGGGTGTGGCGCCACTCCATTGATTGCTGTTTTGTTTCAGGTTCGAAGTGATGAACCCATGTTTCATCGCCTGTAACAATCTTTGACAAGAAATTGTCACCCTCAGCCACATGATGAGCAGGAAATTCCACGCAGATGGTTCTCCTTTGCTCTTTATGGTGTTCGGTTAGACAACGAGGGACCCAGCGGCAACAAACCTTTGAATATCCCAACTGGTGAACAATTGTGACAGCACTACCAACAGAGATGTCAAGTTGAGCACTGAGTTGTTTGATGGTGATCCGTCGATCATCTCGAACGAGTGTATTCGCACGCTCCGCCATTGCAGGAGTCACAGCTGTGCACGGCCGGCCCGCACGCGGGAGATCAGACAGTCTTGCTTGACCTTGCGGCGATGATGACACACGCTTTTCCCAACGACTCACCGTGCTTTTGTCCACTGCCAGATCACTGTAGACATTCTGCAAGCGCCTATGAATATCTGAGATGCCCTGGTTTTCCGCCAAAAGACACTCGATCACTGCCCATTGTTTGCAACGCACATCCGTTACAGACGCCATTTTAACAGCTCCATACAGCACTGCCACCTGTCGGAAGTCAATGAAACTATACGAGACGAAGCGGGAATGTTTGAAAATATTCCACAAGAAATTTCCGGTTTTTTCAACGAAAATTGGCCGAGAAAAAAAATGTGTTGCATTACTCATTGAACTGCCCTCGTATGTCCACTCACAGGCTCAGCCAGTTTGGTGGTCATCCCTGTTCAAAATGCCAAGCAGTGAACAAATGTAAATTGGTAAACAACATGCAAATTTCCACATGTTGCTCTGCCTTTTATGTTGTTTGGTTTACCAGTTATGCTGCTAGAGTAAGTGGTAGTTGTTTGGTATTAGAGAAAGTTTTACAGTTTAAATGATTGCAGGTGTAGGAATCTTAAAACCCTCAGCTTCACACAATTGCTTTCATAGGTCTCCATATTCCTCCTAACTTACCTACGCCCCTCCCACCACTTTTCACCATTTCCAAAAGTACATAAAACTGGATGAATATTCTATTGTAGCTGGCTTCTAAGCTACTAACAAATCCAGCACCTCCAACCCATCACTCAGAGCTTCACAGCCTACACAAAAGACACCAACCACTTTCTGGAATGTTTCAAATCTGCTCCCTCATTCACACAGCCTCTCAACCCTAGAACATTACATATGTAAATGCCTACTGAAAACACTCCATATACACTACTGGCCATTAAAATTGGTACACCAAGAAGAAATGCAGATGATAAATGGGTATTCACTGGACAAATATATTATACTAGAACTGACATGTGATTACATTTTCACACAATTTGGGTGCATAGATCCTGAGAAATAAGTACCCAGAATAACCACCTCTGGCCATAATAATGGCCATGATATGCCTGGGCATTGAGTTAAACAGAGCTTGGATGGCATGTACAAGTACAGCTGCCCATGCAACTGCAACACGATACCACAGTTCATCAAGAGTAGTGACTGGCGTATTGTGACGAGCCAGTTGCTCGGCCACCATTGTTTTCAATTGGTGAGAGATCTGGAGAATGTGCTGTCCGGGACAGCAGTTGAACGTTTTCCGTATCCAGAAAGGCCCGTACAGGACCTGCAACATGCGGTTGTGCATTATCCTGCTGAAATGTAGGGTTTCGCAGGGACTGAATGAAAGGTAGAGCCACAAGTTGTAACACATCTGAAATGTAACATCCACTGTTCAAAGTGCCATCAGTGGGAACAAGAGGTGACCGAGACATGTAACCAATGGCACCCCATACCATACCAAATTCCAGCATGGCAGTGACGAATACATGCTTCCAATGTTCGTTCACCGTGATGTCGCCAAATCATATCGCAGGTGCTCCTGTCTGTGATGCAACATAAAGGGTAACCACAGCCATGGTCTCCAAACTGATAGTCCATGATGCTGCAAATGTCGTCAAACTGTTCGTGCCGATGGTTGTTGTCTTGCAAACGTCCCCATCTGTTGACTCAGGGATTGAGACATAGCTGCACGATCTGTTACAGCCATGCAGGTAAGATGCCTGTCATCTCGACTGCTAGTGATGTAAGGCCGTTGGGATCCAGCATGGCGTTTTGTATTACCCTCCTGAACCCACCGATTCCATATTCTGCTAACAGTCATTGAATCTCGACCAATGCGAGCAGCAATGTCGCAATACAATAAACTGCAATCGCGATATGCTACAATCCAACGTTTATCAAAGTCGGAAATGTGATGGTACACATTTCTCCCTCTTACATGGGGCATCACAAGAATATTTCACCAGGCAACACTGGTAAACTGCTGTTTGTGTATGAGAAATTGGTTGGAAACTTTCCTCATGTCAGCACGTTGTAGATGTCACCACCGGTGCCAACCTTTTGTGAATTCTCTGAAAAGCTAATCATTTGCATATCAAAGCATCTTCTTCCTGTCAGTTAAATTCTGCATCTATAGCATGGTTTCTTCGTGGTGTAACAATTTTAATGGCCAGTAGTGTAGCTTCATTTATTGCTACCCTAAACAATGTGGTGCTTTAGAAGAATGCTGAAGATTAGATGGGTAGAGCACATAACTAAATGAGGAGGTACTGAATAGAATAGGGGAAAAGAGGAGCTTGTGGCACAACTTGACTAGAAGAAGGGATCGGTTGGTAGGACATGTTCTGAGATATCGAGGGATCACTGATTTAGTATTGGAGGGCAGCGTGGAGGGTAAAAATCGTAGAGGGAGACCAAGAGATGAATACACTAAGCAGATTCAGAAGGATGTAGGCTGCAGTAGGTACTGGGAGATGAAGAAGCTTGCACAGGATAGAGTAGCATGGAGAGCTGCATCAAACCAGTCTCAGGACTGAAGACCACAACAACAACAAACAACCAATTCCATCCCTATGCATAACTACTTCACTTTGAGGACCATACACACAGATAGAATATTGTGGGAACCAGGATGGCCCCATTGAATGCTAACATTTCCATGGACTGCATGGATGAGGTAATCATCAATGCTCAGAAACTGGACTCCTTGGTTTGGTATAGATTTACTGTTAGTGTCATTGGGCCCTGACACAATGCAAACAACAACTCCTTCATTCTATGCAATAGCTTAACTCCTTTTTCCAGCTCAAATTTCCAAATCCAAAACCATGTTACAAGACACTGATCTCTATTTCACTGAAGCTGACAGCAAAACCTGCCTGCACCATGCCAGATTCCACTCACTCTATAACAAACATTCCCTTCCACACAGCTACTCATCCATGGAAAATGTGTCTGCTCCACCATCAAATCCCTCAACACTTACACAAAATAACCTCTCTCTCTCTCTACTACCCCATAAATCTTATCCACAATACAAACCTTCCTGGCACTATCCTCCTCTTGTCCTCTGACTAATACAACTCCTACTTCCAAGAACTGCAGAAGCACCCCTTCTTGCCATCCAGGCCACAAATGTGTCAATACTTGGTCCATCAAGGCTAGAACTTTAAAAATAAATCATCCCTACCCACTGTCACCTTCTGTTACCTCATACCCTCCATAACATCCCTGTCAGACAATAAGATGGTTCTAGACCTTAGCTCCACCCCCAGTTTTATACACCTGCAATTGTTCCTTCTCTGAAGCATCCATGACTACACACTTACGTTAAAGGAAGAGCAACATGTGAAATAATACATATTTTTTGCTAACGCTTGTGTGATCATTGCATGGCCTTTTGTTTGAGGATGACCATCACCCAACTGGTTGAATAAATGAACAGACACAGCAGAACTGACTATCTTGAGGCATACCCAGTGTCCAAATGCTGATCATGCTTCGCAGCATGGTTCAAGGGCCCTGTGAGCACACTACAGCTCACAGGCTATTTGGACATTAGTTCCCTGAAGTACAGGAATGGGAACTTCCACTCCAACATATCCTCACATTTTGCCACCCTACTGGTTTAAACCACCACTAATATACAACTGTCTTAGTCCTTTTTTAAAATCATTACTATATTTTTTTTAATTTAATCGTTTACTTATTTACTTACTCAGATGCTTTCATTATTAATTGATAATTATTATTTTCATTGCAGTCTCCTCTCTCATCATTTTATCATTTTATCATTTCCTTTTCAGTTTTTAATTGCACTGTTTCATTTAGTTAATCATTTCTGTTTCCCCATGCATCTTTCAGTTCTCAGTCTGTCACAGTGCTGACCAATATACTATCCTTCACCACTCATTCTTTATTATGCCTATCCTTCATATTTGTTTCCTCTCAGCCTCACAATAGATGGTGTCCCCCATCCTGGGATCTGAGTGATCTGTTGCTCATTTCTAATTTTGCCTCTGTTCTCCTTGAGGAAGAAACTAATAGTTCTTAAAGCTAGGATAATTGTTAATTTTTAAATGTGTCTTTTGGCAATACTGGAATTTCTCATCCTGAACATAATTACTGTGCAGCCATTCTGACTCTTTACAATTTTATATTCAGAATTCCGGCAATACTGGAATTTATCATCCTGAACATAATTACTGTGCAGCCATTCTGACTCTTTACAATTTTATATTCAGAATTCCATCATAATTAATCACACAATTTGCAATAGAGAAAAATAGTACATACCTTAAGTGTTGTTGAAGAAGCATACTTTCGAACATCAGGAGGCAATATGAAAGCATGTTTAGCTGGTAGCGGTATGTGGGGTAATAACTGATCCCATGGTCTTGGTGTACCCAATACAGCCACATAGCGTCCAGCTAAGGTCCAAATGCGAACAGTATTATCAGCACTCGAGCTTTAAAAACACAAAGATGACAAACTCATATTTGTTTGAATCCAGTACAATACTTTTTAGAAATATTTAATTAGTTGACACTTTCAGTTTATAAGTATCATCATTTGAGAGGCAAAACTAATGGAGACAGCACGGTAATGTAAATTCCTGGCTACAGCCACTGGCTCAGGAACTGTTTGACGGTGTGTGACTGAGTGAATATATACAAAGAGAGTATCATAGAAACTTTGCAACAAACTTTGAGGGGTTGTAGAGGTTATTTTGAAAAACAAAGCAAGGATAGGAAACCTTACCCAGAAACATCCCCAATGATTCACCAGCTCCTGTGCACCAGGCCTCCTCTTTGGCAGCAAATGTGACTTTGTATGTTGACAGTCCTAGATGGAATGTCTCACATATTCAGTGACTGTTACTGACTGATGGAGCTAGCTGCTGCATAGGAAGGCCTTGTCTCCTACGAATTTGATGCTCTATTGCCTTGGTGGATGGCAGTTTTGGACATAGGTTTCCATCTGCAGTTTATTTTCCTGCTGAGACCCTCTAAAATCTCCAGTGTTTTTCAATATCCAGGAGAAAATTAAACTGCAGATGGAAACCTGTGTCTGAAACCATCATTCATCAAGGCAATAGGGCATAGGACACAAGGTATGTCTACATACCAGTTAGCTCTATCATCTCCAATGGTGATCATGGCAGTCCCAATCACTGAATAAGAAATACTACTGCAAGATGTTCTGCCTACAGTCCGACTGCATACAAAGTCATGTTTTCTGCTGAAGGGGCAGCCTAATGGTAGGTGCCAGCACCTAAAATTTCATTGCTCTATACCATCATTGGGTAACTTTTCTGGTCATGTGTTCCTATCCTCAATTTGTTCCTCAAGACACCCTCTACACCCTCTGACATTTAACAAAACATTTCTGAGACACCAATGGAGTGGGTGTCACGAAGAACAAACTGAAAGGAGTTGCCAGTGCCTCTATCCTTGATGGTCCTTGTGTATTTGTAGGCTGTAACAATTTTGTGTGTGTGTGTGTGTGTGTGTGTGTGTGTGTGTGTGTGTGTAAGAGAGAGAGAGAAAGAGAGAGAGGATGTGGAAGTGGATAAGTACTGAAACATCAGATAGCAGCCATCAGCTTTCACATGATGTCATCAAGATAGCAGACAGAATCTTAACACCTTCATCCAATGTAGTGATCATAAGAACACAGATCAATACAATCAAGTAGACAGAAACAACTGCATAGCAAAAAATTTAGTTGAGATTATTCCAAGAAGAATATGAAAGTAGCAGGAGTCTTGAAAGAATTAGATATTGGATGGAAAGAAATAAAATACACAACATAACACCCAAACAAAAAATTATGCAAATTACCATTATGCCAACACTAAATAAATCTCCTGAAAATCTAACAAATTTGGTAGTATCATTTTCATTTAACTTATGTAAGTAAACTGATCTTTATGATACCAGTTAATGAAGAATCTGCAAAACATAGTACTAAAAACTAAAACTCATTTAATTTATGTAGCTAGAACAAAGCCCACAATACCAGGGAACCAAAATTCACTCTAGGAACTGGTATGAAAAAAACCACTTAACCAGAAGTAAGTGTGAATCTATGAGGGTTTTTGCAGCATGGCAGTGCAAAAAAATCTTCACATGTTTCTTGCTGCATAAGACTGCAGTGTGAGAAACATTGCCCATATGATAGTTTGTAGGGGGAGGGGCAGCTAGACCTGGATGTGTGGAGTACCTTTAATTCTTTAGAAGCTGAGTGGCAATTTGTACATAGCCATAAAAAAGTTCCATTTCCGACACTGATAAGAACCCCCATAATACTGACATTTAAATCATTTTCTTGGAATGAAAACGCCTGATAATATTAGAGACAGTGTCTGGGAAGTAAGGATGAATGATAAAGTGCTGTAGAACATACAAAACTTATTGAAAATTTAATTTCTTTTACAAACACATTAAGTAATTTCTCTCATACATGTATGAAAAATTATCTCCTCCATATGACCACCCAAGGCAAAGTGGCAATGAGCTATGCATTCATTGATGTTCTTGATGATATGTTCACACACCTGGTAGAATGCCATTAATAAATATAAACTCTGTCCACAAGCCCTAGCTGACCCAGCAGTACCAACTGGCCACCGTGTCATCCTCAACCTACAGGTGTCACTGGATATGCATGTGGAGGGGCATGTGGTCAGCACACTGCTCTCTCAGCCATATGGCAGTTTCCAAGACGAGAGCCACTACTTCTCCGTCAAGTAGCTCCTCAGTTTGCCTCACAAGGGCTGAGTGCACCCCACTTGCCAATAGTACTCAGCAGGCCATCCAAATGCTAGCCCAGCCCAACAGTGCTTAATGTCAGTGATCGGACGGGAACTGGTGTTACCACTACGGCAAGGCTGCTGGCTGGAATGCCATTAACACCAATTTAATTTTATCCCTCAATAGGTGTATTGTTTGTGGTTTGTTCATGTAAATTTTTGATTTCACAAATCCCCTCCATATGACCACCCAAGCCCATGTGGCAATGATATATGCATTCATTAAAGTTCTCAATGATATGTTCACAAACATCTGGCGGAATGCCATTAATAACCAATTTAATTTTATTCCTCAATTGGTGTGTTCTTTGTGGTTTGTTCACGTAAACTTTTGATTTCATAAATCCCCACAAAAAAGGGCACAAGGTGTAAGATCACATGATCTGGCATGACATTCCTGATTGCCATGCAAAGATATAATTTTTTGAGGAAACTTCATTGACCAGAGCAATCATTTCATGGGATATGTGACATATCATCTTGTTGAAACCAGAAATCATCATTTTCGTCAATAAGAGGGAAAGACCAATCAGAAATCATGTTTTGGTAATGGTCACCATTCCCAGTGGTGCCAGCACCCTTGTCATTTTCAAAAAAGTACATGCAAATCACTCTTTCTGCCCAGAACCCACACCACACACTTGTGGGTTGTGGATGCATCTTATCTTTCACTGTAACTCACAGATTTTCACTACCCCAAATTCTGCAGTTCTGCTTGTTGATGTACCCACTGAAGTGGAAGTGTGTCTCATCTGAGAAAACTAATCTTTTTGTGAAGTTCTCATTCTCCACTTGTTGAGCCAAAATCCATTGAGCAAATCAATGTCTCTTTCCACAATCTTATGTAAGCATGCATTTTCAGATTTTTTGAAAGGGTTTCATGCAGTGAACTTTGTGATAAATTCAGTTGTTAAGCTCATTGGTAAACTGATTTTCTGGGGCTTATGATCACATTGTCACATGTGACTGCAATGTTTTCTTGTGTTCAAACAGAACATGTTCATCCTGGTTTCTTAATGTTTGAAGCAGAACCCATGGTCTCAAACTTCTGGATCAACTTCCCAACTGATGATTCAGTTAGAGCAGTATTATGTCAGAGTGTCACACACAGTTCACAAATGGTTGCCATGGGACTTCTGCTGTTTTTGTAATAACTTTTTATCACTTGGTTACATTGTTCAATGGTCATCTGTTCCATGATGAAAATGAACATCGGAAAACAATCTCACCACACAAAAGCTATCAGGCAACTATCAGGCAACTAATGAGAAGCATTGCAGATAACAAACATGAAAAAACTATGGCTGCCAGCCATCATATGACAAAATGGAGCAAAATTCATATTCGTCCTTACTCTTCTTGGACACCCGGTATTTTTTCGTTTTGTGGTACCAAAGGAGGGAGGGGTGAGGGGGGGATGCCATCATTGAGTATGAGTGCAACATTTTGGAAAAGCTGTTCTCTCCTTCCATCTTCTGGCAAAGTGCCAGTGTGTCAGAGTCCATCTCTTTGTATAGGTATCAGCATCGGGCATTAAAATATCACAACAGTCACTCCACAACAGCTTAACAACAGCCCAGCTGCATCTTTACATAGCTGACAACTCATGTCTGCCTTCCACTGTGATGCAGAGTTCTGTCTCTCCTATCTTGTTGCTTTAAAGGCTGGTTGGAAAGTGGTGCTGAGCACAAAATACATATCACAATTAAAAATATTCATCAACACTGATATCTTGAATGCTTCCTTAACATTGCTGTCCTGTAAATCATTAACTGAGCAAACAACAGTCCCGTAAATCATTAACTGAGCAGACAACAGAAATCTTTGTTGAATCAAATGTGCTTTTCTGTTTAGCGGTTCTTGGTCAGTGCATATTTATTTTCTTGCTTCAGTCTCAAGTTGTATACATGTTCCATGCAACATAGGAAACCACAACTCTGCACATGTTTGATATAAGCTCTTCCACATCCACACATGATATTTGCCATTTCCAGGCATACAAAGTCTGAGGTTATCTTTCATACTGACCAGAGGTTCCCTTATTTCTACAAGTGGGTAAAATATGGACTTGATTCCTTTTTTAGATAGGATGTCATGTACCTAGTGCTCACAGGGAGACATCAAACCTAACAGACACATATGTCCTCCTGGAATAGCACATAGTGCTTTTAGACTTGATTTGTTTGCTAATGTTTGCTGGATACTACGGTCACCTATAAATTTTCTTGTACAGCTGGTCTTTCTATTCAGTCTTTCTATTCAGTCTCCACCTAGCTTGGATCCTATTACCCAAAGATTTTGTGAATTAGCCAGAGAAAGAGCTCACTTCTCTCTTCAGAAAACGTAAAGCACTGGTAACCAGAGTTCCATCATTTCAATGATATATTATCAGATTAACCTTTAGTACAATATATTTTACAAAGAGCACCAGGTTCCTCCTCCTTTCTGGTCTGTATACAATAGAACATGTCAGGTACATTAATTTTACATAAAATTCATTGCTAATGCAGGGTCTTTGGTAATTCCTTGGCAGTCCACCACAGCACCTTCCATCAGTGGCTGCACAGAATAACATGTCCACCACAGCAAGTGATGATTTCCATTCAACACACATGCCCAAGAGAGGTGTAACTCCTAAATATATTCTTGGCTCTGTGCAAACAGAAAGCTAGTGACAGTGTTTTGCTCCACCCTAGTCAAAATAACTTAAAATAATAGCTCTTCTAGAGGTTGAAAATATTATTATCACAGTAATAAAAGAGATTTACAACTGAAGCAGTATTTTCAACCCCTGGTATAATGCTGAGTTGCGGATGTTCTTCCAACAGGATTGTTAATAGTTTTTCTCTCTATACTCATGTCAATATTTGCATTTCTCAAAGAGCCTGAGAGTGCACTATCGCATTTACCCCACCCAGCTAGCCACGTGGTCTAATGCAATTCTTCCCGAGCAGGAAGGCATGCCAGTCCCCAGCACAAATCTGCCCGGTTGATTAGTGTCGAGGTCCGGACTGCCGACCAGCCTATGGATGGTTTTTAAGGCATTTTTCCATCTACCTCAGTGAATGTTGGCTGGTTCCCCTTAATCCACTTCAGTTGCACTATGTCAGCGATTGCTGCACAAACACTGTCTCCCTGTACGCGTACACCATAATTACTCTTCCATGCAAACATTTGGAGTTACACTTGTCTGGTATGAGACATTCCCCAGGGAATCCACTGGGGGCTGAACTGCACAATAACCCTGAGTTCAGTGTGGGGCGGCAGGGAGGTGGGTGGACTGCTGTTGCCTGTTGTGGAGTTCTGAGCAACTGAGAGCTATGGTGGGGCAAAGCCTCTCCATCATTTCTAGGTCCCCAGTTTAATACAAATACATACCATGGTATTTACTAACAAAATGTCATGTAACACTACAAGGTCTTGCACATTTCTTGTAGAAGCTGCACCAAGAATTTCAGGAATGCAATGTACTACTCTGTCTCATAGTTTTCTCCTTCTTTACTCCTGTCATTTCATCTGTGTGTCTGCAAGTTCCATCTTGGTTTCCTCATTTCTGTAGCTGTTGAAACAAAAGTCTAGTTTAAGTGTTCTGTCTCCATCAATAAGTTGCTGCCACCACATACATTTTTTACTCTGAGCACTGGAATTATCAAAGCAGACTATGATTGAGTAATATAATTTTGATCTCATACTTTTAAGACCTCATATACAAAGTTACACAAAATAGCGATTTTTTTTATAAATGCTCTATTTCATTAAAATGTAATATTCAGTGGACAGTTTTCAAAATACAGGTGATAATAGTACATTTGATGCTTACAATAGTATTTTCCTTGAAAGAATATTCTGTACAAATCAAGCAAAGGTGAAAATTCAGTGAGCAGATAGTTGCTTATTTCTAAATTGGCACAGCTTATGTCAAGGCACTTATTGTCCTCTTCTTAGCAAACATTTTACTTCTTCCAAACATTTAAGTCTCACATGTTATTCATGTGCTCAGTAAAATTCCAATCATAAATAGTGATCATTATCAAAATTTAGTAATATAGTTTTGAAGCCCAGATTTTTTGGTTCCAAACACGCCAACTTTCACCAGAATTTATGAAAAGGATAGATTGGTACTCATGAGATGGATGAGAAACTGAGATGCAGACAGCCACAATGAAAACACTGCTACACATTTAAGTTTTTGGCCAAAATAGGAAACACACACGTATACACACAAGCACACAAAACACAGAGACATGATGATTGTCCCTATTCACTGTGGCCAGACTGAGGGCTGCAACAGTAAAGGATCAAACCAGTGATTTGGTGTGATTTTCAGGAGGTATGGGCAGAGAGGGGGAATGATAAAAGGGTAGAGGTATGGGAAGGTGTGTTCCAGGTTGTGGCAGCACACAGAGACATGAGGGGGACAGGGCAGGGCTGTTAGGTGCAGTCGGGAGATGTGGCTAAGGGGCAGCGAGGGGGGGAAGCCAAATGGAGAAAAGTCAAGAAGGGAAAAAGACTATAGGGTGAGTTGGTGTAATACACTGAAGCACCAAAGAAACTAGTATAGGCATGCATATTCAAATACAGAGATATTTAAACAGGCAGAATATAGCTCTGTTGTTAGCAATGCCTATATAAGACAAAAAGTGTCTGGCACAGTTGTTAGATTGGTTACTGTTGCTACATTTGCAGGTTATCAAGATTTAAGAGAGTTTGAACGTGGTGTTGTAGTTGGTGCATGAGTGATGGGACATAGCATCTCTGAGGCAGCGATGAAGCTGGGATTTTTCTGTATGACCATTTCACAAGTGTAGTGTGAATATCAGAAAACTGGTAAAATATAAAATCTCTGGCATTGCTGCAGCTGGAAAAAGATCCTGCAAGATTGTGACCAACAATGACAAGAGAATTGTTCAACGTGACAGAAGTGCAACCCTTCCATAAATTGCTATCAATTTCAATGCTGGGCCAACAAGTGTCAGCATGCAAACCATTCAATGAAACACCATCAATATGAGCTTGTGAAGGCCCACTCATGTATCCTTGATGACTGCATGACAAAAAGCTTTACGCCTTACCTGGGCCTGTCAACACTGACATTGGACTGTTGATGACTGGAAACATGTTGACTGGTCAGATGAGTCTCGTTTCAAATTGTATTAAGCAGTTGACCTCATGAATCCATGGACCCTACATGACAGCAGGGATTCATGGAGCTGGTGGAGGCTATGTAATGGTGTGATATGGGATCCACAATATGTCTAAATGTGATTCAGACAGGTGACACGTATGTAAGCATCCTGTCTAATCTCCTGCATCCATTCATGTCCATTTTGCATTCCAAAGCAGTTGGGGAATTCCAGCAAGACACTGCAACAACCTACACATCTAGAATTGCTACAGAGTGGCTCCAGGAACACTCTTCAGAGTTTAAATGCTTATGCTGGCCACCAAACTCCCCAGACTTGAACATTACTGAGCACATATGGGATTCCTTGCAACATGTTGTTTGGAAGAGATCTCCACCCCCTCATACCCTTGTGGATTTATGGACAACCCTGCAGGATTCTTGGTGTCAATTCCCTCTAGCAGTACTTCAGACATTAGTTGAGTCCATGCCATGTCATGTTGTGGCACTTCTGCAGGCTCCCAGCGATCCTACATAATATTAGGCAGGTGTACCAGTTTCTTTGGCTGTTCAGTGTATAAGGCTGTGTAATGCTGGAGGTGGGAGCAGGTAAGGGGATAGGTAGGTGAAAGACAGGGACTAGTGAAGATTGAAGCCAGGGGAGTTACAGGAATGTAGAATATGTTTTAGAGGGAGTTCCGATCAGCACAATTCAGAAGAGCCAGTGTTGATAGGAAGGGCCCAGATGGCACAGTCTGTCTAGCAGTTAAAACATCACCCTTAATGTGTGAGAGGAAAGCATTTTAACTACCAATGATGCCAACTGTGAATAAAATATACAGTCTTTTGTTCTATCTATATCTGGACAACGGTAATAGTGAATTCTCAGTCATATCATAAGATCAACGTAACAGTTTGGGCCTCCACCTTTCACAAGTATGAAGACAAGTTAAAACTAGAAAATTTCAAGCACAGATAATAAAATCTGGGCTGATATTACCTCTTCAGAGAATGTTGACATGAGGAAGGAATTTCAGATCGGAATGGGAAGATAGTCCCATTTCATAGTGAAGCACATTTTGTTGGGAAGCATGCTCAGAAACTGGGTGGTCCAGCTGTCCCTTGGCCACAATTTGGCACTGGCTGGATCAAATGGCTCTGAGCACTATGGGACTTAACATCTGAGGTTATCAGTCCCATAGAACTTAGAACTACTTGAACCTAACTAACCTAAGGACATCACACATATCTATGCCCCAGGCAGGATTCGAACCTGCGACCATAGTGGTTGCGTGGTTCCAGACTTAAGTTGGCACTGGCCATTCATGTGGATGGACAGCTTTTCAGTAGTCAAGGAGTAGAAATGGAATTGAGCACATAATGAGAATCAAAACCCTGGCACAGAATGTGATACAATTACTCCATTTCTGGGTGGTACTGAATCCTAAACCACCTGAGGAATGCTCCTTTGTGGCTGTAGTTGGTGGTGTTAGATGACTGGAGAGACAAAGCATGGAACATGTGTTTCTGTAATTTTGGTCTGTGAAGGCCTCAGTGAGACACTTACTACATTTGGAAAGGGACTGCTCATCACACACAGATGTGATGACCATGGGTTGCTAGGCTGTATGGAAGGGACTCCTTGGTGTGAAATGGGTGGCAGTTGTCAAAGTGGAGGTATTGCTGGTGATTGTTAGATTTGATGTTGATGGAGGTATAGATGTAGCCATGCTTTAGATGGAGGTTAACGCTGAGAAATGTGGCTTTTTGGGTTGAGGAGGACCAGGTGAAGCAAATAGTTGAGGAGGTCTTGAGGTTTTGGAGGAATATGGATAGGATATCCTCACCCTCAGTCCAGATCACAAACATGTCATCAGTGAATCTGATACAGCTGAAGGGTTTGGGGTTCCATGTGGTTAGGAAGGGTTCCTCTAAATTGCCCATGGATAAGTTGGCATAGGATTGCTGTACAGTGGATTCTTTTTAGGTGATGCCTTTTGGAGGAAAGGTTGATGACTTTGTTCCTGCTCTGTTTCGATTCTGGATGATAGTTGGTAGTGGGAGGGAGTTTCTGAGGGTGTGGCAAGGTTTCTTAGCTATGAGACGATGTGGGGGAGGTTTGGAGGCTCTCGTAGAGGTGATGAATAGTGGTAGTCCGAGGTGGGAGTAGGAGGCAAACAATTTGGAGATATTTTGTAGTGGAGTTGTGCTTGTTGCTCTATGTTCAGGAGGGCAAGAATTTCAGTGGGAGTAGCTTGATGGTTAGGCCTTTGGGGGGATTTCCATTAGCTAGGCAACAACACAAGAACAGTATGTATGTGGGACTGGGTTCTGGCTACAAAATGGAGAACATTTCTGAATTGGTGGAGATGGAAGGAGCAAGGATCCATAGCGGAAGATATAAATGCAGGTATGTAGGGTAATGGGTGAATATGTGTGTAGGTCTAAACTGACTAGGTGAGGTTAGTGCTGGAATAAAGGAAGAGAGCGAGAGAGGGGTGGAGGCAGGGGGTTGGTAAGGTTGAGGTCCAACAAGTTTCTGTGGCATAGGAAGGTGCAGAAAATGAAATAAGAAAATACATGGCAGTAAGGAAGTAAGAGTGATAAATTTGAATGTTTATCTTTTATAACCAGCAGATGTATTTATTCCTAGACCTCATGATTTTGTCGTGTTTTCATGTCACATTAGAGGTGTTAAACTGTATTTCCATAAATAACAATTTAGAATGGTACCTCTTAAACAAAATAATCTCTTCACAGCAAAGGGTAACAATTAACATGGAAGAGACAATGACCTTTACACAAAAAACAACTCAAAATAATTAAGTACAATTTTCAAACTTTTAAAAGCATGTAACACAAAATAAAATACAAAGTGGGTCAAGATAACATTGGCAAATTGTGTCCATGTGCTTCAGATCAAGCTATAACAATAATAATAATAATAATAATAATAATCTTGAACAACTAAGTCAGCAGTATAGGGCCAATCAGGTTGTTACAGAGTAGTTTATTAGAATACAAAAACGCTCAACAAAAATATGTCTATAATGTCAGTCCAAATACACCATTGCACACTGCCAGACTAAAACTTTTTATTTTTCAATACTATTAAATTTCTGGCCCACAGCCTATCATAATAACACATCAACAGTCACCTCTCTCAGTGGTGCTATCAATGTTTTATTGTGACTCGTGTACGACTGTGATGGTGTTATCCTAATGCATTACATTCCTCCATGGCAGACTGTCAATGCACAGTATTACTGTTCATTTTTGGAGCATCACCTGTGACCAGCTTTGTGAAAGAAGTGGCGACACTTTCTGCTCAACCCACCCATCATTTTGCACGACAGTACACAGATGCATACAACACAAGCTGTGGCCGCTCTGTTCAGTTTATGGGACTGAGAAGTACTGTACCATGCACCATACTCTGCAGACTTAAGTCCTTGTGACTTTCATTTGATTCCAAAGATGAAGGAACCACTTTGTGGCATTTGCTTCAGAACTGTTCCAAAGATTCGACAGGCAATAGACCGCTTCATTCACACCATCAACAGAACAGGCACTGCTAATGGTATACTATGCCTCCCACATTGCTGGGAATGGGTTCTACACAAAGCTGGTGACTACTCTGAAGGACTTTAACAGGTGCAAACACGTAACTCTTTTGTATCAATTGTGAATAAATAGTTGGCACTATTTAAGTTCCAACCCTCGTACATCTGTCCAGTGTTGTATAAAGAATTAAATAGAACCCTGAGGCAGCTCTTGTTCCCATTTTCTTTTTTTAATTTTTTAATTTTTTAAATTAGTTGTGAACTTAGTTCCACACAGACAAAGACACACAGAACAATACAGTGAAGTCCACTTCTTCCAAGTTCCTTCTTGAATTCAGTACAGTAATAATTGTGAAATTAAGATTAGCTCCCAAGCAACATACAAACTGCATTAATCCTAGTATCATTAATGTAAGATAATGGGAACTCTGGGTTTGAGTTCCAGTTCAGCACAGATTTACATATGTCACTTTAGGCAATACATGTATACCTATTAAAGTTAAGTTGCATATCCGGAATAAATTCAGATTAAAAATACC
Source organism: Schistocerca serialis cubense (assembly GCF_023864345.2). Taxonomy (NCBI): domain Eukaryota; kingdom Metazoa; phylum Arthropoda; class Insecta; order Orthoptera; family Acrididae; genus Schistocerca; species Schistocerca serialis. The sequence continues at coordinate 318,265,605 of NC_064645.1, read as the reverse complement.
ATCAAACAAAAATTGCATCAGACTAATATCATAATTAATAAATGCCAATTACATTTTGGACAAACACAGTTTGAAATGTCCATGCCTGATCAACCATACAAGATCCTTGAGGGTACAAATGCTCTTAAATACTCATACAAAAAAATAAAAAGCTTCACCCTTGTATCTGCTACCCCTATGACTGAGTAAGCAGAGGAAACACTAAGCTAATTATTACCATAACTAACGTGTCATAGAAACAATGATTAATATCACCACATCTCTTTTTGCCTTCTCTCTCTCCACATAAAACCTTATGAACTAACTATGTGTGCTAAATGTGGCATCTACATCATAATAAAAATAAGTGATTTTCATGAGCAATATATTTAGATTTGTATATAGTAATTATGATGTATTCATAAAAGTTTTTTTTTTATTTATTATTTGCTTAATAGAGAATTGCGTAATATTCGAAGTTCAGTTATACATTATAATTCAATTCTTAAATATTATTACTTCCCACTCTTCACAATTCTAACTTACTGCAGGTAAATCAGCATCTCATTTATTGTTCTTATAACAGTGGTTCAGATTCCTTAAGGATGATTACCATTACACCAACTCACTACAATGTACAACACTGTCTGTGGGTCAACTTACACTCTGCTTCTAGATATCTTTAATTAATCACTTTTCTTATGATCTTTTGCTCTAAACTAAATATAAATATATGTTCCCCTACGGGAAAGAATTTGGTTCTCTATAGTATTACTTTAGTTACTAACCTTATGATACGTGCACCTTCTAGTCGGTCAAGGGCAGTCGTGTGTATCTTGCAGATACCACCTGGCGTTAATAAACTTTATGTCTTTTTAAACATTAAATTTTTATCATAAAAGTAATATTAGATATTATTCATGGATTATACAAACAAAAGGAAGGTAAAAAATTTATTTAAAAATAAACTATGGTTCAAAACACTCATTTTCTTCCCACACCTTTTCGAGGTACTGATATTTAGTTTCTGTGTACAAATGTCAATTTTATACAGGATTATGTCTGAAATTTTGGTTACTCAAAATACTAATGGTATTTAAAAGTTGAAGTAAAATCAATGCAGACATTTCTTGAATGATGTAAACGAAACATACCATCTATATATCTCACAGGTGATTATTTATAAGCTGAAATACAACCATTGCAAATATTTCTTGAATGCTGTAAACAAATAAACTTTCCGCATATTTCACATTTTAAATGGGTGATTCTCGTTTTCTTGCTAACCAAACATGGCCTACATCTTTTCTGCAGATGCTCCTGAGGTTAAGCTTCTTCTCTCTGTTTTTGCTGTTGGTGTTCGTCTTCTGTGTGTGACACATTTAAAAGTTTTGTATGGAGGTCTCATTACTTTAGTACTTCTTCTTTTTACATGTTCCTGCACAAGTAATTTCAAAAGGTGTACGAGATATTTTCTTCTCTTGAGATTATTGCTGGTATTTCTTTTCCAGATTGTAACGGAAATTTATGGCAGTAGCATTCATCATCGAAAAAAACTCCACCAGAGGCCATCACTTTGTGTTTCTTGTGACATTGAAAGACCCCACAAAATTTGTTGACAGTATCAATGCCTTCTTTTGTGTGACTGTAAAAAGTTATAACTACTGGTTTCTTGATATCACCCATTTCTTCATCGATTTATCCATTGATGTGAAGGCTGGATATCAACAAAACATTCTTGTACTTTTTTGCCACATGAGAAAAGCAAAAAGCAAACAGACTTGTGTGGGGATCTTGGTTTCTGGTTGCTGTGAATTCTGGAGGAACCTGAGGTTTATTTTTATGTAACATGCCAATGTATGAAATTTTTTTTATGCCAATTCCTTTATATTTCTCCCACTGTAGAAAATGGGTTCTGATAACCTTTTCTCAACATTGAATGGTTTATTGCCTATGCTAAATGGACCTTATGGTTAGTTTCCAGCATATATTTCCATATTATATGTATAACATAACCAAGAGTTGCTCAAAGCATGAATTTTTATGCCACATTTCACATTTGCCTTTTTTTTTTTTTTTTTTTTTTTTTGACCACTCCATGGAGTGCTTTGTGCACAATGATCATATATGTTAAATTAAAAGGATGGTCAGCATTGGCCATAATATTTGATAGCAGAATCGATTTTCGATCATATGGTGATCATCTTCAGTGCTGGCAGTGTCTTAGAACAGCTTGAAATGTGGATTTGTTGCTCTAATCTTTGTTATCTTCTGAGCTGGACTGAGTACTCAGTTTCATATGAGGATCTCCATCTCTTTCCAATACATGCTGTTCTCCATCACTGTCTCTCTTCTCTATAAAGCTGTTGTCCTGACCATCCTCATTGTCGATATCACACACAGTTGCATTTATCACAGTTTCAGCATCAAAAGGATTGTTTAAGTTGTACATCTCTTTTTCCCCCATAGTACCTAAGAAATAAATATGAAATGAAACAATAAATAATGTGATACAAGCATTGAAGGTCGTGTGTATCTGACACATACAATTTGGTTTAATTTCATTGTTGATTCAAGACATATGTAAATTCCCCATTTACTCTGCTTTAAATGACTAATAATAAGCATTAAACATTTAACAATAAATAATGGAAAATTAAAAGCTAAAAACTTACATGGGGGTTCGCTGATATTCCTCAGAAGCAAAACATGCTGTTTACCATAGCGAGCAGTGGCCAGGACTGAAGTAGGGTGGGGTCAAAAGAGGAGGCTATAAAAAAGGAAAAGGGGGATTTCCCTCCTTTCGGCTTTCCATGAAAAGGTAACGAACATTGTCGCTGCATATCTTACACATACCACATGAATTGGAAGGTTAATACTAGACAACAGCTTTGTAAAGTCTTGTACCAAGGATAAGGGAGAGGATGTTATTATGGGTGGCTGGTATCCTCTTTCTACAACACAAATGCACATTTTGATTAACATGGTTCTTTATTTACCTGAACAGATAGCTGCTACTTAACTTTAATAGAGTCCATGTGTTGTGGTACAAACACTTTTTTAATAATCCTCTTGCAGACAATATCAATAATCTTCCTATGGTCACAGTTCTTGTAGCTATGTACTATTGTAGCCTGTGATGTGCTACACCCACTCCACAAATGGACTGACAGATGCCAAACTGGAGTGCAAGTTAGTGTGTCACTGACTGAGCTGGTGAACAAGATGAGCTAGTGACTGAGACTCTCCAGTCCACGGTAGTGGTCTAAATACTTGTAATCAAGAGGGTGTTGGTGGCATATTACCTGTGAGTGTGTCTCCTGATAAGCACACTTCATCCAGCACCTACTACCTATTTTCACAGGACATCTTTGCTGACCAGTGTGCTGGTGACAGCTTACACTAGCACATTCCTCCCCCCAGAAATGTCACACTGTTGTTGTGTCGGGAGGATGCGAACAACAATAGGGATGGAGGCAGGACACTGAACATCAAGATGGGCTGGGTGCCTTGACTGTGGAGGATGGCATACTTCTGACCATACCCCGCCATCTGGTTCATGAGGCAACAGGACCATCCTACAGAAAACTGCTGCCAGGACACAAGTCCAGGCCTGAGAGCATGTCTGGAGTGATGATAGTGATGGCGATGACAATTACGGGTCCACATCCATTGGGTTGTTGAGTGGGGATGGTGGGCTCAATGGCACATTGTCCATCTACTCCTCCTGGAATGCCCTGGTGGCACCAGCGGTTGGCTGCGATGGCCACACAGTCCTGTGAGGAAGTGAATCTGGGGGAAGAAAAGCAGCAGAATCATGGGGCAGATGACATGCATGAATTTGGTTCAGGTGGTGGCACTGAAAACCATCAAGGCCTGCAATGAAGTACATAAAAGAGCCAATGCATTAATGGATCATGACAATTTTCCAGTGCACACAGTTTCCATAAACCAGAAAAGAAGAAGATTCATGTGGCACAAAGAGATACTTGTGAACCACTGGTGGTGGGTGTAGCAAGTGTAGCAGCATCCAACGGCAACGGTCCTGCAGAATTTCCACTGGTGATGGTCTGTCTCATGGGTGGGAGCAATAGGAGATGAGAAAGAGTTGCAGCACCTCTTCCTGCGTGTGGACGGTGCAAAGCCTGGCCATCTGATGTTTAAAAGTGCATATGAAAAATTATGCTTCTCTGTTGGACTGGGGGTGAAATGCAGCACTTGTTAGATGACAAATGCCATTTTGTTCGCAAAACTGTTTGAGTCACGTGAAGTGAACTGTGGTTCCTTGTCCAGTACAAGTACTTCTGGAAAACCTTCTATACAAAATATGGGGGAAAATGATTGAATGATGTTATGTGATGTCATAGAAGCCACAGGCACTGCAAATGGGAACTTGCTAAAAGAGTCTACCACCATGACCCAATGTATGTTCCAAAATGGTCCTGCAAACTCAATGTGCACTCATTGCCATGATGATTGAGTCTTAGGTCAAGAGTAGATTGGCTTTCTGTGCATGTGTGACACTGTGATGTTAGCTGTTCAATTTGGGCACCCAGGGCCTGGCAAGTACAGTGTCAGTGTGATAACTGTTTAGTGTGGACAATTCTCAAATGTCCTTGGTGCAGCAGTCACCACACATCCTTTTATAACACTTTGGTAGTAAGTGCACTCAATTGTCCACTGTCATTCTGAATGAGAATCACATCCTATTGGGCTGAAAGTTACATCAATGTGTAAAACATAGGCACACAAGTGAGTCTTGAATACTGTTCAATGAACGAGGCCAAGATGTGCGAATGTAATGCAACAAAACCTTGAAGTCTGGGTCTGTTCCATGGCCTGGCCAATTCTGATGTAGTGCAAGGGAAAAGATTCCAGAATTTCAGAGACAAGCACATTGAATAGGCAACAAGACATGGCAGATGCATCAAAATCAGAGCCTAGGCCTATTGGAAAGTGAGATAGGGTGTCTGCATTGCCATGCTTTGCCGTAGGTTTGTACAGAATGTCATACTGATACTGTGAAATCAACAAAGCTAAATGTTGCAGTTTTTGAGCTGTGAGTGTAGGAACTGGCATTTGAAGGATGAAACAAGGACTGCAAAGGCTTGTGATCTGGCAGGTCACGCATTGCAAGCAAGTGAGATTGGAGGGGGTGCACACCCTGACTGTTTATCACATGACTTAAGTACTGTTGTTCAGTTTAAAAAAAGTCACACTTTTCTAGATGAGACATTGAGTCCTGCTTCTGACAACACTCGAAAAAGAGTACGCAAATTGGCAATGTGTTCCTCTGATGTATGACCTGAGATGACAATATCATCAAGGTAGTTTGAACAAAATGGCACTTGTGCAGTCAGCTGTTCCAAGTAATGCTGAAAAATTGCGAGTGCAGAAGTGCTGCTGAATGGCAAATGCAAATACTTAAACAGTCCCAAGTGTTTATTTATAATAAACACTTTCTGTGATTCTGCATCCAATGGAATTTGCAAGTAGGCATCACACTAATCTGTCTTAGGAAACTAACGCACTGCACCAAGCCTGTCCATGAGTTCCTCAGGACAAGGTAACAGATAAGTGTCAAGTACTGTCTATGGGTTGACTGTAGACTTGAAGTCAACTCAAATGCCAATGCAACCAGAAGGCTTAGGCAACAAAACAAGAGGACTTGCCCAGGCTAGCTTCAATGGGAGCAATTACACAATTACCTTGTAATTCTTTTGGTTCACTGCCTACTTTGTCCCTTAAGGCAATTGGAACAGGGCAGACACAAAAACCTTAGGGTGTGCATTTTCTTTCAATATAACATGTGCTACAAAGTTATTAGCTTTTCCCATTCCTTCTGAAAATAGTTGAGGGGCTAGCTACATTGTCTTTTGGTTCAAACACAGTCTCGGAAAGGACATTGTCTTGTATGCTAAGTCCAAACAAATCAAAGGCATCTAAACCAAATATGTTCTCACTGTCTCTTGATTTCAACACAGTAAAATTCACTGTCCTAATGTAGGATTTGCAAGTGGCAGGCAAACTACACTGTCTGAGTGCTGGAATTTCTTGTAAGCAGTGAGGTGCTTGCTAGATGTAGAAAAGCATAGTGAGTCTAATTGTTTGTATGTGGCATGATTAAGCAAAGTTATTGAGGCGCCTGTGCCTAACTGAAAGTTCACACCATGGGCAGCAGTTTGTAATGGGACAAATAGTTTGTTAGAACTTCATTGCACAGCACTAGGGTGAGAAACAGGCACAACATTAAACTTACTTTTGTCAGAACCTGTTGTAGGTTTTGAAAACACAGTGTTCACTGCATTTGACCAAGCTTTTCTGGTAGCAGGCAAAACTGACAGTTTTGTGCTGTTGCAAACACAGTGCTTGGACATGGCCTTGATTTCCATGCGTGTAGCCTGTTGTATTATGTGATGTACAGGCCTGTTTTTTATGATGAGCAAAACATCTACAGCAAGACATCACTAAATTCAGAGGCCTGTTTACATGTCCACATGGCTGTCCATGTGGCTGTGTACATGCTCATTGTTGAGGCTATTTGGGGTGGTTGTGAACAAGGGCTGACTCGACCCAACAAATCAAGGCCTGGTCAAACTTATCAGCTGCTATAGCACCTGAATCATATTGCTCTAAGATTTGCAAGACTTGGGGAAGTGATGGATCAAAGTGCTTTAAGATCTTTAAGATAAGGAGGGAGATGGCAAAACAAGAGGGGAAGTAAAAATATCCCAGGTTATTTTGTCACATCACCCCCTCATTGAATTGAGACTTTGCAAATAGCTAACTTGGCAATTGAATGACCACATGTGAAGCCAGAAAGTGGGTTAAACGATCTACACACAAAAAAATATTACATACAAAATCTTATCAAAACTTCAGTACATATGTTTTTTTCAAATTTTTTCATACTTGAACTGGCCATATTAAAATCCCCATACAACATATTTACATACAGTGTACTGTACAATCTCACAAAATATCCACGAGTTATACCTTTAATAGAACTTGGGCATCTTCATCATAAGTGATGTCCTTTTTCAGTAAACAAAGATTCCATTCAAAGATTTGTATCATTTCATACAAGTCCTGTCTTTCCAAAACAAATAAATCCTTATGGGTTGCAAAAAGTTAAATAACACTGCACATTGCAGTGCACTTTTTAGACAGAAAATTTCCCTCGATCAAGGTTTTGTATTTTTCACAAGCACTTTCACATTTTTAAAGAGCTTTTACACATTTTCTCACCAAGTTGTCCACACCTTCAACAGTTCCAAGTGGCAGTCACTAAGGAAATGCACTGCAATATTTCCCTTGGAGGTGGTTCTCCTATGCCACAGTACATGAAGAAATTAGATGGAATACCCTACTTTAGTACATTTACTTTTACTTCTAACTTAGTATAAAAAACATTTCACATTAATGGAAAATAATAGTTATTACTTCATAAATAAATACATTACATAGTTCTCATAATATTACAATAATTAGCACTAAAATTGACTGTAGTACAAAAGGTGGTGACTAGTAAAAATTTAAAATCAAGTGCACATAACACCAAAAAACTTTACTCTAAGTCATAACTCAGTCTGAAACTTGTTAAACTTGAAAGACTTTTGTTTCTCTCCCATTTGCAAAATAGCAAAAACTGAAGATGTGGAGTAGCATAGATTTAATAATCATTATTTTGTGTAAAAAGAATAGAGTCACCATCACATAATGTAATTACTACTCACATCAAAACCAAGGGGATGGAAGTTATACTGAATCATTGCCCCACTTCTCTACTCAATTCTGAGCACTACTCTCACTCAACCAGAAAATTAAATCTTCACAGAATCACAAAATGTTACCAAATAATTGAGTCCAAACATTCACATTACTCTAGCACCATAGTTATAAATTAATCAGCAAACTTATTGTTCTTTGTTTCATTATTACCACTTTAAGCTTATAATTCCTCAGAACACAAACAGAAGTTTTCAGATAATGTATGGATCCAATGATGCAGCATTATATGACTTGTACCTCCTCACTAAAATTTTGCTCTTTCTGTTAAATTCTCATTCCCAGCTGTAGTGTCATGAATTGCACAATATAAACAGTACACAAGTGTTGTCTAGTTCAAAATTAGATCATCAATACAGTTACACCACAAATATTTGTATACATTCATCTTTTTCATTAATGTCTGTCAGCTCCATTATTTTTACTTACCTTTCTTATCCTGTTAGCTAGTGGAGTGCATTCTCAAAAAACACGACTACTGCAGATAAAGGCTCCCTAGCCATTAAGAACCTAACAATTTATTATTTCATTATTACTTCATTAACTAATAAATAAACACCAACTCTACTTATACAATGCAAAATTGATTTTACTGAAAAACACTCCACAATATTGGATCCTTATGCTAAGGCAAACTTAACTCTCATTACCGATCAGACAAGATTATCACTTAGAAAAACTATTACTTCACTGAATTCCATCAAATTGCTTAAGATTCTAGCCTGAAGGGTGATATATATATACAAATCTTGCCTATTCTTTCCACCTACATTAGTCCAGGCAACTATGTTTTAAGTTGCAATTCCTTAATGTTAGAAAAAGCTGTACCACGACACATTTCTATGGGTAGATAGTTATCTCAATATACTGACTGCTCTGGAAACAAATACTTCTATTATACCACAATTAATATGAAGATCTAATATTCAGGATGGATTTTACTGCATATTGCCTCTGCTGCTGCACCAATGAGCTTGTGTGAACTACTGCTAAATGGGTGTGATTATTGGTGCAACCAACCTGAACACCCTCCTCACTGGTGAACCTGAGCTGTAATGGCTTCCGTTTTCACCATTTTACTGTGTCTGCGACCTCCGCATTGGTTATTTCTGCATGTGTTACATCGACACAGCATTTGAACAATGACTTCAGCCCAGCGCCTAATGCCGGATTTTGTGATCCACATGCATCATGTTGCGGGTGATGTACACCCACCAGGACTGCAACACAATGCCTCTCACTCGATGATTCCACCGATTTCGCTGGAAGTTTTCAAGCCTGCAGCAATAAGTGAGGTTAGGAGTGTGCATGACTCTGGCTATCAAAAGCCTTTGTTCCCACCACATGTGCCCTCCCTCATTGACTGTTCAGTTACCTCTTACGGATCTCTGTGCAGTGTGAGACCAATGCCAATTTCCGCAAATGCTTTGTCGGACAACCTACTACCGCCAGGACAATGATTTGCCACGCCGAAATCCGTGCAGTACCACGTGGATACCTGTCACATGGCCGGAACTGCTTCGTTCACAGGTCAACCTCCTCAGCATCTGACCAAGCCCACACCTGCCTTGGTTCAGCATCAGCACATGCCTTCCTACTTTGATACCTCGGCCTGCAACAGGAACAATAACTTGTTATCTGTGCCTGACATCCACCTCCATCCCACTGCAACGCCTCAGTGTTTTGTGCCACGACATTCACCTTATCCGCACACCGTTTTGAGTGAAGTGACTATGAACAGTTAACATTCACATGTTCCACCCAACATTCGACATCATTTTCCTCACTGTGCTTCTGGACAGCCTGCACCTCTGCAGCCTCCCTGGAACACAGGTGGCTCCGGCTCTGATCATACGTCGAGCTTTCTGCGGACTAACACGCGTCCTCCAACTTTGAACATATTCTCACCTGTCACCCCTGCGCCGGCTCCAGTCGTGCTTGTGCTACCATTCTCAGCACATCTCGGTGCCTCATCCATGTCGGCCTTCTGCGACACATCAATCCGAACACACCCGCAACATGTTGAGCTTCTGCAACCGCAATCAACACATTATGGTGTCTCACCCGTGTCGGCCTTCGGCGTCGCAACAGATCACGCTCAACCACAATGTGTAACCTTCACACTGCCACCCAAACAGCCATTGTTGCCACATCCCCTGGAGGCACACTCTCCTGGGCAACAACAGCTCGATTCAGGCAGTGCCGCGACGAACTCAACTCAACCTGTTCTTCCGAACAGTCTACAACGATTACCGACACTGCTGCCGTTTAATCCCGACAGAGCTACAACCTGGTTCAAAATTGTGGATGAAGTGTTTGACCATTACAAACTCGACGAGTCAACCAGGTTTCTGTGCCTCATCACTCACCTGCACGACCAGGAGGACTTGATTGCTGACCTGGTCGACACCCCGGACTCATCTACCCGCTACACTGTAGCAAAAACGACAGTTCTACGTTGGCTTGCATGCTCAACTGAGACAGCAATACTGCAAATGCTCCATGTCAAGCAACTAGGCAACGGCAAACCTTCCCAGCTCTGGAGATGGCTACGTGCCCTGGTCAGCGCCAATCTACTCTCTGACACAGCTCTCCTCGTCATCTGGTCAGATAAACTGTCTCCTCACATCCGCTTTGCTCTGGCTCAAAGATCTCCTGAACCTGTTGAGCAAAGAATGACAATTGCTGACAATCTACATGAGACATCACTGCTCTATTTCGAGAGCCACTGCCTACCTGACAAGCCTCAGGTTTAGGCTCATCGTCCTGCAGCCAGATGCGGCCAGGGCTGTACTGTGCCGACCATTCCGCTCGCTCCGGGAACCAGTAAACAAGCAACTGGGACATCACTGGCTCTGCCCATGGTCACGGCCCCTCCTGCAACTGAACCTGTTGCGACCACCAAACCTTGGCCACTGCCACTCGCAATGAACGTTCTGCAGGAAATGCAACTGCACTACCCATACTGTTACTGCCACACACAGTTTGGTGAGGCGGCACAGAACTGCAGACTACCCTGCTACTTCCCTAATGCCAATCGCAGGTAGGTCTGGGTGCTGCCTCCTGCACACAACATGACAGGTACCCCCCAGCACTCCATTCTGTCCCGGAACGACCGGATAATTGCGGACGACTTTACATTAAATACATTTCGTTGGGATACCTTTTCCTAGTGGACACAGGTGCTGATGTTCCACTGCTGCCTACGTCGTTAGTGTCGTCGAACATCCACCCTTGTCATACTTCACTGCAAGCCGTGAATTCACCTAAACTACAATGATTGGGTTCAACTTCCCTTGTTGTCTCATTCTCCACAAACTGCAAACTTGAGTGGACTTTTTTAGTGTGCGAAATTGATGAACCTATACTAGGCATTCACTTCTTGTAACTCCACAAACTTTCACTGGACCTAGTGCGAAACACCGTGTTTCATCATCCGTCCAAGACTCACTTCCCCTGTGCTCTGTCGAGCAACCCCCCCATGACACATCGGTCTGGGCTCATCTCATCCGTACATGCTTGCCTCTGTCGACGACATTACAAGAAACCATGCACAAGTGCCTTGTCAAACTTGATCAAGTCACTTGCCTATGCAAGGAAAACTTTGAGCTCTCCCTCCAGCTCCACAAAACACAGCTCAAGCTCATCAATGCACAACAGAAGTTTGACAGGGAGTTGCTCACAGTCTACAAAGGGATCAAGCATTTTAAGACTGACGTTGAGTGACACCCTTTCTATATTTTAATGGACCACAAACCCCTAGCTGTGGCCATTACAAACCTGCCAGCTGACCCACCTCCTTGCCGCTTCAGATACATGGACTTCATATCTCAGTTCACCACTGATGTCAGACACATAAAGGTTGACCGAGCGAGGTGGCGCAGTGGTTAGCACACTGGACTCGCATTCGGGAGGATGACGGTTCAATCCCGTCTCCGGACATCCTGATATAGGTTTTCCGTGATTTCCCTAAATCATTTCAGGCAAATGCCAGGATGGTTCCTTTGAAAGGGCATGGCCGATTTCCTTCCCCATCCTTCCCTAACCCGAGCTTGTGCTCCGTCTCTAATGACCTTGTTGTTGATGGGACGTTAAAAAAACACTAACCTAACCTAACACATAAAGGTTGCTGACAATATAGTTGCTGATTTCCTTTCATGAGTTGACACCATCCATTCACTGTTAGACCTCTCTGAACTGCCTAACCTCCAACCCGCTGACGAGGAAACACAAAACCTGATTTCAGACTCTACTTCTTCACTACACTTCATCCGCACCACCTTCCCTGGCATTTCTGGTGAGATCTAGTGCGACGACAGTACAGGCACGTTACGCCCCCTAATCCCAACCATGATCCGTCGAGCTGTCTTCAAAGCATTGCATAATTTAGCCCACCCCGGTGTTCATGCGTCCACCCTCCTCGTAACTGAGCATTTTGTGTGGAGAAATTTCAACAAGGACTGCCAGCAGTGGGCACACTCCTGCGTCACATGCCAATGGTGCAAAGTACACAAGCACACTTCACTCTCCCCTCGGCGCCTTTTTGATCCCTGCTGGGCGTTTCCAGCAGATTCATATTGACATTGTCAGCCCTCTCTCCCCCTCTAACGGCTTTCGTTATGTTCTCTTGTCTATCGACTGAACAACTTGCTGGTTCGAGGCTGTCCCCTTCCCAATATTACTGCAGAAACTGTTACTCAAGCTTTTGTTGAGTCATGGGTATCGTGTTTCGGATGTCCAGCTATCATCATGACTGACCAGGGCAGACAATTTGAGTCAGCCCTGTTCAATGGGATTTGTAACATTTGCGGCATCTGGTGCATCCATACTACAGCATATCACCCGCAAAGTAATGGGTTAGTCGAGCACTGGCACCACACTTTCAATGCGTCTCTTCGACGCCATGACTCTCTATGGAGAGAGACCCTTCCGCTTGTGCTACTCGGCATTCGTGCAATCTATAAGGAAGGCCTCAAAGGCACAATAGCCGAGTTTGTATACGGCCAGAACATTGTTCTCCCTGGCGAACTTGTGAGCCCTTCCACTTCTCTCCCTCTGTCTGACTTACCTTCCTTCATGGACCACATCAGATGCCACTTCATCAACCTCCATATCCTTCCACCCACGAGCCACTCCTGCCCTAAGGTTCACGTCCCAAAATCTCTGGACAAATGTGAGTACGTCATGCTCCGAGATGACACTGTCCGTGCTCCCCTGCAACCCCCATATACCAGCCTGTACTGAGTTCTCCGGCACTCAGCCAACACCTATGACATCCAGATGAAAGATTCTGCTGTTACAGTCCCTCTCAACAGACTTAAGCCTGCTCATGTTGAGCCTTCTTCTACCCCCCTTCAGGCCACGACCATGCCACTCTCTGTCATGGCTCACAACGCTCCAACCACTCCCTCCATGTCAGACTTACACACTCGATTGAGTGACTTACAGCTCCAATTGTCATGCTCTCCTCTGACGTCGCCATCTACGCCGGTCTCGCACACTCCGTCGAGTGACTTCCAACTCCAATCATCGAGCTCTCCTCCGACCTCGCCCTCTACTCCAGTCTCATGCACTCCGTCAATGATCACATGCTCCCCACATCGAGCTTACTTACGATCACGCCCTCGCCAGCAGGCTCTTTGCCAGTTCCTTCAACCTCTCCACCATCACCTGCCTCACCCTGTCGAGGTTTCTCAGGCCCCCCCCCCCCCACCCCCATATTGAACGTGCCCTTGCTCAAGGTGTTTGTGCCAGTCACCCTGGACATAATCCACGATATCTCAATAATACTGCACGATTATACACTGTTCATCATGTGTTTCTCTTCATCCAGTGCTCATGACACAACCTCTACCATTCCCTGCCACCTGGTGAAATGTGTCCCCCTTCCACTCGACGTTGACCTGGACATGCTTCGTGTGTTCACCATGCCCACCAGAGACATTGTCGTTGTCACTCTGTTACACCCACAAACCGCCTGCCTACCTGTTGCTGCACAACCAGCATGCCCAGAATGATTCCTGGCTCACTTCCACAACTTCCAGATTTGGTGGCCGAACCTTCCTTCACAACATCTACCCACACAGCTCCCCAATGACGCTGTCGAGCTGACCGTGGTCTCCGGCTCCTGCAGACCACCCCTGCCGACGCCATAGTCACCCCCCCCTCCCCCCCCCCCCTGACCACTCAACAGAACTCCGGACTGTGGGGAGGGGGGGGGCCTTATGCGCTGCCAATGAAATCGACACCAACATCGATACGTGTTCATCTTTGGACTCTAAGCATTATCTTTGGCTGTTCCGCCATGTTCAGTTCTTTGTGATCCTTGTATGTGTTAAGGTTAATAAATGAACTACTGCTAAATGGGTGTGATTATTGCTGCAACCAACCCGAACACCCTCCTCAAGCTGATTACTTCAGATGTTAATTATAGTTTTCAGATAATCTGCACCTTCTCCTCCACATAATGCTAACACCTTTCATATTCAGTTTACCTTACCTTCCTGACAGAAATTCTTTAACCATAGTACGTACCAATTCACTTTCTTCTATCATCTTATGATTCCCTTACTTATAACTAACACAACATAATATATACATAGATAACACTGGATAAAACTTTTTTTAAATATTTCTATACTTAAGTATCCTACTGCACAAAATCACATTAAAGTCAGATATGGAATGGTTTTGATTTACTTATAAACTACAGATAGGATAGGAGAAGAGTTTGACTGCCTCAGTAAAAACAAAAAATGAGACAGCCAGCTGAGGTAAGAATTATTGCCACATAATGAATCCAACACAAAATGTTTAACCCCTTACTTGCTTGTAGGTCTTACTTATGGTTCAATGCAAGCTCGATTGTCCTAACAAAAACAATACTACCCAAGCTTAGAAACATTTTAAGTTGTTGTGGATCAATATTCAAACATCTCATTGGTGGTACATAGGCTTCCAGGTCAATACCATTCTTCAATCCAAAAATCCTCTTAGTCTTTGTGTAAGCCAATTCATAAGAGTTGTCATGGGCAATGTATACCACTCTGAAAGGACCGTGATATACATGCAAAAACTTCTTAATCTCCTCATTTACTTTGCAAGATTTTTCTTTGGTTTGGACAAGGACAATTTCACCTATTCTGAACCTAGTCGGATTCACCCATTTGTCATACCTTCTCTTCCTTCTTGCTGCTTTTTTTTCCATCATCTCTTTAGCCAATCAGGTCTTTTCATCCTGTGCTACTTCACTTACCTGAGGGGAATCCACATCTTCTCTGATGATGTTGCTGGGTTTCTCATTGAACATAAGCTCACATGGGGCATATCCTATTTATTTGTTCAATACGTTGTTGATAATATTTTCAAAATGTTGGATATAACCAGCCCAAGCAGTGTGCTTCTTACTACAGTAAGTCCTGCACAGCCTACTAATCTCTTTTGTAACCTTATCTCTTGTTACCTTATGGGAAATAGGCAGAAATCTTTATGTGTTTTATCTTGTGTATTGCCATACAGTGTTCAAACCTCTCTGAAACAAATTGTGGACCATTGTTAGACAAAAGTGATTTTGGTACCCCTACATTGTGAATGTAATCAGTTGTCAACTTCTTGATTATAGTACTAGTATTTGCCTTCTTAATTGGATACAGTTTTACATATTTTGAAGATGTGTCCAAAACAACAAAAATGTATTTACAACCTCCTGTAGATGCAGTCAACACTTCTAGAAGGCTATAAGCTCTTTAGGTTTGCTAGGGAGGACAGAATGGATTAAGCCAGTTGTGTTTACTCTCTGACATTTATCACACCTTTCTAGTCTCTGTTTAACCCTTCTCCACATGTTGTTAAATATCTCTTGTATCTTAGCTACTGTTTTTCTGGTTCCATAATGTCCATAACTCTCATACAAGTAGTCAATAAATTTATCAACATTTTGGTCAGGAAAGCATAACTTATAGTCCTGATCATTCAAATTTTTCCTCCTAAACAACAAAACTTTATGTATAGTATAGAACCTTTGGCATGTTGTCTGAATTGTAATACTTGCTTAACCAACCTTAAATTTGGATCCTCATTCTGCTCCCTTCTCATTTGCTTGCAAATTTTCCTAATCAGTTTTTCATCCTTCACTCCCTGCAAATTAAACAACCCTACTTGTTCTTCACAGTTCTCACTACTGTCAGTATCCTTCTTCCCTGCTGGCATCCTAGATAATGCAGCCACCACAATATTGTCTTTTCCTTTTACATACCTTACCTCCAAATCAAATTGTTGCAAATACAAAGCCCACCTAGTTAACCCGGTATGTTTCAGCCTGCACTTATGAAGGTAGCTCAAAGCCTTATGATCTGTATAGACTACAGTCTTATGTCCAAGCAACCAGTACTCAAACTTTCAAATTCCAAAAATAACTGCCAAAGCCTCTAATCCTGAAATATAATAGTTCATTTCATGTGGCTAGCAAAAGCAATAGTTTTGTGTTCAAACACCATCTCAGTAGGTACTAATTGGAAAATTTCTACTACCAAATCACAAAAACTTGTATCAGTACTCATACAGAAAGGCAGTGAAAAATTTGGATGTCCTAACATCTTACTATTTACTAATTCTTTTTTCAAACTCAGAAATGCCTCTTCACACTTCTCTGTCCAATTCCACACAACACTCTTTTTCAACAAAATACCAAGACAAGGATGGTTAAATGATTGATCTGATACAAACGTTGGGTAGAAGCCAAACAAGCCAAACATAGCTTTAAGATCCTTCTCGTTCTTTGGCTGTGAGAAATCCGCAATAGCAGCAAGCTTTTTTGTATCCAGCTGTATACCTTCTTCGTTAATCCTGTGATCCAAAAATGAAATTTACTTCTTTACAAATTCACATTTACTTTGTTTTAGTTTCATACCTTTCCTACACATAGGTCCCAGTAGTTCATTTAGAATGTTACAGTGCTTGAACCATTCTGCTCTTGCTACAAGGGTATCATCTACATAGACCATTATTTCATTGGTTAATATCTCACCTAGCACCTTATCAATAGCTCTGACAAACACACACGCACAGACAAGTGCAGACCAAATGTCACCACACAATACTGGTAACACTTACCTTCATGCAAAATGCTGTAAATGGCCTAGATTCCTTGGCCAAACTGATATTCCAAAAGCCACAAGTCACATCAACAGAAGTCAGAAATTTACATCCCTGGAACTTTCACAAAATTTCATCTATGTTAGCTGGTCTCTCACTCTTCCCTATTAAAAATTTCATTCAACTTCCTGGCATCCAGAACCAACCTGACACCACTGTTGTTCTTCTTTTCTCACTGCTTTCTTTTTTGAAAATGGAATAATATAAGGCTTCTGGAAAAATGTTTCATGATCCTTAAACTTTAATTTGCACTCAAAATTTTTTACCAAACCCAGCCTGTCTGAACATCCTTACAGTTGCTTAGGAGAATACTTTTTAATTTCCCCCTTTGATTATTTATAACTTCAGTCCTCAATTCCCTTTATTATTTCAAACCTTACTCTCTCCTCCTCTTCTTACTCAGTAACCTGTTCAGTGGTCAAAACTCTTAGTGGCAAAACTAATTCAGTTTGCACACACCCGTCCATACCTCCCAAAAATGATACTTTGTATGTACTTCTGTTGTACTTACAACTAAACTTACGACAAGAAAACTCAATATTTACACACTGTTTGCATAAGAAATTAGTCCCAAGTATTACATCAGCGTTGAGATTTTTAATTACCATGAAGTTGCACTCCAACAGCTGTCCTGCCAACTCCACAGTTAATAGTGCCTCTTGTTTCACACTCTTTGATAGCTTACCAGTAGCACCAATCATTTTTATTCCAGAAACATGCATCACTACTATACCCTCTGCACTCTAAATAGATTCAAAAAATACCTGTGAAATGCCATTCCAATCACTACCAATGTCCAGTAAACACTTATCATGTATACCTTGTAGAGTTCCTGTTATTAGAGGGTGTCACACTTCCTTCTTACTTAGCATGTTATCTTATACAACAAATCCTCATTAATCATTTCCCTGGAAAAATTCTCATTCTGCTTACCAAAATGTTTATCAGATCTAGTCAAACCACATATAGCATGGTCCTCTTCCCCAGTGCCACTCTCAAGCTCTTGACTCTTCATTAGGCCCAATATTACCCTCTTTTATTCTTTCTTTACTTAACACATTGTCATCATTATCAATTATAAATTCAAATACCACATACTCGACACTACTGGATTCATCACTACTATCATTACAACTACTGTCAGAATCAGACCCACTGTCACTTTCATTGTCCTCAAATAGTTGGGTAATTAGTTGATCCTTGTTTCCAGTATTTGACCACAAAGCAAAACACCTGAATTCCTTATGTTCCCTTAAAACTTTACCATCCATTTTGACACTTTGGACACCCTGAGCAACAGCAACTCACTCTGTTTCATCACTTAATTTTATTACAGTAAGTTCCTTCTCTCTTTTTACAGGATAAACATTGCTTCATGCACCATCATTCAACATCTCGCTAGAATTAGCAATGACACTCATCTCACTACTGTCATTTGCATTACCTTTACCTTTTATTACAGCACATTTATACACACATGGCTCTTGATCACTACCTGCTCTAGTGCAAGCCAAAACTGGAGCATTATGTAGTTTAAATGGTTTAATCCAGAATTAAAATGATCTCCTCCATCTCTTTAACTTGAATTTCTCCTACCATTTCCTTGCCCATTCTGGCTATCTTCCACCCAAACATTCCTTGAATTTCTACTGAAATTAGTCCTGTTCATTTTATTTACCTGAAATTCTCTCCCTGATTGATTATTATCATCAAAATTCCTCCTACGATCTTCCAGTGATGGCTTCACCATCTCCACTTTATCGACATAATTCAAGAAATCACTAATATTACCCCTAGGGGCGGGCACAAGCAATTCTCTAACATACTGAGGCAACTTAGTTTCTAAACATATAATTATTGATTCACTACCTAGCCCTTTGTCCAAATATTTCAGTTTATTTTTCCAAAGATGACAGAAACTTTTCAGTCTCCTTCCTAGAGTCAAATCTCACTCCTCCCAAAATTCTATCAAAATTCTCTGCTGCTTCTCTTTGGACCAATATTTATATAAAAATGCTTTCTCAAAGCTTTGCCATGAAGTATAAATATCATCTATCTGAGCTACCCATCCATAACCATTCCCTTTTGAAAAACCTCTCACAAATGACATTTTCTCTTTGTCATTCCAAGTTTCAGAAAAATCATTAAATTCCCTAATGATATCCAGTGAATGTTCTTCATCATATGGTTCAAAAGTTATTAAATTTCTTACAACTAACAAATGCAGGACTCTTTGGGACACTACATACTCTATGCATTAGTTTTTGTACCTCTTCCATCTTTTTCTCTATTTCAGCCAATTTTGAATCTACATTTTTATTTACTTTTACCAGTTTCTCTCTACCACTACTTGGTTTATACCTCCATTTCAAAAGCATTTTTAATCTGATCGATTTGGTTCTCAAATTGAACCCTGTTTTCAGCACAAAATTTCCTGGCTTCTTTGACTTCATCTTTACACTGTTTTTCAGAAGCCTCCATCCTCCTATTACAGTCATTCCAAAGCTTCTTTCTCTCTTCTAGCCATTTACTACTCAGTAATGTCAATTTCTCATTAGTATTCTGTTCTACTCTCTTTATCTTTTCATCATAATATTTAACTATCACCTCAACCTTCTTATTTAATTCTGAAAGACTAAAGCTAACTACCTTAACTTCCTTTATAATTTCTTTCTTCAGTTCATCTTTTAAGTTAGTCATGTCAGTTTTAATACAAGTAATGTCTTTTTTTGTACACATACTACTCAAACTATTCATAATTTTCATTAACATCACTTCCATTTTTCCGTCTGCCAGAAACTTTTGCCCCTGCTGCCTTTTGCTACATCCTCCTCCTTAACCTTAATGATCTCACCCATTTCAGTACTGTTTCCATCTATTTCACTCACATCAGCACACAATGTAGATGATGCTTTTATCATTTCATCTACAACAGGACTATCATCCCCATCATTGAAAGTTACATTCACATCTGATTTACAAACACTATCATCTACAGAACCAGTCCCCTGTTGTCCCTTTACACTGTCTTGTTCATTAAGACCACTCATTATGTATCATTTAATATGAAACGGCTTTTGCTATGAATTACCTTACCTTTACTCACTCTTCTTCTGCTGGTGCTGTTCCTGCTGCTGTGATTGTCATCTTGATTCATTGTCTGCAAGGCTGTTGCAAGTTGTAATTCTCCTGGCGAGGGATCTTGTTTATCTCCAGTCAGCTGTGTCCACCTGCGTGCTGATTGGGTGCCCCTATACGCGATGGCTGCTTCCATAGAACCCAAGCGCTGATTAGTTGTTGCATCTCCTTCACATACAATCACTGTACTGGAACCCGTTCTTGAATTCACAGTCACAGTTCTCAAGTCACAATTTATTGTGTCCACTTACAATAGTCCTAACCCAGGGTGCCATATGTGACATTCATCTGCTTTATTTCCTCAGTGTCGAACTACTGCGTTGCTATACTGGCTGAAAAATGGGTGTGGAAATTCAACACTGACTACTTTAAATGATATAGCTGGCAGGTGCACATTTTCATTTCACAGTTCTTTACTTTCACTGTTCATAACCCCCAAATATTCACATTTAATATGGCCAGTTAACTATTGTTTAACTTTCGATAAGCCTCATAGGTTGCAGGCAAACATCTACATACTGCTACTATAGTTTACTGTTGAGCATCTACAGAAACGTAACCACACATTTCACAGTCTTTGAAAGAAATTGAACAGACACTGTCATTGTTTTAACATATGGCCTATTGGTGTAATACTTATTTCACAGTTAACATGATGCACTGTTGTTGATCTAACCAATACAGGTTCTGCGTCTGAAACTCGGCCGTGGACTGACTGTGTCAGGACCAAAAATCAGGTCCTTATATATTATCACAATAATCGGGACTGAAACTACACATTGTTTGATGTTTAATTTACAGAAATCACAATTAAAACTTAACTCATTAAATTAACTGAATACACTGAAAAATTGCATCTTTTTAACAGTTTCTTCTACTACAAGCATTAAGCTGTATTATTTGTTTAAATCATGAAATTAACAAATATAGTTACACAAACTGTAAATTACTTTGGAATTAATTTAGGGCTGGCTTTGCTAACATGTTTTCGAATAGAGGCAAATAGATCCTTTAGGAATACCATTAATAATAATAATAATAATCAAGGACATGTGGCATCAGGATAAAGTTGACACCATACCGATTATACTATCAACTACAGGAGTCATACCACACAATACCCACCAGTACATCAATGCAATACAGCTACGTCCAAACTTATATATACAACTACAGAAATCTGTAATTATTGATACTTGTTCAATTACCCGAAAGTTCCTAAATGCAATGTAACATATACCGTACAGTTAAAAGGAAGTCACGCTTGATCAAGGTCCGCGTTACCTTCCATTTTTAACCAGACGTAACGTCTGTGACAGGAAAGAGAAATAATAATAAAGATTTTATTCTCTTTAGGCCATTACAGCAATTGACAATGTCAAATGAAGTTACAATTTATGATACAATGTGATAAGGTATTGACTACTGAAATATTTTAGCTTATATTACAATAAATGTACAGTGGGTCATCTGTTGGATTACTGCATATTATTAGTTGTTCTTCCAAATGTTTACAATTATTACAGAATTTTTATTTGTTTGTATGTCAACAATAGAATTTTAGTTATGAAACAATCGCTGATTTCACCCTATAATGAAATTATTAACTAGGAATAGTCAAAATAAATTACAAAATCAATTACATACATAAAACTATGCACAAAATTAGATATGATGTTATATTCTTTAAAACTGATGGCCAATCTCTCTCTTTTATGAAAATGCAGATTATACTCACGTATGTTAATGGTAATTAATTAAAAGTGAAAAAATGAATTTAAGGAGGCAGATGGCAAAACAAGAAGGGAAGTAAAAATATCCCAGCTTGTTTCATCAAGCCCTCCTGGAATACATGCAAGAACACAACAACAAATTAGCAAATAGAAACTGGTATCCCTGCAAGCTAAAACACAAGAGAAGCCAGCAAAATCTTTGGCCAAATTGATTAACTTTGATCACCAATATGGTTCTTTATTCACATGAACAGACAGCTGTTACTTAACTTTAATAGAGACCATGTGATGTGGTACAAGCTCTTTTGTAATAGTCCTCTTGCAGACAATATTGGTAATCTTGCTATGTTCACAATTCTTATAGCTATGTACTACTGAATCTGCGATGTGCTATACCCACTCAGTGAGTGGACTGACAGATGCCAAACTGGAGTGCGAGTTAGTGCATCAGTGACTGAGCTAGTGAGCCAGATGAGCTAGTGACTGAGACCCTCCAGTCAGCAGTGGCAGCAGCCTAAATACTTCTGGTCAAGAGGATGTTGGCAGGGTGTTGTTTGTGAGAGTGTCTTTGGCCTCTCTCCTGATAGGTGCACTTGATCCAGCACCTACGGCCAATCTTCATGCTACAACTTTGTCGACCAATGTGCTAGTGACAACTTAAGCCAGCACAAGTTTCTTCCATTTATATGAAGGAGGATGTTGTTTCTACCATCAACTATCTCCTAAGAACTACCTACAACTTACATTAAATGGGTCAGGAATTTATTCAGGCTTCCATTACCTCAAAAGTCAAACACTATTTGACTGGAAATGCTTTGAATAAACTTACGTCCTTTGGAATCTTAACAATTATTCTTGCTAGAAAAGTGTACAAACCCACAATCAACAATTATACTTATCAAAATATGAAAACAAAACAAAAAATTATTGAAATTTTTTACCCCATAAAAATAATTACATAAATATATAATGGCCATAGGTTACTAGCCTAACTGTCATTATTAGAATTTTGTTTCAAAGTGTGATAAAATATTGAAAGATGATTGGTAGCTAGAGGACAAACATGTCATTTACTATAGAGATCCTTTATAATGCAACAATACTTAGCTGCTCATAAAGCCATAAATATTAATAAGCTGAATTCTTCCACTGCACTACATTAACTATGGAAGAGAAAATGTGCTTTTTTCTCAGAAAATTTGTGCTTTTCACACGAAGCAAATCTTCAATAATCTCTTATACAACAGTTATTGCACAATTAGTAACTATCATGTACCACCATACATACTTCCATCAGCCACAATTAATTACTTTCTCTTGCATATTCATATCCCACAAATTGCTACAAAGACCTCTTACTGGGTCACCCTCTCACCTCTACACTTTACCATTATCATTCATCACCTTCCTTACTAGTGCTTACTTCACAAGCCATCCCTCAGCTAGGGCACCTCAGCTCTAACACCCTAGAATGTACTATACAGGGTGAATCACCGAAAACTTTGAGATGTAACAGTCCATTGAACCCATTTAAAGTATATAAGTGCTGTTATTGGCAGGAACATTTAGGATTAACGTAATTAGGTGAAATCTGCAACAAATGGTTGAGTACATTGGTCAAAGTCATTTCTTTGAAACTGAGATGGATTTGTGTTAAAACAATATCTAAATTAGGGACTGTTGTATTTAAATGAAAAATCAACTGAGAGAATCAAAATTGATTAGTATATTAAAATGTAATTAGCAAAAATGTTATAAGTGGTGTGTAAACATAGGTAGTTCTTTAGGTATTTTGTCAATAATAAATAAAAGACCAATTTTGCCACACACAAAGGGAGACCTGGAAACAAATATATTGGTAGGGACATTTTCCAATCCATGTATCATTTGTATTTTATAAAAATAGTAAAAGTATAGTTAATATTTCATATTTGAATATTTTCACACTCCTAAAATATTAAATGCATAAAATTCAGTAAATGTATTTGCTCTATAAGTGCCACTGCAACTGTTGAAATTTGTCATTAATGTAAGACAACAGTTCTAATTGTAATTTCATTAAAAAAAAACCTTTATAACAATACCGAGGAGTGTTCGAATTTACATATAATGGGGCAGCCATTTGGCACGATAGAGCAGTGTCTTATTAATTTCCGTGCAAGAAGCATGTAATGACTTAAGGATGATGTACGTCAATGTTATAAGCATGTCAGTACAATTATGAAGTGACAGAATAAGTTCTGAAACTTAATGTTTGTATTTATTATTTATGGCATAACAACCATGTGCAGTTGACAACATGAGCCTGAGGCAGCATCAGATTTAAAGAAAATGGATGAGTACACCCTACAAAATTGTAAGCTTTGTTAAATAATAATAATTTCACATGTGGTGGAGGAACTGGGATTGGTCATAATTCTGTAAATTAATCTTACATTTTGTTTCAGAAAAAGTTTGTAACTTCATATTGTACTTAAGGATTGCACAAGGAAAACAATGAGATGGTAATCACCAGCACTACAATACAAAGAACAGAATGATAATCATCAAAACGAACTAAACTGAAGCAATAAAAAAAGGCATAGAATTTTTTGTTATATATTTGAAAATTTTTTCACTAGCTTTGTTAATATGGACAACAACAGGGAGGTTGATGCAAATATTCAGATTAGTGCAAATATTAGTGGGGAGGAAAAAATGATAATTATGCAAATATTGGCTCATCAGTCCATGATGAAGGTAATGTAGTTAATCGAAACAGTGGAATTGGGGAAAACATTGACCACAATAATTTAAGTGAAGGTACACCTCGAAACAGTGGAATTGGGGAAAACATTGACCACAATAATTTAAGTGAAGGTACACCTTCTCATGAGTTCGAATCAAGTGAGTCTGTTTTGGATAGATTAGTTCAACTAATGGAGGAACAGAAAAAGTCGATTGATGAACATAAAATTTCCCTTGATCAAAAACTTGACTTTATTGAAAAGAAATTAGATGGCTATGAGAACCAAATACATGAAACAAAAGATAGCTCAGAAAAATATTGGGTTCAGGTAGACAAAAATACCAAATATGTGTCAGTTGTAGAGGGGGAAATTTCAACTTTAAAACAAGATCAGCAGGATTTTGAAGGAAGGTTAAATTCTGTAGAAAGAAAAGAAGATAGTTTCAAAAAATGAGATGATTGAAATTGATGCTTTGAAAAGACATTTGCCACAAACAGTACAGTGGAGCCTGATGACACTATTGACAAATGTTTTAGATATGATCACAAATTAGACTTAGCCTGGGAAAGAAATGAAAGGTATAATGACAGGCAAGACGACAGTATTAGTAGAAATAACAGAGCTTTCAATGATCATTCTGAACATAGGGGTAGGACGGGAGATTTTAGAAATGAAAATGATAGGGGAGATTTTAGAAATGAAAATTATAGGGGATAGTACCAAGGGAACAGTAGATTCAGAAATGATGACAGAAGAAATGGGGAAAGAAATGGTAGGCAGAGACCAGAGAACAGAAATTTTGAACCAAGAAATAGGCAGTGGGGACAAGGTCAAGGAAATGATGGTAACAATTTTGATAACACAAGGAATGGTCCAGAAAACTTAAGGCCTGCCTTGTTTGGAGTGAGACAAATAGAAGTAGTATTTATAATCAGGCACATTGTGGTGATTACAGAAAGGGAAGGGGTAGAACAAATAGGGCATACCAAAACTATGTACCCAGAAGACAACTTGAAGTGAACAGAAAGAATTTTGATAGGGAATTTTGGGAGAATTTTTTATATGAGAACAAGGATGAACAAAAAATGAAAATAAAATCTGAATTTAAAATAGAGGAAAACATTTTGACAAATTTCTTTGATAGTAGTAATGTAATATAGTTACTGATAGTGATGAGAACAAATCTAATGAGTATGGTTTAGTTAAAATGTTGAGTGATTGTGAAATGCGTGAAAGAACTGATACTGGTGTTGTATGTATGGAAGCTGAAAATCATGTACTTAGAAATGAAAGTGAAGATGACAGTGTTATTTAAGACAAAATTTCAGTAAGCAATACACAGAAAAAGGATGATGATATGGTAGAGCAGAAGGATCATAGTTGTGAAGTTGTTGGTGTATTTGGAGAAGTGTGTGAAGATGTAAATGAATATAGTGTTGAGAATAATATTAAGGGTGATGATAATATTTATGATGATGATGATGATGAGGTTGATGATACTATATTGCTCACAGAATTGGATGGAATGGTATATGTAGAAGTTAAGGTTGATGATTGTATGCTAAATGATTTTGGAAACTCCTACGTAAGGTTGAGTGATGATTTTGAAACAAGTAGAAAAGTACATGATAGTTTAATTTTACCAGTAGATATTAGTGATATTGTGTCTCAATGTGTTAATAAAAATGAGAATGAGTATATTTTTGTTATTGCACATTTATTTTTAAAATATGCAAAATTTTATCCTTTAAAATCATAAATGAAATTTGTCAAAATGTGTATTTAGGGAAGGAAAGTTGTTTTGAAAATCTAAAACAGTCATCTAATAGAAAAATAATCAGTGGATGTGTAGAAACAGTAGAAGAAAGCCATGATTGTGACAAAGGGGTGAATTTCTGGGATATAGAGGAGGATCTGTTATTTGAAAATGAAGTCAATGAAATTGGTAAAGAATTTGTAAGACCATATATATTGTAGTACAGATTTCTGATTGGATAGGAAACAGTCTTCTGGACACAGGTAGCCCAATTACAAGATTATCAAAGCAGGATAAGGAATAATGAGAATTTCACATAATATCCAGTAATAGGGGTAAGGGTAAAAGGTGCAACAGGAAAAAGTAGTAAATTGATTACCAGACAAGTCTTACTAAAATTTAAGATTAATTATGTGCAATTTGTACAAGGATGTTTAGTGATTGATAACTTGAATGAAAACATGATATTGAGTATGAACTGGATAGTTAAGGCAAAAGTAATTTTATCTTGGCTGAGATGAAAATAACATTTTGTTGAACCAAAGAGTGGAATTCATGGGGAAGCTAGTATTGTAATGGAAGATCATGGCCAAAGTAATCTGATTAGGGGGTTGCAAGAGACTAACAGTGATGGTTATTGTGAGGAAGGGGAAGAATTTTGTATTAATGATAACAGTGTTGATGCCTATAGTGAACTGGTAGCTAAAAAGTGTCTGAAACTGAAAGCCTTAATGTAGAGAACATAAGAGAACTAGAGGATTTTTTTGTGGGATTATAGTGACACATTTGGTGTAAAACCTGGGAAAGTAAAAGGGTATCAATGTGAACTGAAATTAAAAGTGCATGATCCATTCTTCATGAAACCATATGCTATTCCCATCTGCAAGAGAAAAGAAGTGGAAAGAGAGTTTCAGCAAATGGAAAAGTGGAAAATAATAGACAGAAGTTGTAGTTCATGCAATAACCATTGGTAGTGGGTTCAAAACAAGATGGGGGTATCCAATTAGTTCTTGATTCAAGACATCTAAATAGATACTTAGTGAGAGAAGCTGACCATCCTGAAAGTATAGATGAACTGCTTAACAAGTTTGAAGATGTTAGGTATATGACTAGCCTTGACTTAACTTCTGGGTTTCATCAGATTGAACTGGAGAGAGAGTCTAGAAAGTACACTGCATTTTTGTTCAGTGGAAAAAGTTTTCAGTATTGTGTTTTACAATTTGGTTTAAATGTACTTGTAGCAGAATTCATTAGGGTATTAGAGTTTGTTTTGAGTAAAGAACGCTTGGAAAAATTAATCATATATGTGGATGACATTTCAGTATCAAGCAGAACCTGGGAAGAGCATAAACAAATTTCAAAGGAAATTGGAGAGAAAATGAGACAGGGGGTATGACACTACACCTGGAAAAATATAAATTTGATACAACCCAATTAAAAATTCTTGGCCATTGTATAAGTGAAAAAGGGATTTTGCCTGATGGAGAAAAAATTGAGGCCATCACAAAATTCCCAAAACCTAGGAATGAAAAATATTTGAAGTCATATTTTGAATTAGAGAACTTTTATTGAAAATGTGTGAAAACACAGGCACTTAATGCACCATTTTTAAATAACCTGTTAAGAAAAAATGCAGTGTGGGATTGGTCCGATGAATGTCAATTAGCTTTTGAGGAAATTAAAAAAGAATTGATAGAAAGTGAAATCCTTTATAGGCCTGATTTATCATTGGCAATTTGCTTGATGACTGACAGTTGTGATTATGGTTTAGTGGTACATTTGTTCCAAAAAAAGGAAATCAGTGGGGAAATAGAACATCATTCTGTAGCATTTGCAGGAAGAATCTTACAGGAACATGACAGAAATTATGTGATTATGGGAAAGGAACTTTTGGTAATAGTATGGGGATGCTAAGAATATAAAGATTATTTGTTTGGGAATGAGGTCAAAGCCTATACAGATCATAAATCATTAACTTACATGCAGGAATGTAAATTGTATCATGGGAGGATTACCAGGTGGTCAATGTTCTTACACCAGTTTAGATATACAGTTCATTTCATAAAAGGAAAGGAAAATGTAATTGCTGATGCCCTGTCAAGAATGCCAGTGGGAAATGCAAATGATAGTGAAAAAGACAGTCAAGGAAAGAATTTCAAAATTATGTACTTTAAGGATGAGAAAGAAGAAAATGAAATTGGCAAAATCTGTAATCAACTGAGAAGATACTAAAATGGTGATGATAATTGGAAGCTTGTTAAAAGTTATTTAGAGAAGAAAGGTAATGAGAAGGTACAAATGTACTACCAATTCTTCAAAGGTATTCTATTTTATAGACACAACCCAGACAGTGATGTATGGAAGATCTGCTGGCCAGATTCTCACATCAATACTTTAATAAAATATACACATGAGAGTTTCAGACACTGTGGTGTATTGAAATGTATTCAAAAAGACCAAGAATGTATATATTTTCTCAACATGTCTGGGAGGGTTAGAACTTTACTTACCAGTTGTGATCACTGCCAAAGAAAAATAGCTAGTAACAAAACCAACAAGGGTCTTTTACAAAATGTGATACCTCATAAACAGTTGGATTTAGTGGGAATAGATTTGTATGGCCAACTTCCAAGAGCTAAAGGAGGGTTTCAGTATATTTTTGTTATTGCACATTTATTTTTAAAATATGCAAAATTTTATCCTTTAAAGGAAGCAACTAGCAAGAAAATACCAACCAAATTTGTGAAAGACTATTTTATTAAAGTGGGTATACCAAAAGAAATTTTATCAAATGATGGGAGTCAGTTTACTTCAAAGTTTTAAAAGAGATTTGTAGAAGAATATAATAACAGATATATCCTAATTTCATCTTATTCATCAAAATGTAACCCAACTGAGCATTATATGAAGGAAATTGGAAGATTATGTGGAACTTCCTGTCAAAAGGATCACATGCACTGGTTAAATTATATCAATGATTTTGAAGATATTACGAATAGCTTATAACATACTACCACTGGATACTCTCCTTACAAGATTGCATTTGATCAAAAGCCACCTTACTTCATTAAAGAACTTATAGAGTTTTCAGAATGTAAAAGCATAACAGGAGCTGAAAGAGAGGGAGTAGTTAGAAGAACCATGAATGACTATTATGAAAAAAGAAAGAGATGGCATGACAAACACATAAAAAACACAGAATTCAAAGTTGGAGATCTAGTTTTGACAAAGAATTACACCAAGTCTAAAGCTCTAAACAATGAAATCAAAAAATTATTTGATATTTATGTAGGACCATTTGAAATTGTTGAAAATCCACATCCAAATGCATACAGACTTGTGTACCCAAAGTCCAAAAGGTTATTTCGAATGTTACACAGCTAAAATTGTACAGACAACCTTAATTACCCATTTAGCATCATGATATTTGTTCTTTGATATTTGACACACCATCAGAAATTTATTCTTACATTACACAGTCAAGATCATAGTGTATACTTTAGCAAACTCTATGATGAGTACTTTAACCCAGTGAAAGTGAAATAACTAATAAAAGGAAATTTGTTTTCATTTCAGTTATCACTGAATATTTGAACATTTTTTTGAATTCTTATAGCCATCATGAATTATGAATTAAACAGTGATTTTAAATAGTTGAGACTACATTCTGTGCACTATATAGTCAAGGAAAAATCTGGGGGTGGAAAATCCTCTCAGAAACATTTTTTCAGTAATATAATGGTGCAATTTAACATGTAGGGGATCTATGGTACTTCCCTAGATACACCATGTGGCATATGGTGCCTTGCACCAGCCAATGTCTTCATATTTATTTTCTGGAATTACTCCTCTTCTACTATCCTATCTAGATAGTAAGAGCAATTAGGTTTCTTCTACTATCCTAGGGTATACAGTGAGCAACATGTAAGACACAAGATACACATTTAAGTGATATCCATTTTTCTTATTAAGAATCAACATGTAGTAGTTTATCACTGTGTACCAGTAAAATGTAACAGAATAAGAATGATTTTTGTGGTAAGAGGTGGTAAGGTTTTATGCTGATTTTGTAAGCCATTGCTATGAAATCTAAGACAAGAGAATATATGTGATGATTAGCCCAAAGAGGCGTTCCACTTTGTCTATTTATTGATCTGAAACTTATAGTGACTTGATATGATATTTGTGTACCATATTTCTATATTTTCATGTTAATATAATAATTATGTTTGATCTGAACCAGATATCAGAGGAACTGCTTGTAAGTTAGTTGGTTATATCTAGCATTTGATATGTGTATTAACCTATACGAAGTTAAATATTTCAATTACTCTGTCTATATTTTACATATGCCTTGTCAATTGCAAGGAGAACATATGTGATGATTAGCCCAAAGAAGCATTCCATTTTGTCCACTTATTGATCTGAAATTTATAGTGACTTGACATGATGTTAGTATACGTTATTTCTATAATTTCATGTTTATGTATTAATTACATGTAATATGTGATTGGACTTATACTTTACATGTGTCTTGTCAATTTGAAGGAGAACATATGTGATGGTTAGCCCAAAGAGGCATTCAACTTTATTGATCTGAAACTTATAGTGATTTGATATGATATTTGTGTACCTTATTTATATACACTCCTGGAAATGGAAAAAAGAACACATTGACACCGGTGTGTCAGACACACCATACTTGCTCCGGACACTGCGAGAGGGCTGTACAACCAATGATCACACGCACGGCACAGCGGACACACCAGGAACCGCGGTGTTGGCCGTCGAATGGCGCTAGCTGCGCAGCATTTGTGCACCGCCGCCGTCAGTGTCAGCCAGTTTGCCATGGCGTACGGAGCTCCATCGCAGTCTTTAACACTGGTAGCATGCAGCGACAGCGTGGATGTGAACCGTATGTGCAGTTGACGGACTTTGAGCGAGGGCGTATAGTGGGCATGCGGGAGGCCGGGAAGACGTACCGCCGAATTGCTCAACACGTGGGGCGTGAGGTCTCCACAGTACATCGATGTTGTCGCCAGTGGTCGGCGGAAGGTGCACGTGCCCGTCGACCTGGGACCGGACCGCAGCGACGCACGGATGCACGCAAAGACCGTAGGATCCTACGCAGTGCCGTAGGGGACCGCACCGCCACTTCCCAGCAAATGAGGGACACTGTTGCTCCTGGGGTATCGGCAAGGACCATTCGCAACCGCCTCCATGAAGCTGGGCTACGGTCCCGCACACCGTTAGGCCGTCTTCCGCTCACGCCCTAACATCATGCAGCCCGCCTCCAGTGGTGTCGTGACAGGCGTGAATGGAGGGACGAATGGAGACGTATCTTCAGCGATGAGAGTCGCTTCTGCCTTGGTGCCAATGATGGTCGTATGCGTGTTTGGCGCCGTGCAGGTGAGCGCCACAATCAGGACTGCATACAACCGAGGCACACAGGGCCAACACCCGGCATCATGGTGTGGGGAGCGATCTCCTACACTGGCCGTACACCACTGGTGATCGTCGAGGGGACACTGAATAGTGCACGGTACATCCAAACCGTCATCGAACCCATCGTTCTACCATTCCTAGACCGGCAAGGGAACTTGCTGTTCCAACAGGACAATGCACGTCTGCATGTATCCCGTGCCACCCAACGTGCTCTAGAAGGTGTAAGTCAACTACCCTGGCCAGCAAGATCTCCGGATCTGTCCCCCATTGAGCATGTTTGGGACTGGATGAAGCGTCGTCTCACGTGGTCTGCACGTCCAGCACGAACGCTGGTCCAACTGAGGCGCCAGGTGGAAATGGCATGGCAAGCCGTTAAACAGGACTACATCCAGCATCTCTACGATCGTCTCCTTGGGAGAATAGCAACCTGCATTGCTGCGAAAGGTGGATATACACTGTACTAGTGCCGACATTGTGCATGCTCTGTTGCCTGTGTCTATGTACCTGTGGTTCTGTCAGTGTGATCATGTGATGTATCTGACCCCAGGAATGTGTCAATAAAGTTTCCCCTTCCTGGGACAATGAATTCATGGTGTTCTTATTTCAATTTCCAGGAGTGTATTTTCTTGTTTATGTATTAATTACTCTGTCTAGCACAATGCTATTGTTTACTCTTCATCAATCAGTCAATAGGGAGTGTTGGAGTTAATTTTTTGGGACTGGGAACATGAAGCTGTGTCAAGTCCGTTCTGTAGGGAATGCCGAACACACTTCTTGCTCTGGCTCCACAGTGACGTACTGGAATAGTGGGGGTCCTGGTTAGGGGGTATCCTGTCTTTGGTCTCTGTCATCTTTCCTTCTTCAGCTCCAACACTCTGAATCTTCAGTTTCATTTCTTGCTTCTTACCAGAGTACCAAGCTATCCTTCCCTCTGTCCACATGCATATGTCTCTATTGCTGAGACCCTTCTCATTTGTCGTGTCAGTTTTTGTCTTTGTGACTAAAGCCTATTGTATAGGAGGATCCAGGAAACGAGTCAGATTTTCCACATTATTAAATAACCATAGTTTCAAAGATGTCATATGTGTAGATAACGTTTGATATATGTGATGTTTAAAGCTTTACTGGCATACTGATTGTTCCATAAAAACACGGGAGAACTGCTGGATATCAGTAATGTCCTGCCACGATATTTTGGCGCAGAGTTCTGGCCATCTTCAGGTGAGTGCCACTGTAGTAGTACCGGTGAGTACACGCTGAGCTCCGCTACTTAAAGCCATACTGAGTTGACATTGTGCACGTGCTGCTCAGCGTGTGCGTTCATAACAGCTCCGTGCGCTGTGCCTCGCGCCCTCCATGGTGAAAGCTTGGCGTATCAATATCTTTATGCAGATAACTGCATTGACTATGAAGTTTTTCTATAATAGGATTCCAAGCAGAGTTTAGCTGATAACGGCTATCTCAAATGATGAGAGTCTCGTTGTCAGACAATCTTATTTCCACAGATTCATTGATAATCGAGCTCCATAAGTTTGATGTATGGGCCAACATTTTTGTGTCATCGTAATTCATGGAATGGTCTGTGGAAATACAATGTTCGGCGATTGTGGACTTGGTGGGTTGGAGAAGGCAAGTATGCCGTTGATGTTCCACAATGCGTTCCTGCACAGTTCGTGTTGTTTGCCCTATATATGATTTGGCGCATTCACACGGAATTTTGTAAACACAGGCCCAGGTCGTCTTTAACAAATCCCACCAGTGATGAAATTTTGGAAGGAGGGCAAAAGCTCACTTGATACTTTCTCAATATTCTGCCTATCTGTAAAGAAATATTCCCAAGAAATAGTAGATAAGCAGTCGACCTGAAGGCCTCTTCATCTTCCTTGTTCCATTGTTTGTAGGTCTGCATCACTCTGTTCACTTGCCTAGGTGGAAAGCCATTCTTCATAAATACTTTTTGCAGGTGTTCCACAAATAAGATTCATAATTTTTAGGTACTTTTTGTAAAAACAGATAGCATGGAAATGGAAAGTATAACTATGTTTTTCCTCAAAAACAGTAAATTGTTTCTTTGCAATAGATAAGACAAGTTCTACACCCTTCAAACAAAAATGTGACATATTTCAGTCGTCCTGGAAAAATGTCTTGAGTTAGTGATGTATTACATGTTTTAGATAACACAAGAATTATTATATGGGAACAAATATTTACTACTCTACTGGAAATACCATCAAAATCTGATGAGTTTAATTTTGAGGGAACATATAACTGCCTTAATTTCTGAAGGAGAGATTGTTGATCCATTCATATGGTTGAATTTTATGAGAGTTGCTCTTTTAATGTACTGCTGTGATTTTTCCCTTGAAGTGTTTGTTCACATATTTTCCTCTATATTTAAGACATGATTGTTAAATATATTTACTATCTGTAACTCATCATTTATAGTCCTTCAATTCAGTTCAGTAGTGCTGTTTTCCTGTAATGTGGGTGGCTGTCCTGTCTCTTGTCTCACTACATTCCATATAGCCTTAAATCTGTTGTCAGAATTACTAGTTTCTGACATTATGTGTATGTACCTTGATTTTTAAATACTTTTAATGTAAGGTTGAGTGGTTTCTGTGGAGTACAAATACTGCAAGATCTCTAATGTTTCTTGCCAACAGATACATTTGCCTTTTCCTTTCAGAAGATACTTTAAGCACTGTTCTGATCAATGGTTTTTTGCATGGTTATTTAAAGTCATTTCAGAAAGATGTTTTAAAATAATTATCAGAATTTATCACAGAATATATTAAATTTTATTTCAGCATTTTTCATTAGAAAGTTCATACCAGGTCATCTCTTATAAATTATTCTTAAAATCTTCTGCCCTGGGGTCACTAATTACTCTAAATAATTTCCACTAAAGAGTATCCATAGTGTAAGACACTATCTTGTGTATTCCAACTGATAGTGCATCATGATCAGAGAAAGCATTTGTTGCTGGGCAAACGGGTTCCACCATAGCAGTCTAAAGTACAATAAATGGGACCTTGTTCCAAGCATTCCCACTGTGAACCAATAGCATACTAATTTAATTTCAAAAAATGAAAATTTTCCAACTCTTAGACTAATCAGTACATAAACTTTTCACAGTGGTTGCACGGTCTGTGGCACCATTTCATGGATTGCACAGCCTCTCCTGCTGAAGGTCTGAGTCCTCCCTCGGGACTAGGTGTGTGTGCTACTCTTAGCAAAAGTTATTTTAAGTTAGTTTAAGTAGTGTGTAAGTCTAGGGACTGATGACCTCAGCAGTTTGGTCCCTTATGAATTCACACACTTTTTAACGTTTTTGAACACAAACTTTTAATTAATATGCAGTGAGACTATACTTCAAAATATCCAGCACATGTGCACATACTACCTAATGAAGACATATGTCATGATAGTAGATGATAACATGAAAGATTTGCAGGTTAGTTGGAGAATGAATGTGTTTTAGGAAAAATGAAAACTTTGGAAAAATTTCCACTTTAACTTGGGGCCCTGTAATAAGCAGTCTCATGGTATACAAAACAGTGTACACCACTCTGAGGGATCAGAAGCTATGGTCAACATAAATCATCACTATTTTCAACATCACACCTTTCTATTTTTTTTTTGAATGCTTGCTTTGACACTGCACTGTATATACACCTTGAAAAATATGGAAATGAAATAGAAGAAACTTTTGACTTTTTATGTTTCTTGAGATAGCTGTACACTGAATAGCCATTTATTTGTTCACCTTTTTTTTTTTTTTTTTTTACCATTACACAAACTCATTTTACTTCAACATTCAAGAGATAACATTACTAAGACAAGAAAAAAAATGACACACACTGAAGCAATTATTTGAATGGTATGGAAATCAGTAGACATGGTGTGTATTTGTGGACAAACAAAACATTATAATTTTAGATAAATTGGTTGATTTATTCAAAAGAAAGAGGTTCACAAACTTGACAAGTCAATAAAGGACTGGTCCATTTTTGTCCTTTGTGCAAGCAGCTATCCAGTTCGGCATTGATTGATAGAGTTTTTGGATGTCCTCCTGAGGATATTATGCCAAATTCTGTCCAATTGGTACATTAGGTCATCAAAAACCTGACCAAAGTTTGGGCGAGGCAGCAATAGGCAGAAATGTGAGTAATATTTATAGACCATTCCGAGAGTTCAACCACAGAGAACTTTTAAGCTCTAACAATGATTTCTTTGAAAAATTAATGAGATTTATGAAGGAACAATTGAACCATGAATTAGTGATTTGGAAAGAATCGAAGATCAAATGAAATAGACAAAAAGCTATCTTAGCGTGGACTTGGGAGAGGGGATGGGGGAAGTGGGCCCAAATCGATGCTACAAACAATGCGTTAAAAGAGTTGAAGAATGAGATTTTAAATAACATCTCTCATGTTGCAAATTTAAGAAAAGAACATTTCACTGAGTCAGAGCACAAATAATTCAGTGGTCAGGTAATTTAGTTGAGAATAATTTTGTAAAGGCAAGTTCAACCACATATATGAAGTTGAAAACATATACAACGTAAGAGCTGAACCTTTGCCTGAACAAACAAAAAAATTTAAGTTTCACAGCAGAAGATTTGGAAGAAGAGGATGATGTTTGACTGCAATCTTTTATGTCATGAATGAATTAGAAAATTTTCATGATGCTGTACCCAAAGTTCACACAAATGTCAACGAAAGTGGAGGTAAAATTTCTGAACATACATTTAAAGGAATTATCCAAATGGGATGCAAATTGATAGATGTGATATACATGTACAGACAAACAAACAATTACAGTTTCAGAAAAACTGAATCATTTATTTGAGGGAAATAGTTTCAGCAAGCAGTTATTCAGCATGGTATTGATGGAATTGTTGGACATTCTCCTGAAGGCTAAATTCCCAAATTCCATCCAGTTGCTGCATAAAACTGTCAAAATCATGAGCTTGTTGAAGGGCCCTGCCCCTAAGGCTCCAAAAAACTCTCATTTTGGGAGAGACCTGGCGGCCTTGCTGGCTCATGTAGGATTTGGCAAGAAGGAGGAAAAACAGTAGAAACTCTTGCCTTGTGCAGGTGGGCATTACTTTCTCATGTAGGATTTGGCAAGAAAGAGGAAACACAGTAGAAACTCTTGCCTTGTGCAGGTGGGCATTACCTTCTGAAATGTAAGCCCAGGATGGAACAAAACAAGGTACAGAATATAATTGATGTACTGCTGTGCTGTAAGGGTGTCGCAGATGACAACGAAAGGGGTTTTGCTACAAAAATAAATGGCACTCCAGACCATCACTCTGGGTTGTAAGGCCATATGGTGGGTGATGTTCAGTTTGGTATCCCACCACTGTCCAAAGTGTCTCCAGATATGTCTTTGGCCTGGAATCTTGTTGAAGCTCATGGTGAGAGTTTCTAATGCTTGTCTTCTAGTTGGCCAGAAAGGTCACCAGATCTCCTCCCAACTGAGAACATTTCAAGCATCATGGACTATTGCTGCCTCATCAAGACTAAATTGAGTTCCATATTATTGTCTAAAACTGATTCTTGATTGATGCCTTGTTTTTATTTACCATACTGAACAATACTAAAGAAACATTCTAAAAAAAGTCACACTACCTGAACACTGTCTTTGCATCTGAACAAAGAATATATAACAATAAATTACTTATCTTCTGGTATCTGTGATGATGTTTCCCCACACATTTCTTCTATTTTCCTGGTTTTTATTGTAGCTTTGCCATATGTAAGTGCTATTGAACACTAATTTTCCCAACATCTGTTGGATCCCAAATCTACGATTTCCTTCCTGGTCACTATGACTGACTATATCCTCACCCACAAGTACTTCTCCTTTTAGCACAACATCTACAAACAAATCTGTGCTACAGCAATGGAACCCACATGGTACCATCCTGTGCCAACCTATTCATGGGCCACCTAGAGGAATCATTTTTAACCACCCAAAATCCTGAACTCCTCACCTGTATCAGATTCATTGATGACATCTTTCTGATCTGGATGAAGGGTGGGGAGATCCTATTTGCATTCCTCCAGAACCTTAACACCTTCTATCCCCATACACTTCATCTTGCCCTCCTCAACCCAATAAGCCACCTTTCTTGATGTTAACTCCCACCTCAAAGTTAGCTACATCAGTAACTCTATCCATGTAAAACCTATCAACTTACCAGTACCTCCACTTCAACAGCTGCAGCCAATTCAATACCAAGAATTCTCTTCCACACTTCCCTGCCACCCATGGCCATTGCATCTGTAGTGCTAAGCAGTCCCTCTCCAAATATACCAAGTGTCTCACTGAGGTCTTCACAGAACTGAAATTAGCCTCCCAAGCTTGTATAGAAACAGATCTCAGATGCCACATCTCTACAGTCACCCACCACCTCCCAAAGTTTCACCATCTAGCTGCAAAGGAGCATTCCACTCTTGACTCAGTACCACCCAGGACTGGAGCAACTGGCTCACATCCTCTGCCAGGGTTTTATCTACCTCTCATCATGAGAAATATCCTCCCCTCTATACTTCCCACCCCTCCCACAGTAGTATTCCACTGACCATCATATCTATGCAAAACCCTTGTCCATTCCTACTAACAAGCTGTCTGCTCACATCAATGGCCACTACCAAACTGTGGCCAAGAGACAGCTA
The DNA here is from genome assembly GCF_023864345.2 of Schistocerca serialis cubense. Lineage (NCBI taxonomy): Eukaryota > Metazoa > Arthropoda > Insecta > Orthoptera > Acrididae > Schistocerca > Schistocerca serialis. The sequence goes on along the minus strand of NC_064645.1, from coordinate 318,227,198 downwards.
TACCTAATCACCCCTGCTCACAACACCTTGCTGCAAAACTCATATTCCCCTTACAGACCTAGATGCAAGACCTGTCCCCTACATTCTCCCACCACTACCTACTCCAGTCCAGTTATCAGCATCACCTACCCCATCAATAGCAAGACTACCTGTGAAAACAGTCATGCTGTCTATAAGATAACCTGCAACTAATGTGCTGTTTTCTGTGTGGACATGACAACAAGAAGCTGGCTGTCTGCATGAATTGCCACGGACAGACTGTGACCAAGAGAAAGGTGGACCACTCAGTTGCTGAGCACATTTCCCAAAACAATGTTTTTCACTTGAATGACTGCTTCATGACCTGTGCCATCTGGATCCTTCCTGCCAACACTATCTTTTCTGAATTACACCAGTGGGAACTCTCTCTGCAACATACCTCACATTCCTGCAAACCTCTTGGCCTCAATCTCAGTTTGTTACTGTCCTTCACCCACGTATACCCTTTCCTGCTCCCACTCCAGCACTACACAGCCTTCTATCCCACCAACAAACCCACAGTCTTTATTTCTCTCCTTTTCTGCTCCCTTCCCCATACCCTTCCCCATCCCCTGTCAAATCTCCTGATTTCACCTAACTGCCCTACCTTCTCTCTACCATACCGCTGAATCCTCCCACAAGTATCACTCTGCTGTCCCCCACCCCCACCCTGCTATGCCTACCTTTTCCTGCTCCAGCCTCTTCCTTACCTCCACCACCCAGGCTGCTTCTCCTGATATGTGCAGTTGCTCACAGTCCGGCCTCAGTGACCTGAGCCAGTGCCATTTGTGTGTGAATTTTGCTTGTGTGAACAGGTGTTTGTGTTGTCAACTTTACAAGGAGGCCTTTCAGCCCAAATCTTACTTGTTTAGCAGTTTTTTTGTTCCACTTGTCTGCAGTTCAACATCTCCATTATGTGGTGAGTAGAAATCAATTGATTTCTATTGTCACGATGAGTAACTATTTTTATATTTTTGCAGTTGCCATTGTCATAATATACAATGAGAACAATATTGTTCCAACTAATCTAAAAGTGACATGTTCAGCAGGAATGAATAACAGATTGTAAGTAACTTATTTTGTAAAAATGTGTTTTTGCATAAATTTTGTAAAATAAGCCCCATTAACAATTAATATAAAAACATGTGAGCTAAGATTTAATCAAAAACACATCACCACTCCAATTACTCACTACAGAATTGACTAAAATCCCAAATAAAGTTGTTCTAATTCCTACTGAATACTATATTACATTGGTTTACATGATGATCATATGTTTCCTCATATTATAAAATTCAGTTAAGACATTTCATTCTGAAGGTCCAGTTCATCTATGCTATATTAATATAAATTGAAAATCATGACACAATCGAAAATATATGTCCAGGCAACGTAGTTGCAGTATATCAGGATTTATACTGAAGGGATATATTTCATAATTCAGTTGGTGAGTCTCAGTCAGTTGCATTACACTGTAAACTTAACTTTCATGTCATTATTATTTATTTCATCGCTATTGATTGGCTGGTTACATTTGAGCACATTTAATCCATTTTAAATATATCTCTTGTTGTTGTGAAAGCCATAGTCCTGCACCAACTCTGTTGTTCCTGCGGTATTATGCTGTATAGCCCCTGTGAAGACCTATGATAGTTGTATTCAAAAATCAAAAGTGGATATAACAGTGAGAATGAAACTTAGGGTTAAGCCTGGAGGCATGCCCAGTTTCAGTTTTCCATTATGTTCCAAATGAAAGGATGTGGCTCTGAAATGTTTTATGCCTCTGCCTGTGATGCAGTATTGAAATAGTGCAGAGGTAAACTGTGGGCTGTTGTCAATGTCAATCATTTGTGGCAAACCCTCTTTGTAAATAATCTTTGCAAAGATCCACAGTATGATTTTTATGTCAAATACTGAGACATGACAGAAAGACATGATAATAATAATAATAATAATAATAATAATAATAATAATTTGGCTGATTACAGCAATAGATAAAGTCAAGTGCATGTATTTCTACATAAACTACTACATAGATGTAAATTGGTTTACGTAAATTGGATACACATTATAATACAGTATTTTCATGTTCAAAAAATTCATCAATGATGTAAAATGGATTGTTCACTAGTAGCTTGTATAATTTAGCTTTAAAAATATTTACAGGCAGTTCTTTAAAGTCAGAACTTAATCTATTAAACATCTTTAGTCCAAGAACTAGGTGGGAGTTCTGCGATTTTGATAACCTATGATATGGCACATCTACAGATGTTCTGTTTCTAGTATTGTGGCTATGAATATCACTTCTCAACACAAAATTAGAGACATTGTTTCTAATGTACAATAAAACATTGTAGATGAATAAGTCTACCACTGTAAGACACTGCAATTTAATAAACAGAGGTTTCCAGTGTTTGGTTTTATCAGAATCTGTTATTATTCTTATTACTTTCTTCTGTAAAAGCAAAATGTCATTTACATGACAGCTACTACCCCACAGTAAGATTCCATTAGAGATTATGCTTTGGAAGAAGACAAAATATGCTGATCTCACATAGTAATTGGGAACATGTCCTTTTAAATTTCTAATTAGATAAATAACTCTTGAAAGCCTAGCCAATATATTTTTAATGTGTGGTTCCCATGTCAATTTATTGACAATAGTAACACCTAAAAATTTGACAGTTTCTAGTTCTTGGTAGTTAGGAATCTCTTTGAGGCTAAAGGAAAGTGTCTGGGTTTTGTTTTCATTTAGTAAGAAGCCATTAGCTTTGAACCATAATGAGGATTGAGCATGGGTATTTTCGATCAGTGTCTTCAGTGTACCTATATCAGAGTTTTTATGTATAAAGGTTGTGTCATCAGCATACACTATTGTGTGAGAATTTATGAACAAGGGCAGGTCATTAATCATTAGTATAAACAGTAAAGGTCCAAGCACCAACCCTTGAGGCACTCCGTACCTAACATTAACCAAATTTGATTTCTCCCTACCAATGCACACAACTTGCTGAAGGTTCTCTAGAAAAGACCTGAACATATTTATACTGTTGTCATCAAAACCATAGTAAACTAGCTTGTTCTGCAGATTGTCATGCTCTACACAGTGAAAGGCTCTGCTCAGGTCACAAAATGTAGCCTGGGTGTAGTCCCTAGCCTCGGACACATCTAGTACTAATTTTATGAGGGAGTCCATTGCATCTGTTGTGGATTTACCTTTCCTAAATCCAAACTGTTTATCACTAAATATGTTTAGTTTACACAAGTAGACACTAACTTGCTGATACATAAATGTTTCTAAAATTTTTGAAAAAACTGGGGTTATGGATATAGGTCTGTAACTAGCGGGACAGTTCTTTTCCCCTTTTTTATATATGGGCACAACTCGAGAAATTTTTAGTATGTTGGGGAACTTACTTTCAACTAGGCATTTGTTAATACAAAAAGTTAAGGGTTAAATCACACAATCAATAACATCTTTCAACAAATTACATGACATATCATAGTAATCAACACTAACTCAAGGTTTGAAATTTTTCACTGTTTTTAGGATATTATTTGGACTCACTTTTGTGAAAGTGAAGGTGCTTGGGGGAAGCTTTTCAAAGCAGCTGTCCATAATACTAAGTGCATTTTCAGGGGGTTTGTTTATTGAGTTACTAATTTCTTCAATGGACTGAATCCAATATTTATTAAATTCTTCTGGGGTAATGGTGATTTCCTCTTTATGTTTAGTGTGAGCAATGGAGTTTATTACACTCCAGGCCTTTTGGCATTTGACATGTGCTGTTTTGACTTGTGACTGGACACAGCACGTGCAAGTCATGACACATGGGAGCACAGCTCAGGAGGAGGTTACACCTGAAGCTGTCTGCTAGCCAGCAGATGACACTTCAGCTTCTCCAATTGGTGGAAATAAAACCCACAAAGTAAGCTGGCAAACAGGGTAATTGGAAATTTGTGGTAAGGTCTTATGGGACCAAACTGCTGAGGTCATTGGTCCCTTAGCCTACACACTACTTAATCTAACTGAAACTAACTTACACTGTGGACAACACACACGCATCCATGCCCGAGGAAGGACTCCAACCTCCGATTGGGGAAGCCACATGGACCGTGACAAGGCACCTCAGACCACGTGGCTACCCTGCGCGGCACTAACAGAGTAGTAAGTAGCCTGGAGAGTTGCTGGGACTGGGTCTTTCCTGCCTGTGTGGCAGTTGGACACTAGTAGTGTGAGGTGGCACCATAGCACTGAGTCAAAGGCAGAAAATTCATTTTGCAGCCACAAAACAAATAAAATCAAAACTATTGAAGTTACAAAACAGGCAAGACACCAAGTGAAACATAAAAATGAGATGAGAAAGTGTGTCTAAATGTGAATTTGTTAAGCAGAATAATACTTAAGATGTTAAAGAAATAAGGTTTGAAAATACCTACTGACTTAAGAAAATATTAACATCTAAATGCCATAGTTAAGTGGGAAAGTTCTGGTAGAATGTAAATAATTTATGAGTAAAAGAGACCACTTACTGAGTCGCCAATAACAAAGTTGACCAACTGGTGGCACAACATGAAGCTGAACTTAATATGCTCAATTTAAGTTGTATCAAGGAAAAAGATAGTGCTTAAACAGTATTAGATATAAATATCAGAATTATTAAACTTTGAGCTGTTTTAGCAAATAAAAGAATATTTGTAACCAGACATTGATAAATTTTGGTACTGAACAAGTTAAAGTGTCAGTTTTATTGTAATACTGACAAATTCATGAGTGACAAATGTAGCACCATATTGTGAAAAATATCAGTGGCTATTAAATTCTTGGATTGTTGTTATAACAGAAACTTACTTCAAAAAGGAGATACGTGAAACCACTACTCACACTGAAGGTGCTGTTCTCATTCACGGGATGAGTTGGTTGATGTTCACAAGCAGCTGGGAATCACCCTGACTGCTGTCAAATGATTGGCAGCTGCTGCAAATCAGTGTGCTGGAAGAGCTTCTGAGAGTTGCATACCTGTGATACTGATACCTGAGGTACCTCAAGTACCGTATTCTCCTGTGGATTCTGTATCCTCCGCAGATAGTATAGGATTGTTCATTACTCATCCACCTGTGAGTGGTGCATCAATGGTAAATCTAGGTGTCCTGTACAGAGTGGATGAGGACCAGGCAGGACTCAGGGGTTTGTACCAATCCTGCAAACCAACAAGTTTCTTGGTGCTGTCTTTCACTGAAACTGAAAGTGAGCCAGGGGGCTCACTTCACTGATTTTGGGGAAGGCTTTTCTATCTGGTGACAAGTGGAAACAAAGACAAAATGCTAGGGGTTGATTAATCATTAGCATGTTGAGCATCCTCCTTAGGGAAATGGCAGCAAGAGACAGGAAAAGACACCACGTGCACTCAGTGTGTATGCCTGGAGGGCCTCATTCAAAATGTTGAAGAGGCTGTTCCATCAGTCATTGAAGGAACAGTGTGCATCATTGAAGAAACAGTGTGCAACCAACTGCAGATTGATGTGTGCTGGTTTGACATGTGACAGGGCACACCATGCACAAGTGCTGACACCAATCCCCCTAACCAACTAGTTTACCCGAAAAAAAGAAACCACAACCCAGGGACCAGGATTTTTGGTGGTATCAGCAGTGGTTTCACAGATGAAAGCAGTTAACAAAGTGAGTCATCAAATGGATGAACAGGTATGTGACTATCATAACACACATGATCACAGTGCATCAAGATTAAAGACATTAACGGAACCTACAACTTCAAATATAAAGTCAAATTGCTCTCAGAGGAATACAGACAGAGACAAACTACTTACTTTTCTACAAGTTAACATACGTTGTATTATAAATAAAATTTTAGAATTAGAACATTTATGTAACACTGAGCATGTAGATGTTATATGTGTATCTGACCACTGGTTAACACAAGAACAAGTAAATATGTTCATTCCCCAAGGGTATGTTGTGGGAGACATGATATGTAGAAAACAGAGAAAGAAGTGGGGCAGGAATTTTTGTCACAGAAGGAATAATGTTTTCCAGAATTGATGTATTTACATACTCCTCAGAGCTAGATGGGGAGTTTAGTTGTGTAAAACTAATGAATGAAAATATAGTGGTAGTTAGTCTATATAGGTCACCAGATGGTGATGTAAATTTGTTTATTGAAAAATGTGAATTAATAATTTAAAAAATATTGAAGAGTAAAACGAGAATTGCTATATGTGGTGATTTCAACATAGAAATGGTAAACACACAGAGACCAGTTGCTAGGACATTTTTGAATATGCTAAGATCATTAGACCTCTATTGTACAAATAACTGTGCCACAAGTAAGAATGCCTGTATAGACAATATTATTGTGAATTTCCATAGGGAGGATTTTACATTTAGACTTGCAGGAAGTGGATTTGCAGATCATGAGCCACTACTCCTTACCCTCTGTAAGAGGCAGCCAGTTAAAACTGAAGAATCTAAAGTAGTAGTGGTACGAAGATAGAAGGAAGAGTACATAAATATCTTTGTTGATAGATTAGGAAGTGCAGATTGGGACTTTATATATAATTGTCAATCTGGAAAAAGGGAAGCTGAAATTAGCTTTGGTAACTTCTTTAAAAAGTACACAGATTTATGGTATTCTTGCTCACCAGTAAAAAAAAATTAGATATCCAAATTAAATGAAAAAGAAAAGTCTGAACTGGTTCACACAAGAGCTAGTAGAAATTAGAGGAAACTTGCATATGCTGTACCAGATGCATAAACAAGCCTCTGACCAAGGGGCAGAACAGAGTGTGAACATTCATAGGTCATATCTGAAATGCAAAAAATACTATAAAGCTAAACTTCTTCTGGCAAAAAAGAAAGCAGTGGAGAACTATATAGAAAGAGCTCCCAATAAATGTAAGGCAGCCTGGCAAATAATAAAACAAGAGAATACACCGAAACACACAGAAACAGCTCTGCTTGATCCTGAAGAATTAAACGAGTACTTTTTAAACTCAGTTAAAGAAATAAGTAACAGTATCAAAGCAACAAATTCATCTGCAATGAACCTTGTTGGAACACCACTGCCTGTTAACCTGGCATTTCAATGGAGGGCTGTCACACATGCTGATGTTATAAGAGCTGTATCCAAATTTTCAGGTTCTAAAAGTATGGACTGTTATTGGTTATCAAATAACATAATTAAAAAGACAATACACTCAATCACCAAACCATTAGCTTATATTTTTAATAAATGTGTAGAATTTGGAGTTTTTCTGGATGCACTCAAGGTATCAAAAGTTGTCCCAGTTTTTAAAAAAGGAGACAAACATCTCCCCCAAAGCTGCAGACCAGTCTCCATTGTTCCAATATTCTCAAAGGTATTTGAGGCACTGATACACACACAAATAAGCAACTTCTTTGAAAAACACAATATCCTATGTAACAATCAGTTTGGCTTTCGAAAAGGGAAGAACACAGCAGGGGCCATCTTGGAAATCATCGACCAAACCTTAACAGCTTTTGAAAATAATAGCATGGTATCACTGGTATTATGTGACCTAAGCAAAGCTTTCGATTGCATTCCTGTTGACATACTACTGGGGAAACTAGAGTTTTATGGGGTGAGAGGGAGCACTTTATCTGTGATAAATTCTTATTTAAGTAACCAAAAACAATTCGTTTCAGTCAGAAATTTAAATTCTTCCATCATGGAAATCAGCACAGGTGTACCACAAGGGTCTATCCTTGGACCCTTCTTCTTCATTGTCGCTATTAATGATTTACCTAAAAATATAGCTCACCCTGTTGTATGTTATGCTGATGATACAACACTACTTACCACACATCAGAACATTTCAGATCTGAATAACCTAACAAAAGAAACACTAGATAAGGCCCTGGACTGGTTTGCAGTCAATAAGCTCCTATGCAACCCTGACAAAACACAACAACTTTTAATGGTAACATCAAATGAAGTAGGCAATAAGTCGGTAAAACTCTTAGGTATTCACATTGACTCAAAACTATATTGGGAGGAACATGTCAATCATGTATGTGAAAAAATATCTCGGGTGGCATACCTTCTCTTGAAACTAAGGGAGGTAGTGAGCTTGGAGTACCTTAGGGTGACATACTTTGGGCTATTCCAGTCACATATTTCATATGGTCTTATTATATGGGGGCACTCCCCTCACATCAAAAACGAATTGAAATTTCAAAAAAAAGTCATACGTATAATATGTAAAAGAGGTCATAGGGAGCACTGTCGTCCTCTTTTCTCCAGACTCAGAATACTTACAATTATAAATTTATACATCTATGTGTCTGTACTCTATATTAAAAATAATATTTCAGAATTTATTGCCAGAAAGGAAATACACGAACACAACACCAGGGCGAACGGTAATTTAGACATACCGCACCACAGACTAGCGAGAACAGGAAATTCCCACAAAGTTAACCCAGTCAAAATGTTCAATAAACTGCCAATCCATGTTCAGTCTATGCATACAAATTCTTTTAAAATTAAGTGGTACAGCTGGCTGTCAGATCATCCATTCTATGACGTTAAAGAATTCTTTGAGATGCCTGAGGAGAATATAAGCATGTAAAAGTTGTCTGTAGTTAAACATATTATTTTGTGCTGTGGTTGATCGTGTGTAATTACAAAGTTTATACTATAAACAATAAAATACCATATTATATTAGATTATAAGATAGCTTGTTGCATTAGCTTTTAAAAGCTATCCATTGTAATTTGGTACACTGCCATGCTTCAAATGTATTTATAATGTATTGACAGAAGTTTATTTTGTTATTCTGTATGTACTAGTACATCTTGTATGACGAAGCCAATATCATTGTAAAATGATCTATGGTGAATAAAATTCTTGAAAATTCTTGAAATTCTTGATACTGAAACTGAGCCAGTGTGACTCACTTCACCTGTTTTAGGAGAGGCTGTTCTGCCTGGTGTCAAATGGCGGCAAACACAAAATGTTAGAGGTCAATTAATCATCAGCAGTTCAAACATATGGAAAATGATCATCTCCCATAGGGAACTGGCAGCAAGAGACAGAAAAAGACACCAGGTGCACTCAGTGTGTATGCCTGGGGTGCCCTCATTCAACATGTTGAAACGGCTATTCCATCAGTCATTTAAGGAACAGTTTGTAACCACTGCAGATTGTACTGCACACTGGAACAAATGTTGCCTGTTGTCTGGGTTCCAAGGTCATAGTTAGGTCATTCCAGCACTTGGCAGAGCAGGCTGAGAAGACCAGCCTTGTGCATGGAGCTTTAACAAAGCTCATAATTTGCAGCATTTTCCCATAGTTGATCATGGATGTCTGATTGTGAGTTGAGTGGAAGGACTGAGCGAGAGACTTCCAAAGTTCTGTGAAAGATAGGCTGTAACTTCGTGGACTTGTGTCAGAGGTTGAGAACTCTAAAGGCTTCCTAAATGGGTGATGTGTGCACTACATGTCAGAGGCTGCTACTGTGTGGGGAGTGTACAAATGGCTGTTTTAGATTAGGCAGATTTCCATCCAGTATAGGTAAAGGAAGTTGTAGGAAACATGAAGGCAACAGTATAAGATCAAAAGAAATCCCTCCCACATGTGAGAGTATTAAAATCCTAATTGTTAATTGCTGAAACATTCATAACAAAGTGCCAGAGTTTGAAGCACTACTGAAAAGCGGTGAAGCTCACATAATACCAGGTATAGAAAGCAGGTCATCACCTGAAATTGGTAGCAGTGAGATGTTTGGGAAAATTTAACTTTATATCAGAGAGATAGGCAAATGGGAAATAGATGTCATGTATTTGTTGCAGTAGATAAGAAACTCAGACCCACTGAGATAGAAACTGAAGCTGCATGTGAGACTGTTTGGGCAAGACTCAGTATCAAGGTTGGTTATAAAATAGTAATTTGATCCTTCTGCAGCCAGCAGAGTCATATCCTGATCTGATCAAACTTCAGAGGAAACCTCAGTTCACTTGCATGGATGTTCTCCAGTCATACTGTAATCTTTTGTGGAGACTTTAATCATCCAACTATTAGTTGGGAAAATTACATGTTTGTAAGTGGTGGGCATGATAAGACATCCTGTGAAACATTACTAAATGTTTTCTCTGAAAACTACTCTGAACAGATAGTTAGGAACCCAACTCATGATGAAAATATATTAGATCCAATGGTAACGAGTAGACCTGGCTTCTTTGAGGATGTCCACACTGAAACGTATCAGTGACCATGACCCAGTTGAGGCAACAGTGATTACCAAAGCACGAAGGACCATTAGGAAAAGCAGAAAGATATATTTCTTCAGTTAACTAGATAAAAAAAATCAGTAATCTCATACTTCAGTGAGGAACTTGAATCTTTCAGATAGAGCAGGAACATGTAGAGGAATTATAGCTCAAGTTTAAAAGAATAGTTCACCATGCACTGGACAGATATGTACCCAGTAACACATCTCATAATGGGAGGGAGCATCAGTGGTTTTTCACAAAAAATACTGAAAGCTTTGGATCAAGACAGTCAGCTAGATGCAATGTTTGTTGATTTCTGAAAAACATTTGACTCATTGCCACACCTATGTTTATTGTCAACAGCTTAATCATACATGGTATTAAGCTAAATTTGTGACTGGATTGAGGACTTTTTGGTAGGAAGGGTGCAACATATTATCTTGGATGGAGAGTCATATTAGATGTAGAGGTAACTTCAGTTGTGCCCCAGGGAAGTGTGTTGGGACCCTTGCTGTTCATGTTGCATATTAATGACCTTGCAGAAGCTATTAATAGTAACCTGAGACTTTTTGCACATGATGCAGCTATCTATGATGAAGTACTGTCTAAAGAAGTTGCATAAATATTCAGTCAGATCCTGATAAGGTTTCAAAGCGATGCAGAGATTGGCAACGTGCTTTAAATGTCAGAAATGTAAAATTTTGCACTTCCCAATACAAAAAATTGGTATTCTATGAATACATTATCAATGAGTTAGTGCTGGAATTGGCCAACTCATACAAATATCTGGGTGTAACACTTTGTAGGCATACGAAATGGAATGATCACATACAATCAGTTGTGGGTAAAGCTGTTAATAGACTTCAGTTTGTTGGTAGAATACTGGGAAAGTGCAATCAGTTCACAAAGGAAATTGCTTAAAAATCATTCATGTGACTGGTTCTAGAATACAGCTGACGTGTATGAGACCCATACCAAATAGGAATATCAGGAGATATTGAATGTATACAGAGAAAGGTAGCACAAACGGCCACAGGTTTGTTTGATCCATGGGAAGCTTCACAGAGATACTGAAGGGACTGAACTGGAAGACTGTTGTAGACAGACATAAACTATCCCAAGAAAATCTATTAACAAAGTTTTGAGAACTGTCTAGAAATTATGACTCTATGAATATGCTACAACCCCCTGTGTATTGCTCATGTGGGGATCATGACAATAAGATTGATTACTGCATGCACAGAGGCATTCAGACAATCATTCTTCCCATACTCCATATGTGAATGAAATGGAAAGAATCTCTAACAACTGGTACAATGAGATGTATCCTCTGGCATGCAGCTCATCTCATGCTGCTTTGCAGAGCATAGACATAGATGTATTTGTAGAAAGATGAGAATATGAGTGACAAAGTGAATTGTTCAGATATACTTATGAACTTCATTATTCTTCCACAAAGCTGAAACAACTGCTCACTATTGTCTTTAATTTGCCAATATAATTGCCCTGGAATGGCTGCCTCAAAATATTTTAACTTTAAATCATAATACCTGACTACTGCATTCATAATAATCTGTTCAGTGCTGCTTGTTCATGTAACAGCAAACTTCTTTGTTCTACAGGTCCATTTCATTAAAAAAAAATCTTTTACTTCATCAGTTTAATGATGACTGTTAAACATACTAAGAAAATGTGATACCTAATTAAAAGCTCACATCCAGAAAGGTATTCAAGATGGTTGATGCCTCGCAGGTGTCCTCGGTATGATGACAGGAGGAGAGGCAGTGGCTGATTATACAGTATGCGTTTTGCACGCCCCTCAATACGATCCTTCAGGAGAAATGGAAACTGTAGTCTGAGTTTGGGTAGGCATATATTCACATCATGTGGAAAGCCATAATTCTCCATCAACCAAACTTTTATGTAGCCCAGTGATGAACCTGGTAAAGGATAATAATCAGTTACTTGGATTGTAATATAAATCACATCTCTTATTCAAACAGTAACAAACTACTGTTATCAATCCTATTTTTCTGGAAGGACAAAGGCATGATTACAAATGCAACTTAAAATTTTCATTCATGAAATTCATTAGTGAACAATAGTAACACATATGTATTTGACTAATTAGTGCAAAGAGATGTAGGTCAAATTCTTACACAAATGTCTTTTATCATATTCTTTAAAAGTCTGTTGATAACACGCAATACTTTTGAATTTTATAGTTTTTAGCATTTTCCCAACAAAATTGTTTTTCTTTTATTATGGTGCAAGACTAAAGACATACATATAAAATTTGGAGCACAAATGTGTGTATGTCTGACATCTCCTCCTAAACCACTGGACTGATGTCAACCAACATAGTACATATATACCTTACCATCAGGCAACAATTACTTCTGAGATAAGAACCAACTGCCTGTCATAGTTCAGAAAATATATCATGTCATATACAATAAGATGCATGAGAAACTGCTCCACTATGCAAGGCATTTAAATTTGTAATTTCTTTATTCCAATTCCATTCACAATTATTTTACAGACACAATAAACATATGTCACTGAAAGTACCAACACACGCATATTATTGTAAAACACGTAGTTCAAGAGACATGATGTCACAAACATTCCATAACATAAACATTACTAAGAATTTAAATTCTACGGTCTATGTTTCTTAATTTGGAAACTGTACTTATACATTTGTACATTACGAATATTTTTTTGATTATTTCATAATTTCAAAGCTGTTTTCAAAAAGAGCTGTCTCCAAAGATATAAGGAAATGAATTTTGTTTAGTATTAGTACACTACAAACTCAGAGAGTTTTTGTTTCTAATTGAAAATTGGCCAAATGAATACACAGGCAGTGCCAGATTTGTCAGCAAGTCACATAAAATGTTGTAAAATATGAAAATATGTATTATTGAAAATGCCAAAACATAACACATTATGTATAAAAAATTCAACAAATAGTATTAAAATTATAAGGATGGATGGGTTAAAGTATCTTGATGCTGACTATCTTGATCTTCAGTATTCAATTCTCTTATCCATTGCTTGCTCCCAAACTTTTGACTCATAACTATGCATCACCCATTCAATATTTTCTGGAATATCAGAAATAAATAGGTTAGCATAAATAAAATTACTCCTGACATAATGATCAAACGTATCAGACACTATGTTCTCTAGCTGACCTTCTCAACTCACATTCTTGTTCTTGTTTCCAATTGCCTGAACTCCCTGATAACCTTTTCTTTCATGTGCTCATTTACATATTCATTATCTATGCTTTTGCACTCAGAACACTAAAGTGTTCACACCATGAATCAGATACCTTTAGATAAAATCAAATAATGGAAAATTCAGGATGGAAAAATGTCAGTATTATGAAAAGGATAGATCAAATGGTTCAAATGGCTCTGAGCACTATGGGACTTAACATCTATGGTCATCAGTCCCCTAGAACTTAGAACTACTTAAGCCTAAATAACCTAAGGACATCACACGACACCCAGTCAACACGAGGCAGAGAAAATCCCTGACCCCGCCGGGAATCGAACCCGGGAACCCGGGCGTGGGAAGCGAGAACGCTACCGCACGACCACGAGCTGCGGACAAGGATAGATCACTACTCACCATGTACCGGTAGTGGAGATGTCGAGGTGACAGGTAGGTTTGACAAAAAGACTGCTAAACAAGTAAATTTTTGGTTAACATGCTCTGTTCTGTAATTTCCATAATACTTTAAATGTTTGCCATTAAGTTTCTTTTCAAACAATACATCATAAGGAGTTATTCTTTCAATAGTATTAGCTAAATTTCTGTAGTAAGGCATGCAACTGCACAAAGTAGTTAAGGCCAAAATCTATTTACTTTTGCTTCAGCTACCAGGCATCTTGATGTATCAATAACTGACCTGATGCATCTTTCAGTTGTACCATTTAATTTATGTACATAGTGAAGGCATGCATTTAAAATGATTCATTTTTATCTTATATAGTGGTAAGTATCTGAATTTAAATATTCCTTTCCATTGCCACATCTCAATTTCTTAATAGTTTTACCAGTTACATTCACAGTTTCAATAAATATTCCACAAAACAATCATAAACTTGCCTTTTAATCATAAACTTGCCTTTTAGATTTGATAGTGTAGACTCTACCAGCTTTACTACACTTATCCATCAAAGTAACATAATATCTTTCCCCTCATAAACCATAAGTTGAGTCAGGCCCATTCATATCAGTGTGAATAGTCTCTAATGTTTCATTTCTTTTGCTTCAGTTCTTTTAAAATGGTAAATTGTACACTTTACATTTCATAAATACTTATTCTAAACTTGTAGCTAATTCCTCTGTAACTGCAGTGCAGTCACATTATTACAAGGGGTATTCAAAAAGAAACGAGCCAGAAGCATGATTACAGAAACCAGTACCTGTATGTTAGAAGTATTGATCCTGGCTGTTGAGACACTTGTCCCACTGTGACACAAGGCTGTCCGATAAAATTCCCAGGGCTGCGATGTTAACCAGTTCCACACATATAGCTGGACATTGTCGACCGAGGTGAATCGTTTGTCCCTCAGAGCCTTTTTAAGGGGACCAAAAATGGCATAATCACAGGGAGAGAGGTATAGGCTGTATGGAGGGTGGCCAAGAACCTCCCATTTGAATTTCTTCAGGAGGGTCATGACTGTGTTGCCCATATGAGGCTTTGCATTGTCGTGGAGCAGAATGACCCCACAGGTGAGATTGCCTGGTTATTTTGATTTGCTCGCTTGGCAAAGGATGGTCAAGTTTTTGAGTAATGCTGGGCATTCACTGTTCTCCTGTGCTGCAGGAAGTGAATCAAAAGGGGGCAATCTTGGTCAAAGAAGAACATCAGCACATTTCTTGCACTCGTGTGGATGGCCTAGGCTTTTTTTGGTGGTGGTGACCCTGGATGCTTCCACCGGACACTGTTATTTTGATTCTGGTTTGAAGTGATGACACCATGACTCATCTCCAGCCACCACTTGTGCCAGGAATGCATTCTCCTCCTGAGCATAGACTCTTGCAAGGGACATGCAGTGTTCACTGTACACTTGTGACATTCGTCGATGAATGTCCGTTCCTCCTACTCCTTCGCTGTCAGAAAACAAATAACACCTGTTTGCTTTTCTGTTGATGCCTCCATGTCACTGTTTGCAATGTGACTGGCAGCATTGGATGATTGATACATGCTGCTGCTAGCTCTGTATAGTCACGTGATGTGCACGCGTGCCCTCTAGTGACAGGGTGTGAACTTCCACGCTCTCGTTGGAAGCACACCTCATTACACACACCACAATATTACTCTCTTGTCACTGATTTGCACATTCCAGATCCCAGCTCATTTCCATTTGAATGCCCCTTATAAAATTTACTTGTCATAATGTATGATGCCATTTTCTCTTTTGGATATTGCATTACAGCCACAATTTTATGCTTTTATATTAATTTAACATACCTAATCAAATTTCCTGTATGTAAAATACATTATTCCATTTTTAATTTCAATTGAAACATGTCTTCACAAAGTTATAAACTTATAAAATAACTTACCATGTGTGTCCTATTTTTGTAGTCTGCAAAACTTAACTCTCTGCAATTTTTAGATTCACGGGGTCTTTTAAAGATATGCAGTCATAAAAATATTTTTCATTATCATTGACATGATCTATGCAATCACGGTCTAAAATAACCCATTAATCTGTACACTGTTACCTGACTCAAACTTACTACATGCTAATGTAGGTTAGGCCTATACCTTCATAACCAAATTGCTGAAGCTGTTTTCATTTTGCTGATATCCTCTGTGTCCTGAATGATTACCATCTCTTGAACCTTATTATGTACATCGATCACAGACCAGATTTTGTTATCCCTGCTCTACTGCTCACTTGGCCCTTGTTGCTAAGTGCCATGACTACCTCCTTGAATATGTCTGTGTCAATGAATTTCTGCTTGTTCCTGACTGGCAACAGTTCCTCTTGAAATATCCTGGTTTGTCACTTCCATCACAAACTGCTCCTGATACCTTATACTGGTATTTTATTCAGCCTGAAATGCATTGGTGTTTGCACCTTCACTTCCATTCTTGTCTGTTAAATACATCAATTGAATTTTACTTTTAACATATTTGAGTCTCTAATCTTCTTCTTGCAAAACATTGATCAAGTCCTCAGTACAGCTCAAAGATTCTGGCAAGGTTCTCAACATGTAGTTTATTCTCTCCTTTCCGTCACTCTCACACTTGCTAATTTTTACTTCTTTTCTTTTTTTCCTCAAAAATACTGAAAAGTGTTGTCATGTCGCTATAGTCTTTTAACCCCAGTTTGTCCAATGTGTTTCTGCACACAACTTACAGTGGTCTTGATACCTTGGACTATATTGTGTTGAACTTTTCCCTCATCTCAAATATTGTTATCACTCCCAAATTCCTGTTGCCTCTTGACATACGTAGTTCATTCACTCATTGTTCATGCTAGTTTTCACTTTTGAAGCCACTTTTTGTAATTTCTTTATTTTCAGACACATTTCCATTCAAAATTTCCAGTTCCTGTAATCTTCTCTATCAAATGCTGGTATCTTAATATCAGCCACGTCCATTTTTACAAAGCACCATTTGTGAGTAAGAGCCTTCCTTTTAGTTTACAATCAATCCCCACTTTTCTGAATAACAGTCTTTTTACTTAACAACCACACTCTGCTAACACGTGATGAACATTTATTAATGAAAGGTTAAATACAAAGTACATCTCTTTTTACACAGTGAACACATGGATGGCAAGGAGCTGACTGACTATTGTACATGTATATACACTCACTGCTGAGAGCACTCTTGGCACTGTCTATACTGTTGATATAAATGTACAGGAGAAGCCCAACATAACATGGTTGTTGCTGGACCTGCCTCACAATGTGCACAATATATCAAGAGTGAGTTCTGCTTTGATAAACTTTGCATGGAGAGTTAGGAGGAACACGTAATCCAATTTTATGCATATTGTACCATATTGTATTTAAATTTAAAGAACATTAGAAATGAGCAATTCATGGTAATAATGAGCCTTAAATGCTTGTATGATGCCTTGATCCAGCAGATGAATTAATGCTGTTGGTGTTTTTTGACAAAAACAAAGGTTCCATCTTCTGATTGCAACACATCAGCAGGTGGATGAGCTGGACAGTGATCAAGGGTTGGTAGAGCTTCTTCTCTTAGCTTAAGTGGCTGTAGGTCCTGTCTCACTGACAGAGAAAACTCTTCTTCGAACCAGTTGGTGAAAATGTCACATGTCATCCAAGCACTCTTTGAAAGCCTGTAAGTGAATTGTAATGATGACATGTTTATGTGTTGGAAACATCTCAGGCTTTTACTTCCACCTATACAAGGAGGTATCAGCTTATACCTGCCCAGTTTACTTGTGGCAAAGAGGAGAATTATTCTGTCTTTATTCATTTTCAAACCCATCTTATTTCATGATTTTTTTGTATCAAGAATTCTAGTTGGAAGAAAGTGCCATTTCATCACAATTATACTCTCAATAACCTGTTAAATTTTCAGCTACCATTATTTTTTGTAGAAACAGATTCACTGTTGGAAGACCTCGCTTCCCCTTCAATCGTCGTTTGGCAAATTCCGTAGTGATATTTCCATTTTGAAAGCCGTCCATTGGAAGCTATACTGTGTTTCTTGCTATGTAAATCAAAGTGAAAGTTTTCATGTTGGGCTTTAATAATTGGCCTAGAAAGTGATACATCTTCAGTTCTCTTTATTAAAAGCCACCTATAAAGGCAGTTGTTGAGTTAATTGTCTTTTCCTTGTTTGGTACAATTCCACAAGACCTTCAACTCAATTTGCAAAACTTTTAAGTTTATTCTCTTCTTTCACACATCCCCTGATTGATTTTTAGGTACACCACGCTCACGTGATACACTTCCTTTAGTTTCACGAACCTTCACACAGTCAAAAATTTTTAGTTCATCACACACAGAATATGCACTGTAAAAAGCACACAGAAACCTGGACAATGAACTTGATAATTTATGATGCACATAATAGTTGTGCTCATTTTGATTATTGCCAATCACTGTTGAGCAGTCACTTTGTTGACTGCTTCACGATGTTAATGAGATGTGTATCCAAAGCTTCTGTCCAGCAGCAATTCTTATGTGTTGATAAGAAAAACCAAAGGTTGAGTTTAATTATGTCCAGCTGTTTTGGTTATTGTTTACAGAGCTTTGAGGTTGCAGCAGTAAATTATACTGCAGAAAGGCTACATACAGACTGTAATAAGGTTTTTCTCAAAATTATAAAATATACTGAGAGTGTAAAAATCATTCACAGCAAGTTATATCCAAATCTGTGGTATATTAGATCACAGTGTATCTGGTGTCTACTGTACTATATTCCATCACTTTCCAGTCCCTGAATTCAGATAGTTAGATAACTTGTCCAAATGGTTCAAATGGCTCTGAGCACTATAGGACTTAACATCTGAGGTCATCAGTTCCCTAGAACTTAGAACTACTTAAAGATAACTAACCTAAGGACATCATACACATTCATGCCCAAGGCAGGATTCGAACCTGTGACCGTAGCGGTTGCGCGGTTTGAGGCTGAAGTGCCTAGAACCGCTCGGCCACACGAGCCGGCAGATAATTTGCATAAAGATGTTTAATTTTCTTTTTAATTGACAAGCATCCTCAATTTATTGCTTAATGTTAGATGGGGGCTTGTTAAATATCTTCCCAAGAGAGTACTAAATTCTTTTCTGTACCCTAGACAAGGAGGCAACAGTTGACATGAAAAGTATTTGTGTGTCTTGCTTTGATTGTATAAATCACAGTTGAGATGAAACTGATTTTTATGATGAGCAACAATATCCATTAAGTTGCAAATGTTTTAGGAAGTAAGCATAAGGACTCCACAATCCTTAAAAAGCCCTCTGCGGGGAGTATGGTTACGTCCTTTATGTAATATTCTTTTGTTCACTTCTTCTGAAGAAAATACATTATTCACTTTAGGTTCACTGTGCCAGAAGATAACTCAAGAGAGCAATATGGAATGTCATGCCACTGTCTTTCCAAATTAGCACCCACAACCTGTGATCAGGCAAGGCAGAAGGCTGCCTACTGCACTTCCCTGCCAGAAGCTGGAAAGGTTTTGAGTTGACATAACAAAAGCCTATGCTGTGGCACTGAAGGAAGCACAGTTAGCACATTGAGTAATTTCACCTACTACCAGGGCCACAACATTGTCAATGCACCATGAGCCAAGGGCCATGCCATCTCAGTAGTGATCTGGGTTACACAATTCTGGGACTAAGCATTGCACCGCTACTGTAGTCTTCATCACCAGAAGTGACATACCCTCACAACTGAATCAGGCTGAGTGGTTAGAAATACTGCCCATAAAAGCTGTGCAGTACTAGTCATTCATCACAGCCTACACTGAAAGTACTCCATTGGTGGGTCATCAGTCCTCAACTACAACTAGACACTGCCTCCACTAGCCATGGGTCTTTGAGATGCACCTAGTCCTGATGTTTCTGGGAGCTGAACTGTTACTCTACAGCCGGAGGCCTTCTACTGGCTGACATCAAATAGTTTACTAGCCTATGGTGATCTTTGTAGCAGAATATGGTGTTGGCTCAATTTAGCTCACTGTGTGCAAGGTACACAGTTCTTCACATACTGTTCCTACTTATGTGTTCACCACCAGTACTGTACGGCTACATGTTGTCCCATGGTTCTTTGACCAAAACAGTGCACTAACACATGAACATGTGCCTGTCTTAATACTTCTTTCCACAGTACAGCTGGAATCACATCTGAGGTCTGAGTTCTGCTTGCTTACATAACACTCTGTTGCATACAAAAAATTGTGGCTGTGTTAAGGATAGCTTACAGTCTTTGTCAGCTGCTAGTGCTTGCTGCCACTGCACACAATGTGGCCCATTCTTCACAACACATAAACTTTTTGACTGAGGCTTAAAGTGTTAACCTGTTTGATGGGTCTTTCAAACATAACAGCCATTTCAGTGCTACACAGTTTTTATTACTTTAAATTTCCTACCATATAAATACTATCACAAGTACATTATGCCATTATATTATGTACACATTTCCTTGTGTGTTGTAGAGTAATTTCTTTCATCTTTATTCAACAGCTGCGAGACATACACAACTGGATGCTCCACTCCATCCAGTTCTTAACACACAGCCAAATGCATGATTACTTGTGTCAGATGACAATATAAATTCCTTATCATAATTTCGAAGAATCAACACCAAACCATTAATCAACAATTCTTTCAATTTAATGAAGACATCTTTACACTTCAGTGATCTATGAAACTTGACTCCTTTTTTTTCAATAGGTGATTGAGAGTTTGTGCTTTCTCTGAAAATTTAAGAACAAATTTTCTATAGTAATTTGCTTGGTGGAAGAAAGACTGTAGCTCCTCTGTACATGGTGTCCAGAAAACGTGTATGGCTTTTAATATTTTAGAGTCCATCCAGACTCTCTCCTGGCTAATTATACGTCTTAAATATACTCTCTGTAGTGTGAAGTGGTATTTGTCTGTGCTGAGTTTGAGGTGTGGTGCACACAATTGCTTAAACATCTATGTCAGTCATATTACATGTTCTTCCATATCCTTCCTAAAGGCAAAACACTTCCATTAGTTGCAGCACAAGTTGTTCCATGCTCTTCACAAAGCTAATCATGTCATCTATATGTAAAATACATCAGCTTGGCTTCAAACCTCACAAAACTACATCTAAGAATTGCTGAAATGTGGCCGGTGCACTCTGTAATTGAGATGCCATGCATCAGTATTGGTGGTGCCTCGAAGGAACCATAAATCCATTTTGGGAGATCCTGTGGCTCTACTTCTAGATGATAATAACCACTCTACAAATCCATGATGAAAGAATATTGACACTGCCATAAATTATCCAAAGTATCCATTATATTTAGGATTGGAGAAGCATCTGCAATCATACAGCTGTTAAGATATCTGTAATTACAACAAAACTGAAGTGTTTTTGTGCCATCCACACTCCTATTGGAAATGATCACTAATGGTGCTCCATAAGAACTGGCACTTTCCTGAATGATACTGTCCATTAACTGTTGGTTAATGAACTCTTCCATCACTGTTTGCAGGTGACATGGTATTCTGTCTGGTTTACAATACACTGGAGGTTCATTCCTAGTGCGGATGCTATACTGTGTCATTGGGGTTACTGGGACAGCTCCATGAGGATTAAACAGAGCTCCAAAATCTATTAACTATTATTCCATTATTAACTTTTATGTTCCTTTCAAGGGTTTTACCTTTTTTCATAATGCAGCTTATAATGTTCAGATCATCGTACTCTAAGATTCCAATTTGCTGATCACTAACCCTTCAGATATTTCAGTCTCAGAATTATCTGTTCTGATGGACACTAATTGCCCATTGTCCAAATCTTGTATGATTACCATATTCCTGTGTAAGAAACACCATGCCTAACACAACTCCTTGTTATGCTCCAGTGGTTGAACCACATACACTATGTTTACCAGTAAATCGACTCTTGCACTCATCCATTGTACTTTTCTTGTATCTTGTGATACTTTATCATGCGAATTAATGCTTAGTGGCCTTGCACACAGTCTAATTGGTCCCCCTCATGGCAGGGATGAACTTTGTGACAGTGTACCTTGACAGCAGTATTTTCCTATGGAGCTACATCCCATTACATTCAATAATATGCTGGCCAAGGCCAATTTTAGTGCAATGTTCATGTAAGAAATCTAACCTTATGATTGTGCAGTGACTATTCACTAGATGTGGTGAAACTTCCACATTGTTGTGACTACAAGAACATACAGATAATAACAGACACAACACTTTGTTCTGTCTAGAACACTTGTACAAGAAAACACCTGACATGGACTGGCCACACTACTAGTCTGATAAACATAAGTAGTGTCAACATACGGCTGAGAGCAAGGCTGGCTGAGCCTGATTCTACAAGCCACCAGCTGACAGGTAAAGTGCACTGTGGAGAGACTGTGCACACATCCAAGAGTGGCAGCCTATGCTGGTGGTAGCATCTTCTGACTCCTAAGTGCACCATTCAACTACATGCCCAGATCACAGGTGTGGATCACTATGCACCTTCCTCATGGGGACAGAGCATCACTGATTCCCCAGGCAATGTGTGGGTGGTTCAGGTGTGGAGACAGCATTTATGTCCATGGAGGCCCCAAAGGCGAGGGACAAGAGCAACTCCCAGGCAGATAGGCAACTCCCAGTGACTGCGGTACCAGTAGAGGTTGTGGGGTAGCTGAAATGGGGCAGTAAGTGCTCACCTAGACTTGGAGCTGATTTTGATGTTGCCAAACCACCCAGTCTCCAGACTTGAGAATGTGGACATGGTGGCCATTCTGATGCATGATGACTGACGGTCATCAGCAGGGGTGCCAACCAAAACCACACACCCAGACTGGCATCCACAGTGGGATACTCAGTACAGTGTAACACAATGGTGGGTGAGATCCTGGGAGGTGGTGTAACAGCATTCATATTGACACCAATGGAGAAGCTGGGAAGGGCTGCGGGAACCATGAGGAGTTGTCCTGTAGGCCATCAGAAAAAATTGTAATGTCTCCTTGGTGGGAAAGTCCTGCAGATATTTTTTTCATCTGGGTCTTAAAGGTGTGAACCATTTACTCAGTCTTCCTGTTACCATGAGGGTGAAAGGGAGAGGAGCAAATATGCTGAATACCTGACTACATACAGAAATTATGAAGTGCCTGGGACAGGAACTGAGGTCCATTGTCAGAAACAAAAATAACTGGGAGACCTTACACAGAAAACATTTTTGAGGGAGCCTAAATAGTGGTTTCAGTAGTGGCTGAGGAGCAGTGGACCATGTATAGCGAATGCAAATGTGTTAGTGACAATCAGTCAAAACACATTCAGAAATGGACCCACAAAATCCATGGAGGCCATGGGAAGAACAAAGCCTTGTGACCCACATGTTGACTAGCATTAAGGGGGCATGCAGCAACCAAATGCTCCAGTCTCTGGTCAACGCTGGGCCACTACATATGTCTGCCATCCAAGGCTTTGTGTGGAAAATATTCCAGTAACCATCATGTAACAGCTGTAAGACTTCCAGCCACAAACTCCTTGGAATAACCAAGCTGAGAGATGCATTGGTGATGGAGATAAGAAGGACCCCATCTACAAATGAGAGTAATTACAAATTGAATAGATAGAATGGCCCAGAAGATGAGATGAACAACCCTGCTGCACTGGGAAAATTGGAAATTTGTGGTAAGGTTTTATGGGACCAAACTGTTGAGGTCATCAGTCCCTAAGCTTACACACTACTTGATGGCGGACTGGGCAGATGACCTGCTTGAGGATGGGGTCAGGCACTGTGGCCTTGGAAACTTGGGTACTAGTGATTGGAAACCTATCTACCACTTGGTAAGAGGCAATATCCAAGTGAAAACACAGGAGCTCCTCTCAGTCGAATTTGAGCCTAGGCTGATGGGCAGCCGGGGTAAGGTGTCTTTGTTGGCATGGTGAAAATGGATATTATAGTGGTATTTGGAGAGGAACATGGGCACATACAGCATCCTGTGGGCCACTTTATCATGGACCTGGGCAGATGGACTAAATAATGAAAGTAATGACTTGTGGTCTTTAATGAAATGGAATTTGTTGTCATACAATAAAATGTAAAATTTGGTAACTGCATACACAATGGCCAGAGTTTCCTAGACTTTAGAGTACTGGACCCTTGCTGGACACAGAGTCTTGCAAACGCCAGTGGCTGCTCTGAGCCATCTGTATTCTGATGGTGAGGAGTGCTCCCACACCACACTGCAAGGCATCCTTAGCCATAGTCAGTCGTTTTCTGGGATCAAAAGCACCTAGACATGGTTCTGGTCTGAGGCATTTCTTCTACATGGTGAATGGCTGGTTGCTTGCCAGAGACAGAAGAAGCACCTTTGTGGAGAAAGAGATAGAGAGGGCATGCAGTGGTTGGCACCCCTGGAATTAACCAGAGGTTCTAGGTAATTTTATCCATGCAATCCCGCAGTTCTTGCAACTATGGGAGGGGGGGGGGGGGGGGTGTCTGGACTTCCGCAGAGTGAGCATAATGCATACCCAGGGCCTGGAGTTTTTGAAAAAGGGCCTGGGGATTGTGCAGGTGGTCACTTATAGTATGTACAGTAATGACAGCTTCATCCAGGTAGTTCTAACAGTGGAGAATAGATTATGCAACCTCTTCCAGATACAGCTCAAAAATTTCAGTGGCAGTTTCCATCTCAGACATTAACCTCTTGTATTAAGAACTATGACACACATGGAAAGATAAAGCTTCGGAAAGAACTGGCCCCATACTAGGCATGTGGACAGCTAATCTGTATGTGCCAATGAGTATATATTGACCACAGACCCCGAATCCACAGTGACCTAAAAATTGCCACAAAGTTACAGTTTATCAGAGGGTTTCATCACAATGACAAGAGGTCTGGTCCATAACAAGAGGAAATGGAAACGTGACACTGAGAGATGTGAGCCAGTCCAGGTCTGGCTTGACTTGCAAGGATAGGGCTATAGGAATCTGCCTAGTGTAAAAAACTTTAGGCCTAGCCAACTGCTTCAAGGTTATGTGGGCTTGATACTCTGTGGTGCACCCTAATCCTTCCATACAGATACCCTGAAATTCTGAGCACAGAGATTGCATTGACTGACAGGTGACTTTTGCACATACCAACTGTATGGTTGTCCATGACAAAAAAATTCAAAGGCCTGAAAGATATCAAACCTGAATGGTTTTCTGACTAGCATCATGGATGATAATAATGGTAATAAGCCAGTTCACTGATTTATAGGCAAGATCAGCCATGAATTGGGCAAGTAAAGTGATTTGCTGTTCACCACATTCCCCTAAGACTACAAGCAGCAGTGATGGAGAGACAAGGTCTGAATATGTTTGGGTGTTAAGCAGGGAAATTGCTGTGCTGGTTTCTACCTGCAGGCACACCTGTCATGAGAGAAATCTTGATTAAAAAAACTTGTTGGAATTCTGATCAGGAACCATCCCTGATGATGACACTTCATGGATCTCCATATCCATGTTTTCTGATGTGCAATCTGTGCAGTTGAGTGGCAGACTACCACAATGTAGCCTTTTATTTCACTCTTACAACAGGTGGTTCATTGCAGGGATGCACTGATCTATCATGTTGAGAGTAAGAAAACACACACAACAGCAACAGCAAATGACAACTAGGATGCTGGTAACATGCTGTGTAGGAGCTGCCAAATCAGACAGCTTACACAGCCACAATGTTATCCTCCTTGGATGCAGTGGACACAGCTGGGCTGCCCTGTACCACTGGGATGTCACAACAGGACAAAACCTCTTTGAAGAAGGGATTTTCTAATTGTAGGGACTGTTGCCACACTGTCCAGTGTGAAGTGGATGGTACCTTATGGACTATGATATCTGCATATTACTCTCTTGACTTGGCCATGACAGAATGGCACTTTGATGAAGTCCATGGAGTGTCACAGTCCAGACATGATAAGACTGATGGGGTTGCTTCTTGGCATCCAAAGGAGAACAGCAGCTGAAGTGGGAAGAAAGAAGCAGGAGGCGGATCAGAGATTCACCCTGTTTGGATGCAAACATCAAACACCAAGACTCAAGTGGAGAAAAGGTTTTCTCTGGACAACGCAACCAATTCAAACATCATCTGCAGACCATAGAATACAACTCTGGCATAGCTCATCATCAGAGACATATTGGGACAACCCCAAGGAAGAACTTGCTACAGGTCATCATCTCCCATACATGATATGGAAGGTACTCAATGGACTGAGAACTGGAGTATCTCGGTGGTAGGAGAACATGAAGAATTGGGGATACATATCAGGGGACGAATTATGTGAGTGTGTTGAACCCCAAGATCATCAGCATCTACGGGTACTCAACTGCAGGAAACTGTCAGAACCTGTGTCCATCGACGATCTGATTATCGCCAATGATAAGGCAGTCTGTGCAGCGGAATTCTGAGCAGCACATGGAATATAAATATGCACATATTCTTTGTAATATATGTATGATATGCTATGTATGAGAAATTATATTTAGTATGTTATGTTCTGGACATGTATTGGTAAAATTCAAGTCTAATGGGTATGATGTGCAAGAGGCCATGATAATAAGAAGACAATAATGAGCATAAATTGACAAACAACAACAAGGAAGGTCCCTGTGGGGAAGGAGGGGAGGGCAGCTGCAACACCTGATATATGGAGGGAAAAATTGATGACAAAAAACAGTAGATGAAATACTTCCACATCTATACCCTGGAAAGTGTGGAAATGTGTTCGTATGCTTCCCAATGTTCTGCCACCCCATCAAATGCTGGGAATGGAGGGAGAAACATAGTTGGAGACAAAGGGAGAGAAAACAATGCTACCACAGCTTGTCACATAATGGTATGAATTTCTGTCTGATGTTGCACCAATGTTTGAAGCAGAGACTCCATGTCACAGCAAGATATGAAAAGCAACTGCACAACAAAATGTGAAAAAAATAACCCATCCTCATCACCAATGTGTTTTAGCCACAAGAAAACACAGATAATAGCAGACACAACACTTTATTGTGTGCAGAATACTTGTACAAGAAAATACTTGCCAAAAAGTGGCTGCACTGCTAGTCTGATAAACATATGCTGAATGTCAACATATAACAGATTGAGGTTTATCAGGCCCCACTCTATAAGCCATTGAATGGCCAGTACAGTGCACTGTGGAGAGGCTCTGTGGGCTTCCAAGAATTGTGGCCTCTGCTGATGTTAGTGACCTCT
Organism: Schistocerca serialis cubense; assembly: GCF_023864345.2. Classification (NCBI taxonomy): domain Eukaryota; kingdom Metazoa; phylum Arthropoda; class Insecta; order Orthoptera; family Acrididae; genus Schistocerca; species Schistocerca serialis. Next base: position 318,200,000 of record NC_064645.1, on the reverse strand, counting down.
GACTTCTATGGCAAATTGTACAACTGCACGACTGGATCACAACCCATACATCTACAAAAATGGTTTTCCCTTACCCAAAAACTTAATATTGCTGATGGTAGTGAATGCACAACATTTACACCCATTCCACACAACCTGTATCATGGTGAGCCCAACCTCTTTTAACACATGAGGTTCAAACTTGCCACAGGCAAGTGCAAATCTGTGTCCAATAAAAACTGTGCTCTTGCATCCACAAAACCAATGAAGCAAAGTTCTGCCACTGCACACGTTTTAGTTGTGCTAACATGTGCTGGGAGGGACAGCAAGCAGTCCTGGAGCTCCAATTGGTGTTTAATGAAGAGTTACCATTCCCATTCTTTGACTTTCTATCATTCCCAAATCATGGTTTACCATTCCCATCCTGTGTCTTTCTATCATTATCCTTATTCTGTCTACAGTCTCATCTCCTGATGCCCTATTCAGCCACGTTTCCTACACTGCAGCTGACAGCACTCCCACTGTATGTTTCCTGCTTACCCAAATGGTAACACTTGACTTCCACAGAAAAAAGTCCCCCTTTTATTCTGAACTCATATCACTCTGTCTATCTCCTCAATGCTGTTGCTGTTCTTATGCTCCAGTTAATTGTTTATGAAACTCTGCTCATACTTTTTCATACAGCCACCACTAGTGCTTTTTGTTTGGTCTCTTACAGTAGGACCCTATTAGTACCATTGCTTTCTGTCAACTCTTATGTATTGTACATAATTGATTGTCCATTAATACAGTGTAACACAGGTGTTTACATACAGGTGTTAAAACTTTTAAGGTATAAAGACGAATGAAAAATCCAATAATCTACAACAGATGTATTTATTAAAGCTTTGTGTATTTCCATTTGTGCCAAGTGTGCAACTAAGAGCTGCATTCTACCAATGCATACTGAACACAGAATCTGGGCTTCATTCTGCAAGAAATCCACACAGAGGTTCTTGCCAGTGTCCCAGTGATGTTTTTGGTCATCCAGGCAGCCATTGGTACCTCATCATAAATTCTAGCAGCTTGCTTGGCCCCAATACAGTGCACATGTGTGCATCAGCAAAGCTTTGATAATCATGGCAGCCATGCTGATGTAAGAAAGGCATCCCGGGTGACTGATAGGCTTGCAATGGGGTGGCTAGGAATAGTAGGTCAGGTTCACAAATGTCCTACACTGAACTCAGGATCTTTGAAGTTGCCCAGAGTACCAGACGAAAACACCCTAGAGGAGGCCTTCACTCACTGGCATGGGCATGAGACATGACACATCACATCTAGCAAGAGCTTGTCTGTCAGGGGCTAGCTGATGCTGCTGCTAGGTAACACTGAAGTTGCTTTGTCCTACACTGAACCAACAGCTGATATGGAGACACTCATGTTATCAGAGAATCAGATGTCCTGGAACCAGTCATAGCAAAAGTAAAAGTTCTGCTAAGGGCTCATTGGCGAGTCTTATAGATGCTCTGTCCATCTGTGTTGTGGTAGAAGCCCACATCTGGCCATGTTTGTGACTTTGGAAGCACAGGATTGTTCCACAGCATGTGTAAATTCAACCCACCATCTGCTGCATTGCAGGAAGCTGCACCAACAGTATTCTGGCACCCTATGGCAGGATTTCATAGGCAGCTTCCCTGCCCACCTCTTGAGTTGCAAAGTCCAGGTAGCGGTTGTTGCTGTAGCAGCTACTACTATTGCAGCTTAATAAAAAAATCTTTGTCCTTGAAGGCATTTCATATAATATGGTCTCAGATACTTGGTCAGTATTCATCTCCCATAACTTTGAACAGTTTTGTGCCCATGATGGGATTCAATACCTTTATTCTGCACTCTTTTACACAGCATCCAACAGTTTGGCAGAATGCTTTGTTCACACTTTCAAGACACAGATCCGCAAAGAATTGATGTCCAACACAGCACCTAATGCCTTCTGTAGTTTTCTGGCAACTTACATGGCCACGCTGTCTGAAAACCACACTCTGGTGGCAGGGCTCCATGGCTGCACTCGCTGCACTCTCATGGGCATGCTGCAACTGCTGCCAGCACATGTGCATTGTTTAGATACACAATCTTATTTCAGTAGAAGTTCACACCAGTCAGTCTGTTATTTTGGTTCTCACAATGAACTAGGTTTACAGGTGATTACTCTTTGTGATGTTCACTTGCTTCATTTCTTTATTGATAATCCTCGGTGGTAATGTACTGCATTTTTATACTGGGTGAAAAATGGGGTGTGGAAATTTAATACTGACTACTGTAAATGAGGTAGCTGACGGTTGCACAGTTGTGTTTCACAGTTCTTTACTTTCACTGTTCACAACCCCCCCCCCCCCCCCCCCACAATATTACACAGTTATATGGCAGGCAAGCATCAGCATACTGCTACAATAGTTTGCTGTTGAGTATCTATGAGTACTAAAAACCTAACCACACAGTTGACAGATCTTGCAGAATAATAAGGTACATGTGACACTATTTCTTAAGTAATTTGAACAGACATTATGATTATTTGATCTAACACATGGCCTATTTGCGTTACAATTATTTCACTGTTAAGTTGACGCATTTTTGTTACTTGAAACACTACATAATTTCCCTCTGAAAATAGGCCATGGGCTTACTGTCTCAGGACCAAACATCAGGCCTCTTATATATCCTCTCAATAATAGGTACTGCATTATACACTGTTTGATGTTTGATTTAAAGAAATCACAATTAAAACATAACCCATTCAATTAACTGAATACATCAAATATTTCCTTATTTATAACAGTTTCTTCTACCACCAAGGTTATGACAAATTATTTGTTGAAATAATGGAATTAACAGATATAGTTATGCAAACAATGCTTTTGACAAACCTGGTAATTATTTTGGAATTATTTAAAGTTTGGTTTTGCTATTATGTTTCTGAATAGAGCCAAATAAATACTTTAAGAATGTTAGTAATTCTTCTTCCAAACGTTTACAAATTATTACAGAATTTATATTTGTTTGTAAGACAACAATAGAATCTAAGTCACAAAACGATTACTGATTTCACCATATATCAAAAGATATTAACTAGGAATAATCCATATAAATTAGGACATTGATTATATACACAAAACTAAGCACAAAATTAGATCTGGTGCTATATTCCTTAAAACAGATGGCCAACTTTTCTCTTTTATGGAAATGTAAGTTATACTCATGTTTGTTAATGGTGATTGGGCAAAAATTGAACTAAAATTAATTTAAGGAGAATGATGGCAAAAGAAAGAGAGGAAATAAAAAGATCCCAGCATTTTACATCACATCTCTATGCTCTGGTAGTAACTGTCAAAATGGATTTTGTTTGGGTTGCTCATTTAAAGATAGCTTCCACCACTCTGGGTAGAGTTCTGTAACATATTTCAATTTTTGCCACTTTTCACGCCATACAGATATCTTATATAAGTCATTTTGCAATTTTTTTGGTCATCTGGTAACTTTACAAGACAATAAATGACAGTGGAATCTGCAAACAATCTAAGATGGCTACTCAGACTGTCTCCTACGTTGTTAATATAGATCGGGAACAATATAGGGCCTATAACACTTCCTTGGGGAATGGCAGATATTACTTCTGTTTTACTCAATGACTTTCCATCTATTACTAGAAACTGTGATCTTTCTGACAGGAAATCATGAAACCAGTTGGAAAAATGAGGTGATATTCTAACGGTTTTGGCTACAAGAGAAGTGGTGCAAAACTGGATCGCAAACTTCACACTTCTCTTACTGCAGATGACTTACTTGAAATGTTTAGCTGATCCTCTTCTCTGGATATGTGGCTGCACCAATCTCCATAACTTCTTCTCTGAGGAAATAATGCTGGTTAGAGAAAACAAAAAATTACTGTCTCTCTCACTGGAAATAACTTGGTACTCTCACACTTTCAGTTCAACTCACATGTATTTTCATTTCCACAAGTTTCATATAAGCACAGAAACTCTTGCAAGTCAACTACACCAATACCCATTAGATATAATTAAATTTAATCACAATTGCCTGGTTTTAACAACCAAATAATTTATAGATGTCTCATGCATCTTGCTTTGTTGAAAGCTAAGACATGAAGTAAGTTAAAAGTCTATAGTCAAAACTTGTTTTTTTTTAATTATTATTTTCAACAATCACATTCACAAACACACCAAAGAATAGCATTTAATTACTCTGTGTCCTCTCACACGGCATCTGTGGCTCTTGCAGCAAATGCTTGTCAGTATCGTTCGACTGCCCTGCTTATCAGCTTCTCATTACAAACTTCCAACCTACACACAGAAACTAGTGGTGTGGTAGATACATTTCCACTCTCTTACTTACTTTTAAAATATTGGGTGTTCAAGATGTAGGAGGGCTGAGTGTCTCTAGAATTTGCACCGAAATTCTCGAGACACTACAATATGGTGTTGGAAGCCTTCTGGAAATCTAAAAACATTGAATCAGATTGACATCCCCTGTCATTAGCACTCCTTATGTCATGAGTATAAAGAGCTAGCTGTGTTTCACACACGATATTTTCTGAATCTGTGCTGACTATGTGTCAATGAATTGTTTTCTTTGAGGTACTTCATAATGTTTGAACACAATATATATTCCAAACCCCTACTGCAAATCAACATTAGTGATATGGGGCAGTAATTCAGTGGATTACTCCTACTTCCCTTTTTGGGTATTGGTGTGACTTGAGCAATTTTCTGGTCTCTAGGTACGGATCTTTCAGTGAGCAAGCAGTTGTATATAATTGCTAAATATGGAGCTATTGTATCAGTGTACTCTAAAGGAACCTGACTTTATTAAGTGATTTAAGCTGATTTGCTACATCAAGGATATCTACTTCTATGTTTCTCATCATGGCAGTTGTTCTTGATTGGAATTCAGAAATGTTTAGTTCATCTTCTTTGGTGAAGGGGCTTCATAAAACCAAGTTTAATAACTCTGCTTTAGTGGCACTGTCATCAGTGACTTCACCGTTGTTATTGCATAGTGAAGGTATTGATTGCATCTTGCCACTGGTGTGCTTTATGTATGACCAGAATCTCTTTGGGTTTTCTGCAAGAGTCTGAGACAGATTTTCATTGTGGAAATTATTAAAACCATCCTGCATTGAAGTATATGCTATATTTCTAACTTCTGCAGTACTTTGCTAAACTTGGGAACTTTACGTTCATTTAGTCCACCTGCTTAGCTGGCCGGTAACATGTGCTCCTCCCATGCAAGCAGGCATGTGTTAAATCCCTGGCTGGGTTGGAGATTTTCTTTGATGGGGGCTTGGTGTTGGGTTGTAATCATCATCATTTCATCCCATCACTGGCATGCAAGTTGCCCAAAGTGGCATCAGTTCAAATAAGAGTTGAATTTGGCAGCCAATCTTCCCCATCTGGGGCCTTCTGGCCAACAAAGCCATATGCTCATCTCATTTATTTTTTTTTCCATTCTTTTAAATTTGGCATGCTTTTTTCATTGCTTCTGCAACAGCAATCTGGCCCATTTTGTGTACCATGGGGGATCAGTATCATCACTTATTAATTTACGTGATATATATCTCTCAATTGCCATTGATACTATCTCTATAAAATCATTTCACATCTTTCCTACACTTACATGATCAGATTGGGAGGAGTGAAAACAGTCTCTTTAAAAAAAGCATGAAGGGCATTTTTATCAGCTTTTTTAAGTAGATATACTTTGTGTTTCGTTTTGATGGTTGTAGGTGTTACAGTATTCAGCCTAGTAGCAACTGCCTTGTGGTCATTAATCCCTGTATTTGTCGTGATACCCAATACTTGTCCAGGATTATTTGTTGCTAAGAGGTCAAGTATGCTTTTGCAATCATTTATGCTTTGAGTGGGCTCATGAACTAATTGTTCTAAATAATTTTCTGAGATAGCATTCAGTACAATTTCAGATGACATTTTATGCCTGCTGCCGACTTTAAATGCATAATTTTTCACTATATCAAGAGTAGACTGAAGTCACCACTACTATAATTTGAAATGAGACTCAAGTTTTATTTGAACAGTTCAGCAATTATATCTTCTGAGTCAGGGGGTCAGTAAAATGATCCGGTTAATAGTTAATAATAATAATAATAATAATAATAATAATAATAATATTTATTTAACATCGAATAATCAAATACAATCCCTAGAAATAATACAGTTTCATGACATCATACAGATTTTTCTTCTGAATACGTCAGTTTATAAATTACAAACTAAAGATTTGTTTGTATTAATAAATTTTATATTTTAATAGATTTTACATTTAGTACTATACAATCACAGTATTACAAATATTGTTTTTATCAACATTATATTAGCTGTAGGTTACTTAAAACTATGAGCTTGACATACTTATGAAGCAATTTTCATACAGATATAATACTCATCTAGGGAATAAAAAGGGTTTTCAATTAGAATTCTTTTTAGCTGATCTTTTTGATCTTTTAATTTGTTAGTAGGAAGGGTTGTGAGACTTTTTGGTAGGGCATTGGCTAGATTCAGCCCAGCATGAAGTGAATTTTTTTCATATAAATCTGTTCTGTGGCTATTTACATGGTATCTGAACTTTTGCCTTGTATCGTACTGGTGCAGGTGCCAGTTGAAATTTGGATTAATTGCTTTCACAAGCAATGTAAATTTCAATATGTATACACCTATAATGGTAAGAACACCTAATTTTGGGAACATATTCCAACATGATTGTCGAGGTTTGGCAAATAATTCTGATAACTTTTTTCTGTAGTATTAATAATGTACTTAGGTTGGCTTGAGTTGTTGCACCCCATATTTCTACAGCATAGTTTAAGGTTGATGAGAATAGGGCATGATAAGCAGTTTTTAGTACACACATGTCCTTACAATATTTGCTAATCATATTTATAGCAAATACATTCTTTGACAGCTTACATGCTAAGGAATCAATATGCATGTCCCATTTGAGGCTGTCCTGGATTATAATTCCCAAGAACTTTGTCCATTTTTCCTTTTTTACAATGTCATTTTCTATGGATAATTTCATGTCAAATTCTATTGGTTTCCTTGGTTAAATTCCACCATTGCAGTCTTTGAAGCACTAACATTTAGATGGCTTTCATTAAAATACTTGACTATTTCATTAGTTACACTGCTGCACAGTACCTCCAGACTCTCATAGTCTTTGAGTGTACACAGTATTGATGTGTCATGCATAGAATATTTTTGTACAGTCAGGAGAACAATACTGTATATCATTAACATAAATCAAGAAATGAAGGGGTCCCAAGAGAGAACCTTGAGGCACTCCATATTTGATCTCAGTAATTTTAGATTTGTAAGGCCCACTGTTTGTTTTAAGCAAGACAAATTGTTTTCTATTGCTCATATACGATTTTATTAGCTCATAGCCAGTTCCTCTGATACCCAGGTTCCACAGCTTGTCAAGTAATATAATGATGTAGAACACAATCAAAAGCTTTTTCTAGATCAAGGAACACTCCAGTTACATACTCCTTGTTCTCTATGGCCATTGTTATTTTGTCTATTAATTGTGCTGCTGCTACTGATGTTGACTTGTTTTTCATAAAGCCATTCTGATTTTCAGATATTAAATTGTGTTGACTCAGGAATGTCATTAGTCTAGTATAAATAACATTCTCAACTACCTTACAAAATACAGTTTAGTCTGATTGTCAAGTAAAACCTCTACCCATACTGTTTTGTAGGAACTATCTACTTCAGTTTCAGTACAAGGTAAACTACTTCTGACAGAAATAAATAGTCCACCACAACTGTATTTAATCTATCCTTTCTGAAAAAATTTCAGCTGAACATACACTCCTGGAAATTGAAATAAGAACGCCGTGAATTCATTGTCCCAGGAAGGGGAAACTTTGTTGACACATTCCTGGGGTCAGATACATCACATGATCACACTGACAGAACCACAGGCACATAGACACAGGCAACAGAGCATGCACAATGTCAGCACTAGTACAGTGTATATCCACCTTTCGCAGCAATGCAGGCTGCTATTCTCCCATGGAGATGATCGTAGAGACGCTGGATGTAGTCCTGTGGAACGGCTTGCCATGCCATTTCCACCTGGCGCCTCAGTTGGACCAGTGTTCGTGCTGGACGTGCAGACTGCGTGAGACGACGCTTCATCCAGTCCCAAACATGCTCAATGGGGGACAGATCCGGAGATCTTGCTGGCCAGGGTAGTTGACTTACACCTTCTAGAGCACGTTGGGTGGCACGGGATACATGCGGACGTGCATTGTCCTGTTGGAACAGCAAGTTCCCTTGCCGGTCTAGGAATGGTAGAACGATGGGTTCGATGACGGTTTGGATGTACCGTGCACTATTCAGTGTCCCCTCGACGATCACCAGTGGTGTACAGCCAGTGTAGGAGATCGCTCCCCACACCATGATGCCGGATGTTGGCCCTGTGTGCCTCGGTCATATGCAGTCCTGATTGTGGCGCTCACCTGCACGGCGCCAAACACGCATACGACCATCATTGGCACCAAGGCAGAAGCGACTCTCATCGCTGAAGACGACACATCTCCATTCATCCCTCCATTCACGCCTGTCGCGACACCACTGGAGGCGGGCTGCACGATGTTAGGGCGTGAACGGAAGACGGCCTAACGGTGTGCGGGACCATAGCCCAGCTTCATGGAGACGGTTGCGAATGGTCCTCGCCGATACCCCAGGAGCAACAGCGTCCCTAATTTGCTGGGAAGTGGCGGTGCGGTCCCCTACGGCACTGCGTAGGATCCTACGGTCTTAGCGTGCATCCGTGCGTTACTGCGGTCCGGTCCCAGGTCGACGGGCACGTGCACCTTCCGCCGACCACTGGCGACAACATCGATGTACTGTGGAGACCTCACGCCCCACGTGTTGAGCAATTCGGCGGTACGTCCACCCGGCCTCCCGCATGCCCGCTATACGCCCTCACTCAAAGTCCATCAACTGCACATACGGTTCACGTCCACGCTGTCGCGGCATGCTACCAGTGTTAAAGACTGCGATGGAGCTCCGTATGCCACGGCAAACTGGCTGACACTGACGGCGGCGGTGCACAAATGCTGCGCAGCTAGCACCATTCGACGGCCAACACCGCGGTTCCTGGTGTGTCCGCTGTGCCGTGCGTGTGATCATTGCTTGTACAGCCCTCTCGCAGTGTCCGGAGCAAGTATGGTGGGTCTGACACACCGGTGTCAATGTGTTCTTTTTTCCATTTCCAGGAGTGTATATCTGGCTTTAGCCAGCTTTCTGTATCTATAAGAATTTGACCTTCAGTGCTTCCTATTAGGGATTGGAGATCTAGCTCTTTCCCAACATAGCTATGACCATTTTGCAACTGCAATACTGAAACTTCCTGGCAGATTAAAACTGTGTGCTGGACCAAGATTCGAACTCGGGACCTTTGCCTTTCATGGGCAAGTGCTCTACCACCTGAGCTACTCAAGCAAGACTCACACCCGTCTTCACAGCTTTACTTCTGCCAGTACCTCATCTCCTACCTTCCTAACATCACAGAAGCTCTTCTGTGAACCTTGCAGAACTAGCACTCCTGGAAGAAAGGATATTGTGGAGACACAGCTTAGCCACAGCCTAAAGGGATGTTTCCAGAATGAGATTTTCACTCTGCAGCAGAGTGTGCACTGATATGAAACTTCCTGTCAGATTAAAACTGTGTGTCGGACCAAGACTCAAACTCACGACCTTTGCCTTTCACGGGCAAGTGCTCTACCATCTTAGCTACCCAAGCATGACTCACACCCCATCCTCACAGCTTTACTTCTGCCAGTACCTCGTCTCCTATCTTCCAAACTTCACACAAGCTCTCCTGCAGTCTGGTTTGCAGGAGAGCTTCTGTGAAGTTTGGAAGGTCCTGACTTCGAGTCTGGGTCCGGTACACAGTTTTAATCTGCACGGAAGTTTCATATCAGCACACACTCTGCTGCAGAGTGAAAATCTCATTCTGGAAACTGCAATACTGGTTGTTTCTACAACTACCTTCTTGTGTTTTACCTGCCCTCTTTTAGATGAACGCCCCTTCTGTTGTTTCCTGAGACCCTCTAACCTAAAAAAACTGCCCAGTCTCTTTCACATGGCCCCTTCTACCCATGTAGGTGCTTCCTGTGTATAGTGAACTCCTGATCTATTAAGCGGAACTTGGAAACACACTACCCAATGGTGCAAGCCAAGGAATCTGCAGCCTACATGGTCACAAAACTGCCTGAGCCTCTGATTCAGACCCTGCCATCAGCTCTGCACCAAAGGACCACAGTCAGTTCTATCAACAATGCTGCAGATGGCAAGCTGTGCCTTAAACTCTCAAGCAAGTCTGACAGTCTTTACTATTTCTGCTTGCTGCCTGAAACCATAGAGAATCTCCTCCACCGGACACAGTGGCCTTGCAGTTCTAGGCGCTTTAGTCTGCAACCGCGTGACTGCTATAGTTGCAGGTTCAAATTCAGCCTTTACACGAATGTGTGTGATGTCCTTAGGTTAGTTATGTTTAAGTAGTTCTAAGTTCTAGGGGACTGATGACATCAGATGTTAAGTCCCATAGTGCTTGCAGCCTTTTGAGCCATTTTTTGAGAATCACCTGTGATTCAAAGCAACACTCATCATTGGAACCGACATGAGCCACCACCTGCAGATGGCTGCAACCTGTTCTCTTCATGGCAATCCTGAAACACCCTTTTCACATCCGGAATGACTCCCTCTGGTACGCATATGCAGTGCACTCTGGCTTCCTTCCCCTCCTTGGCAGCCATGTTCCTAAGGGGACCCAATACATACCTAACGATACAGCTCCCAATTATCAGCAAACCCACCTTCTGTGAATACCCAGACATTGCATGCTGAGAAGCTTCCTCTGGAACAGGATGGATGACTGCATCTGGGTTAGAGACACAGATAACACCCGAAACCTGTTCATCAAATGAACCAGGAAGGCTCAATGATTGGTCCTTTGGAAAGTCTTTTGCTGCCTGCCAGACTTCGGAATGATCTCCCACTCAATCACAGGTGAAGGGTCAGCCTCAGTACAGGTATTACCCGGGGCGGCCGTTGCATCCCTGAGTCCGACCCTCCACAGTGATGCCCCTTGGCAGCAGCCTCAAGCTGTGTGAAGGAAGCCAACACAGCCTGGAGCTGTGAGCAAAGGTCACCAACTCAGCTCACATCCATACACAGCAATCACAGTTCCCATTCCATTACTGAAGTTGCTCGTATTTGAAGCTTATAAAATTATGTAACAAACACCTTATTAGCAGCAGGAATTCGAGTTGCTCCCTTCCTGACAGTTCAACTGACATTGAGCTATACAAACCAAAACAAACAAAAGCCTGTATGAGGGTAGATATAAGGATCAATAACAACAATGGTACTGTATGCTACGCTGCTATTAAAATGAAAGGTTGTGCCTAGTAAGCACACGAACATGCAAGAAATTGCAAAAATGAACTAGTAACTACACAGGTATCTGTAAATATAAGTTGCTCTTGTTAGAACTCATATATATATATATATATATATATATATATATATATATATATATATATATATATATATATATATATATATATATATATATATATATATATATATATATATATATATATATATATTAATAGAGGGAAACATTCCACATGGGAAAAATATACCTAAAAAAAAAAGATGATGTGACTTACCAAACAAATGCGCTGGCACGTCGATAGACACACAAACAAACACAAACATACACACAAAATTCAAGCTTTCACAACAAACTGTTGCCTCATCAGGAAAGAGGGAAGGAGAGGGAAAGACGAAAGGATGTGGGTTTTAAGGGAGAGGGTAAGGAGTCATTCCAATCCCGGGAGCGGAAAGACTTACCTTAGGGGGAAAAAAGGACAGGTATACACTCGCACACACACTCATATCCATCCGTACATACACAGACACAAACAGACATTTGTATACAAATGTAACAAATGTAACCACCTACTCCAGCCCCGCTACTGGTAAAACACACAATTCAAGGCAGGGCCACATGTGAAACAACACATGTCATTTATCAGCTGACATGCCTCCACTGCACAGCCTTTTAGATTGGTATGATGACAATTAAACTGGCTGAGCACATGAACGGTTTCAGATGAACTGTCCGCTACATGCCCTCCAGCATATTTCTAGGGAGCTAGGAACCTGCTACACCTTACAAGCGATTTGGCTTCACCCACCCAACACCAGTCCCTCGGAACTGCAGAGATGGGTACTTGCACTCCAACACATCATTTAATCCCGCCATTCCCCTGGACTGAACCTATGTTAACTAACCTCACTCCCATTTACTCTTCAGTCTTCTCCTCTTTCCCTTATCTCTTTAGCCATTCATGCATCTTTTCATCCTACATAGTTGTGTTTATCTTTATACTATATACCTCTTTACTTCTGTATGCATCCTCTTTGGTTTGAAGCTGGCACAGTACTTACAGTAGAATATCTTTGGCTTCCCTCTGACACCCATGCCTCCATCTTTGTTACCCTCCCTGTTTACCTTTCCTCTGTTGCTTCATAACCTGGGTTGTGAGTAGCTGAATCCACTTTCCCTTCTTCCCCTTTTTTCCACTCTCTCCTCCCTGAGGGAGGAACAAAGTTCCGAAAGCTAGGATACATAAATTTTCTGTTCTGTTTTGTTTATCCATCGGCTGTACTGATCTGAGGTAAGCACTATCTCTTTGTTAGAACACTGTACTTGCCATATTAGCAGCAGGAACTAGAGTTGCTCACTCACTGATCTTATATGGATCTTCTATGGAATCATCTCTCAGAAAGGGAGACAACCTGTATTTAGAAATATTGATCAACTTCTCTAATGAATGTCGAGTGGCTGTTGCCAAGAAAAGATTGCATGGTGAGCAATTTGTGAAACTTATATTTCCTGTGCTGCTGAAGATGGTTAACAAGGCTAATTTTTAATGCTCAGCATGGCAGACAGTTGCAGTTGCCGTCACCAGATTAATAGTTGATTCACCTTCAGTACCGAGTGGATAACTTGTTAAAGCAAAAGTAATACTGCAGTACAGCAATTATGATAGCGCTATTTTCTTCTGGGTGTATTAACTGGATATATGTGCGCCCCTGGGTTTGCCATCTTAATTCTATAGAGTTTAGTAGTGTATATTCTAAGCCTTTGTTTAACTGTGTGTTTTCCCTGTTGTAGTTCTGGTCACTGTGTGCAAAGGAATGAAAATGAATTTCTGTTGATAGGCAGTTCATTACTGGAAAATGTTGCTATTGCAAGATGCAAAATTGATGTCCAACCTGGAAATAGAATACCACAACTAAATAACCATCTAACAATATGGAAAACTCAAAACAATATTCTGCAGAAAACGAATTTAAGAGTAATTCTAGTTGTGTGGTTATACATGTTGGGACACATCTGATAAAAATTGGCATTGAAGAAGAAATCACCAATGACAGAAGAAACTTGATTTGTTTGGCTAGAAGTGTCTATGCAGGTAATTACCACATAATCAGTGTCGTAATAAAAAGAAGATCTGCAAGTGATCAATGTCTGTAAAATAAACTGTGCCATAAAATAACAGTGTGATAGACTTGGAACAATGTTCATAGATCCAAATAAATTGCTAAATAAAAGCTGCTTAGGAAAGATGGATTCCAGTCTGACATTAAGGAGGATGTTTTCAGATGGTTGCAAAATAATAAAAAACAAGGAAAAGTAAAATGACTTAGTGGGGGTGAAAAAGTGGATAGGCCAGCAAAAAAAATCCAAAAATAAGTATCATCCAAAAAACAAGGGAGTCCAGAATATAGACCTGAAATTGGTGTTTTAAACATCCAAGGTTTGAGGGACAAGAGAATAAATTTTATATATTGTATTTAAGTGAACATTGGGCCACTGAAGATGAAAATCCAGTTTTTAAGTTTAAAAATTATGGTTACGGCAGGAGAATTCACAAGAGAGGTGATGCAGCAATCTGTGTTGGTAGATCAATTGACTGCACCATTGCTAACTTAAATCTAAATTATTTATGTGAAGAACCAAATTTTGAAGCCACTGGTATGGTCGTAAGTAGTATGAAGCTAATAGTAGTATCATTGTACAGATCTCCCAATGGTATTAGCAGTATATTCTTAGAAAAATTGGACATTCTTTTATGTGCATTCACTGAGAACAGATTTACCAACTATAGCATTATAATAGGTGGTGGTGATCTTAATTCTGATTTTGACATGTCAACTGAAAAGTGCAGTGTTAGTGATGTGGAAAACCTATTACAACAGTTCAGCCTACAGTGTGGTAACTATAAACCTAGTAGGGAACAAGTGTGCTTGGACAATGTATTTTTTAATTTTAAATGTGCCCAAGCACATTGTGATATAACAATGTTTCCCTTTCCTGATCACAAATCAGTGTCCTTAATATGTGCTAAGAGAATCGCCTCAGCCAATCCTAGCAGTGATATAGCCAGTTCAAAAATGAAGATCACTAGGCCAATGACCAATAGAAAAATTGACAAGTTCAGGAAAACCATTCAAGATGGAGATTATTTCTGCCAGAGAAATGATAGTAATCTTTATATATCAAATAATGAATCAGATAAAACAAATTTTGAATGTTGCTTTAACTCATTCATGCAAATATTTAATGATAGTATTTCCATTACAAATGTAAAGTAACAGACTGAGGCTGTAAAAAGAAGGTGTCAAAAAAGAAAAATTCTTGGTACACTGCAATGCTGCCTGATATGAAAGATCATGTAATGATGCTGTTATATATACACAATAATACCAATTCTGAAAATACAAAATCTTTGTATATGAGATAGAGAAATGATTATAAAAACAGTTATTGAAGTGAAAAAGTAGTACAGTGCGCAGTACATTGAGACTTCTAACAATAAATGCAGAGCTGCTTGAAATCTCACAAACAGAATCACACAAGGTCAAAATCAATGTCTCTCCACGGGAGTTTAATGATTATTTTATTAAATCTGTGGAGGAAATAAGCAATGGCATCAGTAAACCTGGTACAAGTCCATCAAATCTCTTAGAAAAAAGTTATCATGGGACACCCAACAATAATATTCCTACTTTCTCTGAGGTTACTCTTCATACTGTATTAGAAACAGCAAGGAACTTTAATTCATCAGATAATGCTTATATTTAAGACATGTTTTGCAATTTGCTGAAGAAAATAATTGATTCCATTGTTTATCCACTGACTCACTGCATAAATAAATGTTTATCAGAGGGATACTTTCCAGAGGAACTGATATTATCTAGGCTGGTTCCTGTGTATAAAAAGGGTGACAAAATAACATTGCAAGTTTCAGACCAATATCAATATCCCAGCAGTGGGCAAAATAATAGACTACATCATTTACCATCAATTGTCTCCACATTTTGAAAAATTTGGAATGTATAACGTAGCACAATATGAATTTGGAAAAAAATCATCAACAGTTGATGCAATAGACTCTGTAATTGAATATGTTCAAGTGTTTGAGGAAAATGGATTTTCTCAGGCCACTTTCTGTGTGCTGGGTAAAACCTTTAACTATGTAGGACATGACACACTCCTACAGAAACTCCATTTTTATGGCATCGGGGATAACAGCTGAAAACTACTAAAGTCTTACCCCAAAACCATAGGAAAGTTGTATGTATTGGCAGAGAAAGTCTACCAAGAAAAAAACTATGGTGGGAGTTCCACAGGGATCTGTGTTGGGAGCATTTTTGTTTTTTATAATGATCAGTGACCTACCTTTCTTTATAAGTTCCAATATAGTGCTATTTGCATATGACACTAACTTCCTAAACTATAACAATGATCTAAACAAGTTAAAAGATTCTCTTGACATAATACTTGCGCAAGTGTCATAGTGGTTCAGGTCAAATGGGTTTGTCCTGAATGAGAACAAAACACAAAAAATGGTATTTATCTAAAGGACAAAAGTACTTTTAAAGATCCCTTTTATATAAAGTTCTTGGTCATATACTTAGATGACAAATTGTCCTGTGAGCAACACATAAAATACAGTAGTGTTAAATAATCCAGAGTAGTTTCCTTATTAAGAGGTCTTATGAAATGTGTACCAGAAGCTCATGTTAAAACATTTTATTTTGCATTTTTTTCGAAGTATTATGTCATATGGACTTAGTGTCTGGGGAAACTCAAACCATGTTCAAAATACACTCCTGGAAATGGAAAAAAGAACACATTGACACCGGTGTGTCAGACCCACCTTACTTGCTCCAGACACTGCGAGAGGGCTGTACAAGCAATGATCACACGCACGGCACAGCGGACACACCAGGAACCGCGGTGTTGGCCGTCGACTGGCGCTAGCTGCGCAGCATTTGTGCACCGCCCCCGTCAGTGTCAGCCAGTTTGCCGTGGCATACGGAGCTCCATCGCAGTCTTTAACACTGGTAGCATGCCGCGACAGCGTGGACGTGAACCGTATGTGCAGTTGACGGACTTTGAGCGAGGGCGTATAGTGGGCATGCGGGAGGCCGGGTGGACGTACAGCCGAATTGCTCAACACGTGGGGCGTGAGGTCTCCACAGTACATCGATGTTGTCGCCAGTGGTCGGCGGAAGGTGCACGTGCCCGTCGACCTGGGACCGGACCACAGCGACGCACGGATGCACGCTAAGACCATAGGATCCTATGCAGTGCCGTAGGGGACCGCACCGCCACTTCCCAGCAAATTAGGGACACTGTTGCTCCTGGGGTATCGGCGAGGACCATTCACAACCATCTCCATGAAGCTACGGTCCCGCACATCGTTAGGCCGTCTTCCACTCACGCCCCAACATCGTGCAGCCCGCCTCCAGTGGTGTCGCGACAGGCGTGAATGGAGGGACGAATGGAGAGTTGTCGTCTTCAGCGATGAGAGTCGCTTCTGCCTTGGTGCCAATGATGGTCGTATGCGTGTTTGGCGCCGTGCAGGTGAGCGCCACAATCAGGACTGCATACGACCGAGGCACACAGGGCCAACACCCGGGGAGCGATCTCCTACGCTGGCCGTACACCACTGGTGATCGTCGAGGGGACACTGAATAGTGCACGGTACATCCAAACCGTCATCGAACCCATCGTTCTACCATTCCTAGACCGGCAAGGGAACTTGCTGTTCCAACAGGACAATGCACGTCTGCATGTATCCCGTGCCACCCAACGTGCTCTAGAAGGTGTAAGTCAACTACCCCGGCCAGCAAGATCTCCGGATCTGTCCCCCATTGAGCATGTTTGGGACTGGACGAAGCGTCGTCTCACACGGTCTGCACGTCCAGCACGAACGCTGGTCCAACTGAGGCGCCAGGTGGAAATGGCATGGCAAGCCGTTCCACAGGACTACATCCAGCATCTCTACGATCGTCTCCATGGGAGAATAGCAGCCTGCATTGCTGCGAAAGGTGGATATACACGGTACTAGTGCCGACATTGTGCATGCTCTGTTGCCTGTGTCTATGTGCCTGTGGTTCTGTCAGTGTGATCATGTGATGTATCTGACCCCAGGAATGTGTCAATAAAGTTTCCCCTTCCTGGGACAATGAATTCACGGTGTTCTTATTTCAATTTCCAAGAGTGTATATTACTACTGCAGAAGAAAGCAACCAGGGACATTACATGTTCTCAGCATAAAATCACATTGTAAGCCCTTGTTCTCTGAATGAAAGTAATGACTGTTATAAATCTGTATATATACCAAGCGTTAACCTATACAAAAATAATCTACATGAAGTAGAAAATAGAAATAATATCCAGGGTTACAACACAAGAAAAAATAATTCCATACATATGTGATACCATAGATTGTCAAAGCCAATCAATAACTGTGAGCTAGTAAGCCATAAACTATTTAATAAGCATCTGCAGTTGGTACAAGACCAACCAGAATGTGAACTTTGGAAAACATTAAATAGCTACCTTGTTGCCAACCCCTTCTATGAATTAAAAGAATTTTCTGTCTCCAACACAGAATTACAGGCTAACAACTGACCTGGTCATTCAGTTATTTGCTAATGTAATGATTGTGTCATATGCATTAAAAAATTGACTATTGCTGTAAAGGTCTAATGACAATAAAATTATCCTGAAATTGCTGTTGTTTTGAGGGTTTTGCTGGTTGGCCATTCAACTGTAATTAATCTGATGTTACTAGAAAAGATAAGCTTCCAAAAGGCTACTGATGGGGAGTCAGATAGTTCACTGTGAATTTTGAATTGGCACCAATAAGTGGAAACAAGTTGCGGTGATTGGATTTTGAACGTTTGCGCAGCTGAAATAAAATTAATTTTACTACTTTCCATTGTTTACGTGAGGCATTTAACATTCTTTCCATTGTAATTTAGCATTTCACTAGTTCTGGTATCTCAGTTTTATTCTGTAATGCTTTATTTTTTATTTTGTAATGCTTTAAGTCGGCTTCTGCACAATTCAAGTAATCTTGCATTTCAACAGGATTGCCTTGCATGTACATTTCTTTTAAAATAGTATTCCTTGCACAACTGTAATTGAATAACAGTGTCTTTCATTAAATTAAGAGCCTTCAGGTGAGCATTCCTTGTGTTTTCTTTTAATCTGCTTGCCTGTTGTTCATTATACTGATTTGCTAATATGGATGCACTTTCACTAAAAATTTTATGAGTGTATTATTCTCTAAATGTAATGTCACCTTATACAGAATCTTGCAAAATATTGATTGTACATAAATTGTGCTGCTTTCTGGTTTCTAATTACCTAACGTGAATTCTGTAATCCTGTTTCTGAATTTTTTTCAGTAATTTAAAAAAGGTTATCTAATGATATTTTGCTACAATTTTATTTTTAACTGTGTGTTAAAATGCCTTCTGCATTTCCTGTTACAGTTTTGCAATTTTTATTTAATAATGTTAAAAAAGTTATCTAATTATCTTTTGATCAGTATTTTAACTGTGTGACAAAATGCCTTTCACATTTCCTGTTATCATTTTGAAATTTTCTTCAGTGATTTTAAAGTGTTATCTATTGATTGTTCAGTTGAAAATCATTGAAACTGTCTGCTGGAAAATAATCAATAACATCTTGTGCGATGTTCCTGACCAATAAATTTATCCTTGGCAGTTTGCATTCTCCTTCACCTCCCCTCTCCACACCCCTCTCTATCACATGGTAGGATACTTGAAAATGCAGTCAGTCTACTAAGGAGATTTCTTACACATGACCCACCCTAGAAAATAGCTCAAATGTGTGGGATTCATACCAAATAAGACTATCAGCAGACACTGAAATTACACAAAAAATTGGCAGCACCAATTGTCACATGTTAGTTTGAACATGAGAAAGTGTCACAGAAATGCAGAAAAACCTGAGCTGGAAGATGTTTGAAGTTACACATAAACTAGTTGTCAAAAGAGTACTTAAAATGTTTCAAGTATGAATCTATAAATTGCTCCTTATCTTAATACATCTACAAATTGCTCCTTATCTTAATATATGGTATAATGGGAACCACTTTTTGCCATGCACTTTGCAGAACTCCGCAGAGTATGGATGTAGATGGAAATGTAAAAGTAGATGTACACTGTGTAAGAAATCATGCAACAAGGAACAGCCAAACACAGAAATGCCAGACTGACCTTAAAGCAGGCACTCATGGCTCAGATTTCAGGACATGTGGTGATCATCATGATATTGTATTAAAATCAGCTCGATAATATCTCCTGGCATAAAATACTGAAAGAAGTGAGGTGAGCAGCAGTGTGCAGCTTAAATGTATCAGGAAGACTCAGTAGGTATGTTTCACCATTGCTGTACCATTTGGCAAGCAGAGAACAACAAGGTGAGAGCACAGTCCATCTCTAGCTGTTACATTTGACACATCATGGCACAAGTTACATATTTGGCTTCCTTGTGTTTTCTTAGTAATATATATTAGATAAATTTTATATATGTTTTTGTATTTAAAGGGTTTACTCTCATATTTTGTAAGTGTATATTCTGGTAGTCATCACTGCAATAGTTGCTCATTTGTTTGTTTTGAAGACAAGAGACTATTCAGTTTAGCCATTTAGCCACTTAGTTTGGCTCCAGCTGTCACCTTTTGCACACCTCTGTAGCTGCAGTTTATGTATTTAGCTTTTCCTGTGTTTTCTTACTAGTATATATTGCTTAAACTTCGTGCATTTTTTGTGTTTAAGAGGTTTAATCTTGCATTTTGTAAGTGTCTACTTAGGCAGTCTGTAGCTGAATCAACAGTCCTCCTGAACAGTCAACCACACGGTTTATGAAGATATCAGCATCCATTGGTAACACATCAGGAGGATAAAAATTTGCATATATAGATATCTGTTAGCTTTTATAGTTTACTTTTCTAGTTAATCTTGCTAGGATGGTAGGATATGTGCATGCTGCATGCAGACACAGGAGGAGCTAGCCACGGTTCATGAACAGTTCAATGCAGTTTTGGCTATGATCAGCTGCCTTCAGGCTGCTGCCTAAAGGTATAACAGTGATTGAGAATCTGGCACATCACATGGGATACCTCAGATATCACTTGTTTTGCCCATGGGCTCTGCTGCCAAAGCACCTTCTAGTGCATCTGGTGTGATGTATCCACCCTCACAGAAAGGTGAGTGGTGGGATGTAACACATTGGCATTGCTCGAAGTGGAGGGCTAATGTGGAGGCTGTTATCTGGTATTGCCAATTCACCCTGTGAGTGAACAGTTGGCCATTCCTTCAGCAGTGTCCAAGCAGACTAGTTATCAGGAGCTCCAATGTTAGGCATGTTATGACACCCTTTAGGAATATAACATTCAGAACTGAACTGAAGGCCCATGCATACTCACTATGTCTGTCAAGAGGCCACATCCAAGATGTGGAGGTGGCCTTGTCTGTGGCTATTGAGCATATAGAGTGCAGTCATCTGGAATTTGTGGGATATGTTGCTACCAACAATACCTGTCCCACGGGTTCTGAGCCCACCCTCAGATCATAAAGGAGGCTGGCTGAGGCAGTGAAGGATGATGTTCTTGCATATGAGGTGCAAGCATATCTGCAATTATAGCATTTTTCCCATAGTTGATCAGGTGTTCTTTGGTTTGGAGACAGGTGGAGGGTATCAATTAAAGGCTATGACTACTTGATGACAGTCTTGGTTGCAGATTTATGGACCTGTATTATTGGGTGGGGAATTGTAGACCTTCCTTTGATAGATCAGATGTGCACTATACAATGGAAGTGGTTATTCAGGTAGCAAACGGGCTTTATAGGCAAGGCAGCACATTGAAATACTGTAATGAACACTCACCAGTCAATTCTCAGACAGGTATGTCAGACCACATTCAGAGCAAAATCACTTTCACTGCCAAAATTTTATTAGTAAATGGTCAAAGTATTTGTAACAAAGTTCACCAATTTAGTGCCCTCCAGGAAAGTTGTCACACTCAAATTATATGTGCCATTGAGAGCTGGCTAAAATCCACAGTAGAAGGCTCTGAGATGTTTCGTGAGTCATGGAACATTTATAAGGAGGACAGATTATAGATAAACGCGCGCACACACACACACACACACACACACACACACACACACACACACAGACACACACACACACACACACACACACAAATCACACACACGACTGTGGCTTTGTGCCTTTTTGTTGTGCTAATCTGTGACTCAGCATCTCTGTTATATGGTAGGTAGTATCTACCATTTTCATAATATTGTTACATTCCATCCCAGATTTTCCATTGTTCGAGTGTCTCTATTAAGGCTGATATTGAGTATAACAGTGAACATATATGGTCATGGGGTCATGGATAAGAGCTCTAGGTTAAATAAAGTTAATTGTTTGATGTTTTTACTGGCCACCCAATCATATTTCTAGAGCCATTCAAAGAAAGTCTGTGGACAATAACACATAGATACATAGATCAAGCAATACCAGTTGGAGGTGACTTTAATTTACAGAGTGTAGACTGGCATATCTATGGATTCACTGCTGGGGGTGCAAGCAGACTGTCTTGTGAAGTACTTTTGAAGAAGTTTTTCAAATACTGTCTTGAGCAATTAGTTCGACAGCCCACAAGCAGTGGAGATATCTTAGACCTTGAAGCTACAAACGAGCTGGACATCATCAATGGCATCAGTATAGAGTTGGGGATTAGTGATCATGATGTCATCATAGCAACTATGGTTATGACAGTTAATAACTCAGACAAGAAAGCTAGGAGAGTGTTTCTGCTAGACAGGGCAGATAAGCAGATGTTAGCATCTCACTAGACAATAGACTACAATCATTTCGTTGCAGTGTGATGGACAGATGTATAGTGGAAAAAATTTAAACAGATTTATATCATGCTCGGGACAGTTATGTGCCTAGTAAGTGCCTAGTAAGTCAGACCCAACATGGGTTAGCAATGAAATTCAGAAAATGTTAAGAAAGCAAAGACTGTTGCACTGTCGGTTCACAAGAGGATATGTCAACTCATGACAGGCAAAGGTTGGTAGAGATTTGAGCATCTGTGATAAGATTTATGCATGAAGCAGAGAAAAACTATCACTGCCACACCTTAGCAAAAGATCTGGATGGAAAACAGAGAAAATTCTGGTCCTATGTAAAATTGCTAAGTGGGTTGAAGGCTTCCATTGAGTCACTCATTGATCAATCTGGTGTGGCAGCTGAAAATAGCAAAACAAAAGCCAAAGTCTTAAGTACTGAATTTAAGAAATCATTCATTCAGGAAAATAACACATAAATGCCATCATTTGATCATGCTCAGAGCTACATATGGATGGCATAGTAATAAGCATCCCTGGGATAGAGAAACAACTGAAAGAGTTGAAAACTATTAAGTCACCAAGTCCAGATGGATAGCCAATTCAATTTTACAAATAGTACTCTGTGGCACTGGCCTCTTACTTGCCTTTATAATGAATCTCTTGTCCAGCACAAAGTCTACCATGTGACTGAAAAAAAGTGCAGGTGATTACTGTATACAAGAAGGGTAAAAGAATGGACTCACAGAATCACACACCAATATCTTTAACATTGGTTTGCTGCAGAATTTTAGAACATATTCTGTGATCAAATATAATAAATTTCCTAGTCACTGAAAAGCTTATTTCATGAATCAGCATCATTCTAGAAAGCATCACTTATGTGGAACTCAGCTTGTCCTATTGCCATTTGCTATATGGAGGGCAACAGGTTAGATATTTCTAGATTTTTGAAAATCATTTTGCACAGTACTCCATTGCAGACTATTAATGAAGGTATGAGCTTATGGATTTGGTTCTCAGATATATGAGTAACTCAAGTAATAGAACCCCGCATATTGTCCTTGGCAGCAAGTGATCAGCAGAGAGAAGGGTGTCATCAGGAGTGTCCCAGGGAAGTGTGATAGGACTGATGTTATTTTGTATATACATAAATGATCTGGCAAGCAGGGTGGGCATAAATCTACAGTTGTTTGCTGTTGATGCTTTGATGTATGGGAAGGCATTGACAATGAATGACTGTAGGATGATACATGATGCTCAGAAAAAATTTCTAGCTGCTGTGATGTATGACAGCTGGCTCTAAATGTAGAAAAATGTGTCATTGCAGATGTGTAGGAAAAACAAAACTGTAATTTTCAAATGCAGTATCAGCAGTGCCCCGCTTGAGACAGTCACATCAATTAAATATCTGGGTGTAACATTTAAAAATGATATGAAATGGAACAAGCATTTATCTTCTAAGGAAGATAAATAGTTGACTTTGGTTTACTGGGAGGATTTTGGGAAAGTGTGGTCCATTTGTAAAGGGAACCTGTTCTTGAGTACTGCTTGAGTATTTTGGAATTCACACCAGGTCATATTAAAGGAAGACATCAAAGAAATTCAGTTATGGGCTGCTAAATTTGTTATTGCTAAGTCTAAACAACATGTAAGTGTTACAGAGATGCCCAGGAGCTCAAATGGAAATCCCTGGGGGAACACAATTTGCTTTTTGAGGAACACTAATGAGAAAATTTAGAGAACTGGCATCTGAAGCTCACTGTAGAGTAATCCTACTGCCACCAACATGCATTGTGCATAATGACCATGAACATAAGATACAAAAAACTGGGGCACATACAGGGGAATATAGATAGTCATCTTTCCTAGGTTGTGTCTGCCAGTGGAACAGGAAAAAAACTAGTACTGGTACCCTCCACCACACATCATATAGTGGCTTGTGGATTATGCATTTGGATGCAGATGTAGATAAACCCACCCTTAGATTGAAGAAGAATTCACATTGCTAAGCCTATATATTTTGATAAATTGAGATTAATTAGTCATCAAGTATTTGTTTTACTTTGATTCTAACTAACTGGGGATTTTCAGTGTCTTGACTGATGTCCGCTAGTAACCTGCTATACACTTTAACACCAGTAAATAAACCTCCATTCCGAAACCTAGAGAAGGATGCACAGTCTATGTGAATTATTTCTACTCTTGCTATTAACCTGAAATGTATTGGCACATAAATGTAAGAAACCCAAGATCCCTAAAGTGGTTTCTGTACATATGTTTGCTTTCAAACATAAGAAAAATATTCTTACTGCTCACTTTCTGAGATACAGTTTTTACTTTAGTTGCATTGCACCTAATGATCATGTCATAGGACAATGTTGAGTAAAAGTATGCAAAGAATGTTAGAAACCCAATCCATGGGTCAAGATAATGAGAGACATTTCTACATACAAAATAGACATAACTGAGTGTTTTGGTTATGTTATCTGGTTGATGGTGCTACCATAGGTTACCACCCACCTGAATGTCAAGGGACATCAGATAACGAGGTTCAGTTAGTTTGATGTGATAGAGCTCTTCTAGTACATGTAATTCATTTTTGCTTATTTGTAATTGCAAAATGTGAGTCTTGTATGGTTATGGGTTTGCTGTTTGCTGTTCATCCCTTTTAGCCAGTTCCACTATTCGTCTGGCTATTCCTGGTACAGAGACCTTTATCATTATACTTGAGGTATCAACAAACGTCTCAGCTTTTGAGGAGTCCTCCAATATTCTGAATAAATCATTTATGTAAGCCAACAATAGTAACAGTCCAAGCACCCAACCTTGCAGAACATCAGATTTAATGTTCCCCCTACTCTGAATCTAATCTTCTTTCTATTGTATCATTCATCAATGTAACCTTTGTTTTCTGTTGTTAAGATGTGACTCCTCTTATACAAGAGGAATGCTTCTAATGCCACATAATGTTATTTTCCCAAGTTGTTTTCTACGGTCTTCCCAATCAAAAGCCTTGGCAAGATCACAGAAAATATGATGAGACTAGTTTTTCTTGTTTAATCTGACCAAAAGTCAGTTTGTGAGAACACACATTACTTTTGTGGTGAAGAAGGCTTTGTGGAATCCACATTGAACTGTTGTTAAAATGTCAGTATCCTTAAGGTGGTTCAGTACTTTGTCCTTTCATACCTTCCCATAATTTTAAAGAACACAGGAAAAATGTGATGTGTTTAAAGTTAGAGGTCACTTGCTTACGTTCACTTTTACAAATAGATGCTATGCTGCATAATGAGTTACACAACTGCATACTTGGACAGCTCTCACTACCTGCACTAGGAAGCTAATATTTTACAGCCTCTTTATTAAATTAAGTAAAGTGGCAAATTCTTCTAACATTTCATATTTGTAAAACAGAACTTTTTTTCAGAGATGATTTCTCTCTTTTAGTAATGATAAATGCATAATAGGCTACTGGATGGGATCCATTACTACTATTTGGTGTATACATGTATAAGCTTTCTCAGAGGGACTAACCATTCAAGCATTTTCAAGATTTTTGGTTGGATATATGCAACTGCTTTGGGCCATCGGAATTGATGAGAGCACTTAAATATCAAGTTCCATATGAGTTACACAAAAAGAAGTGACAGGAAAGACAGTTGACAATACCAGAGCCTTGCAGCTTTGACCTAACCTGATATAATTAAAACTTGACGCTACCCAAAAGAGTGTCCATTAATGTCACTTTTAATATAGCAACCACTCAAATATACAGTGCTTAAATAGCTATTGGATTGAGACTTGTTCTATAGCACTTTGTACCATCCAAATATTCCAAGCACTTCCTACATATCTGCTCTCTATACCATGCTTCACAGTCACAACTAGTGGTGGTTGATCAAGTGTGCAAAGAGATTTCAATAATAGAACCCCAACTTCAAGAAACCCAAATACATCTCGATCTGGCAGAGCTTCTTGAAGTACTTGCCATTTGAAACTACTTAGTTGGCAAGTGTATGCTATTGATTTGGCAGAGCTCCCCCATCCTACCCCCCCCCCCCCCCCCCCCCAACACAATGTTGAATTGTCAGTATTCCAATAAAATAAAAAAATAAAAAATCTTTATTGCCTCATTACAACTGGAGATTATGACTCAGGTGGCTCATCAATTGTAAGACTACATACAGGCATGATATTGATGGTGCTGCAGGTGCAGATAGTTGACAATCTTTGTTTTTGTATAAATTAAGGATACAGTTACACAAATTATACAGACAGGTACATGTTCATAAAATTATACAAGGTTAAACTAAATAAAGCTTCAACACTACATATCACTTGCTTTTCAGGTATTTTAGGCACATTTCAGTATTTTTTATATTTGTTATATTTCACACTTTCATACTCATATTGACATTTTAATCAAATTTTGGTCTGTAGCTAGGTTTTGTGTAACATGATATTTGTCTGGTCTCCTACAGACAAGAAAGGCATATGGCATCAAAAACTGATGGCTTCTTGTAAGACCGTCTAGCAGTATGTAAAGTAGTGAGTTTTTAGGGCACCTCCCAATTAGTGTGAAGGATTTTATTATCATAACTAATTTACATTCTGACAAATTTTTCTTAACTTCTTTATTTATGACATTGTGCTATGATCTTTAGTTAACATGTCACTTGATTTCCAATAGCAACACATTCTGTGCAGTAGATATAGTTCCTCATAATGTCAAAGGATGGTTACAGGTAGAACATTGGATCCTCTAAAACATAGTAATTGGATGCCACATTTTTTATTTACTGCCTGTTTGGTAATATGAGTAAAATCCTTGCATACATACTATTTACAGTAGAAGAAGTGTGATGAGGCATTTGCCAGACCTTGACTCATGATCTCTCTTTACTGGTAGTGTTAATTCAAAGTGCATCAGGAAGATAATATTTAGGAAAGATAATTCTGTATATTGTGTTGTATAAATTTCCATTCTGAAACATTTTCATGAATTTATTAACAAACACATAACAATTAGCTATGTGAGAGAATATAATAAATAAAATATTCACAAAGTAATAAATTCTACATCAAATCTGTTTTACCTGTGAAAAGATATGAGTTTTCCGGATCAGTTGCCATGGAAAGAATGTAGTCTCCAGACACATGTATGCAAAGAAATGAACTAATAAAACCTCCAGCTTGATGATGAGCCCACAGTTGCACATAGCCATTATCCAAAGCTATAAGCAATGTTCCAATATTGCTCTGCATAGGCCGAGCACTGAGAAACATCATTGTGTGAGCATTCAGATTTTTCTCCAATACACGAGATCCACTTCCCAACAGAGGCAATGTTATTCTAGACAACTGGCGTGTAAGTTTGGGGCCCTCTGGCAACTCAAGGTATGTCTTCCTCCTCTTGTAACTAAAATCTTTTGAGTGTTGTGATAGTTGTTGTGAAGGTGCATCCATGATTTTGGAAAAGGCACTTCAAAACAAAAGAAAATGTACAACAGTAAGAACAGTTAATGGTACAGGTTTTATCATTATAGATCAAAGTTAACTCAATGTGTTCTAAGGTACATTGTGAATAGTGCTGGTAGCATGAGATGGAAGACACCTGACAATTACCAATCAAATACATGTATCACAAGATACTGATAGAAAAACTCAATTATTATGACAGTAATGGGTTACCAGCAACTTTTTCACAAGACAGACATTTTTACATGAATTAAAAATGCAAAAATGTGACATGCAGGACTCAAAAAAAGTAGTAACAGTGTCATTCTTTCACATAGCTATTATTTACTAATATCATTATGGGGAGAACCTCATATGATAAGCAATGAGTCAATAGTAACATTCAAGACTATAAACATGAAAAGCTAAATAAGCCAAGAAAAAAGCAAATTATAGCAATATGAAAGGAAATCTGCCTTGCTTTAGTGACTCCAGAGGAGTGAGGCATATGCCTACACCTTTTTACCAACAAGTGATATTTGAAATCAAAGTAATTTGCACATCAAGAAAATAAGAACATAAAATAATTTATCTAATGTGCATAGGGAAATATTCTACATTGGTTTTAGTTTTGCTGTGCATTTGGTGACTGATATTGAGGGATAATGTATGTCTTTAGCATGGGACAGCAGCCATGGAGACTTAGCAAGGGGAAATAACTGCTCCAGTGTTGCAATAAGTATTCCATAGCTTGCCACCTTGTTCTGAAAATGGACAGAATTCCCAAGAACTGTTACATCAACAAAAGGAAAATGGAGAATGGAAGTGTGATGAACTTCTGAGATTATACTGGTCTTGTACACAGAAATGTTAACATATTCAATTTGTATCCATTATCAATGTGTATATGTCACATACTAAGCTGAAAATGGTGCACAGAATTTATATCTAAAATGTGTTGTTGAATGGGCAATATTTTGTTTGTTTAAAGTAATTATTATTAAAGCTTTGCTGACTGTAATACGCCATGAAACAGACCAGGTTTATAACATTAACTGTTGGATACCACAATTGTTTTGAAATATCTGATTCAGTATCAGTCTCGAAATTGACAATATGACTTTACTAATGAGTCACTGAGCACACTGAAATTATAGCTGGTACAGCATTGTATTTCAGTCAAGAGTAATTTCTGTCATTTATGATTTTAATGTCAAATACAGACAAAATATTTCACAGCAAATGTCTGTAAACCTACTCTTTCATTTTTGAGTAAATAAATAACAGCCACCAGAAATGAGCCATAGTTATGTTAATGAATGGCAGTTTTAATTTTATATTTTTTCATGAACCACTAACTGAGATGTGTGTAATTATTCAAAATATTCAAAGTTTATCTGAAAGGCAAAAAATCTTATATTTATTATGTATCACTTCCTCTTCACTTTGGTAATTGAAAAAACATAGTATATACACAGGAAATAATATATTTACAGCAGTATATACAAAATTTGGAATTTAAAGAAAGATTTCAATAGCCATTCACTCCAGAAAGTTCCATAGCAGTTTCCAAATTAAACTGCTTTATAACACTTAAATTTAAAATTCAAGAAACAAGGTATTATAACTAATGTCCTGGCCCATAGACAAGGTTATGTAGCAAACTTCCCGGCAATTTATACATCAGTAAACACTCTGTTGCAGAGTGGAAATGTGACTCCTAAGATAAGAACTTATAGAACAACTGTTACAGGGAACAACAAAAATGTAATTATTGTATTAGGTGCAGCAGCACATGAACCACCTGTGAGTACCCAAGAAAACTCTCACCAATCACGAATTCCTAATGCAATAGTTTCGATGATCCTAAACCATCACCAATACCATCCCTACCATACCTCCATGCATCAAGAACTTCATGGGAATGATGTTCAGAACTTAATAGGATTTTGCAGTTGGGCACACATGTAGTTGCAAAGAGATCCACTATTCTTTTGCCAAGTAATATTCTCTGATTAGTCAGCTTCTGCAAACTGTGCAGAGTCAACAGCATAATATGCAGTGTTGGCATGCGGAAAACCTACACTGGATTTGTGAATCTGATCATCATGTCTTTCATCTGTTAATGTTTGATGCAGTACCACAGGCAACTAACTAATTAGTTCCTTATTTTTGTAGGGCACATAGAACAAAGTTATTTCAAGGTGAGCTACTGGTTCCACTGGAAGATGTACCCCTTGTACTGTGACAGGGCATGTGGTTTCAACATGATGGTTGTCCAACACCTAACTCCACAATAGTCCAAAAAGCTTTAAATCATGATTTCAATTCTCACTGCATGGCTAGAGGTGACCCGGTAAAGTGATCTGCCAGATCACCAGACTTTACATCTTTGGATTTTTTCTTGTGCAGTTATTTTAAGGACAAAATGTATGCAGGAGTACCAACTACTCAACAGAACATGACAGCAGAAATGCTTGCACAAAAATTGCACCATATATGCCCACAAGTTGTGCACTTGAAACAGAAGCACAAATTAATAAATGTACTGAAACTGAAGGTCATCATGCTGGTGGAAGGCAAAGAGACTCACCAAAATCGACATACCAAAATGGTGAGGAGCAAGGGGATTCAATGAAATAAAGCAGTGCAGTAGTGAGAGGCAAGAAGAGTCAACAAAATCAAGCATCCCAATGATGAAAGGCAAGGGGACTCAACAGAATCAAGCAACCTGATAGCAGTAGAAAGCTATTACGTATACATTGTTTTTTGTGGATCATGCTAAAAGTAGTTTATTTACCAGATATTTAAATGCTTGACTATAAAAGGTTTACTATGTAATCAAATTTGTAAAATTAAATTAATTTTTTAATGAAAATATCGGCTGTTTAGAACAAAAAGTTTACATTTTTATCACTAACGTAATGTAGAATCAGCTGCACCGTTTCTTAATTGCAGTAATCAGAAAAACTGAATTTAGTCAACTACAGCATCGTCCATCACAAATGGAAAAAGAATGTTTTGGGTAAACTCTACATATTTTTGATGTAGAATCTGAATCTGCAATACAAATGGGGGGGGGGGGGGGGGGGGAGGGGGTCCCATTTTACAATAAAAAGTTGGCCCACACTGAGAAGGGGTGGTGGCAGTTGGGGAGGGAGGGGTGGTCAGTTGTAATACAGTTGTAATAATAATCCCCTTTCATAATATCTGCTTTTCATATGGGAGATTTTTTTCCTTACACATATTTTTGGAGTTATTTAGTTGTTTCAAGTTAAAACAAAGACTGTCTATGGTATGAAAAAGTAGTTAATGGAAGCTGTTGTTATATTCCATTTGGAACAAGTTCACATTCTGTCAATTATATGGAAACTTAATGCCTTAAGTCGGAAGAAAATCATTAAACAAAAACACTTTCAATCTGGCATTACTATTAGGGTATTGTTAAGATGAAATATTAATTTCTTCCATAGTTTATGTTGGTCATGCCAATTTGTGCACAGCTAAAAATATACCATACATATTTGCCAGAATTCTGAGTGTATATTTTCTTGTAGAATGGGTCCCTAGCTTCTATAAATTTTTTTGTGGATTTCATCAATCTTTCAGCTGTTAGAATTTTATGTTCCAATTGATGTTTCACCATTAAGCCATTTTCGAGCATCTATAAAAGGTAATATAAGGTTATGAGATAAATTTAAAATTGGATTCACAATGTGTACAGCCAAGTTTGTAGTTTTCTTACATTCAGATTTCATACTTATAAGATTTTGATGTACAGGCAGAGATAACAATGTAATATGCACAACTCCATATCAAAGAACAACTACGTACTCCGTGATGTTAGTCAATATTCCATTTTATGTGCAGCCACTCAGGAATACATAAGAAAGCATGAGCAAAAGAACCATTAACCTCTCATCACACAAAAAGAAACTACCAAAGAGTTATGTGTACTGAAACAGCAATAAATAACAGCTACAATGCTGAAAAGACAGACAAAATTTATGCTACCAAATTACAAAACAAAAGCATCAATATATATGAAGAAATAACGTTAACAAGAGAAGCATAAGCAGAAAAAAATGAAGTACATTGCTTTACCTTATTATGGTGCCATATCAGCCAGATTAGGTTACAATTTTCGTTAATCTGATGTATGAATCTGGCTCTGTGCAAACAACAACATAGGGACAATAATCAAATACATGACTCATAAAACAAAAACATTTACAGAATCAGGAGTTTACAAAATGAAATGTGGTTAATGTGAAATTTCTACTTTGAGCAAACAGTTAAATGTTTCTCCACCAGATCCAGAGAGCACACAAACATCTGAGCAAGAACCTAACCCTTCATTTATGGCACATCTACAAAACTGTTACCATAAGACCAACAACATCAAGGAATCTTTAAAGGTGCTACATAAGGTAGAGAAAGGCAAATTATAGGGTATTGAAAGGGAAATTAATGGACGCTCTAGAAGAAACTGAAATTTATAACACCTTCAAAGAGCAACCTCAAAATGTACTCAATGAACAAATAGATGTCAGAAATAAAAATATTCTCAACTGTTCCAGACATTTATTATGAGATATTGTTAAATGCACACTTGCAGTTGTGTAATATATATACAATCCACTCAAAGCTGTATCCTGTAAAATGAAATATTGACCAACATCACTGACGAGTTGTTCTTTGATGTACAGTTGTGCATATGACGTTATTATCTGTACCTATATGTCAAAATCTTGTTAAGTACAATATATGAAATTCAAAAAACTACAAACTTGGTTGTACCTACTCTTAATCTCACTGTAAATTGTTCTCATTACATTGTATTATGTTTTGTAGATTCTTGAAAAGGGTTTAATGCTGTGATTGCAATCGCAAAATAGTTATGCTGCTCTGTGGTACAGTAAACATGTATTAAAGAGCTATATCTTTCATATTCTGAATATAAATTCAAAAATTTCTTAGATGTGGAATTTCACAATGTAAAAGTGACCCAAGCTGTAATAAAAAATTTTAGATAGCTACCATAAGTTTCTATATGAAAATTTTTTATCAGTTTCAGATAAACAATGAGGCAGTTTTAGTTCAGTGGGTGACTAAGGAAGAAATTTAAATGAGATTGACTTACAACATAAATAATAGGAAGAGCATAAGACACCCACAAATTCACTGTATAAAAAAGTTTTATCATTTGGATTTTGACATTCTCCAGTCGCAAAACAACATTGTTTTGTCTTCCAGTAGCTAAATACAAAGCAGATAGGACACAGAAAAGTTCATACTTGTCATGTATGCCATGGTGCAGATCTAATTAAGTCTCTACAAACTTTACCACTCACTAGATTAAGCTTATCCATTACAGATGTTTTAGAACCCATGACTGTTTATTCAATGTAAATACATAAATCTGCACATACTCACTTTTTTGGAATAGTTATTTATTCATTCCATGAATTGGTTTTTGAACCTTTTCAGGATCATCTTCAGATGTCTTCCAGAAGTTACTTAGCTGTTTCAAGCATAACACTGGGTGCTGTCCTGGGAAAAATAACCATTTCAAAAAAAGATTGGTTGTAGTTTTATGTATTTATGTTGTACCACTTTCTCCAAGTCACCTTACATGTGTCATATGCCTCCCAATCTTCTCATAAACATAGACACTTTCTGCATTACCTCTGACTGTTTTTCATGTATGTTTTTATTTTTCTTGATTCTTTGTGCTCTCTCACTTCTTTATTAATGTGGACCTCATGTTTCTGACCATTGCCTCTAGATTTCAAAATTTTGTGTTTTCGTTTTTCTTCCTCCTTTTCTTCTCCTTGTCCCATCCTCCTCCTTTTTCCTTGTTTACCCCCTTTTCTGCTCCCAAATGGAAGTAGACATCATCCTCTGTGCAGAAAACTGTATTCTTCCCTTTTCTCATTTTTTTCCCTAAGTTGTATGTTGAATATCATTATTTGTTACCTGCATACACTCTACAATTTCCAATGTGTCTCCTACAAAGATGTATTTTCTGTTAGATACACACACTTAAATACTTAAAAACAACATACCTTATTGTTGATGGAAATGAACTAGTAGTCGATGCTGCAAGTTGAACGGCACCCATTGCCTCCTGCTGCAACACAATTCTGAAAGAAAAAAAATGTAAATATATTGACAGGATATTTACATAAATAAACTAGTAAATTACAAGTGAATATCATTGTAAAGAAAGAGTATTCTTGGGAATGACTGCTGGTGATAGAACTATATATAAAATTAGGTTTATTACACTACCAGTAAATGTCCTTTATTCCTCAATTCTAGTTCAGTTTTATTTACCACACAAAAACTTGCATATTGAGATAAATGCAAAACAAATACAAATTCTATCTCAAAATGCAAAAACATGCAGTTAATTGACACTATCTCATAGCTGTATCCAGATCAATTAGCTTAACAGAGATAATAATAATAATAATAGTAATAGTTAAACATTTATTCAGTACAGAATAATCAAATACAATTCCTAGAAATAATACAGCTTCGGGACATCATACAGCTCATTGTTGAGAATAAGTCAGTTTACAAATTACAAACTAAATGCTTGTGGGTAACAATAAATTGTATATTTGAATGCATTTTACATATGTTAATATACAAATAGCAGTGCTACATATACTTTTATTACTTTTATTACCATTAAATCACTTGTGTATCACTTTAAATTATGACCTTGGCATACTTATGAAGCACTTTTCATGAAGATAAAGTACTCATCTAGGGAACAAAATGATTTTTCAATTAAAATTCTTTTTAGTTGGTCTTTTAATCTGTTAAAAGGAAGGGCTGCAAGACTTTTTGCTAGGACATTGGCTAGCTTCAGCCCAGCATGAGGTGCATTTCTTTTTTCATATAAAGCTGTTCTATGACTATTTACATGGTATCTGAATTTTTGTCTTGTATCATGCTGGTGTAGATCACAGCTGAAGTTTGGATTTATTGTTTTCACAAGCAGTATTACTTTCAATACATTTACCTCCATAACTGTAAGCACATCTAATTTTGCAGACACGTTTAAACAGGTTTGTAACCGCAAATAACTCTGATAATTTTTTTTTTTTTTCTGTAGTGTTAATAATGTGCCTAGTGTGATATACCTTTTGTATTTCTTACTTTTATGTTTTCATTTTCTTTAAAGGCAAATAGAATAGGTTAAGCGTTAGCCCAGTGTAGAACCTGTGCCTACCACCATGTGTTTTTGATCTTCAAATGTTAAAAAACATAAGATGTTTTTTCTGTCCCTCAGTAGGAGGAAGGACTTGCTCTCTGCTAGCGAACAGAGTTGACCCAAGTCATTGTAGAGTGTAATCACAGGCCGCAGTTTTGGATGATGTGAGTAAGTGAAGAGTATGTGTTTTCCATGTGCATCAAACAGAAGAATATAGTATTATTTTACTAACTGAAAGATTGTGTGAGTTATTATTTCAAATAGTAATGTAATAAGAAGAACTGAAGCACACCTGTCTACATCACAAAATTTACAAAGATCTGATTCATGCAACATGGACACAGTCAAGATTATGTAGGTGGATATGTCAATCGGACATAATATTATTAATTGGTAAGCATAAATATATCACAAGAGAAAGACTATTTCATTTATGTGACACTAATATAAAAGGATTCTTTACCCACTTACAGGCATAACCCAGCTTCTTGTGCTCGTTCGAGGGCCAAAAAAATAATCTCATAAATTCGATATATCTAAAAAGCCACACACTTTATTTTTTATTATTATATATATTTTTATTATATTATACTAGGTTGGTTTGTGTTGTTGCATCCATTATTTACACTGAATAATTTATATTAGATGAGAATAATGTATTTTGAGCAGTTTTTGGTACGTACATATCCTTACAATATTAGATAATCATGTTTACGGAAAATATGTTTTTAGGCAGCTTACAGGTTAAAAGGTTCTGTAGGCATGATCCATTTCAGGTTGTCCTGGATTATGATTCCCCAGAATTTTGTCCATTTTTTTTTTCTTTTCACAAAGTCATTTCCTATGGATAATTTCATAGCAAATTATTGTTTCCTGGTGTTAATTCCAAAACTACAGTCTTTGAAGCAGTAACATTTAGAAGGCTTTGGTTGAAATACTTGATTTTGATAAACTGTCCACATTACATTGTTTTGTAGCTATGAGAACAGTACTGCATACCATTAAAATTATCAAAACAAGAATAAGGGGTACCTAGAGAGAAAGGAGAGCAACATGGCAGCATGTAGTAATGCATCATTTTGTAGCTTATATGTAAAAATTCTTCTTTAGACAATGAATATAGGGAAAAAGAGCTGCAAACTGGCGTCACATGTAGGGAATGCCGTATTTCATTCCAGGTAAAGCAACAAACTAAAAAAAGTGGTTTTATGAGCAAATTATCAGCTTTGGTTGAAAATTAAGTAAGTGAAATTCATTGTCTAAGGGATGAATTTGCTTTAGTAAATAAAAAACTGAATGCAACTGATAAATAGCATCTGTTGATAGACAGCAGGCCTACATCAAAAACTGTTCTTGTGCTATGCCAATTATGAGTGGTTGAACAGTCCATTTATGATACATGCCACATAGTGCAATGTGGTACTCAGGTATGGGACCTAGCATTTTATAACAAAGAAATGCACAAGGCTACATTTCTTTGTTAACTAAAGTTCAAAAATTTGTATAATTCAGATGCTTTTAACATGACAAATTAGGTGGTGGATGTTTTATACTGTGGTTGTATTGAATACAGTGAGACTTTGGACCTAAACTACATAATTAACAATATCCTGCCAACCTCAACAAATAATTGCATGTTAGTTTTTAAGAAATGCTTTTTAGCCCAATAAATTAAAAGATAATCAATGGACTTAGTTCAAAGTTATTTGTTCTTTGCCTTGTAATACATTGCACCAGCCAAAATGAGGCCCCACTGTGAATTCTGTTCTTTAATATGGGATGAGTTGGTTGACATTCATAAGCAGCTGCAAGTCGCACTGACTACTGTCAGACAAATGGTAACTGTTGCAAACTGGTATATTGAAACAACCCCTGAGAGTTTTGTACCTGTGATACTGATTCCAAAGGTACCTCAAATACTAACCTGTTCTGTGGATTATATCTCCTCTGCAAAAAGTACGGGATCTGCTTGTCCATCTGACTAGAAGTGGTGTGCCAATGGTAGATCTAGACATCCTGTACAGAGTGGATGGGGACAGGCAGGGCTCAGGGGATTGTACCAATCCAACTAACCAACAAGTTTGAGGAGCAGTCTTATATTGAAACTGAAAATGAGCCAATGGGACTCACTTCACCTGTTTGAGGAAATGTGTTCCATCTAGTGTGAAGAGGAGACAAATAAAAGAGAGTAGGGGTCTATTACCCATCATCAGTTCAAACATATGGCAAATGATGGTATCCCTTATGGAAACGGCAGCAAGGGACAAGAAAGGACACCAGGTGCACTCAGTGTGTATGCCCGGGGGCATTCAACATGTTTAGGAGGCTATTCCGGTGGCCACTGAGAGAACAGGAGCAACCATCTCCAGACAGTGATGCACATTGGAACATATGATGCCTGTCATCTGGGCCCCAAGGTCATACTTTGGCCATTGCAGTGACTGGCAAAGAAGGTTGAGAAAACCAGGATTGTGCATGGAGTTTCAGCAAAGCACAACATTTGCAGCATTGTCCCCAAAACTGGTCATGACCCATTGGTTGTGAGTCAAGTGGGAGGACCGAACCAGAGACTTCCAAAGTTCTGTAACAAAATAGGCTGTGACTTCCTGGACTTGTGTCATAGGGATGAGAACTGTAGAGGCTTCCTAAATCGGTCGAGTGTGCACTACATGTCAGAGACAGTTACTCAGATAGCTGACTGTGTAAGGGGTGCAGACAGGAGGTTTTTTAGATTAGGCAACTGATCCAGATAAAGGTAGCTGTAGGAAATATGAAAGTAACAATATAAAATTGAAAGATATACCTCCCAGAGGTGAGAGTATTAAAATCCTAATAGTTAACTACTGAAGTTTTTGCAACAAAGTGTCAGAGTTTGAAGCACTTCTGAAAAGTAGTGACACTCACATTATACTAGATACAGATACCTGGATGAAACCTTAAATTGAAAGTGATGAAATTTTTGGGGTAAGTTTGAGTGTATGTCAGAAAGATAGCCAAATGGGAAATGGATGAGATGTATTTGTTGCAGTGGACAAGAAACTCAAATCCACTAAGATAGATATTGAAGAAATCATGATAGAAATCTGCCAAGGACAGTACCTCTACTTATGGGATGTATCAGTTAGAAAAACGCACCGATGATGACTGATATCAGTTGAAATCGATTTGCAACAAGATAAATAAATTATGTTTCCATGGCTGGTTGCTACATTCTTTATAATTAGGTACTGAAGCTGCATGTGAGATTGTGTGGACTAGACTTAGTATCAGGGACTGGCAGAAAATGATAATGGAATTCTTCGATTACCCATCCAACTCATCTCCTCATGTAACTGAAAACTTTAGAGAAAACGTCAGTTCACGTGTATGTAAATTCCTCTATCATATTGTAATCATCAATGCAGACTTCAATCATCCAACAATTAATTTGGAAAATTACGGCTTTGTTAGTGACAGGCATAATAAGGTGTCCCATGAAACACTACTAAATCCCTTTTCTATAAAATACCTAGAACAGATAGTTACCCTACTCATGATGAAAATATATTGTGTCTAATGGCAGCAAATAGACCTGACCTCTTTGAGGATATCAGTATCAAAACTGGTATCAGTGACCACAGTGCAGTGATGGCCACAATGATTACCAAACCAAAAAGAACAACTATAACAAGCAGACAGATATATACATTCAGCAAACTATATAAAAAAAATCAGTAATGTCATATTTCAGTGAGGAAGTTGAAACTTTCAACACAGGGCAGGAGCATGTAGAGGAACTGCTGCTCAAGCTGAAAAGAGTAGTTGACCAGGCACTGGACAGATATGTAGCCAGCAGAATAGTTCATAATGGGAGGGACTCTCAATGGTATACAGTCACTGTAAAGAAACATCCAAAGAAACACAGATCACTGCATAATAGATGTAAAACAAAGCATACAGCTATAGACAGGGAGATGCTGAATGAAACACATTTGTCTCTCAAGACAGTAACCTCATAATGTCATAAATGACTAACAAAGCAGAATATTGTCATATCATATATCACAAAACCCAAACAAATTCTGGTTGTATGTAAAGGCTGTTAGTGGCACCAAAGTTAGTGTACAGTCACTAGTATATGAGATAGGAACTGAAACTGAGGGTAGCAAAGCAAAAGCTGAAATGCTTAACTTCATTTTCAAATGTTCCTTTACAAAGGAAAACCTAGGAGAATCCTTGTATCACTGAAAAGATGAATGAAATAGTTATTAATGTCAATTATGTTGAGAAACAGCTGAAATTATTGAAACTGAACAAAGCTCCAGGGCCCAATGGAATCCCTAACAGATTTTATAACTAATTTTCAACTGAGGTAGCCTTTCTTCTAACTATAATCTATTGTAGATTTCTTGAACAAAAAACCATTTCCAGTTCTTGGAAAGAAAGCACAGGCCACACCCATCTATAAGAAGGGTAGCAGAAGTGATCTACAAAACTACTGTCCAATATCGATGACATTTTATTGTAGAATTTTAGAACACATTCTGATCTCAAACATAAAGAGGTATCTTGAACAGAATGACATCAATGCCAAGGGTTCTGAAAACATTGATCATGTGAAACAGATCTTGCACTCTTATCACATAAAATAGTGAAAACTTTGGATCAAGACAGTCAGATATATAGGATATTTCTTGATTTCTGAAAAGCATTTGACTCAGTACCATGCCCACATTTATGGTCAGTAGCTCAGTCATATGGTGTATGAGGCTAAATCTGTGACTTGATAGAGGACTTTTTGGTAGGAAGGATGCAAAATCTTGGATGGAGAGCCTTCATCAGATATGGAAGTAATTTCAGATGTGCACCATGGTAGTGTGTTGAGACTCTTGCTGTTCGTGTTGTGTATCAATGACCTTGCAGACACAATTATAGTAAGTTGCAACTTTTTGCAGATCACGCAATTATCTATGATGAAGTTCAGTCTGAGAGAAGTTGCATAAATATTCAGTCAGGTCTTGATAAGATTTCAAAGAGGTTCAAAGATTGGCAGCTTACTTAAAATGCTCAGAAATGTAAAACTGTGCACTTCACGAAATGAAAAAAATGTGATAGCCTATAACTAGAATATCATTGAGTCACAGCCAGCCTACAAAAATACATGGGTATAGGACCTCATAAGGATATGAAGCGGAATGATCACATAGGCTCAGTTTTTGGTAAAGCAGGTCATTCATTTCAGTTTATTGGTAGAACAATGGGGAAGCACAAGCAGTCTACAAAGAAGATTGCTTACAAATCCATCATGCAACTAGAATATTGCTCAAATTTGTAGGACCCCTACCATATAGGACTAACAGGGGATGTTGAAGATATACAGAGAAGGGCAATGCAACTGGGCACTGGTTTGTTTTATCTGTGGGAGAGTGTCATAGAGATACCGAAGGAACTGAACTGGATGACTTGGAGACAGACGAAAGCTATTCCAAGAATGTCTGTTAAGAAAGTTTCAAGAACTGGCTCTATGAATATACAACAACCCCCTAAGCCTGTTCACATAAGATAGTGAGAATAAAATTAGAATAATGACCACATGGACAGAGGCATTCAAACAATCATTCTTCAAATGTTCCATATGTAAATGGAACAGGAAGAACCCACACAACTGGTACATTAGGACATACTCTCTGCCATGCACCTCACAATGGTTTGAAAAGTGTAGATGTAGATGTAGATGCATATGTAAATTATGCACTGCTAATTGTTTCCTTTTCTTCTATTGAAATTAGTGAACTATCTAATCCTGGTCCATCACATATTTTTATTATGACAATTACAGCACCAGAAGAGATCGGCAATCCTTTTGACAATGAGTCAGCTCTGCTTTCACAGAATATGGGAGGTGGTGCTTCTTTCCCCGCACTGCTCCTCATTCCTCTGTCAGTCAAAATTCTAGTTTGTTTATTGTCACAGCCATCTGCCACTATATAGTGCCTGCACTCTGCACAATAGCAATTTGAAAACAAAATCTGTCACATTTTGCGACTGTGACAGAACTCTTCCCCTACAATAAAAATGGTTACTTTCAGTTCTACATTTTATTTTATTTTATTTATTTTATTGCAAGTTCAATTGATCCTGATTGCAATGGAGTTGCAAGGATATGGAATCAGTCAGTATTTTTACAATGTTAACAATACAGTAGCACACAACATGGTTAATTCATGACAAAATTCATTGTAACAACATGGGACACTGGAAGAAATAAACACATATTACTTAAATCACAATTAACACTTATACGTACACATTCAGATTAACAATATCAAAGTATTTGAGCAACAGTATAACATTACAGCAACAAATAGTTTCATTTATACTTACATTGCTTGGCTAACTCACTTGAATAATAAAACTTGCTCCTATGTACTAAAAAATGCTCTAATTGAATAGAATGACTTTTGTATTAGGTATTCCTTCAGTTTGCTCTTGAACTTTAGAGTTTCAGGAGCAAGAAATTTGATGACACTGGATAGAGCATTATAAATTTTGATGCCTGTATAATTTACTCCTTTCCGTACTAGGGTATAGTTTGACTACTTACTATGAAAGTCCCCTTTTGACCTTGTGTTGTGACCATGATATTCACTATTGGTTTTGAAGAAAAAGTAGTTATTATTAATGAAACATACAAGAGAGTGTATGTACTGAGATATCATTGTAAATACCTGTAGTTTCCTAAACAGATTCCTGCATGAGTGCCTTGGCTGCACATCACTCATGATACATATAGCTCTCTTCTCAGCAATAAAACCTATTTTTGTCAAAGGCTGGTTGCCCCAAAAGATGATTGTGTAAGCCAAAAGTGCATGGAAATATCTGAAATAAGCAGCTCTTATGGCCTCCTTATGTGTGGGTGGTGCAATTATGCAGAAGGCAAATGTTGCAGAATGTACTCTTTTTTCTAGATCTAGGATATGGTTGGACCAATTTAGCTTGCAGTCTGCATACACACCCAGGAACTTAGCTGAGCTGGCTTGCTTTATTTGTTGTCCATTACATTCTATATTTATATCCCCCAGTTCTTTATGTGCCAAGTGAAACTGTACATAATGAAGTTATATATATATATATATATCAAAGATGATGTGACTTACCAAACGAAAGCGCTGGCAGGTCGAAAGACACATAAACAAACACAAACATACACACAAAATTCAAGCTTTCGCAACAAACCGTTGCCTCATCAGGAAAGAGGGAAGGAGAGGGAAAGACGAAAGGGCCTTTGCCTTTACAAATGTCTGCTTGTGTCTGTGTTTGTGCGGATGGACATGTGTGTGTGTGTGTGTGTGCGAGCGTATACCTGTCCTTTTTTTCCCCCAAGGTAAGTCTTTCCGCTCCCGGGATTGGAATGACTCCTTACCCTCTCCCTTAAAATCCATATCCATTCGTCTTTCCCTCTCCTTCCCTCTTTCCTGATGAGGCAACAGTTTGTTGCGAAAGCTTGAATTTTGTGTGTATGTTTGTGTGTATATCGACCTGCCAGCACTTTCGTTCGGTAAGTCACAGAGAGAGAGAGAGAGAGAGTCCATTACTGTTAAACCATTTCATAATATCATCAAATGCATTGTTCACAGATGTTTCCCAGTTGTTCCCTGTTGCTTTGTCAACTAGAAGACAAGAATCGCCAGTGAATAGGGTGAACTTGCTCACTGACGTGGTGCAGTGTGGAAGGTCATTTGTAAATATAAGGAACAGTAAAGGTCCCAGTACCGAGCCTTGGGGAACTCCAGTTTTGACTGTGCCCCACTTGGATAAAGCTGGGATTCCACTGCTATCAGTAATTATTACCCTTTGTTTCCTATCTGTAAGGTAGCATTTAATCCATGTTTCCATTATTCCACTTAACTTATAGTTGTCTTTTTTACTTCACAGAATTTCATGGTTGAGACAGTCAAAAGCTTTGGATAGGTCACATAGAATTCCAATTGGTCCCAGTTTTCTGTTAAAAGATTCAAGAATTTGGTCAGTGATAGAGAAAATAGTATCATCAATTGATAAGCCTTGCCAGAAATCAAACTGACATTGCTGAGAATGTTATGGCTGTTCAGGTGATTAACAGTTCTCCTGTATTCCAGTTTCTTGAGGACCTTCCAAAAACTTGTTAGTAATAAGTGTCTTGTTGATGTCTTGTCAAACATGGCTCAAATAGTTGTAAATGCCCACAGAAGGTCAAAATTAATGTTGTGATGATTTTGTAACCATGGAATTGAGTGGAAAAAAGCAAGTAATGTCCAGAAAATCTTAAATCAGAGATGCATTCAGTTACTGGGAGGAAAATGCTGATGCTTTTCCACAGAAAAATAATTAAATGAAGAAAACATGAAGAAACCATTATTTCAAAATCTTGTGTTTGCTTGCTTGCCCTTTTAGTTCTCCTGTAAATGGAACTTCAATTATCCACACCATGTACATATACAGCTTATAGATTACAATTTCAGTTTCAGAATACATTTGCAACAGTTAACTTACATTCTTGGCTAAGATCTTTTCTGTACCTACAACATTAGCTACCATTTGCTGATTACATCTTTAATGCATCTACAACATGCATACAACCAGTAGGTTA
Organism: Schistocerca serialis cubense; assembly: GCF_023864345.2. NCBI lineage: Eukaryota > Metazoa > Arthropoda > Insecta > Orthoptera > Acrididae > Schistocerca > Schistocerca serialis. Next base: position 318,156,376 of record NC_064645.1, on the reverse strand, counting down.
CACTACATTTTCATAATACATGTCTACAACATACAGATTACATTGATTAGACTTCCAGTATTTCCTCTTCTATTACTCTATTGCATAACAAATATAATTATCAAAATCAATATGATAATGCCAATTATTTGAATTATCATCTTCACTTATAACTAGAAAATTTGTTTTCATTGGAACTCTCAGCATATTTACATATTTATGCAAGCCATTAAAAGCAGATTCAAGGTTAATGAGATTGCTGAAATTTGTTATTGGTGACAGCCCACCTGATATCATTTGGATGGTGATGTATGACCACATTTATTATAGTCTAACAACCTGTTCTGTGTCATGTGCATCATGACAAAAGGGACAGTTTTTTATAGCGTAACAACCTGATCCATGTCACATTCATAGCAACCTGCTGAGTCAGTTTGTTATGGTGTAACAAGTAAGAAATAAAGCCAGTGTTTAAAAAAGATTCAAAAGATGATACGGGAATTGATTGCCACACTTCTATACTCACAGTCATACAGTCATATCAAAAATATTTGAAAAAATTTCTTCTTTGCAGATACAAAGCTTCATCACCCAATACGATATCATTTCAAATAATCAATTTGTCTTCCAACACAGTTAAAACACAGTGGATGTGATAAATGAGTTTACTGAAAAGATTACATCATCATTAGATTCTGTAATCTAGCCCTCCCTCCTTTGTTGTCACAACTGTCTTTACGGTTATCTATTTTAATTAGTTTTGAGAGGACTAAGATTTACAATAAATTTTTTACTTATCTTCATTTCTCTTCATGTCTAAGGGTCACTTCTTGAAGCTGAAATTTTCATATTTATATTCTCATGGTTCCAATTGACGTAACTCTAAAGGAAGCCCATGCAGGGTTTTTGTTTGCACGATAATTTATTTGTGTCACATTTTATGATATCACACTTTCTTTGAATTTGCACACTGACAAAGTCAAAATTACATTGTTCTTACAAAATACAAAAACACATCCAATCACATCGGAGGCATGCCTGCCACTCCTTTATTCTTGGTAATAATAGTATTGCAAAGGGTTTACAGTCTTTCTTGACAAATGAATTTCTAATACTTTATATTATTATTTTATAAATGAATCAAGAAACAAACATAATAAATAGCATCAAATTGTGTAAGTAATAACAGAAATTTTAAGTGTGTCAAATATTTTGGAATTTCAAATGTTTCCAAAATATATAATTTTAACTTTACATGCAGAGCTAGTACATATCGATAGTAACAAAGAAAATAAAGTAACTTTTTTATAGATTTTAGCTTGAAATATAACACATCATGCACAAAATCATATGAATTTTGTTTAGAAAAACAGCTGAGATAATATTGACCTGTTCAAAATCGAAAATTAGTTCTGGTTTTGAATACTTTTGTTGAGGAAAAGTAATGATAGAGGAGGATGTCTCTTTACAATATCCCCATCACAAAATTTGGAATCAATTTGTTTACAATGTTTGCCAAATGGCATACAACATGATGCCAAAAGATAGAACACAGATGTATAAAAGTATCTGATACACAAAATATTAGAGAAAATGTAAGAAAAATATCTACTATGCAAGTCATAATTTATACAGAACATAGCATTCAGATTTTTAGATCTGTGGAGCAGTCTGTCACAAGACAAATGATACAAAGTCAAAATTACAACATTGCAACACTAAACTATAGAAATAACTGCAGAGACAATGTAAATCACTAGAATTACGAAGTGCAAGTTTACATCTGTAAAGGCACACCTTCAAAACCTTCAAATGAGAAGAGAAAAAAATTCAGAGCCTAAATGTATGATGAGTGAGCCGACTCAAAAAACTCATAACAACAGGTACAGACCAGAAGAATATACTCAGTCATGAGCACAAATATAAGACAAAATCAATCAGCCACATAAAACAGAGTATTCAAGGATATGTTGACTAATGAAAGGACAAAATAATGAAAAAATATTGGGGCCTAAGCTTATGATGTGGGGACTGACCCACAAATCCAAACCACATGGGGTACACACCAGCAAAAAATGTTTTATCACAACAAAATGAATAAAATTCATAATCATACATAAAGAGCAACTGTATTAAGCATCTAGCCTCAATCAATAATTGCATGTTCTCCTTCAGTACACACACAGTCGTGTTGACCAGGGTGCCCAAAACAGAGTTAGGCATAAGTTTAGCCACAGCTCAAGTTCCAATGAGATACAATATTCCAGCATTCAGGATAAATACAGGTAATCAGAGTCATAAATAGCTTTGAATGATGGCAAAATGGAGCAGCTTGAGGATAAAAATCAGTGTGTGAAATCAGACATGTTGTTGTTGTTCTTGTGGTCTTCAGTCCTGAGACTGGTTTGATGCAGCTCTCCATGCTACTGTATCCTGTGCAAGCCTCTTCATCTCCCAGTACCTACTGCACCCTACATCCTTCTGGATCTGCTTAGTGCATTCATCTCTTGGTCTCCCTCTATGATTTTTACCCTCAACGCTGCCCTCCAATACTAAATTGGTGATCCCTTGATGCCTCAGAACATGTCCTACAAACCGATCCCTTCTTCTAGTCAAGTTATGTCACAGATTCCTCTTTTCCCCAATTCTATTCAATACCTCCTCATTAGTTATGTGATCTACCCATCTAATCTTCAGCATTCTTCTGTAGCACCACATTTTGAAAGCTTCTATTCTCTTCTAGTATAAACTATTTATCATCCATGTTTCACTTCCATACATGGCTACACTCCATACAAATACTTTCAGAAACGACTTCATGACACTTAATTCAATACTTGATGTTAACAAATTTCTCTTCTTCAGAAACACTTTCCTTGCCATTGCTTTTGTTGATGTTCATCTTATACCCTCCTTTCAAGACACTGTCCATTCCATTCAACTGCTCTTCCAAGTCCTTTGCTGTCTCTGACAGAATTACAATGTCATTGGGGAACCTCAAAGTTTTTATTTCTTCTCCATGGATTTTAATGCCTACTCCAAACTTTTCTTTTGTTTCATTTACTGCTTGCTCAATATACAGATTGAATAGCATCGGGGAGAGACTAAAAACTCCCTTCCCAACCACTGCTTCCCTTTCATGTCCCTCGAGTCTTATAACTGCCATATGGTTTCTACACAAATTGTAAATAGCCTTTCGCTCCCTGTATTTTACCCATGCCACCTTCAGAATTTCAAAGAGAGTATTCCAATTAACATTGTCAAAAGATTTCTCTAAGTCTACAAATGCTAGAAATGTAGGTTTGCCTTTCCTTAATCTTTCTTCTAAGATAAGTCATATGGTCAGTATTGCCTCACGTGTTCCAACATTTCTACGGAATCCAAACTGATCTTCCCCGAGGTCGGCTTCTACCAGTTTTTCCATTCATCTGAAAAGAATTCTCATTAGTATTTTGCAGCTGTGACTTATTAAACTGATAGTTTGGTAATTTACACATCTGTCAACACCTGCTTTCTTTGGGATTGGAACTATTCTATTCTTCTTGAAGTCCGAGGGAATTTCGCCTGTCTCATACATCTTGCTCACCAGATGGTAGAGTTTTGTCAGGACTGGCTCTCCCAAGGCTGTCAATGGTTCTAATGGAATGTTGTCTACTCCCAGGGCCTTGTTTTGACTTAGGTCTTTCAGTGCTCTGTCAAACTCTTCATGCAGTATCATATCTCCCATTTCATCTTCATCTACATCCTCTTGTTGTTCTCAAGAAGATCGCCCCAGTATAGACCCTCTATATATTCCTTCCACCTTACTGCCTTCACTTCTTTACTTGGAACTGGCTTTCCATTGAGCTCTTGATATTCATGCAAGTAGTTCTCCTTTCTCTTTAAATTTCCTGTAGACAGTATCTATCTTACCCCTCATGAGATAAGCCTCTACATCCTGACATCTGTCCTCTAGCCATCCCTGCTTAGCCAGTTTGCACTTCCTGTCTCATTTTTGAGACGTTAGTATTCCATTTTGCCTGCTTGATTTACTGCATTTTTGTATTTTCTCCTTTCGCCAATTAAGTTCAGTATCTCTTCTGTTACCCAAGGCTTTCTACCAGCCCTCGTCTTTTTACCTACTTGATCCTCTGCTGCCTTCACTATTTCATCCCTCAAAGCTACCCATTCTTCATCTACTGTATTTCTTTCCCCCATTCCTGTCAATTGTTCCCTTATGCTCTCCTTGAAATTCTCTACTACCTCTGGTTCTTTCAGTTTATCCAGGTCCCATCTCCTTAGATTCCCACCTTTTTGCAGTTTCTTCAGTTTTAATCTACAGTTCATAACCAATAGATTGTGGTCAGAGTCCACATCTGCCCCTGGAAATGTCTTACAGCTTAAAACCTGGTTCCTAAATCTCTGTCTTACCATTATATAATCTATCTGAAACCTCTCAGTATCTCCAGGGTTCTTCCGTGTATACAACCTTCTTTCATGATTCTTAAACCAAGTGTTAGCTATGATTAAGTTACGCTCTGTGCAAAATTCTATCGGGCAGCTTCCTCTTTCATATTTTAGCCCTAATCCACATTCTCCTACTACATTTCCTTCTCTTCCTTTTCCTGCTGTTGAATTCCAATCAGCCATGACTATTAAATTTTCATCTCCCCTCACTACCTGAATAATTTCTTTTATCTCATCATACATTTCATCAATTTCTTCATCATCTGCAGAGCTAGTTGGCATTGTGTCTATCTTGGCCACAATAATGCGTTCACTATGCTGTTTGTAGTAACTTACCCACAGTCCTATTTTTTTTATTCATTATTAAACCTAATCCTGCATTACCCCTATTTGATTTTGTATTTATAACCCTGTTTTCACCTGACCAAAAGTCTTGTTCCTCCTGCCATCAAACTTCACCAACTCCCACTATATCTAACATTAACCTATCCATTTCCCTTTTTAAATTTTCTAACCTACCTGCCCGATTAAGGGATCTGACATTCCACGCTCCAATCCGTAGAACGCCAGTTTTCTTTCTCTTGATAACGACGTCCTCTTGAGTAGTCCCTGGCCGGAGATCTGAATGGGGCACTATTTTACCTCTGGAATATTTTACCGAAGAGGATGCCATCATCATTTAATCATACAGTAAAGCTGCATGTCCTCGGGAAAAATTACGGCTGTAGTTTCCCCTTGCTTTCAGCCGTTCACAGTACCACAACAGCAAGGCCGTTTTGGTTAGCGTTACAAGGTCAGATCAGTCAATCATCCAGACTGTTGCCCATGCAACTGCTGAAAAGGCTGCTGCCCCTCTTCAGGAACCACACGTTTGTCTGGCTTCTCACAGATACCCCTCCATTGTGGTACGGCTATCTGTATCATTGAGGCACACAAGCCTCCCCACCAACGGTTCGGTCCATGGTTCATGGGGGGGACATGTTGTTATACTGTCTATATTCATAAATGTCCTCCACACTATTTGCTAATTGTTCATACAAACTAACCTACATACAAAGAGGCCTAGAAGATTCATTTGCAAATGATATAAAAAAAATAAAATAAAATAAAAAAATAAAAAATAAAAAAATAAAAATAGTACCACGAATTCTTTATACAGGATAATTTCTTGACTAACAATTTAAAAATCTCAGCACCTATGTATGATCTCTTGTAAGTTTACTAGACCAGCAAGGTTACAGTCATACAGCAGCATGGGAGTATATTAACCCACATCTTTCAGTTTCCTCCCTAGATTTCTCATCACATGTGCCAATGGATAGGTTACTTCCTTTCAAGAAGTTACATAAAATCCTGCAACATTGTTTTGTGTACTAATGTACTAAGTATGCTGTTAAAATGGTTCAAATGGCTCTGAGAACTATGGGACTCAACATCTGAGGTCATCAGTTCCATAGAACTTAGAACTACTTAAACTTAACTAACCTAAGGACAACACACACATCCATGCCTGAGGCGGGATTCGAACCTGTGACCGTAGCAGTTGCGCAGATCCAAACTGAAGTGCCTAGAACCACACGGCCATACCGACTGGCAAGTATGCTGGTCAGCACCTCCCTCATATCACACAGCATATGCTCTGCTCATATAAAAAAAGAAAAAAAAGGTTTACAGGGTTTACGTCAGAAGGGATAAAAAAGTGTTCATGTATGAAACTTTAATAAACAGAACTAAATGCAGTGAGAAAATGAGCTAGTAAGGTGATACAGATATACTAAGATACTATTTCTAATTTGTACAGTACAAAGCATGATAATTTGTTATTAGATATTTAATGCATTTCAAATTATAAAAGCATCTACTCAATTAGTATCATGGAATATATGTACCAAATTCTAAAGCACAAATCTACTACAAAACATAATTATATACTTGTATCGTCCTCCAAACATACTTTGTCATAGATTTAATTGCAGTCAATAGATAAAACAGAACTTTAGAAATCACAACATCTTGCATACTACATTCCTGGCAATGGAAAAAGAAAGGAAAAATAAGTTTAGTTACTTACAGATCACATCTATGAGCTTTCAGTTCAGTGATATTGCATAATCCAAACAACTTCTTAGATTTACAATACACAAGTCTGTATGCATTAGGATTCAGATTTTCAAGAATTTGATTGGTCCTACATCAATACTGAAAAATTTCTTTATGTCAGATCTCAACACTTTAGATTTCTCTTTGGCTTTCACCAATACAAGATCTCCTACCTCAAACCTAGAAAATCTGCCTTTACTATCATGTCCCTTTCTCCTATTTCCCTGCTTTTTCATAATCTACATGAAACACTCTTCCCTCTCTTGCAATGACAGAATTTTACATGGAGGAAACTCAACATTCTCAGAAATCAAGTTAGCTGGTCTGCAATTAAACATGATTTCAAATGGTGAAGAAGCTATTCAAGAATGTTGTAAGCTGTTCATAATATCCTCAAAATCACCGACATAATCTGTCCAACTGGTATGGTTCTTGCTACGAGTGTTGCCCAGTATGTGATGCACCACACACTTTTTCTCACCCAAAAACAATGCTACGAATGCAAAGCGTTATCTATGTGTTATTTGAAGACTCCTGAGTGAGTGCACCAAGTTTCTGTCACTTCCGACAGATAGCATAGCTGCAGGACAGTTTCAAAACGACGTCTGTACATGATTTACAGTACAAGCAACACGTTATTGTTCAATTTCTCACTGCAGAGAAAGAAACTGTTGGGAATACTCAAAAATGCTTGTGCAAAGTCTATGGAGAATCTGCTGTTGACCGAAGTACAGTTAGGTGCTTGACACCGAGGGTGAGATCATCAGAAGGCAGGCCTCCATGATTTGCAGCAGTTGAGGAGGCCATCCATGGCTGTCATACCTGACATGTTACAGGAAGCTGATGTTGTCATTCGTGAGGACAGATGCATTATGACTCAGCAGTTGGTAGACATTTTGAAGACAATGAGGAGGTGATTTATACAGCTGTGTGCACTGGATTTGCCAACAGGACAAGGATTGATACTGACAGGGCACTCATGCCATTGTTTTGTGCTGAGGAAGGCTGCAGAATGGGATGGAGACTATGTGGAAAAATAGTGTGTGCAGATATAACACCATTGTTTCATGTGTATAATTCTCATTATGTCCAATAAAGAATTGCTGGAGAAAAAAAATGTGATGCATTACTTTCTGGGCAACTCTCATACAATATGTTCTAAACAGTCTTCCAATTTCTCTCATATATCTTCCTGCAGGGTTACTCAATAGATGGTACACTGAGGGTAGAATATGCCTTACTTTTTTGTGTGATCAACAAAATCTTTACAAGCTTGTGATGTAAACTGAGAACCATTCTCAGATAAAATTGTTTTAGGAATACCCACCCGTTTAAAATAAGTGTTTTCAAGCTAAGAGACGATTTTCATACTAGTAGATTTCTTAAAAGGAAACAGCTTTATGAACTTCAAAAATACATTGATCACCACAAAAATATAACAAAAACCATTCTTAGACTTAGGCAAAGGTCCATAAACGTCCACAGATATGAGATCTAGGTTACTATTTGGCAGAATGTTTTGCATTTGGCCTCTATTTGTCTGGTTACTTACCTTCACTCTTTGAGATCTGTCACAGCTGACAATCTTCATCTTGATTCTCCTTCCTATGTTATTAAAATAGATGTTTTCCTCAATCTTTTGATTTGGTGATACACAATGACCAAAATTCTCATGTGTGTAAGTAATTAAAGTATCAGTACATTCTTCCAGCCAACATAGCTTCCAATCATCTGAGTAAGTATAATGTCTCCTGAATGAAATACTCTCGTGTACATTATAATATTGTTCCATCTTTTCTCCTCCTTTCTTATCCAACATGCTCTTAACCAATTTCCAATTTGTATTGTGATTTTGACACCTGCAAATGTCTTTGCAAATTTTCAAGATCCCTTTTTCCTCTTTCACATCTCTCAAGTACATAATTTTAAATTCTTTCTCTCCTTCTCCTAAGTTGTTACATGATTCACTCCCTAAAGTTAGCCTAGACAAAGCATCGGCAACTACATTATATGTGACCTTAATGTATCTGATTTCATAATTGAACTGCTGTAAAAACGAGGCCCAATGATATCTTCTGGTAAACCTTGCGGGATGAGTAATTCTGTTATGTAACAGCTAGCACACCTGGGGATAACATAAAGCTTTGTGATCAGCATAGATGATGAATTTGTGACCTAGTAGATAGTTTTTAAACTTGTTGAACACCAAATATACAGCCAAAAGCTCTTTCTCAGTTACAGTGTATGTCTTTTCACACCTCTGCAACACTTTATTAGCAAATGCAAGAGATCTATGTTCAATAACACCATCAAATTCGACTTCCTGAAATGAATGAGCACCCAAACCAACTCACTCCTGTCTGTCATAATACAAAAAGGGAGTGACAAATCTAATCTGACCAATATCTGACCTTGACACAACCATCCTTTTATCTCATCAAAATTATCCTGACATTCCTGGTTCACACAGGCATGAAGCATTCAAAGCTTGGCAGCTACAACACTTTCTATAAAATCCAGTTAATGCAAAAAATGATTTAAGCTTTTTTTGTGATGAGTAGGAAAATTAGCAATAGCAACAAATTTCTCTTTGTTTAGCTCTTCTTTATTGTTCTGATAATAACTATCTGAGCCATTCAACTAATGTTGGAGTTAGTACTTTTATATCTAGGAATTGTGCGGACAACATTCTTGATTTCCAATGACAAGCTCCAGGTGTCATAGACACTTAATTATTTCTTTTTCATTCTAATTCTCTGTACTAGTTTTTCTTTAGTACATAATAGTTTCATTACCTACAGTGGCTTGTAGTCTAGAGGAACTACGGGAAAACGAAATTGTTCTTTCTGACACTCATAAACAGAAAACATAATAATGCTAGTGGAATACAGAATTCAAATTCACCAGAATAATTTCTGCAACATGTGTGACTTCTGCCACAATACTGTCCTTTTCCATTTAGGAACAGTGCCTATACCTTTCATATGGGTTGAGCCAAAGAGCGCACTTCCTTCTTCTGTTTTGGTAGGTATGCCCCTCTTAATTCCCATTTTCCTATGGTACAGGTCAATCCCCTTCTTGGTGACCCTGTCCTCACAGTATAGGTCAGCTTTTCTCAGGTCTGCCTATCTGCCCTTAGTATCCAGTAAATGCTGGATGCACCCCCCCCCCCCCCCCCTCCCCTCTATCATTCCTGAGTAGGACTCATGGTTTATTTCTCAAGTATACTGCCTGATGTACACTATAATTAAATATCCTCTGGAAAATACAATCTATTTCACACTCAACACTCACTCCCTAATACTTCCCTTAAACTCCTAGAGTCCTCCACTACTCTTCTACTTCTACGTTACCAGTAAACACCATATTTATATACACTATTCAATATATCGTACATTTACTTATGCTATACTTCTCCCACTATCCTACAAATCATCAGAACAAATGTTTGACTGACATTCCTGAATAATTATCACAATTAGTTCATCCCTGGCTTATGCTCATTAATTCCTCCTTGCCTTATGCTCTCCTTAATTAATCACACTTCCTTCTTATGTATCCCTGATGCAGAATTATGAGAGTTTTTTTATGCACATAAACGATATACAATCATCATTGTCATAGTGTGTGTGTGTGTGTGTGTGTGTGTGTGTGTGTGTGAAAGAAACATTTCCACATGGGAAAATACATTAAAAAAAGACTTACCAAACGAGAAAGCCCTGGTAGATAGACACAATAAAAAACACACAAACATACACACAAATTTCAAGCTTTTGCAACCCATGGTTGCTTCATCAGGAAAGAGGGAAGGAGAGGGAAAGACGGAAGGATGTGGGTTTTAAGGGAGAGGGGAAGGAGTCATTCCAATACCGGAAGTGGAAAGACTTACCTCAGGGGGAAAAAGGGACAGGTATACACTCGCACACACACACATATCCATCCGAATATATACAGACACAAGCAGACATATGTAAAGGCAAAGAGCTTGGGCAGAGATGTCAGTCAAGGTGGAAGTACAGAGGCAAACATGTTGTTGAGTGATAAGTGATGTGCGAGGGGCGGCAACTTGAAATTAGCGAAGGTTGAGGCCTGATAGGTAACAGGAAGAGAGGATATATTGAAGGGCAAGTTCCCATCTTCGGAGTTCTGATAAGTTGGTGTCAGTGGGAAGTATCCAGATAACCCGGACGGTGTAACACTGTGCCGAGATGTGCTGGCCGTGCACCAAGGCATGTTTAGCCACAGGGTGATCCTCATTGCTAACAAACACTGTCTGCCTGTGTCCATTGATGTGAATGGCCAGTTTGTTGCTGGTCATTCCCACATAGAAGGCTTCACAGGTCAGTTGGTAAATCACGTGGGTGCTTTCACCTGTGGCTCTGCCTTTGATCGTGTACACCTTCCGGGTTACAGGACTGGAGTAGGTGGTGGTGGGAGGGTGCATGGGACAGGTTTTACACCAAGGGTGGTTACAAGGGTAGGAGACAGAGGGTAGGGAAGGTGGTTTGGGGATTTCATAGGGATGAACCGAGAGGTTACAAAAGTAAGGTGGATGGTGGAAAGACTCTCTTGGTGGAGTGGGGAGGATTTCATGAATGATGGATCTCATTTCAGGGCAGGTTTTGAGGAAGTCGTATCCCTGCTGGAGAGCCACATTCAGAGTCTGATCCAGTCCCGGAAAGTATCCTGTCACAAGTGGTGCACATTTGGGGTTCTTCTGTGGAAGGTTCTGGGTTTGAGGGGATGAGGAAGTGGTTCTGGTTATTTGTTTCTGTACCAGGTCGGGAGGGTAGTTTCATGATGCAAAAGCTGTTTTCAGGTTGTTGGTGTAATGGTTCAGGGATTCAGAACTGGAGCAGATTTGTTTGCCATGAAGACCTAAGCTGTAGGAAAGGGACCATTTGATATGGAATGGGTGGCAGCTGTCATAATGGAGTAACTGTTGCTTGTTGGTGGGTTTGATGTGGATGGATGTGTGAAGCTGGCCATTGGACAGATGGAGCTCAACGTTGTGTATAGGGAAGTGTCATCAATGGTTACAAGGATGGTTTTCAGGGGTAACAGATTGGGTAAGGATTCCAGGTGTTCGAGAAAGTGGTTGGTGTCTTTTATGAGTGATGGGAGACTGCATGTAATAGGTTGAAGGTGTTGATCCATGTAGGAAGAGATATGTTCTGTGGGGGCTTGGTAATCAGCTACAATGGGGCAGCCAAGATATTTGGGCTTGTAAATTTTAGGAAGTAGGTAGAAGGTAGGGATGCAGGGTGTCGGTGGGGTCAGGAGGTTGATGGAGTCAGGTGAAAGGTTTTGTAGGGGGCCTAAGGTTCTGAGGATTCCTTTAAGCTCCACCTGGACATCAAGAATGGGATTACCTTGGCAAACTTTGTATGTAGTGTTGTCTGAAAGCTGACACAGTCCCTCAGCCACATACTCCTGACGATCAAGTACCACGGTTGGGGAATACTTGTCAGCTGGAAGAATGATGAGGAAATATCACTTTGCCATGAAGAAAAATAATCCTATTCCTACTCCTAATGATCTAACTCCCCAAGGCACTACCCAAATTGAACCCCGCCTGGAACAATTCCGTCCTCCATCACAGCGGGACCCACCTCCTCTTCCTCAAAATCACACTCCCCAAACCTTCCAGGAATTTCTCACTTCCAGCCTTGCCTCTCAATCTTTCTTCAAAAACCTTAATCCTACTCCCAACATCACCACAGCTGAAGCCCAGGCTATTTGTGATCTGAAAGCTGACTGATCCATCGTCATTCTTCCAGCTGACAAGGGTTCCACAACCGTGGTCCTTGAGCATCGGGAGTATGTGGCTGAGGGCCTGTGTCAGCTTTCAGACAACACTACATACAAAGTTTGCCAAGGTAATCCCATTCCTGATGTCCAGGTGGAGCTTCAAGGAATCCTCAGAACTTTAGGCCCCCTACAAATCCTATCACCTGACTCCATCAACCTCCTGACCCCACAACACCCCACACCCCTACCTTCTACCTACTTCCTAAAATTCACAAACCCAAACATCCCGGTTGCCCCATTGTAGCTGCTTACCGAGCCCCACAGAACGTATCTCTGCCTACATAGATCAACACCTTCAACCCATCACATGCAGTCTCCCATCATTCACGAAAGACACCAACCACTTTCTCAAATGCCTGGAATCCTTACCCAATCTGTTACCCCTGAAAACCATCCTTGTAACCATTGATGACACTTCCCTATACACAAATATCCCTCATGGTCAGGGCCTCACTGTGGCAGAGCACTTCCTTTCGCCGCAATCACCTGCCACCCTACCTAAAACCTCTTTTCTCATTACCTTAGCCAGCTTCATCCTAACTCACAACTTCTTCCCTTTTTAAGGCCAGACATACCAACAATTAAAGGGAACACCCATGGGTACCAGGATGGACCCCTCGTATGCAAATCTATTTATGGGTCGCTTAGAGGAAGCCTTATTGGTTACCAGGCCTTCCAACCCAAAGTTTGGTACAGATTTATTAATGACATCTTCATGATCTGGGCTCACAGTGAAGAAGAACTCCAGAATTTCCTCTCCAATCTCAACTCCTTTGGTTCAATCAGATTCACCTGGTCCTACTCCAAATCCCATGCCACTTTCCTCGACGTTGAGCTCCATCTGTCCAATGGCCAGCTTCACACATCCGTCCACATCAAACCCACCAACAAGCAACAGTACCCCCATTATGACAGCTACAACCCTTTCCAAATCAAACGGGCCCTTCCCTACAGCTTAGGTCTTTGTGGCAAACAAATCTGCTCCAATCCTGAATCCCTGAACCATTACACCAACAACCTGAAAATAGCTTTTGCATCCTGAAACTACCTGGTACAGAAACAAATAACCAGAGCCAGTTCCTCATCCCCTCAAACCCAGAACCTCCCACAGAAGAACCCCAAAAGTGCCCCACTTGTGACAGGATACTTTCCGGGACTGGATCAGTCTCTGAATGTGGCTCCCCAGCAGGGATACGACTTCCTCAAAACCTGCCCTGAAATGAGATCCATCATTCATGAAATCTTCCCCACTCCACCAAGAGTGTCGTTCCACCATCCACCTAACTTTCGAAACCTCTTGGTTTATCCCTATGAAATCCCCAAACCACCTTCCCTACCCTCTGGCTCCTACCCTTGTATCCACCCCTGGTATAAAACCTGTCCCATGCACCCTCCCACCATCATCTACTCCAGTCCTGTAACCCGGAAGGTGTAAACGATCAAAGGCAGAGCCACAGGTGAAAGCACCCACGTGATTTACCAACTGATTTGCCTACACTTTGAAGCCTTCTATGTGGGAATGGCCAGCAACAAACTGACCATTCGCATCAACGGACACAGGCAGACAGTGTTTCTTGGTAATGAGGATCATCCTGTGGCTAAACATGCCTTGATGCACGTCCAGCACATATAGGCACAGTGTTACACCATCCGGGTTATCTGGATACTTCCCACTGACACCAACTTATCAGAACTCCGGAGATGGGTACTTGCTCTTCAATATATCCTCTCTTCCCGTCACCCACCAGCCCTCAACCTCCACTAATTTCAAGTTGCCGCCCCTTGTACATCACTTGTTACTCAACAACGTCTTTGCCTCTGTACTTCCACCTTGACTGACATCTCTGCCCAAACTCTTTGCCTTTACATATGTCTGCTTGTGTCTGTATATGTGCTGATGGATATGTGTGTGTGTGCGAGTGTGTACCTGTCCCTTTTGGCCCCTAAGGTAAGTCTTTCCACTCCTGTGATTGGATTGACTCTTTACCCTCTCCCTTAAAACCCACATCCTTTCGTCTTTCCCTCTCCTTCCCTCTTTCATGATGAAGCAACCGTGGGTTGCAAAAGCTTGAAATTTGTGTGTGTGTTTGCGTGTTTTTTATTGTGTCTATCTACCAGCGCTTTCTCATTTGGTAAGTCACAGCATCTTTTTTTAATATATTTTTCCCATGTGGAATGTTTCTTGCTACACGCACACACACTAGCTGACCCAACAGATGTTGACCTGCATAATATTTCAAGCGATTAGGATATTACACAAAAAATGAAATGAAAGACAAATAATACACTAATTTCCCTGTTCTTTATTTTGAAATAACATCAATTTTTCTAAAAATAATTCATTATAATCAATAATGTTTGTTTAATTTTATCTTAATGTGAGCTGATGAACAATATTTTTAGTCAACTCCTGAGGAGTATAAATGAATGAACTTGACGGTTTTCCAACGTGAGAACACGCCACTTATAATTGGCCATGTGAAAAGACCGAATTTTTTAGATCCAACCCACAAATCGACATTGTTTGACCTTGTGACTTATTAATAGTCATGGCAAACGCCAAGAAAATTGGAAATTGCAGATATCTGAATGGAATGGGTGAGTCTGAAGGGATCATTGGGATACGTGGCAGGAGAACAACTTCACCTTCAAATTTGCTGTTCAAAATTGTGGCTTCAAGAACATTGCCCATAATTTTTTTTATGACTAATCTTGTACCATTAAATTCTGAATCAAAATGATAGATGAGTCAATTTTTAATTGCAAGTTATGTGGTGGCATTCCTGGTAAATCCAGCAAATTCAAAAATTCAACTGGATAGTTGACCGCTTTGTCAGGATCGGTAACAGTGTCAATCAATTTGAATAATATCTCATTGCTGGTCAATGACTGTTGTATTTTGAAGTTAATAGCATCATCATGGATATTTTTTGTGGCTAAAGTAGCTCGTTCATGAAGCCAAACATGATTAATATAATTAGCTTATAAATCTGGAAATATACTTTCAGTCAAAGCATATTTCGTATTTAACATGTTGCAGAAATTGTCTGGCAATTTGATGCATTGTGTGTCTCCATGCAATGGTATTGTTCCATTTCCAATGTTGAGCAATTGCTCAGAGAATGATATTGCCAATGGATCGTTTTGCCGTTGAACATGTGTATTTGTGTTAAGACGTAATGTACTGATATTTTGCCATAGATAAGTTTGTTTTATACATGTGTTAATTTCATCCACATATGTAGTGTGTGGAATGACTGGCAATGTCTGTCTAAAATCACCAGACAGCAGCAGTAAGGCACCACCGAAAAGCCTGGAGTTATTATAGAGATCATCCATCATATTATCAAGAGTTTCAAGTGAATGCTTGTGGGCCATAGTGCATTAATCCCAGACAATAAATTTGCATTTTTGGAAAACTTTAGCCATGCCAGAAAGCTTTTTTATGTTGCACACTGCATCTGGATTTGTGTGAATGTTCAATGGCAACTTAAGTGCTGAGTGTGCAGTCCATCTGCCATGAAGCAAAGTGGCTGCAATACCTGATGAAGCAACTGCTAACGCAATATGATTTTGTGATCAAATGCATGCAAGTATTAGTGAGTTGAGAAACTTTTTTCCAGTGCCACCTGGTGCGTCCAAAATAAGAATCCACCTTATTCTGCTGCAACTGACAAATTAATTCGATTGTATATATTATTTTATTCATCAGTGAGTAGTTGCTCATTATTTCCAATGAAAGTAGTAAAAGAGGCAGTATTGAACTGTTGTTCATGCTGAATCTCACTGTCGATGATGTCTGTTACTGGGCAGTTAGGTGAGAGCATACCAAAATGAATGAGTGGCTTATTCGTAATCAGAATGCAAATATTTTCAGTCTTTATTAGCATCTTGTTATATATTTCTGGTGAAAAATCGATATTGGAATCTTGATCAATGATCCGATTGCAATGCAGAATGTCGTTGCTCATGGAATCTTTATATTTGTCCCAGAGGACAGAAGCTTGAGATGGAAAACATGTCATCAATAATATGGCAAATAATTGGTGAATTTGTTGAGGAGAGGAACTCAATGCTTCATCTGCAAGTGTAATATCCCAATGGTTGTCATCTTCCAGCAAATGTAATTCATGACAAGCATCAGGATGTGTGTCATACAAAATGCCATTGACTGTTCCCAAGTATTGGAAGGACGTTGGTCCAGGAACATTAACCAACAACAAAGGTGAGAAGAAACATTCACATTGCTTTGGATGGACTGTGTATAATTGACCTAATGTATTTCCAATAAATATGACATTGTATCCTTCAACCAGAACACCTCGCTTTTGTGGTTCCCACTTTTTTGACTGTTTGTTCCATGTGAAATATCATGGCACATCAGTATACATTAATGTATTTGCAAATTGACCGGGAATACCTGGTCAGTTGCATAGTTCAAAAAACTCAGTTAATGTGGTTTTTGGGGCAATTGATGCAGGTTGTAGAGCAGTCTCTTCCGTGAATTAAACACACTGTCCATTTTCAAGGTGGATGGCCAAATGTATAACAGCAGGGTCTCTTTCGTGTATTGGAAAACCCAAAGTACACCAAACTGCTTCATTGCTGCTGATGTATCAGCCCATTTGATACTGTGTTATTTCATCATTTTCATTAACATTGTGAACAGCAAATACAGCAATATCACTGCCCTTCTGGACGTATTTGCATATATATTTTATGGACTTCACCGAACTGCAGAGCTCAATGTTTATGAGTGCTTTGTAGATTTTACACAGCAATGGTGAATACCGAACCACCCAGTGATTGTCAATGGCAACTGTTGTACCGTTTGATGTGCATAATTGATGTGATTGACCACTGTGGTCAGTGTCTCTATGGCAATACAATGGATAACCATCGATATTAGTGACTGTATACTTTACACAATTTTTTGGAAAACATTTCATACATTTTACATTGTCCATGCACGGTACCGTAATGTTTATAGCACCCCATGGACCATGGATCATGTTAGCGGTAACAATCTCATACAATTCTTGATCGATATCCCGATCCAGAATTTCTGCTGAGATAATTTTATCAATTTCTGCAAACTGTATTTTGTCGACCAACCAAATCAAAATATGTGGGTGTGCCAAACCTTAATTTTTCCATTCAACAGAAAACAGCCAACAACATGTTTTACCAGATACAGAGGAATGTATAATCAAGTTCATCAATGATTTTAACTTTTGTCTGAAGACACATGCATTGAAATCATGCCGATCTATTGCAGTTTGACCTGGCAATAACGCAATTTTAATTTCTTCCCTATTTCTGATTACACGTAAATGCAGTTAACAAATTTGGTCATCCCAACAATAGCATCGTGTAAATGTATTCCTCAGCTTAAAGTTTCGCCTGATTATCCCCTATGTATCATAATCGCTCGCTTTCAATTTTTGCATACATATCAACGATATATTAATGAAACAGCTGGTGGCATTGGAGAATATTATTGTCTTCATTGGCACGAATCATCAACTGATATGAATAGAAGTTCATCATGCTCACTTTCTTGCTGGTTTCTGCACCTGCAAAGTAAAAATATAATTAAGACAAAAAGAAATTAATCATGCATAAAAATAAAATATTACGTAATGACATGTATAGATTGTACCTGTTGCTGAATTTCTTTGTTTGATATTTAAATGATACTCATCTTCTCCTTCCCCAAAATATCAATGGATATTGCAAAGCATTGTAAGAGCAATGACTGTCTTCAATCGTATGCACTGTGTTATCTCTGCTTGGATTCATATATCTCGACGTTCAAATGAGTCGCCAACCATAACAATAGCAACTTCATTAATGGTCAGTGCATTATATCAGCCAGTGTGCTGTCCAGATGGTACTTTGTTTGCTTTGATGACGATCATATAGTTGTTGTTTTGCAGTCTGTTTGAAACAGTATTGAACAGCTGGACCAACTAGTTGTTATTCTGTAAAAATTGTTCTAAAATACCCACAATATCTCGCTGCTCCATCTGCTCGACATGTTTGTTATGGCAGCATGCATTTATTTGCTGCTCCTCATCACCCATGAAGTAGATCTGAAGAAATTTTGAATCGGTATCAGGCATCGGCATTAAAGAACCAATTTGATGGTACACTTGGCCCTGAATCTTAAACTTTTATTGAAAATTGTGACCATCCTCATTCTGAACGATTTTTGTTGCTCCAAATGGTGTCATTTGAAAGCACAAATTGAATTTGTGAATTTTATGCAAAAACAATTTAGCTTGAGATGTAGCTCCAGCCAATAGTGTTTTAAAAGGTTCCGATGGCAAATTCAGTGGTGGCAATACAACTTTTCCAGATGTACAGCAGAAACTGGCCGATTCACATTTGTATCACAGTGTTGGCAGTGTTGGCATTGTTCATAGCACCGATTACAATTTGTGAATGTGACAAATAGTCACTGTTCAACTCATATTCAAATGCAAGGTGAAAAAGTAATGCACATGTCAATGCGCGATACACTGGAAAATGCTGTTGTTCGCATGTTCGGAATGTGTCAGTGACTCATTGATGGGCCAGTCTTTGTCTCAATGTATTATCTCGAAGGCGATCATTGTATTCCTATTGACTTTCATTAGCACATCTGATTGCAGCCTGGTTTCTTAAATTTTCATTGTCCATCAATTGATTTTCTGACGATCTATTTAACTGACGGTTCTGGACTAATTGTGAATTGTGAGTCCATCGACCAATATTTCCTCCTCGTCCACAAAGACATGGCATCGTTTTATGTTCATAACTTATATGTGAATATAATACACTTAATATTCACTGAAATGCAACATCTGAAATATCAAAAGACACCGTACAAAAAAAAACTAAAATGTCAAAATAACAAAACACACATTATATGATACACTCAAATTAAAATGTCGAAAAATAAACGAAATCCTATGCACTTAACTTATATCTGTATATAATATGCTCAATATCGCACACAAAAATGCAATGCCACCTACCATGCTGATTTAAGAATGTAAATTTTCCAGGCCCCCACTTGAATGCATACACAAAAATTCATTCAAGTCGATCCAGCCGTTTGGTTGCAGTACAGATAAATGACCTAGATACCAACTGCAGCACCATCTGCCAGGCTGATTTGTGAATCCAAACCATCCAGGGCACCACCCAAACGAATACAAAAAAATCATTCAGCTGTTAAGGAGGAGTTCAGTGACATACACATGTACAGTAGAATTATATATATAAAGATTAGTGTACAGCTTTTCCATGTTCTCAGAATGGTCATTCCTTCTAATAAGAAATTTACTAAGAAGATATCTATAGTCCAAAACAATTCTCGCTCCACCACTTCTCTCACATATCACAGTTAAAGGATTATTGTAAACACTCCTACTTCTCTCATTTATACCCCATGTTTCATTTCTAACTTTCTTTCTCAACGTATTTCCTTGTTGAAGATGGTAATTATATGGTGTGAGAAGGAAAGGTTGATGATCTCTAACGTAAAGCATGCACTGATAGCCTCTCACTTTCCCTGGTCTTCCACTGAACACATTTCTCAACTCCTATAACAAATTCCTAAGCTGTTCCTATTGTTGGTCATTAACAGTTATAGCTTCCCTTGCATTCGAATCTACTACACTTTCAAAATCCTGATCCTCAGTTTCATCAAAATTTATATCATCATCAAATACCTCATATTCACATTGGTTCACAATGTTTTGCAAATAGTTACAACTTTTCCCACAGCTTAAAAAAAAAGAAATTAGTTTTCACATAAGTATTACTTTTAGGTTCCAAATAGACAATTTTTTAGCATTCCATAAAAAACAAGTCTCAACTTTCACTATCCAATCCATATGAAGAATTATATTTTCTTCCAGACTAGGGATCACTAAGCATCCATATTCAAAGTTTTTGCGTTCCATACTAAAAGCTAAAGTACCTGAGATTTTATCAATTTGCTTTGCTTGCCTGTAGCTTCTTGTATCTTTACACCTACAATGGGCATTTCCACAAAATTCTTACTACACTTGAACTTGTCTCTAAATTGTTCAGATATACCACAAATTTGGCTACCTGTACCAATCAAAACAGTTACCCTCCCATTGATCAATTTGAATTTTAATGTAACGGGAACCAAAATCTGCAACACCTTCTCTGTTGTCAGTCACTTCATGCAAAAGAACACTTTCAATGTCATCAATACTACATGCATACTGTCTTACAAGATTTTACCAACTTCACTGGTATCATAACATTACTTTGGTTACTCATGTTGCCAGGTAAAGATTGAAACAACTAACATCACTAGTTACTGAAGGAACACAAAACACATTACTGTCAAAATTACACTTAATGCTTAGATCTTCTTTCACTTCATTCCACCAATTGGGATACAGATTCTCAGTAACCACAGCTAACCTATTCCAGAATGCACATTTATATATGTTATCATCCATCCAGTCACAAACAAACTTCAAAAAGTTTTCACCTTTATTCTCTAGGCTCACAGATAACTCAACTTTATTGTTTAGATCATTACTGTGCATTACATTAATGAAAAACTGTTTCAACTGGACTGGTATTCCATGACTCTCACTTACAATATCACATATATTACTTACCTTACTGCTATTGTCAGCATCATTCACAAATAACTCTGAAAATTCATTATTCTTAAACTTCACAAATACCTGATACTCATCATAATCATCATATTCCTCCAAAATTACCTCATCAACAACATTACTAACAATACAAGTCTCATCTTCATCAAAGTCAGTTGCCTCATCTACATTCATTTGCAATAAGCCACAAGTCTCAGACTCACCAACTTCAGTTACTTCACACTTCTCATTCACATCTACATCAAAAATATTACCTATTTGGGATCCAGTACAGTCATCACCTGATTTAAATAAATCAATAACATTGTTTTCCAACCTAGAGAAGAAATCATTAGTATGTACTACATCAGAATTCTCTGTGATTAGCACTTACATCACCATAATTAAACATAGTATCCCAAAACTTTTGATCAAACCATAAATGGGAAATCTGATATTCCTTCTGTTCAGCTTCAGATACATGTGCCATATTATTGACACTATTATTATTGCCTAATTGCAAGTGTAGCTTCGAGGACCTGTGCTTGTTGTGTTTCCTTGCCTCAAAACTGTGGACCGTCATGGAGGTGAACTGTCATTTGCCAGATAGTGATTGTTTCTTCAATTAAAATGCCCATGGTTATCATCACTATTCCTATTCTAATGATAATTTCTCTCTCTATTGACACTTTAATCCTGATAGAAGTTACCATATATCTATGTTTCTATAATTATTCCCATTGTGATTTCTATCACTTTGATTATTATGGTACATACTTCTTTCTACTGCCCTATCAAGCCTGTCAACATACCATAAAAATTGTTCAAGACAATTGTTAAATCCATAAATTAAATCCGACTGCAACTACTCTGGTAATCTTCTGTTAAGTGCTCAATCAATGTCCTTCTTCTTCGGTTATCAACCCACAGGTTGGTTGGCAGCAGCACGCCATTCCGTTCTTTTGTCAACTTTCTTCTTCATATCTGCATAGGTCTGGCACCCGATGTCATTTATTACTTGTTGAATGTAGCTTAATCTAGGTCGTCCTCGGCGAGTTCTTCCTTCAATGATTCCTTCTAATATTCTCTTAATGAAATTGTTATGCCGTAAAATGTGACCTATGAAGGTTATTCTTCTTTTCTGTATATTTCGCCAAAGAGATCTGTTTTCTTTCACTCTTCTGAGGACATCTTCGTTTGTAGCCTTGTCTCGCCAGCTGATTTTTTCCATTCTCCGGTAGCACCACATTTCGAATGCCTCTAATCTTCTCTTTTCTTCTTTTCCACTAGTCCAAGTTTCACATCCGTAAAGGGCTGTACTCCACACATAGGTTTTCATGACTCTCTTTCTTACGTCTAAACTAACATTTCTACTCGTCAGTAAGTTTCTTTTTCCATTGAATGCTATTTTGGCAAGTTGTATTCTGTTTTTAATGTCACTTTTGCTCCTTCCATCTGCTGTTATTTTGCTACCTAAGTAGTTAAATTCTGTAACCTGCCCTAGTTTCTCTCCCTTTATTGTTATTCGTATGGGTTCATTGTAGTTCAGGGCGCCACTCACCATCACTTTAGTCTTTTTCTTATTTATTTTCATTCCATACTGTTCTTTTAAGGTGTTTTCCATTTCATTGAGTGCGGCTTCTAAATCTTCTTTCCTTTCTGTAATTATGGCGATATCATCTGCATATCGCAACATATCTATTTTCATTCCGTTAAGTTTTATTCCTACTTCAATATTCTCTCTTATTTTGTCTATTGCTTCTTGGATATATGCGTTGAAAATTACTGGAGATAGTGGGCATCCCTGTCTCACTCCTTTCCTTATTCTTGCTGTTTCTTCTTTGTTTTCCTTCTTAACTAAGGCTGTTTCATTTTGGTATATTTTAAAGATTATCCTTCTATCATTATATTTCAGACCAGCCTTCTTCAGAATTCTAAACATTTCTGGCCATACAACATTGTCAAATGCCTTTTCGAGGTCTACGAAGGCTATAAATACTTGTTTGTTTTTGGAAATTTGTTTCTCAATTATTAGTCTTAAAGATAAGATTGCTTCCCTCGTCCCTACACCGCTTCTAAAACCGAATTGGTCTTCACTTAGAGTGCTATTCAATTGGTGTTCAACTCTTTTCAAAATTATTCTTATTAGAATTTTTGATGCGTGTGAAAGAAGACTGAGTGTTCGATGGTTTTCACAGTCCATAGTAGATGCTTTCTTAGGTATGGGGAATATGATGCATTTCTGATAGTCTTCAGGAACTTCACCTGTTTTGTATATTTTCTGTATGAGTTGCAGTAATGTAGCTTTCATTTTGTCTCCTGATTTCTTAATTAGTTCAGAAGGTATATCATCAACACCTGCCGCTTTCTTATCTGGTAGTTCTTTTAGTGCTTTTTCAAATTCATCTTTCAGAATTGTGTCCCCTAGTTCTTCTTTCTCTACTTCTTCGCTTAATTCTATCATATTATCTGTTAGAGGGTCTCCTTGATATAGCTCTTCAATGTATTCTTGCCATCTCTTCAGCGTGTCATATCCAAATAGTACCTTGCCCTCTTTGTTCTTTATAGTTCCTGAAGATTTTACTTTCCGTTTAGCAAAGTTTTGTTTTATTGTTCTGTAGGCCAAGTCAGTTTTTCCTTTAACCATGTTTTCCTCCACCTCTTTACAAATGCTGTTGAGGTAATTTTCTTTTGCTTTCCTAGATTCTCTGTTTATTTGGTTTCTAAGCTTTCTATATTTGTTTTCGCTTTGCTCGTCAGAGGCATTTTTGTATAGTCTTCTTTCTTCCATTAGACAAATTATTTCAGGTGTTATCCACTCTTTCCTGTTTACAGGTTTGGCTTTCCCAATAAATTCTTCTGCTGCTTTATGTATGCCTTCTTTGATTTGTTTCCACTCCTCGTTAGTACTCCCGGGAATAATGTTTGATGCCATCTCATCAGTTTTCCGTGCATAAGGGATCACTAGTTCTTCAGACTTTAGGTTATCTCTGTTCCATACTTTGTTCGTTTTTCTCTCTAATCGCTTGAGTTTGAGTAAGCATTTCATCATTACAAGGTTGTGATCACTATTAATATCCGCAGACGGGTAGCTTCTGCAATCCTTGATTTGGTTTTTAAAACGCGATTTTACTAATATATAGTCGATTTGGTGTCTTCTAGTATCTCCTGGGGCTTTCCACGTGTACCTTCTTCTTTTATGGTGGTTGAAAAGGGAGTTCGCTATGACCAACTTGTTTTTGGCACAAAATTCAATTAGCCGGCTTCCTCTTTCGTTTCTATCTCCTAGACCATATTTCCCTACAATTCCGTCAACTTTCTCTTCTCCAACACTAGCATTCCAATCTCCCCCATGACAATCAATGTCATTATGTCAAATTGTTTATCAAGGTGTGTTAATTTTTTAAGTTGGTTCTTTCAAAACTCTTTCAAAGTACCATCTCTATGCCTATAATTAGGACCATTCAAAAATTCAGTTTTAATTCTCCCCTCTTCAGTTTCTGACCAAAATTTATTTAAAGAACTTCTCAAAACTCTGATATATTTAAAACTGAATTAAATTTAAATTTACCCATGATAGAGCCTCATCTTTAAGATATCTTTCAACAAATTTAATATTTTGATTGTCATTAATGCTTGACACAAAACTATCTCTACAATGGTGCAGAAAATCCACTGGATGTAAATTGTCTGATCGAAAACTTTTGATACGTGTGTTGGACCATGCAGTACCATTGTTTGCACACACTCATTGGTTCACATGAATTTCTAGAAGTGCTGATGTTTCCTGATCTAAAACAGTTACATTAGTTTGCATATTGTTTTTTGGTTTAAACTGCTGATGTTTTGAACCATTTTTTCCTCTATGGCCTTCTGTTCAACTGACACCATCAACATTCTTAAATTGTCTTGCTGATTCAACTACCAGCTCATTTTCCAAAACAATATTTTTTTTTCTAAAACATCAACTTTTTCATTCAGACTTTTTAAACTATCTGCCAACCCATTTTTTAGCTCTGAAACTTGATTAGTAAGTTGGTCCATTTGATCTTGTATCCTGTCCATTTTAATATTTTTTCAGTTTTCAAGTCATTTGATTTTCCTTGTAGTAAAGTAAATTTGCTATCATTATCTGTTCTCATTTCAGTTAGTTGACCATTAACTGCACTCAATTTGCTATTAGTATCTGTCTTCATTTCTTCTAGTTTTGCCAAAATTAAGCGTAAAATATCAGTTTTTACTGTTTCTTTTCTGACTGCAATTTCACTTGGCTCAGACATGTCCTGACTGGATCCTACAGCTTTCACTTCATTTGTTAACAAGCACACAATTCCACAAATAAATTAACTTCACAAATACTTTGTACTTATTTTTCCTTTTCAGTGTCTCTGATTATAGCTTTAAAGTCCTCTTTTATTCGATCCTGTCCATCATTATTGGTAGTACATCATCACAGTTGATATGATTTGTTTTGTTGGGCAGAATTAGTCTCCGTTCTTTGTGTCATCAGAAATTCATTCACACATAAATTATAAATGCAAGAATAACACCGCCGCAAGCCGGTCCCAAGCCCGGGCCCATCTAAAAACAAGAGGATGGGGAAGTGTGGAGGGGGAGGAGTAACAACCTCGTAAAAAAACCAGGGTCCGTCCGGCTCCAGATGGTAGCACCCTGTCATAGGGCCCCTGCCTAGGGTTACTAGGTGAAACCCAGCCAACGGTCTCAATGGCGGAAGAGGAACAATTTCCCAACGGCAGAGAGAGCGGAAGAGCTAACTCCAGGGCTTACTACCTTGGTTTTAATTTCGGATTTGGGGCAACCTGATCCCCCAATTTATTATCCAACAATTATTGCAAAGCATGATGGGAATGTCGTCAAAGATAGACACTACTCCAAGAGGTAGACCGAATGGCAAATCCTCCGTTGTTCGTAGAAACAATGCAAAGGGGTCAAAGGATTTTGGAGGACCCCAACCAACATGTATGCAGCCCTCAACACTGAAATTTAAGAAAGCAACTATGTTTGCAACCCTAAATGTAAACTCTCTAATTAAAGTAGGAAAATTGAAATTATTGATTGAAAAGCTGAACCAGAAAGAAATTTTAATATGTGCATTACAAGAAACAAGGTTTTTAGATGAAACTGCTTTAGATTTTGAAAACTATCGTTTATTTAAAGGAAAACCAGGTAAAATCTTAATGAAACAAATGCCATACCTGGGAACAGCATTTCTGGTACATCACTCAATTTTAGATTCAGTTACTAACTTCTACTCGAGTTCTGAGAGACTATCCATTCTTGAGATTAAATGTAAAAACAAAGGATACTCTATAATCAACTGCCATGCACCCATAAACCAGGACAACAAAAATAACCCGGAGAAAGTTGAAGAATTTTGGGAGATACTTGAAATGGAACTGGATAGATGCTCAAAGAAGAACATAAAAATGTTAGTAGGCGATTTTAACGCACAAATAGGAAGGGAGAAAAAATACCATGGAACAGTAGGCCTCTTCCCAGGTCACAAAAGAACTTCAAAAAATGGAGAAAGGCTTATAGAGGTATGTAGGCATTTCAACTTGAAAATAATGACAACACATTTCAAAAAGCTGAGCCGAAAAACTAAAACATGGAGATCACCAAATCCACTTCTCGGAGAATTCCAAATTGACCATGTGGCTATCTCACTTCATTGTCAAGAAGAAATTCAAAACACTAAAGTGCTGAAAAGCCTTGATGTTGATTCAGACCACTATTTGACTACGATTAAATTCAGACCACTCCCATTTCGAAAAGAGAAGAAAACCTTTTACAAAATTCCAAAATATAACACAGAAACGTTAAAAAATGAAGAAATTAAACAACGGTTTCAAAGAGCATTGCACAAAGATAGCGATGGCATATCCACAATAAATAAGGAAGCGGGATGGGAGGAGATCAAAAACGAAATAGTTGGAATAGCAAAAGAAAATTGTCTCGTGAAAAGAGTAAGAAGACATCCATGGTGGGACAATGAATGTGATGAGAACCTGGAGAAGAGACAGAAATTGTGGCAGAAATGGAACTCCACAAAAGATCCTCAAGATCTTGACAATTTTAAAATCCAGAGAAGAGAAACAGCTAAGCTTTTCCGTAATAAAAAAAGAAGACAATTTCAGGATAACCTAGAACAGATTGAGGAAGACTTTAAAAGAAATAATTCTAGAGATTTCTACAAAACTTTTAGAAAACAGCTAACCAAATACCAATCCCCAAATTTATGTTTTAAAGATGAAGAGAACAAGCTAGGTTTGACAAACAAGACTAATTGTGAAATATTAGCAAAATATTTCGAGAATCTACTAAATTGTGAACCACCCAAAGATAAAATGAGTTTTGAAAACCACCGAAATACTAATACCGAGTCAAAACCTCCAGACGCTGAAGAAATAAAACACATAATACACAGTCTAAAAAACAATAAAGCCCCAGGTGAAGACTCCATAGTACCAGAAATCCTAAAAATAATGGATACCAACCTCCCACAAGTTTTGGAACATATGTTTAAGAAGATCTGGGACGAAGAAAGAATTCCTGAAGACTGGCAGTGTGCCCTGATACACCCACTACACAAAAAGGGGGATAAGATGAATGTTAATAATTATAGAGGGATCTCGCTACTACCAGTAGGATACAAAATTTTGTCAAGGAAATTACTTCAAATCGTGGAGCCAGTTCTGGATAAAAAAATAGGTGAATATCAAGCAGGTTTTAGACAAGGTAGATCCTGTGTTGAACAAATATTTAACCTGAAAACACTAATTCGTTACAGAATCTCAAGAGGCCAGAGATTTGCAATAGTATTTGTAGATTTCAAAAAAGCATACGACTCGGTAGATAGAGAAACATTACTGAAAGTATTGGAAGAATTTGGGGTCGATACGAAAACAATTCAAATTATCAAACAGACGCTAACAAACAGTAAGGCCAAAGTTAAATTTATGGGTGAAATTTCAAGGAAGTTCGAAATTAAAACAGGTGTTAGACAAGGTGATGGTTTATCCCCAATCCTCTTCAACTGCGTACTGGAAAAGATATTGAGAATATGGAAAGAAGAACTCAAAGGCACCAAGAATGACATCAGAATTGGAACAAAAAAAGAAAAAATAGAAGTGGACTGTTTAGCTTTTGCAGACGATCTGGCAATAATTACAGAAAACGAAGAAATAGCTCAGAACTACCTGGAGAAACTACAAGAAGTTTCGGCCAGAGTTGGACTGCAGATTTCAGTTGAAAAAACCGTGTATATGTCTAATCATAGAAATAACAAGAAAAATCTTATTACTAAATACGGCAATATTAAGAGAGTAGAAAAATTTAAGTATTTAGGTGAAATAATTCAAGTGAATGGTTTAGACAAGAGTGCAAACCAGGCGAGAGCAAGGAAAATGGAATTTGCTTTTCAAAAAACCAAAGACATATATAACAAAAAAAACATTTCGATTCAAGCTAAATTAAGACATTATAAAACTGTCATTAGACCAGAATGCCTGTATGCATCGGAGTGCCTAACTCTTAACAAAAAGGGGGAAATAGAAAACATGGAAAAGAAAGAAAGGAAAATTTTGAGAAAAATATTAGGACCGAGAAAGATTGGAGAAGAGTACAAGCTAAAGAGTAATAAGGAAATATACAAAACTATTGAGAAAGTGAGTGAGGCAATGCGTAAACGCAGACTAACGTTTTATGGTCACCTGTCGAGGATGGATGGAAACAGACTAACAAGAAAAGTGTTTGAACATAGTAACAGGAACGAAAAAACCAACAATAAATGGATACAGATGGTGAAAAAGGATTTGGCCTATTTTAATGTCACCCGTGAGTCAATCAGGGACAGGGAAAAGTTTAGACAAATAGTGAACGAAATTAAGTGTTTTCCAGAAGAAACGAAACTAAAGAATAATAACAGGAAATGGTCGGAAGAGCGGAGGAGGAACCACTCGAAAATGATGAGGAAATATTGGGAAGAGAGAAAAAAAGATCAAAAAGCCGGGCAAGTGAATTGTTGAACGTGGTCCAAAGATGGCCGAAATCGAAAGAAGAAGAAGAAGATAAATGCAAGAAAGTACTTTCCTTTCCGCAAAAGACAGAGCTTCATTATTATTCAGTTGATTCCAGACAACCGCACCACTTGTAATCTACCCCTCCCTCCTTTGTTGTCACAGCTGTCTTTATGGTTCACTCTTTTAATAAGTTTTGAGAGAAGTGAGATTTATAATAAATTTTTTACTTATGTTCTTTTCCCATTGTTGGCTCCAGTTCTTCATGTCTACGGGTATGATTGTTGACCATGAAATTTTCATATTTTACATTCTCAGGATTCCAATTAATGTAAATAATTCTGAAGAAAGCCTGCACAGATTTTTTTTATTTTCATGATAATTTATTTGTTTCACATTTTATTATATCACTCTGTCTTTTGAATTTGCACATTGACAAAACTGAAATTACGTTGTCCATCCAAAATACAAAAACAAGTCCGATCACATCAGAGGCATTCAGTCTGTGGTAATAACAGTATTACAAATGGCTTAAATCTTTCTTGACAAATGAATGTATAGTAGCTTATGTTATTATTTTATAAATGAATCCAGAAATAACCATAATAAATAGCATGAAATTGTGTAAGTATAATAGAAATTTTATGTGTGGCAAATATTTTGGAATATCAAATGGTTCAAAAAAGATATAAGTTTAACTGTACATATGGAGCTAGTACATATCAATAGTAACAAAGAAAATAAAGTAATTTCTTTTTATAGATTTTAGCTTGAAATATAATGCATTGTATACAAAATCATATGAATTTTCTTTAGAAAAACAGCTGAGATAATACTGACTTGTTCAAAATTCGAGAAATTAGTTCTGGTATTGACTACTTCTGTTGAGGATAAGTAATGCTAGAGAAGGATGTGCCATACACATTGGAAAGGTACAGTTGTATTTGACTCTGTAAACCATGCCTTACTGCTTTTCAAACTCAGCATGTATGGAATAAGTGACATTGCTTTGAAATGGTTTGAATCACATCTCACGGAGAGGAACCAAATAGTAATAATCACATCAAATAGTGTAGATTACTTCTCAGAGAGGAAAACTGTGTCATAAGATGTTACTCAAGGCTCAGTCCTTGGACCAATTTTATTCCTATTGTACGTAAATGACTTGCCTTTCAATATAAATATTCATCTAACCTTGTTTGCGTATAGTACTTTCTGCCTAATTGAAAATGAAAATTCTGGCAATATGCCACAAAGTGTCATGAATACATTATGTAACTTGGAAACATTGTTCAGTCTGAATGGCTTAAAGCTAAACATTTCCAAAACCCACATGATGAGTTATAAAACCAAACAGTGAAAAACTGGAGAAATCTGTGTTACTCGCAATAACAAAAAATGGAGAAACTTGACTCAGTCACATTTCAAGGGATAAATTTATACAGAAATTGAAGTATGAATTCACATGTAGAATATTTAGCGAATAAATTAAGCAGCCTTGCATTTGCCATGTAAGTTTTAGACAGTGTCACTCATGTGGACACTAGGAAAATAGCATACTCTAGCTATTTTGAATCTGTTATTAGATATGGCTTTTTTTCTTCTTTTTTTTTTTTTTTTTTTTTTTTTTTTTTTTTTTTTTTTTTTTTTTTTTTTTTTTGGGGCGGGGGGGATCGAGACTTGGGAAACATTCATGAAAGAATCATTTGTAACTTGAGCACTGCACAGCCAAGGGCATCATGTTGACCATTATTAGAGACCTAAAAATATTAACTGTCCCCTCATTATACATCTTTGAGATAATTATTTTCCTATGCAGTAGAAACTTTATGCTCACCTCACATCATTTAAAACTGTATGCTCGGACTCCTCATTATAAAGCCATGAAAATACACAGCATGTTCAAAGTTTGTGACATAATGCACATGAAGCTAAATATTTTAAAAAGCAAATTACATGATTTTTTAAATGAAAGATGTTACCACTAAGTGGAAGATTGACAAAGGATGAAGTGATACCTTGAGATGGATCCCTAAAGTGGAATTATAATTTATCCTAGTTATGGTGGATGCAAATATTGTAACTTTGACAAATTTTAAATATGTAGGTTCTTCACCAAGGAATACTGTAAGTGTGATAAAATTTAAAACAACTGAATCGTAACTTTGAGCTGTCCCTTGTCCATTAGACTTATGTTCTGAAATTTTGTACATTATGAGATGAATAAAACAAATTTCACATTTCCCCTTTGTCACATGCATGGAAAAATATGGAGGCAATTTATTACAATTTTGTTTGAAGTTTATCTTTAACAATCATGACGTATGGGGCAATTTATTATAATTTCATTTGATGCATGTCAACAACAATTGTGATGTATGGGGCAATTCCTTACAATTCTGTTTGATTCTCAAATGTAACTAAATATAAATTGATAATCTATGGGGGCATTTGCTATAATTTATCATACCAATCTGGTCCATGTCTTGTGTACTTTTTAATTATTTAATTTCCTTGTGAAGACAACATAATGTATTACAAAAAGGAGACAAACAGACAAAATGCTAAAAGAAACAAAAAGCTAAGTAGCAAAATGAGTAATAGCTGTTTCTTTGGTGAGAAATACCACTAATAACTACAAAATTAATGTCATGATGCTGCAGCAATTATGACAAAAAATGAAAACTGATTCTATTGGTCATAGTAAGTATAGTTACACACAACTCTGAAGTTTAGTTAGCTAATAAAACATCATTTTGTATAAAATTAATTGAGTAGATACTTCAATGTAAATCAGTTTTCAGACAAATTTCATTGATATGTGAAAAGAACATAAAATACAATGATTATATCATTTCTTACAATCACTTAATGAAGCTATTAACTCCACCTGGTTATCAGAAAAGTAGCACAGTTTGTCTGAAAAAGCTATTCAAGAAGCACACACTATACCTTTCATCATCCTATTTCTGACAAAACTGAATTCCAACAATAAACCCAAAAACATGATGATCACATTTCAACCTAATTAGAAGTATTAGATCTGGTCCTTCCAACTGTGGGAAAATGAATATGATTATTAACTTTCTCCTTCATAAAAGTTCTCTCAAATTTAATAATTTCGTGGATCTCACAGAAGCGTATGATACTGTCCATCATTAGTTACTCCATGCAAAACTATACAATATGATCAAGAACGCCCACCTCATTAGACCACTCAGCACCCTCCTCAAAAACCGCAGGTTTTTTGTTGAATTTCAAGGACAACGCAGTCGCTGGAGAGCGCAGAAAAATTGTCTACTTCAGGGAAGCGTCTTGGCTCCACTTCTCTTCAACACCTATACCAACGACCAGCTGTTGACCCCAGGCACAAGGAGATTCTTATATGCAGATGACCTAGCCCTTGCTATGCAGAGCTCATGCTTTGAAAGAGTGGAAAGAAACCTGACAACAGCACTTAGAATACTGTCAAGCTACTACAATCGGAACCAACTCAGACCAAACCATTCGAAGACACAAGTGTGTGTGTGTTTCGTTTAAGGAACAGGGAAGCTAATCGTGAGCTACGTATTGCATGGACAGGCATCCAACTCCAGCACCATCATGCACCTAAATACTTGGGAGTCACTCTTGATAGAACTCTGACATTCAAAACTCACTGCAAGAACACCAAAATGAAAACCTCCACTTGAAACAACCTAATTCGCAAACTAGCGGGGACACAGTGGGGATCACATCCACAAACTATTCACTGTTTTGCAATGGCACTGTGCTTTTCTACTGCTGAATATGCTTCTCCAGTCTGGTACAGGTCATCTCATGCCAAAGAAGTAGACATTGCTCTCAATGAAACCTGCAGGTTGATCACAGGTTGCTTAAGACCTACCCCAACTCATAAGCTCTACTGCCTGGCTAGAATAGTGCCACCATGGATATGCAGAACAGTGGCTGCCAACAAGGAGAGACTGAACGTGGAACAGGACAGTGCCCATCCACTGCATGGACATAATCCACCACAGCAATGGCTGAGATCGCGAAAGAGCTTCCTCAGAACATTAGAGAAGCTCACCATTTCCCCAGAGAAGGCAAGGCTGGAGCTATAGAAGAAGTCGACACCTCACCTACAGACGCCAGAAGCTGAAGAACTACCACCTGGACAAAATGAGAGCTGGCTGGTATGGAAATCTTTAAACAGATTACGATCAGGAGTTGGTCGATCCAGAGACAACCTGTAGAGATGGGGCTTCATAACAGAAGATACGTCCTGAGATTGTGGACAAGAACAAACCACAAACCACATGCTCCAGTGCCTTTTGTGCCCTACATCCTGCACGAAGATTGATCTCCTGCAAGCTGCTCCAAGCACCTT
Source organism: Schistocerca serialis cubense (assembly GCF_023864345.2). Taxonomy (NCBI): domain Eukaryota; kingdom Metazoa; phylum Arthropoda; class Insecta; order Orthoptera; family Acrididae; genus Schistocerca; species Schistocerca serialis. Next base: position 318,122,996 of record NC_064645.1, on the reverse strand, counting down.
GGAGGTTGCAAAGTACTGGGCACATGTAATATAAATACAATTTGTGTGTGTGTGTATGTGTGTGTCTATATATATATATATATATATATATATATATATATATATATATATATATATATATATAAAAACAAAGATGAGGTGACTTACCGAACGAAAGCGCTGGCAGGTCGATAGACACACAATATATAATTTTTCCCACGTGGAATGTTTCCCTAAATTATATTGATATATACACTCCTGGAAATGGAAAAAAGAACACATTGACACCAGTGTGTCAGACCCACCATACTTGCTCCGGACACTGCGAGAGGGCTGCACAAGCAATGATCACACGCACGGCACAGCGGACACAACAGGAACCGCGGTGTTGGCCGTCGAATGGCGCTAGCTGCGCAGCATTTGTGCACCGCCGCCGTCAGTGTCAGCCAGTTTGCCGTGGCATACGGAGCTCCATCGCAGTCTTTAACACTGGTAGCATGCCGCGACAGCGTGGACGTGAACCGTATGTGCAGTTGACGGACTTTGAGCGAGGGCGTATAAATATGTCAGAAATTGGAGAGCTAACTTTGTCTTTAATTTTATTCAATTTGTTGTTTTATCTCAATATTGGTGTCATCCTCCCATTATTGTTAATTCATTTACTTCTTCATGTTTTCTGTAACTCATGCTAAATACAAACTCATGTCAAAATAGAAACCAGAAAGCTTACCTGTTTGTGGGATCTGCAACACTATAGCAGCTGTATGGCTGTCCTGTTTCAAGCCTCCAAAGAACAAGCTCACCACAGTAAGAGAGTGTTGCCAAAGATTCTGGTTCACGGCACACCATGCATACTACATCATCAGTGTGTAAACTTTCCCAGTCCTTTCCTTTCATAGCTTTCCCCTTGTCATCAAACTCTACAATGTGCAAATTCCATCCGGTAGCCAATATCCGATTTTTAAGCCATACAAGGCTGGTTACCTCACTGAAAGACAATCATATATTTATGCTGTCAAGTCTCTTTTACTTTTTCTTACTTGGCTTTCCCTACAAATTACAATGTAAAACCTTTTCGACGAAAAGCAGTAAACATGTTAAGCAACTATAACTAGACTTGTTTGATAAACTGCTTATCAGGAAACAAACAAATTAGCTGTTATCAACATATTCACTTAACAGTGAAAACAGTTAAATGAGGAACACATGTTTTCTAAAAAGAGAAATTGATGTTCACAAGACAATTTACAGTATTTGTGGATCAAGTCTCCTGGTATGCAGTAGGTATCCAAATACTTGGGAAAACTTTGGGAACTGATTCCTCAGACCAAAAAGATAAAAAATGTCATGTGAGCATATCCACACCTAGATCTATATTCTGTGAATCATCTGAAATACATGGCAGAGGATACTTTTTACTGTATTACTTATTAACATTTCTTTCCATTTGTTTCATATTTTTAATGAGAAACAGAAACCAGAAAGCAAATCAAAGGTAAGTGCTAAAATGATACAGCCTTCCCCAAGACTCTCATGAAAAGACTGATACCACCTTTTTTTGTATGCATCCAGGTGGCTGGCAGGTGGGTCAGTGCTTCCTAGGGCCTTGTATGTGTGTTTTTATGTATATCATTCTGTCCAATTTGCTAAAACACTTGATATTCATTGTGAAAGCATATAGAATATTCTGGAAGGACGTATATTATCATGATTGTCAGGGGATTGTTGACATTAACAAAATTATGTACAGGTGCTGAGTTAGGTGTTTAATCAAGAAAGTGAAGTGTTAAATATCTGGCAGCAAATATTAAGAGGCTGTGGAAATGTTGGCATAAGTGGCTGGCACCACTAATTACCTTAATTGCAGTAGACTGGTGGGTTGACACAGAGAACATCATTACCTTGAGAAACTGGAAGTTATTACCAAGCAATGTATTTTCATTTGTTATCTATTTTTATGTCTTCCTCTGTAATTAATATCCTTTGTAATTACATTTCTAATTAACTCTCCAATTGTTTACATCACACAACTTTCTGATTTTCAGAATTTGTGGCCTTATTTGTGCATTTTATGTATGTAATCGGATAAAGCATGAGATTTTTACTGTCATTGAATGTTAGTAACCAAATCCAAACTGTAATTAATTATGTAACTAAAATAATACAAGAGACATTATTGTAATTAAAGTTCGGATTGAAGTTTTATGTTTAAAACTACAGATAATACTAAAAAATATATGTCATACTGTATTGTATTTTATACCTTATTCAGCTTTAACATCAGTTTCTTTACGTATAGTAAATTTTAACTGTAACATCAAAATTTTACAAAATTAATAATGGGTTATTTTGAAATTTATCGTTAAAATTCTATATAAAGTGATGCAGCAAGGCTACAAGTGAAGTGCTGAGTTGTTGTTTTGTCAGTCAGTCAAAGAAGTCTGTGATGTATGTAGTCAGTGTTTTTGTTAACGTGGCGAGTATGCAGTTCAGCTGTCAATAAATTTTGTGAAGTTGGAAGCTTTTATATTCTTTCATCAAATGAACTCCAGGCAATAGAAAGTTAAGTTAAATGTAACTAGCTGAGCAGAACATTATAGTGCTCAACCAACCAACCCAGAAAAAATATTTACTTGCATGTCTGGATGAAGAGGTATTCTTGATGATAGACAGCTGACTGAAACTACTTCAAAATAGATTTGCTAAATGTGAATAAACTGGCTTCAGCTGTGCTATGTATTGGTGACCTATGATAATTTGTGCCAGACCAGGACTTGAACCCAGATTTCCCACTTATTGCAAGCAGTCGCCTTAACCATTACACAGAGTATAGCTGGGGGCACTTAGTGATGAATGTAGAAGACTATGGTGCAGGGAGGTAGACAGTGTGACTGGAAGTTTGGGTTTTGTCTGGAAGGCATTTACAGGTAGCCTAATGGTTAAGGCAACTGCTCGAAGATTGAGTCCCAGCATGATACAAATTTTCATATGTCACCATTAGGTTACATCAGTGCCTGACACAGCTGAAGCCAAGTTCTTCACATTTTATTTCAATACAATTGAGGTCAGCTGTCTATCATCATGAATATCTGTTCACCCACACAGCATGTTGATGCTGTGACATGAGTTGAAGATGGGTTTTAGGTGCACGTACGTGCCCATAGTCCCAATGCCAATAATCAGTTCACAACAGTTCATGTTGACACATCTGTACTCACAAGCCCTCTTATCTGTTTATCTGTGCTATGGTAGTTGTATGAACTGCAACTGCTGCCCTTACGGTATGATGATCCTGATGAGCATCTATGCTGTGTGGATGTCCCAAAACTCACCTACAGATGTGAGAATATTCATGTGTTCAATCGACATGGCGCATCAAACGTGTGACCCCTTTTCAACTCCTCGTTTGGCTGTGGGAGTCATGAGTTTGTCTGCATGGCATGGTTGCCTGCTTGCTTCACATGTTTGTGCTATACTGAGGCTGTGAGCTTCCCTGTTAAAGTATAGCTACAGATGGCACTCTTGTAGCTGTGCCATTATGTTATCTGTTGGTAGATGATGTTGAAACCATTATCAGTACATCTACTATCATACAGGTGGCATATGTCATCATAAGATCAAAATCAATGTAGTCTTTCCAGGTGTTCTTTTTTTCCAGCAGTTAGTACATGCTGAGGCAGGGAGAAGACAGTATCATTCTCACTGCTGTGGGAACACAGGGTATGGCTGCAACCATTTAGCGGTGAAAGTAGGAGACTATGGTACAGAGAAGTACACAGCATGACATATGGAAGATTGAATCAGTCAGCAAGGTTCCCATGCATAGCATAATGGTTAAGGTGACCACTCATGATATACAATAAATCTAGGTTTGACTTTCGGTGCAGCACAAATTTTCATGTCACCAATACCATGTACTACTGACTATAAGGCACACTTATTTCTTCAAAAAATTGCCTCCAAAATTCAGATGCATCTTATACTTGAAATTAATAAAAAAATGTCTAGTATTTTATTTAAAATTCCTGCCAGTCTTAAAAACGGCAATATATTGGATGCCATGGGAAACCTTCTGAAATACTGCCAGGTGTTGTTCACATGCATGACAAGGGTTGGATGGATGAGGCTGGTATGAAATTATGGACTAACAGAGTATTGGAGAGAAGCAAAGGTGCCTTATTGGGGAAGAGTTCTCTTCTTGTGCTAGATCAGTTTAGTGTTCATCTGAAAAATTCTGTGAAAGCGAAATTGAGACAGGAAAATACAGAGCTTGCTGTTATTCTAGGAGAACTTACTTCACAATTGCAACCATTTGATGTTTTCATATTGAAACCATTTAAAGCATATATGAGAGAGGAATGAAACAAATGGATGATGCATGAAAACCAACATGAATTCACACCAAAGGAAGCTTTAAAATGATATAAAACCAAACATTTGTCAGTGGATAAAACAGTCATGGCCTAGAGTAAAAGAAGACATTATTGTTAAATGTTTCAAGTAGTGCTGTGTAACTAATGCTCCCAATGACAGTGAAGATAATCTTATATAAGAAAAGGACAATGATGATGACAAAGAGAAAGAAGAAGTAGAAGAGGAAATTTCAGATGACAATTTTTAGGGATTTTGAAGGCCAGTTCGGTTATATTAACTAGGATTTTTTTTAGCCTGACTTTCTAATCTACTAAAAAATGGCAAAAATGTTTTTTTTTAGTTTTGTTAAGAAATTAGGTGTGTCTTATAGTCTTTAGCACCTTATAGCCCATAAAATATATTAGATAGTGCATCCTTGCCTAACAGCTGAAGCCAAGTTATTCACATCTAGCAAATTTATTTCATAGCCAGAAAAAATAGTCTGATATTTTATGTTGTTCATCAGAATGATGAATCCTTGGACAATAAGTTAACAGATTGGAAATAATTCTTTCAAATTATTTCACTAATGGTTCTGTACTGTGTCTGAATAAGCAATGGTTAAGAGAGGTTTCATTACAAACAGTGAACATAACAAAATGTGAATTGGCAGCCTACACATTTAGAAAACAACTCCAATGTGGTGTAAAAAGCATCTTTATTAAAACAGGGGTGGTTTATAAACAACTAGGACAACTAGAGGAACTGAACAATGACAGAAATTTTGAATTATTAGCCATACAATTACCATCACTCAATGCCTATACAGATCTCATGATGAAGGCATAAAAACTCTTCAATACATGGCAAACATGATTTGATTGATTGATTGATACTTCATACTGTAAAAAAAAGTAAACCATCTTCATCTGTGGCATTTCAGCACAGACTTTAGCAAAATCAATAAAGTACAGAGTTTGTGAGTCTCCTATAAGTGGGAAAACACATTACATATACCACCACAGAACAAATTCACTATTCAAAATCTACAACAGATCAATTAATAATTAAATCTAACCAACAACATTACAAAACAGATATAGTGAATACAGGACCTGGATATCACTATAGCCAAACCATGTTTCCACATCAAAAGTAACAAGGCCAGCAAACTGACAAGCACACATCAGAGCAAAACTTGTAATGATTAGGATATTAAAAATTATTTTAGAAATGAGTCATGGCAGCAAATTTATGTCACTGAAAAAGTGGGGATTTTCTTATATGGCCAGACTTGGGAAATTGGGAAATTCCAGCAGGGCAATTCAACAACTCACACGTCCAGAATTGATACAGAGTGGCTCCAGGGGCACTCTTCTAAGTTTAAGTGCTTCCACTGGCCACCAAACTTCCAAGATATGAACATTATTGAGCATATCTGGGATGCCTTGTAAAGAGCTGTTCAGACAAGATCTCCACCCCTTCATGCTCTTAAAGATTTATGGGCAGCCCTACAGGATTCATGGTGTTAATTCACTCCAGCACTACTTGAGACTCTAGTGAAGTGCACGTTACCCCATGTATGTGTGTTCGGGGGGGCCCTACACAATATTAGGCAGGTCTCTCAGTTTATTTGGCTCTTCAGTGTATATTTGTGCGTGTGTGTGTGTGTGTGTGTGTGTGTGTGTGTGTGTGTGTGTGTGTGTGTGTTCACCAAGCAGCAACAAGAGTACACACATGTACAAATAATTTTACATATGTAAGCTTTCAGCACAAAGGCTCCTTCTTCTGGCAGAAGGGTTGAAGGGAAAGGAAGAGAGCTGAAGGAGAAGGACTGGAGAGGTTTAGGGAAAGGGTCAGAATTCAGAAAATTCCCCCAGAACCTGGGTCAGGGAAGACTTACTGGATAGGATGAGAAAGGAAGAACTGATTATTTGGGGACTGCACTGGACAAAATTTGAAAACCTGAGAGCTTAAAGGTGGAAGACAGGGCAATATGCAAGACAGAGATTACTTCTAAAACATCATCCATGAGTTAATAAGTGTAAAAATCTAAGTGCATTTTATGTAATAGAGGTGGGAGGGGATGGTGAAAAATATAAGATGTGGTAAACTAAAAGAAGAGTGAAGAAAGGAGCAGTTTAACTACTCCTTTCTGCACTCTGTTTTAGTTTTCTTCATCTTTCCTTTTCTGATATGTCACCCATTGCAGTCCCCAACTATCAGTCTTTCCCTCTCATCCCGTTTGGTAAGTCTCCTCTGACCCGGTATTATGAGTGACTTTTCTCAACTCTATCCCTTTTCCTAAACCTCTCCAGTCCTTTTTCTTCACCCCTCTTCCCTCCTCTTCAGCCCTTTTGTGAGAGAAAGGAGCCACTGGCTCCAAATAATTGCTTACATAAAATCTTTTTTATGTCTGTGTTCTCCTGCCACCACCTCGTGAGTAGATTTTTCATATATATGGATATTTTTCCATTAACTCCTGCATATTTGTAAAGGAAATGAAGTTTACAATCACCACATTAATTCATGTTGTCTCATCTCATTTTCTCTAACAAGTGACTTGTCTTATATCAGTTTATATCTATGTACAAATATTCTGAAAATTGTACATAAAACAATACAATACAAAATGAAACACACATCACTTGAGTTTAACTGATGTTTTAAAAAATATGAAACAATACTCAGGGAAGTAATAAAATGTATCAAAATGCTGGAAAATGACAGACACATGAGAAATGCAACCAATAAAATGAAAGCTGTATGATCTTTTGTAATGAAAGAAACAGGAAGCAACAAAATTAAATTAATAATATCCATTTCAATCAAACTGTGGGAGGAAGGCAAAATTTCATGGATAGACTTTGCAGCATCTGACATCATGAAGTGAACTAGTAGATGCCAACAAATGTACAGGATACACAGCAACAAATGAAGCTGCTAAAATCGAAACACTCAATCAGAACACATAACACACTAGATTTTATTGAAGAAAACTCTGCACGCAAAATTTCTGAATGACTGAGTTATCTCACAAGCCTGTCAGTCTCAACTGACAACTTTCCAATATTGTTAAAAATTGATAAAATGAAACCATTTCACAAAAGAAAGAGCCAAGAAGAGATGTCATACTATAACTTGTTTTTCTACAGTCTTTTTCTTAAAAAAACACTTTTTTAATGACAGACTGTCTAATTTCTTAAAATAAATATAAAATACTAACAAATTCACAACATTATGTTTAGAAAAAAGTTGCTCAACCAAAACAGCAATATTTTCTTTTCTATATAAAATGCTACAGGTCTCAGACAGGCAGGAACACACCTCAAGCACATACCTAGGCCTTTAAAAATGCTTTGATACCAACAACAATTATAAATTACTTAATAAGATTCAGAATTGTGGTCCTAGGGGAGTAGCACACTTCTGGATTAAACCACACCTCCTCAAAAGAAAACAGCTTATAGAAATAGCACATGAATTAAATGATATAGTTAATACCCATCAGACAGATTTGTGGTCAAATGGAGTTTCCTAAGGTTCCATGACATCCTATACGATTTTTCCTATTATGTAAATGATTTGGATATAAAAATTAGTGATAGAAAACTATACCAATTTGCTGATGACACTAGCATCTTAACCATAGGAAGAACCAAAACGGTCTTTGAAAACAACATCAAGGTCATCAAAAAGGACGTGGCTGACTATCTTTACCCAAACAGTCTGATTATAAATCTGGACCAACAACTGAAAAAGAAGATAGTACAAATTTTCTCTGTATATGGATACAACAAAAAATGAATACAATATTCATTTAGACTAAACAAGCAACTGGAGCAAAACATGTTTCATAATATGGATACTAAGAAACCTTATACCATATAATAGTCTCAGGGTCACATAATTTGCTCATGGTCACTTGGTATTGAAATATGATATTGTATTTTGGAGAACCTGTGGAGTAATTTTCAAATCATTCAGACTATAGAAAAGTATTAACACAAGAACAGAATGGATAGACTGAACATAACCATGCAGGCAATATTTAGGAAAAATAAAATACCACTACTTTCAAATATTTTCACAGAGGAAAATGTAATTATTGTAAAAGCAAAATTAAGCAGTATCAGTCCATGCATCATCCATAATGAAGCTGTACACATCTACCATACAAGACAAGTAAATGATGTAGGCCTATATGCCTAACAGACAAATACAGAAAAACATACTGCATCCTAGCATCATATTGTGTAATGCATTACCCAAATCTACAAAAATAATAATGGGCAAAAACTATTTCAAATCAACTGCTAAGGATTGATTGGCCAAGCACAGTTTCTATACAGTAAAGGATTATCTAAAAGAAACAAAACTGTAGCACCAATTAAGACCGTATTTGTAAAATGTTACAATAATAAAATATTGTGTAATTTTTCTGGTTTTTATTATTACTATATAAAAAAATTCAAGAAATGTGTGTAGTACTTAAGGAATGGTCCAATATGATTTGTATACTATATAGTCCCAGATTCACAGGTCCAATAAATAAATAAAACAAATGGAGCATGGCAGTAATGACTGCTTGTATACCTCTGCGCAATTTACTTTTTTTTTTTTCTTTTTTCCTCATTCTGTCTGTAATATCTCTATGGGATAAGAATATGGAGAGCTGAAGAATATTTATAGTTTCTGCCCATGAAGACAGTTCTTGAACTTATCAAAAGAAATTCTTGTGAAATGTACTGTGCAACTCTTCATGCATCTCCAGTTAAGATTTGATTTCTTCTTCCTTGTAACAGCTGGGTTCATCTCATACTGAGATCTGAGTGACCCATCCCTTCTGTATGAACCTTTCCCACTCAAAACCTCTTTCTTCCCTCAGAAAGGAGCCAACAGTTTTGAAACTAAGAATAGTTCAACATTTTCAACTGTTTCCATTAAATTCACTTATTAGCCAAACAAGCCTATGACTATTTCCATCAGCCTTCTTTGTGTTTGCTTGATATCTTGTGTATGTTAAATCTGATATGCAACTTATACACTTCATAATAATGAAGCAGGGCCTTATTAGTGTTTTGTATGCATTCTCTTTGTAGACACAATGAAATGAATTATAGCCTGCCATTAGCAGTACCTACTGCTAAGCTACACATTTCTTCCATTTCATGTCTTCTTCCATTTCATGTCTCTACACATTTTTTACTATCAAATACTTGTATGACATGACAGGCTCTAGTTGTAATGCCGTCATGTTGTCAAAAAAGGATGCCATAGTTTATAATTTGCGAACAGCACAACTTCATTTTCCGCTATATAGTCGCCAGTTCTTGCAACAGATTAATCTTTTTGTAAACAGATGTTGCTGCAGTTTTTACCAAACTGAATTTTCTCATAGATAACTTCATTTGACAAAGCACTGAAAGGCCTAAGTTGAAACAAGACACCTGGAGTAGACATTTCTCCAGAATTATGGATGTGCAAAATATGTAAGACAGTAAAAATACCACCAGGTGTCAAGAAGAATTCAGTGATTCCAATTTCAAAAATGTGGGGGCTGACAGATGTGAATATTACCAACTATCCTGACAAGAAATTATTTACAGAATAATGTAAAACCTTGTAGAGACCAACCTCAAGGAAGATCAATTATGATTCTGGGGGAATGTAAGAACCACATGAGGCAATACTGAGCCTGTGCCTTATCTTAGAGGACAGGTTGGAGAAAGTCTGATTTTATAGCATTTGTGGATTTTAAGAAAAAAATTTATGGCATTGACAGGACTAACCTATTTGAAATTCTGAAGGTAACAAGGATAAAATACAGGGTGTGAAAAGTTATTCACAGCTTGTACAGGGTACAGTTACAAAAGTCAGAGAACATGAAATGAAAGCAACAGTTGAGAAGGGAGTGACATAGTGCCTGTCATCTACCCCTGATGTTATTGAATATATATACTGAACACACTGTGAAGGAGATAAAGGAGAAATTTGTAAAATTAATTAAAACACATGCAAAAGGAATAAAAAAAAATTTGCAGTTCTATGATGACATTATAATTCTCTCAGAGACAGCAAAGGAATTGGAAGAGAAGTTGAATGGAATGGATAGTGTCTTGAAAAGTGATTATAACATGAACATCAACAAAAGTAAAACAGGGTTAGTGGAATGCTGTCACTATGCAGGTCACCAGACACAGGACATGGGTGTGGCCCCCAGTGTGGTTAAACATCAGAAGACAGCACAGCATCACAACCCGCATGAGCCACTGACAGTGCCACCTCAAAAAAAAGTCAGCAAACTAACTTCATATAACCCTGGAGCAGAGAACATTCTCTCTCATTTCACTATTGTAATTCCCTTTAGTAACTTAGAATCAGCTCTCAGGTATGAAATGTGATCTATATCTTGGATGTTGGATGTTGCTTGTCTTTGCTTTGGACTTGTATGTAATACCAGATTTGTGTTCACATTAAAATGTTGAAACTTCTTCTTTGTGTCAGAATTATGACAAAAGTGATGATGAAAGTGGTTGGACTTCCATGTGTTTTTCTCACTGACTGACAATGATGACTGGCATGTACTTGGAGGTGGTGCTTCAAAGTTTACTATAGCAGCAGCTGGAAAGCCATTGGCATTTGGAATTGTGATCACAAGAACACATGGCCATGTTGGTAAGGGTATTGACTGTACTGTTGGCAAAGCCACAGTAAATAGCAGCCCATCTGTCTCCCTCTTCCACCTATGATGAGTCTGCAGAGGAATGGGAAACATACAAGAGGCATTTACGGCAACACTTTGCTGCATTAAAGGTCAATGGCTGTCAATAAGATTAAGGCTCTTTTTCTGTTGTTGTTTACCATATGTAACATTTGTAAGGAAAATTGGCTTCAGTTGAGGAAGCTGCTTCCCTCTCATTTTACGAACTTTGATGTTATCTTATTATCACCAGCATATTTATGTTATTTCCTTGAGGGTGGAATTTTATCAGTGCAGGAAGTAAATTCATCAATCGTATCCTACCTGTGATGAGGAATCACAGGGTCTCAGTATAAAGAATCTTACACTGATATATTTTTTGGAAGGCTATCATTAGGTCAGCCTCAGACAAGGAGATCTGACAACAGGGCCTAGAGACTGAAGGCCACAACTTTCTATTGCTCAATCATTTGCAGTTTCTTGGTGACAGACCAGATGCATTCTTGAAGGAATATAGCCACTGTCAACTTTGACAACAGCGGGCACTCAGGTTCAGGCACGTTCTCATTGGCAGAAACACTTCCATAAGCCACATGCCATACAAACACTTCTGTCCACCAGCCTGACTGCCCCAAGCATTGGTTTTAGAGCCATCACTGTATCAATGTCAGAAGAAAGAACACATTGTGGCAGAATTTTACACACTGTCTGCTGAGACCCCCAACCGATGGGCATTAAATCATCTGCCCTGCATGTGAAAACCTTGTGATCAACTTGTTCATAGACGAGTCTATCAATGACAGTGTGTATAAACAGAAAAGGAAAAAAACCCTGATTTTTCCTCGTTTTCTCCTGTTAAAAATACACTTTTCCCCTGGTGAAAAGGCACATTTTCGATTTTAAATGACAGTATAATTGTTCTTTGAACTGTGAAACTTGTCAATCTTTTAAACGGTGATGGTTTTTAACACCAGCATAGAACTTCCCAGCACCATATAAAACGAAACCAAGCAAATAAAGCAATGTCTTTCAGAAAGATCTTTGATGAGCAGCAACATGTACACTGCATATTTTTGTATTATGGGAGCAGAAATACGAGTTCCACCAAATACAGCACATTAGTTTCTGAAGCATTTAATTCAAGATTGGGATGCACTTTTGTCAGCCAGTCATAGCTCATGTCACTTGACCCCGTCAGTTAGAGGCAGCAGGTATTCAGAGCATGGAACATCTGATGTAGTCAGCCAATAGCAGTGTCACTGTTAAGTAGCACAATTACACAAACAGGGAAAGAGCATAGCTGTGAGTGAAGCTAAGTTTCCATTTACAATTATTGGTCTTTTTTGCATGTGTTATGCTTTAAGGTACACCAAAATCAAATGTGGGAGTAAAATTTTAAATAATTGCATAAATGTCTGATTTTCTGGGCCTGAAATTTTTCCTAGTTGCTGGTCCTTGAATTGTTAAGTTTTGAATGAGAGTCAAGTGCTCTGAGATTTAACAAATTCATCACACACTTGCACATGTAACATAATTCATTTTGTGCAAAAGGAAATTTACTTTGAAAGTAATGCTTCTCACACTACCATTTGCAATATTTTCCTGCTTCTTGTAACACACATTTGAGCATCTTCCAGGGAGTGCCAGAAAACTAGTGTTACTGCACATGTGCAGCTATGATTACATGTGAAGCACATGCTTGGTGTTTGCTCTGCTCATATGCCTTTCATCACATTTCTGTTTGACCTTGTGCAGCAGCACTGCAGCGTGTTGTTCTGAGGGAACATACAGAATTACTGTACGTAGGGTAATTGTTTTATCATATCCTATCCAGATAAGGAATGCAAAATAAGAAAGCAGTCCTCAGCATGATACACATTTCAAAACTAGACACTACATCTCAAAGTATACTAATTGGTGATTTTAACATAGATTTTTTTTAAATTCATACTCTGCAATACTGTATGTAACATTTCAGTTGTTTGTATTCACCGGAACTAAGAACAATATGTCTTTCATTTCTTTTTCAAACCACATAAAAATTTACAAGATTATTTGTGAAACCAAGAAACAGTATAACTGGCAGTTTAAGTTATACTCCAGGAGTAAATAAAAAGCCTTGTGGTGAGTCACAATGATAAAAAATGGTCTGCTGGCAGTCTATAATTTGCTGAAGAATGGCATTCTGTAAATTTAAGATGCAAGCAACACAAATTAAGAAACAACATGAAGCCTACAGAAGGTACCAGACAAGTGTTGAAGCATGTCTCATGACCAAAAAATATTGTGTTTCACAGAAGGCAGATATCTGAAATTTTGCTATAGCTGTCAATATATTTGTAATAAAATATTTTATTCAATAGCACTGATGAAATTTGCCTGCTTATTCATCTTCAAGTGTGTGTGTTTAAGATATCTTACAATTAGCCATAAAAGAAACAGGACATCAGAGAACACTCCAAGAGCATCACAATTTTGTCAACCATACTACAAAAATGCATAATTCATCCTTAATTTCACATTCATATGTGCCAATTAACAGTGAAGTAGGTCACTAACCTGTATTTAGCATTTCAGTGTAGTTTTTTGGGGCGCCAATTTTCTTGGAGTAACTGTACCTCATGTTGGGTCTTTATTATGGCATAAGGCTGTACATGCTGGAAGTTGAAAGTGTGCATTTGAAATTCAATGAACAGTTGAAACTAGCCAACACTGTAGAATGAAACACTTTGTTTCAAATAAGTTGACTCCCTCTGTGGAAAAGATTAATAAAAGCCAAATTTTTTAGCAAATTGACAAAAATAACTTCATTGTTCTGCACGGTGGTTGATATTTGATTGCCAACAATTTTGAACAAAACAAAATCAGTAAACTGAAACTGATAACATATATTTTAGCCTTCTGGAATTATATAAATGTATATTGATTCATTTGATACCTCCAAGCCACAGAAATCCATTTAGTTTTCATTTGAAATGAGGGCAATAAACGAAAATAGAAAAATCACAAAGCATAAACATGGGTCCCATGGAGACTACCAACCCCCATTGCTCTGCACATGCACAAATCTGACAGCTAGGGTGCGCCAGGAAAAAATTTTCTGGGTAGCATCTGGCTGCTTGCTGCTATTGCTTATACGGCTAACAGCCACACTTCAAGTAGCCAGAAGCAGGAGAAGATGCTCCTCATAAGTGGCTTCAGCTCTGCTCATGCACATGAGCCCCATGGCAACTGATCAAACGAACCTAATTTAAACAGTTGTGATGGCATGTTCAACAAAAGCAGTTTCTTGTTAAGAAATATTGCATAGTCTTCATCCCAAAGCCTTTGACACATATTCCTGTGTGCTCATTGTGTTTTGTTGTTTTAAATGTCCCCCAGAAACATATGAGTCCAGATAATAATTACAAGCAACAACAGCTGTGCACTGTAAATTTTTCACATGTGTTGCATCATAAACAAAGAAATGTCATTAAAAAATCAGTCGACCGGCCTCAAGTCTACAAAAAAGAACAAAAAGTCTTAATTTTTGCCAATAATCATGGATGTCAGATAGCAGAAAAAGTAGTGGATACAGAAACTAATGCAAGTGTCCAAGCCCTCGTCAGACCAGAAGCAGGCATTGCAGAAGCGGCTAAAACAGTGGTAAAATCTTGTGAAAACCTTTACCCAAAATACTGTATCATAATTGTGCAGGTGCAAATTATGTTGCCAGAGATGGAGGTAGTGAACTCAACACTGTTCTTGAAAGTGTTCCACCCAAATTAGGCAACACAAACGTAGTTGTTGTAAATCAGCCACATGGACATGACCTACTCCTTGGTCATGTGTAAAGAAATTAAAAGGAAGAGTAAACAAAGAGACAGATGATATATGCAAAAAATTTCTGTATGTGAAATTAATAAATGTAAGCATGTTAGACAAGGCCATGCATACCAGCCATTGCTTTCATTTAAATCACAGTGGGAAACAATTTTTGGTTGAAGAAATCTGTCATTTAGCAAACCTGAGTCCCAACAGGCATAATACAGAAGCAGTTCAAAGTACTTTGGACAAATGGGTCATAAAGAAAGATGTGATGTCTTATATGAAGGGCGAAAGACATTTTTTTAGGGAAGTAGACTGTATCACAAAAAGAAATGTGATGCAGAATTAAATTGCAAATACACACTGAAGATGGTTTACCAGAATGTACAGTCATTAACAAACAGAGTTGATGAAATAAATATACTTCTCAATAGTGAATGGAAGGAAGTCTCAGTTTTATGTTTTCGTGAGCACTGGTTACAAAACGAGTATTTTCAATAATTAAAAATATTGCATTTTAAACTTGTAAACTGCTTTTGTAGAATAGAATCAAAATATGGGGGAACTTGTATATAAGTAAAAGAAAAAGTTGATTATAAGAGTATAGCCTCTCTTTGCAAACTTGGTTGTGAAAGAGACTTTGAAATCTCAGCTGTTGAGTTAATATCTGAAAAAAGCTATTATTTTATATGTTTATGTGTATAGATCTCCTGTTAGCAACATAAGTGTGTGTTTTTTTTTTTCAAAAAACTGGACCTTGCTTTAGGCAAACTTAAGACAACTGGGAAAACAGTGGTAGTATGTGGAGATTTTAATATTGACTTTTTGAACCATAGCCGTCACAGGGAAAAGTTATTAAATATTATAAAAGCCTACAATTTTTGTCTGACTATTAGTTCTCCAACACATGTAGCAAAAACTAGTGCCACTCTCCTTGATCAGGTATGTGTAAACATGGACAAGAGTACATCATAAAACTTCAATACCGGCTATAGTGACCACCTTGTGCAATTACTAACCATACCTGTAAATCACATTTTGACCAGTGTACAAAATATTATCCATAAATGGATTTATAGTAAGAAAAATATTGAATACTTCCAGTATCTAATCAGTGAACAATCTTGGAGAGAAGTATATGATACCTCTATTACCACAAAAGATGGAAAGTTTTTTGAACATTTTCAAGCATAGCTTTGAGATAGCTATTCCACAAAGGAAAGTGATTTCCAAATGCACAGATAGATTCAAAAACATCAGGCATTAGAGTATCTTGTAAAAGTAAGTGGGAACTTTCTCTGCAGTCAAAAACTGACAGCAGTCCAGAAGTTCTTAGTTATTTCAAAAAATAGAAGCTAATTTTCAAATGTGTCATAAAAGAGGCAAAAATTAAGGAAAATGACAAATACATTATGAAGTCATCCAGTAAAACTAAGTCCATGTGGAAAGCTGTGCAGGATCTTACAGGGAAAAAGACAACTGAAAAAATATTGTGATGTCACATGATGGCAAGAATGTCACTGACCCTAGGGCAGTTGCAAACAGTTTCAATTCTTATAATGCAACTGTTGCTGGAAAATTAGTGAAGGAAAAATTTGGTAATCCACCTAATACAACATGGAAAGAACTTTCATCTATTGAAATAAATAATATATCCATGTTCCTCAGTCTAAAGGCCCAACCGAGCTCCTAAATACCATTAATTCACTGAAGAGTAATTATTAAACTGGTATTGATGATATTCCAGATTATATTATAAAAATATCAGCAAGACAAATACTTTCATCTTTATTTGACATATGCAATTCATCCTTATTATATGGTGTCTTCCCACAGCAACTGAAGATAGCAAAAGTAATATCCCTATATAAAGTAGGTGATCATCAATGTATGGGTAACTATAGGCCTGTGTCTCTATTGTTAGGGTTTCCAAAAACTATTCAAAAAGTGTTCCTTTCAAAATTAACTACATTCTTTGACAAGAATAATATTATTTCTGGATGTCAACATGGCTTTGGTCCACAGTAATCAATTGCAACAGCCACTTTCAGTCTGATAAACCATGTCTTAAATGCAGTGGACAACCACAAAAATATCTCAGGTTTATTCTTGGACTTATCAAAAGCTTTTGATGTGATTTATCATTCTGTGGTGCTGAGGAAGCTTGAATGGTATGGTGTAAGAGGTGTGCCAAATCAATGGATTAAATCATATTTGGAATATCACTCTCAGGTAACTGAAATTAAGTACATGGAAGGAAATGAACTCCAGGTACACCTTTCAGAACCATGTGGACTAAGTCATGGTGTCCCACAGTGCTCCATTTTAGGTCTCTTTCTTTTTTTGGTGTATATTAATGATTTCCCATCAACGTTAGGGATTCTGAACCAGTACTGTTCGCAGATGACAACAGTCTATTGATTGAAGGGAATAAAGAAGAAAATCGTACTGCATCTGCAAAAGATATTACAAAAAAGGTGTCTAAATGCTTTACAAGAAACAGGCTAGTAGTTAATCCCCAAAAAACGGTACTCATGAATTTCCATAATATGTATAGATAATCAAAACATTACTGCTGTGGATGAAACTAAACTTCTTGGGATTCATATCAAGGAAAATCTTAAATGGAGCACCCATATCACATCCCTAAATTGAAAACTAGCAAAAATGAGCTATGTAGTAAGAATTCTTTGCAACAATACTAGTGCAGAAACAGGTAAGTCTGTATACTTCACTCATGTACATTCAGTACTAAGTACGGTACCATTTTCTGGGGAAATGTACATCAGGCAATAACAGTTTTCAGGAAGCAAAAGGCAATTATAAGAATAATGAAACAAATGAGCAGCAGAAAAACATGCAACCTACCCCTTCCCCGCATTTATATACTGGAAGTACTCATGCAAGTCTAAACAAAATACACTGAGAAAAGAAAACCTTTTTTGCAAAACAAAAGTGTCCATGATTACAGTACCAGGTCAGACAGTGACATACATGTTAATCATTGTAACACTACATTATGCCAAAAAGATGTATATCATGCAGGAATAAAACTATACAAAATATTACCAAGAAGTATAATCTCTTCCTAAACTACAGAGCTTTAAAAAGTCTCTGACAGCTTACCTTTTGAAAAACTGCTACTATTCAATCACACAGTATCTTATACAAGAAAAAAATGTAATTTGTATCTTTAATTGTAGTAATAAGTTATAAATATTCAGTATTTATAAAAATGTAATTATTTACTGTATAGATCCAATTTGTTATAAAAATTTAAATAATCTATGTTTGACAATTGAAAACGCAATAGATAAAAAGGTTTTCCTCTGTCTAATATCCTGTGTTTGATATATGTACTGAAAGAGATTTATATGGACAAATAAAGAAAAATGTTGCTTTTTCTTTATGTCTTAAGTTTTATAATGGTATTTTTTCTATGTTTTATCATTGCAGTATTATTCTCCAGTAGCAGGCTAAAATAAAACCCTTTATAGGAGTATCTGTTTTCACCAGTAAAAATTACAAAAATCTGACTTAAACTAGAGCAATGAAAAACTCCCAGAAATCAAAAAAATTCCTGGGTTTTTCCAGGTTTTCACCTGGATGAAAAAATTCCAAGGTTTTCCCAGATTTCGCAATTGTCCTGGGACATATACACCCAGAATGGGAATCACTTCAGTTACAAGTAGATATGACCACAGCAGCATATCTTATTAATCCTCACATATATCTGCATCTTGATGCACTACTGTTGTCTCCTGCTACACCTTGTCTGAAAAGCTACAACAGACAACAGATTCATATTCTTGGACAATTTATGGTAGACACAACATATAAGATGGTAGCCTGCCCATCAACATTTGTTGACATGGACAGTGCTTTTTTGGAAACCTTGTTGGGGTTGGATGCTATCATAGTGTTCAGGTTCACAGTTTCTGATTCGGTTAAGCTGGTTTCTGAGCAATTACCCTACCAGGAACTTGATGAACACTGCAAGTGTTTTTATACATTTTTTTTCCTTTTTTTCTGTATTTGGCAAGGCTAAGGATTTTACCGCTGATATCACCCTTAAATGGCTGGCACAGCCCATTTTTTTCTGTGTCCGATGAGTGCCACTAGCTTTTAGCAATCAAGTAAAAGAGGAACTTGGTAGGCTTTGGAGGTGATTGAACATATTTCATACTGTCAATGGGCCACATCACTAGCTCTGTCTTTAAGGCAATTTTAAGATGGAACTCAATGCATAGGCTGCGATCAGTGGGTACCCCATTCCATCTCTAGAAGAACTCATAGCAAAATGCAGGAGAGCAAAGGTTTTTATGGGTTGATGTGTCTGAGGTATATCTGTAGCTCCCACATGATGAGGCATCCAAATGGTTATCTCTACAAGTATAAATAGTTTGTTTCCATGGTAATAAGCACTGCCACTCTTCTACAGCCTTCCACGAAGCAAATCATACAATGTGTTCCTTGTTGTATCCACTAACAATATTGTGATCACAGGTCTTTCCACTGAGGAACAGCTGCAGAACCTTCAGCTTCATTTCAGTTTTAACCTGGATAAATCACACTTCTTTCAGCCCCCTATAGGGTACCTCAGAGACATCATTTTCCCAAGAGGATCCAGTCAATGAACTGTTATGTCACTGCCATTTATGCTCATCATTGACCCACTAATCTGAAGGAACTCTTGGATTTTCTGGGTAAAAGCACTCTTATCTTAGTTTCACCCATGGGCAACAACCAATGAGCATTCTCTTGATCAGTTACTGAAAAAGAGTGTAACATTTGTTTGAATGACTGCATGCGAAAAGACAGTCATGACTCTGAAGGATAGTATTAAATCAACCTCTTACCCATCCATATTTCTTCAAGATGAGCAGCTTGTTTTCACTACTGATGCATCCCAGTTTGGACCGCAGGTTGTGCTGGCCTGTAGCAGTCCTGATATTTCAGTGAAGCTGATAGTGTTTGCCTCCAATATGCTCATCATAGCACAGAAGGATTATTCCCAAATCAAGATGGAGACTGTTTTTACTGTATTTCCCCAATTATGTGATAAGGTTTTTTCCCAAATTCATCATTCAATAAATACAGCATTACATTCACAGATTATACTATTGCTGCTGAGGTCAACATTTTTATTTCGTTTAGTAGAGTATGTAAGGGTGGTTATACATTTATAGGGCTCAACTTACGTTTTTCTGATATGAAGCTTAAGCTATTATTTTGAAGAATTTGGAAAGGCAGGGCTCAACAAACAGTACTCACATGCCAATAGGCTCAAGATTTCCCAATACACTGAAGCACTTGATGTAGTATCAATGTTGCTCGAACAATCATGTGACATTGACTTACAAGGTACCAGTGCAAGAGAATGTGAAAAACTATCACAAAGCCACTATAACAGTCTATTTCTCTGACTCAAAATTTGATAATCTTTTTGAAACATAGGAGGAGGTAGCATTAAATTCTATCATATTACAAACTTCTGTTGTCTTTGAACAGGTTTGCAATATACTCGTACATTCTCATACATGTGTGGATTCCGTACCCAAACATTAAAGCCATACTTTATGTAATTGTAACATTCAAAAATGGAAATGTTGTCCTTCAAAGGATGTTAGTTGATTCAGAACCCACACAAATACTTTATTTCATTATGAGAGATTGTAGCAATTTACTAAGTGGATTACAAATGGGACATCTGGTCTCTATTCATGTATTATGAGAGTCGTTCAATAAGTAATCTCCTACTATTTTTTCTGAGAACATATTTATTGTTAAGCATCAGAATTTGGTGACAATATACGTCAACATGCCTTGTCCATGTCCTATTTTTCTACGTAGTCTCCATCACATCCTGTGGCCATATGCCAATGTTGTGGAAGAACATGTATTCTCTGCTGGTAAAAGCTTTTGTCCTGAAGTCATAGCCATGTTTTCACCGCATGACTGACAATCTCATCATCTTCAAAGTGTGTTTTCTGTAGATAATCTTTAACCAGTCCAAAGAGATGGAAGTCTAAGGGTGCCGGGTCTACACTGTACAGTGGCTAAGGCAATGATGTCCAACACAATTTGGTGATGTGTTCCTGTGTTCTCAGACTTGTGTGTGGGTGTGCATTTTAATATTGGAGAAAGATTTCTGCTGGATTCTTGTCCAATTGAACATGTTGCAAATGGTTCTTGAGTTTATTCAGAACCTTTACGTATGCCTCTGAATTGATGGTTGACCCTCTTAGCATCATATCCACAAGAATGATGCCATCACAATCCCAGAATGTGGCCACCATGACTTTTACAGCAGAGGGGGTTGTCTGGAATTTCTTCTTCCGTGGTGAATGGGGAAGATAGCACTTCACGGACTGCCTTTTTATTTCCTGTGAAAAGTGATGCACACAGCTTTCGTCCCCCGTAACAATGTGTGACAGAAAGGCCTCTCTGTCAGTCTCAAAATGCTCCAACAATTTGGATGAAATGTCCTTTCTTTGAATCTTGTGGTTCACTGCAAGTATTCATGGAACCCATCATTAGGATCTCCTTTAACATCCGAGAGTCTCGATCATTTCAGATGCACTTCCAATGCCGACTGACAACTATAGAGCTGTTTGTCAAGTTGTGATGTGTCAGTTGGCATGAATAATGGCATCCAAATGATTCAGCATGTCTGGAGAAATGGCTATGGCAGGATGTCCCGAGCATGGCTGATCATGGAGCTCTGTTTCTGCCTTTTCCTGAAACTGTAACTTTCTTTACCATTCACCCAACTGTACTCCTGTCAACTGCAGCATTACCATACACT
Source organism: Schistocerca serialis cubense (assembly GCF_023864345.2). Classification (NCBI taxonomy): domain Eukaryota; kingdom Metazoa; phylum Arthropoda; class Insecta; order Orthoptera; family Acrididae; genus Schistocerca; species Schistocerca serialis. The sequence continues at coordinate 318,101,346 of NC_064645.1, read as the reverse complement.
GCACACATGAGTTGCATGTAGATGCCATTTTGATGCTGTACTATGGCTCTGCAATCTGCCAGAATGGTTCAAAATTTCACCGGTGCACAGAGCAAACATCAAATGTGAAGCATCACCCAGGACATTTGTCTATGTATATTAATGGCTTTTTAAAATAATGTGGGGCAGAATACCAGGAAAAAACATTACCAGTTTTTAATCAGCTTTACAACATAATAGTGACATTCAGTTGAAACAAGTAGAAAAATCAATCCAGAACGAAATGTCTAACAAAATAAATATCATAATGAACTGACTGTAATTTTTATAGTTAGAATAAATTACAGTGGCAAGACCTGTTGTGTAGATAGTACCAACAGATGTCACTGGATTGCAGGATCAGCAAAAGTTCTAGAATGGGGTGAATCCTAATTGCTATCTTCTATTTGTGTATTAGTTGCTTTTGTACTTGTGCTGTACATTAGAAGATACTGCAGTCTGCTTTTTGCAGTTGCTCAAGCTCAGTACTACAGAAGGAGTGGAAGAGGAACAGTGTCACAAGCTTGGTTGAGAGCTTAGATAACTGCAGGGAGGGGAGTGGTGAGTGAGGAGCAAATTTCATCATCTTGCCAAACATGGTAATCCATACCATGTACTTTGGCTCATTATGAACATCTACAATGTTTGAACTGCAGTTTGCCTGAATTCATTTATAGTCAGCATCAATGGGAATTTAAAATTAGACAAATATTCACCAGTAGTATTCGTTTCTGCTGGAGATGGTAAAAGTCTAGACGTGAGCCAGTGGCATTTCTTGCTGCAATGTTATTGAAACTTGCCGTGACAAATGACAGGAATGAAAGGGGGTGTGTCAGTTGCCTCTACACAGCCAATCAGAGACCAATGGGCAGGCAATATGTTTTGAAGCAACACCTCAGTATATAAATGATACCTGATATTTATTAGCGTAAAAAAAGCTTTTTTTCAGGTCCCACTCTAACAACAACTTCAGAAATAGCAACATATTTGAAAGCAACAACCAAATATTTGTGACAACAAAGATATAAGTTTCACAGCTATGCTACTAGGATTATTATTATTTAAAAAAAGTGATACTAAAGACTACAGAGTTAGTAAGGAAAAAAGTAATAAAGAAAACGGACCAAAAATTAATGTAAACCATTTCCTTTTGTTTATATTGTTTCTCCTTGCACTGTCAAAATGTAGACAATCAATAAATGCCATAATTTGAGAATGGGTATAATGTTAACTTTCTGGCAGACAATTTTTGTCAGTAAAACTGTTAGTCATTTTGATTAGTCAAAATATGTTAAATATAATTTTTTTCTCAAGGAGCCTCTTTAAAAAAAGTGGGGTTGTTTTATCAATACCTACAACTACATGGATACTCTGGCAATCCCACTTAAGTTCTGGCAAATGGTTCCTCAAACCACTTTCACAATAATTCTCTATTATTACAGTCTCAAACAGTGTGGAGAAAAAATGAGCATCTATATCATTGTGTGCAAGCTCTGATTTCCCTTATTTCATTATTATGATCATTTGCCCCTATGTAGATTGGCATCAACAAAATATTTTTGCATTTGGAGGAGAAAGTTGGTAACTGAAATTTTGTGAGAAGATTTCACCACAATGAAGAATGGCTTTGTTCTAATGATTTTCACCCAAAATCCTGTGTCATGTCAGTGACACTCTCTGTCCTATTTCATGATAATACAAAATGCGCTGCCCTTCTTTGAACTTTCTTGATGTACTCTGTTAATCCTATCTAGTAAGGATTCCACGCTGAACAGCAGTGCTCTGAAACAGGATGGACAAGTGTAGTGTAGGAAGTTTCTTTAGTAGATCTGTTGCATCTTCCAGGTGTTCTGCCAATAAAACAAAGTCTTTGGTTTGCCTTCTCCACAACATTTTCTATGTGTTCTTTCCACTTTAAGTTGTTCAAAATTGTTATTTCTAGGCATTAAATTCAATTTATGACCTTTAGATTTGACTGATTTGTCAGGTAACTGAAGTTTAACAGATTCCTTTTAGTGCTAATCTAGATGACTTCACACTTTTCATTATTTAGGGTAAGTTGCCAATTTTCACATCATACTGATATCTTTCGTCTATCATTTTGCAATTTGTTTTGATCTCTTAATGACATTACTAAATGATAAATGACAGCATCATCCACAAACAACCTAAGACACCAGCTCAGATTGTCTCCTAAATTGTTTATATAAATAAGTAATAGCAGAGGGCCTCTGACTTCAGGGAATGCCAAAAATCACCACCATTTTACTTGATGGCTTTCCATCAGTTACTATGAACTGTGACCTTTAACAGGAAATCATGAATCCAATAACAAAACTGTGGCAATATTTCATAAGCACGCAATTTCACTACAAGCAACTTGTCTGGTACAATGTCAAAAGCATTCTGGAAATCTAGAAATATTGAATCAATTTGAAATCCCTTGACAATACCACTCAACACCTCATGTATGTAAAGAAATTCTTGTGTTTCACAAGAATGAAGCAATCAGTTGAGCACTCAACCAATGGTCAGATTTAGTCAGATTACCTACTTTCTCCACACAACTGAACAGTTGCAAGGAGAGTGCAACTATTTACACAAATATTTAACGTTCCAGAATCCTGGTATTTATAGGACAGTGAGTCAGATGAAAAACTTAAAAGTGTAACTAAAATTTGACACACCATGCCATTGTTGTGTAAGTTGGCAGCACTGTTACCAGTGGTGTAAGGAATGCCATACAGGTGGCAGCATACAACAGACAAACAAAACATGGTCTCAATACCAGTTCACAATGGCTGCCCATCTGTTAAATGCATCAAGGAAGAACATCCATCTGTCAGACACTTTCTGAGCGGTGAGGGTATGAAACCTATTGAAATCTATCAGTTAAAGAGTGTGAGTGGACTATGAAATTTAAAAACTGAATGACTTTTGTGAAGGTGCTCAGCTCCCAGGTAACGCACACAATATTTTGACATCAGAGTTTACTGCAACATCTGAAGCCATTGTGATGGAAAACTGCCATGTGGTAGTGGATGAAATAGCTGCAAATTTGGACATTAGTAATGACACAGTACATCACAGCATTCATAAAGTGCTTATGTTTCACAAAGTATCTAGAAGATGGTTTCCATGGGAGAACTCAAAGAGCCACACATTGACATCTGTGAAGAACTTTTGCAGTGCTTTGAAGGAGAACATGATGGCTTCTTCATGAGAGCTCTACGCAACCAACAACCTGAAACATAGATAGCAAGCAAGGAATGGCACCATTCCTCATCACCAAAACCCAAGGAAATCTGAACACAGTCATCTACAGGGAAATTCTTGTTCACTCCCATTTGGGGTGAATAAGGTTTTATCTTGGAACACTAGATGACTAGGGGAAACAGCATCACCAGTGTGTCATATTCCATTAAATTAAAAAATGAGCTTCAGCCTGCAATAAGATCAATTCACATGGACTTCTGATTACAGATGTCATTTTGCAACATGACAATGTTTGGTGTCATCAGGCTCTTGCAACACTTGCAACCATCAATAGCCTGCACTTTGATACTCTGCCACGTCTGCCATACTCACCAGACATCTCATCAAGTGATTACCACACATTTGAACCACTCACAGAGGCAATGGGAGATTCAAATGGCTCTGAGCACTATGGGACTTAACATTTGAGGTCATCAGTCCCCTAGAACTTGGAACTACTTAAATCTAACTAACCTAAGGACATCACACACATCCATGCCCGAGGCAGGATTCGAACCTGCAACCGAATCGGTTGCGCGGTTCCAGACTGAAATGTCTAGAGCCTCTCTGCCAACACACAATGGGAGGAAAGAAATTTTGTTCCAGTGAAGAAGTGCTGCAGGTGGTGCTCAAGTGGCTGAGCAAACAGCTAAATTTCCCCCCAAAGAATCCAGGCACTTTCCATATGCTGGAGGAAGTGTATTGAATAACACGAAGACTATGTCAAAAATGAGCCACTTGGAATCCACTTTCATTAAATAAAAAAACAAATTAAGGTTTTAATTTAACTACCCATCATACAGACATCCAATATTCCAGAATATACAAAGATCATAAACACAAGATTTTTCAAGGATCTTCCAGAAATGATAAATACTAGAAACAAATAATTACTGATGGTAGGGTTTGACCTGATGACCTGCAGTGAGCCAGCCAGTGATGTTAATCACTATGCCACACTGTAGGTATAGCTTCTTGTCCTGGAGAAACAGCTACTGAGCTTCTTATTGGAACCAACTACAGCACCCTCAATCTAAATCTTGTCGGTGGTACTCTGCATGACAGGACTGGCAGATCCTCACATTCTGGTCCCTTCCTTTGATATTTCACATTTGTTGAGTGGGTCTTCTGTTTTCTTGAATCTTTCATTGTCAATCAGCTTATATGGACTGTAGTACAGCTTCCTATGGAGGACATGGATGATGGGTCTGTGCTTTCATCTTCTTGATGAAAGGGTGTAATCCTGGACTTCATATGTGTTGCCCAGTAAGTGATGAAGGATATAACGCAGTCCAGAATAGTACATCAGCAATTTTTCTGATACTCCTACTTTCTGCACAGGCATAAAAATCCATACCAAGTGTCCTGGGCTGTTTCTCACTGGACACTGCCATTATGCCACTCTTGGTCTTTCACATGGGCATCTGGGGGCCTTTATGTGAGCCAACTGTCTTGCTTCATTGACCCTGGTGATGAGGTGGTGACCTGAGTGTCATATGTTTGAAATGGGAACATTGTATTGACTGTCATTTCGGCCTCATGACTATGGAGCAGAGAAAATATTGTGGCACTTGTAGGTTCTTGCTTTGTTATGTTGTATGCGATTGTCACTAGGGACATTATTGTATCCTAGTATCTCTAGTCAACATCAATGTAAATCAAGAGCATGTCTGCAACTTCTTCTTAAAGCATTCTGTGAGGCCATTTGTCTGTGGATGGTAGGCAGATTTTGTCCTGTGGGTTATGTCACATCATCATCATCATCATTATCATTTAAGACTGATTATGCCTTTCAGCATTCAGTCTGGACCATAGCCCCCTTATAAAATTCCTCCATGATCCCCTGTTCAGTGCTAACATTGGTGCCTCTTCTGATGTTAAACCTATTACTTCAAAATCATTCTTAACCAAATCCAGGTATCTTCTCCTTGGTCTGCCTCGACTCCTCCTACCCTCTACTGCTGAACCCATGAGTCTCTTGGGTAACCTTGCTTCTACCATGCGTGTAACGTGACCCCACCATCTAAGCCTGTTCGCCCTGACTGCTACATCTATAGAGTTCATTCCCAGTTTTTCTTTGATTTCCTCATTGTGGACACCCCCCTGCCATTGTTCCCATCTACTAGTACCTGCAACCATCCTAGCTACTGTCATATCCGTAATCTCAACCTTGTTGATAAGGTAACCTGAATCCACCCAGCTTTCACTCCCATACAACAAAGTTGGTCGAAAGATTGAACGGTGCACAGATAACTTAGTCTTGGTACTGACTTCCTTCTTGCAGAAGAGAGTAGATCATAGCTGAGCGCTCACAGCATTAGCTTTGCTACACCTCGCTTCCAGTTCTTTCACTATGTTGCCATCCTGTGAGAATATGCATCCTAAGTACTTGAAACCGTCCACCTGTTCTAACTTTGTTCCTCCTATTTGGCACTCAATCCATTTATATTTCTTTCCCACTGACATTACTTTCGTTTTGGTGATGCTAATCTTCATGCCATAGTCCTTACATTTCTGATCTAGCTCTGAAATATTACTTTGCAAACTTTCAATCGAATCTGCCATCATAATTAAGTCATCCGCATATGCAAGACTGCTTATTTTGTGTTCACATATCTTGATCTCACCCAGCCAGTCTATTGTTTTCAACATATGATCCATAAATAATATGAACAACAATGGAGACAGGTTGCAGCCTTGTCTTACGCCTGAAACGACTCTGAACCATGAACTCAATTTACCGTCAACTCTAACTGCTGCCTGACTATCCATGTAATGACCATTAGTTGCTTGCAAAAGTTTGCCTCCTATTCCATAATCTCATAGAACAGACAATAACTTCCTCCTAGGAACCCAGTCATATGCCTTTTCTAAATCTATAAAGCATAGATACAATTCCCTGTTCCACTCATAACAATTCTCCATTATTTGCCATAAGCTAAAGATCTGGTCCTGACAACCTCTAAGAGGCCTAAACCCACACTGATTTTCATCCAATTTGTCCTCGCACTTTCCTTTCAACAATACCTGAGAAGATTTTACCCACAATGCTGATTAAAGAGATACCTCTGTAGTTGTTACAATCTTTTCTGTTTCCATGTTTAAAGATTGGTGTGATTACTGCTTTTGTCCAGTCTGATGGAACCTGTCCTGACTCCCAGGCCATTTCAATTATCCTGTGTAGCCATTTAAGACCTGACATTCCACTGTATTTGATGAGTTCTGACTGCAATCTATTGACCATTTTCTCCACTTCCTCAAATGTGATCCTATTTCTATCATCATTTCTATCCCATTCTACCTCTAAATCTGAAACACTGCTGATCATATTTTCACCTACATTGAGCAACTCTTCAAAATATTCCCTCCATCTGCCCAAGGCATCCACAGGATTCACCAGCAGTTTTCCTGACCTGTCCAAAATACTTGTCATTTCTTTCTTACCTCCCTTTTGAAGACTGCTAATTACACTCCAGAATGGTTTTCCAGCAGCTTGACCCATAGTCTCCAACCTGTTTCCAAAGTCTTCCCAAGATTTCTTCTTGGATGCTGCAATTATCTGTTTGGCTTTGTTTCTTTCTTCAACATAACTTTCTCTGTCTACCTGAGTTCTAGTATGTAGCCATTTTTGATACGCCTTCTTTTTCCTTTTACAGGCTGCCTTGACTGTGTCATTCCACCAAGCTGTTTGCTTCATCCTACTTTTACACACTACTGTTCCAAGACATTCTTTAGCCACTTCTAGTACTGTGTCCCTGTACCTTGTCCATTCCTTTTCCAATGACTGTAATTGACTACATTCAACTAAGTGGTACCTTTCTGAGATCGCTGTTATGTACTTGTACCTGATTTCCTCATCCTGAAGTTTCTCCACTCTTATCCTCCTTCATATGGACCTGACCTCCTGCACTTTTGGCCTCACAATCCCAATTTCACTGCAGATTAAATAATGATCAGTGTCATCTAAGAATCCCCTGAATACATGTGTATCCTTCACAGCCTTCCTGAATTCCTGATCTGTTATTATATAGTCAATGACAGATCTGGTTCCCCTGCCTTCCCAAGTATACCGGTGAATGTTCTTATGTTTAAGAAAGGAATTTCTGATTACTAAGCCCATACTGGCACAGAAATCCAAGAGTTGTTTCCCGTTCCTGTTGGCCTCCATATCCTCTCCAAATTTACTCATAACCTTTTCATACCCTTCTGTTCGATTTCCAATCCTGGCATTAAAATCACCCATGAGCAGAACACTGTCCTTGTCCTTTACTCTAACAACTACATCACTAAGTGCCTCATAAAAACTATCCATCTTATCTTGATCTGTCCCTTCACAATGCGAATATACTGACACAATCCTAATTTTCTTGCTAGACACTGTCAAATCTATCTACATCAGTCGTTCGTTTACATACCTTACTGCAACTATGCTGGGTTCCATTTCTTTCCTGATGTAAAGCCCTACACCCCATTGTGCTATTCCTGCTTTGACTCCTGACAAGTAGACCTTGTATTCTCCCACTTCCTCTTCTTTCTCATCCCTTACCTGAATGTCACTAACAGCTAAAACGTCCAGCCCCATCTTACTTGCAGCCTCTGCCAGCTCTACCTTCTTCCCAGAGTAGCCCCCATTGATATTAATGGCTCCCCATCTCATTACCATTTGTTTGCCAAGTCGTATCTTAGGAGTCCCTGGTTTGTCAGTTAGAGGTGGGACTCCGTCACCTCCAAAGATCTGAGGCATTTTGCTCTGATTGTTGCCAGCATCATATTTAAAGTACCAGGGAAGCAGGTTGCTAGCCTTACTTGCCCTGAGTCCCATTGAGTTTTACCCCTAATGGTTGAGGGACAAACCGGTGGATTTGGTAGTCTTTGCCGTATGAGCACAAAGGTGATCACGACACAGAATATGTCCAAGATGCCCAGCCTTATTCCAAAGTAGCTGGTATCCCGATTGTCAGGACCACTTACTTGGCCACTCATACATTGCCCATGGTTCATGAACTAGGTCATGACTACAGGAACCCACACCATGAACCACTGTGGGCTATGTTTCATGCGGAATTATCTCTGATACTAATCTTGACTAGAAAACTTTTCCATGGTCAGAGATCATCATATAGGGTGTCCCATGCTTCAAAATGACGTCTTCTACAAGGATCTTTGCAATCTATGGAGCTTCAGCCGATGGCACAGATTTTGTGACAGTATATCCGTGCCCAGATGTCAGATTGTCATAGAAATACTTCAGGATAGCTGACCATAAATAAGAGGGGATATGAGCAACCATTTCTACCCCAGTGGAGCATTGTTCCTCTTGTATAATGTTGTATTTACTGATTTGAATTCTCATTTTGGAGACAAAAATGATCCAAATAACTACAGACCAATGTCTTTAATTACTGGTTTCTCAGAGACACTAGAGATCTTCATGCATAGTAGGTTGTCCACATTCCAGAAGAAACACAGTATTCCAATTCCAGCACAACATGGTTTACAGAAAGGAATTTCTACAGAAACTACCATCTCATGCCTCACAGAATCCATTATAGATGAATTAGACAATAGGAACTCTATGTCTCCTATGTTTCTGGATTGTCTAAAGCATTTGACACAATCACCATACTACACTTATTGAACACTTGAAAGCTATGGTATTTGTGAACAGGCAGACAAATGGATAAAATCATACATCAGCAACTGAAAGTAGTATGTGAAAACAGAAACTGGATGCAGATCTGAAATCAGGAATATTAAGTATGGAGTGCCTCAAGGATCTGTACCTGGCTCGCTTCTTTTCAACCTATTTGTAAACAATATTGATGTCAGTGAGAAAGATAAAAAAATACTACATGCAGATGACATGACACTAATGACTGTAGAAAAAATCTGGAAACACTGGAAAGAAGTGCATTTATGTCAATAAATAACACAGTACAGTGGCTTATACAAAATGACAATTTTAAATCTAAAAAAGACAATGTTCATGGTGTTCAAAAATAGAGAAAAGGAAGAATCAAGATGAAACAAGACTGTGGGAAGTTACCACTACTAAATTTTTGGGGATTACAGTTGACAATAAGCTCCAGTGGAGTCAACATATAGATAATGTTTGCAGCAAATTAAGCACTGTAATATTTGTTATGAAACAGCTTTCACATTATACCAACAAGGAGCTTCTATGTACAGTGTACCATGCTCTATTTGAGCTGTATTTACAATATGGAATTACTGTTTTGGTAAATTCCAGGAGCAAAAATATAAAAGGGATATTTAAATTGCAAAAAAGCTGTTAGAACCATTTTGAACAAAAAAAAAAAGAGAGTCATGCTAAACTGTTTTCCATAGTCAAAAATTACTGACATTTACATCTCTATACATTTACAAAACAGTATTTCATTAATAAAAGGAAATTCAGTGGTATCAGAAAGAAATGCAGACATTCCTACATATGAAACAAGAAATAAAGGCCAGCTGAGAAGCATGCTACACCGACTGAGAGTTACTGAAAAAGATCCTAGATGCTCAGGTGTCAAACTCATAAAGTGCCTTCCAAAGAGTTTACAGGACAATGTGAGCAAAAATACATTCCAAAAACTATTAAAGGATTATATAATGGAAAAAGAATTTTATAGTGTTGAAGAGTATGTGTATCAATGAATGAAAAATGCTATTATTACTGTTATAGTGGTAGTGTAACTAACTGAACATAATATGATATGTAAATAACTTGATAACATGAATACTTAAGAGAAAAATGTAAATATGGGTATAATGTAGTATGTAAATAATTTTCAGGACCAAAAAAATGGGTGAAAAATGTGTGCAACATTATTATAGGTGTTGTCACTTTGATGTATTAAATTGTAATAAACAGGTTAAATATTACAAGAAAATAGGTTTTACGGAAAAGGAAGTCCCTGGATTGACTATCATGATGTCAATGAGATTTCCAGACGTCTTGGTGATTGTTGTCTATGGAAGACTTTCATGTGTGTGGCCTCACCTCCATAGATGATCATCTCACTTAGTGTTCCTGGAATCAGTGGCTAGGTGAGCTCCTAGTACCGCTGTACAGTGACTGGGCATAGCTATGGTGTGATGTGGAGCAACTTCACCCATTTATGGCTGTGGACTTTATCCCACAGGGCAACTATAACTGTCTGCAATTTACAGACATGAAGTGTTGTGATGGGTGTCTTCTGGGAACATAGTAGTTGTCAAAATGCATCCTCTTTTTCTCTGCAGTAGCATATAACATGTCCAGTGTCTCCACAGTGGAAACATACCAACATGTGGTGTTCTGTTTTCCAAAAATGTGTTCTTCTATGGGTTAAAGATGTTGAATAAACCTGCATTGATCAGAAGCTGGGATGTCATTTGATGGTTGCTGCTTAAATAAGCATTGACTGAGCCCATTGTCTGTGGCATATTTGAGAAATGGGGGAGATTGGCACTAAAGATCTATTATCCTCTTCTACAATGTTCTCTATCGTTTCCTAGTGTCTGGTGCTGATATTCATGTCTGTGTATTTGGTTCACCATTTCTAGCTGACATGAACTGCTGTATCTCTTCCCTTCTCGGTCGGGCCTTATGCCCTAGTAGCCATGTGTGTGTGAGTTGTTGTGTTAATGTGTGAGGGCTCTACTTCTGAAAGTTTAAATTTTTTTTATGTTCTTATCTGTGACTTAATGCCTCCTCCAGCTTGTGAGTGGTAAACTATCCTTTCCACATTGTCGTTATTTCCTTATTACCTGGTGTGTGAGAGAGGTGAGGTCATGGTGGTTTTCCACAACTGCCATAGGGACCACATTCAGGAACTAGTTATATTTCTTTTTTTTCTGTTTGCATTAGCATGCTTGGCAAATTCTTCCATTGTTGTGACATACTGTACTAGAAGAGCTTGGTACATGTATTCTCTCACTCCTTCCATCAAGTGCAAGATTTCATTAGCTTCTGTCATATTTGAACTCAGTGCAGTGTAGGTTCAGAACTCTCAGTACGTTCAACTGTCTTGTTTCCTCATGACACTGGTCCCTGTACTTAAATTTCTCTTCAGTAAGTGGACTTGATGTACAGTGTCACCAAATGTTTTCTTCAGTTCAGTCTGGAATTTATCCCCTCTACTGAGCTTCTATTCATTGTTTTCAAACTGTTGCTGGGCTGTGGCATCTAAGTAAAAGTACACATTTTCCAAACACATTGTCATCCTACCTGCTGCATTTGGCAAATCAGTCAAATCCTTTCAACACATTGTCAGGTCCTGACAAACATCTATGTAGAACATTGGTGGATGCCTGACGTGCAGCTGAATTTCTGCTCTCTTGAAATCCATTGCTTTCATGAATACATACACAGTGGGAATTTATGGTATTCGGGTTCCTGTCCATATAGGCAAAGGCTTTTACATTGCCTAGGTGTAGCCACAGCGATGTAGAAGTTTTGAAGCACCCATCATCTCTGCCAAAGAATGTCACATTGTAACCACAACCAAGGCCAAATTTGAAAGCAGGGTTGCCAGTGAGTTACAACACTTAGCACTGAAAGTATATTCCAATTTACAGCCAAAACTGAACTGAATTCCTGCAGCTATTAATGCAAATATCAAATATTGCAGAATGCTGGTGTTTATACAAAAGTCAAATATTCCAGAATATACAAACATTATAGACATGTACAGAATCTTCCAGAAATGTTAAATACTAAATAGTTAAAGTTGGTCAGGTTTGAATTGGAAAGATGTAGAAAGAAAAACCCAGCAGTGCTAACCATTATGCCCCATTGTAGGAACAGCAGCTCATGGCAGTTTTGCTGTTAATCAAAGAAAGAGGGAAATAAAGTGAAAAGGACTGGTTTTGGGCAGTTTATTCACTCACAGTGTACACTGTGATGATGCCAATACAACTTCCTGACAAAATACAACCATAAACTAGCAGAAGCTCACGTCCATCTTTAATGACCTTAATGTCAATGGGGCATTAAACCCTATTGTTCCTTCAGAAGCTCACCTGCCATTTGCTTTGTAGTATTACAGTGCTTGTATTCTGTCACAGTATTAAGACGAGCCACACAATGCTACATTCTATGAAAATGTATAAGCAGCTCTTGAGTGTTTTGCTAGTACTGTCAAAAACAAACATTTTACTGGTGAACTTTACCCACAGGCATGATTTACCTGAATGGTCATGTGTGAATAAGGAAATTCACAGAATTAATGTGAAATTTAAAAGTAGTTGTAGGCTATTCAGTAATGTGAAATTAATTGACTCAAGCACACTTGATAGAGAATGTTTTATGAAACATAGGCTTCACCTTAACAGAATGGTAAGGCCAGGTTAGGAAACTTAATAAGGGAAGCAATTAATTGCAATTCCAAAGTGACAACCATTGAACTGGGATGGTATAAATCTCCAGTAGCAGAAACATCAGCACAAACAGCAGCAACACACAAATGGACCATCCAAAAAACAGTAGCAACAGAGGAACCTACTACTGAACCAACATTAGCAGCAGCAGAACTATTATCAGAAGCAATAGTCACAGCATCAGAAACCAACCAGCCAGAATCATTAGGAGTCACAGCAACATCAGAAGCAGTAGTTCCAACGTCAATAACCAACCAACCAGAATCACTGGCATTCACTGCAACAGCACACAACAGCAACAGTGGTAATAGGAGCAGACATCACACCAGAAGAAGCAGCCACCCTTGAGAAGCCAGGATTTTTGCTGGGGCAAAACAGTGAACAACAGCGCATAACAGGAAAACAGGTAAATGTTTGCAAGCAGAGGAATCTACAACAAGGTATGAAATCTTGTAACGGTGTAAGAGAAAATGTTTCAACAGAGTGTAAAGTCACAGGTCAGTTGGATTGTTCAAATCAGCTAAGAATTACGAGTCTGAACATTAGTGTCTTAAAAACAAGTATCTTGAACTTGAGGTAGCAGCAAATAGTGACTATATTGATTGTTTATGTGTTATGGAACATTGGTGCAGGGACAGTGAACTAAACAGCATAAACTTAAGCCAATATAAACTTTTCAGTCAGTACTGTAGGCAAAATGCCAAAGGTGGTGGTGTATGCATTTATCTGTCACAAGCTTAAATTTCAGTTAAGATACGAGGCTAAACCATTAATCATACAAAAGGATTTTGAAGCAGTAGCCATTCAGTTATATAGTTTAAAGAAGAAAATAATTGTTGCAGCAATTTACAGATCACCATCTGGAGATACTGAAGTCTTTCTTAAGAATTTGGAAGAAATGCTCAACACTTTCTCAAATGAGAACTCTACCATAATTCTTTGTGGTGACTTTAATATTAATCTATTGGTCCAGAGTTCAGTAAAAACCAAGTTTTTAGACATACTAAAAAGCTTCAACATGGTCCCCCACATATCAGCTCCCACTAGGACAAAAGAGTCCAGTGAAAGCCTAATGGATAACATCTTCTCATATGTGCTCACACATGAAGTTGCAGTTACAAATGTGAATATAGGATTATTAGATCATAATGCACTAACCTTTAATCTCACTGCAACTCCCAAGAAGGAGGAAAATAAGAAGGAGTACAAACGACTTTTATCTACTGAAAATTGTAATTAGTTCAAAAATAATTTAAAAAATGCAGTTTGGTCAGAGGTCTTGGCACAAACAAACACAAATGATGCTTACAATACATTTGCTTCCACTTTTATGACATACTTTGAAATGTGTTTCCCAAAAAAGTTTTGAGTTATAGATCATGTGAATCCAAAGGGACCTGAATTACACCCGGAATAAAAAAGTCAAGTGAATCCATGAAATTACTAAGTTTAAAGTTAAAAACATGTCATGATCAGCAGTTTGTTGAGTATACAAAAAAGACTTCCCACAAAGTAATAGCAAAAGCAAAATTATTAAGTAATGATAGATTAATAAGGCAGGCTAGTAACAAGTCCAGAATGATGTGGAAAATGGTAAAAAAAGAAACTGGGGGTCAAACTAAAGAACAGGAAATCAATCTTAAAAATAATGATAATATCCCCATAGAAAAAGATGCCATGGCAAACTATGTAAACAATTATTTTGTAAATATTCCCCTTACTTTAAGTAGTAACTTTAAGCAACTACCAACAGTGACAACTCCAATGATAAATACCAGCATGATTGCAATCCCAACAGATGAACATGAAGTTCTAAAAGTCATTAAATCCTTGAAATCCAAAATGTCCTCTGGATTGGATGATGTACCTGTATCAATAATTAAGAAAATTGCTCCATGTGTTGTCAAACCCATAGTGCACATAACAGACTTGTCCCTTAGTGAAGGGATATTTCTGGATAAACTTAAAATCTCTAAAGTGATACCTCTATACAAAAATGGTGACAGACATAAAATAGAAAATTACTGACTTATATCTCTCCTCCCAGCCTTCTCCAAAATACTTGAGGAATTAATGAAAATCAGGGTTACAAAATATCAAGAAAAACATGAACTAACAAATAACTGCCAACATGGTTCTCGAGAAGGGCACAGTACAGGAACCGCCATATTGGACTACACAACAGAAATAGTATGAAATTTGGAGTCAAAAAAACAGGTTGTTGGAATTAATCTAGATTTATCCAAAGCCTTCGATACTGTGAACCATGTAATATTACTAGGGAAACTTGAAGCAATAGGCATCAGGGGTACTGTTAAAAAATGGTTTGAATCTTATCTGCAAAACAGGTCACAAGTTGTTGAGCTGAGGTCATCCAACAACCTGCACAATTTTAAACTCATATCTGTACCAAAACAAATTGAAATAGGTGTTCCACAGGGCAGCATTCTAGGCCCATTGTTATTTCTAATGTATATCAATGATATACAGGCTCCAGACAGCTCAGCCAAAATTCTACTATTTGCAGATGACAAAAGTATCATAATTAGTGATATAAAAGAATCATTGTGTACTACAGCAGAAAAAATGCTCTCATACATACAGTCATGGTTTTATTCAAATAAGCAGACATTAAATACAAAGAAAACAACCTTTATACAGTATGGAAGATAGTGTCAAGGGGAAAATATGTGCCTTATGCTGGATAGCAAACAAATAGAAAAAGTGTGCACCACAAAGTTTCTGGGAATGCGAACTGACCAAGATTTAAACTGGAATGAACACAGTGTATATCTTACTCAGAAACTTAGCTCAACATGTTTTGCCTTAAGAATAATATCCAAGGTATGTAGCAAGGAATGTATTAGAGTGGTGTACTTTAGTTATTTCCAATCAGTTGCAAGCTATGGCATAAGTTTTTGGGGAAAAACCAGGTCAAGACTAAATGACATTTTTATTATGCAAAAAAGAGCTATTCCTATCATGACACACAGCCCACAACAAACTCACTGTAGACCCTTATTCAGACAACTAAAAATACTGACAATACCATCGATATATATTTTTAAATGCCTGGAAATGATCAGTAAAAATAACTGCACTCTCCAAACCAACTCAAGCTACCATGATCACAATACAAGGCATTGTAAAGGCTACCACATTCCGTATGTAGCAAAAACTAGAAGTCAGAAACATGTTAGCCACTTAGGAATAAAGTTTTTAAATGCACTTCCATCTCAAATTAAAGAATTGAAAGGCAAAAATAATTTCAAGTGTGAAGCAAAAAAATACTTGATGGAAAAATGCTACTACAGTGTAAATGAATATCTGTCTCAGACTGTGGATTGAAACCTGTACTTATCTTTTAAAAAATTTAAACTAATTTAATTATATTTTCAACTTCATAATTATGGTACTTATGAAAAAATCTGTTAAATATCCATAATACGTTTTGTGTATAAGTTGTAGTTCATGATCTATAATTGTTTATCATGAGCATGTACTTTTGTTTTTGTGTAATAAGTTCTTGTACAATACTTATGTACTATGTCTATTTAATTAGTTTTGCTGTTTGTATATGTTTGTCCATCTATTATGTGTATGTGTTGTTATGTGTTACGTGTAATCAAATGGCAAATCCTATATCACATGTGTGACCTATTGGATGCTAAATAAATAAATAAATAAATGAATAAATTGTTTACCAATATGTATGACATAGACTGTACTCAAACAAGAATGCTGCTCAACTGCTCTCTCAGATCTCAACTCTTGCTATTTATTGTGGTCAATTACTGATGAAGTCGTTGTGGTAACCCTTGTTGCACTATTGACCAATAGGGACATGCCAAAAGTTTTAAAGATGTTTATGAAGGTGCTACTGGATTCATTTATGATGTTAGTGTTGATGTTAATGTCTCCACACAGAATTATGTTGATCTTTGTACTTGAGACTTTATCTAGAGCTTCTATTAACTTATAGAAAAAAGTGTCCACACTTCCACTGGCAGATCCATACACACACAAAATGATTAATTTCTTGGAGATATCATGCCCTGTTAATTCAATAGCTGATCAAACAAACATTGTTAATTCAATACTGCAGTTTACTTTGTAATATCAAAATATTTTATTAACTTGGAATTTTTCTGCTCAAATCACTGTTGTCAGGGTCTCTCTTCTCAGCCACAGAGGTAGTAAAACTCTTACATTGCAAGTAGGTGGAGCAGGAGCCATTTGAAATAAAGGAAGTAAGTGGTACAAAGATACCCTGACTGGTGAAAAGTTATACTAACTGACTGTATCATTTTTACATATATCTTAAGTGGTACCAAATTGGCCCATGTCATATGTCATAAGGTGTCCTGTTGAGTACTGATGCAGATTTTGAAGTGTCAAGTTTTATTAACAGATATACTAGATGCCATCTTGATACCTGCATTTCTTCTGATATTTGGTAGTATGCAGAATATGTTTTCTGGTCAGCAGTCTGAGTGATTCTTGCTGAAGAGTTGTCCATGCTGAGAATCCCCTCTCTGTAAGTCGGGTTCATAATAAGTTTCTTTCAGCATGGAAATTTCAACTAATGCAGCAGCGCAGTCTCTTGTCCATCATGATTTGCAAAAATGTATAAAAAGCCTCAGAAAAACGACTCAGAAAGTGGATATCCTGGTATGACAAACAGTGTAGTGATTCGACAATTTCTGTGTAAATTCTAGAACCACTCAGCTTTCTATTATCTCAAACACACAATATTCTAGATATGAGTGTGGAATGGCAGAATCCTACCTACTGCAAGTCACATATTTGTGTGTGCAGGTTTAAAATCAGTCACGGGAAGAAAGTAGATGCGGTAGACAAACGGCACCGACAAGTACCTGTCAGGCAATCCATAGATGTTTTAGTGAGTGTGTAAGGAGGAACCATGCAGTTTGTATGCAGCTCTGTGCTTACTGGGTCATTGACTATTGTTATTAAAACAAAGACAGTTGGAAAAGAACTCTTGAAAACTCTTGATATAACCTTGCTATAGGAAAGACTTATTTTCTGATTTATGTTAAGAAAAGTTATGATATCAAAGCCAACTTTCTTTTAACTGGAATTTAATTTGTTTCTGACATTTGACAGTACGAGGGACTTACAAGACATTATATATTTATGATGAAAGTGAGAGTTCTATTCTGTATGAAAGTCAAATACATCATTAATTGATGAAAAGCAAAGTTTCTATGTCTACTTATTTCACAAGTAGAAAGAGTCTAAAAATTCCTGTACCTAGCGTTATTCGATGGAGGAGAAGTCAAGAGGATTTCCAGCAGCCAGCTATCCAGTAAAAAAGAGTGGCTGCAAATTCCAAGTAAGTCACCTCGTAAAGAAGTGGAAGGTGGTTTGGGGGAATAAACTGAAATAAATCAGATTCACACTCACACTTTAAGTCGGAAACATCATATTGTGGCAACATGTGTGAAAGGACTGAGAAAACAGGGATTTTAAGTAAAAAATGAGAAAAGAAGTTGTTACCTGTTGTCATAGCAACCAAATGTAATACGACAAGAGAATTACTCCAAGAAATTGGAATATGTTCAAGTATACAATGGAGCATAATTCAAATGTAAAAAAGCTGAAGAAATGAAAACTTCACAATGATTAAAGCAGCAAAGAAGATTTCAATGTACTTGTCTAAGAAGTATGCACAGAATGCTTCAATCAAGAAGATCCAGTCTGAGTAGTATACAGCACTTACTTACACACATCACGGGGACACAGACACAGAAACCAACATAACCCGACACCCCGGCCCCAGCTGCTATTCACTGGTGCTGACCTGCCTCCACATCCACACACCTATGCAATGCGAATTTTACACTGGTGTGCATGAAACAAAACTTGATTACTTTAGTATGAAGTTGTAGAAGATACTGTTGACTTTTATTGTGTAATTATCATATTTAAAGTTAGTTTTAAATGCTTACAAAAGCTAAGGCATTTAAAAGTATGGAAAATATACAACAGGTTGGGGAAACTCAAGACCCAGTTATGGCCATGAAAATTAGCAAAGAAGTGCCTGACTGGACTGAGTTGATAAATTTAATCAAAACTCAGATTTTTAAGTTAAACTCATTAAATTCTCAATTGAATGCTCAGAGTGTGACTCTGAGTAAAGAACTAGACTTAGTAAATCCTCAATTAAATACCCAGAGTGAAGGTTTAAAATGCACAGAGTGAAACTCTAAATATTCAAATGAAAAATTTAGGTTTATTTAATGCTGAAGTTGACTCTCAAAGCAAAATTTAGTAATCTATGCAAAGGCATGGGTGCTTTGAATACTGAGTGTGATGCAGTAAGTAATAAAGTAGAGAATTTAAAAGTAGATTTAAAGAATGAGTTAACAAATTCTTTCACCAATCATATAAATCATATGTTGACTAATCTTAGTCAGAAACAGAGTAACAATTTTCAAGGTTTATTGAAAATATTGGAACTTAACATTGAGAGCAAATGTAATAACATGGGATCTGAACTTACCGAAAAGTTTGGATCTCTTGAAAACGTGTTCAATGTTAAGTATAATGATGTGAGGCAAGGGTTGAATAACTTGAAAGTGAGTGTAGATAAGAAGAATGAATTAATGCCAGTCATTCAATTGCAAATTACAGGTGTCAGTACACGGGTAGATAATGTAGAAAGAAATTTCAAAGAGACAATAGCTAACTCTGATATTATAAATGTAATTAGTTTGGAGGAACAATTTGGAGAAATTATAGATCAAAAGGTTACTGAGAGAATAACATCAGGAAATATATCACCTATTGCTTCTTCTGAGTTCAGTGATACCAGGAAGGGTATGGACGACTCTGTGGAGAGAATTTAAGCTTATCCAAGACAAAGTAGAAAAAAGGGTAACTTCACCTACTGTTCTATTAACTAGTAAAGCAGTGACTGATTTGCAGCGGAGAGCCCATTCAGGGTTATCTAGACAATTCCCTAAATTTAAGCCAGACAGAGATGTACATCCAACCCATTTCTTAAAAAGATTTAACGAAGCTTTACCAAAAAATTGAGAATATTCCAAGAAGATTGATACTGGCAGAAGTAAAGCTGTGAGTACCGGGCGTGAGTCGTGCTTCGGTAGCTCAGATGGTAGAGCATTTGCCTGCGAAAGGCAAAGGTCCCGAGTTCGAGTCTCGGTCGGGCACACAGTTTTAATCTGCCAGGAAGTTTCATATCAGCGCACACTCCGCTGCAGAGTGAAAATCTCATTCTGGAGATTGAATTTACTTTGGGGTACCTTCTGGGAGAAGCCTCAGAATGGAGAACAGTAAATATTGAAAATTTTTCCTCTTGGGGAGACTTTCAAAAGAAATTTAAAGAGAAGTACTGGTCTGCCTGTGCTCAAGAAAAGTTAATATCAGATCTAAGGGACCGAAAATATTATAATACTACTTGGGGTAGCAAAAGGAAATATTTCGATTAGCATTTAACATGAGGAAAGTATTTAGATAAGCCAATGGAAGAAGTAGGATTAGTACATATTTTAATTAGACGATTGCCAATCTATATGAGAAAAGACATCTTGTGTAGTGGTTGGAAAACAATAGAAGAGTTGTTGTCTTTCATTGGCACACTTGATGCAGTAAATAAGGACCACAATGAAACCTTACACCAAAGTGAAAGCTCAAAATATAAAAGAAATAGCGGAAATAATTTTAAAAAACATGAGGCAAACCTAGTAAAAGTACACTGGTTCACGACAATTATCAAAAGAAACAGCCATCTTCAAATTTAGATGTGGTAGCTTCTCAAGAATTTGTCCTGAGTAACCATAAAACACAGAATGGAAATGTAGTATCTCATTTTGGTAACCAACCCATAATTAATAGTACTGAGGAAGACGTTGTTCAATCTGGATCCAGGCCCAGGGCCAAGGTCATAGAGATACATTAGAAGGCCTTATTCCATATAAGTATGTTAACTTCACACACAAAATACCCACAAAGGAATGGTTCTGCTTGAAGAACCAAGCTTAGCTACTAATAACCCACAACCTATAATAGCAGGGACAGTGGAAAATTTTGAGCTTAACATATTTATAGATTCAGGGAGTGAGGTATCACTAATCTCAAACACATTTTTTAGCTCAATACAGAATAAACAGTGCTTACTGTTATTGCCCGTGATTGGAGTACACATAATTGGGATAATGGGAACAAAAAGTGAACTGTAGTATTAGACATATATTATTTCGTCAAACGCTATTAATAGTAGAGAATATTAATAGAGAAGTATCATTTGGTTTAGATTGGCTGTTAGAGTTGAAAGTCATCTTAAACATTGATGAACATTGAGGAACAAACAACTGAGTGTCAGTGTCTATGATTAACAGCTACAGCACAATTATCACCGAAAATCGATAATGTGAATCAAGTAACACAACAAACTGATATACAAGATAAAGTTAATGAATCTGTAATATTAACTGATCAACAAAGATGAGATTTTGTATAAAATTTTAATGGAGTATGAAGTGGTGTTTTTCGATTGTCCTGGTAACATCAGCAACTATATCTGTAAGTTCAATATCAAAGATGACACTTCATTCTTTTGCAAACTGTATCCATTACCAGTGAGTTTGAAGAAAGCAGTTTGGGATGAGATTAACAAAATGATTGATAATAATGTTAAAGAATGAACTTCCAGAGTATTGAATAATCCTCTAGTCATGGTGAAGAAAGCTACAGGAGGGGTACGATTAGTCTTAGACGCTCATACATTAAATTGACCAATATAAATGGAGAGAGATTGACCAATTAATACCAACAAATTGTTATCCAAATTTGAAAAGGCGAGATTCTTTAGTATGATTAACTTGACCACGGGATATTGGCAGATAAATTACATCCAGAATCCAAAAAGTATGCAGCCTTCTTATCTGATGCAATATCTTAACATTTTAATGTATTGCCATTTGGACTTAATATCTCTGTGTCCGTATTTATATGTGCATTAGATGAAGCAATAGGAAGAGACTTATTAAAGGATTTGATAATATGCGTAGATGATATCTCAATAATATCAGCTACTTGGGAGGACCATTGTCTAACTTTGTGCAAGACTGAAAAAATTAAAAGGAAAAGGTATTATGGTGAAGCTGTCTAAATCCTTTGTCATGCGCCAAGAACTTAAGTTCTTAGGTCACATTATAGTGGTAAAAGGGATTAGACTGGACCCTGAACACGTAAAAGCTATCAAAGAATGTCCACACCCCAGAAATGTAAGACACTTAAGAGGATTTATAGGTATGGCCGGATACTATTGACAGTATGTATGAGGGCAAGAGTTAAATGACCCAAGAATTTTAAGTTTATTAAGAAAGGGAGTACCGTGCACTTGGGTTCAAGATTCAAATGATGTGTTTGAAAATGTTAAAAGAGTGCTTCTTGAGTCACCCGTATTATATCATCAAATTATGGGCAAACCATTCACATGTTTTACAGATGCATCTGATTATGGTGTTGCTGCTGTAATTTTCCAAGGAGAATGTGATCCAAGTAATGCAGAACACAGAACCATAGCTTTTGCTATCCATAGCCTAAATAAGCACGAACTAAATTACACAGCTACTGAAAAGGAACTATTGGCGATTGTGCGGAGTATTCAAAAGTTTCAAACATTAGTAAGGGGATCAGAAATCCATATTTATATAGATTATCGAGCTTTATCCTATCTGAGGAGTAGTCAATTACTACACAGTAGGTTGATGCGACGGATGCTTTTCCTACAGGAATACGTTATTAATACACTATATGTAAAAGGTTCCAAAAATATTGTACCCGATGCTTTTTTGCGGCTACCCATAGGAATGGAAGAAATGAAACATATGGAAGAGCCCAGCATTAGTTTTGCCATTAATTTTATGTCAGCATAATATCCAAAAGTCATTGTAAAGGAAATGGCTCAAAGAATAACAGGGAATATCCATCATGATCCTTATTTCACAGAAATATTTTCTATGTGGACCTAGAGCTCATTACCTCCTAATCAATTAGGAAAATGGAAAATTATAGGTCATAACTTGTTTTGGAGAGACAGCGTAACATCACAACGTTGGTGCTTATGTATTCCGAAGGTAATGGAAGACAAACTTGTGTGGTATGTTCACACAGGATATGGACCTTTCGGAATAAAAAAATGTACATCCCATATGAATAAGTTTTATTATTTCAAGAAACTATGTCATAAAATAGCATCATTGATTAGAACCTGTGAAACTTGCCAGAAAGTAAAAGAGAATAATGCTCATGTGAAATAAAAAATGTAATCTATTATTCCTAAGTCATTACACGACCTCACAGCAGAGGATTTGTTTGGACCAATTCCACATGGAAAGGAAGGAGTATCATATATTTTGGTTATCATAGAATGCTGGTCAAAATATGTTAAACTATATCCCATTAAAAGAGCAAATACACAGACAGTTATACACTGTTTACAACAATACTTTCTAGAAGTAGGTAAACCAAAATGGTTTCTTATTGATAATGGGCCACAATTTGTAAGTAACAAATTTAGAGAATTCCTAATAGGGAAAAACATTCAACAAGTGTTAGTATCCAATTATGACTCATCATCAGATCCATGTGAATGTGTAATGAAGGAAATTGAAAAATTATGTCATACTTACTGCCATGAAAATCAATCTTCGTGGGCAACAAAAATTAACGACTTTGAACTTATCCTAAATGGATTACCCCATTTATGAACTGGATTGGCAGCTTTAGAAGTTATAGGGAAACCTTTTATAGGAGAACCTCTTATTAAGTGTTTTAATTGGCATGAAAAACCTAGTGTCAATTACGAAGTAAATCAAGAAGTAGTTTCTAAGAAATTAATTGAAAAGGTGCTTCAAAGTGTAAGTAAGTATAACAAAAAGGCTGTGAAACCTCAATACCAAGTCGATGATCTGGTTCTTATAAAACAACATCTTCACAGCTTGACTCTGAAGAAAGAGTCTCATAAGTTTTTCCAAAATTATGAGGGACCACACCGGGTACAAACGGTTGTCCATCCTAAGATGTTATTTTTAGTAGATCCCACAAGTGGATTAGAGAAGGGGAAATAAAAATAAAATGTAAAGGATGTAACATTGTATATCACCCAGGGATGTTAACATTCTGAGTTAACGGACTGAATAACGACCGTCAGATTCTGAGCCGTCTTCGGTGTTTCTTCCAAAATAGTTTTCCTGCACTGAATTCCTTTAAAATCTAGAACTATCCTGTAATCTTATTGATTGGAAAACTGGATATGACTATAAAATAGAGAAAAAACTTAAGAGTATCACAGAAAAAAAGTGATATCTAGAGGAAATTAACTGAGTAGAGTATTATATTTGTGGAAAACATAATATGATGTGACTAGCTGAACAACTGTCATACCTTAGTGTAAACATTTTCTATTTTGTATAGAGTATTTTATACCTTTTATGAGATGTGATATAGATGGGATGGTTTGTATAAATTTTGAAAGGGGTGGGTATTGTAGCTAAAAGCATGATTTACAAGAACAGGTAAATCATGTCTAACACAAAACACACAGCACACCTTTCAAAGAACAATTACAAAGAGGTGTACCTGATGTTTCATCATTTTCCATTTCCAAAGGGTTACTAGGATTTCCTTCAGGGACCTCAAAGTGTGAAAGTGGGACAAGTCCATTCTGTAGGGGACAATTTAACACAAGACCTCCTCCAGCGTCTCACTGAAGTATCTGAGGGGTAGGGATCCTAGGAAAGGGGGGTTAGAAAGGTTTCCTGTCTTTGGGGCTATCTTCTTTCTCTTCTTTGATCCTAGCATTCCCATCAATTTTTTCTTTTCTTGCTTCTCATTTGAGGACGTGTCTATTTTTTCCCCTCTTTTCATATTCACAAACTTCTATTGCTGAAGTCCTTCCTTGTATCCATGTTTACCTGAAACCTAAATCTTATCTTTAGATAAGAAGGCCAAAAAATCAGACTACATGAATACGCCTCCACACATACATAAATATACACTTCTACACAAACATTAAATTACATAAGACGAAGCCTGTCATGATGTGAGAACTGCCAGGTGTTGTAGGGGAAAATGTGTGTACATATGGAAATATGTGCCCATATATAGGAAGCTATGATGGTTTTACATTGAATGTACATAAGAAGAAGTGCACATAAATAAAGAACATGGACAGTTCTAAATAGAGATTAGAAGAGGCACAATGAACTCACGCGCAAAGAGAGACAAAAGCATATAAGTTTGTGGAATGAAAATGATACATAACGAACAAGTATAAAGTAGCAATGAGTGATGGATAAATAAAAGTGAGGCACAAGCAAAGAAAGAAAATGAAAGTAGGAGAGGAATTAGTCGTGTAGATCATTAAGAAACATCGGTGTAATAAATACTCTGATGAACTGAAGGATAGTGGGATGTAAATAGTATATGTAGACATAGTATCTGTTGAAAATATAGACATTGATAAGTAGAGAAGGACTCTAGTGAGTAAATGATAGATTAAAGAATGAATTCGAGGCTTAAGATATATTTATATCTCTACCAGAAGATATTTAACTATGGTATACATAGAAATGTATGCTAGGGTAATGAACCATGAGGCCTACTCAGAAAGGATAAGGGGGACATACCTTGCATTCACTAAGTATAAAGGGCAATCGTACCTACGTGGAGACAGGACAATCTGTGGCCTAAAAAATAGGAATGTTTTGTAAGGGGTGTGTCTACCAGTATGGAAAGAGAAAGTGCTCTCAACAGGTCACCCCACAAGCAAGGCATAGGTGCTTTTCCTAGGAGAAGGGGACATTATCATGAAGAAAGTCATACATTTTATAAGGACTATTCTGGGAAGTGTGAATTCTATGAACGACTAGCATTATTATGTTCCACGGAAATAAATGAGTGTCAGAAGAACACTTTCATTTCATCCAGAGTTCCTCCAAGCTACAAAAATGAAAATAGTATGTACTAGGAAAAATGGCACAAAAGATGGGAATAGAAAATAGATTATTCATACGTAATAAACACCTGAAGTTTACAATTGCAAAAAAGGAAGTAAAGAAAAGAAAAAGAGTCCTCACAATTCCTAAATATTAGTAAAGCTGACTATAACCATGAGTAAATCTCATGTCTTAATAACAAAGTAAAATAAGAAAAGAGTAGCGAAACACTAAGCAAAAGATTGATCAAGAGAGGACAGATGATTGCCATTGAAAGGAAAGATATGTATATAAACATACGTAAGAAATTGTATATAAACATATGTAAGAAATGTATACTGTTAAGATTTGAAATGTTATTATGAGTGATATTATTTGCTTAATGATTATGTATAAAATATTGCGTGTTCAATCTGAAGCGGGAGGAGTGAGGGAGGGGGGAAGGGGGAGGAGGGGGGGGGGGTGGATTTGTAGTGACTTGAGAATTTCTACATAAATTATAGAACCACTCAGCCTTCTACCATCTCAAACACACAATATTCTAGATATGAGTGTGTAATGGCAGAATCCTAACTACTGAAGGTCACATATTTGTGTGTGCAGGTTTAAAATCAGTCACGGGAAGAAAGTAGATGCGGTAGACAAACGGCACCGACAAGTACCTGTCAAGGCAATCCATAGATGTTTTAGTGAGTGTGTAAGGAGGAACCATGCAGTTTATATGCAGCTCTGTGCTTACTGGGTCATTGACTATTGTTATTAAAACAAAGACAGTTGAAAAAGAACTCTTGAAAACTCTTGATGTAACCTTGCTATAGGCAAGACTTATTTTCTGATTTATGTTAAGAAAAGTTATGGTATCAAAGCCAACTTTCTTTTAACTGGAATTTAATTTGTTTCTGACATTTGACTGTATGAGGGACTTACAAGAAGTTATATATTTATGTTGAAAGTGAGAGTTTTATTGTGTATGAAAGTCAAATACATCATTAATTAATGAAAAGCAAAGTTTGTATGTCTACTTATTTCATAAGTAGAAAGAGTCTAAAAATTCCTGTACCTAGCATTTTTCAATGTAGAAGGAGTGTAGAGGGTTTCCAGCATCGGCTATCCAGTAAAGAAGAGTGGTTGCTAATTCCAAGTAAGTCACCTCATAAAGAAGTGGAAGGTGATTTGTGGGATTAAACCAAAAAAAACCCAGATTCACACTCACACTTTAAGTCAGAAATGTCAGAACAGCTATAACTATGGTACTTGTGCAACACAAGAAAATGTTACAGACTAGCTAAAAATAATTGAACATACATGGGACATGGAAATCCATCTATTAGGCATCACACTACCACACAAACTATATTTAATTCATCAGTAGATTAACCTCAGTTGGTAACATTAATTTTCCAAAACAGTATTTATGAACACTATGATACATATTTTATTCTCAGTTTGCTATCAGAAACCAACCTCAAAGTTTGTCTAAATACATGTCTACTTTTTGTATAGTCAGAAAGGATGCTACTCAATTTGTTATTTACAAATGTCATGATTCTCTGCATGTTGGGCCAGAGTGGCAGGAAACCAATTATTTATTTTTTTATGTAGAAGGAAATGCAATAGATTTGCACAAGAGTGTATGTTTTAATGTACTTCAGTTATATAACACCAATTTTTTAGTCTTTGATATTCCTGATTATTCGGGGAAATGTCAGAGACAAGATGCATGAATAATCAAAAACATAAATAAGCAAGAGGCCGCGGTGGCCGAGGGTTCTATGCGCTACAGTCTGGAACCGTGCGACCGCTATGGTGGCAGGTTCAAATCCTGCCTAGGGGCGTGGATGTGTGTGATGTCCTTAGGTTAGTTAGGTTTAAGTAATTCCAAGTTCTAGGTGACTGATGACCTCAGAAGTTAAGTCCCATAGTGCTCAGAGCCATTTGAACCATAAATAAGCAAGATATTTTCAAACATGTATTCTTTGTTCAAAAGTTTATCCAATTTCTTTGCATTCATACAGTAGGCCTGTTTATTTCTTAAAATAGTATGTTATTTTTGCCTGCTTCTGAGAGGAGATGACAGTTTTTTGCATGGCATTTTATTTTATTTTTTCAGCAATAATGTCTTTGTACTGAAACCCCCTCTGGCCCATATAATCTAGAAGAGTATCTACATACTGAAATGTGGTACAATGACTGAGAAGGTCACTGACTTCATCCCCACTTACACCTTCACTGTTCTCTTCTGTGTTTTGTTGCGAGGCACTGGTCACAGTTTCAGCATCATTCATGTACGGGAAGCTGGGTTCACATGTACCAACTTCAGCCAGTCATTCAAGTTTTTTTCATTGATGTCTTCAAAACCATTCAAACCCATTGCTAGACTCATTATTTGTGCAGCTGTTACTTCTTCATCAACGAAACCTTGAAAATCACTTTCTTTTAAATGTGGAAGAATTTTCCTCCCTGGTCAAACCAGTGTACGTTGCTTGACTTCCTCCCAGGTATCAGAAATCCCATGTACAACATCTACAATTGTCAAATTCTTCCAGCATACTTCTAGCATTCTCAGTAGACTTACTCGGTAGTGCCATTTTACCAATGGAATTACATCTTGGCCCATTGGCTGTATAATGGCAGTCACATTAAGTGGTAAAAGCTTAGTTACAGTGAGATCACCATCAGATACGAGAATCCTCTCATTAGGGTATAAAGCTGTATTATCAAGCAATAGAACAGCCTTATGTGGCAATTCTTTCTCTTCTAGAGATCACCAAATTTATGGCACAAAATATATGTGAACCAGTTCTTGAAAATTTCACTATCTGCCGTACTCATTTTTGGTTGCACAGGGAGATTCTTAGCTGCAATATCCTCCTATTATTGGTTTTTTTCTGGTCACTGGCAGATTGACTTTTTGGTTCCCAGAAGCAGTAGTGTTGCGAAAAAATTCTAACATGTAATATTGATGACATATCCAGGAGCACTACCTTCACTCTTCAAAGCAAAGGTACTCATTGGTAGACATTTTCAATACAAATCACTTTCATCTGCATTATAAATTTGGTCTGGAATGAAATTCTCTTCTTTCACAAATGTTTGGAACTCTTCTAAGAAGGAATTAGCTGCTGTGATGTCTGAACTAAGCTACTCCCCTTGCACAGTAAGTCTGCAAATCCCCTGATGTTTGAATCAGATTAGGCACCCAGATGAGGCATTGAATTCTCCCTCTACCCCTAGAGTTTCATGAAAAAATTCAGCTTTTCCAGCCCACATTGAGCCTGAAAACAATGACACATTGTGATTGTTGTTGGCTAATTCATTTCAAAAGAACAGCATCTAATTCATCAAATATAGATATCTTCATTCTTTGTTGTGCAGATGGTCCAGAACTAGAATGACATTTCCTGACAAAACCCTGTATTTTCTGCTTATTCTTTTTAAGATCCTGAACAGTTTTCATTCCAATGCCATACCCAGCACTTAGTTTTGCAACAGTTTCCTCCTTCTCAAATCTTTCAACAAATTCTAATTTTTGTTTTACTGTCAACATATGTTTCTTTCATTTCTCCATCATCTCCTTAGCAAATTCATTTTTACTTCCTTCATTGATACTGACATAAAATTAATGTTGTTGTTGTTGTTGTTGTTGTCTTCAGTCCTGAGACTGGTTTGATGCAGCTCTCCATGCTACTCTATCCTGTGCAAGCTTCTTCATCTCCCAGTACTCACTGCAACCTACATCCTTCTGAATCTGCTTAGTGTATTCATCTCTTGGTCTCCCTCTACGATTTTTACCCTCCACGCTGCCCTCCAATGCTAAATTTGTGATCCCTTGATGCCTCACAACATGTCCTGCCAACCGGTCCCTTCTTCTTGTCAAGTTGTGGCACAAACTCCTCTTCTCCCTAATTCTATTCAATACCTCCTCATTAGATATGTGATCTACCCATCTACTCTTCAGCATTCTTCTGTAGCACCACATTTCGAAAGCTTCTATTCTCTTCTTGTCCAAACTATTTATTGTCCATGTTTCACTTCCATACATGGCTACACTCCATACAAATACTTTCAGAAACGACTTCCTGACACATAAATCTATACTCGATGTTAACAAATTTTTCTTCTTCAGAAACGCTTTCCTTGCCATTGCCAGTCTACATTTTATATCCTCTCTACTTCGATGATCATCAGTTATTTTGCTCCCCAAATAGCAAAACTCCTTTACTACTTTAAGTGTCTCATTTCCTAATCTAATTCCCTCAGCATCACCTGACTTAATTAGACTACATTCCATTATCCTCATTTTGCTTTTGTTGATGTTCATCTTATATCCTGCTCTTCCAAGTCCTTTGCTGTCTCTGATAGAATTACGATGTCATCGGCAAACCTCAATGTTTTTATTTCTTCTCCATGGACTTTAATACCTACTCCAATTTTTTCTTTTGTTTCCTTTACTGCTTGCTCAATATACAGATTGAATAACATCAGGGACAGGCTACAACCCTGTCTCACTCCCTTCCCAACCGCTGCTTCCCTTTCATGCCTCTTGACTCTTATAACTGCCATCTGGTTTCTGTACAAATTGTAAATAGCCTTTCGCTCCCTGTATTTTACCCCTGCCACCTTTAGAATTCGAAAGAGAGTATTGCAGCCAACATTGTCAAAAGCTTTCTCTAAGTCCACAAATGTTAGAAATGTAGGTTTGCCTTTCCTTAATCTATTTTCTTAGATAAGTCATAGGGTCAGTATTGCCTCACGTGTTCCAACATTTCTGTGGAATCCAAACTGATCTTCACTGAGGTTGGCTTCTACCAGCTTTTCCATTTGTCTGTAAAGAATTCGCGTTAGTATTTTGCAGCTGTGACTTATTAAACTGATAGTTCGGTAATTTTCACATCTGTCAACACCTGCTTTCTTTGGGATTGGAATTATTATATTCTTCTTGAAGTCTGAGGGTATTTCGCCTGTCTCATACATCTTGCTCACCAGATGGTAGAGTTTTGTCAGGACTGGCTCTCCCAAGGCTGTCAGTAGTTACAATGGAATGTTGTCTACTCCCGGGGCCTTGTTTTGACTCAGGTCTTTCAGTGCTCTGTCAAACTCTTCACGCAGTATCATATCTCCCATTTCATCTTCATCTACATCCTCTTCCATTTCCATAATATTGTCCTCAAGTACATCGCCCTTGTATAGACCCTCTATATACTCCTTCCACCTTTCTGCTTTCCCTTCTTTGCTTAGAATTGGGTTTCCATCTGAGCTCTTGATATTCATACAAGTGGCTCTCTTTTCTCCAAAGGTCTCTTTAATTTTCCTGTAGGCAGTATCTATCTTACTCCTAGTGAGATAAGCCTCTACAACCTTACATTTGTCCTCTAGCCATCCCTGCTTAGCCAGTTTGAACTTCCTGTCGATCTCATTTTTGAGACGTTTGTATTCCCTTTTACCTACTTCATTTACTGCGTTTTTATATTTTCTCCTTTCATCAATTAAATTCAATATTTCTTCTGTTACCCAAGGATTTCTACTAGCCCTTGTCTTTTTACTTACTTGATCCTCTGCTACCTTCACTACTTCATCCCTCAGAGCTACCCATTCTTTTTCTACTGTATTTCTTTCCCCCATTCCTGTCAATTGTTCCCTTATGCTCTCCCTGAAACTCTGTACAACCTCTGGTTTAGTCAGTTTATCCAGGTCCCATCTCCTTAAATTCCCACCTTTTTGCAGTTTCTTTAGTTTTAATCCACAGTTCATAACCAATAGATTGTGGTCAGTGTCCACATCTGCCCCTGGAAATGTCTTACAATTTAAAACCTGGTTCCTAAATCTCTGTCTTACCATTATATAATCTATCTGATACCTTCTAGTATCTCCAAGGTTCTTTTATGATTCTCGAACCAAGTGTTAGCTATGATTAAGTTATGCTCTGTGCAAAATTCTATTAGACGGCTTCCTCTTTCATTTCTCTCCCCCAATCCATATTCACCCACTATGTTTCCTTCTCTCCCTTTTCCTACTCTTGAATTCCAGTCACCCATGACTGTATGTAGAAGACGCTGGTCAGTAACAATGGAAATGATGCGGTTTCAACAACAGAAATGGCACTTATTGCTACATGGGGGGATTGTTTATTTCTGTTGGTATAGAAAAATATTGCACATTTTTTCATTTTTTTATGCATGTGTCGTCCACAAATGGATAATTCATGCATGAATAATCAGCAGTACACTGCCGTATATTTGCTACATAGTTGTACATAAATATTCACCTTTTGAATAGAAGAAGAAAATGTCAAAATGTATACATGCTGTTGACAGTGATGGAGAAGCAATAGCAATCCCACATCCAGTGTGCTGAAGATGTTGACTTTCAAACCAGATCCTCAAAGAGATCTCCCATGCTACATTTCTCCATATCCCATTCTTCAACCTCACCTAATAACTAGTTATGAAGGTTTTCTCTCTCTCTCTCTCTCTCTCTCTCTCTCTCTCTCTCTCTCTCTCTCTCTCTCTCTCTCTCTCTCTCCCTCCCTCCCCCCCCTCCCTCCCACCCCAACCATACACCCAGCTGATCCACTTCTTTTCCTTTTTATCCAATATCAATCCAGATTGGAGCAGCTGAACAACATTCTCCACCAGGCCTATGACTACCTTTTATTGTGCACTAAAATGAGAAATATTATCCCTCAAATGGTTCCTACCTCTCCCAAACTGACAACCTCCACCCATCTAATATACTAAATAATGTGATCCATTCCAATTGCATATTTACTTAGCGTCCAGTAGCACAAGATCGACACACATTTTCAGGACCCAGGTGTGAGAGCTGTCGTAGGCACCCAACAACATTCCAGTCTGATCAAAGGTATATCTTATCCCACATGAAGAAAAGCCATGGCCTGCCATTTACCAACTTCACTGTATGAACTGCATAGCCATTTAAGAGGGCAAGAGCACCAATTAGATGTTCACCGTTATGAACTGCCACCAAAACATAATGGGAGAGAACAAGACTGACCATTTAGTGGTACAACAAGCAGGTCAGTACAGAATCCTCAAGTTCAGTGGCTGCTTCACAGAAAGTTAGTGAAGGGAACAACCAAAGAAAAACAATCTATTCAGTCAGGTGTTGGTAAACAATCAACTCACTCAGTTGTAGCTTTATGCATTCATTTTATGGATTGAATTATTCATTTATTCTTTAGAGTGAAACCTTTCTGTGGAAGCAACCAAATGAAAACAGTCAACACCATCTAGCACACTCAGTTCGAGCAGAAGCATTCAGTTGTTTTGCCATAGTTAATAAATTACCGTTGACTATACGCTGTTGTCGCCTATCATTAGCATTACTGATGCTCCAGTACTTGCTTTTCATTGAGGGTCAGTAAGTAACTTTTGGTTCAGTTTTATTAATAGTGAATGCTGTGTCTGGATCAGAATGCTGAAATGCTCAGTGATGTTGGAATGGAAGAAATTGTAAGACTGCATAAATTCAATGCAATATATGGTATATGCAAGAATGATCCATATTTGGAACTGTATTAATTAAAGAAATTCAAAGAAAAGTAGCAAATAAAGATGAATATTTCTTGTGGAAAAAACTTCCAACAAGGAATGGTATGTGCTTTAAAAGCAAGTCATCAAACAATAAAAAACTGTATCTTTTATGCTTTCTATTTATGTCATCTCAGCATTTACCAAAATTGATTAATCAGTCAGATATGTAAACCAGTGAGAAGAAAGAGAGAGATAGAGCCTCAATTAATTTAAACTAAATGGTAATTTTTCATATATTTAAAGACATGTCTATGGTATATCACCAGTTATTAATCTTTGACACCAATGGAAAATTCGTATTTAATGCCAGAAGCATGAAAAATTTGTTTTTAAGTAAAGTGGCACTCCATCTTCAGGCCACAAGTGGCCCATCGGGACCATCCAACTGCTGAATCATCCTCAGTTGAGGATGCGGATAAGGATGGGCATGTGGTCACCACACTTCTCTCTCGGTTGTTATGATGGTTTGCTTTGACCGGAGCCACTACTATACGGGGTTGAGTAGCTCCTCAATTGGCATCATGAGGCTGAGTGCACCCCAAAAAATGGCAAAATCACATGGTGGCTGGATGGTCACCCATCCAAATGCCAGCCACGTCCGACAGCACTTAACTTCGGTGATCTCATGGGAACCGGTGTATCCACTGCAGTAAGGCCATTGCAGTATTTAACTAAAAAAATTTATTTTTAGAAATTTTCTTTTATCCACACCTCATTTAAGTAAGATACTATGTTATTTGTCTCTGAAAGAATTTGATAACTTTAGTCATGGTTCCTGTATAACTGAAAAGGTTGAAAAAGTATGTGAGGTAATTCCCTCAAACCCACAGTGTTTGTGAAGATTAGTTGTATTCAGTCATTTGATTCTAATGAAAAAACCTACTAAACAACACCAAAAAAAAAAAAAAAAAAAGAGACTGGCCAATACGTTACTAACAAATTGGGTTTACTGTTTGCACAACATGGTTGCCCAGCACTACAACCCGTGCCATTTGGATCCTCTGAACACCATATTTCTTGAACTGTGTAAGTGGGAAATGTCTCTCCAAGGCATGCTTTAGTTCCACTCTTCCTGTGGGTTCATTTCTCATTTTTCACTTGTCCCAATCAAACTCCCCCCTCTCTCATCCCCCCAACACATTCATTACCTTCATTTCATTGTTGTCCCGTCATGTTAGACTTACTCATAGGTGTACAAGTTTATAATCTTCCCCCATACTTAGAGGCCTCCTTATAACTCTTTTCTATCCTGCACCTACCACCAAAAAATTTACCCACTTTTCTAGCATATGCAACACACCTGCACCACTGCCTGTACTAGTGCAAGATATTTCTGGTATTGCATTCTTACCCTAGCCCTTTGTTGCTCTGTCCTCCTTATTTCTTTGATCATCCCTTCATCTTGGTAGTGTTGTTCATCTTGTCTATTCCACTTGATTCAGCCTACAGTCTTCTCAGACCCCAGCAAAAGGACAAATGGATGCTTGTACACACAAGAAGAATTCCAGTTTTGAAACTACCTGGCAGTTTAAACTGTGGCCTGGTTCAGGAGTTGAAACTGGAACCTTTGCTTTCACAGGCAACTGCTCTACCAACTTAGCTATCAGAGGACAATTCACAATCTTCTCCAATAGCCTTACTTCTGTCAGTGCTTCTGTTATATCTTCCAAATTCATAGAAGTTCTCCTGGATACCTTGTGTGACTGTTATTCCTGGAAGAAAGAGCTCTGCAGAGAAATGGATTACCCAGAGCCTAGGGGAATGTTTCCAGAATGAATTTTCACTCAACTACTGAAAGTGCACTAAACTTCTTGGAAATTAAAAACTAGGTTCCCATTGGGACTCAACACTGGATTCACCTTTGTGGACAGTTACTGTACCAACAGTGGTTCAGCTTTCACGTCCCATCCTGAACCCAGTTTCACTCTGCTTCAATGTTCAAATTGGTTCACACTTCACTGTAGAGTGAAAATTCATTCTGAAATAACATTTCTTAGGAGAAATACTATGTTCCAGATTTTGTTTATGTACCTGCTACCATTTAATTCCTAGTTAAGGGCTAGGATCTACTTTACTTCATTTTGATTTATTTTCTGCTGCTTAGAAACTTAAAAGCTGTATTATTAACTGCTATTGTTCCAAGTATTTATTGAATAGGGAGCTATGTCTTCTCATGTGTCCTCGTATCAGGAACAGGTAGCCTGATTTTATATCAGGTTCTCCTGAGCACCAATCCAGAATTTTATCACTTTGCAACATTGCTCTTAACTTTTTACAGTAATATTTGAACCTCTTCTCAAAAGCCAAAGTGCATATACATCATATTTAAATGCCCAAAATGCTTATTTCACTATCAAGCTTCTCATCCCTTATGCATCAATGTCCTTATTCTGTCAGTGGCTATTCAGTGGCTATTCCTGAGCAATATTAAATAACTTACAACCATTAATTTCTTCTATAAATTCTACTTAACTAATGAACTGTAACCTTCCAGCTGTTTATTGGCAATTTGGTGCTTGATATTGAAATTACTGTTGATACAGTATATGCTAAAATTATGTAACATAATGGCATTGCTAATAATATAATTTTTTCCCCCCCACAAAAAATACAAGTTGCCTTTTTTGAGTAATGGCTCCAATCTTTAAGAACAAGAATGAAATTTGTTTTATTAAAGAGTTAATTAAATATACCTCAAATACTTCCTGTTTAAATTTTCCACTATGTGACTCTTTAATGGTCAGAGAGTTGAAGAAGGCTAAATTTTTTGCCTTTAATTTATAGACCTAAAGAGACATTTTACTATTTTGACTTTCATTTCACTGTTCATCTTTGCCTGTCTTTCAGCAGATGAACTACTTTTATTGTATCTGTTAAATTATCCACAATGTTTTAAGTATTAAGGATATTTAAATATGAAAAAGCATTTAAAGCAATGAAGCTTTGTTATGTATCAATAAGTTTCTTTCCACTCAGCTTCACATTAGTAGCAACAATCAATTTGTAAAGTGATCAGTTTCAGAACATTACAATTCACCACAACACAACACTTACTCCAACATTTACTAGTACATCTAAAATCTTGATTGTATCCATGGCAACCCATCGGGTTAACTCATGTTTTGTACTGGTGCTAAGGCAGTGGCTACCACAACATTCTGAAGGTGCAGACACAAGCTGTCATGATTCAGGTAATCTGCAAGAGTGCCAGCAGTGAGGGCTCAGCTACTAGGTTGCGACACAACCACACATAAAAAGACAGCTCCACCTCAGGGCCTGCACATGCCACTGATGGTCATTGCCAGCTGCAGACACCGAGCAACAAACCATGGAGTGGAGATAATTCACTCTCATTTTGCTATAGTATTTGTTTATAGTAACTTGAACTCCAATATCAGGATGAATTGTGTTTGTACCTTGGAGTTGGCCTGGCTTTTTACTCTGGACTTGTATGGTCTATCAGAACTGTATTCACACTAAAATGTTTAGTGCTTTGTGCATGTTCTTATTTGCTTCGCAAAGTAAAATATATAGTGCAATCAGGGCAGCTGAACTTTTAATGCATGTTTCTTGCTGATCTGATGCTGACATTCAGTGCATCCTTGGATGTGATGCTTCCAAGTTTGCTCCAGCAGAAGTTGGAAAGCCATTGGCATCTGGAATTACAATAGCAGGAGCACACAGCCATGTTGGACAGAGCAGTGACTAGATTATTGGCAAAACCACAGCAACTGCTGGGCCTTCTATCTCCCTTCTCTGCCTGTTGAGTCTGCAGAGGACTGGGGCCATGCAAAAGCACTCATGGCAACACTCCACCAACTTCCAGGTAATGTAAGATGCTACCATTAAGGCTCTTTTTCACTTTAGGATTTATCCCTGCATGTATAACCTATATTAAATTTGGTTCCTCTCATCTGACAAAATGTGTAGCTTGTTGTCATCTTATTATCGCCAGTGTATGCATGTTATTTCCTTCAGGGTGGAGTATTATCAGGGCAGGAAACAACTTCATCATTAATGTCATACTTGGCCTACAGAATTGTAGGGTCTTAGTCAGAAATGTTGCTTTGTTACATCTCAACATCTGGAGACTTACACTGATACTATGGTTCAGAATGCTATCATTATGTTTTAAGTTTCTTGTCCAGCAGGTCAGTTTGATTTCTGGGTGTATGTGGCCACTGCTGCCTTAGATGACAGCAAGCACTCAAGTCAGCCACATCCTCATAGGCAGAAGCTGTGGCAGTGCAACACACACAGGAACCACAAGCCGCACCAACACATCCATAGTATCTGTTTCCCACAAGCTCTTTCCCTGTGTCCTGCTTATTTTGTTTACCATGGTCGGCATTACTGCCCCCAGATTTGTTCCTCCTGATATCACTTTTAGGAGAAAGGACACATTTTGACAGTATGTCATGCACTGCCCACTTGTGCCACTCTCTTGGGCTCCAAACTGATAGACATTAATGTTACAGTTTCTAACAAGTTGTTCATCAATCACTGTATCAATAGGAATTCACTTCAGCTGCAGGTAGATATGGGTGTCACAGCATCTCTTAGTAATTCTCACACATATCTGTGCCACAGTGCATTGTCTTTGTCTCCTATTACAAGTCATAATATAAAAACAAAAACAATCACTTATTGACAAAATTATTTACTTAGATAGATAAAACATCTACTCACCAAGTGGAAGCATAACTCATACTTAAAAGATGGCTATAATTGGCACGTTTTCAAAGCCAATGGCTCCTCCTTCAGGCAATAAGAGGGAAGGGGAAGGAAGAGAGGTGTAGTAAAAGGACTGGAGAGGTCTAGGAAAAGGTGCAGATTTTGCGAAAGTCACCCAGAACCGTGGGTCAGGGGATACTTACTGTATGTTCTCCTGCCGCTTGGTGAGTAGATTTTTTTATTATCTAATTAAATAAAGTCATAATATAAGCTACAAAAGACAAAAAATCCTGATTCCTACACAATCTATGGAAGACATGGCATACAAGTCAGTAGTCCATCCATTTATCTATGTTGTGGTGGGCAGTAATTTTATAGAAAACTTGTTTGGATTGAATGTTTCTATGATGTTTGTGTTCATAGTTGCCAATCAGGTTAACCCAGTTAATGACCAAATGCAGCCGAGTTTAGCAAGGCTAAGGATTTTACTGCTCATGTCACCCTTAAATCTTTGGCACAGCCTGGGTTTTCTTGGGCCGGACTAGTGCCACCGGCACTCCAAAATCAAGCAAAGGAGGAACTCAACATGTTGAGAGCTTTGGATGTGATTGATCCTGTTTTGTCCAGCCAGTGGACTACTTTCCTGGCAAACTTCATCTATGTGGCAATTTTAAAGTGACATTTAATGCACAGGCTGTGATCAACATGTAACCCATCCCACCTCCAGTGAACTGGTGATAAGACTGGCAGGGAGATAATATTTTTTGCACATGGATTTATCAGAGACATTATCTGGAGCTCCAACTTGATGTAGAATATCAGGAGTTACTTGTTGTCAACAGCCTGTATGGTCTCTACAGTTATAAATGGTTAGTTTTTGGGGTAACAAGAGCTCCAGCTATTTTTCAATGTTTTTAGAGGCAGCTCACACAACATACTCCCTGTTGTATCAATTATATTGGCAGTACTGTGGTCGCTGAGAGTCATCTGTGGAACCTTTGGCTTCTGTTTCAAACTCTGCAGCATGCAGGTCTCAAGGCAATCTGGATAATTTTCAATGTTTCCAATCTTCTGCTGAATATCTCAGACATGTCATCTCCATGTGGGGGATACAGACAATGAACAGCTGCATCACTGCCACTTATGCTCTACATTGAGCCACTAACATGAAGAAGCTCCATGCTTTTCTGGGTATAGTTGCATATTATCATAAATTCATCCCACAAGCAGCTACAACTGTGCATCCTTTCAATCAGTTACTGAAGAAGGGCGCACTATTCATTTTGCAGCTGCTTGTGACCTGGCATTCATGACTTTGAAGGATCGTCTTTATTTGGCCCCTTGTTTCACCATGTTTCAGCCAGCTGACCAGTATCTTTGGCTACTGATGTATCTCACTTTTGGCTGTAGACTGCACTGGCCCATTGCTATCATGGCAGTTCGGAGCAGTTTATAACATACACCTCCAAGATGCTCAATATGGTGCAACAAAATTATTTCCAAATTGAGAAAGAGGACCTTACTATTATTTATGCAACCAAGAAGTTTCATGAGTTTTTATATGGTATGAAATTTCATCTTGTCATGCTCACAAGTTATTAATCTCTCTCTTCAGCCCTACTGCACATCTTCTGGATAAGACATCCCACAGACTACAACAGGGTCAGTTCATCAGCCATTACCATTATGAGATTCACTTGATCCCAACAGCTCATCGCTCCAATGTGGACAAACTCTATTGTCTGCCTATTGGTCCCTATCATGGCCTCTGCCAGGAGGAAATACTCCACTTTTGTTTTGATAAAGATACTCAGAAGACTGTGGATGGCTTTCCTATTTCAACATTTCATATTGCTCTTGCTATCAGCAAAGATCCTGTTGTCTGGCAGGTGCAGCAACATGTACAGTGAGAACAGTCTGACTGACTTGCACCCCAGATGTCAGAAACCATCTTTAATTATTTTGTGTTGCACCACAGACCAACTATCATCTCTGGCAGACCTTGTTGACAGTGGAACACTTCCTGCCTGGATGGTCATTCTCCCTTCTCTCTGATGGGATGTCCTTTGGTTCTTGCACTGGGTGCATCAGTGATGAAGATACTTCCTTGCTTCTACATCTACTGACCGGGTGCCAGCCAGAAAACTGAGCACTTAATTGCTGTGTGTGCAGAGAATGCCAGGCTGTCTCGGTGCCAATGTTATTACCAAGTCAGCACCCACCCAGCTCTGTGGCTGCTTCCATGGATACTTTGTGAGTCCCTTCTTAAGTGAAGTTTGGTTCCTCATCATTGATGCTTACACCACTTCCCATACACTGTAGTTGGTGCTCTATGAAGACAGACTCTACTGTGCATGCCATCACCTAGATCTTCTCCCCTTGAAGACCTTCCCCACACCCTGGTGATGGATAAGGGGACACAGTTCACCTCCCATATCTTTCACGACTTTTGTTTGTGTCATGGCATACATGACATCAGAGAAACCCTGTTACACCCATGGTCCAATGTGGAGGTAGAATGCCTTGTACAGACCTTCAGGCAGGATGCTGATGAAGAAGTACATCAGGGATGCCCCAAGAGAAGTGGTGCTTTCTCAATTTCTAAGTTCTTAAAGATCCACTCCTTTTGGGGTTAAGAGCCCAGCAGAGTTGGTGCACAGGTGCCAGACATGCAGAGTGCTACACCTCCTGCTGCTGGCTCTTCACCCACTTCATGCACCTCAGTCACTGCAATACACACCTGTTACCAACATCTGGACATATATAAGGGGCGTTCAAAAAGAAATAAGCCGGAGGCATAATTACAGAAACCAGTACCTGTATGTTAGAAGTATTGACCCTGGCTGTTGAGACACTTGTCCCACTGTGACACAAGGTGGTGAACGGTTGTCTCATAAAATTCCCGGGGCTGCGATGTTAGCCAGTTCCTCAAGTACAGCTGGATCTCGTCATTCGAGGTGAATTGTTTGACCTTCAGAGCTTTTTTAAGGGAACCAAAAATGGCATCATCACAGGGAGAGAGGTCTAGACTGTTTGGAGGGTGGCTGTGAACCTCCCATTTGAATTTCTGCAGGAATGCCATGGCTGTATTGGCCATATGAGGTTTTGGGCTGTCATAAAGCAGAATGACCCCACAAGTGAGATTGCCTGGTCGTTTTGATTGGATCACTTGGTGAAGGATGGTCAAGGTTTGCAAGTAATATTGGGCAATAACTGTTGCAGAAAGTGAATTACAAGGGAGCCATTTTTGGTCCCCTTAAAAAGGCTCTGAGGGGCCAATTCACCTTGGATGACGACATTCAGCTGTGCATGTGGTACTGGTTAACATTGCAGCCCCGGGAATCTTATGAGAATGCCATTCACCACCTTGTGTCATAGTGGCACAGTGGGACAAGTGTCTCAACAGCCAGGGTCAATACTCCAAACATACAGATACTGGTTTCTGTAATTATGCCTCCAGTTCATTTCTTTTTGAATGACCCTTATATGTTTGCTCTTTGCATTCGTTTGATTCTGGTGGTATCCACAGCCAGCAAAGTTTTGGTGAGTCTTCACTGTGCAGATCAGTGACACTCTGGTGGCCCACCACTGCAACAAATTATGTCTGTGTGTGGGGAATTAGCCTCCACTGTCCCTGCATACACCTCCCATGCTTGGCCACATTTTGAAACCAAGTTTTCCATCCTTGCTGCCACTTCTCCAGGTGCATCTTCTTTCCCTAATCCAGCATCCTGCACTAAGCTTGTCCTTGCCTGTTGCCCTTCTTATCTGTTGTCTTTTCAGCCTCTTCCTCCTCCCCACCTCCCCCGCCCCTTCCCATAGGACCATCAGGAGCTAGCGGTAGACAAGATCCTTAAGTGGGCAGAGCTGAGAGGTGAACTCCAAGAATTGCCCCTACAAGGTCCTGTTCCAACACCTGAGGAGCCAGATGTCCACATGACACCCATTTCAGTGTCAGCATCCTAGGTGGCTGGTATCACACTGTACGGCAGTTGGCTGCAGTGTACTCACCATTACCAAGAACGCTACCAGCCCTGTGTTCCAATGGCAGCAGACAGGGAGCTGCTGCCCATACCATGGGTGGCAGTCTCCAATGCTCAGGAGGCCATGCATGTTGCTTTCTTACATATCACACAGTATCCTTCGGTGTGGCAGAGGGGTTCTGGGGTTGCACCAACCCACGGTGCCCACCCTCCTCCCCAAAGGGAGAGGACTGTGGTAACCCAACATGTTAGCAGTTGTTTTGTACCAGCAACACTGACATGGCTAGCACAAAATTTCACAAGGTACAGACACAAGCCATCATGATTCAACTCCCTTGTCCCAGTGCCAGTAGGCACAGGGCCGGCCACCACATGGCGGCCACATGGCACACATCAGAAGACAGCCACCAGGAGCCAGGGTCACCTCAAGATACTGAGTAACAAACTAGCTTCACATAACCCCACACTCAAGTGGACTCTCACATTTTGCTGTTTTACTTGCCCATAGTAACTTCACTCTCATGATGAATTGCATTTTTATGTTGGACTCAACCTGGCTTTGTAATCTGAGTGTGTATGGGCTATCAGAACTGTGTTTATATAAAATAATTTAGAACTTCATGCATGATTTATTTGTATCTGGAATTACAACAGCATGAGCAGAACTTCAGTTTGAATACTGTGATAGTGTGCCTTGGCTAAGCTACCAAAGAAAATAAAGGCCACATATATTTGTATTTTGAGTAGACATAAACAGATTACAAAATATACTTTGAAACCTGTATGTACTGTGAGATACTGAGAGAACAGTATATGCACCAACCAGTCTTTTTCAATATTTAAGGTAAGCAGGCACATTCCAGTGGTGAAATTCCACATTTTTATGGATCCATCACGAGCTCCTGTTAGCAAAAGTTGCCAATCAGGACTGTATGTGGCTGCAGTTATTTGTACAGTATGAATCTCTCCAAATTTTAGATAATGGTGGGCATTTTGTATTAACAAGAGTCTCTTTCCAATCCACGGGTCCCAAACCATAATACTCGAATCTTGACCAACTGTAATCAGCTGAAATAGTATGAAATAAATTTTTTTATAATTCAGCATAATTTTTTCCTTTTGTTTAAGATTTCACTAATATAAAAACATCCAATTAGTTATTACAAGACATTTGAAAAAGTACAAGCATTCAGTGTATAAAAGAAACACAAAACAATACATAGTTGAAAGAAAAAGGAGGTAACAGTGTGACAAAGCTTTCAGATTTGTGTTATTTTAAGAAGATGTGCAAATGAGCAGTTTTCTTAGACAGGATAGGTATGGTGAATTTTAAAGGGGATACAAGTACATAGAGATGAAGGGTAGAGAGAGAAAAGGTCATCTGTGGTTGGTGATAGGAATACAGGAATACCCAGAGAGAGCTCATCCAAATGTAGACAAAAGTACTTGTTTGATCAATGAAGTTATGGAACAGAAATCTCTCAGACCAATGATCACACATCATCACGGGAAGCAACTATGACTATATATTGTCTCACATTTCTCATTATTTTAAGTATACCAGTACTTTTTTCCATTTCTTTCTCCCCTTCTGCCCAACATCAAAAGCTGGTAATTTTACACATTAAGAAAGTAGATGGACTGAAATGACATACAAAATTGTTGCAGTGAGAATAATTGTTTAAACAGAAAAAGGAAATCAATTCTGTTTCTCTTTGTGGTAGAGGGTCTGTGTTGAAAGGAAATTAGTCACAGAATAAACCTGTATTGCTAATTCAAGAACTACAAAATGATACCTACATTCAATTATAATCTAATGCACAGTTCAGAAATAAAGTATTACGTAAGTCTTGTAACAAAGAACTTTGTACTGCTTGTAACATTCCTACAGAATCAACTAAGCATGCAAGAACTGGACTTTGGCATTTGTTACACCATAAGCCAGGATAACAAATTGTGTAATACACCATAAGCAAACTGCATTAAAATTACTTGGGTCAGTGGATGACATTCAGCATTAATTTTGGGAAGCTGGGCTACAGAGCTGACTGACATGTGGTGGATTTATGGTGAGTGTTCCCTCAATTGGATAGTGTCCCTGATGGTAAAGTCAACTAATAATACATAATATTCTATAACAAGTTGTATTTTCACAATGCAATGATATTCCACTATGAGCAAACAGCCACAAGGCATTGATTTTGAGCACAAATATAATCTGCAGCCAACTGGCAGACATGGTGTGTCTGTGGAAGTTTAGTACCATACTGGATGTCTTCCCAAGGACTTGGAAACTTTCCAGGTCTGAATTACCGTGAGGAGTTGCCACTGTATGGCTACTAATGGCTACCAGCATTAACAAAGTGGCTGGGAAAGAAGATATTCCTGAAGCCATCTGTGGTCAGCTTCTACCCTTATGCTGTGTGGTATCTAAGATCTCTGAACATGGAAGCCTTGGTTATCCATATGCCTGTTATCCATAATCAACTCTGAAGTAAAAAATAAAGATTCCTAGAACTCGATTAGATGACATGTCAGTTTCCCAAGACTTAAAGTTGAGGCATTTTTAAATGTTAAGTGTTCTGAGGGACTGTGGTTTCAGGTGTGGCACAATGAGATATTTTTATGAAAAACGAGGCCCAGAAACGTCACCAAATATTGCAAACTCAGAATGGAGTTTCTCATTATCAATGCAAGTGGACTATCCATGTTTGCTGAATGATGTAAGTCTCTGTGCACCATTTGCTGCTGGCAGCTTGAGTTCTTTGCATGCAGACCAGTCTTTCAGTCTCCTTAATGTCAGTTGCTACTGATGTGTTGCTATTGCTGGTTTGGAGGATGAAGAAAATACAGTAAAATTCTCCACCAATGAAGAGCATTG
The DNA here is from genome assembly GCF_023864345.2 of Schistocerca serialis cubense. NCBI lineage: Eukaryota > Metazoa > Arthropoda > Insecta > Orthoptera > Acrididae > Schistocerca > Schistocerca serialis. Next base: position 318,056,627 of record NC_064645.1, on the reverse strand, counting down.
TTACAGTTCCTCTAACATAGAAATTACTTTGTTATTAGTGAAAAAGAGGAAGGTGACAGCACACTTCCTAGTGAAATGTCATTCTCAAGCTCAAACTGAGTTCATAAAAGTTTTCTACCACAGCAGAAATATCCGCATCACTTAAAGGACCACATAAATATAGATAGTTTCCCCAAATACCCCAATGATGGAGTCTCCAAATGGTGTAAGAGGTCTTTATTGATACTATATAGGAAATCCCACTATGTAGCCATCTCTAGTAGAATTATATTATCTGTCTTGGTATAATATTTTCTGAATTTACACTGAAAACGACTAATGAACTGCCTACAGGGTGAGAACCTAGATAAGGAAACACTTCATCACCTGGGATCTCCTGCTTACTAGGCAGTTACATTAACCAGTGCACCATCTGAACACAGTATTTATCGCAAATGCACAGACTATCTTGACAATCTCCCTGGCTGACCCACACTACCATCTAGTGCCACCTATCTGCAGTCCCAGTCTGTGTCCTCCATGCTCACTACTTTTATATTCCCAAAGGGGCCAAAGCCATGCATTTGCAATAAACACTATGTCCAGATGGCACAGTGGTTAATGAAATTTCCTAGTAAGGAGGAGATCCTGGGTTTGAGTCCCAGTATGACACACACTTTCACCTGTTGCCACTGATTCCACATAAAGTCCTGGTGCAGCTGATATCATCTTATCAGTTCCTTCCCTTCCCTTTCCTTTCCTTTCTACCCCACCACCTGCAGTTTACATAAAAAGTTTGATCTTTTCCTAGTTGCAAAAGATGAATTTGGAATACATCCCTCCAAGGGTCAGAGAAGTTTCCTGTCTCCAGTATACAGTTGAAAAGTCCAATAAGGATTTCTTCTATATTCTCAACATGGTTCTACAATATTTTGTAGTGCACAATACTTTGACTAGGTGTTATGTCAAAGACCACAGACAACACTCAATCTAGCTTTGTCACAGAGAAGGGGCAGTTGTAAAGTTTCTCAATGTAGTGAAGACTGCAGTTGCACTCAGTATGGTGAGTGGTGATGATAACAGGCCAGAGAGCCCAATGGCAACACTGCTGGCAGGCCGGCCAAAGTGGCCGAGCGGTTCTAGGCGCTTCAGTCTGGAACTGCGTGACCGCTAAGGTCGCAGGTTCAAATCTTGCCTCGGGCATGGATGTGTGTGATGTCCTTAGGTTAGTTAGGTTTAAGTAGTTCTAAGTTCTAGGGGACTGATGACCTACGATGTTAAGTCGCATAGTGCTCAGAGCCTTTTGAAGCATTTGAACTGCTGGCAGTAAACAATGTTTTATTCAACTTTGGTACTTGCTTGTTGTGGTTCAGAAAGGCTAAACACGCCTCACTCTGTTGACCCTGGCCACCACTCACTTAAAGGTGGCAGCTTATGTCCCAGTGAGAGGATGCTAAGTAAGTGCCCTGAGTTGCTGATGGCAGGCCATGGGGCAGCTGGTGGCTCCTATAAGCCACCGACTTGATGTTGGCAGACCACTAGTTCTCCAGCAGCGATGGCACCTGGAGCCGCCCCACATGCGTTCACCTCAGCAGCGTGTGAAGACTGCCGTGCATGGGATTCCATCTGCTGCCATCTGGCCGGAGTTGGGCAGGAGCTGGCACTGAGTAATTAAGCCCCGTGAGGATCTCAGTGCTGATGGCAGCAGGCACAGATGGTAGGTTTTTGATGCCATTGCACTAGGTCCTGTGAGGAACACACTGCAGGCAGCACCTGGTGCAGCCTCATCCTGAACCCATGGCTACTGCTCGTAATGCCCAGTCATCTTGCTTTCTGGCATAGCCCTGACTTCATGGTGGTGCTGCTGAATTATAATGGAAGGAAGTCCAACAGCCTCAAAATTCTGACACATTTATATTGCTCTGAAGTGCATTTGTTTCACTAAACCTGGCACCAAGTCATGTTGCTCACAATAAGAGACTTGCCCTGGTGTGGTGACATCAATCCAACTGCTGTCCTTATTACTGCTGCATGGTAGAGTTTTCCACTGAGTGTGGCTAGCCACATCTCATAATCCCCTTACATGCATGTTATCTTGACCTGTATGTTCGCAAACTGTGATCACAAGCCTGTGGCTGCTAATGCAATGCTCCTAGTGGCTTTCTCACTCCTTCTTTTTTACTTTTGCTAAAAGACTGGGTATTGACACTACACTGTCCCCAACCATGGAGGAGAGCCTGCCCTTTGAATCTCAGTTATTAACTGATATTCAATTACTATATTAATCTTATACCTTATAAATCTATTTTCCATCCTTCACTATGGGAAACCTTTCTACAAGAATTCAAGTTATCCCTGGATCAGGTTTATGCACAGCTCATCATTTCAGATACAAAAAAAGTAGAAAGAGCAAAATCATAGTCACTGTGGTACACAGAACTGAAACACTCAGGGTCATTGTTACCTGATGTCTACCATCCTGATGTTGATCCACATGCTCAACAACTGTGATCTGCAGTAATCTGCCCTTTGTGCACAGCTGTCATCTGAGCTTGTGAATGGTCTGGCTTGGCTCCCAGGTGTCATTTAGGATAGAGGTGTTTTGTTTGAAGGACATCTCTGCAACCAGTTGGCTGTATGCTTTATATACTGAAAATTTATTTACCGTTGCTGCTGTCAGCTACATTTAAAACTGTGACATCTCTAGATGTTTGTCTGGCAAATAGAGCTACAACTATGTGACATTTAACAGACTAACTGTCATCATTGAATGTTGTAAAAGAAATGTAGGTCCTGTATGTCACATATAATTCCATTGATGACCAGTCCACAGTCTTCTAATTCCACATGTCTTATTCCCATGAGCTTTTATTGCTTGTGGTAACTAGCAACCATTACTATACCATTTTAAATGGAGTACACCCAACACAAACCAGTTCTCTGAAAATATGTCTTTGGTTCCATCACCATTTTTTGGCATGGATGTCACTCTGCTTTCCCCCTAACAATTGTATGATGCCTATGCTTCCACTCATTCTAACCTCATTAGTTGGGCATATCATGACAACCCCACTTTTGATATTGCTCAAGCTCATCATTCGTTCTTACTATGTGTCACTCCCCATTTTCTGCCCCTAGTAATACCCTCTCCTGTTTCACTTGGATGAATCTCCCAATTGCTGTACGCTTTAATCTATAGATGTGCAGCACATAACATTTGAATAACACATGCTTGTTTGCTACCAGAATCCTCACTGGTATGTACAACCATACATTGTGTGTTGTCACACCCGCAGTTGTCCAAGGTAGTAGAATGATAAGTTCTGGAAGCTTGGCTCCTCCACTAACTGTAATTCCAGTGGTAATTCTTCTTGCACCTTTCCCAGCACCCTCAGGTACTGTTCAGGTGACAGCAAGACTGCACTTAACTGTGCATGTAGTGCCTGATGCATGGCTTCTTGCAAGTTCATCTACTGCATTCCTGCATACCAGATACTATCCTCTAGTTCCTGCAGTAGTCTCATCAGTATAATTCTTGCATCTAATATTTGCATCAGTGCTTGAATTTCCTCCACATCCCAATTTAGAGTGCTAGCCAAGACTCTAGCACAATCTATAATTTCCTTAGTAAGCTGTCAAAACATTCACAATCTTCATGGGATGCCACTCCATAGCTGTTTTATTTACCTCCACTAACCCACTTGTGGCTTCCAGAGTTTTCTTCAGTTCACTCACATCATTTACATCTATTGTCCCAAATATTGTATATAGTTTTCTACCTCCTGTATCTCTGCTCTTCCTTTTTATCCTCCTTGATTTATGTGGCATCACCCCTATCCCTTCCCGCATCTCCTCCCTCAATTGCGCTTATGCCCCAGGCAACTTCCTTTGCTCCTTTGGTACCTCCCTAAGCACTCCGTTACTGTTTGTTAATTGTTACACTCCTGGAAACAGCTCCTCTAGCCTCCTCACCTTGTTTTCAATTCCCATACAGTAAATACTAACCATCTGTGGATGGGTGATACTGTGCCTCACTGCCTGGAGAATGGAACTCCTCCATCTAGGTGATGATTTTGGAGTGCCCTCACTCCACCTTCAGTGAAAAGGAATAGCATTGCCAAAATTGGCATTCTTCTTCTCTCACCTTCCTCTATATGGTATCCTGAGGACAGGGTTCATTATTGCCTCCCAGAAGAGATCACTATCGCATCCCCTCCCTTTAGAAGCCTCCTGTCTCTGAACAGCATATCTTATCACACTAAAGATAATTCCTACCATATTATAACACTTGACAGTATCCAAAATAACTTCAATAACCTATGCAACACACAAAAAATAGCCAAAATTACAAACATAATACATATCCGCTACTTCCTTGGCTTCAACATATACTGAGCCTGCGGTATATGGACTTCCTCTTCTGTTGCTCATCTTTTCTCTTCCTCTTCCTTGCCTCCTACCTTAACTTCATTAATACCTTTCGTGGAAATGCTTCTAATGCATCCTTGAATGGTTGCAGATGCCTGACATGAACTATCATTGATCTTATTCACAGTTACTTGGTATGAACCCTGGTACCAAATTAAAAACTTTTGTTTCTCCTTTCAGAACATATGAATTTGACATCATCACCCAATGGACTGCTTTATACTGAAGTAATGTTCCTGTTCACTTTATTGCCTCTTCTTGCTTCTCCATTATTTTAACATTTGCTTGCTGGACTTTCTTTCATGTTTGCTTCACTGTTCTTGTAAATTCTCAGATCTACTCACTATTCTTGCATCCTTTCTGTATAATCAAGTCAAATGGTAACACAATCTCCTTACTATATACCAACTTGAATGATGACAACCCTGTGCTTGTGGGAACCTTGGAGTTATACACACTCACTATGAAGGATAAATACATGTTCCAATACCAATGGTGTCCATTCATGTAATAACTGAGCATCTTCTCAAATTGTCCAATGAACTCTTCCATCCTTTTGTTAGCTTGAGAATAAAGTGGACTAATTTTTAACTTTCTTCCTTTTAATAACTGACACACCTCCTTCATCAGGTCTGACATGAAGTTTGTTCCTTGGTCCAAATTAATGTCTCTGGCATCCCAAACTACAACACCCACTTATCAACTAATTCTTGCATGACTGACTACCTGGTGGTCTGGCACAATCTTGATGCAATGAGAAAAATGGGCTATTATGGTCAGCACAAAATTATTACTGGTACCTGCTGGTCTTTGACTGAATGCTCCTAACATGTACACCCCAATAAGACAACATGGTTCCATTGCTTCTGGAAATCTCTGCAATAGTATCTGCTTCTGATTCAAATCTGCATGCTGCACACATTCTCCATGATTTCTGACATACTGATCAACATTATTATGCCTTCCCTTCCACCAGTAGTTCTCTGCAATTCTCCAATTGTCTTGCAAGTCCAATGGCTTGATAAGAGATAATCATGCATTTCACATACTACTCCTTCCTTCAACTCTGCTCGCACAACCACCTGTGGTCCTGATTTTGTTACTCTACAATAAGCTGTCACACAAGTTGAACTGCAGTTGCTTGCTAAACTGTTTACATCCCTGGTGAATGCTATTTTTCATTCAGCAATGTTGTACTACTGCTGCTTTCCTGCTTAACTTGTTTGCATTTCCAAGCTTCTTCCTTGTTATGCTGATTACTTTGTATTCAAATTCACTGAGTTTTAGGGACCATCTTGTCAGTATACAGGATGGGTCCTTCAGATTTAATAACTACTTCAAAGCAGCATGGCTCATTGCTACCTTGAACTTCCTTCTATACAGGAAACATTGGATTACTCTGTACACCAAGCTCAGAATCTCTCTCTCCAGTTACTATTACAGTTACAGTTACAGGTACAATTGTAGAATGTTTCTACTTCGCTCTGTTCAACTTGATGCAAAGCCAATTAAACATTCTTGACCATCAACCTCTTGCCTCAGAACACACCCAAGCACATGGTTTGATGCATCATATCACAATATAAACTCCTTCTGAATGACCAAGAACACCAACAATGGACTTGATATTAAGAACTTCTTTAATCTGAGAAACATTCCTTAACATACTTCTGACCACACAAAATAAATACCCTTCTTCAACAAATACATAACTGATCATGCAATATCTTCAAACTCCTTCATAAACTTTCTATAATAATTTGTTAGACCCAGAATAGATTTAACACCTTGTTTGTTCCTGTCACTGGAAAATCTTTCACAGATTGCACTAATATAGAATCAGTTCTTATATCATCCTTACTAATTACATGGCCTAAATAGCTGACTTCTTATAGTGCAAAGTGACATTACTCAGTATTTAGTATCAAATGAGCTTCCCTGTCATTGCCTGTGCTACTGCTTATCTCTTGAAAAGATGATTATGTCATCGAAATACACCAGACATTGACACAGATTTAGTACTCTGTCCAATAAATTCTGAAATATTGCTGGTGCATTTTTTAACCCAAATGGCATCCTCCTGTACTGACAGTGTGCCCAAGGCGGTGAAAATACAGTTTTTACTCAATCCTCAGGAGTCACTTCTAACTATTTTATCCCTTCTTCAGGTTCCATGTTTAGAATTGGGTAGGCATCTGTTTTAAATCTACCATTAAATGGTGGCAGTCACAACAGAATCAGTATTTATTTGAATTGTCCACAGACTAATATGATACAATTACAATTCCATCCCCCTCCCCCACATTTTTCCATTATACTGCCAGCCAATTGTTGATTAATAAATTCCTCCAGTATTGATTGCAGCGTATACCAGTGCTTCACTCCCTGTCAGAATCCTGTGTTGCATTACTGGTGTGGTAGGCAATGACCTTCATGAAAAATAAAATAACATAAAAAAACAGATCTTGAAATTCTAGTAATAGGTCCTCCTTCTGTGTCATTTCCATTTCCTTCAAATGCCTGAATTTTTCACAAAATGCAGTTGTAGCAGCATTCTGTGATCTTTCACAAGCTATACTTCCTGTGCAGCAATCTTCCTCATCTGGAATTTCCAATGTAGCCAAAACTGTTGCCTTCAAAAACTTGACCTCTCTGGTTTCAAAATTATCCATATTGATGAGTACTACCTTGCCTTCATCCCACTCTTGTACATTTATAACACTATGTCAAACAATGCAGTGCATGCAGTACCTCACTATCCTCCAGCTGTTCCACTGTACACAACATATCACTTGAGAAATCAAGTTCCAGATTCACCCATAGTGACTTTCCTGTGCCATTTGATGAACAATCATGTGAATGAAGTATTAATATCAGTGTTTGCAGTTTACCTGGATTGTTCTGTACACTAGAAGCTCCTCATGACTGATGAACATTGACAGCTTCCTCTAGCTGGAATGTCTTCTTGTTAAGTTCCACTATACGACATTGAATGTCAGTTACGGCATGATAATGCAGAAAGTCTAAACTCAGAATCATGCTATAACCCTTGAGTACATGAGACACCACTTCCATACTTTGCCTAGACTTAGTAGTTTCAAACAAATAATTCATTGCTATTAATCCTAATGGGTGTATACCACATTCCTGTGCTCCAAGCAATTAGTATCTCAAACCAGTTAACCCTGTTGAGGCCACTGACACATCACCCCTGAGACCAACAAAACGTTATATTTCCTACCACCTATTACACCCACTATGACACATTCCACCTCTGCATTCATTTTCACTGCATTATCTTTACTGGGAACTCCTGCTGGCAACTCTAAGTTTCCTCTTAAGTTTAATGTGTATTTTCCACACCCCAGACCGCCCATACCACTAGCCCTATTGAATCATCGGGAGTCCCCACCATCCCTATTACCCCTCTGCGGGCAATAGCAGTGCCTCTGCACATGCCCTGAATGTCCAAAATTAAAAGATATACCACTCAACATGAGCATATTTCTCCAATTCCCCACACCAGTTGACATCAGATTCCTCATACTCCAGTGCTATGCTAACTGCTGTATGGAAGTCCTCAGGCACTGAATGTGCACTCTTCCAGACATCTCTAGTATTAAATCTCTTAGGAAAGCATTAAGCACATGTCCACAGCTTCCTGTAGCAACACCTTGTTTACCTTTTTACTCTGTGTTAACTTATAAATGTTTACATCAAATTTCCTGATTCTGTATGCAAACCTTCAACTGCCTTACTAGGCCACATGGAAACTATGCTCAAACATTTAAAGAAAAACTGTGTGCTGTTATGTTTCCTACATCTTTATCCTAATCCACATAAGAGTTGATAAAAATGCTATGTCTTGTGCAGAACATCTGCGCACTGTGCAATCGATTTTGCTTCTCCTTGCTATCTGTAATAACTGCTTATTTGGCAAACCCCCTAAGCCAGCTGATGACCTGAGATCCCCCACAAATGCTAACGCATCCTCAGGAGACCCACCAGAAAAGGGATTAAAAAGGCTAGTATCAGCTGAATACACTCCTCTGCCTCTTCATATTTCTCTGCTAGTTTGTTATTTGAAAAAAAATATTTATCCACCCTTAATTGAGCTACCTGATTCACCTATGATAGTATAGCCTCCTCTCTCATGACACCTTGTGTCTCTAATTTTGCCATTGCCTCACTATTACTCATTTCCATAACTCATAATTAATAATCCAAAAACAACACAGAAATAATAATTCAAGAATAACACAGATTAAACACTCCAAGGCTACCTGTTCTGCCAACCTACTTCTCTTGCCTAATCATGAGCTATCTGGACTCCCTTCACTACCTGACCATTTGCCCAAGATGATTACATGTAAAGCAGACGACTGCTGCTGTCATGGCACAAGGGGCAGAATGCCCAAGCAAACTTCACTGTGTACAATGCATAGGTTCTAACCAGTCATCTCTGTAATTACTCTTATATTGTGATAAGTTCACTGGTTCTTCTGGTTTTACAAAAGCAACTCTGTTATTATCACACACCCCACTCCTCAACTCTATGACTGTCACCATAAAAGAAAAGCAATATTCTCACTCGCCCCAAATGATAATATTGTAGGTTGTGACATGCAATCACACACACTCCACTGCTGACTGGGTTGACATCGACTCTCCTGAGACCACTCTGAAGAGCGCAGTTGCACTCGGTGAGGTAAATGGTGGTGGTTACAGGAGTGGGTTGGATTGTTTGGGGGAGGAGACCAGACAGTGAGGTCATCAGTCTCATTGGATCAGGGAAGGATGGGGAAGGAATTTGGCTGTGCCCTTTCAAAGAAACCATCCCAGCATTTACCCGGAGTGATTTAGGGAAACCACAGAAAACTTAAATTAGGATGGCCAGACGTGGGATTGAACTGTCGTCCTCCCAAATGTGAGTCCAGTGTGCTAGGCACAGCGCCACCTTGTTCGGTCATGGTGACAAGCCAGAAGGCCTCATGGAAACAATGCTGGCAGTAAAAACGAAATGAAGTGATTGTGTGGCACTGTTGGCTCCAAGGCCCCATCTGGAGAAGTTTGGCTGCTGGGTGTAAGTCTTATTTCAGGTGAGGCCACAATGGGTGACTTGCACATCAATGGTGATGAAATGGTGATGTGGACAACACAACACTTGTAGTGCCCTCAGAATTTTATGAAAGTCTGAAGACACTTGTGTTCCAACCGTTTCAAACACGTGTTATTTCAAAGCAGGGCATAAGGATGAGCATGGGATACTGCACCCATTTATTGTTTGTGCAGGCAAAACTGGAAGGGAGAAAATTCGTCAGTGCTGGCAAGTGTTCATCATGACCTACCAAGAATAAACACATACGGCCCGGAAGACCCTTGGCCAGCTGCAAAGAGTAATTTAGCTCTGTGCTGTTGAAAAACAAATGGAGTGACTCAAGATAGTGACTGTTTAATAGATGTTGGACTGCTGTTGAGAGTATGTGGACTGGACATGGATAGTCAGCCACAATAAAAGCTTATGTATTAATTGTGTTCAAAAATGTGTAATTAACTGATCTTGGGTGCCCAGTAATGTGTGGGCTTCCATCATAAAGTTTACTTGTTTTTTTTGTACAAAGTGTAAATAAATATAGTCTAGTGCATTGAATGATATTCCACAAGTAGCGTATTTTTTAAATAAGAAGAGAGAGAATAAGAGAGTGAAAATTTTCCCTTCCTAGCAGTGAAATCTTCAGAGAAGCATCCGGTGCTAGCAGAAGACATCGGCGCTGCAAGAAAGCAGAACCAGTATTCTTCAACAAGTAAGTCCCCAAAAACGCTTAAGCTGTGTAGAGGGAGCTTAACATTACACCGGGCCACCACACACTCAGACCATGGGTGGAGAAAATCTCCAACCCAGCTGGGAATCAAGCCCAGGCCTGTTGCTTGGTAGGTAAGCATGTTACTAGTCAGCTAAGCTGATAGACATGCTGACAGTAAAGTATGCTTTAGTCCACTTGGGAAACTACTTCATCATGTCTCAGTGAGGCAAAACCTGCCTCACTCTGTTGAACCTGGTTGATGCTTATTATGTATGAGCTTTCACCCCGGTGAGATGACACTGTGTAGGTGCCTTACATTGCTAACAGGAGGCCCATGCATGGCCTGTAGACTCCATAGGCCACAGCCTTTATGCCAGCAGCATGCTACTCCTCCACTGGCAATGGGGCCTTAAGCAGTCCTCAGCCCTGCACATGTTCACAATAGTGGACATGGAGAACTCAGTGCTGGCAGCAGCCAGCATGGATGGCAGGTTGGTTTTGCGGGGGCAGTAAGTACCTTGAGGAACTCGGAGTTGGTGGCAACAGGCACAGCCCAGTCTTGAACCTATGGCTGCTGCTGGCAATGCCCATTTGTCTCAATGTCCAGCATGCCCCTGGTGTCATGGTGGTGGTGCTGCTGGACTCTGGCAAAAGGGAGTGCATCTTCCTCAAAATTCAGACATATTTATATTACTCTGAGTCGTATTTGTTTCACTAAAACCTGTCACCTAGTCATGTAACTCATAACAAGAGACTTGCCCTAGTGTAGGGGCATCAACCTGTCTGCTACAGTCATTACTGCTGTGTGGTGCAGTTTTCTGCTGAGTGGAGCTGGTCTCACAATTCCCTTATGTGCATGTTATTCTGACCCAAATGCTGCCACACTACAGCCACTAGCCTGCAGCTACTAATGGACTACTTCATGGTGGCTCCCTCACTATGTCTGCTACTTTTGCTAGAAGATTGGATAGCAACACTACAGTTGGAAAAGGAGTTGTCATCCCCCACCTGCTCCTATTGGTTATATAGTTATGTTATAATGACATGCTGGATCCAGGGTGATGGTAGCCATCACTACTTCTTGTTACTTTTGCTAAAAGACTGGATAGCAATACTACAATAGGAAAAGGAGTTGTCATCCTACACTTGCTCCCCTTGGCTATACTCATGTGATAACAAAATGCTGGATCCAGGGTGATGGTAGCCATCACTTTTGCAAAATGCTTCCCTATCTGGGGTATGCCTCCTGCACTGGTCAGAAGAGTAGCATTAATCATTAAAACAGTAACTTGGCGTTTCCATCATGCCCAAAAATCCTTTTGATGGTCTCCCACGCCTTTATGGACTTTAGAAGATAACATCATTGTGCTGATTTTTGGCATGATTGTGTTCCGGCCACGATTTTTAAGGTCGATATTGACCTCGCCAGAGATACTCGGGCAGTGAGTTGGTGGCAAGTGACCCTCTGGCAATGAGGAGAGGAGACATGATGAGAACTTTAGTGAAAGAACATAAACTGTTAACATACTGGAAGTATTGTTTGTATTATCAGTGAAAACATTAATGTACTTTTACATTCCTCATCAGTGCTATTCACGTAATTTGTCACCTGTCTGATGTGTTCAGTATCATTCTTTCTCCAGCAGGAGAATCTACTCATGTGATAAAAATTTAGGTCAGGTATAATGAATCTCATATCAGGGAATGGTTTTAGTCCGAAGATGCTGTAGTCAAACTGTCAAAAATGTCACAGAGAAATGTAAACAGTGGTTCTCTCTCACATGTTTGAACTAGTTTATCAGAAACAATATACAATGCAGAACTCATGAGAATAATAATGAAAGAAAATAAATTCCTAGCATATTGGAAGAATTGTTTGTATTATCAGTGACAATATAAATGTACATACAATATTCTAGTAAACTGATGAATTATTTTACATTTATTATTTCTTAAAAATATAATATACTTAAATTCCAAACTGAAAATGAAAACATTATATTTTTATAGAACTTACAATCTTAAAAAGTTCATTGTATAATGCATTTGTCACAGGTTTTGTGTGTGTGAACCCATCAGTCTGTGTCAAATCAATTTCTTCACGACATACAACAATAGCTAGTTTCATGCTGGCAACCAACAAGTTGCGATTAATGGGATTGTAGAAAGACACTGCTGGAGTGAGCTCTCCAAGTTCTGGAGTAATACCGACATATGTCTGTAACATCAGAATTTGTTAGTTACACTTTGTCATTCTATTAAATGTATTCTCAATCAATAGCTAACTGCCACTCAGTTACAAAGATCAAGTGAGTACAAATATAGACACTTATTTAACTGAATTCATAATCCAAATTTAACAACTACTGCTATTTGAACTCTCACTATGAGTGCAGTTATAGTTATTTGTCTTTAGAAACAGTGTTTTAAAGCTTCTTTCTTGTATTACATGTATAGCTATTGCATTGAATACAGATTGCCTTTTCCAGAATGAAAGGTCACCTAAATTTGCATTAATTTGACTTTTAATGGGCCAGCAAAACTAAGATGCAATATCTTTAACTACAAAAATGTTAACTAGTTCCAAGTTAAGTAAATCATATTCATGATGAGCAATATAATGTGTAATGTATCAACTGAACAAAGGCTTTCAGAGACAACAAAATAAATTATAAATATTTCTATTGTTACATGATGGATATTTGCAGTTTTGTAACCACCTAAGCATTTCTATTCAAGAATTCCTCTGGTGTTATAATAAGAGCTATTGAGGAAAAACATTTTTTAAATCTGTGTTTGAACACAATTGTCCTATGTGTCAGAAATTTTATTTCCCTGGGCAGATTATGAAAGAGTTTTAATGCTATGTTTTTCAATCGCCCTGGTGCCAAAGTTACATTTAGCAGAGTGTGGTGCATGCCATTTTTGTTGTTAATATTATATTAATGAATACATTTATTGAACTCAAACATCAACAGACGGTTGGCAACAAATTTCATCAGTGAATAAATGTACTGTTGTGATACTGTTCACATTCTTAATTGCTTAAACAGATACCTGCAAGATGTATGTATGTGATTCCCATATTTAATTATAATTAGTTTTGTAACATTCTTCGTCAGTACACTATATCAAGGAGTCTTCTCAGAATCAGACCTATTCCAATTCTCATCCCAGATACAACATGAAAGGCAGGAGTGAGTGTATGCAGAAACAAATGTAGACGTAATGTTTACTACATTCATGACAATATTTAATGTAAAATTAAACATAGCATTGTTTTGGAACTTCAGAAAAATGTATGGGGACCAGAAGTATTAAAAATTCCTCTGAAACTCTAAGCTATCTAACAGCCATCAAAACAGTCAGACTGATCCAGCTTCCTCAGAATTTTACAAAGATTACAGAAGAACTTATAGAAAGGTATTGACATCTGCAAAAAAAAACTTACAAACAGTGAAACATTGCTCAAGGCAGATAACAAAAGCAAAGCAATCCAGACAGGAGACAGCAACTTTGGACAGAAACATCTGGAAACACACATCAAAATCAAAGATGTTCAAGTCAGCAACACAAAGGAACTAGTAAACTTTACAAATGAGTACTTCAGTGGCACTGCTAAAAAACTGCAAGAGAAATTTCCAGACACATAAGTTCTACACCACCAGGACCAGCCACCACACTGAATGGTGCTCTTTCCAAGAACAAAGAAACAGGTGGTGCAGGTAATACATCAATTGAATAATTAAAAATCCACAGGGTAAAATGAGATCCCAGTAAGTGTCTTTAACAAATGTATAAAAAAACATGAAAACCCCATTAACAATGATAATTAATGAATATTTCAGATATGGCTGCTTTCCTGAAACCTGAAAGAAGCAAAAGTAATACCAATACAAATATGCATGGAAAACCACAGACTAGTTTCTTTGTTATCTTGCATTGCAAACTCAATAGAAACCACAGTGAAAAGTAGACTAATAAAGTACTTAAATAAATACAATCTTCTCTGCAATGAACAGTTCAGTTTCAGGCCCACAAGAGGTACACAGTCAGCTACAGCACAGTTTGCTAAGGTAATATTCAAAGCACTGGACTAGGGCAAGAATGCAACAGGTATTTTTTATTAATTTATTTATTTATTTCGGATGTATCAAAGTCATTTGATACAACTGGCCACTGAATTTTATTTCATGAATTAGAACTATTAGGAATGAGGGGTATGGGACAGAACTGGTTTAAGTTATATGTGGAACTGGGTGTAAAGAGTTGAAATCTCACATATTTCTAAAAGAATAGAAGTAAAAGATCTGAGATGTATTAATATAGGCATCCCCAGGGAGTACTGATTACCCACAGAGGGTCAGGTGAGGAGAAGAAATATTATATGCCGATGACAGCACTGTAGTGATTATAGACAAAAATTCAACTCAGTTAACAGAAAAATCCAATGAAGCTCTCAGAGATGTTCACATCTTGTCATGAAAGAGAGGAGTAATTTTATATGTGAAAAAGGCAAACCATATAAACTTCCAACTGAAGAAAAAGCCCAATGATACCACACTGAAGGTGGACCATGATGTATGAGATTGAGTATATGATACCAAATTCTCAGGGATGAATGTATATTGGCAACTGAAATGCACAGAAGTGAATCATTCCACCTGTCTGCAATATTTCATGCCTCAAAGTAGCCTACTTTGGATATATGCATTCAGTCCTCAGTTATGTGATAGTGCTTTGGAGGAAAAGTGCTAGAAACACACAAAATATTTTCAACAAACAGAGAAGAGCTGTAAGAATAGCAACAAATAGTAATAACAGGGAACACTGTAAAGAAGTATTCAAAAACTAGAAACTGACAGTTCTGTGTGAATGCACCTATCACAATATAACATATGTAAGTAAAAATCTTAATCTTCACTCCACGAACAGCACAATACATGACCATGGAACCAAATCCAGAGGTTGTTTACATCTAAACTAAATAAACAAGTAAAATCTTAAAATAATGTATTGTACCATGGAATAAAATTGTACAATAGACCACCACAAGAAATAAAAGATTGAAATAATCCCTGCACCTTGAGCCAAAGCCTGAAAGAATATTTACAATTTTATTACAGATAGTAACTTAATGTTCATAGGCATTGTGCTATGTAACAATTTATGACATGATTAGAAAAGCAGAACTAAGTACAACTGAAATAACTATAGATAGTGACTTAATGTTCATAAACATTATTGTACTATGTGACAATTTATAATTTGATTAGAAAAATAAAAATAAGTAAATACCATAAGAGAAATGTTTCTTTTATTAATATATATTGTGCAAATATTTAATGACATCCATACAATGTACTGTGTTCTACAGATGAGAAAAAGCAAATAATAAATCAATCATTCAACCAACAAGGTAGGAGAGCTTCTGTGCAGCTTGGAAGGTAGGAGATGAGGTACTGGCGGAATTAAAGCTGTGAGGATGGGGTGTGAGTCATGCTTGGGTAGCTCGGTAGGTAGAACGCTTGCCCATGAAAGGCAAAGGTCCCGAGTGTGAGTCTTGGTCCGGCACACAGTTTTAATCTGCCAGTCAGTTTCAACAAGAGTGGATGTTTTTATGGTTTTTACAAAACTGGATGAGCTGAGTTTCCTCAAACTTTGAAGTGCACTTTTACAATAATGCATGTATCATCTGGCAAAAGGACTACTTTTGTGTAAGGTTCAAATAAAATGATCTTTTGTGTGCTGTCTTGAAGTTACAAATGGTATAAATGCAATGTAATGATGTTCCACCAGAGGTGCTATATTAAATATATATTTGTATTTATTACTACCAGTTTTAGGCATGGCTTGCTCTCAAGAACGCCATTTGAAAATCAGCCATGTTTGAAATCAAAAACAATAAACAAAAAAATATGTATAAAAACTGCTCTAGTGGAATATCGTCATAATGCATTTTATGTAAAATGATATACCATTAGCATAGAGCAAGAATAGTACTGTGCCCATGATCTTATCCTGTGGACTAGAACTAAATTAAGGAAGTGATAAAGCATGCATTCCACAAAAACGTATTCTCTTAGAATAATATGAATTGCTTAACTGAATCCAAAGGAATAGGTTTTAACTAGTTAAAATGAACATCACCATCAGTATTAAAAATCCTTATATCAGTAATTTACAAACTAAAACAAATGTACAATACATAAAAGTAAATGAAAATTGTTTTGACCTTTACCAGTCAAACAAAGGCAACTAACAGAATAAGAAAGGATGAAACTGATTTCTCAGACATTGGCTACTGCAGGAATAACAACAAAATTAAATCATGACTGATAAATTCAGTGATTACTTATTAACATTGACAGTGATTACTAGAGTTGTTAATAAACATTGAATTTAGATGAATTTTATTCAGTCTCAGCTCTCTAAAATGTGACAATTCTGGTTATGACAGTGTCTCTAGTCGTGTGTTGAAAGTCTATGTCTATTCAATAAGAAAAAGTAGTGTACGTATGAAACCAGTCAATGACTCAAAGCATATTTCCTAGCAAATATGCAGTAGTAGCACCATATCTAAAAAATTGAAATAAGTGTATCATCTCTAATAACAGATCCATTTCAATTCTTCTATTCCTTATATTTGTTTTTAAATACATGAAATATATAAGATGATGAAATGGTGAACACATTTTGGATCAGAACTCATTAATTGCCTCTCAGTTGGTCTTTCATAAGAGTTCACTGCAAAGAAAGTCATAAAATATTTAACAAAATAAATCCTGGTAAAGGTAAATAAGAAAAACGAAATCATGTGGATATTTTCTGTGATATTGTCAACACCTTTGAATGTTGTAAACACAAACAATTTTCCTTTTTCTCACACAGTTTATTGTTAAGCATTACCTCCCACTATAGTCCTCTTCAGTTCACAAAATACTTCACCTGGTACCAAGTGAGGTGGTGCAATGGCTAGCACACTGGGCTTGCATTTGAGAGGATGATAGTTCAATCCTGCATCCAGTCATCCTGATTTAGGTTTTCCATGATTTTCCTAAATTGCTCCAGGGAAATGCCGGGATGGTTGCTCTGAAAAGGCATGGCTGGATGGGACCAATGGCCTCACTGTCTGGTCTCCTCCCCCATACAATCCAACCATCTTCACCTGGTCTCTCCATCTTGTCTGTGCTCTTTCAAATAACCTATTCCAGATTCTGTCCATTCCACAGCTCTTCTTGGTAGTCTTTCTTGTCCCATACTTTTGAAATGGTCAAACCATTTCAGATTATCTCTTTACTAGTTTCTTTTAGGGAATTGATCTAAAGTGTGCTTTGTATTGTTTCAGTCTTTATTCTTTCTCTTCTTATCTTACCCAGGAATGTAGTGATATGAGAATTTTTAGATTCCATTCACATATAGAATACAGGCAAAATGATTATTAAATACCTCTGCGTGCACAATGAGTAGTCTAATCTCATCTTGGCTGTCTCTACTGAAAAGGTATGTAAGAGAATGTAGTATACTGGATAAGTACACTGAAGCACCAAATAAGCTGGTACATATTCAAATACAGAAATATGTAAACAGTCAGAATATGGCACTGTGATTGGCACCTCCTATATAAGACAACAAGTGTCTGGCACAGTTATCAGATCAGTTACTGCTGCCACAATGGCAGGTTATCAAGTGAGTTTGAACATTGTGTTACATATGGCACATGAGTGATGGGATGCAGCATCTCCGAGGTAGCGATGAAGTAGGGATTTTCATGTACGACCATTTCATGAATGTACCACGAATATCAGGAATCAAGTACAACATCAAACCTCCAACATCGCTGGAAAAAGATCCTGCAAGAATGGGACCAATGATGACTGAAGAGAATCATTCAACCTGACAGAAGTGCAACCCAATTGCAGATTGCAGCATATTTCAATGTTCGGTCATCAACAAGTGTCAGCATGTGAACCATTCAATGAAACATCACTGATATGGGCTTTCAGATCCAAAGGCCCACTTGTATACCCTTGATGACTGCATAGCACAAAGCTTTACACCTCACGTGGGGCCATAAACACTAATGTTGGACTGTTGATGACTGGAAACATGTTGCCTAATCGGACGAGGCTCATTTCAAATTGTATCAAGCAGATGGGTGTGTATGTGTATGAAGACAATCTCATGAATCCATGGACCGTGCATGTCAGTAGGGGACTGTTCAAGCTGGTAGAGGCTCTGTAATGGTGTAGGGCTTGTGCAGTAGGAGTGGTGTGGGACCCCTGATATGTCTAGATATGACTCTGGCAGGTGACAGATATGTAACCATCCTGCCTGATCACCAGCATCCATTCATTTCCATTGTAGATTCTGATGGACTTGGGCAATTCCAGCAGGACAATGACTCACAGCTTTATTTCTGTCAGTACCTCGACTCTATCTACCGGGGCATGAGCCGTGCTTGGCTAGCTCAGATGGTAGAGCACTTGCTTGCTATAGGCAAAGGTCCTGAGTTTGAGTGTCGGTCCGGTACACAGTTTTAATCTGCCAGGAAGTTCTGATCTTTCATTGTTCACATACACTGACTGTTGCCTGTTATTTAGGTATGACTTAACCAAATTAAGTGGTTTGTCTGCAATTCCATAATATTCTAATTTTTTTACAATTATCTCATGTGATACCAAATCAAATGCTTTGCTTAAATCTATGAGTGTTGCACAGGTGGTCAGTTTCCTTTCAAAAGTGTTGTGGATTTCAGTTATCAGGCATTCAATAGCTTTTATGGTTGATTTATTAGTTCTAAATCCAAACTTGCTGTCATTAAGTAATTTATTGCTCTCAAAATACATGTAAATCTGTGTGTGTGAGCAGTTCTCTAGGATTTTGGTGAGTATAGGGACAATTGATATTGGTCTATAGTTATCTGGCATTTCTCTGTCACCCTTTTTGTATATGGGAAGTATAACAGTAATTTTAAGGTAGTCAGGGAAAATGCCATCATCAAGGATTTTATTTGCAAGGTAGAGTAGAGGAGTTCTCATTTCCTTAATTATAGCTTTTATTACAGAGTTACTGTATCCATAGCAGTCTTCTGTTCTACAGTTGTTCAACTTGTTTACAGAGTTATTTATATCTGTAGCAGTTTTTCTACTCCAAAGCTTAAAAGCTTCCACATCAGTTAAGTCATCACTTTTTGGTAACTGGGTATTTACTGAATTTATGAAGTGTTTGTTGAGAGTGTTGCAATTAAGTGGGTTACTGAATTCTTCTTTCCCCATGTTTATCTCACTTTCGACTATGTTCCAGGCAGCTTTACATTTAATATATGCTCCTCATTTGCTTTCATTTTTGCTGCTTTAATTTAAGATTTGTATATTTTTTTCAAGTTTATATATCTATTCTTGTTTTCTTGATTGCCTTCAATTTTGTCCTTCAGCATGAGTAGAAGCATTCTAATTTTATTGAGGTACAGGGTGTACCACTTTTTTGTGTGTTGTGGTTTATGCATATTGCTACAGTTACATCTCTTAGTACTAAGAGGGTTACTGTCTAATGTATTTTTTATATTGCAAAGGAATGCAGAAAAGCTTCTGATTTATTAGGAATGTATTGTTTGAAGCTGCAACAACCTCTGAATGCTTCTAGTTTCTCTTCAATAGTAATAAACTCACCAATAGTATAACGAATCATCCAGTTTTTCACAAATGCAACCAGAAAAGTCTTAATAGCTGCCAACTTATCTGGCTCATATTCCTAGTTTCTTTATCATCAAATCCAGTACACCTGTGAAGCAATAAAATCTCCTGTAACTCATGCAGGATCTCACACCAACCATTCCTGTTCCAGCATTTGACCAAAGTTCCATTACATTTGTGTGTTTTCCACCTTTGAGGCCAATCAAATGAAGAATGCTTAATACAGCACAAATTTCATGACGATCTATCACCTTAGCATCCCTATCTCTAGAATAATTTTCTTCTGGCCTTTGTCTGTGAATGTATACATTTGTACAACACACAGTTTCATCTATCATATCAATACCGATGACTTTACGGAATGATTCAATTTCTTCTACAATACCTTGTGCTACCATTTTAGGGCCTGGAAAAATCTTGATAATACAAGGGTTGAGACTTAAACAGTGGCAACTATTTATTCATGACCGATACAAAAGAGTTATATGTTTGCACCTGTTACTGTCCATCAGATTAGTCACCAGTGTTGTATAGAAACCATTGCTACCAATGTGGAAGGCATGGTATACCATTAGCAGAGCCTGTTCTGTTGATGGTGCGAATGGAGCAGTCTAAAGTTATGGTGATTCTCGTGTACAACAGTAATAGTGTTATCCTAATGCATCATGTTCCTCCATGACAGACCATCAGTCCACAGAATTACTGTTCATTTTTGGAGCATCACCTGTAACCAGCTTTGTGAAAGAAGTAGCGACACTTTCTGCGCAACCCACCCATCATTTTGCATGACAATGCACGAGCGCATACAGCACAAGCTGTGGCTGCTCTGTTCAGTCGATGGAACTGGGTAGTACTGTACCATCCACCATACTCCATTGACTTAAGTCCTTGCAACTTTGATTTGATTCTGAAGATGAAGGAACCACTTAGTGGCATTCACTTCAGAACTGTTCCAGAGATTCAACAGACAATAGACTTCTCCATTCAAACTGTCAATAGAATAGACTCTGCTAACAGTATACTATGCCTTCCACATCGCTGGCAATGTGTTCTATACAATGCTGGTGACTACTTTGAAGGACAGTAACAGGTGCAAACATGTAACTCATTTGTATCAGTTGTGAACAAATAGTTGCCACTATTTAAGATCCAACCCTCGTACTTTTTGCTGGTATACATGATGCCTTTTTATGCATACCAGTTTTCATCTATTTTATTTGTTTGTCCCTACCAATAAATATATTGTCTTTATTATCTAAGGAAGATAACCTTTAATCGCATTCAATTTCAGAGTCACCATCATGATCACTTGTTAATATTACTTCATCTTTTCCATCAGAAAGCAATTCATCAATATATTCACTATCATCTTCTTCCTTGTAAATTAGTGTGGTTTCAGATGCCTGAGACTGCAGTCATGTGTGAGAGTTGTGTTTGCATGAGTGTGTGTGTGTGTGTGTATGTGTGTAGGTGTGTGTGTGTGTGTGTGTGTGTGTGTGTGTGTGTGTGTGTGTGTGTGATCTATTTTTGGCAACGGCCTTACTGGCCAAAAGCTTTACTTATTTGTGACAATCTTTTTGTTGTGCATGTCTGCAACTCAGCATCTCTATAATATGGTGAGTGGTAAATTTCCTTTTCGTAATACCGATATCTGCAAAAAAATAACAATTCTGTGGGAGGGGGGGATAAGAGATGAATAGGATACACCTACTTTGTTAGACTTTCTGTGTGTATGTTCAGTATACCCCACTAGACACATTTGGTATTGGTCGAACATATATTCTAGGTTGAGTCAAATGATTATTTTGCAAGCAATCTCCATTTTAGACTCACTGCATTTTGCTAGGATCATACTAATGAATTAAAGTCTGCCAACTGCTTTACCTACAAATAAGCCTATGTGATCATTCGATTGTATATCTTTACAAACTACCAAACCCAGAGATTTGTAAGGGTCAGCTGATTCCAATTGTGAACTCATTGGTACAGAAAATGATGGTTTTATATTTTGTAAAGTGCACAGTTTTACATTTATGAACAGTTAAAGTCATTCCAATCCCAGGAGCGGAAAGACTTACCTTAGGGGGAAAAAAAGGACAGGTATACACTTGCACACATACACATATCCATCAGCACATATACAGACACAGGCAGACATATCCTGCCTTAACAGCTAAATGAATTTCATTCAGCAACTCTCTATCCATTGCCATACAGTCATCACTGTTACTCTAGAGGTTTCTTTACAGTGACTGTACATCATGTTGGTTAGCTCCCATCATTGACTATTCTACTGGATACTTATTTATCCAGTGCATGGTCAACTGTTCCTTTTAACTCACACCAAAGTCCTTCTATGCACTCGTATGCACAGTTAAAAATTCTGTGTCCCTCTTTGAGGTATGACAAGATTGCCTCTTTACCTAGCTTACTGAACATGTAAATGTTCCACTTGTTTTGGTTATAATTTTTACTTCAGTAATCATTGTCACTGTAACTGCCTGATGGTCAATGATAACAGTTTCCATGTAGACTTTCTGAAAGAGGACAGCCATATTTGTTACCGTTATATCTAATATGTGTTTATCATGAATGGTTATCACAACTAGTAGATCCAAGTAGGTTTTAGAGCAAGCACTTTGTATCATTGTGCAGGATTTATTGTCTTGTCCACCACTTACAAAACTATAACTATCCCATCCGATTGTTGTTGGATTACACTGAGATGATAAAAAGTCATGAGATAACAATATGCATATATACAGATAGTAGTAGTATCATGTACACAATGTATAAAAGGGTAGTTTATTTCAATGTAGAATGGTAGTTGGAGCTGTATGCATGGAACTTCCATTTCATAAATTGTTAGGGAATATTCTGAGAGCCACTGTCTCAAGAGTGTGCCAAGAATACCAATTTTCAGGTATTTCTTCTCATCACAGACAATGCAGTCTCTCACCACAGACAACACAGTGGCTGCTGGTCTTGTCTTAATGACCGAGAGTGGTGCTATTTGTATAGAGTTGCCAGTGCTAACAGATAAGCAACATTGAATGAAATAACTGCAGAAATAACTGTGGGCAGTGCAACAAACACATCCACTAAAACAGTGTAGAAAAATATGGCATTAATGGGCTATGGCAGCAGATGACTGATAAGGGTGACTAGGCTAACAGCACATCAGCTGCAGCACCTCTCCTTAGCTTGTCGCCATATTCATTTGGAACCTAGATGATTAGAAAACAATGTTGTCAGTGCTAGTAGACAAGCAACAGTATGTGAAGTAGCTCCAGAAATCAATGTGCGATGTGTGACAAACATATCTATTGGAGAGTGCAGAGAAATTTGGCATTAATGGGCTATGGCAGCAGATGACAGGTGCAAGGGCCTTTGCTAACTGTCTGACATTGCCTGCAGTGGCTCTCCTGGGCTTGTGACAATATCAGTTGGACCCTTTATGACTCAAAAACTGTAGCCTATTCAGATGAGGCCTCATTTCAGTTGGTGAGAGCTGATGGAAGCGTTTAAATGTGACACACACCCCATGATAAAATGGATTCAAATTGTCAACAAGGCACTGTGCAAGCTGGTGGTTGCTCCATTATGGTGTAGGCTGTGTTTACATAGTATGGACTGGGTCCTCTGGTCCAACGGAACTTACCATTGACTAGAAATGGTTATATGATATTGCATTGCCTGTGTTATTCTGAATTACAGTGCACAGTTCCTTTGGACATGCACGGCACTGTGGTGACTGCAGTCATTATGAGGCACATTGAGTGTATTCACAGATGCATATATTGACTATCATAAGCTGTAAATGGAATGATGATGATGAAAATTGGTGCCAGACTGTGGTGCTCATCGTGAGCAGTAGCCTTACCATTTGGATGTCCAAGCATGACTCACTGCCAGACCCGAACTTCCATGCGTCTACATTTAATGTATTTCATAATGGCTGTAGGCAGCCCAGTACCACCTTTGCATGATAATTCAGAAAGAAAGAGGCACTGCATTGTCACATTTATGGGCTGACACCACACAAGCAACTTTCAAGTAAAATGTCTCACCAGTTCAGGGAGATACATAATGGATGTATGAGTACAGTTTGTAGACACATGGAAGACAACATATTCTAACGTTTTTGATACCAATTTAAAGCTTGAAGTATATGTACAAACTTCCCACTTCTTCTATACGAGATGAATTACTTGAGATTCACATCCAATCTTCTTGGATGGCTAGCTGGCTGCTGGAAAACTCTCTTGACTTCTTCTCCACAGAATGATGCTAGGTACAGGAATATTTAAGCCTCTCTCTCTTCTTGTGAAATAAATAGATACACGAACTTCACTTTTCATGAACCAATGATCTATTTGGCCCCATGCAGAAAAAAGTTCTTACTTTTCAGATACATATATGACTTCCAGTAAGTCACTTGCTCTGTCCAACGTCAGAAACAAATTTAATTAATTTATAAAAGAGTTGGCTTAATAACCATGACTCTACTTCACATGAACCATAAAAAAGGTCTTGCCTCTAACAAGGCTGGATTAAGAGTTTTCAAGCTTACTTTTTCAACTGTTCTTCTTTCACATAACAATTGTCAATGACATAATAGGCACAGAGCTGCATAAAAACTCCATGATTCTTCCTCTAAGACATCTATGAATTGCCTGACAAGTACTTGTCAGGGCCATTTGACTGCTGTGTCTACTTTCTTCTCATGCCTGACTTTAAACCTCCACACACAAACATGTGACATACTGTAGGTAGGATTTTACCATTCCACACTTGTGTCTAGAATATCATGTGTTCGAGATGGTAGAAGGCTGAGTGGTTCTAGTATATACACAGAAATTCTCAAATCACTACAATATCAAAGTTTGGGCCCGACCATGAGTCACGCAAGGATAGTGAAATGGTAAGGTGTCTACTCATGACAAGCAGGAAATCTGGGTTCAAGTCCTGGTCTGGTACAAATTTTCATTATTGTCATTCCAGTCTGCTGCTGTTGGTTGTCCATATTCACAACTGTGAATACATTTAATGGATATGGTTGTGTTCAGCTACTTGTAGACCATTTGCAGCCTTGTCTTCATATTACCCAACAAGACTTCAGGCCACAATTGTTGTTGCTTGGTTTGAAGAAGATTCTGGACCATTTGAGCAAATGATTGGGCTACCCACATTGTTTGCATGAATCCGACTGAACATTTATGGAACATAATCAAGAGGTCAGTTTATGCACAAAACCCTGCACCTGCATCACTTTTGCAGAGCTGTCATTTTTACTCTGGTGGCTCATTTGGAAAGGTGTCCAGTGTGGATACAGCCATACAGTGTGAATAGTAGTTGAAGTGAGTTCCCTGGGACATTTCAATTTGCAAATCATTAGGAAATTCAATATTTCAAGATCCATAGTGTCAAGAGAAAAAAAATTTCATCTTTATCTCTCACCATGGACAACACAGTTGCCAACAACCTTTATGAAATCACTGAGAGTGGCTCATTTGTGGAGAATTGTCAGTGCCAACAGATGAGCCACACTGCATGAAATAACTGCAGAAATCAATGTTGACTGTGCAAGAAACATATCCATTAACCCAGTGCAGCAAATTTTGGCATTAATGGACTATGGCAGCAGACAACTGATGTGACTGCTTTTACTAACAGCATGACCTTGCCTGCAGTGCATCTCCTTGGCTCGTGATCATATTGTTTTGACCCTTGATGAATGGAAAACCATAGCCTGATCAGATAACTCATGATTTCAGCTGGTAAGAGCTGATGGTTGTGTTCTAGTGTGGCACAGATCTTACGAAGCCATGGACCTAAGTTTTCAACAAGGCAACGTGCAAGCTGGTGGTGGCTCCGTAGAGGTGTAGACTGTTTTTGCATGGAATGGTCTAAATCTTTTGATCTAACTTAAACAGTAATTGACTGGAATTTTTTTATGTTTGGGTACTTGGAGACCATTTGCAGCCATTCGTAGAATTCATGTACCCAAACAACAATCAAGTTTTTATGGACAATAATGACCCATGTCACTGGGCCACAGTTGTATGTGATTAGTTTGAAGAACACACTGGACAGTTTGAGTGAATGATTGGAGCATGCAATTCAACCATTATGAATCCCATCAAACTTTTGTGGGACATAATCAGAAAGTCACTTTGCACACAAAATCTTGCACCATTGACACTGTAGCCGTCACTGCCAAATGTAGATGTTGGCGTGCAGCAGAGGAATGTTGGATGTGGATGGAAACTGTCAGGGTGAACCATATGAAAACTCAGTCATGATCTTCAAGTGTTTTATTATTCCCAGCTACAGTACCGCCTTCCTCACTGAATGAATCACAGGGTCCCATGATGCCAAGGATGCCACTTTACTATCTGCAAAACAGCTTGGTGTGAAATGGCTACCTCCGTAACCCATGCAATTTACTGTGGTGTGCCAGCCATGTGCAGCTGCAGTGTTTTAACGGTGTCAGGATGCATCAGCAGCTGACTCAGCAACCTCCATCACCGTTGCTTCAGGGCCACTCACTGGGGAGTCACAGGGTGACCTGCTGTGTGCTTCTTCACCGTCATGGTCAAGATCATGGCAACAACCAGTGCCTGTGATCCAACAGCCAAATCTGCCAATCTACAGCCCTCCCCTCGGGATGCCTCCAGCGTGTGTTGGGAGCCAACAACATTGCCTGCGGTAGCAATCCCTCAAGTGGCCCGCTGCTAGCTGGCTACGGGTCTCACATTGGCCTCAGAGGGTCAAACCAGTGACCTGGCGTAGACTGGAATGCTAATGCCCCATCTGCTGCTGCATGTAGTCAGTGGTGTGACACGCTCCACCATCCAGGAGAGATGCCACACTTGAATCCCCCTTGTTAGAAATCCGGCACCTATTTATATGTGGCTGTGTGCCCCTGTTTAGCTAACATGCCATTCTGAGTCATGTACTCAGAACACCTAGGCTGCGCCAGCGCGCCCCTTCTGCCCATAAATTACACCATGCAAACTGCTGCATTTACTCTTGTCAGCAGTTTGATGGTCCTTTGGCCTCCATTCTACTTCAAAACTGGTGGTCAGTGTAACTTCCTATCAACAGGCCCACGTCTGGCTGTAACTAGTGCGCTCAGAAATATTGCACCGGATCTAACTTTCCTGTCTTAATAGGTGGTGCCACTACATTATTCCACCCTGGGTTGACCTCCAACTACTCTTAAACTTGTTTGGGTTGGCACATACTTATGCCAATTTACTACTACTATTAGAAAATTTAGATGTGGTCTAGTCCTCTTAAACACATGACTTGAGACAAAACGTAAAAATTCCTTACTGGATGACCACTCCACCTAATGCTCAATCAATCCCTTACCTACCCATCTTATGCCCTTGGTATCCAATCCATTGGGATTTGTACTACTGTCAGTTGCCTCTTGGAATTGGCTCTCTGCCTGATCAGAATGAAAACAACACACAACAAAGTTAAGGCTGTGATGGCACTTGGCCCATAGGTGCTCAAAACAATCATTACTTGTTGTTGCCTCTCACTATATTGAGCAACATGATGCACAAGCTGTTCAGCTGATATGCACCCTCCTTGCCCTGAAATGAACTGGTTTACAGATCTCAACAGACTTGACTCTAGAGTTTGATTTAACAAGGTCAGATTCTGCCTTGTCAAAAACTCTAATATTGCTTCTGGCCAGTACAGCTGTGGCTGTGTAACATTCAATTAGGTGACTCCTGAAATTGACGCTGGGAGATGGAAGGTTGGTCCTATTATGTTACACGCAGTTCCATTGATTAAAATTCCACTTCCTTCGAGCTCTATACATTTCGCTTCTGCAAATACATCCTACTCAAAACAACTTGCTACTACTATCAATTTTTTGTAGGTGGAGAAGGTCCAATGCATCCAAACCCGTTGAAAGCTCAATTTTGGCTCCACGATGTCCCTTGGACAGTCTATTTCTTTCCTGCTGGCTAAAAATAACTGCACTGTGCATGTGTCTAGATCAGTGCTGGATGGCTGGACATACTGTTACCTTCCCTCTATGGCAGATCCATAATTCCTTCCTTGTCATCTCAGCGTACTGGCTGTTAACTTCTGAGATCAGTGACACCTCCTCAGTTTTTTACTTCTACCAACTCGCTGAATGATCTCCTTTTCAGTGATCTGAGGACATTAATCACCATCACCCTCCCTCCCTCTGCTGTCCCCAGCAGGCTCACAATACTCGAAAATGCATACAACTTATGAAAATACAGTGCCTAATTACTCTGCATAAACCCAATGATATGCAACAGTAAAACAAAAAACTACAAATACTCTACTACTTTCTGGATCGCAAAGCATACGGTACATTACACTGTATTCTGTCTTCCTGGATTTCCCTGTGCTTAACACCTTTCTCCACTCTCTTTTTCTTACTCTTCTCTTCCTGTGACATGCCTGGAATCACATTCAGACAACCCTTAAATGGCCATAACTGCCCAGTGTGTACTATCATTGTTCAGGCAGCTGAAGCTTAACATTAACAGGGGATGTGGTTTCTACCACTTGGTATGGCCCTGATATCTCGTGATGAACTTCTACGTTTTCCTTTTAGGCATATAGGGGCTAGATAGCTGACCCATAGCCCTACTCTATACTGTGGGAAACATCCTTCCACATCACTCCATCTTCCTGCCTTTCCAAAGCCTTTGTATTCACCTTTTGTACCCATTTCCAGATATCCCAAATTGTCCTTGAAAATTGACATACAGATTCACCGGCTCTTCCTTTCTGTAGCTTCACTAAATCAAATGGTGACACCATTTTTCACCTGTACACTACCTCAAACGGAGACAAACCAGTATTAGTGTGGAATTTTGCATTGTATGTGCATACAATATTCTTCAAATACTCATCCCACTGACGATGATGAGAACTCACATAAAAACTTAGCATCTTCCTGATTGTTTTGTGTACCCGTTCTGTCCTTCTGTTCGCCTGTGCATGCAACATTATCATGCCCAATTTCTTTATGTTGAACAATTTACACAGTTCCTTCATTAAATCTGACATGAAGTTGGTCCCTTGGTCAGTAATTAATGCCTCTGGTACACCAAACTTCAAAATCCAGTTGTTTATTAACACTTGCATGACCATTGCTGCCTGTTGATTTGGCACAGCCATCATCTCCACATACCTCGAAAAATAGTCTATTACTGTCAGTATGAATCTGTTCCCTGATGGTGTTTGACTGAAAGGTCCTAAGACATCAATTCCCAACATAGAAAATGGATATGTCGCTTCCAGCAATCATTGTAGCTGTATCGGTTTCCAGCTCAAATCTGCTTTCTGCATACATGGTATACAATTCTTGACGTACTGATCCACATCTACTTTCCTACCTCTCCACCAGTACCTCTCTACCACTCTCCTATTCGTTGCTCTACTCCCACCATGACCAGATAACAAATGATCATGTGCTTCTTTTAAAACCTCATCTCTCAGCTTTGCTGGCACTACTACCCTTGGCCCTAACTTTGTTTCCCTGCACAGAAGACCATCATACATATCATACATATTAAATTGTGGCTGTGCCCAATGCAGTTTACAATCATTGTCAGCAACCTGTAATTGTTGCCATACTGCTAGGACATAATCTATGACTTCTACTTTTTCCACCTTCCTACTCAGTGTATCCACTTTACCATCCTTCTTCCCAGGCATGTGCATCACCTCATAGTTGAATTCACTAAGCCTCATGTACCACCTAGCAAGTCTTGTGGACAGATCCTTCAACTCCAACGACCACTTCAATGCAGTGTGATCTGTCACTACGTGAAATCTTCTCCCATATAAATAACATTTAAAATATGAGATTCCATTGATTATGCTAAGCATCTCCCTCTCTGTTGTTGAGTAATTCCTCTCTGCTGCATTCAACTGCCTCGGCACATAGGCTACAGGATGTTCTTTCCCATCAATTTCTTGACTAATAACACACCCTAATGCTTGATTTGATGCATTGCAAGCTAGAATAAATTCCTTTTCAAAATCTGGAAACACAAGAAACAGACTTGATGTTAAAACTTCTTTCAGTTTGTCAAACGCTTTCTGACACTCTTCTGTCCACTAAAATTTCACACCCTTCTGTAACAAACACATCAATGGCTGTGCTAAATCTGCAAAACCCTTCATGAACTTTCGATAGAAACTGCAAATTACAGCGAATGATTGCACTTCCTTAACAGTTTTCGGCTCCCAAATTTCCCTTACAGCCTGTTCCAACTTCAGATCTGTTCGCACTCCGTCCTTACTGACGATATGACCTAAATATTTCACTTCTTCCAATGCAAAATGACACTTCTCCAGGCTCAATGTCATATGAGCAGCTCTTAACCTCATAAGGACTTCCCTTAACTGCTGTCTATGCTGCTCCATACTACTTGGAAACACTATAATGTCATCGAAATAGACAAGACACTGCCGTGGTTGCAAACCCCTTAACATCCTGTCCAGCAACCTCTGAAATTTTTCCAGAGCATTTTTCAGACTGAATGGCATTCTGATGTACTTGTAATGGCCTCCAGGACTAGATAAAGCAGTTTTTGGATGATCCTCTAGAGCCACCTCTACCTGATGATAACCACTTCTCAAATCCGTCGTAGAAAAGTACTGGCACTGTCCTAAGTGATCCAAAGTCTCTGATATGTTTGTAATGGGGTATGCATACATTACTGTCTTATTATTGAGGTATCAGTAGTCACAACAGAACCTGTATTTCTTAGTTCCGTCCATAGATTTTTTAGGCACAACGACAATGCCCGCTCTCCAGCAACTATTACTATGCTCTATAATACCATCCGCAAGCTGCTGATCAATGAAATCCTCCACAATTGGCTGCAAATACCTTGGTATTCTGTATGGTTTATGGTAAACAGGTGCTTCGTTCCCTGTTGGTATCCTATGTTGAACTAGTGGAGTTGCTGGTAACGGCCCTTGCGGAAAAAACAAATCCTTAAATTCCCACAACAATTCTTCCATATGCTCTTTTTCTCCTCCTTTCAAATGCTTAACTTCATTAGGCAATGCAGTTCTATCAGCAGTTAGTGGTTGATCACTATGCCTACCTCTGGAACACCAGCCTTCATCATCAGGTACAACCAAATTCGCTACTAAAACTCCTTTTCCCAAATTCGTGTCTAGAGTGCTAAAATTATCCACATTTATGGGGACTACTCCCCCTTCATTTCCCTCTTGCATGCATACAATTCTATGTTTTACAAAACAACCTAATGGATCCAAAATTTCATTATCCTCCAATGGTTCAATAACACATACTATACCCACAAGTACACTTGACTCTACACTTACCCAAAGTGACTTACCAGTGCCACTAGACACACACTAATGCAAATTAAGCCTTAATGCTAATGTATGCAGCTCAATTGGTTTGTTAATTATGTTGATCACCCCTCATGACAGTTCTGCATCAACAACAGTTTCCCCTAGCTGAAATAACAGTCCACCAAGTTCCACAGTTCATTGTCCAAGGTCAATTTTGGCACGATCTTGATGCAAGATATCAACTTCTAGGATCATGTCATAGCCCTCATTTACCTATGGTACTACCTTCAAGCATGCATCAAATTGGACTTTCCCTATGCAAAAGTCAACTGTCACTGACCCCAAAGGTATGACCTCCTCATCTCTCACTCCACACAACCTATAATGTGGTGGGTCTAGCTTCCTTTGCCCTATTAAACTCTTAGTAGTCACTGACACTTGCACACCTGAATCCAACAAAATCTTAAATGTTTTAGTTCTTATGGATCCTACCACTGAACACTCCACCTCTGAATACATATTTGTAGCATTGAAATTAAATATGAGCTCCCTTCGGTGGGTCTTGGGCCCCCTCTGCCATTTAACGATTGTCCACCTCTACTAACTCCACTTCTCCATCCTCTATGCTGCTGATTTCCACCCCTTCCTCTATTCCTCAGTGACTGGGTACATTGCCTCTGCACATGTCCCATACAACCACACTCATAACATTTCGTACCCACTGTAAACACTGTCTGTCTATTACGTACCCCCATTACCACGTCTATTTCCTCACATTGGATTGCCAGCTGAATGTCCGAATACAAATCTTTTGGAGTCCCTTCATGCACTTTCCATGCCATATGCGCCAGTAACCCCCTCAAAAATACATCACCTGCCCTTTACTCAGCATCCTGCAACAGAACACCGTTCTCTTCATTGCTCTGACACAACTCGTAAGTATACTCATTAATTCTCTTATTCTGTCCGCAAATTTCTCTACCATCTCCCCCCGTCTCTTTGTCAATGTACTCAACCTCTCCCTAAAGTACCATTGCTACTTTGTTTCTTGTACCTCTGTAAAAGCCCCTCCTTCAACTGCTTGAACTGTCCTGCCTTCCTTAAGGACTGAGAACACCTTACATATGTTTTTTCTTCACCCGTTGATCTAATCTTGGCTACATGTAAGAACTGTTCATCAGACCAACCATTCATCACAGCTGAAGTTTCCAAGTCCTCCATAAACAAATGCACATCCTCAGATGCCTTGTCAGAAAATGGAATAATCAAACTCGTGGCAGCTGGATCAATCTTCTGCTGTGGCACCCCAAGTAACGACAATTGATCAGATGCGGTTTCCCGCTCACTCCTCGATGTTAGTTCACTTCTCAATTGCGTATTGTTCACTGTCAATTGTGTTACCTTTTCCAACAAAATTTGTACTGCTTCTGGTTCTGACACAACTTGTGTCCATGACTCTGCCATTGTGTTGCTTTCATTCCCAGTTAGTCCCAATTCAACCTATAAAATCCCACAAAAACAGAACATTTAACTACAAAAATAAACTGATTTCCTACAGCTCAGTATCTCATCTTATGTTTTAAGAGGAGATAAGTAAAACGTCATACTCAACCCAATACAAAAGTAATTAAATGCCACGAAAGAAAAAATTCTTACTGCTCCAAACACACTAACACTTACTCTGACAATGCAAAGAAAGAAATCGACCAATACTCAAAAACAAAAATTAGTCAACACTCACCACATATTGTGACTGTAATGTAGGTGGTGGGCTCAAACATCGTACTGTACAGGTGACGTCCACTATTCTGACACCAAAAGTAGTCTTCACTGCCAAATGTAGACATTGGCGTGCAGCGGAAAATGTTGGACGTGGATGGAAACTGACGGGGATGGAAACTGTCAAGGTGTGCCATATTAAAACTAGGTTTTGATCTTCAAGTGTTTTATTGTTCACAGCTACAGTGCCGCATTCCTTGCTGACTGCCTCACAGGGTCCTGTGATGCCAAGGACGCCACTTTGCTGTCTGCAAAACAGCCTGGCATGGAAGGGCGACCTCAGCAACCCATGCAATGTACTGCGGCGTGCTGGCCGTGTACAGTCACAGTATTTTAATGAGGTCAGGATGCACCGGCAGCCAACTCAGCAGCCTCTGTACCCATTGCCTCAGTGCTGCTTGCTGGGGAGCCGTAGGGTGGTCCACTGCGTGTTTCTTAGCCATCGTGGTTAAGATCACGGTGACAACAAGCACCTGCGATCCAACAGCCAAATCTGTGGACCTTGCCTCGGGATGTCTCTGGTGTGTATCGGGAGCCAACAAGTCTGCCAGCAGTAGCAACTCATTGAGTGGCCTGCTGCTGTCTGGCTAGGGGCCATGCGTTGGCCTCAGAAGGTTGGACCAGCGAACCGCTGTGGACTGGAACGCTGGTGACCCATCTGCTGCAGCGTGTGACATGCCCCACCGTCAAGGAGAGCTGCCACACTTGAATCCCCCTCATTAGAAAACCGGCACCTATTTATACGCAGCTGTGCGCCTCTGTTTTGCTAATGCGTCACTCCGGGTAATGTACTCATAACACCTTGGTTGCGCCAGTGGGCCCCTTCTGCCTGTAAGTTGCATCATGCAAACCACTGTGTTTACTCTTTTCACCGGTTTGACAGCCCTGTGGCCTCCATTCTACTTCACAATCACTGGTCAGCGTAACTTACTGTCAACAGGCCTGTGCCTGACTGTAACTTGTGCGCTCAGAAATATTGCACCAAATCTAACCTTCCTATCTTAAATGGTGGTGATGCTAAAATGATTTCGCAATTATTAATGGCTACAGAGGCAGCATGGTTCATTATTTCTGCAGGGTTCTTCCAGAGACCTGTTGAGTCCCTGCCACATTGAGTTGTTGCACCACACCAGGCAAAAGGAAGTCCGACATAATACTAGGTTTGCCATGACATTTGTCACCTCAGTGTTGCAGCATAGGCCTCAGAGAGGCTGTCATAATCAACCAAGTGGTATGTAGGCCAGCTACCTATGTAACTCTACAATTGAGCACAACAATAATGTTGTCATTGTATTCTTCAACACAGTGATCTACCTTAAGCAGTGGAAGAGAGCCACATGCTCTAGTACGGCACAGTGGTTCAAAGCACACTAGCACAACTACCTTTTTACTCATACCAAAGTATTGAGTGCTATTGACAAGGGATTTCAAATTGATTCTGCATTTCTAGATTTCCAGAAGACTTTTGACACTGTGAAATCATGCTTATGGAATATCATCTCAGTTATGTGAGTGGATTCATGATTTCCTATCAGAGAGGTCACAGTTTGTAGTAACTGATGTAAAGTTATCAAGTAAAACAGAAGTGACTTCTGGTGTTCTACAAAGTAGTGTAATAGGCCCTCTGCTATTCCTTATCAATTTAGGAGACAATCTGTGCAGCTGTCTTAGGTTATTTAAAGATGATGCTGTCATTTATCATCTAGTACAGTCATCAGAAGATGAAAACAAATTGCAAAACAATTACAAAAGATACTGTATGGTACAGAAATCAGCAACTGATGCTAAATAATGAGAAGTGTGAGGTCATCCTCATGAGTGCTAAAAGGAATGTGTTAAACTTCAGTTACACAATAAATCAGCCATGTCTAAAGGCTGTAAACTCAAAGAATACCTAGGAATTTCAGTTACAAACAACTTAAAAGAGAAAGAACACAAAGAAAATGTTGTGGGGAAGACAAACAAAAGACTGCATTGTATTGGCTGAACACTTAGAAAAAGTAACAAATCTACTAAAGAGACTGACTACATTATGCTTGTCTGTCCTGTTTTGGAGTACTACTGCGCGGTCTGAGAGCCTTACTAGATAGGATTAATTGAGTACACCAAGAAACTTCAAAGGGGAGCAGCACAATCTGTATTATTGCCAAATTTTGGAGGTAGTGTCACTGACATGATAGAAGATCTCGGGTGGACATCATTAAAACGAAGGCATATTTTTTTGTTGCAGCAGAATCTTTTCACAAAATTTCAGTCACCAGCTTTCTCCTCCAAGGGCAAAAATATTTTGTTGACACCACCCTACAGAGCGATAAATGATCATCATAATAAAATAAGGGAAATCAAAGCTCACAAGGAAACATAAGTGTTCATTTCTCCTGTTCAAGACTGGAAAAATAAAGAAGCATTGTGAAGGTAGTTTGATGAACCCTCTGCCAGGCACTTAAGTGTGATTTGCAGAATATCCATGTAGATGTCGAAAGCTGATAGTGTGACAGCATTCTACCTCTTATCATAAAATACACAGATGGAGTAAATACAGGATGATTCTCATTAAGGGGCTCCGGAAAGGCTCAAAATCATGAAAAGTTCTATTTTTACTTTTTGCGTTTTCTGAATCTGCAGACTATTACCTTTTAATAGATATATAATTTATTCAATTCC
The DNA here is from genome assembly GCF_023864345.2 of Schistocerca serialis cubense. Classification (NCBI taxonomy): domain Eukaryota; kingdom Metazoa; phylum Arthropoda; class Insecta; order Orthoptera; family Acrididae; genus Schistocerca; species Schistocerca serialis. The sequence goes on along the minus strand of NC_064645.1, from coordinate 318,020,932 downwards.
GAAGACTACAACTATTGTTAAATTTTTTTTTTAAATGTGTTCTACATGGGCGTGACCCACTGTGGCGCTGTTAAACTGCTGTCAAATGGTGTTATTATTAACGTCCGTGTTCATCAGGTACATTTTAGTGATGTGAGATAAAGTATGTGTTGTGGCTAACCTGTGATGGTTCAATATATATCACTGGTGTGATTGTCGATTGTTTCACGTTTATTTACTCTGTCGTTATCTCGAAAATATTCGTAATTAATTCTGTTTCTTGAGTCTCTGTTTTGTTGAAATATAATAATGAGTAAAAGTAAAGTTATTAGAAATCCTCTGAAGGATTTTAAGAAAAGGAGAAATGTTGGAAAGCCAAAGGTATGTGTTATTTCTGTAAACAATCAAGACGATAACCAAGTGAGTGAACCTAACCTCTCAAGTACGCCTGCCCATAGCAGTCAAAGTGGGAAAGAAAATACTTCACAGAAGAAGCTTGGTTCAATGAGTGAAAACTATGAATGTTTTATGGGCGAATCAGATGTGAATGAAATATTTGATATGTCGGTTCTCAAAGGAATTTTTTCAAACTGTGTAAGATGTATTCATTGTGGTGAAGTTGGTCTGGAACCCTCCATAATAAAGCACGTAGGACTTGCTAGTGAAATACAACTGAAATGTGATAAGTGTTCATACATGACCACCTTTTGGAACAGTGTTGCAGTAACTGCAACTGAAGAAAATGGTAGCAAAATCTACGAACACAACATTAGATTTGTTTATTCCTTGCGTTCAGTTGGTAAGGGTGCTACTGCAGGTGCAATTTTCTGTGGCATAATGAATCTTCCAAATCCCCCAACCACGTTTATGACCTATAATAAATTAATAGGGTCTAAAGTAGAAGATGTCTGTATAGAATCTATGAAGAACGCTGTGGAAGAGGCAGTAATGGAAAATAATGGTAACAGAGATTTGACTGCAGCGTTCGATGGTACCTGGCATAAACGGGGACACACATCTCTTCATGGTGTAGTATCTGCCACCAGTATGTATACAGAGAAAGTTTTAGATGTAGCAGTAATATCAAAGTATTGTAGATGTCCACAAAAATATAAAGGTACACATGAAAATAATTGCAAAGCTAACTATAGTGGCAGTAGTGGAGGAATGGAAGTGGCTGGTGTTGCCAGTATATTCCAGCATTCTGACGCGTGTGATAAAGTGTGATATGTTAATTACCTTGGTGATGGTGATTCTAAAAGTTTCAAACATGTTCAAGGACTGAAGCCCTATGGTGATGTTGTAGTGCAGAAATTTGAGTGTATTGGACACGTACAGAAGCGAATGGGAACAAGACTTCGGCGACTGAAAGCTTCGTACAAAAAACAAAAACTCAGTGATGGTAAAGGGTTGGATGGGAAGGGAAGGTTAACTGACAGTGTAATTGACAAAATACAGAACTATTATGGAATGGCTGTTAGGCAAAATACACAAAGTGTCGACGAAATGAAGAAGGCTGTTTGGACTCTTTTTTTTCATACTTCTTCAACCAATGAAAATCCCCAACATAGCTTGTGTCCCAAAGAAGAAGACAGTTGGTGTAAATATAACAAAGGATTGCTAACTGGTGAAGTGTACACTCATAAGCATAGTCTGCCTCATGCAATAATGGAGGTGATAAAACCTATTTTCAGAGACTTAGCAGCACCTGAACTGCTGAAAAAGTGTATTCACGGAAAAACTCAAAACCCCAATGAAAGTGTAAATAGTGCTATATGGTCGAGAATCCCCAAGACTGTATTTGTTGGAATAGAAACACTTCACTTTGGTGTGTATGATGCTGTTGCGACTTTCAATGATGGCAACATTGTGAGGTGCAAGGTATTTAGAAATATGGGAATGAAGATAGGTTCTAACATGGTACGAGCGATGCTTGCTTTAGACAAGGAACACCTTCGGGCTGCAGACAGGGCTGTAAAGAGTCTAGAAATACAAGCAAGAGTAAACAGGAGGAGGAACAAGAGGAAGCTGGAGGAGGAGTTTGCAGAGGATGAAGATAATCCATCCTATGGACCTGGAATGCACTAAAAAGTTAATCCAATCTTTGTCGCTCAATTCCCAAAACTTTTATTTTCTCATACTAATTACATGTTTTCTAAGGATCTTCCAAACATATTTGTTTCAAACTTTCAGTAAATGTTACACAGTACCTTCTGCATAATTTAACACAGCCTTTTTCCAAAAAACTGTATATTTTTGAATATATAAATAAAAAATTGCAAAAAAAGTTGTGAATTTTCATTACAATTGAAAAAAAAATCATCTTTAATAACTGAACTAAAATTTTGTAAAATCCCTGTGTTAAGTTATAGCCCATATTCCAATAAATAATCTGTAAAAAGTTCAACTTCCTACCTCAAATACTTTGTGAGGAAAGATGTAATTTATAAGCATCATTTTAACATTGCAAGTATAGGGCGTTCCGGAGCCCCTTAACTTAGAAACCCCTGAAACTATGTGGATGATGCTGAGATAAGTAATTTGATATAAGACATATCGGGTCACAAACATCAGGAAAGATCCAAAAATAGGTGAGAAATGTTGAACATCTGACATCACCAGATAATGTTTCTTGTGTATGTGAAGCAGTTGGGCTTGAACTTGAAGGGATTATTGATCAATACAATACTTCCACTTAAGGAAGTGGGACAAATTTTGAACACCTTTTGTGAATGAAACCTCCTGTAAATGTAAAAGTTACAGAATTATTGTTCTCACTGTAATCAAATAAAAGCTGTTCTTATTTTGTTGTTCTTTACTTTTTTTCCCTTCTTGTTTTTGTTTACTTACTTTATTTAATGAAGAAAATTCAGGTCATTTACTGGTAAATGAAATTTGGAAGCTTATGCTCATTTATGACTGACATAATATGGTAGGTTTTTGTTGTACGGCATTGGACTTTGCAATAGACTAAAGGAGACTATAAGCAAACAAAATAATAAATCTTACCTCAATGTAAACACATAATTATCTAATATAATGAAAAAATACCACCTACGAGATGCAAGACTTGAACCCTGAACTTCAAGCACTAAAGTCTCATGTCTGGGCCCATATTTACATCGACATGAGTACATGGTTCAGGATTATCAGGTGCAACAGACCAATAGGCTCAACAACTTCAAGTGCAGCTAGGTATGTCATCTGGTGATGTGATTATTCAATGTTTCTCGTCCATTTTTGGAGTATTTCCTGATGTTTGTGACCCCACAAGTCTTACATCAAGTTACTCACCTCATTGTCATCTATGTCACTTCAGAGGTTTTTAAAAGTTAATCAGAATCACCCAATATATGCTCCCAGTTCAGGTGATAGCTTCATCCCATCAGTGCTGTGGCTTTATCCAATGCATTCTCCATATCAGTTGTCAGTCAGATGTGCAACCAAGAAGCTACAGGAATATCAAGCAGTAACATCAAGCAGTAGTGTCAGCTTGGCAGAGCCACTGGCCTATGAACCATCTGCTAGCCCTGATAGTTTTGTCTTTGAACAGGTACCACTGATGTGAAGCCCCTGTAGGTGGGATCACCTGACACTGCAGCCAGCCTTTGTGTGCCCTGCATTGAACTTGGAGGATTTGGATGCCTGAGCCAAATGACAAACATAGCATGCATAATGTGCTGCCTAGCAGTCTAACCACACTTGTTGCACGGCTGATACCAATTTTGCATCAATAAGGACACTGTCACTGCCAGCCTCTGTCAAAGCATTCTGCTCCATCAGCAGGCTCCCTCACTGCCACAAGCCATGTTCAGCATGCGGGCTGCAGCCATCAACCTACTGTATGAGAAAAATCAAGTAATAAAGAATGTTTTATTGAGTAAGGATTCTTCAATTAGTGGAAGATCTGATCCCCACAACATCCTGCAAATGTTATTCTTTGTATAACAGTGATCATTCTGCAACACTGATGTCAATATATTTTATTTATTTATTTTATTTATTTATTTATTTAACCTGATCAGATTAGGGCCATCAGGCCCTCTCTTACATCAGACCAGTGTTCCACACATGCAGCATTTCACACATCAGAGTTACATCATGGCCATAGTTTAAATGAGAAAATTAGCTTACTCTAGTGACAATATGAATAAAGAGTGGTGACTAAGACCTAATAAAGTAAATGCGGCAGTATTTTTACAACAGGTGCTATACATATAGATTATGATAAAAGCAATAATAATAACAGTAAAAAAATCAAATAATAATGACAAAACATGAGAAAGATTGGCAATAGTAATGAAGGTTTGTGCAGATGTACATTAATATCTTGGTGTGTAAAGTAGACGTTTACTAGTATAGCGAGTTTTGGGGAAGGGAGATTTAAGGAGGGGGAAAGAGGGAAGTAATGAGGTGAAGTGCATTCATGTAACAGAGGAAGGCATTATTGTTGCTTAAGTAGATACATCATTAACTGTTTGTTGAAGCCGGACATGTTTTTAAGTTCTCTAACATAACGAGGGAGGTTATTCCAGAGTCAGGTTCCTGCTACTGTAAAGGACTTGGAGAAAGTGACTGAGCGATGCAGTGGTACGGAGAGGATTTTATTATAATGGGAATGTGTCTTTCTGCCGTGTTGTTCCGACATGAGCATTAAGGACGAGGAGAGATATGAGGGACAGTGTACATTTATAAAGCAATAGATGAGACAGAGTGTATGGAAATTTCTGCATTTGTCTGCATGCAGCCAGGACAATTTTGCATATGCTGGCGAAATGTGATCAAAAAGTCGAACGTCACAGATATATCGGATGCAGGCATTCATGACCAGTTCTAGATGTCAGGAATTTTCCTGAGAGAGGCCTTGTGGGATAATATCGCTGTAGTCAATGATTGGGAGTATAAGCGTTTGTACTAATTTCTATTTCAGATCGAAAGGGAAGAGTTTTTTATATTTTTGTAGGACATGAAGCGATGCTGATGCTTTTTTGCACACTGCAGTTACGTGCTCTGTCCAATTTAGATTTTCATCTATTATTACTCCCAAACTCTTTGCTGAGGGAGAGAAGTTAATATTTATGCCATTTAGGATAAGAGGTGGTAGGGATTCCCGATGTTTTGGGCTAATGAGCTTAGAGTGACCAACAAGTACCGCTTGGGTTTTAGATGGGTATAGTTTTAGACCTATGTACTGTGCCCATTTTGACAGAGCATCGAGGTCAGTATTGAAATTTTCAATAGCTTTCTTGAGATTGCTTGGTTTCGCACTTCGATACAACTGAAGGTCATCTGCATACATATGATATTTGCAATAGGTCAGAACCGATGACACATCATTGACATACAGAGAGAAGAGTATAGGACCTAATACTGAGCCTTGGGGAACGCCTGACACTACCTGCTGCCATTGTGATTTTATATTCCCAGACAGGACGCATTGCTGACGAGACGTCATGTATGAGCGAAACCATTGCACTGCACTTGGTGAGAAATTGAGACCGCTGAGTTTGGCTAGTAAGATGTCGAAGTCGACAGTATCAAATGCTTTGCTGAAATCTGAGAAGCAAATGATAGTCGCTTTTTGTCTGTGCATGGCAAGTTTCAGTTCATCTGTCCCCTTTATCAGAGCGGATGTTGTGCTTCGATGTTTATGGAAGCCTGATTGGTATTTGTCTTGTAGGTTGTTAGTAGTTAGGTAGTTGGTGAGCTGGTCATGAACTATATATTCTAAAGCCTTTGATAGTGCAGGAAGAAGGCAGATGGGGCAGTAGTCAGAGGGTGCTGTGGCGATGTCCTTTTTAGGCAGTGGCTTAATTTGTCCCTGTTTCCAGGCCTCAGGGAAAACACTTGTGATTAATGAATCGTTGAAAATGTCTGTTATAGAGGGCTGTAGTTGGTCAATTATAAGTTTTACCATCTGGATAGTGATACCATCATGTCCAGTAGATGCTGATCTAATCTGCATTATGGCTTTCTTGACAGTACTGCAAGTGACGTACTGTAGATAGAATATTTCTTTGCCACAGTCGTTCATCCCCATGAAGTAATCAATGATTCTCTGTTTCCTCTGCGGTTCAATTTTGGCTGTAGGTAATGTGAAGAATCGGTTTAGTTCTTCAGCTGGGACCATGGGATTTTCTGCAACTTTTATTTTTTCTAAACCGAGACTACGGAGATTTTTCCACAGGATAGCTGGTCTACATCTATTGTCAGCTAATGTATGGGTATGTCTGAGCTTAGCATTTCTCACCGCTTGACTGACTTTGTTTCGTTTCTGCTTGCATACAGCATGATTTTCAGGTGTAGAGTGTATCTTGTATGCTCGATGTGCAGCATCTCTGAGATTCATGAGCTGTTTTAGTTCATCAGTCAGCCAAGGTGCAGGTTGCCTTTTTACTTTTCTGGTCTTTATTGGAGCATATTTGTCATATAGTTGAGTAATTTTGTTAGTGAAATCCTGGAGTTTGTCATTTATGTCCATGAAGGGAGTAGAGGTCATCCCCCAAACTATTTCTTGTGCCTCAGTTTCGAGTTCAGGCAAATTTATGTGTTTGAGGTCTCGGTATGTAGACAGTTTTTGTTTCTTCCTAGGGCATTCTAGTGAATACGTCATGGAAATGATGTCATGGGCAGACATACCAGGCACAGATATTTGAGAGGTGCGGATTATTCTGTTCGGAGATTTCGTTGCGAATATATGTATGAAAGTGTGACTGGTAGTCATGTGATGAATAGGTGCCAGCTGAAGTAGCGTCATATTTGAGGAAGAAAGCATCCTCTTAAACTTCCCAGTGGAAGGAATATTGCACAGAAAATTAATGTTTGTGTCACCTGTTATAATTACATTTTCATATGATGATTCGAGGCTAGAGAGGGCAGCTTCGAAGCAGGCGAACCCACCTACTTTAGGAGGTTTGTAAAGGACACATATTAAGCACTTTCTGTTAAGTGATTTGATCTCTATGAACATATATTCCACTTGTTTATCTACATTGTTGTCGGATGTGCGTAGTACTGTAGGTGACGAATCAGAGCATATGTACGCCCCTACTCCGCCCCCTCGTCTGTTGCATCTGTCGTGCCTGAGAAAGATATAGCCATCTAGGTATAAGGAAGTTGTGTATATCAGCAGTTTGAAATATATATTTGAACTCGTTGAAGTGAGTTGGCAGAGACTGGACATTTGCATGTGCAATATGCAGCTTGGTGCGTTCGGGTGTTGATTGTCCGAGGAGGCTGCCGACCGATGTTTGTGGGTTGTGGTTGGCAGTGACAAGAGGGTCTGGCATGAGGAATGCAGAAGGTGTGTGAAGGAGGGAGGGTGAGGGAGCATCCTCCCAGTTCTGTGCAGTGAAAGCACCTGGGAGGAGGAGGGGGTAGGTCCCCGGGGAGGCAACAGGATCTGTGGCCAAGGTCAGCAAGGTCTGCAACGGTTTTGGAAGTAGCCGTGGGCTGGCAGGGGAAGGAATTTCGCTAAACACAATGGGACTAATCTGCACGTTATGACAGAGTGTGATATTAATTGCACGTATGAGGATAACAACTAAAGTATGATGGTGGGTTGCTAATTAAGGATGGAAGTGAGACTACCTTATGTAATAATTAACAAAAATTACATGAGAAAAACAATTAAAGATGAAAATAGTTATGTGGAGAAACGAAAAGTTGATGATACAAATAATAACAAAAATTACACGAGACAAAATAATTAGAGATAAAAAAAAAATAATTATGTAGAGAAATGAACAATTTGATAACACATTAGTTAAGATATGGTTGATAGGGTAAACAATATAAGCATACAGGTTAGTGGCAGCAATATTAGGCATGATTTAGCTTCTAAAGCACAGGCTTTCGAGTTCATTAACACTGCAAATTGTTTTCTTTCCGTTTTTGGTCTTAACCATTATCCTGCTGTCATTTGTCCATACGTTCTGTAGCCCAAATTTCTTTCAGAGGTCAGATCCTCACATACTGTCAGACCCGACTTCGCAAGATTCTTCTTTGCTCTGAATATTTCAGATCTTTTCCTATACGACATAAATTTCGCTATTATAGGACTTGGTTTTGTAGAACCTGGCGACCTACGACCCACTCTATGACTTCTGTCAATGTCACTCAGAGTCACCTGCACGCCTAGCCTTTCTTGGACAAGGTTTATCACAAGTTCATCTGTGTTCTCTCTGGTGCACTCTGGAATGCCGAACAGTCTGAGATTATTGCGTCTCCGATATTGTTCGAGCTCGTCCATCTTCTCGATCAATTTCTGTTCGAGCAGTCGTGCTTTCTCCTCACTTGCTTTTAATGATGCGTCCAGTGCACGGATCTCACTCGCATTCACCTCCAGAGTTTTCTGTATTTTGTCCGTCACTGCTGCAGTGACAGCATCAGTGATCATTTGAACAATGAGCCCGAGCGTCTCCTTAGCCTGCAGCGCGGCACTCACCTCAGCCTTCACGAGTGCGGCGATGTCAGCGATGCCGGGCGTAGCAGCCGCAGCTCCCGGTGTAGACTCCACCCCTGCGCTGTTGTCGGCCTGGCCGTTGGCTGCACTGCGTGTTGTTCGGCGATTTTACATTTTAAGTGCGATACCGTGTAATTGGTGCTCAGTATGTGATGTAAAATACGACACTCGGCAGTGGATATATGGCTTTAGTATATGTAGACTAGCCAAACTGCTTAAAACACCTCCAGATTTCACGTAAACTTGCGAGCCAAGCTAATGTATGTCACTCACTCGCCGCCATGGTTTAGGTCACTGGTATCAACACAACACCATTATAATTATTATAAGTTCCTGGTTTTTGGAACAATAGTGCTCTGTTAAGGTGTATATGTGCCGTACATTCCCACATTTCTATACAGTAGCTAAGATGGGGATAGATTGTTCCATAATACACAGTTTTAAGCATGTGGGTGGGCATCATTTTGGACAGTTGGCTAAGAAGATACAGCCCATTGCTGACTTTTTTACATACAGCATTAATGTGGCTAATCCACTGGAAGTTTGAGTCCATATGGACCCCCAGAAATTTACACTCGTTTGCTTCCTATGCCACTATGCCACATACCTCATTTATGCATGAGTGGTGTAAGCTGCCAGTTGTAAATATTAGCATCTAGGATGTATTTACATTGACCTTTAATCCTTCTGCATGAAAATGTGAACTTAATTCTAGTATCCCATTACTTGCTGAAAATTACAGTTACCCACAATCTTTACCACAAAACAAAACTGAGGTGTCACCAGCACAATTTACAATTTGCGAGTTAATGTGGTGTACAACGCCATTAATAAACGCTAAAAAGAGGAGAGGTCCAAGAATTGAGCCTTGAGGGACTCCCTGTGTCACTGTTTCACATTTGGATTTAAAAGTTAAACAGTTAAGTTTGGTACACTGTTTCTGATTCTCCAGATAGGTGGGTAGAAGTTTCATTGATGCATCACTGATATTAAATGACTGCAGTTTTTTTAAGAGAAGCTCATGGTTTACTAAGTCAAAAGCTTCGCTCAGGTCAAGGAATATTCCAGCTGTGTGCATACCCCATTCTGTATTGCTATATACTTCATGGAAGATATCGGTAACAGCAGTGGCCATGCTTAGGTCTTTCCTAAACCCGTGCTGCGATTCAGTAATCATTTTATGTCTTGAGAAAAATGTTGTGCATTGTGATACGATAACTGTTTCAAATATTTTACTGAAGGTAGGGATTAGCAATAATGGTCTATAATTTGAAACTACTTCTTTACTTCCCTTCTTATGGATTGGCTGAATTACATTTATTTTTAAGGCATTTCGGTATATGTTTTCATTAATATTATAGTTGATAAGGTAGGTAACGGGTTCTGTTATTTCATTGGCACATTTCTTCAATACCACACTCGAGATACCATCCCATCCATATGAATGCTTGCTCTTTAGAATTTGTTTTGTGTTAAATATTTCCTGTTGATTCACCTCCATAAATTTGAGTTCTATACCATCCATGACATCATTTGGTGTGCCAGCCTGTAGATCTATAAAAGGGGCTGGTTGGTCAAAGGAGAGCTAAAATGTTTATTGAATAAATTACATGCTTCATTTGGATCTTTCACTAGATGGCCCTTGTGCCTAGTGCTAACTGGCTCACTCTGTCCCTTGCTGGTGGCTTTATGATGTTTTTTCATTAGTCTCCAGGATTCCTTACCTATGTTGGGTGAACACCCTATTGCATCATTGTTTATCTGTTTCCTCAAGTGTAAAAGGTCTGTCTTAAAAGTTTTTTTTGTCTTGATTATACTTTTCCTTAAATATGTGTAGCTTTGTTTCCTTACATAAACAGTCAAGATCACATATGTTTTACCTTAACTTAATCAGCCTAGGTGTAAGTTTCAGCCTAGTATTACTTTCAAGATGAAAGTTGGTTCGCACCCTGGTTATTTCTATGAGATAGCAGCAGCAGTTGAAATGCTTCATCACTCTCCTATGAAGTTTTTCCATTTTTTCTGACCCATTAGTTTGGTAAATAGTGTTCCATTTCTCTTCAGCTAACTTAGTTTTGAAGGTGCAGATATTGGTGCTATTCAGGATCCGCTTCTTCTCGGTTATCTTAGTTGCTGTTCGTACAGCAAACTTTAAATATTCTAACATCTGAAAATAGTGATCTGAGTAATGAAAATCAACACTTTGAAAGTTAACACTGTCTTTTACATTTTTGTTGACTATTACATAATCTATATTACTGGAGGTTGACCCTGTTATCTAGTGTCAGAGTTCACTATGTTTGTGAGATTATATGACTTTAATATAGCTGTTATTTTCAAATAGGTTATACTACAGGAGTTTGCATCAATGTTTAAGTCTCCAACTATGCTAAAGTCAGTAGGGCCTGTTTGTCTATCAAGATAGTACAACATATCTGTATGGGCAGTACATACCAGTAACTTTATGTTTAGCTAACCTGCTTGAATGAGTGTTTATGTGGACCACAACACCAGCCATTTCAATTGTTCCTTCTTTGCAGTAGTGTTCAGCAAATGAGATTTTCTTAAACAGAAGATGTTCATTTACAAATATTACCACCCCACTCCCTTTGTGTTGTTGTCTGCAGTAACTATCTGCTAACACATAACCATATAATTTGTAATACTCAATTTCATTGTCTTTTAGTCTATGTTCTGTAATTACTAACAGGTGTGGTGAATTCTCATCCACAAATACTTGCAGCAAATTGAGTTTATTCCTAAGGTACTGTACATTTAGATGCATTATCCTAAAGGGAACTGGTATTTTACAACACTTTGCAACATGGTATTCTGAATCAGTCAAATTATTACCCAAGCCTTTAACACTTCACAGTAATGACAATTTATTCACTTCCACATCAATTTCTTTGCATGTGAATGGGGTTCTTTCCAATACAAGGAGATCAGTTCAGTAAAATTGTGTTGCTTCAAATTGAGCCTAAAAAACTTGTTGATTATAATGTAAGATGATTGGGTCCATGATTTTATGCAGCTCCTTACAAAGTTCCATTATCTGATTCACTAATTTGAACTTTCCATTTCTGTTTAAGTGAAGTCCATTCCCGGTATTTTCTTCACATTTCAGTTTATTTATGTCTAGCAAGTACATATGATTTAATTATTCACATAGTTTCTGCAGTTCTAAATTATAGCACTCAGTTTCTGTATTATAACACATGACCACTGTGGGAGATCATGTCACAATGGTAGGTTTATCAGGATAACTTTTGTGTTGTGCAATTTTGGCCATAACTTCCTGTACACTGCAAGTGCCTTCTTGCTCTCGTCTCTGTAAACATTGTTGGTGCCACCAATTATAACTTGGTCATCTTTTTTCAGATTGTTTGTTTCTGATAAATTCTTGACTACAGCACTTAATTGTAGCTCCAGGTTTAACTGTAACACAATATTCACTGGGTAAAGCTTCATGAAGAGGAGCTGAAAGGCTTTTTCCATGGTTGTCCAAATATGGTAATAACTTTTTTGTGCTCACAGGCACTAGAATTTTTCTGGTTTGGCCTTTATTGGTGGAGAAAAAGAGGGTCCATCAGTTCTGGAAACAATGTTGCAGATTGTTAGTTTTGTTGAAAGTCTTTGAGAAAGTCTAGTCTTCTCAACATTCTCTGTGCTGGTCACCTCTGTCTCTGGATTACAGGCAACATTTGTTCTAACATGCACCATAATTTACAGTCAGTTAGATCTTGTTCCGATAGTGGCTGCTGGAACATGTCACACATTCTCAGTTTCAGTATCAGTTAGAAGCAGCACCAAATGTGTTGGTAGAGTGGGCAATTGTAGTACCTTGAATTGTCCAAAGCCTCCTTTCTCCACTTTACAGGAGCTCTACATCTACCAGTGACTAGCCACTCATAATCTAGTTGTCCTGGAGGGGAGACAGTACCCAATGGAAAAGATAGTATTTGAATTGTCTTTGGTATCTTTGGGAGATGATTCTCAGTAGTTCAAACAATCCAAAAGCCTCCAATTGCTTCTCAACCTATAGAGTGTTTTCAAGCTGCTTACAAAACACAATCTAACTAATCTCATGCACAAGAACAGTGTTCACAGTGGGACTGCATTCTAAATGGAACAATATATTTATGAACAGTAAAAAAATAGGAATTAACTTTAAATGACCCTTGTTGGTTGTTTTTTAATTCCAGAATCTGTTTTTCTACAAGGATTGGATGTTCCCTTAAGACTTGACATACAATGCCCAACAGAAAGATTTCTCCCATCCTAACAACAGAAACATTTGGGATAAAATTCACTGATTCCACAAACAGAATTTTGTATCTGGGACTCTTCTTTTATTTAGGTTGTGCTCTGTAACAGATTCAATAAACAAGCTCAAAAAATGTACAATTTTCTGAGAAATGTAGACAATATACATTGCTGCTGAAAGCAAAACCTGAAAGATGCACAACATATGAATTATACACTGAAGAGCCAAAGAAACTGGTCCAACTGCCTAATATTGTGTAGGGCCCCCACGAGCAATCAGAAGTGCCACAACACAATGTGACATGGGCTTGACTAATGTCTGAAGTAGTGCTGGAGGGAACTGACACCATGAATCCTGCAGGGCTGCCCACAGTGCCCTGCTGGCATGCAGGTCTATGGATTCATGAAGTTTTCTCCATACCCATACACATCCATTCACTCGATACAATTTGAAACAAGACTCATCCAACCAGGCAACATTTTCCACTCATCAACAGTGCAATGTTGGTGTTGGAAAGCCCAGCCCAGGCATGAAGCTTTGTGTTGTGCAGTCACAAAGTGTACATGAGTTGGTCTTCAGCTCCAAAAGCCCATATTGATGATGTTTAATTGAATGGTTCACACACTGTCACTTGTTAATGGCCCAGCAAAGAAATCTGCAGCAATTTTCAGAAGGGTTTCACTTCTATCACATTGATCGATTCTCTTCAGTTGTCATTGGTTCAGTTCTTGTAGGATCTTTTTCTGGCCACAGTGACATCAAAGATTTCATGTTTTACTGGATTCCTAATATTCACAGTGCTCTCTTGAAATGCTCGTATGGGAAAATCTCCAATTCACCACTACCTCAGAGATGCTGTGTCCCACTGCTTATGTGCTGACTATAACATCATGTTCAAACTCACATCTTGAAAACCTGCTATTGTAGCTGCAGTGTCCAATCTAACAACTGCACCAATCATGTGTTGTCTTATATACACATTGCTGATCACAGTGTTGTATTCTGGCTGTTTATATATCTCTATATTTGAATATGCATGCCTATACCAGTTTCTTTGGTGTTCCAATGTATCTATGTTGCTATCATGGAACACTTAACACCTCCTTTGAACAAACTAGTCAAGAGGTAGAAATATTGCTGCTAATCATATTGTCACATACAAGAAGGTGTAATAAGATGAATGACCAACACTAACTTCACTTAAGGGGACCCGGAACGTCCTATACCTCCAATGTTAAATGTAAGGAACATTTTCCTCTGAACTATTGACACCAGAATGATGAAACTTTTGAAGTATAATATTACATATATTTAATACCATGTACCATATGGATTTTAATTTATTGGTGTTTTTTGGGAAGATATTAATTATTTTGTTACTGAAAATAATTGACTCATTTTTTGGCATAGTATCTTTGAAATAAAATCTGTTATCAATTATGTATCACATAAAGGCTATGATACAAGGTGTATATTGGCACTGTTTACATTCCTTGAAAATTTTAAGTCTTTACCTCTAATATTTTAGCAGAAAATGTTCCTTATATGGCAAAAGAGTGAACTTGTGGAAAACAAGTTTCAAAGTTTCACTAACATTTTGTGGAGTCAAGCACCATAAGAGGGGTTTTCACTGTCACTAGACATCTCCCCATCTAGCCTTCTTTTCACACCTTTCTTTCTTTGTCTGGCTTGCCTCTCACACTCCTTTTCTTTCGTTTCAGCATCCTGTTTCCTCTTATTGTCTATCGACATCATTGCACTCACCATGTACTTTCCGGGCATCACATCCAACTTCTGCAGCACATTGCACTTTATAATGTTACCTTTGTTGTACGTAGCAATGGCATCACATACTCCAAAATGAATAGTATGAATTTCCACAAACACATTTTTTAGGATTCTGGTCCAAATTACATTATTCACACTCTCATTTTGATTTTGTGTATGTCCATGGAGACATTTCTTCAAAAGTTCAGTTGCAGAAAGATCTCTGAAAATTGGTTTTATAGCCTTCATGACAGTTTCTGGTAGACTGTGATGATGCTTGTATACATGTTCAGATCCCTGATATTTGTTGTACTTGCACCAAGAATTGGGTCCCTGTGGGCATAGTCCATGTAGTGGTTCCTCGTCAGTCGATAAATTGTGGTAGTAAAGTGCCATTACAGCCTTTTCCATTGCATCAACACTGTAAGTATTTTGTCTTATTGGCAGTCCATAGTCTCTCTGCAATCAGTTGATTACCTCATCTGTCAATCTTTTAGCTCCACCCAAAGGTTTTCCATCACTGAGTACTTGGCCTTTCATTGTGGTCTTCAGTCGACGCAGCCTTGTTCCCATACGTTTCTGAACATGACCTATGCACTCCTGTTTAGTAATGGTAACTCATTTCCATAATGTTTCAGCTCAGATACAGCAGAAAAAGACTTCGAATCACCATCACCCAGGAACTGTAGGTATCTGACCTTGTGCCACAGAAGAGAGCAACTGAAAATGTCTTTCACACCAGAAACTTCCATGGCCCCACTAGACCCACTGCAATTCCTTTGACAGTTTTCTGCATGCTCATCCTTCACTCTTTTAGGACGCCTACAGTGCTTGGATTTAATTACAACATCTATAACTTTTGCAGTATCAGCACTTATTGCCGTTATTACCCCATTATGTGAAGTATGCCCTCGCTTCTGCCACGTATCATCTAGTGCGACAGTCAGGTCCCGAGGATTCTGAACATCTGGAATTTCTTCATTCACTGCCACAGCCTTCTTTTCATGGATTCTTGGGCAATATTTTCAACACAGGATCCAACAACCGAGTTATATTTTGAGAATTTCGTTGGTGGTGGTAGATTCATTACACCACAAAACATTTGACCAGCAGAGTATCCCTTACCGATTGACCTTAGAGCATAAACACATCTAATATTTACACCATAGTACTTGCTTTTCTCACTATCAGTTTCACCTTGGCCTATTTCGACATATTCTGAGTTCCAAAATGAAACACTGTAATGACAACTAGTACAATGGAGACAGATTTCAGCTATGTGTCCTGTGTCGCTTGACATTTATGGATATACTCAATATGCAACATTCCTTACACGGTACTGAACTCTCAATCACCTTTGAGAGCAATGATATGTTAATTATTTCGTTCACATTATCCTCACTACACTTCTCCAATAAACTGCAGTATTTTTCAGTTGATCCATACAACTTCTTGCTTGTGCTAGAGACAGGAGTAGATTTCACTTCATGAATAACCTCACTATTTTCAGAATCATTTCCCAAGGTTGGAGAAATTGTCACAGTTCCACTAGTGTGCCTCAGAGGAGGCTTCTTCCTCTTGTAAACTCTGCCACTAAATTGAGGCATATTTGGTAAGTTCCACTTATGCAATAGAAATACAACACAAATTGTGCAATAACCACCAAATGCTCAATGAAAAAAACAGTATCCAAAGACTGCAATATGCAGACAAAACAAATGCCTATCAAATGGTGTTGCCAACATAATATAAAGTCTTTGGAAAGACCGGAAGTTTTGAAAAACGATGTTTTCAATGAACATGTATCCATGGAAATTCAATGTCGCGACATGCCCTCTACAGCATATTATTGAAAATAATATTTTCAATACTTGGAGTTGAGCTACAGGTAAGATTAATATATCATTTTATAGAGGAAGATCTGTAGTATTTTATTTCACAATAAAATTTCCCTTAACGAATGTTTATTCAGCACTTGCACATACAAGAGTGCGGAGCGAACTGCCTCCAGCCAGAACATATTCAGTATATATACAGCTACAGAACATTCCAGTACAATGATCCTTGACATTTGTGGACACTTCTAGAATGTACTTGAACTGAATATAGAAATTAAAATTACACAGTCCAAGTGAGTTTTGAACGCATGACCTGCCATGCAACAGTTTAGTATCATAACTACTACACTACAGTGTTACTCAGCTTCTTCAGTGACATTGCTCCCTCCTTAAGAGAACAGCATCACTGTGTTATGTCCTCCCACTCCAGGAATGAGACCTCAGTCCTGCATACTCCGAGTCCCGATGACTGATGCTCACCCTGGTGTTGATCTTCATAGAACTTCCTTTGCCGCTACACTCTTCGTCACCTTTCCACTTGTTGCCTGTCACTGGAGCTTCGAATTTACCCTGGGTGGCAGGATCCTTGTAGAGCTTCATTTGAAGGACATGAACCGTATCTCTGATCTTTTGCCGTCTTGTGTCAGGGTTGAAATCTTCAACTTCATAAGTAACATCAGACAACTGTTCCATAAAAACACGGGAGATCTGCCGTAAGTCAGTAACATCTTGCCACGATATTTTGGCACAAAGTCTTTTGGCCATCTTCAGGTGAGTACAGCTGTAGAAGTACTGGCAAATACGCACTGAGCTCTGCTATTTAAAGCCAAAGGGGGCTGCATTGTGAATGCACTGCGCATGTACTGCTTAGCGTCCACGTTCACGACTGCGTGCGATGCACCTGGCACCCTCCGCGGTGAAAACTTGGCATTTCGATATCAGATCGATCTTCATCTTTATACCAATAACTACGTTGACTACAAAGTTTCTCTACAATGGGATTCCAAGCCGAATTTAACTGGTAACCGCTATCTCAACTGATAAGAGTCTCGCCGTCTGACAATTTTATTTCTATGGATTCATTTATATTTGAACTCCAGAAATTTGATGTTTGAGCCACAATTTTTGTATCATTGTAATTCATAGAGTGGCCTGTAGAAATGCAATGTTCAGCAATTGTGGACTTGGTGGGTTGGAGAAGGAGAGTATGCCACTGGTGTTCCACAATACATTCCTGCACCATTCTTGTTGTCTGCCCTATATATGACATGCCGCAATCACACTGAATATTGTAGACACCTAATTTATGTAGGCCCAGGTCATCCTTAACGGATCCCACCAGTGATGATATTTTAGGAGGAGGGCGAAAGATGACTCTAACTTGATGCTTCCTCAATATTCTACCTATCTGTGACGAGATGTTCCCAATAAAAGGTAGATAAGCCGTTGACCTGAAGACCTCTTCTTCTTCCCTTTTGCGTCATTTGTAGGACTGCATAGCTCTGTTCACTTGCTTAGTTGCAAAGCCATTCATCAGGAATACTTTTTGCAGGTGTTTCAGTTCCACTTGAAGACTGTCGACGTCAGAAATAGTATGGGCACGGTGGATTAAAGTTTTAAGGACACCCATTGTTTGTGCCGGATGGTGGCAACTGGTAGCTTGCAGATACAAATCTGTATGGGTCGGTTTCCTATACACCGAATGACCAAGTGTGCCATCATTCTTGCGCCATACCAGAACATCTAAAAATGGCAAAAAACCATCTTTTTCAGTTTCCATAGTGAGACAAAGGACTCCCCATGGCGACACTGTCAGATTGTTCATAAAATTCATTGTTGAATGTCAAATATGTAGAAGAGAGAGTATGCTCAAACAACGTTTAATATCTGCATCAAACATATTACCAATCAGGTGTAATGAATCTACAAGAGGCACCTTAGTGAAGAGAGAAACCACATCCAGGCTGACCAGCAAGTCATTACTTTCAGCTGTAAAGACTGAATACCGCTGATAAAAACACTAGAGTTTTTTATGTGATGAGGGCATTTACCTATAACTGGTTTAAGCAGTGAAACCAGAACTTTTGCTAGGTCATAGGTGGCAAGATGTTACTGACTTATGGCAGTTCTCCCGTGTTTTTATGGAACAATCAGTATGCCGGGAAAATTTCAAACATCACATCAGACGACTGTCTTACAAAACTTATAAGATCCAAAGTAGCACCTGAGGAGCTTCTCAGAGAGACCACCCTTCTGAACAGGAATGAAGATCCAGACAAGGTCACCAGGCTGGTAGATAACAGGGCAGTGGCTCACGTCATACCTTCAGTGATCGTTTTCTTGAGTCTGTAGCGTGTGGAGTTGAGCTAACTGCCGAGCTTCCTCGGCTCTGGTTAACACCTAGCCGATGTAATCATCATCCATGCCATCAGGATGTAACAGAAACACAGTGTACATCATTGTAGTAGCCTCACGCCCATGCACCAGGAAAAATGGTGTAAATCCTGTTGTGTTTTGTTTGACGGTTTTGTAGTTAAACGTCATGAAAGGTAGCACCTCATCCCAGTTGCTCTGCTCAACATTGACGAACATTGATAGCATGTCGGCCAAGGTCTTATTAAGGTGTTCAGTAAGCCTATTAGTTTGTGGATGGTAGGTAGTCATCATGTGATGAGTAGTGTTGCACCGACAGTTTGTCTCTGTCACAAGACTTGATTGATAAACTTTCCCTCAATCCATAATTAATGGCCTTAGGCACTGTGTTTTAATACAATGTCTTCCACGATGAATTTGGCTATCTCAGATGTTTCAGCTGTTTTCACGGCTTTTGTAATGGCATAGCATGTCAGATAATCAGTGCAAACAATAATCCATCTATTGCCACTAGCAGATGTTGGAAATTGTCCAAGGAGGTCAAATCCCAACATGTTGGAAAGGCATTTCAGCTGGTGGAATTGGTATGGGTCGGCCAGGTGGTTTCTGAGGAACTGCCTTTCTCCTCTGGAACTCTCAACAGTGGAACACATACTGACAGACACTCCTGAATAAACCTGGACAGAAAAATCTCTTGCAATTCTTAATAAATCCTAAATGTCCAGCCTCATGTGTGTCATGGAATTTCTTTAGAACATCTAGGCACATGTGTTTAGGAATCACTGGTAGACAGCTCTTTCCAAATGGATCAAAGTTTTTCTTGCAAAGTAATCCATTAACCACCTTAAATTGTCCTTTCACATCCCCTGACCGATTTATGGCAAGCATAATTTGAGATATCTTGGTGTCCTTCTTCTGTTCAACAGAGAGATCCTGGAGTGCAGTGAGACAGTCACTATCTTCATCAAAGTTTTGATGGCCCTGCACAGGGTTTCTTGAGAGACAGTCAGCATCTTTGCGTATTCTTCCACGTTTGTACACTATGGTAATGTCATACTCTTGAAGACATAGTGCCCACCTGGCGAGTCGTCCTGTTGGATCCTTAAGACCTGTCAGCCAACAAAGTGAATGATGGTCTGTAACAACTGTGAATGGCCTTCCATAGAGATACTGTCTAAGTTTGAACATGGCCCAGATCACAGCAAGACATTCTCTTTCTGTATTTGAGTATTTTATCTCAGCTTTTGTAAGTGTTCTAAAGTTTAGGCTATAACCTTTTCTTTTCCATCCAAAATTTGCACCAGAACAGCCCCGATCCCTTACCCACTGGCATCTGTGTGTAGTTCTGTAGGTGCTCTCTCATCATACAGATCAAGTACAGGGTCAGTCATCAGAGCTTTTCACCGCACATCAAAAGAATCTTTTTGAGCACCAACCCAGATAAATTTAGCATCAGCTTTTAACAACTCTTGGAGTGGCCTAGCTGTGATACAAAAGTCTTTGATGAAATGACAGTAATAAGAACATATTATGAGGAAGCTTCTCACGTCTCTAATACTTTTAGGAATAGGACATTCCATTATAGATCTCACCTTTTCTGAGTCTGCCCTTACACCTTCATTTGACACAAGGTGTCCGAATGTTTTGATTTCTTTTGTTCCAAAGAGACACTTTCTTGGATTAAGTTTCAGTCTGCCTTGTTGGAGACACTTTTGAATGGCCCTCAGTCTTTTTATATGTTCATCAAATGTCTTTGAGAACACTATAATGTCATCTAAGTAACAAATACACATTGTCCACTTCAGGTGATGTACACTCCTGGAAATTGAAATAAGAACACCGTGAATTCATTGTCCCAGGAAGGGGAAACTTTATTGACACATTCCTGGGGTCAGATACATCACATGATCGCACTGACAGAACCACAGGCACATAGACACAGGCAACAGAGCATGCACAATGTCGGCACTAGTACAGTGTATATCCACCTTTCGCAGCAATGCAGGCTGCTATTCTCCCATGGAGACGATCGTAGAGATGCTGGATGTAGTCCTGTGGAACGGCTTGCCATGCCATTTCCACCTGGCGCCTCAGTTGGACCAGCGTTCGTGCTGGACGTGCAGACCGCGTGAGACGACGCTTCATCCAGTCCCAAACATGTTCAATGGGGGACAGATCCGGAGATCTTGCTGGCCAGGGTAGTTGACTTACACCTTCTAGAGCACGTTGGGTGGCACGGGATACATGCGGACGTGCATTGTCCTGTTGGAACAGCAAGTTCCCTTGCCGGTCTAGGAATGGTAGAACGATGGGTTCGATGACGGTTTGGATGTACCGTGCACTATTCAGTGTCCCCTCGACGATCACCAGTGGTGTACGGCCAGTGTAGGAGATCGCTCCCCACACCATGATGCCGGGTGTTGGCCCTGTGTGCCTCGGTCGTATGCAGTCCTGATTGTGGCGCTCACCTGCACGGCGCCAAACACGCATACGACCATCATTGGCACCAAGGCAGAAGCGACTCTCATCGCTGAAGACGACACGTCTCCATTCGTCCCTCCATTCACGCCTGTCGCGACACCACTGGAGGCGGGCTGCACGATGTTGGGGCGTGAGCGGAAGACGGCCTAACGGTGTGCGGGACCGTAGCCCAGCTTCATGGAGACGGTTGCGAATGGTCCTCGCCGATACCCCAGGAGCAACAGTGTCCCTAATTTGCTGGGAAGTGGCGGTGCGGTCCCCTACGGCACTGCGTAGGATCCTACGGTCTTGGCGTGCATCCGTGCGTCGCTGCGGTCCGGTCCCAGGTCGACGGGCACGTGCACCTTCCGCCGACCACTGGCGACAACATCGATGTACTGTGGAGACCTCACGCCCCACGTGTTGAGCAATTCGGCGGTACGTCCACCCGGCCTCCCGCATGCCCACTATACGCCCTCGCTCAAAGTCCGTCAACTGCACATACGGTTCACGTCCACGCTGTCGCGGCATGCTACCAGTGTTAAAGACTGCGATGGAGCTCCGTATGCCACGGCAAATTGGCTGACACTGACGGCGGCGGTGCACAAATGCTGCGCAGCTAGCGCCATTCGACGGCCAACACCGCGGTTCCTGGTGTGTCCGCTGTGCCGTGCGTGTGATCATTGCTTGTACAGCCCTCTCGCAGTGGCCGGAGCAAGTATGGGGGGTCTGACACACCGGTGTCAATGTGTTCTTTTTTCCATTTCCAGGAGTGTAGATGATTATCCATCATCCGTTTAAAAGTTGCAGGTGCATTACACAAACCAAATGGTATTATGTTAAACTCATCCAGGCCCTCAGGGGTGATGAATGCAGTTTTCTCATGATCAGCCTCACCTACTTCAATCTGCCAGTATCCTGAGTATATGTCCATGATTGAGAAAAACTTAGCCCCCTACAGACAATCTAGTGTATCGTCAATTTGTGGAAGAGGGTAAACGTCCTTTTTGTAATCTTATTAAGCTTCCTGTAATCAACACAAAAGTGCCAACTGCCATCCTTCTTCCTGATGAGGACCAATGGTGATGGCCATGGGCTCTGCAAAGGCTGAATGATGTCATTCTTCATCATTTTCTCTACCTCGTTGCGAATTATTCAATGTTCCTTTGCTGACACATGGTATGCTCTCTGGCTTATTGGTTGATGGTCTCCAGTGCTATTCCAGTGCTTCACAGTCAGTTTGCCTAATTTGCTCTTCAGCTGTAGATTGAAGCATTCAGATAACTCTTGATGAATGGCAAGTAGCTTCTCCTGTTGTTCCGTAGTGAGATCTGGTGATAGTTGAGCTAGAAGATCTTGTCTCTTAGTGGTAGCACTTATTTCACCCACAGACTCAGCAAGGGAGGCGTCTATGATGCTCAGCTGTTCTTCAATTAATGGCTCAGCGTTTGCTATGCGCATGCATCTTGGGAGGATCTGCGGTTCTCGGCGAGAGTTAACTATCCACAATTCACCAAATCCATTCTTAAACGAGCTGGCAGAGGCTGGGATGACCAAGCTACTCTTCAGTGGTATGCTTCTCTTACATTCCACTACAAGATCCACTGGTTGATGCATGGCATGACATGACAGTTACCTTTCTAGCACTGACTGCAGGAATGATCATTTCATCAAGCACACAGTTTCCACACACTCGGATGCACATCTTACTGTCCACAGTATCTCACCTCATCTAGCATAATCTTCAACAGATCACAATCTATAATTGCCTGGGAAGCTTCAAAAAGTCCCATCCGAGAATGACGTCATGACTACACTCTTCTAAGATGATGAATTCTAAGGGCTGTGTATGGCTACTTATACTCACACAAGTGGTACATCTTCCTGTAGGTTTTACATATTTCCCATTAGCCACCTTCAGCAGAGATGTTTTGCTGTCAACAAATAAGGTTTTCTGCAACTGGTGATGCTACTTCTCTGAAATGACTGAATGTGATGCTCCAGTGTCCACAAGAGATTGGGCTGGTCAGCCATCCATGAGCATATTGACATAGTTTCCTATCATTTTTGTAGTGATCTACGGCAGAGGAATTTTCTCTTCGGCAGCCTCACCTCCAAGGATGGTCGCATCCTTTAGTTTCCCAGGTTGCGGCAGCTAGGTGATTGGCTGGAGCTTCTAAACAGCAATGGAGACCTTGATCACCATGTTGGGGAGCATCCTCTCCAGCTGCTAGCTTGCGGTGATGGTGACCTATGTCATCCTGCACCCACATCTTGTTCATCTTGGTGTCAGCTAAGATCGGTCTGCTGTCTTCTAGTGTGGGCATCATCAAATATCCGCTGCCTTTCTTGACAATAGCACACCACTTGTCCCAGTCGTTCATAGTGGAAACATACTGGTTGGTTATCATGGGTCCTTCAGATGTCCATCTTCCTTGGTGCCCAAACAGGTTCCTCGTGTGACTTTGCAGGAATGTAACTCCACCTGGGTCTCAAATTTTTCACTGTTTTAAAGGGAAGTTAAGGACTAGGTTCAATGTCTGTTCCACTTCCTCCCTTATGATCTCTTGAAGCATCTTAGTCTTTTGCTCGCTGTGCAATCCAAGTGACGTCTGAACTTCCTCTCTCACTATCTGATGAAGAACATTTGTGAAATCAGTTGCTTATTCCATCACAGACATCAATATGATGTTTGGAAGCCATTCAAACTTCTTGCATGTAATTCTTTTTTGATGCATTGCCTCAATATACTGGCACCGTTTTATGAAGTCATCTGCTCTCAAAACCTCCTTCAGGAGTAGGCTTGATACATGTCCTCAGCAACACCCTTTATAAGATGTGCAAGCTTACATTCCTCCTTCATTCTAGGATCCACTATTTTACATAGCTCCAAGATTTCTTGAGCGTAAGATGCTGTAGTTTCTCCTAGATACTGTGCCCTGCACTTTAATTTATCTTCAGCCTTGCACTTCTGTCGTCGTGTGTCGCCAAAATATTTTCACAGTTCTGCATGTGATACTTCGCAGCTAGTGTCCTTCTCCTCATTGTTCTCATACCATTGCTTGGCAGTACCCTCCACGTAGAAAAATATGTTTACCAAGCACATGGTGTCATCCCATTTGTTAAATTTGGCTATATGCTCATATAACTTCAGCCACTTGTTCGGATTTTGGCCATCGTCACCAGAGAACCCAGAAGGATGTCTCATGTGGTGGCACACAGTTGCTGTCATCATGATGTCCTCTTCTTCTTCTGTCTCTGATACATTGCGATCTGTTGAATATGGCTCGAACTCGGGTTTCTCACCACGTAAACAGCAGCTCTGTCGTGGCCTGATTGGAGCCACTGTGTCATCGATAATGTGCTCTATCACAAGTTCCAATACCCAGCGCCTCCCTCAGAATAATGTTACATAGAAGAGGGTGTAATCAGATGAATGATGAACACTAGCTTCGCTTAATGAAGGTTTATTCAGCAGTTGCACATACAAGAGTGCGGAGCGAACTGCCTCTGGCCAGAGCACATACAGTATACATACAGCTACAGAACATTCCAGTACAATGATTCTTGACATATGTGGATACTTCTAGAATGTACTCGAACTGAATATAGAAATTAAAATTAAATGTACAGTCCAGGTGAGTTCTGAACTCATGACCCTTTGTGCAACAGTTTAGTATCATAACCACTACACCACAGCGCTACTCAGCTTCTTTTGTGACATTATAATTACTTACTGCAAGAACAAGAAAACAATTTTCTGAACAGGATATTGTTGCCAAAGTTTACAGGACACACACAAAAACTGTAAGCTTCCAAAATTTCCCAAAAATATATTTTCAATCACATGGATACCACACATACACACACACACACACACACACACACACACACACACACACACACACACACACACACACACACACATACAAGCTTTAATATAATAAATGAAGAATAGTGGGAAAACAACATGAAAATATTAAAATCTATAATTTTTAAATGAAATTATGTGAGACGTGATCATGATCAGATGAGAAGGTAAGTCAGCTCGCACATAAAAATAATTATACGGAATGAATGGGTGTTGCATGTAGCTGATCAAGTGACAACTTCAACACTAGCCTGCCAAGGTGAACACTAGAGCATTAGTTCATCCCACTAAAAACAGCAAAAATTGTGTCCCTGCTTGGGACAGGTAAAAAGAATCATGGAACTGTAACTGAGAAGGTTTAAAATATTTTGATGTTAATTGCAACTGCCATATATAGATGAAGTCTTATTGTCATAAGAGAAACCAAAGAGTTTCATTGAGACGTTGCATATCACAGAAGTGAAGTTAAGCTAATAGTGGGCAAACATTACTACATCTACATCTACATCCATTTATTTATTTATATAATGGAAGGAAACATTCCACGTGGGAAAAATTATATAAAAAAACAAAGATGAGGTGACTTACCGAACAAAAGCGCTGGCAGGTCGATAGACACACAAACAAACACAAACATACACACAAAATTCAAGCTTTCGCAACAAACTGTTGCCTCATCAGGAAAGAGGGAAGGAGAGGGGAAGACGAAAGGAAGTGGGTTTTAAGGGAGAGGGTAAGGAGTCATGCCAATCCCGGGAGCGGAAAGACTTACCTTAGGGGGAAAAAAGGACAGGTATACACTCGCACACATGCACATATCCATCCACACATACAGACACAAGCAGACATATTTAAAGACAAAGAGTTTGGGCAGAGATGTCAGTCGGGGCAGAAGTGTAGAGGCAAAGAAGTTGTTGAAAGACAGGTGAGGTATGAGTGGCGGCAACTTGAAATTAGCGGAGATTGAGGCCTGGCGGATGACGAGAAGAGAGGATATACTGAAGGGCAAGTTCCCATCTCCGGAGTTCGGATAGGTTGGTGTTGGTGGGAAGTATCCAGATAACCCGGACGGTGTAACACTGTGCCAAGATGTGCTGGCTGTGCACCAAGGCATGTTTAGCCACAGGGTGATCCTCATTACCAACAAACACTGTCTGCCTGTGTCCAGCAACAAACTGTCCATTCGCATTGCCTTCAACAGCCTTTTCTGCATTACAAAAGTTTTACCAAACACTGGCCTCCAAAATGGGAGCATAAGAGAGAACCAAGTGCACTAAATAAAAATAAATTGTTTTTAAGTTGAAATAACACAGGACAGACTAAGAATACCAAAAGAATAGCACAGACTGCTCAATTACCTTAGCAGATTTACTCTGTAGATATTCCATTGTAAGTTATTGTCTATTAACATCTCAAGAAATTTAATCAAATTGACCTGCTCTATACTTTCATCATCAATTATTACATGATTCCATGTAGAGAGTGTGTTTCTTGGAGGCGGCGAAAAGTTTATAAGCAGTTTTGCTTTTGTTTAGTAATAGTTTAGTTTTGTGTATCCGGAAAGTAAACCTGTTGATATAATCTTTTATTATATCCTTTACAACATGAAGAGATGGATATTGGAAAAGGAGATTTGTGCCATCTGCAGACAATGCAGGTAAGGTGTTAGGTAGTTCCAGGGGCAGGTCATTCATAAATAAGAGGGAAAGTAAGGACCCTAGAACTGAATCCTGAGGGACTGCACAGCTGATCATAGTTTCATTGGATAGAGCTTTAATACTATCCTTGTTCGAGAATTCAAGCAACTCCCCCCCCCCCCCCCCCCCCCCCTGTTATTGAGTTTGACTGAAACCGCATACTTCAAGTGTCTCTAATACCAAGTAACTCTAGCTCTAGTTTATCAAGCAGCAGAGAATGATTAATTAAGTCAATGGCTTTGGTCAGATCTATGAACAAACCAGAGACAGAATGTTCATGGGAAAATCAATATTTAAATAATGGGCCACAGTGTCAGGAAATACTTTGGCTTTTTTATTAATACCGTCCTCATTGAACACATCCTTCCAGAATTTCTGATGCAACGTAACTCTAAACAATTTTAAATTTTTGGGATCATTAAATTAAAACCTTTATGTAACTTTTGGCTTGTCGCAGGAGACAAGATCCCTTGGCGCTCTGACAATCAAACTGAAATACTTTCAACATTTAATAATTGAGTGAAATAATTATTAACAAAAACTGTATCAGTAGTCCTTCTGGAGATGTCAGTTATTCAAATGGGAATTCTGACATTATTTTCCGTATTAACTGTAGCCATAAGGCTGTGTATATTGTGTGAATTTAATGATACACTTGAAAAATAAAAATATAAAATTTTGAGTAGCTTATTGCAGCATGTGCTTCAGGATCCTTTCCAGTTACAAATTACTTTCCAAGGACTATAATGTCATAGATGACACAAGGATATTAAGTTAAAGTAAGTAAGTAATAACAATATCCATAAGTCAGGAAGTAATTCAATAGACATTCAGTTAATCTACAGCAAACAGCATAAGTGTTAATCACTTGGACACTCACACAACATGACTCCAAATAAAGAACACTTTGTTGTTACCATAAATACATGGTAATGGTACAACAGCTATTATGCATTGTCAACAAATAGTCAGTAACTGATTATGAGGAATAAAGCTTAAGTGGGACTTGAACAGTTCTTGCATTGTTCTCCAAGGCAATATGAGTATAATAACAACAGAACACCTATGACTGTGTATTGTCCACTAACCCCAAAATAAGTACAGAATGTAGCCTCCCGTTGCAACTGTGTGTGATGTTCACCTTCAGAAAACACAATTCCATAGTGGCATCAGCTTACTGCAGAGAAGAAATTAGCTCTGGTCAACTGTGTGTTACAGATGGATAAACTGTCTGAATTACAATGTACATGTGCATTGTGATGGGGTAGGAGACATTTTTAAATATAAGTAAATTCCTAGGTAAAAAGTGTTTCTCTAAATATTGGTTACACTTTTGGAATAATAATAAAAATAAATAAATAAATAAATAAAAGGAAATATGCATGTGGCACTTTTTGCCAGAAGACCCTTTCCAAGGTGTTCAGCCACCTGGTGTGAAGCATTTTTCACCATTTCAGCAACTTGGGCATCAATGATGATGAAACAATGATAAAGACAACATGCACTCCTAGCTCCAAGTGGAGAAAATTCATGAAACAGCCAGATATTTGAACATATTGAACAGGGTCTGAATTAAGAGCACAGCTATGAAAGATAAAGAAATTATTCAAAAATAAAATTCAGAACATTGTTGGATGCAACAAATGTTTCTGTTAACAGTAATATAAGTACCACCATATTTTTTATCTTGGTGTCAATTCCTTGTCTCCCAATATCATATGCATAATATTGTCACCCTATGGACTAGACAAAAAATGAAGGCTGATACAGAGGAAAGGAAAAAAATGGAAAAGCATTTCAAACTTTTTTTCTCTCCCCCCCCCCCCCCCCCCCCCCCCCTCCCAAGGGTTGCGGATCCCTGTTTTCATTCAGGGACAACATTATTATGAAAAAGATACTTTGTTACACACCAGATAGAGGAGACACTGAGTCGCAGTCTGCTTGCTTAGCAGAGTGCTAACATGTTTGCCTACCATGCAGTGGGCCCGGGTTTCATTCCCAGCTCAGTTGGAGATCTTCTCTACTCATAGACTGGATGTTGTGTTGTTCTCATCATCACCTCATCATCAAAAAAAGTGCAAGTCGCCCAATGTAGTGTCACCTGAATTAAGACTTGCAACCTGGCAGCCAAACTTCCCTGATGGCCGGCCAGAGTGGCCGTGCGGTTCTAGGCACTATAGTCTGGAGCCGAGCGACCGCTACGGTCGCAGGTTTGAATCCTGCCTCGGGCATGGATGTGTGTGATGTCCTTAGGTTAGTTAGGTTTAATTAGTTCTAAGTTCTAGGCGACTGATGACCTCAGAAGTTAAGTAGCGTAGTGCTCAGAGCCATTTGAACGATTTGAACCTTCCCCAATGGGGCCACCTGGCCAACAGTGCCATATGATCATTTCATTGAGCTGCAGGCCAGCACAACAAAAGACTGCTATACATTTAAGCTCATGGCCAAGTGAACTTCTTCCAAAATAGAAAACACTTGCACATTCATACAAGCATAACTCACATATGCACATGACTACTGTGTCTGGCCGTTGTGGCCAGATTGTGACCGCACCTGATGGAAGCAGCAATCTAATGTGGGTAGTGGGGTAATGAGGCGGTATGGGACTTGGAGGGGGAAGGATAGCAGGTTATGGTGGGGAAAGATATAGTACTGGGAAATTTTTGGGACAGGATAGGGTTGCTAGATGCAATTGGGTCGTTTGGAGAGAGGAGGGAGGGAGGAGGTTGAGAAAAGAGGGAAATAGAGAAACAAAATAAGACTAGAGGGCACATTGGTGGAATAGAAGGCTGTGTAGTACTGAAATGGGAGCTAGAAATGGGATAGGTAGGTGCAGGACTGGGACTAGGGAGGCTGAGGCCAGGGGCTTAGGGGAACGTAGGACATTTTGCAGGTAGACTCCCCACCTATGCAATTTACAAAAGTTGTTGTTGGTAGGAAGAATCCAGGTAGTGTAAGTTGTAAAGCAAAAACTGAAGTGAAGGACATTGTGTTGGGCAGCATGTTCATCAATTGGGTGGTCCATCTGTCTCTTGGTCACAGTTTGGTGGTTGCCACTCGTGTGGACAGACGGCTTGTTAGTTGTTATGCACATGTAGAAAGGAGCATGGTAGTTACAGTTTAGTTTGTAGATCACTTGGCCGCTTTCACAGGAAGCCCTGCATTTGATGGGGTATGAGATGCCTGTGACCAGTGGTGGGAGGATGTCTGGTACAAGTCTTGCATCTAGGCCTATTAAAGGGATATGAGCCATGAGGCAAGGGATGGAGTGGAGGTGGGATGGACAGGGATATTACATAGGTTCAGTGGGCAACAGAATAGCACTCTGGGAGAGACAAGAAGCATAGTGGCTGGTATATTCCTCATTTCATGGCACAATGATAAGTACTCAAAACACTGGCAGAAAATGTGATTCTGTTGCTGCAATCCTGTGTTTACTTAAGAGACAAGGCATGGGAGATCTGTTCCTATACAAGATTGGGAGGGTAATCTCCATCTGTGAAGGTCTCAGTGAGACTCTTGGTATATTTTTAGAGGGACTGTTCATCACTAAAGACATGATAACCATGAGTGGCTAGGCTGTATGTAAGGGACTTCTTGATATGGAATGAGAGGCAGCTGTCAAAGCAGAGGTATTACTGATGGTCGGTAGATTAGTTTCAGACATAGGTGCTGATGTAGTCATCATTGAGGTGGAGATCAAAATTGAACAAGGTGGGTTGTTGGGCTTAAGAGGACCAGGTAAAGCAAATGAGCATGCAGGTGTTGACATTCTGGAGGAAAGTGGATAGTGTCCTCACCATCAGCCTCAGTCCAGATCACAAGGATTTCATCAATGAATCTGAACCAAGTGAAGGGTTTGGGATTCTGGATGGTTAGACAGGATTTCTGTAGATAGTCCAAGAATAGTTTGGTGTAGGGTGGTGCCATGTTGAAACCCACTGTTGTACCACAGATTTTTTCATAGGTGATACCTTCAAAGGAGAAGTAATTGCGGGTGATGATATAGTTGGTCATGGTGACCAGGAAGGAGGTTGTAGGTTTAGTTTGAGTTGGATATTGGGAAAGTTACTGTCTAATAGCAGCAATGCCATGGGCATTGGGAATGTTAGTGTAGAGTGAGATGGTATTGACAGTAATGAGCAGTGTGCTGCATGGTAAAGGGGCAGAAACTGTGGAGAGTCATGGAGGACATGGTTGGTGTCTTATACATAGGAGGGTAGGTTACAGGTAATAGTGTACAGGATGCCTAGCCAGCTTGGGTTGTCAGGTGTAATTTACTGACACTGCAACCAAGCTTCAGATTTGAAATATAGCATGAGTTCTTGCAGTTTCTATGTGACCAACTGGCTTGTACCTTCAGGACAGAAATGATTCTTTTCAGTAAGAGCTACTGACAGGGTTGACATTCAGCCCTCTGCTGAATGCCCTTAAGGTGCCCAAGCCACCAGCTAGTCAACAAGAAGGCATGAGAAAGAGGTTGCTACCGGTCACATCCTGGAAGGTGGAGGACAGTGAAATCAATCTCTTGTGATCCAGTTTGCAGACAGAGCAGATACTCTTGGTTTCTTTCTAGCTTTCAGATAGAGCAATGACCTCATGCCATCTGCTTCCATTTATGCTCTCTCCAACCAGCCACCAGTTAGTTCAAACATGAAGGGTATTTCACTCTCCTTCCTGTTTCCACATTTTCCAAACAACCAGATTGGTGGCTGCCCTACAGTCCAATCTGGATGAGCCTTCAGGTACTCCATAAGTTTCAGAATATACCATAAGTTTCTTTTAACCCTCTGATTTTATTTCAAACCTGCCTCCATTCTGCCACTCACAATCTGTTCCTCTTCCATCCCTGATGCAGTCTGCCCCCACACCAGGAATGGTCTGTACTTACTTGTGACAACTGTGATTAGAACCCACCATTTGGCCCATAAAGCAGCCATGTTTGGTTCACTTCTGTTATTGTGTGGCTGGTTACAGAAAGTTTCTGTTGCACTCCACTGTGACCCTGGCTGCCCGGTCATGCCAGTCTCACCATCAACACAGTGTGTTGACATGTACCAGTGCACGGGATGAAGTCTAATGCATGTTTAGCTGCATTGCCACCTTGCTGCCTACTGTAGTGTGGGCTGTCTCTCAACAAGTTCACTGAGCCATGCTATGCATTGCATCTACATGCTACAGGCGTTTCACCATGAATTGATGGTCGCAGCCAGTGCAGCTTTGATGTTGCTGTGCACTAATGCTGAGTCAGGCATCATTATGTGAAAAAGCCACAATGAGTCAGTACTGTTTCTGCAGCCTCACCACCACTTGTTTGGGATGAGTCAAGTGCATGGGTGCTGTGTATAGTCAGCATGGCTCTCCTACTGTGCCCACCACTCAAAGACAGTGCCCACCAGCTGCATGTTGTCCAGTCATATAGCTCACTGGTGCCATCCATCTGCCACCACCACACTGTTTAACACCACACTGCTTGCCCATCCTGCCTGAGAGCTTCACTGGCCCCATATCACACTGAAGTCTGGCCTGCAGGCTGAGCTGCTCACACAGTGTGCCACTGTGACTGTAGCCACCCAGTAGCATGGCCCACCTGCCACCATGCCACCCAGAGGCGCCACCCAACATTTACCACCACACGACCTCCTGCTGCCATCCCCATGAGGGTCCTAGCCTCAATCAGAATGCTCATTTCCATCATTGTCCTATCTGTCATCCCTACTGCCCATGCCACAAATTATGTGGACAATGTGTGCGAATGGCCCTCAGTTGCCTGCACCTACCATGGCCACTGGTGTTGTGCACATTGTGAAGTGAGAAGTTTGCTGTAAGTATTGCTATGTCATGAAGCATGGTAGCTATTTGCTCAGTGAAGAACATTGAGAGTGGATAGGGACTCTCAGATTAGGAAATTATGGTTTTAAATGGAGAGGTACTGTACTGTTTAACCTTTGTAGAGTACAGATTTTGTACCACAAGCCATCGTGTCCTCAATACCTAGAAGTACATAGTACAGAGTTAAATTTTAGGTGGGAGATGTCTTTACTCAGTACAATTTCTTGAACTTTAAATTTTGTGAGTATAGTTAATGCCTGTGTAATTTAGATGCAGGCTTCCATTGTAACTGTATACTGCAGTTGCTTATCCTGGTTTTAAGCTCCACTGTTGCTGAAATATTTTGTGTTTGGTTGTTAACTGATGAGGAGAAGTTTCTATGTACGTTTTTCAATTTTATATGCTAATATGGCTCCAGGCTGGAGTTTTCAGTTAATCTTCAGAGATTCACAGCTACCAAAATGTGTTTGGCAATCACAGAATCCCCAAACCATCAATGGTATTTTCTTCCTTTTTGGTTATGTGCCATGATCTGTCCTATTTTCTTTCATGTTTCCTGTGAGCATCAATTCCATACCTCCTGATGAGAGATGTTACCTACTCATTGCCCTATATGATTGAGCACCTTATGGGCTGAATAACCTCCTGTCGCTCCTTACCACATCTGCAAGGTTTCCGAAATCATTGGTGCACTAAATCCTTTGAACCTTGATGAGAGTGTGTTTTTGTTTCAAGACCAGATACATATGTATCACCCACATCTAGGTTTTGAATGAAACCCATAGACCATACAGCTTTAGATTTGCTGTTGTGTTTATCAGACTGCTAAAGGAATTAGGTAGCTGTTGGTCTGCAGATGTCTGTATGGACGTCAAAATGCAACCAGCATCTGCTGCCCTTGAAATTGCTACAATGCTGCTTTGTTACCCGATTGCAAAATGTAAGGATTAAATTTTCTCTAACGCCACTTCCAATAGTGTGTGTTTTAATTATCCTTTTTCTTTCTTACTTCTATCAGTAACTAGTAGTTGGTTAAACTAATTAATACATGAAGCTACAATATATTAAATGATGTAATATGAAATGTAATGAATCATGCAAGGAAAATTGATCTGTTGTACCCTGCAAGTTGTTAAGTGATGATACGATAACATTTGGCTGTTACCCCCAGAGGGCAAGCAAAGGTTAATCAAATATTACACGGTACATTATGACATAGGTGGAAATCATTAACAATGAGACAGCTAGGCACACTCAAACTGTACATTGATGATGTAAAAAGGTACCAAGAATAATGAGGAAGAAATACCAATTCTTTATCAGTAGCAAGTTGACATGACCATCGTCCTGTATTTTGTATCTGTGATAAGTCAACACAATTGTTGTCCTGTATTTTGTATCTGTTACTCTCATTCTACTCTTACTGACTATATTACGCTACTGTGAGTTTTCTATGTCTGTGAATGGAAATGTATAGGTCTTTTTATAGTATCTAAAACTGATAAGGTTAAGAATCTGGTTGCAAGAACTTTTGTGGATCTGTGAGCTTATTTGGTTGGACCCCATACTATATGAGGTTTAAAAGGTTGTAAATTTTAATGGCTTTATAAGGAGGTATGTCCAGGTACACATTTATTGATATTTTGTGTAGATTTTAAGTATTTCTGAAGATTTTTAGATGCTGAAAGTTACCATCTCTTATCAATTGTGTAGGTCTTTGTCATTTGGTGATATCAGGCAATTTACATTATACAGCTTTGTTGTAGGATTTCGATGTTTTACACTATTTTTCCTGTAGAGACTGGGCTTTGGACATGCTGTCATAGCTCATTTGTTGATAATTATTTTCCTTTGCTTATTTTGGTGTTTCTTTTGAAAGAATGGATTAAGTTTAATCTATACTTCAGTTTCCCTACACTGCTTGTTTATGATGTTATTATATGAATCATTATACTGAGAATTTTCAATTAATTCCTGGTAATAATGGTTACACTGCTCAGATGATTCATAAAATTTGCAAAAGACTATGAGCATTCTTTTAACATTATGCATTGTTTTGTTACAATTGTAGCAGCTGTGAACATGTTTACAGGAAGTTCTGAGTTGCCTATGGTGTGCAACCTAATTTTCAAGTTAAATGTAGTGCTTTTTTGCACTATATTCCTTAACCTGCTGCTATCTGAGAACATTCTATTGTTTTATTACCTGTGAAGTAACTCATAGTTTATCACAGCATTTGCTTTTGCCACTGATTACTGATTATTTCTTGCCATTCGGTAAGTGACACTCATTGTCTGTACATAAGTGAACTTCAAGTTGGTATAATACAACCTAGTTCTCCATGAGGAAGGCAGTAACTCTTGTTGTTTGATGTAATTTTTGCAGACCTTATGTGGTCCTGCATGTCATGGTTTTGCTACAGTTCACCTTTTATGCCCCAGTAATTTCACCTCTCTCATCAAAGTGACTCTTCTCTTGGTTTATGACAAGCAATAGTTGCTGTTGAACTGCAGTGGATCACTGATGATGCCTCATAGCCTTTGTACCTCCCACTTTTTTCCAGTCTCCAGGTGTCCCCTCATTGGTGCATAATGCCAGGGTGTCAACCCTCCTTGTTCCTGTCATTGATGAACAGCCTTTATGTGCAATTTTCAGAGTAGCTACTGCTCTCACAAACACCTCCACATGTACCGTATTTACTTGAATCTAAGCCGCACTTTCTTTCCTGTTTTTGTAATCCAAAAAACCGCCTGCGGCTTAGAATCAAGTGCAAAGCAAGCGGAAGTTCTGAAAAATGTTGGTAGGTGCCGCCACTAACTTCTGCCATTGAATATATGTAGCGCTACACAGGCATGCTTTGTAGGCACAAAGATAAATACTGGCGCCAAAACCTCTGCATCAGTAAATAAATTTAAAAAAAAGGTGGTAAATGAGCTTTTTTTTCTCCGCTCCGAGTTTCGGCCACTACATTTTCGTACATTATCCAACGAAGTAAATACAAACTCCGTATTGTTCATCTTCAGATGTAGCAGAAATTCAATGTACTACGAAAATCCGACTGGCAAGACTGTTTGGGATGTTTGTCAATATGGCCAACTCTATGTTCTGAATTTTTTCCTACCTGTGAGAAGAGATGGTTGCTAATAGGAACATGATGAAATGTGAATCACATGCAGTATTCTCTTCACCATAGGAATAATACGAATATAAACATTTTGCCATGTATTCTTTCATGTTTGCTGCTATCTCATTTAAATCCTGTCTGCCTAATAAACTACGAAACTAGAGTGAGACAACAGCAAATGCGGAAGTATATACGTATCGTGTCATGTTTATATTTGTATTATTCTTTTGCCTAGTAGTGATACAGTCAGAAATGAAGCACGGCAACTGACTAGATTTTTAAATCCAAGATTACTCTAATTTCTGTGTAGAGTTTGATGTACTAAAGAAGCGGCTGCAAAGATTTTCAAACAGAGAAAAATTTTCACCTAACTCTCGTTCAGAACATGTTCTATCATACGCGGTCTATTATTTGGTTCTTGTTGATCATTATCAAAGAAATCAGCAGTGTAAGTAACAACACATAGCAGTCTCTTGCCATTGTTTTGCTAATGAGACGATTCCTCTCTTTTTTTTTTCTTAATTGTAAGCGGCTTTAGCGTGCACAAAAGCATGACAGGCCGTAAACACGCACTATCAGAATGTGACAAACAATGCATGACACAGTAAAGTAATGCATTTTCAGCTTAAAGTGACGTAAACACCTATTACAAAGAAAACGGCACTTATCAGATCAAAGCAAAATAAGCAATCGATTCAAACCAGACGAAGCACGTGAAAAAGGAAGGGTACACTTATAAATACGAACAGAGTGCCTGATGCATAGCAATGGCTACCTGGTAAAGCTTAACTGCTAAGCTTACGACTCGAACCAAACTACTGTAGGTGTATCGTCATTCATTTGAACTAAATTGTGTCTCATATTACAATGGACCAACTTTGTTTCGATTTGGAGGTGTGGCCTAAAATTTTTCTCTCCGCTTGAATTTTGAGTCTCAAATTTCAGGTGTGGCTTAGATTCTGGAAATTTTTTTTTTCCTTTATTTCGGGTCTCATTTTTCAGGTGTGGCTTAGATTTGAGTGTGGCTTAGATTCGAGTAAATACGGTAATATGACTCAAGTAATTAAACCATGTCACTTGCAATACACAGCTACACAGAGACTGACTGACAGTACAACCAAGACTACCTTGTACCCAGCT
This sequence comes from Schistocerca serialis cubense, assembly GCF_023864345.2. Classification (NCBI taxonomy): domain Eukaryota; kingdom Metazoa; phylum Arthropoda; class Insecta; order Orthoptera; family Acrididae; genus Schistocerca; species Schistocerca serialis. The sequence goes on along the minus strand of NC_064645.1, from coordinate 317,984,120 downwards.
TGTCTAAAAATTAATAATATCAGTTCTTAAATAGGTAAACCAATCAAAAATAGAGCACAATGTTTCTTTTTCCTTAAACAATGTTGTAAATTGATTCAGTGGTCAAACTCCTGTCATTACCAACAGCCATGAGTTATGAGCCTCACAGCTGCCCCCAACTGCTGGGCCCCTGCCCCCTTTGTCCTCCAACCCTCCCCCTCCCCCCATCATCACATGTCTCTCTGTCTCCCCCCCCCCCCCTCTCTCTCTCTCTCTCTCTCTCTCTCTCCCTCCCCTCTACCCCCACCCTTTGTCAGCACTAGTACTTATCCCTTTTCCTGCTTCCCCTCCTGCAGAACTAAGGTCTTGTGACACAAGTCATTCTCCCACTCATGCAGCCACAAAGGGGCCACCATTACGTGTTGTGATTCACACACTTAACACTATTCCCTGCCACACCATCCACTTTGACATACATCATAACTGGAATCTTGTTTACATACTTTGTGCACTTCTATCACACCAAACTGCACTTTGGCCATGATCATATTTGTATTTTGTGAACCGATTAATGATTCAATACATTCTTTCCCTTCCTGTATGTGAAGTTTTTGTGTTGTTGTGGAAACTCATATTTTCTTTACCCTTTCTAGAGTGTTGCCTCTGTGTTTCTCCATGCCTATAACTTTATATTTGGTACTTTCCTGATGTATCAGACAGGTTTTATAAGAGGCACAATATCAATTGAAACCTCCAATGAAAAGCTTATTTTATCCCGTATGAAGGTGACCCATAATTCAATAATTGTGTATCCTAAGGACATCTGACAAGACACTTTTTTTTAACCGTGCTACCCAGAAACGAAAAATAAGGTTGAAGTTGATCCTCATTTCCTACTGATAATCCAACAAGGCTGTTTCATGTTTTGCTTGTCAGCTTTCTTGTCTCCATATGGGACAGATTATTAATAATTACTGTAATAGATTTGTAGGATATTGTATGCTGAGTTTCCTTTTGGGGAAAATATTAGGCCAGTGTGTTACCCTAAACACTAAATTTTGCACAGTTATCTGCTGGCACTGACCAATCAAAACAGAATTTTGAACACATCTTTCCATAACATAATATTATTGTATTTACTTTTATTTATATCTTGTGTGAATCTGGTGATCCTAAGGAATACTGATTTGTCATTTTCCCACATATTGTTATTTCATCCTTCTCTGAGTATTGACTCCTTCTTACATGGTGTACAGTTTTTCCAGCTAAAATGACTATGTTACTTTGATCTAGGTGTAATAATTCATTCTGTCTCTCTTATTGTGGATTCCTACATATTTCAATTTGCCTTGTTTTGAAGGACCATTACTCTATGAGGTAATTTAAGATGTCTTAAAGTAAGCAGGTAGAATTTTAATATTAAAAATTCATCGGTTTTGTTTTGTAGCCTTGATGCCTCTTAATTTTATCCATAATTACAATAATGTGTTAATCTAACATCTTTTGAAGTGGTCCAGTGTAATGGAATCAACCCAGAGGCTAAATATTTCAATGATTGCTTACTGAATTATATTTTACATTTTTGAAAAGTTTCATTGACATTAGTCACATTTGGACATTGAAATCATTCAATGGTAACAGATGAAAATTTGTGTCAGACAAGGACTTGAACCCAGATTTCCCATTTAATGCAAGTGGTTGCCTTAACCACCTCATCCACCTGAGCATGTTTCCCTTTTAGCCCAAATTCCCAGCCTGTTACACTCTACTGGCATAGCACCACTACCCACGAACCCCTTACTCACTGATTCCTAACTCCTCGGGTATAGTGTGCATTGCACTGAAAGGAAGGATTGTTGGTTGTCATCATCTTATTGATGTATATGTTGTGTCTGTTCTTACAGAACATTTGAAACAGTAGACACCTTGTTCAATCCAGTGTGTATAGATAAACATTTTTCAGTGTATTTGACTTGTCTGTCACTGAGCACTGTAATCTAGAAGTCCAATATTTTTCAAAATCAGTTCAGCAAGGTTGGGATGAAAATCAGTGAACCTGTGCTTAGCATATGATGTATCAAACTTCTATGTCTATCATACAAACACATGTCTTTTTATATCTTCTCATCAGTGGATATGATGCTAAATGTTGCTCATGGGCATCAATACCACTCATTCCTTTACTGCAATCAATGATGCACTTTGGTTTTAGCTTGCATTCTTTCTCTGTATATCACAGCCTGGTCTGTCATGAATGGTTGACAGGATATGCAAACCCCCCCCCCCCCCCCCCCCCCCGTCAGTCCATTTGACTGCTAAAATTTTATTTGCTGATACAAAAGTAAGTGCACCTTTTTTAGCACTGCCAACCATGATCCACCAACACCCTCACAAATCACCCCCTGTTAGCATTCCAGAATTACTTAATCATGAGCTTTGCCTAACCATTAAACCCCAAAATCCCTCAACATGGATACCAATCTTACAGCCACATGAAGTAAAGCATTTCCCAACCTAAAAGTTGATCCCAACATTATACTCCTGTGATCCACCACAGTACTTTAGAAATACAGGAATTACCAGGCTGAGGGAAACTATCAGCTATCAGATTCATCCACCTACACCCCCTGCCACAGTAACCATTCAAAAAATCCAACAAGATCTCCAGTCCCTCCTCAAATCTTTAGATCCTGCCCACAATCTCTCCCCTGAATCTGTCTCTCTCCTCAGCCCTACCATCGTCCGCACCCCTGCCATCCACATGCTACACAAAATCCATAAACCTAACTCCCCAGGACTCTCACAATTGTGGCCAGTTCATGTGCCCCCACAGAGAGAATCTATGCTTTCATGCACCAACAGTTTCAGTGTATTACCCATAACCTATCCTCCCATATAAAAGACACCATCCATTTTAATGATTAATGGAAAATCTCATATTAAGATGTGAAGCAAATACTAACAAAGACATAGAGGGGCTGACCAGTACTTACTTCAGCTCAGTGCAGCCAATAGATTCACTAAACAGAACAGAAAATTTACATTCCTAGCTTTTGGAACTTTGTTTCTTCATCAGGGAGGAGAGAGGGGAAAAAAAGGGAAGAAGGGAAAGTGGATTCAGTTACTCACAACCCAGGTTATGAAGCAACAGGGAAAGGTAAGCAGGGAGAGTAGCAAGGATGGAGGCATGGTTGTCAGAGGGAAGCCCAAGATATTCTACTTTTAAGTACTGTGCCAGCTTCAAACCAAAGAGGATGCATACAGAAGTAAAGAGGTATACAGTATAAAGATAAACATTACTACGTAGCATGAAAAGATGTGTGAATGGCTAAAGAGGAAAGGGAAAAAGGAGAAGACTGAAGAGTAAATGGGAGTGAGGTTGGTTAACCTAGGTTCAGTCCAGGGGGATGGCAGGATGAAAGCATGTGTTGGAGTGCAAGTTCCCATCTCCACAGTTCCGAGGGACTGGTATTGGGTGGGAGAAGCCAAATGGCATGTACGTTGTAGCAGGTTCCTAGGTCCCTAGAATTATGCAGGATGGCACGCTCTGCTACTGGTTATTGGACATCTCATAGGTGGACAGTTCGTTTGTGTCCGTTCATTTGCTCAGCCAGTTTAGTTGTCGTCATACCAATGTAAAAGGCTGTGCAATGCAGGCATGTCAGCTGATAAATGACATGTGTTGTTTCACATGTGGCCCTGCCTTGAATTGTGTATGCTTTACCAGTAGCAGGACTGGAGTAGGTGGTTGTGGTGGGATGCATGGGGCAGATTTGGAGTGGGGTCGGTTACAGGGGTAGGAACCGCTGGGTAGAGAGGGTGGTTTGGGAATATTGTAGGGTTTGACAAGGATGTTACGGAGCTTAGGGGGGTGACGAACGGCAACTCTGGGTGGTGTGGGGAGAATATTGTCAAGGGATGATCTCATTTCAGGGCTTGACTTGAGAAAATCATATCCCTGGTGGAGTAATTTGTTGATGTATTCGAGGCCAGGATAATATTGGGTGACAAGGTGGATGCTTCTGTGTGGTCTGAGGGTAGGAACATTGTTGTTGGACGAGGAGGAATGTATTGCTCAGGAGATCTGTTTGTGGACAAGGTCTGGAGGATAGTTGTGGGAGAGGAAAGTACTGGTCGGGTAACTGGTGTAAGTGTTGAGGGATTTGTCACTGGAGCAGATACGTTTGCCATGAATACCTATGCTGTAGGGAAGCGAGCATTTGATGTGGAATGGATGGCAGCTATCAAAGTGAAAGTACTGTTGTTTGTTTGTGGGTTTGATGTGGACAGAGGTGTGGATGTGAGCTTCAACAAGATGAAGGTCAACATCCAGGAAGGTGGCTTGGGTTTTGGAGAAGGACCAGCTGAAATTCAGATTCGAAAAGCAGTTGAGGTTATGGAGGAAATTTTTTCACCATGAGTCCAGACCACAAAGATGTCATCTAAAAACGTATAGCAGGCCAGGGGAAGAAGCTGTTGGATCTTCAGGAAAGCCTCCTCCATGCTGCCCATGAGGAGGTTGGCATAGAACGGAGTCATCCTGGTTCCCATGGCTGATCCCCTGATTTATTTGTAGGTCTGGCCTTCAAAAGTGAAGTAGTTATGGGTGAGGATGAAGTTGGTAAGTGTGATAAGGAACAAGGTTTTTGGAAGATCTTCGGGTAGGTGTTGGGAGAGGTAGTGTTCAAGGGCAGAGAGACCATGGATATGTGGGATGTTTGTGTAAAGGGATGTAGCATCTATGGTGACAAGAAAGGTTTCAGGTGGGAGGGGAGTGGGAATGTATTTGAGGCATTCTAGGAAGTGGTTTGTGTCTTTGATGTAGAATGGGAGTCTGCAGGTGATAGGTTGGAGGTGTTGGTCTACCAGAGCTGAGATACATTCTGTTGGGGCTTTGAAGCCTGCCACAATTGGATGGCCAGGATGGTTCTCTTTGTGGATTTTGGGTAATAGGTAGAAGATAGGGGTACGTGACTCTGGTGGAGTGAGTAGGTCTATGGAAGGTTTTGTGAGGCCTTGTGAGGGACCTTGGATTTTTAGGATTTTCTGCAGCTCAGCCTGGATGGACGGAATGGGATCCTGGGTAACAGCTTTGAAGGTTGAGTTGTCAGAGAGTTGACACAGTCCTTCTGCCACATACTCCACATGGTCAAGTAACACAGTTGTGGAGCCTTTATCTGCTGGGAGGATGACAATAGAGTGGTCTGTTTTCAGCTCCTTAATGGCACGGGATTCAGCTGGGGTGATGTTGGGGGTTGTCGGGATGTTCTTCAAGAAGGACTGGGAGGCAACACTGGATGTGAGGAATTCCTGAAGTGTCTGCAAGGGATGGTTTTGTGGGAGGGGAGGAGGTTCCCTTTAGGAAGGTGGTCAAAACTGTTCTAGACAGGGTTAAACACTGGGTTTAGTATTTGGGGCCTCTGTTTTTGTGGTGAAGTGATATTTCCAGTTGAGGTTCTGGGTGAATGAGAGGAGATCTTTAACTAGAACGGTGTGGTTGAATTTAGGCATGGGGCTAATGGTTAAGCCTTTTGATAGAACAGATATCTCTCGAGTAGAGAGGGATGTGGATGAGAGGTTTAGAACTGAATTGGGGCTGGTGATATGTAGCATTTGACTGTGGTTGTAGTTGAGATTTGGTCTGTGTGGGGTATGTGCTGGGATTGGGAGATTGAGTAGGGTGGCTAGGCTAGGTTTGTTGGCTATGAGGGGGGTTTGTTGAAGGTGCTGTTGTGGTTGGTGTTTGTGAGGGATAGGGAGAGGGACCCCACTTCTTAGGTGTTGCACTAGCACTAGTTTTATTCAGGTGGTGTGTGGCATGGAACTCAAGTTTACAGCTGGCTTCTAGGATGATGTTCCTGAGTGTGCTCTCCAAGCAGGGGTTTGAGAGATGGAGGACTTTGAAGAGAGATAGGAGCTGTTGGGAGTGGTGGTTACATGAAGTAGTGTAGAGATTCAGGACAAGTTTGGTAAGAGCTAAGGATTGAAGGTTCTGGAAGTCCAGGAGAGACTGGTGGAAGGAGGGAATGCACCCAGAGATGGGAACTTTTAAGGTAAATCCTTTAGGGGTAATTCCAAAGGTTAAGCAGGACTGGAGGAAAACTATGTGGGATTGCAGTTTGGCTAGGGTGAATGCATGTTTCCGGAACAAATGTAAATAATGTGGTATAGGATTAGGGTACATAGTGGGTAACTGGTGGGTAGGGAAATTAAATAACTAAAGTTAAAATAGTAATAATAAGATGGAATAAAACAAGGAGGGAAGGATGAGAAAGAGAATGAAATCTGCTGGTAATGTTCCATACCAAAGGAAGACTACTAAATAAGAAAAGTACAGATAAAGGTTGACCAGACCAAGCAAGTGTGTTGAGATCAGGGGAAATGAACACATGTTGCATCATGAGTGGTGCAAAAAGGGATCTTGGGTGGCACAAAAAAGATCACGGGTGGTGCAAAAAAGATCATGGCAGGCGGAATCACGTGCCATTAGGGAGCTGAAAACAGGACCGCTCTATTGTCATCCTCCCAAAGGATAAAGGCTCCACAACTGTGGTACTTGACCATGTGAAGTATGTGGCAGAAGGACTGCGTCAACTCTCTGACACATCAAACTACAAAGCTGTTACCGAGGATCCCATTCCGTCCATCCAGACTGAGCTGCATAAAATCCTAAAAATCCAAGGTCCCTCACAAGGCCTCACAAAACCTTCCATAGACCTACTCACTCCACCTGAGTCATGTACCCCTACCTTCTAACTATTGCCCAGAATCCACAAAGAGAACCATCCTGGCCGTCCAATTGTGGCAGGCTTCAAAGCCCCAACAGAACGTATCCCATTCCCACTCCCCTCCCACCGGAAACCTTTCTTGTCACCATTGATGCTACATCCCTTTACACAAACATCCCACATACCCATGGTCTCTCTTCCTTTGAACACTACCTCTCCCAACACCGACCCGAAGCTCCTCCAAAAACCTTGTTCCTTATCACACTTACCAACTTCATCCTCACCCATAACTACTTCACTTTTGCAGGCCAGACCTACAAACAAATCAGGGGAATGGCCATGGGAACCAGGATGACTCCGTCCTATGCCAACCTCCTCATGGGCCACATGGAGGAAGCTTTCCTGAAGACTCAACAGCTTCTTCCCCTGGCCCACTATAGGTTTTTAGATGACATGTTAATGGTCTGGACTCATGGTGAAGAAACACTCCTTAATTTCGTCCACAACCTCAACTCCTTTTCGAATCTGAATTTCAGCTGGTCCTTCTCCAAAACCCAAGCCACCTTCCTGAATGTTGACCTTCATCTTGTTGAAGCTCACATCCACACCTCTGTCCACATCAAACCCATAAACAAACAACAGTACCTTTACTTTGATAGCTGCCATCCATTCCACATCAAATGCTCCCTTCCCTACAGCATAGGTATTTGTGGCAAACGTATCTCCTCCAGTGACAAATCCCTCAACAATTACACCAATAACCTGACCAGTGCTTTCCTCTCCCACAACTATCCTGCAGACCTTGTCCACAAACAGATCTCCTGAGCAATACATTCCTCCCCATCCAACAACAATGTTTCTACCCTCAGACCACACAGAAGCATCCTCCTTGTCACCCAATATTATCCTGGCCACGAATACATCAACAAATTACTCCACCAGGGAAATGACTTTTCTCAAGTCAAGCCCTGAAATGAGATCATTCCTTTACAATATTCTCCCCACACCACCCAGAGTTGCCTTTCGTGGCCCCCCTAACCTCCGTAACATCCTTGTCAAACCCTACAATATTCCCAGACCACCTTCTCTATCCAGCGGTTTCTACCCCTGTAACCGACCTCACTGCAAAACCTGCCCCATGCATCCCCCCATAACCACCAACTCCAGTCCCGCTACTGGTAAAGCATACACAATTCAAGGCAGGGCCACATGTGAAACAACACATGTCATTTATCAGCTGACATGCCTGCATTGCACAGCCTTTTACATCGGTATGACGACAACTAAACTGGCTGAGCGTATGAACAGACACAGATGAACTGTCCACCTAGGAGATGTCCAATACCCAGTAGCAGAGCATGTCATCCTGCATAATTCTAGGGACCTAGGAACCTGCTACAACGTACATGCCATTTGGCTTCTCCCACCCAATACCAGTCCCTCGGAACTGTGGAGATGGGAACTTGCACTCCAACACATGCTTTCATCCTGCCATCCCCCTGGACTGAACCTATGTTAACCAACCTCACTCCCATTTACTCTTCAGTCATCTCCTTTTTCCCTCTCCTCTTTAGCCATTCATGCATCTTTTCATCCTACATAGTTGTGTTTATCTTTATACTATATAGCTCTTTACTTTTGTATGCATCCTCTTTGGTTTGAAGATGGCACAGTACTTAACAGTAGAATATCTTTGTTTTCCCTCTGACAACCATGCCTCCATCCTTGCTACCCTCCCTGTTTACCTATCCCTGTTGCTTCATAACCTGGGTTGTGAGTAACTGAATCCACTTTCCCTTCTTCCCTTTTTTCCCGTCTCTCCTCCCTGATGAAGGAACAAAGTTCCAAAAGCTAGGAATGTAAATTTTCTGTTCTGTTTTGGAATCTATCAGCTGTACTGAGCTGAGGCAAGTACTGGCCAGCCCCTCTATCTCTTTGTTAGTATGTACACCAACTATTTTCTCCACTAACTCTCCATAGTTCACATTCCTTTACCACTAAGTGCCCTGCTCATCACTGTCAATGCCACCTACCGCCATAATAGCATCCCCAACGTCCATGACCTTGCTGCTATTAGACACCTAGACACCATCTTTCCTAATGCCTGACTGGCTCTAAGCCTAAAACTTCCTTCCTGGTCACCAGGCCAACTACAACCTCACCCACAACTGCTTAACCCTGGAAAGCATCACCTACAAACAAATCCTAGGTACGGCAATGAGCACCCACGTGGTACCATCCTATGCTGACGTATTCATAGGCTATCTAGGGGAATCCTTCCTACCCAACCAGAATCTCTAACCACAACACAGGTTTAGATTCACTAATGACATCTTTGTGCTATGGACTGAGGATGAGGACACCCTATCCACAATCTCAATACCTTTTTCCCCATTCTCTTTACCTGTTGCTCCTCAACCGAAAAAGCCACCTTCCTCAATGTTGACCTTCATCTCAGTGATGGCTACATCAATCTCTCTGTTCCTATCAAAGCACTGACCACCAGCACTACTTCTACTTCCACAGCCTTCACCCATTCCATACCAGGGAGTCCCTTTCACACAGCCTAGCCACTCATGGTCATCTCTTCTGTAGTGATGATCTCTAAATATACCAGAAGTCTCACTGAGGATTCCACAGACAGAAATAACTATCCCAACCTTGTACAGAAGGAGATATCTCATGCCTTGTCTCTCCAGTCACTTACCACATTGCACATAAACCATCATCCAACCACAAAGGAGCACTCCTACTGTGGCTCATATCACCCAGGACTGGAGCAACTCAATCATATTCTCTACTAGAGTTTTGACTACTTCTTACCATGCCTTGAAATGAGGAGTATCATACTATTTATCCTTCCCACAGTGATATTCCACTAGCCACTGGTCCTACACAGTATCCTATCCATTCCTGCTCCAGCCCTGCTGCCAACCCCTTGCCTCATGGTTCATATTCCTGTAACAGACTTACAAACAAGACCTGTCCCGTATGTCCTCCCACCAACAGCCAAATGCATCTCCCTCTTCATCAAATGCAGCACTACCTGAGGAAGCAGCCATGCAATCTACATACTAAGATGTAACCCATGTGCTGCTATCTACATGGCTATGACAACTAACAAGTTGTGTGTTACATGACTGGCCATTAATAGGCTGTGACCATGAGACTGCTGTACCACCCACTTGCTGTGCATGCTGCCCAACTTGATGTCCTTCACTTCAATGACTGCTTCACATCCTGTATCATCTGGATCTTTTCTATGAACACCAGTTTTTCTAAACTGTACAAGCCCCACAAGCAGCAGTGCACCTCCACACACCCCTACACCACTGTCTTTCCCCCTCACTGCCCCAGCAACCTTATTACCCCACCACCCAAAACCACATTACTTATCCCATGAGGTGCAGTTGCAGTCCAGTTGCAGTGGCCAACGATAGTGGTCATGTGCTTTTGTGAATGTGTGTTTATTTTGTACTTAGGAAGAAAGCCTTTGGCTGAAAGCTAAAATGCATACCAGTCTTTTGTTTGTACCTGCCTGCAGCTCATTATCTGCTCTATATTGTGAGTAGCTTTCTATCCTTTTCAAAATACTTTTGGTATCTCATCTTAGACTTTCTATTGCTACATTTTAGGTTCTTTCACAAGGGCTCTATCAGTCAGCATCTTATTTACACACAGATAATTTAATCACAAAAACAGTTTGCATTATGCTGTTTTGAAGGTAACAAATCCAGTTTATAGTTTTTTGCAAACCCAGATCTGCTGAAGAATATCAGCTAGGATAAACTGCAAATAATAGTGAGCCTCCCAACAATGTTATTTAGTCATGATTTTGGAAATGTATTTACTGGATATAGCATTCTCAGTTTTGGAGTAAACAATGCTGTTGTCACAGTTTATGATAGAAATATAAAAAGAATAAAAGCTCTGAAGAGACTATGTGTAAAGATCGTCTAGAATAAATCAAAATGTCTTGTGGATTTTGACATTTAGTAAATAGCAACAGCTGAATTAAAATTAAAAATGCAACCTAGGAGGGCAAAAGGTTAGAGCTGGACAGTACATAAGATATTAATGACTCAATACTGTTGCATTTTCACTGTTTGTCACATTTCAGAAAACTTCATTTTTGTGACAAATGGCCTGATTTATTGAAAAACTGTTAGAGCAACACATTTTAGCACACACTTGTATTAATATTACAGCATTATGTATACAGTATAATGATTATATTTCACATAGATCACTTGTACAAAAAAAGATTAGCAAAACAACAGGGAAAAATTTTAAAATGTTAGTAAAGATAAGTTTTACTGAGGTTACAACATTCATCTTTAACAATTCTTGGAATAATGGGTCAAAACGATTATTTTTTTATCATTTCTCACATAGACCACTTACATTCCCCTCTCTTGTTGGATAGCACATGCATGATATAACTTGATTTTATGCTTAACAGCACAACAGCATCATTAATGAAAATGAGACACATACCTGAATGCATGACTGTAAAGTCAAATCCCACACTTTTATAGTTTTATCTTTAGAAAGAGAAAATATTTTTTGACCAGAATCTTGGAGTTCAATACTGACAATTGCTGTTTTGTGGCCAAAAAAGCAGTACTTTGGTTTGGCCTGCACAAATACATTCCACACACGGATGATACAATCTCGCCCACCAGTAACAATCAAATGAGTTTCTATAAAAAATGTAAATAAAGTTTGTATAGTAGTAAAATATTCCTTTTTTCTTCAAGTTAGAACATATATTCAATTTAGTAACCAATAACAATCTATCAACTCTATCTTCTAAGAGCTCCCTTGGCAACCCTTTTATTTAAATACATTGGATTCAAAATATATGAGTAACTATTAATTACTGGTAAGTATTTTATAAAGTGTTTTGTGACATAATTAAAGTAAAGTAACATGTAATTATGTACCTTCTGAAAAATTAAAGCATGAAACACCTGCATCCAAATCAAAACTATAGTGTGTCTTTGTTCCCAAAATGTCACAGAGGTACAGGGAATTTTTAGGACAGGCAGAACAGGAAACAAAATGTTTTAGACTGGCATAGAATCCCAGTTGCATCACACTGTTGGTATGAATGGAGTAGTGCTCAATAACTCTCATTCCTTCAAGTTCACTCTGAAAGTTTTGAAAAAGAAATATGTTCTAGAGCAACACAAGTACTCAAGACATTTCAGTGATATAACCATCAGTATATTAGTTATCAATCAATATGAATGTTTTAACACATTTAAAAAGAAAAGATCAACATTAACCGTAACAACCTAGAACAGATCAAAACATACCAGGTGGTTATAATTAAAGAGCAGTTACTCATAGGGACCTAGTGTGGGCTGTAATTATCATATGGCACTGAAACATGATAGATATACTAATTTGTTAATGCAGAATGCATTTGCATTGCAAAAAAATTAGTTCCAATTTTGGCCAACAGGTGCAAATCTGATGTTCCACACAGCATCTCATCAATGTCCCCAGTGCTCACATTGAACAAACTGTGAAAGCGGTAATTAATAATAAAATAAACTTTATGCCTTCTTCACTGTTTGACCTTTCCTGCCCACGTCCCATTCCTAATCCATTACATATGGAAATATCTCTATACGTCTTTCTTGCATTCACAGCATTATATTTGCACCTGGTGGCCAAAACTGGAACTAGATTTTTGCAGCATAAATTGGTTCTGCATTAACAAATTAATATTTCCACCAAGTTTTGCTGCCAAGTGATAATTATAGCTCACATTGGACTTCTGTGAGTAGCTGCACTTTAATTATACCCAATGGTTACATCTACTTATAAGGAAATTATTAATTTGTAGTAAGAATTGTCAGTCAGTATTACAATACAGAGCTTCAAAAGCAAATAAGAATTCTGTTATCCACTCAGTGATATGCAGAGGACAGAGGTGCAAACTGTGCAAAATGTTAGCTTGTGGAACCACAGAGGCATTACCTTGGCAGTCTTTCCTTTGACCAATGAAAGATATGAACTGGAGAAGGTAAATACACAAAGAAAACCTGCAGAACAACATATCAAGAGACACACAATGGCAAAGGCTGAGAGAAAAGGGAACAACAAAATACCAGCAACAAAGAAAACCCAAAAATTGGACTTTATTTCACCATACAGCCTCCCACCAGCTTCCCTCCATGAAATAACCTAAAACGTACAAATTCAAGATAAACATATACATATTTGTGTATGAGAGTAACATGGATTCATTCACATGTCATCCACTCAAAGGAGAAGCAGATATAGGTAATGATGTATCTCGTCAAGTGTGTAAATCATGAAGTGGTGAATTTGAAGTAGGCAGAACATTGGGAGAAGGAGTGCTTCATGTTTGCAAGACCATAGTTATTGGGGATTTTAGCATACAGAGTGTCTCAAAAAGAATGTATGTATTTTGAATACGTGTATTTTTTAACTGTGATGTATAAGAATAACACTTGGAACACATATTTATGAATCTCTCAAGTTTAGATTACAGATGTTTATTATGACGAAAAAGGGATATGGACAGTATCACATCAATACTCAAATCCCTATCATAATCAGGTAAGCATGCCTATCATTGCCTATGTTATGTGTGAAATTATTATTAAAAATTCTTATAATTATGTAGGGTGTACTCATCCAACTGCTTTTTATCTGCTGCTGCCACAAGCACTGTCTTCCTTCATGTCCACTGTAACTTGGTTTTTACACCAAGAATGACCAACACAAACATTATCTTTCAGAACCTTCATTCTATATCACATCATAATTATTATGTTACTTTGACAAAACTCAATCCGAACAATCCTCAGTATTGTTATAAAGGATTTTCTAATAAAGTTACAATTAAAACTGTTGCCTCAAAATTAATAACATATGTCAACAGTTGTACTGCCTCTTATAGAGCAAATACATTTATCGATTTTCAAGCATTTAACATTTTAGGACTGTGCAAATATTCAAATATGAACTATTAACAATACTTTTATTACTTTTATAAAATGCAAAAGATACATGGTTCAGAAAATGTTCCTACCAATGTTGCAAAAAAGGTCTTTTATTTATTATTGACAAAACACCTAAAGAACTGACTATGTTTACATGCCACTTACAACATTTTCCCTAATTACATTTTAATTTTCTAATCAATTTTGATTCTCTCAGTTGGTTTTTCATTTAAATACCACAGACTTTATTTTAGATACTGTTTTAACACAAATCCATCTCAGTTTCAAAGAAATGACTTTGACCAGTGTACTCAATCATTTGTTCCAGATTTCACCTAATTACGTTAATCCTAAATATTCCTACCAATTACAGGACTTATACACTTCAATACAATTGTAATTTAGTAAACAGTTTCACTGTAACAATTTTATAAGTATAGGTTTACCTATACCACTACCTTTTGTTTACATCAGTGATTCCTGTTTACTTCAAATTGGCTCAAAAATATGTGTTTTAAATGGGTTTCAGTGGACTGTTATGTCTCAACAACCCCCCATGTAAGAATACTCATTTTACAATTAATTGGATGGATTAGCAATTTACGTATGATAGGAGATCAGATTTCTGCTTAATCTCCAAAATGAAGTGTGCACATACATCATAATGAACTTTAAACTATGTTTTCAATTAAATATGTAATATTATCATAAATTATTTTGTATAAGTTTCAACTAGATCAGACAAAATATTGATTAATATAAAAAAGAAACAACAAGTTAATTTACAGGATTGTCCGTAGCTTGTATTTCAGCATGAATATGAGGTAAATCTATTTCAATCAGAAAAATTATCTAGTGGAAGTTAGCTGAACTGGTATTGTTTCTGAATAATTATATCAGTCATTAGAGCCTCCAGGTTCTCCTGAGTGCAATGGAGACACCGGTGTATATAACTCTTACTCAATACTGTCGATGCATTGTGGAACAAGCATTAGTATCAGATACCCCAATACTCAAAATCCATATTAGATTGTTCTTGGCAACATCCTATTGTAGTCAGGTGTACCAAGTTCTTCTTAGTAATGCACAGCATAAGACCATAATATACCAAAGTGTTCAGTCTTCCCCATGTGTATTGAGGAGCACTGAACTGAAGCTCATTGTGGTTCTCTGCTCATCAGAAGTTCTTCGTTGCAAAACCTGAAATGTGGCTCATATTCCACTCTTTATGACCATCATATTTCATGTAATTGATTGTTTTGAACAGAATTGTTCAATTCAGCAAAATTCCAACTGATCATATTTAAACATTTCCTGCCTTAAATCTCAATTTGCAATTATAACTTGTTCTTTGATAACATATCACTAAAAACAAATTCTTATTAACTACATGAAGTGCAGTTGCAACTTTGGATTTCAAATTATATAAGTAGTACAAAATTCTCAGGTGCTATTGCACTAGTTTCTGCACTTAACACTAATGTTCACATGCATTACT
This sequence comes from Schistocerca serialis cubense, assembly GCF_023864345.2. NCBI lineage: Eukaryota > Metazoa > Arthropoda > Insecta > Orthoptera > Acrididae > Schistocerca > Schistocerca serialis. The sequence goes on along the minus strand of NC_064645.1, from coordinate 317,968,932 downwards.
GAATAATCACACTTCCACATATTGCCATCTGGGGCTGACTAAAAAACAATTCTCCACACAGTCCACTTGGACTACTCATACAAATATTGATTAAATCACAGTACACAGACTGTTTCAAGATCTTTGGTTCATCAAATACATTTTTATAATATGGTACTATACTTTATAATGCAAGAAATTTCTTGAAATTTGGTCCTTCACCACTTTGGGTTCCAACATACAACAAAATGAAACATAAGTGAGTAATATTTCAGTTATATCAAAGATTGTCTATACATGTGACATCTTTGAAAATATGGTTATACATCTATACATAATAAATGTTTAAATCATCCTTATCAAAAACCACCAGTATATCAAGTTGAAAACTGTATACTTGCTCCCAAATTAGCAAAAGTGTATCATCAATTATAACAAAGATTATCTATAAATGTGACATCTTTGAAACTGTGGTTATACATCTATACATAACACAAGTTTAAATCAACCTTATCAAAACCTACCAGTACATCAAGTCAAAAACTGTATACTTGCTCTCAAATTAGCAAAAGTGTGTCACCAATTACAGGTATATCAAAGATAATCTATACATGTGACATCTTTGAAACTCAGTATATTTAATAATGCAGAAATGCTTGTTTGTTTCCTGGATCCTCTTATACAATAGGTTTTAGTCATAAAGGTAAGAACTGACATGGCAAATGAGAAGGGTCTCAGCAGTAGAGACGTACGCACGTGGACACAGGGAAGGACAGCTTGGTACTCTGGTGAGAAGTAAGAAATGAAATTGAAGATTTGGAGTGTTGGAGCTGAAGAAGAAAAGATGACAGACCCCTAAGACAGGAAACCCCCCTTCCCCCCTACCCAGGACTCTCACTGTTCAAGTACTTCACTGTGGCGCAGGAGGGAGAAGTGTGTTCGGCATTCTCTACAGAGTGGACTTGCCACAGCTTCACCTTCCCAGTCCCTGAAAATTACCCCAACACTCCCTATTAACTGACTGATGAAGGGTAAACAATAGCATTCTGACAGAGAGAGTAATTGAAATATTTAACTTTGTATTGTTTAATACAAGTATCAAATGATAGATATAACTAGGTAACTTACAAGCAGTTCCTCTGACATCTGATTCAGATCAAACATAGTTAATACATAAACATGAAAATATAGAAAGAAGGTACACAAATATCATATCAAATCTCTATAAGTTTCAGATCAATAAATATACAAAGTCAGTGCCTCTTTGGGTCAATGATTCAAGTGCGAAAATGCTCTCATTTTGAGAAGAAGTTTCTCATGCATAATTAGGTAAGACAAACATATTCAAAACTATTTTAAATGAGTAGTGTGTTTACCACAAGAAACAACATCTGATGAATATCACTTTGTCAGAATTAGTAGTAAGTGTCACTGAATATTCATAAACTTTTGTATAATTGCTAGACACCTTAAAGTCATGTGTGAAAAGCAACAAAGAAAAATTATATAACAACTTTTTTTGGGGGGGGGGGAGGGGGGGGGGAGGGGCAGGGGGAATTCTGATGAGTCAGACCGTGATCTACAATATTCCAGCATAACATGGACATGCGTCGTCACCACATCTTATTGAGTTTGTTATGTTTTTGTTACACTTACGAATATGTATCATTTCTGGCCAGTATTTTATTTCAGGAGGCAGGTCTGAGAGATACAAATCAAATTACAGAATTCTGGTCCATGCATTACATATGTTCTCCTTCCATCAACAAGGAACATGTAAAGCATAAGTCCATGTTTAATCAGCACACGAAATCCTTTTTCGTCTATTTTTTGACAATCACTCGACTTCCTTGATTCACATGGATGCCAAACACAAAGAAATAGACCAATATGGCTGAAACTTGGTGTGCATTCTTTCCAAAGATGCTACTAACTAAACATGAGCTCGATATGTGCTGGTGGTGCCACCTCTCGAACTTTGGATGGCCTTTTAAAATGCCCTTCGTATTCCTTAGTCAAAGAAATTAAACTTCAGCAAAAAACAGAATGCCCCAATATCATGTCCTGACCTACCTCAACATCCATTACATTCATATACACATCATCATCATCAAACCAAAATTGCAAATATCAATGTATAATCCACTTCATTTGCAAATCTGCTACCACAACAACATCATCTCTCATAGACTTATGGATTTTCAATAACTTCTATGGTAACATAAATAGTTATCATGCACTCATCTCCATTAGAAAAACATCTCTAATCATAATCCAACATCAGTTCATTTCAAAATAAGTTCTTCTGTCTTACATTTCATAGGCAAGGCTTACAAAATCAGCATAAAATCTTACCACCACTTACCACAAAAATCTTTCTTACTCTGTTACATTTTACTGGTTTAAAGTGGCAAACTACTACATTTTGAATCTTAATAAGAACATGGATATCATTTTTGAAAACACAGGTTATTATAAAATGAAATTGGTGTTGTTTACTTTTCCCACACTGTAAGTCAAGTGACTGGTCAAGATATAGTCTTGTGTCTTACATGTTGCACACTGTATACCCCAGGATAGTAGAAGAAACCTAACTGCTCTTACTATCTAGATAGAATAGTAGAAGAGGAGTGATTCCACAAAATCAAGTCACTGTGTGGGGCAAGGCACAATGGTGTATCTATGAAAGTACTACAGATCCCCCACCAGTTAAATAATGGCTTTTTAATTTGTAATTCATGTTGGATAAAAAAAAAAAATAGTTCAAATATTTGGTGATAGCAGAGATAAGAATCAATTTCCAATTTCTTTCTATTAGTTATTTCACTTTCACTGGTTCAAAGTACTCACCATAGGATTTGCTAAACTATACAGTATGATCTTGACTGTGTAATGTAAGATGAATTTCAAATAAATTTCCAATGGTGTGTCATATATCAAAGGACAAATATCATAATGCTAAATGGGTAATAAGGTTGTCTGTACAATTTTAGCTGTGTAACATTCCTCAGTCCAAATAACTTTTTGGACTTCGGATATACAAGTCTTTATGCATTTGGATGTGGGTTTTCAACAATTTCAAATGGTCCTATCTAAATATCAAAGAATTTTTTAATTTCATTATTAAGAGCTTTATATTTGCTGTAACATTTTTCAAAATTAAATCTCCAGCTTTGAATTATGTGTTTTTTATGTGTTTGTCATGCCATTTCTTTTCATAATGGTCATTCATGGTTCTTCTAACTACTTCCTCTCTTTCAGCTGCTGTTATGCTTTTACATGCTGGAAACTCTACAAGTTCTTTAATTAAGTAAGGTGGCTTTTGATCAAACACGATCTCGTAAGGAGAGTATCCTGTGGTAGTATGTTGTAGGCTATTCATAATATCTTCAAAATCATTAATATAATTTAATCAGTTAGTATGTTCTTTATGACAGTAAGTTCTGCATAATGTTCCAATTTCCCTCATATAATGCTCAGGCGGGCTACATTTTGATGAATAAGATGAAGTCAGGACATGTCTGATGTTATATTCTTATACAAATTCCTTCCAAAACTTTGAAGTAAACTTATTCCCACCATCTGATAAAATTGCTTTTGGTATACCCACTTTAATAAAGTAGTCTTTCACAAATTTGGTTGCTATTTTCTTGCTAGTTGCTTTCTTTAAAGGATAAAATTTTACATATTTTGAAAATAAATCTAAAATAACAAAAATATACTGAAACCCTCCTTTATCTCTCAGAAGTTGGCCATACAAATCTATTCCCAGTAAATCCAACTGTTTATAAGGTATCACATTTTTGTGAAAGACCCTTGTTAGTTTTGTTACTAATTTTTGTTGTTTGACATTGATCAGAACTGGTAAGTAAAGTACTAACCTTCCTAGACATGTTATGAAAATATATACATTCCTGGATTTTTTGAATACATTTCAATACACCACGGTGTCCAAAACTTTCATGTGTATATGATATCAAAGTATTGATGTAAGAATCAGGCCAGCAAACTTTCCATACATCACTATCTGAGTTGTGTCTATAATACAGAATGCCTTTGAAGACTAGGTAGTAAACTGTACCTTCTCATGACCTTTCTCCTCCAAAAAACTTTTAACAAGCTTCCAATAATCATCACCATTTTGGTATCTTCTCAATTGATTATAGATTTTCGTAATTTCATTATCTTCTTTCACATCTTTAAAGTACATAATTTTGAAATTCTTTCCTTGACTATTATTTTCAATATCATTTACATTTTCCACAGGCATTTTTGTTAGGGCATCAGCAGTTACATTTTCCTTTCCTTTTATGAAATGAACTGTATATCTAAACTGCTAATAGAACATTGACAACCTGGTAATTCTCTCACAATACAATTTACATTCCTGTTTGTAAGTTAATGCCTTATGATATGTATATACTTCGACTTCATGCCAAAGCAAATAATTTTTAAATTTTTTGAATTCCCATACTACTGCCAAAAGTTCCTTTTCTGTAATCATATAACTTCTCTCATGTTTTTGTAAGGTTCTACTTGCAAACACTATAGAATGATGTTCTATTTCCCCATTGATTTCCTTAAATTTCCTCAAAAGCTAATTGACATTCATCAGACCAATCCCACACTGCATTTTTTCTTAACAGGTTATTTAAACATGATGCATTAAGTGCCAGTGTTTTCACATATTCATGATAAAAATTCATTAATCTAAATTATGACTTCAGATCATTTTTATTCTTAGGTTTTGGGAATTTTACAATGGCTTCAATCTCAATCTTTTCTCCATCTGTCAAAATCCCTTTTCCACTTATGCAATGGCCAAGAAATTTTAATTGTTTCATTGCAAATTTAGACACACACACACACACACACACACACACACACACACACACACACACACAAGCACAAACACGACTTGCACACATGTCTGCAGTCTCAGAGAACTGAAACCACACTGTGAGCAGCAGCACCAGTGCATGATGGGAGTGATAACTGGGTGGGGGTAAGGAGGAGCCAAGGGCAGGGAGGGGGAAGGATGTTTGGTGGGAGTGGCGGACAATGAAGTGTTGTAGTTTAGATGGAGGACAGGAGAGAAGGTGCGTAAGCTGGAGGGGGTAAGTAGCGGAAAGCAGAGAAATAAAAAGAAATTAAAAGACTGTGTGTGGTGGTGAAATGATGGCTGTGTAGTGCTGGAATGGGGACAGGGAGGGAGCTGGATGGGTGAGGACAGTGAATAATGAAGGATGAGGCCAGGAGGATTACGGGAACGTAGTATGCATTACAGGGAAAGTTTCCACCTGCACAGTTCAGAAAAGCTGGTGTGCGTGGGAAGGATCCATATGGCATAGACTGTGAAGCAGTCATTAAGATGAGGGATAGTATGTTTGGCAACATGTTCAACAACAGGGCAGTCCATTTGTTTTTGGCCACAGTTTGTTGGTGGCCAATCATGCAGACAGACAGCTTGCTGGTTGTCATGCCTACATAGAATGCAGCTTAGCTTGTAAATCACATGACTGGTTTCACAGGCAGCCCTGCCTTTGATGGGACCAGACTAGGGTAGGTGGTGGTAGGAGGATGTATGGCACAGGTCTATTACAGAGGTATGAGCCATGAGGTAAGGGATTGGGAGCAGAGGTTGTGTAAGGGTGGACGAGAATATTGTGTAAGTTCGGAGGACAGCAGAATATCATGGTAGGAGGGGTGGGAAGGATAGTGGGCAGGACACTTCTCATTTTAGGCTGTGACAAGAGGTAATTGAAACCCTGTGTAATTCAGGTGCTCCAGTCCCAGATGGTACTGAGTTACGAGGGTAAAGCTCCTCTGTGGTCGGATTGTGGGGCTTTGGGAAGTGGCAGGAGACTGGAAAGGTAAGGCATGGAAGATTTGTTTTTGTACAAGGATGGGAGGATAATTACAGTCAGTGAAGGCTTCAGTGAGACCCTCGGTATATTTTGAGAGGGACTGCTCATCACTGCAGATGCAATGACCATGGGTAGCTAGGTTGTACGGAAGGGACTTCTTGGTATGGAATGGGTGGAGGTATTGGAGCAATGACAAACTATTCATGTACACGAAAACAGCCAGATGCATGATCAGAACCAAGGTGGAAATAATTACCATCAAAGTCAATTTAATGACCCTGCAAATTACAGAGGTAGAGGTGGGGGTAATGGACATAAGAACTGTTCAATGGTTGACAGTTTTACTACAATCATAGGAGAGATGATGATGACAGTAATTATGAGAGGGGAGAAGATAGATGAAGGGATCGTGAGGTACGAATTGAAGAAATAAGAGACCCGATAAACTAAATGGCACTCCGTGTGTGGTCCAATCGGGAGTGTGACCTACCAGGACCAACATTAATCTTATTAGACAAGATGAGCGAGGTGGCTTGAGAGAAGACTTAATGGAAGAAAGTCGGCAAATTTCCAAAGAACCTATGTTACCCACGGTTAGAGACAGAATGTACCATCTGGATGTTGATGCCCTAGAAGACACAGGAAGTGAAGCTAGTGCTATACCCCAGAAACTATATGAACAACTATTAAATGCCAAAGTCAGTTTACCAAGTTTTCCAGTGATGGGTGTGAGAGTTGTGAATGCTGTTGGTGCCTAAAGCAAGCCCATTAATGAGCAGGTGTTAAATAGCTTTGAAGTAGATGGAGAAGAGTATGAAGCGACGCTCTTAGTGGTGTCAGGGTTGAACCTGCTGATCATTTTGGGGATAAACTGGTTGAATGAGGTGGAAGCAATAGTCTGGTTTGACGAAGGCATCGTAGAGGTAAAAAGAAAAGGAGGAGAAAGGAAGAAGTTGACATTTACAGAAAGGTGTGAAGCAGCAGATGAGGAACAATTTAAATGGGTGAGCTTATGTTGTGAGGAGGAGCCAGCAGCAGAACAACAAAACAAAGAGCCAGAGGAAGAATGTATGCTGACATTCTATGAGGGATTAGTACAAGAGGTTCAACACTGGGAAGATATGATAGGCAAGAAACTGGAAAAGATGACACACTTGGAAGAAGAGATTCAGAGGAAATTGGCTGCAATACTGCGTAAACATCAGAAGGTCTTCTCTCAACAGCCCAGCATTATGAGAGGGATAGAGTGCAAATTAAAGATAAAGGATCACAAACTGTTCAACATCAATACCCCATTCCACAAGCAAGAAGGGGGGCAATGGAAGAAGAGATTCAGAGGATGATGGACCTCGGCATCATAGAGAGAGTGAATAGTGAATACAATAGTCCCCTATTTGTGGTAGATATAAAGGATGGGATGGTGAGAATAGTTTTGGATGCATGCATGGTAAACCGGATCATTGAGCCAGAGCGAGACAAACTGGAGACAACAGAGGAGCTAATCCAAAAATTTCGAGGGGCAAAGATTATCAGTAGTGCTGACTTGACTACTGGTTACTGGCAGATACCATTGGCCCCTGAGTCTCACCAGTATACAGCTTTTACAGATGCTGGTAGGAGTTACCAGTTTAGGGTGTTGCCATTCATGCTTAATGTATCTGTTTTGTAATTTATTCGAACACTGGACAAAATTTTAGGTGAGGAGCTGCTTAAGAAAGTCACTGTCAATGTAGATGATGTACCGATTGCAAGTGAAACATGGGAAGAGCATTTGGACAAATTAGATGCCATTTAGAAGCATTTGAGTCAGTAGTAGTAGCAGCAAACCTAGATAAGTCAGAGTCTGGCAAACCACAGCTAAAATTTTTGGGCTACATAATTTCAGAGGGTGGTATCTGTCCTGACCCAAGCAAATTGGAGGCAATTAGGCAGTTTCTGGTGCCAAGTAGTAAGAAACAATTGAGAGCATTTTTCGGAGTCTGTGAATTCTACAGGAAATTCATAAAGGAGCCAGTACTAAATGCACCAAATTTGAGAAAACTGACTAAGGCAAAGATGTCAGGGCATTGGAATCAGGATTGTCAAGAGGAATTTGAGGAGATTAAAGAAACCCTATACAATGCAGAGATAATTTACCATCCGGACTTTACTGAACACTTCTATTTGGGGGCAGACAGCTTGGATTATGGATTGGGCATACATTTAAGACTTCTATTTGGGGGCAGACAGCTCGGATTATGGACTGGGCATACATTTATACCAAGTGGAGAAAAATGGGGAGGATGAGATCATAAAAACTATAGCCTTTGGTAGCAGAAGCCTGAATGCATGTGAAAGACAATATTCTATTACCGAAAGGGAAGCGCTTGCAATAGTATGGGGCTTCAAACTATTCCATTACTACTTAGCAGGAAGACATGTGAAAGTGGTCACAGACCACAAGGCCCTGACATTTTTAGCAACCAGTAAACTGAGGCATGGTCACTTAATAATATGGGCCCTTGCCCTGCAAGACTATGACTTTGAAGTAATATACAAGACTGGTAAAACCTACACAATACAGGATACGCTATCAAGACTGCCGCTTGATTCACAGGGAATAACCTTGAGAAGACCACAAGGTGAAGAAGTTAGGATTAACCTAATGAAGGGAGTGCAACATGAAGAGTTCATTAGGAGGTTTCTGAGAAATGTACGTAGGGAATAGAATGAGGATGACAGACTGAAGCTGATTAAGAGCAAGTACAGGTGTGCTGGAGGAGAGAAGATCTGCATGTATTATTATATCCACAACAGGATACTACACAATAGGAGCAATGAGAATGAAGAGAATTGGAAGCTGGGTGTACTGGAACATGTAGTGGACAAATTGATCTGGTATACTCATTATAGTAATGCTCACTATGGACCCAAGAAAAGTCTCGAGAAGTTGAAATTAGAGACATATGGGGAGACGTATATGTAAATTGTCAAGTACTTGTGACACTTGTCAGAAGGCTAAGACAACCACAGTCCAACATAAGGGTTATATGCATCACATAGTACCAGCAGCAGTTAAAGATATTGTAGCTGTAGATTAATTCAGACCCTTGCCTGCAGCACAGTGGAACTATATGCAGATTCTAGTGGCTGTAGAATTAGTTTCAAAATTTGTAAAGTTTTATCCGTTGAAGAAAGCCACCAGCAATGTTACCATTACTAAATTGGAAAAGGACTATTTCAGCAGTGTATGTGTACTGAAATGGATTCTGAGCAACAATGGGTCACAATTTCAATCCAAGGAATGAAAAGAAATGCTAAATAAGCATCAGATAGAACCAATTGCAATCTCAAGATACAGACCAGCCTCCAACTCAGCTGATGATCAATGAAGGAATTAAATTGTTTATGTAGGACATAATGTCACAGGAAGCATGGGTCATGGAAGGAGTACCTGGGGGAATTTGAATGTATCGGGAATCATCTCCCACATGACTCCACGGGATTTGCACCATGTGAGATCTTACTTAACCAAGAACCTGATAGTGTGTTTCATGAGCTATTGGATTATCCACCTGGAAATAACTTAATGTGGAAGAAGAAATTAAAGTTGGTGCAACTAAGTATGAAAGAGAAAGCAAAGAGGAGACAGGAGAGACATGATAAATTGGTAAAGCCAACAACTTATTGAGTGGGGGATCTGATGCTAGGAAAAGTGCATGCCAAATCAAAGAAAATAAATTCTGAGATACATAAATTTAACCATGTTTATAAAGGACCACACAGGATCACAAGAATTGATCACCTAAACACAGTTGAATTGGAATATGTGCAAACAAATAGAGCTCATAGTAAGGAACATGTTGAGAATATAAAATGATACTATCCACGTAAGGATAAGAGCAACCTAGATAATGGAATAGAGTGAGAGGAGGTGTAGGGAACCAGCAACTCCTTCACTGGTATACCAAGTGGCAACTGGTACACTCCCAGCTGGGTGAGACTTTATTTCTTATTTCAAGTTTCACTCCTTTACCATCTATCTCTATCCTTAGGTTAAGAAAGTTAGTGTGTAGTAGTTACAATAGGTAGTGGTCATCCAAATAATTCAGTCAGGAACTGTGTAACAAATTTACAGTTGACTTAAAATAAGGATAAGTAGTTACAGTTTATGTAGAGGGTGAGATGTCAAAGAATCAATTAGTTAAAAATCGGTTTAGTGCCAGTACATTACAAAATTAATAGTGCCAGAAGTAATAAAATGAGAACCAGATCAGAAAGCCAATTTTTATAAAATGTGATGGGAAGCGAATTGGTCAAACAAGAGTTTGTGTTATCTTATAGAGTTGTTTTATGAGGCATGAAAAGGTCAAGCAATTGTAAGAGAATCAGAGTAATGTATCAGCTTGTAAATAGGAAGGCACATAAAGAAACATACATGATGAGATACTTGTTCGAATAAATGATGTGAGATATGATATGCAGAGAGGCCAAGGAGCCTGGAGTAGTATTTTTATGTAGTTACCGCAGAGAATATGGAGGGTTGGTGTATGTTGAAGATATATATACATATTTGCAGTTGAACTTGCTGTTAAGTTGAGGGAGTTATGTTTAATGAGGTGTGTTGAGTATGAGATGTATGAACTATGTCATTTAGCAAACAAGCAACATCTGTTTGCAAGTATTTGTAGGTTTATGTGGTGATCCAAAGTACACCAACTTAGATAACTGCAGAGTTGACATAATAAACCTTCACCTGTCTGATCATCTTTGCCAGACAATGGAAATACTGATTATGTATGATTCACAAAGTACGTATGAGATGATTGAAACAAGATGTACAAATGAAAAATGTTTAGAAAAGTTGAGGTCCGCACTGCAGTCTGAGACATGTGATGACATATATTGTGCAGAAAATGTTTCAGACAAATGGAATAACTTTTATAACACTTTCTTTGCCCATTTCAATGTAACAAGTCCAGTTACTTTAAAAAAGAAATATACTCAAAACCACATAAGACTTCCTTCAGAAGTAAAACAGCTGAAGAAGAAAATGTTTATTACTTGGAAAATATATAAAGAGTTCCAGGACACATCAACTAGAGACAACTCCCAAACATGTCAAAAAGCCTATAAACGAGCACCGAATATATACACAAAGGAAACTATACAGAAAAATTGCTACCTCAAATAACATAAGCAAATCAGTATGGAACTGTGTAAATGAGATAATTAACAGAAAACCAAAGCCTAGTGTCAACAATATCCAACTAACGACTGATAATGTAAATATTTCAGATCCATATATGATCAGCAATGCCTTTAATACCCACTTTACAAATTCAGGAAACATGTGTGTAACCTCTGACACTGATGACTACAGAGCTCCTTACCAGGTAAAGAAATCAGTGTTTATGTATGAAACAGATACAACTGAAGTAGAGGGAATAATAAATAAAATGTAAAGCAAATTCTCTAGAGGATGGGATGAAATCTCCTCCATTACATTAAAACAACACAAACATTCACTCATACCTGTTCTGGTCCACCTCTTCAATGAAAGTCTGAATAAAGATGTGTTTCCATCTGGATTAAAATAGACAATAGTCAAGCCATTGCACAAAAAAGATAGTATCAACAAAGTTGAAAACTACTAATCCGTTAGCTTAATTCCAACCCTAAGCAAAGTATTAGAAAAGATTGTTTCACTATGGTTAGAAAACTTTCTTTTCAAAGAAAAAGTGCTACGAGAAACCCAACATGGTTTTAGGAAAGGCTATTCAACATCATCTGCCATACTTGATGTAGTAAATACGATACTTATGAAATTAGATGAAAAAGAAAGGGTGGCATGTTTGTTCCTAGATTTATCATGTGCATTTGACACAGTATCTCATGAGCTGCTACTTGAGAAACTGGAAACTTATGGTATTAGATGAATAGCCAAAAGTCTTATACAGTCATACCTACAGGACAGATATCAGATCACACAAGTCACACACAAAGTGGGCAATGTTATTAAGAAGTACAGCTCCAGTCCAGCTATAGTAAAGTATGGTGTGCCCCAAGGGTCACTTTTGGGTCCTTTATTGTTCATTCTATATGTTAATGATCTGCCCACAGAACACAACAGCAAGATACTTAACTATGCGGATGACAAAACCGTTGTTATCTGGGGAACCAACGAGAATGATTTGGCCCAAAATTGTTCTGATGTCTTATTTGGATTGAAGAACTACTTCCAAAACAATCACTTAAGCTTAAACATCAATAAAACAAATCTAATGGAATTTCAAATACACCACAAACAAGATGAAATGCAATGGAGTGTTGTGTCTGATGATGGTCCATAAATAAAACTGAAAGACAAAGCTTCCTTCCTTGGCATAATATTAGATCCGCATCTCTCTTGGGAGCATCATATCAATTTCTTATGCCAAAAACTTACCAAATCAATTTAATCAATGTGGACAATGTCACAATTTCTTAAATATGAGCAAATGAGTATAATCTACTATGCTTTAGTGTATCCATACCACATATATGGAATTGAAGTACGGGGATGTGCTGGTGCCAAGCATGTAAATAGGGTATTCGTCCTTCAACAAAAAGCAGTTAGGATCATGTGTAAGCTTAGATATAATGAGTCTTACAGGTCAATTTTTAAAATTAAGAAACTACTATATATTTATAAAACTGTTCAGGTGGTGCTCAAATATAAGCTGTACAATCAGCTAAATAGAGAAGTGCACATGTACAATACTAGGAGGGACGATGATTATCACCTGGAAATAAATAATACAAAAAGTGCATACAAGAGTCCCTATTACATGGGGATCAAATTTTATAACAAATTTCAAAAAAATTAAAAAGCTTAAGTGGAGGTTGCCTTGAAATTGCCTTGAAGGAGTTCCTCGGCAATAAGTGTTTTTATAGTATTAAGGAATTCCTGTCAGAGGAGTAAAATACTTTCATTTGTATAAATAGTATTTATATGTACAAAAAAAATAGCAACATAATTTTTTATCTGTTAGACCTACTTTATATAATTGTTTCCCACAATGTTATAAGGGGAAATGATCAACATGTAAACTATCCAAAACAAATCCTTGTATTTGTCTATGGAGAATAAATAAATAAATGCTGATAAAACAGGAAGTGTAACTCATGAGTAGTGAGTAATTCATGTATCCAATTAGCTATCAGAGTCAATTATGGTTATGCTTAGGTCAAGCTTTAGAAGCAGAATTCTGGCACTGTGTAATGAATAATAAATACCCACACAGCAGATTTGGATTAATGTTAATATAACAGGACATATTGTACCTCCCATCTGAGCATTAGTGATAACAATTCACATATGGCAGCATAAATGTTTGGCGAAATGAAATGATCAGTAATTTAAAAGTTTTCATTGGGCAACCACATTAGTTATAGTGACGCAAATAGTTATGTAAGACATATTTAGGGCAATAATGGAGCATTTAAGATTATTGAATCAATCTGTAGAGATATGTGGAATTGTAAAATAATTGCATAAGTCAAGGTATAAATGTTATATTTTGTTCTCATATTCAGTTACGCTTGTGTTAAAGACTCAAATGTATAAGTTGTGAATTTCTTCCTTAACTTTCATGTATGTTGACCAAGTGAGTTATAAGTTAGAGTGATAGTAGTATAGATGGCAGGAACCCCGCTGAAAGGATGGTGTATCAAAGGGGTAGCTGGCATTCGACTAGGTTTTTCTTCTTGTCTTTGCTGTAGCAAGTTATAAAAGATTGACTAGTAACAAATATGTAGTTAATGGCCCATACAAACATTTGAAAGTGAAGATTTTTGGTAATTACATGTAAGAAAAAGTTTGTAAAAATATTTACCATGCTATGTTAATTAAGATAGATTGATGTTGTATGATGTTTCTGTAGGGGCAGTTTGCTATCGGAGTCAATAGGGTATTGTTTGTGATACATTGTAACTTTCAGTATGTGAACCAGAATCTAATGTTGCTCATCTTCATATATATGTTGTGTTATAATTTTTTCTATCATTCTTTTTTGCCTGTGGCTACAAAGAAGGTGATCCCAGGAACATAGATATTAGTATCTGACACCCAGGTTGATAGAAGACAGGAGTCGATTGTCGAGCCCTGCAGGAGGCAGTGAGATGAGTGTGAAGTGAAGGCAGTACAAGAGAGATGGGCAAGAATGGTGGTTGAGCTAAGTATGATGTCAATGGCGGATGTGATGAGTGAGTAGTAAATGGTAAATTCACCGAAGTGTGATAAATGAGCGCGTCCCCCTGATCATTGTGGGGTTGACCCTCATCAATACTGATTCACGAATGATGTAAACAAGTGCTGAATTACGTGTTTTGCACCAATTGTGTCAGCAAGCAACAACCATAGATTGAAGTGAGGACTGTTGTGAATGTTAACCATTATTACTGTGTGTGACAAAGTACTTAAAATCAGCAACCAACAAAAGATATAACCATAATGAAATATGCAAGGCAAAGGTAGCAACTGCCTCCGAATTTGTGTGTTAATAGCAAATACATATAAGTTCGTATATCACAACCTTTGTGATCAATAAGAATAGAAAAACTTTCAATCATCAACTATTCCATCTCAGAACAGCCACAATTGGTTGAAATACCCCCAAAACAACAGCAAGAAAACCTATGGCCTTTCAGCCATTAAGCACATGGTCAAATGATCATAATAATTAACTGTTAGGCAGCTTTGGTAAATCACACAAAACCGAATAAATGACATAACAGGGGTGTTCCAAGGTCCATAACTGTATTGCGGGTCTGTTTAGGCTCTGGGTTCTGTGTGGTGGTGGGAGGGAGTTTGGGAGGGTGTCTCTCTCTCTCTCTCTCTCTCTCTCTCTCTCTCTCTCTCTTTCTCTCTCCTTTGGAGGAAAAAAAAGCGGAGAGAGAGAGAGAGAGAGAGACAGAGAGAGAGAGAGAGAGAGGTGGACCCCCTCCACACCCACACTGGTATGATGACCAACTCAAAAGGTCTACTGCCATCTCTGCATAATAAAGGGTTAGTGTTCACTAAAGTGAGGTGTCACAGGATGTGGGTACTGCAATGTTTGCATATGTCTGGCTAAGACTAGCCATTTATATGTGCTCATCTGGAGATAGATTGGGAAGAAAGTCGAACAAAGGGTAACGGATTAAGTGCAGAGGGAAAAAAGTGCCAAGGCAAGCGCCAAGGGGAAAAAAGCCTCTGCGATAGTTAGGTCAGGTAGTAAGAGCAGTAGCAGATGCTTTGCTGACTGTGATAGGTCATGCAAGGCTATGTTATATTAGAAGTGGGTATCATGCACTCGGATACCATGTCATGCCAAGTTTTGTCATAAGAGATCAGTCCTAGACAGTGCTGCAGCTCAGTGTGCTGTAGTATGTGCTGGGTTTGTGTGGATTCTCCTGGACCTGCTGCAATGGCTTCATCCCTGTAAGAAAGGAATTCAGTGTGGCAACGCATGTGTTGCCATTACGCCCTCTACTGCGCCATGTCGTCAGCGACTTAGTGCAGCTTCATGAGGCTGGTGCTGAGCAGCGTCTCCTCTACTGCATGGCACAGCTCTGCCGCATCTGAGCCTTGAGTAGGTCTACTTGTTCAGTGACCTGTGCCGTTTCAGTCTCAGAGTAATGCAGGCCGTTCGCTCGCACTTGCAGGATGAGGGCTGCCACTTTGGCTTCTTGGTCCCTTGCGGGGTCCACCCCCGCGGTGGTTGGCATCACCGCCAATACCACTGGGGTGGTGGTTGTCTTCTTTGCACCTTTCACTTACGGCGCCACTGAGATAGGCACGTGAACGTCTTTCTGTGAGGTTGCAGGAGTGTTCGCAGGTTCTGCTGCACGGAGGCCTTACACAAAGACTGCATGCAGTTTCCTCAAGGCCTCTTCCTCCTCTGCAGCCCTGGTGGCTGCAAAGGCAGCTCTTTCTGCCACCATGACAGCTTTCAGGGCTGCAGTGACCTCCTTTATGGTGGTGCTGAGTTCGAGGCCACAGTCCTTCTTGGGGGTGCGAGCTGCATCCCAACTACCCATCTCTGGGTGGTTGTCCCCACTCCTGGCAGCTGCTTCTGCACTGTCCCTCAGCTGGGGCAGGCTTGTCTGCACCCTGCGTCATTGGTGATGTCATCTTCTCTTCTTCCACTGCGTCAGTGAGGCCACAGCCACCTCACTGCCTTCGGCATGGTTGCGGCTTGAGAAAGCCGGGCAGCCATGCGAGCTGGCAACATGCGGGCCGCCACCCCAATGCAAGTCGCCAGAACATTACTGCTGCAGTCCCAGGTGCGGCTGTCGTGCTCACTGGAGCACTTGATGCACCACGCCACATTGTGTCAATACTTTGCGACATGGCCCTCGCCCTGGCACCTGAAGCACTGGGGCTGGGAGTCCATGGTGGTCGGGAGAGCTTCTATCATAACCGGGAAGCCCAGCAACTTCTGCAAGCCTAAGATGTTGCTCTTGCCATTGGCCATTTCCACGGTCTCGGCATAGAGTGGCGCCCACTTCTTGTTGGTCCGGTTGTGCAACCAGGCAGTTGCATTACCAAACCCAGCTTGCAGCAGCCCTTCCCGGACTGCTGCCTCATCACAGTACCCAGGTAACCCCCTTAGGAGTGCCTTGGTCATCTTATTCCTTCCAATGGAAGGTGCCTTCTCATGCACTGGTGGTGCATCGACAGTGTGGTCAGCCACTACAAGCTTTATCACCTTGTGATCAGCCACATTTGCAGCCCAAACACAGATCAGTGAGTCTGTATTGGCAGACTGATAGTGTAGTGCCCCCAGAATTTTACGAAAGTCTGGAGACACTTGTGTTCCAGCCGTTTTGAACATGCATTATTTTAAAGCAGGATGTAAGGATGAGCATGGGATACTGCACCCATTTGTTGTTTGTGCAGGAGAAACTGGAAGGGAGATAATTCGTTGGCACTGGCAAGTGTTCAGTGCGACCTGCCAAGAATAAGCAAATATGGCCCAGAAGCTCCGTGGCCGCCTGCAAAGAGTAATGTAGCATTGTATTGTTAAAAAACAAATGGAGAGACTAGACTGTTTATTAGATGTTGAACTGCTGTTGAGAGTACATGGACCGGTTGTGGATAGTCAGCCATGATAAAAGCTTATGTATTAATTGTGTTCAAAAATGTGTAATTAACTGATTCTGGGTGCCTGGTAATGTGTGGGCTTATGTCATAAAGTTTAGTTGTTTTTTGTACAAACTGGAAATAAATATGTTTTGGTGCATTGAATAATATTCCAAGATAGTGTATTCTTTAAATAAGAAGAGATAGAGCGAAAGAGTGAAAATTTCCCCTTCCTAGCACTGAAATCTTTGGAGAAGCATCTGCTGCTAGCAGAAGACATTGGCGCTGGAAGAAAGCAGAACCAGAATTCTTCAACAAGTAAGTCCACGAAAATGCTTAAGCTGTAAGAGCTTAACATTACACTGGGCCACTGCAGTAGACTACCTCATTCTTGGCGCAATTCATCATAATGCCAACTAGCACTGTCCACCCGCCTTTGCACTTGATGTACAAAGGGGGGATAGGCCACGACTCATCTTCTCGGGGCTTTCTTGCCTGGTCAGCAGACTCAGTGAGTTGCACGACAGAAGGACCCTTCATAGCAGCAGGTTTTCTCTGCATGTACTTCTTTCCCATGCTGTGGGGTGCACAACATGACAATCTGCAGGCATTGGTTGACCACTGCTTTACAGACTTGCCCAATTGTGAAGCACTTTTTCTTGAATAAATCATCCAATTTTTCTGAAGCTGTATTGTTTGACAGTATATGTACATCTAAACTACTGATTTCCATCCCATTCAGATAATTCCTTCATGGTGAGTCATTTTCTTTTGTCTTGGAGTATACTTAATTTTGTCTTGACAGTAACATTAAGAGAAACAGTTACTCAATTAAATGAAAGTAAGTTTTTTTAATGTAAAGTTATACTATTTTGATTTGACTGCTGAATTCTACAAGGGAGTAGTTGAAATGTGTAAAAGTAGGATTGCAAATGGCAATGAAACTTGGATGAAAAAGCTACTAAAGTATGTATTAATTAGGAGATCCAGAAGAAAAAAAAGGAAAAGAAAAAGAGAATGAAAAAAGAATAACAGATAAAATAATATGTGATAGGGAAAATATAGTGATGATACAAATTCATCTCTGATGGAGAATTTAAGAGTTTGGAGAAAAATTTGGGCTTACAGTTGGTTGTCCTCAAATACCATTCTATGATATTTTGACTGGATGCTCACCAGTCGTCATCAGATGAGTCTTCACAAATTGATAAGGAAATCATCCATTTCACAACATATAGCAGACTGTGAGTAATTCAAATGTGTTTCAAAATCAAGTTACCAGATGAACCATACAATATTCCATTGTCAACTTCACAGAGAAAAAATTGGACAATTCGGCATTGATTGAAGGACTCAGTTTTGCACCTACAATTAGAGCTCCACCTTTGATAAATTTTGGGAATGGGGTTGAAGAAGCCATATGATGCCTTCCTTTGGGTGCTGGAGAGGAAATAAAAAGGGAAACCTGTCACGTTCTTTTGAAAGCTCCACATCAGTACAGTAATCTGGCCTCTGCAGAAAGGACAACACTGTCAAATCTCCGAGAGGACAGAAATATAACTGAAAATCCTTAAAGAGTAATGTAACAATTATTGGTGTAATTATGAATTAGACTTTAAAAATGATGCAAGGCTGCCCAAAAATATTCACTGGTTTTCTGAGAATGATAAGGTGTGTAGTCTACTAGATAATTCCACATCCATTTATGACCCTACAGGATGTGTGCAGTGGGAAACTTATGCACTGCTATATTCTTCCTCATTACCTCAAGGGATATAAGCAACATTGGTGCTCCACATATGATTTAGCAAATATGTTGCTTCCTTGCTGAGGTCATTGGAGGCAAAGTCACACATCATATAAGAAATGGCTGACCTTGCAAACATGTTGGGGCTTTGCTTCTAAGTAGTTAAGACCATTTAGTCAGCTTTGACATAGTATCTCTTTTAGCAAAGGTCCATTTCACCAAGATTCTTTGCCACTAATTAGCAACAAGTTTCAAGTGGACATCACTATTTTGTTTTGGCACACCTGTTCCTTAATCTATTTTATGATCAGCCATGCCTATACTGAAAAGATTGACAGCATTGTCATGGGTACCCCTCTGTCTTCCCTAGCAGCTATACTTTTGTGAAGGACTTCGATGAGAGAGCACATGAGTCAGTGATCTTTAAATTAACTGTATTTTTAAGGTGTGTGGATGATACTTTCACAGTGCAGCCTGAGGGGAGATATGTTAGTGGAGATTTTACATCACCTCAACTCTACTCATAAGAATATCTGGTTCATTATGGAATTAGAAACAGATGATTGTCTGCCTTTCCTGCATAGTTTTGTTAGATGGAAGAATGTTGACTCTCTGGATAATTCAGTTTACCATAAGCCCACACAACCATCTCATATTTCCAATCACTGAATTATCATCACCTGTTGTAAACCACAAGTGTACTGAAAACACTTGTATGCAGAGATCACACAGTCTCAGCTTGCCTAAAGAGCCTGCCAACCTAAAGAAAGTGTCAGAAAATATGGATATTCTATCATGCAGTCAAATGAAGGGTGCTGTTAATTAAAGCCAAGAACCTGGAAATGGGCAAAGAGGAGAGTACAATGGCAAAATCTCTAGCAGTTCTTCCCTTTGCTGATAATATTTCATTTAAAATAGCAAGAATCCTCCATAACTTTCTGGTGAAAGCAGCTTTCCACCCACCATCTAAGATAATTGACCCACTGGGATCAGTGATGGACAATTTGTTAATGTGGAAGGCTGTAATTTTATAAGTACCTTGCTGGTGAGGTACGGCTTATATACACCAGACCACAGGCACCACCGAAGAATATTTCATTGCACATCTGTGATGCACTTGCGTTTAGCAACCAAACAAATCTGAACATATCATAAGAGAGAGATGTTTTGTGCTTCCTTCAAGGTGCCACTGAATGGGTGGGCAAAATTCTCTGCTGAGCAGGCATCAAGCCAATTTTCCAGAGCAGCAACAGAATGAAAGATGTTCTTTGCACAAAAGATGCATGGTGTCGAAGGTTATAAAATGTGGATTAATGTCTGTAAGTTAGATGGAGTGACCCATCAGCACATGGATATCTGAACACAAAAGATATATTTGCTTAAGACAACACACCAAGTCAGCAGTGGCAGAACACCAGGATGAATGTGGTAAACAGATTGATTTTGGTGAAGCTCGCATACTGGCAAAACAGCCTCTTACTTTCAGGAAGGATATTAGAGAGACAGTAGAAACTTTCCACCAATGAAAAGAAATAATAAAAACACCAATAAAGAACTGCTAACATCCCGCCCCCTCATTCTTAATAGCATATCAGAATTAGATAACAGCCACATCTGCAGGTACATAAGAAACAAAGGTTTCTCATTCAGCAGAAACAAAAACACCCTGAAGAGGGTCACTTGCAACAGTGGCTGGAGTGTTGGTAGTTTTACATACTGACAATGTGGTCACAGACCTAGAAAAACTTTATGGACTGTGACAATGGCTACGGGACCTACAATTATAAATAACCATTTTAATGCTGATGTCCCATATAAAATCGAACAACGGGAAGAACATCTATGTACAAGCCAGCAAAGCTTTGTTATGGGAAAGAATCCACCACAGTCATGTAAATCTCAATACAAACAACAGGAAACTTTGTCAACTGTATAGCTTCCTTACTGGAAATCAGGACATGGATGACTGAGAGAAGGTTGACATGTTAACCTGTCAACAGGCCACAAGGTTGAGTGATAGTACTGCCATCCATCAGATGAGGAAATTTGACAAACTGCAGCAGAAAACCACCATGGAAGGACTGATGCTGGAAACTTGATGGATGGTGTTTAACCTTTCCAGCCACACCTTAAGCAATGCAGCCACACAAATTCTGGCTAAAGGGATGAATTTTGCAGTCATACCAAAAGGAGTTCCAAAAGAAGACATCATCAAATCTGTTGAGGCTTTGATTTGTCACAAGCTGAGGTGCAGAAGATTAGACAAGAAACAGTATGGGCCCTAACTCATGCAAAGCCTCCAAAACAAAATATCAACTAGGAGGAACATCATGCTGTTGCAGAACTGAAGAACAGCTCTCATTTAGTAATAACATGAGCAGACAAGGGAAATGCAACTGTTGCGTTGAACATGGAAGATTGTAATGAATGAATGGAGGATCTTCTGATTGAACCCATCTATAAGAAGCTTAAGATAGATCTGACAGCCAAGATAATCAAATCAATGCAAGCACTGCTACAGCAAACTACAATGAATTTGACACAGTCAGAATGTTCATCCCACAAGTTGCACAGGCACCAAGGGTATATGGCGTACCAAAGATCCATAAAGAGGCCTTTCCTTTATGACAATTGTGAGTACCATTAATCTACCTATGTACAGTCTAGCAAAGGAACTGGCTGTAAAGCTCCAACATTAGGTGAGCCAAACAAATTCATATGTTAAGGACTCCACCCATTTTGCAGAACTTTTAAAAGAAAAGTGTATCTTGGCCACAGACCTGATGGTTAGCTTGAAGTCTTTATTTATGGATGTACCAGTACAAGACACCATGAACATCTTAGAGGAGCAAGTGGCACCCCATGTCTGCAAGCTAGTGTGCCACTGTTTAACAAGCACCTATTTCAGGTGGAAAGGGGAATTCTATGAACAGACAGATGGTGTAACTGGGGGCTCCCCTTTCTCACCTATTGCAGCAGACATCTTCATGGAAGCATCTGAAGAAACAGTGCTCCAGTCCACACCACTACACCCAGAATGTTGGCTCCAATATCTTGATGCTACCTTTGTTATCTGGTCACATGGAGAGGAAGAGCTATGAAATTTCCACCAACACTTCAACCACCGGCACAGCAGAATCCAATTCATTAGGGAGATATAAAAGAATGGAGTGCTGTCTTTCCTTGACATGGAAGTTTACAGAAAGCCTGATGGTAAACTAGGTCACAGAGCATATAGGAAGCCAGTACTGACAGGTACCTTCAAGCCTCATCTCACCATCATCCTACACAGAAGAAATCTGCCCTGCATATTTTAACCATAACGGCTCACAGGATCAGCAACAAGGAATATCTAAAGGATGAACTACAAAACCTCAAGTCAATTTTTGGTGCTGATTATTATGGAATGAAAGTAATAGATAAAACTATGGTGACAAGGAATGAAGGCGTTAACAGAAAGTAGCATAAAACATCACTCTATTACTATATGCTCAAGGTGTCACTGCATGGGTAGGCAAAATTCTCCACTGAGCAGCCATCAAGCCAATTTTCTTAAGCAGCAACAGAATAAAAGATGTTCTTCACACAATGAAAGATGCAGTTGACAAACTACAGGCTGTGGGAGTTTACAAAATCAGGTGCGAATGTGAATTAGTGTATGTAGGTGAGATGAGGGGACCCATCAGCATCAGACATCTTAACATGAAAGATATATCTAAGACAACACACCAAGTCAGTGGTGGTAGAACACCAGGATGAGTGCAGTAAGCAGATTGATTTTGGTGAAGCTTGCGTACTGGCAAAACAGCCTCTTACTTTCAGGAGGAAGATCAGAGAGGCAATAGAAACAACCAAGTGACCCACCAATATGAATAGAGAATTTGGGTACTGACATCTGACATCTTGGCTGTCAGCAATAGCAGTGTTATGGGACAACAGCTCACGTGAAGCAGTAAATGTAGGCATGCAGAAGACCACAGCAGCCACAGGTACATAGAATACTCATGCACCTCAGCTGGCACTAGAAAGCAGGAAAACAGCACCAAGTCACAACTGTCACCTGGATTTCCATTTACTGGTTTCCACCAATCACAAGCAGTAATGCAAACACCAATAATAATGTCAGTTTTCCACCAGTGAAAAGAAATAATAAAAAACACCAATAAACAACTTCTAACATACTTCCCCTTCATCCTTAACACCCTATTAGAATCAGATAACAGCCTTGTCTGCAGGTATACAAGAAAGAGAGTTTTCTCATTCAGTAGCAAACAAAAACATCCTGAAGAAGGTCACTTCTATGAACAGAGAGATGGTGTAGCTGGGGGCTCCCCTTTCTCACCTACTGCAGCAGACATCTTCATGGAAGCCTCTGAAGAAACAGTGCTCCAGTCCACACCACTACACCCAGAATGTTGGCTCCAATATCTTGATGCTACCTTTGTTATCTTTAAACATTGATAGTTTTACATATTGACAATGTAGTCACAAACCCAGAAAATTTTTGTTGAAGTCTGCTATTGCCAATTATTGCATCTCTGTTGGACATTCAATGCATAATTATTAAAGAATAGTTTTGGATACAGCAAAATCCATTTTGTGACTCCATTCTTAAAGAACCCTCAGAAATACGCACAGAGGAAAATCTGATGAACTGTGACAGTGGCTACCAGCTGGATAATGCATGGGGTCTTACTATCTCCATGGTTTTCTCAGATAAAAGACAACATAGTGTGCTGATGGCCACAGTGAGTGTCATCACTGAGGACAGCTGAGTTCTGCAGTTCCACCAGTGAGGGTGCTGCCTGGGTAGTATGGTCCATCAGTCAACTTAATTTTGAGGCAATGGTGGGTTACTCATAGTGCAATATATATTGTGGAATTGAGGTCACCTTTTTCTGTCTTTGATGGCTCACCTGAGGGTGAATGGCAGGTGCCCAGTCAAAAAGTCATGGAGTGTAGTTGACGATGACCAGCAGCAAGCACAAGAGTTCCTTGAATACTCATTTTGTTGGAAAAATTTTAAAATCACAATATAAGGGCTTTTCCTTCATTTGTGCTAAACAAACCATTGGCTTTGAGATTTATTTTGTGACAAACTTTTTGTTGTTTAAACATAATGCTGAATAAGGTTTTGGAATAGGACTTGAGTATTGCTTTGATTGCTTTATGATTGATAATGCTTTGACTGAGATATAATGTGACCAGAATGAATTATCACTCTGCAGTGGATTATGCACTGATCTGAAACTTCCTGGCAGATGAAAATTGTGTGCTGAACTGGGATCTGAATCTGGGACCATTGCCCTTCACAGACAAGTGTTCTACCAGCTGAACAATCCAAACACTGCTTCATTGCCACCTCCACCAGTATCTCTTCTCCTAATTTCCAAACTCCATAGAACTTGTGTTTATTTTATGGTTATGTCTCATTTGAAGTTGCTGAGATATTGAGGTTTATCTGGTCACAAACACTCAGGGGGCCACCTGATCATTGTATGTTATGTGCTTGGTGAGCTCTACTTTCTGTGTTTCATTTTCCAAAAGATGCATGTTTATAATAAATGTCCTGGCCATATGTTCTCTTGTCTGTGTTGTGTGCTTGTCTTCTTGACATATGTATTTACATTTGACATTGTTTGATAAACTGGTGATATGTTGATATTCTGACATACCCTGCCATCAACAGGTAAACAAAATACTAAAAAGTGACACTTACTACGTGCAGATAGTGTAGTACATAATTTTACAAGAGAGGGGTGTGTAGAAATTCAAACCACTTATCTCATTGATTCTGATTCATTAAGATGTTGTTTGATGCTTGAATGGGAATATGTCCAGTTTTTCAGCTAGACAATGAAACACACCCTTTCATCTCATGTCAACTTGTATTGTCATATGATCAAATACAGTGTCAAAATTTCACAAAAGCCAATACATATCTGCCTCAAAATGTGCTATAAAACTGCCACAGAACCCACTATAAACCTCTGACACAAACTGACCTAGCACTTGCCTTTATATAAATGAATAACAAAATCAACATTTAGCACACCATTGTCATAATTATGTTTATAGAATTCTAACGAACAGTTAAATGTCCATATAATTTTATGTGTGCCAAAGAAGTCTATAGTGACAAAGAAGGCATTTTAAATAATTTATGTCAATGTACATTGATTCCTCCTACAAAAAAAATCATGGAATTTTACATCAAGGCAATGACATAAGAAACATTCAAATTATAAATATTATCTTTGTGAACCAAACCCACATCCAAATGTACTGCACACACAGACCTGCCAATTCATTATCAGTTTGAAATAAACCCAGAACCATTAGTCATGAAATCTCAAAATTATCACATTGTTCATTGATATTTTCCTTGCAACTAAATATGCAAAATGACTCTGGCTCAAAAACCTTTTAGTAGAATTGTACTTTCCATTTCTGATGTTCTTCCATTGTGTTATGTGCCAATGTCATAAGGTTCTAAAAATGTGAACACAGAAAGTATTCACAGGTCTTACCTGCCTAAGATCAAACTAATGTCTGTAGATCTCATAAAAATTATGATCTTTTGATTGAGTATTGTAGTTAGCAGGTAACTAATACAAAGTGGTAGTTTTAGTATGTTTGGTGATAATAAACACTTTTTCCTATAGTTCTGAATTTTATTTTGGAAGAAATTCTGCTTTGTTTTCTCCTCTCTTCCACACTGCATGAAACTAATATGAGCTGCCTTTCCTGCTCATCCGCCTCATCTTCCTCCTTCCCCCTTCCAACAGTTAACCCATCCTTCCCGTCTCCAGAACAGATTTTACATGCACCTCCAACACATAGATCACTATATCATTCTGCAGTGAGCTTATTTAACAAAATATAGTTCACTGTACACTTGACCTGCAAAAGATCACAGATAGCACTTTGAAATTGTTGTCATTACTCACAGAAAGAAGACCTTCATAATGTATGTGAATGACATCAGTGCCAGGTGTATGATAAAATGGACCTTTGTTCTTAACTTTAATTAATAGTATTCTTATGTTGCCATCAGCATCTCCTAATATGAGAATAGATTCTTGATTGACATCTTCATAGAAATGATAACACATTTTCATAATAATTGATGGCCAACGAGTTACCTGAAACCAAAATATTAAAATTATAAGGCAGAAAGAGGGATATTTAATCTTCTGTGTTAATACTACAAAGGCATAAAGTTAATGTAAAACGTTTCCTCACTGCTCACATATTATGTTAAACTGACCAAGAACAAAGTACAGTACTTTATGTTATGTGTAACAGTAATGACATTATCCTATTGGTATATTTGATAACTCTGCCAATACCTTTGTTTGGATCATGAAATTTGACTTGGCAAACTGAAATGTTATGGCACTAATATCATACCTCTTGCATGAATGGCGACTTTCTCAATAACAGAAAGCTGATGGTCTATGTCACCAGGGTAAAGTAGCCTCAGAATGGGTGACCATAATATGCAGGAAGGGGTGAGAGGTGAAAGGGGGGGGGGGGGGAGGCAAATTGTGTGTGTGTGGTTTGAGGTTTTCAGGCGCTAAACAGCATGGTCATCAGCGCCCAAACGCACAGAAACAGGAACACATGCGGTGAAGGGACGAAGACAGACAGTGAACAAGGAGAACGGCTAAAAGACACAGACCTGACACAGTTCCAAATCCTCACATACAGAGGCAAAACAAGAGGAGAAGAAACGTACTAAAAAAGGAAAGGAAACACAAGGAAAAGAGAACAGAAATCGAAGTGAAACAAGTAGGTAATCGTGACTAGCAGACCTCTTACCTAAAACCTGGGTGAGCCAGTCACCCAGTAGCACATCAAAATCCTCTCCCTAAAATCCGAGGCAACAAATTGGACAGGACACAAAACCGTAAGACCTTAACCACAGTCGTTGCGTCATCTTGCAAAATGATTGATTCATGTATCAGCACAGATCTGGGAGTGCATCACTCATGCATGGCTTGGTGTGCTCTTTCCTCACATGATATTCTACAAGTGATGGATGGAGGGCAACAAGTGGACTCAATGTTTCTGGATTTCTGTACGGCATTTGACACAATGCTCCACTGCACTCTGTTAGTGAAGGTACGAGCAAACAGAATATGTTCCAAGATGTGTGAGGGGCTTAAAGATTTCTTAAGTAATAGAACCTAGTATAAGAAACTGCTTGTCAGCTCCTGTCTCGAGTTCTTTGGCTGATATTCATCTGACGATTTTTCTGAAATTTTGCCAGCACGAGTCATTGACATTGTCAAAGCTTCACCCTCCATTGTTGGTGGTGAACTGGAGCTGTGCTTTTGGCCACAAACTAGATGTACATGGCATGGCAATATTCAAGGGCTTGTCTGTGGTCCTTTCCGGTGCAGTCCTCCTCTTGCTATCAGCAACGGCCATTCACTGGAGGATGGGAAGCCAGGATCCATTTACACTGAGGCTTTCTTCATTATTGTTGAAGCTATTCTCATGTTTATGCGTCCCTATAAGTTCACTGAACAAGTGGGTATGATAGCTCTTCACAACTTCCATGTCAGCGAATTTTAGTATGTGGTCAATCTCACAGAGTTTGTGCTCTGCCATGGCCAATTTCTCCACTTGCCACAACCTGCATTGTTGCTTGTGTTCTGTGATCCTGGTGTTGATTGGTCATCCAGTCATTCAAACAAAAACTTTTCCTCGTGTGCATGGTATGCAGTATATTCCCGACACTGCAAGTGGGTCCCTTTTCTCCATCATTAACCTGAGACACTCTTTGACCTTCCCTGTTGGTCTGCAAATAGTCTTTACATCAAATTTGCACAATATATATCTGATTATGTACACCACTCTGGGAATCTATGGCAGAAAGGCTGTACCTGGCATTTACTGATGTATCACTTTGCCAAGTGTTTGACTCTGTTATACTTCTAATACAGCTTATGGAGTACTCATTGCTCCTCAGAACAGTTTCCAGGTTTGCATTTCATGTCTGAGGTGCTGTGGCTCACATATTCATCTTGTTCACACTATGAGCATGTTAATCATGCCTCTTTTCTGATTTGACAGTTTGGGCAGGTATCAGTCCTTCTGTGTTGGTTTTCGATACACGCTGTCTCGCAGGCTTTCACCATCCCTTGTGGCCAGCACATATAGAAATGGCAGTTTTTTGTCCTTTTCTACTTCCATGGTAAATTTTATGTTGGCATGGAGGCTTTTAAAGTGTCTTAAGAAGTCACCGAGCTGTTCCTCATCAAGGCTCTACACAACAGAGGTACCATCAATGTATCTGTACCACACCTTCAGCTTACAAGATGCCAAGCTGAGTGACTGCACTTCAAAATATTCCATGAAGAAGTTGTCCACCACTGGACTAAGAGGACTGCACATGGTGATGCCTTCCAACTGTTTGTAGAAACTGTTGTTCCATGTGAAATAGCTCATGGTGAGACATGCATGAAAGAGATTGGTGATGCCTTGCAGAAAATGGAACCAATGTGCCCCAGAGTCACTTAGAGACACTTTCATAAACAAAGAAACAATATCAAAGATGACGTGGGTGTCATTTGGTGGAAGTTTTAGTTTCTTCAGCTTCTCAGTGAACTATCCTGAGTCCTTTATGTATGTGTCAAGCTTCCCCGTGTGCAGATGGAGCAGAGAGGCCATATGTTTTAGCAGTTTACATGTTGGTGAGCCAGTAGCACTAACAACTGGTCTTAGTGGAATATTGTTCTTGTGGATCTTCGGTAATTTGTACAGCCGAGGTGGTAGGGCTTCTGTGTCATGCAGGTTCTTCTGAATGTCTGCTGGCAGAGAAGACACCTCATTTAATTAACCTGATTCATATTCTATGTGATACGATGCACCTGACCTGCACTTAGTTTTTGGTATGTTGTTGGGTCTAATAGGTACCGGATCTTCTGCTCATAAACTTTGTTCTTCATTACGATGGTCATAGTCCCCTATCGGCAGGCAGTACCAATATACTCTTGTCGGCATTAAGCTTCTCGATAGCTTGTACCTCTTCTTTCTTCAGGTTGCAAGCCAGTGGTATTGCTCAATGCAATAGCTTGTATGTTTCGGTGCATATTTCCTCTGCCAGATGTCTGCTTCGGTATTAGCAATGATGTTCTCAATAAGTATAATTCTAAGGATGATAGAAAAATTCCCTTCTTTTTGAAGGACAGACTCTTCCTCTTCATTTAATTGGTGTTCAGTGAGGTTGACCTCTGTGTGTGACATGTCAGGAATCGCCTTGCCAGTCTACTTCCGGCATCTTAAAAACTTTTCATTCTGTTGCTCAGTTCACCACTCAAGTACATTCTGTATGCTCCTGTGAGTGATGCTGTCAATCTTGTCTCAGTCATCTCGATGCATTCCAGTACTTAGTTGACAGAAAATGTCCACCAGTTCCTCATCCATTCTTGCCAAGTATATCTGTGTTGTATGCACATGAGGAAAAGTTTACATTGGAATGACTTGACAATCCTTCAACACCATGATCACAGAACATAAGCTGCACTGCAGGTTGGGGCAGGTGGAGAAATCAGCTGTGGTAGAGCACACACTGTGTGAGATTGACCACATACCAAAATTGGCTGATGTAGAACTTCTGGCTGTAGAGAAGAGCTATCACAGTGACTTGTTCAGAGAAGCTATAGAAATACACAAACATTAGAACAGCATCAAGAAGAAAGAAGAAAACCTGAGGGTAGATAGATCCTGACTTCCCATGCTGCAGTGAACGACCATTGCAGGTAGCAAGAGGAGAACTGCACCAGAAATAAGAGCAGAGAAGCCCATGGATGTTGACACGCCAGGTACATATAGCCTGCAGCCACAAGCTCAGCCCCCATTCTCCTCCAGCAGTGGAGGGTGAAGCTTTGACAATGCCAGCCACTCATGATGGTTAAATGACAGAAAAATTATCAGGTGAACATTGACCGATGAACCCAAGTCAGAATTCAACAGTCAGTTTGTCAACAAGTGGCCAGGAATGCCTTAGCAATTTTATAGAACCTAGTATCTTGTATTCAAAGGAGAGAGTTAATTTAAGACAAGGGTATCATCAGGAGTGCCCAAGGGAAGTATGAGAGGACTGCTATTATTTCCTATGTAGATAAATGATCTGATAAGAAATACCAGATGACACAGATAACATTTGTAGTATGTGTGATGAGTGGCAGCCAGCTCTAAATGTGGAAAACTATATGTTAATGTGGATAACTGGGAAAAACAAACCCATACAGTATTAGTAGTGTCCTGCTTAACATAATCATAGCATTTAAATATCCAGGTGCAACACTGAAAAGCAATATGAAATGGAATGAGCACATCAGTCTGATAGTAGGGAAGGCTAATGCTCAACTTTGTTTTATTGGGAGAATTTTGGGAAAGTGTAGCTCAAAAAAGGAAATGGTGTTTAGAATGCTACTGTGACACATTTTTGAATACTGTTCAAGCATTTGGGATCACCACCAAGAAAGATTAAAGGAAGACATCAAACCAATTCAGAGGTGAGCTGTTAGATTTGTTACTGGTAGGTTTCATCCCCATTTAAGTATTAGGGAGAAACTTTGTGAATTCAGATGGGAATCTCTGGAGGGAACATGATGCCCTTTTTCCAAGAAACTATTCTGGAAATTTAGAGAAGCAGCATTCGAAGCCAGCTGCAGGACAATTCTACTGCCGGCAACATAAATCTTGCATAAGGGCCATGAAGATAAGATATGAGAAATTAGGGCACATAAGAAGTTTTTTAGACAGTCATTTTCCCTCGCTGTATTATAACTGTAGATGTACTGTGCCCAATCATGTTCATAACCTGCATAAACATTCTTCCCATGACTTTAATGTGCAATTCAAAACTGTAATGTTTTCTGATGCTACAATCACACTAGTCAAGTTTCCAAATGCAGCTTTGGCAGACACAGCTCAGGTGATAGGTGATCAGGCCTAGACATTTTCCACAGCTAACAGTATAAGTCTTAATTTCACAAAGACTCACATTATGCAGTTCAAACAAGCGAGAGTGACCTTTTAGCACTGTGAAGTAGGCATCAATGGTCATATACTGTATGAAAAACCCTGCATATAATGAGTAATGAGCTAAAATGGAGTCATCATGTAGATAAATTGGTCAAAAAGCATAGTTGAACATGTTTTGTCCTTAGATGCATTTCTTGTCATATTGACCTAAAGAAAGTGTTTGGGGTTATTCTGCATATTCTCTGTTGCCTTGTGGCGTTACCTTCTGACATAATGCATCTGAACTACTTAAAGTGTCTGTTCTGCAGAAGTGAAAAGTGCAGAACCTTTCTAATGATCTTGGAACTCTTACACTCACTTCCTGATGTATTTACTCCTTAAGGTTTTTGTTGCTGATGCTTATAATCAGTTTCAGATGAATTATCATTTACAAAGTCTTGATGGAAGACACGAAAATGGTTTACAAGTAGACAATGCCTCTTTTTCTTAGATTCAGAATGGAGTTATATATTAGGAAGATATTCAGCAACCTTCATTTGAAACAAATCAGGAAATTAGGAACTTCTAACAATTCAAATGAATATTAAAAATGTACCTCATTAGTTAGTCTTTTTACGTATTACCTGAACATTTAGTCTCAAGGTTTGAAAAGTTCCATTAGCTACAAGACAAGTACCAACGTTCATTGTAAAGCTACATATGTAGTAGTATTTTACAGTAAACAAGACTCAATATTCAGAGATATAAGTAACTATTATCTTTAAAAAGCACCATTGTAATTCAGTAAGTATTAAGTTACCAATAG
The DNA here is from genome assembly GCF_023864345.2 of Schistocerca serialis cubense. Taxonomy (NCBI): domain Eukaryota; kingdom Metazoa; phylum Arthropoda; class Insecta; order Orthoptera; family Acrididae; genus Schistocerca; species Schistocerca serialis. The sequence continues at coordinate 317,937,445 of NC_064645.1, read as the reverse complement.
CAGATAAGCAGTGCCAGTAGCTATTTAGTGTTGTTGTGGAGGCAGCAGCTGTTTTCAAATGGCATCATTTTTTTTCTAATTTACTTAATAAAAACTGTTGACATCCCATCCTGGGCTTTCCATTTGTTAATTTACTTACTACATTTAGCTGGCATTAGTAATGAACAGCATTAAGCAGCATAGTGGTAGTGTACTGTTAATGTATCATTTGCTTATGTCTTGTTAATGCATAACTCACATCATTCCACATTCCAATATGTTCTCCTTCTTAATTTGATCTACAGAATATGATGAAAGTATGAATCAATATGAAGAAAAACCTGTATTTACAAGGTCAAGGCCTTCATTTCAGAAAGATGTTGGTTATCAATTTGATATTGAATTTCATACCTGGCTGATTAAGGATGCTGCATAGAAATAAGAACTGGCTCAGAACAGCTTTATGGAGGGGAACACATTTTATTTTGAAAAGACATATGAGATCTGTCTAGTGACTGTTGAGATAGCATTATTAAGATGGTAAATGAAGTATATGTCACACAAAATTATGTGAATCATGACAGCAGTTTTACTTTTAATGTAGTTTGTCAACTCATCTTGCCAGCACTGAAATTGGAATAACATGCTGATTTTAATGGAGTAGCAGTGGAAAGTGAGTGCAAGCTGCTAGATGTATAAGCACAAGGCCAGGCACCAGTCAAATTCATTCATTCAGTGTGTTCTGTAGATACCATTCAAGAGGAGAAACATTCCTTTGGACATGAAATCCTTGAGCAGCTTTGTGACCATGTTTGGTTCAAATACTTTACCCTTGTCTTACTCATCAAAATACTTTTATTTTTACATCTGATGCATTTTGCTACACAGCATCTTCAGAACTGTGGTATGAGAAGTGATATAACAAAACAAATTTTATATAGTAACAAGTTGTAGTGTAAGTCCTGTTGATGCATTATGTGGCTTAATAGAAAAATTGCATCTACTCAATGCAGAACATCAGTGGCCAAACAAGCTCCCATCACATGCTGTGTTACGAAGTAAACGTATTAAGCCATTAGGTGGTATTAGAGGCAAATGTCATGCACTTAATTATGATCTTTCTTGAACTATTTCAATCATGAAAAATTTATTAATCTTCCTTAAATATTACATTAAAAATGAGAATCGCATTATTATTTTTGTTTATGTGAGTGCTATTGTGCATCATGACCCATGCAACATGAATCAACACTGGCTACAACATTTCAAAATACACTCTTTAAAAAACAATTAGAACTGAAAGTATTACAAATGAGGACGAGAAAGGAAACTTTATTATGTCACTAGGAGAAAGAGAGACAGATCCTTTTTTTCATCACTTCATAAAGGAGAGAATCATTTCTAACAGTTACACTAACTATCTTAAGATAAAAGTAATTGAAGACAATGATTAGTGTTAATGGTAACACACTGATGTGACAGAAGTCATAGGACAGCAATATGCACATATAAAGATGGTGGTAGTATTGCATTCATGGATACGCACACACACAGACAGTGGCAGTATCATGTATGTAAGGTATAAAAGGACAATGCATTGATGCAGCTGTTATTTGTATTCAGGTGACTGTGAAAAGGTTACTGATGTGTTTATGGCAGCACAACGAGAATTAACAGACTCTGAATGCAGAGTGGTAGTTGGAGCTAGATGCATGGGACATTCCATTTTGGACACCATTAGGGTATTCAATTTTCTGAGATTCACAGTGTCAAGAGAGTGCTGGAATACACAGTATCACAGAGATACTGAAGGAACTGAACTGGCAGACTCTTGAAGACAGATATAAACTATCCCAAGAAAGTCTATTGACAAAGTTTCAAGAACCAGATTTAAATGGTTACTCCAGGGATATATTACAACCCCCTACAAATTTCTCACAGAGGGATTGTGAGGGTAAGATTAGAATAATTACTGTAAGCACAGAGGCACTCAAACAATCATCCTTCTCACACTCCATACATGAATGGAACAGGAAGAACTCCCAAATAACTGGTACAATGGGATATACCTTCTGCCATACAACTCTTGGTGGTTTGCAGAGTATAACACAGATGTAGATGTAGGTGTAGAGTACCAAATTTCAACTATTACCTCTCACCACAGACAATACAGTGGTCAATGTCCATCACTTAATGACTGGGAACAGCAGTGTTTGTGTAAAAATTGTATATCCTAACAGACAAGCAACATTGCATGAAATAACCACAGGAATCAACATGGAATGTATGACAAACATATCTGTTAGGACAGTGTGGTGAAATGTTGCATTAATGAGCTATGGCAGAAGACAACCAATGCAAGTCCCTTTTTTAATAGCATGACATGACCTGCATCACCTGTCCTGGACTCATGACCAAGTAAATTGCACCCTAGACATGGGAAACTGTGGTCTAGACTCATGATCATACCAGTTGCACGCTATATATGAAAAACTGTGGTCTGATCAGATGAATCCTGACTTCAATTAGTAAGAGCTGATGGTAGTGTTCGACTGTGGCACAGACCCCATGAAGCCTTGGACCCATGTTGTCAACAATGCACTGTGCAAGCTGGTGGTGGCTCCATAAAGGTGTGGACTGTGATAACATAGAATGGGCTGAGTCTACTGGTCCAAGGCAACCAGTCATTGACTGGAAATGGTTATGTTTGGCTACTTGGAGACCACTTGCAGCCATTCATGGGTTTCATGTTCTCATACAATGATAGAATTTTTATGGATGACAATGCACCCTGTCAACAGGCCACAATTATTAATGACTGGTTTGAAAAACATTCTGGATAATTCAAGTGAATGATCTAGTCACCCAGATCACCCAACATGAATCTCATTAAACACTTATTGGTCATAATTGCGAGGTCAGTTCATGCACAAAATCCTGCACTGGCAAAACTTTCGCAATTACCAATGGCTATAGAGGCAGCATCACTCAGTGCCTCTGCAGAGAACTTCCAATCAATTGTTGAGTCCTTGCCATATCAAGATTCTGCACTACACAAGGCAAGAGGGGGCCCAATTTAGTATTAGGAGTTAACCCATGACTTTTGCCACCTTAGTGTAATGTGCACTGTGACTATGGCCGTAGTTTCTGTCTGAAAACTGTGGGAACATCTGGGTACAGAACCTGTACACCTGAAGAAATCATGAGTAAGCCACCCAAGGTGATGAACAGAAAATATGCTAAACGATGTAATGAAGTAGCCACTGTATATCTACATACTAACAGTTTACAATGCATTCCATTACAAAACACCCAAAGTGTATTACAGACATCTCATACTGAAAATTGCAGGGACTGGTCAATAAAGAATGATCATAATCTCTTTATGGTCATAATTTCTCGCACTAAAATATAATCTTTTCTTATTCTGTTAGCTTAATGTGCAACAAACATGCTGTAGTAGATTCATTGTTGGGACTCCTGGTTCCTGCCTGTGAAAGGCTGGCAAGGTCAGACGTGTTCAGTATGCCCTACTGCTACAATGGTGGTAACATATGAGGAACAATATGCAGCTCTGAAATTCTGCTTTCGTCTCAACAAACCTTCAGCTGATGCCTATACAATGTTACAGGAGCCCTATGGAGAGTCTTTTTGCAGAAGAAACTGCAAAAAGGTGGGAATTTAAGAAGATGGGACCTGGATAAACTGACCAAACCAGAAGAGGATGCACAGAGTTTCATGGAGAGCATAAGGGAGCAATTGACAGGAAGGGGGGAAAGAAATACAGTAGAAGAAGAATGGGTAACTCTGAGGGATGAAGTAGTGAAGGCAGCAGAGGATCAAGTAGGTAAAAAGACGAGGGGTAGTAGAAATCCTTGGGTAACAGAAGAAATATTGAATTTAATTGATCAAAGAAGAAAATATAAAAATGCAGTAAATGAAGCAGGAAAAAAGGAATACAAACGTCTCAAAAATGAGATCGACAGGAAGTGCAAAATGGCTAAGCAGGCATGGCTAGAGGACAAATGTAAGGATGTAGAGGCTTATCTCACTAGGGGTAAGATAGATACTGCCTACAGGAAAATTAAAGAGACCTTTGGAGAAAAGAGAGCCACTTGTATGAATATCAAGAGCTCAGATGGAAACCCAGTTTTAAGCAAAGAAGGGAAAGCAGAAAGGTATATAGAGGGTCTATACAAGGGCGATGTACTCAAGGGCAATATTACGGAAATGGAAGAGGATGTAGATGAAGATGAAATGGGAGGTACCATACTGCGTGAAGAGTTTGACAGAGCACTGAAAGACCTGAGTCGAAACAAGGCCCCGGGAGTGGACAAAATTCCATTAGAACTACTGATGGCCTTGGGAGAGCCAGTCCCGAGAAAACTCTACCATCTGGTGAGTAAGATGTATGAGACAGGCGAAATACCCTCAGACTTCAAGAAGAATATAATTACTCCAATCCCAAAGAAAGCAGGTGTTGACAGATGTGAAAATTACTGAACTATCAGTTTAATAAGTCACAGCTGCAAAATATTAACGTGAATTATTTACAGACGAATGGAAAAACTGGTAGAAGCCGACCTCGGGGAAGATCAGTTTGGATTCCATAGAAATGTTGGAACACGTGAGGCAATACTGACCCTACGACTGATCTTAGAAGAAAGATTAAGGAAAGGCAAACCTACATTTCTAGCATTTGTAGACTTAGAGAAAGCTTTTGACAATGTTGACTGAAATACCTTCTTTCAAATTCTAAAGGTGGCAAGGGTAAAATACAGGGAGCGAAAGGCTATTTATAGTTTGTACAGAAACCAGATGGCAGTTATAAGGGTCGAGGGGCACGAAAGGGAGGCAGCGGTTAGGAAGGGAGTGAGACAGGGTTGTAGCCTCTCCCTGATATTCAATCTGTATATTGAGCAAGCAGTAAAGGAAACAAAAGAAAAATTCGGAGTAGGTATTAAAATCCAGGGAGAAGAAGTAAAAACTTTGAGGTTTGCCGATGACATTGTAATTCTGTCAGAGACATCAAAGGACTTGGAAGAGCAGTTGAATGGAATGGACAGTGTCATGAAAGGAGGGTATAAGATGAACATCAACAAAAGCAAAACAAGGATAATGGAATGTAGTCGAATTAAGTCCAGTGATGCTGAGGGAATTAGATTAGGAAATGAGGCACTTAAAGTAGCAAAGGAGTTTTGTTATTTAGGGAGAAAAATAACTGATGATGGTCGAAGTAGAGAGGATATCAAATGTAGACTGGCAATGACAAGGAAAGCGTTTCTGAAGAAGAGAAATTTGTTAATGTCGAGTATAGATTTAAGTGTCAGGAAGTTGTTTCTGAAAGTATTTGTATGGAGTGTAGCCATGTATGGAAGTGAAACATGGACAATAAATAGTTTAGACAAGAAGAGAATAGAAGCTTTCGAAATGTGGTGCTACAGAAGAATGTTGAAGATTAGGTGGGTAGATCACGTAACTAATAAGGAGGTACTGAATAGGATTGGGGAGAAGAGAAGTTTGTGGCACAACTTGACTAGAAGAAGGGATCGGTTGGTAGGACATGTCCTGAGGCATCAAGGGATCACAAATTTAGCATTGGAGGGCAGCGTGGAGGGTAAAAATCGTAGAGGGAGACCAAGAGATGAATACACTAAGCAGATTCAGAAAGATGTAGGTTGCTGTAGGTACTGGGAGATGAAGGAGCTTGCACAGGATAGAATAGCATGGAGAGCTGCATCAAACCAGTCTCAAGACTGAAGGCCACAACATCAACAATGGAGAGTCTATACTTCCATATAGCACAGCTTGAAGGTGGTTTAAAATGTTTGAAGAGGAGAGACAATCAATTTCAAAGGAAGGTGGGCCTGATTCTCCAGTTACTGCTCTTATGGAAGATAACATCAACGCTGCTGCTGTCAGTGTGAGAGAGGATCGACGAATTACCTTAAGATCACTTTCTGAAATATTAAACATTTCATTGGATGCCACTCACTCATTGGTGAGCAAAAAATTACATGACACCTGTTTCTGTGCAGTGTGTTCCAAGACTATTGATTCAAGTACATTCAACAAAAGGACATTCATGTGCAGGTCTGCATGCAATTAAACTTGATGTTAGAGGAAGTTTCTTCCAAATGTAATCACTGCTGATGAAACTTGGCTACATCATTTTGATCCTAAGAACAAACAGCAAAGCTCAGTGTGGAAATCTCCTTCATCACCAACCCCCAAAAAAGCAAAAGTGATTGCTTCTGCTGGGAAAGTTATGGTCAACTCATTCTTTGATATTCATGGAATGGTTTATCAGCATGCTGTACCTTCACACACATCAGTAACTGGACAGTACTACATGGATGTCCTGAAAATATTGCAAGTCCATATCAGGTGCAAAAGATCACATTTCTGTGAAGCAGGCTGGATGCGTGGCCGCATATTGCTAATGTTGTTGCTGAATATCTTGCAAAACTCAACATGAAGTGCTCCCTCATCCTCCCTATAGTCAGGATTTAGCCTCATGTGACTTTTTTCTATTCCCTAACATGAGAAAACGCCTCCATGGGAGGCATTATCGATCATCAGAGGCAGTGGTGAAGACTGTGGAGGCGATTTTGAAGGACCTCTCAAAAAGTAGTTTCCAGCATGTATTTGAAGACTGGCAGAAACCCTGGAAAAAGTGCATCACATTCATGGCATTCATGGGAGACTACTTTGAGAAGAGCCATCAAAATTATGAGGATGAGTAAAGGTATGTTGTCAAAAAAAAAAAAAAAAAAAAAATTATGACCATTCTTTATTGGGCATCCCTCGTACAGACAGAACCTGAACGTCATATAAGACAGAGACATGCGCAGAGGTCCAGCCTGTGTGCAGACTGCGACAACACTGGACTGCAATAGGTTTGGACAAAACAAGCCTGTAACATCACCATACAGGCCAAGAAATCCTGCATGCATGCACTGGTGTGCTGCAGGCTCAGCAGAGGTATGCATAGAGACCGAGGCCATGGCTGCACTCAGCAACTTTGTGACATCCCTATGCAGGCAAGGCAAAGCTGGTTGGAAGCACTGCAGCTTACAGTCTGGTGGTATCACTGACTACCATTGCAGGCTATGGTATATAAATTGTGAGAAAAGCAGTGCTTAATAGAGTAGTGTAGATTTCCATATTTTTCTTATCACAGAAAATGAGCAAGGAAACTAAACATGGTTTGCAAAGGAAGGAGAGTGTATCAAAATTAGGGAAAGTAAAAGAAAATTTAATCATTAGTGAATATAGAACCACACATCCTTAAAAAAATCTTAAAAGTTCCATTTGGATGCTATTTAAGCCTATATTTGATAATGATGGGAAAAACATTAATTTTGTTTGATGTTTGCTCTGCAGTGAAATTTACTCTCATGCTACAAGATCAAGTGACACTTCACACATATCTCACCATCCATGTATGTCAAACAAGTGTCTTGTGTGGACAAAAAATGCCTTCTTAAACCTGCCCAGCAGATAATTGTTGATAAATAGTGGCTATGTGTGTGCAAGACCTAAGTTCATATGGAACCGTAGAAGGTAAAGGTATTTTGGACCTGGTTCAGGCATTAGTCAATGCTGGAGAACTTATGATGAAGTATCTTCAAAGACTATTATACCTCATCCCACAACAATGTTGTGGAACATGGCAGAAAGTGCTAAAAGCCCAGAGGTGTAATTATGCCTCAGGTAATTGATTATATCACAAGTGGCGAATGCTCAGAGCTACAAGTATGTGGAAATGTAGTGTAAGAAGAAATATATCTAACATGTACTATCACCTGTTTTGAGACTGGACTCTCAAATTTCAAGACCCTGTTTCCCGAAGAACCAATAATGAGTGATAACTTTAAAAGGGAATTGTTGAGACCATTTATGTCTCTTGGTATCCACGAGACTTCTTTGAAAGTTATGCCTTTTATGGCTGACTGACATGTCAATGCTATTGCTGCACTGGGTGGTTATTCATAATTCAGTTTTTCCTGCTATATGCTAAATGTAGCACTATGAACTGCTTTTAATGCAGCATATATATGCGTCAATTGTGAACATGTTCATGGTCTTTTGACTGCAGTGAAACCAGTTGTCAAGTACACAAAGAAAAGGGGTCTTTCCCATGTTCCTAATAGATCACTGGAACAGCGCAATGACACTTACTGGAATATGTGGCTGACATTGTTACAATTGGTAGAAAGCCAAAATTCAGCTTTTTGCAAAAAGCTCTCTGAGAAGGGAGAAATAGCTTGAATTGAAGAAATTTATCTTTCACTGATGAGTGAACTAATTTCTCTTCTGATGACATGCATGCTATTCTGTTTCTGTAATTCTTCTACATTGGTGTTTAATTTATAGCATGCCTTATAAAACACAAATAGTTTTGAAGCCCTTCAAAGAGATGTCCAAGGAATTGGAAGTGGAGAAGTCACATACACTGCACCTTCTATTGCCATGGAAGATGTCACTCGTACAGCATTTGAGTCAGGCACCTGAAGACAGAGAAGCCTTTGAAATATGATTGCCATGTAAATGACTTATACTACACTTAGAAGAAAAGTAAATTGCCCAGAGATGTGAGGTGGCAATTTTTATCTTACCAGCATTTCACCATTTGCAATGGTTTCTGAAAATAAGAGGCGCAAAGTCATGGCAGTGGTAAGATGTAGAATTTGTTTATTGCTATATTAATAAATCCTTGTGGTCAGTTCCAAAGGGAAAAGACCCAGGTCAGCCACAGTATCGAGTGAAGGCCTCAAAGGCTCAGATTTAATGTTCTCTTGCTTTATCAGATCACCCAATTGAACCTGGTGGTGCCCTTCAATGAAACAGTTTGGTTTTATTTCCATAAACTTTCATATTCAGAGTAGAGTTCACTTGCAAAACAATGTATTAAAATGCATTTGTGTCTTTCCAAACAGACAGATGTGTTATGATGAGAGAGGAATGTATGAGCCACAAAGAAGCAATTCTTTCATCAAATTCCACAAGTTTGGTTTGTGGGCAGATGTCAAGGATAGTCTTACTCAGATATTTACACTACCGGTCATTAAAATTGCTACACCACAAAGATGTCATGCTACAGATGCAAAATTTAATGACAGGAAGAAGGTGCTGTGATATGCAAATGATTAGATTCTCAGAGCATTCACACAACGTTGGTGCCAGTGGCGACATCTACAATGTGCTGACATGAGGAAAGTTTCCAACCAATTTCTCATACACAAACAGCAGTTGACCGATGTTGCCTGGTGAAACATTGTTGTGATGCCTCATGTAAGGAGGAGAAATGTGTACCATCACGTTTCCAACTTTGATAAAGGTCGGATTGTAGCCTATTGCAATTGCAGTTTGTCGTATCACAACACTGCTGCTCACGTTCTTCGAGACCCAATGACTGTTAGCAGAATATGGAATCCGTGGGTTCAGGAGGGTAATACAGAACACCGTGCTGGATCCCAACAGTCTCATATCACTAGCAGTCGAGATGACAGGCATCTTATCCGCATGGCTGTAATGGATCGTGCAGTCACGTCTTGATCCCTGAGTCAACAGATGGGGATGTTTCCAAGACAACAACCATCTGCATGAACAGATCGATGATGTTTGCAGCAGCATGGACTATCAGCTCGGAGGCCATGGCTGTGGTTACCCTTGACACTGCATCACAGACAGGAGCGCCTGCGATGGTGTACTCAATGACGAACCTAGGTGCACAAATGGCAAAACATCATTTTTTCCGATGAATCCAGGTTCTGTTTACAGCATCATGATGGTCGCATCTGTGTTTGGGACATCGCGGTGAACACACATTGGAAGCGTGTTTTCATCATCACCATACTGGCATATCATCCGCCGTGATTGTATGGGGTGCCATTGGTTACACATCTCGGTCACCTCTTGTTTGCATTGATGGCACTTTGAACAGTGGATGTTACATTTCAGATGTGTTACAAGCCGTGGCTCTACCCTTCATTCGATTGCTGCAAAACCCTACATTTCAGCAGGATAATGCATGACTGCATGTTGCAGGTCCTGTACGGGCCTTTCTGGATACAGAAAATGTTTGACTGCTGCCCTGGCCAGCCCATATTCTAGATCTCTCACTAATTGAAACCGTCTGGTCAATGGTGGGCGAGCAACTGGCTCGTCACAATGCATCAGTCACTATTCTTGATGAACTGTGGTATTGTGTTGAAGCTGCATAGGCAACTGTACCTGTACATGCCATCCAAGCTCTGTTTGACTCAATGCCCAGGTGTATTAAGGCTGTTATTATGGCCAGAGGTGGTTGTTCTGGGTACTGATTTCTCAGGATCTATGCCCCCAAATTGCGTGAAAATGTAATCACATGTCAGTTCTAGTACAATATATTTGTCCAATGAATACCCATTTATCATCTTCATTTCTTCTTGGTGTAGCAATTTTAATGGCCAATAGTGTAAATCAAAACTGCAAAATGGAAGAAAATCTAGCTTCTTACTGGAAAATAAACAGGCAAAGTTTTCCAACTCCTGTGCATATAAGCAACTACAGAGGTGGACAAAAATACAGAAACACAAAAAATACAGCACATTAGCATGCCTAATACAGTATAGGAAAATGGTTGGTATTCAAAATAGCTTTCAGTCATCTCAGAATGAACTTTTAAATAAAATACTTTCAGGAACTGATAATGAAGAAAATGTCACTGGAATATATGTAAATTTCTCTAAGGATTTTGATTTCATAGTTCACATTAAACAATAGCTTAAGCTTGACAACATGAAAATTAGAGGAACATCCAATAACTGGATAAAATAATGTCTAAGTGGATGAAAGCAAGTGGTTGAAGTGCAACACCAAAGTTTCAACATATTAACTCTACATTTTTCAAACAATGAAGCCATTAAATATGGAGTGCCACAAGGGTCAGTATTCCAACCACTTCTATGTTTCTGTTATATGTGAATGACCTGAACAAACTCAGTGAAAACGCCATTCAATTTGCTGTTGATACTAGTGTACTAGTTAGCGGGAAACAAATTGAAACACTTCAGAAGTTTACAACAGAGACACTGAATAATAATGAAAACTGAATCAGTCATAACAGATTGGCAATAAATGCAAGTAAGACAGTGGTGCTAAAACTCTATAATGTGAAAAAAGATGAGCAAGCTGTTCAGATCCAGATAACTGATATAGACCTTGTAGTGACTCGAGAATTTCGGTGTAAACTCTAGAGACACTTGGCCTTCCACCATCTCGAACACCCGATGTTTTAAAAGTAAGTAAGAGAGCAGAAACGTATCTACTACGCTGCTGGTTTCTATGTGCAGGCTGGTTTCTGTGTGCAGGTTGGAAGTTTGTAATGAGAAGATGATAAGCGAGGCAGTAGAATGACGCTGCCAAGTGTTTGCTGCAAGAGCCACAGACACTGTGTGAGAGGACACGGAATAATTAAATGCTATTCTTTGCTGTGTTAGTGAATGTCATTGTTGAAAAAAAAAGGAAAACGAACATTTTACTATAGACTTTTAACTTACTTCATATCTTAGCTCTGAACAAAGCAAGACACATGGGAAGTCTATAAATTATTTGGTTGTTAAAACCAGGCAATTGTGATTGTATTTAATTGTATCTAATGGGTATCAGTGTAGTGTACTTGCAAGAGTTTGTATGATTATATGAAACTTGTGTAAAGGAAAATACACCTGAGCAGAAATGAAAGTATGAGAGTACCGAGTTATTTCAAGTGAGAGAGATAGTAATTTTTTTGTTCCTCTAACCTGCATTATTTCTTCAGAGAAGAAGTTATGGAGACCAACACAGCCAAATATCCAGAGAAGAGGATTGGGTAAATGTTTCAAGTAATTCAACTGTAATAAGAGAAGTGTGAACTTCGCAATGCAGTTTTGCATCGCTTCCCTTGTCGCTGAAACCATTAGAATGCGTCGGGCGACGTTATCAGGACTCAAAGAAAGAGTCATTTTGAAATGAAATCAAGATAAGAAGATATTGTGAGTTGCCATAGCAACCAATAGTAACAAGACAAAATTGTTTTGCAAAGTTGGATTCTGCATAAACAGTAAACAGGGGTGAAAATTAATAAATACCATACAAGAAAAGATGCAAGGAAAATCTCAACAGTTTAGACTAAGAAGAGTTCTGATGAGATCTATTTGATGACAAAGATCCAGTATGGAGAGTAAGCAGCCTTCACACACATTGCGGGGGCATGGACTCCATGACCAGAAACCAACGCCAACGACGGCAGCTGCTGCTCGCTGGTGCTGACTACAAATCCGTTCACCGATACTGTCACTGAAACCAACCTTTGACGCTGCTGGTACCTGTGCTGTTCACCAGCACTGATTCCACACTTGCTCACTGATGCAGCCTAAAACTCTACACCAGGTGAGCAAAAGACAATTGAGTGTGAAGTTAAGGACACTGTTCAATAATAGACTGTTATTATATTCAGGGAGGAGTTTTTTAATAATAACATGATATAAAAGTATGAAAAAATATGGATAACACTCAAAAAACTGGGGAAACATCAGAACCAGCCATGGCCATGGCAATAACAAAAGAAATGCAGACTGGACTGAGGTAGCAAATTTAATTAAAGCACTAAGTCTTAAATTAGACTCAGTGAATACTCAACTAAATGCTAGATTAGATAACCAAAGTGAAGCTGCAAATGCTCAGATTGCAACTTTAAGTGAAAAATTAGATGGACAGAGTGCAAATTCAACTACTTTAAGAGAAGAACTAAGTCTTAAATTAGATTCAGTAAATACTCAGTTAAAAGAGTGATTAGATGAACAGAAGGCAGATTCAGCTGCTATAAGGAAGGAGCTAAGTGCTACTTTAAGTGAATAACTAGAAGCACAGGATGAGGTTTTAAATGCTATGTTCAATGCCTTAAATGATAAAGTGGAGAGTTTGCAAATAGATTTAATGAATGAATTAAGTAATTCCCTGACTATCCATGTAAACCAACTGTTCACTGACTCTAGTCACATACAGAGTAACGAATTTCAGGACTTAGTTAAAAAACTAGAATTTGATATTGAAGATAAATTTAATAATGTATAAACAGAACTTGGCAAACAGTTAGGATCATTTCAAAGTGTACATTTGATGCTGTAAAACAAAGATTACACACTTTAAAGGAAAGTGTTGAGAAACAGGACAAATTAATACCTTTAGTCCAATCGCATAATACATGTGCTACTACCCAAGTAGATAATGAGGAACATGACTTTAAGGAGAAAATAGTCACTTCAGACTTAATAAATATAAGTAATCTGGAGGAACAGGTAGAGGAAATAATCGATCAAAAAGTTGCCTCGGGGATAATCTCATTTCAACTGTTGCTTTTTCCAAACCTAACGATACTTCTTATGCTATCACTCTACTTCTTATACTATTCTATCATCCACCATTAGGAGAAGTCATCCTCAGTTGTTGGAGGATTGTGCCTGTTAAGTTGCCTTCAAGTTCCACTCAAGTCAGCGGTGGTCTTAATTGTAATGTTGACAGCAGCCAATGCAGTCTCCGGAGGAGTGTGCCCGCTAAGTATTTGGAAGAAGTCATCCTCAGTTGTTAGAGGATCATGCCAATAAGTATTTAAGTTGCCTTCAATTCTGCTCTAGTCAGCGGTGGTCTCCATTATTTTTGCCTAGCTAGCCAGTCTCTCCTGCCATCCACGTATAGTTAGGTCTTATTTTTGCCTAAGCTACTCTTTGAATGTAATCTCTTATCCAGAAAGTCCATGCCAACCTGGGTGCAGATTAATAAACTGCAACAAATATTAGAGTAATAGAAAACATAATTTTGTATGAATCATTATATAATTGTGATAATATGATACATACTTTTATATGTAATGCAGAATGTTTTTCTACCTTTTATGAGATGTGATGTGTAGGGGAGGGTTTATATTAGTTTTTGGAGAGGTGGGTAGTGTAAGTACAAACATGGGTAACACAGAACACACACCACACCTCCCAAATGACCCTCGCAAAGAAGTGTGACTGATTCTTCACCATTTGCCGTTCCATAGGTGTTGCTAAGATTTTTCTCCAGAGACCTCAAGGGTGAAAGTAAGAATGTCCGTTCTGTAGGATACGATTAACACCATACCTCCTCCAGCTTCTCACTCAAGTACTGGTGAGGTAGGGGTCCTGGGGGAGGGGGTGGGAAGGGTTTCTTGTCTTTGGCGCTATCTTCTTTCTCTTCTTCGATCTTAGCAACCATTTCTTCCTTTTTCCTTTCTGACTTCTCATTTGAGTAACTGTCTACCTTTCCTTCTTTACATGTTCATATACTTCTATAGCAGAAGTCCTTCTCATTTTCCATGGTATCCAATAACCTTCAACTTATTTTTTATAAGTAGGCCGATGAATCAGGCAACACAAACACACTTACGCATACACACAAAAAATGCGATTACACAAACAAAAATCTTACGTATCAAAAGGGGAGAACCATCAAGGGTTGTGGGGGGAAAGGAATGTGTACATAGGGAAAGGATGCACACATTGTCGTTTACTGTGATGGTACTACATCCCACACATGATTATATAGGGACACTTTAGGGTAATATGCACACATTGTCATTCACTATGACAGCTCTACATTGCGTAGATGCCTAGATACATGAAAGAAACTACGATGATTCTATGTCACATATGTACATTAAAAAAACTCTCATATTTCTACGTCAGGGATACATAAGAAGGAAGTGTGAGTAATTAAGGAGAGCATAAGTCAAGGAGGAATTACTGAGCACAAGCCAGGAAGGAACTAATTGTGATAATTATTCAGGAATGTCAGTCAAACATTTGTTCTGGGCATTTGTAGAATAGTGGGACGGGTATAGCATAAGTAAATGTATGATATATTGAATAGTGTATATAAATGTGGTTTCTACTGGAAACTTAGAAGTAGAAGAGTAGTGGAGGACTCTAGGGGATTAAGGGAAGTATTAGGGAGTGAGTGTTAAGTGTGAAATAGATTTTTGTTTTCCAGAGGACATTTAATTTTAGTGTACATAAAGATGTATACTTGGGAAATGAATCATAAGTCCTACTCAGGAAGGATAAAGGGGGGGGGGGGGGGGGGGTGCAACCAGCATTTACTGGCTATAAAGGGCAGATAGGCAGACCTGAGAAATGCTGACCTATACTGTGAGGCAGGAGCACCAAGAAGGGGATTGACCTGTACCATAGGAAAATAGGAATTAAGAGGGGCATACCTACCGAAACAGAAGAAGGAAGTGCACTCTTAGGGTCAACCTGTATGTAAGGTATGGGTACTGTTCCTAAAAGGAAAAGGGCAGTATTGTGGCAGAAGTCACACGTTTTGTAGGAATTATTCTTCAAGCTAAGGGGAGGGATATGTAGTGACTCAAAAAGTTCAGTGTAAATTCTAGTGACACTCAGCCTTTCACCGTCTCAAATGCCCAATATTTAAAAAGTAAGTAAGAGAGCAGAAACGTATCTACTGTGCTGCTGGTTTCTGTGCGCAGGTTGGAAGTTTGTAATGAGAAGACGATAAGTGAGGCAGAAGAACAACGCCGACAAGTGTTTGCTGCAAGAGCCACAGAAACTGTGTGAGAGGACATGGAGTAATTAAATGCTATTCTTTGCTGTGTTATTGAATGTAATTGTTGATAAAAAAAAGGAAAACAAACATTTGACTACAGACTTTTAACTTACTTCATGTCTTAGCTCTGAATGAAGCAAGATGCAGGGGACGTCTATAAATTATTTGGTTGTTAAAACCAGTCAATTTTGATTATATTTGTTTCTAATGGGCATTGGTGTAGTTGACTTTCAAGAGTTTGTATGCTTATATAAAACTTGTGTAAAGGAAAATACACCTGCGCAGAAATGAAAGTATGAGAGTACCGAGTTATTTCAAGTGAGAGAGATAGTAATTTTTTGGTTCCTCTAACCAGCATTATTTCTTCGGAGAAGAGGTTATGGAGATCAACACAGCCACATATACAGAGAAGAGGATTGGCTAAATGTTTCAAGTAAGTCAACTGTAGTAAGAGAAGTGTGAACTTCGCAATCCAGTTTTGCACCACTTCTCTTGATGCTGAAACTGTTAGAACCTTCATACTTTAAACATAAAGATCTTATGTTTATGGCTTAGAAAAACATTGAATAGAGGACACATATTTGAAAAAGTTTATAAGAAATGAAGCACTGCATGCTATTTAATAAGAATATTAGAAGGATGCTGCAATAAAGATTGTTTGAAACCTATACTCTTTTCTTGTATATCCTCACAACTGAAATACTGAATTATTTTTGGGATAACTCTTCTTTCAGCCAAATATCTCTAAACTGCAAAAAAGGATTGTAATAATAATGGAAGGTGTAAGATGGAACAAAATCTGGAGACATACACTTCAGCAATCTGGAATTCCTTCCACTTCCATGTACCTATGTGTATGAGATAATAAAACCATGCAAAAGAATAATTTGATATGGAACCAGTGAACACTAGTCTATATAAGACAGAAACAGTGCATTATAGAAAAAGTTTTTATAATAAGCCTCCCTCCAGAAATTAAATAAAAAAATGAGCTGTTGGTAAAAAGCTCTCATACACCTAGCCAGGTTGCAATATTAAAAGACTGTGACTTTTTGGTGAGTGTCATACTCATTGCCTTCTGGTGAAGTGTTTGAGATATGTGAATGCTGTAATAAATGACCTGTTGAGGTTCAAGTTAGCTACTAAGGCATATGCGACTCCTGATTGTTTCCCACAGGAAGTGCACTCAATATTTATGTCTGTACCTTAGTGATGTATTATATACATATTACTCTATCTTAAGTTCCATAATGATCAACTACATAAATGCCAGTGTCATATTAATATGTCTGCAGCTATGGTCTTGCGGTAGTATTCTTGCTTCCCGAGTACTGGGTCCCAGGTTCGATTCCTGGTGGGGTCAAGGATTTTCACCTGTCCCGAGATGACTGGGTGTTGTTGTATCATCTTCATCATCACCATTCATCCTGATTATGGTCAGAGGAAGGCAAAGGCAAACCATCTCCATTAGGACCTTGCAAAGTACAGTGCTATGGGTCTCCTGCATTGTTCCCCATGTCTGTCAAGGAGCATGGAACAACTAATATCAACTAATATCATTTACCTGTACAATATATACTCATTCTGTTTTTACAGTATATCTTATTCTACTTGTACAATATATGTCCTGTACATTAAAACTTAATGCACATTTAAGTAAAAATAATGTAAATAATCTAAGTTTAAATCATGTAATAATATATTTCTTGTACACTTACTTACCCTATACCAGAATTTACCATTTGTGTACTACATGATTATGTGGACCAATGAACATCTAATCTAATGTAATGGAAAATGCAGGGCCTGTATGTTTTTCAAGGGAAACATCATTCTTCCTACTAAATAGCTTCAATATCAGGTAGCGATGACAGAAGTGGGTTGGAACCACACACCCTTCTCTCCGAAGTAGACCACAAACATTCAATAATACTGTAGTGGTGAGGATGATATGCAAAATTCACCCTTATGGTCACAAACACAGTCTTGGATGATGTAAGCTGCATGAACAGGGGCCCTGTCATCTTGGAATGAAGCATCACCATTGGGGAAACAACAATGGACAATAAGATGGTCACATGTCCTTGTTTCTGTGTGCACTATTCCTCAAAGCAATTCATTTGTCCTTTACTAAGTTCCCTTGAAAAGGGAAATGGATAGGTTAAAGTTAGATATAGTGGGAATTAGTGAGGTTCAGTGGCAGGAGGAACAAGACTTTTGATCAGGTGAATACAGGGTCATAAACACAAAATCAAATAGGGGTAATGCAGGAGTAGGTTTAATAATGAATAAAAAATAGAAGTGTGGGTAATCTACTACAAACAGCATAGTGAACGCATTATTGTGGCCAAGATAGACACAAAACCCATGCCTACTACAGTAGTACAAGTTTATATGCCAACTAGCTCTGCAGATGATGAAGAAATTGAAGAAATGTATGATGAGATAAAAGAAATTATTCAGGTAGTGAAGGGAGATGAAAATTTAATAGTCATGGGTGACTGGAATTCGAGAGTAAGAAAAGGGAGAGAAGGAAACATAGTAGGTGAATATGGATTGGAGCTAAGAAATGAAAGAGGAAGCCGCCTGGTAGAGTTTTGCACAGAGCATAACTTAATCATAGCTAACACTTGGTTCAATAATCATGAAAGAAGGTTGTATACGTGGAAGAACCCTGGAGATACTAGAAGGTATCAGATAGATTATATAATGGTAAGACAGAGATTTAGGAACCAGGTTTTAAACTGTAAGACATTTCCAGGGGCAGATGTGGACTCTGACCACAATCTATTGGTTATGAACTGTAGATTAAAACTGAAGAAACTGCAAAAAGGTGGGAATTTAAGGAGATGGGACCTGGATAAACTGAAAGAACCAGAGGTTGTACAGAGTTTCAGGGAGAGGATAAGGGAACAATTGACAGGAATGGGGGAAAGAAGTACAGTAGAAGAAGAATGGGTAGCTCTGAGGGATAAAGTAGTGAAGGCAGCAGAGGATCAAGTAGGTAAATAGACGAGGGCTAGAAGAACTCCTTGGGTAACAAAAGAAACATTGAACTTAATTGATGAAAGGAATGGTTCTACACCATCCGCAACTGTTCTGTACTACTGCATAATTTCAGTTCAGCCTTAAATAATTTCTGAGTATGCTGTTAAAAATATTTTTATTTTTTTATTTTTTAAAAATAAATTAGCAAGAGTTATTTAGTACATCAGTTATTATTTGAAGTTAACAGCAGTGACTAACAGAACACAACTTATGCCATGTGTGATAAGTTACTACATACATTTGTTGACTGAGATGGCAAATATTTCCATACTGGTCTCTCGCACATGTCATGTATAAAAGCACTATCTGCCTTGTACTTCTGGGCATAGACATCATACATAACTGCAGAACTAACACCATTAGTATTATTCAGCCACAATTTTATTTTCCTCTTTCCCCATCTTTTTAACCCAAACATACAATAACAAATACAACATCCACATTTTTTCATGTTTACTAATCTCAGGTAACACACTGTTGATAAGGTCTATTGGCTAGCATACTTCTATTACATACTTCAGTGATGTGGCTGCCTTAGAGCTGGTTCCTGTGTTCCTCTCCATAGTTCTGGACATCAGACAGTTGGGTTCAGTAGCATCAATTAAGGTCACCTCACATAACCAGTGAACAGACTACATGATTAATGGGAATTTCTGCTGTTGCCAAGAAAGTTGCCAATATAATGCCAGGAAGGAAAGAAATAAAACTTGGCCAGCTGATTAGGGAAAAGTAGGAAGCATCAGGTGAGTGTGTTCTGCACTCATAAATCCACAAAGTTGCTACAGGGGAGTGCTGGCACCAGATTAAGCTTACATGTACCAAATGTCAATGGTATAGGTTTGAGTACCATCAGATAAGGAACCAACAGTTGAAAACACAAACAGTTATCACATTATTGTAACATTTTTAGCTGATAGAAACTGTTTGTACTATCTCATTCTGTCTCCACAAATGTGAGTGTACAGTGATACATACACATACCATGTAATTGCAATTCTGAAGTATTATTCTGATCACTCTTTGACTAGAGAATTCTAGATTATTCTATGCTTTGTATCGCCATGACTCTTATGTTCTCATACTTGTAAGTAGTTCTGCACATGTTATCTGCTTTGGAATTTGAATGTCTGTCATTTCTGCACTTGGCCATGCCATTCTCATTCTCACACAAGAATGGGCAATTCATCAGTCACCATAGAACCAGCTGCAAGCAGTGTAATTAATAGGGTTATGGTTAAATTGCCACCATTCTTGAGTTGCACAGCTTGAAAGCCAGTTAGTCCTTGCCGAGACATCAGCAAATGACACAAGATATGGTTATGTTGTAACAGTGCTCACAGAGGACCTAGCTGCAGAAGTACAGGATATTCTAGCTGCACTGCTGGACACTTAATGGTATGCATAGTCAAGAATGAACTGGTGACATGCCTGTCACAGACAGAGGTAAAGGAACTGGGGAAGTTTTTGTGGTCTAAGGAGCTCAAAAATCGCAACCCATCACAACTTTTACACCATTTGCACACATTGGCAAGCTGCACAATATTTGGATATCCCTATCACCCATGGACACACAAAATTCTGACAGTGTGCACTGTTGATCTAACTGCACTAGCACAGACAGCAGACAGGATTTATGACATATATCCCACAAAATGTATCAACACTGACACTGCAAAAAAGAAAATGTGCCTACAGTTACACTAGCATTTCTACAGTCACAATGAGCACAACTTACCACACAAGTAGCCACATTACAAATGATACACACTCAGCAGTGACTGCACCATTGGCCATGACAAATTTGCAACCTCTCATCATCACCACCAAGTATCTGCAGGTATCACAAGAAGTTTGGCAACAATGTGTGAAAGTGTACAGCACTGTGCAAGAGGAAACGTGAAACAGAAACCATAGCAACAACAGCCACTTCTATCAGCAGTATGCATTGAGTTTTTGTCACAGAGTGCAACACGAAGTTACAACATCTAGTGAACATGGGGGCAGAAGTGTCAGTGTACCCGGCAACACATCTACCATGCCAGAGATGTGATGACTGTCATGTGTTTGTCAGTAAATACTCTAAGATTAAAACATATGGCCTGGTCACATTGTTGCTTAACCTTGGTCTATACCATATATCTGAGTGGCACTTCACAGTAGCTAATACATCACAGCCTATTATAGGAGCTGATTTCTTATCCTTTTATGATATTATACCTGGTCTATCATGTCATCAGCTGATCGATTTGATTACAAACCTGAATACTCCAGAGAAGGTGTGTCGTGTCACCCTGATGATGGTACATGCAGTTACAGGAAATATGCTGCACACACAACTATTGAAAGAATTTCCTGAAATCAAGCAGCAGTTGCCTACTCTCCTGGGAGTTAAACACACAATGGTGGATCACATTTTGACCACACCAGACCCAGCAATTCACACTCAGCCTAGACCTTTGACAGCAGAGAAGTTGAAAGTTGTGAAGCAGGAATTTTGTAGCATGATGTCACAGAGCATTTGCAGAGTTTCGAGTAGCAGCTGCTCAGACCCAATCCATGGGGTACCTAAGAAGAAAGACAGATGGCATCCTTACAGCAATTACCATCTGTTCAGTGTGAGGACCACCCTAGGTTGGACCTGGTGCCACATTTAGAAGACTTTTCTTCCAGTGTTTACAGTAAGACCATATTTTCCACAGTTGATCTAGTCTGAGCATACTACCAGAGAGATGGAAGAGATTCCAAAAATAGCAGTGCCAACACCACTCAGCCTATTCCAGTTCACTAGGATGCCCTTTTGTCAGTGCAACACAGCATGGACATGCCAACAGTTTCATGGATGACATCACTAGGGGCTCAGGCTTCTATCATGTCCAAATAGATGACATATTGGTGATATCTGTGTCAGAAGAAGAGCATTTGCAGTAGATGACCCAATTATTTGAACACTTACTTGCATAAGTATTGATAATTTATACTTCAAAGTGTACTTTCAGAGTGAAGGAGCTGCAATATCTTGGTACATGGAAGATGCACATGGCTTTGACTATTACAGGGTAAGGTAGAAGCCATAAGCAAGTACCCTCAACCCAATACAGTCAAAGAGCCATACCAATTCTAGGTATCATGGGTTCTTAAACAATAATGCATTGATAACTGCTCACCTGAATGAATCAAAGCCAAATGACAGGATGCATTGGACAATCAATGTGGACAATGATTTTCAAGCTGTGAAAGCAGCAACTGCAGAGGCTGCACATTTGGTACACTCAGTGGCAGAGATTTCCCTTGCTCTTATGGTTGATGTCTCATCTACCACTGTTGGTGCTACTCTGCAACTGCATGTCGAGCATTGTTGGAAGCCTGTTGTATTTTTTGGTCATAAGTTGCCACCTTCACAGCAACATTGGGCAACGTATGACCATGAACTATATGCTGCCTATGCTGCAGCCAAGAAGTTCAGGCATTTGTTACAAGTCTGGCAGCTCAATATTTATACAGATCGCAAGCTGCTAACTTACACTTTTACTGTAAAATTAGAGAAAGCATTAAGACAGCTATGCTATCTAGATTACATTAGCCATTTCATTACCTGCATTGTCTATGTACGAGGGAAGCTGAATGTGCCAGCTGATGTACTCTCACATGTAGAGGTTGTGAAAGTGACAGCAGATGCATGTTCACATACTGAAGTTGTAGCAACTGCCACTGAATCTGATGCTCTCACACAGACCCAAAAACATGATGAGTTACATGATCTATTGAAGTAATTGGGAGGACTGAAGTTGCAATGCATTGTGATGCCTGAAGTGAATGTTGAATTACATTATGGTCTATCCAGAGTGAAAGAACACCCATTTGTGCCACAGGAATTTTGAACCCAAGAAATTGCATCAGTACAGAGCTTGGCACACCCAGGAGTATGAGGCACTCTTAGATTGGTCAAGCAAAGTTTCATCTGGGCTGAAATGCATGCAGATTGTAAACCATTTGTCACGTGATTCAAAGTATGTTAGAGGAACAGGATCACACCACATTTCAGGGAACCTTTAGGTGCATATCTACCACCAAATCAATGTTTTGAACATGTGCTCACTGATATTGTAGGCCTGTTTCCAGTCTCAGAAAGCTATGGTCATTGTCTCATGGTTGTGGACTAATTCACCAGATGGCTCAAAGCTTCCCCGTGAAAGATACTGCAGCTGAAACCACAGTGCAAACATATTTTTGTGGTTGTACTACTGCAAGTAACAATTGACCAGGGGCAAAAATTTGAAGATTACTTGTTCAAAGCATTAGCTACGTTATTAGGCTTGAAGCAACTATGCACCACAGCCCATCATACTGCATCAAACAGCTTAGTTGAGCATCTGCACTGAAAACTACAAGCAGCTCTGGAACGTCATGTGGCACAGAAGTGGATGAAGCCACTACCTACTGCACTCCATGGTCTATGGACATAATTTAAAAGTGATGTGAAGTCTAGAGCAGCAGAATTAGTATACAACAAATGTTTCATCTGTCATGGGTACTCTTGCACAACATGGGAGATGATACAATCTCTGCACCAGAATCTTGGAGCGTATATGCCAGCATAGACCAACAGCACCCTGAAGTTAGGTTGGAAGACACTAATTTGTGTTTGCAGATCTTAACAATTGTATATACATTTTCTTATGTAATAATGCAGTATGCAAGCATTACAGCCATGATAGCCTATGATTAGCAAAATAAATAACACATTCCAAATTAGAATCAAAAGTCTGCCTACCACTGTCATGTTCGATCAACTCAAGCCTGCATTTTGCAACACATTGGACCCTGCAAACACTGCAGGATCCACACGTGCAAAATATGAGATTACAGCATCAGGAAATTTTCCAGTATATCACAGTCACCAAGTTACACAATGGACACCAGGTGCCTTTATGAAGAAACAATGCCAATGATTGGTACCTCACGCACCACTGGAACCACCGACTCCAGTCGCACAATGCCAGGTTACAAGAAAGCAGCGGTAACACATGCTGGACAACATGTGAAGTTTAATCTATGATATTGTTAGCACTACAGGAGGAAGTCATGTACTGTCTCATTCTGTCCTCACAAGTGCAAACGTACAGTGACACATAAACATTCCAGTAACTGCAGTTCCAATGTGTTATCACAGTTACTCTTTCAGTAGAAAGATCTAGATAATGTTGTGGTTCTTGTCACCACTGCTCTTATGTTCTCATACTTGTAACCTGCTGTGTACATGTTATAAGTGGAAAGAAATATTTGGTTCTGTCTGATGTCCTCAAGTTTGAAACAGTGAGCACAAAACTAAATGCATGCATCATGAAAGGGTATAAAATTTGTCACTCTCTCTCTCAAACATACCTGTTGTCTGCTGTACAATAAGGCAGGCAGCTAGGACTCTATCAAGCAGTTTCTCTTCAGTGTTTCACACTTAAGACTTCATGTAACCCCCCCCCCCCCCCCCCCCACACACACACAGGAAAAAAAATGTTAGGGTTAAAATATGAGAGTAGCGCTGGCTTTGGGATGAGACCTTCCTTTACAGTCTAACAGCTAGGGTACCTGTTGTCCATGACATTAATACTGAAGTGGAATGGTGTACAATTGTATTAAATCAAAACTGGTTTACAGAAGGAAATAAGTATGATCTCCAATAACTCAAACTCCAGGTAATGTGCACCATTCATGTTTTGATACAAAAAATATTTTTCATCTTTTTTGTGTAAAGTTTTGGTCATTATGAGTTCATATACATCAGGATGACAGCACACATTTGCTTTACTTCTCCTACTTAATAATTTTATTCAGATAATCAAATGGTTAAGAACAATCTAGCATGCACTAGCAGATGCATTTTATAATGTCATGATGTTTAATTTGGGTTATCAAAATTCTAAGCGATCTCCATCTCAGTAGTGTTAGTTCCCCCAAACAGTTCATATTACTAAAATTGCAAAAATTAAATTTGTATGAGAGTGTAATATGTTACCAAATACAGAGCAGAGGAATGGAACCATCTACTCAGACAGGCAGTGGAAAATGTATCTATCAGTCACGCCAATGAATGTGGAAAGACACAATTTTGAAAATTGCAGAACCACTTACACTCCAGTTAATCTGAATGGGTTTCAAATCATCAAGCAGATTTAGATTTTTTATGGATTCCTTAAATAGCTTTAAGAAAGGAAGATTAGAGTTTAGTGTTCTGTTGACATCACTGTCAACAGAGGTGGAAAACAAACTTGTATTATGAAAGGATGGGAAAGGAAATTGGCAATGCATTTTTCGAAGGAACCATGCCAGGATTTTTATTGGAGCTGTTTAGGGAAGTCACAGAAACCTATATCTGGATGGCCAGACAAGGATCATACTGTTGTCCTCCTGAATGTGATTCCAGTATGCTAACCACTGTGGCACATCACTTGGTAAAATAAACAGCCAAAATGGTCCATTGAAAAGGACGCAGTTGCTTTCCTCCCCAATATGAGCTTCTGCTCCTACTCTAATGGCTTCATCTTCAAAGTTTGTTAAGCTATGATCTTATTTCCTTTTCCAGATAATTGTACAAATTCTTGTTAATAGCCTTTGTCTAGTAAAAAAATTGACAATATTTAAAATATTGTCCAGTTAGTATTTTCTATGTTGTCAGGACCAGTATCTTATGGCATTCCAGTCATGCTATTGTGACAACAATCAATGACTCATTCTACACTACACTAACACAACTCTCAGCACATCACTATTGCATTTGTGTACCCATCCAGGTATTTTGGCTTACTTTTAGTAGATTTCATGTCAAGTCCTGAAAGGTATAACATAGTTGAATTGATTTCAAGAAAGGAAGGAAAATTTGTGTGTAATAGCCCATCATGACAAAGTCATTAGATAAAGAGCACAGGATCAGATTGAGGAAGTTTGGGAAAGAAATCAATGATGGCCTTTTCAAAGAAACCATTCCAGGATTTGCCTTAAGCAATTTAGAGATAGCACAGGAAAACTGAGTCAGGATGTTTGAGTGATGACGTGAATTGGTGGTGAAGAGTGCTATCAGTGCATGGGCAGCCATGTGGTTTTAATATGGCACATGACATAATGTGGTAATGAATTATCCACAGCAATAAAAAAGAGGGAACATTAGCATTTAATGTCATATTAGTACTGCTAAACAATTTGTCACCTCAGACAACTGTTCCACTGTTAGTAGTATCTAAACCTCCCAATCACTAACCTTCTGATCACAAGGGGTGATTAAGAAGTTTCCATTCGAAGGTCATACAGTCCAGAATTTGTATGCCAATCAGGCAAAATCATCATTAGCATTGAGGCAATCAACAAACCAGTGCAGCTGGTTGAAGATAACTGTTTGGTAAAACACAATTTCCTACTGCATGAAGAAGTCTGTAACTGTCTGCTGCACACCCTAATCTGACAGAAATTGTCAATCCTTCAAGGCCCCTGTTAACGGACTGGACATGGGGAAAGGTCAGTACTATAAGGAGGGTGCTCGTGTGTCTCCCACCCAAGTTGGTGTAACTATTGCACTACATATTTTGCGATATGAGGATATGCATTATTATGAATCTTGGAATACCACTCTACAACAATGATTTTCGAAGAACATGCAGCCCCACACACATACTTCATTTTCCATTGGATATCTACCAGTGTTCAGCCTTTGGCAGCTGAAAAAATAATAACAGCAAAATGGTCCCGTTTGGATGCATTTAATAATAATATCACCATAGTTCACCTTTCTGCATGCAATGCACACACATCAAAAAGATGTAAATGTCACACTAATCTGTTGCCTACATGCTGGTACTTATATATCTACATTAGAGTGATGCTACATTGCAGGTATGCTGCAGCAACATCCTCATATGGATACTTCTTGATTACCTCTTATAGTTAATCTTACAGCCATGATTATATGTAGAATTGGGAAATTTCTGAATCCCTGTTTGCTGCAATACATGCATCTGCATCATGACACATATAGATTAGATTAGATAAGATTAGTTTTTCGTTCCATAGATCCGTGTTGAGGAGATCCTCGTGGATGTGGAACATGGGAACATGTCACTTTATTTTTTTTTTCTTTTGTTTTGCTTAAGACTAAACTGGCTTCTAGTGTCTTGTTCCACTAATTCCTCACCCCACCTGACTAACCACTCTACTATTCTTCATGAGTATTCACGTACCTCAGATTGCACATTCACACCCATGCATGAACTACTTATTTTCTAACTGCATTACTCTCAAGTTCCCACAAAGATAAGATGATAAAATACTTCTGCTGTCAAGTTGTGATCATTCATAATATGAGCTACTGCTTGAATTTCTTCTTCCACTGCCATTTCAATCCTACATGTCTTTGTAGTCATCACCTATATAAAATGCACAATTAAATAAAAACGGCATATTGGCCTAATCCAAACAACATTTGTTGCATTGTACATTCACAAAATAATGGCTTCATTCCATTCTAGAAAGAATTAATCAGCTGAACTTATTTGCTGGATGCCCAACCATTAAATACTCTGATGCAATAAATGAAGGATGAAATTGTTACCCTAAATAAAGACTCAAGTATCAATGTCTTTTTAGTGCCTTTCAACTTGTGAATTCCAAAGTGTGCTTGTGTATTTGTTTTTACAGTTATAATCACCACCAGCAATGATCTAACTAAGAAAGTCCTTACCATGTTCCACTATGTCATTCTGAAGCTCTCACCAAACAGGTTACTTCTGTTCAGGCTTTAGTACCCACTAGGCAGAAATGAACTTCATTTATAGGCAGTCTTGAAAAACTGAGAACACACTATCATGAGATATTTACAAAATCTTTGCCACTGCATTCTGAGTAATTTAGCATTATTTATTTACAGTAGTGTTAGCCACATCAACAACCATCCTATTTTGTGTGGCACATGAAGCACCACAGCTGTTTTGTTTTGCAGTCAATGGTTGGTTCTTGTTAATCTATTTGAATCAATAAAATATTGTTGAATGTAGAATAACATGTGCACTATAGAGCTGCTCCAACATTTCATAAGCTATTATGGCAGATTTCTGCAAAGGAATACAAAATTTAAGTGATGATTACAGTAATATTTACAACAATTGATCCATTTTTATATATCCAATACTATGTGACCAACATGACTCATTCTTTTTAAGTTTCAGTGTTTTACTGTTTACTAATTACTCTCTACAAGTCACTATGCAGAACATGACTGAGACTAATGATTGTTTTCTTGTGAATATACATATGTTGTTACTATTGTCCTCCCTTTTGATGAATATAGTATGTTGAAGACAAATAAATAAGTATCATCTACTTATAAAATATTCTTGGTCATTAGAATTTTACATTATACACTTACAATAGACTTAAGTTTGCATGAACTGCATAACTATCCACATTGTCTTGCCCTCCAATTTAATTTTGGCATGTAGAAGAAACTCCACCCACTCTTTCCAGTATACATCCAAACAATAATAAATATAAATGAGATAACGTAACCTAAGTGTACAGCACATTGACAAAACTATTTATGTGGTAACTAATATAGGGAAAACAGAGAGAATAAGCACAGCAACTCAAGATGACTGATTCATGTATAGATTTAGTGGCTTATTGTAATTTTTGAATAATGCTTTTGAAAATATCGTCCACTTGTTTGCTTGCATGTCTTGATAAATAGACATTAATTATGATTGACAGCAGTCCAAAATTAATTCAAAATAAATTTTCTGATTGTGAATATTTGGCATCAGCTGCATAAGGTATAGATACACTAGTGACATACGAAAATTTGTCCAGACTGAGTCTCAAATCCAGACAGCCCACTTATCATGAGCAGTCATCTTAGCCACTTAGGCTATCCATCCACACTTCCCAGATTGACCCAAGTTTTCATACATAGGGCACTATCATATAGGGAAATAGTGTGGATTATGGAAATCTGTGTCAGTCCAGGAGGTGTGTATGGATAGCTGAAGTGATTAAGGCGACTGCTCACAATAAGCAGGAAATACGTGTTCGAGTCCTGGTCCAGCATATATTTTCATATGTAACTAATACATGGTATATCTTCTACTTTACTTTATGCTATCCATCAGTTTACCATTACTTCAAGCAATCCAGTTACACTAACCAATAACAAGAAACTTTATCATACCACATAACATTTAGACATTGACAGCTGATCTATGCGCACTGCAAGCTATCTAATTAAATAAAGGAGTGGAGCAACTAAATCACGTTCTCTGCCAGTGTTTCAACTACCTTTCATTGTGGCCTGAAATGAAGGATACCTTACCCACCATCTTCTCCACCCATTCCCCAATGGTATTCTGCTACCCAACATCCTTGTCCATACCTCCTCGCAACCCCTTGTCTCATTGCTGGTATCCCTGCAAGAGGTCTAGATGCAAGATCTGTTCTCATCCTTCCACTGCAGTCCTGCCACAAGCATCTTCTATCCCATCAAAGGTAGGGCTACCTGTGAAACCAGCCATCTGCAAAATAAGCTGCAATCACTGTGCTGCTTTCTATGTTGATGTGACACCTAACAATTTTTCTGTCTACATGAAAGCTCACAGCAAAATTGTGCCAAGAGACATTGAACCACTCAGAGGCTGAACATACATCCCAATGCAATGTGCTTCTCTTCAATGACTGCCACAAAGCCTGCAGCATCTGGATCCTTCCTGCAAACTTCAGCTTTTCTGAGCCGCATGGGTGGGAACTCTACCTGGCCTCGTCTTTTCATTGTCCCTGTTTGTGACACAGTGCATCCTCTATGTGGTGAGTAGCAATGTATCCTCTTCATAATGTTTTTGATGTTCTATCCTGAACTTCCTACTGTTTAATTAAATGAAGTTCTCGTTCCTTTGTACCTAGAATAAAAAGATCAGTTTCTCATTTATTCAAAAGTGAGTGCAGAAATATGCTGGGAGAAGTATACAGATTGATTGAGAAAGAGAGAGAGAATGGGAGGAAAGGAGAGAGGTATTGAATGGGGAGTTAGGGATGAAGAACTGCTTATAACAAATGGATGCTTTAATTGTCAATACATATTATAATGCAATACCACTCCTTCCAATTACACATCAATACATATAAGTTTAGGGAAAAGAAGTGTCAACAATACTGGAAAAACAAATTCTGAATATGCAAGGTTATCAGGACAATTTCTGCCCACATAACCTAAGGTAAAATATAGTTGATTGCTGTACTGATTCAGTTACTGTTGGATTTCAGAGCCTTGATCTCTCTGTGTAAGTCTAGACAGTTTTTAGATATGAATGATATGGATACCTGATATTCCATTCCTCTCTTAAGTGATAATAATTAAATGGAGGAAGCAAAGTAGAAAATATTTCTTTTCTCAGTACACACTTTTGGCATTCAGTGTGAATGTTTCTGAGGTAGTTAGAACTGATGAAGTAAGCTTGCAAAACTATGTTATCACCATCAACATCAAAAGCAGCATTCATTTGATGTCCAAACCTACATAACAGTCTCCTATAGGATGTTTCATGCATTACAGTCTGTGTTGACCTCATGTGGTTTCTAACACCATCTATCCATCTTGCATTATGTAATTGTGCCAGTCTTTAGTTACCTCTTGGTGACAACTGAAGAACTTTCTACCATCCATTCACCTGGTTACAAATCACTTCCATCTACTTTCCATTTACATTAGTCATAATCATGTCCTTCCCTTCAATTTTTTCACTAATTCATTTGTTTTCTTATGTCCCCTTATAATTGCACTACTCCATTTCTTCTCTGCAAGCCTCAGTTTTTCAAAGTTTTGTGATTAAAAGTGTATTTCTCCCTATCATAACATAAAACTGGTGGCACACAATGAGTGAAAACTTTTATAAAAATATCTGAAAATAAACTCAAAATAATAAGGAAAATAGTTAGAAGGGAAACTGAAGAATCTGTCATGGAAAAGACATTCTACTAATTAAAGGCAACAACCAAATGGTCTATGACACCAAACATACAGCAGGTCTCTTTAATTATCCACGCTGAGAACAATATTCATCATGAGAGCTGTATGAGCTATCAAACATTATGCTTTGCTTCCTATCATTAAATATGAAGCAAACCACTTACTCAATCTACCTTGAAAGCCATCAACCTCATTCTTCTCTAAGAGAATGTTGTGATTAATATATTCAAATGTGTTAGATATATCATAAAATTTCAAGTAGACAAAATTTTGTCAGTAGGTTTTTTTTTTTTTTTTTTTTTTTTTACATGATCAGTGAAATGATCCATGACATACTCAATGCAAGAGGCACTTCAGGAATCCAGACTCAATACATAACTATTGAAAACGAAATTGATAGACTGCCCTTTTCCGTATTCATTTCCTTCCTTCTTACATTCAGCTAGACACAGGAAAAGTTATAAGCCTCTGAACATCTATGGTCACAGCAGCTTCAGTTGGGGCCTAGGCAGTTCACATGCCAGTCACAAATAAGAAGATTCCTGAAGGCAACAATGCCACTTAGTTGTCAGACAGTCATGTACCACTCATAACATATTTCATCTTGAGGATAGCAGACTTTTGACTCACCACTATGACTGGATAGTAAGGTAGTGATCAGCCTATCTATATTTGTTCCCCATAGAGCAACATCCCCTCCCCCTATTTTTCTTCTTTCTGTACTACCCCCTCTCCAACCCCCTCCCTCCCTCCCTCTTTCATGGGAGAGGGGTCGAGGGAACCCACATGGGGAATACTTGTAGTTTTGTCAATAACCTGACAATCAAGAGAAACCTCTTAGAAACCTTAGCTGTGACCAGGCGAATGGAACTATTTTAATTTATTTCTGGGTCCGTGTTATCTATCATCCCAGACAAAAACTAAAGATAAAAGTAATCCATTAGGCTTGTTGCCTTATGGGCACTACAGCTACATCACTTGAGATTTGAATTTGACATTGGGATCTATCTTGGTCTGTCATCTTAAGTATGACTAAGATTATGAGAGCTTCTTCGAGTTCTAAGAAGAACCACCTTCTGCAGCCTCAAATCTACTTGTATCTCTACATAAATAGCTAAACATCATGCACAAATATTTTCAATAATTATAAGATCTTAACTGTATCCATCATCAAAATGGCATAAAAGGGCAAATTCATTACAAGCAAATAGTAATATTAAATGCTATCATATGAAGTTTAAAGGAACAGTAAAACCTTTTCTACTGTATAAGAAGAAGAAACATACCAAAACACAGCCATAGTGGGATACTGAAATAAAATATAGAACTTAGTAGCATAATGTCCTCAAACTGAAAGCTGTTGATAGATGTCTAAGAAACACAAACAGTTTCAGTGTCTAGAAGATAGAACTACGACTTTAAGCTCTATAACCTGATTTAATTTTGAAGGACAGCATTCACTAATAATTTTTAAGTGTAACTGTGTGTGTTTCTTCTCAACCCTGTCTCATAATTCACTGATAAATAATAAAAATCCTGATTTACCATAACACGGAGTTCAAATTTATTGGCCGATGTGTCATAAAATCGCAAATCCTCAGTTGCACTTGTACAAACAATCTCACAATCAGGTAAGCACACAAGATCTGTCACAAATGTCTGAGTAGTCTTCAGTTCAGCTATGTAAAAGACAATACAAAAGTAATACAATTAAAAAAGAATTATTATAGATACAGAAAGAATAATGTAGGTAAAGACGAACACTAAGAGATGCAGCTATGAAACTAAAGTTGACTGCTACGAATTACACTAAAACACATTAGTTTCTTCTCTCTATAAGCACAGTTTCCATAAATCTGATTTCCTTCATCATTCTGTCTTAGCTTGTGGTTAATATGGATCAGTCTAATCAAATTCATACTGTCATGAATGATGCATTCTGAACTGCTAGCATACCACCCACACTGAGTAAACTTGTGGAAAGAGGAAAATAAAATAACTTAATGGAATAACAGAACTGCTTTTAGTGATACAACAAAAATACTTTTATCAAAATCTGTAGGAGATGAAAGGGAGTAAGTGTAATATTAAAAGTCTATGCATGGGCAGGTGGACAGAGGAGATACAGCGGTTAACTTTGTAACTTCACATAAAATTATTCATTACTCTGATTCCAAATAGCAATTGCAGAAGCAAAAAATTCAGTAATATAATTTTAGTAACCCGTTTGAAGAGCAAATGGAAGATAGAGATATATAACATAGCTCACGTCATGTAAAGGTGCATCTTGCAGGGAAATCATGCTGATACTAGGGACTGGTCGTGTCAAATTCTGCAGTGAGCCAATAAAAAGCCACATGGAAAATCGCTAAACCTCAGTTTTTCCACTGCTAGCTGCTATCATCTGACTTTGCTTCCATAAAGTGAATTACGATTACCTAGACTGGCCTGGACTTCTATTAGGATAGTGATTGCTGTGGTTTCCAGTTACTGAGAGACTTGTGATGGTGCTGTTATCTGTACTCCATGAGTTGGCATAACATTTTCATGGTGCTTCTATTCGATGAACCTGTCATTCAGAACAGGGTCCCACCACACACTGGAGGTGGCTACATGGGAAGCAGGGGCTTTGTGGAGAGGACTGGGATTTTTTTTTTTTAAATTAGTTGCCCTAGTGAAAGTTCAAACAGGGTACAGCCTGACAGGAAGAAGCTAAAATACAAGATGATGGTAGATGGTGATGATGACAATGGGTTTAAAGGAAATAACAGTTTGGTTATTAGTCCCTCACTCCAGTGGAAATTCATGTAAGACTACACTACTGGCCATTAAAATTGCTACACCAAGAAGAAATGCAGATGATAAATGGGTTTTCATTGGACAAATATATTATACTAGAACTGACATGTGATTACATTTTCACACAATTTGGGTGCATAGATCCTGAGAAATCAGTACCCAGAACAACCACCTCTGGCCATAATAACAGCCGTGATACGCCTGGGCATTGAGTCAAACAGAGCTTGGATGGTGTGTACAGGTACAGCTGCCCATGCAGCTTCAACATGATACCACAGTTCCTCAAGAGTAGTGACTGGCATGTTGTAGCAAGGCAGTTGCTCGGCCACCATTGACCAGACATTTTCAATTGGTGATAGATTTGGAGAATGTGCTGGCCAGGGCAGCAGTCGAACATTTTCTGTATCCAGAAAGGCCTATACAGGACCTGCAACATGCGGTCGTGCATTATCCTTCTGAAATGTAGGGTTTTGCAGGAATCAACTGAAGGGTAGAGCCATGGGTCATAACATATATTAAATGTAACATCCACTGTTCAAAGTGCCATCAATGTGAACAAGAGGTGACCAAGACGTGTAATCAATGGCACCCCATACCATCACGCCGGGTGATACCCCAGTATGGCGATGATCAATTCACGCTTCCAATGTGCGTTCACCATGATGTCACCAAACACAGATGCAAACAACATGATGCTGTAAACAGAACCTGGATTCATCCGAAGAAATGACGTTTTGCCATGCGTGTACCTAGGTTCGTCGTTGAGTACACCATCGCAGGCGCTCCTGTCTGTGATACAGTGTCAAGGGTAACCGCAGCCATGGTCTCTGAGCTGATAGTCCATGCTGCTGCAAATGTCATCAAACTGTTCGTGCAGATGGTTGTTGCCTTGCAAACGTCCCCATCTGTTGACTCAGGGACGATACGTGGCTGCACGATCCGTTACAGCCATGTGGATAAGATGCCTGTCATCTCGGCTGCTAGTGATACAAGGCCGTTGGGATTCAGCACAGTGTTCTGTATTACCCTCCTGAACCCAATAATTCCCTGTTCTGCTAACAGTCATTGAATCTCAACCAACACAAGCAGCAATGTCGCAGTATGATAAACCGCAATCATGATAGCCTACAATCCGACCTTTATCAAAGTTGGAAATGTGATGGTACCCATTTCTCCTCCTTACACGAGGCATTGCAACAACACTTCACCAGGCAACAACAGTCAACTGCTGTTTGTGTATGAGAAATCGGTTGGAAACTTTCCTCATGTCAGCATGTTGTACGTGTCGCCACTGGCGCCAACTTTGTGTGAATGCTCTGAAAAGCTAATCATTTGCGTATCACAGCATCTTCTTTCTATCAGTTAAATTTCACATCTAAAGCATGTCATCTTTGTGGTGTAGCAATTTTAATTGCCGATAGTGTATATGAAATGGGAAAAGGAGAACATTCCGCTCTAGGGTCTGTGACTTTGTCAACATGTTTGAAAATGTGAAGTTCCCTGCACCATATATCTCTGGTAATAAATGCACCCTGTATTCCCATCCTATACCAAAAACATTGAAAGATACAGCTTGAAGGTTCATAATAGTAAGTATACATAAAATGGAGTGATCAAATGAAGACTTTATGGACTAAAGAGCTAATGAACATAAACAGTTAGGTAAACAAATATGTACATCAAATTTAAAACTGCATGACAGTGCAGAGAGAGAGAAAGCAGATTGACGCAATTTAGAGCACATGGTTTAGTGAGAGTTACTCTCCCCACATCCACCTCTGACTCCGAACATAGAGCTGCATGAAATTTTGTTATAAAAACCACTTTCTCTCAGAAAATGTAGGACTCTGTTAGCTGCTAGCCTACTGTCTGCTACTTTCAGAGGCAGAGACGTAGGCAAGTTGATTGCTTGTCTCAAATCAGCCATATGGACTACTATGACTACCACTGTTTCATTGGGGGATACTTCTTTATATAAAAAAAAAGGATCACATGCTTAAGTCTGGTGTGCTCAGTACATAGTCGGTACAGTACAATGGCATCTTTCCAAGAGGTCTGTGGGGAGCTTGAAGAGAATTACACCATGTCTTATGGTTCTCTCGATTGTCTTCAGCTTGTTGAGAGTTGTGGTGGCCCGCATTCCATATCCAAGATTTCGAAAATGTGATGTCACAGTTGCAATATTGTAGGTCTGCACCTTGTACCCTGAGTCCAAGTTTGTCTACTGTTGCTGCTCCTTTAGCTAATTTGTCAGTGAGTTCATTTCTCAGGATACCCAAGTGGCTCAGTCTCCAGATGAATGTTACTAGCATTGTGGAGCTGTTGAGGTCAACTTAAATGTCTTGAATGTCAGCAATCATTTCTGGGGTAGCACTGAAATATCCCTTGTAAAAAGCTAATCGCTACAAACCAGAATGTCCTATGCTGTCAGAGTTTTAATGTATTGCAGAGCCTCAGATATAGTGATCAACTCTGCAGAGTATACACTGCATAAACTCAGAACAGAATACTTCGTGTGCACCCTTGTATTTGCAAATCCGTTATTGACTTTTGTTCCATCTGTGTAGAGACATTTGAACTGGCATAGTCATGGAGAACTGAATAGAACAGGAAACTAAGAATGGTGTGGTGAATATTTTCCTTATGCTCACATAAGAGGTTATTATAAACAAAAGGACTGGTTACACACCACAGCAGGTGCCGAGTGGAGACTCTTATCTATACAGACAAGAGGGGCAGTTGGGGGTTCTTACATAGAGCCTCCAATTGTTCTCCAGCTGATCTACCTATTTTTGAGTGACTTCTAAACATTCTGTACTGCTGACTGTGACTGAGAGTCAAGCAACATGGATGGGTAGGTGTCTGACAGACTGTGACCACATAGTTCGCCGAGGGTTGCTGGTGTTTAACCCTTTTAGATGTGAAAATTTTTTCTAGTACAATCGAAATTGTTGTAACATTTCAATTAATAAAATAGAAAAGTAAAAGTTATATTGAAAATTAGGATTGCTTTTATACATTCTTGGACCTGTCAAGCTTTATGTAATATTGATTACAAATCACCACATAGATGAGGTCTTGGTTCACATACAGGCACAATTAAAACAATTGTCAGAAATATTGTTAGCTTTCAAATATAGTCCTAAGAGGAAACACACTTACACACACACACACACACACACACACACACACACACACACACACACACACACACACGCATGTGGATGCACAAGGTCACTGGCTCTATGCTGTAAGGTCCATCTGTGGCTGCATCTGCTGTAAGGAGCAATCTAGTGGGAAGGGAAGAGAGGATAAAGGAGAACCATGGAGTGGAGAGAATAGGGATATAGGGGTAGCAGAGTAGGTGTGAGGGAAAATTCTAGTGCCGCCTTTGGGAATATGTAGGAATGTGGTGGGGCAGGATGAGGCTGCTAGGTGCAGCATCAGGAAGGTGTGTGAGAGGGATGGCACAGGATAGGAGAGAATTACGGAAGTGAAGGAAGGAAAGAAGATTGGGCTTAACGTCCTGTCAACACTGAGGTCATTAGAGACAGACCACAAGATCAGAGTGTGTCAAGGATGGGGAAGGAAATTGGCCATGCCCTTTCAAAGGAACCATCCTGGCAATTGCCTGGAGCAATTTAGGGAAATAAAAGAAAACCTAAATCTGGGTGGTCAGACACAGGTTTGAACCATCATCCTCCCAAATGTGAGTCCAGTATACCAACCACTGCACCACCTTGCTCAGTAGTAGGGATGGGGAAAGGACTATGTAGGTGTGATAGCAGTATAGAAGATGTGTTTCGTATTGAAGTGGGAGCAGGAAACAAGATAGGTAAGTGGAGACAGGAGGTTATGGAAACAAAGGATATGTTCTAGGAAGAATTCCCACCTGCATGATTCAGATGACCTGGTGTTAGTGGAAAGAATCCAGATGGAATGCACTGTGATGCAGTAAGTAAAGTCTTGGGTGGCATTGTCATCAACTGGTCCAGCTGTCTCATGACCACAGTTTGGCAGTGGACATTTGTGCAGACAGACAACTTCTTAGTTATCATGCCAAAATAGAATATTGCACAGTGGTTGCAGATAAGTTGGTAAATCACATGGCTGATATGTCAGGTGGCCCTATCTTTGATAGGATGGGAGGACTGGAGTAGGTGGTAGTGGGAGGATGTATGGAACAGGTCTTCCATCTAGGTCTATTGCAAAACCATGATTCATGAGGCAAGGGACTGGGAGGAGGTATGCAGTAGGGACAAATAAGGATACTGGATAGGTTTGGAGGGGGGGGGGGGGTGAGAGGGGCAGTGAGGATGTTTCTGCGTAAGGTATTTCCCATTTTAGGGCATGTTGGGAGGTAATTGAAACCTTGGCAGAGAATGTGATTTGGTTGATTCAGTCCTGGGTCATACTTACTCATGAGAAGTGTGTTCCTTTGTGGCTGGATAATGGGCGTGTGGGCCTGTGAGGGATAATCAGTGACTGATGAGACAAGACCTGAAACGTGTCTCTGGACATGGTTGAGAGAATAATTAAGATTTGTGTTGGCATATTTGGAGAAGGACTGCTTGTCACTACAAATGAAACAACTATGGGTGTATGGAAAGGAATTATTGGTGAGTAATAGCTGTCAGCTAAAAATGGTTCAGATGGCTCTGAGCACTATGGGACTTAACTTCTGAGGTCATCAGTCCCCTAGAACTACTTAAACCTAACTAACCTAAGGATATCACACACATCCATGCCCGAGGCAGGATTCGAACCTGCGACCGTAGCAGTTGCGTGGTTCCAAACTGTAGCACCTAGAACCACTAAGCCATCCCGGCTGGCGCTGGCAGCTATTGAAGCAGAGATATTGATGGTGGTTGAGAGGTCTGATGTGGATGGAGGTATGCATGTAACCATCCTTCAGATGAAGAATGAGATTGGTGAGTGTTGGTATGAGAAGGACCAGGTGGAATGAGTGAGGGCAAAGGTATTGAGGTTATAGAGGAATGTGGATATGATGTCCTCACTCCCAGTCTAGATCATGAGGATGTCATCAAGAGCTCTGAACCAGATGAGGGGTTTGGGATTCTTGGTGGTTAGGAAATATTCCTTTAGATGGTCATGTGAGTGGCCATTGCTGTACCCTGGATTTTTTTGTTGCTGACAATCTCAAAGGAGAAGTTACTATGGATATGAATGTAGTTGGCCATGGTAACCAGGAAGGAGGTTGTAGGTTTTGAGGCAGCTGCGCATTGGGAAAGGCAGTGTTCAATAGTGGCAAGCAATGGGCATTGGAGATTGGGTATGTTAGCGCAGAGGGAGTGGCATTGACAGTGATCACTAGGTCACCTGGTGGTATAAGAAGGGGGATTGTGGAGAGTTGGTGGAGGAAATACTTGGGTAGGTTGGTCCACAAAAGGAGAAATTCTCTCTTTTGGAGGTACAGTAATGAGCACAATGGGGTATCCTGGTTGGATGGGCTTTTGACCTTTAGGAAGCATGCATAATGGAGGAGTATAGGTGAGGCAAGACACTCAAAAGAGAGGTTCAAAGATGGACCTAAGGATTTTTGGATGGACTGGAGATCCTGCTGGATTTCTGGAATGGTGTCACTGTACAGGGTTTGTAAATGGACATAGCTGACAGCTGGCAGTGTTCCACTGGCCGGTAATCCTTGTAGTGCCTTTGTTGGCAGGTAGGATTATAAAATTAGTATCAGTCTGAAGGTGATGGCTTTTGGTTTCTTCTGTGAATGTGAGGTTGGTTTCCACGCGGAAGGATGTGGGAAATGATTGATAGGCAAATTTAGAGGTTAACAACCTGGTTAACAGGAAGTGATTTGAGGGCAGTGGGGGTTAATCACAGTTACATGGAGGAGAAAACTCAGTCAAGCAGGATTCAATACTGGTTTGTTATTGCATCCTGGACTTTCCATCACTTGTGATATTGATGAAATTTATAGATACTGGTGCATTTTATTTTCTTCTTTTACAGTGATGTCATGTTTATTATCAATGCAGGAAATTAAACTATTGCTCATACTACTATTTATACTACTACTACAACTACTAGTATACTGCTACTACTACTAATTATAATAATAATAATAATAATAATAATAATTCCCGTGTGGAGTTGATGTCTCCCATCGGGCGCCTCCCCAGGTGGCGGATAGGGGAATGCTCTCCAGATATGGAGGGTACCGGGGAAATAAAATACCCGGGGTGGACCAAAACTATCAACCGAAATCCACTAACATCTGCCTGGTATCCAGCAGTTAGGGGTCAGCGTCTGTTCGCCTAGATGGTGCGGCTGCATCAACCTTCTTGATCTCAACAATCAAGTCGTATTCCTCATGATCTTTCCTCGGAAGGACCACCACCAAGTTAGTTTTCAACTTGAAAACCAAACATAATGATAACACAAGGAATGAATCTACTACCCTGGGCACCAGTCGCAAGGCTGGCTTTACCTGGTCATCGGATTCCGGGGGACCAGGAGCATCATGTTACGCCTAAGGTTGAGAACCAGACGACGTCCAAATTATTACACACAAAACAAAGACACTTCATCGGTACACTTAATACTAATACTCTTTTCAAACTGGGCAAGATCAAACAACTTACAGACGTGCTGCAAAAATTCCAGATCAAAATCCTTGCAATCCAGGAAACACGATTTACAGACGAAAACCATTTTGATACAGACAACTACAGGCTAAAAAGGGAAACCAGCAGTAAAAACTAATGAGAAAGGACTCAAACTGTTTGGCACAGCATTTGCAGTCCACAAATCTATCAGCGACTCTGTCATTGACTTCCAGTCTGCCTCAGAACGTATATCAACGCTCTACATCAAATCGGCCAACAAAGCATATACCTTGATCAACGCACGCGCACCCACAAATAGCTATAACAAGAAGAACCCTCAGGACGTGGATGACTTGTGGAATGACCTTGAAGAGACGACAAACAAAATTGCCAAACACCATGTAATAATCTTGGTAGGCGACTTTAACGCACAATTAGGTAAAGAGAAAAAATACAGGAAAGTCACTGGAATCCATACAGCTCACAAGAGAACTAACAAGAATGGGGAAAGATTGATAAGCTTTTGCGAAAATTTCGGCCTCATAATTATGTCAATACAATTCAAAAAACCCAACAAGAAACTGTATACTTGGAAGTCGCCCAACACAATGTTGGGTGAATTCCAGATAGACCATGTGGTCATCTCCAAGTGTAACACAGCAGAAATTCTGAATGTGAAAACGAGAAGAGGATTTTTTGACTCAGACCACCATCTTCTACAGATAAAGACCAGATTACAACCCAATAGAAAAAAGCCAAAACTAAACAAAGTGCTGAGACCAGACCCCGAATACATAAAACTCAACAAGGAAAATATCTTACAGGAAATTAGTCAGACAAACACCACAAACTGGACAGAACTTGTGGACGGCCTCAAATCCACGATGAAATTGGGTCAACCCCTGAGAAGGAGAAAACACAGGTGGTGGAATATAATATGTGACCAAGCAATAGAAGAAAGGACCAATGCCTGGAAAAACTTCAATAGTCACAAAACATCAGAAAAATGGCAACAATTTCTAGTAATCCAAAAACAAACATCGAAAACTATTCGGAGGGAAAAAATAAATTACGACAAACGGCGACTAGATGAGATAGAACAAGATTTTAAGAAGAACAACAGCAGGAATTTTTATAAGACGTTTACAGAACATATTGTAGGATACCAGCCACCCAATCTTTGTTTCAAGAAACCGGATGGTTCACTAGAAACTAACATGAAGAA
The DNA here is from genome assembly GCF_023864345.2 of Schistocerca serialis cubense. Classification (NCBI taxonomy): domain Eukaryota; kingdom Metazoa; phylum Arthropoda; class Insecta; order Orthoptera; family Acrididae; genus Schistocerca; species Schistocerca serialis. The sequence continues at coordinate 317,896,206 of NC_064645.1, read as the reverse complement.
TAACTGCCAAATCCTCGCAGACTATTTCAACAAACTTCTCAACTGCGAAAGACCTACAGAGGATATTCACTACGAGACGTCTACACCAAATCCTGACGCTAAACCGCCAACCATCAATGACATAGTAGAAATTATCAAGACACTGAAAAACAATAGAGCCCCAGGAGAAGATGGAATTATTGCAGAACTATGGAAACTAAATGATGGAAGATTAACAGGAAAAATTCACAAAATCATATTAAACATTTGGGAAACAGAACAGATCCCTTCTGAATGGAAATGCGCACTCATCCATCCACTCCACAAAAAAGGGGACAAAACTGAACCAAATAATTACAGGGGTATCTCACTTGTACCGGCCACATATAAAATCCTATCAAAAGTTCTCATGAATAGATTAGAAGAACAAGCTGACCCACAAATAGGAGAATACCAGGCTGGTTTTTGCAAGGGACAATCATGCATAGAGCAGATCTGGAATATGAAAATGATTCTCCAGATGAGAAACACCCGAAACACAGTGGTTACTTTTGTAGTTTTTAAAAAGGCCTACGACTCAATAGACAGAGTAGCACTCTGCAAGACGCTGGAAGAATTCAGCATTGACAGAAAGACAAGAGCAATCATTCGGGAAACATTAACTGACACAGTCTCCAAGGTTAAATTTATGGGGGATATCTCGGAACAATTTGAAATCCAAACTGGAGTGCGACAGGGAGATGGACTTTCACCATTACTCTTTAATATCATTCTTGAAAAAATTATCAGGACATGGGAAAAAGAAGTCAAAGGAATCCAAATTGGCATTAGAAAAGATAATAGATTCAATGTGAAGTGTTTAGCTTTTGCGGATGACCTTGCAATCCTCACAAATAATAGGAAAGAAGCCACTAACGCCATAGAGAAGTTACACGAAATTGCACAAAGAACTGGCCTGCAAATCTCATATGAGAAAACCCAGTACATAGAAAGAGTGCCACAAGACAAATTGCCTATTGTGACAACCCATGGGAAAATCGTACAAGTACCACATTTTAAGTACCTGGGAGAAATCATCCAGCCATCAATGATCAACCTAAAGGCCAATGAGGAAAGAATAAAAAAACTACAGGAAGCATATAAACTCACTATTATAACAAAAAGTCCATATCCATTAACGCAAAATTGAGGCACTACAACACTGTCGTACGTCCGGAGGCACTGTATGCATCTGAAACAACACAAATAGGTGGGCAAACTAAAATCAAAGAAATAGAGAAACAAGAAAGGAAAATTCTCAGGGAAATTTTTGGCCCGATACAAGAGCAAGGAATCTGGAAGAAGAGACCAACATCAGAATTATATAAATACACAGACAAGATTACGGATACAATAAGGAAAATAAGAATGCAGTTCTACGGACATATCCACAGGATGAATGAAAACAGAATTTCAAAGCGAATTCTTAAAGTCATCAACTCAGGCAGGGGGAAAACAAAATAGATAAAAGAAGTTGAAGAGGATCTCAGACAAGCACACATAACAGTAAACGATGCAGAAAATAGAACTGAATTCAGGAACATTATCAAAAAACATAAATTTGACACCACAACACAGAAGAGACCAGGATGCAAATGGACAGTGGAGCGAAAGAAACAACACAGTGAACACATGAAGAAAATTTGGGCTCAGAAAAAACACAAACAATCATCATAAAGGAATTCAAGTTCAAACGCTCTCTTAATTGGGAATAATCGAATATATATATATATATATAATAGAGGGAAACATTCCACGTGGAAAAATGATATATAAAAACAAAGATGAGGTAACTGATAGGTGGGTGTTGGTGGGAAGTATCCAGATAACCCGGAAGGTGTAACACAAACATACACACAAAATTCAAGCTTTCGCAACAAACTGTTGCCTCATCAGGAAAGAGGGAAGGAGAGGGGAAGACAAAAGGAAGTGGGTTTTAAGGGAGAGGGTAAGGAGTCATTCCAATCCCGGGAGCGGAAAGACTTACCTTAGGGGGAAAAAAGGACAGGTATACACTCGCACACACGCACATATCCATCCACACATACAGACACAAGCAGACATATTTAAAGACAAAGAGTTTGGGCAGAGATGTCAGTCGAGGCAGAAGTGTAGAGGCAAAGAAGTTGTTGAAAGACAGGTGAGGTATGAGTGGCGGCAACTTGAAATTAGCGGAGATTGAGGCCTGGCGGATGACGAGAAGAGAGGATATACTGAAGGGCAAGTTCCCATCTCCGGAGTTCGGATAGGTTGGTGTTGGTGGGAAGTATCCAGAAAACCCGGAAGGTGTAACACTGTGCCAAGATGTGCTGGCTGTGCACCAAGGCATGTTTAGCCACAGGGTGATCCTCATTACCAACAAACACTGTCTGCCTGTGTCCATTCATGCGAATGGACAGTTTGTTGCTGATCATTCCCACATAGAATGCATCACAGTGTAGGCAGGTCAGTTGGTAAATCACGTGGGTGCTTTCACACGTGGCTCTGCCTTTGATTGTGTACACCTTCCGGGTTACAGGACTGGAGTAGGTGGTGGTGGGAGGGTGCATGGGACAGGTTTTGCATCGGGGGCGGTTACAAGGATAGGAGCCAGAGGGTAGGGAAGGTGGTTTGGGGATTTCATAGGGATGAACTAACAGGTTACGAAGGTTAGGTGGACGGCGGAAAGACACTCTTGGCGGAGTGGGGAGGATTTCATGAAGGATGGATCTCATTTCAGGGCAGGATTTGAGGAAGTCGTATCCCTGCTGGAGAGCCACATTCCGAGTCTGGTCCAGTCCCGGAAAGTATCCTGTCACAAGTGGGCCACTTTTGTGGTTCTTCTGAGGGGGATTCTGGGTTTGAGGGGATGAGGAAGTGGCTCTGGTTATTTGCTTCTGTACCAGGTCGGGAGGGTAGTTGCGGGATGCGAAAGCTGTTGTCAGGTTGTTGGTGTAATGATTCAGGGATTCTGGACTGGAGCAGATTCGTTTGCCACGAAGACCTAGGCTGTAGGGAAGGGACCGTTTGATGTGGAATGGGTGGCAGCTGTCATAATGGAGGTACTGTTGCTTGTTGGTGGGTTTGATGTGGACGGACGTGTGAAGTTGGCCATTAGACAGGTGGAGGTCAACGTCAAGGAAAGTGGCATGGGATTTGGAGTAGGACCAGGTGAATCTGATGGAACCAAAGGAGTTGAGGTTGGAGAGGAAATTCTGGAGTTCTTCTTCACTGTGAGTCCAGATCATGAAGATGTCATCAATAAATCTGTACCAAACTTTGGGTTGGCAGACTTGGGTAACCAAGAAGGCTTCCTCTAAGCGACCCATGAATAGGTTGGCGTACGAGGGGGCCATCCTGGTACCCATGGCTGTTCCCTTCAATTGTTGGTATGTCTGGCCTTCAAAAGTGAAGAAGTTGTGGGTCAGGATGAAGCTGGCTAAGGTAATGAGGAAAGAGGTTTTAGGTAGGGTGGCAGGTGATCGGCGTGAAAGGAAATGCTCCATTGCAGCGAGGCCCTGGACGTGCGGAATATTTGTGTATAAGGACGTGGCATCAGTGGTTACAAGGATGGTTTCCAGGGGTAACAGATTGGGTAAGGATTCCAGGCGTTCAGGGATCTACGTAGATCAACACCTTCAACCCATTACATGCAGTCTCCCATTCTTCATCAAAGACACCAACCACTTCCTTGAACGCCTGGAATCCTTACCCAATCTGTTACCCCTGGAAACCATCCTTGTAACCACTGATGCCACGTCCTTATACACAAATATTCCGCACGTCCAGGGCCTCGCTGCAATGGAGCATTTCCTTTCACGCCGATCACCTGCCACCCTACCTAAAACCTCTTTCCTCATTACCTTAGCCAGCTTCATCCTGACCCACAACTTCTTCACTTTTGAAGGCCAGACATACCAACAATTGAAGGGAACAGCCATGGGTACCAGGATGGCCCCCTCGTACGCCAACCTATTCATGGGTCGCTTAGAGGAAGCCTTCTTGGTTACCCAAGTCTGCCAACCCAAAGTTTGGTACAGATTTATTGATGACATCTTCATGATCTGGACTCACAGTGAAGAAGAACTCCAGAATTTCCTCTCCAACCTCAACTCCTTTGGTTCCATCAGATTCACCTGGTCCTACTCCAAATCCCATGCCACTTTCCTTGACGTTGACCTCCACCTGTCTAATGGCCAACTTCACACGTCCGTCCACATCAAACCCACCAACAAGCAACAGTACCTCCATTATGACAGCTGCCACCCATTCCACATCAAACGGTCCCTTCCCTACAGCCTAGGTCTTCGTGGCAAACGAATCTGCTCCAGTCCAGAATCCCTGAATCATTACACCAACAACCTGACAACAGCTTTCGCATCCCGCAACTACCCTCCCGACCTGGTACAGAAGCAAATAACCAGAGCCACTTCCTCATCCCCTCAAACCCAGAATCCCCCTCAAAAGAACCACAAAAGTGCCCCACTTGTGACAGGATACTTTCCGGGACTGGACCAGACTCGGAATGTGGCTCTCCAGCAGGGATACGACTTCCTCAAATCCTGCCCTGAAATGAGATCCATCCTTCATGAAATCTTCCCCACTCCGCCAAGAGTGTCTTTCCGCTGTCCACCTAACCTTCGTAACCTGTTAGTTCATCCCTATGAAATCCCCAAACCACCTTCCCTACCCTCTGGCTCCTATCCTTGTAACCGCCCCCGATGCAAAACCTGTCCCATGCACCCTCCCACCACCACCTACTCCAGTCCTGTAACCCGGAAGGTGTACACAATCAAAGGCAGAGCCACGTGTGAAAGCACCCACGTGATTTACCAACTGACCTGCCTACACTGTGATGCATTCTATGTGGGAATGACCAGCAACAAACTGTCCATTCGCATGAATGGACACAGGCAGACAGTGTTTGTTGGTAATGAGGATCACCCTGTGGCTAAACATGCCTTGGTGCACAGCCAGCACATCTTGGCACAGTGTTACACCTTCCGGGTTTTCTGGATACTTCCCACCAACACCAACCTATCCGAACTCCGGAGATGGGAACTTGCCCTTCAGTATATCCTCTCTTCTCGTCATCCGCCAGGCCTCAATCTCCGCTAATTTCAAGTTGCCGCCACTCATACCTCACCTGTCTTTCAACAACTTCTTTGCCTCTACACTTCTGCCTCGACTGACATCTCTGCCCAAACTCTTTGTCTTTAAATATGTCTGCTTGTGTCTGTATGTGTGGATGGATATGTGCGTGTGTGCGAGTGTATACCTGTCCTTTTTTCCCCCTAAGGTAAGTCTTTCCGCTCCCGGGATTGGAATGACTCCTTACCCTCTCCCTTAAAACCCACTTCCTTTCGTCTTCCCCTCTCCTTCCCTCTTTCCTGATGAGGCAACAGTTTGTTGCGAAAGCTTGAATTTTGTGTGTATGTTTGTGTTAGTTTGTGTGTCTATCGACCTGCCAGCGTTTTCGTTCGGTAAGTCACCTCATCTTTGTTTTTATATATATATATATATATGTCTGCTTGTGTCTGTATGTGTGGATGGATATGTGCGTGTGTGCGAGTGTATACCTGTCCTTTTTTCCCCCTAAGGTAAGTCTTTCCACTCCCGGGATTGGAATGACTCCTTACCCTCTCCCTTAAAACCCACTTCCTTTCGTCTTCCCCTCTCCTTCCCTCTTTCCTGATGAGGCAACAGTTTGTTGCGAAAGCTTGAATTTTGTGTGTGTGTTTGTGTTTGTTTGTGCGTCTATCGACCTGCCAGCGCTTTTGTTCGGTAAGTCACCTCATCTTTGTTTTTATATATAATTTTTCCCACGTGGAATGTTTCCTTCCATTATATATATATATATATATATATATATATATATATATATATATATATATATATATATATAATAATTAGTCTATTTATACACTGTAGTCCATGAATCCCTTTGTGTAGCAATGTAGAACCAGTCAAGATACCTCATGTGTTAATAGGAAGCCACAGCTGTAAGAGACTAATTGTACCATCAGCTGTAAGAACCAATTCTGTCTTTTGTTTCAAATCAAATGGTAGGTGGTGCACATATAGTTGAACTTGAAGACATGATTATAGATGTCTGGATCACCTATGAATTAATTTTTTTCTTTTACTAGTAGATGTTAATTTACATACCTCACAGACCACAAGAATATGTTCACCTTCTAAGGAACTGAACACCAATAGTATATAGGGTTATTCATAAGACATACAGAAAAATGACACAAATCCATGGATAATAAATCTCTCCAAGTTTCCATTTATATAATACTTGCTATGGAATAGTTGTAGAATGCACCACCAGGGAGCAGGCATGATGGAAGATATAGACCAATCATCCACTCTGTTAGTTTGTGCCTACAGAGACGTATCTGCATCTACATCTACATTCATCCTCCTCCCCATTCCATTCACATATAGAGCACAGGAAGAATGATTGTTTGAATGCATCTGCCCTTGCAGTAATTATTCTAATCTTGTCCTCATGATACCTATGGGAGTAATATGTAGGAGGTCTACTAGAGTCATCATTTAATGCCAGTTCTTGAGAGTGATATGTATGGGATTGTAATATATTTCTAGAGTCAACATTTGAAGCCAGTTCTTGAAACTCTGTTAGCAGACATTCTATGAATAGTTCACATCTGTCTTCAAGAGTCTGCCTGTCAGTTTCTTCAGCATCCTTTGACACTATCCCAAAGGGTCAAACAGCCCTGTAACCATTCATGCCACCCTTATCTGAATACATTCAATATTCCATGTTTAGTCCTATTTGGTACAAGACCCACAGAGTTGTACAATATTCTAGAATGGGTCACACAAGTGATTTGTAAGCAGTCTCCTCTGTAGACTAAATGCATCTCCTCAGTATTCTACCAATGAATTAAAGTCTACCTGCTTTACCCACAGATGAGTCTATGTGATCATTTCATATCCCTACAGAGAGTTACCCCAATGAACAATTTAGCAAAGTGTGCTGTTATCATCATACCTTCTCAAGCAACAACAGTGATTCAATGGACTGCATACATGTATTGACATTTGCTGCATTACCAACAGTGTCCATATTGAAGACCTATAAATGAGTTAAAAACTTGGAAGGATGCTATGCTCACTGATATGTGTCAATTTTATATATGTCTCAAAGTTTTTGCATGGTCATCTTGTGAAATTCTGGAGATACTTATGAATAATCCAGCGTTATCTGATATGCAGAACTATGAACCAGATATGAGGAAATGTTTTTATTTCTTAAATTAAATTACATCTACAAACTCATTTTGTATTAATTTAATTATAAAATTTAGAATGATCATGAAACTTAATTGTGTCAACCCTATTTCCCAATATTAAATTACCATTTTGGTTAACAATAATTTGGATTCAGCTGACTGTTTAGTTCCAACAGTATTAAGAGGTTCGCCATAACCAGAAAATTTCTATTAATGCTAACTGAGGATATAATTACCTGAGTATTAGATGCTCTTGTACATGTAACTCTCAGTTCTTGGATTTTCAGATTTGGGACATTATAAAATTATGAGTTTAAAGTCATATTTGCATGTGGTAGAATCAAATGATCACAAGCATATGCCTCAAATCTAAAAATTATTGATTAAAGGAGGTCCAGTTTTATGGGTATATCATATTTTGTCAGGACCATAAATTTTGGAAATTTTCAGTTTTACCTTAGATAATGAAAAACAGTTTATAAATTTTTAATTATTTTCTCCAATTTCTTTTCTATGGAACATTTGTAAACTATACAAGTAGATGTGAAATTCACTAGTCTCTTTCAGCAAATACTTACGTGTCTCAGAGCGGACTGTCTTCTCTAAATCAAATTCCAGTGACCAATAATTAACTGTTCCATCATGACTTACAGTTATATATTTTCCTTGGAGGTAACTAAACTTGCGATCCTAGAAAAAGAAACAAACAAAATGTCAATGGTTACAGGGAAGTGGGAAGAAACTTTTGAGAAACAACTGGGAAAACGTCAAAGAGTTTCCATTGCACAGAACAGGTTATAAAGTAAAATGAATAGTTCAGCAGTGAAGCAGTAAATATATAATTGCATCATTTGTTGCTTTCAAGAAAGTGTTTAATTCGGTAGACAAGAAAAATAACTAGAGAATTTGGAATTGAAGCAGTATTATTACACATAATTCCGGAAATTTTAACAAATACAAATTTAAAGAGAAATTTTTTAGCCATTTGTAACTAAAAGTGAGAGTCTGATAACACAAGGGGATAATAGCTTATCACCTTTAATATTTAACTTTTAGTCAAAGTAAAATATCACACTTTTAGACAATTTGAAATGGGTGAAGTTAGGCTGGCCTAAGCAACAACCAGAATGAACCATTCTGATTCTGAAAGGCTATTTTGCTCTAAGGCATTCGTAAACAGCTCAAGAAGGTATGCTACTATTTGGCATAGAGGGTGAACTACACCAAGTGATTGTTTCTCTTGCCCTCTGCACTACAATGCTTTCATTGCAGCAGGCAAGACTTTGAAGCATCAAGCACATGGAGAGGCCAGCCTGCTCTCATGTCTACTGGTCAGCTATAATAAGAAGAATCAGCACCTAACCTTCTCATATTCTGACTGTGCACTACAAGAATCTCCTTCAAATGTTTTCTCTACATGGGTCACACATTAAGTTTGTGGCCCACTTCTGAACATGATGTGGCTTATAGTGGAGGACTCTTCAAAATTTTCATTTGTGAGGCAGATGCAATGATCTCTGAGAGGATAAGGAGGATAATGGTTCATATGGATATGTGGTTGGAAATGTGTTCCAAGAGAAGATAAAAGATCTTTGATAGCGTACACTTCAGTGATTGAAAGCACACTTTAAAACATATCAGGCAATTAGGAATGTTCTGTCTGTACTAGTGTACTCAGGAGGAAAGTGAGCTGGGCACCAGCATATACTACTGACATTAGACTTTATACCACCATGTTCATTCTGGAACAGATAATACAAAAGAGATGAGAATTTGATCTGAAAACTTACCTAGCATTTGTGGATTATGAAAAAGCATTTGACAGAGTTCCCAGAGATAATTTATAGGTAATAATGAAAATAAGAAGAATCTGTCAACATCTATTAGAAGTCACAAAAAGTCTATATGTGAACACCAGGAAAAAAAGGTGTAGCCTGTCATCAACATTATTCAGTATCTATATAAATGACTGACCAGAGAATGAAAAAGAGACAGAACATCACAAGGCATGAATACTGTGAGGAATAAATATGTTAAGATGGTGATATTCATGGGTGATTAAGTTATCATGAATGACAGTGAAGATAAATTACAAACAGCGTTACTCATCCTAAATGAGATATGCACACACTACAACCTGACTTTACTCACAAATAAAACTAAAACCATGATCTCCTTAGGTATTCACACAAAACAAACAAAAATAGTCCTCAATAATAAAATTATAGAATAAATAATCCATTTCAAATATTTAAGATGTGACATACCATATTATCATGATATGGGTATACAGGAAAAAGCTGATACTTACCAGCAAATGAGGAGAAAACCCAAGGATAAAACAAGGAAAGAGACAAGACCAAAATTTTATAAGGTTATGGCAGTTCCCACTTTATTATGTGGGCCAGAAAGTTTGATATTGATAAGTAAAATTTTTGGAAAGTAGAAGCATCAAAAATGTAATTTCTAAGATATGTGAAAGGCTGCACTCAGGAATACAAAATTAGAAATTAAGTAATAAAAGAAGAATTAGGGATTCAATCAGCAACCCAAAAGGCAATCCAATACAATGAAAAATGAAGAGGAAATATGCTACCACACAGGTATTTTGAACTAGCAGTGTGTTGCAAACAAACCAAGAGGTAAGAGAAGCATAGGAAGGCCAAGGAAGAGATGGTGAGACTGGAACAGGCCCTAGGCTCAGGGAGTGGCAGGAAAAGAAGACAAAGAAGACTTTCAAAGGCACATCTGCCAAAAGAGGAGACAAGGTCGCCTGCAGAAAGTGCAGATATGTCCTGCCTGTGAGGCACGATGTAAGGATGGCTGGTCCAATGACATGGTCACCAATAATCCCCAACCATACACTGAGGCTCAGTCAGCACTGATGGTTCACTGCCATCACAGCTTGGCAATTCTCCATAGCCCACAGGTGGGTGTTGCGAATGTTGATGATACCACTTCTCATGAAGGTAGCCACATCTGTAAATAGAATGTACAACAAAAATCACAGCACTCTGATGGCCTGTGTGACAAACCAGTGGCAAAAATGTCACTGCAGAGGCAAGTCCATAGGTAATAAGGTACACACACACATTATAATAGATATAAATATTGACAGTTATCATGGAGAATATTCCACACAGCCATCTGGGTTACCCCATGTTGGCAGGCAACCTGCCTCATGCTGCTACTAGGGTCACTGTCAAAGATCTCTTATTTGCACTTTCAAGTTTCAAGTGAGTATACATTGCTTGTAACATATTTATTGGCTTACATCCTTGCGCAACCTATCAGGGATTGTTTTCTGCAGTTTGTCCCTCTTTGGAAAAATCACTCTGTATAACCTCAGAGTACACTATTAAGAGATTAAGTCAAGTATTTGCCACTGAATGCATGTGAAGAAACAGTACTCACAGATAATGGTCTGCAATAAATACCCACCTTTACATAATTTTGTGGAAAAAATGACATTCAGCACCTCTTTATTACCACATTCTACCCATAATTCAATGGGGAGGGAGAATGGATGGTCAGCTTCTACACTGAAAATGAAGACAGTGATTTAGTTGACATCTAAATAAGATGCCCCAACAATATTTTTAAGCACCACAGCACTGCAAAGATTCCTGTGTAGAGCCAGGCAGAGTTACTGCACAGTATGCAGCCACTAAAACTCCTCCAAAATTGCAGCAGCTTTAGTGAGGATCACCGCACTGTCATGTTCACATTGGGACATGGTGTGGGTGCAACCATTAGGATAGCATGCTTTGTGAGCATCCACAACATTCACTGTAGCCAACAAACACTGCCCCTACCACATGGAAATGGATGGACACCAACAGAGGCATTACGAAATTCATCTGAGACACAGACATCACTTGCTAGACCTTTTAGTCCACACGATCTTTGACCTAGACCACAGATGCCTCATTTGCTGTCATTACCATCTCTCCCTCACAAGTAGCAATAGAAGGGGAAGTGAGAAAATTGCAACCATCACTACTCCATAGGTAGGAGTGATTGGATTCCTACAGCAGAAAGCTGCAGCCTTTGTTGGCACCATGGCTTTTTTCTATAGGTCATGAGAATCAAGGCAGTGACATCCCACTGTTCCCAGTAGCACCATCACTGAGCTGTCAGGTGGATTCAAACCTAGATCCATAGCTCTCTATTTTACCTTCAAGGAAAGTAGAAAGTAATTATCTAGTGATGATACTGTCACTGAAACTAGTTTGGGAAGGAAAACAAATAAAACACAAATGTTTTGCATCAAGACAGACCCACAATCTATTACTGTAGTGCCGGTACAGGATAAAAATGACCTTGAGTATCAGGTTATATTTCTGATATCAGGTTACACCACAGGTAGTTGGACAACAGTAAACTCTGTTCATTTCATGCACCTGAGGCAATTGTGCAAATTACATTGAAGGTTAACACCCATACCCCACTCCCACCCTGCTCACCACTGGACCATTGAAATTCAAGATCCCCCTTCCCCTCCTCAGTCTTTTACGAATTGAGCATTTGTGGTGACTACACTGTTTTTGTACCGTTCACTATGAGATAATGGCGTGAGTATTTGTTAGTAATAATAATAATAATAATACATTATATATATATTATTATCCTGATTATGTGAGTTTTATGTCTGGGTTCCACAGTGAGAGGACCAGGGTGTGGGTTTTTATAAAACGGGGTTTTTAAGAAATTAAATTCATTATTATTTGAATTAGTGAATTTCTTCTAAATACATAACAATCTGAATTACTGTGAATTTGGCCATTTAAGGTACTGGTATGTATGCTGCAGTGAGAGGACTTGGGTGTGCTTATTTGTTATAAATAATAAATTAAATTTATTATTATTTGAATTTTGTGAGATCGATCGCACTGCTTTTGATATCACGTCACTGTCGTGTCACTTCAGGTCATGTCACTTCATGTCAACATCATGATGCTTTCAGCAAAATGATGGAACATATTAATAGCTATAACAAATTAATGACATCATGCTTTATTATGCAAAATAGCGATAAATGTTAGGATAGCTTATTATGTAAGACGTTTTGACAATGAAGTGTGTGATTAAGTTCATGATGTCACTGTACCGTGCATTATGTAAAAAGGTGGAAAATTTTGTCCATTAAGGTTGTGAACTCAAACATATTCATTAGAAAGCATGACATTGTTATTAATTTTCTTCTTCTGTATTATGGCGGAAATATTTGTCTATCAATTTCTCTAGGAGAATTGTGTGCCTCCATTGTCTCAGAAAGGAGGCCTACATACGTTCATTATATATTGACAGTAAGCTACTTTTTTGTCAAACCTTCAATATATTGAAGCAACATCACACTACCAATAACACTGACAAAATAGTCAGTTGACAAGGTGGCTTTACAAGATTAAGATGTCGAACACCCAAAAGAAGGCGCGTGTTGCAGTTATATTAATTACAGCTTGCAAGCAAGAGAAAACAATGGAAAAGAAGAAATGGATGTGGTATTGGTTGAAAAAAGGAGCGACTGGTCACATGTTAATTTACTGATCGAAATCAGCATCACAGATTATTTTCTGATGAGTTCTGCATCTCACAACAAGTTATTTGTATTAATACGAGATAAGACAGAGAAGCAAAATACATTAATGAGAGAGGCAATCACACTTGCCAACAGATTAGGAGTAACTTTGAGATGTCTCGCAATGGCCATGTGATTTTAATTCTCAAAACTTAGTTCTGTAAGATCAGCAAGCAGAATTAGCAAAATTCTATGGAAACCTTTCAAGCAGTTATATCTGCTGGCAACTACCATAAAACATTTTTTTATGCTTTGTGATAATTTGGTGAAGGCGAGATGCTTACTAGTCATTGCAGAGATAGGATGCATTTTTTGAAATACGAATGTTTTTTCAAAACACAAACAGTAACACAACAATCTATACCATATTTTCAAATTAATAAAGTACGAAATGTCATAGATAATCCTCCAGTAACCATCCTAAAGTGGCATTCACAATGATTACCCTTGGCTAGGCCTATTAACATTCTTTTTTGTTAAAAGGCTGCTTAAAAATTCAATCTGTTGTATGGGAACAGCAGGCAGTATGGGCCAGCGGGGTAGTATTGGTCCGTTGGTATTTCAGCTATTCACTACTAGGTAGCAGCATGGTACACAGTGTAATCTTTGCCGCCAGTGTCATTTTGCCATGTGCAGAGAGTTTGTTTGACTCCTAGCATCGTATCATCTGCAACTGATTATTGTTTGTTTGTGCTTGCACAAGTCGATGCCTCAAATATTTTCTAACATCACCCTGAATCATTACAGGTAACAATATACTTATGAAACTAGAGCTGTAATTTAGTTTACTCTATTAATATAAGATACTGATAATTGCATTTTGTTTGCTCTAACTATGTTTCGCTTACTACCAAGTTTTCATATCAGTGTGAGTCAGGTAGCATGGGCCAGGCGACATTCAGGTGCCGGCCACAGTGACCGAGCGGTTCCAAGTGCTTCAGTCTGGAACAGAGTAACTGCTATGGTCACAGGTTCAAATCCTGCCATGGGCATGGATGTGTGTGATGTCCTTACGCTAGTTAGGTTTAAGTAGTTCTATGTTCTAGGGGCCTGATGACCTTAGATGTTAAGTCCCATAGTGATCAGAGCCATTTGAACCTTTTTTGAACATTCAGGTGGTATGGGCCATGGAACTCATTTCCTTTTTTTTTAGGATACTATTCCAACACATAAGAAAAAACCAGAAGTTGAAGGTCAGGGAGAATGGTCAGAGAAAGATATGAAGAATGCTGTTGCAAGTGTATTGGAAAACAAAATTTCCGAAAGAGCTGCAACTGACCCATATGATGTACCTAGAAGCACTCTGCAAAGGAAGTTAAAATCTATAGCAAATAATGAGCCAACTGATATGAAACGACAGATGGGGGTTTTTAAAGCAACCTTTAATGAAAGATGTGAAAAACTTTTAGAAGCTGATTTGATGGATTTAGATTCGAGACTAATGCCCCTGTACAAAACAGAATATTTCAAACTGGTCTATGATCTGACAGAAAAATTAATTTTGAGTCACAGATTCAACAAAAAAAAAAAGAGGATGGAAAATATTTTTATGCCAATTTTATGAAGAAGCACCCAAATTTCACCTACAGGAAACCACAATCAACTAGTCTTATGTGGTGTGTAGGGTTTAACAAGCCACAGGTCAAAAGGTTCTTGAGCCAATTTGAAATCCTCTTAAAAAAGCGTTCCTTCGTCCATCTCGAATTTTTAATGCAAGAAAATGATAAGGTCATTACAGTGAAAGACAAATGTCAAATGGGGAAAATTACATCCGGAGAGAGGGGACATAATGTTACACTTCTGTTTTGCATGAGTGCAACTGGGCAATTTATTCCTCCACTTTTTATTTTCCCAAGGAAACGAATGAATGACCAGCTCATGATTGGTGCTCCAACCGAAAGCATTAGTTTTCCAACTTTTAGAGGCTGGATGACAGCTGAGGCTTTTCTTAAGTGGCTTTGACACTTTGTTTCCTTCACAAAGGCCTCAGCAGGAGATCCTGTCTTGCTGATTGTAGATGGGCATGTCAGTCACATGTCATCATGTTTGCTTCAGAAAACTATGTCTGTATGCTAAGTTTTCCCCTACACAGTTTTCATAAGTTGCAGCCTCTGTATAGGACGTTCATGAAACCTTTCAAAACCTGCTACAAGACTGCTTGCAATTTGTGGATGAGGGCTAATCCAGGGTCAAGAATTAATGACTTTGATGTTGCAAAATTGGTAGTTGATGCTTACAAGCAAGTGTGTCGACTAGATTTTGCTGAAAATGGATTTAGATGCACTGGCATTTACCTGACAAACCCAGACATATTTACTGATTTCGACTTTATGGGCAGAGATGTTACCAACATTGTACATTGGGCTGTTGTTGTTACATCTAGGACACCCACATCAATCTCACCAGCAGCTCTGATAGCCACCCTCCCTCCCCCCCCCCCCCCCCCCCCTCAGCTCGCTTCCCATGCAGTATCTACAGTCACTTCTGGAGAGACCACCACTTCCTCCAATTCATTACACTCAAGTGAATATTCTGGTTTTTCAGGTGTTTTAAAAGAAGTATCGCCTTTGCCTTCCTCCAGCGAAAAGAGGTTGACACGTTGGAAAAGAAAGTCAGAGTGAAGCGAAATATTGACATCAACTCCAATAAAAAATATGCTGACAGACAAGAAAGATTCAGAAGAGCAAAAGGAAAATGCACAACAGAAAAAGAACAAATGAAATTTTCGAAACAAGAATAAGTGATGACCAATAATAACAAGCGAAATGAACAAATAAAAATCTCTCATAATGACAGTCCTACACCAAGCACTCCTCAAGACGTAGATGTGAAGTGCATTGTGTATGGAGAAAGCTATAAGGAAAGCTGTATTCAGTGCAACAAGTGTGAAGGCTGGGCACTGTGAGTACTGTGCGGACATTGATGACTTGCTGTTTATTTTTTGTTTCTCTGTAAGCTAAATAAGTCATTGGATAAATGAGCTATAAGACATCATACAGTGTGTATAGTATTAAACAATAAAACTTTTATTCAAAACAATGTTTTTGATTTATAAACATAATCATATTGGTGTGGCCCATACTACCCGCCAATTTTTAAAATGCCCAGAGTGCAAGGTTAATTCTAATTACATTTTGTGTTACATTCTCTTCATATATTGCTAAATATATTTTATTACTTAGAGGAAAGAAGTTGAAAATACGATTTTTTCGCTCATAACTGAGTTAGGCTACAAATGTATTTAGTAATTTACATTTCTCCTTAAATGGCCCATTATACCCACCGTTCCCCTATGATATACACAACGGCAAATTGAAAAAATAAACCGTGCAAACTAACGCCATGTGGAAGCTCTGTCAGCATCTAAATGGAGAATATTATCACACCATCAATATTTGATCTCACATGATCAGTAGGTATTGAGGTCCGTCAATACTGCCCATCAATATTTCTAATACTGACAGTTTGTCAATACAAGCTCTCAGACATTCAATATATTGCCAGCTTGACAACATTACTGAACGTGTGAGGATCCCTTAAAGTTATTCTGGAGGGAACTCCAAGAACTTTCCTTCAATCGTGACCAAGAGTTGAGCAATACAATTCCAGAAACGAAACTACCAATATTCTCCTACATGTGGACTATACTGTATTACCAACAGACACATCGCAAAGAAATTAACAAAAAAACACTCGTGGTTGTACCTTCTGTAAGTTCAATTTCGAATGATCACAGCAGTTCATTTCTGTTTACTGGTATCTGTCACGAAATGAAACATTCTGTCGGGTCCCTCCACAAACGAGAATTCTCCCCTCTGCCTCGTTTCTCTCTGGACCAATAGGAAGGCTTCAACAAAGGTGGGAAACAAGTAGACCAATAAGAATTCAGCTTCTTATTACTAAAACTAATGGGTGGGCGACATCATTCTTGGTGAACCAGTCTCAAGTCTTCCCAGGTAGAGAAAAGGAGTAAGACGACATGTAATTACAATTAACCTACATACACGAGTTTTAAACATATTAGCTGTTGCTACACTTCTGCCTTATTTGTGTGTAACATCACTATAAGACTAATAAATAGCTATGGAAATAATCAAAAATATTCACGTGTCCACTCTCCCTAAGCGGGACCTAACAATGGCCACAGTGCAACAAAATTTCTACATACAAAGTCATCAACTCTCCGCGGCCACATCTACCGAGCTTGCCACTATACGATACACATGGCTGTAGAGAGATCCATCGTTCATGCGCCATCTGTCGATAAACCATCTGAATTATAACTTTGTTGATTCTTCAACAACATTCCAAGGCTCCACATGTAAAATACAGAATTAAACAGTTACGTACGTCTCTGCAGGAGCCCGGCGCCGCCACCATCGCCGCTGCCTGCTTCAGCTACTGCTACAGTCTCCAACCAGCCCTGAGCACACTATGTGATCAAACGTATCCGGACAACTGGCTAAAAATGACTTACAAGTTCGTCGTGCCCTCCATCGGTAATGCTGGAATTAAATATGGTGTTGGCCCACCCTTAGCATTCATGACAGCTTCCACTCTCGCAGACATACGTTCAGTCAGGTGATGGAAGGTTTCTTGGGGAATGGAAACCCATTCTTCACGGAGTTCTGGACTGAGGAGAGGTATCGATGTCAGTCGGTGAGGTCTGGCACGAAGTCGACGTTCCAAAACATCCCAAAGGTGTTCTGTAGGATTCCGGTCAAAACTGTGTCCACGCCAGTCCATTACAGTGATGTAATTGTCATGTAACCACTCCGCCACAGGTCGCGCAGTATCAACAGGTGCTCGATTGTGTTGAAAGGTGCAATCGCCATCCCCAAATTGCTCTTCAACATTGGGAAGTAAGAAGGTGCTTAAAACATCATTGTAGGCCTGTGCTGTGATAGTGCCATGCATAAGGACAAGTCCCTTCAATGAGAAACACGACCACTCCATAACACCACTACCTCCGAATTTTACTGTTGGCACTACACGTGCTGGCAGATGACGTTCACCGGACATTAGCGATATCCACTCCCTGCCATCGGATCGCCACATTGTGTACCGTGATTTGTCACTCCAAACAACTTTCTTCCACTGTTCAGTCGTCCAATGTTCATGGTCCTTACACCAAGCCAGGCGTCACTTGGTATTCATCAGCATGATGTGTGGCTTATGAGCAGCCACTAAACCACGAAATCCAAGTTTTCTCAACTCCCTCCTAACTGTCGTAATACTTGCAATGGATCGTGATGCAATTTGGAATTCCTGTGTGATGGTCTGGATAGAAGTCTGCCAATTAAACATTACGACCCTCTTCAAGTGTAGGTGGTCACTATCAGTCAACAGACGAGGTCGGCCTGTACGCTTTTGTGCTGTATGTGTCCCTTCACGTTTCCAATTCACTACAACATCGGAATCAGTGGACCTAGGGATGTTTAGGAGTGTTGAAATGTCGCGTACAGACGTGACACCCAATCACCTGACCACGTTCGAAGTCCGTGAGTTCTGCCGAGTGCCCCATTCTGTTCTCTCACGATGTCTAAACGACTGTTGAGGTTGCTGATATGGAGTACCTGGCAGTAGGTGGCAGCACAATGGACATAATATGAAAAACATATGTGTTTTGGGGCGTCCGGATACTTTTGACCACACAGTGTATATCTCCGAAGCTGGAATGAGTCACACACATCCCATCCCTCTTGTATTTGAATCCTGTAGCCCAGTGAACTACTCCTCATTGAAAAGTAATGCCTCCGAAATTTTTATGTGAAAACTAAAGCTTTTTACATAAAACAGACGTTATTAACATTCTACACCTTTATTCTTCATGCCAACGTATTTGGAGTCCTCTGTCGCTAGAGGGCTCTGAATTGTAGCGTGTGACATGATGATGTATAACTTAACTATATTGGTGCGTGAGAAGTAGCGTCCTGTTATCGAGTTTCGAATTATATGAAAAGTTCTTCCACACACGGAACGCCCTCTCCTTCAACATAACAGTACCAGACTACACATGAGTGCTGCAAAATCTGCAACAATCCGACGCCTTGGATTCACTATCATCGATCATCCTCCATACAGTCCCGACTTGGCCCAACCCAATTGTCATCTATTTTCCAAAACTTAGAGAACGCCTTCAAGGACTTCACTTTTATAATGCCAAAGTGCAAGCAGAGGTGAAGTTGTGGCTCAGATATAGACGGCTTCAATAAACTTGTCTCTCATTGAAAGAGATGTGTTAGTCACCAGTGTGACTAAGTTGAGAAATAAATATGTAGACACGAAGCATAAAGATGTACAATGTTAATAACATTTGTTTTATTTCAAAAACCTTTAAGAGTTTACACATAAAAAATTTGGAGGCATTACTTTTCAGTCCGTATATTGACCCAGACGGGTAAAAATATCATTGCGGTGACTTATTGCCAATAGGACAAAATACTGAGGTTATGAGGTACTATAGCGGGACTATGTGTTTTGTTATGAGGCAAACAATTTGTAATGATGAATGCGTAACTTTGCTCATCTTTACGTTCCTCGTGCTTTATCTCTACTACAGCAAAATCGTCTTGCATTTCTGGGCAGCATGAACCAACCATTCTCGTTTCAAATGGATGCTCTTATTAATACACCGCTTACAAGTATGACGCAAACAATTTCGCCACAAAAAGCACAGGATAGAAAATGCACTTTATTCAAAAAATGTGTGGTGTGGAAGCATCCACGTATCGTCATCTACAGCTACGCTGTGCTGACAAGAGTGCTAGTGAGGAGAATATTTCTCTCTCGCCCACGTACGGTACATGTAGCAGGTAGCAGGAACGATTTGTTCTTTTTCAATCTTTTATGGACTTTACAAATTTAAAGTACAATAAATAATTTTTTCCTAACGATTTATGTGCAAGATGTTTGTAAATGTATGGTCACCGTTTCAAAAATTAATAATGAATACATTTATTACTTTATATGAACAAATCTTACAGCATAATCAGCGGCAACTGTGCAAGTTATCGATGTGCTACCCGCTGTTTGCTTGGAATGCTTAGTGCGTAGTCACAGCATGTTTCCAGGATGGCGGCGCAACGGGAAAACGCTTCCTGCGTGCTCCAGTTTGAGGAGTCCAGATCTGTGGTTACAGTGTAGCGTGAATTTTGTGCGCGGTTTAGAAAAGACCCACCACACAAGAATAATGTAGGTAGGTGGTACCGACAGTTTGTGAAAATCGGATACCTTTGTAAGGGGAAGCGTGCTGGTCGACCTCGTGTGTCTGATGCAAACGTCAAAAGAGTGCAGGTCACCTAATGAAGCAATTGGATTATTCACGCCAAGGGTTACGGTGAGGACGGCGTTGCGTAAGCAGCTTCGTTTTAAACTGTACAAAGTGGGATTAGTGCAGAACCTTATACCAGCAGACAAAGTGAGAAGGAGCGACTTTTGTGAAGAGCTGTAGTTAAAAATGGAGGACGCTGGTTTTGTAGAAAGACTCATCTTCTCCAGTGAAGCCACCTTACATCTAAGTGGCAAGGTGAATATACACAATGTCCATATCCGGAGAAGCGGAAACTACATACGCTGACAGAGCATCAACGTGACTCTCCAAAGATGAACATTTTCTGTGTGGTGTCGCGTGAGAAAGTGCGCGACCCATTTTTCTTTGAACAACAAGCGGCGATGGTTAACTCATTTCGAGACATATTGGATATCTGGTTGTTACCCTAGCTGAACACCTGCTATAATCACTATACAGTGCAACGGGAGAGTGCTCCATCCCATTTTCACAGGAATGCAAGAGAGCTCCTTAGTCGTATTTTTCACCAATTATGGATTTGACGAGTTGCAACAGCGGACAACAACCTTCTCCGTTGGTCATCCCATTAACCAGATTGAACACTCTGTGATTTCTCTCTGTGAGGGTTTGTAAAGGACCGAGTTCGTGTACCACCAGTACCTGTGTCTGCAGAGGAGGTGCACTATTGAATAAAGCGTGAGCTGCTGACCAGTACAGAGGATATGCTATGCGAAATATGGGAAGAATTCGATTACCATGTAGTTGTGTGTTGTGTAACAAAGGGTACACATATTTAAGAATTGTGATTAATGTATCATAATGTCTTAACAGTTACCACTGCTTATTCTGTAAAGTTTGCCCATATAAAAGAATAAACTGATTTATTAGAAATTTTTAAAACAGCACCATTCATTTATAAACACCATCTACATTGAAACTTCCTGGCAGATTGAAACTGTGTGCCAGACCGAGACTCGAACTCAGGACCCTTGCCTTTCACGGGCAAATGCTATACCAACTGAGCTACCCTAGCACAACTGACGTGCCCTCCTCACAACTGGTAGAGCAATTTCCCGGGAAAGGCAAATGTCTCAAGTTCGAGTCTCAGTCCGGCACACAGTTTTAATCCACCAGGAAGTTTCATATCAGCATACACTCCGCTGCAGAGTGAAAATCTCATTCTGGAAACATCTCCCAGGCTGTGGCTAAGCCATGTCTCCGCTATATCCTTTCTTCCAGGAGTGATAGTTTTGGAAGGTTTGCAGGACAGCTTCTGTGAAGTTTGGAAGGTGGGAGACGAGGTACTGGCAGAAGTAAAGCTGTGAGGACAGGGCGGGAGTCATGCTTGGGTAGCTCAGTTGGTAGAGCACTTGCCTACGAAAGGCAAAGGGCCTGAGTTCGAGTCTCAGTCTGGTACACAGTTTTAATCTGGCAGGAAGTTTCCTATCAGCGTGCACTCCACTGCAGAGTGAAAATCTCATTCTGGGTCAATCTACATTGATTTATTCATAATAACTTGGAGAGAATAACAACTTAAATACTATGTTTGCCATTGAATTTGTTCTTTGTAAATGTTTTTTTTTTTTTTTTCTTTTTTCATCCTACATACAGTTAATACATTTCAATCGTTACAGGGTGTGCTTATCAGCCTGAAGCCACAACCTTGTTGGATTAATAGATGCAGTATATAATTAACATGCCAGCTACCTCAAACATATGATCCCTAAAAAATTGTCCAAAAGAGTTACATGACAACTACAAACATATAGAAACTAATGTATATGAAGTCCTCCAAGGAAGCCTACGTTACTTGGGGATTGGAAGTCTGTCCATAGTTCACCTATGGATATGTCTGAACAACTATCAGACTAAAACCGTTTCTAATTCTGCACACTTGTCACAGATTCTTCATATGTTTGTAATGCTGGTCTGAACTGTAGGTCTCTCAATACTTCTAAGTTGGTCATGTGATCATGCGTCATTACCAGTTACAACTTCCAAATCCGTAGAAGGCATACTTGCTCTGCAAGTCAGTGTATGGTGCATTGAGGAGGATACCTTATACCACTCAGAAATAGAGCGAGGGGAAAAATCAACTATCTGCTTCTGTACAAATTCTAAATTTTTCGCTTATCTTCTTGGTTCAGACGCAAAAGGTGCCTTGACCATATTAGAGTCGTTCTGTTGTCAGCTACAGATGTCTATTCTAAAACCTGTCTCAACAGTATTTTCGCGAAATGACCATCACCTTCTCTCCTTGGGTTCTGGTTTGAGTTTACGTAATGCTCATTTATTGATCAAACCTACTAGTAGCAAATTTAGCATTACATGATCGTTTTAGAGAAAACCTTCTACAGTTAGCCTTCTGTGCCTAAAGAGTGTGTTACAGCATTTCTGCAGCAAAAGATTTACTGCTGGCAAATAGTTTCCAAAGTGCACGTTACAGACAGGGGACAGCAAGCTTACAAACCACAAAGAAGCATAGAGATTAAATCAGCGAGTGTTAGCAGAATATACACACAGAAAATAATGCATATGAAGTCAAAATTTTTCCATCTTTCAAGGCACGAACATTTATGGTTCTCCGATAATTACAAGAAATATGTAATACATGATATTACAGTGTGTTTAATACTACTTGCATTTACTCTGCTGCAGTACACTTTGGCTGGTACCTTTTTATTGCTTCCTTCACTTCTGACAGAGGGTAATAATTGCACAGGTAGGCATTAATGTGTCATCTGCTACCGTATTCAGCACACACAGAGAGCGAATAGATCTGTTGCACAACCCAAGGTGGGGAGGGGGGGGGGGGGTAGTTCCCTCGGCTAGACAATACGTATTTGCGCGGAAAGAGATGTGTCTGGTGCATTGCAACTTCAGTGATATTCCCAGGTCTGGCTGGTGACTCGGTATGGCTGCGGCAGCCACGGAGACAGGCAGTGGTAGCGGTGCCAGCGCCGGCTGTATAGCTAGTGTCTTATACAGTGGCCGATGTGCAATGAACAGTTTTCGTCCAAAGCGCTGGGTGACCTCATTCGTTTGCTCAGAAGAGGAGGCCGATTTTTCCGCCTTTCGCCCGGTCACCGATGATAGTATCGAGGCGTGCGCCCTGCAATCTTTCTCAAACGATTTCACAGAAACTATTCAGTAAAAAAAAAAAAAAAAAAAAAAAAAAAAAAAAAAAAAAAAATCATTTTTGCTTTACTTATAGCTTTATATGTCAGGTCCATTGTAATGCATACGTGCTTTCCCTTCACGTGTTTAAGCCAAGTATTACGCACATTTATGCGATCGGGAATGCTGAGTAGCAGCCAGGCTACATGTACATTTGACAATTAAGCGTCAGCAAGTAGCATTAGTGATGAAATCATAGGAGGCAATGTTGTGCAACCTTAGTAGGGACAAATCCGACTAATCGGGAGTAGGATCTTACAATCTGAGACAGTGTTACGAGACAAACTTCCGTCACAATGTCCGCAAACGTGACGTCAGATGTGCCTAGCAACAGCGACCTGAACGCCCATTGACTGAAAGTTTGGGTATATCTAGGGAACGAGAGAAGTGTCCTTATTGGCTGAGGAAGAAAGGCGGGGGGGGGGGGGGGGGGGTCTCTCTTGTCCGTCGGGAAGACAGGGCGGGGCAGTCGCGAGGAGCCGCTCAAAACGCACGGTCGAGTAACCGGGACGGCTCTAAAGGAACGTTCGCGAGTACATGTTTCAGCAGTTAAACAAGATATAAAGTGAAGTTATTAGTTATCAGAATGCCACGTGTCGTGGGCAGTGTCTATCATCATGTAAAGTCAGAAAAAGGTGTTAATGTCTGTAAAGGGTCGATTATAACGGCGTAGTCCAGAGCCGCTATATTGTAAATGCTCATTCTATGCCGAGTGTACCAAAGTATTTTCTTTAGTAAAACGAGTATAGTACAAACGTTGTTGACAATTAACAACTGGCAGCCCTAAACACTCCACCTCAGCAGGATCCTAGCCTACATGGAACCTGGCGCTTGAGCACTACTACTGTGTGACGAGGGACTAACGAAGCAGCAAGACACCACGTTAGTGACACAGCGACCAGGGAAGTACTTCCTTCTCGCTACAGTGCCACTGAGGCATTGTACCATGATGATGCGCTCATCATTTCATTTCATTAATAGTCACTGAGATATTTCCGTGAAAATAAGACACTGCGCGAAATTCGCAAAAGTGTGCGATGAAAAATAGAGGTCACTATGATTTTTCGTCTGGTGCATATTACACAATATGTTGTGGCATATGAAATTTAGCTAACATACTGAATTTTAGCCGGCCGAAGTGGCCGTGCGGTTAAAGGCGCTGCAGTCTGGAACCGCAAGACCGCTACGGTCGCAGGTTCGAATCCTGCCTAGGGCATGGATGTTTGTGATGTCCTTAGGTTAGTTAGGTTTAACTAGTTCTAAGTTCTAGGGGACTAATGACCTCAGCAGTTGAGTCCCATAGTGCTCAGAGCCATTTGAACCATACTGAATTTTTCTTTAAACTTGGGTAGACGTATCTATCTGTCACCAATCTCTAGAAGATTGACCTGATGTAGCACACTCATTTGCGATTGCGCCGCGCAAGTGATAAAGCCAGAGTGAAATATCCACATCACTCCTCATATTTCATGAACGGTTTCAGATATCGAAATAAGATTCTAGCAAATGATACTACGCAAAGAGGAGAGTATTTTACCATATTGCAATTATTTAAAACTTCATTATCTACTGGATTATTTCAATAACTACAGACTTTTTCGTTGAAATAATGTAATTTTTAAGGACCATCGATTGTTGGTGAAACGAGAAACGCTATGTGTTTTAGAACAACATATGTGAAGATATTACACATTTTTTTTTTTTTTTTTTACCGAGGATGTGCTTTATCATAAGCTACTGACTTTACTTTTCCTCAGTTCCTCACTTAAAAAACCTAATAAGCCACCGTTTCACAATCCTCTCGCAACTGAGTCTGCACAACATATTAGTGAGCTGACACAGCATAAATTCTGCTTTGTTTTGGCAAAAGAAGCAAATTTTGACTAGGCAACCAGAGAAATGTGTAGGTTTTACTCAAAATTCGCCACTCACGACGCTTCTGTGAAAGTAACAAGTGGTTAGCACGCCAAGCGAAATAAACCACCTCATTTTCGGCGGAATTCTTTTTAGATACTAACGAAAGCACAGATGACACTAGATCTTCTTGAACTGCCACCATGCAAGTGCCGGCATGGAGGGGCCTCACTTAATGTTTACAAAAAATGTGAGTGTAGGCTTCAGTTTAGAATGACACTTTCCCCTCCAGCGCTCAGCATTTTCCCTGCAGCGCTCTGATCGGCCCTCAACCACTGCCTTCTCCCCACGCTTCCAGAGCTGACTGCATATATAGTGGCCATGGCATTTTGTGCACACTATAGCTTCTGCAGAGACATGCACGACCCATGTGCTTGTACGTAACTATTCAGGTCTATATTTTATGCATGCGTCTTTGGAATGTTGTTTATGGAGAAATGACGAAATTATTATGCAGAAGGATTATCAACAGACAGAGTGCAAACACTGCAGGTCTATACGTATAAATGTATTGTTCAGCAGGGTGCCCATGGCTTCAGAGAGTCGTTTACTTTGTATACAGAAATAGTTAATTTTTGCTGCACTATGGCCATTGTTCTGTCCCATTTGGATAGTGGGGATGTGTGTATACTTTGGATATTTTCCAGTGAAATTTATGAGTTTTATAGTAAGGTCACACACTAATAATGCTGCAAAGCACCAAGAATGTGAGGGAACAGGAAAGTGATATTTTCTAAGTCCTAACAGAAGACCTGCAGGTCTATACGTATAAATGTATTGTTCAGCAGGGTGCCCATGGCTTCAGAGAGTCGTTTACTTTGTATACAGAAATAGTTAATTTTTGCTGCACTATGGCCATTGTTCTGTCCCATTTGGATAGTGTGTATACTTTGGATATTTTCCAGTGAAATTTATGAGTTTTATAGTAAGGTCACACACTAATAATGCTGCAAAGCACCAAGAATGTGAGGGAACAGGAAAGTGATATTTTCTAAGTCCTAACAGAACAGCATTGCTCAAGCATACGGAACTATCAACATGAGACAGGCACTAGGTGTAAAGATTACAACACAGCTAGTCAGTCACCAAGTGTGCTACACACTTCTGTGTGTGAGTGGGAGCAAGCTTAGTGGAAAAGGGTTACATGAGTGCAGACCAATCTGCCTCTATCACTCAGGTAATTTATGTTTGAAACTCTAAGGAGTACTTAGCAAGACCCATTAAGCGTTGACAAAGAAGTTAAGGCGCTGAAACAAACTGATAAAGCAACTGTAGCAGGACATAAGACCACTGAGAACTCATAAAGATCAGAACCAATTCAGTCAAGATGAACAATGTCAAAAAGGAGATCCTCTCCTCAATGTCATAAATACTCTATCTCGTTAGGCTGGAGTCAGTAGTATGGTGTTCATATATTAACACTTGATTATCTGAATGTTGTAATGATCTTGTAAGATCTTTGTATGAGATTGTTCCAGTACCAGTCATACCATGCCACCTTATGAGATGACCACCAATCCATATTCATATATGACAGAAGCCAGCCTCCGGTACCAGCCACCACTGATGGGTAGTCCAGGGGCCTACTAACACCATTGCTGCCTGGAGCACAAACTACTCCAAAGTCCAGCACCACTTGGGTCACATGGCCTACTAAACCAGCGAATGAATACCAACATTCAACAAAACCCCATAGTATCGAACATTGCGGTTTATCGATTGTTACAACACAGGCATTGACCTGGAAGGGGCAGAGTACTCATAGAACAACGTGTGAGACACTACAACCACACGTCGTGAAGAACTTATTGCAAGGCACACCTTGTGCACCACAGGTGCCAACCTGCTTACTGTAAGCCATTGGCCTGAGCACAAAGCTGATGGAGCGAGATACGGCAGCCTGGGCTAGACACTGGCTTCAGCAGATTCCCCAATGTCTTGCTAAGCCACCAGTCGCCGCCGAAGATACAGCGACGAGATGTATACAGAGAAATAAATGAAGTAATATTTAATCCTGCTTTATTGCGTCTGGCGACCCCACTTAGATTCCTCGGCCTTCATCCTGACAAAGATTAGGATTTTCAGTTCGGGAGTGAGAGACTCCTAGAGAGCAAAGGTGTAGCAAGAGTTGGTTTGAACACATGTTGTGGTAGGTTAGCTGTAATTACATGTCTTCTTACTCTTTTCGTGCCACCTGGGAACGCTGGCTGGCCAAGAACCATGTCACCTATGCATTACCACTAGTAATTAAAATGCTTGATTCTTATTGGTCTACGCGTTTCCTGCCTTTTTCAAGCTTCCCAATTGGTCCAGAGAGAAAGGGGCGGAGGGGAGGATTCTCCTGGGTGTTAGGCATCTGAGAGAGTGTTTCATTTTGTGACAGTCTCTCGTCAGCCATACATCACACCAGTAAACAGAAATAAAGAGATGTTATTATTCATCAGTAAGCATACAGAACATACAATTTTTTTTCCGATATGACTGTTACTGATACGGTACGGTCCACATGCAGGGGAATACGATAGTTTTGTCTTTAGAATCGCGTTGTCCAACACTTCCCCAAGGAAACTGCTGGGTGTTCCCTCCAGTCTAACCTTACCGAGGTGATGGACGCACAGTTCTAATAGAGGAGAGGACAGACAAAACTTTCCACCATTTTTGCAAAAACATCTAATAACTTACAAGAAACAAATTTAGATACAATATCATGCTTTGTATTGCATATGTTTGAGTCTTCTATCTCACTGGACAAAATTTTCTACCCTTTTGCTTAATACACAGTGACGACATTAATTTAGCCTCATGCAGCATTGTCATAGTGACTCACACCGTAAATGACATTGATGTTTACCGCCATGTTGAGTAATATTACATAGTCATAATCTACATTGTCAAAGTGTCTTACACCATAAATTACGTCAATATTTGCCGCCAATTTGCATAACATGATGTAAAGTCATTATTTATAATGTCAAAGAGTCATACTTTGTAATATTAACACTATTGGGCTGAGAGCTTTATGGTGTCGATGTGACATGACATTGATGTGATGTTGATATGGCGTCAAGAACAGCAGTACCAAACTCACGTGATTTGAATAATAATAAATTTAATTTATTATTTGTAATAGATACACACACATCAATCCTATTACTACAGCGTACAGAACTCAAATGGAAAATTCCCATAATTCTAACAACTATATAATTGATTTACTATTTATAAGAAATACCTACAGCCTGGTCCTCACACTATGGAACACAAAACTGTTTACTAAACGAGACGTATATCATATATCTACAGAAAGTACAAAAAAGAAAAGTAAATAAAGTTGTTAATTGATGCCTGTTGATCAGTATGAAGAGGAAAGCAAAATATCTTGTAGACAGCTCGTATGTAGGTCATAGTTGGTCCTTTTTGGACAAAGTGAGGACTGGCACTCCTTTTACTTCCATTGTGACAGCAAAAATTAAAGCAAGATTACCGGTGTAACAACAGGATTGAAAGTGGCACGGGTGACATGTAGTCTGTGGCCGCTGCGTAAGATTCTGGGCAATCCCAATATGGGCTCCTTTAAACGATGCTCCTTGATCAGCATCTCCTTCTCGTGGTACTCCAGCATCAGGTGCGTCAGGAATTCATCCCAGTCGATGTAGTTATCGCGCTTCTCATCCATCTGTAATCACAGTCTACTGCTTGTACAGGGAAGATAATCACAGAAGCATCAAATTTACTCTCTAGAGTGTGATCAATAAATATGGAAACAACAAACTTAGTGCAGAAGTACATAGCCAAGATTACTGCATTGAGGTTGGTAACCTCACCAATACTCTTAGACAAAGGATGGTAATTCTCGCACCCCCCCCCCCCCCCCCAATCCCTTAAGGTTGATAGGGATCGATACAGTCTTTTTCTGTTTGTGTGCTTTGCTCTACTTTTTTATCCTTCGGTGGCAGTCAGCCTTGTGTGTTGAGCGTATTTTTAAGAGTTTCCCTAACTTTCATACTCTTATTTCTTTATGATACCTTAGAGGATGTAACAACAGCACAACTGGCTTTAATATAGTGCAACATAGGCACTGCAGGCTACTTTAAGGTCTTTGTTTATGGAATAATTCAATAATTCGGCCTGGAGATCTGGTAAATAATCGCCCTCTTTAAAATTACGTTACAGATAGTAACATTTTTAATGTTAATATTATCATTTCTTCTACAGATCTGAACCGCCAGATAACATGTTTCTTTGTCTTTGGACAAAATATGATTAGTTTTCTGAACATAGTTTTCACGAGAAGCCACAGCCCAAATTAGGTATTATTAACGTGAAATAGAAGGAAGACTCGAGAGAACAGAAAGACAGAGAACAACAGAAAAGTTACTCTCTTCAATATGTAAGAGCGCTTGCGTAATGAATGGAGCCCCTTATGCCCGGCTTTTCAGCAGTAATGTAATGCGCAGAAAGGAGAAAAATCTGACTTCTGCACACGCACAATTGCACCCGTCCTGCTACGTAGCTGTCACAGTCTAACATAACAGTCATGAAGCTCCGTTTGTTTCTGTTACCCACAGCTACAGCAGCGCCTCAAGCGGCCAGCAAGCGACACTTATGAGTACAATATCGAATGAGTGCGAATACTAACTTTTGTATTGAATTGTAACATAATTTTTTTACCATAGGAAGTGTATGTGGTACCATAAAAATGGGCAACAACTGAAACAATGCACAACATACGTGATTATTTAGTTTCTTAAGGACTCTTGTATACATGAAATGGAGCATTACAGAGCAGTTTATTTATGATTCCCTTGTAGCGTACAGAAATTTACTGAATAGTGTCGTTTCCATTCAATAATAAAAAATTTCTAGTAAACTCAGAAGACATGATCTGTAGCAGGAAGACCCAACAAAGCAGATTTTTTTTTTCGCTACACTTTCAGCGAAATCAGTGAGTGAGGAACGTAGGAAACCGATATGGAACATAACACCTGCAAACATATAAAGTAAGCCACTACAAATGTAGCTTGAGGGAGAACCACACGGCCGAGATTATAGATCGCCGAAAGCAATAAAACTGTTTCCCAATTCAAAAAAAAAACCAGTTCCACAGTTGTAGCTAAATCTAAGCCACAAACGGTAAGAATCCTCAACACACTTTTGAAGCAAAAGTAATTACATTTACAAAAATATTCGTGAATTAGAAAGTTGAGTGAAGTGCAAGAAAGGGCGAATCATTGGACTCGATAAAAAAAGGTAAGTGCCTATCAAAATAACAACAGGGATATATGCTTCTCACATATGATATGTGTTTACATTCCCTAGCTTTCAGTGGAGTAAGCTGGAATACAGACATATTCCAAAATATTTCTTCATGAATGAGTTGTAGCTTATGTCACTGAATCAGTGTGATTCAGCTATTTTTACATGTATCTCACGATAGTTCAAGTCTCTTGGTAACTTATTGCATGGAAAGCAAAAAGGTAACAATTATTCCGTTAATTAAATTGAAAATAATTAAAAACAAACATTATCGCCACGACGCATGTGTCTGCTTTCTCACCATTTGTAAGGCTGGTGTTGCTCCAGTTGTCAAATGGGAACAATTTTCGCACCACAGAGTGTCGTGACTGTATGTATTAGACTGTGTAGCGGTAGTAATTGCTACCGGATCAATATTACACTTGTGCCTAACGGCGAACCAACAACATTCCATCTTTATGTTTGACTGTCAGTCACTGATCCTGGCGCAGATCTCTTGATTTCAGCTCAATATTTACTAGCGAAAGTGCAATCATATTGGGTATCAAACGAAATTTGTATGTGGGATGAGGATTTCTTGATAGAGCGGAAGCAGAATGTTAACTTGAAAGGAGTTTCTGACTGAAGTGGCAGTAACTTGAGGCGAGTTCCAGGGAACTGTGTTGGTGTTCTCGTTGTAAATTAATGGCAAACAATATTGTTAGCTAGGAACCTAAGACTTCTCGGAGCTGATACAATTATCTACAAAAAGGGGCCCTCACAAGCTTAATACCACGTGTTTCAAAATAAATATCGGGATTTTAAGTCTTAGTAGCACTTATTATATTCAGTTTACAATTATAAATTGTACATCAAATGAAAGAGCAACTCCATCACCTTTTCTTAGAATTGTTCAATGTGAGCCCCATTCATCACGTAGACCACATCAAGTCGATAGGCGAGTTTTTTTTCCAAACTGTGATCAATGTGTCTGTGTAATTGTTGGAGCAGCTGCTTCCGTCATGTTTGCTACGCCAGATAGACCAGCTGGAGTGGCACATACACATGATCCTTTATGAGTTCCCAAAGGTCAAAATCGCATGGTGTCAGATCGGTGCACATGGAGGCCATGTGAAACAAGCTCTGTCATCCAGCCTCTAGTGGCTAATGCACCAGTTGAGTGCAACGTCGTTTAACCAGTCGTGTGTTGAGTCATGCCAGTGAAGTTGCGCACCATTTTCCGACCAAATAAAGTTATGTGATTCAGCTTCTTCCATTTGACGAAAGAGCCATAGGTCTAGTTCATCAACATAAAAAACACCAGTCACAGTTGTTTCAAAGAAAAAGAAAGGCCCATAAACTTTCTGCTGGCATATGGCACAAAAAAACATACAATTTTGGAGAGTCTTGTTACAACTGTACTGCCTTGTAGGCATTTGCTCACCATCAGATCCGCACATTGTGTGTCGGTTCATCACTGAAGAAGACACTATCCAGAAAATCTTCATCACCATACAGCACCTTATTGTTAGCAAGTTGGTACATAGTCTGTAGGCTTTAGGGCTTGTAACAACTCTAAACGATAAGGCTGTAGCTGTAAGCGTTTACTTAAAAGTTTCCACACAGACTTCACTGGAACTTCTAATTCACGACTAGCCTATCGAGCTGATTATTTGGGCTCCGTGTGAAAGACTCTCTTACTCGTTCAATACGTTTTTTGGTCACTCTTGATCGCCCCGTACTCCTCCCTTCGAACTTATGATGCCATCTATGTATCTTATATCACCTGGAGGATTATAGTGAAACTTAACAGAGAATGCGTGTTGTACTATAACAACAAATTCAGTTCTTGCAAACTGTAAAACACAAAAAGCTCTCTGTGTTCACTAGTCGCCATCTTTGCTACTAGCGCTTTCTAATGGAAGACACAGAAAATAGTGCATTTGTGTGTACATGCTTAGTGTACAACTCTTTTTGAGTTGCTCTGTCACTAGATAATAGATTTATAATTGTAAGCTGAATGTATGAATGCAACAAAACCTGAAAATCCCGATATTCACTTTGAATCATTCGATATTTATTTCGCATTACTGAGTATTCTACCGTGAAAAGTAGTATTGCTTAATAAAGGGCAGGGACTGAGACCGAGAGCAATTCAATTCACTTCGAGCCAATGTCCGCAAAGAACTGAAAAAGTAAGTGACAAAGGATCAGGGAGTGTACAGGGTGACACAGAATAACAGGAATGTTTGAAATAATTCGGTAACATTCCCTGGGCCGCTAGATTGCCAGATTTACCCGTTTATGATTTTTTCTTGTGGGGCAACCTCAACAGCAAAGCTTACGTGACTCAACCAAGAACCCTGGATGAGTTAAAACAGAGAATTCGGGATGAAATTCTCAGCATCCCAGCTGAGATGGTGCAGCAGTCAATGAGGAATCTCAGATTTCACGAATGTATTCGTACCGAAGGACACCATCTAAAGGGCGTAATTTTTAAAAAATGGTAAATGCCATCAATGTTTCGTAAATGGCAAAGTTGTAAGGTTTCAATTACTATGAATGAAATTTCTTTTCTTCATCCCTTCTAGTCTTATTGGACTGTAGAAATGCTTCCGTTTTTCTGTATCACCCTGTATATTACTGCATTATTCTGTACTTTCAGAAACAAAATTCCTGATTGAAAGGGAAACGCCAGATACTCCCTTGTCCACAATACTGGAGGAAACTGAAGTTCATGGTGTGAAGACAGTAAGCAGAAGCGTTTATTTCACTTGCAGCAGTTTTCAGAATTGGCAAACAAGATAAGGTCAGCATACGTGTTTTTTTTTTTTCATTGCAACAGTTGCCACACCGAAGACACAACAAGATCACATAACCTTTCAACTAATAACCAGTAAGCAACTGTTACAATAGAGAAATACATAGAAAACAGCATATGTACATCATAAATTACACACTGCGCTTGTTTAATTTCTAATCGGTTGTTGTGGTTTACAGATCTATACTGCAATGAATTATCCTGTTGTCAACTGAAATGTTTACTGGAAGTTTTCAGACGTATTACGACAGTTCCGCACAATTTCTGCTTGTATTTTGCAATCGCAGTACATGCAAGCTCTAAATCACTGACACGTCCCTAGGCAGAGTTCCAACTGATTCGTTCCGGACAGAAATTTCATGCAATAATATTATGCAGTTCTTGGTCTTGCACTTTCTCGTGACATACTGACACAATATTTTTAGGCAATAAATATCGAGTATGTGAAGTATGTTTGCCGATGACATTGTAATTCTGTCAGAGACAGCAAAGGACCTGGAAGAGCAGTTGAACGGAATGGACAGTGTTTTGAAAGGAGGATATAAGATGAACATCAGGGGACATACGTGCATTGCCCAAATGGTCGCGACTGAAATGAATATTAATGTTATTAAGACTTTTAGTTTCTTTCCTACAATACATTTATTGTGAATAGCAAAGTAATGATGTAGATGTAGATGAAGAATTCGTTGTTTTTCCTAAAATGTAATGTCGATGGGTCGTTGTTATATAAAAGCGGTTGCTCTTTTAGATGTCGTATTGCTGTTACAGGTGGCTCATCCTTGCCTTGGATATGTATTTTGTAATGTGGTTTATAGTACTGATTAGTTAAATGGGATTGATTCCTTGGTTCTTACTTTTGTTCTTCTTTTGGTTTTTCAGTTACTGATTTCGTTTGAATTGCACTTTTAATCTTTTTGCATATTTTTTCTTTCGGTTTACTCTGGAGGACATTGTGTGTCTGTGTGTGTGTGTGTGTGTGTGTGTGTGTGTGTGTGTGTGTGTGTTTTGATTAATTACGTTTTTGGAGTGGTGTATGGTTTCCCTGGTTTCGTTTGAGCTACATAAGTCAAATGAATAATTCGATTCAAACTGTGCGATTTCTTTTCTTTTTTATTTTCGAGGCATTCTATTGTTCAATTTTTTCTTTTACGTGGTTTATTTTTGGGAGGGGGTTTAGGATCGGGTACCTGTTATCGTTGTTTTCGTTTGAGCTATATAGGAGCAGCGTACGACGCCTGTGTAATTTTTTATTTTTAACATTTTCGTTTGCATCGTTTTGGAAGAATTTTCATGCCTTATTATTCGATAAGGCTGCTGCTTTGTGGAGGAGTGTCTGGTATCCTTGTCGTCGTTTCAGCAATATATGTCACGGGAAAAATCCGATTTCAGTTGTGTACTTTTTGTATTTTTATGCTCCGTTTATTCTAGACAAATTCGTATATGTCATTTCTCTTTTATCGTCGTTGATGTGGTGAGCGGTTGTCTGGTATCGTTGTCTTTGATCTGTATAGGTCAAACGAATTATTCGATTCAGACTTTGTATTTACTCTACATATTTTCGTTCCGTTTATTCCAGATGAATTTGTGTGTCCTATTTTTCAAATTTTTGGTTGCTGAGGAACGGTCTTAGTTTCATTAACATTTTTTAAAACTTTGTCCCTATCGCGTGTTTTTACCTTTGCTTATGGGCATAATAATCTATCTTGTGGTCGCCATCTTGAAGAGTGTAATCGGCCTGTTACAGTTATAAGTGAGTGTCTTAGTAACTATGGTAAACGATCGCCTTCACTCGGAATATGACTTCATCGGTCAAAAAAGACGGACGGAATCGGACCTTACTGTAGTTTCAAGTATTTCTGAAATGTGTCAGATGACCACAGGTTAGATTGACCAATGGGAGAGCGTCATGGAAATTTTTAAGAACCTGAAAAGGCAGGTGCTTAATGGTAGACGCCAGCTATCCCGCGAAGCCCTTGTTACAGAGTCTCAAAAACCAGCTGTACTCGAGGAATCTAGGAATATTATACAACACCGTACACATCGGTCCGCTTGGGACCGCGAACACATTATTAGACTAATTATAGCGTGCACAGACGCACATAGTAATCATTCTTCCTTCACTCCATACGTGAATGCAACGGCAAGAAGCCCTAATAAACTGGTTTAATGAGCAGCACCACGCACTTTACAGCGGTTTGCAATGAATGAATATAGATGGCTCTGAGCACTAGGGCTGTCGGAGAAATAATAGTGTTGCACTATGATGGCCACCCCCACACTGCCAAACAGACGAAGGCTGCACTTCAGCGATTTGGTTGGGAAACACTGCAACATCCTATCAACAGTCCAGATTTTTTGCAGCGTAATTTTCACATCTGTCAAAATGGCTCTGAGCACTATGGCACTCCACTGCTGAGGTCATAAGTCCCCTAGAACTTAGAACTACTTAAACCTAACTTACCTAAGGACATCACACACATCCATGCCCGACGCAGGATTCGAACTTGCGACCGTAGTGGTCATGCGGTTCCAGGCTGTAGCGCCTAGAACCGCTCGGCCACCCTGGCCGGCAAATGTATATAGATGTAAAAATGCGATTGTGTTGTAAGCAGTGGCTGCAGTAACAAGACATGGGCAAAATATTGTCAACAACGCGCAATGTAATACATTTTGCCCAAGTTAGCACCACTGCGTAGATGTAAATACTGTGACGTAGCCGCAGTGCACAGTCAATGCGTTCTACATATCAGACCTACGAACAGAGGCCGTATTGGAACATGACGTTACTAACAGTGGACCCCAGGCAGACGAGAAGAAATTTGGTAGAAGTAACTCACATTATAGAGTGCAATTCACTGAAAACTAGCATAGAAAAGCAGTTACTGGTCACCATGAATCACAACCACAATAGCAAACCTCGACACGGGCGATCTCGTGAGCCACTAGGTAGGACCGAGTTGCTGACGTCACGTTAACGGGCTGCAGCCTGTCTTTCTCGTGGACCTCGCAGTGAACTGGATACAACGAAATGTAGCGGCACCCCGCATTCACTTGGCGAACCGTCTGTTACCCGTGTTTAAGTGCTGAAATTAACTTGTAGTTGAATATTAGTTCTTTTTTTTATGCAGTTGGTGTTTGCCCATAAATTGTACCCGAAACGTAGTTAACAGTCTAACTGAAATACAAAAATAACGCCATATTGGAACGCTGTTTCATACCAGTCGGCTGGCAGTCCCGGGATGGGCCGTTTGGAAGTGACGTCAGAGTGATGTGGCGATTTTGTTGGGCGGCTTTGTTTTTTCAGGGCTGACGGATATACGGGCCCTGCAACGAACTTCTAACGTCACACCAGTACACTTGTCTACGACCCTTCGCGAACGCTCGGCTCCATGTAGGGTCCACAGGGAATCAATATTTAAGTGTAAATGTACCTACTATAGGTCCTAAATTTTTTCGTCTGCTATCGAGAACTTATGTGCATTTAAACGCGCAGTTAATAATTATTAAACTCGTCTGAAACAGTTACTGGCTCCCTGCCGGAGACGGCTGGTGGCAGTCGTAAAACCTGCTGTGTCACGTGGTATGACGTACGCGCCGTGGCCTGTCTTTCACGTGGGCAGTTTCCTGTAATCCAGCCTGCCATTCTACTGCAGATAGTGCTATTTGAAAAGCACTTAATGTTTTCTTATTTATGAGCTTTTTGTGAATACATACACTCCTGGAAATTGAAATAAGAACACCGTGAATTCATTGTCCCAGAAACGGGAAACTTTATTGACACATTCCTGGGGTCAGATACATCACATGATCACACTGACAGAACCACAGGCACATAGACACAGGCAACAGAGCATGCACAATGTCGGCACTAGTACAGTGTATATCCACCTTTCGCAGCAATGCAGGCTGCTATTCTCCCATGGAGACGATCGTAGAGATGCTGGATGTAGTCCTGTGGAACGGCTTGCCATGCCATTTCCACCTGGCGCCTCAGTTGGACCAGCGTTCGTGCTGGACGTGCAGACCGCGTGAGACGACGCTTCATCCAGTCCCAAACATGCTCAATGGGGGACAGATCCGGAGATCTTGCTGGCCAGGGTAGTTGACTTACACCTTCTAGAGCACGTTGGGTGGCACGGAATACATGCGGACGTGCATTGTCCTGTTGGAACAGCAAGTTCCCTTGCCAGTCTAGGAATGGTAGAATGATGGGTTCGATGACGGTTTGGATGTACTGTGCACTATTCAGTGTCCCCTCGACGATCACCAGTGGTGTACGGCCAGTGTAGGAGATCGCTCCCCACACCATGATGCCGGGTGTTGGCCCTGTGTGCCTCGGTCGTATGCAGTCCTGATTGTGGCGCTCACCTGCACGGCGCCAAACACGCATACGACCATCGTTGGCACCAAGGCAGAAGCGACTCTCATCGCTGAAGACGACACGTCTCCATTCGTCCCTCCATTCACGCCTGTCGCGACACCACTGGAGGCGGGCTGCACGATGTTGGGGCGTGAGCGGAAGACGGCCTAATGGTGTGCGGGACCGTAGCCCAGCTTCATGGAGACGGTTGCGAATGGTCCTCGCCGATACCCCAGGAGCAACAGTGTCCCTAATTTGCTGGGAAGTGGCGGTGCGGTCCCCTACGGCACTGCGTAGGATCCTACGGTCTTGGCGTGTATCCGTGCGTCGCTGCGGTCCGGTCCCAGGTCGACGGGCACGTGCACCTTCCGCCGACCACTGGCGACAACATCGATGTACTGTGGTGACCTCACGCCCCACGTGTTGAGCAATTCGGCGGTACGTCCACCCGGCCTCCCGCATGCCCACTATACGCCCTCGCTCAAAGTCCGTCAACTGCAGATACGGTTCACGTCCACGCTGTCACGACATGCTACCAGTGTTAAAGACTGCGATGGAGCTCCGTATGCCACGGCAAACTGGCTGACACTGACGGCGGCGGTGCACAAATGCTGCGCAGCTAGCGCCATTCGACGGCCAACACCGCGGTTCCTGGTGTGTCTGCTGTGCCGTGCGTGTGATCATTGCTTGTACAGCCCTCTCGCAGTGTCCGGAGCAAGTATGGTGGGTCTGACACACCGGTGTCAATGTGTTCTTTTTTCCATTTCCAGGAGTGTAGTTAGAATGCCAGGAAACAACTGGTTAATTATTAACTCTTTTTGTATAATGTTCCATAACTAGAGTTCGCTGGGTCAACTGCGGCTGTTGTGAAGAGAACATGGATGCTCAGGAAATGTGAACTCTGATATATGTTGTTTTATTATGGTGATCGTCTCTCCCTATGTAGATCGGCGTCAACAAAATATTCGGAGGAGAATGTTGGTGATAAAAATTTCGTGAGAAGATTCCGTCGCAACGAAAAAGGCCTTTTTATAAATGATGCCCACCACAAATCATGTACCATTTCAGTGACACACTCTATGCTATTTCGCAATAATACAAAACGGGCTGCCCTTCTTTGGACTTTCTCGATGTACTCCGTCAATCCCATCTGGTAAGGATCCCACACTGCGCAGCATTATTCTAAAATAGAACGAACAAAGGTAGTGTAGGCAGTTTGCTACATTTTCTAACAGTCCTGCCGATAAAAAGCAGTATTTTGTTAACCTTCGCCACAACATTTTCCATGTGTTCCTTCCAATTTTGCCGGCCAGTGTGGCCGAGCGGTTCTAGGCGCTTCAGTCTGAAACCGCGCGACCGCTACCGTCGCAGGTTAGAATCCTGCCTCGGGCATGGATGTGTGTGATGTCCTTTAGTTGAATTTACGGCCTTTAGATTTGACTGCTTTTTCGTGTAACCGAAGTTTAACGCATTCCTTTTACCACTCATGTGGATGACCACACACTTTTCGTTATTTAGGGTCAGTTACCAATTTTCGCACCATACAGATAACTTTTTTAAATCTTTTGCAATTTGTTTTGACCTTCTGATGACTTTACTAATCAATAAAACACAGTATCATCTGCAAACAAATTAAGACGGTTGCTCAGATTGTCTCCTAAATCGTTTATATAGATGAGGAATACCATACGCCCTATAAAACTACCTTGGGGGACGCAAAAAATCACTTCTGTTTTACTCGATGACTTTCCGTCAGTTACTACGATCTGTGACTTCTCTGACAGGAAATTACGAATCCAATCACATAACTGAGACACTATTTCATAAGAACACAATTTCAAGCGTTGGATTTTCTGACTGGTTTTCTTATAAAGCTGTATTTTAAGTAGCCGGCCGCTGTAGTCGAGCGGTTCTAGGCGCTTCAGTCCTGAACCGCGCTGCCGATGCGGTCGCAGGTTCGAATCCTGCGTCGGGCATGGATGTGTGTGATGTCCTTAGGTTAGTTAGGTTTAAGTAGTTCTAAGTCTAGGGGACTGATGATCTCAGATGTTCAGTCCCACAGTGCTTAGAGCCATTTGAACCATTTGTCTTTTAAGTAAAATTCTATGTGCTCTTTGTTATTGTCTTGATTCGTTCATTGATACGTCATGTTTCATAAACCTCATGGCCCTGAGCAAATAAAAATGTACGTTAACAGCCATAAGGAGATTCTGTAGGCTATTCATGTGAAGTTATTTCATTCATTCATTTCGTATAGGCCATCTTTGGACGGCGTTGTTTCAACTGTCTTGCCTTACGTGTTTAGATGTTTGCCCAGTGCTCCCGCATTCGTTCGCGGTATTGCTCCTTCCTCTCCTGGGTGCAAGTCTTTCCTGTTTTTGGTTTTGGCTTTTCTTGGAAACCCTGCCCCGCCATAAGTTTCTCCTTGAGTGGGACCCCCTCCAAGATATCATCATGGGTGATCCCCACTTCTTTAAGATCTTTCTCCACCTCTGTGAACCAGGCCCATTTTGGTTTCTTCTCCTTATAGTAGGTTACCATACGATTGGTGAGTCTTCCAGGGCTCATTCTGGTCCATAAAACATATTCCTTCTTTTCTGGATGGTATCGGTTACCTTCTCTATGTGTGAATTCTCTTTGATGAGACCTAAGATCTTTCTCAAAATCTTCCTTTTCTTGGTCTCCAGTTTTCAGATTAGGTCTTTTTTGTTCATTACTAGGCAATTCAGAAGCGTAAAAGACCTCCGGACGGATAACACTACGGTAATGTCTTAACTTTGCATCAAACGATACTGATCTTTTGTTGTAAATGTTTTTGGTTAAATAGAATGCTATTTCCATTTTGTCCATGCGTGATACGAAGGCTTCTTTCTCCGATAAGGTGGCTGTTATCCATTGTCCGAGATATTTAAACTTTTCAGCTCGCTTAATTTTGCATTGACCCACTGCAAGTCCCCTTGGTGGTAAATTTATGTTCGTTATAAACGCGGTTTCCTCAAATGAATTTTGGAGGCTAGTCTTCTGTGCTTTTACGTTAGGCTCATTAATCTCTCAGCTGTTTCCATGCAATCAGAAAAAAATGCAAGATCATCTGCAAAAGCTACACAATCGATTTCAAGATTTTGTTTCTTGTAACTCAGTCTGACACCATTTTTAATTCCATGGTTTCCAGTTCTTTGCGCCACTCACGAATCACCTTCTCGAGGGCACAGTTGAAGAGCAGAGGTGAGGGCCCATCATCTTGCCTCACACCGTCTTTATTTGAAAAGTTTCTGATGTTTCTCCTCTAAATTTCACTTTTGAGGTTGTGTTGGTTAGTGTTTACTAGTTTATCGCTTTGGTCTTCTTGTTTAGGCCAATTTCTTGTAGAATTCTGATCATGGTTTTATGATCAATAGAGTCGTATGCCTGTTTGAAAACCAAAAAGGTCGCAACAAAATTTTTATTCCTGAGCTTCAGGTATGAAAGGATGGATTTGAGGTTCATTGCCTGTTCGACGCATGATCGCCCCTCCTTGATACTCACCCAGCTGTGAGTCTAGCTGTTCTCTGTCCTAGCCTGCAGAGCGTTCGACAGAATCTTATAGGTTGTTGATATGAGAGAGATACCACGATAGTTATTTACATGTGTTCTGTCGCCTTTCTTATGAAGAGGATGAATTAGAGCGAAAGTCCACCCATGTGGGAGTCTTTCAGTTTCCCAAATTTGGCTAATAATTTCTGTTAGTTTATCTACTGCCTTATCCACTGCATATTTCCAAAGCTCAGCAATTATAGAATCTTCCCCTGGTGCTTTGTTGTTTTAAAGTGAGTGAATAATCAGCTTGATTTCCTCTTTCGTTGGTGGTGATGAATTTGGGTGTACTTCTACATATCAGTAAAGGGAAATGTGGAGTTTGGAAATTCACAATTCAGAGGAGCTGTAAAGTAATTCGCTAATATCTGGCAGTTGTCTTTATCATTGTGAGCTAGCTTCCCTTTTGGAGCTTTGAAATGTAGGCTTGGAGGATTGTACTTAGTGAAATTGGCATTAATAATGATATAGAAGTTTCGTGTATTTGTCTTCTGAAAGTCTTGTTCAATTTGTGCCAACTGCATTTTCTCAAATGTACGCTTCACTCCCTGTATGATACCGGGTGATCAAAAAGTCAGTATAAATTTGAAAACTTAATAAACCACGGAATAATGTAGATTGAGAGGTAAAAATTGACGCACATGCTTGGAATGACATGGGGTTTTATTAGAACCAAAAGAACAAAAACAAAAAAAGTATTGCTAGACGCGTGAAAGATCTCTTGCGCGGGTCGTTTGGTGATGATCGTGTCCTCAGCCGCCTCTTTCGTCATGCTTGGCCTCCCAGGTCCCCAGACCTCGGTCCGTGCGATTATTGGCTTTGGGGTTACCCGAAGTCGCAAGTGTATCGTGATCGACCGACATCTCTAGGGATGCTGAAAGACAACATCCGACGCCAATGCCTCACCATAACTCCGGACATGCTTTAAAGTGCTGTTCACAACATTATTCCCCGACTACAGCTATTGTTGAGGAATGGTGGTGGACATATTGAGCATTTCCTGTAAAGAACATCATCTTTGCTTTGTCTTACTTTGTTATGCTAATTATTGCTATTCTGATCAAATGAAGCGCCGTCTGTCGGACATTTTTTGAACGTTTGTATTTTTTTGGTTCTAATAAAACGCCATGTCATTCCAAGCATGTGTGTCAATTTGTACCTCTCTATCTACATTATTCCGTGATTTATTCAGTATTCAAATTTATTCTGACTTTTTGATCACCCGGTATTTGCAGCGTGTTTTCTAGCATCCAGGAAGTTAGTTATGTTAGCTTCATTTTTCTTGGCATTCCATCTCTGACACGCATACTGACTTTGCTTCACCACTGCCTCACAATAACTAATCCACCAAGCATGCTTCTTCGGTTTCAGAAACGGAACAGTTTCCTTTGCTCTTCTGACCAGGGCTTGTTGCAATTCTTCCCAGCTCTCTGGCTCTAAGGATTCAAGTATACAAATCATAAATCATGGTTTGGAAAAAAATGGTCACTGCATTCCTTTTGCAATATCCAGCTGCTATGTTTATCTACTATTTCATGTTAAGAATTTATGTAAACTTACTCATTTTAAAGATCATAATCATCTGTCTACACTCTGGAATAGAAAGCTGGTTAATATGAGCAATAGTGTGAACTGCAGGTTACATAACTGTGTCCAAAGATTCTGATAACATATAGGAATGATTATTAAGGTACTCTTTTAGTTTCTTATACAGGGTGTTACAAAGAGGTACGGCCAAACTTTCAGGAAACATTCCTCACACACAAAGAAAGAAAATACGTTATGTGGACATGTGTCCAGAAACGCTTACTTTCCATGTTAGAGTTCATTTTATTACTTCTCTTCAAATCACATTAATCATGGAATGGAAACACACAGCAACAGAACGTACCAGCGTGACTTCAAACACTTTGCTACAGGAAATGTTCAAAATGTCCTCCGTTAGCCGTTAGCGAGGATACATGCATCCACTCTCCGTCGCATGGAATCCCTGATGCGCTGATGCAGCCCTGGAGAATGGCGTATTGTATCACAGCCGTCCACAATACGAGCACGAAGAGTCTCTACATTTGGTACCGGGGTGCGTAGACAAGAGCTTTCAAATGCCCCCATAAATGAAAGTCAAGAGAGTTGAGGTCAGGAGAGCGTGGAGGCCATGGAATTGGTCCGCCTCTGCCAATCCATCGGTCACCGAATCTGTTGTTGAGAAGCGTACGAACACTTCGATTGAAATGTGCAGGAGCTCCATCGTGCATGAACCACATGTTGTGTCGTATTTGTAAAGGCACATGTTCTAGCAGCACAGGTAGAGTATCCCGTATGAAATCATGATAACGAGCTCCATTGAGCGTAGGTGGAAGAACGTGGGGCCCAATCAAGACATCACCAACAATGCCTGCCCAAACGTTCACAGAAAATCTGTGTTGATGACGTGATTGCACAATTGCGTGCGGATTCTCGTCAGCCCACACATGTTGATTGTGAAAATTTACATTTTAATCACGTTGGAATGAAGCCGCACCCGTAAAGAGAACATTTGCACTGAAATAAGGATTGACTTATTGTTGGATGAACCATTCGCAGAAGTGTACCTGTGGAGGCCAATCAGCTGCTGATAGTGCCTGCACACGCTGCACATGGTACGGAAACATCTGGTTCTCCCGTAGTACTCTCCAAACAGTGACGTGGTCAGCGGTACATTGCACAGCAGCAACTTCTCTGACGCTGACATTAGGGTTATCGTCAACTGCACGAAGAATTGCCTCGTCCATTGCAGGTGTCCTCGTCGTTCTAGGTCTTCCCCAGTCGCGAGTCATAGGCTGGAATGTTCCGTGCTCCCTAAGACGGCGATCAATTGCTTCGAACGTCTTCCTGTCGGGACACCTTCGTTCTGGAAATCTGTCTCGATACAAACGTACCACGCCACGGCTATTGCCCAGTGCTAATCCATACATCAAATGGGAATCTGCCAACTCTGCATTTGTAAACATTGCACTGACTGTAAAACCACGTTCGTGATGAACACTAACCTGTTGATGCTACGTACTG
This sequence comes from Schistocerca serialis cubense, assembly GCF_023864345.2. Classification (NCBI taxonomy): domain Eukaryota; kingdom Metazoa; phylum Arthropoda; class Insecta; order Orthoptera; family Acrididae; genus Schistocerca; species Schistocerca serialis. The sequence goes on along the minus strand of NC_064645.1, from coordinate 317,851,941 downwards.
ATGTGCTTGATGCTAGTACTGTAGAGCAACGAGTCGCATGTCAGCACAAGCACCGAAGTTAACATTACCTTCCTTCAATTGGGCCAACTGGTGGTGAATCGAGGAAGTACAGTACATACTGACGAAACTAAAATGAGCTCTAACATGGAAATTAAGCGTTTCCGGACACATGTCCACATAACATTTTTTCTTTATTTGTGCGTGAGGAATGTTTCCTGAAAGTTTGGCCGTACCTTTTTGTAATACCCTGCAATATGGTGGGATTTCTGATTTTCTACCTGATGTCTTCCAGATGCATGTTAGCTTTTTTTAGTGAAATTATGCTAGCGTCTCCTTCTCTGCAGATGCACTTCTCGGATTTGCCGTCGAGTCATATTGTGCAAATCCCTCAATATTTCGTACACACAACTGTTCAACATCTTCAGATGGTATCACTTTCTGTTGTCAATGGTGCAAAACGCGTCTAATGATAATCGCGCGGCGGTATCGAAATTTATCAGGTCAGGAGCAGGCATTATGCGCGCGCAGAAAGATGCTCGCAGTTGGAGGAAAGCAGCGTTCATAGTTCCTCTTGTTGGAAGCCGCAGGAAGGTCCGCCGCGCGTGCGCTATGCTGCCAGCTTAGCTTGCGGTAGGCAGGACTGTCTTACTGTTGCTGCTCGATGACCTTGCTTATCACAAGTGAAGAGAAAAACATTCATTCACAAGAAGACTTCTATATCGACTAAAGCATTTAAGGGCCTGCTCCTGCAGTTGCCCCAGGACTGTACGTCCTACCGAAGATAGATAAGGATAGGCCTCCTCTTAGCCCAGCAGTGAGCAACACTGGAGATCCTTCCTAGTTCCTGGCTAAATATCTTACTCTGCTCTTAGAACTTCTCGTAGGCAAATGTGACTATCATATCCGAAAGTCGGAGTAATCCTTAGGACGCCTGAAGACACTTACGCTGCAATCATCTGATCTTTTGATTACTTTTGACGTTGTATCTTTATTTACGAATGTATCTCTGCAGGACTCGTTGGAGTTTATCAGCAGTAAGTTTGAGAAAAATGTTGTGGCATCGTTTCAACATTTGCTCACGTCAACGTATTTCTAATCCAACAATCAAAAATGGTTCAAATGGTTCTGAGCACTATGGGACTTAACATCTGAAGGTCATCAGTCCCCTAGAACTTAGAATTACTTAAACCTAACTAACCTAAGGAGATCACACACATCCATGCCCGAGGCAGGATTCGAACCTGTGACTGTAGCGGTCGCGCTGTTCCAGACTGAAGCGCCTAGAACCAATCGGCCACAATGGCCGGCGAAGCATCTTGCCGAGCATTCGTAACGCCTGCTCCTGGCTCGATAAATTTCGATGTCGTCTCTCGACTATCATCAGTCGCGTCTTGCAGCAGTGACAACAGCAATTACCACCTCCCGAAGATTTAGAACAGTTTCATGTACGAAATATTATGGGATCTGCACAATATGATTAGGCGGCAAACATGAGAAGTGTATTTGCAACAGATACGTCGGCAAAGACTGACAATGTCACAACTTATTTTCTGTTTTCACTTCAGTTATCTCTGAAATGTTTTAAAGGAAAAGTGGATTCATAGCTATGAAGAATATTTCTTGGAGAGCATCTTAATTCTCATCTCCTGTGGTCCTTAGGAAACTCCCTCCCATCGTTCATATAGTAAATTCTCTCTGAATGGTGTAGCTGAGTCAGCATTTATGGTTCTGAGTATTTGTACCTTCTTACAGTTTTAGCTAAACATAACTGATGAGGATGGGTTTTGCTGCCTTATGACCATGGAGTCCACAGATGTTTCATAAAAGACAGTTGGAATTAATGCAGCAATGATTAATAATATGCTCTATGTTCTGTTCTAGTTGGGAATATTACTAAGGGGAACAAGCCAAAGCTGGACAACAATGCCGTCAACAGGTACTTTCACACAATCAGTATTATTCAAGATGAAATTAGTATTTAAATAGGCACATACCATGACTTCCTAGCTATTTCTGCTAAGTATTATTAGCGCTTTAATTACCTGGTGAAGTTTAAAAAAATTTATCTGTGAGAACTAAAATAACTTATGTGCAGTACTCATTTATGACTGTGGCCAAGAATTTTGTTCCACTTTTTATGTATATAGTCGCTTCTCCTTTCACTACACTATGTCTGCAGTATTTTAATACTGACCATTATCCTTTTAGGGGCATCTGTTCAATTTCTGTGATTTCCAAATAATGTTTTGTTGCTCATAATACAGCTGTAGAACTATCTTTCGATGTTTCAGTTACATTTAGCTATATGAGAAGCTCATCTTTCTTATGCAGCATGCTTGTTATGTTTTATGAAAATGTCCAAATTTATTTCAACAAAATTTTCCACAAACTTAGAAGTGAGCATATTTTCACTTCGGTGAGTTTCGCGTTGCGGTTTGTGCAGAACTTCCTTCATCTGATACAAAGAAATAGCTTTGTTTCTACAGTAAGACAAACATCTCAGTATCCTGCACTGTAATACTGTGTGTTACGTATCTGTATGACATTTTGTAACGCTTTACTGATTCATATTCTCACATAGCTTTTCTGTGCTGAAGAATAAATTTTCATTCACTCTGTGACTCGAAAATGTTTAGTATTACTTATCATTCTAACTAGACTGTCGAGATTCCAGGATTTTTATTTCAAAGACCTGCAGGATCATTTTGGACAATTATACAAGTATTTACAGAATCATTTTGCTCATTTATACAAATATAGCTATTTCCAAAATAATTTTGAACTTAAATAATCTCTGAAACTTGTTTTAATTAATTCATTGTTCCACAGATTAAGCAACGTAGGAAGAAAAATTACGAGGTAATTTTCTTATGGTATGATTAAATAAATAGCACACTGACATAATATTTAGAGAGGGATATAAAAGTCATACAAATTTTTCGTGTTTAATGTTCCTAAAGGCCTGGAAAAGCAGGAAAATAAAAGATCTTTGACATATTTCCTGATTTAATTAACAATGTCTCAGGAGATGCTCCATTTCGTCGAATAATGTGGGTTTCGTGTGCAGCCAGAACGTTTTGAAGGATAAGTGAAGCCGGAAAATTACTAAAATACTCGAAAAATAAATTATTGTTTCTGGAGGAGCCCTATTACTTGATTTCAGAAGGGAAATATCTGTTGATATTTGCATATAACTGAATTTTTATTGCAAGAAAAGATGAATCCCTGAGGTGAGGGAGAATACATTGAGAAAACAACTTTACATGCTCAAAAATTGTGGAGTAGTTTTGTTCCAGTATTTCACGTTATAACATATATTTACTTAGTTTAATTACAAGGCTATGTCGGAGAAGAAACCAGCGAAAAACCGACGCAGTTTCTGATATGAAACTCTTGAAGTTCATATACTGTAGTGCAGCGTCCGTCACAGCGCTGTTCCAATACAGATTTTGTACACATCTACGTGTAACGCCGACAGGGTGACTGCAGGTCTGTTTTCCTCGTGGTGTTCGCACAGCTGACGTGCCAATCTTACAGAATATCTTTCAGTGTATTATACACTTTGTTCTGTGACGATTAGATCAAGCAATCGGTAAAACTGTGACCTCACAGTTTTTTTTTTTTTTTTTAAAGAGCAACTTTGTTGGTGCGCACTTAGCGGGAGCATATGTGACGAAAACGGCTGATCTTAATTTAAATTTTCCCTGAGACATTTAAGTCTCCAATTTATCTGCGATAACGCTGGAAGCTGAATAAGTTAATTAAAATTTGTGTTGCGGCCAGGATTCGAACTCAGCTCTTTTAGCTTACTAGGCACACATACAGACCATTACACTATCACAGCATTATGGTTAACATAGCTGTACGGACTACCCAAGTCGCCAAGTCAAATACCCTCCCCAACACAAACTCTAATTCACATCTCCCTTTGCATTAACACTATTACCAGGGCTCTCCGACATTGTAATACCACCCCAGCATTGGACGTAATGGGGAAGTGCTGTATTACATGTGATCGTATAGCTCTTAAATTAAATTAAATTTTCCCCATTACGTCCAATGCTGGGGTGCTATTCCAATGCCCTCGTAAAAGTGACAATATAAGGGGAGATGTGAATTGGAGTTTGTGTTGAGGAAAGTATTGAATTGGGTAGTGGTGTAATGGTTAGCATATCTATCTAGTAAGCAAGAAGACCTCGGTTCGAGTCCCGGCCGCAGCACAAATTTTAATTCACTTTTTCAGCTTCCAACGTTATCGTAGAAGACGGCTGAATTATTTAAAGTTTCACGAACTATAGTATCCAAGGTAATGACAGAATTCACAAGACATGGTGAAACATCATCGGCGAACAGGATAGTGGGCGTAACCCGAACATGACTGACAGAGGTCGACGAGTAAAAAGAAGAACTGTGGCTGGACAACATTAAACTACGTATACATCTACATCTACATTAATACTGCGTGGCGCAGGGTACCCTGTAGCACAACTAGTCATTTCCTTTCCTGTTCCACTCGGAAATAGAGCGAGGGAAAAAGGATTGTCTATATGCCTCGGTACAAGCCATAATTTCTCTTGTCGTCGTGGTCCTTGTGCTGTCAGCTTCAAATGCCCGTTCTCTAAATTTTCTCAATAGTCTTCCTTGAAACGAAAGTCACCTTCCCTCCAGGGATTCCCTTTTTAATTTCCTAAATTTCTCCATAATACTTGCGTGTTGTTGGAACCAACCGGTAGCAAATCTAGCAGCCGGCCTCTGAATTGCTTCGATGTCTTCTTTTAATCCGACCTTGTGCGGATACCAAACACTCGAGCAGTACAGTCGTACTAGCGTCCCACATGCGGTCTCCTTTACAGATAAACCACACCTTCTTTAAATTCTCCCAATAACCAACTACAAAAGCGACTGCAGAGACCAAAATTCACTTGAGTAAAATTGTGTCGATAAAAACAGTATGGCGGGAATTTCACAAGGCTAACACTCACAGAAGGGCTGCAATTGTAGAACCTTTAATAACAGACGCCAGCGCGGACCTGCGAAAGAAGTTGTGCCATGATTATAAAACCTGAAACTTGATTAACAGGAAGAATGGGATATGGTTCGATGAATCATCGTTTACGTTGTTTCCTACAAACGGCCGGATGTATGTGTAGAGAACCCCAGAAGGAGCCTACCATCTAGCCCGCCTGTTTCCTACAGTCAGGAACGGGACAGGTCCCGTTACGGTTTTGGCGGCTATATCGTGATATTCAGCCAGCCCTACCATTACCCTCACTGGCCGGATTACTGCGAGTGAATATCTCGACAACCTCTATAGTGGAGTCCTTACTGTCGCTTGCATATTACTGCCAAACACTACCACATTGCAAGGTGATAATACGCCCATACACACACCCAGACGGTTCTACATGACTCAACAGTTATCGGGAGCATCAGAGCAAAGAGTGGGGAGTAAATTTCCAGCACCATTGAAGCAAATGACGGATGTTTTGGTACAAGAATGTGAACAACATTCCGTTGTCAACCTATTACGCAAAGAACTGCAGCTGTTCTCAAAGCCAATGGTGGCCCAACACCTTAGTAATGAATAAATATTGCGCATATGTTAGATGTTGTCCATTCTCTTTAGATAGCCTAAACGGTAATTTTCAAGAATGATTGCCTGTCGAACGCGTGGGCTCCTAACGATATATATCGAACGTGCGACTCGATGTCGACCATACGATTGTGGTGGTGCGAATTATGGCAAACGTGGAGTGCTTTGCCAGGGGAACATATTTTATCGTTTTCGGTGTGAATATCAATAAGCGAAAGCGTTGCAGTTTCGAGTTCCTAGAGCGTTATATGACGAAATCTAATTCCTCGTTTATATAGCGTGGAAAGTTATATCTCTTCCGATATCTATATTTCTGCAACTTGAGGTTGCCTGGAAAAATTAACCCTATTGATACTCTCCTGCTATCTCTGATGACATAGCAAGAGTGTACCCAGGTTATAGAAAAAAGAATTGCTGCTGGAGGCTTACACAACACGAGCAATACCGCCTGAATAAGACGTGGCTGACGAGTAAAGTAAGTAAAGTTACTACTCGTACTTTCATTTGTTAATAACTATAACTGAATAAACGTTCGTCTTTCGTCGTTGTTCTAGTGAATATCCATAACTCGCGCCACCTGAGTCGTGTGGTCGACATCGAGTCGCACGTTCGATATATATTTTTAGGAGCCCACGCGTTCGATAGACAATCATTCTTGGAAACTATCGCTTAAGCAATGCGCGCTATTCGAGAGCGCCAGCAACTCCTTTTTCGTGGTGCAAATCTTAAACAGAAAAGATGCAAGCTACATTGCACAGTGTTTAACCTGCAATAGGACCATGTCTACTTAAGTTGAGTTAAGATATTCCCTGGGTGGGGGTATTCACTCTTCTACAGTTAATTAAATTATTATTAAAGATGATGATAAACTATTATAAAAGGAGTACATGAATTTTAACAACTTTAGAACTTGACATTTAAAATGTAAATTATCTTATTAATATTTCTATGATTCTCATACTCGCATATAGCCCTGCAAAATTAATAACCATTTAGACACTGGAATGAAAGTCATGATCCACAGTCATCTTACCTTCATGAACAATACGTGGTACTCTTCATCATCCATTGTGATGTCTGCGACCCTCTCAAATGTCTCTCTGAAAACAGCTTTACTCATCCGTTCGTCAGGCGCCATCTGCGACAAGTGAAAGTTAAAGCTTTGGCTCAATAAAATACTAAGAGAGAAGTACTCATAGTTTTGTGAGAGGGGCAGATAATTACCTTAAATTCATTGTACATCTGCTCGATTGTCTCTTTGCTTATCCGATTTGATAAAGTCGTAATTCTTTCAAATGATTCTGCTTCGATCTCATATCGGGCTGCTAGGGACTCCTGATAACTGAAAAAAGTCACCAGTATAATGCAATATTATGTCAACATCAGTAGCACCGCTAAAAATTAAAACAGAAGTAATGTATTGCTTACGCTGCAGTTAACGGGGTTACGTCGAATTTTGCGTCTTGCACCATCTTGGGCTTTTCTTGAAAGACTAGTTACCTATAACTTGTTGCCGCCCACATATATAAGAATATGCAATTCTACTCACAATGAATCAGATGGTGTAAAATCCAGAGACTGTCCCAACTTCGGGAACTATTATATTTATTCTTAGAATTATGTTGATTTGTTTTGCACAGGTTCCATGGGTCGATGCGAACGCAAAATACTTGGACGTGTAATAGATCACTATAAAATTAATACCATGTTGATAAGAGTTACAAAAAAGAAAGAATATTTTTAAAGTTGTTAAACAAAAGATTTTTCATAAGATCTACAAGTGAATAGCGGATTATAAGAGAAGGCCGCGTGTGACTCCCATACAACATGAAAGGAGTGTATCACAAGTCATAATTTGAATATTCGCTTAGAAATCCAGGATTAGCCTCTGTAAATTTTCAGTTCTCCAAGAAGGCTACTGAAAATGTAGCTTACTGAATAGTGTACTTTAGTGTACAATGGTTAGTAAAATATTATCCGACTAAGAATCGTTTAAACATCAAGTATTCACTGAACGAAAGTTGCAGTTCCTTTAAAATAAATTCATTAGCAACTAATCCCATAAGGGAGTATTTATACAGGCTGACAGAGTTATAATATTCTAAGACCCTTGAAGAAAGGCTTGCGCGAAACTGGCGAATTGACAGCACAAAACGTTCCGCCCGACTTTTTCTGGGCTAGCAATATCGTGAAAGTATAGATATTTTAAGCGATATCATGGCTGACCATAGAGTGAAATTAGAGAAATCGGAAAGCTTTCGAGTTTCATTGTTAAGCGACATGAAATTTCTACACAAGGTCCTGATTGAGGTATGTCTGAGAAACTTTTCATTTATGTTCAGTTCTAAGAATTCACTAAGGGTGACCTCTCTGATTACTTGATCACCGGGTGGTAATAAAATCTTAGTTACTCGAGAATTCCGTGTTGCTGATAAGCAATAACGGCTTCTCTGTAAGCTGCTTTTAGTATAAGTCACTTTTAGCATATGCAAGAAGGAAAATTGGAATCGTCTGCCATGTTTAGTGGCAGAGCATATTTAGATGGAAATATGGTTACTTTCCGATACTTGGTGGCTCTTCATATGGACGTATGTCCTATTCCGAATAGTTTACGAGATAGAACACATTTAATATCACTTTTGTACGTTTCTCTTGAATGACTCGTAAACCGCACCCTCTATCCTCCAGAATAAGCCAGGTCGACAACACAGACGGCACTGAACTGGTAATGGGCTGTGCTACAGTACACTCCTAGCGGTAGAAATGCGTACGCCTCAAGCTCTGCCCATGGCAATCTTATCCGTTTTTTTTTTTTTTTTTTACCTCGCTCGTACTAACCAGTAGGCAAAATAAAAGGGTTGCAACTGTAGACTGAAACATATATTATTTCTAAAAAATGCGCCCGCATCTCGTGGTCGTAGCGTTCTCGCTTCCCACGCCCGGGTTCCCGGGTTCGATTCCCGGCGGGGTCAGGGATTTTCTCTGCCTCGTGATGGCTGGGTGTTGTGTGATGTCCTTAGGTTAGTTAGGTTTAAGTAATTCTAAGTTCTAGGGGACTGATGACCATAGATGTTAAGTCCCATAGTGCTCAGAGCCATTCTAAAAAATGCACTGATCGCTGTTACAAGCGACAGTATGTCGAGAATATGAGACTGCATCTTTGGTGGTGACGTTTATGAGATACGCGTAACGAGCAAACAGAAACACTTCTCAGCCAGGTGGTTGCTGGACGTCAGTTTACTTCAACAAACTAGAGAAAGATGTGGAGCAATTTTTACGTTTTGCTTATCTCCAAGTGTGAAATACAGCCCTCTGTATTTACGTCAGCGGTGCAGGAAGCCTGAGCCGTACACAGGACGAGGTGTTGCGTCAGAAAGCTTGAATTCCTAGCGCGTGTTTTGTCTCTGTGGGGACCTTCAACAGTATAGTGCAAGACTTTGCAGTACTTAAGCAAATTGGTTGTGACTCTTGTTTACATGCACTTTTCATAATATCGTTGTATATTCGACTTTAGATCCTCAAGGATAATAGCTATTTTCAAACCGAGTTTTACCTTTTGAGGTGAAAACTTACACTGGATATTTGCAATCTCCATAGCACTGGAAACTGAACAATATGTTCCTCGATAGTCTGCAGCTTATAGAAGTCTCCAATTTATGGGTTTTGTTGTTGAGTTTAATTGAATAGGCAATGTGGCTGACATGTTGTGAGACGAATGCAGATAGAACTCAACAAAATGTCATGTGACTAGGGCCTCCCGTCGGGTAGACCGTTCGCCTGGTGCAAGTCTTTCGATTTGACGCCACTTCGGCGACTTGCGCGTCGATGGGGATGAAATGATGATGATGAGGACAACACAACACCCAGTCCCTGAGCAGGCCCTTAGGATTGACATTCTGTCGTGCTGACCACTTAGCTACCGGGGGCGGACAGATATTAATGTAAGACGGCTGAAACGGTAGAAGACTGTAGCTAAATGGAGAAAGACCTACGGGGGTGCAAGGGCATGTAATCGGACCTGAACATGAATCATTCTACATTATAGGATATAAATTGACGTAGAGATCCGTCACTGCTAGATTATGCTGTTGGTGACAGATCAGTGGAAATAATAACTAGCATATAAAACTTAGTGGTAACAGTTCGTAGTCACTTAAAGTGGAATGACAACATGAAGGTAACAGTAGCAAAAACAGAAGTCAAGCTGAGGTTCAGAAATGTAATTCAAATGTGAAAGAACTAGCTTATTAAACACTTGTAATACCATGATATGTACTCGCAAATTACGAATAAAGTATCATAACAGCTTCATAGTTTACTGGGAAAATATGAAAACTTGTTGTGGATCGGAACTCGAAGACAGATTTCTCACTTATCGTGAGTGGTTGCTTTAACCGTTTTTTTTTTTTTTTTCCTTTCAGAACTAAGGTTTATTGTATTGTCGCTATGCTTAGGTATTTGTAAGTATTTATGTAGTTTCAGCATATTTACTGTGCGGTTAGGAAACAATTTAAATTTATATTTATACTTGAGTCAAAATAAACTGATAGGAGGAATGGCAGATTCATACTATACCCACACATGTAATATGATTACGACGGCAAGAAATGTGCAGTTCAGTTCTGAATCTCAACACGCTCTCCATTACTCACAAGCTACGTATTACAGTCTACAACTGACAGGTTACCACAACTGATATAACAACAGTGATCGGAATAGAAGAGAAGGAACAACCTAGGCGGCGTTTTGGTAAACAATTCGCTGTCAATCACTTATCTCATCCAGGTAAAATTGACTGCTTTAACAAATAAAACATGTCATAGGGTTTGCTAACAAAAGCCTGTTGTCAAGTTGGAATGTAGTGAACATTAATGTGAACATTAAATATCATGCATCAAAGTGTAGGACAAGAAGAAAGTTTCTGCACACTGCATATGATTATCTGAAACCAAAGTTTAGAGTTTAGATACATATAGATACAGATCTTTATTGATTATCAAGATGGGACAAAATTCATATTATTTTACGAAACAATCACCTATCCATAATTTCTTCACTAAGTATACAACAGAGTATGCAAAACATCATATTCTATTCTTAACTGATGGGACAGCTGGACATAAAAAACAGCCCATACAAATTTAAAGAGCTACAAAAGATTGTTAAAACATTCTCTACCAAATCAGTTGCTTTTTACATTTTTTTCGCACCTCGCAAGTGTTTTTCATGTAACAATTAATACTGTTTATAAGTAGTATGTATACGAGGGTAATCAGTATATAAGAAGAATCAAGTATTTAACACATAAACAGAAGACTTGCTCTCTGAGCTGATTTTCAATCTTCTGATTGTTTTGAATCCTGAATGAAGGAATGGACACACTCTAGGGAATGCTGTCGTAACCTGATGAAATTTTAGGTTGAGTTCTGTAAAAGAACTGCAAAATGACTGATTATCAGGAACAGTAAAAAGCGATTCAAACTGGCTGTAAATGTAGGCTGCTTTATTTATTATTGTGGCTGTCTTGGGATAGAACTGTGCTTTTTGTTGCTCTGAGAAATTCCACTTGTCTAAATTTCCTACATAATGACGAAGTCTGCTGATGGTTTCTACTAAAGTCAGTTGCTTGAGGAGCATCAAGGGATCGATAGACAGACCAGTGAGTTCATCTAAATGTTGCAAATATTTGTCAGGATCTGCACTCAATAAACATACACATCCTTTTATTGCCAAGCGAAGTTCTGTTTCGAGACATTTAATTTTACTCTTCCGGCGTTCAATTAACAGTTGGCCATGTGTATTTTCTGATTCTTGAAGGTATGTTTGCATTCGGAATAATATCACCTGCTTCTATTAAATCCTTCAATTTAAGGGCACCTTCAAGAGCTTTCTCTTCATCTGTATTTATACGGATGCAAACAGCTTGACCTGATGGAGCATTTGCCCTCACCGACTGCTTCTTTTTCAGAGTTTTCTTAAGCTCTTTTGCACCACTTTCTATTTCTGCAATACTTTCCTCAATTTTCACTGAAGGCTTTTGTTCTTGAGAAGATCCTTCGTCAGCAGCAAGCATGGTGGTTTGAATGACACCTTCTTCCAATGCAGCAGCGTCATCGTCATCGTCATCTGCAAACTTTTTTGGTTTAATTTTACGGCCAGATTTACTTACAATCTCTGCTCTTTAAGGAGAAGGCTGTATTCCGACAGTCTCTGGAGTGCGCAGAGGTTCTTTGTTCATACACTTCCGGTTACCTGAAGTACTCTGACGCTTTGTTCGTTTTGTTTCCTGTTCATCACGACCAATTTCAGTCACACGTTTACGCTTCACAGGACGCTTCTTGTCCTCTGCAGTACCAGTCACTGATGGCTTTGAATAGAAGTTCTCGGTGCTTCATCAACGACCAAATCTCCTTCACCTTCACTTTCACCATCTGCACGTTGTGTAGTTGGAATACTACCTGGCATATTTGGAGGTGGAGGTTCTCTTCTCTGAATCTGTGCTAAAGCCTGGGTAAAACCTTTGCGCTTTATTGGTTTTCCATATTTTTCTCTGTTTTCATAATACAAAAGCAGATCTTCAACTTTACAAACAGTAGTCTCTGCAGTACCATAAAAGAAAACATTGTATTTTACATTATTGGGAGTTGACGCTACTACATTTTCCACTCTTGCAGGCCACAGTGGACGTCCGCGAACTTTCGCAAAAACCTTGTCTCCTGGATGAAAGGTTTTCATGTCTGAGTGCAAATGTATCAGTCAATCTCCAAAATTTCAGTATCAAAATATCAAAATCTGCGGCTGTATCACCGCCCACCAGTAGCGTTTCTTCTACGAGTCCTTATTAAGACAATTCGCCTGCTTTCACCGTAATTGGACACGTTGCAGTTCAACGAAGACCAAGACGGAATCTAAATACTAATTCAAATAACTCTTCCGTTCGGCTATTCAAGCACGCTTCCAGGACCGATTCAGATCTCTATATGTCCCACTGTCTGCTTTCTATAGTGCTCGCACAATTAGGCTATATGATTCCAGCACAGGGAAAGACTGATACGATGGTAGGAACTTTAATAGTGGCAATTATTTATTTACAGCTCGTAGAAAATAGATACGTGTTTCAAAGTTTTACTGACCTTCAGAGTAGTCACCAGCATTGTGTATAACCCGTTGCCAGCGATGTGGAAGTCGTAGGATACCCTTAGCTGCGCCAGTTGTGTTGACAGTTTGAGCGGCGCGGTCTCTTGCTCGACCAATTTGTAGCAGTTCTGAAGCGAATTCCGTGAAGTGTTTCCTTCAATTTAGAAATCGAGTTGAACTTACGAGTGCTTAAGTCAGGGGAGTGCAGTAGGTGGTATAGCACTATATTTAGCAGCCCCATCAGTCAAACAAATCAGTAACAGTTTGCGCTGTACGTGCTTGAGCATTGGCTTGCAGCCCTCGTAAGTTCAGCTCGATTTCTAAACTGAAGGAAACACTTCATGGCATTCGATTAAGAACTGGTACAAGTTCGTCGGGCAAGAGACCGCGCCGCTCGAACTATCAACACAACTGGCACTGCTAAGAGTATACTTTATACACAATGCTGGTGACTACTTTGAAGGTCAGTAAAGCTTTGAAACACGTATCTATTTTGTACGAGCTGTAAATAAATATTTGCCACTATTAAAGTTCCAAGCCTCGTATTTATTTTTCTAGTAAGGTTTCCCTTGCTTTGGTATGAAATACATTAGTCAATGTGTGTTTTTGACAGTGTCTGTGTTGCTCGATGCATCTAACTAGACAGGCACTGTCAGAAACAGGCACTACATTAATGCACTTGTAATATCAATTCTTGAGTATTGCTCAACCTTCTGGAGCCTTCACATTGTTGTAGTAATGAAACATATATAGAAGATCCAACGAACAAGTGCATGTTTCGTCACAGGATATTTTAGAAAGTGGGACAGCGTTACAGAGATGACCAACAAACTCCAGCGGCAGACGCTAGAAGAAAGGCGTTCCGCGTCAAGCAGAGGTTTGGTGTCGAAACTACGATAGCGCCAGTTTTAAGATGAATCGGTCGACATATTACTTCCTTCCACACATATCTTGTGAAATCACCACGATTAGAAAAATTACAGAAATTGGAGGTCATAGATACACTGTCAACTCTTGTTAGCGTGACCATCTGTCAAAGCCAGAATAACCAACCTGCGAGATGCGCAGGAAGACAGTCAGTGAGGTTCTGGAAAGTATCTACAGGAATGTGGGGCCATACGGACTCAAGTGCCGTGACCAGATGCCCTAGGTTTCTCGGTTGAGGATCCAGGGCACGAAGAGATGGATCGAGGTGGTCCCACAGATTCTCCACTGAGATTTAATCCGAGTAGTTTGGTTTCCACCGGATTATGGTAAACTCATCTTGGTGCTCTTCGAACCACGCAAATATGCTGCTGCGACCTGTGTAGCACGTCGCATTGTCCCGTTTTTAGATTTCATCGTGCTGAGAAATTCCAAACTGAATGTTGGGGGTGGCGGGTGAGGGGGTGGACGTAGTCCTCAATCATAGATGTATACTTGCGTTGATCCAGTGGGCTTGCAAAATGACGAGATCACCTAGGGAATGCCACGAAAACATTCTCCAGACAATAATCGCTGCAGGGTGTTCGCTTTCAGACGTTTCACGTCGTACACGCCAATGGCCGTTTGTCCAATGGAGCTTAAAACGTGATTCATCTGAAACGGTCCCCTTTAGCCACTCACCGGAAGTCAAATTGCGGTGTTGGCGTGCATTTCCAGCAGTCAGCATGGGTACAGGAACCACGCACCTGCTGTAGAGACCCATTCGCAGCAAAGGTCTCTGGACGTTCGTTGAGGAGACACTGTTGTCAGCCCCTTGGTTTATCTGGGTTGTCAGTTGCTCAACGGTCGCACGTCTATTCACCAGTAGACATCTCCGCAGCTGATGTACATCCTACCACATATGCCCAGTGATGGACCACAGGTGTCTCGTCGCCAGTTTTGTATAGTGCCATATTGCCATGCACAGTCTACTTTAACGACAGCGGCGTGCGAACAGTTTACAGTCTTAGTCGTTTCGGAAATGCTTTCACCCTTGGCCCGAAAGACAACGATCATCCCTTTTGGATGTCAGATAAATCACTCCTTTTCCGCATTGCGACAACGAGTGGACTTTATTCCATTTCTGCTCGACTCACATAATATACCCTCCACTGGTTGTGCTATCACATGCAGTCTGCGTGTGGTTATTGCACGTTGACGTAGAACGTAAGGGCTATCACATTAACGCAACTAGACTATTACAGAGACAGACAGTTGTTCTTTCCAATGCCATTCATGATTAAACGCGAAACGGAAAATGGTAGTGGTACCAAAACTGCTGTCCAGCACACAGTTATGGAATATGCGCTACCTGACCCAGAAGTATCTAGACACATGGGATATGTCTACTCTCACCTTTATGTCAACCTCTCCTATGCTGGGGACACTTTCAATGAGGGGTCTGAATGTCTGTGGAGGACTGGCAGTCCATTCTTCCTCAGGAGTCAGTACGAGGGAAGATACTGGTGTTCAACGCTGGGAACTGGAGCGAAAACGACTTTCTAATTTATCTCAAAGACGTATCTTTGAATTCTGGTCGGTAGTCTGGGCAGATCAGTCCGTTTCAGGATAGTTATTCTCTGCAAACTATTGCCACATAGATGCTGTTTTATGATACGGTACTTTGTATAGATGATATACACGGAAGGGTCAAAGAAACAGGTACACATGTCTAGTATCGTGTAAGGCGCCCGCGAGCATACAGAATTGCCGCAGCACCACGTCGAATGGATTCGATTAATGTCTGAAGTAGTGCTGGAGGGAACTAACACCATGAGTCCTGCAACCCGTAAGCGTACGGGGTGTGGAGGTCTCTTCTGAACAGCACGTTGAAAGGCATCCCAGATATGCTCAATAATGTTCATGTCTGGGGAGTTTGGTGGCCAGTGGAAATGTTTAAACGCAGAAGAGTGTTCCTGAAGCCACTCTGTAGCAATGCTGGACATGTGGAATGTCGCATTTTCCTGATGGATTTGCCCAAATCCGTCGGAATGAACAATGGACATGAATGGATGTAGGTGATCAGACAGGATGCTTACATACGTGTCACCTGTCAGAGTCGTACCTAGACGTATCAGAGTTCCCATATCACTCCAACTACACACGTCCCACGCCATTACACAACATTCACCAGCTTGAATAGTCCCCTGTTGACATGCAGGGTCCATGGATTCATGAGGTTGTCTCTACACCCGTGGACGTTAATCTGGTCGATACAATTTGGAGCGAGACTCGTCCGGGCAGAAAACATGTTTCCACCCATCAGCAGTCCAATTTCGGTGTTGATGGGCCCAGGCGAGGCTTTGTGTCGTGCAGTCATCAAGGGTACATGAGTGGGCCTTCGGCTACGAAAGCCCGTATTGATGATGTTTCGTTGAATAGTTTGCACTCTGATACTCGGTGATGGCCCAGCATTGAAATCTGCACCAATCTGGCGAAGGGGTGCGCTCCTGTCACGTGGAACGATGCTCTTCAATCGTCGTTGGTCCCGTTCTTGCAGGATCTTTTTCCGGCCGCAGCGATGTCGGAAATTTTATGTTTTACATTAGCGGTACATTCGTAAAACGGTTGTAAGGGAAAATCCCAACTTTTTCTCTACCTCGGAGATATCGTGTCCCATCGCTCGCGCGCCGAGTATAACACCAGTTCAAACTCATTAAAATCTTGATAACCTGCCATTGTAGCAGCAGTAATCGATCTGACAACTGCGTCCGACACTTCTTGCCTTATACAGGCGTCGCCGAGCGCAGCGCCGTATTCTGCCTGTTTACATTTCTCTGTATTCAGTACGCATGCCTGTACAAGTTTGTATAAGGCGCTGCAGTCATGGACTGTGCGGCTGGTCCCGGCGGAGGTTCGAGTCCTCCCTCGGGCATGAGTGTGTGTGTTTGTCCTTAGGATAATTGAGGTTAAGTAGTGTGCAAGCTTAGGGACTGATGACCTTAGCAATTAAGTCCCATAAGGTCTCACACACATTTGAACACTTTTTGTACCAGTTTCTTGGGCGCTTCAGTGTAAATAGTCACCCTCCTCGAGCTGTTCTCTACTTTACGCTGTACGAAGGCTGTAAAAGGTTTCATATCCTTTCGCATTTAGCGTGTTCTTAAGTTCAATAAGTGCACCTCAGCCTGACACCCCCATATCGTAACATCACCTGCTCTGTACTTCAATGTTGGCACTACACATGTTGGCGAGAAACGTTTTCCATGCATTCGCCATAGCCGTACGTTTCCATTGGGTTGTCAAAGAGAGATGGACAAAATCATTCCTTCCAGAGATCTAATTCTTACCAGATAGGATTGACGGAGGATGGATGGTGCCAAAGAGCCACTGTAACACCGAAACTGGTATCGTAATAAAATTTTTCCATGAATATATGGCTTCTGGATATCTGTTTTCTGCAAGTCACAGACCGGCCGCAGCTACCTAGTTCCTTTTATACAAGACTAGCCTAGCACCCTCTGCTTCTCTAGCGTAGACTGTATGACCTGTAGAGATTTTTTTGTTTTCATTTAATCAAATTTTTATGTTTTTCACAAACTGCAACACCTAAGCTTTTCATGCTACTCGTAATTAAGGCCATATAATCATGGTTTTTCGGAATGTGCTTCTGACCAAAACGTGATTCTGGTTGCTGGAGTTTTTTTTAATCATGCCTTTTGCGTTCTTGTGGAGAAATTTTCATACCAATTTTCATCCCATAACAAATATTTCTTTATATTTATATTTTTCATCCCCTATTGCAATTCCGTGAGGTCTTAATTTCCAGACACACTGAACACGTATTTTTCTATTTCTACCAGAACCAATTGCCGTAGATGTAGCCCAAAAATCCTTTAGTAGTTCTTTAGCAATTATTTATTTTCAAACGAACTTTCATCCACTATTTTACCCTCTTAGAGGTTGAATTTCCAAAAATGCTGAAACATGTATCTTTTATTTTCTGATTGAGAAACCAGATACAAGTTTTCGTAGAGCTGGCTTCAAAATTCCCTTAATAGCGACCTAGTTTCAAAAAGCCTTCCGTCCACTATTTCACCACCTTAGGAGTGTAGTTTTGGACAATTCCTTCGTAAATGATGCCTACGGTGTAAGATCCAAACCCTCTCCAGTTTTCAAGTTCCTATTCTTAGCTGTTTGGGCCAGGCGATGATTAGTCAGTGAATCAGTATGACCTTA
Organism: Schistocerca serialis cubense; assembly: GCF_023864345.2. NCBI lineage: Eukaryota > Metazoa > Arthropoda > Insecta > Orthoptera > Acrididae > Schistocerca > Schistocerca serialis. The sequence goes on along the minus strand of NC_064645.1, from coordinate 317,834,069 downwards.
TTTCACCACCTTTGGAATTCAACTTCCAAAAACAGGGAAACATGTAATTTTTCGTCTCTAACCCAGAAGCCAAAAACCAATTTTCAAAGATTTAGCTTCAAAAAATGCATGCACAGTGAAATATTTCCGTAAGAACTTTCATCCTCCGTTTCACCCCCATAGGAGTTGAAAGTCCAAAAACAGTGAAACAGTTTTTTTTTTATTTCTAACTCAGCACGCGAATATTAAGCTTTTTGGATTTAGCTTTAAACATTTTTTCGCGATAAAGTATTTTCATAAAAAAGTCTGATCCCCTATTTCACCCCCTTAGGGGTTCAGTTTCCAGACACACTGAAACACGCATTTTTTGTTTGTAGCCGAGAAATCAAGTACTAATGTTCGTAGATGTAACTTTAAAAATACTTTAGTAGTTCTTTAATACTGACATAGTTTCAAGAAAATCTTTCACCGGCTATTTCTACACTACAAGATTAAATTTTCAAAAATGCTGAAACACGAACGTCTTTATTTCTAACCGAGAAACCAGATACCAATTTTCGTAGGTCTAACTTCAAAACTGACTTAATAGCGACATTTTTTTTAAACTTCATCCCCTTAGGTTTTGAATTTCAAAAAAAAATCCCTTCTTAAGCGACGCCTACGATATAAAATCCACACATTCTCGAAATTTCAAGTTTCTGTCCTTACCAGGGTTTGGGCTGGGCCTTGATGAGTCAGTGAGTCAGTCAGTCACGACATTGCCTCTCACATACAGGGATGTGATCAAAGAAGCTTGATATATCGTACCATGTGATGGGACACTTTAATAGATTTGTTAATAGTAAAATTAAGCTGATGACAATGACAGCCGTAATTTCTATCAATAGAAGATGTCCATCAGAGGGAATCAAGCCCAAGGGCCTGGAATGGTGCCGATGAGGCATTGAAACTGATAGCGCTATAAAATTATTTAATAAATGTACGGCTATTGGATATCTGTTTTTTAAAAAAAAAGAAGAAGAATAAGAAGAAGAAGAAGAAGAACAGGAAACTAGGACAGCTTTAGAAGTGTTAAAATGTCCCCGATGGATCTGTTACTCAGTTGTCATCGAATGACTAGGACACGTTTGAAATCTGTGAGGCCTTTAGATTGTGTCATTCTGCTGTTACCGCTTCTATACTGACAAACTCAATGCTGCTCCCCGCCAGTTTTTATGCTGTTGAGTGCCCCTCTCGTCGCATCTAATGGTCAACTCCGCATTACATATCGTGTCTGAATACTTACGATCAAATAGTGCAGAGGCAGATGAAGTTGTATTTTCACAGGTCACACTGTGTCCAGTCTTCCAGGCTTTTCCATGTTTTCATTGGGGAACACGTTGATATGTCAACTAAGGAATGAATTATTCGGCGTAGGGTACTACGCCAGCAGACGCTAACCTAGAGTGGCAGCACTGAGGCAGTGGAAAACGTTGGCCAATTGGCTGCAGAATTGAGTATCAACTAATCAAAGTGCCGCGGTTTCCAAACTGTAATTCACGATGTAACAAAGTAAGGTGGGAAGCCTCCTGTTTCTTCTTATGCTATTCCTGATACCAATATTTTTTCCCTTTTTTTCTCGGCTCTTTATGCACGCGATAAATGTACTGTGCCTATCTGACCTCCCCATTCTTATCTGTGACGATACTTTCTAAACTTTATTATTCACAAAGTAATTTACACGGGATAATTGGTTTCAGTAGATATATTTTATTTAAATACACTCCTGGAAATGGAAAAAAGAACACATTGACACCGGTGTGTCAGACCCACCATACTTGCTCCGGACACTGCGAGAGGGCTGTACAAGCAATGATCACACGCACGGCACAGCGGACACACCAGGAACCGCGGTGTTGGCCGTCGAATGGCGCTAGCTGCGCAGCATTTGTGCACCGCCGCCGTCAGTGTCAGCCAGTTTGCCGTGGCATACGGAGCTCCATCGCAGTCTTTAACACTGGTAGCATGCCGCGACAGCGTGGACGTGAACCGTATGTGCAGTTGACGGACTTTGAGCGAGGGCGTATAGTGGGCATGCGGGAGGCCGGGTGGACGTACCGCCGAATTGCTCAACACGTGGGGCGTGAGGTCTCCACAGTACATCGATGTTGTCGCCAGTGGTCGGCGGAAAGTGCACGTGCCCGTCGACCTGGGACCGGACCGCAGCGACGCACGGATGCACGCCAAGACCGTAGGATCCTACGCAGTGCCGTAGGGGACCGCACCGCCACTTCCCAGCAAATTAGGGACACTGTTGCTCCTGGGGTATCGGCGAGGACCATTCGCAACCGTCTCCATGAAGCTGGGCTACGGTCCCGCACACCGTTAGGCCGTCTTCCGCTCACGCCCCAACATCGTGCAGCCCGCCTCCAGTGGTGTCGCGACAGGCGTGAATGGAGGGACGAATGGAGACGTGTCGTCTTCAGCGATGAGAGTCGCTTCTGCCTTGGTGCCAGTGATGGTCGTATGCGTGTTTGGCGCCGTGCAGGTGAGCGCCACAATCAGGACTGCATACGACCGAGGCACACAGGGCCACCACCCGGCATCATGGTGTGGGGAGCGATCTCCTACACTGGCCGTACACCACTGGTGATCAGCGAGGGGACACTGAATAGTGCACGGTACATCCAAACCGTCATCGAACCCATCGTTCTACCATTCCTAGACCGGCAAGGGAACTTGCTGTTCCAACAGGACAGTGCACGTCCGCATGTATCCCGTGCCACCCAACGTGCTCTAGAAGGTGTAAGTCAACTACCCTGGCCAGCAAGATCTTCGGATCTGTCCCCCATTGAGCATGTTTGGGACTGGATGAAGCGTCGTCTCACGCGGTCTGCACGTCCAGCACGAACGCTGGTCCAACTGAGGCGCCAGGTGGAAATGGCATGGCAAGCCGTTCCACAGGACTACATCCAGCATCTCTACAATCGTCTCCATGGGAGAATAACAGCCTGCATTGCTGCGAAAGGTGGATATACACTGTACTAGTGCCGACATTGTGCATGCTCTGTTGCCTGTGTCTATGTGCCTGTGGTTCTGTCAGTGTGATCATGTGATGTATCTGACCCCAGGAATGTGTCAATAAAGTTTCCCCTTCCTGGGACAATGAATTCACGGTGTTCTTATTTCAATTTCCAGGAGTGTATATTTACAACATTCATGATAACCATGAATCATGTGCACTTGAAAATTCTAACCCCTGATTGTTTTCAGATCAGCATACATTGTTTCAAAACCCCCACTCTCCTCTTTCTGAAAAAGGCTTTATCTTCAGTAAATACTTAATATTTCAAACGTTATCCTTATTTGAAATTGTCACATTTAGAAATTTACAATTTATAAAAGCTATTCTTTCCTAAATTCAGTGCCACAGTTTGTAGCAGCCATTTCTCTGAATCTGAAAATGCATAATTTCACCAGAATAACATGTTAGTTTATGAAATATACAAATTAGGGATTTCATATTTCCAGAAAATTCTCGGCGAACATGGATGGTCAAATTGCACATTCAAAATTACTCATCATAAGATAGTATCAGAAAATTTTGTCACTTTTATGTAGTATAGCTTCTTTACAAAAGCCCCAATTACCAGAAGCGCACAAAGCTAGCAGCTGTCGAGGACTGGCAACCATCGAGTGTAGTTATAATATGGCTCCGAGATATGCGTTCAGTGAGGATACTCACTGTTACGACTATGACTGCCGCTTCTAGACTAACTTTAGACTGAATGAAGCCTACATAAAACGCTGAACTGGTGTTAAAGATTTGTATATTTTTCAATTCATACTCGAGCTGATAGTCGTAAATGTGCCTGAGATAAAATAAATTTAAACAAAATAAAACTTAAATGCAGCTGTGATGCTTCAAGTTGTTTGATAGCCATCCAAACCATTTATTTACTAATCAGCGAGGCAAGAGGACGATTTAGAAGACTTAAAGAAGATTTAAAGGCTAAACACCTAGGAATTACAATTACTAACAACTTAAATTTGGTAGATCACATAGATAACATTGTGGGGAAGGCAAACTAGAGATTACGTTTTATTGGCATAACGTGTGGAAGAAGCGACAGCTCTACTAAAAAGACCGCCTACCTACGTTTCGCCAGAGTGTTGCCGTGCTGTATGCGATCCCTATCAGGTAAGATGGAGGAAATCCAAAAATTTTGAAGAAGGGCAGCTCGCTTTGTATTATCGCTAAATAGAGGTGAGAGTGTCAAGTACATGATGAGGGAGTTGGGACAAACGCGTTTTTCGTTGGGGCGAGATCTTTTCACGAAATTTCTCCAACTTTCTGTTCTGAATGTCAAAATATCTTATGGTCGCCAACCTAGGTAGGGAGAAATGATTATCGAAAGACAATTCAGAACAAGTACAGAAAGATTTAAGTGTTCATTTTTCCCATACGATATTAGAGAGTGGAACGGCGGGAGAAGTAGTATGAAGGTGTTTCAAAGTACCCTCTGCCAAGTTCTTAAGTGTTAATTGTGATATAGTCGTATATACTCAAATGTACATCTGGAACACTTATGATGGATCGAAGTAAAGGGGTCAGTAATCTCACATCGGAGCCACAGTGACACGGGTACTAACGCTGAAGGAATGGGATTTGGAATGGTTGGACAACATTCAGAGTTACGGTTTAATACGCACAAGAAAAATAAAAAATAATGTTATTCTAATCAAACATATGTGAGACGAAGTACCAAGAACAGTTTTCAAAATCCGTAATGTTTTTCTGGGGTATGTTTCCACTTCAACAGTCTCACGACCAGGTGACATAGCTAATCATTATTGTAGGATGTTAACAAGAGCTATTAAAAAAATAGATTGCACTACAATAAGTGATTTAATGTAAAACTGGCGACGAAGGGAAAATTTTGCCTTGTATAGGAAACTTCGCATTACACTCTGCGGATGACGTTCTAAATACATTCTTTAAGAAAAAGAGGAATTGAAATCAAACTCGAAAGATAAAATGGAATTAAGAAGAAGATTTACAGTATTATGGTCTACTGTAAAAAAAGAAAATGTGTCCTTCTCAACCCAGTTTGGAATCGATAGAGACCAAAGACTAGTAAAAATGTAGCATAAAATCCGATACTGTAGCTAGTAAGTAGAAAATCTGTCACGCAAAAATTTAAATTAATTGATTTGGAACATTTCAGTGCGAATTTGAAAACGGTGTAGTTAACAAGCCGGTTCAAAACCCTGTAGGATGGAGAATTATTAGTTTAAATATGATAAAATTATAATCTGATTTAATTGTAATTGAACACCCCGGAACTCGACGTATATACAGAGATGAAAGGTAACGAAGTTCAAGAGAAAATTGTAGTTCGTGAAGAGAAGAAGGACATTAAGAGTATGCAATAACAGAAGATTTTCGCAATTTAGGGAAGCAAAGAAGACTTTTCAGAAAAGTTCACAAGAAAATTTCAAAAGGTAGAAGGGGGCTCAAAAAGATTCATACAGTTTCACAAGATTTTCTTTTCTGTATGAATTTAGACAGGAACTTAGGATGAATTTTAACGTACACGTAGGATAATAATATTTTTGTTCTCAAAAGAATCATCTCATTTTACAGTGGCATGTCTTTAACACGCATGCACAATATATCGTACGGATACTTTTTAGGGTTACGTTTGGAATAAAAGTTTTGTTTATATCTTTCATAAGTGTCCAGTGTGTTTTCTACTGGACACGCGACAAACATCCAGGCGATAGACAAACTCGTTCCACACTTTGACAGCTTGACTGGAGTTAACAACAATCACTGCTGTTACCATGCTGAGTCACACTCCAAAGTTGTTGGAAGGGCGAGCACGTAGGCGGAGTCTTTCACAAATCCCCCCCCCCCCCTTAAAAATAACACAAAAATAAAATAAAGTCAAAATAAAAAAGCACGTACCGTGAGACCAGATGGCCTTGTGGACGTATGATGCAATGCGAGCTTCGTACACCTCTTACGGCTGACACATGGTCGAACAGGTGCTTTTACATGCAGGTCCCAATGCGAAAACGCACTGTCTTGTTGAAAACTCAAATTTTCATCCTGTTCTCGGAAATTATAGGAACAGTCAGACCTCCAAATTATCCAGGTACCGAATTCCTAGCGAAACCGATAGCTATCCGAGGGAAACTCCACCCCTCAATTACATCGACTGGAAATTTACAGCTGGCACCACGGTAAACTTTTAGTTATTACTGTTCAGTGGAACATTCTTCATCATGATAAAAAGCAAGAGTTATTGTTGATAAATGAAAAAGTTATTTATGAACAACAGAAACATGTTTTTATATAAGTTCGACGAAGTATTGAAGCGATATTTGATATATTTTTCTTGTGTGCTTTTCTTATTTTTCCTCTTTGTTGAGGATTTTGCGTTGTCTAGCGCAACACTGTTTTTTTATCTTTACTACAATATCCCTCTATTTCACGTTACAAATGAACAGTTTTTGATTTGAAACTGAATTAGAATAGCTACATGAGTAGGAAGCGTGGTCCTTTACACAGGGCGTTCGGAGATCCTCTTTAGAAATTTCTATGACTTGTAGAGGGGAGTGAGTAGTAATATTTTGAAACGGAACCCATGTCCGCACTCGAGCCATTTGAAAACATGTTAACGCGACCACTTTTACTGGTAACTGACTGGGCGTGACCCAGTGCAATCGTCGACTGAAAGGGCGTCGTTGGAGACGGAATGTCCCATGAGCAGAGTACGAAAGAAGAGAGAGTAGCACCAGACCGGCGTGCCTAAGATCATTCGAGTACAAATCATGATGGCAGGCGGATGGGTACTGACAACGTGGTCGCCAATGGCTCGAGTATGAATGGACACGTGAGACTAGTGTGTACGTCATGCATAAACGCCTACAGACCGTGTATGGCGAAGACATCATGTCCCGTCAAGTTGTTGGTCGCTGGTGTTGCATGTTCAGAGAAGGAAGGCAGGGTGTGGATGATGAAGGTCGATGTGGGCATTCCTTTGCATCCACAAATGAAAACAACGTTTCTGACTACGCGACAATTCTTTCCGTCGCAGGGCACCGAGTTTTATTAGAGTGATTTCTTGAAACTGATTGCAGATTGCGACAAATGTCTCAATGCCGGTGACGACTAAGCTGAAAAATAGTATAAGGTGTATTTTATTTTGGTAAGTAATTTCCGTCTGAAAAAAGTGACGAATCGTTCTTCGTATAAAGAGTTCTGCCTTCTTAGCTTTTTTGTGTCTGTAACTGCTCTGAGTGGTTAAAGCCTTTGATGTTGTCTCCATCAGTGAAAGACGAAACGTTCAGCAGAGAACTGTGCCTTGGACCAAAGCCTTAAGCCCACAAACTAAATGTCAGCCATGAAACCTTGCGTCCATACATATATATCATTTGTACTTTTGCGGTAATGATGATTATGTATAATTCTTTGTCATACTTGTTACGATGGGTGAATCTGTTGGCTTCTCACCAACTGCAAACAGCTTAAAGTTTGTTTTCAAGTTTTCGCATTAGCACAGATCTTACAGAATTAGGGATAGGAGAAAAACCGCACGTCGTGCAAGTCAGGGTACTATTACTGGCTAATGACGAGCAACCGTCGTATTGTTGTTGTTGTTGTTGTGGTTATCAGTCCAGGGACTCGTTTGATGCAGCTCTACATGCTACTCTATCCTGTGCAAGCTTCTTCATCTCCCAGTACCTACTGCAACCTACATCCTTCTGAATCTGCTTAGTGTATTCATTTATTGGTCTCGCTCTGCGATTTTTACCCTCCACGCTACCCTCCAATACTAAATTGGTGATCCCTCGATGTCTCAGAACATGTCCTGCCAACCGATCCCTTCTTCTAGTCAAGTTGTGCCACAAGCTCCCCTTCTCCCCAATTCTATTCAATACCTCCTCATTAATCATGTGATCTACCCATATAATCTTCAGCATTCTTCTGTAGCACCACATTTCGGAAGTTTCGATTTCTTGACATTTAAATCTATACTCAATATTAACAAATTTCTCTTCTTATCTTCTCTACTTCGACCATCATCAGTTATTTTGCTCCCCAAATAGCAAAACTCATTTACTATTGTAAGTGTCTCATTTCCTAAACTAATTCTCTCAGCATCACCCGATTTAATTCGACTACATTTCATTATCCTCGTTTTGCTTTTGTTGATATTCATCTTATATCCTCCTTTCAAGACACTGTCCATTCTGTTCAACTGCTCTTCCAGGTCCTTTGCTTTCTCTGACAGAATTACAATGTCATCGGCGCATCTCAGAGTTTTTATTTCTTCTCCATGGATTTTATTTCATACTCCAAATTTTTCTTTTGTTTCCTTTACTGCTTGCTCAATATACAGATTGAATAACATCGGGGATAGGCTAATACCCTGTCTCACTCCCTTCCCAAGCACTGCTTCCCTTTCATACCCCTCAACTTTTATAACTGCCATGTGGTTTCTGTACAAATTGTAAATATCCCTTCGCTCCCTGTGTATTACCCCTGCCACCTTCAGAATTTGAATTAGATTATTCCAGTCAACATTGTCAAAAGCTTTCTCTAAGTTTACAAATGCTAGAAACGTAGGTTTGCCTTTCCTTAATCTATCTTCTAAGATAAGTCTTAGAGTCAGTATTGCCTCACGTCTTCCAACATGTAATCCAAACTGATCTTCTCCGAGGTCGGCTACTATCAGTTTTTCCATTCGTCTGTAAAGAATTCTTGTTAGTATTTTGCAGCCGTGACTTATTAAACTGATAGTTCGGTAATTTTCACACCTGTCAACATCTGCTTTCTTTGGGATTGGAATTAATATATTCTTCTTGAAGTCTGAGGGTATTTCGCATGTCTCATACATCTTGCTCACCAGACGGTAGAGTTTCGTCAGGGCTGGCTCTCCCAAGGCTATTAGTAGTTCTAATGGAATGTTGTCTACTCCCGGGGCCTTGTTTCGACTTAGATCTTTCAGTGCTCTGTCAAACTCTTCACGCTGTATCATATCTCCCATTTCGTCTTCATCTACATGTTCTTCCATTTCCATAATATTGTCCTCAAGTACATCGCCCTTGTATAGACCCTTTATAGACTCCTTCAACCTTTCTGCTTTCCCTTCTTTGCTTAGAACTGGGTTTCCATCTGAGTTCTTGATATTCATGCAGGAAGGGGGGGGGTGGGGGGAGGTGCGTCGCATTGTATTTTGAAAAATAAATTAAAAAATTTACCCCAAACAGGGCTCGATCCGAAGCTGCGACTGTTCATTAACACGAATAAGGATGTCGTAAGTAGACACTCGACGAAGTTATACGCTCGCTTCACCTTTATTACTGACTAAATACACTCTATTCCCTCACCTTTTATAATGTTGTGACTGACAGTTCGCAATTTTTCACAACACAACTTTTATTGATGTAAGTTCACAAGGTTGATGACTGAACATACAAACGAAAGGTAACAATAAGGAAAAAAATCCCCTGACTGAGGCAAACAAAAGTTCACTTCTTATTTTCCACAACGGTTCGTCGTAGCACACACACACACACACACACTAGTAACAGTACAATTCCGAGACGAAGACATAAACTTCGGCAGTTGCAGTATATGAGGTCGGCATCCGGCGTGAACTGAACTGTGGGCCTGGTTCTAGCCCCTAAGTAGCTGTCTCCAGCCAATCAGGTTTCGACGTAGTGATACTTCCTGCAGGCCGTGGCTTGAGCTCCCCCTGCAGGAAGTACTGCTCGGAATGACTTTTTCCATTCTCTTGTGTGTAAATAGCCGGTGTTTACCATGGTGCTTTTGCGTACGCCTTTGGGAATAGACACCCTCGTCCTCTGTGGTGTTATTGGGTTGCCGGCCCTCAGGGGCTACCTTGGCTACGGTATAACAGTTACGATTGGCCGTACTTGCTGCATGGTATTTTATTGTTACTTTCCGTTGGGATAATATCTATTCACATCGAAAAGCGATGAGAGATAAGATTTATGTATTGAAAACTATTCACAAGCTGAAATGACAACTACATCTCCGAATCTGAGAAATATTGACCGAAAAGCTGACACATCACTAGAAAATCACGGTGGATAACCGCATACTATATTAATTGTTACGTTGTTAAGGGGAGAAATTTCTTTTCTTTAATGCGTATTTGTGAATTATGAACGTGGTTCGTTACATACTTGGATGTATTTGTGAGCTAAACATCAGGCGATTAAGTTCAGGTAATTTTGTAGCTATTCAGACATCCAATTCAAATCGTTATGTCAATTCTCGATTACTGTCAACCTTTGGGCACAGGTGTAATTTCTGGTATGATACGGATTCTGCATCTTTCACCCTGATACATTCCTTTTCCCTTAATATTAAATGTCCCTATTAATTCAGTTACTCCGTTCTCAGCCTTTTTTAACCCAGTCTTCTTCGTTTTCTTCCTCCTCATTTTTTCCGTACCTTTCACGCACTGCGCTGGTCTAGAAAGGGGCGCATGAACCTTACACCTTTTGCACTTTTGCATTAGTAGACGGTTCACGTTTAAAACCTTCAATCCTGTGTGAGCATGGTATTTTCTAAGAAGGGTATTTCACAGGGAGCTCTGCTATTTAGTACTTCATACGCCCAAACTGTGCCAGTCAGCAGCCGTCCGGAGTGGCCGAGCGGTTCTAAGTGCTACAGTCTGGAACCGCGTGACCGCTACGGTCGCAGGTTCGAATCCTGCCTCGGGCATGGATGTGTGTGATGTCCTTAGGTTAGTTAGGTTTGACTAGTTCTAAGTTCTAGGGGACTGATGACCTCAGAAGTTAAGTCCCATAGTGCTCAGAGCCTGTGCCAGTCAGCCTTATCTAGAAACAACAGCATGTAATAATTCTTGGTTAATTCGTTAACACGTCCACTCTTCTGACATTTACGCCTCACAATCAGTCGTCTATGAAATATGGCCCATTCAGTGTCGTTTGTTTTTTCCAAAACTGGAAATAAATGTCCATACACGGCAACGAACTATACATTGCCTCATTGCTTTGGCCCCCCCCCCATGAACCATGGACCTTGCCGTTGGTGGGGAGGCTTGCGTGCCCCAGCGATACAGATAGCCGTACCGTAGGTGCAACCACAACGGAGGGGTATCTGTTGAGAGGCCAGACAAACGTGTGGTTCCTGAAGAGGGGCAGCAGCCTTTTCAGTAGTTGCAAGGGCAACAGTCTGGATGATTGACTGATCTGGCCTTGTAACAATAACCAAAACGGCCTTGCTGTGCTGGTACTGCGAACGGCTGAAAGCAAGGGGAAACTACAGCCGTAATTTTTCCCGAGGGCATGCAGCTTTACTGTATGATTACATGATGATGGCGTCCTCTTGGGTAAAATATTCCGGAGGTAAAATAGTCCCCCATTCGGATCTCCGGGCGGGGACTACTCAAGAGGATGTCGTTATCAGGAGAAAGAAAACTGGTGTTCTACGGATCGGAGCGTGGAATGTCAGATCCCTTAATCGGGCAGGTAGGTTAGAAAATTTAAAAAGGGAAATGGATAGGTTGAAGTTAGATATAGTGGGAATTAGTGAAGTTCGGTGGCAGGAGGAACAAGACTTCTGGTCAGGTGACTACAGGGTTATAAACACAAAATCAAATAGGGGGAATGCAGGAGTAGGTTTAATAATGAATAGGAAAATAGGAATGCGGGTAAGCTACTACAAACAGCACAGTGAACGCATTATTGTGGCCAAGATAGATACGAAGCCCACACCTACTACAGTAGTACAAGTTTATATGCCAACTAGCTCTGCAGATGACGAAGAAATTGAAGAAATGTATGATGAAATAAAAGAAATTATTCAGATTGTGAAGGGAGACGAAAATTTAATAGTCATGGGTGACTGGAATTCGAGTGTAGGAAAAGGGAGAGAAGGAAACATAGTAGGTGAATATGGATTGGGGCTAAGAAATGAAAGAGGAAGCCGCCTGGTAGAATTTTGCACGGAGCACAACATAATCATAACTAACACTTGGTTTAAGAATCATGAAAGAAGGTTGTATACATGGAAGAACCCTGGAGATACTAAAAGGTATCAGATAGATTATATAATGGTAAGACAGAGATTTAGGAACCAGGTTTTAAATTGTAAGACATTTCCAGGGGCAGATGTGGACTCTGACCACAATCTATTGGTTATGACCTGTAGATTAAAACTGAAGAAACTGCAAAAAGGTGGGAATTTAAGGAGATGGGACCTGGATAAACTAAAAGAACCAGAGGTTGTACAGAGATTCAGGGAGAGCATAAGGGAGCAATTGACAGGAATGGGGGAAATAAATACAGTAGAAGAAGAATGGGTAGCTTTGAGGGATGAAGTAGTGAAGGCAGCAGAGGATCAAGTAGGTAAAAAGACGAGGGCTAGTAGAAATCCTTGGGTAACAGAAGAAATATTGAATTTAATTGATGAAAGGAGAAAATATAAAAATGCAGTAAGTGAAACAGGCAAAAAGGAATACAAACGTCTCAAAAATGAGATCGACAGGAAGTGCAAAATGGCTAAGCAGGGATGGCTAGAGGACAAATGTAAGGATGTAGAGGCCTATCTCACTAGGGGTAAGATAGATACCGCCTACAGGAAAATTAAAGAGACCTTTGGAGATAAGAGAACGACTTGTATGAATATCAAGAGCTCAGATGGAAACCCAGTTCTAAGCAAAGAAGGGAAAGCAGAAAGGTGGAAGGAGTATATAGAGGGTCTATACAAGGGCGATGTACTTGAGGACAATATTATGGAAATGGAAGAGGATGTAGATGAAGATGAAATGGGAGATACGATACTGCGTGAAGAGTTTGACAGAGCACTGAAAGACCTAAGTCGAAACAAGGCCCCCGGAGTAGACAATATTCCATTGGAACTACTGACGGCCGTGGGAGAGCCAGTCCTGACAAAACTCTACCATCTGGTGAGCAAGATGTATGAAACAGGCGAAATACCCTCAGACTTCAAGAAGAATATAATAATTCCAATCCCAAAGAAAGCAGGTGTTGACAGATGTGAAAATTACCGAACTATCAGCTTAATAAGTCACAGCTGCAAAATACTAACACGAATTCTTTACAGACGAATGGAAAAACTAGTAGAAGCCAACCTCGGGGAAGATCAGTTTGGATTCCGTAGAAACACTGGAACACGTGAGGCAATACTGACCTTACGACTTATCTTAGAAGAAAGATTAAGGAAAGGCAAACCTACGTTTCTAGCATTTGTAGACTTAGAGAAAGCTTTTCACAATGTTGACTGGAATACTCTCTTTCAAATTCTAAAGGTGGCAGGGGTAAAATACAGGGAGCGAAAGGCTATTTACAATTTGTACAGAAACCAGATGGCAGTTATAAGAGTGGGGGGACATGAAAGGGAAGCAGTGGTTGGGAAGGGAGTAAGACAGGGTTGTAGCCTCTCCCCGATGTTGTTCAATCTGTATATTGAGCAAGCAGTAAAGGAAACAAAAGAAAAATTCGGAGTAGGTATTAAAATTCATGGAGAAGAAATAAAAACTTTGAGGTTCGCCGATGACATTGTAATTCTGTCAGAGACAGCAAAGGACTTGGAAGAGCAGTTGAATGGAATGGACAGTGTCTTGAAAGGAGGATATAAGATGAACATCAACAAAAGCAAAACAAGGATAATGGAATGTAGTCTAATTAAGTCGGGTGATGCTGAGGGAATTAGATTAGGAAATGAGGCACTTAAAGTAGTAAAGGAGTTTTGCTATTTGGGGAGCAAAATAACTGATGATGGTCGAAGTAGAGAGGATATAAAATGTAGACTGGCAATGGCAAGGAAAGCGTTTCTGAAGAAGAGAAATTTGTTAACATCCAGTATTGATTTAAGTGTCAGGAAGTCATTTCTGAAAGTATTCGTATGGAGTGTAGCCATGTATGGAAGTGAAACATGGACGATAAATAGTTTAGACAAGAAGAGAATAGAAGCTTTCGAAATGTGGTGCTACAGAAGAATGCTGAAGATTAGATGGGTAGATCATGTAACTAATGAGGAAGTATTGAATAGGATTGGGGAGAAGAGAAGTTTGTGGCACAACTTGACCAGAAGAAGGGATCGGTTGGTAGGGCATGTTCTGAGGCATCAAGGGATCACCAATTTAGTATTGGAGGGCAGCGTGGAGGGTAAAAATCGTAGAGTGAGACCACGAGATGAATACACTAAGCAGATTCAGAAGGATGTAGGTTGCAGTAGGTACTGGGAGATGAAAAAGCTTGCACAGGATAGAGTAGCATGGAGAGCTGCATCAAACCAGTCTCAGGACTGAAGACCACAACAACAACAACATTGCTTTGGTGCATAAATTTACAAATTTCAAAGCGAATGGTTCCTGCAATCATATTTCGTGCTCTTTGTTGCCAAAATATCAAAATATGCAAACGTTTCGATATGATCATAATAGTATAAGCCAAGGAACGGTTCTAGTCAAAGTTACTGCGAAAAATGTGTGATTTGCTCAAGGTCTCTACTATTCATTTATTTTGCACTTTTTTTCGGCGCTGAAGAAATAAATTGTTACTGTTATTTTCTTTGCGAATGAGGATTGTTGTAATGGATAACCATGGCCGGCCGCGATGGCCGTGCGGTTCTAGGCGCTTCAGTCTGGAACCGCGGGATTGCTACGGTCACAGGTTCCAATCCTGCCTCGGGCATGGAGGTTTGTGATGTCCTTAGGTTAGTTAGGTTTAAATAGTTTTAAGTTCTAGGGGACCGATGACTTAAGATGATAAGTCCCATAGTGCTCAGAGCCCATGGATAACCATGATAGTGATAAACAAATCGCCTAAGGTGAGAAAGACAATTTTCACAAGAGATGGCAAATCTTTAGCATTGTTCACAGGCGAGGCTCACAACAATGGAACATCTTGGGACGTGATGCGTGTGTTGCCTAGCATTAGTCTGCCTGGTAAACAAAAGCAATTAACGTGCTTATCGTTGGTATTATAAAGCGAATCTCGCGAAAACAGAAGTAACCCGCTTAGCTTCGCTAGAAGTGGTTTATTAGTGAAGAAAGGCAGATATCAGAGCTAGAAAACCATGAAGCCGATGGAGGTAAGTCACCAATAATCTCTGTACTCAGCCATCATCAACGTCCATGCAAAACCCCGTACTGTGTTCATGAACTATATAAACTACTACTGTTGAATGCTGTGATCTCAAACGTCCTAGTCAGACATATGCGGCTCTAATCCGAGGTCCATCAAAGTAATTTCGAAGGTTTACAGATATTTCCTGAGCACATAGTATGTGGGACGGGCAGTCTCCAATGTGAATCGCGTATTCCCGTAGACAGAAACATATACTCCGCAGCCATCTTAAGGTGTGTGGTGGAGAGTTCTTCTGCCTTCCTAACTTTCCTGTTGTATTCGCGAGCGATACTTAGATCGAGTAAAAAGACACTACCGTAAGGGCTCTACTTACTGAGCTTCATGACATTGAAATTTCGCGAGAGCTATAAGGGGGGAAATACACTACTGGCCATTAAAATTGCTACGCCACGAAGATGACGTGCTACATACGCGAAATTTAACCGACGGGAAGAAGATGCTGCGATATGCAAATGATTAGCTTTTCAGAGCATTCACAGAAGGTTGGCGCCGGTGGCGACACCTACAACGTGGTGACATGAGGGAAGCTTCCAACCGATTTCTCATACGCAAACAGCAGTTGACCGGCGTTGCCTGGTGAAACGTTGTTGTGATGCCTCGTGTAAGGCTGATAAATGCGTACCATCACGTTTCCGACTTTGATAAAGGTCGGATTGTAGCCTATCGCGATTTATCGTATCGCGACATTGCTGCTCGCGTAGGTCGAGATCCAATGACTGTTAGCAGAATATGGAATCGATGGGTTCAGGAGGGTAATACGGAACGCCGTGCTGGATCCCAACGGCCTCGTATTACTAGCAGTCGAGATGACAGGCGTCTTATCCGCATGGCTGTAACGGATCGTGCAGCCACGTCTCGATCCCTGAGTCAACTCATGGAGACGTTTGCAAGACAACAACCATCTGCACGAACAGTTCGACGACCATGGCTGCGGGCACCCTTGACGCTGCATCACAGACAGGAGCGCCGGTGATGGTGTACTGAACGACGAACCTGGGTGCACGAATGACAAAAAGGTCAAATTTTCGGATGAATCCAGGTTCTGTCTGCAGCATCATGATGGCCGCAACCGTGTTTGGCGACATCGCGGTGAACGCACATTGGAAGCGTGTATTTGTCATCGCCATACTGGCGTATCACCAGGCGTGGTGGTATGGGGTGCCATTGGTTACACGTCTCGGTCACCTCTTGTTCACATTGATGGTACTTTGAACAGTGGATGTTACATTTCAGATGTGTTACGACCCGTGCCTTTACCATTCATTCGATCCCTGCGAAACCCTACATTTCAGCAGGATAATGCACGACCGCATGTCACAGGTCCTGTACGGGCCTTTGTGGATACAGAAAATGTTCAGCTGCTGCTCTGGCAAGCACATTCTCCAAATCTCTCACCAACTGAAAACGTCTGGTCAACGGTGGCCGAGCAACTGGCTCGTCACAATACGCCAGTCACTACTCTTGATGAACTGTGGTATCGTGTTGAAGCTGCACGGGCAGCTGTACCTGTACACGCCATCCAAGCTCTGTTTGACTCAATGCCCAGGCGTATCAAGGCTGTTATTACGGCCAGAGGTGGTTGTTCTGGGTACTGATTTCTCAGGATCTATGCATCCAAATTGCGTGAAAATGCAATCACATGTCAGTTCTAGTTTAATATATTTGTCCAATGAATACCCGTTTACCATCTGCATTTCTTCTTGGTGTAGCAATTTTAATCGCCAATAGTGTAATATGCTGCTCACTTCTCTTCGGAACTTACTCTCTCGGAATTGCTTCTCCGTGGTGCACAACTCCTTTAGCGTCTGCCACTGGAGTTGAGCGTTTCCATAATGCTCTCACGCCTACTAAACAATCCTGTGACGACACCTATCCACCTCCGTTGGATCTCTTCCAACTTACCTAATACTCCAAGCTGGTAAAGGGTCAAGACTAATCAGTATTAATTAATAATTGGTCGAAAAATATTTTAAGTGCTTTTTCATGGGTTAATTATATTTGCCCAAGAATCTTCTAATGAATCTCAGCTTGGCATCTGCTATTCCTAGCCGCTCGACGTAGCCGCACTGTCTTGGGCGACTTGTTACGGTCCGCGCGGCTATCCCGTCAGAGGTTCGCGTCCTCCCTCGGACATGGGTGTGTGAGTAAGTTAGTTTAAGGTAGATTAAGTAGTGTGTAAGCCTAGGAACCGATGACCTCAGCAGTATGGTCTCTTAAGACCTTACCACAAATTTCCAATTTTCTGCTATTCCTACAATCAGTCTTAAGTCATCATTCGATTTCAGGTCGCTTCTGACTGTTAATCCCAGATATTTTATCGTCACTTCAGTTTCCGTTGACTCATCGCCAATACCATAATCGAACAATAACTTACATCCTCAATTGTTTATACGCAGTATGTTATGATTAATACGATTTTTAGGTCCTACATGTTCCTGTGCCATTAATCAATTCTCCGCATAAATTTCTCCATTTCGCGTGCTGTCTTTTGGAATTGCAACAGTCCTACAGTCAGTAGATTTGCCTCTGTGTAGCCTCAAATAACATACGACGTTAACGACTAAGTTGATCAAGATCTGTGTTTTCAAGAGATTCTTTTTGAATTTTCTTTCTGCAAAAACTTCGTAATGCGTGAACATAAAACATGTTCCATTATTCTACAACAGAATGTCGTGACAATACAGGCATATAATTATGCCGACGATCCGTCTCGAAAACAGGAATGACCTGCGCTTCTTTTCCAGACCGCCGGTACCCTCAGTTGCTCCGGCGATCTACAATAAAGTGGCACTTTCAGGGTCGCAAGTTCTTCGCTTAGTCTGTATAGAATGTCTCAGCGACTCATCTGCTCCCGATGCGCAATTTTAGTTGATTTTCTTTTTTGTGATAACTTGTCTCGAAACTGCTAATTATCCGTTAGTGCAACGATTGAAAGGAGGGAACCGTATTACGATCATCCATGGTGAAACATATTCTGAAAATCGAATTCATTATTTTGGTTTTCTCCTTATAATTTGCCATTTAGATTTCAATATCGTCAACCCAACTACCGAATATAAGATTTCAATCATTTAAGGAGATTTTTGATGAACTCACACGTCTCCAAAGGAGTAACACTTGCGGCAGTCTTAACATGAGCCTGTTGGGTTCCACCAAACTGCCGATTTGAGCATCGTATGCTATTTGTGCTAATTCACGTGAAACTAGTTTTACAAGTACACAGATGCAGTAATTGGGAGTACAAGCTGCTAAATTTTAACTCTTATGTCTCCGTCTCTGGTGTGTTCATGTTTCTCCCAACAGTAGTGAACCTACATAGTCTGTTAAATAGTTCATCCGTAGTTCTCCGACCTACCGCCATCAGAGATAAGTTTTTTGCCGTATGTGCTACGCAAACAGATTGCCTTATCTCCGCTGTCAATCAAATTAAACTTTTGAAAATCAGGAATGACTGAATGCGATCCAAAGGTTCTCGAATCACATGTAATGTGAATGTCTCACTGCAGTAGTAAAAAGAGCATGCCAAAAGTTTTTTTTTATTACTACGAATAATTTGTATTAAATCCACAAGAAGGTAGGAGTGAATAGAAAACACAAAATATCACTGCTTTAAATCATCATTCTTAACTCAAAATACCAGAATTTTGTGTTTCCGCTGTTTAGAAAAACTGGTTCAAATGACTCTGAGCACTATAGGACTTAACAGCTGAGGTCATCAGTCCCCTAGGACTTAGAACTACTTAAACCTAACTAACCTAAGGACATCCCACACATCCATGCCCGAGGCAGGATTCGAACCTGCGACCGTAGCGGTAGCGCGGTTCCAGACTAAAGCGCTTACAACCGCTCGGCCACCTCGGCCGGCTCCGCTGCTTAGAATCATATATCGTGGGAGACACAACTGAAGCGTTACGCAGTAACTACGTTCATACTGATGTCACGATCAGCTTAGCAATAAGATTGTCATTTACTTGAAGTGCTTCGAAATACAGACACTAAAAAAAAAGTTTCCATCACCGCGATTCCCAGAACTCCTGAAGATAGACGATGACTGTGGATGCTGTATCGCAGACACAGGCCGTTTGACTGTTCAGAGGTGTCACTAAATCCGCACAAAGATGTAAACAACCGGGCATGAGCAGCGCCAATTACATGGAGGGGGTCCGATAGCCGATCAGTTCCAGTCATTCCTCCAGGAAGGAGGTACACGGCTCGTGTTGTGTGTAGTTCAGCCATGCCTAGATGGTCAATACCACGGTTCGATCGCGTCCGCATTGTTACTTTGAGGCAGGAAGCGCTCTCAACAGGTGTCTCGGAGTGAACCAAAGCGATATTGTTCGGATATGGAGGAGATATGGAGAGACGGGAGCTGTCGATGACATGCCTCGTTCAGGTCGCCCAAGGGCTACTAGTGCTGTGGATGACCGCTACCTACGGATTATGGCTCGCAGGAACCATGACAGCAACGCCACCATGTTGAGTAACGCTTTTCGTGCAGCCACAGGACGTCGTGTTACGACTCAAACTGTGCAAAATAGGCTGAATGATGTGCAATTTCACTCCCGACGTCTATGGTGAGGTCCATCTTTGCAACCAGTACACCATGGAGAGCGGTACAGATGGGCCCAACAACATGCCGAATCGACCGCTCAGGATTGGCATCCAGTTCTCTTCACCGATGAGTGTCGCATAAGCCTTCAACCAGACAACCGTCGGAGACGTGTTTCGAGGCAACCCGGTCAGGCTGAACACCTTAGACACACTGTCCAACGATTGCAGCAAGGTGGTCTCCTGGTGTTTTGGGGTGGCATTATGTGGGGCCAACGTACGCCGCTGGTGGTCATGGAAGGCGCCGTAACGGCTGTACGATACGTGAATGCCGTCCTCCGATCGATTGTGCAACCATATCGGCAGCATATTGGCACATGGAGGACAATTCACGCCCCCATCGTGCACGTCTTGTGAATGACTTCCTTCAGGATAACGACATCGCTTGACAATTGTGGCCAGTATGTTCTCCAGACATCCAGACATGAACCCTATCGAACATGCGTGGGATAGATTGGAAAGGGCTGCTTATGTACGACGTGACCCACCAGCCACTCTGAGGGATCTACGTTGCTGAGGAGTGGGACAATCAGGACCAACAGTGCCTTGATGAACTTGTGGAGAGTATGCCACGACGAGTACAGGGATGCAACAATGCAAGAGGACGTGCTACTGGTACTGAAGTGTACAGCAGTTTCGACCACCACCTCTGAAGGTCTCGCTGTATGGTGGTAAAACAAGCAGTGTTTGGTTTTCATGAGCAATAAAAAGGGCGGAAATGATGTTTATGTTGATCTATATTCCAATTTTCTGTACAGGTTCCGGAACGCTCGGAACCGAGGTAAGGCAAAACTTTTTTTAATTTGTGTATTTTATACAGGTTGACATGCTCAGTGAAATAATTTAAATGTAATCTTCCTTTCATAGTATTTTCTAGCTAAGTACTACGAATAACTACACAGTTTAGATTTTCCTTTAGTTTTATGTTCCTGAAATTCGATATTTATTGATTTGTTCGGACACAACGAAGCATCAGTAACAAAACAGGTATATATGGAACACAATCAGTTAAATGCGTTTAAGTCTCTTGTACATGTATATTAAAAGATCTACGGCCATAAAAAGCGCGTGGCAACGCCACCGTATTCTGCTTCTGCAGCATTCCATGCTCAGGTGCACATTGTTTGTTCCCTATGTATTTATCGTTGAAAAATTAATCGAAATTTGTGAGTAATGTAGTGAAGGTAGCTGTTTAGCGTTTTGATAATAGAATACGTTCACTCTTTAGGGAGACGTCATAAACTGAAATAAAAGGGCGGAAATGGATGTTACCTGTGAAAGATTTATTGTATGCGGCATTACTAACATACTTCAGTCTACGTTTCCAATTAAAATACTTGGTGATTTTCGTAAGATTTAGGTACGAATTAGGAAGATTTAGACTTGATAACAAGGACGCAAAACTATCGATTAAGAATCCTAAATTTTGTCAGCAGATTAAAAGGATATCTAGAGCTGCGTTGGAACTTCAGCCTATGCGGTGAATCGCAAGGTAGCAGAAACTAAAAGATGGCATTGACATCTCGTTGACGATGAGATCGGACTAAGATGTGCCACAAAATGGATGATACGCGTCTCAGGTGCATCATTCTGAAATCCGCCTGAGGTGACTGAAGGAAGTGAAATAAATCTCAGTTGAGTTCGCTGAAGAGCTCGAATCATAAGAAACTCCAGCACGTTAACCTGTCAACACGTCCTGTTCTTCCTATTCGTCCACATTAAGAATATACGTCGTAGCTAATTAGTTCCAGGTAGTCCTCTCTTATGAAGTTTATTCCTTTATTAAGATCTGCGAGGTCTGCGAAGTCTAAACCACAGCGGAAATCCGGGGAAACCTTGGTCAGATGTCTGAGGCAGTGTCCCGGCTATGCGCGTCGATCGCATCATGTCGCTGCTTTTAGTTCTGAGCCCAGAGAGAGCATAAAAATGCATAGAAAATAGCGTCTCCCGTCAAGTATAAGTGCTTGCAGAGTGATCTCGTCTGATTACATGCTGCTCACCTAACGCAACTGTCAGGCATTTCCTATTTCATGACACTTCTAGCCACACACTGCAGGAGCAATGGAGATACTCCTGCAGTGTTTTCGATGGAAAGCGTTTGATCAGCCCCACTTCTCCCCCCCCCCCCCCCCACCTCCTAGGGCCCGAAATGGCTCCCTCTTAAGTTTCATTTCTGCTCACATCAACCGCTGTCCACGAAGGCCACATTCTGGTACAGACAACGACTGCAGATAAGAGTATAGAATTTTCGGGAAACGCAGGCAGTTGCCTTCTATGTCGAGGGTATTGGAAATTCAGTACAACGCTATGACAATTGACTAAGGCTGAACGAAGACTACGTAGACAAGTACCTGGAAGGTCTAGCCAACTGTTGCAAATAATTTATTTTTGAGTATCACCGTGGGTTTCATTTCATGACCCAACGGATCTTCATAAAAGAACAGTAATCGAATATTAAGCTGCCAAACAGGCTGAAAAGATCTGGGGCGGAGGGTGGGCAAATGTGGATTTATTTGAAAAAGGCGCGAATAGAACAGCCAACACGCACCGTGGCTTTACTTTGTATGAGTTTTATTACTAATGTTATTTGTCTTGGGTTTATTGAGTCATGCTGCTAAAAGCTTGGTACAAATGCAAAATAATACGTCCTGAGAAAGCAGATTGTAAGTAGTGGGTACAACGATATTAAATTATTTTACAATTTTCACTTACGGCGAATGTTTATAGATGTAGAATCTTCACCTACCAACTACGGACAGAATATACAAAACAGAACTCAGGAGAGAATGAGAAGCATACACACGATATTATCATGATTTCTTAACCACAGATAATCCACCAAGTTTCATAAAAACACGTTATTACCTCACGCAAATACAAAAAAAGTTGTATATCGTCTTCAGAGCTAAGTTTTGAGTTTGTGAGTGAAAATTTTATATTGGTGCCCAACGTTGTGTTCTGGGATGAAATAAGACTGAAATACTAAACTACAAAGATTCTTGTGATTAACCAAAATATTAGGAAGCTTAGGGTATACACTACATCAGGGCTCGCACACGTTTTTCATCCTAGTAACGACATGTTTCTGCGGACATGTTGCTGCAATTTATTTATAAACTGACGACTGAAATACATTGATTTATTTGTGTCTGTACCACAAAATATTAGCTTATTATCACATCTGAAAACAGGATGAGAAAATATTTCGTACCAGGAGCACTCAAAATGCAAGTTGCGTATTTTTATGATAGGTCAAGTAACTTTTATTGAAAGCTCCCTTACACTTCAAACTGACACAAGTACACGAGACAGTTTTGCTACATCCTCACAAAGTCTCTGTAAACAACCCTCGGAGCCTTCTCTCAGTCGTTCAATTACTCGATGATAGAAATCCCCTCGTTACCACAACCGCCATGTCAATGTCTTCATCACCGAAAAATTACGACTGCTTAGTAAGTCGATAGCCTGGATATTGGGGCGTGTGGCTGATGTCGACATCGATGGCCTTCCTTTTTAATGAGAGCTGCCTACGTCTGATCAGCACTGGTCAAATTGATGAAAACATTTCAATAAGGCGTGGCGCGACATCGCAATTTGTCTACATACCTCCAGAATTCAACGTCAGCTTGTGCGCAATTTAGGCGTCTTGCTCACACGGCTCGTACTGTTCCGCGCAGCTCAACTTTGGAGCACCTCTCCAGTGGGCGCGCCATTTCACTCTCACACTGTGACTCAGCTATTGTACTTTACGCAGCGGATCTGTGCCTGCAGGATAGCCAGAACATGCACTCTGCTCTGGCAATTCGGCACTGTTGTTGCGTAGTTGTCTTATCGTGGGACGACTAGTGTAGCTTCCTTTCTGAAGTCGATGCGTATACGGTGCACTCTGCTATTTTTTATGGAACTTCAAGAAGCAGGTCCTTTCTTCTGTGAACGAAATTTATTTAAATCACTGCATAATTTGAAACCCCTACATCCAAGTAACGCACATCTGAATCCATTTTTCCCGGTTTTATTCAGTATCTCAGGTGGACACGAAACATTGCATGGAACACCTTTACTGTTACTGTTGGCTCAGGGTTTGGTATTCTGGGGCATTTCCTCATTCGAAATGCACCACTTTTGTCATCACACTCCACCACTTCTTCCTCACTCTCTTCTCTATTCTAAATATGAATGTATAGGTCGTTGCCGAATGTGTACCCAATGCTAGGGGAGCTTGCAGAAACGTAATGACTCCGAAATTTTTATCTGAAACTCTTAAAGCTTCTTAAATAAGATGTACGTTATTAACGTTCTACATCTTTATTCTTCATGCCTACATATTTATTTCTCTTCATTGTCACTGTAGTGACGAACGTATTTATCGCAACGAGACATTTGTTTGTTGTTACCGTCACTGCAGAATATTTCGCTTTGCTGACGGAGCCACAACCTCACCTCTGCTTGCACCTTCCCATTACTATCAAAGTGAAGTTCTCGAAGGTAATATTTAAGTTTCGGAAACAGATGGAAATCTTATGGGACCCAGTCGTGACTGTAGGCAGACTGTTGCAGATATCGCATCGTTCTTCTGTGTTCCATCCTCTTTGAATAAGTACTTCACGTTTTCTGCGATCCTGTTTCTCAGGCATCGACATAGTTACTTTACACACAGCCATGTTACACGATAGAATTTAGAGTACTGTAGCGTCAGACTATTGCAACTTGTCAGTGAAGCGGAAAAGTCAACCGATATTGAGAACAGTATAAAAAATACGGAAGCATTACTTTTCAGAACGCTCTGGTACCTCGAAAAAATGTATCTTTTTATTGTTGTCAGCAAATAAACAATCTCTTATTCTATAGCTTAGGGCATATACACAAATACAAGCTGGAATTACTTTACTCCTCCATACCATGGTAACACTGCGATAAACAGCTTTCTTCAGTCAGGCACCGAAACTTACTGGGACATTTCAGAGACGGAAATGAGTGATGAACCGAAAATGCATGGTGTAAAGTACGTCCTAAAGTTAGGCACAGCTAGTTCGGTTAATTCCCATACCTGGAAAAAATAAATAAACCTTGGATGCAGAGGATATGCTTCGTGGCAATTGAGAAGGATATTTTAAGATTTTCATGATACAATAAAACCGGAGCACTTTAAGGAAGGGACACCTTCAAGATTTTCCAGTAAATGGTTAGGCTGTGTTTCGATGAAATTGTAGGAAAATAGCAAATTGCTTACATCTCCTGCTTCTATTTTCTGCCAGTCACTGGAAGGGTAACACTTGAACCTAGCCGACGTACGTTTGAATGCATTGAAAGATGGTTGATACGGTTATCGGCTTCATGCTTTCGTGAAATTTTCGAAACCAGATGAAGCTTGTCATTAGTGCTTGTATGGCGGTGTAGTATTGACCTCTATGGTATACTGAGAGGCCCCAAAGCCCTGTGAATTCTTCCTTGGCCAGTTTCCTCAAACGTAGCATGAAATCTGAGCCACCTGTTCTGCCTTGTCATTGTAAACTAATCCGAAATGATCTTGGGACCACAGGAAGGAGATTCTCGTACCTCTTCCCTTATGTTGTCACATAATTTCCAGTACCTCAATAGTCGTTCTACTGATCCGTAGTCAGTGTTGACTACGTCAGTATATGATTTTGGAGCGTGAAGCAACAGAACGTTCCGGAGCCCTGAAGGACGACCAGATTTGAGAGTCTCCCGAATCTATATCGTCTCCGCCCTAAAAATTGAAAAACATTGAGGCAGACGAAACTGGTTGCAATATTTCAGCTTCGGGACAAGAAATGCATGTCGTACTGCTGAAATCTCCTGGAATCACAAGCCATCAGTGTACACACGAACAATATGCGTCCAGTAAGGACACTTGAACTGATTGTAAAAAGCTATTTCTGTATAACTGTAATAGAGAATTTCGAGGTATACGAACTGGTATAGGTGTTCTATTTCAAATGGGCCTATGTATGTATCAGTTTGAATCCAACGGTAGATGACGCACACCGAGTCTAATGCTTAAACTAATAGAGAGCAAAAACGCCACATTTCGGATGCGGATATTAGAAGCAGAAGAATCTCTATTATTCTCCTGAGAAGGGTGATTAATCTACTGTTTTACTGCCTTCGCTCTATGCCAATAAATTTTCTCGCCAAGTACTTAGTGGTCAAGCACAACATCTAACAAGGTCTCCCTGATCCGAGTTCCAGTTACGATTTCTGAGTTTCCTTGTTGTTTGTCACACATCAGACATCATAATATCTCTATTTATCGTTTCACAATTATCTTGTTAAGTAGTTTTTACTTTTTTTACAACTCGTTAGTTCTAGGATCTGTCTTCCAGCAGTACAGATTGTCTATCCAAGGTAAGGAGACCTCGTATTGCTTAAGCGCTGGTCGACGTTGCGGAATCACTTGTAAACATTCCGTATTCTACCTTGTCACACAGTTGTCAAGCTGTAATGAAGAGACATGTCGATTTTGGAATAGAGAGGTCGGTCACATTCAATACCCTGAAGAACGTCTGGTGAGATAGTGCGCTAGACCCGACCCGATTGTATCACCACGGCTACTGTATTTTCCACTATTTTCTGAAAGGCTCTCTGTTTCCTTTGTTGGTGTTCCAGTGACTGTTAGGAAAGAATTTCACGTCTCTTGCTGTCGGTTTTTTGTGAGAACAATGGGGAAATGATCTGATCCTAAAGCGTAATGCAGTGTTAAGCAGAAACATTGGTATATGGTGACGAGCATACTGTGAGGGCCTCAACAGAGCCGCCTTTGTGGGGAAGAGACATCGGGATAGGACAGCCATAGTTGAGAGTTAAGAATATGTAAACAACAAAATCAGCAGCAGCGGTCGTATGAGGTTCGAAGTCATCTATTACGGCAAATCGATTTTAGTCACTGTGTGACCATCTTCAGTGGAAACATTAAACTCTTGAATATTCGTATGATAAGGGCACAATTACAACTTCAGCATGTCGTCATTATATAAGTACAAAGAAGTTAACGAACAGATTTGTTCGTTAAGAGCTATGTTCTTCTATATTGTTTACTCAGCACTACCATCGTCTTAGTGTCGCAATGCTAAATACGAGGTCAAAATACGAATATTACACACTTCGTCTTACAGAGACAAATGGAGTAAATCGTTTGGTCTATTTTGCGTTTGATTTGGTTTACGGTGAGCATTAAGGTGCTTATGGAGACACCATTAATTCATGGGTTGTTTGTCAGAAAACTCCCCAAAAATGTTTTTTCCACATTTTTTTTATATCAAACCCGAGCTGCGGATTCCAAGATGGATATGCACAGCAGATGACTGAATTCTTTAAGATATAGTCCCAAGATATGATCTCAGACAACTTTGCAAGGTGTTTTCATATCTCAATCATTTTCCGAGATACAGAGGCCCAAAGTCATCCTACTTGTACATGTAAGATTCGCATATGTAACACGGTGTGTGGCGAAAATGTTGTTTCTACAGCCGAGATTCAACAGCTTGCACTAGTAAGTTATTTGTCACAATCGATCGCACTGCTCCAAAGCATAGCCGCAGGCAACAGAACTGTACTAGGTCAAGTTCCCGAAGTGCACCTTTGGCTGTGTTGTGATAGAAGTAGTATCCATAATCGATGGCTGAGTGGAGGAGTCCTAGTACATGTTCAAGAGAATGCCGAGTCTGCACCGCACAAATTTCCAGCTACAGATCTCATTGTGCTAATGTTGTTTCCTGGTTACAACAGATATGTGATAGCCCATTTTAAGCGCCTTCCAAATATCACACGTAACAATCTCACTTCAGTCACATTCGCGAATGAGAGACTTCCTAATAAAATGACTAATTAGGCAGTCGTAATCCTCTGCGGTTGAAGAGAACTACCGAACAATTCTCAGTTGACACTGTTAGGTCATTGTATTAAACCAGCGTGTCAATGCTTAAACGGCTCTGTTTACTGTTAGCCACAGAGATTCAAGATCCTGGTGTATAGAAAAAAGGTATAAATCATCTGTAAAGCGGAGAGTTTCAACAACTGGTGGAATGAAGTTGTCTGTATTCGATATCTCGTGTGTGGTTTGAAACAGATGAAGGCTGGGTATATAAAACTAAGGCAGTCCTCATGAGGTTGTACGAGCAATGTGTTCTGAAATCCTACACACATAGTATTGTATTTTAGGAAGGTCTGAATACCAAACAAACTTCTTTGGAATACACATATCACTTAAATTTTGTAGTAGAAGCGGAATTTAGACACTGTCGTACGCACTATTAGTGTCGATAAATGCTGCTGCAAAATGATGCTTATTGTGGAACGCTAGAAAAATTTCAGGGTGTGTAATATAAACATTGTTAGTGTTTCTTTACCGTATGGAAACCCATACTAGTTTTCTGAAAGCAAATACTCCGATCGCAACCACCACCCTCAACGGGTTTTAAAAGAAATTACGATGGTTCTTGTGGCTCAAGCCGACGTTGTACTTCCGGTCATTGCTTTAGGACACGGGGCTGGAATCTTTGTTGAATTGTTCAATGAGGGAGAAAGGTCTCATCCAGATACCGTTGAAAGATCGTAGAGATGTGTCAGTGCACGATTTGGCGTGTTACACAGCGTAGGATAGTGAATATGATCCACTCCAAGGACAGTTTGTAACCTTTCCGTATAAAAATAAAAATGATAATTTTTTTTAATATCTTAACTCACGAAAACTGATAAATTTTGACGTAAGCAGCGCTACGCCATGGCCCTCTGAAATCAATCTGAATAAACTAAAAAATTATTACCTCATGATGGTGTCGCCGGATAACGCTGTCTATATATCTCCTGGAGAATGGAACAGCTCAGTGCAATGCTGGCCTATCTACTAATACTGGACAACTGGAGCTTGGATGGCGTGTACAGTTACAGCTGCTCATGCAGCTTCAACACGATACCACAGTTCATCAAGAGTAGTGACTGGCGTATTGTGACGAGCCAGCTGCTCGGCCACCATTGACCAGACGTCAATTCGTGAGAGATCTGGAGAATGTGCTGGCCAGGGCAGCCGGGTGATACGCCAGTTCAAATGGTTCAAATGGCTCTGAGCACTATGGGACTTAACATCTGTGGTCATCAGTCCCCTAGAACTTAGAACTACTTAAACCTAACTAACCTAAGGACATCACACACATCCATGCCCGAGGCAGGATTCGAACCTGCGACCGCAACAGTCGCGTGGTTCCAGACTGAGCGCCTAGAACCGCTAGACCACCGCGGCCGGCGATACGCCAGTATGGCGATGATGAATACACGCTTCCAGTGTGCGTTCACCGCGATGTCGCCAAACACGGATGCGACCATCATGATGCTGTAAACAGAACCTGGATTCATCCGAAAAAATGACGTTTTGCCATTCTTGCACCCAGGTTCGTTGTTGAGTACACCATCACAGGCGCTCCTGTCTGTGATGCAGCGTCGGGGGTAACCACAGCCATGGTCTCCGAGCTGATAGTCCATGCTGCTGCAAACGTCGTCGAACTGTTCGTGCAGATGGTTGTTGTCTTGCAAACGTCCCCATCTGTTGACTCAGGGATCGAGACGTGGCTGCTCGATCCGTTACAGACATGCAGATAAGATGCATGTCATACGAGGCCGTTCGGATCCAGCACGGCGTTCCGTATTACCCTCCTGAACACACCCATTCCATATTCTGCTAACAGTCATTGGATCTAGACCAACGCGAGCAGCAATGTCCCGATACAATAAACCGCAATCGCGATAGGCAACAATCCGATCTTTATCAAAGTCGGAAACGTGATGGTACGCATTTCTCCTCCTTACACGAGGCATCACAACAACGTCTCACCGGGCAACGCCGGTCAACTGCTGTTTGTGTATGATTGGTTCAAATGGCTCTGAGCACTATGGGACTTAACATCTGTGGTGATCAGTCCCCTAGAACTTAGAACTACTTAAACCTAACTAACCTAAGGACATCACACATATCCATGCCTGAGACAGGATTCGAACCTGCTACCGTAGCAGTTTGTGTATGATAAATCGATTGGAAACTTTCCTCATGTCAGCACGTTGTAGGTGTCGCCACCGGCGCCAACCTTGTGTGAATGCTCTGAAAAGCTGATCATTTGCTTATCACAGCATCTTCTTCCTGGCGGTTAAATTTCGCGTCTATAGCACGTCATCTTCTTGGTGTAGCAATTTTAATGGCCAGTAGTGTAAATGACTGGATCGGGACTGGTAATGACTTCAGGCAAAATTATTGCTTCCTTTTTTTGTTAACTGGTAAATATTATATTCTGAAAATCTTTTGCATTATTGATAAAGATCTGCAATCCTTTATATGAAAAATTGAATATTACAAATCTGGGCCAACTGGTGCTGACGAATCGCAAAAAGATTGAAACAAATTCATATTAACATCCCAGACAAGTGAATAACTACACGTATGATAATAAAAATAATAAAATTTACCTTACAATACGTGGCTATGAACTGCGCTGTACCAGCGACAGACTACAACTTCACTGTATCAGCCATCGACTGCAACTACTGCCGAGACTGCTCTGACCTGCCACTCTATTGTAGCAAAAATATTTTCTGTCGCAGGCAGCGCGTGAGCAATACATCGAAATTACATTTGCTCCAGCAGTGCGGTGAACCTCTTACAAGTTCATCGAAGATTTCAACATTTTCTCTTGCTCTTTCAGCTGAAACGTAGATCACAGGATATGGCCAGACTACTATAGCGGGACCGTAGTGGTAAGAAAAAATTAGTTGACAAGCACATCTAACATCTGGTCAGAGATCTAGTTACGATTTCTGAGTTTTCTTATTGTACTCGGCAAATCGGACATCTTAATATCTCTATTCATCTTCCAGCAGTGCATGCTGTCCTCTCAAGATAAGGAGATCTTACACTGCTTGGGCGCTAGTTGACGCTGCGCAGTCACTTGTGAGGACTACGTATTCCACTTCATCACAGAGTTGTTAATCTGTAACTAAGGTGCATAATTCGTTGTGAGCCGAAAACGTAGTTTGTAAAATGGCATAGGACGGATGAACATGCTGTAACGTGTCTTCATTAGCATCAGAGGAATTCTGGGAACCCCATGTTGTAGTACCGAAGCACACGGGAATTTTTGTGCACATTACATTCTGTTGAGGTGTAAAATCAGATGTGCGTTGTTTCAGTGTCATATAAGTAATCTACCAAAATATTACTGACATTAAAATAACTGACATTAAAATTCTCTTCATACGAATGACGTGCCCAGCTGTGGCAGGCGGAAATAGCGGAACATTGTTGATGGACAAAAATGGCGAACATGCTACTGTCTAAGATACTCGGACTCAAAAGTGGAGCTCCAGCTGCATCATTCTACCTTCCTCAGCACCTTCAAAAATTTTCCCAAAATTTTTCGACTGAGAACATATTCGCGCGCGCCTCTTTTATGCATAGAGAGAATGATACAGTGGGAAAGAAATAAATAAGTAATAAATACTGCAAGATAGTGAAATGTGGTTGTGGTATAGAAAGAGCGAAGGAGACAATTGTAGTGTGAGAGAAAGAGAGTGAAACAGAGGCACTGGAACATAGTTGACAGTGCTAGGAAAAGAATGAAGGAGTGGGGCAGGAGTAAAGTTGAAGTGGGTGATAGCCTGTGATAAAGAGAGACAGTTTCTATGACTATGACAACGAATAGGAGAGAGGTAGCGACAGTGAGAAGCGGCAGTAGCTGTCGAAAGGCATGAATGAGACGGTGGTAGTAAGAGAGAGCATGAAGGAGACAACGATAGTGAGGGAAAACAGTGGTAGCAAGGCAGAACGAAGGAGACTATGGCTGCGAGACGGGAGACAGTGGTAGAGAGACACAAAGAGATATTGACATTGAGTTGGGCTGTATCAATGAGTGAGAATGGGTAAGTGGAGCAGAAGTATATGAGTGCTTACGCCGATGGACTAGTGTATATGAGCGAGTTGCATTTAGTAGAGCGTGTGGAAATGTTAGATGAGTTGCATGTTAAAAATAGCGTAAATACGCTCGCATGCAAAATTCTTTGGGAAAATTTTAAAGATGCTCAGGAAAGTAGAATGAGGCACCTGGTACCCCAAAATTCAATTAGAGTCATTTAAAACAGGATCATATTTGACTTTTTGTGCACCGATAGGAGCTTTTTCTCTGGTACGAATTTCCCCAACTAGCGACGTGTGAGGGTTGAGATCCCCATAGAACACCAGAGGTTGTTCAAGTTGTACCAAGAGTCTATCGCACTCCAGTTCGCTTATGTAGCTTTGCGGAGAGTAATGCACTGATAACAGGGTAAACACAACGTAATATTATTCGTGCTTCCGATATCTACAATCTTACAACAGGGGAACTGATCTGTGCCTCCGAAAAGTTACTTCTTTCCATAATAGGACAGTGACACCGCCTTTCCACTCTGGTCTACTCGACCTGGTAACAAAGACCCTTCTACAGCTGATACGTCTGTCTAATGCGAACGTCGTTTCGGAAACACAATCTGCAGATATATTTGGATATAACTTCTCTTGGCAGGCTCTCTTTTTGTCTATAGTTGACCGAACGCTCCACCGGAGGACCTCGAAAACCGTGGTAGGTAGTAATGCTTGCAGTCCCATTTCTTAGATCTCTCGTCGCATCGATATTGAACTGTACCTCATTTGTTAAAATGATAATGCAGATGTCATGTGTGTATTTATTGCAGCTGTCATTCGTCGTGGACGGCCTGAACACAACTGGTGTTCCTTCCTTATGACAGTACAAGAATGACACCCTGTTCACCTGGGATAAAGGAAGCAGGGGTGCGGTCTGTGAGCCTCCATCACTCTCCATGTGACATTAACCGACAGATTTTGGGTACCTCCACTGTTCGACATTGTACTTATCCGTAGTCTCACCCAACATGCAGCATTACGCGCAGTTCATAATTTATTTACTTTACGTTCGGAAAATAAGTCATGTACTACGACATGTTTTATAGTTTTAGTGTATTTGTCCAACAAACTGAGAAATGGGTCAAGTCCTTGTTAGACACAGACCACAAAAAATTCCAAAGTCTCTGACTGCTCCGCAGTAAAAGGTTGAGCCGACATCATTTTCCCGTCTTAATGTGTAAACCCTGAATCACATGTGTTGTAATGTTCTTTTGTCTTCGCAGGTGCTATGTAGCATATTTTGCTGCCTGTGTCTACCCTGTAGGAAGAAGACACGTGATAGAAGGGACGAATCAAAGAAAAGACGTTCGAGGGATGTCTACGATGAAGGAGAAGTGGACATGGAGAAGGTGAGCATTGAGAAAATCCGAGGTGTACGACAAACGCCACAATGAGGATAACTACCAGTCACATCCAACTTAATACGGTCACTGCCATAACAACATACTGAATCCCACTGTATAAGCTTCTGGACTTGGCAAAACTGTCTTAACTACTCATTATTATAAACAAGCCATCATCAAACGATATCTCTGCGTTTAACGCACACTGACCGCACCGTTTTGTAATCGCATGTATAGCGACAGTGAAATAAATGTGGATCGAGACACGTTCCCAGCTTGCAAGCAGATGCCTCCGTATCCGTCAGCCCCATAAGCCCCATTAGGTTCCTTCATTTCCTTGTGGTCTTCAAATCAGCGTCATAACTATACCCGCTTACATAAGAACTCATAAAAATTGATAACAAACAGTAACAACACTAATGGTTGGAAGTAAGCTAGTAAACTGAAATGATGAAAACAGAATATTAACATTACGAAATAAATCACAGTATCGGAATACGGTTTGTCGTCAGCTGTATATTTTAGTAGAGACACATGAAAATCTGTGACCGATCAGGGCTCGATTCCAGATTTATCACTTATCGCGAGTGGCCGCCATAATAATCTCGGCTATACGTGTACGCAATCTGACCGACCAAAACTTCCATATATCAAGTAAAGTGCATATTTTCTATGTTCGTATTTTGTGATTCACGCAAAGGGAGACAAAAATTTCTGCAATCGACATGTTATCTCTTCGAGGCAAATATAACAATCATTTACATAATGTCTGTATTTACACAGTGTCTGTATATTACATTACAGTTTCCTTCAGACATGAACGCAGACATTAACGGTATGAGGAAAGAAGTTCGCTGTACTAGGAGGCAGTTTCTATACAGAATGTTACAATCGCTTACAACGACGTGGACAGCAGTATGCTGTCTTTGAGAAATAGTATAAGAAGGTACGTCAGAAGCCAACCGAAAATTACATTTAGTCCATATTGTTAAAGGTATTTGGGTCAAACCGTAAACATATCAGTCTACTAGGATTAAACGCCGCTCCTTTTGACAATATGTAGGAGTAGCAATTGACGAACGGCTCAGTTATTTAGGAAAATCTTATATCTTGTAACGGACACGTCCGTTTCCATTAGTGCGCGCAACCCAGACGAGTCACACCATTGCAAACTAAGCAGTCATAAAATAGGGGCGCAGTAGACTGTAATACGTCTACGCTTATTTACATCATCAGTAAACTTCCCAGCGTGGATCTGTGAAGAGTGTCACTTGTTTTACCATTTCTGAGACCATGACCTTAACCAGAGCTATGGGACAGAGCATTCAGTTCATGACGTCACTAATGAGGATCTGCGTTTACTGAACATTTAAACACAGATATGTGTTGTTCAAGGGTTGAGTGTGTTTCAGGGTAGCATTGGTGAACAACTGACAAAAACAGGGGAAAGTAATACAGCAGAAGAGGCATGGGTAGGTTTGAGAGATGAAAATAGTGAAGGCAGAAGAGGATGAACTGGATAAAAAGAGGAGGGCTAGTAGAGATCCTTGGGTAACACAAGAAATATTGAATTTTATTAATGAAAGGAGAAAATATAAACTGCAGCAACTGAAGCAGGCGAGAGGGAACACGAACGTCTAAAAAATGAGACTGACGCGAAGTGCTAAATGGCTAAGGAGGAATGGCTAAGGGACAAATGTATGGATGTAGAAGCATACATCCCTAAGAAATACACTCCTGGAAATTGAAATAAGAACACCGTGAATTCATTGTCCCAGGAAGGGGAAACTTTATTGACACATTCCTGGGGTCAGATACATCACATGATCACACTGACAGAACCACAGGCACATAGACACAGGCAACAGAGCATGCACAATGTCGGCACTAGTACAGTGTATATCCACCTTTCGCAGCAATGCAGGCTGCTATTCTCCCATGAAGACGATCGTAGAGATGCTGGATGTAGTCCTGTGGAACGACTTGCCATGCCATTTCCACCTGGCGCCTCAGTTGGACCAGCGTTCGTGCTGGACGTGCAGACCGCGTGAGACGACGCTTCATCCAGTCACAAACATGCTCAATGGGGGACAGATCCGGAGATCTTGCTGGCCAGGGTAATTGACTTACACCTTCTAGAGCACGTTGGGTGGCACGGGATACATGCGGACGTGCATTGTCCTGTTGGAACAGCAAGTTCCCTTGCCAGTCTAGGAATGGTAGAATGATGGGTTCGATGACGGTTTGGATGTACCGTGCACTATTCAGTGTCCCCTCGACGATCACCAGTGGTGTACGGCCAGTGTAGGAGATCGCTCCCCACACCATGATGCCGGGTGTTGGCCCTGTGTGCCTCGGTCGTATGCAGTCCTGATTGTGGCGCTCACCTGCACGGCGCCAAACACGCATACGACCATCATTGGCACCAAGGCAGAAGCGACTCTCATCGCTGAAGACGACACGTCTCCATTCGTCCCTCCATTCACGCCTGTCGCGACACCACTGGAGGCGGGCTGCACGATGTTGGGGCGTGAGCGGAAGACGGCCTAACGGTGTGCGAGACCGTAGCCCAGCTTCATGGAGACGGTTGCGAATGGTCCTCGCCGATACCCCAGGAGCAACAGTGTCCCTAATTTGCTGGGAAGTGGCGGTGCGGTCCCCTACGGCACTGCGTAGGATCCTACGGTCTTGGCGTGCATCCGTGCGTCGCTGCAGTCCGGTCCCAGGTCGACGGGCACGTGCACCTTCCGCCGACCACTGGCGACAACATCGATGTACTGTGGAGACCTCACGCCGCACGTGTTGAGCAATTCGGCGATACGTCCACCCGGCCTCCCGCATGCCCACTATACGCCCTCGCTCAAAGTCCGTCAACTGCACATACGGTTCACGTCCACGCTGTCGCGGCATGCTACCAGTGTTAAAGACTGCGATGGAGCTCCGTATGCCACGGCAAACTGGCTGACACTGACGGCGGCGGTGCACAAATGCTGCGCAGCTAGCTCCATTCGACGGCCAACACCGCGGTTCCTGGTGTGTCCGCTGTGCCGTGCGTGTGATCATTGCTTGTACAGGCCTCTCGCAGTGTCCGGAGCAAGTATGGTGGGTCTGACACACCGGTGTCAATGTGATCTTTTTTCCATTTCCAGGAGTGTAGATAGACGTCGCCTACAGGAAAATTAGAGAGATCTTTGGAGAAAAGAGAACGACCTGTATGAATATCAAGAGCTCAGATGGAAAACCAGTCCTAAACAAAGAAGAGAAAGCAGAAACTTAGGAGTATACAGTTGATCTATACAAGGGGGATGCACTTGAGGGTGATTTTATGGAT
This sequence comes from Schistocerca serialis cubense, assembly GCF_023864345.2. NCBI lineage: Eukaryota > Metazoa > Arthropoda > Insecta > Orthoptera > Acrididae > Schistocerca > Schistocerca serialis. The sequence continues at coordinate 317,797,690 of NC_064645.1, read as the reverse complement.
ATGGAAGAGGATGTAAATGAAGATGTGACGGGAAATCTGATACTGCGTGAAGAATTTGTCAGAGCACTGAAACACCTATGTCTAAAGAAGACTATAGGAGTAGACAACATTCCATTACAACTACTGATAGCCTTGATAGAGCAAATCGTGATAAAACTGTTCCATCTGGTGAGCAAGATGTATGACACAGACGAGACATCCTCAGACTTCAAGAAGAATATAATAATTACAATTGCAAAGAAAACAGGCGCTGACAGACGGGAAAATTTCCGAACTATCAGTTTAATAACTTTCGGTGGCAAAATACAAACACGAATTCATTACAGAAGAAAGGAAAAACTGGTAGAAGTCGACCTCGGGAAAGAGCAGTTAGGATTCCGGAGAAATATAGGAAGACGCAAGGCAATACTGACTATACGACTTCTCATAGAAAATAGGTTGAGGAAAGGCAAACCTACGTTTCTAGCATTTGTAGACTTAGGGAAAGCTTTCTCTCAAATTCTAAAGGCGATAGGGGTAAAATACAGGGATTGAGAAGCTATTTAAAGTTTGTGCAGAAAAAAGATGGCAGTTATAAGGGTCGAGGGGTATGAAAGGGAAGCAGCGGTTGACAAGGGATGAGACAGGGTTGTAGTCTATCCCCAACGTTATTCAATCTGTATATTGAGCAAGCAGTAAAGGAAACAAAAGAAAACATTGGAGTAGGAATTAAAATCGAGGGAGAAGAAGTAAAAACTTTGAGGTTTATCGATGACATTATAATTCTATCAGAGACAGCAAAGGATTTGGAAGACCAGTTGAACAGAATGGACAGTGTCCTGAAAGGAGGATCTAACATGAACTTCAACAAAAGCAAAACGAGGATAATGGAATGTACTCGAATTAAATCAAGTGATGCTGAGGGAATCAATTAGAAATTAGACACTTAAAGTAGCAGATGAGGTTTACTATTTGGGAAGCAAAATAATTGATGATGGTCGAAGCAGAGAGGATATAAAATGTAGACTGCCAACGGCAAGAAAACCGTTTCTGAAGAAGACGTATTTGTCAACATCGAGTATAGATTTATGTGTCAGGAAGTCTATTCCGAAAGTATTTGTATGAACCGTGGACAACAAACAATTTAGACATGAAGATAACAGAAGCTTTTGAAATGTGGTGCTACAGAGGATTGTTGAAGATTAGATACGTAGATCACGTAACTAATGAGGTGGTACTGAATAGAACTGGGGAGAAAAGAAGTTTGTGGCACAAACTGTGTAGAAGAAGGGATTAGTTGGCAGGACTCTTTTTGAGACATTTAGGGATCACCAAATTACTACTGGAGGGAAGCGTGGGGGAGACCAACAGATGAATACAGTAAGCAGATTCAGAAGGAAGTACGTTGCAGTAGTTACTCGGAGATGAAGAGGATGGAGTAGCATGGAGAGCTGCATCAAACCAATATGAGGACTGAAGACCACAACAGCAACAACAACATATTTTGCTTACATAATGTTTGACATAGCAGGCGTTTTCTGGCTTGCAATGTGTATGTTCCTAAAGAGCCTTCGGTTTCACCTCATTCGCCAATACCATACGGTATCACAGTGGGACGATGGCAGCAGAATCAATGTAGAAAATGTTGTGACGTAACAAGCTAGCTACGCCACACTGAGAAGGGAGCCGAAAGGCACGCGTACACACACGCCGACTGGCGTCAAGTCTGGAACAGGATAAGTATTGAATTCTCATAAGAAAAGTATGCAGCTCCTCGAATACTTATCTTTTAATATTCCTTGATGATACAAGCGTTCTTGATGAGACATTTCATATGATAGCTATCAAACTATGTAAGGCTAATGGCGCCTTGCTAGGTCGTAGCCATGGACTTAGCTGAAGGCTATTCTAACAGTCTCTCGGCAAATGAGAGAAAGGCTTCGTCAGTGTAATCGCTAGCAAAGTCGTCGTACAACTGGGGCGAGTGCTATCCCGTATCTCGAGACCTGCCTTGTGGTGGCGCTCGGTCTGCGATCACACAGTGGCGACACGTGGGTCCGACATGTACTAAATGGACCGCGGCCGATTTAAGCTACCATCTAGCAAGTGTGGTGTCTGGCGGTGACACCACAGAAAACTGTAAGGAAATTATAATCTTAAAGGGATGGTGTCCTCAAGGATTGATATGTGGGCTCATTTATCAGATTTTTGCGTAAAAGCGTCTCCTCACGATTACTGGCGACGATGACATCCGTTATACCCTGGGGGCATAGGCTGAGAACTGATAGTGATTTCTAGCTATTCAACTGTTGGGCGGGGGATGAAGCAAATACTTTCTTTGGTGAGGTGAAACTGAGGCAGTAAAGGGAAATGAACAATTAGCAAAATATCTTCCAAGCTCCTTACAGTCATCTTCTAAAGACTATACCACGCCACTGTTATCATTCTTCCCTATTTTGTGTTGTCCCTTTCATTTATTGATAACTTTGGCGCTTTATTATAACCTTTGAATTTTCGTCTACTTGATTTTTTTTTTTTACCTCCACTCGAATTTCTTTCCAGTTCGTTCCTTCCAACATGTTGAAAACTTGTTTTGTCTCATAAAATGACCTACAACATTTGGTTTTCTGTCTTGGGTAGTTGCTATGAGTTTTCTCTGGTCAGTGATTCTTTCAGAACATCTTGACTCATTTGTCTACCTGTCTAGCAGTTCATCAGTCTTCTACAGACATTTCCCCGTCACATCAGTTATAAATGCCTTCTGTATGTCTTCCAGAATAGAAAGCCTGAACAGCTGTATAGGAGCACACACTAGTGACCGCCTTAACAAAGAGTTTCTATTCCTTTTGTTCCTCTTCTATCCTAATCGGCTACAGAGGAACGCCTTGACTTAATTTTCTTTTCTCTTCGATAGTAAACAAGTTTTTTTCTAGAACTTGCTTTGTTCAGCGAATGTACTTTTTATCGAAAACCGTTCGTGGGATGCCTTCAGCTATTAAGATCACTAAATAACATTCATGCAATATATTTGTTTTCTTTATTTAATTTACGATGTGAGGCGTCCTCTCTTCTGGCTTGTCTTTTCAATATTTTCGCTTTTTGACTATTTATTCATCTTCAACCTCTCTTATAATTGTTGAAAAGTTAAAAAGTGTATTTTCCACATGGTTTTCACTACTTGCCTTTGATGAAATATCATCTGTAAATCCTCTGCAGGGCAGGAGTTCCCTCTACTTTAACTCAAGATGTTCTTCCCTTGACATTGCACAGAGTTTTGTGATGAAATGGTTAAATAATTACAGAAATAATGGTCACCTCTTCTTACCACATCTTGAATTTGGGATATACATCAATTTCCATTACTATCTGTCTTTGTTTTTTGTATATGTTTGATAATGATCATTTGACTTACATGTCCAAGTGTGTATCTTAAAAGATCTTGCAGAATTTGTTCCAGCTAACACTGTGAAGTGCCTTTTCTCGGCAAATAATGATTACACGAAAATTCCTACATCATTTAAACCTTCTCTGCAGGATGGCTCCTGACTACTATGATGGCTTCTCTTGTCCCTGTATTTGGCCTAAATTTTGTTTAATTTAAGACCTTGTTCTACTTCGTATTTTAGTCCATTTGTTTTAAATCATGTAGACGAATCTTTTTTCAGCGTTTGAAATTAGCTCCCCATTGACGTGGCAGTTGTTGTTGTTGTGGGCCTCTGTCCGACGACTGATTTCATGCAGCTCTCCGCGCTACTCTATCCTGCGCCAGCCTCTTCATCATCTAATCGCTGCTGCAACTTACTTCCATTTGAACCGTCTTACTGTATTCATCACTTGGTCTCCCTCTACCATTTTTACTCCTTCGCGCATCCCTACATTATAATACTGAGTATTCGTTGATTTCTTGGAATGTGTCCTATCAACCGATTCCTTCCAATAATCAAGTCGTACCGTAAATTTTTCTCTTCAAATTGGTTCACAACCTCACCATTAGTTATGCGATCTACTTACCTAATCTTCAGAATTCTTCTGTAACACCAAAATTTCAAAAGATAGTGCTCTATTCTTGTCTGAACTGCTTTTTGTTCCCATAACTGTGCCAGATATTATCTGGCAGCTCATCCGGTCCAGAAGCTGTATTTGGTCTGAGGTCGATCAGTACGTAGTAAATCTGGTTTCATCATTCGTGGACCTTCTTCGTCAGCTCGACAGCACTTCTTGTCTTTCTTCGGTGTGTTCTTCAACCTTGGTGAACTCTTTCCCTTCGTTGAGTTCGTCGAGATATTCCCTCCACCTGCTGCCCATCCACATCCCACTCTGTAACGTTTTCTTTGTCTATCTCTTATCAGAGATATTCTCTTCCCTGGTTTGAATGTAGTTTCTTAACATTTCTATATGCTTTTTCAGTTATTCCATTTTTTTACACCTGTTCCTAATTCGTACGTAATACTTATTCACGAATCCTTAGCCTCTCTGCATTTTTGTTTGACGGTGTTCTTTATGACTTGTATATTTGATACCAACAACGGAGAACAATGAGTTTTCTGTATCTACCCAGATTTATTTAACAATTGCGCACATGAATTAATGCACATCTGGAGATCAGTGTTTCAAAAAGGTTTGTATTTAGAGAATATGACTCTTTTAAATACACTCCTGGAAATGGAAAAAAGAACACATTGACACCGGTGTGTCAGACCCACCATACTTGCTCCGGACACTGCGAGAGGGCTGTACAAGCAATGATCACACGCACGGCACAGCGGACACACCAGGAACCGCGGTGTTGGCCGTCGAATGGCGCTAGCTGCGCAGCATTTGTGCACCGCCGCCGTCAGTGTCAGCCAGTTTGCCGTGGCATACGGAGCTCCATCGCAGTCTTTAACAGACGTAGCATGCCGCGACAGCGTGGACGTGAACCGTATGTGCAGTTGACGGACTTTGAGCGATGGCGTATAGTGGGCATGCGGGAGGCCGGGTGGACGTACCGCCGAATTGCTCAACACGTGGGGCGTGAGGTCTCCACAGTACATCGATGTTGTCGCCAGTGGTCGGCGGAAGGTGCACGTGCCCGTCGACCTGGGACCGGACCGCAGCGACGCACGGATGCACGCCAAGACCGTAGGATCCTACGCAGTGCCGTAGGGGACCGCACCGCCACTTCCCAGCAAATTAGGGACACTGTTGCTCCTGGGGTATCGGCGAGGACCATTCGCAACCGTCTCCATGAAGCTGGGATACGGTCCCGCACACCGTTAGGCCGTCTTCCGCTCACGCCCCAACATCGTGCAGCCCGCCTCCAGTGGTGTCGCGACAGGCGTGAATGGAGGGACGAATGGAGACGTGTCGTCTTCAGGGATGAGAGTCGCTTCTGCCTTGGTGCCAATGATGGTCGTATGCGTGTTTGGCGCCGTGCAGGTGAGCGCCACAATCAGGACTGCATACGACCGAGGCACACAGGGCCAACACCCGGCATCATGGTGTGGGGAGCGATCTCCTACACTGGCCGTACACCACTGGTGATCGTCGAGGGGACACTGAATAGTGCACGGTACATCCAAACCGTCATCGAACCCATCGTTCTACCATTCCTAGACCGGCAAGGGAACTTGCTGTCCCAACAGGACAATGCACGTCCGCATGTATCCCGTGCCAACCAACGTGCTCTAGAAGGTGTAAGTCAACTACCCTGGCCAGCAAGATCTCCGGATCTGTCCCCCATTGAGCATGTTTGGGACTGGATGAAGCGTCGTCTCACGCGGTCTGCACGTCCAGCACGAACGCTGGTCCAACTGAGGCGCCAGGTGGAAATGGCATGGCAAGCCGTTCCACAGGACTACATCCAGCATCTCTACGATCGCCTCCATGGGAGAATAGCAGCCTGCATTGCTGCGAAAGGTGGATATACACTGTACTAGTGCCGACATTGTGCATGCTCTGTTGCCTGTGTCTATGTGCCTGTGGTTCTGTCAGTGTGATCATGTGATGTATCTGACCCCAGGAATGTGTCAATAAAGTTTCCCCTTCCTGGGACAATGAATTCACGGTGTTCTTATTTCAATTTCCAGGAGTGTAACTTACTGCGAGCCGACGATGGAGTGATCCTAGGATATAAGGAAAATGACCTTCCGAAAGGAACTTACTTACTGAAACACGTGATTCCGATATTTGACATGGCGATCTCAACAGGAAAAGTGCGGCAGTGGCCTTAATGCGAAAAAATCCCATTAGAACCAAAGTAGTGATTGATCGGAAGATTTTTAGAACAAGTAAACTACTTCAACTACCTAGGACGTGAGGAGGCATACAGGTATAACAAACATACAGAAATTAAGCTTATTAAATTCAGGCGAATATGTGGAAAAATCGTGAGAAACATTTTAAAAAATCTAGGAAAGGCTTTGAAATTAAATTGTAGTAAAATGTAGTAGTCTCCACACTGCTCTACGGTTTCGAGACTTGGGCGATTACCAAAGAGCAAGGAATCCGTATTTATGCTCAAGAATTGAAGTTCAAATGGTTCAAATGGTTCTAAGCACTATGGGGCTTAACATCTGAGGTCATCAGTCCCCTAGACTTAGAACTAATTAAACCTAACTAACTGAAATACATCACACACATCCATGCCCGAGGCAGGATTCGAACCTGCGACCATAGTGGTCGCGCGGTTCCAGACTGAAGCGCCTAGAACCGCTCGGCCACTGCGGCCGAGGCATCTGCCCCTCAAGTTATTAGAGAGGGAAGTGCCTAAAATTTTTTGGTCTTGGTGATAAAATTTTAGATTATAGAAGAAAGTGGAACAAATACCTAGAAAGAAAGGAGAGTGGAAGACTCCCCTGAAATGCTAGAAATTATGAACGCGAAGGAAGAAGACTTGTAGGAAGACCAAGGCAAAGACGGGTTCACCAACACCAGTTTTGGCTAATACCCGAGGAGATGAGGAGGAAGTAATAAGAGCTAATGGTAGCAGACACGAACTGTATGGGGTAAATCGAGAGAGCTGCAGTCGGAAATCATTCGAGTGAATGAAATGTAGCGCTTGCTTCTTTGTACATGTTCTGGTCGAGTTAAAGTGTGGTCCAAACGAGATCCAATCCCTGTTCTGGCATCAGGAATACCGACGTTACTCAATTAAGAAAAATGGCCATCATATGGAGAAATCAGTATCGGATAGCAAACTGTAACGAGACGTATGGAATTTTCTTTCTCTGCTCACTACTGTAGGAAGCTGCCTTCGACACAGAATTGTTTAATGGGAGACTGTAGGTAGCATTAGGTGAATTCTCTTGTCAGGCTGAGACAGATCTGTGAGGCGACCCGGAAATCTGATGACGTTGCTTACAGTAGAGTTCCTTTTTTCGACATTAGTCAAGGGGAACGATGGGGCGATGATGACTCAAGGATGAAAATAAGCAGGAAACCTTGTGCAAATGGCGCTCATTCCTAACGACGCGCATCAAACAGTGAGGCACGAATTTCAAAGCACGAAGTCTGAAGACAGCGAATCAGCGCTGTGCAAGGTTTATAGGCGTTTACCCACGATGAACGGCTTAACTACGTCTCAGACAACCATTTCTTGTATGCCGTTTCGACATCAGCATCGTAAACAGTGCAAGTGTGTCATTTAACAATTTTGACGAAGCGGTCAGTTTTCAGAATTGCCGTATCTTACCTTAGGGTGGTAGACACGACACGAGTGTTTTATCGCAAATAAGACATTGACTGTTTCAATCAACATGTATCCCCACACCTACTTTGTGGATTTTGTATGATGGCATCGTCAACTCATCAGCAAATGGGGCCTTCGGGAGAAGTGGGTGAGTGAAATTGAATTACTGCCTAGCCTTAGAGTTTACCGATGGGGAGGACGGGAGGAGGGGGGGGGGGGGGGGGCAGAACATAGATTATACGAAATCCTATGGAAATTAAAAGTTTCTATTGGCTAACTGTTCGTAGCATATAGATAAGAACGCTCCTTCGGCTTATGAATAGGGATGATTTAGCAGAATGAACCGGCGCTTACCAATACGTGGAAGTTGTTTCATCTGATATAGCGGGTACATAGTTCGATGGACAAATACAGAATTTTTTCACTGAGGCTCAATAACTGGAACTATATCCAAACGTCCGCCTCCGTAGCGTAGCGATGGCGTTACTGTCTATCACGCAAGGGGCCCGGGTTTGATTCCCGGCAGGGGACTAGGTGTTGTGTGTCCATCATCATTTTCATCATCATTGACCCGCAAATCGCCGAAGTGGCGTCAACTAAAATGGACTTGCAATACGGCGGCCGAGCTCCCCCGAATGGCATCCCGGCCAACAATGCCATACGATCATTTCCATTTTTATAACGAAACAAGAAGAATCAACTTTGGAACAAAGATTTTACTCACAACCTGATAACGAGTTACTCGTGAGAAAGCAATTCTGTAACTGAGAGGAAAGTATGCATGCTTATGGAGGCACCAAGACTAAGGAAACGGCATATAACAGAACAGTCACTAAAAATATTAATAAAGTGTTAGGGATAAGAAAGCAGTTCTGTAACTAGCAGAAAAGTGCGCATGCTTAGGGAGGCACCAAGTCTAAAGAAACGACGCATCACAGAACAATTATAAAAATGACAATGTACATAGAGAGATAATATTAAGGGTCTGAACTGATAAACGAAAGCTGGAATCAATAAATTTGGAGCAACTACTCACTTTCAGATACCTATATAGAACGGCGTGTAATGAGTCTCAGTGTATCATATGTGGCTACATACAGATTGTACATAAAGTCTAGGAAAACTTACAGTTATTTATTGCACAAGAACCAAACACTGTACAGATATCATACATATGTCATTTTCTCCCAGGGGGCACACGGTCCTTTCGTGAGTACGTGTGTGGCGAGCAGGGGGCCCCGACCTATTGCAGCCTTCCTTCTTTCCCGGGCTGCATTTCCTTTCCCTTCCCCTCCTTTCCTGCCCTTGCTCCTTCCCCTTCGCCCTCTCCTCTACCTCTCTTGGTGTCCTTGTTTATGTTGGCCCCGCTATCCTCCTGGTTATGTTGGCTTTGCAGTTTGGTTTTGTTGCGTAATTACCTCATGCTTTTGGAGTTCTCTAGTCCCCCTCTGAGGTTTGACTTCCATTACTAAATTTCTATTCTGTAGTGTGAGCCATTTGGGAAGAGCACCTTACCTAGTGTCTCCAGCGTGTGCCCTCTTAGTTCCTTGCACCTTTTCGTTCCCAGCACGGTAGCCAGCCCGTGTAGTGGGGTCGCTATGTAACCTTTTGGTTGAGCCCCCTGAAAACACAGGGATCACACTTCTGATACCTGAGCTGTGACCTCTTCATGTAAGCCTAGGAGTGGCTGCTTGTCGTCGTGGAGCATCGGGACTCCCAGCAATAGCCACTGTACCAGACGGCCCTTGCTGTGGTTGGGTGGCGCCCTGGAGAGAGTCCCTGATCGGAGTGGGTGGTATCAGGGCGGATGCTATGCAAATGAAACGCTTACCGATCTAGAACTCCTACCATTCTTCTACGGCCGTCTCTTTGAATGAAAAGGATTCTTTTCGCGCTGCTTCCTCTGCCTCTCTGGCCTTCCCTTCCATGGCTATCCTCCTGGGAGGAGGGTCAGGCTCGTCAGCTAGGGGCGAAACCTTTCCCCCGCTATCTGGTTTGCACTAGGACTGATGTGGATACTTTTACCAATACCAAACCTTTGTTTTTTGTGGAAGACATTGAGGACAAGTTTGGCAAAGTGGACTCTATGAGCAAGATGCGGTCGGGTTTGTTGTTGATCAAAACTGCCTATGAGATGTTTGAAGTGCCTGCATTTTGGACACGTCTTCCCATTGTTCGCAGACCCTTCTCTGTGGTGACTGTGGACAACCCCTCCATGAGGGGAGGTCCTGTGTTCCCCCTCCTGTGTGTGTTAATTGTCATGACAATCATTCTCCACGTTCACCAGATTGCACAGTTTATAAGAAGGAAAAGGAGATAGAGGAGTATATGTCCCTTGATCGTCTGATCTACACTGAGCCTCATAAGAAGTACACGCATCTGCATCCTGTGTCAATGACATCAAGCTATGCTTTAGATACATCTTCACCCCTTCCTCCCCCTTTATTACCCCAGTCCTGCACCCCTCTCCTCCCCCTCCCCTGTGGTGCCCCCCCTCTGGGCGCCGCTCCCCCTCCCCTATGGAGAAGTGTCCCACTTCTTCGGTGTCTGCTGGTCAAGGGCGCCCCTCCAGGGACTCCAGCACCTTCCAGGCCAAAGGTCTGCTGTCACACGGCGACCACAAGAACCACAGTCGGGCCCCCAGGTCGCCCGCTCTCTTTCTGTTCCAGATCTTGCTGCAGCTGGCTCCTTTTTGCAGCATAGCCCTCCTCGATCTCAAACAGAAAAGAAGAAGAAACGTAAGTCCAGGGACGAGGAGCCACTGGTGTAGCCAGAGGTTCTGTCCCCATCTTCGCAACCTGTCTCTGACCTGCTTTTCATGGATGTCACCCCCTCCTTGTTGGTGACGGATGGTGACCCGGCGGCATGACTGCTTTAGCCTGTTATCCTCCAATTTGAATCATCGTTCTGTAGCTATCGAATGGAATTGTAATGGATATTACCCTCACATTCCGGAGTCGACATCCCGTATTTCGTTTTACTCTGCAGATTGTGTGGTTTTGCAGGAATATCATATTACTGATGATCGCTCACCGACCTGCCATGTGTTCCGTGATTTCAGTCGGAATCAGGTTGGCCCCTGCGGGCCTCTAGTGGAATTTGTACGTTGGTCTGTACGGACGTTGCTAGTACATGGATTCCTCTTCAAAATACAATGGAAGCAGTTCCTGTTAGGGTCCACCTGGACTCTTGGGTCATAATTTGCAATCTATATCTCCCTCATGACAAGACTCTTACACCTGCTGCCCTAACTGCCCTTCTTCAGCAACTTCCTCCTTCTCGGGGTTTTTAATGCTCATCATCCCTTGTGGGGCTGTGCATTTCCATCTAGTCGGGATCTTCTCATAGACCACTTTCTTGCAGACCACGACTTGTGCCTTCTTAATGATGGCTCCCCTACTCATTTCAGTGCCGGTCATGGTACCTTTTCTGCCATTGATCTTTCTCTTTCTTCTCCCTCTCTCCTCCCTTCATTACACTGGTCACCAGACGACGACTTTTGCGATAGTGACCATTTCCCGTTGATTTTCTCGCTCCCTTCCCGCTCGCTGATGGACAAGATACCTCATTGGTCTTTCCAAAGCGCCGATTGGCCTCTATATACTGCACAGGTCGTTTTTTCTCTCTCTTTGTCTGGCTGTATTGATGACGTCCTACGTGACGTGTCTGACGCGATTGTTTGTGCTGCTAGCCTTGCTATAACGCGCTGTTCTGGACCATTTCACCGCCGGCAAGTCCCGTGGTGGAGTACGGCCATTGCCTTTGCCATCCGTGATCGCCGTCGAGCGTTGCAACACCTTAAGAGGCACCCATCCGTTGCCTGTCTTATTATCTTTAAACGCCTTCACGCTAATGCCCGCTACTTAATCAAACAGAGCAAACGGATGTGTTGGGAACGCTTTGTTTCTTCCCTCGGTTCTACTGTCCCTCTGTCAAGGGTATGGGCTACACTTCGCTCTCTCCAAGGTTGCCATCAGCAGTCTACCGTTCCGGGCATTCACCTCCTGGATTGTCTTTACACGGACCCGTTGATTCTCGCGGAACATCTTGCGACACATTTTGCAACAGCATCATCATCAGCCTGCTATCCAGCTGGTTTCCTTCACCAGAAACAGTGGGCCGAAGCTTCCGCCTTACGTTTTACCCCTTGTCAGTCAGAATCTCACAACGAACCTTTTACTGAATGGGAACTTCTTTCCGCACTTTCTTCTTCTCGTGATACGGCCTCTGGCCGTATATATTTGTGCACATTTGCTTCACATGTTCTTAACTCTCTGCATACATACAATTTTTGCTTTCAAGTGCCATGTTACCTATTATAAGACGCCTTAGCAGTAGCCACATTTTCCATAAAAATCTTCTCCCACCTTGTCATTCTTGTAGCTCTCAGATCTCTACCTTTTTTGATGTCTTAATTTATAAATGCCATCTGTAGCACCATACTTCACACTCTTTAAACGCTACAGTTATGGACTGCTTATGTTATATAACATCTGTTCCAGGATGGTAAGTCAAGTGTCTAGACTATTCGCATGTTACATTTATGCTACAGAAACCAGATGGCAGTTATAAAAGTCGAGGGACATGAAAGGGAAGCAGTGGTTGGGAAGGGAGTAAGACAGGGTTGTAGCCTCTCCCCGATGTTATTCAATCTGTATATTGAGCAAGCAGTAAAGGAAACAAAAGAAAAATTCGGAGTAGGTATTAAAATCCATGGAGAAGAAATAAAAACTTTGAGGTTCGCCGATGACATTGTAATTCTGTCAGAGACATCAAAGGACTTGGAAGAGCAGTTGAACGGAATGGATGGTGTCTTGAAGGGAGGATATAAGATGAACATCAACAAAGGCAAAACGAGGATAATGGAATGTAGTCGAATTAAGTCGGGTGATGTTGAGGGTATTAGATTAGGAAATGAGACACTTAAAGTAGTAAAGGAGTTTTGCTATTTGGGGAGCAAAATAACTGATGATGGTCGAAGTAGAGAGGATATAAAATGTAGACTGGCAATGGCAAGGAAAGCGTTTCTGAAGAAGAGAAATTTGTTAACATCGAGTATAGATTTAAGTGTGAGGAAGTCATTTCTGAAAGTATTTGTATGGAGTGTAGCCATGTATGGAAGTGAAACATGGACGGTAAATAGTTTGGACAAGAAGAGAATAGAAGCTTTCGAAATGTGGTGCTACAGAAGAATGCTGAAGATTAGATGGGTAGATCACATAACTAATGAGGAGGTACTGAATAGGATTGGGGAGAAGAGGAGTTTGTGGCACAACTTGACCAGAAGAAGGGATCGGTTGGTAGGACATGTTCTGAGGCATCAAGGTATCACCAATTTAGTATTGGAGGGCAGCGTGGAGGGTAAAAATCGTAGGGGGAGACCAAGAGATGAATACACTAAGCAGATTCAGAAGGATGTAGGTTGCAGTAGGTACTGGGAGATGAAGAAGCTTGCACAGGATAGAACAGCATGGAGAGCTGCATCAAACCAGTCTCAGGACTGAAGACCACAACAACAACAACATTTATGCCATCCCACGTGAATCGTAATGGTAAAAATAAACCACCCCACATCTTCCGGTGTATGGTCGCTTGAGAAAGAGGAGGGTGAGAGATGTTCCGTCTGTCTTCGAGATATTTCCTTGCCAATGGACTCCTGAATCCGCCAGTCTCATCAAGTATGGAGGGAAGACTGTGGACTTTACGCCGAAGGACGGCTGTGCCGAGGTAAGACGTTATCGGTAGTACCACGTAAAGTAAGCACGAAAAAAGGGTAGGAAAGAGTGAGAGCGATGAACGACCAAATAAATTTCAAAATGTATGCTTTACATATCATTACCTCTGCCGGATAACCCTTTCATTTTTACTCGTACACGAAGGACTAATTAAGAAATGCATTTTATTACAATTCAGTAATAGTACCGTGCACTTGTCACAAGAACCTAAGCTAAATGCGAGGTGAAACGCAGTGATAGTACTAGGGTAGTAAGCTTCCCCTGTAAAATTGTCGGGGGGTTCGGAATATATCACTCGTCTGACGCGCAATACTTCTCTACGGCGTTCGTCCTTCGCCAAATAAAAAACCAAGGTTAAATTAGAATCAGTCCTCCAATTTCTCGCTTTCGAAGTGCTAGCTCAGTGTCCAGTACACAAGATACGGGCGTAGTGTTAGTTTGAATACCTATGCAAAAAACTAAGCACCTATAAACCGGCAAAAGCGCATGCCATCAGCTTAAAAAAGAAGACGAAATATGACTTTTAATTGGTATGCAGTAATTTGAGGAAGTAGTACGAATCCGCTGTGGAAAAATGTACAGGATGCCAGAGCGATGTGACGTAGATTACAGTTCCAGTGTGAGTGGCTCTTACCAAGACCCCATGCAGGAGAAGGTTTAGAAACTTGAAGAATAGCTGATAAGGAAATAAATAACTGGAACGAAGATTCTTAGTGTGACGAGTCTTAAACAAAAGACTGACCATGCTGTCGTAGAGTCCCTCTGCAGTATTCCAGAATCGGAATTAGAAGTTGACTGGGCGGCATCAAAGAACTTTAAACGTGAATTTTTACATTTTTGTTTGTAAATACTCTTCCTTGAACTTCCCTGCGTAATTTCTTATTACTTGCACTTCATATTTTGTTTCTGTACTGTGGTAAGTAATAAAAAAAAGCTCCACAGACGATACATACCAAACGAACTATAGACAATTCATCGCGTTTTTAGATCATAAGTTTCTTCTTGTGGTTTAGTCATGTCGTACGTCACACTATATCGACAGTAATCTACTTCATCTATTTTAAACTTAGCATATTTTCACAGTTATCTGTTTAATTGTTATAGGTCAGATATGTAAACTATTATATCTGACAGATACATGACTTCTTGCCTGAATCAGTGAAGGTAAAAATAAAACATACACAGGTACGCGTTGTCGGGCGTTTCGAGGTGAAAAATGTGGCCGAAGAAATTCCACCTTCTGCTGCCCACGACTGCAAGCTGAATGGAGCACCTCGCAATCGACGGAAGAGACGAGAGAAGAAACAGGAGGATATCCTTGACGTAAGTCCATATCATTAATACCTGGAAAAGTAAGCAGGAAGGAACAACCAGACAGGGCGAGAGGGAAGAACGCCTAGTTTGTATCTTAGATGGCTCACATTTCAGAATCAGCCATTATACAAACAATATTATCGAGAAACGCTCAAGCTCCATAAATGTTTTCAAGATAAGAGAGACCGCAATTGACACTCTTATTTACATGAAGGACAGTGAAAGGGATTCATTCTGTTACAGACCAATAATACTACCCTCTATTAGTTGCAAGACCCTAAGGTAAATCTAAGGTTGTACGCAAGCATATTACTGTGGAAAGGAAAGACTAGACATAAAGGAAGATGAATAACAATATGTGTATGACGAAGTGACTCTAATATAACTGGCTTAAATTAATCAAAAATACGGTATTAATAAGTTTAGAGGAATTGTACAACCTCTTATAATATAGTAGGAGAGCACGAAACGAGTATGAAGTAATAATATAACATTATATACAATACTGACTACACATAATGCATTATGTTTTCAGATCATCATACTGCTTAATGGTTTCATTCTTCTGCATGGCGTAATCGTTTTATATCATCATGTGCCCTACCCACTGCAAGGGCAATGATCTGCTTCTTTTATTCAAACCTGCCCATATCTGCACAATTTCAACATACATTAAAAGGACTGTACTTCCTGTTCATTACAGCCTACAATTAAGACTTGATTGCTTAATAAACTCAAACCTCTCACAGATTGACTTCAATTGGGACTTCGGTGAGGAAGATGTGGCTGAAGAGATTCCACTTGCTGAGGACCACACTTGCCAACTGAGTGTTCAACCTGAAATATTCCCGAAGAAACCAGAGATAGAATTGCTCGATGCGCCGCAGGAGGGCCGTACTGAGGTAAGTCAGTATCATTACTAACATGAGTAGCTAGCAAGTAGACACTGCCTCACAGGGAGACAGCGGAGAAAAGCCAGTTACACCTCTGATAACATGCATTGAACCCACTCTACGAGATTTATTTATTTATGTATTTTCGGGTCTCTCGCTCTCCAGACATGCCTTCAAGACCCTAAAATTCAGCTGACTGTCAGGTCTAACTGAAGAACTATACAAAAGATTCACTTTATTACAATCCAGTAATACTACGTCCATTGGTTACAAGACTGTAAGGTAAACTTAAGAACAAACGCAATAGTACTACTGAGAGACAATAAGCTTCAGTTGTAAAATTGCCATGAGTTCGTACTGCCACTAGCGCGACATGCGGCAGTCTAATAGCACTTGCGATGCACCGATCACAGACGATGGTCTTGTCGAGTCACAACTGAAGGAGCTTTATTTCTGGTCAGACCCTCATCTGCCCATCGGGGTCGTAAGTTCAGGGCGAACGTGTAAAATTAACAACTGACTTTAGGTCTGCGACGAAGGCGTTATACTCTAATCCGATTTAGAATTGCGGGCCGAGGGAGACTGAAACCGGTTGCCTCATTTTTAACGTAACTACGAAGATAACAGTGTTAAGATAACAGTGGAAGACTTACATCCGGGTGGCAAAAGTGAAATTAACAGAGTATGTACTGATTTGAGGTCCTTTGTCTTAACCAACTCACCACATCTCCACGTTGCAGCATCTTTCGAAATTAAATCTTTGTTTAGCTTGCCTCTTTCAGAAGGATCTAAGACTTTACTGAAGCATACGACTGCATCAAAGATAATTGTTTTGTTGCTTGCATGTGAGCTTAAGATGACCTGTGAATCGCTCCTTTAGGCATTTTCTGGCAAGAATAGGCGACGTCGGCTATATGTCTAACTGTATTGTAAATATAGCCCGCAGATGCACGAACTCATCTCAACAACACACACTAAACAGAGATATTATTGCGAAGACGTATCAGCATTAGAGGGAAAAACTGCGATGCACTTCTATAATTGTGTAAATGACGTTAGGTACATCTGTCATGTGAGCAGATCCCTTAAATCGGTTATAGAGATGTCAGGGGATGTGAAAGCAAGAGCTGGAAATAAATGATTATTAATACCATAAAGTAACATGTTTTGCAGCAGTTGAGGAGAGATATAGCAGACGGAAACAAATACAACACAACAACGATTGTCTGACTATACGGTGAACGTGCCACCGAACATACACGACAGAAGCGTAACGACTGTTACATGAGTTCAGTATGCTTGTAACGGATACGATAAACCATCGTACCCGTTACAAGCATACTGAACTCGTGCCTCGTAAAAATTCAGCAGGATAAATGTGACGTCAAAAAGGTTCCAAATGAAGTTATAAAACTTTCTATGAAATACTCAAAGGCATTCCACGGGAACGATTTCATCTACCTTCGAACATACCACATACACTAAATGCTTCAGTTACACTTTCGTGGAGTCTGTTTTGCCCTATTATGATACTGTCAAAGATGTTTTCATGTTGAGACTCACGTGATTTTGTAATTAGGTTCTTAATGCAGACTATGTGGACGAGTAGACTGCAAGAGTATAAAAGACTGTAAGAGCATAAGAGCAGTTGGCAAAGGCCACGTGTATTTAATGGCACAAGCCAGAAGGAAAGAGCGAATGAAGGATGGCGCAGACATCTCGGTACAGTTTCTGACAGTTACCAGGAGAACTGAATCAGATGCCATCCCATCTGTATGCCCACACCGGCATCGATCATTATTAATACCGAAAGTATGTTACGGTATCTTTATTGGATAGCAATTTATAAAAGAAATAAGACATAAATCACTACAGAACCTTCTGCATATTATGCTGCCTTTCGACAATTAGGCTGTTAGGTAGACGTCGGATAATACATTTTAGATTAACTACTCTCTGATTGATCGTGTTACATTGGTCATATGAACTCCTATAAGTAATTCTAAAACTTCATAGAATGAGGCGTTATGGGATAGTTCCGGTATATCTAAAAACGCTCCTCACACTTATCAGCTGGAATGACTTGACAATGACGCATATAAATGTATGCAAAATAGTTCCAGCTGACAACATAGGAATATTGCAAGATGAACAAGTACTAGAACTGGATTACTACAAAAATCGTGATATGAAATTAATTAGAAGACATTTATTACAAAAAAAATATTTATGAGATGTAAGTTATCGCAAGGTGAATACTAGTAATGCATTAGGAAGTAGTTCCGTTTCTTAGAGATGAAGCATAAGAGATCAGCCGTATAACAGAAAATCAATTAATAAGAACAACAACGTATGTAGGAAGAAGAGGATGTAAAGTTGTTGGAGTGAGTTAAGAAAAAAAAAAACATAAATAACTTCAGAGCAATAATACAAGTTCAGTACTATGATACGACAGCGTGAAAGGCGCATGAACGTTTTATATGTGACTAAATACTTATATTGTAAAGAATAATTAATTACCAGGGTAAATGACAAATGTCTCATAACTAACTCCAAACTATATAACGAATATTGTACGTCTCATGTAACTTTATCGCATGATTCAGAGTAGTAATAAAAACGTGAATCAATTTTTTTGATAGCAAGCTCCCTTGTTGACATTTGACTGCGTACTATAGTATGTATTTGCTGTACATCTATTTGTCCTATATTGTAGTAAACGAAAAACCATGACAATCATTACATATCAGATAGACCACTGACAATGCGTCACATTTTTTATCATCATTCTATTAACTGGTTTCATTCATGCGCGTGGTCCAATTATTTTGTATCATCGTGTGCACCAAGCACTGCATGAGCAATAACCGTTTACATTGTAACTCGAGCATATCTTAACAATTTTTAGTTTCTAGTGCCCGAATAATTATTCCTTGTTGTCTTCCCAGTAGTGACTTCAACCTACACATTATTCTGATGTTTGAGCCCCCTAAAAACTTTCTATGCCTATACATTTCTGTACCTCTCAGTTTTCTTGCTTATGTGATATCTCACTGTAACACCGTTCTTCACCTTTATTACAATCTATACCTAGGGATGCTTACTTCACATATAATATGTTTAAGAAAGTTAAGTCTATGTCTAAGGCTATCTATGTGTTAGAAAGATGCCTTTATAGCTGAGTCGGTAATGCTAAGGTCAAACCATTCACAGGTCACTGGGAGCCTAAACGTGGCAAATGTTCCGGAAGAAATTACCCCGTTTCTCGACGACTCCTGTGAACTGAAGTTCCAACGCGATTCTATTCCCAGGAATCCAGAGATGGAATTCGTTGATTCGCTGATACAGGATCCAGCTAGGTAAGTTAGTATTATTAGTAGAATGAAGGGCTAGCAGGAAGAAACAGCCACTCAGTTTAGAGCAAAGGCAGTTACATCTCAGATTGTCCGTATTGCAGGACCGGTCACTCTGCCGGTCGATAATTTTCTCGAACCTCTCACATTCCGGACTTCTTCCGTGAGTGTAAAATGTGGGCTACTGTCTTGATGACATTGAGGCCTAAAATAAGGATTGACTATTGTATCCTCTCCTCCTCTTGTCTTCTTCGTCGTCGCCGTCGGTAGTGGTTGTGGTTTGTTTGGTTCTCTCTTCTTTCTTCTTTACGCGCTCGGCAAATTCTCAGGGTCATATTTCGAGGAAGTGGGGAAGGGAAAAATCCTTTTATCTTTTCGAAATCATGATATAAAACAAAACATTAAGAACTTCCAATTTATATATGAAGGTAGTATCTGTTCCCGAAAGAATAGTTACCGTTGATGATCATGCAGCTTCGCTAGAATGAAATGATAATTAGGTGGACACCCTAGCGGCAAACAGGCGTTGATATACTCCATACGGGACATTTTGAAAATGTGTGCCCCGACCTGGACTCGAACACGGGATCTCCTGCTTACATGGCAAACGTCTATTAGGCGCACTACGAATGTTGGGAATGTGGGTCTCACGGGGAACGTGCAAGGGATAAGTCCCTGCAGGCGCACTATCCTCTGTGCCCTCGGTGGCTCATATGGATAGAACGTCTGCCATTTAAGCAGGAGATCCCGGGTTCGAATAGAGGTCGGGGCACACATTTTAAACATGTCCTCAAAGGAGTATATCAACGCTTGTTTGCAGCTAGGGTGTCCATATAATTAACATTTCACTTCCAATTTATAGCCCTCTTTCGAGTACGGCAGGAAACAAAAAAAAATGTCACTCTTTTGGAAAAAAGTGATAAAATCGATGTGAAACTGTAGTTTCTACAGTTGGTCTTCTACTGAAATGAGACGCAACACATGAATTGTCTTTTCATGTAACTTTTTTACTGAGCTCCCGATAAGGCAAAAAAAAAGATCACATTCATTCGGAACTCAATCATAATTAATGCCAATTTTTATAGTGTTTACCTGTATGTGTATGGGATTTTCAACTTATAACTCCGTTCCAGCTACACGTAACCCAAAACTGTTGATACGTTGCTATGCAACCATACAAACAAATCTAATTCCCGAAATTTGTCTTTTCTCACGCGAACTGATTATCTTTCGTAATAGTTAATTAAAAGTCAGTTCAGAATCATATGCTTTCTCAAAACAACTTCCGATCTAATTATTATCGGTAATAATTCTTCGTTTTAAACGAAGTCTACATTGATGCTGTAGCGCGACCCCTTGTAAAACATATCGCGCCTCGCTGATAGTCCGCAAGATGTGACCTTTATTTGGACAGCTAGCGTATTCCTTTTTGTTTCCCTCTCTCTCTTCCTTTTACCACTCAAAGGACGCAATAATTAATTAGAATTGCCCTCTACGCAATCAATTAGAAACAAAACACGAAATTCACTTTTGGCGCACCGGAGTAACTTGATAGAGTGCTAACATCTCCGTCTTTATCAAAGAAATAATATATTCCTTCATTGTAAAGTCTATTTCAAATCACTATTATATCACTCTGAATACGATATAATAGTCATATGATTCTTACACATATTATACACAATTATTTCAATAGCTTTTCAAATAAATAATCAAATTAAAAACCACAAATATTACTATCGGGGTATATAGAATACGTTTCGATATATCAAAAACATTTCGAGTCAGCGTGACGTCACGCATTAAAACTTGGTGTTACTTTACCAACCCAACTTGAAACTACGCATTTCCCGGAATCGTAACTTCGCTGTTAAATTACTTTCGGAGCATTTCCTACTTTTACCACGATTGACACCTTATGTAACATTACACTATACAGGGTGTTACAAAAAGGTACGGCAAAACTTTCAGGAAACATTCCTCACACACAAATAAAGAAAATATGTTATGTGGACATGTGTCCGGAAACGCTTACTTTCCATGTTAGAGCTCATTTTATTACTTCTCTTCAAATCACATTAATCATGGAATGGAAACACACAGCAACAGAACGTACCAGCGTGACTTCAAACACTTTGTTACAGGAAATGATCAAAATGTCCTCCGTTAGCGAAGATACATGCATCCACCCTCCGTCGCATGGAATCCCTGATGCGCTGATGCAGCCCTGGAGAATGGCGTATTGTATCACAGCCGTCCACAATACGAGCACGAAGAGACTCTACATTTGGTACCGGGGTTGCGTAGACAAGAGCTTTCAAATGCCACCATAAATGAAAGTCAAGAGGGTTGAGGTCAGGAGAGCGTGGAGTCCGAATCTGTTGTTGAGAAGCGTACGAACACTTCGACTGAAATGTGCAGGAGCTCCATCGTGCATGAACCACATGTTGTGTCGTGCTTGTAAAGGCACATGTTCTAGCAGCACAGGTAGAGTATCACGTATGAAATCATGATAACGTGCTCCATTGAGCGTAGGTGGAAGAACATGGGGCCCAATGAAAACATCACCAACAATGCCTGCCCAAACGTTCACAGAAAATCTGTGTTGATGACGTGATTGCACAATTGCGTGCGGATTCTCGTCAGCCCACACATGTTGATTGTGAAAATTTACAATTTGATCACGTTGGAATGAAGCCTCATCCGTAAAGAGAACATTTGCACTAAAATGAGGGTTGACACATTGTTGGATGAACCATTCGCAGAAGTGTACCCGTGGAGGCCAATCAGCTGCGGATAGTGCCTGCACACGCTGTACATGGTACGGAAACAACTGGTTCTCCCGTAGCACTCTCCATACAGTGACGTGGTCAACGTTACCTTGTACAGCAGCAACTTCTCTGACGCTGACGTTAGGGTTATCGTTAACTGCACGAAGAATTGCCTCGTTCATTGCAGGTGTCCTCATCGTTCTAGGTCTTCCCTAGTCGCGAGTCATAGGCCGGAATGTTCCGTGCTCCCTAAGACGCCGATCAATTCCGTGCTCCCTAAGACGCCGATCAATTGCTTCGAACGTCTTCCTGTCGGGACACCTTCGCTCTGGAAATCTGTCTCGATACAAACGTACCGCGTCACGGCTATTGCCCCGTGCTAATCCATACATCAAATGGGCATCTGCCAACTCCGCATTTGTAAACATTGCACTGACTGCAAAACCACGTTAGTGATGAACACTAACATATTGATGCTACGTACTGATGTGCTTGATGCTAGTACTGTAGAGCAATGAGTCGCATGTCAACACAAGCACCGAAGTCAACATTACCTTCCTTCAATTGGGCTAACTGGCGGTGAATCGAGGAAGTACAGTACATACTGACGAAACTAAAATGAGCTCTAACATGGAAATTAAGCGTTTCCGGACACATGTTCACATAACATCTTTTCTTTATTTGTGTGTGAGGAATGTTTCCTGAAAGTTTGGCCGTACCTATTTGTAACAGCCTGTAGATGATAGTCCTTGTGAGTCACAACTGGCAGTATACTACTGCTGGCTGGAATCATATCCATCCATTTACATGACAGGTTAGAGGTAATGGGATAAGGTGACCAATTATCATTTAGCTTGCGAAGAAGACGTTATCTACGCGGTGTGAGTTTTATTTGGAAAATGACATTACTCAAACCGGTTAGCTCATTTGCAACTATTGCGATAAATGTGTTATGCAATTTATGGAAACGTAAAATCTGAATCCGGATGGCCGATGTAAATTTAAATGAGCGCATATTGATTTCGGGTACTGTGCTTAGACTTCTGTGTAATACCATATATGTCTGGCTTCTCTCCTACAGAGATGTAAGACATCGTCGAAGCCGACTCCATTAGACCTTCGCTATTGCAAGTCACTTAAGTACCTCTCGCTTCAATGAGATTGTGTCCTTAGCCATTTGCTGGCAAGAAGAGAGTAATGTTATTATAGACCCCAGTAGCATAGGCTCGTCTGCTGAACTGCGCACTAAACAGAAATATTAATGCGAAGACGGTTTCACTATCAAACGAAAAGATTGCGATTCACTCACAAATATAAGCGACGTAAGGAAAACTATTAGCGGAACTGAACGACTGAGTGGAATATGCTGGTGTAATGGGATATTGAACCAAGAGCTAGAAGTAAATGTAGCTATTAATACTACCAATGAAAGTTATGAAGCAGAATGTCACGCATAAAGCAGCCAGCAACAATTACAACACTCCTAAGACTGATGCTCAGGAGAATGTAACGTCCAATTTAACACAGATGGTAGGAACTGACAGACTTACATGAATGCAGTACTCGTGGTAACGAGGACTTTGGCTTCATCCAAAGTTACGTGTGAGTCGGGCGTCAGATGGAAAATTCATTGATATGTTTATGACCGACCATGATACTGAGTCCTTCTGATATAATCTCCCATGCAGCTTCAGTTTCTTTCCTCTCATATTTGGTATTTGGCAGCTGCAACAGAGTGACAATCCTCTAAATGTTACCAAAAAACGGGTAACGTAACACGCTAAATTAGGGTAAACGCGTTATCATGTAATATACCTAAAAGGAATGACAATATGAATTTAAAGAAGAATGAGATGATGAAAGTGCATTGAGATAATGAAAGTGAAAAGCTTAATGAAGCTATTGTATGTGGAGTTTTAAGAAAGGCTCCTATAGCACTTAATTTCATTCGCCGATGGTACCAGAATAGAGCGTGACAGATTTTTTTTCTTACAAGGGTATGTCTGTTAAGCCTTACCCACTTTCTGGCTATGTATAGCATCAGCATGGCCTTAAGTAAGGACCAAGGAACTGTTAGAGAGTCAATCCGTGGTACTACTGTTGTTCTTGTCGCCTCTTGTCTAAAGAATGGTGTCATGCAGCTTCCCACAGTAGTCTTATGAGAGCTTTATTGTTTCTTCGTAACCACAAGAAGCGACATTCATTTGAGTCCACTTATTGTGATCATACCTTGATCTACCTGCACGATTTTATAATCCGCGCTCCACTTTAACACTCACTCATTCCTCTTTTACTTATCTGATGATGCCTTGACGATTCATGATGCATACTTTAACAGATCCCACCTTTTATTCGCTTTTTATTATAAAATTGTTATTCACTCCCCAGTTCGATTGAGTTCCCCTATGCAAGCCACGCACTCTCCTCGAGAACCAGAATTCAAAATCATCCATTCTCTACCGTCCAGAACTCTTAATCGTCCGCATTTCATTACTGTACAAGGCTAGGCTACAGACAAATAGCTTCAACTAAGACCACCTGGCAATAAAATTTATTTTCTTTGTTAGCAAATTTTTGCTTTTGGCTTTCTCAGTTTTATTTCTTCTGTTCTTCACCACCCATACTTTTCTGCTCAAACAGCAAAACTCACTTCTTACTTTCAGTGTCATTTCCTTATCCATTTCTCTCCGTAACTCTTGATTTAATTTTACTGCATTTTATTACCTTACTTTTACTTTTATTAATATTCACCTAACAGTGTCTTTTCAAGACATAGCCCATTTCGTTCAACTGACAGTCCAAATAAAGTGCCGTCTCTGACAGAACTGCACTGTCATCAAATAAACTTAAAGTTTTATTTTTTTCTCCCTCAACTAAAATCTCCATTCCAAGTTTCTCTTTCTTTTCCGTATTGCTTTCTGAATGCACACACTGAATAACATGTGGAATAGGCTAAAAACCTCCGATTCCCGTCTCGTATGTTATCCCTGATACCTACAGAAATTCAAATGCTATGAATGTACGTTTGCTTTGCTCCTGTCTGTCTCCTAAGTTGTAGTGTCAGTAATGGTTCGTGCGCCTCTACATTTCTCCTGAACCTAAGCTGATCTTCTGCCAGCCTTATCACTAATTCGTGTTAGTTATTTTCCAACCATTCACACTTCTTTGACATTTTCCCACTTTGGAAGAGGGATGATTATATGTTTCTTTAAGTCTGAGAGTATGTATCGGGCCTTGTACGTCTTACTTATCAGCTGAACAGTCGTTTTCATGCTTCTCACAATGATCCCAATAACTCTAAAGAAGTATTGTCTGCTCCAGGTGTCCTTTTTCGACGTATGTCTTTCATTGCACTGTGAAATACACAGTATAATGTGCCCTTGTTATCCTCATCTAATTCCTCTTTCCCTTCGATAATATTAAAGTTGATATCCTTTATTGAACACATCTATACCGTTTACACCGGTTTCAGTCGTTCCTCCTTTGCTTCATACTGTCTCGCAATCTAAATTCTAGATATTCATACTGACGGTTATATGGGTGTTGGATTCGTGTTTATCTGACTACATTACGTTCAATAAGTTGTTCTCCCACGTTCCTATTTTCTTAGTTATAATTACGCCACCTCCTGAGAAATTTCTTCTAGCTTTCAGCTGTTGAAAGAACCCATACAAAAAACTCTACTCCCTGATCACACTAATTCACATGTGCAGGAATACATGTTTCAGAGGGCAGTACCTAATCAGGACTCACCAGCCCACCTAGCTAGTCCCCCTCCAAGTGACATGGGGCTCTGTGGCTGAGGAGTGTGGCAGCTGCATACAGTGACGTAGATGTGTGTGGGCTTTTTTGGTTGCCACGTACATAATTTCATTACACCAGATTCCCTCACATTCTGATACCCAGCATAATAACACATATTTCCGCACTGGTTTTAAATGATGTTGGGCATCCTGACTGGACTGGACAATGTGTGCAAAATCTGGTCGCCGTCTTTTGACAAGCGGAAGGCATACGACACAACATGGCGACATCACATCCTCTCTACGTTTCATGGTTGGGGTCTTTGGGGTCGCTTCGTTCCTTCCGTGTGCAAGTTGCGGCCTCCCATAGTTCCTCCCGAGTTCAGGAGAACTGGATACTGTAAGGATCTGTCTTAAGTGTCTGCCTCTTTTTCATTGCAGTTAATGGGCTCGCTGCGGCGGTGGGAACGTCTGTCTCATCTTCCTTGTATGCTGACGACTTCTGCCTAATACTATAGCTCCACTGGCATTACAGCTGCTGAACGGCAACTGCAGGGCGCTATCCGAAAGGTGCAGTCTTGGGCTGTAGCGCATGGCTTCCAGTTTTCGACTGCCAAGACCTGCGTTATGCATTTCTGCCGGCGACGCACTGTTCACCCCGAGCCATGGCTTTATCTTGACGGCGAACCTCTTGCTGTGATGGAGATGCATCGGTTTTTGGGACTGGTTTTCGATACCTGGTTGACTTAGTTGCCTCATATTCGGCAGCATAAACAAACATGCTGGCGGCATCTTAACGCTCTTCGTTGCTTGTGTCACACCAGCTGGTGTACCGATTGGTCTACCTTTCTACAGCTGTACCAAGCGTTAATTCAGTCCCATCTAGATTGTGGGAGCCTGGCTTACGGTTTTGCATCCCCTTCCTCATTGCGGTTGCTGGACCCCATTCTTCACAGCGGGATCTGACTCGCCACTGGAGCTTTCCGGACAAGCCCTGTCAGCAGCATACTTGTGGAGGCAGGTGTCCCGTCATTGCGGTTCCGGCGCCAACGATTATTGGCAGCTTATGCTACACACGTTTGTAGCTTGCCCAGGCATCCCAATTTTCATCTTCTGTTCCCTCAGTTGGTCGTCCATCATCTGGAATAGCGACCCTGGTCAGGGCGTACGATCGCGTTTCGCGTCACAGCTCTTCTCTCTGGACTTGAGGTTTTCCATCATCCACCTCTTTTCTAGGCCCCTCTGCGTATACCCCCGTGGTGCGTGCCCCGCCCGTGCCTTCGGCTCGATTTGGCACAGGGCCCAAAGGACCCAGTCCCTCCTGAGGCCCACCGCCGCTGCTTTCTTTCAATCCTTGCCGCGTTTCAAGGCTCTGACAATGTCTTTAATGATGTTTCAATGGTTGCTGGTCGTGTCGGTTATGTTTTTAATCTAGGGGGTCATTATGAACAACACTCATTGCCAGCTGGCTGCAGTGTTTTCAATGCCGAGCTAGTCGCCATGTCTCGCGCCCTAGAGTATATCCGCTCCTGCTCAGGTGAGTCCTTCGTTATCTGTATCGACTCCCTGAGCGGTTTACGAGCTATCGATCAGTGTTTCCCTCGATCTCGTCTGGTGATGGCTATCCAGGATTACCTCCCTACTCTTTCCCATTGCGGCCGCTCTGTGGTCTTTGTGTGGACCCCACGTCATTTAGGCATCCCGGAAAATGAACGTGTTGACACGCTGACCAAACAGGCTGTCAGTGCACCAGCCTTGGAAATTGGCTTTTCGGAGAGTGACCTTAGTTCAGGTCTATGGCATAAGGTACTTCGCACCTGTGGTGAAGAATGACGCGCCCTTCCTTCACCCAACAAACTTCGTTCCATCAAGGAGGCTACCGGTGCGTGGCGCTCCTCCTTGCGGGTCTCTCACAAGGACTCTGTTGTCCTCTGCCGGCTGCGCATTGGCCACGCCTGAATAACGCACAGGTGTTTATTGCGCCGCGAGGACCCACCTTTATGCTCTGCGGGTCAGCTTTGAGTGTGGTCCACATCTTGCTCGACTGCCCGCTTTTAACTCCGCTCAGGCAGACGCTTGCGCTGCCTGATACGCTTCCTGCACTTTTATCGGATGACCTTGCGATGGCAGGCTTAGTTTTGAGTTTTATTCGTGCAGGGGGTTTTTATCGCTTGATCTAAGTGTTTGTCCTTTTTTTGTGTTGAGTCTGGCCTTTGGCCTACGATTTTAGACTGGGGTTTTTAGTGCGTTTCTTGTTGGTGGGCTTTTCCTTTTTTTGTTTCTATGTTCGGCCAACCAGTGTCACACTCGGTGTGATTTTAATTCCTTTCTTGTCCTGCGTCGTCTCTATTCATCTCCATTGTTTGCCTTTATTCCTTGTGGGTGTTTCAGGTCCATGGAAAACGGGACCGATGGCCCTAGTAGTCTGGTCCCTTCAGTCCCACAAACCAACGAACCAACCTAATTTACAACACACCAGAAATTATTTCATCGCGTTCTGGTTACAGCCTCATTACCAATAGGAATATCTTCTGCGGTATCACATTGTACCATATACCGTAACAGCAGCCTCTTCTTTTCAAACCAATTTTTTTTAAAAAAATTTAATGTTACTACGAAGTGCTGCATTCTTTAAAGGATGGACATACACTGCTGGAAATAGAAAAAAGAACACCGTGAATTCATTGTCCCAGGAAGGGGAAACTTTATTGACACATTCCTGGGGTCAGATACATCACATGATCACACTGACAGAACCACAGGCACATAGACACAGGCAACAGAGCATGCACAATGTCGGCACTAGTACAGTGTATATCCACCTTTCGCAGCAATGCAGGCTGCTATTGTCCCATGGAGACGATCGTAGAGATGCTGGATGTAGTCCTGTGGAACGGCTTGCCATGCCATTTCCACCTGGCGCCTCAGTTGGACCAGCGTTCGTGCTGGACGTGCAGACCGCGTGAGACGACGCTTCATCCAGTCCCAAACATGCTCAACGGGGGGACAGATCCGGAGATCTTGCTGGCCAGGGTGGTTGACTTACACCTTCTAGAGCACGTTGGGTGGCACGGGATACATGCGGACGTGCATTGTCCTGTTGGAACAGCAAGTTCCCTTGCCGGTCTAGGAATGGTAGAACGATGGGTTCGATGACGGTTTGGATGTACCGTGCACTATTCAGTGTCCCCTCGACGATCACCAGTGGTGTACGGTCAGTGTAGGAGATCGCTCCCCACATCATGGTGCCGGGTGTTGGCCCTGTGTGCCTCGGTCGTATGCAGTCCTGATTGTGGCGCTCACCTGCACGGCGCCAAACACGCATACGACCATCATTGGCACCAAGGCAGAAGCGACTCTCATCGCTGAATCACGGCAAATAGTGGGAAAAGCAGGCGCCAGGTTGAGATTCATAGGAAGAATTCTAAGAAAATGTGACTCATCGACGAAAGAAGTAGCTTACAAAACGCTTGTTCATCCGATTCTTGAGTATTGCTCATCAGTATGGGACCCTTACCAGGTTGGATTAATAGAAGAGATAGACATGATCCAGCGAAAAGCAGCGCGATTCGTCATGGGGACATTTAGTCAGCGCGAGAGCGTTACGGAGATGCTGAACAAGCTCCAGTGGCGGACACTTCAAAAAAGGCGTTACGCAATACGGAGAGGTTTATTATCGAAATTACGAGAGAGCACATTCCGGGAAGAGATGGGCAACATATTACTACCGCCCACATATATCTCGCGTAATGATCACAACGAAAAGATCCGAGAAATTAGAGCAAATATGGAGACTTACAAGCAGTCGTTCTTCCCACGCACAATTCGTGAATGGAACAGGGAAGGGGGGATCAGATAGTGGTACAATAAGTACCCTCCGCCACACACCGTAAGGTGGCTCGCGGAGTATAGATGTAGATGTAGATGTAGAAGACGACACGTCTCCATTCGTCCCTCCATTCACGCCTGTCGCGACACCACTGGAGGCGGGCTGCACGATGTTGGGGCGTGAGCGGAAGACGGCCTAACGGTGTGCGAGA
Source organism: Schistocerca serialis cubense (assembly GCF_023864345.2). NCBI lineage: Eukaryota > Metazoa > Arthropoda > Insecta > Orthoptera > Acrididae > Schistocerca > Schistocerca serialis. The sequence goes on along the minus strand of NC_064645.1, from coordinate 317,768,193 downwards.
CCGTAGCCCAGCTTCATGGAGACGGTTGCGAATGGTCCTCGCCGATACCCCAGGAGCAACAGTGTCCCTAATTTGCTGGGAAGTGGCGGTGCGGTCCCCTACGGCACTGCGTAGGATCCTACGGTCTTGGCGTGCATCCGTGCGTCGCTGCGGTCCGGTCCCAGGTCAACGGGCACGTGCACCTTCCGCCGACCACTGGCGACAACATCGATGTACTGTGGAGACCTCACGCCCCACGTGTTGAGCAATTCGGCGGTACGTCCACCCGGCCTCCCGCATGCCCACTATACGCCATCGCTCAAAGTCCGTCAACTGCACATACGGTTCACGTCCACGCTGTCGCGGCATGCTACCACTGTTAAAGACTGCGATGGAGCTCCGTATGCCACGGCAAACTGGCTGACACTGACGGCGGCGGTGCACAAATGCTGCGCAGCTAGCGCCATTCGACGGCCAACACCGCGGTTCCTGGTGTGTCCGCTGTGCCGTGCGTGTGATCATTGCTTGTACAGCCCTCTCGCAGTGTCCGGAGCAAGTATGGTGGGTCTGACACACCGGTGTCAATGTGTTCTTTTTTCCATTTCCAGGAGTGTATTTTTGTTACGTCTCACGAACATTTTATCACTTGTCGTGCGTTAACGGACACTGGGATCTAGCCCTATTGCCGTGATCTGTATTGGTTATAGTTCATTGCCATAACTTAAAACCTTCTATCACTGCTCGTGGAACACTTAAGCGATGCCATCTTTTGGAATTGACTGTTCTTGTATATGACTTTAGGCTGGTCTAAGATTTTCAAATTTCTCAAGCGGTCTACAGCTATGTTGTTCAATCAACTCGCCTATCATGATTATATTAAGTTCATTATGCTGGTCTCTGTTTCTAGTCGTTCGGCGTTTTTTCAAAATGGGTCTCATTGTATGACTTGAAGTGTTTTTATATTTGTCTGTCATACTATGGCACAGGACGAACTTCTGTATGTCATGGCCTTAATCATGAGAGCTTTATAAAGTATTATTTTCGTGCTTACGTTGCATGAATTAGTATGATCGTAGCAATGGGTATAGGACATGAATAAGTCTGATCAATTTCTCTCTTTTCGCTTGTACGCGTGACATGAATATAAATTTACTGTCTAATAAGACACTTAGGTATCTGACCTGGATGGCCAACTGTTTCTCTGTGTTACTGATTCGCAGTCTGTGCCACAAGTGTGGTCTTCTTCTGGTAAACATGACTGAGCTGTTCTTATACTCAGGTAGATGTACCACGTTACATTCTGTCCAGTGCTCGTATGGTCTTCTTCTGGTAAACATGACTGAGCTATTCTTATACTCAGGTAGATGTACCACGTTACATTCTGTCCAGTGCTCTGTGGTAGTTAGTTTCCTCTGAAGGCGGTGTATCGCTGCGTTCAGTGTCCCAGAAACGACTTACTAAATGCTTTAGCTTTCATGTTTACGTTTTGCTAACAGTCCTGTAAAAGAGTCTGATTTATTAGCTACCAGGTATTGTGAATGTGGTTCAAGTTCTTTTTATTTTTTCTCTTTGTTACACCACACACAAAATAATGGCGATGGTAGTCACTATTAATTCTTTATTCATCACAGTGTGTGGATATAGTCAGCTACTATTATTTTATTATGTAAGATCTAGGCGACGAATGTTTTTGTCGCAACTACAGCAATTATGGTTGCCTAGGTGGACGCTGCCGTTGAGGACTGCGTCTATGCAGAAATGGAGGAGAGGGCAGCCGAGGGCCTCAGGAGCCGTGCCTTTACCTCTGCTTCCTCTTTATGAAGAGAGCGTCTCTTTGATATTTGAGTTATAGTTTTCATGTTTTTCGTACAGTTTTGTCTTATGTTCCAGTTGTATTTGTCAAGTTCTCTTTGTTCTTTTTCTCCAATTTTTATTTCAGTTCACAATTTAATTAACAGCATTTGGTCGCACAAAAAAAAATAAATCTTCGTTTTTCATCAACTGCTGTCACGTTTTTTGAATGTTGCTGAAAAATTACATGTTACTGAAAAATTACATTTGACGAATGTACTTGCTAAGATATTCCTATTCCTGTCTTTACAAGCAATCAACAACTGACGCTACACAGTTCCAAAAGTAATCTAAGGTAGCAATTCTAAATAAGATAGCCTCTGGCTACAAGGATAGTAGCTCTTATCCTCGTTACATGATCGATTTAGTAACTGCTAGTCCCACATACTTCCCCCATGAACCATGGACCTTGCCGTTGGTGGGGAGGCTTGCGTGCCTCAGCGATACAGATGGCCGTATCGTAGGTGCAACCACAACGGAGGGGTATCTGTTGAGAGGCCAGACAAACATGTGGTTCCTGAAGAGGGGCAGCAGCCTTTTCAGTAGTTGCAGGGGCAACAGTCTGGATGATTGACTTATCTGGCCTTGTAACATTAACCAAAACGGCCTTGCTGTGCTGGTACTGCGAACGGCTGAAAGCAAGGGGAAACTACGGCCGTAATTTTTCCCGAGGGCATGCAGCTTTAATGTATGATTAAATGATGATGGCGTCCTCTTGGATAAAATATTCCGGAGGTAAAATAGTCCCCCATTCGGATCTCCGGGCGAGGACTACTCAAGAGGACGTCGTTATCAGGAGAAAGAAAACTGGCATTGTACGGATCAGAGCGTGGAATGTCAGATCCCTTAATCGGGCAGGTAGGTTAGAAAATTTAAAAAGGGAAATGGATAGGTTAAAGTTAGATATAGTGGGAATTAGTGAAGTTCGGTGGCAGGAGGAACAAGACTTTTGGTCAGGTGATTACAGGGTTATAAATACAAAATCAAATAGAGGTAATGCAGGAGTAGGTTTAATAATGAATAAAAAAATAGGAGTGCGGGTTAGCTACTACAAACAGCATAGTGAACGCATTATTGTGGCCAAGATAGACACAAAGCCCATGCCTACTACAGTAGTACAAGTTTATATGCCAACTAGCTCTGCAGATGATGAAGAAATTGATGAAATGTATGACGAGATAAAAGAAATTATTCAGGTAGTGAAGGGAGACGAAAATTTAATAGTCATGGGTGACTGGAATTCGTCAGTAGGAAAAGGGAGAGAGGGAAACATAGTAGGTGAATATGGATTGGGGGGAAGAAATGAAAGAGGAAGCCGCCTTGTAGAATTTTGCAGAGAGCATAACTTAATCATAGCTAACACTTGGTTCAAGAATCATAAAAGAAGGTTGTATACCTGGAAGAATCCTGGAGATACTAATAGGTATCAGATAGATTATATAATGGTAAGACAGAGATTTAGGAACCAGGTTTTAAATTGTAAGACATTTCCAGGGGCAGATGTGGATTCTGACCACAATCTATTGGTTATGAACTGCAGATTGAAACTGAAGAAACTGCAAAAAGGTGGGAATTTAAGGAGATGGGACCTGGATAAACTGAAAGAACCAGAGGTCGTAGAGAGTTTCAGGGAGAGCATAAGGGAACAATTGACAGGAATGGGGGAAAGAAATACAGTAGAAGAAGAATGGGTAGCTCTGAGGGATGAAGTAGTGAAGGCAGCAGAGGATCAAGTAGGTAAAAAGACGAGGGCTAATAGAAATCCTTGGGTAACAGAAGAAATATTGAATTCAATTGATGAAAGGAGAAAATATAAAAATGCAGTAAATGAAGCAGGCAAAAGGGAATACAAACGTCTCAAAAATGAGATCGACAGAAAGTGCAAAATGGCTAAGCAGGGATGGCTAGAGGACAAATGTAAGGATGTAGAGGCTTGTCTCACTAGGGGTAAGATAGATACTGCCTACAGGAAAATTAAAGAGACCTTTGGAGAGAAGAGAATCACTTGTATGAATATCAAGAGCTCAGATGGCAACCCAGTTCTAACCAAAGAAGGGAAGGCAGAAAGGTGGAAGGAGTATATAGAGGGTTTGTACAAGGGCGATGTACTTGAGGACAGTATTATGGAAATGGAAGAGGATGTAGATGAAGATGAAATGGGAGTGAAGAGTTTCACAGAGCACTGAAAGACCTGATTCGAAACAAGGCCCCGGGAGTAGACAAAATTCCATTAGAACTACTGATGGCCTTGGGAGAGCCAGTCATGACAAAACTCTACCATCTGGTGAGCAGGATGTATGAGACAGGCGAAATACCCACAGACTTCAAGAAGAATATAATAATTCCAATACCAAAGAAAGCAGGTGTTGACAGATGTGAAAATTACCGAACTATCTGTTTAATAAGTCACAGCTGCAAAATACTAACGCGAATTCTTTACAGACGAATGGAAAAACTGGTAGAAGCGGACCTCGGGGAAGATCAGTTTGGATTCCGTAGAAATGTTGGAACACGTGAGGCAATACTAACCTTACGACTTACCTTAGAAGAAAGATTAAGAAAAGGCAAACCTACGTTTCTAGCATTTGTAGACTTAGAGAAAGCTTTTGACAATGTTAACTGGAATACTCTCTTTCAAATTCTGAAGGTGGCAGGGGTAAAATACAGGGAGCGAAAGGCTATTTACAATTTGTACAGAAACCAGATGGCAGTTATAAGAGTCGAGGGACATGAAAGGGAAGCAGTGGTTGGGAAAGGAGTGAGACAGGGTTGTAGCCTCTCCCCGATGTTATTCAATCTGTATATTGAGCAAGCAGTAAAGGAAACAATAGAAAAATTCGGAGTAGGTATTAAAATTAATGGAGAAGAAGTAAAAACTTTGAGGTTCGCCGATGACATTGTAATTCTGTCAGAGACAGCAAAGGACTTGGAAGAGCAGTTGAACGGAATGGACAGTGTCTTGAAAGGAGGATATAAGATGAACATCAACAAAAGCAAAACGAGGATAATGGAATGTAGTCAAATTAAATCGCGTGATGCTGAGGGGATTAGATTAGGAAAGGAGACATAAAGTAGTAAAGGAGTTTTGCTATTTAGGGAGTAAAATAACTGATGATGGTCGAAGTAGAGAGGATATAAAATGTAGACTGGCAATGGCAATGAAATCGTTTCTGAAGAAGAGAAATTTGTTAACATCGAGTATAGATTTAAGTGTCAGGAAGTCATTTCTGAAAGTATTTGTATGGAGTGTAGCCATGTATGAAGTGAAACATGGACGATAACTAGTTTGGACAAGAAGAGAATAGAAGCTTTCGAAATGTGGTGCTACAGCAGAATGCTGAAGATAAGGTGGGTAGATCGCGTAACTAATGAGGAGGTATTGAATAGGATTGGGGAGAAGAGAAGTTTGTGGCACAACTTGACTAGAAGAAGGGATCGGTTGGTAGGACATGTTTTGAGGCATCAAGGGATCACAAATTTAGCATTGGAGGGCAGCGTGGAGGGTAAAAATCGTAGAGGGAGACCAAGAGATCAATACACTAAGCAGATTCAGAAGGATGTAGGTTGCAGTAGGTACTGGGAGATGAAGAAGCTTGCACAGGATAGAGTAGCATGGAGAGCTGCATCAAACCAGTCTCAGGACTGAAGACCACAACAACAACAACAGTCCCACATACACCTAAAGTACACATCTAATCGATGTTAGGCATTACTTTTTCACATCACAGCTGGCCGTCAACCGAATTGCAAACATGCAATCCCCGCGTCTCCAGCGATACACGCAACGACACCTCACTGGTGGGACATTTTGCGTGGTGTTGTGGATGTGTGTCTTGTGCACTTGTCATTCTGTTGACAGCCAGCCGCGATTCAGAAAAATAATACCCAACATCGATTCGATGTGTACTTGAGGCGCTGTCATAAAATCGATCATGTAATGGAAAATATAGATATATTCACACTGGACACTGGTGTCGAAAATTAAAGCAACAAACCGCTGCTTCACCGTCCTGTGTCTGATTCACGATATAATCATACAAACTGTCAACCAGATGTCTGTACGATCTTTTTTTTGCACGGAAGATGACATTCCTGTCAATGGACAACCATGCCACCGACTTCGTCAGGGCACGCATGAAACGGAGTAATGTTTGCCGGGTAGCCCCACATCCGCAATCGCTATGTACACAGTCACAGACAGTGCAGTATGGCACAGAGAAGATGTCTACCAGACTCTCTGTGCGGTGGAGAGCCGTAGAAAGAAAGGAAGCAGAACAGTAACAAACTGATTTGCCTCGATGGCTTAATGTCAATCGTTCTATTGTTTCTCGGATGTGGCGACAGTCTATACACTGATCCCAAAGACCAGGCCAGGCCAGACCACGTGTGACGTCAGAGGAAAGGACCGTAGTATGGCTGTAAGCGGACGACACTACCGTCTTAGTACTGCAAAGCAACTGGCGTGTGAGCTCGCAGCATTCACTGACGTGTTGTATCGAGGCAAACAGTGCCCAGAAGGCTTCGGCAGAGTGGCCTTTACTGTCGGAGACATGCTGTATGTCTATCTCTGACCCGTCTTCACAGAAGGGAACGTCTAGAGTGGAGTCATCAACTTGCCACCTGGACAGTCTAACAGTAGACCAATGTCGTTTCCTCAGATGAGTCCCGATTTAGTCTGGAGAGTGATTCTCGACGGATTCGCATCTGGAGAGAACGTGGAAAGGTCGACGAGGATCCCTAACTAAGTGGGCAGCTATTATGTTTGCCGCACGAACCCCTATTCATGAAATAGTACAGGTGAATAGGCAAAGTTTAACAGCTGTCATTTATCGTGACGAGTTTGAGACCTCATCTGCAGTTGCTGAGAGGTCTTTTGGGCCCAGACGTCGTAGTGATGGATGATAATGCCCGGCCCCGTATAGCATGGATGTTTGATGTTTTCTTGGAAACGGAAGATATTGCGCGCATGGCGTGGCCTGCTCGCTCTCCCGATTTGAATTCCTTAAGAGTTGTCTGGAATGCACTAGTTAGATGGCTTGCATTACGTCAGCATTCACCAACCACTAGCCAGCAGTGCGAGCAGTTCTGCAGGAAGAATTGGTGTTACTGCCTCAACATGAGACTGACATCATTCAAAGCATGCCCCGTCATTGTCAGACATGTAATGCTGCCAGAGGTGGTTACACCTCATACTGAATAAAATAACCACTGGTGGGAATGTGTGTGCACATCCGTTAAGTTGGAAAAAAAAACGAAGAACATTTTTGTCTACCGTTATGCATCTCGCAGTTGTTTGCGTTCTGTATGTTTTACATTGTTTCTGCTTTACTTTGACCTGTTTATAATGTTTTGTGATGTAATATTAGTAATTTTCTCCTCACAAACATTAATATACGCTCAATATTAAACGCCTGATGGCCTAAAGTTATCGAACAACTCTAAAGTAAAAGAAATGAACCATCGCATAGCAGCGACAGAGTCTATTATTCTTTATCTTTGCCGTTCTTGCGCGGTGCCTGTAAATCTCTATGCACATGTATTGATTAATGGTATAAAAAAGAATTCTGTTGATTCAAGACAAATGAGGCTTTTGGCGCCTCACCTTTTACTGTTTGTATTCTATGAAAGGCGGACGCGGACTTGCTGCGTTCCGCAACCGTATTTTATATTTTATGTGAAAATATTGAGTGAATATGCTAATTGTTATATTTTTTTCAATCAGAGAACATGTAGTTTCTTGTAACTGATTACGAACAGACAGCATCAAGAGGACATTTTGACTGTTATGTATAAAGTATTTAACCTCAATGGTCATCTATTGTAATTTAATATGAAAAGGTACGTAGCATTAATTCATCACCAGAAATTACGATCACGCTGATAGGGCGAACGCAGCATGAGGCAGAAGGAACATTATCGTTTTCCTGTTATTTCTGAGCCAATTTTTTTTCAATTGTGTAGTGATGCATTTCTTTTAAAGTCCATAAATCTTCCGGTCCCTTAGCGTTATTTCGGGTATGACTACATCGCGAATATAAAAAACCACAGCAACGATAATGTTTCTCTTATTCAGGTATTTAATGCTCAACGTATGTTATTATAATAGTGTAATCAATCCCTGATTCTGTTGCCAAGTGGCCCACGAAAATATTCGCTTTTTCGACATTTTTTCAAAAAAAAAATAAAAAAAAAATAACAAATCTTTTTTTTTTGCCCCCCCCCTCCAAGAGCAACGCTACAGTGACTAAATAATCGCAAACTTGCAAAATTTCCTTTTATTGCTTTAATTATGGACACCAGTATATGTATATTTTAGCCACAGGGTACACTATTATAATTAATCACCATATACAGTTGCCTTCCCGACATCCGCAACTACACTCCTGGAAATTGAAATAAGAACACCGTGAATTCATTGTCCCAGGAAGGGGAAACTTTATTGACACATTCCTGGGGTCAGATACATCACATGATCACACTGACAGAACCACAGGCACATAGACACAGGCAACAGAGCATGCACAATGTCGGCACTAGTACAGTGTATATCCACCTTTCGCAGCAATGCAGGCTGCTATTCTCCCATGGAGACGATCGTAGAGATGCTGGATGTAGTCCTGTGGAACGGCTTGCCATGCCATTTCCACCTGGCGCCTCAGTTGGACCAGCGTTCGTGCTGGACGTGCAGACCGCGTGAGACGACGCTTCATCCAGTCCCAAACATGCTCAATGGGGGACAGATCCGGAGATCTTGCTGGCCAGGGTAGTTGACTTACACCTTCTACAGCACGTTGGGTGGCACGGGATACATGCGGACGTGCATTGTCCTGTTGGAACAGCAAGTTCCCTTGCCGGTCTAGGAATGGTAGAACGATGGGTTCGATGACGGTTTGGATGTACCGTGCACTATTCAGTGTCCCCTCGACGATCACCAGTGGTGTACGGCCAGTGTAGGAGATCGCTCCCCACACCATGATGCCGGGTGTTGGCCCTGTGTGCCTCGGTCGTATGCAGTCCTGATTGTGGCGCTCACCTGCACGGCGCCAAACACGCATACGACCATCATTGGCACCAAGGCAGAAGCGACTCTCATCGCTGAAGACGACACGTCTCCATTCGTCCCTCCATTCACGCCTGTCGCGACACCACTGGAGGCGGGCTGCCCGATGTTGGGGCGTGAGCGGAAGACGGCCTAACGGTGTGCGGGACCGTAGCCCAGCTTCATGGAGACGGTTGCGAATGGTCCTCGCCGATACCCCAGGAGCAACAGTGTCCCTAATTTGCTGGGAAGTGGCGGTGCGGTCCCCTACGGCACTGCGTAGGATCCTACGGTCTTGGCGTGCATCCGTGCGTCGCTGCGGTCCGGTCCCAGGTCGACGGGCACGTGCACCTTCCGCCGACCACTGGCGACAACATCGATGTACTGTGGAGGCCTCACGCCCCACGTGTTGAGCAATTCGGCGGTACGTCCACCCGGCCTCCCGCATGCCCACTATACGCCCTCGCTCAAAGTCCGTCAACTGCACATACGGTTCACGTCCACGCTGTCGCGGCATGCTACCACTGTTAAAGACTGCGATGGAGCTCCGTATGCCACGGCAAACTGGCTGACACTGACGGCGGCGGTGCACAAATGCTGCGCAGCTAGCGCCATTCGACGGCCAACACCGCGGTTCCTGGTGTGTCCGCTGTGCCGTGCGTGTGATCATTGCTTGTACAGCCCTCTCGCAGTGTCCGGAGCAAGTATGGTGGGTCTGACACACCGGTGTCAATGTGTTCTTTTTTCCATTTCCAGGAGTGTATTTACGAGCAAGATAGGCTAAGGAACATGGAATCTTCATTACAATGGCTTAGAGATGGTTACCAGAGATCCTGTCTGTGGCACATAGTTGAGGTTATGTGCAATTCATGAACTATGTGATCAAAAGTATTCGGACACATGGCTGAAAATGACTTACAAGTTCGTGGCGCCTTCCATCGGTAGTGCTGGAATTCAACAATATGGTGTTGCCCCCCCCCCCCCTTAGCCTTGATGACAACTTCCACTCTCGTAGGCCTACAATCAATCAAGTGCTAGAAGATTTCTAGGCGAATGATAGCCCTTTCTTCATGGAGTGCTGCATTGAGGAGAGGCATCGATGTCGGTTGGTGAGGCTTAGCACGAAGTCGGCGTTCCGAAACATCCTAAAGGTGTTCCATAGGATTCAGGTCAGGACTCTGTGCAGGCAAGTCCATTGCAGGGATGTTACTGTCATGTAACCACTCCGCCACAGACCGTGCACTATGAACAGGTGCTCGATCGTGTTGAAAGATGCAATCGTCATCCCAGAATTGCTCTTCAACAGTGGGAAACAAGAAGGTGCTTAAAACATCAATGTAGGCCTGTGCTGTGTTAGTGCCACGCAATTCCATGAAGAACTCGACCACACCATAACACCACCGCCTCCGAATTTTACTGTTAGCACTACACACGCTGGCAGATGACGTTCACCAGGCATTCGCCATACCCACACCCTGCCATCGGATCGCCAAATTGTGTACCGTGTTTCGTTACTCCACACAACGTTTTTGCACTGTTCAATCGTCCAATGTTTACGCTCCTTACACCAAGCGAGGTGTCGTTTGGCAATTACCGGCGTGATGTGTGGCTTATGAGCAGCCGCTTGACCATGAAATCCAAGTTTTCTCACATACCGCCTAACTGTCATAGTACTTGCAGTGAATCCTTGTGCAGTTTGGAATTTCTGTGTGATAGTCTGAATAGATGTCTGCCTATTACACGTTACGACCCTCTTCAACTGTCGGCGGTCTCTGTCAGTCAACAGAGGAGGTCGGCCTGTAAGCTTTTGTGCTGTACATGTCTCTTGACGGCCGGCCGGTGTGGCCGAGCGGTTCTAGGCGCGCCAGTCTGGAACCGCGAAACCGCTACGAGCACAGGTTCGAATCCTGCCTCGGGCATGGATGTGTGTGATGTCCTTAGGTTAGTTAGGTTTAAGTAGTTCTAAGTTCTAGGGGACTGATGACCTCAGATGTTACGTCCCATAGTGCTCAGAGCCATTTTTTTGTCCCTTGACGTTTCCACTTCACTATCACGTAGGAAACAGTGGACCTAGGGATGTTTAGGAGTGTGGAAGTCTTGCGTACAGACGTATGACACAAGTGACACCCAATCACCTGACCACGTTCGATGTCCATGAGTTCCGCAGAGCGCCCCATTCTGCTCTAATGTCTAATGACTACTGAGTTTGCTGGTATGGGGTACCCGGCAGTAGGTGGCAGCACAATGCACCTAATATGAAAAACGTATGTTTCTGGGGGTGTCCGGCTACTTTTGATCACATAGTGCACCTCATTCACTTCAAAATTGCAAAATACATATAATACTGTGGTGCTCAACTTAACTTTATAGTTCTTATACTGCATTAGGTATGAAGTGACATGAAGCCCAATACCTGGAATGAATTTGGATAAAATTATAGCTTGAAGATTTGTTCATACTTGTGAACAATTTGTGTGACTTAATGACCATTAGACTTTTATTAGTGCGTTGGATAAAGTATCGATGGAAATTTGAGAAAGACTCCCGTAATCTTTCTCTTCCCATGAAGCTTCTTTCTATCTAGTACATGCGTACATATTTGTAAACTGTGCACTCTCTACCCATATAAATCAGCGAGCTTGTATATGAGGATAGGTTTGAAACATATTTCTTGTGATGTTCCCAGAGTCTCATTGAGTATCGTTATTTGTTTGGGAATATTGTTATGCAGTACTGTATTGTATTGTATTGAACTGGGAACCTAGAAATGACGCAGAGGCTTCGTCCCCGCCGTAGCCTCAGTGGTACACAACAACACAACAGGCTACTGCAGTCCACTCTCCCCCCGCCACCGCTCCACACCTAACCCAGGGGTATTGTGCTGTTGGGCCTCCAGTGGACCCCCACCCCCCACCCCCCGTGTGAACGTCTCACACCAGACGAGCGTAACCTCAATGTTTGCGTGGTAGAGTAATTTTGGTGTACGCGTACGCGAAGCAATCGCTGACATAGTGTAACCGAGGCGGAATAAGGGGAACCAGCCCGCATTCTCCGGGGGAGTTGGAAATCCGCCTTGAAAACCATCCACAGACTGGCCGGCACACCGTACCTCGACTCTAATCCGCAAGGCGAATTCGTGCCGGGGACCGGCACGCCTTCCTGACGGGAAAGCAGTGCGTTAGACGGCACGGCTAACCAGGCGGGCTCGTCACGCAGTATTAGAATTTCTCAAGCCTAACCTCTCTTGGCGCACGGGGTGGCTAGGTTGAGGAACGAAAATTACAACGAATTAAAACCGCGAATGGCAGTCAGCTTGCCACGAAAGGTATTTGTTGTTCTTGTGGTCTTCAGTCCTGAGACTGGTTTGATGCAGCTCTCCATGATACTCTATCCTGTGCAAGCTTCTTCAACTCCCAGTACCTACTGCAACCTACATCCTTCTGAATCTGCTTGGTGTATTCAGCTCTCGGTCTCCCTCTACGATTTTTACCCTCCATGCTGCCCTCCAATACTAAATTGGTGATCCCTTGATACCTCAGAACATGTCCTACCAACCGATCCCTTCTTCTAGTCAAATTGTGCCACAAACTTCTCTTCTCCCAAATCCTATTCAATACCTCCTCATTAGTTATGTGATCTACCCATCTAATCTAGAGCATTCTTCTGTAGCACCACATTTAGAAAGCTTCTATTCTCTTCTTGTGAAACTATTTATCGTCCATGTTTCAATTCCATACATGGCTACACTCCATACAAATACTTTTAGAAATGACTTCCTGACACTTAAATCTATACTCGATGTTAACAAATTTCTCTTCTTCAGAAACGCTTTCCTTGCCATTGCCAGTCTACATTTTATATACTCTCTATTTCGACCATCATCAGTTATTTTGCTCCCCAAATAGCAAAACTCATTTACTACTTTAAGTGTCTCATTTTCACTATGCTGTTTGTAGTAGGTTACCCGCACTCCTATTTTTTATTCATTATTAAACCGACTCCTGCATTACCCCTAATTGATTTTGTATTTATAACCCTGTATTCGCCTGACCAAAAGTCTTGTTCCTCCTGCCACCGAACTTCACTAAATCCCACTATATCTAACTTTAACCTATCCATTTCCCTTTTTAAATTTTCTAACCTCTCTGCCCGGTTAAGGGATCTGACATTGCACGCTCCGATCCGTAGAACGCCAGTTTTCTTTCTCCTGATAACGACGTCCTCTAGAGTAGTCCCCGCCCGGAGATCCGAATGGGGGACTATTTTACCTCCGGAATATTTTACCCAAGAGGACGCCATCATCATTTATCCATACAGTAAAGCTGCATGCCCTCGGGAAAAATTACGGCCTTAGTTTCCCATTGCTTTCAGCCGTTCGCAGTACCAGCACAGCAAGGCCGTTTTGTTAAGTGTTACAAGGCCAGATCAGTCAATCATCCAGACTGTTGCCCCTGTAACTACTGAAAAGGCTGCTGCCCCTCTTCAGGAACCACGCGTTTGTCTGACCTCTCAACAGATACCCCTCTGTTGTGGTTGCACCTACGGTACGGCTATCTGTATCGTTGAGGCACGCGAGCCCCCCACCGACGGCAAGGTCCATGGTTCATGGGGGGGGGGGGGGGGGGGGGAGGAGGAGGAGGTGTTTATCTCGCATTATTTTCAGGTATGGATAGCTGCATGATTCAGTGTGGATAATACATATCGATTAATGTAAAATTGCTACGTTTATCCCATCTAAACTTTGAAAGTTTTGGCTCTTTAAAGTCGTTTTGACTGACGTACCTCCTCTTTCCGAGATTATTCCCAAATAGTGATTTTAAACCTCTGTATACAGCCGCAGGTGTCGCGGAAATGCAGGATTGGACCACAGGCCAACACAAAATGATTTATCTATGTTATGCCTGGCTCTGATAATTTTTTTGGTATTCACTGAGTATGGCAGCTGTACTAATCCGATTTTGTTCATAATTTTAAATTAGACTGAGGCCATTTGCATACATCTCTTCTGCAATCTTGACGCAACAGATACACCATATACTGAATGCGATCAGAAACTCTAGGAGTACAAGTTGCTTGGCACAAATGGCATCCGACCACCGCCAACCCAAGAGACCCAAATAGGGGGAAGTAGTGGCTAACTCCGTTTTGGCGTTCGCCCAACTGCCGCGGAAAATACGAATGGACGATAGCACAATCCAAAGTTCACAGAAATATATCTGTCATTGAATCAAAAATACAAGATGAAATGGGGAGAAAAACTGTAGTAAATGTTCTTTGAACTACTGGTACTTTGCTAGGCTAACAACACATCTCCCTTGTGCTACTCAGAGTACACGGATGGCATAAACTGAAGCCTCTTCTGATGTAAAGCTTGTTCAGGGAACAAAGTACTACTTTAAGAAGAACACAGACTACACATTTAGTAGTTGTAAGATTTATCTTCCACGTCAAGTGTAAAAAAGAAACACATTACGCTAGATAAGACAAAATCGTAAGCAGCTGTCCGTTACTAACGATCAAGTGTTTGAAGCGACTAGGTAATATGGTAATAACATATCCATGAAAAATCATTCATAGAATCTTCTTGGATAACTTACGAGCTTTCTGAAAGCTCATAATGCTTAACCACAATAACAAAATTAAAAAAAAACAACAAATATGAAAAGTAAACTGTCTTACTTTAGTCAAGAAACTTCAGGTACGGTATGTAATGGGACTATTAGGCGATTTGTTCTTACAGTGAACAGTGCTTCAGCAACCAACTGCAAAAAGGAAAATAACTGTGCCAACATCCGCGCCAACAGGTAGTGGTAATATTGGCACCGAATCAAACTGGCCTCTTCTGCAACATAAAAAAAGAGACAAACATCATATTTTCGGACAACCACGGCAAATAAATTGTCGGAACGTTACAAATAAATATTACAAACAATTCCTGGTGGTCGTATGTATTTAATTTCAAAGAAATGTAATGTGTTAAAGGAAAAACAGTACTTTGCAGTACTTGGTGGAGTGTACGATGTTAACAGGAATAAATTAAAACAGTCATCCAAAACTCTGAGAGTCAATATGAATAAAGTGAAGCAAACAATTTTAGTGAGAGACATTCCTTAAAGTTATCATCTACTAGATTCTTTCTGTGTAGAAGACATTCAAAAAGCATCGCAATATCTACAGAAATATCTTCCAGTCAACTGCAAATGTAGTTTTTCCTGCATGTTTTGTATCTCTTGTGTTTACTACAAAAGCCCAATGATTTCTTCTGTCATAATTACGTGGTAATACTGTAATGGAGGTCCACTCTGCCACGAAACGCACCGCATTTTCAGTGATTGACTACATATGTAATGATCTTGGTATATAATTTGTACAGAACTAATTCTGTATTTAGTTTGCATTAAAGTGTAAATAATATCTGATGTAATTTACTTGCAAAGTTTTGAGTAATTTGGACTATATGTAGTTTATATGTATAGAAAACGCTTAGGTATAGCAAGAAAGTTTCATCTGCGTAAAATTTTGTTGAGGAGGAAGCGCCAAAAAACGAGGTTACTCTATGATGGGACTCTCTAATGCAATTACTAACAGACAGCATGCGTCGTTTGATTAGTAAAAAGATAATAATTCCAGGATAAGGAAGAGTTTCCTGGTGGTGAAAGTCAGGAGATTTTATGTAGAAAGAATGACTGTAACGAGGAAAGTAAGAAGTACCGATTGAAACTTCCTGGAAGATTAACCTTTTTTCTTTTCACATGAATAAAGTAAATGACAATCCTAGTCACGGGCGGCAGTGAAAACGAAGTTATCATCTGCATCACAATCCCCGCAGCACGCGGTGTCGCATCATGAATCTGGCATCAAACCATGTAATCTTCATCATATCTGCCATTGTGGGCGGCATGTATTTCTTCTTCGTCGACCATTCGAAGGACCATTATCTGAGGCGGTTTCGGTGTTTACCATCGTCTTTTTTATTTTTTTATTTCTCTTATTTTTTTATATCACGTTAACATAATCCAGCCATAACTGGCGCCAAGAGGTGGGGGCCAGTTGTCTTCTCAGTGTGCAATATGTCAATGTGTTTGAACCGTGCAGTACTGCCTCTAGTCCTTCTGGTGCAGGAGTCTTCCCATTTCGGGAACACCCCAGCTGTCGGTCGTATTGTGAAAAACACTTCCTAAAAAATTCGAAAAGTAAGTCCTGTATTCGTATTACTCTGTATGAGCTGGTGTTGTTCTTGTAAATACATCCAATAATCCATCATGGACTTAATATCGTACGAAAACAAATATTTCGTCGCATGTCCAGCGATCCAGTTGACCGCATACGTCTTTCGTTTGGGAATAAAGTCTTGTTCCGTAGAAAAAGTACATACGATGTGATTTCTGTGTAGTTAGTGCGCCGAAGGAAGGCCAGTATTCGACGCGTCAGCATCCAGACGTCCCTCGCTGCGCCACACACTAAACCATGTTCTTCCGTTGCTAACAGTCCACAGTTTGCGCAAAGAGGAGTATCGACCATATTGATTGTATGTAATCGACTTTTGGCCACAAGTTTACGGTCTATAAAAATATACCACATCGACCTCGCTGCTGTTGACAGTAATGGAGTATGCACTGCACACCAAATGTGCTTCCAAGTTCTCGTCGGGTATTTGAATTCCATTATGTTGTGGCCATCGTGATCCATAAAGCACCGATAGATCTCCCGAGTCGTGGGTATTCTCGTAGAAGGTACTTTCAGACAAACATAACTATAATCAACAAGAAATGAGGCAATGTCTGCAAGAGAAGGCGAAATGTTGCCCACCGCTATCGGGGGGTTCGTACGAAGGCGGAACAAGCACTTCTATCAGAGCTGATATTATGGTATGCTTTCGTTGATGCCAATTTCGTATCATCGCTCGCATGTAAAGCGCCAAAGCTTTGTTTCGCACGTTTGTGCGGTTGAGGCCACCGTTTCGGAACTATAGGGTTAACGTGTCATATTTGACCTTAAATAAAATCCCAGTACTAAGATAATAACCAAAGGCAGCCATGAGACGGTCTGCAATACCCTTCGGTAATGGTAGGATCTGCGCTAAATGGGGCAGTCGTGACGCTAGGTGAACGTTGGTGTACGCCACACATTGGATCATTTCAAAGGCTCTCGGTGAGTTGTTGCGTATCGTCAAACGAACATTCTGCAGAAGCAGCCGACAACTCGCCGCATCTGACCGCCGTAGTGAACGGGTAACTGTGATCCGCAGACATCTCAGCGATTCCACCGTCTGAAACGGTCCCGGTACGTCTTCTAGACCTCATCCAATGTGCATAATTTCGAAGTTCGTCATGTTCACGACACTGCCTGCCACTGTCCCGTAAGAGTCTAGATGTTCGACAGCCTGACGCACTTCATGTCCTGATCTGACAAGAAGGATCAGGTCACCCGCATATGCGCGACAAACGAAAGAGTTATCATTAAGCTATATCCCAGTAAGTGAACCCCTCATAACACAAATCAACGGCTCGAGTGCTATCGCAAACAGCATCATGGAGAGTGGGCACCCTTGTCGAACTGAACTGTTAATGGGAAACGAGCCCGCTTCCCGACCGTTTACAATCACATTCGATGTAGCCCCTCGAATAAGACTCATAACGATGGAGATGAAAACAGGTGGAACCGCCATTCTGCTCATGACTGACGCTAAGAAGTCATGGTTTATCCTGTCGAACGCACGATCGAAGTCCAAAGATACCATCGCTGCTCGCATTCTACACGTTTCCGCAAGGGCGATAACGTCACGGTATTCACTTAACGCCGAGGAGATGTTGCTTCGCACCCCTAGGCAAGCCTGATCCAGGGATATTGTCCTGGATATCGCCAGTCTGAGACAAGACGCTAGTAGTCGTGCAAAGATTTTATATTCGGTGTTTAGTATAGTGAGAGGCCGATATTGATTAACACTGCGACTCCCCGCCATCTTCGGGATGGGGAAAAGAAAGCCCGTCACAAAATCCGACGGTAGGCGCATGTCAGAACGCATCGCCTCATTGTACATCGGTACCCACTGTGGCATCATCATGTCTCGATAAAACTCTAACGTAATCCCATCTGGCTCTGGTGATTTATGGGCCGCTCCTTTTTTTGAGTTCCACCTTTATATCGTCTTCTGTGAGTGGCTCCATAAGTGCTGCCTTATCCGCCTCTGTCAGTGTCGTTTGAAGATGTTGCAATATGTGATCCCCCACTCGACGGGCCGTCGGTGTACCGGCATAGAGGTGGCGGAAATGCTCTAAACATTCATTTGCAATGTCCTGTTGTGTTGTCAGTTGACGGCCATCTAAACCATGGAGCACTGTTACCAATGCCCGGCGGTAACGCTTATGTTCCCGCGACACATGGTGCATCGAGGTACGTTCCCCAGTGATGGTGTCGAGACATCTTGCCCGTATTGGGATGCCACCCAGTCGTCGTCGCGTGATCGAGAGTATTTGTGCCTTGACACGATGAACTTCTGCATGATGTTCTGCAGACGGCACCTGGCATGACAGCTCACAAAGCATGGTGTAATAATAATCAAAATTGTCTCTTTGTGATCTCGTCTTATCCCGACCATACTGTATTAGAGCTCTTCTTATTGCTGGCTTAGTACACTCGAGCCACCATTGAAGCACGGAGGCATATGATGGTAGACGGCGTTGACAAGTGGGCCATACCTCCTCGGCTCTCTCTGACGTCATTCGGGGTCCACCAAAAGTGACGAATTGGGCTTCCATTTCCCGCGGCTTCTCCACACACTTTGCCGAGGGGGTGATCAGTAAATGCCGCAGCCATCGTTCCGCGTCGACCACCTTATCCCGTAGGCCAACCAAAACATGTATTCGATCAAGTCTGCTCGCCGAGTGACTGGTGAAAAAAGTATATCCCTCATGGTTCCTATGAATCCTGTCCCGGGTGTCGCATAACTCCAGGTCCCGGCATAGCACTTCCAGTTCACGACAGGTATTGTAATGTGGAGTCTGGTCTTTTTGGGCTAAAACACAATTGAAGTCACCACCACTTAAAATGAAATGATCGAATCTGCTGGTAAATAAGGGCACAATCTCTTCCGAATAATATCTCGCACGCGCCTGTCTGTTGTCTGTGCCTGAAGGGGCAAAAACATTGAGAATACAAATTCCATTATCAGTTATCGCCAGTCCTCGTGCCGAAGGGAGATAAACCAGGTCGCGAACCGGAATCCCGTCCCGGAACAATATCGCCGTTCCACTGTCGTTGTGCGAGTGAGGCGAGGTGTAAGAGATTTACAGTGTGTAAACTTTTAGGTGGCAGACCTCTCCCTAGTCCTGAATCGGTAGAAGTCGGTAAACGTCGGGACTGCTGCCAACATTACGTAGCTGACTGTGTTGTACAAGGTAGCCATTGTCGTCTGCTTCGTTATTGTTTTGCGCTGTACTGTTCTGCGTGTTTTTATTGTGCAGTTATGCTAAACATTATCAAAATGAGTGAAGAGGCAGCTGCTGGTCCATCTCGGGAGTCGCCAGCAACCCCTACCGGTAGGCCTACGGTTAGAAGGAAACCAGTATTACGTAGCGGTGCTCGCAAAATTATATTGCGTGTGATTGAATGCTGCGAAAGGGAAAGGGAGCAGAAAAAATTGCTTCACCCCATTTACAAATCTTCAGTGAGAGCTGCTACATACTCAGGACAAAGCATGCGTAGCATTGGAAGACTCAAACAGTTTTCCAAGAATCATCCTGGCGTATCACCACAAACGCCTGGCAAGAAAAGGTGAGTTTCCATTTCAGATATTTTGTTCGCGATCACTTTGTAGGAGCCCCCTATTTCGCCCGAATTACCTTATATTTCATTTTTCCTTGCTACCGTATTGCTTTGTATGGAAACACCACTCTTTACTGTATTATTTCGAAACACATTCATATTACAGTACATTTCCAAATTCAAAAAAATACTTGCAGTGCAGAAGGCATTTTCTTATAAATCTTTCTCTCTCTTTTAACTTAAGAAAAGAAGTGGAGAAATCGATGATTTCAACCAGGGTGTCATTCGCGACACGATAGCGGAATTTTATTCAGTGCGGAAGATTGCGCCGAGCCTGCGAACACTGCTTCCAGTTTTGCACGACAAAATAGGCTGGAAGTGGAGTATTGTCTCGCTGAGAAAAGTACTTTTGTCTATGGGATTCATATGGCGTAAAGTGGAAAACAAGAGGAACGTGTTGTTAGAACGTCCAGACATTGTGCACTGAAAAAAAACAAAATTGCGAGCAGTGGGAATCGAACCCGCGTCCGGTGTATGACAAGCCTTTACCTAATCAATTGCCCTACGGATCCTACAGTGACCTAACTGTCGAAACATTGTCCATTACTCTTTTCGGGAGTTCGGAGAACAACTCACCAAAGTTTCATTGCAATCGGATGAATGGTTTGTGAGCGTATAGTAGAAGGATTTTAATGTACATGACGATTTCAGCTTCGTTTACGAACAACATTTAAAGCGAGTTTTACTTCCAAGCCTTTCGTCTGCTTTCGTGTAAGCATGACGCGCAATTTGTAGTGCCAGCACTGAAACTGGTAGGCGTGCCTTGTCCCCCCCAACGGCTCCTCTCCCCTCGCCAGCCAATGCTTGCTTCCTCCTCTCCCCGCACTCCCCTCACAACTCTGCTGTCTTACAGTTAACACACTGGGGTGACCATGTACTTCCTGGAACTCAGGAATGTAAATTTCCTGCACCATCAATATATCCACATCCGACGTTGTAGTGTCCCTTTTGCAATATTCACCATTATCGAGGTGAAACATAAATAAAAATGACTGTATGTGATTTCAAAATGAACTGCAAACATCGATTTATCTGCGAAAGGTAATGACACTAACTGTAAAAATATACAATATAGATCGATAGATGCAGAAAAGACATTATTTTTATTGTATGTGATTGTAATGTGTAAGTAATTAAAAGAAGTATTATTATCTTTGTAAGAGTATAAAACACAATGCAATGCTCATTCTTCTGTCTAGTCTGTTTTGTTCTGTTCGTTCTGGTGTTATCTGGAATAAGGTACGCAAGCTATTGGGCTGCGCTAGCACTTGTTTCTGTCGTAACGTAATTGCAAATATTTAATGGTGTAAACTGTGTCCTAGTAACAATATATTAGTATAAAGCGATCTCCGTGTGTTATTTCAAGAACCTACGCCACATTTATCTTATGAAAAGAATATTTAATGAAAATTATTTAGCATGTTTCCAGCTGCCGCGGAGCGCGTAACAGTGATCTCTGACTGCTAACAAGTAGCCGCCATTACGCGGTAAATTTAAAAATATTTTTTCACAGCACAATGTTTGATAGCCGGAGCGGAAGAAATTATGTAAAAATATTCAGTGAGATTAATTGAAGGAATCCAGTGAAATAACTTTATTAAAACTTGTCTATTTTCTGTGATAGTAATAATTTCAGATCAGTGAACTGGAGCTGAGTAATACTACGCTATTGCATTTACAGTAATTTGTAGGGAGCCTGGCGCTCGATAAAACCAGATATAATACGTAATTGGCAACCTACGAAATTCATTATTTTGCTTATTATATCTCTTTTGTATCTTTTTGAAAGCTAAACGTAAAAACTAACTTCACTAAAAATCAGTAACAGATCACGATAAATCAAAGGACAAACAAATTTACTAGGAGAGTGCTTCCTCTAAAAATATATTAGTTACACATTTTTTAAGAGATATAATAACGCGTATATTCTGTCAAACAATTGCTATTTCATGGGCGATTTAATGGTATTTACGTTAACTGTCCCTATTCTGTATGCCTAGGTTCGAGTAACTGTCATCTCTGCACGATGTTAAAAAGACGAAATTTCACCGTATCAACTGTCCCTTTTCACGTCCACGAGGGTCGCCCGACGGACATCGCCCTGCGGCATTAGGTTTCTTGAGATGCGGACGGATGCGAGTTCCCACCAATGGAAGCCCCTGTTCGGTGATTTCTTCGTCCTGCGCATCCCAGTTGATATTATTGGGGTGCTCCAAACTGCCCTGTGCGGCACTGATGTGTGGCATCTGTGGATCTTTCGCAGCTTTAGACTCCGCCGCAGAATGGGTGTCGGGCCCCTTAGCATCAGCGGATGCGTCGTCTGAACTACATGATATCTTTTCACCGTCCGAATTCATATGGTCAGGGACATCCGAAGCTTGTGGTTCCACGCCAGACAGGTCCATAGTGTTAGACTCATCAGGGCTCCCAAGAAGAGAAGGGAGCGTCTCCGCAGAGTTTAGTCGGCGCTTCTTGCGGCGCTGTGCCGAGCGCTGTTTTCGGGCCCTAACCTCGGCCTCTGGTGTCGGCGAATCTTGCATCTCCTGCGTTCTCGCCGCCGCCATAACGCCCTGGTGCCGTTCCACTGCAGCTTCCATGCCTTGCGTGATGCTGTCATCCTCTTTCTCCACCACCTGCAGTGTGTGGAATTGGAGGTTGGTCGGAGCCATGCGTTCTTCAGCGGTGCCCGAAGGCATCTCAATCAACGGCGCCGTTGGTTCGATAGTGCGCTCCGACCTCGGCGTCACCTCCCCGCGAAGCGCCGTCACGTAAGTCAGCGGCAGTGACGTTGGTGTAGCCGGATTGTTGAAGTAGCCGATGGTTATGTACGATGGCACATGTTTCGTACAGGCAATTCGCACCTGACTGGCACCACTGAGCACTGGATACGTGCTAAAACTTGCCCAACGTTCGGCCGTATGACGTGATTCAGTGACCAATTATTCGGGTACCTCGAAAGGCAGCTCGAAGATTCGAATCGTACCCACGCCCAGGCTTGAATGAGCTATTAAAGTTAGCCAATATGACCATCGGAGTGTCGTAACTGGAATCCTCATTTGGCGGCTTCAATGATTCTATCGCATGCTGCGTCGTCAATCATCTTTACGTAAAGAGTGCTGCTCACGATTGATAAGTTAATTCCAATAATCTCTGTGTAATTAAGATACACTTCGTTCCGTAAGAAACGTTCGATTTCGAAAACCTTCGGTCTTGTATACTCGTTACAGAACGTGAACTGTGTCGTGGTTTTTCGGAAATTGTGTGCCGTTGCGTTCGATTCAAACAGTAACACACGCGAGTAAGGACGGTGTTAACACACGCGAATATCGACGGTGTAAACAAAGCTTCTTTCGCGAACGTTCGCAGCTGGGACATAAACAATTCCGAGCTACAACGCTGCCAAAGGCAGACTGCCACCTCAGCTACCCAAGCACGACTCACGCCCCGTCCTCACAGCTTTACTTCTGCCAGTATCTCGTCTCCTACCTTCCAAACTTTACAGAAGCTCTCGTGCGAAGCAGTCTGATTATTCACAGAATGCAGAGTACAGAAGTTTGCATAAAGCTATCACAGCCATATTGTTGCAGTAAAATACTAAGTTTCAAGGAGAGACGCAGGTGTTAGTGTTATCAGCGAAAAAACAGGCGATACAATATATCGAGACTGCAAGCAAGATGACAGCAAGAAAGAAGATAGCAAGAAAGAATTTTGAAGACCGTAAAATTTTACAGTAAATCGATGCAGAAGAATAGAATAAGCAAGACATCGAAAGTAAAAAGCTTCACAAAACAATAGTATACAGTGAATTCGCTGAGGCTGAGTGTTCTGCACAATTAGCAGATTTATTTTGATTGAGGAGAGACTGTGAAATTCAACAGTAAGATGGACGGTGTTAGGGAAAATAATATTTTGCGGCCTCTCGGATTTAGAGACTCTGCACTGTGAAACGACTGTCCATTAAAAAATTACATGTGGTGAAGACGAGAGCACTCATTATTTGAAGAGTGAAAGTACAGATAAAATTGTAAATATTCCTTTGCAGACATTAACTATAGTAAGAAAAATTTAAAAGAAAGACCAGTAGTTGTGCTATATACGTTTTC
Organism: Schistocerca serialis cubense; assembly: GCF_023864345.2. Taxonomy (NCBI): domain Eukaryota; kingdom Metazoa; phylum Arthropoda; class Insecta; order Orthoptera; family Acrididae; genus Schistocerca; species Schistocerca serialis. The sequence continues at coordinate 317,744,397 of NC_064645.1, read as the reverse complement.
ACTTTCATTCAGGCGTAGAAGTACTCTTATTTTTGTTTCCACTCGGACATAGGTTTGTTCTGAAATTAAATTATCTGACGCTATTAAAGCCTGTACAGTGTATGTATGGTGAAGATATACCTCGTACCTAAAAGTGCAATACTTGGACCGGCCGCTGTGGCCGAGTGTTTGCTGGCACGGTGACTCAGCGTGTTCGGTCAGAGGGTTAGCTGCCATCTGTAGTATAAAAAACTGAGTTAATGGATCAACGACGAACTGAAACAGGTGTCTTGCGACGTGCGCACCGAGCAGATGAAACGAATGAAAAACGAACAAAATGAGATAAAAAAAAACGGTTCTAGGCGCTTCAGTCCGGAACCGCGGGGCTGCTACGATCGCAGGTTCGAATCCTGCCTCGGGCAGTTAGTTAGGTTTAAGTAGTTCTAAATCCAGGGGACTGATGACCTCAGATGTTAAGTCCCATAGTGCTTAGAGCCATTTGAACCACTTTTTTGCAACACTTGGTGGTGATTACGTACTACATAAAGTTTGCTCTTCCTACACAATTGAAAAAAAACTCAGTTGATATAACAGAGATTTACAATACTGTTATTTTTCTCAGTCCCAAATACTTAAATGCTGCAACAGTTTAACTGAAACAATTTAATATTTTCCCACTGCTTAGTTTTTGTTTAAATGAAACCAGATTGAATCTTCGTAGCATCGAGCTTTCATCTCATTAGTACGTTTTAGGTTCAAGTCGGTAAAATTACACATAACACGATTAACTTTTACTGTGGCGAGCTCCTAAAACCAGAAAACATATAATCACAGTATACGAGAAACGTTTTGTAGTTACTAATATATATATTATCTCACAAGAATTTTACTTTTTTTAACTCAATCTGTGATTGGTATAGATTTCACATAAAACGTATAAGATTTATAATTTCAACTGTTATTGTGCCTCATTCACCGACAGAAAAATCTCAACACCAAAAAATGATTAATGTAGAGTAAGAAAATAACAGGAATATATTTGTCTAGATAACATATTTATGCGATTAACTTTGCAAGATCACAAGTCAGTGCAAGCACGAGGAAAGCCATTGAAAATATGAAATGCTGGTACGTTAATAACAGGTGTAGCTGCCAGAATGTTGAATGCAAACCTGCAAACGTCCATGCATTGTGTTGTACAGCTGCTGTATGTCAGTTTGTGGTTCCACGCCTGTTGCACTTGGTCGGTCAGCACAGGGACGGCTAACGCTGTTTGTGGATGGCGCATGAGTTGTCGTCCAACGATGTCACAAATATGATCAACTAGAGACAGATTAAATTAGAATTATATATTAATACCGTCAGCTGCTGACGGGCGTTGATATATATCAACGGGGACAGGTGAAAATGTGTGCCCTAGACTCGAACCCGGGACCTCCTGCTTAGATGGCAGACGCTCTATCCATCTGAGCCATCGAGGGCACAGAGGATAGTGCGACTGCAGGGACTATGTCGCGCACCCCTCCCGCGAGACCCACATTCTCACCATATATGTCCACACACTACATACGTGGTGCCCTACCCAACACACTCATTACTCGTGGAAGACAACCTTACCAAGTCCCGCAAGAATTCGGGTAATATGTGTACATCTGCACAGAAGAAGAAGGTCATGGCTGGTATTGCTGGAACTATATACTTATATGGATATGATGTCTGTTCTTCCGGACATGTCCGAATGAACAGACGCCATATCCATATAAGTATAGAGACAGATTAGGTGATCGAGCAGGCCAAGACTAATCTCAACATTCTGTAGAGTATGTTTGATTACAACAGCGGTATGTGAGCGAGCTTTCCTGGAATGCTGTTCATGAATGGCAGCACAACACATCAAATCACGATTGACGTATAAATTTGCAGTCAGAGTGCGTGGGATAGCCATGAGAGTGCTCTTGCTGTCATACGAAATCACAACCCAAACAATAGCTCCGGCAGTAGGTCCGATGTTTCGAGCACACAGACAGGTTGTTTTCAGCCCCAACAAGCCTCCTTCTATTCAACACGCGGCCCTCGCTGGCGCCGAGGCAGATGGTGCGCCTCGGTACCAGAAATGGCCGTGTGTTGAATAGAAAATACAACATACTTCCACCCTACCCTCCATTCAGCTCTCGCTCGACACCATCGAAGTCGCAAACGGCGGTGGTTTGGGGTCAGTGGAGTGAACACTACAGGGTATCAGGCTCGGAGCTGTCCTTGAAGTAATGATTTGTAACAGCTGATTCTGTCACTGTGGTGCCAACTACTGCTCAGATTGCTCCTGCAGATGCAGTACGATGCTCCAGAGTCAGACGCCGAACGCGATGGTCTTCCCTCTCGGTAGTGCCACGTGGCCGTCCGAAGTACGGTCTTCTTTCGACCATAAATTCTTGGGACCACCGCTGTCAGCAGTCATGTATAGTGACTGCATTGGTGCCTAGTCTTTCTGCAGTATCGCAGGTGGAACATTCAGCTTCTCATAGGCCTGCTACACGACCTCGTTCAAACTTAGTGAGGTGTTAATAAAGGCGTCTTTGTCGCCTTAAAGGCATTCTACACCTACATTTACATTCACGTCTACATCTATATCTACATACATGCTCTGAAGATCACACATAATTGCCTGCCAGAGAGTTCGTCGAATCACATTCACACTAATTCTCTACTATTCCACACTCGAACAGCGCGCGGAAGAAACGAACACCTATACCTTTCCGTGCGAGCTACGATTTCCCTTATTTTGTTATGATGATCGTTTCTCCGTATTTAGATCGGCGTCAACAAAATGTTTTCGCATTCGGAAGAGAAAGTCGATGATTGAAATTTCGTGAGGTGACCCCGCCGCAACGAGGAATGCATTTGTTTAATGAGGTCCACCCCGAATACTGTATCATGTTCGTGACACATTCTCCTCTATTTCCCGATGATACAAAACGTGCTGCTCTTATTTCATGTATTCCGTTAATCCTATCTGGTAAGGTTCCCAGACCGCGCAGCAGTACTCCAAAAGGTCTCTTGCACCTGCTAAGTGTTCTGCCAATAATTGCAGTCTTTGGGTCGCCTTCCCCCCACTACATTTTCTATTATCTTTCCAGTTTAAGTTGTTCGTAATTCTAATCGTAGGTGTTTAGTGTAATATATGGCCTTCAGCTGTGATTGACGTATCGTGCAACCGAAATTAACCGGATTCCTTTTAGCACTCATGTGGAAGATCTCACACTTTTCATTATTTAGGGTCAATTTCTAGTTTTCGCACTATCGAGATGTTTTATCTAGATCGTTTTTCAATTGGTTTTTGTCTTACGATGACTTTACTAGACGATAACCGACAGTCTCCTAACTATATAGCTAAGAAACAGCAGAGGGCCTGTAACACTACCGCTGGACGGGGTGGCCGAGCGATTCTAGGCGCTACAGTTTGGAACCACGCGACCGCTACGGTAGCAGGTTCGAATCCTGCCTCGGGCATGGATGTATGTGATGTCCTTAGGTTACTTAGGTTTAAGTAATTCTAAGTTCTAGGGGACTGATGACCTTGGAAGTTAAGCCCCATAGTGCTCAGAGCCATTTTTTTGTAACACTACCTTGGGGAACGCCAGAAATCACTTTTGTTTCACTTAATGACCTTCTGTCAATTACTATGAACTGTGACCTCTCTGACAGCAAATGACGATCCAGTGGCATAACTGCTGTAATATAACAAAAAAATAATTAAAAAATTAAAAGGAAAGGCATGGAAGAAATTGATTGGTAATTGTCCTTTCGCTTGCAATGAAGAGAAAATGTTAGTACAATTGCATTGTTATGAAATGTTCTGCGTGTACAAAACTATGCTATTGTTCATTCACTTTACCTTGCGTCTTTTCTTTTTCTGTGTCCATCACTATATGCATATTAATTATATTTCTCGTCTTCTGAAAGCATCTTCTTCTGTTAATTTTACGAAAATATGACCATGGACTTCTTTTCCTCCATTTCAATTGTAGACTCAGACAGCCGACTCCAGGGAACACCAGTGACTCCCAAGATGATGCACTCCTGGAAATTGAAATACGAACACCGTGAATTCATTGTCCCAGGAAGGGGAAACTTTATTGACACATTCCTGGGGTCAGATACATCACATGATCACACTGACAGAACCACAGGCACATAGACACAGGCAACAGAGCATGCACAATGTCTGCACTAGTATAGTGTATATCCACCTTTCGCAGCAATGCAGGCTGCTATTCTCCCATGAAGACGATCGTAGAGATGCTGGATGTAGTCCTGTAGAACGGCTTGCCATGCCATTTCCACCTGGCGCCTCAGTTGGACCAGCGTTCGTGCTGGACGTGCAGACCGCGTGAGACGACGCTTCATCCAGTCCCAAACATGCTCAATGGGGGACAGATCCGGGGATCTTGCTGGCCAGGGTAGTTGACTTACACCTTCTAGAGCACGTTGGGTGGCACGGGATACATGCGGACGTGCATTGTCCTGTTGGAACAGCAAGTTCCCTTGCCGGTCTAGGAATGGTAGAACGATGGGTTCGATGACGGTTTGGATGTACCGTGCACTATTCAGTGTCCCCTCGACGATCACCAGTGGTGTACGGCCAGTGTAGGAGATCGCTCCCAACACCATGATGCCGGGTGTTGGCCCTGTGTGCCTCGGTCGTATGCAGTCCTGATTGTGGCGCTCACCTGCACGGCGCCAAACACGCATACGACCATCATTGGCACCAAGGCAGAAGCGACTCTCATCGCTGAAGACGACACGTCTCCATTCGTCCCTCCATTCACGCCTGTCGCGACACCACTGGAGGCGGGCTGCACGATGTTGGGGCGTGAGCGGAAGACGGCCTAACGGTGTGCGGGACCGTAGCCCAGCTTCATGGAGACGGTTGCGAATGGTCCTCGCCGATACCCCAGGAGCAACAGTGTCCCTAATTTGCTGGGAAGTGGCGGTGCGGTCCCCTACGGCACTGCGTAGGATCCTACGGTCTTGGCGTGCATCCGTGCGTCGCTGCGGTCCGGTCCCAGGTCGACGGGCACGTGCACCTTCCGCCGACCACTGGCGACAACATCGATGTACTGTGGAGACCTCACGCCCCACGTGTTGAGCAATTCGGCGGTACGTCCACCCGGCCTCCCGCATGCCCACTATACGCCCTCGCTCAAAGTCCGTCAACTGCACATACGGTTCACGTCCACGCTGTCGCGGCATGCTACCAGTGTTAAAGACTGCGATGGAGCTCCGTATGCCACGGCAAACTGGCTGACACTGACGGCGGCGGTGCACAAATGCTGCGCAGCTAGCGCCATTCGACGGCCAACACCGCGGTTCCTGGTGTGTCCGCTGTGCCGTGCGTGTGATCATTGCTTGTACAGCCCTCTCGCAGTGTCCGGAGCAAGTATGGTGGGTCTGACACACCGGTGTCAATGTGTTCTTTTTTCCATTTCCAGGAGTGTATGAAAGGAGTTTCTTGACTTGGTTCTATTTCACTTTAATAAATATGCTTAACACTGTTATTATGTCTTCTCTTCTTTGGAAAGACATATGGTACAAAAGACTCGTATCCCGTCATACTCCAAGCAGTACAGCGTAACAAAACTTCTACATACGAGAGAGCCCGACCGAGACTGTCTAAAACAAAATAGTGTAAAAATAATTGAATGAAAGTCCTTTCATTTGTCTGCGCCCCACCGCGTATTCACATTTAACGTCTTTGCCAATGCTTAAGATCGATCGGTGTTTCAAATTTTTTAAAATAAACATTAATTTTACGGTATCCTGGGGGTCTTTCATCATGTACCTACACACTGTGACGATATTCCGGAAGCACGCAATTTGATTACATGTCGCTTGTGTGGTAAAGTGTCGAACGCCTTCAGAAATTCTAGGAATACAAATAAATTTTAAAACTTTGTCAATAGCCCTCATCACTTCGAGTGAGTAAAGAACTATTTTCTAATTCCGTGTTGACCATGTGTCAGTAGATCATTCTCTTCGACGTGATTCATAATGTTCAAACAATACTCATTCCAATATCCTGCTGCATATCGACATTAATGATCTGAGGCTGTAACTTATTGGATTACTCCTATTGTCTCTCTTGACCTGTGACCTGAGCAACTTTCCAGTCTTTGGTTACGAATCTTTCGTCGAGCCAGCTGTTTTATATGATTTTTAAGTATGGAGCTATTGTATCGACATACTCTGAAAGCAGCCTAATTTGTATACAGTCTAGAACGGAAAACTCGCTTTACTAAGTGATTTAAGTTGCTTCACTGATTCAAGGATATCTATTCTACGTTACTCGTGTTGACAGCTATGCATCATTGGAATTCTGTAATTTTTCGTCGTCTTCTTTGATAAAGTGTATCGAAAGGGTATGTTTAGTAACTGTGGTTCACAGCACTGTCAGCGATAATACTTCCCTTGCTAACATGCAGAGAAGGCATTGACTGTGTCGTGCCGCTAGCATACTTCACATACGACCTTAATCTCTTTGGTTTTTCTGACAGGTTTCGAGACAAAATTTCTTTGTGGACACTGCTATAAGCATCTCGCATTTCAGTCCGCGTTAAATTTCGAGCTTCTGTAAAAGATCGCAAATCTTGTGAATTTTGCACTCGATTAAATTTGGCATTCTTTTTTGTTGTTTCTGCAACTGTGTTCTCACGTGGTTTTAGTACCAAAAAGGATCAGCTCCGATGTTTATAAAATTATTGGGTATAAATCTCTCAATTGCTGTCGAATTAATGCCTCATCCGGTCTACAGCTACATCCTTTATTTCAAACGAGTGGAGATTGTCTCTGAGGGAGGCATCAAACGAAATTTTATCTGCTATTTTGAATAGATATATTTTTCGTCTATTTTTGGAGGATTTTGGAGTTACGATATTCAGCTTCCCTACTACAACTCTGTGTTCGCTAATCCCTAACCTTTTACAGTTCGAGTGGGCTCATGAAGTAATTACTCGAAATAATTTTCAGAGAATGTGTTAAGCACTATTTGGATGATGTGTTATCCGTACCTCCGGATTTAAACAAGTATTTTCGCTAACTTGTCGAGGGTAAATTGAAGTCACCACCAACTATAACAGTATGATTTGGTTACGTGTTTGAAAATAGATTCAAGTTTTCTTTGAACCTTTCAGCAATTGTATCATGTGAGATGGGACGTCGGTAAAAGGATCCGATAATTATATTATTCCTGTTGCCAAGAATAACTTCTCCATACTACCTCACAGCAACTATCTACTTCCGTTTCGCTACGAGTTAAACTACTGCTAGCAGCAACAAACACTCCACCGCCAACTGTATTTAGCTAATCGTTTCTGAACAACGTTACGTTCTTCGCAAAAATGTCGGCTGAACTTATCTCCAGCTTTAGCCAGTTTTCAGTGCCTACAACGATTTGAGCATCAGTGCTTAATACACTACTGGCCATTAAAATTGCATTACCAAGAAGAAATGCAGATGATAAACGGGTATTCATTGGACAAATGTATTATACTAGAACCGACATGTGATTACATTTGATCAAATTGTTTGGATGCATAGATGCTGAGAAATAAGTACCCAGAACAACACCCTCTGCCCGTCATCACGGACTTGATAGCCTGGGAATTGAGTCAAACAGAGCTAGGATGGCGTGTACAGGTACAGCTGCCCATGCAGCTTCAACACGATGCCACAGTTCATCAAGAGTAGTGACTGGCGTATTGTGACGAGCCAGTTGCTCGGCCACCGTTGACCAGACGCTTTCAATTGGTGAGAGATCTGGAGAATGTGCTGGCCGGGGCAACAGTCGAACATTTTCTGTATCCAGAAAGGCCCGTACAGGACCTGCAACATGGGGTCGTGCATTATCCTGCTAAAATGCAGGGTTTGGCAGGGATCGAATGAAGGGTAGAACCACGGGTCGTAACACATCTGAAATGTAACGTCCACTGTACAAAGTGCCGTCAATGCGAACAAGAGGTGACCGAGACGTGTGACCAATGGCACCCCATACCATCACGGCGGGTGATACGCCAGTATGGCGATGACGAAACAAGCTTCCAATGTGCGTTCACCGCGATGTTGCCAAACACGGATGCGACCATTATGATGCTGTAAACAGAACCTGGATTCACCGAAAAAATGACGTTTTGCCATTCGTGCACTCAGGTTCGTCGTTGAGTACACCATCGCAGGCGCTTCTGTCTGTGACGCAGCGTCAAGGGTAACCGCAGCCATGGTCTCCGAGCTGATAGTCCATGCTGCTGCAAACGTCGTCGAACTGTTCGTGCAGATGGTTGTTGTCTTGCAAACGTCCCCATCTGTTGACACAGGGATCGAGACGTGGCTGTACGATCCGTTACAACCACGCGGATAAGATGCCTGTCATCTCGACTGCTAGTAATACGAGGCCGTTGGCATCCAGCTCGGCGTTCCGTATTACCATCCTGAGCCCACCGATTCCATATTCTGCTAACAGTTATTGGATCTCGACCAACGCGAGCAACAAGGTTGCGATACGATAAACCGAAATCGCGATAGGCTACAATCCGACCTTTATCAATGTCAGAAACGTGATGGTACGCATTTCTCCTCGTTACACGAGGCTTCACAACAACGTTTCACCAGGCAACGCCGGTCAACTGCTTTTTGTGCATGAGAAATCGGTTGGAAACTTTCGTCATCTCAGCACGTTGTAGGTGTCGCCACCGGCGCCAACCTTGTGTGAATGTTCTGAAAAGCTACTCATTTGCTTATCACAGCATATTCTTCCTGTCGGTTAAATTTCGCGTCTGCAGCAAGTCATCTTCGTGGTGTAGCAATTTCAATGGCCAGTAGTGTATTAGCGATTGGAGCTCTGGTACTTTCCCAACACAGATACGAAAATTTATAGCTGTTATACCGATGGTTACTAGGTCTTCGTTCTTCCTGTCTTCGACCTGCCCCTTCTAAGACTGAAGCCCTTTTTGTCTTCTCTTCCAATCGAATGCGACACTCATCATTGGTACCGAGGTGAGTCACCATCTGCAATTTGCTGCACTCTATGCTCTTAATGACATGTGGAAGGACCCGCTCCACCCCTCGAATGAGTCCACCCATTACGCACATGGAGTGCAAACTGACTTTCACTCCTGGGCAGCCATCTTGTAAGGGGCCCCATAACGCGCCTAGCATTGGAGCTCCCAACTACCAATAATCCCACCCTCTGTGACTGCCCGGATCTTGCAGGCTGAGAGACTTCCTCTGAAACAGGGGAAACGACTGCATCTCGCTGAAGGACAGTGTCAACCACAGACAGCACCTGTTTGTCGGACTAACTGATGAGGCCATACGTGCGGCCCCCTGGGAAGTCTTTCGCAGCCTGCCACCCCCCGAGGCGACCTCTCACTCGAGCACGGGTGAGGGGTCAATCTCATTACGAATAATAACTCGTCTGGCCACCTGTGCGGACAGATCTGAGGACTCAGATGTGCTGGACGTCCATTGGATCTCCACGGCCGACCCACAACAGTGATGCCCGTCCGCTGCAGCTTCAAAGTGTGTAACCGAAACCGTCACAGCCTGGAGCTGAGAGGGAAGCGTCAGCAACTCGCATTTCGTCTCGCATCCGCACACAACAATCACACTCCTCATCCACACTAAAGACCGTGGGAAGCTACTCAACTAAGACAAGCGGACTATCGACACGTGCTGTGGAACTCTGCTGTAGACCCTGAAGAAAATGCAAGAACTGTGTCTCAGGAATTACATTAATATTCAAAAACCGAACTACCGTAGCTCTCAGCTGAAACTATATAATTCGCTCCTGATTCGGAACTGGTAATATGTCGTAAAATCGGTTTACTTTCCGACGCAAACAAAAAGGCGAGTACTGTGTCTATTACATATATGAAGTTAACACGCAGAAACTGAATAAAATAGACTATCGAAGCACACAGATGAGGTTATATAATTCACTCCTGATTAAGAACTCCTAATAGTCTATTCTATAAGTTAACGATTTACCTGTCAAGGTAAAGGAAACGCAGTTTTGTTTGTAATAGGGTACTATTCACCTGCAATGATCCACAGTCTTTCTTTAAATTTGTAGAACCTGATGCAGCTGTAGTACAAGCCACCACGCCGTCAGTAAACAAAATACAGCAAGTAATAAGGAAATTAAAGAATAAAAAGGCTTTCGGTGGAGACTTCATATACACTGTGCTATTAAAAAGTGGAGAACTACAACTGGAATTAGAACTACAGTCTTCAATAGAAACAAACTGCAAGACGAAATCAATACCTGCAGAATGGAAAACTGCAATTATACACTGATGAGCCAAACCTTATGACCACCTGCATAATAGCTTCTCTGTCCATCTTTGGAACGAAGTACATCACTGATTCTGCGTACCAGGAATGTGGCGGGTTGTTGATACGTTTGTGGAGGTATGTGGCATTAAATGTCTACCCACAGGTCATGTAATTCGTGTAAATAATGGGCATAATGGGCCGCCGATTTGAGTACGCGGTGATGGCGCCCGATAGTGACCCAGATGGGATCCTTAAGATTTACGTCAGGCGAATTTGGTCACCGAGACATCAACATGAGTTCACTGTAACGCTCTTCAAACCACTGTAGCACGGTTGATACTCCGAGACACGGACAATCATACTACTGAAAGATGACATCACCGTTGGGGTAGACATCAAGCATGAAGAAATGCGTGAAGTTCGCAGCTCTCAGCGTGTCTTCGGTTACTACAACAGGTCCGATTCAAGCTCAATATAATGTCTCCCATAGTATAATACTGCTCCCACCAATCTGCATCCGTGGTGCACTGAACGTTTCAAGCCGCCGTTAACTCGATGACGGCGTTCGTGGAGACGACCATCGAACTATTGCTGCAAAAATGTGGTTCATCCGAATAGCCGACACGTTTCTATTGATCGACGGCCGAATCCTGATGGTCCCATGCCCACTGAAATCGTAACTGACGATGTCGTTCGCTCAACATGTGAACACATAGGGGGGATCTGCTGCGGAGCTCTATGTTAAACAATGTACGATGAACGGCTTGCTCCAAAACTCTTGTGTGTGCACTAGCATTGTGCTCTTTCGGCAGATACAACAGTCCACCATCTATCCAACTTTACGGACCAAACAAGCCTCCGAACCCCACGTTCTGTGAAGAGTCGTCGATATAGAACCATTTAGTGCCTAGTGGTAGTTTCACTGTCCTTTTACCTCTTTCCGTAGATTCTCATGGCAGTAGAAGTGAACATTTGGCCAACTTCGCCATGTTCGAGATACTAGTTCACAGGCTCTCCGTAATAATAATCTCCCTTCCTTAAAGTCGCTTATCTCAATGAATTACCCCATTTGCAGCCTATATCATCGCTAGGGTGATTCCCACCTCCGCGTCTGCTCCGCTTATAAACACTACTGGCCATTAAAATTGCTACGCCACGAAGATGACGTGCTACAGACGCGAAATTTAACCAACAAGAAGAAGATGCTGTGATATGCAAATGAGTAGCTTTTCAGAGCATTCACACAAGGTTGGCGCCAGTGGCGACACCTACAGCGTGCTGACATGAGGAAAGTTTCCAACCGATTTCTCATACACAAACAGCAGTTGACCGGCGTTGCCTGGTGAAACGTTGTTGTGATGGCTCCTATAAGGAGGAGAAATGCGTACCATCACGTTTCCGACTTTGATAAAGGTCTGATTGTAGCCTATCGCGATTGCGGTTTATCGTATCGCGACATGGCTGCTCGCACTGACCGAGGTCCAATGACTGTTAGCAGAATATGGAATCGGTGGGTTCAGGAGGGTAACACGGAACGCCGTGCTGGCTCCCAACTGCCTCGTATCACTAGCAATCGAGATGACAGGCATCTTACCGCATGGCTGTAACGAATCGTGCAGCCACGTCTCGATCCCTGAGTCAACAGATGGGGACGTTTGCAAGACAACAACCATCTGCACTAACAGTTCGGCGACGTTTGCAGCAGCATGGACTATCGGCTCGGAGACCATGGCTGCGGTTACTCTTGACGCTGCATCACAGAGAGGAGCACCTGCGATGGTGTACTCAACGACGAACCTGGGTGCACGAATGGCAACACGTCATTTTTCCGTATGAATCCAGGTTCTGTTTACAGCATCATGATGGTCGCATCCGTGTTTGGCAACATCGCGGTGAACGCACATTGGAAGCGTGTATTCGTCATCGCCATACTGGCGTAGCACCCGGCGTGATGGTATGGGGTGCCATTGGTTACACGTCTCGGTCACCTCTTATTCGCATTGACGGCACTTTGAACAGTGGACGTTACATTTCAGGTGTGTTACGACCCGTGGCCCTACCCTTCATTCGATCCCTGCGAAACCCTACATTTCAGCAGGATAATTTAATACCCCATGTTGCAGGTCCTGTACGGGCCTTTCTGGATACAGAAAATGTTCGACTGCTGCCCTGGCCAGTACATTCTCCAGATCTCTCACCAATTGAAAACGTCAATCGTGGCCGAGTAACTGGCTCGTCACAATTCGCCAGTCACTACTGTTGATGAACTGTGGTATCGTGTTGAAGCTGCATGGGCGGCTGTGCCTGTACACGCCATCCAAGCTCTGTTTGACTCAATTCCCAGGCGTATCAAGGCCGTGATGACGGGCAGAGGTGGTTGTTCTGGCTACTGATTTCTCAGGATGTATGCACCCTAATTGCGTGAAAATGTAATCACATGTCAGTTGTAGTATAATATATTTGTCGAATGAATGCCCGTTTATCATGTGCATTTCTTCTTGGTGTAGCAGTTTTAATGTCCAGTAGTGTACTTTTGCTACCTCGTCGCTACCCCGCTACCCCGCTACACCACCAGGCGGCATCCACGTCGCGGTGGGCAGTGGTCACAATGTTTCGGCTGATCAGTGTACGTACCACATTTAAGAAGCATGATCCCCTTTTGTGCGAGAACTATAAAACAATTGCTTTACTAGATGTCACTTATGAAGTCCTTTCGATCTGTGTATTAAATAGGCTCATCCCCATAGCTGAGGGACTAATTGGGTTTATCAAGCCTGTTTCCACAGAAACAGATCCACATTAGATCATTACAAATATTTTAACTTCAGTGCTTTTCACGGGATGACTAGTAACCTATTATATATTTGGCAACTACCGATATGCCGTAGTAGCCAGTCTAAAACCGTCTACTTGTTCCTTATAACTTGCGGAAACTTCAAACATATTAGTGTTAAATTATTCGCTCACACGATGTTCTTTGTCTGGTCAGATTTATTTATCCTGTTGCTAACTTCTTGTTTTAAACCACATAGCTTTACTTTTGGAGAAAAGCATGTTTGTGCCACCAGCTGTGCAATTTTATGTTCATTATCTGCCGATTTCAGCTATCACAGTCATCTTAAAGGAGAAAAACAGTGTACATCAGTGTATCAACAGACAGTTCCGTCATGTATGAGCCATACATGTGTAGAAAATACGTAACTGTCGTAATAGTCTCTCTCAACACAGTCCATATTAACGCACTGTACCTTGTCACAATTACTATAGTGCACACTTAATTCACAGGTGAACACAGTCGGGTGTTCGACTTCGGGTCATATACCTATGGGCCAAAATTCTGATGGGAGTTTTTACATATTACAAAAGATAAGTTCTTCCAGTCTGACTCCTACAGTATGTTCTGATTATTCTAGGCCTATATTCACATTTTCTACAAATTTTTGTTGGACCAGGGTGGCACGCCAAGTTCGTCATGTCGCCTGTATTGAACCAAAGTAAAATGAGGGATTTTAAGTTTGTAAATCGTTTCCTTTGTCATATGGGTTTCTAGTAACAAACATATAAATAAAAATTCTCCTCCCTTCACTTCACTTTGCTTGTTAAATTAAGAAAATAAAACAGTTACCTCACGAACTTAATACAACTTGGTCAGTACTGGTAAAATGAAGCTTCAGAACGCAAATCATCATAAAAGCTCACTTTATGTCATCCACTAGGTCATCATGATAAATTGCAACCGAGGAAAGGCTCGTGTTACTTAACGCTGCGTAACAATATGGTGATAAATCAGTCACACGCAGGGCTTTCTGCTGCTAAATGCAAACACTCGACTGTGGTCTATTTTCTTTGCGTATCTGCGTGACATGTTTGGAAAGTTTGTAACATCGACCACATGTACGCTTATCGCAATGACGTGCGACTTGCACATTTTCAGGTGCGGCAGTTACAAGTTTAATCGTTTATCTCTCCTCGACCTTAACGATGTTGTCTAAACAACATGGCAAAAAATCCCGCTCCCTTCAGACCAAAATCCTTTCAGTCCCTCTCCAACGTTCAGCCGCTTTTTCTTTCTCAGTAGCAGGAACCCGACTCAGGAATAACCTCCAACATCACATCAGAGAAGTGAATAACATCTCTAGAATCTGAAGACAGTTAATGACATATATAATGAAACAACAATAATGCCTACCATTGTTCCTTTACATACTCGTTACTCCTGTACATCCTTGTTTCCAACCAGATCTTCCTCATACACCATTATTCTTACCTCGCACATTTCCCCAGAACTCGGTGTATCAGAAAACATCTACCTTGTACACCTAAAATTATTTTCATATCTTCAGCTATCATTGTTGTTATTATTGTCTTTATTATTATTATTATACTATTAGTGGCAGCAGCTGTAGCAGCACAAGCACTGCCGGTATTAACTACATTAGTTCATACTATTATTTATTCACATTATCTCTGGACACTCAAGTCATTTTAATACCATTGACCATATTAATATGGCCACTTCTTAGGTAACTATTATGTGAAAAAGATACTGTATATCTGAAACCCTGACCCGATGTGAGAAAGGGCTTGATGGCACTAAATAGATCATTAAATGAAACAACAAGTTTACTGTTACCAGTCACTGTTTATTTGTCTCTACGACGCGTTTCAAAGGTTTTAACCTCCATCATCAGGTAGATTCCACCAGTCACTGTTTATTTATCTACACGACGCGTTTCAAAGGTTTAAACCTCCATCATCACCTGATGATGGAGGTTTAAACCTTTGAAACGCGTCGTGGAGATGAATAATCAGTGACTGGTAACAGTAAACGTGTTGTTTCATTTAGTGTCAGTAACAGTCACGGTAAAGCCTAACCCAAAATGTTCGCATTTAAAGCTAAACAGATCAGTTTGAGCAAATAATTAAAATAAAACGAAGAGAGGAATATATTGAGGACATTAATGAACATATTGTTATACATTTCATTACTCATATCACAGCATTCTAGGTACTATATGAGCGACAGTGAACCTTTAAATCCTTCGGTCCACTTTTGTATCTTTGTTAGTAATAAAATATTCTAGACGCCCACTCGTTTCGCAGCAATGGTGATTTATAAAGTAGGGGAGTGTCTTTAGAAGCCCTGTGTCAAGCACTTAATTGTGAATTACAGATTGATCTTGTAGATTTAGACGTAGATGCAGATATAGATGAATTTCAGCCGTAAACAAGATCAAAACCAACTCACAAAACGATAGGATGTTTCCACAACTTGGCCAAGACGTAATGAAGACTTTATCAGGTTACATTTGCACTACCGAGATATTCGCTAAGTGAAGAACTGCACGTGATTCCGGCGAATACGCTAAAACAGTCTGTGGTGACGTGCCTCTCGCATAATGGACGTTTTGCAATATGCCCCTTCCGACAGTTTGCTTTCTGCACAGGGCGCTCTGTATTCGTCGGCAAGTTAGCTGAAGACACATGGAGTGAGAGAAAACTTTCCCACCCTATTGTCGTGAAAGCTACAACTCGAGTGTTCTAAAAAAGACCGTTAAGAAATGGAGAGTACTGACCGGTTTCCAAACTTTTTTGAGAGGAGATCAGAGACTGGTAGTTAAAGACACTAGACTCTAACATAGGCCTGCTTCCCTGTGGTTATCGGAATGGTGCGAGTGGGAGAACGAACCATCAGAGGACGATTTTAAGGCAGTCCACTGTGGGAGGATTTAAATACATAAAAATTACGTGATTGGCTAGCGCCACGCGATGAAGTTCGTGCTCATTGGTGGGAGATATTTTTGCGATGAAAACTCTGGGCAAAGCCAAAACGGGAGAGGTATTCCCTGATGATTCTGGTAGCATTCGGATTCTCACGCAAGTAGCTCTCTGGCATTCACTCACGTGGCATCCTGGTGTTCTTTGTAGTGGCATTCACTCTCGGGGCAGTCCCGCGGCAGGTTTCATTCGAGTAGTAGCTTTTCTCTCTGGTGGTGCACTTCAGCTCTGGTAGCAGGTGACTCGAGGATGGCAGACACAGAAGTAGAGAGACGGAGTTCGCTCGAAGAGCAGACTGGGACAGGACATCCATCTGCAACACTCAGTTTGCATGACCACACACACATAATGATGAGAATATCTAGCAGCATTGGCTGGTTAGGGCGAAACGGAAATAAATATTTTCTAACGTGTCAGTAAATTCACGCTGGATCTTCTGACTCGGTGGACAGGCAAGTTGCATGTAATTTCGCGTCCTCTTACCTGCCCGACCGTACAATCACTAGCTTCACTTCGTATCTGTGTTGTACAATATTAAAAGGTCAAGAAGTTGATTTGTAAGAGCCAAGTTTCTCTGTCAAATTATCTTTCGTGACTGTACTATTGCTTATTATAATTTAATCAAACGAAAATCGTATTGGATCTAGGGACATTTCCAAGTCTCAAGCATCTATGATGTTTATTTGTATACTGAAGTGACGGATAGAACTTTGTACCAAGGGTAGGATTCGAACCCCAGTGCCCTGCTCAGTAGACAGATGCACTAACCACTACGCAACCATGGCCCAACTGCATGGATTAGCCTACCACATCTCCCTCCGCAGTCCAAATCAACTTCACGCCTCATCCCACTTTGTATTCCCACTAAACTCCAGTAGCATTACAGAGGCGCTCAAAATGTAATAGAATACCACATCCGCATTGGAAGAAATGAGGAATCCCGCCTAACACATGCATTCGTACAAATTTTCATTCATTGTTCTGTCTGCATATATACACTACTGGCCATTAAAATTGCTACAACACGAACATGACGCGCTACATACGCGAAATTTAACCGACAGGAATAAGGTGCTGTGATATGCAAAGGATTAGCTTTTCCGAGCATTCACACAAGGTTGGCGCCGGTGGCGACACCTACAACGTGCTGACATGAGGAAAGTTTCCAACCGATTTCTCATACACAAACAGCAGTTTACCGGCGTTGCCTGGTGAAACGATGTTGTGATGCCACGTGTAAGGAAGAGAAATGCGTACCATCACGTTTCCGACTTCGATAAAGGTCGGATTGTAGCCTATCGCGATTGTGGTTTATCGTATCGCAACATTGCTGCTCGCGTTGGTCGAGATCCAATGACTGTTAGCAGAATGTGGAATCGGTGGGTTCAGGAGCGTAATACGGAACGCCGTACTGGATCCCAACGGCCTCGTATCACTAGCAGTCGAGAAGACAGGCATCTTATCCGCATGGCTGTAACGGATCGTGCAGCCACGTCTCGACCCCTGAGTCAACAGATGGGGACGTTTGCAAGACGACAACCATCTGCACAAAAAGTTCAATGACATTTGCAGCAGCATGGACTATCAGCTTGGAGACCATGGCTGCGGTTACCCTTGACGCTGCATCACAGACAGGAGCGCCTATGACGGTGCACTCAATGACGAACCTGGGTGCACGAATGGCAAAACGTCATTTTTTCGGATGAATCTAGGTTCTGTTTACAGCATCATGATGGTCGCATCCGTGTTTGGCAACATCGCGATGAACGCACATTGGAAGCGTGTATTCGTCATCGCCATACTGGCGTATCATCCGGCGTGATGGTATGGAGTGCCATTGGTTACACGTCTCGGTCACCTCTTGTTCGCATTGACGGCACTTTGAACAGTGGACGTTACATTTCAGGTGTGTTACGACCCGTGGCTCTACTCGTCATTCGATCCCGGCGAAACCCTACATTTCAGCAGGACAATGCACGACCCCATGTTGCAGGTCCTGTACGGGCCTTTCTGGATACAGAAAATGTTCGACTGCTGCCGTGGCCAGCACATTCGCGAGATCTCTCACCAATTGAAAACGTCTGGTCAACGGTGGCCGAGCAAATCGGTTCGTCACAGTAAGTCACTACTCTTGATGAACTGTGGTATCGTGTTGAAGCTGCATGGGCAGCTGTACCTGTACACGCCATCCAAACTCTGTTTGACTTAATGCCCAGGCGTACCAAGGCTGTTTTTACGGCCAGAGGTGGTTGTTCTGGCTACTGATTTCTCATTATGTGTGCACCCAAAATGCGTGAAAATGTAATCACATGTCACTTCTAGTATAATATATTTGTCCAATGAATACCCGTTTATCATGTGCATTTATTATTGGTGTAGCAATTTTAATGGCCAGTAGTGTGCATCGCGGGCGTTTGAGACATGAAAAGGTCTCTTGAAGCATATTTTTTTCATTTGATTAAAAGCACCTATGGCTAGGTTCCGGGCAGAACGTCCTTTAATTCGATACTGGCGTGCTATTCCAATACAGTTGGAGAGTCTCTACAATATCGTTCGAGTTTAGAAGGAATACCAAGAGGTCTGATTGGAGATTGGGAATTTGGGTTGAGGAGGGAGTTGTACTAGGGCATTCCATGCAAGTGTGCAAAGCTACAGTGCCAGTGGGGTGCAGTGGTTAGCGCATGTGAACTGTGGACACGAAACGCAGGTTCGAATCACGACCTTGGTGCAAATTTTCGTCGCCGCTTCAGTGTGCATAGATTGCAGTTTAACTGCATGTCTCATTTATGATGTTGTTGCCGTGTTCTCTATTAGAAATCTTGTAATGTCCTTTCTGAATTTGTGCACACTTAGAAGTTTAGTAAATATTCGGGTTTACTTGAACCAAGCTTTTAGTATGTAATTAGTAAATACCTTCCAAGAAGTTGGTTAACAGTAAATTATAGAAATACCAGCATCTGGAATTTAGTTCTAGGGCCACCCTTTTGCATTAGTTATGTTAGTCGGATACGTTGCACAGTTTATATTAAGCATTGAGTTTTGGTGCTCAGCAAAAACAAATGGTTCAAATGGCTCTGAGCACTATGGGACTTAACATCTGAGGTCATCTCTCCCCTAGACTTACAACTAGTTAAACCTAACTAACCTAAGGACATCACTCACATCCATGCCTGAGGCAGGAGTCGAACCTGCGACCGCAGCAGCAGCGCGGTTCCGGACTGAAGCGCCTAACACCGCTCGGCCACAGCGGCCGGCGCTGCTTAGCAGGCCGGAACTGATGCAGATCGACTGCAGACTCACAGCATTATTTAGCACTGTCTCTGCTTGCTAAATTGTACAAACTGACTAACGTAACTTAGACGTCGTTACAGAACAATTTACACCACTTTTAAATAAAACAAAAATGACATAATTAATTGTGATGTATTCTTTCTTTGACGGTTTAACGACACTCGGTTTTGTTATACAGTGAAGGTGTGTTACAATGACTCAGATTGATGAGCTGGATTTTTGCCCAACTAGCATTATTACTTAGCTGTTCACTGAAGTTCGTTGTGTATGCCTGGTAAAAGTTCTAAGCTAATGTGATGTAACAGTCATACTTGTTATCGATGCTGCTGAGAGGATGGTGCCTCCCTCTGCGACGATGCTTCATCAGCTCTTGTTATTACG
The DNA here is from genome assembly GCF_023864345.2 of Schistocerca serialis cubense. Lineage (NCBI taxonomy): Eukaryota > Metazoa > Arthropoda > Insecta > Orthoptera > Acrididae > Schistocerca > Schistocerca serialis. Next base: position 317,724,642 of record NC_064645.1, on the reverse strand, counting down.
AGAACAATCTGGTTAATTGTGGTTGATTGCTGACGATGTTAGGACAGGATCTTGATGTTGTTTGGGGCTTAAATCATCTGCCAACATACTTCGCTCCCATTGTAGCTCGTAAAATATGACTTGGTCTCAAATATGATTTGGCCTCACGGTGGATTAGTTTCTTTTCTTGCATGAGATAGGCGCGCGGTCGCACGCACACACACACACACACACACACACACACACACACACACACATCCGCTCAGTACCGTTGCAGCTACTGGAGGGCGAAGCGCATGCACTGTGATGTAATAAGGCAAGGCCCAGAAGCGTCGCTACCGTTACAGCTTACTCTCTGAAAAACATAAGAAACACGCAACATTTGCCGACCTCGGTGGCGGAGCAGTTCTAGGCGCTTCAGTCCGGAACCGCGCTGCTGCTGAGGTCGCAGATTTGTATCCTGCCTCGGGCATGGATGTGTGTGCTGTCCTTAGGTTAGTTAGGTTTAAGCAGTTCTAAGTTCTAGGGGGCTGATGACCTCAGCTGTTAAGTCCCATAGTGCTCAGAGCCATTTGAACCATTTTTGAACGAAACGTTTCATAACATTTCGCCACTGACAGTGGTCCAGTGTAATAATAATTTAGATAAAATTGCAAAGATTGTTTAAATTCGTGTTACTAAATGCAGATAAAATACAAAAAAGAGGGTTCTGTAGGTAGGCGGTTTATACATCCCGGAAATCAAGAATATCTACGGTTTTTTGCCCTGTATCGACACTGATATTAGTAAGATGTCGGTCCTGGGAATTGTAAGAGTTTCGACAATGTTTTAATTTAAGTTTGAAGTCGGATAACAAATGACAAAAAGAAATACTTTTTCGTATTCTGTAATTACAAATTAACAGGTGTCGAATTTTTTCCTTTAATTGTACTGTGAAACCTCGCTTCTTGCCAAATTTCATGATTCTAGGCCAATGAAAAGTACCCTATAGGTTTTGCTGAGTGAATTTGCGAGTATCTAAATATGTGTCATACATGGTCGTACCTTTTGACCACACTGACTTAGAATCTTCAGCTTTTTACACCGCCAAGTGGCCTTAGGTGTTAGTATTATGAGACAAATTACAATTTCATTTGTCTACTTGTTCCTGAGAAAAAGGGTTTTTAGCAGTCGGACAGACAACAAAATGATCTCCTAAGAGTTCCGTTTTTACCAATTGAGATAAAAAAAAATATTTTGCTCTAGTGACAGATGAAGTTTCGAAGCTACGAATACACCATATTTTTACCACTACAAAATTAGATAATATTTACGGAAATTAGTGACGAAAACACGCCTGTGCCTTAGTGTTATATGGTCTCCATGACAGTGAGGATTTCTTCGTCTCAGGCGTCATATCTTGCGTCAACGTGGTTTCCTTCCCTGTGTTAATACGACGTAGGAAGGGAACATTCTCCGACTGATTACGCAGTAGGTGACAGGGAGACGAGCACATTCGCTTGGCTTTATTCTCGTCTGAGAATTGCCGCGGTGAACAACGAGTACACGTCTCCCGACGGTCCGCTGCATTGCGCACGGCATCCACTACGCAAACAACTGAGATGCTGGTCCGTGTGCATTGCGTACCATGTATATGCGGCGGTCGACTTCGATGCAGCATATATTTCCATCTGATGTGGACATTCTTGGCCACCGTAACCATTTCCTTGCCTCCCACACGTTCAGTTTTTATCAGGTTCCTGTGTTTTCGTCACATTACACTCCAGATACGTTGTCAGTAAATGGTTCAAATGGCTCTGAGCACTATGGGTCTTAACTGCTGAGATCACCAGTCCCCTAGAACTTAGAACTACTTAAACCTAACTAACCTAAGGACATCATACACATCCATGCCCGAGGCAGGATTCGAACCTGCGACCGTAGTGGTCGCGCGGTTCGAGACTGTAGCGCCTAGAACCACTCGGCCACTCCGGCCGGCCATTGTCAGTAAAAAACACCAGTAAGCGGAAGAGGTAACGAGGTGAAACTTCGTGACAGGTTGTCAGGGTATGTGATGTTATATCATTGATTACGAACACGAGCCAGATTTATAAAGAACTTGGTAGTATGAGCCCACTTGTTAATAAACGTTGCACCCCCTGTGGCATGCACTGATTCTGTTGTGACCTCTCCCCAGGCAACCTGGTCCATAACAGTTGTACCTCATCCTAGATATCCCGGATACTGGCACTCCGACGGAGCTGACATCGAACCTCTTACTGCACATGTTCTGTCGGAGACATATGTGGGGATCCTGTTGGCCATGGAAGCACCTCATTATCCAGCAGACTGTTCATAGAGACACCCACAATTTATGTACGAGTATTGAGAGCCAACGGCCTTGCCGCAGTGGTAACACCGATTCCCGTCATATCACCGAAATTAAGCGCTGTTGGGCTGGGCTAGCACGTGGATGGGTGACCATCCGGTCTGCAGAGCGCTGTTGGCAAGCGGGGTGTGCTCAGCCCTTGTGAGGCGAACTGAGGAGCTATTTGATTGAGAAGTAGCAGCTCCAGTCTCGTAAACTTACATACGGCCGGGAGAGCGGTGTGCTGACCACATGCCCCTCCATATCCGCATCCAGTGACGCCTGTGGGCTGAGGATTACACGGCGGCCGGTCGGTACCGTTGGACCTTCATGGCCTGTTCGGACGGAGTTTAGTTTAGTTTTATTGATATATTGTAAAATAGCACCACGTTACTGTCGCTTGGGAGTTAACACATGAGGACGCAGGGTGTTGATGACGAACCATTGTGCTCCCAGATCTCCCGCAATTACTGCAAGGTGCGACACAACGTCGATAAGAGAACATCCACTGTGCCCCTCCAAAACATTGGAAGAACGGAACCTCTCCCCATTGGCCGCTATGCCCACTGAGAGTTCAAAACCACGGTTCATTCTAAAACAGTCCGACGCCATTTATCCGGAGTCCATGCTTTCTGGACGTGACAGCTCCAAAGCCAATCGTCTCAGTTGTGGTGTTAACGGTAGTCTATGCATGGGACGGGTACGTCTCTAGTCTGGCCGCTGCTAATCTGTTGAGTATACCTGGCATCACGTTCCCATGCAGTTCGACATCAGGTCAGTGTCACAACCTAATGCCCCACAAACATATGTATTGTACGATTCGACCAGCTGCCCAAATGGAGACCCACAACGAAGCCCGTTTTAATCGATGTGAAAGGCTGATAACGCTGTTTAACACTGGTAAATGGCATCTCCGTTTATTTCTTGAGTACAACTTTAACAAAATATTCAATGTATTATGGAAGTAAAATGCCTTCAAGTCAGAAATTAAACGAACTCCTTCCGCAAATGAATAATAAACAATCGTTATCCAATGGCAAACAAAATTAAAGTTCCTGATCCAAAAAATAATTAAGTTCTCAGAAATGAATATAATCTGTTGACGAGAACACAACACTCCTGACGTTTCATTAAAGTTCAACATAAAACAAGTTCCTCAATTCCTTGGTATGAAAATAAAGTCCACATTCTAACGTAACTCTTTGGGGGGCAGGTAAACGCCATAAAAATTTACACTAGAGGGGCACGATAATAACGTACATATTTCAGATTTGATCCACTTTTGACGCTATAGTGGTATTGTGGTACGTTTTCCTACAGTAAACGCCATAAAAATTTACACTAGAGGGGCACGACAATAACGTGCATATTTCAGACTTGATTCACTTTTGACACTATGGCTTTATTATTGTGGTACGTTTTCCTACAGTATCTTTGTAAAAACTCTCCTCGCCAACAACAAATTATTGGCATTAAATGTGGTCACTGCAGTTAACCACCACCCCATTATGGTATACAAGTTCGATAGGTGGTAGTTCAACTTCGGTATAACTTTATTTTAATTGTCGCGGTATCTCTTGGAACTGTTGTTGCCTGCTCTCAGGCACTGCACACATCTACACAGTTCGTACCGGGTTCTTTTCCTTTTTTTTAACTCCAAGCTTCAATCTTCTATTGGAGAAGTGCTTCATCTCAATCTCCTTGTGCATACTGAATGCATTAATTACACGATAGTCCATAAAGTGAAGGAACAATTTTATCCATTATTTCTTGCTTTTTCTGTCTGTAGCATAGGCTGACTTCAGTCGATCAAAATTATCCACATAGTTGATACTGGAATTTTAATCTTTCAGCACAACAGGGCAAGTGGGATTTGTTATTGTTCCGTCTTTCATCATGCGACTTATCGTGGACGCATCTGATGGCATGACGAGAAATGATGTTAACTGGCCTGTTATCTTTCCATCTGTTGATAAGTACTTCATCATTGCTAATTCTGTAATAGAGTTATAGTCTCTCAACTTATTTTTCCTTTGTAAGTATTGACATTTTCCCTTTCGGGATTTATTGTTTCACAAGCATGAAGACCATCGAACAATAGGTTCTTGAACAGATCATATAATGTAATATAATGCACCATAAAATAATGTTTCTTTCCATGAAGGTCAGTGGTTGTATTTATAACCAATCTGGGCCCTAATCTTCTTACTGGAGGCTGTAAAACTTTTTCTGTATAAATAGCAAATTCAAAGTTGCATGACGATTCATCACGTAACATCTATAGTTAGTACCCTCTCTTTATGAGTTTGTCTCTCATGTGCTGCTTGAGAGATGTTCGGCATTAGAACTTAACGAGTGCTTCATCAGTATCGAGATTCAGATGTAGTGTGTAGCAAACCTGAAATTTCCTGTTCAACTGATCTAGCAACGAATGTAGTTGGTGTAGTTTTTCATAATTCTCACTGTTTCTGTCAGCAGCCACAGATTTGTCACTGAGGTGCAACTTACTCAGTAACTAACTAACTCCTTTTACTGGCATTAGTATCGATGTTCAACTTTCATCAAGATCTGGCTCCGTACTGCAGTAATCTCTGTAACTAGATTTTTAAGTGATTCCCATGTAATGATTTACTCCGATAGAAGTTTTTATTTCATATTCGTTGGTGGGGACGAAAGGTCTGGCTGTCTGTGTTACATAGAAATTGGATTTAAACACTATGTGGTTCATAAGCGTTTCATCAAAAAACTCGCAAAATAAGCCAATTAGCTTTAGGTTTAGTTTGTTCTTTATTCCTGCAGCAACACCACCTTTCCCAATAAATAGGGATACTTGATCAGCACTTGTTTCTTGGCTCCAGTTTGTCGTGACTGTCGATGTAACAGCGAAAAGCACCGCGTTGCTTCCACTTGTCTCACATCACTTTCATTGTTACCCTCAGATCACTACTGCTCAGACGACTGTAAACAAACCTAGAAGTTGCAAAATTTGAAGTGAAAGGCGGATCATTGTCATGTCTTTCATCATTGTCAACACAGTGGTCAGTAGAAGGAATTACGTCAAATAATATGCGGTAACATTCTTCCTCTGATATTCTTTTTCGGCGAGACATACTGGGTGGAGGAGAGAATGTACTGGATTGAGAAGAAAGGTGTGGTTAGTGCCACTGACCACACAGAAATCCGTCTGCGAAGTATAGAAAGTTCTATTTGACTAAAAAGTAATACTACTTGCAGATTTGTGGAAGGTCTAAAGAGTTACTTACAAAGAATAGCAAAACAAAGAAGAGTTAGAGAGAGAAATGCACAACACATCCACGTACATGTATGAAATATCAGCTTGTGTCTTAGATACGCGGCAGAAATACTTCATTGTGATTTACATGTCTCTAATCAAACTTTAATCAACAATTAGTTGGGTAATTGACAACAGAGCTCTTGAGTAGTGAGCTGAAAAATTAATGTCATAGGCCATAGTGAAGCCCGCCCTTCAAAGCGTTAAACCGTGGAAGCAAACACTTCCAAAATATCTTATAGTCGTATTTCACAAGAGAAGTTCCTACGGTCAAATCGTGTAGGAACTTTCTTAGACCACGAGAACAGATGGACAAAGTAAAGTCTTGGGGCCGGCCGGTGTGGCCGTGCGGTCTAGGCGCTTCAGTCTGGAACCGCGTGACCGCTCCGGTCGCAGGTTCGAATCCTGCCTCGGGCATGGATGTGTGTGATGTCCTTAGGTTAGGTAGGTTTAAGTAGTTCTAAGTTCTAGGGGACTGATGACCACAGATGTTTAGTCCCATAGTGCTCAGAGCCAAAGTCTTGGGGCAGTATCTTGTCAGAAGTAAAACCAGTGCGAATCGTACAAAGTCCCAGCTAGCACGTAGCTGATCACAGAGTCAAGATGGAGGAGGCGCAATGCTGTCCCGAAAGATAGTAGCAGAGTCCATAGCAAGGCGTTGCTGAAATATTCTTGTCGGTTAGTCGCAGCCTCGCTGTAGGATACATGCGGGCTTATTTTTGGCTCGAGACACCGCAGAAGCAGGAAGAGGTGCATTACACAACCGACCTCTATCATTGCCGTGCATGAACTCAGTCTTTCCCCAGTGTTCGTTTCGTAGGAGAGAACCTCATTGTAAGCCTACATACTTGGACGTTGTGCATGGTGCAGTCGGTGCCTGATGTCTCCCCCTCTCCCTTGGGCAAGGGAGGAGATATCGAGGCAGACGTCAGCATCTTCAGCGATGTCGGAGGCCAACGACCTGTGGAGGGGAGGGAGGAGGTGGGGGTGGGGTCGAAGCTGGGTATGGGTTTACATTCATGCGTTTATCATGATGTCACGCCTGAAATCGTGCTGATGTGCGTCGTCCAGAGGAGGCACTGGATAGGTGGCACCTCCAGGAGGGTCCATGATGGTAGCATTTATGGAACACAGAGTAGTGTAAGATATCCTGAAGGAGGCGTCGGATCCCACCGTAGCCGAACTTGATTTACATGGTTCCTGCACTGGGTGCCATCCTGTAATTCATCTTCAAGCATGGGTTGGTCAAGGAGGTGTGTGACTGTAGCAGGGAGCCACCATGGACGATCCCGGGAGAAGGTGAGGGCCCAGCAGGGTCTTGGAAGGAAGCGCGATATTAGCGAGCCTGCTGAGGGTGTGGTGAGCCTACTTGAATTTGTATAATGGAGAACTGTGAACGGTGTGGACCCTTCGCAGTTTTTCTGCAAAGCGAGGAGCCAGCTTGCAGAGTGGCTTGCTAGGGAGATAGAAAAACGGTGAGAGCATCGTCGACTGAATAATGTGGTAGGGTTTCACCATGTGTGTTTCTAAAGTTCAGTCAAATCTCTCGACTAACAAGCGGAATGAAAATGTGCTGTGTGTGAAAATGACATGCCGTTGGTGCGTCAAACGGAGGTTTGTGGGCATAAATTGGATCTATTGTCAGTGGCGAAGAGCTATATAGCACAGGCAGAAGATGCGGAAGTCATCTTGATGGCAAAGGAGAGGACAACAAGTCATTATTAGCATGGTGTGTTGTGAACCTGTATTTTACATCAGTTCAAGTGTGAACTGCCACAAGCCATATGGCCTCTAAAAAGCAACTGGCAAATTCTAAGTGACCATGGAGACGAAGCCGTTGGCCAGGGAAAGTAATGCCTAGCTGGGGCAGAGCTGGATGTGGACATATTTGTTATGTCTGAGTCCATAACTCACCATTAGGCACGACAGCTTCTTTGTAAGTACCATGCTCCAGTTGGCCTAGTGAAGCAGTTCGAGGACTCAGAACTGCAGTGCATTGGAGAATGAGAACTCTTGTCCGCTCATTGTCTCCTTGTACTAGGATGAACCTCTGTAGAGTGCAATGCTACTGCCGTTGGGACTAGAAAGCCTGGAAATCTGATTGACTCAAGGCCTATTTATTGGAGGGCAAGCGCTGATGGATATAGCACAGCATATCCAACAGCACTGGATATCCAGCAATTTGATGCCAGACAAGATGAACGCCAAGTGGAGCTTGGCGGTAGATTCTTCTACATCTGAGTGCATGCGGAAACATACTTCAGAGTCTGCGCTGAAACCTGGGTCCTGACCTAGGGGCAGCCGTGACAACAAGTCATCATTAGCATGGTGTGTTGTGAACCTGTATTTTACATCATAACCACAGCTGGAAAGCAACAATGACAGCACTGAAGCCAACACGCCATTTTGGTTGGGACGGACGCAGAGGACTCTTAACATTGGCAGCAGAGGCTTGTGGTCTCTTAGCGGTGTGAAATTTCAGCCATATACATACTCTTGAAATTTCTTGATGGTTAAGATAATGGCAAGAGCTTCCGTTTCTATTTGGCTGCAATTTCTTTGAGCTGCATTTAGAATCTTTGGCATGAAGACAGTGGTACATTCCACGCCATCAACCAAGTGAGACAACACCGCACCTGAACTTTAGCGCAATGCATCGGTGGCAACGTGAGACGCTTTTTGGTGTCATGGCCAGTCAGACATGTGGTTCATCCAGAGCTGCAGCATGTGGTATGAACCAACGATAGTAGCTGAATAGCCCAAGGATGGAGTTCAGGTGAGGACTATCTTTAGGTCCTGGGCGTTTCTGAATGGCTGCAACATATTGTGGAAAGAGGTGAATAGTAGAGGCACTGAGGGTGTGTGCAAGGTATTCCGCTTGATACACAAAGAATTCTCATTTATTGCATTTTAAGTTGGCGCATCCAAAGATGGAGAATGGTATATCTAGATTTTTGGTGAGGTCTGTGGTGTCTTTGCTGGCCGTCAGAGTGTGCTCAAGGTAGTGCGCCGTTCTGAGAACATCCAAGATAAATGTTCAAGCTGCTGCTGGAAGATCGTTAGGGCACTTATGATTCGAAATGGAACTCTGTTACACCATTAAGGTCCAAATTAGTATTAATGACTAAGGAAAGCAACATGAAAATCCTACTGCCTTGAATACGTTACCCCCGCTAGCTTCTACATAATTTTCTTCACTTTAAGAATAGGATAAGTGTCTGTCACTAACTGAGCATTAACCGTTGCTTTGAAATCACCACAAATTCTGATTAGACCTGTAGGTTCTTTGACCACTACGTGGACATCACTCATCAGATGTTGAAGACAAGTGTCAAGAACCCTTTATCTTGGAGACAAAACTCGTCTTGAAGACCAAATAGCAAATTTAGTACTTTACAAAATTTAGGGACAACTGTGGGCAACAGTGTGACATGTGCCTTGAAACTCTGGTGGAGGGCTGAGAATATACGAATGGAAACTGAAAAGAGATTTGACGTATATGAGCGATTGCGGTTTATCGTATCGCGACATTGCTGCTCGCATTGGTCGAGATCCAATGACTGTTAGCAGAATATGGAATCGGTGGGTTCAGGATGGTAATACGGAACGCCGTGCTGGATCCCAACGGCCTCATATCACTAGCAGTTGAGATGACAGGCATCTTATCCGCATGGCTGTAACGGATCGTGCAGCCACGTCTCGATCCCTGAGTCAACAGATGGGGACGTTTGCAAGACAACAACCATCTGCACGAACAGTTCGACGACGTTTGCAGCAGCATGGACTATCAGCTCGGAGACCATGGCTGCGGTTATCCTTGACGCTGCGTCACAGGAGCGCCTGCGATGGTGTACTCAACTACGAACCTCGGTGCACGAATGGCAAAATGTCATTTTTTCGGATGAATCCAAGTTCTGTTTACAGCATCATGATGGTCTCATCCGTGTTTGGCGACATCACGGTAAACGCACATTGGAAGCGTGTATTCGTCATCGCCATACTGGCGTATCACCTGGCGTGATGGTATGGGGTGCCATTTGTTACACGTCTCGGTCACCTCTTGTTCGCATTGACGGCACTTTGAACAGTGGACGTTACATTTCAGATGCGTTACGGCCCGTGGCTCTACCCTTCATTCGATCCCTGTGAGACCCTACATTTCAGCAGGATAATGCACGACCGTATGTTTCAGGTCCTGTGCGGGCCTCTCTGGATACAGAAAATGTTCGACTGCTGCCGTGGCCAGCACATTCTCCAGATCTCTCACCAATTGAAGTCGTCTGGTCAATGGTGGCCGAGCAACTGGCTCGTCACAATACGCCAGTCACTACTCTTGATGAACTGTGGTATCGTGTTGAAGCTGCATGAGCAGCTCTACCTGTACTCGCCATCCAAACTCTGTTTGACTCAATGCCCAGGCGTATCAAGGCCGTTATTATGGCCAGAGGTGGTTGTTCTGGGTATTGATTTCTCAGGATCTATGCACCCAGATTGCGTGAAAATGTTATCTGATGTCAGTTCTAGTATAATATATTTGTCCAATGGATACCCGTTTATCATCTGCATTTCTTCTTGGTGTAGCAATTTTAATTGCCAGTAGTGTATTTCGCGTGAAGCGCTGTTGCGACACAGCCAAAGATCAATTGTGGAAACTAAGCAACTGAATATTACAAATAATGTTATTAAAGAATACGGCCGACCGACTACATCAATTAAGAGGGCACGTATCTTCACGAATGAGTGGTCAAAAATAAAATAAGCGTCAATACTGTGTTGAAAATGAGTCTTAAATATAGTTACGCTTGTACACACTGAATTGTATGCAAACACACGAACGGGATAGAGGCACGTACATTTCGAGTGCAATCATCCCCCATGGCCTGGATAAAAAGAATTACAGTTAAATGCCTTTATTCATCTTAGAACGTAAATGCGTGGACTTCTAAATTAAGTGAAAAGAAAGACTGCAGGTTATGAATTTCGCGGCAAATGTAATAAAATTGATGGTAGCGGCCACGAAAGGAAAAAGATGAACACATTCACGTACCTCTACTGTTGAGCAGCGCCGCCCTGAAGAGCGTCGTCTCCATCTAAATTCTCTGCATAAAATTAAAATAATAGTAAAAATTTTCCAGAATTTCAGGATCTGGGACCCATGGTATCACAAAAGATGAAATCGCTCTGCTTCAAAATCACTTTCATTATTTAACCCAATTTTATCAGTAAGAAATGGCACAAGTCTTAACACAAGGACAGGATAACAGCGAAAGGTAACTTATTCTAAAACTATTAAACGAAGAGCGTAAAGCTTCTTTTGTGCAGCAAATGCTTTACGCATTAATCTCTGGTAGTTGAACTAATGTCTATATATTCATAAAAAAAATTTTTAATGTAATTCCTTTACAGCGTGAAGCAGACAGTGATTGCTGTGAGATTATTGATGGGCATGTCAAATGGTTGCAGCAGAGGTGATCCTACCTTTTGCTACGTGTGCTGGTCTATATAGTTTGTTCGATGTATTTGAACACTGAAACAAATGATATAGTTTATATTATGGGTCATCGAAAATTTTCAGCCGGTAATGTAAATTAAATAACAATCCGCAGATGCCTCTCCACAGGTGAGGCATCTGGCACGAAGCACAATTTTTTGTTTATTTGTTATTCAATTTTACAACGATGGTTTTGGGAGGATAGGATAGGTGGTTGGCTGTGGCCTTGCCGAAGGAACCATCCTGACATTTTTCTGAAATGCTTTAAAAAGCAAACTTCATTCTCCCGAATACGCAGTCAGTGTCCTAGCAACTGCACTGCCTCATCAGGTTGGTCCCAATGTACAATGCTCTTTTGAACACAAACAATTTTCAACAGATAACTCATAATACTGCACTGTATCACAGGATCCACTGTCGACACTGGCTGGCGTTATCTAACGTTTTGATTGCTTGGGTCTGCGTACAAAACAGAAGCGGTTCCTTCCGTGCAAAAGACATGGCATAACGACTGTGAACTAACCGAACAAAACACGCTCGGAGGAACGTAAAACAATAAACTAGTGAAGGAAGTATGATGGCCAGTTAATTTGGTAGCGGTTGGAGCGTTAGGTAAGTAAGTAAAAGACAATGGCAGGCTCTGTTTAAACATAGTCTATCACGATTTTTGTACGCACTGTGACGTAAAGAGAAAAAGCATACCTTCAACAACTTGTGACGCGCACTGGAATGTGTCTTATCTATCAAATGCAAGCGTACAAATTCTCGTAGCACCGTGAGTTGCGGCTCCTTGTGGTGGGGACACTGATTAAGAGAGGGAGCAGCCGGCAGGGGAGGCGCGCAGCAGCAGTTGAGGTCTGGACGGCGGCCCGGAGCCATGCGGATGTAGCCGTGGGCAGCTGACGGACGAACCAGGGCAGCCAGCCGCACTTCGACACCGCAGTGGCCGTCCAGGTATGGACAGCAACGCCGTACGGACTTCCCGTCACTAAAAGTTGGTCAGGCGCTAGTCGGACTCGCGCTCCGGGGGTTATGTAAAAACTTAATTCTGTATACAGGGTGGTCCATTGATTGTGGCCGGGCCTAATATCTCACGAAATAAGAGTCAAACGAAAAAACTACAAAGAACGAAACTCGTCTAGCTTGAAGGGGGAAACCAGATGGCGCTATGTTTGGCCCGCTAGATGGCGCTGCCATAGGTCAAACGGAGATCAACTGCGTTTTTTCAAATAGGAACCCCCATTTTTTGTTACTTATTCGTGTAGTACGTAAAGAAATACGAATGTTTCACTTGTACCGCTTTTTTCGCTTTGTGACAGATGGCGCTGTAATTGTTACAAACATATGGCTCACAATTTTAGACGAACAGTTGGTAATAGGTAGGTTTTTTTAAATTAAAATACAGAACGTAGGTACGTTTGAACATTTTATTTCGGTTCTTCCAATGTGATACATGCACCTTTGTGAACTTATCATTTCTTAGAACGCATGCTTTTACAGCGTTATTACCTGTAAATTCCACATTAATGCAATAAATGCTCAAAATGATGTCCGTCAAATGCATTTGGTAATACGTGTAACGACATTCCTCTCAACAGCGAGTAGTTGGCCTTCCGCAATGATCGCACATGCATTGACAATGCGCTGACGTATGTTGTCAGGCGCTGTCGGTGGATCACGATAGCAAATGTCCTTCAACTTTCCCCACAGAAAGAAATCCGGGGACGTCAGATCCGGTGAACTTGCGGGCCATGGTATGGTGCTTCGACGACCAATCCACCTGTCATGAAATATGCTATTCAATACCGCTTCAACTGCACGCGAGCTATGTGCCGGACATCCATCATGTTGGAAGTACATCGCCATTCTGTCATGGCAGCGAAACATCTTGTAGTAACATCGGTAGAACATTACGTATGAAATCAGCATACATTGCAACATTTAGATTGCCATCGATAAAATGGGGGCCAATTATCCTTCCTCCCATAATGCCTTCCCGGGTTCGATTCCCGGCGGGGTCAGGGATTTTCTCTGCTTCGTGATGACTGGGTGTTGTGTGGTGTCCTTAGGTTAGTTAGGTTTAAGTAGTTCTAAGTTCTAGGGGACTGATGACCATAGCTGTTAAGTCCCATAGTGCTCAGAGCCATTTGAACATTTGAACCCATAATGCCGCACCATACATTAACCCGCCAAGGTCGCTGATGTTCCACTTGTCGCAGCCATCGTCGATTTTCCGTTGCCCAATAGTGCATATTATGCCGGTTTACGTTACCGCTGTTGGTGAATGACGCTTCGTCGCTAAATAGAACGCGTGCAAAAATTTTGTCATCGTCCCGTAATTTCTCTTGTGCCCAGTGGCAGAACTGTACACTACATTCAAAGTCGTCGCCGTGCAATTCCTGGTGCATAGAAATATGGTACGAGTGCAATCGATGTTGATGGAGCATTCTCAACACCGACGTTTTTGAGATTCCCGATTCTCGCGCAATTTGTCTGCTACTGATGTGCGGATCAGCCGCGACAGCAGCTGAAACACTTACCTGGGCATCATCATTTGTTGGAGGTCGTGGTTAACGTTTCACATATGGCTGAAAAATTCCTGGCTCCTTAAATAACGCAACTATCCGGCGAACGGTCTGGACACTTGGATGATGTCGTCCAGGATACCGAGCAGCATACATAGCACACGCCCGTTGGGCATTTTCATCACAATAGCCATACATCAACAAGATATCGACCTTTTCCGCAATTGGTAAATGGTCCATTTTAACACGGGTAATGTATCACGAAGCAAATACCGTCCGCACTGGCGGAATGTTACGTGATACCACGTACTCATACGTTTGCGACTATTACAGCGACATCTATCACAACGCGAAAAAAGTGGTCCAACTAAAACATTCATATTTCTTTACGTGCTACACGAATATGTAATAAAAATGGGGGTTGATGGCCAACCATAGCGACATCTGGTTTCCCCCTTCAAGCTAGACAAGTTTCGTTCTTTGTAGTTTTTTCGTTTCATGCTTATTTCGTGAGATATTTGGCCCGGTCGCTATCAATGAACCACCCTGTAAAAACAGTGCATCCATTCCAGGAATCGAGAATCTCGACGATTTTTGTCCATTATCGCCATTGATACTGGTAAGATATCAGTCCCAGCGACTCCACGACTTCCGAGAATGTGCTAATTTCAAGTCTGAAATCGGATAGCAAATGACAAAAGAAAACTTTTCTCGTGTGTGATGTAATTAAACATTCACAGTTGTCGAATATTTTCATTTATTTTTACTTCTAAACCTTCCTTCCTGCCAAATTTCTTGAGACTAGGTCAACGAGAATTTCCCTACAGGTCTTAATGTGCAAGTTTGCAAGTATCAAAATCTATGAGATAAAAGGCCGCACTTTTTGATAGCTTCGACTTAGAAGATTATACAGGGTAAGTCACCTAACATTACCACTGGAAACACCTCCCAAACCACAACAAACACTCAATAACCAATACCGCAGTCAGAAAGTGAGGAGAGGGACTGGTGTAACTGGTTAATACAAACCATTGAGAAATACACAGAAGTATGATTTTCAACGCATACTTACATTTTTTAAGTGGAAACCTGTTATTATTTTTAGCACAACTGAAAATAGAAAAAAATACTTAATCAATCCCGTTTCTTACATCGTAAAATGTTAATACATCTAGAGTAATGTGTAACGTAAAGTTGAGGCTTGAGTAACTTATAACGTAGGTACAGATGAGCCATGTTACGTCCACATGTTAACATTTTTATCAGTGTTTTTCTCTGAAGAACACTGTATGTCACTGATTCGTTGGAAGAAAATATGCATTAACATGAGAAAGTAGTTAAACTTACAAATTTGTTTTTTCTTTTCAATTACAGAATGTAAAAGAGTGTGTCCGAACATTTCAGGCCAATAAATGTTCAAAGTGGTGTCCATCATTTGCTGCACAGATTTGCAATCTACCGCGTGATGAATGTCTTACACGACGCAGTACATCTGGTCTAATGCTGCCTCAATACGATGTTTCATATCCTCTGTGGTTGGAGGCACATCACGGTACACGTTCTCCTTTAACATACCGCACAGAAAGAAGTCAAAAGGTGTAAGATAAGAAGAACGGGCTGGCCAATTTATGCGTTCACGTCCTATTACAGGCCCGTCGACCATTCTATCAATGGTCAGCCTAGTGTTCGTTGCAGACTGTGCATGAGCACCACCATGTTGATGCCACACACGTCTACACGTTTCCAGCCGGACATTTTCTAGCAATGTTGGCAGATCATTTTGTGGAAACTCGATGTATTTTATAGCTGTTTGGGTGCCTTCAATGAAGTGAGGACCAATCAAATGGTAGACAATTACTCCGCACCATACATTTACATTCCACGGTCGCTGTCGCTCTACCTGTCGAAGCCAGCGATCTTGTCCATCGACCAGTAATGCATGTTTCGTAAATTCACTGCACTGTGGTTCGTGGTTTGTGAAACCTGCTTCATCGGTAAAGAGGTAGAACTGCAACGCATTCTCTGTTAATGCCCATTGAGAGATATTCACTCGATTATTAAACTGATCTCTATGTAATGGCTGGTGCAGCGACACATGATACGGGTGAAATTTGTGACGAAGTATGCGCATTACACTACTTTGACTCATTGCACTTCCTCTAGCGATGTCACGTGAACTCATGTGTGAGTTCACGGCAACAGCAGCTAACAAATCAACTGCACATACCTCTCCTGCGATGGGTTTGTTACGGAACCGTCTGCATGTTACGACCATACCTATTGTTTGTAGATGTTTTCAAATGTGCGACGCGTTGGATGGTCTCTGTCCGGGTACCTTTCTGCATACAACCTTCAGGCTGCAGCTGCATTTTGGCTACACTCGCCATAGATGAGTTTCATCTCTGCCTTTTCAGAGTTAGAATAAAACATTTTCACAGTTCTTACAACACTGTACACACTGTTATAATTGCGACCTTCTCACATTCCTACTGTGCATACGTCTGTTCCTACTTGTGTACGGTATAATATCACAGACATCCGGCAACACAGTGTATTACAGTTATTCTGAGTACAAGGACTAATTCAGCAAGCGCTACATGCAGACACTGAGAAAGCCAAACTCGTGAACATTGTAGTCCTCGTAAACATACCCCTGCACATCATGCTTGTTACAACACGTGACTGAACGTTTGAGGTTTCAAGCGTCAACTTTACGTTACAAAGTACTCCGTATGTACTTAACATTTTACAATGTAACAAACGACACTGATTAAGTATTTGTTTCTATTTTCAATTGTCCTAAAAATAATAACAGGTTTCCATCTAAAAAACCATTAGTAAGTGACAAAAATCATACTACCGCACATTTCCCTCTCCTCACTTTCGGTCTGTGGTATTGGTAATTCAGTGTTTGTTGTGGTTTGGGAGGTGTTTCCAGTGGTAATGTTAGATAACTCACACTGAATTTATTACAGAACCAATGAACCATAGATTCCTGTATGTAACATAAATGTCAACTTGATACGTCTACGCGTTCTTGAGAAAAAGGGGTCTTTACAGACATACAGTCAGATAAAAAATGATTTTTTTCATGTCATATAATTATAATTTAAAATTGGAAATTTTCTCTTTTACTGTGAAACTTTTCTTCTTGGCAAATTTCATTATTCTAGGCCTACGGGAAGTACCCCTTAGGATTTGACGAGTGAGTTTGCTAGTATTAAAATATGT
This sequence comes from Schistocerca serialis cubense, assembly GCF_023864345.2. Classification (NCBI taxonomy): domain Eukaryota; kingdom Metazoa; phylum Arthropoda; class Insecta; order Orthoptera; family Acrididae; genus Schistocerca; species Schistocerca serialis. Next base: position 317,707,777 of record NC_064645.1, on the reverse strand, counting down.
AACAAATAGCCGTGTCATTTGACTGCTTAGAAGCTTCAGTTTCTTACACCACCAAGGGACCACAGATCTTAACACGTCACATAAATTTCAGCATGATAAATCTAACCATTCCTGAAAAAGTCGGATAGAGAGACAGATGGACAACAAAGTGATCCCATAAGGGTTCCGTTTTTACCGACTGAAGTACGGAGCATCGTAAAAATCACTATAATAATCGTGCAATTATGCAATCACTCGACGAGCGCTAGCACAAAGTTGTAATTATCATGTCCAAAAAATGCGTCAGGACGATGATATTTGGTGATGCTGTTACCTATTCTCTACAGTGCGTCGGATATTTCCCAACGATGGATGCCTTGCTGCAGACCTTCCACTAAGAAAATAAAATGTCCTCATTATAGAAATGCCAGTCCATTTGTGCCATGTTAGCAGAAGACGGATCGGGGGGGGGGGGGGGGGGGGGGGAGAGCAGGAGAGGAACAGGGGAGGGGGGGGGAGGGTGCTCGCGTTCCGCATTCTAAAAATAAAATTAAAGATTGAATCTCGACCGCTGAAGTTCATATACAAGTTATTCGGAAAGTAAGATCCAATTATTTATAAAACATACCACCATCACAATCTTATTCAAACCCCTTTTTTTAATATTTAATTTCTCATATGTTCCTCCGTTTTTACAGACTTTCCAAACCTGTTTAAACATTTGTCACAACGCTCTACAAGCTTATTTATGGATTCTTCCGTCGCTTCTTGTTAGAACAATTCCATATTGAGGATTGAATAACACTTTGGCGGTTTTTTTGTTCTACTGATTTTTATTTGTATGAATTAGTTTTCGGCTATTAGGCCATCTTCAGATAACTACTGGCTATTGTGCACAAGGAGTTTGTGTTCTTACGAACCAAAAATTCTGCACTAAGATACAACTCACTTACATACGATCTTTAGTTGTGGTATTGTCTTTGGAATTGTCAAACGGGTCTTTTGACTTTTTTTCTGTAAAACTGTTCCTCAACATAATAAATCACATTTTATGGTTTGTCAGTACCATGCATGATAACAATTAGAATTATTTAGAATACACATTATTACAAAATTACAATTTTTTGTATTTGTTGTGAACAGTTTGCACTGGACACTAATTGTTGGTTGTACAACAGCGATGTTTTCTTTGGGAGTTACATTTTGTTATTAGAAAAATTGTGCATTAGTATATATCAAATATTACATTGTTACAGTTGAGTTACAGTTAGGAATGTAAAGACATAAGGGATATTACATTATATTGGGGTGTGAATTTGTTTACTATTGGGACGCTTTGTGGTTAGTAGCAGGTTTACTGTACAGCGTAAATTTTAAGAGTTGTGATGTGCTCAGTTGCAATTGGTCATTTAGAACCAGCTGGGGATTTAGGGCTAAGTGTTTGTTAATTTCAAGTGCTTCTAGTAGGCTGAGTTTTCTGCCTTTGTTGGGTATATGTAGCACTTCTGTGTGTGTTAGATACTTGTTTCCTTCTTTGAGCACATGTTCAGCAATGGTGAAGTCTGATTTATTTAATCTTCACCTGCGTTCATGTTCAGTCAGCCTTGTTGATATGGACCGGCCCGTTTGACCAATGTACAGTTTATTGCAGTCAGTGCAGGTTATTTTGTAGACCCCACTGTTGCTTAGTTCATCTGTTTTGTCCTTTCTGCTGAGTAGGAGATTAGCTGTAGTGCCTCTTACATAAAATGATGTTTAATAGTTTTGGGATTTCAGTGTTTTGGCTAGTTTGTCTGATAGCTTACCTAGATATGGAATAGTACACCAGTTGATTTTTGGTGTGGTTTTTATTGCAGAGGTGGCATAAATGTAGGGCAAGATTTTCCTTCTTTGTTTCTTGTGTAGGAGTTTGTCAACTAATTCAGGGTTATAGCCATTGTTATGGCTTTTGTATCCCTACGCATAGACGTCTGCTGCCTGTGACGGTAATCAGTTTATAATTGCTTCTGTTGCGATGTGCTCGCGGCCGAGAAACTATTTTAGAAAAACTGCTCGGTGCCAAGTCAGGAATCTACGGTGGGTGGACAATATGTTTCCATCCAAAAGATGTGATCAGATTCTGGGTTTAAGGCAGAAAGGTTTCTGGCATTTCATGCAGCAACAAAACTCCACACATCAGGAGGCCACATCGCTTTTTCCATATTACAGGACGAAGTTCAGTCAGCGTAGCGCAGTAAGCGGCTGCGTTTATTTCAGTCTCTTGCTGCGTAAACTCGACTAACAAGACCCCATGAATGTCCCAAAACACGGTTTCCATTACCTTGCGTGTTGACGTTGTCTGCTTGGTCTTCATTTTGACTGCTGATGTCGTCTGACGTCATTCCATCGACTGACGTTTCAACTCTGGGGTCAGAAACCCACATCTCGTCCCCTGTTACAGTGTTCTCTAAAAACCGATCACGTTCCTTACGGCATCTATCCAAAAAATCAAGAACGCAAGCCACTGCTTCCATTTCGTATTTCTCAGTAAGTAGCTTGGCAACACAATGTGTGCATAGTTTGCGAATTTACAAATTTTTAGAGACAATTTTGTGCCGAGTTGTTCTACTCACAATCCGAAATTTCTATGCTAAAGCCGAAATGGTGTGCCGCCGGTCTTCACGAATCATTTCGTACACGGCTTTGATCAAATCTTCTAAGATCACTGATTGTCGCCCTGATCGCGGTTCATCACGGACATTTTCATGTCCACCCATTTACGTAAGCACTTCGCTGTCACTCATAGCACGCCATACACCTCATTTATCTGGCGATGAATTTGCGCTGTTTGAGTGTTCCTTGGTGTCAAAAACCTAACCATTTATCGTATTTCACAGTCGTCGGGCTGATCGAATGTTTCAAATATTTTGGACACTGTAAACCGCACCCTACGACAAAACCAACGTAAACGGCGTCTTTGGCATACCGGGTGTCTGTGCACTTGCACGTTTCTATGTTTGTGTAACATTCGATTAGTTACGGCGATTCTGACTTTACTTTCCGAATAACCCTCGTAATTTGGGTTGTCTTTCCCGGGCGTATCACCGCTGTGACGAGCCTAAAATAAAAATCCCCCGAAAAAAGTAATTTTCCAGTACAAAAAATCGTATAAAGCGGTCATAGAATTCGTATCTGACTGCCTTCAATGACGTTTCGCCGCTTCGAGCGACGATAATCGCCAAAGAAGTGGGGTGAGTCTTTGGATCACTGTTTTAGAATTTCAGCTCTAGCTAGCTCTGTAACAGAAGTACACTTTTATTTCGTGATGATGTTACAACGTTTCAAGAATGATGGAGAAGGGAAATGTGTCAATTTAAGGTAAGGGACCCTGGACCGGAAGCGACCGAGACGAAACTTATAACCGAAAACCGTTCTGATACCTCTGACAATGGAAATACATGTATTGGTACTATTATTACTACGAGTGTAGGGATATAATATGGACAAAAACAACAAGAATGTCTAATTAACATCGACTCTCAACCGCCTAACTTACTAAACATGCGCACTTGTTCATCTTCGATACTGTAAAACACATCTCATCTACTGCAAGATATTTGGTTTTCATGTATTTGGAGAAGCCTAAAAGAAGAAACAAACGTCTAGTAAACGTGGGTTCAAAAATGAATACATTAAGAACTACGAGCGCCTGTTCATCTTCGCTGCTGTGTAACAGCTCTTCTATTGTATAAGTTCTAATAGCTCTTGGTGTTTGCATTTTCGACTCCATGTTTACTGGACATCTTTCCTTCTTTTGGTCCAAGCTACCTCCTCCAAATACGTGAAAACCTAAGAGTCTGCAGTAGAGAACATGTGGTTTATAGTATCGAAGAGGAAAAAGTGCTCATAGTTCTTAATGTATGGAATTTAGGCCTATGTTTACTAGACTTTTTCTTGTTTTCGTCCACACTGCCATTTCAACAAGTTTCCTACCCTACAATCTTAACAACATCAGTATCAGTACATGAATTCCACTGCCAGAGACATCAGGACGATTTTCGCTAATAACTTCCGATTCTGTAGGGTCTGAACCAGGGTCCCTTACATCCAATTGATACATTTTCACTTCTCCACCATCCCTGAAAGTTTGTAACATCATCAAGAAATTACCAAGTATTTTCTTATCCAATACGAAACGATAGCGCTAGCATTATTTGTGCTGCAGTCTTTTTCCAAAACTGTAAGTTACTCCAGGAAAGTATGGTTTTTCCAGATGTGAAAAACTGTTAAATTATTATGTCATTAGAAAAGTGGTGCGGTCGAGAAAATCTTATCAGTACTGTATTTAACGGTGTCTGTGCTACACTATTACTTTACTGTACACCAATAATCTGCAAGCTAAATCAAATTAATAAGAAGTACTATCAAAAACCAGTTACAAGTTAAAATGATTCTGAAGTAATAGCTATTGGCAATTAACGCAAATTTCTATTTTCACGACAGGTAAAGTTGTTAAGATAATGTAGAAACTAAGTTCATTTGCAAATATCACGTGTTGCACTGTAGGATCTCTCTTTCAAGGTATAAGATGGTGCGCGCCTGACGAGCTTTAACATCTACACATTATGTAACTAGTTTTAACAATATACACAGTTTTACTCACCATGAAACTCTGTAACTGAAGAATTAACAACATACTCCAAATAGTTTTAATATATTATACAGCAGTTAAACATGTAGAGCTCGTAATGTTTACAAAATCCGCACAAAACATAATCTCATTTCTCACAGCGACAGAAACAGCAGAAAACTGCCGGAAACTGCTTATGGTGATCTGTAGAGTGCTTTCCTTCACATGATTCTAAAATCGGTTATTATACTGAAACACTAGTCGGGAAAAGCCATGTGTTCCTCGGTGCAGTAAGCTCCAGCAGTTAATCACTTCACCTACTAAATGACAGACAAAGAATAAATAATGGTCCCAGCTCCACGCAGCAATTAAAAAACTTCACATTCGGCAATTGATTGAATATTAGTACCCACAGAGTCATACATATTCACTAAGTAAAGTAAACGATTAATCACTAAACTATAAACTCTCAGTATATTCTGCAAATAATAATACAGATGCCCCTCAAAATAATAACTGCATGTGAGTCTTTGAAAATAATCATACAAAACTGCAGTATCTCTACACAAGTATATGCCAGTCAAGAATAGATACAATTATACATTAACTTGGTTTTGCACTGCCGGGAACTCTGCTTGTGCACGTCACAACTTTATGTTGTTGATTGTGTCCCAGTATCTCACAATGGTTGACAGTGACTACGGCCATGGAGTTTCAACGGTAATAAATAATATTTTAACAGCCTAAAGTGTAATGACTTCACGAATAAACGTCACTAAGGTTGTGGACCGAAACCTCATCAAAATTCTGTATCTGAAATTATTATTTCCACATCTTAAGGCTCTAAGCAATATGGCACTTAACATCTGAGGTCATCAGTCCTATATCTTACGTTTGCAATTAATATTTAGTGGGGAATAAGTGCGTAACTCGAGCTTTATAAGGGAGACGCAAATTTTGATAGCCAAAATAAGCAGCATGCTTGATTGTGTCGTTTGCAGAATGAGCTAGGGCGTTGTATCGGAGCAAAAAGACCCGCTTGGACAGCACCCCATGCAGCTTCGCCTTGACAGCATCCAGTAACCTTTTCAGAGGAATTTGGTGGTATGCTCCTGTGACAATTTGGATACGAACATATTCTGTTAGAACCACTTCACGGAAGTCCCACTAACATCGAATTGCCTAATCCAGGGTTGGTACATCCACATTTTTCCACTGCTTGCTCCTTGCTCATTTCTCTGTGGGTCACAGTGCTACACCCAACAATCGTTCATTGTGAGGCAGTGGCTGAAGAAGTCATCTGGCCCGGTCTTACGCAGCCACAACATTTCCTTTACCCCTTCGGTTCGATGGTGTTTTTAAATGCATGTAACTGAGGCGCCTTGCCACGGTTCGCGCGGAGGTTCGAGTCCTCCCTCGGGCAAGGGGGCTATGTTGTCATTAGCGTAAGTTAGTTGAAGTTAGGTTAAAGAAGTGTGTAAGCCTAGGGACCGATGACCTCAGCAGTTTGGTCCCATAGGAACTTACTACAACATTTGAAACATCCCCTTAGAAAAATTTATGAATTACTGTGCTGGTAAACCTCTTACGTTATTTGATTCTCAAGCAGCTGAGCAAAACTGAACGTACTCACACATTTCTCTCTTTACTTATTCTGATCATCACTAAACTGACACACAATATTTTTAGAGCAATGCAAACTGTCTTTCAATAATCCCTACAAAAGAATGGCCGTGGCTAACTATAACCTATACCTTTCATGAATCACTTACCTCACAAAAATTTTCGTTACTCGAACTACAGCAATACAGCGAGCGCCAATACTGGCAGCTAAATAAAAGATTCTAACTACTGAAGGGACTAACTACTGATAGGCATAGTTAACAAATGAAAGATTTGGATAGAGAACAAACAATGTATTTACCTCAATAGTGTTCAAGAGTCACTGCACTTGGTCGTTAAGTGAAGGCCCGTGGCCTCTGCGTTGTCCATGATGAGGGTTAATGCCTAAAATTTGACATCCAGTCTTACAAATTTCGTTTTCCTGGCGGACACACGTCCAGATCATCCGCTCTCAAAACTCCGCCATCTCTCTCCCCACATCCACCACTGCTGGCGGCTCACCTCTAACTGCGCAATGCTACGCGCTGTTCACATCCAACTGCCCAACACTGCAATAGCAAATATTCCAACAATGCAAATCAGCCACAGACTGCACACGGCGCAGTCAGTGATTTTCATACAGAACGCTACGTGGCGTTACCAACATAAAAACCTAAACAGCCTACTTACACATTCTAAAATTTAAATTTTGAATGCATATAAACAGCCGAGGAACTTAGCGGGCGGTGATCTTTGCCGTGTTCAAAATGTCGTGCAGTCTGTTGACAACTGATACATGGCTGATTTTCATTACGTCTCTAGTGTAATACGCCAGTCTGGGAGGAGCAGTGACTCTACTTCTCTAGTGGTTCCGGCTCTTCACCGGGACATGATCTGCCGCTTCGTCCTTAGTCATTTAGACTTGTTTGAGCACACGGGAAGCTACTCATAATCTAACCACTGTGTCATACAGTGAGATGACAAAAATCATGGGACACCTCCTAATATCGTGTCGAACCTCTTTTCACCGGCCAAGCAATGATTGGTTCAGTTGCGCTAGAGGACCCACACCATTCCACACAAACACAGCTCACACAATTATGAAGCCACCAACAGCTTGAACAGTGCCTTGTTGAAAACTTGGTTCCACGGCTGTGTGTAGTCCACAACACACTCGAACCCTGCCGTTAGCTCTTACCACATGAAATCGAGACTCATGTGACGAGACTACGGTTTTACAGAAATCTAGGGCCCAACTGATCTGGTCACGAACTGATATGGTCACGAGCCCAGGAGAGGCGCTGCAGGCGGTGTCGTGCTGTTAGAAAAGGCACCCGTATCGGTCGTCTGCTGCCATAGCCCACTAGCGCCAAATTTCATAACTGAAACTTTCATCGTACTCCCAGTTTAATTGCTGCGGTTATTTCACTCAGTGTTGGTTGTCTCTCAGTACTGACAATTCTACGCAAACGGCGCCGCTCTTGGTCGTTAAGTGAAGGCCCGTGGCCTCTGCGTTGTCCATGATGAGGGGCAATGCCTGAAATTTGATACTCTCGGCACGCTCTTGACGCTGTGGACCTCGGAATATTGAATTCCTTTACGATTTCCGAACTAGAATATCCTATGCGTGTAGCTCCAACTACAATTCTGAGTTGAAAGTCTTTTAATTACCGTCGTGTCGCTATAATCACGACGGACACATTTTCAGATGACCCACCTGAGTACAAATGACAGCTCCGCCAACGTACGGTCAATTTATACCTTGTGGACGTGATACTACCGCCATATGTATGTGTACATATCGCTATCTTATGACTTTTGTCAACTCATTGTATGATGGTGCGTTGCAGTCCTACACTTCCTCTAACTTAGCAACAAGTGTTGCAATGTTGCTTCCCTTCAAATGCTGAAAGTGAATTACCGCACTTCATCAACGGACTACGTCGTTTTGCTTTGGCTCCTCAAGCGATGTGTTACGATGCCGTGTCGAGGGTCTTCAGTGTGGGCTGTGACTACAAACATGTAGCTGTAAACAGACAAAAAATACGAGTTTTTTTTTTTTTTTTTTTTTTTTTTGGAGTGGTCATTAAAACTTTGAGCAACCCTCGCCTATCATTTTAAGTTTAGAAGTGCCATTGGATTGTGTCCATACACTTTCAAATTGCGCTGCTATATGGGGCTTTGGAGAGTGGATACTATGAAACTGTTTGTGGTAGTGTTTTCCTTTGTGTCAATCTCTATATTATCACGTAAGAATCGTTTTACGTCTTTTATTAGGAACTTTAGTGGGCCCATGGTTAAATTTTGAGCTAGGGAGTGAGGCGAATTTGATCTTTCGAAATATGTGACTGATTAATTCTGAATTTGTAATTTAGATAAATCTTTTGCAATGTTGACTGGAAGTTGTAAGAAATTTTGAAGGTGGCAGGGATAAAATACAGTGAGTGAAAGGTTATCTACAACTTGTACAGAAACCAGACTGTAGTTGTGTTGAATTTTTTTCTGTTAAGAGCGACGTGTTGAGTTGCAGCTGCAAGGAAGTCTTTAATCCAGTCGCAAATCTGGTCCGATACTGGGTATGCTCGTATTTCTTTCCCTAAAGGACAGTGCGGGAGTGTCAAATGCCTTCCTGGAGGCAAGTAACACGGCTTCACCCAATGAAATGGAAGCAGTACTTGAGGAGGAAGTGAGATTGGGTTGTAGCGTATCCCCGATGTTATTCAATCTCTACACTGCGCAGGCTACGAAAGACATCAGCGAGAAACTTGAAAAGGTAATTAAACTGTAGAAAGAAGAAACTAAAACTTTGAACTTTTCCGGTAACATTTTATCCTATCAGAGAGCGGAATAGACCATGTCTTGAAAAGAGGTTAGAAAAGTAACACGAACAAAATTAAGGCAACGTAATGGAATGTATTCGAATTAAATCAGGTGGTAGTGATGGAATTAGACTAGGAAATGAGACCACTAAAAGCAGCAGATCAGCATTGTCATCTGTGCATCAAGAAGTAGAGAGTATATAAAATGCAAACTGCCAAAAAATGGTTCAAATCACTCTGAGCACTAAGGGACATAACTGCTGAGGTCATCAGTCGCCTATAACTTAGAACTACTTAAACATAACTAACCTAAGGACATCACACACATCCATGCCCGAAGCAGGATTCGAAGCTGCGACCGTAGCGGTCGCGCGGTTCCAGACTGTAGCGCCTGGAACCGCTCGGCCACACCGACCGGCTGCAAACTGCCAACAGCAAGGAAAACATTTATGAAAAAAGAGATATTTGCTAACATAAATGTTATAAAGTTTTTTCTGAAGGCCTATAGAGAGCTTAACACCGAACTTCTTGGTGCTCCTGTCTAAAGAGGTGGTGAAAGCGTATCGTTTCCACGAAAAAACTGCCGTTTCTTGGTGATAAGCAGTAAAATGCCAGAGATATGTACTAATGTTATGAAGATATCAATACTCCCATCGTCTTGATCTATGGCAATCCACGTTCAGTTGTCAGAAGAGGGTAAAACTTAATGCTTAAACTATATGCGAGAAATTTTAAACTCAGGTTTACTATCACATCATAAATTAATTCTTTCTTAATTTTGGCAACAGCTGCCTCCCATTCTTTTCATCGGTTCCCATTACCGCACCAATAAACGTCAAAGAACTTGGGTACAATTGAATGAGCAGTTGAAATGATAAAAAATACTGTGCTGTGTAGGACATACTGTAGGTACATATTTCAAAATTTTCCCTTTCCCTCTTTGCACTCTAAAACTTTCGGATCACATTTGCACAGGATGTGAAACATGAACGTCTGAAACCATATGTTCCTGCCGAACCTTCACTTCTGTGATGCAAACTAATACGCCACAGGTAACAAAAACTGTAGACGGTTAGAATTAATCGTGAATGCTTGTGTGCATTACCTCTGCAACGTCCTTATATTTGACCATGTCAGTGTTCCACACGCCCAGTTAGATGGGTTGCAAACCAGACACGTTACGTGGCACTACCTCTACTTCATCAGCCCCTCAGTTCACTGGCACTCCAGTGCCTTGCATCACAGCCGATTCCTGTCATGTCATCACAATCGAAACACATATTTGTTACAACAGTGGTATGTGGGCGAATGTTATCCAGTTGGAAAACATCCCTGGGATGCTGCTCATGAATGGCATCAGACTGATGTACAGATTTGTTGGCAGGGTGCTTGGGATAGTGACGAGAGTGCTCTTGCTGTCATACGAAATCGCACCGCACACCGTAACTCCAGATGTAGGTCCGGTGTGTCTAGGCACGCAGACAGACTGCTTGCAGGTCCTCATCTGTCCTTATAACCAACACCACGGCCACCACTGTCACCGAGGCAGAGCCAGATTCCATCAGAAAACACAATAGACCTCCACCCTGCCCTCCAATGAGCTCTCGTTTGACACCATTGAAGTCGCAAATGGCGGTGGTTTGGCCTCAGTGGGACGCACGCTACAGGGGGTCTGGCTCGGAGCCGTCCTTGAAGTAACCGATTTCTAACAGTCCGTTGTGCCACTGTGGCTGCTCAGACTGCTGCTTCAGATGCAGTGTGATGCGCCAGAGCCTTACGCTGAACACGGTTGTCTTTCCTCTAGGCCGTGCCAGGTGGCCGTCCGAAGCCCGTTCTTCTTGCGACCGTACATTCTCGCGACAATAGCAGCCAGCAATCATGGACTGTGGCTACATTCCTGCCAAGTCTTTCTACATTACGTAGAAGGAGCATCCAGCCTCTCGTAGCTTTATTACACGACCTCGTTCAAACTCGATGAGGTGCTGATAATGGCTTCTTTGTCGCCTTAAAGGCATTCTTTACTAATACTCACCACGTCCAATCTCTAAGGGTAACTAACACTCACGCTGTTGCAGCGTGTATTTAAAGCAAATCTGCTGTGCATCCTCATACGATGCCACAACTGCCGCTGTTATGCGACTGGGGTGATATCTGAATAGACATCATTGTCAGATGTATAAACACGCCTACCAATTTTTGTTTACGTCGCATAACTCCTTCTTGGTGATGCGACTTTTTTCCGTCAGTGTATAATATAAGAACAGTCCATCATCCATAAATTATCTTTACTCTTGTACAGAAAAGAACAAAGTATTCAGCCATAATAGTATCTGATTATCTCTCTTGTGAATTAAAGATGCTGGCAGGCAATGACAGTTTTAGAAATACATTGAAATCCTTTCTGAGGAAGAGCTGCTTCCAGTTCATAGATGATTTCCTGTATAGACAGTAAGTATGTGGTTGGACGGCATTTAACAAATTTTGTTGTAGGCTACAATTTAAAAAAAAAGGCAGAGAAAAATCGAGATATGTAATTGACTAGTGTACAGTCATTTTTCCACAAAGAAAATATATCTTACTCAGCACGACTCGGTCTATTGCTCATGAAAGATACCTATATTGCTAGTCGCTCTGTGGTAGAACTTGTTCTGATTTCCGTTATCTGGCCAGGCTACTTGATAATCTAATTCTCACTGAATACTGCTGTGCCTCTATAAAAAGGTGTTTTTCTTTCCTCTATCACTTCTTTAAAGTTCATTCATATTAATTTGCACATCTCCATTACTTTATCTTTCCTCAGTAAATTGTGGATTGTGCAAGTAAATTGTATTACACTGAGGTGATAGCAGTAATGAGATACCGATCTGCACATATACAGATGGCGTTGGTATCGCAAAAGGTACAAAAGAGCAGAGCATTGTCGGAGACGTCATTTGTCCTCAGGTGACTAACGTGAAAAGTTTCCGACGTGGTTGTGGCGTCACGACTTTCAACGCGGGTTGGTAGTTGGAGCATTTGGGAAACCTTTAGTGAATTCGGAATTCCGAGCTCCAAAGTGTCAAGAGTTTGCCGAGAATACGAAATATCAGGCATTCACTTAACGAATGATAGAAGCGTTGTTTGCATACAGTTGTCATTGCAAACAGAGTCATTCCATGTCAAATCAACACACTTTAAATAAAAGTTTTACCTCACCCTCTTAGATTTTGCTGAAAGTTGGCATACTTATAGTGGGTGTTGAAACTAAGAAAAATACCAAATTTCAACTTTTTACCTCAAACCATTCCTGAAATATGGTAATGTAAACTTTTCAAAAACTGGCCAAAAATGTGTGAACGGACTTTTTTTAAACTGCCCTAGGAGCTGCCCTAATCGAGCTAGAGAACTGAGAAAGGAGTCATTTTGCACCATTTTTCATGCTCTTTCCAGTGATAGACAAAAAACATAGCTTCTAATTAATAACCTTTTTCAAAATAGTAATTAATATTTTGATTTAATTTTTTTTGAAAAAGTACATAATTGAAAATTTTCAAAATATTTCCATAACTACTTCGTACTGTCGTACATCACATGGCAAAATATAAATGTGGGATGATGATGGGTTCATTGTTAAAAAAAAAATTCTGGACTCTTGTTTTTTCACTAATGGCCCTATTTTGACCAAACTGACCTTTAAGGTAGTATGTCAGTAGAGGACCATATACATAGGCCTTGATGGCTGTACAATAATTCAGAGACTAGAGCCATTGTTGAGATGATGTAGTCTGCATTGTTACCTTCTAAGGCTTTGTGTGCCTACAGCATTATTGTGCACTGCGGTTTTAGTGCAAATCAGTTGTTACCTCTGTGTTGACCAGCCTGTATCTATTATATTTAATAGTTCATTTTCAAGTAAATCTACACATTGAAGGGCAGTTTATAAGTGGTTTTTGTATAAATATGGAACCAAGTAAAAAGTGCAGTGGTGTAAGAGTGCAGTATTGTAATCCATTGAAGAAGTCAAATCATTTTATTAGAGACAGAAAAAATTGAGAAATGTCACAACATGGATGCCCAAATAATTTCCTTAAATACCAAGTGGTGCCAAGATTTGCGATAAATGTAGGAAAGATGTAACCAAATTGAAAAAAACACCAGAGCCCATCAGTTATGAAAGTGTTGAAGAAGAATCTTCTGGATCAGAGATAATCATCCGAGACCAAGACCCTGAATTCACTCCAACTTCAGTACCTGTTAAAACATTTAACACAACACTTCAAGAACTAGGTGAGTCCCCAATTGACAAGAGAAAACTAACATCTAGGCATTACGCCAAATCAAAAGTGAAGAAAATCTCATCAGTGACATGTAAACTTCTTCTTGCTCCTGAAACTTCTTCGTCAGATACTGATAATGATGAACCCGTTCTTGAAAATCTTAAAAGAAACTTTAAACATTCTATAAGTAGAGCAAAAAAACCAATGATTCTTACAAGTTTACCTGAAAAGTGGAGTGTCAGGGAAATAATGAGGGAATTTAATGCCCCTAATTACATTGTTCAGCAGTCCAGAAAGATTTTGAAAGAGAGAGGATTTATGGAAGGTCCAAACCAAAACCAGGGAAGTGTTTACCAACAGAAACTGTCAAAACCGTACATTCATTTTATGAAAATGATGATGTTAGCAGGGCAATGCCAGGTATTAAAGATTGTGTGACAGTTACAGAAACAAGTGGAAATAAAACAAAAACATCAAAAAGACTTATTTTGTGTAACCTTAAAGAAGCTTACAAACATTTTAAAGACAAGTTTCCTGACACAAAAATAGGATTCTCTAAATTTGCTGCGTTGAGACCAAAACATAGTGTATTAGCTGACCAGAGTGGCGCACACACACTATCTGTGTGTGCACAACTCACCAAAACATAACATTAATGATAGAGAATGCCAAACTAAATACAGTAACAAACAGCACCTTAAACAATTATAAGCAGTGCATTGCAAAAATGCTTTGCAACCCATCATCAATTGATTGCAACATGGGAAACTGTGAATATTGCCCAGGAGAAACTGTCATACGTAAAATTTTAAAAGACTCTTTTCGTGAAAACTTAATTGAAGAAGTTCAGTTCTGACAGAAGATGTCAGTTGACCGATGTAATCTGGAAATTGTTCAGAAAACTTCTGAAGAATTCATAGATTTATTTTGTAGTAAGATGTCAACTTTGATTCGGCATGACTTCATTGCCAAGCAACAACGAACATTCTTTAACTCCACAAGAGAAAACCTTATGGAATCTGAATTTGTTGTCATATGTGATTTTTCAGAAAATTATAGTATAGTTCTGCAGGATGAAGCTCAGAGTTTCCACTGGACAAGACAACAGATTACCATTCATCCTTTTGTTATATATTACAAAAAATTGAGCATATGAGCATTGTCATTGTTTCTGATTGCCTGGAGCACAATACAACTGCGGTTTACACCTTTCAAAAGAAGCTAATTTCATATCTAACAAATAACATTTCAAAAGATTCCAAAAAAGAAATACTATTATTCTGACGGTTCTGCCGCTCAGTATAAAAATAAGAAAAACTTCCTGACCCTTTGCCTTCACGAGGAAGACTTCAACATAAAAGCAAAGTGGCACTTTTCAGCCACAGTACATGGGAAAGGGCCTTGTGATGGAGTAGGGGGTTCAGTAAAGAGACTGGCATCTCGTGCAAGATTGCAAAGGCCATACCAAAATCAGATCCAAACCGCACGAGATCTATTTGAGTGGGCAGTGGATAATATCACAAATGTTGATTTTCCATATTCCTCTCAAGAAGACTACGCTGCTTCAGAAATATTCTTAAAAAGCCGACTTGAAGAGGCATTGACAATCAAAGGAACACAACAATTTCACGCTTTCATTCCCAACACTACATCAAAATTAATAGTAAAATACTTCTCAGGTGATATGCAGAGTTGGGAGAGGGAAGTAACTACATCACCAGACAAACTGAAGTTACAAGATGTATCAGGCTATGTCACCACCGTATGTGGCAGAAACTGGTGGCTTGGATACATTTTAGAAAAAAACGAAGAACTTGATGAAGTGAAAATAACTTTTCTTCATCCATGTGGACCAGCTAAGTCATTCTCTTATCCTGCACATGCAAATGTCCTGTGGGTGTCAGTTGTGGATGTTCTCACAAAAGTGAATCCATTTACTCCGACAGGGATAACATACATTCTTCATGAAAGTGATGTAAACCAAACCCAGTCAGCTTTATTAGAATGTAATATGTGAAGTTCCAAGACAATTTATTGGGAAACTGCTTTCAACTCAAAACTTAATTTTTGTCTCAGGTTAGTGTTAATGTATATTTTATAGAAAGTTGTTTCAAAATTATTGTTAGTACCTATCGTGTTAAATTTAGCTATGTACAGATACCTGTTACTCAAAAACAAGCATTACGTATTTAATTTGTTTAATAGTTCCATTTCAAACATCATGGACCAGAACTATTATGTAAATACTTGTACTTATTCATACTTTATTTCAGTTTGTAGTTAAAGGCTCAATTTCTTGTTTTTGTTATATCGGTTAATATACTCTTAGTGAAGTTGTATGAAATTAAAATAAGCAATCAACTTAATTATAAAATATGCTGATTAGGTTTGGTTTTCTAATACTTTTTTTTACTTACCTTTCAGTATATTTTAAAGAAATTCCTGTTTGTTAAAGGTCAATTTGGTCAAACTAGGGCCGTTAGTGAAAAACAAGAGTCCGGAATAATTTTTTTAAACAATGAACCCATCATCATCCCACATTTATATTTTGCCATGTGATTTACGATGGTATGAAGCATTTATGGAAATATTTTGAAAATTTTAAATTATGCACTTTTTGTAAAAAAATTAAATCAAAGTATTAATCAGTATTTTGAAAAAGGTTATTAATTAGAAGCTATGTTTTGTTGTATATCCCTGGAAAGAGCATGCAAAATGCTGCAAAATGACACCTTTCCCAGTTCTCTAGTTCAATTAGGGCAGCTCCTAGGACAATTTTAAAAAAAGTCCATTCACACAGTTTTGGCTGGTTTTTGAAAAGTTTACATAGCCATATTTCTGGAATGGTTTGAGATAAAAAATTGAAATTTGGTATTTTTCTTAGGTTCAGTGCCCACTATAAGTATACCAACTTTCAACAAAATCTAAGAGGGTGAGGTAAAATAGGTGTGTTGATTTGACATGGACTGACTCAACAGACAACCAACACTGCGTGAAATAACCCCAGCAATCAACAAGAGTCGTACGAAATTCGGCGTTAATTGGCTATGGCAGCAAACAATCGACTTGAATACCTTTGCTAACAGAACGGCATCGCCTACAGCGCCTCTCCTGGGCTCTAGACTATATCGACTGGACCCTAGAAGACGGGAAAACCGTGGCCTGGTGAGATGACTAACGATTTCACCCGGTAACAGCTAGGATAGGATTCTAGTGTTGCAAGTTGTCAACAAGGCACTGTGCAAGGTGGTAGTCGTTGCATAATGGTGGGGCTGTTTTTACATGGAATGGATTTGGACCTATGGTCCAACTGAACTGTTCATTGACTGAAAATTGTTATGTTCGGCTAGTTGGAGACCATTTGAAGTCATTCATGGACTTCATGATCCCAAACAACGATGTCGTGACACCGGGCCGCAATTGTTCGCGATTGGTTGGAAGAACATTCTCGACAATTCGAGCGAATCATTTGGTACCCAGATCGCCCGACATGAATCCCATCAAAAATTTATGAGACATAATCGAAAGGTCAGTTCGTGCACAAAATCCTGCACCGGCAATACTTTTGCAACAGCTGCTGGTGCACGCACAGCGGTTTCGGAGCATACCGTTCATCGTACGTTTTTGAACATGGAGCACCGCAGCAGACCACCACTATGTGCTCGAAAAGTTCAGTGCGCCACGGACAAAGGCTGGTGTGAGCACTGTTATGCTATGGGAGACATTCTCTGCGACTGCATGGGATCTGAGGCAGTAATGGAAGACACACTGATAGCTGCGAACTACCTGCATGCCTTCATGATTGATGTCTTGCCCGACAGCAATGCCATCTTTCAGCAATATAATTGCCCGTGTCTCGGAGCCAGAACCAAGCTGTAGTGGTTTGAGGAGCATTACAGTGAACTCACGTTGATGTCTCGGCGACCAAATGCGCCTGATGTAAATCCTGTGGAAGGCAAAACAGTGGCCCGTTATTTACGCGAATTACGTGACCTCTCCGTAGAAGTCTAATCCCACATATCTCCACAAACATACCAACAACCTGTCGGGTCACTGCCACGCAGAATCGTAGAATCAGTGATGTATTGGAACAATAGCACAGCGGTCAATGCCGTCACGGGACGCTCAAGTTACACGCACCTTCAGACGACACGTGTATTGTTGCCCACAGGCGAGAGCCGACCGAAAACAATGGCTCTAAGCACTATTCGACTTGTCATCAGTCCCCTAGACTTAGAACTACTTAAACCTAACTAACCTAAGGACATCACACACATCCATGCCCGAGGCAGGATTCGAACCTGCGACCGTAGCAGCAGCTCGGTTCCGGACTTAAGGGCCTATAATCGCTCGGTCACAACGGCCGGCAGAACCGACTCAGACGCTGTATTTGGGATGCAGGCAGTTAATCCGCATTCATTTGCCAAAATGCGTTCGATAACCTAAACCTGCAAGTTACCGATACTTGGCCTTTGGCAGAATATGCATTCGAATCTTCTATGGCGCCCACGCCTCGTCGATTTGTGCGTTTCAAGCGAAATAGCGCATACAAAAACTTTCATTCTAGGCTCAATCCTTTCTAGAAATTGCATAGCTTCACGAAAAATGCGACGGTGCGCAAGAATGTGTAGATATATCAAAATACCAAACACACAGTGGACGCACCCCTCTGCAGAGAAGATGATATTCCTGTAAACCATCTAATGTAGCGGATCACTACTGGAAAACAGTCGACAGCGCACTGCTGATTCGAATTTCTCTGTCTCTGCCATCCTTTCCCTCTAATCTCGGATGTATTGTCAGTGGATGCGTTTTAGCTAAACACTCAACCACTACGTTAATTGGCTGGTCGGTGTGGCCGAGAGGTTCTAGGCGCTTCAATATGGAACCGCGCGACCGCTACGGTAGCATGTTCGAATCTTGCCTCGGGCATGGATGTGTGTAATGTCCTTAGGTTAGTTAGGTTTAAGTAGTTCTAAGTTCTAGGGGACTGATGACCTCAGCTGTTAAGTCCCATAGCGCTCAGAGTCATTTGAACCATTTGAAATACGCTCATTAATCTAGCTGTTGAGAAGCCGAATAATGACGCTATACGTGGCTCTTGGCACATCGAATAGATCGGAACCAGCACCGATCACGAACGATCAATGGATGGGAAAGGGTCAGCGGTATTGAAAGAATTTCTTGCAACGTACATGCTTGCAAACCAGCGACGAGTAGCTCGCCTCCTTCGAGAATCCGCTATCGTTCTACCCAACAACTTTCACAGAGCCGAGAGGCGTTTAGATGCCTTACAGATAAAACTATGCAGAATGATCACCAAAGATGCGTTTACGGCCATTTAATTTTGGAATCTATTGAAAACGACCACGTGGAATTGACTCCTGCAGAGGAATCCGCATCCATTTTACTTGAGTTGCCTCATCACTTGGTCATTAGAGACAGACTGGGGAACACATAGCGGGAAAACATCAGGCTTCGCTACAAATTAGTGTTACAATTAATTTAATCACCTTTGCTGTAACTAAAGCTGTCCACTTGGAACTAATCGCCAACTCAAAAACCGACCGATTCCTGCTAGCCCTTCAAAGGGCGTCGCGTTCCACACATTATTTACAGTGATAACTCCAAAACTTTCCATGCAGGTGACGGGTTGGTAACAGAAGTATGGTGCGCTATCTCTACTGACAAGACACGCCAGTTCGTCGCACAACAGATTATCACATGGAAATTTATAACACCACGAGCGTCTTGATGGGGAAGCTGTCGCAAACGGATGATTGACTCGACAAAACGATGCCTCCACAAAGCGCTAGGGCGCAGCAGCATGGATGAGGAATGTCTACAAACAATACTCGAGCACACAGACGCCGCCCTTAATTCAAGACCTGTCACACAAACTGACGACAAAGTGCTCACCCCAGCACACTCGTTGGAGGAAGGCTGACCACCTTACTCACGGTCGCTGAGCCACCAAAAGCAACAGAGTTGGTAAGGCAATTTAGGCTTCAGCAGAAGATATCCGAAGACTTTTGGAGGTGCTGGAGCAAAGAATGCTTATTGATCTTTCGGACTTTCTGTCAAGTCAAGAACACTGGCAAAGCACTGAAGGTCTGGGTTGGCGATATTGTACTTCTAAAAGGGGACGTTCTTCCCTCACATGTGGAAGAGAGCGAGAGGAAAAGAAGTACGAGCAGGTACAGCCGCACTATCTCTGTCATCCTCGTTACCCCAACTGGAAGGCATGTTACCAGCCCAGTCCATCTGGTCGCCCCACTGGAAGTCGACCACAGTGTGGAGGACGTGGAATATCAGCGACACTGTACATCGTTGTCCTGAATATTTTCTCTTTGTATATAAGTCATGTAATATCGCTTCTGTTATGTTGATACAGCTCAGTTAATAAACATTTTAGATCAAGTGTACGGTCTTCTACTTCCTTCTATTCAATAGTTGTCAGCGACGTGTCCCTTATACAGAAGTTCTCATTACAGGCATCGCTGGCAACATACATACTTCAACAGAGATTTTTATCAACCACTGTAATCACTAATTACGGAAACTTTTCTGAAAAAAAAAATCCGCTGCTAGAAAGTGCCAGTGGTTCAAATCAAAATGGTCCAAATGGCTCTGAGCACTATGGGACTTAACTTCTGTGGTCATCAGTCCCCTAGAACTTAGAACTACTTAAACCTAACTAACCTAAGGACATCACACACATCCATGCCCGAGGCAGGATTCGAACCTACGACCATAACAGAAACGCGGTTCCGGATTGAAGTGCCTAGAACCGCTCGGCCACAGTGGCCGGCAGTGCTAGCGGTGGCCTAGAAACATCGTATTTGGTAATTTAAATAAATCTACCTCTTGATGGAGGTAGAATACAAGGTACCTCGCTGAGGAAGGCGTTTCCAAAAGCATGACCTGTTTTCAAAACTCCATGTTTATTGATAAAAACATACTACAAACATGGAATATATTGCAATATACTCAAAAACATAATGTTTTAGCAATGCTATTACAAATTTTCTACAAGACCACTAACAGCAGCACGAACATCTTTCTACATTTTTATCACTGGTAATTTTCAGGGATGAAACAACATTTCATGCTAGCGGTAGCGTGCAAATATGGGGACTCCACAATCCTCATGACGTTATTGAGCACGAAAGAGACTCACTTAAAGCGAACGTATTTTGTTCCATTTGTCGTGAAAAAGTGTACAGTCTCTTCTTTTTTCAGGAAAACATAGTGATTGGAATGAGCTATCTTCAAATGCTGCAGAATTGGCTTTTTCCATAACTTCATGACCACTCCGATGACTTCATTTTCCAGAAGAATGGAGCTCCACCACGCTGGCAGAACATATGTCAGTTTCTCAATGACACCCTGCCTCAACACTGCATAGGGCCCACGGGACTCCTAGATTCTGCCTTGCTTTCTTGGCCTCCAAGATAGCCAGATACGTTCCCATGCGATTGTTTTTTGTGGGTATATGTGAAGGATAGTGTTTTCATTTCCCCTTTACCTCGAACCATAGAAGAAATGAAGAACAGGATAGCAGCCGCTATAGCTTCTGTAATAGCAGATACCTTGTCTAAAGTTTGTAACAAATTTAGCTGTCGTCTAGATGTTGTTCCTGCAGCAGTTAGTGGACACACAGAGCATTTGTAACAACACTGCTAAACGTTTAAGATTTTTGGGTATTATGCATTTCATTCCATGTTTGTAGTATGTTTGTATCAATAATTACCGAGTTTTAAGATCAGGTAGTTCTTTTTGAAACATGCTGTATAATAAATGTGCCTAATTATAGTTATATCGGTGCAGTTCAGTTAAAACGTACATATTGTACCGGAATCTTAAGTTTCAGTTAAATGTGGCTTTCTTTTTGTCTCAAAAGACAGGTTGTGGGACACGGAAAAGGAGGGGAGGGGGGGGGGAGGGGGGGGGGGGGAGGGCAGCAAGGGTGTGAGCGCATACACCATTATATACAAAATTCTCGTGTTACAGTGTTAGTTGCCATACTCCTCCGAAACGGCTCGATCGATTCTGATGAAGTTTTACATGTATATTCGGTACGACTGAGAATCGGTTGTAATCCATTTTTCATACCCCTAAGTGATAAGGGTGGTCCACCGCAAAATTTTTTCTTATTTTTTGGACAGAACTTTTTTTATGATGTGGCATTAAAAAATACACGCAACCCTAAATTTTCACCCTTCTACCACCATCCCATATTTTTAATACCGATTTTAGTAATTTAATAATTTTCAACCCTGGTCGATAACTGATCAATTATCACTTGATCAACGGCTCGATCGATTCTGATGAAATTTTACATGTATATTCGGTACGTCTGATAATCGGTCGTAATCTATTTTTCCTATCCCTAAGTAATAAGGGTGGTGCATCCCAAAAATTTTTTTCTTTTTTGTTTTGGACAGAACTTTTTATTTTTATTTATGATGTGGCATTACAAAATACACGCAATTCTAAATTTTCACCCTTCTACCACCAACCTCTATTTTTTAATATCGTTTTTAGTAATTTAATAAGTTTCAATCCCAATCGATAACTGATCAATTATCACTTGATCAGTTATCCCCGTCAGTTGTCTATTCGATATATAAGTAATTGAAGAAAACGTGCCAGAAGCAACGACTCGAATATCCCTCTTTGAATCGACTAACTAGACCGAGAAGTTTAAGTAGGTAGCATGCGAAATTCGCCAAACCGACATTTAAGCCTAGTGAACACGCATCGATTTTTACCGTGCGGAAATATATCGTACGATCAAATTCCTTTAGTGGACCAAAGAAGTTCCTATGCTCTCCTTTGTTCCTCTAAAAGAATTTAATCGTACAATATTTTACGTACGATAAAAATCGATGTGTGTGAATTTGGCCTTATTCATAATGCTGGCGAACACGTTTCGACACGAAATAGCCGCTATGTTTGTATGCTCATTGACGAGCCGTGTATCGGCTGCAGTTGTTAAATCCGCGCGATCTACCGTAGAAACGCTAGAACTAATAGTGGCCGATACTGCCAGACTTCCCCCTAACCCTTTTCTCACACCCTACACAGTTTTCGGCCATTGTTATTGTTTGTGTCACGAGCTCCCGCCAACAACGGCTCTTGTGTTACAAAAAAAAAAAATGGTTCTGAGCACTATGGGACTTAACATCTTAGGTCATCAGTCCCCCAGAACTTAGAACTACTTAAACCTAACTAACCTAAAGACATCACACACATCCATGCCCGAGGCAGGATTCGAACCTGCGACCGTAGCAGTCGCACGGTTCCGGACTGAGCGCCTAGAACCGCGAGACCACCGCGGCCGGCTCTTGTGTTACATATATACATTGTGTTACTCGTATACATTATTCTTATAGACTAGAGATAATTTATATGGCAGAACAACGTTTGCCGGGTCAGCTATAACATATAAGGACTTTCAGAGGTGGAACGAAGTTCGCCGGGTATGCTAGTTAGAAATAAAGTTCTGGCCACTAGCTACTGCCATTTGGAGAACTCGTTGAATGGCGGATGGCGTGCCGATAGCACGTACGTGTCCTTAAGTGGCGCTCCTGCGTCGACATCGTGGTGCCTCATTAGGTCTCCATTATCCAATAGACGCCACGTTAGCCTACTGAATTGCCACAAGGTCGCACCAGTAGCTGCACAAGAACGGGCGTGCGGAATCTGCCTCAGACACGAACAGTTCCGCTTAAGATGTGATGCATTTTGAATCGAACTGACGGATATCGTGAATGTTAGGCTCCTCTGGGCCAAGGTGGCACTAAGCATGATTCACTCTGAGGTGAGAAAAGTCATGGGAGAGCTGCGTTTGCCCGACGTAGTGCAGCAACACGGCGTAACATGGACTCAACAAATTGTTGGAAGTGCCTTGCAGAAATATTCAGGCATTGTGCCTCAATAACAGTCCATAATTACGGAAGTGCTGCCGATGTAGGATTTTGTGGTGTAGGTTTTCCAGTGTGTAGGCTCTAACAGTCTAATCGATACTGTCACGAGCCCAGGAGAGGGTTCAAATGGTTCAAATGGCTCTGAGCACTATGGGACTTAACACCTGAGATCATCAGTCCCCTAGTACTTAGAACTATTTAAACCTAACTAACGTGAGGACATCATACACATCCATGCCCGAGGCAGGATTCGAACCAGCGACCGTAGCGGTCGCGCGGTTCCAGACTGAAGCGCCTAGAACCTCTCGGCCACCAAGGTCGGCCCAGGAGAGGGGCTGCAGGGGATGTCGCGCGATTAGCAAAGGCACACGCGTCGGTCGTCTGCTGTCATAGTCCAATAACGCCAAATTTTGCCGCACTCTTCGTCCCACATTGACTACTGCGGTTATGTTGATTCTCTGTTAGCACTGTCAATTTAACGCAAACCCAGCTGCCCTCGGTCTTAAAGCGAAGGCCGTCGGCCACTGGGTTATCCGTGGTGAAAAATAATGCCTGAAATTGTATATTACCGTCACACTCTACACTGTGACTCTGGGAATATTGATTTCTCTAACGATTTCCGAAATGGAATGTCCCATGCGTCTAGCCCCAACTACCATTCCGCGTTCAAAATCTGTTACTTCCCGTCGTCCGGCCGTAATCACATCTGAAACCATTTCACATGAATCATCAGAGTACAAATGACATTTCCGCCAATGCACTTTCCTTTTATACCTTGTGTACGCGGTACAATCCATCTGTATACGTGCGTGTCGCTATCCTATGACTTTTGCTACCTCAGTGTAAAGTACTCGGCTGCTAAGCCGCGTCAATTCAGTGATTTTTCCTGATATCGGACTGTCCGCCACGGAAACTACGCCGGCCGAAATTGGTCGAGCGGTTCTAGGCGCTTCAACCACGAGACCGCTACGGTCGCAGGTTCGAATCCTGCCACTGGCATAGATGTGTGCGATGTCCTTAGGTTAGTGAGATTTGAGTAGTTCTAAGTTCTAGGGGACTGATGACCTCACAAGTTAAGTCCCATAGTGCTCAGAGCCATTTGAACCATTTGAACGGAAACTACATGCTCATACTGCCCCTGATTTATGTATACAATACCCTACTTCCCGTACAGAGACGTATGACTATGAAAGATAGCTACGAGAGACTGAGTTTGATGGGGCTGCGCGCGGTGTGTACGCGCGGTTCGAGGCGCCATGTTGCGGATTGCGCGGCACCTCCCGCTGGAGGCTCGAGTCCTCCCTCAGGCATGGCTGTGTGTGTTGTTCTTAGCCAGAGTTAATTTAAGTAGTGTGTAAGTCTAGCGACCGATGACCTTAGCAGTTTGGTCCCTTAGGAATTCACACATATTTGAGCATTTTGATGGGGCTGCACAAATATTATTTCACATCTTATACTGTAGTTCCCATCAACAAAAGCAAA
Organism: Schistocerca serialis cubense; assembly: GCF_023864345.2. Taxonomy (NCBI): domain Eukaryota; kingdom Metazoa; phylum Arthropoda; class Insecta; order Orthoptera; family Acrididae; genus Schistocerca; species Schistocerca serialis. The sequence goes on along the minus strand of NC_064645.1, from coordinate 317,683,098 downwards.
ACAAGGATAATGGAATGTAGTCGAATTACGTCGGGTGATGCTGAAGGAATTAGATTAGGAAATGAGACACTTAAAGTACTAAAGGAGTTTTGCTATTTGGGGAGCAAATTAACTGATGATGGTCGAAGTAGAGAGGATATAAAATGCAGACTGGCAATGGCAAGGAAAGCGTTTCTGAAGAAGAGAAATTTGTTAAAATCGAGTATAGATTTAAGTGTCAGGAAGTCATTTCTGAAAGTATTTGTATGGAGTGTAGACATGTACGGAAGTGAAACATGGACGATAAATAGTTTGGACAAGAAGAGAATAGAAGCTTTCGAAATGTGCTGCTACAGAAGAATGTTGAAGATTAGATGGGTAGATCACATAAGTAATGAGGAGGTATTGAATAGGACTGGGGAGAAGAGAAGTTTGTGGCACAACTTGACTAGAAGGAGGGATCGGTTGGTAGGACATGTTCTGAGGCATCAAGGGATCACAAATTTAGCATTGGAGGGCAGCGTGGAGGGTAAAAATCGTAGAGGGAGACCAAGAGATGAATACACTAAGCAGATTCAGAAGGATGTAGGTTGCGGTAGGTACTGGGAGATGAAGAAGCTTGCACAGTATAGAGTAGCGTGGAGAGCAACATCAAACCAGTCTCAGGACTGAAGACCACAACAACAACAACTGTAGTTCCATACTTGTGTTTGATTTAGAAGCAGTCACAAGACGCAACGTTTCTTTTTATAATGAAATATGTTACTTGACTTTCATTAACGTTAATTACCTACAAATTTATTCCAACAAGGGTAAGAATTATCGAAAGTAGCAGTTTGTTTGTCAACCCGAGAATGAAAGCAACAACATAGAAAATAGCACACTTTTTTTGCAAAAAATTATTTAATGGTTTTACATAAATAGCCAAACATCAAGCTTAATAAACTGTTAATCTTTTTTTGAACTATAAGAAATACCCCTCCTGCATTGATGTGGTGTGCCAGTAACTAAAAATAAACCGTGTACATCGATGAAATCAAATTGGAAATATAAAATTATAAAACTAGTAACTAAGTTCAAAATAATTCTTAACTTACGAGTCACAGACATTAGTACGAGAGTGAATCAAATGAAAACCTTAAATATTTTTTAAAATATTATTTATTGTGCAGGAGTGGTACAAAGCTGTATTGCTTTTCAACATAATCTCCCCCACGCTCAATGTAAGTCCCCCATCGCTTACAAAGTGCGTAAATTCTTTCAGAAAAAAATTCTTTTGATAGTCTGCGCATCCACTCGCGCACCGCGCGGCGCACCTCTTCATCAGAACGGAACTTCTTTCCTCCCATTGCGTTTTTGAGTGGTCCAAACATGGAAATCACTTGAGGCGAGGTCTGGTGAGTATGGTGGATGAGGAAGACACTCAAAATGCAAGTCTGTAATTGTTGCAACTGTTGTACGGGCAGTGTGGGGCCTTGCATTGTCATGTTGCAGAAGGACGCATGCTGACGGCAATCCACGTCGCTTTGATTTGATTGCAGGCCGCAGATGATTTTTTAGTAGATCTGTGTAAGATGCACTGGTGACAGTGGTCCCTCTAGGCATGTAATGCTCCAACATGGCGTTTTTTTTTTGTCCCAAAAGAGAGTCAGAATAACCTTCCCTGCTGATGGCTCTGTCCGAAACGTCTTTGGTTTTGGTGCTGAGGAATGGCGCCATTACTTGCTCGCTCTCTTCATTTCCGATTGGTGGAAGTGAACCCACGTTTCGTCCCCAGTAACGATTCTTGCAAGGAAGCCTTATGGCATTCTCGTTCAAAGCGCCGAAGAAGTTCTCCATAAACAGCAACACGTCGTTCTCTCATTTCAGGAGTCAGCTGTCGTGGCACCCATCTTGCAGACACTTTGTGAAACTGGAGCAGATCATGCACAATGTGGTGTGCTGACCCATGACTAATCTGTAAACATGAGCTGCAATGTCATTCACTGTCACTAGGCGGTTTTCCTTCACTATGGCTTCAACTGCTGCAATGTTCTGTGGAGTCACAACTCGTTGTGCCTGACCTGGACGAGGAGCATCTTCCACTGAAGCCACACCATTTGCGAACTTCCTACTCGATTCGTAGACTTGCTGTTGTGACAAACATGCATCACCGTACTGAACCTTCATTCGTCGATGAATTTCAATAGGTTTCACACCTTCACTACGCAAAAACGGAATAACAGAACACTGTTCTTCCCTGGTGCAAGTCGCAAGTGGGGCGGCCATCTTAATACTGATACTGCGACGGCATGTGTGCATCTGCACTATGCTGCCACCTACAGGCCATTCTGCGCACTGTTTGTAGCACTCTTACAACTTACAGGATAAGGGCGCGAAATTTCGATTTGTTATTACAAATTTAAGGTTTTCATTTGACTCAACCTCGTAATATATTTTCATTTTTTTGGTATCCTACCAAGGCAATCCTATTAGGACAAAACCTTACTTTGGCATAAAATAATCTTGAAGAAAAGTAAACTTAATAGAATTTTGTGTGAGATTTCTTTATTTCCGTCTTACAGACATATGCTTAAAGAGTTGTCAGAATTAATTAGATACTAACAATTCCTTAGGTTTCTTACTACAAATCTGAGTTTAACATTAACTTTCCCACAGCTACCTTTATGCAGTTGTCCTACCTTAAATCGCTCCGGGCAGATATTCTTAGATAGGAAAGAATTGTGGTGGATTGCAGTGACTAATCATTAATATATGCTCATCGGTTGCATTACATTTTCCTGTGTCACATTTTACTGTTCACCCCAAAGATAGGGCCACAGTTACTACATATCGATAACGCCGCTGCTGCCACTAGCGGACAGGCAACGCTTGCGGAACCAAGTGGCGCCAGTCAACACAAGAAGAATACAAACAACGGAAACCATGTCAACTAAACGATACAGTCTCGCCACCAACAGAGGACCGAAACCTACAACAGCACCAACGCGAGCTGCAGCACGGCTCAAAAGCTTTGTGTCGGAATGAGACAGTAACTCGGGGCCTTATCCTTTCGCGGGCAAAAGCTCTGCCGACTGAGCTAACCAAGCACGCCTCACGACCACACCTCACAGCTTTACTTCCGCCAGTACTTCATCTCCCACCTTCCAAACTTAACAGAAGCTCTCCGGTTTTGCAGGAGACCACGAAGTAGGCAAAGTGGAGGATTTTTGCTGCCTTAAAAGCAAAAGAAGACATGAAGACATGACGAAAGAAGCAAGGAGTAATGTGCCATGGACTAAGGGGAAAATGAAAAATAATATCCATGCAGCTGAGATATGATCGTATAGCAGTATTTCTAATATTAGATGGTCTGACAAGATAAGCAATGAGGATGTTCCCCGTAGAATCAACGAGGAAAGTAGCAGGCTACGTGACAAGGTGCTAGAGGGACCAGTAGAGGTTACAACTGTGAGGGTAGACATAGATATGACAATATCCCGCCAATACCTGAGGACGCTGAGTGCAAATGATACCCTGGGGTGAACAGGTTGCAACAGAATACGAAGTCAAAAGGCTGATGATCGTCCCAAAATTCGTCTTTCGCGAGGTTTAAAACTCCGATAACGTGTCTGGCCAAGTTTTTAGCAGGTCTCCACACAGTGCTGTTCGTCCTTATTAAAATCAACACGTGCGTTGCAGCTAAGGAGACTATCCTGACAGAGATCCAGGCATCAGCTTGCTCTCGTACTCTCAGGCTGCTACGGCACAGATTAGTAAAGGGGTGGTAAATCTCATTCAAATTGCCTCAAGCAAACACAAGTCATGCCAGAGAAAGAGGTCAAGGCAGGAAGCGAGCCAGTCTGTCGCAAGTGGGACACATTACGACACCGTATGCCGAGGAGGATACGAATTCAGTAGAAAGGAGACTGCGGCAGAAAACCAAAGAAGCGAGACAAGCATATTCGTTGGCTCGTGAGATGTTGCAAGAGACTGACACCAGTTAATAGCCTGTTAAGTGAATATAGCAGAATAAGAGGAGACATGCGGTTATTACGAATCGATTCTCGCGCCATGGCGCCCAGCTCGTGACTTCTTAAGGCTTCTTGCCATGTTTCATCGTAAGTAAAGCGGCCTACACTGCTGTTCCTCAGCTGCCTATGTGTTTTCTTCCTTCTCTTTTCTGAACTGTCCTCTTGGTGTCACTAGTGAGGTCTTCTTCTTTGCTGCTGGTGCGTAGTCACTACTCGGGCAGCAGGTCCGGCTATCGTGTGGTTCAAATGGTTCAATTGGCTCTGAGCACTATGGGACTTAACATCTTAGGTCATCAGTCCCCTAGAACTTAGAACTACTCAAACCTAACTAACTAAGGACATCACACACATCCATGCCCGAGGCAGGATTCGAACCTGCGACCGACCGTAGCAGTCCCGCGGTTCCGGACTGTAGCGCCTAGAACCGCACGGCCACCGCGGCCGGCTATCGTGTGGTCGGTCGCCAGTGGACTTGGTTCCCAAGTCCTCGCATGATAGCCGGCCGCGGTGGCCAAACGGTTTTAGGCGCTTCAGTCCTGAACCTCGCGACTGCTACGGTCGCAGGTTCGAATCTTGCCTCGGGCATGGATGTTTGTGATGTCAAAAAATGGCTCTGAGCACTATGGGACTTAACTGCTGTGGACATCACACACATCCATGCCCGAGGCAGGATTCGAACCTGCGAGCGTATCGGTCGCGCGGCTCCAGACTGTGGCGCCTAGAACCGCTCGATGTCCTTAGATTAGTAAGGTTTAAGTAGTTCTAAGTTCTAGGGGGCTGATGACCTCAGATGTTCCATAGTGCTCCGAGCCATTTGAACCATTCCTCGCATGATAGCCTCACGTTAGCTCCCTTTAAATACTCCACCTCTGCAGCTCTCGTAGTGAGTTGATCATTGGGATCGATGGCATTCACAGTAATAGCACACTCGATTCCGTGATTGCAATGCTGTAGTGAGTCTAGGTCTTAGATGCTCCAGCACAGTCTACGAACTAGACGAAGATGTACTCTAGATAATGGCCTTCACCTGATGAACTTCATGCTGCTTGCAGCCTGCCATCTACCGATGAAGAAAGTGATTGTTTTCCGACAACACAACATCGCAGAGTGCTGCCTGTACGTGTCAATGCAAAAGCTAGCAACAAGACAGCTTCGGGTCCACTTCCCTGTTCTACACATAGGCACCTTCTGGTGCTGACACCCTTCCAGGGGTAGGGAGGAGATCAACCGAAGACGCGACTACCAACACCACGTACATCGCGAATGGGTCATCAAGTGTCGTAGAATTCGGAGTGAGCAGACCTCAGCAGCCCATCCGAGACCACTTCGCGCTGGGCAACGGCAGCGCTTGCTCGCCGACAGTCAGCCGCGGTGCCAATGTCGCTGACATCTCCTGGGCGTGCTACCACTGAGCTGACTCAACAGATGACAGCTGGAATCCAACACGCAGCTGAATAATCAACAAATGAAGTTTGTGCGGAGAACGACGACTTGTAAACACAGAATAAAAGACTGAACTCTAATAATATTATACAGCTATCCTGACTTCACGTAGAAGCGCCTCCGCTCGGCCCTCTGTAAGACATAATTAAGCATAGCTTCTCGTTCAGTCACTCTGATTATGATCAAACAAGTAACAGAAACAAAACAGAAATGGGAAGATCACAAAGCTACTTAAACGACAAAAGAAGGACGCGCAAGTAACGTTGAAATATACATGAACATGAAAGCGGGTGAGAAAGAGAGATTTCGTCAGATGATGACACGGCAGTAATAGATGTGCAGATGCAGCCTATCGCCATCTTAAGCACTTCGAGCAAAGGAGAATCATTGGTATGAGGGAGACGGGAGCATTATACGACCCGCCAGGATAGCCGAGAGCGCTAACGCACTGCTTCCTGGACTCGGGTAGGCGCACCGGCCCCGGATCGAATCCGCTCGGCGGATTAACGACGAGTGCCGGTGTGCCGGTGTGCCGGCCAGCCTGGATGTGGTTTTTAGGCGGTTTTCCACATCCCGTTAGGTGAATACAGTGCTGGTCCCCATGTTCCGCCTCAGTTACACGAGTCGCCGACATCTGAACACGTTCGCACTATTCCATGAATTACACTAGACGCAGACAGCTGGGGTTCACTAATTCTGTCCCGGGGGGTACGGGGTGGCGGCAGGAAGGGCATCCAGCCACCCCTTCATCCTAACCTTACCAAATCCGTTCCTAACAATACCGATCCTGCGTCAGTGCGGGACATGGCACCAGTGAAAGAAAGAAAGAAACACGGGAGCATTATACATCAGTGAAGCTGCACAGTTAGTGCTGACGAGATACTCTCAGTGTAGCGAGCAGAGCAGGCGCGAGACCTTCCGGAAGGACTACACCACGAGAAGCTCGTGCCACTGTTCGGCTGGCTCATGTGAATAGCCGGATGACAATCCAGACGGAGTTGACAACAGAGTGTTACCAAGAACCATCCGGAACAGATTATTGAAAGCCTACTAGGGATCTCATCGTAATGCGTCGTTTAAAAGAGAAGTCACATCATAGATAACAGAGAGTTTGAAAGTTGTAGAGGGAAACTGACTTGGGCACTGAATGGCATTATGAGGCGTTCTTTGATGAGTCTCTCTTCCGTTTATTATGGTCAGATCGACACTAATGTGTCCGTGGATGATCTGGTAAAGGTCACAGGAAGCAACGATTCTGTCTGAGAGTAGTGCCTCAGGGTTGTCAACTGTCAAAAAATAATCAGCTTGTATAGTCTAATAAGAGATTCTCTCGTCGCATTTCTTAAATACAGCCAGAATTATTTGCTAAACACGTCATGCAGTGCTACCACATAGTGGTAGCCAACCTTCTGTCCAGGAAGAGACCCATAAATGTTCACTGCGAGAAGTTATAATGGATTCGTTGCGTGGTGTAATAATTCCCCAACGTAACATTTGGTTTATTTATTTCGTAACAGCGGATCTCTTTGCCCGTAGGATGCAGTATAACAGCAGACTGGTTGGCAACGTACACCTTAGACTTCAGGCCTTTCCTAAAAATGACGCTGTATTTAGTCAGGACTCCATGCAGATTGACTCACTAATGTTCACTAGCAGCACTCGATTCAGATACTTCATTCTCAATGGCTGTCATTGCACCACTGAAACTGCAAGTGTTTAAGGTGTTAACAAGAAGACCTGTGGACGGAATTGGCCTTTGCCTTACCTCTAAGGTACGGTCACCTAATCGTAAAACTAATGTTCCCAAAGAAATGTCGATCATTGCGTACTTCCCTGCAAGATAATCGGCATCTAGGATGCAATCAGTCACCAGGACAATATAGAAGGTGCGACACACTACTGGTTTTACTTCAAGATAGGTCTGCAGCTTAACATCTTGCCTCCGTGTGCCTACAACACCTAGGATTCCACATGTGCTAACAGATAATATTGGCATCTTCTTGATTTCAGAAATTATTCTGAACAGGGTTGTAGAGATAAATGTTATTTTAGCCCTTTTATAAATAAGTGCCACTGTATCAATTCTTTCAGTTTCAACGGTGATAACTCAACGTTTCTCTGTAGGTTATAAGTTGGGATGGCTTTCAAGGATAGCTTGTAATTCATCCCTAATGTCCACGCCATCATTTTAGCACATGTGGACATTAAGATCTGCACCTCTCAAACACCCATCGACCAGCATACTGGGGATAATTTGTCTGGTCAGAATTAGGCATTACCATTACTTGATCTACGTGAGATCAGTTCATCATTATTATGGCACTTTCCATGAGTGTTTTCAGGCATCAGTGGAGCCTGTAACTCTCGTGAATTCTCATGCAAGCATAGCCCATTCTGTTTGTTCATGTGTCCCCAGTTGTTATTGAAAAACCATTGTTCGTGTTGCTATGCCTGTTTTCCACTAGCAGATCGATGTTATCGATTGTGGATAAAAATTCGTGCACTTTATCGTCAGAAACAGTCACAAATTTTTCCTGGATGTTGAACGGGAGTTTTCCCTTTAATGTTTTTAATACATTAGCCGTTGCAATCTCTTCCCGCTAGTACATTGTATTATTTAAATATTTCTCGACGTAAGAACACAGAATTAAACACATCTTAACGCAATGCTTCTTAATGTTCTTTTGACCAGTACTTCGAAAAAATGCTTTGTTGAAGTCATCATAAGGTGAGTATCTCGTAGCCCATATCGCAGAGTTTACCTGCATGTATCCGGCCATTAACTTAATTTTCTGTGTGTGATTCTAGCTATTAGAAATGACACCTCAGAATGATTTTACGAAGACAATATGATGGATCTCTCATTATCCCAGTGAAAATGCATAAATTTCCATTGTCTGAACTTATTTTCCTCCATGAAATATGCACCGCCCCCCTCCCTCCTGACGTTGCTTTTGTTTCATTAGGAGCACACATATTGCCTTGTTACCTCTGTTGATGTGGCCACCTACACTAGATTAATCGAAAATAGACTCACCGACTTTCAAAAATTTCAAGTTATTTTTTAATTCTGTTATTTTGTGATTCACTAATTTCATTTCTCGACCAAGATTGTTCATTTGATCGGTGTGGCTGACATTAAAGTTTTTTAATCCCCTTTATGTGACCTCGGAAATGCACAGCCCATGTCTCGTAGATCATTTTGGAGTGCTGTAATGACTTTGCTTTTAACATTTAACAAGTTTGCTTTGATCGCAGAAAATATATGGGTTCCTATCTTTACTTTTTTGTGCAGACTAATTGGACATTTATTTTCGTAGTGAGGAATCTTGCTCTTCAAGCTTACTTCCAACGTGCTTTTCTATCTCGTCGGAAATGTTGTTCGCTCAGCAAGACAGTTATTTATCGGTTTCTTTAATTGTAGCTTCCTCACTATTTAAGCAGATTTGCTCAGCTATGAGTAGGTAAGTCTTTTGTAGTTCTGACTCTGTTGTGTTCATGTGTTCCACAATTGAATCTATTGTGTTGACTTTTTCTGCAATTGAATCTATTCTATTGACTTTTTCTGTTATTCGTTTTTTTTTGTTCATACAGATTTGTTCTTTGCCCATGCTGGTTTATTATGTTGAAATGTTGTTGAAAATGCCTAGAGTTGGTTCATTTTTCCGTAGGTAATCTGCACAGTTGTACTATCACACGAAGCTTCAGATTCGGTAACTGACGAGTCATCATCCATCCTGCACGCAATACGACTATGTATTCCATGTTAAAATCAGTATATGACTCATGTCAAAAAAATTGAAAATAATCACTTTACTCTGTATCACAAACTTATTTAGGGTGACTCCAATTAAGCTGGGGCTCATAGGTTAATAGTGTACAACAATGGCTGACCAAATTATGGAAACAATTTCATTGTGTTATGTCGAACAATGGAACATATAAAGAACAAAACACTATCAAACTTATCTAAATTTAATAAAAAATCCAAATTACTTCTACACATCACAGGCATTCCTATTTCTCAGTTTTATTGTTATGAAACCTGAACAGCTATGTCTCAGTAGAGAATTTGGTACTACAAAGTTCAAGATACGCATAAAAAAATTTCAACTTACACTTTTGTAGCCATACAAGGTTATTTTTTTATTTTTAGCTCGTTGAAGTGGATGTTTGTTCCTCTTGTCCCGGACCGTATCAGTATAGTCCATGTAACAAAATTTGCAAACCGAATTAGTTAATTTTGACAAATATTTACTCACATAAAATTCAAATAACAAAATTACTTCATTAGTTCAGTTCAGTTTCATAACATCCATCAGTCGTGAGTTTACAATTGTTCATCAGTTCAAAGCTCGCTAATACTTTTGACTTACCGTAATAAAAATGTTTTAGTAATTAACTGTGTTGCTTACCTCATGGGTCTGAGAATGTCATAAAATAGATCATTCATACTTTGGTCCTCTTTGTGCAGGACTGTGGGAACACGAAAATCCCTTGTGATTAGTAAAATACAGAAGACACAAAAGTAACTTTGTTTATTCAAGTTCGAGCATAGTATTATTTCCCCAAGAACGTACTCTTTATATTTTTCTTCGTGAAATTATTCATAACAATTACTCCACGCTAGTTAATGCTAGTTACACCACATATAATGGCATATATCAGTTAACGGCGGACTTCATCACAAAAATCGTCTGTTTCTTACTGCTGATGGACATGGACTGGTATCGCCTCCCCTTTCGAAAAGAGGGAGACAAAAGAAAACGCGAAGAGTAATGTAAACCTTACCCTATTTCATCGTAGGTGATAAAATCAATTCAATATTACGTAGTGATATGAGTTTTTATTACGATGTATGTACAAAATAAAATTGAGATACTACACGTCTACCAGTTTGGAGAGGCGTAGCAGTGTTACGTCTTGTGCTATGGTGTGGTGAACCATCCGGTACGAATTTGGATAAGTCGTGGCTGGTAGTCATTGAGGGTACTACGAGACAACAGACCGTCACGGACACCCCACATGCTCATATGTTACCTCTCATGCGAAAAAGTCATAGAGCCATTTTTCAATAGAACAACGCTCATTCACACTTGGCACTTGTCTGTGTGATCTGTCGGCGTGATACTGAGGCCAGCAAGATTCCCAGATCTCCCTCCAATACAATATCTGTCTGACATCAACGCCCTCCCAGCTACAGTATTAAGAATACCGAGGACCAGTTGTAGTAGTTGTAGGCGAGCTTGTCACTGAAGAGGATACATGGGCTTTGTAAACTCTTAACGTAATCAGTACCTGCATCCAGGGCAGAAGGGTTGCCACGTCATACTGATAAGTGGGCTCATACTGCTCACTTCTTCGTAAATCTGATTCGAGTATGTAATTACTGGAATAACATGGGGTAACCTCTCAGTCTGCGAAGTTTCACTTCGATCTTCCTTCCCTTCTAATTTCTCTACTTTTCTCCAGGCAATACATATCATTCATCTTTGCAGTTCTGCCAGAAGAAAATTGAACCACTACTCATAGAATTTCCTGTTTAAAGGAACATTTGAAACAGAGTTCTACATTTGTGCTTTTGATCTTTTTTTGTCACAGCACTGCCTGACACGTAGGGGTCGCCGCCACGACTGGAGCCCAGGATGGACTCATCCACGGGAGCTGCGCCACTGATGGGCGCGGTGGACTACGCCGTGTTCGCTGGCATGCTGGGAGTGAGCGCCGCCATCGGCGTCTACTACGGCTTCTGCGCGCCAGCTGCCAATGTCGAGGAATACCTCATGGGGGGCCGCTCCATGAGCACCATTCCCATATCCATGTCTCTAATTTCCAGGTGAGTGCGCTGCTCCTTTCTGCAGTTTCTATGTGACCACTGCCTACACTGGAGGGTCGAGTCATCATCATCTACACTACTGGCCATTAAAATTGCTACACCAAGACGAAATGCAGATGATAAACGGATATTCATTGGACAAATATATTATAGTAGAACTGACATGTGATTATATTTTCACTCAGTTTGGGTGCATAGATCCTGAGAAATCAGTACTCAGAACAACCACGTCTGGCCGTAATAACGGCTTGGATACGCCTGGACATTGAGTCAAGTGCAGTTTGGATGGTGTGTACAGGTACAGCTGCCCATGCAGCTTCAACACGATACCACAGTTCACCAAGAGTAGTGACTGGCGTATTGCGATGACCCAGTTGCTCGGCCACCATTGACCAGAGATCTGGAGAATGTGCTGGCCAGGGCAGCAGTCGAACATTTTCTGTATCCAGAAAGGCCCGTACAGAACCTGCAACATGCGGTCGTGCATTATCCTGCTGAAACTTAGGGTTTCGCAGGGATCGAATGAAGGGTAGAGGCCAGCCGGAATGGCCGAGCTGTTCTAGGCGCTACAGTCTGCAACCGCGCGACCGCTACGGTCGCAGGTTCGAATCCTGCCTTGGGCATGGGTGTGTGTGATGTCCTTAGGTTAGTTAGGATTAAGTAGTTCTAAGTTCTAGGGGACTGATGACCTCAGAAGTTAAGTTCCATAGTTCTCAGAGCCATTTGAATCATTCTTTGAAGGGTTGAGCCACGAATCGTAACACATCTGAAATGTAACGTCCACTGTTCAAAGTGCCGTCAATGCGAACAAGAGGTGACCGAGACGTGTAACCATTGGACCCCATACCATCACGCCGGGTGATACGCCAGTATGGCGATGACGAATACACGCTTCCAATGTGCGTTCACCGCGATGTCGCTAAACACGGATGCGACCATCTTGATGGTGTAAACAGAACCTGGATTCGTCCGAAAAATTGACATTGTGCCATTCGTGCACCCAGGTTCGTCGTTGAGTACACCATCGCAGGCGCTCCTGTCTGTGATGCAGCGTCAAGGGTAGCCGCAGCCACCGTCTCCGAGCTGATAGTCCATGCTGCTGCATGCGTCGTCGAACTGTTCGTGCAGATCGTTGTTGTCTTGCAAACGTCCCATCTGTTGACTCAGGGATCGAGACGTGGCTGCACGATACGTTACAGCTATGCGGATAAGATGTCTGTTATCTCGACTGCTATTGATACGAGGCCGGTAGGACACAGCACGGCGATCCGTATTACCCTCCGGAACCCACCCATTCCATATTCTGCTAACAGTCATTGGATGTCGAGCAACGCGAGCAGAAATGTCGCGATACGATAAACCGCAATCGCGATAGGCTACAACCCGACCTTTATCAAAGCCGGAAACGTGATGGTACGCATTTCTCCTCCTTACACGAGGCATCACAGCAACGTTTCACCAGGCAACGCCGGTCAACTGCTGTTTGTGTATGAGAAATCGGTTGGAAACTTTCCTCATGTCCGCAGGTTGTAGGTGTCGCCACCGGCGCCAATCTTGTGTGAATGCTCTGAAAAGCTAATCATTTGCATATCACAGCATCTTCTTCCTGTCGGTTAAATTTCGCGTCTGTAGCACGTCGTCTTCGTGGTGTAGCAATTTTAATGGTCAGTAGTGTATATCTACGAGGAGCGTTCAATAAGTAATGCAACAAATTTTTTTCTCGATCTATTTCGGATCAGAAAGTGGGGAATTTGTTGTGCGACATCATGAAATATTACCACTTCGGCCACTGTAATTTCATTAAGTTCCGGAGGGTGGCAGCCTTATACGTAGCCTTCAAAATGTCGTCTGCAACAGAGGTGCGTTCCAACCAAAGAACTGTCACTGAGTTTCTTTCGTCGCATAACTAGAACATCGCAGATATTCATAGACACTGGCAGAATATCTGCGGAGATCTGGCAGTGAACTTAAACATTGTGAGTTGAAACTTATTGTCAAATTAAAACTGTGTACCGGACCGAGACTCGAACTCGGAACCTTTCGCAGGCAAGTGCTCTGCCATCTGAGCTACCCAAGCACGACTCACGACAGGTCGTCACAGCTTCAGTTCCACCATTACCTGGTCTCCTACATTCCAAACATTACGGAAGCTCTCCTGCAGACCTTCCAGAACTGGGGGATGTTTGCAGGATGATATTTTCACTCTGCAGCCGGGTGTGCGCTGATATGCCTGACACATTTCAGCGCACACTCCGCTGCAGAATGCAAATTTCATTCTGGAAACGTAGTGCGTTGTTGGGCGAGGCGTCTGTCATCATCGCAACAGGGTCAAGCAAACCTGTTCGATCTCCCGCAAGGCGGCCAGCCGCACACAGCTCTGGCTCGCCCAGTGTTGGAACGCTTGGACACTGCCATTTGAGGTCAAATACCTCGTTGTTCAGCTGGGAGTCTTCGTTGGTAGTGCTGACACACTCGTCCACCAACTGGGGAGTTCAAAGGTGTGTGCCCACTGGATTCTCCGCAGCATAACATAAGACTGTAAAGAGAAACGAAGGACCATCTGCGCAAGGTTTCTTGCGCGTTACTAGGATGATCACGATAACTGTTTGTCAAACATCGTCACAGGTGATGAAAAATGGATTGTGCTACCCTCAGAAAATCTAAGAAATGGCTTCAGCGAGTTAGTCGACACAAAAATGTAAACGAACTTCCCCCTCTCCATGATAACGCAAGGCTTACACAAGCCTGCCCACCCGAGAGCAGCACACAAAACTTCGTTGGACTGTTCTGCTTCTTCATCCACCCTACAGCCCAGATCTCACACCTTCCGACTTCCATCTTTTTAGCCCAATGACGGATGCATTCTACAGGAAGCAGTACGTGGGTGTAGGGGAGGTTGTTGATGCAGCAAGACACTGGCTCCGACCTCAGCCAGTAGAGTAGTATCATACAGAAATACAGGCCCTTCCAGTAAGATGGTGTACGGCTGTCTCATTGAGTGGAGATTATGTTGAAAAACTGGATTTTGTAGTCTCGTGTACTGGACTCCAGTAAGACAAACGTGCTTCCAGGTAAAAAGTGTTGCATGACTTATTGAACGCTTCTCAGACATTTACAGCTAGATGATAACTTTGCAGCTCGCACTTAGTTGTTGGGAAGAGGCCGCATAGGACAACTTTCAAACTACACTACCGCCCATTAAAATTGCTACACCACAAAGATGACGTGTTACAGATGCGAAATTTAACTGACAGGAAGAAGATGCTGTGATATGCAAATGATTAGCTTTTCAGAGCATTCACACAAGGTTGGCGCCGGTGGCGACACCTACAACGTGCTAACATAAGGAAAGTTACCAACCGATTTCTCGTACACAAACAGCAGTTGACCAACGTTGCCTGGTGAAACGTTGTTGTGATGCCTCGTGTAAGGAGGAGAAATACGTACCATCACGTTTCCAACTTTGATAAAGGTCGGATTGTAGCCTATCGCGACTGCGGTTTATCGTATCGCGACATTGCTGCTCGCGTTGGTCGAGATCCAATACGCAACGCCGTGCTGGATCCCAACGGCCACGTATCACTAGCAGTCGAGATGACAGGCATCTTATCCGTATGGCTGTAACGGATCGTGCAGCAACGTCTCGATCCCTGAGTCAACAGGTGGGGACGTTTGCAAGACAACAACCATCTACCATCTGCACGAACAGTTCGACGACGTTTGCAGCAGCATGGTCTATCAGCTCGGAGACGATGGCTGTGGTTACCCTTGACGCTGCATCACAGACAGGAGCGCCTGCGATGGTGTATTCAACGACGAACCTGAGTGGACGAATGGCAAAACGTCATTTTTTTGGACGAATCCAGGTTCTGTTTACAGCATCATGATGGTCGCATTCGCGTTTGGCGACATCGCGGTGAACGCACATTGGAAAGTGTGTATTCGTCATCGCCATACTGGCGTATCACCCGGCGTGATGGTATGGGGTGCCATTGGTTACACGTCTCGGTCTCCTCTTGTCTCCATTGAAGGCACTTTGATCAGTGAACGTTACATTTCAGATGTGTTACGACCCGTGGCTCTAGCCTTCTTTCGATCCCTTCGAAGCCCTACATTTCAGCAGGATAATGCACGACCGCATGTTGCAGGTCCCGTACGGGCCTTTCTGGATACTGAAAATGTTCGACTGCTGTCCTGGCCAGCACATTATCCAGATCTCTCACCAATTGAAAACGTCTGGACAATGGTGGCCGAGCAACTGGCTCGTCACAATACGCCAGTCACTGCTCTTGATGAACTGTGGTGTGATGTTGAAGCTGCATGGACAGCTGTACCTGTACACGCCATCCAAGCTCTGTTTGACTCAATGCCCAGGCGTATCAAGGCCGTTATTGCGGCCAGAGGTGGTTGTTCAGGGTACTGATTTCTCAGGATCTGTGCACCCAAATTGCGTGAATATGTAACCACATGTCAGACCTAGTATAATATATTTGTTCAATGAATACCTGTTTATCATTTGCATTTCTTCTTGGTGTAGCAATTTTAATGGCCAGTAGTGTACGTCCGTACAGTGCTTGGGGAAAACGAACTCCTGAAATTTTCCGTGTTAGTCCCGATTTCCTTGATCATGATAGTCATTCCTCCCTATGTAGGTGGCAGTCGACAAAATATTTTAGAATTCATAGGAGAAAGTTTTCCTTTTTATTTTTACATCTTCTGTCTTGCCAATAAAACGCAGTACTTGTTTCGCCCAACCCACATTTTCTGAGCGATGGTTGCAGTTCAAACGGAAGTCCGCTTGCTTAGCTGAGCGGTAACGTGCTTGCCTCCCATGCAGCAGGCCGGGATTAGTTTCCCGGCCGGGTCGGAGATTTTTGCGTTCGTGGACTGTGTGTTGTGTTGTCCTCATCATCATTTCATCCTCATCATCGACACCCAAGTCGTCCAAAGTGGCATCGACTGAAATAATACTTGCACTTGGCGGCTGAACCCGAATGGGAGCTCCCGGCCAACAAAGCCATACGATCATTTCATTTCGAGTTCAAGTGCTTCGTTTTTGTAACCGCCAGATATTTAGCTAAACCGGCACTCTTTAAGTTTTTGTGATTAATCGTGTAACTTAAAGTTCACAGAACTTTTTTAGTACTCGTGTGAAGGACCTCACACTTCTTATTCTTCAGGATCAACTCTCATTTTTCACAGTTAGCAGGTCTTTTCTAAATCATTTCGTAATTTAATCCTTTGATGACTTCCCTCAGCTGTAAAAGATAGCATCATTTGTAAGAAAAATCTTAGAGGACTTCTCAGATTGTTACCTAAATCGTTAATATAGGTTGTGAACAGGAGAGAGCCTATTGCACTTCCCCGTTGAACTACAGACATAGCCTTCGATTCGCTAGATGATTTCCTGTCAACTACTAAGCGCTGTAGAGCTCGAAATACTATCCGTACTATTGTTGTACACTTGATAAACATGTGGGAAAGCTTGGTAACCAATGAACGGTGTGTCCAAAGAGATGACCTTCACTTGTAAATCAAAATAATTTCGAAACTTTGAAATAACTGAAGCGATTTACATTAACTGCTTAAACTAAAAGAAATGCTTGGAGTGGATAAACATTTGGAATCACCAAAAACACAACACATTACTATGCCCATTACGGTTGAAACCTTCCCGTCTCCTCTATATCTCTTTTTTGTTGCACAACCTTCCCTTTTACAATAATCTATGAAACTTTTCCTTAGGATTTCTATCTCTTGCTTAATAACAACAAACGAAATCTTCCCTTTGAAATTAATTCTCTTTCTCAATCTTCGCATACAAATTTAAATGCTGCTTATTAAAAGTTATTTTCTGATTATTTCGACGGAACATAGAATGTGTCGTCGTCGTGGTCCTCAGTCGTTACCTGCAATAACCGAAAACTGTTCCTTACCTTTTTTACTGTTACTGGATCGCCATCTCACTGATACATCGAACTGCGACATGAATATACTTACTCTATTTTACTATACTCTATTAGCTGCTGGTGGGCTTTCATAATAAGTGGCTGTATTTATTACCAAAGCTGAGGTTATTCTTTAATAGGAAAGCTGACGTTATTCTTTAATTAATTGACTGAAGTTACGTAACTCATAGTTAAACTTTTTTTCTTGACAACAATAAAATTTTGCAAAGTTTTGCATTGATGGTTTTTGGGATGGATCATAATCAGTAATGCAATATTTCTGGCAAAAATTTATTACATTCTGAAAACGTTTCTTCTGGTTTCTGCTGGTAATGAAGTAATTTTACAAACGTTCAAATGGGACTTACTTTTTACAGTAATCTTACAACTAGCATTGCGCAAACATACCTTCAGTAACTTCCTGGCAGATTAAAACTGTGTGCCCGACCGAGACTCGAACTCGGGACCCTTGCCTTTCGCGGGCAAGTGCTCTACCATCTGAGCTACCGAAGCACGAATCCCGCCCGGTCTCACAATTGTACTTCTGCCAGTATCTCGTCTCCTACCTTCCAAACTTTACAGAAGCTCTCCTGCAGAGTGAAAATCTCATTCTGGAAACATCCCCCAGGCTGTGGCTAAGCCATGTCTCCGCAATATCCTTTCTTTCAGGAGTGCTAGTCCTGTTAGGTTCGCAGGAGAGCTTCTGTAAAGTTTGGAAGGTAGGAGACGAGATACTGGCAGAAGTAAAGCTGAGAGACCGGGCGTGAGTCGTGCTTCGGTAGCTCAGATGGTAGAGCACTTGCCCGCGAAAGGCAAGGGTCCCGAGTTCGAGTCTCGGTCGGGCACACAGTTTTAATTTGCCAGGAAGTTTCATATCAGCGCACACTCCGCTGCAGAGTGAAAATCTCATTCTGGATACCTTCAGTAGTCTTAAGTTGCGCAAAGAAAATAATTCAATAATATTAGTTCCTCTAATGATAATAATTAGCTAATGTCTCTCTACATCCGTTTATAATCTCTTGTAAATCATAGCTGGTGGCTGGCAAGCACACTGCTCCTCTCAACGTCTCGCTTCAGACCTGCTACCAACTCGCTTCACATCTCGCTTACTACTGACTTCCTACGAACGCTAAAGTGCGGTCTCTCCTGCCAACAATGCTTTCTGGTGCAGACAATGCCTGCTACCATTACAAAATGTATCAATGCGCGGTCTTTCCCGCTCTTTTCTTAAAATGTATCCATACGCGGTCTCTCCCGCCCTTTTTAAAATTATATCAATGTGCGGTCTCTCTTGCCAACAATACTTTGGTGAAGACATTCCCTGCTACCACAATTATTTCCAACATGACAAATATTAATTATTGCTACTTAATCCTATTAATAAAATATAAACATCTTTCATAAATTGTGGATTGACAATAGACAATTGAAATACACACGTCTTACACGGTGCAAGGAAACCTTTAGCATTCAAAACAACTTCAGTCGTCTCGGATTTGCCAAGTACAGGTCCTGTACGGTTTTCAAGAGAATCTTACACCATTCTTCCTGCAAAATGATGACAAGTTCAGATAACGATGATTGAGGTGGATAGCGATCACGCACTGTTCTTTGCAAGTAGACCACAAATATTCAATATGGCGGCGATATGGTGACTTTGGTGGCCAGAGGAGATGAAACAATTCATCCTCGTGTTCACAAAACCACTCCTTGACGATGCGAGCTGTCTCAGCAGGGGCCTCGTCTTGGAACACAGCACCAGTATCGAGGAACAACTACTGTACCATGGGATGGACTTGATTGGCCAAAATGGTCACGTAATTCTCGGCAGTAATACTACCTTGATAGTCCCCATGATGCCAGAAAAATAAAACGATGTGGCTGGCCAAATCATCATCGATACTTCGGCATGTTTGACTCTTCGAACGTTAACTCGGACAGAAGTTGCAGCTGGCCGCTGTGGCCAAGCGGTTCTAGGCGCTTCAGTCCAGAACCGCGCTGTTGCTACGGTCGCTGGTTCGAATCCTGCCTCGGACATGGATGTGTTTGATGTCCGTAGGTTAGTTAGGTTTAAGTAGTTCTACGTCTGATGACTTCAGAATTTAAGTCCCATAGTGCTTAGAACCATTTTCACAGAAGTTTCAAACAGTGTGCAACAATACTCACCCGATCAAATTACTTCCTCGCCTCTCTCCATAGTCAAGGTTCTATAGCTTCGGCTCTACGTTTTCCTGTTTTGGGCATTTGCATCACTGATGAGTGATTTTCGAATTCCAGCTCGGTCTGCAGTTCCATGCTTATGGGGCTCCCATCGTGTTGTTTTAGTGCTGACAGCATTCACGAGTGCGACCTTTAGTTATGTATCTTATTTTTCGTCACGATCTTCTTTAATGCCCGGCTGTCACATTCACTCGACACTCTATTTCGTCCGCGTTGTGACTTAGAGGATGATGTTTTTCCCCTTTCTTTGTGTGACGTATAAATCTTCGATACAGTACTCCTTGAAACACTATACGCTTCGACTATCTTTGTTACGGAAGCACCCACCAAAGGAGCACCAACAATTTTCCCACGTTCAAATTCATTTAACTCCGACGTAATCCTCCAACAGCTCGTCAGGACACATTTCTGACCACGTATTGAGGCCACTGCACTGGTGCTGTTTATGATCAAATTGAAAAGAGCAACCTGCAGGCTCGGCTAGCATCTGCATTTACGTCCAAGCATGCATTTCTCGCGGTGTTTCCATGTTTTTGTCCAACCCCTGCATGAATTATAAGAGGCGAAGGCCATGAAGTCCAGAATCGATATGCCAATCGCCTGGATCATTCCACCAATGCACGAGGTTGAAGATATCCGTTTGGTAAAACATCATGTCCTGCTGCGTGAAGAGGTCCGTAACTACCTGCTACACATCCTCGTCCGTCAGGAATCGTCGACCGTTCAAGAGCTTCTTTGACGAGACAAAAGGCGTGATAATCACGTGCAGAGGAATCAGAACTATAGGGCGGGTGCTCGAGTGTCACCCACTTGGACTGTTGTGACTTCTGCGTTACGGCATTTGCGTTATCACGAAGCAGCAGCACCCCTTGTCGCAGTTCTCCTGGACGGTGGTTTTCGGCAGACGTGCTGCCCCGCACACAATCTTCATTCTCCAATGAATGTTTAACTGTGGCCGAGCGGTTCTAGGCGCTACATTCGGGAACCGGGCGACCGCTACGTCGCAAGTTCGAATCCTGCCTCGGGCATGGATTTGTATGATGTCCTTAGGTTAGTTAGGTTTAAGTAGTTCTACGTTCTAGGGGACTGATGACCTCCGAAGTTTAAGTCCCATAGCGGTCAGTGCCATTTGAACCATTTGAATGTGTAACGGCGCCTGCCCTTTGGCAGCCAAGAAAAGAATAACAATACATTGGTCCTGTTTGGACGCATTCGGTAATGACGTCACCGTAGTTCACGTTTCCGTATATATCACACGCCATTCGGAAAGACACGGATGCTTCACTAACCCTTTACCTACATGTCAGTCCTTGTATAAACTCTTCAGAGTCGCGCTACGTTGCGTATATGCTGCAGCAACACCCTCAATTCAAAACTTTTTGATCGCCTCCTATAAATGTAACTGAATACAGCCGTTTTTTCGGAAAGCCCAAGTGAAAACGCATGTGATTAAATTATTTACCAACAAAAGTTAGCCTTCGCTAACTCAATTGAAATAATGAATCTTAGAAAGAAATGATTAGTTAGTACTGCAGGGGGAAAAAGCGGAACTTAGGATGTGCAAAGATTATGAAATTTTAAAGTAATACAATCGCCTTATTTTTAGACGCTCTTTCGTGCAGTGCACATGTTTATGAAACAGCTCTAAAACTGACGTACAGTGTGCAAGAACTGTGTTCACAATAAAATAGATTTTCTCTCAACACTTACTGAGAGTTGGTCTGTAGCGTGTGGTGTTTGTACTGCCGCATTTATCACCAGTCTGAAATAGGAGTACTAAACAAAAAGACTAAGGAACACGTAATATGTAAAAATATTTCTAGCATAGTGGAATCTGTAAGATATCTATGTGGAATGTCTCTTGCAGCGGTCTCTCCGCGATATTATCAGAAATTTTATAAATTATATTACTCAGTACATATCTCGAAATATCTCTTCTTATCTTACCGATTCCTAAACTTTAATATACGATGATTATCAATGCAAAGTAGTTTCAAGCCCTATTATTCCTTGGAGCGTCCATTTACTCCATGGAATAGCTTCTCTGCTATCTATGTTTTTCTTATGAAAGAATGAAGGAGTGTCTTGCCGATTAGCCGTGAAAAGAAGGAGGATGTTTATGTATGTATTGTTGAGCTAGTCGCCATCTTGATGAGATTCTGTATGAGAAGGAATTTAATACATGAACTAAACTAAAGTAAGTGTGTTCGCGTATTATTTAACTGATTATTATTGGCAGTGTCTGCTTACTACGCTGTGTTGCACGGGATCAGTGGGGAACGTCTGATTTACACTGGACGAACCTGCCGTTTTGTATGCTCAAGATATCCAGTTACTTCAAATAAATAGGCTAACACGGTCTTACCAGCAGATCTCCGGTCTTCCCCATGTGATCACCGAAAGTTAATAATTATTACAAATGTTTTCAGGAGATCGACTGACAATTTTCGTCGCACCGAGACTTCGAAATTGCTTCACTGACTTATGGAATTTAAGTTAAGCTCAATTTAATCAGGATAGAACAGTATTGAACTGTGTGAATGTGATAAGCCTGCTTTGTGAATGAAAATTCCCTTAACATACGCATGTTTTTACTATCCTGATCAGTGGAGCTAAATCAGGCCGGTGTGAGAGAGGTTTTTAAATTTTTTTAATACCACAAAAAAATATTAAATGTGTGTGGTGGTGCTGTTGAAGAAGGCTAGGAATCATTGTGTGGCCTGCATCCCGTAATGTTGCGTAAGCAGGTGGCTATGGAAAAAGAGAAGATTTGGAAAAAATTGGTGACATTGACACCGTATTTCTTAATAACTTGCTACATTAGAAAATCATTTACAAACTGTGCTGACGTTCCTTTAACCTCGTTATTCAAGACCCACCGAAATTCAAAGAGACCATACAAGAAGTGAATCACTTTACAGAATACACTCATATATTTATATCAGATAATCGAATAGACTTGTTACTCAAAGAGAGATGGGGGGGAGGGGGCTTCCAAAGTGTGGCGTACAGAACACCGACCCCGAGTACAGACAATTACGCACGAATTGGCCCGCCACTAACATATACAACAACAAATAGACAAACATGTAAAAACCAGATAATAAAGAAATATAAAGAAATAACAAATAATGTCACGTAAGGTCTTTATTTACTGAATTTATCTTGTCTTTTCCATTATGTTGCAGTAGGTGCTGAAAATGACCTCCCTCTGCTTCAATACAATTTTAGCGCGCCATAACATATTAATATACACATTGCACAACTCTGTCGCATCGTCTTCCAAAATTTCATTACGAATATTGCCCTTCAAATCTTCTAGCGTTATTGAGTTATTTGCGTACACTTTTCTCTTTAGACTGCCCCACACAAAACTCACGAACGGTTAGGTCCGGCTAACGCGGTGGCCACAGTCCTTTGCTAACGGTCCTTTCTTCTGTTAATCTTTCAAGATTTCATGAGATTTACTCGAGTGAAGTGTGACAGGCCGCTTCATCCTGTTCAAAGACAACATACGTATCGGGTATCAACGGTGCGTAAAATTCCTCAACGATTCGCATAAAGACAGCAGTGCTTACTGTTGTTTCAAAAAATATGGAACCCACAATCCGACTTGCTGACGCGGTGCACTACACTCTGATTTTTTCAGCGTGAAGATATTCCTCAGTAAATGAATAAGATTGTTTGTTGACCAGGCTTCATCAGGCATGTAATACTGCAGTGGATCCAACATTCCATTCTCAGCTGTTTGAAATAGCGACGTACAGTCAGTCACAAGTATTGCTTTATTTTTCTCATTCAGATATTAGACACATTGAATTTTGTAGGACTTCATCCCCATGTGGTGTAAAACATCTTGTGAAGACCTATGCGAAACGTTCAGTTGTTGCGACAATTTAGGTATCAGTTTGTTTGGACTATCGGACATCTGTGCTCGAATATTGGCGATCACAGGACTTGTACGAACGAATGGGTCTCGATTCTATTTGGGTTTTCTACTGACCCTGTAGTACACCACTTTGTCAAAAAAATCCTGTATACTGCTCTTTACTGGTATGGAAACACTAGGAAACTTCTTTGCAAGAATGTCCCACGGTTCCTTAAATAAACCTGTAGGCACCTCCACTATTGCGATTCTTTCTTGAAGAGGATAATGATTTCTCGCTGAGATATTTATTTCACACGTCTTAATCAATCCGCAATGGCTTCGTACTGACAATACAAAATGTAATCGTAACAGCTTAGAAACAATAGATAACAACTGACAGGCAACAGTGAGCAGTCTGGTACTCGGAACAAGTTTTTCGTGCGCCATCCTGTAGTGTCTAGCATGATGGGGACAGTATATTTAGATATTCCGCCGAATGTTCTTTGTGAACGTGTTCCAGTCGTGTATCTCGAACCTGTTCACAAAGAACTCACTTCAGTTTTCAATCAGAATGCCGAGTAACGACAGGAAGTTTACCTGCTTAACCATGAAGTCAGAAAAAAGCAAGCTATTCCTTCACTAATACAGCTAATTACATTTGCAGTCCGTTGCTTAGGCCAGTATCATGTGGCAGCCGCATCAACGGACTTGCAGCAATGTGCTGTGACCTCGTGACCGAGTAGAACCAAGAACAGAATAAGGGTATGTAAGACTTACGAGTAACTGGGACCCACATCACTCGAGTGCTCAATGAATTCTCGCAACAGGCTGTCTGCTGGGAAACCTAGAAACAATAATACGCATTGACTACACACGGACTATAAGACCCCACGGACTATGAGACACACTGTAATTTTAAAGCATTTTTTTTTAAAGAAACGTCTTTCTTGGTGATTCTCATTTGATGTTTGTTCTGTGCGCAGGTGAAGTTTCGAACCGTTCTGGCAGATGGCAGAGACCTAGTACAATGTCAAAAGGGCCTCTACATACCACTTAGGTTACAAGCAGAGTGCTGTTATTGCATTTTTGTGTGCAGAAATAGAAACCGTCGTGAACATCCATAACCGTTTGTGTGCAGTGTATGGCGATGCTGCAGTTGATGGGAGTACAGTTGGGCGATGGGTAAAGAAAGTTACAGTCTCAGGAAATACAGAAAAAGGGCTCCATGGCCGGCTGCTGTGGCCGAGCGGTTCTAGGCGCTTCAGTCTGCAACCTCGTGCTGCTACGGTCGCAGGTTCGAATCCTGCCTCGGGCATGGATGTGTGTGATGTCCTTAGGTTAGTTAGGTTTAAGTAAAAAATGGTTCAAATGGCTCTGACCACTATGGGACTTAACTTGTGAGGTCATCAGTCCCCTAGAACTTAGAACTACTTAAACCTAACTAACCTAAAGACAGGACACACATCCATGCTCGACGCATGATTCGAACCTGTGACCGTAGCGGTCGCTCGGTTCCAGACTGTATCGCCTAGAACCGCTCCGCCACTCCGGCCAGCTATGTTTAGGTAGTTCTAAGTCTAGGGGACTGATGACCTCAGATGTTAAGTCCCATAGCGCTTAGAGCCATTTGAACCATTTTGAGAGCTCCATGATCAGCCACGCTCGTGACGTGAGGATGCCAATATTCGTGCCGACCGGCGTATTACAACTCGCCAATTGGCTCTACAGTTGTCGGTCAGCATTGGAAGAGCACCTGCAATGAACGAGACTCTCGGATATTCAAAGAGGTGCTCATGATGGGTTCCACGAATGCTCACTGCGGACCACAAGATGCAAAGAAACGCCGTTTCATCTGAATTGTTGGAGCGTTTTGAGACCGAGCGAGAAGCCTTTCTGTCAGAGATAGTTACGGAGGACGAATGCTGGGTGCACCACTTTGCGCCGGAAACAAAAAGGCTGTCCATGGAGTGGCTTCATCCTCATTCACCACAAAAGAAGAAATTCAAGACAACACCCTCTGTCGGAAAAGTCATGGGGACAGTCTTGTGGGATTGTGATGGCGTGGATGTGATGCCAAGACGGTCAACCATCAATTC
The DNA here is from genome assembly GCF_023864345.2 of Schistocerca serialis cubense. NCBI lineage: Eukaryota > Metazoa > Arthropoda > Insecta > Orthoptera > Acrididae > Schistocerca > Schistocerca serialis. The sequence continues at coordinate 317,657,695 of NC_064645.1, read as the reverse complement.
TGAGGTATGCGTGAAGACTCTGAATAAACTCAAGAACCGTTTCCGGCTTGTTCTATCGGACAAGAATCTAGCAGAAATCTTGCTCCAAGACGGTCATGCACGCCCACACACAAGTCTGAGAACACATCGCCAAATTGCGTTCGACATCATTGCCTGATCCACCCTACGGTCCAGACCTGGCACCCTCAGACCTCCATCTCTTTGGGGCGCTTAAAGATTCTCTACGGGGAACACACTTTGAGGATGACGAGAGTGTCAATCATGCAGTGGAAACATGGCTGCGCCTACAGGACAAGAGCTTTTACCGGCCGGGAATACATGCCCTTACACAACGCTGGCGTACTGCCATAGAACGTGATGGAGACTACGTAGAAAAATAGGACATGGACAAGACATTTTGGTGTTCATTGTCACCAAATTCTAACTCTTAACAATACATATGTCTTGAAAAAAAATGTCGGATATTACTTATTGAACGACCCTCGTACTTGAGAAATATTCTAGGATGGGTCATATGAGTGTTTGATTATATAACTTCTTTATAGACTGATGGTATTTCCCTAGTATTCTACAACAATAAACCAACGTCTGTCTACTGTAAAAATTTTTTGTAAAAATGTTTCATGTACGACTCTGCCAATGTGATCGTTCCATTTCATATCCCTACAGATTATGACATCCATGCATTTGTGTGATTTAACAGATATCGCCTGTGACTGAGCCGGCCGCGGTGGTCTAGCGGTTGAGGCGCTCAGTCCGGAACCGCGCGACTACTACGGTCGCAGGTTCGAATCCTGCCTCGGGCATGGGTGTGTGTGATGTCCTTAGGTTAGTTAGGTTTAAGTAGTTCTAAGTTCTAGGGGACTCATGACCACACATGTTAAGTCCCATAGTGCTCAGAGCCATTTGAACCATTTGAGCCTGCGACTGAAACAGTCTGTTATGTTAATTAGAAACCACTTTTATCTTGTAGATTTATCGATTTGATGTGAATTCAGAGACATCAATCGAAATTGACGAAAAGAGCGGAGAAGCCAGCAGAATTATATCACAGACTCTTGCTTTTCGCGAATAGACCTTGTAATGTCTAAGTACTATTACGAGTGACTGTGCTCAGCCCAGTTAAGATGATTGAGGGCTGTGTTTGCGCCCACAGCTTCATATCCGGCATCACGCTCCTGGGCATGGCCACGGAGGCGTACCTGTACGGCGCCGAGTACGGCTACATCGCCATCGGTGTGCTAGTCAGCGCCATCATTAATGCGGTCGCCTTCCTGCCCGTCTTCTACGATCTGCAGATCACCTCCACGTACGAGGTATGTTCGTAAATATCTCTCTTAGAGGTCCGACATAGTTTTACTGACTGAATCGAGTGTCATGGTAATGGTCATAAATTAAGGATGATTTCAGAATGTGGTGCCACACAACGTGGCACTACACAAAACTGGAGCTAATAGCATTGTCACATAGGGAACACTCACGACACAGATCTCTAAGTCCACGGTATTGGTGTTGAGAAAACCGTCCCGAAACACATGTGCTACAAAACGCCACTGCTTCCTACGCATGCACTCCAACATCAATGTGGGATATGATCACCATGCACACATACACAGGCAGCACAACGGGTTGGCATACTCTGGATTAGATGGTCGAGCAGCTGCTGGGGTATAGCCTTCCATTCTTGCACCAGTACCTGTCGGAGCTCCTGAATTGTCCAAGGGATTTGAGGACGTGCAGAGATACGTCGACCTAGAGCATCCCAGACGTGCTCTGGAGAACAGGTCACTCCATTCGCCTGATATCTTCTGTTTCAAGGTACTCCTCCACGATGGCACCTCGGTGGGGCCGTGCGTTGTAATCCATCAGGAGGAAGGTGGGACCCACTGCACCGCTGAAAAGGCGGACATACTGGTTGCTAATGACATCCCGGTACACCTGACGTGTTACAGTTCCTCTGTCAAAGGCATGCAGGGTTGTACGTGCACCAGTCATAGTCCCACCCCACACCATCAAACCACGACCTCCATACAGGTTCCTTTCAAAGAAACTGTTGGTATCTGGTTCATGCCAGATGAAAACCCGGCGAGAATCACTGTTCAGATTATACCTGGACTCGTCCGTGAACATAGCCTGGGACCAAAGTTCCAGTGACCATGTACTGTGTTCTTGACACTAGGCTCTACGGGCTCTCCTGTGACCAGGGGTCAGTGGAATGCACCTTGCAGCTGTCCGGGAGAATAAACCATGTCTGTCCAGTCGTCTGTAGACTGTGTGTCTGGAGACAACTGTTCCAGTGGCTGCGGTAAGGTCCCGAGCAAGGCTACCTGCAGTACTCTGTAGCCGCCTGCTGGCACTGATGGTGAGATATCGGTGTTCTTGTGGTATTTTACACTGTGGACGTCCCGTACTGTAGCGCCTGGACACGTTTCCTGTCTGCTGGAATCGTTGCCATAATCTTGAGATCACACTTTGTGGTACACAGAGGGCCCGTGCTACGACCTGCTGTGTTTGACCAGCCTACAATCGCCCTAGTATTCTAGCCCTCATAATGTCAACAATATGTGTTCTTTGAGCCATTTTCAACACACAGTCACCATTAGCACGTCTGGAAACGTCTGCACACTTACTCGCTGCACTGTACTCTGACATGCACCAACACACCTCTGCGTATGTGGACTGCTGCCAGCGCCACCGTGCGACGACCGCAGGTTAAATGCACCGCATGGTCATACCCCGAGGTGATTTAAACCCGCAATCCGCCCACGAGAGCATTGTTTCACCATGTATCAGCAGTATCCTTAATTTATGAGCATGAGTGTAGGTAAAATTCGACTGCTAGAATTTGACGACACACACTGTTCTGTCACATTAATGTGACCAGCTGTCAGTAGTCTGAATAACCACCTTTTGTAGCACGGACAGCTGTGACACCTGCAGGAAGAAAGTCATTGAGGCTCTGGAAGGAACCGACAGTTAAGTGGAGCCATGCCGACTGCGGTTCGGAGACCGTTTGCGCTACGTGTTTCGGTGGAGTACAGCCCTACGAAGGTGATCGAACGAATTCTCTATTGGCTTTAAATACGGGAAATTTGGTGTCTGGGAAGAACGGTAGATTCATTCTGGTGCTCTTAGAACCACACACGTACAATGCAAGCTGTGTGACACGTTGCATTGTCCTGCTGGTAGATTCCATCATGCTGAGGAAAAAAAAAACCTGCATGTAGGGGTAGACATGGTCCCGAACGATAGATGTGTACTTTTGTCGATCCACTGTGCCTTTCACAATGATAAAAAGACTCTAAAGTCCATAACACTGCCTCCTCCTGCCTGGACCTTTCCAGCGATTGTAACAGGGTCTTTGCTTTCAGGAGTTTCACCCCGTACACACCAACGGCCATGTGACCAATGGAACACAAAATGTGATCTCAACAGGCCATATGTCACCACTCAGTGGACATCTGTTTGCGATACTGGCGTGCAAATTCCACCCTCCATCTCTGACGAACAGCAGTCAGCATGGGTGCCTGAGTAAGCGCCTACTGCGCGGGCCCATGTGCAGCAACGTTCACTTAACGATCGTTGAGGAGGCAATGTTGTAGCCCATTGGTTTATCAGGGTTGTCAATCGCACAACAGTAGCTTATCTATTCTCCTGTACACATCTTCGAAGCCGTCATTCATCCCTGTGATGTGTGGCCTGTGGTGCTCCACAGTTTCCTCAAATCCGGTTTTGGAAAGCGCCATTTTGCCACGCGCCGTATACTTTAATCACAGCAACACACGAATAGTTTAGAAAATTAGCTATTTCAGAAATGTGGCATTTGGCTGCGATCATTACCATTGTGGCGCACGGTCAATCAATGGACATCTACAGTTAAGTGGGCCTCAGGCCCTTGATGAAGAGTTCCAGAGGCATGCCGATGAGTGCTCGGCATCCTGTGTGGCAATTGATGAAGATTATTTATTTTTATCAAATACGTTACAGGAGTTTTAGCAACGTACTTGGATCCAACTGAATCTGGTAAGCTTGAACTTCTAAGACTTCAGTTATACATGAATGATTCGCTAAAGACCCATTACGGCTTATGGCTGGGCTTTGGGTAAATGAAATAAAAGTAACAGTGCCTTTGATATATGTGCCTTTTTTAATATGGTGCTAATCTTATTTTAGATAAGCTGTTTTAACGTCTTATTCTCCAGAAGCCTGTAGTTTTGTTTAGGGCCACAGGACCACTCCCCCTTTGGTACGATTTTTTTCCCGGGTATTTACCTTTTAATATACATAACGATACACATGTAACATGCTGGATATTGTTTCGGCTGTATTATTTTTGGCACAATTTCTCATTTTTATCGGTAATCCGTTTGGTGTAATCATGTATATTATTTGTGCAACTCCGCTCTCTTAATGTGAGAACAGAAAGAAAGCTGATAGTCTTCGTGCCAACTCACTGCACTGTCCAGAGCAACTATCCGTGCCTGCGGGTGCACACAGAGAACACTGGATAGTCTCCTAGTCAAGGTGCGACAGTGCCACTACATACAGAACGTCATGCGCGCTCCATTAGCTCTGTAATCTTTCTCTTATGATTGCACAGAAACTGTTAATCAAAAAGATTTGGTTTTTATGTTGCGTACAGCTTTAAATGTGAGCTTCATGGTGAAGTGTCTCTCGAATGGTCATACCTTTGGTGGCGTTCGCATCTAAGTAATAGTAATACATCACGTGAAATTCGAAAAAGTTTGCAATGAAAAATATGGGTCCCTATTTTTTTTGCATTTGGTGCATTTTACACCGTATGTCACTGCAAATGAAATTTAGCTAAGATAATGAATTTTTCTTTATAATTGGGAGGAGGTCTCTATCTGTTTCCAGTCTCGAGAAAATGGAATTTATGTAGCACATTGACTTACGAAAGCAAGCGTACGAGAATGAACTGCTGAACCGTTCGAGATAGCGAAACTAGACTTTTTTCAAATGATAGCACACATATGGAACAATCTTATCTGCATCGATATAGCAGAAGCTACAGTTTGTATTTAACTCTTTGAATCCAGCACTTTAATTTTTAAAAACTCGTTGATAGCTACCTAAAAAACTGCTGCTTTCAAAATAAACGTGAAATCTCTTATGTAATAGGTTTTCTGTAAGACATTTACCTGTCTGGTCTCCTGTTGCTTGTTTAATAACACACTCCATTTCTAGATTCTGCTGTAATAGGTATTACAAGATGAGTTTGCGCAATTTATACTGTGTTTCTGCAAAAAAAGTAAAATTTAATGTGGCGGTGACATAAATGTATGTGTTACTCAAAACTCATCACTGATGACACTTCTCTGAAGAAAAATGTTTAACAATTCACATGAAAGTAAATCGCTTATTCTGTAGCAATTTAAGGGGAATCCTGTAACCCAATATATGATTAATAATGAACAGCAAGGCCTTAAAGGGATTTAGAACGGAATAAAAACTTTTTCAAATTTTTCGCTTGTATCTCATTGTAAAATTTGCAATTTTCCGAATAAAATAATATATCACTCATAAACTCACATGGGAAGGATTTTATTTTAGTTTTTTAAATATAATCTACACGAGTTGAAATTGTTAAAATTTTTACTTGTATTATTTCAAGATCTAATAAGATCGGTAGTTTTTTATATAGCAGGCTTTGGATTGCTGTTTTATAAAGGTCATGTCCAGAAGAGGATGGGCACGACGTTGACGAACTTGAAACAAAGTTTGAGAGACAAGAAACTTTCTGATGGTAAAACCACATGAGACAAGCTGACAGACAAAATGATTGACGAACTACAGCATTATTATGGAATGAACGTTAGAAATAATACTGAAGATTCGTTGAAAATGAAGCAGGCAGTATGGGCTAACTTCTTGCACAGACTGTCAACTGATGAAAAACCAGTACACTACCTTTGCCCTCCTGGAACTGGTACATGGTGCAATTACCGCAATGCCCAGTGCTCAAACAGTCATACAGCCATAAACATTCCTTCCCAGCAGCAGTCATGGATTCATAAAACTTATTTATAGAGACCTGACAAATCCTGAATTATTGAATAAGTGTCTGCATGGTTAGACTCAAAATCCCAATGAATCGTTCAATAATCTTATATGAACTCGCTTACCAAAAAAGTTTCTGTTGGAATGAAGGCACTAAAGTGGGGGTCAGTGATGCTGTTATTGCTTTTAATGATGGCAACATTGGTAGGGTGAAAGTGACAAGCATATGAGAATTAATTCTGGTGTAAACTGCATTAGAGAACTTGAACCGATGGACAAGGTTCGCACTGATAAAGCAGAGTATGCAGCACAGTTGGCCACTAAGGAGTCCAGAAAGAAGACAAGACGTAAAAACTTGGAAAAAGATCAAGAGGATGATATACAGTATGAAACAGGGTGCTTCTGAGTGACTAAAAATAAAAAATTAAGCATACATTAAGTGAGTTACAGTCTTTTGAAACTTAAGAAGCCGTTTCTGAAAATTTACATTTTCTGTTGCATTTTTCCCTAAATCTCAGAAACCCCTTCGAGCAGAGTATTCAGATTTTCAGGGAGTAATAACATACATATCTTCAGTCTACTGAACTAAAGGAAGAACGTAATGTATTTTGCATGCTATCACTTGCCAAAATCTCATATCCATATCTCGAGCAGTTTAGGATATGTGAAGAATGCTATGAAATTTTAATTCTCGTATGCATTTGGTCATCAGTGAACATACTACAAAAATTCCATTTTATTGACAGTGGAGGCGGATAGAGACCTCCTCCCAAGTCGAAACAAAAATTCATTGTTCATAATTTCAGGTAACATTATTGGGAAACAGCAATCCATCAGTTAAGTAAAATTAGTTAAAAGCATTCTCGATCACACAGTCATTTATTAAAAATATGACCGGTTCCGGCCACTATTACGTAGAAGGCCATCTTCAGGTAATACACCACCCCGCTATGCTGACCCGACCTGTTCCACGTGTCATCAGTGTCAATCAGATGCAGCATTATGTGAAAATGGCCTACTACTAAAGGCTAAAACTGGTCATATTTGTAGCAAATTACCCTGCTATCACGATTATTTTTAACTAATTTATCTTAGCTATATTTCGTTCGCTGCAACATATGGTATAATATGCACCAAACGCAAAATCGTATCGACCTCCATTTTCATTGCAAATTTCTATAATATTACGCAAAGTCACACTAAAACGCGAATATCACATTAGATATTACCATTATCGAAATTTTGGTCACTTCACCATGAAGATGACATATGAAGCTAACAGGAATGTCGTGTTAATTTTTTTTTTTTTTTTTTTTTGCCGATTAGTTTCTACAAAATCGTTTGAAAAAGACTGAAGGGCGTGCGCCTCGATTCTGTCAGTACAGCGCATTGCCAACCGGCGCGTCGAAAGTGGGCAAGGAATGTCTCGTTCATTCTTTCCCGCAAGGAGGCATGGGGCTACGTCAGTCAGCGTCGCCAGCCGGCTGCCATTGTGTGCTGCCTCATTAGATAATATGGGGATATTTTCCGAGCTGCGTCCAACCACCATTGACTGGGTGTGCAGGTAGCTCTCTTTCCTTCTTTGCGCTCTCTTATGTTGTAGTACAGTAGGCTGCCAGTGTGGTTTTCGTAACTGAACAAGTAGAAGGTTGTTGTGAATGAGCTATCAAGTACTGCGCGCCGTGTTTACCACAGAGACTGTTTAGAAATTTGTTTCCATTTACAAATTCTAAAGCTTGTAAAAGGGCAATTTGAAATTATTCATATGGGTGATTATTTCTTAATTTGTGCAAAATCTCCTTTCTTAATACTTCTAGGAATAATATAAAATTTGTGACAGAATTTTATAATTTGTGGCCTATTTCGCATGCTTCCTGTGTTGTTAACATTTCATTATTGTTTCGATGTCAAACAATTTGTGGATTCATTAGTGTAAGTTCTACTCCCAACTTCTTTGCCCTGAAACTATAAGATTCACCGTAGTATTTTTGTAACGAATAGTTCTTTATAACTATTAAACTCTCATTTATTTAAAATTAAGTTGTGCAGCTGATTGAGGACGTTCTTGCCTGTACCCTTGGTTTGCGATTGTATTCTTATTTTGTTGGCATCTTTCCCTGTTTTACTACCGGCATTCTTTAGAAAATATCAACGCCACTTGTATGTTCCAACGTTATCCTTCCGTTCCATAAATTTTTTCATCATTATTGGGCTTTACAAGCCATGAAGACTCTTCGCTGGCAAATAAATGATACTAAACCACGCTTCCCTGCTCTCGCAAGTAATTCTGCAGTCCTCCACTGTATAGTAAGGTCACAGGGAAAGATGGCCCAGACACCAATTATGACAAGAGGTGGCTGGATGTGGTCGGTTGTTCTCTGCCAAAGAGGGTACACCTGCAGTAACAGATGGTTCCGGTGAGATTACAGAAACCTTCCTTACTGCTGTTTCTTTAGAATCATGGGACTTGGGAACAGCAAATAACACTGGTGAGCAAGGTGGATACAACCTCCAGTATGACAGCTTGTGGCTGCTGATCATGTGACCCACTGCTGCTGCTACTGCATTGCTAGAAGCTCTTATACCCCAATCGAATTATGAGTGGCACGGCAACGGTAGAGGAGTGTAGATGTAGCTACATCACACTCCATTACCTCAGAGCATGCAAGTCCTCTGTTGACACCGTAGAGGAGGCAGGGAATATTTGTGTTGTACTTCCAAAAAGGCTGGTAGGTATGGCGGCGTTATCAGCACGTTGCTGACTGTCCTAGAATGGGCGTCAGCCCCAGTTATCCAATGATGATGAGCTGGATCAGTAAGCCATTAAGGTTTAAATCCTGCTGCTACAGCTAACTTCACAGCAGTGGCTGCGTATGTGCATCACGCCAAATGATCTGGATCAGAGGCAATGAACAGCTTTTGTAACTGTGATTGCATCAGGCTGTAGCACTTCCTGGCAACCGGACTGGTGTCAGCCCGTGTGGTCTGGCGACACTGGTGGCTGAGTGCATCAACCTCAGTCAGAAAACAAGATAACCAGGGTTCCGTGACAATGGTTAAAGGAAAGCACGTTTAAAATATATCTGCAGTGCACCAATGTTAATCATGTCAGTAAGCCGTCATCAGCTGACCGCAGTTAACTCTGTGTATTGTACTGGAAGGCACTCTGGAGATGCAGAGCTGTTAATAGAGATATAAATTTGCACACGGCCGCCTATATGCATACGTTTTATAGACAATCGCTGGTGAGTGACGTCATTGTCACATCCTCGAACTTCTGTCAACAAGTAGAAGTGTGGTTACATCTCTATTCTAGTCCATTTTTTATGTTTGACAAAATGAAAAACAAAAGGACACTAAATTTTTGAGATAGGAGATGGATGCACTTCTCGAATTGGTCGGTGCTTATGCATGAGCTTTTGAAAATACAAGAACTGATGGCTGTAGTACAAAAGGAGAAATGTACAGAGTCTTGTGTTGGTCATTGTTTCTAAATACATAAACTGCATGGTAATTAACACATCTAATTGTCATTTTTATTAAAAGTGTGCGTCTTCTTATTTCTAAACACGTATTTCTCACAAAAATACATTTTACAGTGCAAACAAAAATCCCTAATTACCGACTTTTTAAAAAAACATTGTTAATAAAGCTCGTGTGGGTAAAAAAACTACAAACTATTTTTTTTATCTTTTTGCATTTTATGCTTCATGTAAATGCTCATACAACATGCAACTTTGTTCAGAAATTTGTGTCCACCTGGAAATGAACCAACACTCCCCATGCAATGAGCGTGTGCCCTGCCACACAACCAAGCTACTTCTCGAAAAGAATTCTACTTGATTGTAGTATATAATGCTTGGTAGAAAACATAGAAGTCGGTTTTCTCATGAATTTTTTAAGTTCCACCGACTGCTTTGGGAGAGGTATTTTTGTGATTCGAACTTCAGTTTATATATATATATATATATATATATATATATATATATATATATATATATATATATATATATATATAAGGGGTAGGGATGGATTTGAAAAAGAAGCGTACCCGCCGCAAGTACGACTTTATTCATCCAGTATTTCAGACTGAAAGCACTTACTAACTTGTAGTAAACTTAACGAATATTTTTTTCTCTCGCTGAGAGCTTCTACAAAATGATGAAACAAAAAAGATTGGTTTGTTGGTTTAGAGGGATTCCACAGCTATTTTTAAATTTCATGATTTTATTCAACTGCACTCACTTATTAATTTAGGCCATACAGTGTCTGGATATTCTTAAAACTGTAGAAAATTATGAGAAAATCATTATTTTTGTCTGTTAGAGACTTTTTCGTTCAAATATGCACCAGGCCACTTAATGGACGGTACAGTCGTCAAAATAATAGTTTCGTTCAAATCTGTAGAATTCCAGGGAAAAGTCAGCATCACAATACTTTAATGAGTTCTTCTTTCTTTCCACAGTACTTGGAAATGAGATTCGGCAAAAGCGTGAGAATTCTGGGCTCTTTCTTCTTCATAATTGGTGTGGTAAGTAATAGTTTTGTAAATTGATCTTATGTATCTTAGCATGATGACAGTCTAGTGTGTGACTGTGTTTCATTTGAAATGTGAGGAAAAGGGAAGGGCTAAGGATTTTCTTTCCTAGCAAATTATGTTGTTTCACGTTAACTGTGTATGTTGTCTTATCTATAAGAGCAGAAGGGGGAAGGTGCGTTCTTAAGGACAGTGAAACAAGAAATTCTTCGCATATCCATGTAATTTTAAGCTTTTCTTAGAAAAGTTATTGAATGTATGAGTTCCTAAAAAAACAATGACGTATGTAGAACACCTAATATAAAGGAGTGTCTACATTACAAGAATAAGAAATGGAACATCTGATAACCCTATGGATATTGAATTCTTCATTTTCACTTCAAGTTTGGTTGTCATGGGTATGCTGGCATGGGTATGCTGGCGTTGACATTCCTCTCCTGGGGCAAGCTCGGCCACAACTGTTGTAACTGATCCTTGATGTCCTTGATATTCACAGTGAAGCCATGACCTTGATGCCACTGAATGCAGTCCATGAGGGTGTTGCATTTGAGTCAAATTTTCATAGAACTTAGTAGTATGAGCTCACTTATTAGTATGACCCGGCCTGGCCTGGATGGATACACTGAGTTGGTTTGGAAGTATGTCGTAAAAAAGGTGTGTCACAGATTCCAGCTTCCTCATGTGTCACTTCCTATGCAACAGTATCGTAATGCCATTTTTCCACAGGACAACGCTTCCTCACACATGCCAAGTGCCTCTATGAACTGTTTGCATGATGTTCTGGAACTTCCATGGCCAGCAAGATCCATAACCTGTCGCCAGTAGGACATTTGTGGGACCAGCTCAGACATGGTCTTCCCACCGTGAATATCAGGGACATCAAGGATCAGTTACAACAGTTGGCCCAGTTCGCCCCATGAGAGGCCACAAGAGTGGAATACTGTTACATGAGAGGCGACACATGAGGGTGCAGGATGTCTGTGACACACCCCTGTGCTTCAGAATTCCCTCAGTACGAACCATGACCTGAAGTCATATCTAGTGACTCCAGCGATGGTGGTCTGGCTTAGTGCTTAACCCTGATTGATTGCTGGAGAGGGTGTGACACGATTCATTGGCACTCCATGCTTGCTGACCACCCTACCACTAACAACTCAGTCATTTGTGTTGCAGTGTTTGCGGTAGCCTACGCTTGGGGTAGTCTGGCTGCTGCAAGACTACGATCAGTGGTATGGGACGATAGAGAGTTTTGAGGCTGTTCATAACTTGTTCTTGTACATCAGGCACAATGTTAAGGGGATACGATGCGATGGTGTACATTACAGCGATTCTCCATTCTGTTGGTTGGGTGGTCTACCAAAAACTTGAAGATGGGTATGCTGGCGTTGACATTCCAGTTCACTTCAACAAAGGATACTGCCACATTGAATGCTCCACGAATCTTTATACTGCATGATTCAACCTGCTAGCCAAATGGAGATCTACAACAAGGTCCTTTTCATATTCACTCAGGTGCCGATAACACTATCTCACTCGAGTACATGGTGCATATGTATATCATGGGGGAACATGCAAGACCTTTGTCTTAGTATCTTCAATGGAACACTAATGCGCAATGCCCAAGTTCCAAATATTTCTTTGTATCTTGAATGTTTCATCTAAAAATGTCTGTGTGTTGGATTGTCTCTGTTTCAGATATGCTGGATTCCCCTGGTCATTTTCATGCCTGCCATAGCTTTAAACCAAGGTGAGAATTACCTGTTCATTTATGCTCCAGTTCTTTTTCTATAAAGAGAAAAGTATAATGAACATGCTCAATTCGACAAAACTTTATGATGGAAATTATAATTTTATTAATGTAATTAAGTCCTAGGTATCCTACAATTATCCATAACTATATTCAGACTGCACATTTTGAAAAAGAATTAATTATGTATGAGATTTACAACAGATGTCCTAAACACATGATATATCTGCCTAATATAATTTATTATCTAATACAGACAATCGAGGAGTAGCAAGTGATACAGTCAGTGATGTATTTTGTAGCACATTTTGAGCCACGTTAAGCCCTGTTTTTCTGACAAATACCAATAATTTTGTCCTTGTTAAGATTGAAGGATTTAGTGTACTAACGTTCGTTTGTCTACAGATTCTCGACAAAGTTCATGGCTGCTTGCACGAAATTTACTCAGAATTGTACACCTTCTTTACGTAAACGGTTTTATAGGCTAAATTTAGTTATGAATATTACGTGACGAATTAGAGGTCGGAATACTCGTCAATACTACAGCCAGAGCGGAAAAATGTGATTCGCAAATTCGTTCAGAGTGGTCTACTTGCAAGTCACTTGTAAATGTAACAGTGACATGAAAATGATATATTTGGCGGAAAATATGGAGTTTCTGATCACCTACAACGTCATGAATCGTTCACATGTTTTCGAAGACCCAAATACATTTCATGAAAATGATCCTTCGCAGCGAGATGACAAAACTGAAACATTACTGATAGAATGATAACTTGAAACTGTTTGACAGCCTGCAAAATAATATCCAAGACTCCGGTATTTTCATATTTTTAATTTGATGAGATCAGATTAAAGTCTTCGTTCCCACTCACACATAGGACATGATTTTACACATGCAAAACTTTTTGCCTTACAATTTAATTAAATAATAATGGTGATGCTCACACATTGAAGATGTCATAACCCAAATCTGAATATCTGTAGTGAAGCGTACATGTTGAATAAAGTGTATGCACACTGTAGTTTGCAACTATTTTACGTTTTTCCATATAGTTCAACAATTTTCACTCTGACGAAGAGAAGGCTCAGGATGGTGGCTCGATACCGAAGAACGGCCTGAATAACGTGGTGTACAACCTTGTGGTTTAATGGAGATGAATTTACACCGCCAAGACAACTGCGTTTGTGTGATGATAGACTGGTACGCTTAGCTGTCTTCTGTTCGTTACAAGACATGTAAAATTTTTATTTTTCTATCTTCTTTGACGTCAAAATGTGTCGTTGTTGAAATGGTCTTCACTCTGAAGATTGTTTTGATGCAGCTCTTTCAATGTTACCCCATCTCGTGTAAGTCTCTTCATCTCCGAATAACTACTGAAACGTACATTCTTGTGACCCAGCATGCTGTATTCATCTCTTGGTTTACACTTACCACTTTTATCACTAAATGATAATTAATCGAAACCCTCAGCTGCCGACAGGTGTCGTTGATAGACCTCAGTTGGGACAGCTGAAAATGTGTGCCCCTACCGGTACTCGAACCCGGGGGTCTCTTGCTTACATAGCAGACGCTCTATCCATCCGAGCCACCGAGGACACATATGAACAGCGTGACTGCAGGGACTTATCCCTTGCACCCTTCCCGTGAGACCACATTCCCAACAGCCCACAATCTACATACGTAATGTTCCTAATAGATATTGGAGAAGTTGCACGGCCATCAATGGTTTCTGTTCTTTCGAGAACAGTTACTATCTTCATATATACATAAAGGCTACCTGGCCATTGACCTTCGTCTGTGCGAATGCGGACAGGTTGCCCGAACTCTTACGGGAGTCGTCACCTTAGTGCGCGCGAGTAATGAGTGGATGGGCAAATATCTATTGGGAACAGTACGTATGTAGATTGTGGACAGTTGGGAATGTGGGTCTCACGGGAAGCGTGCAAGGGATAAGTCCCTGCACTCGCGCTATTCGTCTGTGCCGTCGGTTGCTCAGCTGGATAGAGCGTCTGCCTTGTAAGCAGGAGATCTCGAGTTCGCGTCCCAGTCGGGACACACATTTTCAGCTGTCCCCATTGATGTATATCAACAACACCTTTCGGCAGATGAGGGTTTAGATAAAGAATCATTTATTCTAGAGTAGCTGCACGGTCATCAATGGTTTCTGTTCTTTCGAGAACAGTTACTATCACTTCCCTACAGTACTAAACTGGTGATCAATTGACGTCTCAGAATGTGTCCTTGCAATCGATCCATTCTTTTTGTCAAACTGTGTCACAAATTTATTATCTGTCAAGTTCCGTTCCATACTTCCTCGTTAGTTGCACGACCTTCGCATCTAATCTTCAGCGTTCTTCTGTGGCACCACAATCAAAAAGATTCTATTCTCTTCTTGCCTCAACTGTCTCACTTCCAGACAGACCTACACTCCAGACAAATACCTTCAAAAAAGACTTCCTAACGCTTAAATCTACACTCCTGGAAATGGAAAAAAGAACACATTGACACCGGTGTGTCAGACCCACCATACTTGCTCTGGACACTGCGAGAGGGCTGTACAAGCAATGATCACACACACGGCACAGCAGACACACCAGGAACCGCGGTGTTGGCCGTCGAATGGCGCTAGCTGCGCAGCATTTGTGCACCGCCGCCGTCAGTGTCAGCCAGTTTGCCGTGGCATACGGAGCTCCATCGCAGTCTTTAACATTGGTAGCATGCCGCGACAGCGTGGACGTGAACCGTATGTGCAGTTGACGGACTTTGAGTGAGGGCGTATAGTGGGCATGCGGGAGGCCGGGTGGACGTACCGCCGAATTGCTCAACACGTGGGGCGTGAGGTCTCCACAGTACATCGATGTTGTCGCCAGTGGTCGGCGGAAGGTGCACGTGCCCGTCGACCTGGGACCGGACCGCAGCGACGCACGGATGCACGCCAAGACCGTAGGATCCTACGCAGTGCCGTAGGGGACCGCACCGCCACTTCCCAGCAAATTAGGGACACTGTTGCTCCTGGGGTATCGGCGAGGACCATTCGCAACCGTCTCCATGAAGCTGGGCTACGGTCCCGCACACCGTTAGGCCGTCTTCCGCTCACGCCCCAACATCGTGCAGCCCGCCTCCAGTGGTGTCGCGACAGGCGTGAATGGAGGGACGAATGGAGACGTGTCGTCTTCAGCGATGAGAGTCGCTTCTGCCTTGGTGCCAGTGATGGTCGTATGCGTGTTTGGCGCCGTGCAGGTGAGCGCCACAATCAGGACTGCATACGACCGAGGCACACAGGGCCAAGACCCGGCATCATGGTGTGGGGAGCGATCTCCTACAGTGGTCGTACACCACTGGTGATCGTCGAGGGGACACTGAATAGTGCATGGTACATCCAAACCGTCATCGAACCCATCGTTCTACCATTCCTAGACCGGCAAGGGAACTTGCTGTTCCAACAGGACAATGCACGTCCGCATGTATCCCGTGCCACCCAACGTGCTCTAGAAGGTGTAAGTCAACTACCCTGGCCAGCAAGATCTCCGGATCTGTCCCCCATTGAGCATGTTTGGGACTGGATGAAGCGTCGTCTCACGCGGTCTGCACGTCCAGCACGAACGCTGGTCCAACTGAGGCTCCAGGTGGAAATGGCATGGCAAGCCGTTCCACAGGACTACATCCAGCATCTCTACGATCGTCTCCATGGGAGAATAGCAGCCTGCATTGCTGCGAAAGGTGGATATACACTGTACTAGTGCCGACATTGTGCATGCTCTGTTGCCTGTGTCTATGTGCCTGTGGTTCTGTCAGTGTGATCATGTGATGTATCTGACCCCAGGAATGTGTCAATAAAGTTTCCCCTTCCTGGGACAATGAATTCATGGTGTTCTTATTTCAATTTCCAGGAGTGTATATTCGATGTTAACTAATTTCTCTTTTTCAGAAACGCTTTTCTTGTCATTCCCAATCTACATCTTACACCCTCTGTACTTCAGCCCAAATAGCAAAACATAACTACTACTTAAAGGTTATCTTTCCTAGTCTAATGACCTTAACATCGGCTGTTGTAATTCGACTTAATTCCATTACCCTTGTTTCGCTTTTGTTGATCCTCACCTTACATAGTCTGTTGAAGACACAGTACATTCCGTTTAACTACTCTTCCAGGTCCTTTGCTGTCTCTGAGAGAATTACATTGTCACTGAAAACCTTCAAAATTTTTATTTTTTCCATAAATTTTAATTTCTTCAAATTTTTTTCCTTGATTTCCTTTACTGCTTGCTCTATGTACAGATTTAATAACTTCCTTCTCAACCACTGCTTCTCTTTCATGCCCCTCGACTCTTATAAATACTGTATAGTTTCTGTACAATTTGTAAATAGGATTTTGCTCTTTGTAATACCCTCAGGCTTCAAGAAGGATGTAATAATGCCGTTTCAAAGTAGGCAGGTGCTGACATGTGTGAATATTACCGAAATAACAGTTTAACAAATTATGTTTACAAAATACTGACCCTAATTCTTTACAGAAGACTGCCACCTTCAGAATTACAAAGGTTGTATTCAAGTTAACGTTGTAAAAAGTTTTCTTGAAGTTTATAAATGCTTTAAACGTGGGTTTGCCTTTGCTTAACCTATCAGATAAGGTAAGTTGCAGGGACAGTATTGCTTCATGTCTTCGAACACATCTCCAGAATCCAAACTGATCTTCCCCAAGTTCAGCTTCTTTCCAGTTTCTCCAGTCTTCTGTAAAGAATTAGGGTCAGTATTTTGTAAACATAATTTGTTAAACTGTTATTTCGGTAATATTCACACATGTCAGCACCTGCCTACTTTGAAACGGCATTATTACATCCTTCTTGAAGCCTGAGGGTATTTCCCCTGACTCATACATCTTGCACACCAGGCGAAATACTTCTGTCACAGTAGGCTCTTCCAAGAATATCAATAATTCTGACGGAATGTCGTCTACTCTAGTGGCCTTGTTTCGACTTAGGCCTTTCAGTGTTCTGTCAAATTCAATATAATTAAAACAGTTGCTCATTATAATGGATATAAACCCATAATAAAACAACCCCACAACAAAATGCAGACAAAAACCATAGATCCACTTCACAGCCGTCACTTCAAGCCAAATCGGTGTACCACAGAAGCCAAACCTAAATATGTTACTCTCCCATACATAGGCCCACTATCATACCAAATAGCAGACTTATATAAAAAGAAAAAATATCACAATCAGCTTTACCACAAATAATAAATTATATTAAAAAGCAGTCCATGATGTAAATACCACCAAGAGTCCCTACCATAAATCAGGAATATACGAACTCAACTGCGATACATGCCCAAAATTCTACATTGGACAGACAGGCAGAAGCTTTGAAATTAGATACAAAGAACACATTGATGCTTTAAGACTTGGAAACTTGAACAAATCTGCATCTGCAGCCCATATTGCTGAAGAAAACCATTCAGTGGGAAACATTGAGAACAACTGTCTTCCATTTTCCTGTTTCAGTCAATCGTTGCCTAGTCCTCACTCTGACTCCATCCAAAGTCTCGTATTTCACATAAGCGTCTGTTCCCTTTGGGTAACTATCCAACCAACAGTCACAAAACACGTTGTGATACACGTTTCATCATCACATAAGCTGAACGCTAAATACTTGCAGAAATAGGGCCAACACACTCCAAAACCGATGACGTTCAGCTGTGATATACTCGATGACTCAACAATAGCAATTTAATATCTGCTCACCAACGGCTACATTGCAAGACGCCACAGAAGCGACCTCATTCTATGACTCACAAAGTGGGACTGTAATCTATTCTTCGCCCATAGGTAATTCTCCTCACTGACGTAACTGCTATCCCTATAGCCGTTACTATCTCAAATGGTTCAAATGGCTCTGAGTACTATGGGACTTAACATCTGACGTCATCAGTCCCCCTAGAACTTAGAACTACTTAAACCTAACTAAGGACATCACACACATCCATGCCCGAGGCAGGATTCGAACCTGCGATCGTAGCGGTCGCGCGGTTCCAGACTGTAGCGCCTAGAACGGCTCGGCCACTCCGGCCGGCTCGTTACTATCTCATCATTAATAATGGTATATTTACAATTACATTTACTTATTTATTTCACACACAACAACATTTAAGTATTTAACATATTAATGATGAACAAAAAGTCTTTAAAAACCTTGTAAAGTAAGTAGTTGATTATTTACAATCTTTGTCGCTACGTAGAGGCACGTTACCGTATCGTACATTCGCAGCTTATCACCTTTCGTTAACGCTTACTATTGTCGCTAAATGGTTTAAGCGTCTACAAAACGAACAGTCGTACTAACGTCTGTATCAAGACAGAACCTCGAGCTACTGATACGTATAGCCAACACAACGAAAAGAAACTTGACCTTTAAGAACTTATGTAACGGTTAACACGAGCATCGTTAAATCCCTCCCCCCACCCTCCTTCACCCTGCATCTCCCGACAAGTCAAGCGCCCAAAGACAGTTAATTGTGCTTGCAGAGCAACTGACAAATTGCTGATTCCAATCATGCTACAAGGACAGAACAAGTGACACTGTTAGAGCTCCTGGCTGTTTCGTAAGTGTAGTGTGTTATATACAGGGTGTTACAAAAAGGTACGGCCAAACTTTCAGGAAACATTCTCACACACAAATAAAGAAAAGATGTTATGTGGACATGTGTCCAGAAACGCTTAATTTCCATGTTAGAGCTCATTTTAGTTTCGTCAGTATGTACTGTGCTTCCTCGATTCACCGCCATGATTTCATACGGAATACTCTACCTGTGCTGCTAGAACATGTGCCTTTACAAGTACGACACAGCATGTGGTTCATGCACGATGGAGCTCCTGCACATTTCAGTCGAAGTGTTGGTACGCTTCTCAACAACAGATTCGGTGACCGATGGATTGGTAGAGGCGGACCAATTCCATGTCCTCCACGCTCTCCTGACCTCAACCCTCTTGTCTTTCATTTATGGGGGCATTTCAAAGCTCTTGTCTACGCAACCCCGGTACCAAATGTAGAGACTCTTCGTGCTCGTATTGTGGACAGCTGTGATACAATACGCCATTCTCCAGGGCTGCATCAGCGGATCAGGGATTCCATGCGACGGAGGGTGGATGCATGTATCCTCGCTAACGGAGGACATTTTGAACATTTCCTGTAACAAAGTGTTTGAAGTCACGATGGTATGGCAGGTACGTTCTGTTGCTGTTTCCATTCCGTGATTAATGTGATTTGAAGAGAAGTAATTAAATGAGTTCTAACATGGAAAGTAAGCGTTTCCACCTAACATACACTCCTGGAAATTGAAATAAGAACACCGTGAATTCATTGTCCCAGGAAGGGGAAACTTTATTGACACATTCCTGGGGTCAGATACATCACATGATCACACTGACAGAACCACAGGCACATAGACACAGGCAACAGAGCATGCACAATGTCGGCACTAGTACAGTGTATATCCACCTTTCGCAGCAATGCAGGCTGCTATTCTCCCATGGAGACGATCGTAGAGATGCTGGATGTAGTCCTGTGGAACGGCTTGCCATGCCATTTCCACCTGGCGCCTCAGTTGGACCAGCGTTCGTGCTGGACGTGCAGACCGCGTGAGACGACGCTTCATCCAGTCCCAAACATGCTCAATGGGGGACAGATCCGGAGATCTTGCTGGCCAGGGTAGTTGACTTACACCTTCTAGAGCACGTTGGGTGGCATGGGATACATGCGGACGTGCATTGTCCTGTTGGAACAGCAAGTTCCCTTGCCGGTCTAGAAATGGTAGAATGATGGGTTCGATGACGGTTTGGATGTACCGTGCACTATTCAGTGTCCCCTCGACGATCACCAGTGGTGTACGGCCAGTGTAGGAGATCGCTCCCCACACCATGATGCCGGTTGTTGGCCCTGTGTGCCTCGGTCGTATGCAGTCCTGATTGTGGCGCTCACCTGCACGGCGCCAAACACGCATACGACCATCATTGGCACCAAGGCAGAAGCGACTCTCATCGCTGAAGACGACACGTCTCCATTCGTCCCTCCATTCACGCCTGTCGCGACACCACTGGAGGCGGGCTGCACGATGTTGGGGCGTGAGCGGAAGACGGCCTAACGGTGTGCGGGACCGTAGCCCAGCTTCATGGAGACGGTTACGAATGGTCCTCGCCGATACCCCAGGAGCAACAGTGTCCCTAATTTGCTGGGAAGTGGCGGTGCGGTCCCCTACGGCACTGCGTAGGATCCTACGGTCTTGGCGTGCATCCGTGCGTCGCTGCGGTCCGGTCCCAGGTCGACGGGCACGTGCACCTTCCGCCGACCACTGGCGACAACATCGATGTACTGTGGATACCTCACGTCCCACGTGTTGAGCAATTCGGCGGTACGTCCACCCGGCCTCCCGCATGCCCACTATACGCCCTCGCTCAAAGGCCGTCAACTGCACATACGGTTCACGTCCACGCTGTCGCGGCATGCTACCAGTGTTAATGACTGCGATGGAGCTCCGTATGCCACAGCAAACTGGCTGACACTGACGGCGGCGGTGCACAAATGCTGCGCAGCTAGCGCCATTCGACGGCCAACACCGCGGTTCCTGGTGTGTCCGCTGTGCCGTGCGTGTGATCATTGCTTGTACAGCCCTCTCGCAGTGTCCGGAGCAAGTATGGTGGGTCTGACACACCGGTGTCAATGTGTTCTTTTTTCCATTTCCAGGAGTGTATTTTCTTTCTTTGTGTGTGAGGAATGTTTCCTGAAAGTTTGCCCGTACCTTTTTGTAACACCCTGTATAATAAATATTCCACACCCAATATGGCCAGGATGAGGATTCACCGCTTCTCAAAATCATGAAATGCAGTGAAGATGATAAACTGTGAATGCCTAATGTTAGGAAAGCGATCGTGGTAGACACGATAGTGCGACTCTTGCGTTGTTCCTTCCCTCACCTTGATATGTAATCGTTTTAGTGAGCTGAAAGAATTCGTAATCCATGATAGATTCAAAAAAATAGCTGCTGTAAAGCATAACAAAGTCTTAGAAGCAGAACAACAACGAACCTCGAACTGGCTATTCCGTAACTTGTAAATAAGAATTCGAAATAATAAGTATATTAAAAAAATCCTCTCCTCGTAAAGTTTGTCAGTGACGGCTTAATAAACAGTGTAGAAACGATCAGGGCATCACTGTAGTCACATTGGAGGATATACCCTTATCTGTATAGTATACTAGCTTTGTAATTTCTCTTTTTCTTTCTAAACAGGTACACATACATGAAGCAGACCCATTTACATATAAAAAATAAATGACAGACAATGATTTTTAGGATTAATTTACCTAGCTTTCCCCCTGCAGCGTTGTCCACTTACACATTTGTCACATATATGTAAAACAAACGTATATTTTACGCATATTTAGCATATCTCACATACATTTGTACATATGTTTCATCCCAAACAAACTTCGCTCTGCAGTTAGATATAAATTCTGGGGAAACTTACACTGAAGTGACAAACATCATAGGATGCCTCCTAATGTCGTGTTGGACTTCCTTTTGACCAGTGTAGTGCAGCGACTAGACGTGACATAAACTCAACAAGTCGCTGAAAGTCCCGGCAGAAATACTGAGCCATGCTGCCTATACAGCTGGCCACAAATGGGAAAGTATTGCCGGTG
Source organism: Schistocerca serialis cubense (assembly GCF_023864345.2). Lineage (NCBI taxonomy): Eukaryota > Metazoa > Arthropoda > Insecta > Orthoptera > Acrididae > Schistocerca > Schistocerca serialis. The sequence goes on along the minus strand of NC_064645.1, from coordinate 317,635,688 downwards.
CAGGATAGTGTGCAGGAACTGACATCTCGATTATGTCCCACAAATGTTCGGTGGGTGGAGAAATCATAGCCACGGACTGTCCAGAATGTTCTCCAAACTAATCGTGAACGATTGAGGCCAGGTGACATGGCGTATTGTCATCCACAAGAATTTAGTCGTTGTTTGGGAACATGAAGTCCATGAACGGCTTCCCATGGTTTTCAAGTAGACCATTTCTAGTCAACGATCGGTTCAGTTGGACACACAGTCCACACCATTAAGGAACCACCACCAGCCCCCACAACACGGTCCATGGCTTCGTGGGGTTTGCTTCGCATTCAAATGCTACCATCAGCTCTTTTTTATCAACTGAAATCGTGACTCATCTGACCAGGCCACGGTTTACCAGTCGTCTGTGGTCCAACCGATGCGGTCGCGAGCCCAGAAGTGCCGCTGCAGGCGATGTCATATTGTTCACAAAGGCACTCACGTCGGTCCTCTGCTGCCATAGCTCGACAAACTTTTGACACTGTGGATCATTAAATGTTGAATTCTCCAACAATTTCCGAAGTGCAAAGTCTCATGCGTCTAGCTCCAGCTACCATTCCGGGTTCAAAGTCTGATAATTCCCGTCGTGCGACCACAAACGCGTCAGAAATATTTTCACATGAATCACCCGAGTACAAATGATAGCTCCACCAACGCGCTCTCCTTTTATACTTCGTGTACGCGGTACTACCACCATCTGTATATGTGTATATAGCTATATCATGACTTTTGTCACCTCAATGTTTAATTGTGCCAGTAATTGATGGTCGTTTCGTGAATAACTATCGCTGGCATCCGTCTAATTCTCCGCTGTTTTACACCATGCGACTCTAGAGAGAACGTCAAATATATCTGTGGTGTTGAGCCATGTGGCATGATCTTTCGCCCCGAAACATGGTGGTAAAATTAATAGTTCCTTACACGCCACTCCTTCTATCCTCACCCCAGCTCTAGCATTACTAGAGGTACTTTAATCCCACTGTACTTTTATCCATGTATGTGCAAAGTTTGGTGGAAGTTACTGAGTTATCCCACACCCTCAGCCTTAGGGTTGTGAGGCAGCGTAATTGCCACAATAAATTTTTGCAGTTAGCATGTGATATATGTGCAAATGATGGTAGAAATTGCTTCAGCCGTGGCAGAGATATGCTGATATGTAACTAATCTTTGCACCCCGCCCCCCACCTACCTACAAATGTGGGTTGAAATGTCATCCTGACTGTCAGCAGGAAGTCAAGCGACACTGAGAACTATGGTTTCATACCAGTATTGGTATTTATGGAATACTTTTAAGTGTCACATCTTGCGGTTGGGGTATATTATCCACTCATTATCTTTATAAAAATAATTATACAAATAATAAGTCATGTATATAAATAATTTGACTGACATTGATGTAGACATTCCTGAGTTAAGCTTATATGTCACGCCCCTTTTCGCCCTTGTCCCTATGAATGGTACGGGGTTCTTACTCCCTTCGAAATCTTCGCGGTCTTATGCGAAAGGACTCACCAACATTTCATCATAATCGGATGAATGGCATCAGAACACACAGAAGACGAACAAACAAACACTCATTTTTATATATAAGATTATTTGCGCATATGCTGTGTTCCTCAGTGAACCGGTTCCAACTAGACCGCGTCTTACGAGAATGTTCTCCTGCGTTCGCTTGCTGATATGTAAACCATACTTTACATATCATCCACAACTATTCCTTCTAAAGAGACTAGCAAAGTGCTTCCTGTCCTCAGTTTTGACTGTATTATGTTGAATTTTGTCATCAGTAAATAATAGCTTGTGATGTTTCCATGTGGTTAATTTGTCTTCATTATTTCTTTCCAGTTACTGGCGTGAACTTGCACATCATATCCCCTGTGGTGTGCATTGTGTGCATCTTCTACACATGTGTGGTGAGCTATATTGTCCTTTCAGTCGATACTGAATTGAATGCATTTTAGAAAAGCATCTTCATAAGACATCTTTCATTTTTGACTTAACACAATTTATTTTGTTACTAATACAACGTAAGTTATTGTGTACAACGTAGATACGATTTTCATTCGTAAGGCCGCATAAGCGATCTTACCATAACTGTACATGAGGATTAAATCTATGTAGGGATGAGACTTGGGCTCAACACAGTAGTGAAAGAATTCTCCACTCTAGGAAATGAGGTCATATAAGATGTCTGAAACAAGGAGAGTACCAGAAGTAGAATTACACGGGCCAAGAAAGCATTCTTGAATGAAAAGGTCTTTGGTATTAGATGTGGAAAAATTTAAGAAGTTCTAAAGAGCTCACGTTTGAGTCAGCATTGTGTGGAAGTGAAACTTGGACTATCGGAAATCCGAATGAAGCAAAAAATCTAGAAGCGTTTGAAATGAAGTGCTATCGCCAGTGGTTTGTTGGCTCGGAGCTAGCGACTTACAGCTTTCTTGATGTGTTCCAACAAGTGCCTGTCAGACCAATTTGGTGGCCTAGATATTAAGGTGAGTTCACTACCATGTTGCACAATCACCGAAGCACGATTCTGGCCTTGTGGTATGGACTATTGCCCTTGTGGAAGGTGACATTGTCATCAGGGAAGACATCAACCATGAGGGAATGATGATTCGTATTAATGTTCACATACTTCACAGCTGTTAAAGTGCCCTCGATTACAGCGACAGGTCTTATGGACCAACTGCAAGCCGATTTTGACTTAAAAAATAAATGTTATGCTCACTGTGCCTTATTGCTGTTCCTACACAGATTTATCTATTTATCTTCCTGATGTATTCCTTTTCACAAGTCTTTTAATCCATGATCCTCTTTTGCAATCCTTGGTTGCTGTACTTAATAAAATCCTTTTCAATTTTCCCAAGGTTATTGCCTCCTCTACCTTCAACTCGGTGTCGATGTCGGCAGTTGAACAGAAACCCGCCAAGGACGTTCAGTTTTAAGTCAATCATAGCTTACTTCTACATTTAGTTAGATTTTTCTACTAATAAGTCATTTTCAGCCAGCTTCCAAGGCTCTTGTTGAATCCCTTACTACATCAGACGTTATATTATTCGGAGGGTATCCTTTCGGATCGAGATGTTGACATGTCACACATATCCATCGAGCCTTCTCCCCTTAAAAAAAGGAAAATCCTTAATACTCACACAACTAGAGGGCAAGCGTTCTCTTGATGCGCAGGTCATTCTCACAAAAAGCCTCCCTTTCACATCAAAATTTCTCTCGACATCGACGAATTGAGGCTCCAAGCGTTCCCTTGAGGCTGGTCACATAAATATACACGACGCAGAATCGCACACACACACACACACACACACACACACACACACACACACACATACACACACGCACACACACACACATACACACACACTCAACATATATATATTTGACAACTTCACTATCGCCCTACAAAACAAAGCCACCGTCTCAAACAAACCTCATCCTTATCCAACCTGTTTAATTCGACTGCCTGTACATAACACACTTTGAGTGTACTCAGGTAATTATAACCTGAAGAACTTCACATTTTCCAGAGCAACAAATTCACGCAAAAGTACAAGCAAAGCAAAAATTGACCAATCTACAACCATTAAATATAGTCTGAAGATCACAGTCCTCCAACACATATTGGGCGCTCACCTATACAAATTAGTAATCAAAACAATGCGTTCTTCAGTCAGCAAACACAAGCTTCACAGAACCAGAATATCATACAGGATAACACATCTAAACTCAAAAGAGGACACATCAAAGACACTACGACAATGACGTTACGGACATTTTCAAGGTATACAAAGGAACCAGATGGCACATCTTATTTGGTGAACTAAATTGAATACATGCTGACAAAATTCTCATACTTATGCAAAAAATATAATTCTGCTGAGGACCCTCGTATTATGCTGACTGACTGCATTCGATTACACTGATCTCAATGGATATACAACAAACTTCAGTCAAAATCAGATTTATCTTGCCACACAGTCACCTTCTGCCTGCTCTACGAAATCGGATACCAGAGGATGAAGAAACCCCACAATTATCGCTAACTTAACTGTAGAAAATAATTACAGAAAAGTAACACACACATCGACTATCAGATACAATACCAGAACACAACCAAACAACAGGAAAGCACTCATTATTATACGAAACATGGTGTTTCAAAGTATTTGCATCAAATGTGCCAGGTGCCCATTTGTATTCGTCCGCCCTGGGACGGTGAGATTTCATTGAACTCCTACGATCTACTAAGTGTGCTGCATTCTGTCTACCTCAGAAAACTGATAATAGTTTTCAACAAGAATACCTTAAGAAAGGGTGTCTATAAGATATTTTACAAAAGGAATCAGGAAGTTTAATTGAATCTATCTACCCCATTTCATGTTGAACGATCAACTGAATTATAGGAAACATACACTGCATACATGCACGTCGTAGTGTGCCTGCCCCCTGCCGTCTCTAAGCGCCATAACCAAAACCAAATAATGTCGCCGCGAAGCGTCAGTAAACATTTTATCTCTAACAAATTTTGTTCCCCAAGACGTGATGTTGCAGCCCTAGATGTTTGATGCAAAATCTTTGGAACATGATATATACACAAGCTTTTCAAAATTTTCGAGTGCTAAACATTAGTTCTGTTTCGGTCTCATGTATCTGCAATTGGATACGGCTCCCACTTCACGCAAATATGTTCATGTCTTTGCACATTAAGAACCACCATCATTTCTCCACACCAGAATTTTCTCTTACGACTATCATCAACCTCGACTCCTGTCCTCATAAACAATTCCCTGCCGGATACTACATACCATATAAATGCAGACATTTGAAGGGCTTATTTCAATAGTGGTAGAAGTCCATTACTTTCACTTTTCTGTCTATATTGCTTCTGAAAGTAATGAGCCAAACAAACAGAAAGGAAGGTTCATCTCTAGCGAGAAGCCATATGCTTGAATATTTCTTGTATCTCAACTGCAGATTTTTCAGCGCTCATTTAACTTTAGGACTCTGTATCTCAATATGAACAAAAATGGACTTGTACCACTATTGAAATAAGCCCTTCATTTGCTCATCTGGTAGCCCTGCCAGGTAAAACTGCACGATTCAGCAATCGGCACGATCTTGCTGCGAGGAAACAAGGTTTCCCCACTGGTCATCATTATTATGTAAGAGATACATTTCATTAGTTTATTCGGTATCTACTCGGTGTCATCATTCATTACCACAATTTCCCTCTTACCTAGAACATCCACCTCACCTGCATGGTCCAAAAGATTCGTCACAGTCGCAGCTTTTATTTCATCTGATTATCATCGGTAGCAACAGTTGTGTCACAGTTGGCTACTAGAATTACATCATTTTGGTCAACAGCTACCTCTTGAGTCCCTGTTCGACTTAAAAGGAGGAAGGGTGGAGCACTTGCACGCGAACGGAAAGGTCCCGAACTCGAGTCTCGGTCCGGCATCAAGTTTTCATCTGCCGGGGGCTTCATTTCAGGTCATACTACGCTGAAGAGTGAAAATCTCATTCTACAGGCAACCGACTTTTCTCCTATACAGCTGCGAGAGCAACGGTCCGCTGCGACATTGTAACTCCTTCAGTGTGGAGTACCTCACCGCCAGTCTGATTCTGTACTATCTCCTCGTCTGCTGTTTCCTCAATACTCTCGCTTTCCGATGTAGGGGTCGCTAACATGATTACCGTTATTACATGATAGCTATGGCCAGAAACCTCAGAATTTGAGTGGTCAGCTGGCTTTGTTCCTCTCCTCGAAAGACTTTCCACATTCCTTTAGGGGATAGGCGAGGTATTATTACATTTCACCTGGTACTGTGCTATTTCAGTATCAGTCTAACTATCGGATAGAACTTACCTCAGATGTTTCCTTACACCTCTCACGAAACTACCGTCTTAGTAGCTTCCACTCTTATTTCGTTATCATCTCGTTTTGCTGATAGCGCTTCAGTTCCTTCAGAACCATCATATTTGATAGGACTGCCAAACATTCACATTGTTTAGAATTAAGCACTGGTGCGATGAAGCAGTCAATACGCAGCGTCCACGTAGGCAGTAGCCATCACAGGGGACCTCGTGTTAGGCTCTATGTTGGCGAAAGTCTGACTCTAAGGTCTCACGCACTTACAGGAGTAGGAAGAGGAAAGTCGAGTATGACGTTTACTGTTTTGGAGCCGTAAATGATCTTCGTGATTCACGTGATGGGAAGAAAACCGCCGTCTGCCATCTGCATAACATGACAGGATCCTACATCTTCCAACTATCATGCTCCACCGTTGCTCCTTACTGCCAGTATTTCTCTGTCTCTCGCTCTTATAAATACTACAGTGGCTTCCTTGATTTTATCTTGTAAATTTAACGGCTGTTCAAACTGACTGCTTGATTCAAGCCTATATGTAGGACTGTGAAAGATAATCCCAAGATCACAGAGTATGGAATCACCTTCTGTGGTTTCCACTAGTTAGAGGGAGTGGGGAAAGTAAGTAGTACTAAATTATCTTCGTTCAGGCCCTGATGAGCACATTGAACCAGACCTGTCATCCTTTTCCAGTGGCATCATCGGATGTGGTATAGAGGGGAATGGGGTCAGCATACCGCTCTCCTTGTCGTTGTCGCGTTTCTTGAGCTTGGAACCATTACTAATCGGTCGAGTACCTTCCCAGTTGCCGGCCGCTGTGACCGAGCGATTCTAGGGGCTTCAGTCTGGAACCGCGCTGCTGCTACGGTCGCAGGTTCGCATCCAGCCTTGGGCATGGATGTGTGTGATGTCCTTAGGTTTAAGTAGTTCTAAGTCTAGGGGACTGATGACCTCAGATGTTAAGTCCCATAATGCTTAGAACCATTTGAACCTCCCCAGTTGGCCCCATGATGCTGACTGCACGCCGTTCCAATCCTCTCACGAAGGAAAAATCCCTGGAAGCACTGGGTATTGAAGCCTTGTCCCCCAGATGGCAGTTAGCTGCGCTGACCACTCAACTACAGACAAGTGGAGCGAGGTGATGTGCAATACGAGATGCTGTTTGTAGGTACCCAATATATAGTAACCAGAACTGGACACTGCCAGGAGGCGCCGGCCGACTGTCTGAGAAGGTCGACGCCACGAAACGCAACAACAGCAACTGGCGAACAACAAAGACAACACGACAAAATGGCAAGTCTGGAGAGTGGAACAAATAGGGTCTATACATAGCAATATCGGGAACCATGCAACGCTGAGTACAATGGACAATACGAGAGCGCAGTCGGATCACGACTGAGGACCGGGCCCCTGCTCTGCTAGCTCCACAGGCGGCCGCAGGCGCCGATATGCTGCCGCGTAGGTATTGTAGAGGGTGGGGAGGGGGGGGGCGTGTCCAACGATGATGCAGCGACATCCGTGCTCACAAATATTATAGTGCGATTAAAACTACTTTGTACTTGACAGCTAGCAGAGCGCGTGACCGTGAGACAGTGCAGGCCAATCGCAGGCTGACGTTTAGCACCCCTCCCCTGCATAGTTGCCGCTGCTTATGCGTCGTGGTACAGTACCTGCTAACACCTGGTCTTGTGCGCGTCGTGTTGTGTGAACTGCATTATCTCAGTGTCTGCTTCTCCTTTGTTTCCACTACGAGTGTGTGATAAATTATTGTAGTGACCTCTGTGAACAAAATGTCCGAAAATAAAAAGCGTGGTCGTCCTAGCGTTCGTAGGCCGAAATCATCTTTGAAGAAAGTTGGGCAAGGAATAGCATTGAGAGGACAATCGCGCGAATACGTCTGCAACGAAAGACAATATTTTGAGGTGGAAAGGGAGAAGGGAGGGCCTCTTCTTTCCGTTAATAAGGTAGTCGAGAGGCCTGCGGCAGCATTAAGAATAAGCAGAACAACCGCTATAAACATAGGCAAAGAGCAAAATGAAAAACTGAATACACATTCCGGGCCATCAAATCTTAACTCCGAACCGCCAAGTGTGGAAACTCTGGGGAAAAAAACGACGCGTCGAGAAACGTGTGACGAATGTTAATTCTTTCGGACAGGATGCGATTAGCAGACATTTGTATGCATATTATCACCGTAGAGAGCATCCAATGTTACAAAAACTGCATGTAACGCTTAAAGAAGCTGGTCTTTTCGTTGGTAGTAAGTCATCTCTTCGGCTGGTTTTATTAAACCTGGGATTTAATTACGAAAAATTAAGTGGTCGTACAGTTCTCTTGGAACGGTAAGATATTGCTGCTTGGCGATGCCGATTTTTGCGGCAGGTAAAGGACGTTGAATTCGATGATTTAGTGTGGCTAGATGAAACATGGGTGAATTCTGGTCATACACTGAAGATACATGTTTTCAGGTCAAAGAAAACCTCAGATTTTCACGAGGAAATGAACCACGCCATCTTTGTATGATGGTTTGAAAATTCAGTGTTACCGAATTTGGAGAAACCGTCGTACATCATTATTGACAATGCGCCATACCACACTGTTGTAAAGGGCAAAGCCCCAACGCTAAGACGAAATTATACTGTGGTTACGGCGAAATAATATACAATTCGATGACGGAATGAAGAAAGTGGAACTATTGGAACTTGTGTCACAACATAAGCCACGACACCCGACATACGTTTTAGAAGTTGCCAATAAACATGGACAGTCTGTAATTAGATTACGTCCCTATCATTGTCACTTTAATGCTATAGAGCTAATATGGGCCCAAATCAAGGGGTACATAGCACGTGGAAACAAGAAATTCAGGCTTTCAGAAGTGGAAAGACTAAAGTAACTGTGGAAAACTGGAGTAATGTTGTAGTACATACAAAAGCTGTCATTCAGGAGGCATGGAAGAACGAATCCTTATTGGAAGATAGTGTTTTCAAATTAATTATTGCCATCTGGGAGTCATCTGAAAGTTCTAGCGACACAGATATAAGCGGCGCTTTCCAGCTGTCGGACATAGAACGTCGAGTGATGGTAAGTTGCAAAGAAAAAAAAAAAAAAAAAAAAAATTGAACCTTTTGATGGTGTTGGTCTCGTTGTATTGGTATTTTGAGTTTTGTGATATGTTGCGAAATTCATGCACAAGACTAACGGCGGTATATGTGCTGCTTTCTCCCACCCCGCGTAAGTTATATCAGCACTTCAACGGTACGCACAATGCTATTCTCGTCTTGGCGAAACTGTAGCACCCACCCACTTCCAACGTGCTCTAAAAATAAATTCAAACCTTTCCGAAACTTTTTCTCGCTTTGACGCCCCACGAAAAATGTAAAGGGAAAAAGTTTGTTGCTTACTACATTTCTGATGTTGATTTGGAAAACGTTCCGCGTCAGGCGTGAAATTTTAGTTTACTACTTCACTATTACTGGCTGTATTGCTCAGAAAGTTTGCAAACATTATCGAAATATGCCACTGAAGACAAGATCAAAATTTTGTTGTTGTACGACACATTGTCTAGGAGATAGGGAATGATTAATACTGAGTAGCGTGAAAAATGGTTCAAATGGCTCTGAGCACTATGGGACTTAACAGCTATGGTCTAGAACTACTTAAACCTAACTAACCTAAGGACAGCACACAACACCCAGTCATCACGAGGCAGAGAAAATCCCTGACCAGTTAAATATTTCTCTATTTCAGTAGCACAAAATTTTCACTGAGTTAAAAAAGTGTCAGTCCTCATATCACTACCATGTACAGTTCCCAAATTATAAAAAACACGACTTCCATTTTTTACAAGGGCAGCTGGCAACGTTGCACGGCCGCTCAGCAAACTGTCAAGTACAAAGTAGTTTTAATAGCACTATAGGAGCGCCGCCTAGCAGCTGTCGTCTACGTCCATGCGTTCTGACGGGCTTTCGAGCTCGTCGATTCAGGATACCAGACAATAGATGCTGATACTTAGCTCGCATGCGCAGATCGCTTACTACAGTGGCCGTAATCAAAAATGTTACCAACTTGAAAAAACAAGCCTCACATTTCTCGAGCACTACGTAGCTGAATGGTCAGCTCGGCTGGCTGCCATGCAGCAGACCCGGGTTAGATTTCCTTGGTGAGAGGACTGGTGCAGGATGTACTCAGCCTTGTGGGGCCAACTGAGGAGCTGCTCGACCGATTAGTGGCAGTTCCAACGACTCTTCAAACCGCCCTGGGTGAAGCTATTGGCAGAGGATGACACGGCGGTCGATCGTGCCCGATTGGCCCTTCTAGGGCCAGAACGAGAAACGTAACTTAGTTTTACCTTAGTTTCGTGTCTATCCGTAAGTCCCTATTTGTTTTTCTTTCTCTTGTCCAATCATAGGGTAAAAATGATGTTTAGGAGGAATTAATTTAATGTGGTGCTCCTCTTAATGTCGTAGGGCGGCATCAGGGCAGTGGTGTGGACGGACGTGGTGCAGACAGTGATGATGTTCGGGGCAGTGCTGCTGGTCGTCATCAAGGGCACCATCGACGTCGGAGGGCTGTCCGTCGTCTGGAGCCGCAATGTTGAGTCGGGCCGCCTTGATCCACCAGGGTAGGTGTCACGTCCTCAAATGCTTGGCCTCACTGGCACTACACAATCACTAACACTCCAGTTAAATCTCAACATTTTCATGTTGTTCTACAACTGTCTAACAATGATTTTATGTTGGAATTCTTCCTTTTGGACCGTGTTCGCATGGAGAAACAACAATATGGGATATATATATGAAGATGGTATATGTTGTTTCGCACATGTCCGAAAGATCAGATAACATTGGTGACCATGCAGCGCGTTAGAATGAAATTACAATGAAATGAATACCCCTAGCTGCATACAGACGTTGATAGAAGTCAACGGGGACAGTTGAAAATGTGTGCCCCGACCTAGACTCGAAACCGGGATCTCCTGCTTACATGGCATACGCTCTATCCATCTGAGCCACCGAGGACACAGAGGACAGTGCGACTGCAGGGACTTATCTTTGGCACCCCTCCCCCCCCCCTGTAGACCCACATTCGCAACTTAAAGTCCCGCACTATATTCATAGTGCCCCTCTGCCCATTATACTCATTACTTGCGGCTTTACTGCCGATTCCCGTAAGAGTTCGGGCACTGTTTGTGCATCCGCACAGAAGAAGATGGTCAAATGGCCGGTGAGCCTTAACTATATATATATGAAGATCTTCTGTGGGGACGCACAGCCGGCCGCGGTGGCCGAGCGGTTCTAAGCGCTTTAGTCCGGAACCGCGCGACTGCTACGGTCGCAGGTTCGAATCCTGCCTCGCGCATGGATGTGTGTGATGACCTCAGGTTAGTCAGGTTTAAGCAGTTCTAAGTTCTAGGGGACTGATGACCTCAGATGTTGTCCCATAGTGCTCAGAGCCATTTGAACCATTTTGCAGATGCACAAACAGTTCTCGAACTCTTACGGGAATCGGCAGTAAAGCCGCGAGTAATGAATATAATGGGCAGTCGTACGGTAGTTCAGCGTGTTCGGTCAGAGAGCCGGTTGGTCTCTGTAATAAAAAAAAACTGAGTGGAAGGATCAACCACCGAACTTGAACACGATGTCTTGCGACATCCGCAACGACCAAACACAACGAAAAAAAAAAAAAAGATGATAAGGCGTCTGCCATGTAAGCAGGAGATCCCGGGTTCGAGTCCGGGTCGGGGCACACATTTTCACCTGTCCCCGTTGATATATATCAACGCCTGTATGCAGCTAGGGGTATTCATTCCATTGCAATAACAATATGGGAATTGTGAGTCCGGCTTGACGCAAAATACTTTACGTTATTTGTTTACTTGTTTATTCCCCAAACTAGTTTCGGCGATAAATATCGTCATCATCAGTGTTTTTAAGAATGCTACAACATAAACGAAGAAAGTAGTATGAAAGTATCCACAGAGAACTATATTCAAAAAACAAACAGTAAATATATGTAATAATGTGTTACAATGTTTGTATAACTACACTATTTTCTGCACGGCAGAGGGTTCTTCGAACCACTTCTAGAATATTTCTCTAGCGTTCCGTTCTCTAACAGCGCTTTGGATATACGAACACTTAAATCTCTCTATGTGGTATCTGTTCTTTCGGACTTACCTGAAAGAACAGATACTGTTTGATCCTGAAGCCAGTATGGATCAAGACACAAAGTAATTAATGACATTTAGCTGCTAGTGGACATTGATTTACAGAGCATCTGCCTAGTGAGAAGGAGATCCGAGTTTGTATCCCGGTATGGCATAAATTTTCAGCTAGGACGTGTAACCACCTCCTCCACTTTCCAGAAATGCTGATCATACTCTAAGAATTTTATGGTGTATTGTAGTGTGTGTATCATTATGTTGAAAATAAAACAGTCACGGTTGCAAAGTTATTTTTATTTAAAAATAACGTGCCCCGTAGCGGTTAGTCATCATCAGGTCATCTAATAGGAAAACGAACTCTAATTAAATAACTATCATACATTATAAGACATTGTTCCAAGTGAGCCAATAGCTTAATTAAAACCGCAAACAACGCTCACGTAAGACCATCATACGAAGTTCACTGCGCCGACTACCAAAGCTCAATGTCAGCCACATACACATAAAATCGTCTGGACGAAAATTCGGCCATCATAGTAAGAAAAAGGAACAGTCAGAAACTAGACGAAAAAATTTCGAAAATTAACCCACAGCTTTAACGGAAACGTGGTCTGACAAACCAATAAAGGAAACTGTAAGTAGGCTGTTTAGGTTTTTATGCTGGTAACTTCACGTAGCACTCTGTATGAAAATCACTGGCTGTGCTGTGTGCAGTCTGTGTCTGGTTGGCACTGTTAGAATACTCGCTATTGTAGTGTTGGGCAGTTGGATGTGAACAGCACGTAGCGCTGCGCAGTTGGAGGTGAGCCGCCAGCAGTGGTGGATGTGGGGAGAGAGATGGCAGAATTTTGAGAGCGGACGATCTGGGCGTGTGTCCATCAGAAAGAGTAAATTTGTAATACTGGATATCATGAACTGATATATATACAGGGTGTTACAAAAAGGTACGGCCAATCTTTCAGGAAACATTCCTCACACACAAATAAAGAAAAGATGTTATGTGAACATGTGTCCGGAAACGCTTAATTTCCATGTTAGAGCTCATTTTAGTTTCGTCAGTATGTACTGTACTTCTCGATTCACCGCCAGTTGGCCCAATTGAAGGAAGGTAATGTTGACTTCGGTGCTTGTGTTGACATGCGACTCATTGCTCTACAGTACTAGCATCAAGCACATCAGCACGTAGCATCAACAGGTTAGTGTTCATCACGAACGTGGTTTTGCAGTCAGTGCAATGTTTACAAATGCGGAGTTGGGAGATGCCCATTAGATGTATGGATTAGCACGGGGCAATAGCCGTAGCGCGGTACGTTTGTATCGAGACAGGTTTCCAGAACGAAGGTGTCCCGACAGGAAGACGTTCGAAGCAATTGATCGGCGTCTTAGGGAGCACGGAACATTCCAGCCTATGACTCGCGACTGGGGAAGACCTAGAACGACGAGGACATCTGCAATGAACGAGGCAATTCTTCGTGCAGTTGACGATAACCCTAATGTCAGCGTCAGAGAAGTTGCTGCTGTACAAGGTAACGTTGACCACGTCACTGTATGGAGAGTGCTCGGGAGAACCAGTTTGTTTCCGTACCATGTACAGCGTGTGCAGGCAGCTGATTGGCCTCCACGGGTACACTTCTGCGAATGGTTCATCCAACAATGTGTCAATCCTCATTTCAGTGCAAACGTTCTCTTTACGGATGAGGCTTCATTCCAACGTGATCAAATTGTAAATTTTCACAATCAACATGTGTGGGCTGACGAGAATCCGCACGCAATTGTGCAATCACGTCATCAACACAGATTTTCTGTGAACGTTTGGGCAGGCATTGTTGGTGATGTTTTCATTGGGCCCCATGTTCTTCCACCTACGCTCAATGAAGCACGTTATCATGATTTCATACGGGATACTCTACCTGTGCTGCTAGAACATGTGCCTTTACAAGTACGACAAAACATGTGGTTCATGCACGATGGAGCTCCTGCACATTTCAGTCGAAGTGTTCGTACGGTTCTCAACAACAGATTCGGTGACCGATGGATTGGTAGAGGCGGACCAATTCCATGGCTCCACGCTCTCCTGACCTCAACCCTCTTGACTTTCATTTATGGGGCCATTTGAAAGCTCTTGTCTACGCAACCCCGGTACCAAATGTAGAGACTCTTCGTGCTCGTATTATGGACGGCTGTGATACAATATGCCATTCTCCAGGGCTGCATCAGGGCATCAGGGTTTCCATGCGACGGAGGGTGGATGCATGTATCCTCGCTAACGGAGGACATTTTGAACATTTCCTGTAACAATGTGTTTGAAGTCACGCTGGTACGTTCTGTTGCTGTGTGTTTCCATTCCATGATTAATGTGATTTGAAGAGAAGTAATAAAATGAGCTCTAACATGGAAAGTAAGCGTTTCCGGACACATGTCCACATAACATACTTTCTTTCTTTGTGTGTGAGAAATGATTCCTGAAAGTTTGGCCGAACCTTTTTGTAACACCCTGTGTATGATTTTTGAACACTATTAAGGTAAATACATTGTTTGTTCTCTATCAAAATCTTTCATTTGCTATCTGTGCCTATCAGTAGTTAGTGCCTTCAGTAGTTAGAATCTTTTATTTAGCTGGCAGTATTGGCGCTCGCTGTATTGCAGTAGTTCGAGTAACGAAGATTTTTGTGAGGTAAGTGATTCATGAAAGGTATAGGTTATTGTTAGTCAGCGCCATTCTTTTGTAGGGATTATTGAAAGTCAGATTGCGTTGCGCTAAAAATATTGTCTGTCAGTTTAGTGTTGATCAGATTAAGTAAAGATAGAAATGTCTGAGTACGTTCAGGTCTGCTCAGTTGTTTGAAAATCAAATAACGTAAGAGGTTTACCAGCACAGTAATTCATAAATTTCTAAGGGGAGGTTTCAAAACCACGAATAATTACAAATACCTCTGAACTGTTACAGCAACAAGCAGACCACAACGTAGAGTCATGCGTACATCACATTGGCCTGGATGCGAAACAGCTGGGTGATCTAACCGGCAGCGGTGCTTAAAATTACCAAATGGCGAATGGCCACATATATCCGCGCTATTACAACGAAAGCAAGACAGTTGCGGGTGTGGCTAATATGAAGCTGATTAACCTATACTTGATAAGAAGGATCGAAGTAGAGTAAAATTAAGATGTAATGAAAATTAAAGTTACTGAACACGTAGTATTGGCCATCCAGATTACGTGCAATATTATGATGCATACTGTACATACTAGGTAAACAGTATTGTGGTAAACGACTATAATATAAAATTATATGAATACGTGGTGTCTGCTCCTTCGAAAGCACAGGCACCATGCAGATCCCTCAGGTGTGAAACACTGGGATCACTGGCTGTCAGCTGCAGCGGGACATTAAGCGGTAGCAGCGGCTTCCAGCGAAGATGTGTGCTGGACTGGGATTCGAACCCTGGATTTTCTGCTTACTATGCACGTGTGGCACTCACAGCACCATCCACGACGCAGCGTTACCGCAACTGCACGGACTATCTCGGTATGCCTCACGGCCGGTCAACATTCCTTCATTTATTTATAACAATGTCTCCTGACACTGTCATTGGTGACGATTCTGCAACTGTAAAAGATTTATGAACTTTACTCTCAATTGAACGACAGAGCGAGGTGGCGCAGTGGTTAGCACACTGGACTCGAATTCGGGAGTACGACGGTTCAATCCCGCGTCCGGACATCCTTTTGTAGGTTTTCCGAAACTTAAATCGCTCCAGGCAAATGCCGGGATGGTTTCTCTGAAAGGGCACGGGCGACTTCCTTCCCCGTCCTTCCCTAATCCACTGAGACTGATGACCTCGATGTTTGGTCTCTTCCTCCAAACAACCCAACCCAACCCTCAACTGAACGATCTTTCTGACGTTAGCTGCATTAAGAATGAAGTTTTTATCTGTTAGTGGAATATGAGAGTTTGTGCGGAACTGGGACCCGAACTCGGGTTTCCCGCATTTTGAGCGATCGCCGTAACCAATTCGGCTATCCGAATTCGCTTCCAGGGCCGAACCAAATTTCTATATGTAGTCTATTTACGACCCCATCATTTGCAACTATTCTTGAATTCCCACCCTAAGGTTTTAACTATGTCTGAAGAAACAGATATTGGTGACGATCTTGAAGCTGTAGCAAATTTATGAAATTTATTCAGAATTGCAGGATATTTCTGACATTAACCAATTATATAAAAAGATGTCCTCCACTCGTGGTCTCGTGGTAGCTTTCTCGCTTACCGAGCACGCGATCCCGGGTTCGATTCCCGGCGGGATCAGGGAATTTCACCTGCCCCGAGATGACTGGGTGTTGTTGTGTCGTCTTCATCATCATCATTCATCCACATTACGGTCGGAGGAAGGCAACGGCGAACCATCTCCATTAGGATCTTGCCTAGTACGGCGGTGCGGGTCTCCCGCATCGTTCCCCTACGCTCTGTCAAGAAGCATGGGACTTCATTTCCATTTCCATATATAAGGATATCTCTACTCGTGACATATGAAAATTTGTGCCGGACCGGAACTCGAACACAGATTTCTCAATTATTTTGAGTGGTCACATTAACCAATTTGGCTATTCGAGCACGCTTCCATGGCCGGCGCAAATTTCCATATTTAATACTGTCTACGACACAATCTGCAAGTTGCAGAAGAACGAAGGAAAGCAAAAATCAAGGGAGAAGGATCAGCTATGTTTGAATTAAATAAACATTTTCAGAAATTAGCTAGAAGAGATAAAAATATATTCTTTAATGAACAGTGCAAGGAAGCTGAAGATAGTAACGGAATGGGGAAGACCTTTATAAGAAAATTAGAGAAATTAAAGGAAAATTCCAGGCAAAAATTGGAATGATAAAAGACAGAAACGGGAAAGATCTGAGTGAAGCAGGGGATGTTAAACAAAGTTGGGTAGAAGACCTAAACAAAAGAACTGCATAATGACAGGGCTCCTACTGCTGATGTTAATGTTAATTTAGAACCAGCGCCAGATATTTTGGAGAGTGAAATCCAGTGGGCCCTTGAAAATATGGCTGATAGCAAAACTAATGGACATGATGAAATACCAGCAGAATTGTTTAAAGTCACTGGAAAGGATGCAGTGAAAGTGATCCACTCAATATTTCAAAAAATATGGATCACACAGCAGTGGCCAGAAGACTGGAAAAGATCAGTATTCATCCCCATTCCAAAGAAGAGAAGTTCTAAAGAATGCACAGATTACCGAACAATCGCACTTATCTCACATGCTAGCAAAGTCATGTTGAAAATCTTACAAAATAGACTTCGCCAATATCTAGATCGAGAGCAACCAGATGAACAAGCTGGATTTAGGAAAGGAAGAGGAACTAGAGATCAAATTGCTAACATTCGGTGGATTATGGAAAAAGCAAGAGAATTCCAGAGAGATGTGTACCTCTGCTTTATTGACTACGCCAAAGCCTTTGACTGCGTCGACCACAACAAATTATGGAACGTACTGAAAAACATGGGTGTACCTCATTCATCTGATACGGAGTTTATACCTTGACCAAGAAGCCACGGTGAGAACTATGTATGGAACAACGAAATGGATAAAGATTCAGAAAGGGGTCCGGCAAGGCTGCATACTGTCACCGTACTTATTCAGTCTGTATGCAGAACATGTTATGAGGAATGCGAGGCTAGATGAAGGAGAAGCAGGAATTAAAATAGCTGGAATAAATGTAAACAACCTCAGGTACGCGGATGATACGATCCTGTTGGCAGAAAGTGAAGAAGCATTGAGAACACTCTTGCTGAAGGCGAAAGACGAAAGTGAAAAGGCCGGTCTTAGGCTGAATGTGAAGAAAACGAAAATTATGGCAACTACACCTACCAATTCGTGGGATATAGCAGGAGAAACCATGGAGGTAGTGGCCACATTCAGTTATCTCGGTTCTGCTGATGGCGACTGCAGCCATGAAATCCGGAGACGCCTGTTGCTCGGTAGACAGGCGATGTCAAACCTTGACAAGGTTATAAGGTCCAGAGATATAACACTAGCAACAAAGATCCGTATTGTGAGGGCTATGGTCTCTCCAGTTGTGATGTATGAATGTGAGACCTGGACCAATAGAAAGGCTGAACGGCGTAGAATTGACTCCTTCGAATTATGGTGTTGGAGGAAACTTCTTAGAGTTCCATGGACTGCAAAGAGAACCAACAGATCAATATTGGAGCAAATAAAACCAGATTTCTCCCTGGAAGGTCTAATGTTAAAACAAAAGCTGACCTACTTTGAACACACAATGCGAAGGCATGCCTCGCTGGAAAAAACGTTAATGCTGGGGAAGATTGAAGGAACTAGAAGAAGAGGACGTCAGAGGATGAGATGGATCGATGGCATCACAGAAGCAATGTGTTCCAACCTGGAAGGTCTACGGGAGAAAGTGCAAGACAGGAAAAAGTGGCGTGATTTGGTTCATGGGGGTCACGAAGAGTCGGAACCGACTAAACGAATAGAGAGAGGGTGACGACACAATTACTCGCACCTTTACTTGGATTACCTCTATAGATATTTGTTAATATAGGCCGACTGGTATTACTTTTCTGGTCTGTGATGCAAGGGCTTCTTTTTGAGAGGTGTTTGGCTCTGCTCCGTCACCTAGATATTTAACCTACTCCATCCGTATGATTTCCCGTCCCACCTGTAGTAGTGATGTTTGTACAGGCTGACGATTATAGAACTATATGAAATAAAATCGTTATAACTTCTGAACGGTTTGCGCTAGGAAGTTCAAACCCCACGATTGGCCGCGGGCATGTTGGATATTAGTACCCGCATGAATGGTTTGGTTTAGCGACGAAGCCCACTTTCATTTGGATGGGTTCGTCAATTAGCAGAACAGGCGCATTTGGGGGACTGAGGATCCGCATATTGCGATCGAGAAATCTCTTCACCGTCAACGAGTGACTGTGGTTTGCAATGTCCAGTCACAGAATAATCGGTGCGATATTCCTTGATGGAACCGCGACTACCAAAAGGTACGTGAAGGTTTTGGAAGGTGATTTCTTCCCCATTATCCAAAGTGACACTGATTTCGATAATATGTGGCTCATACAAGACGGACCTCAACCCCATCGAAGCAGGAAAGTGAAAATGGCTCTAAGCACTATCGGACTTAACATCTGAGGTCATCAGTCCCCTAGACTTAGAACTACTTAAACGTAACTAACCTAAGGACATAACACACATCCATGCCACAGGCAGGATTCGAACCTGCGACCGTAGCAGTAGCGCGGTTCCAGGCTGAAGCGCCTAGAACCGCTCGGTCACAACTACCGGCCAGGAAAGTGATTGATGTCCTGGAGGAGCACTTTGGGGGACGCATTCTGGCTGTGGGGTGCCCAGAGGCGACTGGAATGGGCCTAGATTGGCCACCATATTCTGTGGATATGAACACATACGACTCCTTTTTGTGGGGCTATATTAAAGACAAGGTGTACAGCAATAACCCCAAAAAAACTGCTCAGCAGAAAATAGCCATTCAGGAGGTCATCGACAGCATCGATATTCCGAGACTTGAGTGGGCCATTCAGAATTTCACTCTCCATGTGCGCCACATCATCGCCAATGATGGCAGGCATATCGAACATGTCATAACCTAAATCCGAATATCTGTAGTGACCTTTTTTTTTTGGGGGGGGGGGGGGGGGGTCATCAGTGTGCCGACTGGTTTGATGTGGCCCGCCCAAATTCCTCTTCAGCGCCAACCCCTTCATCTTATAGCAGCACTTGGAACCTATATCCTGCTCAGTCACCCAGCTATTCGACGTACTCCATCAGCTTCCTCTCCCGTCCTACCTGTAGTAATGATGTTTGTTCAACGTTTCTTGTGTCGAATTAAGTGTCTGAAAGCCGCAGTTTGTAACTAATTTACGTTTCTTTTCATATAGTTCAATAACTGACAGCCTGTAATAAATTCAGTTTTCTCGAAGAAGACGTGAAGTTCCACCTTTGGCGATCCTTTTATATTTGTATTTGTTTTCTTCTTATTGCAAGCTCAGCGACAGAGAGCAGTCAGTTTAGCTTACTTACAGACTGGACCTGGACCCCACGGTGCGCCAGGCGCTACCCAGCCTGCTGCTGGGAGGCGCCATACACTGGCTCTTCATAGCGGGCGTCCACCAGATCATGATGCAGCGCTACCTCGCGCTGCCCACGCTCACCAAGGCTAACATGTGAGTATGTGTGACTGTCTCACAGAATATTTGACTAATCGATCCCAGTCATTCCATTATCTGCGGGCCGAACCGCACAATAACCCTGGGCTCGGTATGGGGCGGTGGTGGGGTGGGTGGACTGCTGTGGCCTGTTGTGGGGTTGTGAACCACTGAGGGCTACGGTGGGACGAAGCCTCTCCGTCACTTCTAGATCCCCGATTTCAATACACACAACACACAATACAATATGTACACTGCTGGCCATTAAAATAGCAACACCAAGGAAATATGCAGATAATAAAGAGGTATTCATTGGACAAATAAATTATACTAGAACTGACATGTGACTACATTTTCACGCAATTTGGGTGCATAGATCCTGAGAAATCAGTACCCAGAGCAACCACCTCTGGCCTTAATAACGGCCTTGATAGCCTGGGCATTGAGTCAAACAGAGCATGGATAGTGTGTACAGGTACAGCTGCCTATGCAGCTTCAGCACGATACCACAGTTCATCAAGGGTAGTGACTGGCTTATTGTGACGAGAGAAAGCTGTGGGCAAAGAAATGATTAATGCAAAAGAAGAAATTTACACACGCTCTGCTACTTAAAAAGCTACGCTGGAGTTATTTAACAACTACTGAAACGATAACTGTGTGAAGATCACTAGAAGAGCTTCTTGTTAGATGACCAGACCAGACATTTTCAGTTGGTGAGAGATCTGGAGAATGTGCTGGCCAGGGCAGCAGTCGAACATTTTCTGTATCCACAAAGGCCCGTACAGGACCTGCAACCTGCGGTCGTGCATTATCCTGCTAAAATGTAGGGTTTCGCAGGGATCGAATAAAGGGTAGAGTCACGGGTCGTAACACATCTGAAATGTAAAGTCCGCTGTTCAAAGTGCCGTCAGTGCGAACAAGAGGTGACCGGTACGTGTAACCAATGGCACCTCATATCATCACGCCGGGTGATACGCCAGTATGGCGATGACGAATACACGCTTCCAATGTGAGTTCACCGCGATGTCGCCAAACACGGATGCAACCATCATGATTCTGTAAACGGAACCTTGCTTCATCCGAAAAAATGACATTTTGCCATTCGTGCACCCAGGTTCGTCGCAGGCGCTCCTGTCTGTGATGCAGCGTCAAGGGTAACCGCAGCCATGGTCTCCGAGCTGACAGTCCATGCTGCTGCAAACGTCGTCGAACTGGTCGTGCAGATGGTTGTTGTCTTGCAAACGTCCCTATCTGTTGACTAAGGGATCGAGACGTGGCTGCACGATCCTTTACAGCCATGCGGATAAGATGCCTGTCATCTCGACTGCTAGTGATACGAGGCCGTTGGGATCCAGTACGGCGTTCCGTATTACCCTCCTGAACCCACCGATTCCATATTCTGCTAACAGTCATTGGATCTCGACCAACGCGAGCAGCAATGTCGCGATACGATAAACCGCAATCGCGATAGGCTGCAATCCGACCTTTATCAAAGTCGGAAACGTGATGGTACGCATTTCTCCTCCTTTCACGAGGCATCAGAACAACGTTTCACCAGGCAACACCGGTCAACTGCTGTTTGTGCATGAGAAATCAGTTGGAAACTTTCCTCACGTCAGCAAGTTGTAAGTGTCGCCACCGGCGCCAACCTTGTGTGAATGCTCTGAAAAGCTAATCATTAGCATATCGCAGTATATTCTTCCTGTCGGTTACATTTATCGTCTGTAGCACGTCATCTTCGTGGTGTAGCAATTTTAATGGCCAGTAGTGTATTTGTCACTTGACAGAGCATTTCCAGAAACGGGATGTTTGACTTCAAATGTTACAAAATAGCCTAAAGCGCAGGTGAATGAAGAGCCCATGAATTGTGTGCTTTTGGTAGATATCCTGTGAAGATGGTCCACGATTGAAACCGGCAGACAGTAAGGTAGAAATATAAGCAGCTGATGGTGAAAATGCATTTAACAATAATATAATACAGTCTGGGTATTTTGCACACTGTGAGTTAAGCTGCCTCAAGACATACACACACTTTATAACTTCAATATTTGAATTATTGTGGTAAATCTTTCACGTAAGATCATCCTATGATATAATACAACAAAACAAATTTCATTTTTTACAATTTTTGGGATGGGGCCCACCTTGGTAATGCGCGTTATGGAAGATGCCTTGGTACTGTTAGCTCTTTATGAGTAAGTTGTGACAGCCTTTTTAATTTTTAAAATCGGTCAAAAATTATATGAAATTCTGAAAATTAACATTTCGTTGATCCTGGAAGCCGTTAGACAGACAACCTGTAACGGGACCTGGTTACCTTTTTATCCATTTAGTGATACAGATATGGAGAGGGTCAGTGAGAGTATTGGAGAAGAAAAAGGGTATGATTTGTAAGCCTCCTCTCTTCACGTCTTGTGAAACACCATGTGTGTGCTCTAGCAACTGTTTGTAATTTCTGTGCAGAGCTGTGTGCATCTTCACTGTGGGGGCGATATCCCTCGTCCTGATGAGCATCTACAGCGGCCTACTCATCTTCGCCAAATATTTCGACTGTGATCCACTCACCACCAAGGTATTTGCCAGATTCTGTGTCTTGCTTTGTCGCCTATACCAGTAGTTGCTTTGGGCTCATGAGAGGGTCATATTTAGAGACAGAAAGTGCAAATAGTAAAAAACACGTTTTGTAAACTGACACTGTCCTGTAACTGAGTAGCTCCTGTAAAGCAGCAGCAACCCTCCCAGTATTACTTCTACGAGAAAACTTTACTGACAAAAATAGCTCATGTTTCACGTTTTAGCAGAATTTATCAAGCTATGTGATAAGTGAATTAAACCTGACACTGAAACCTGTTAGTCAATGGAAAGCAGGATTCGGTTACGATTGTGGACGGGGCCGTAATCAGTTTGTATTGTTGCCTTTTACAGTTACACACATTTATTTTTAAAACATTAATTCCAGACTCAACAATAAATAAGAAATTATCACACATTATTAATGAAGGAATAATCAACTGTGTAAATAATAGTGTTTTCAGTGCGTTACAGTTTAGAAAATCACTAAAAAAGATACAGATATTATTTAAAAAAAAAAAGCCAATTTGATCATGGCTGAAGGCTTTACACGCCAAGAATGGCAATAAATTAAGGATATTTAAGAACTCACTGCAATTACAAAAATGGCTCTGAGGACTATGGGACTTAACTTCTGAGGTCATCACTCCCCTAGAACTTAGAACTACTTAAACCTAACTAACCTAAGGACATCACACACATTCATGCCCGAGGCAGGATTCGAACCTGCGACCGTAGCCTTTGCGCGGTTCCAGACTGTAGCGCCTAGTACAGCTCGGCCACCCTGGCCGGCACTGCAATTACAACTTACAGGTATCGTAACATTAAAAAGTAAGTGGCCACAAACACAGCAGAAGGTATCAGATGTCAGGAATGGCAGTAAATAAGGTTTTAAGGCTTACTGCTAAAATAGAAGTATCGAATTATTTTTTTCAAAGCAAGTGACCACAATCACGGCTGAAGGCCTTTCACGCCAGTAACGGCAATTATATAAAAATTTTAGAAACCTGCTGTTAAACAGAAATACATGCAAAGGTTAATTAAAAGAAACAAGCAACTGACCACTAAATGGGTGAAATAAGATGATGATGATAACCTTGTAACACAAACCTTACACTGCTACATTTATTCCAGAAGGTGACTGTAACTGTTAACCAGACATACATAACCTTTAATGTAGTCATTACAAGGACCAGTCACAGATGGTGCTCCAGGAATCGACCTCTGAGAAGACCCGGCAACAAACACTTCCGCAGCGATGAGATAGGCAGCCAAGAGTTGCATTTCCTTCACACAATGGTAACTCAGACTAGTGGCAGTCTAACGAATCACTAATGACAATCTTGCTAAAGCTACCTGACGTCCAATAAATCAGATGCAAGAATGGAACAACACGCCAAAGCCGGAACCAGCGGACTGCACTACGCCCCCATATTACTGTGCTTAGAGCGCTCGAACGAGAAAGGAGTCACTACCACCAGAGTAGAAGAATCACAAACGGCCTAGAATCAAGAATGCAGCGGCAAGGCGAGGAAACACACATTTCCATTACATACACTAACCCCCAGGGCAGGAAACGGGGCCGCTGGCAGCCACCAGGCAGGGACAAATACCGCTGGCTGTACTTAACAAATTGTAACAGACTGAACGCAGTAAATAGTAATAAAAAGGCGAGGAAAGCTAATCAGATCAGCTTTCCCCAAGCACTCCTCTCGCTGCTCTTCGCCTCGGCGACACTCGAGCAGCAACCCGAACCCAAGTCACTGGAGAATCGCGAGATGTCACAATGGTGGAGGTTTCTCTACTTGAATTGAAATGCACTCATCTTAAAGCCTGCAGGACTTGGTTTACGATGAGGTCGTGCATCCACGTGACCACAGCTCTTCCATTCAGCAATCCATGAGCGTCGCCAGCGGTCCCGGCGTGTTATCGCACTGCGCAGACCTGTCTCCTCTTGAGTCCCCAACCGAACTGAAACAACACAGAAAAACAACGACGTCGCCCTAAAGATAGGGCAACAGTTACTACATATCGATAACCGCCGCTGCTGCCACCAGCGGACAGGCAACGCTTGCGAAACGAGTGGCGCCAGTCAAGAGGAGAAGAAGACAAACAACCGCAACCATGCCAACTAAAGGATACGGAATGGCCTCCAACAGAGGGCGGAAACCTATAAACGGCACCAACCCGAGCTGCGGCACGGCTCATACATGTTTCAAGTGAAATATCTCTAATATACAAGGGGTTTCAGTAAGTAATGAAACGCATTTTTTTCTGAAAGCATGTTGGTTTCATTTGATATTCCAGTACACCTCATTGTTCCCCACTATTTTGGGTACAAAATCCTAATTTTAAACAACCCCTATTCAATGCGACGACCTTCGCCACCTTACTGGCAAGCCTGTATGTCTGCATGGCACAACTCCATTGGCCGACGTTGGAACCAACGTCTTGCTGCATCAGTAACGTCCCTATTGTCCATGTACTCCTTCCACAGAGTGCTTCCTTTATTGGGCCAAACAAATGGAAGTCAGAAGGAGCGAGATGCCTTCAGACAAACACCTTTGAATATCCCAAATGCCGGCCGAGTGTGGATGAGGCAGCACTTCTAACAGAGACGTCCTGTTGTGCAGCGTGGTGATCGTGATTCGACGATCACCTTGATCGAGAGCGTCCGCACGTTCCAGCGTTACAGGAGTCACAACTGTGTGCGGGCGACAGGCACGCTGGAGATCGGACAGGTTTGCACGACCTTGGTACGATGGGGTCTGCGTAGACATTCTGAAAGCGCCTAAGAATATCTGCAATGCTCTGTTTGGAGCACACCTCCGTTACAGACGCTATTTTGAAGCCTACGTATAGCGCCGCAACCTATCGGAAGCTCATGAAACTACAGGGGCTGAAGCGGAATGTCTCACAAAAAATTCCCCAATTTTCAACTGGAACTGGTCGAAAAAAAAAAGTGTTGTATTGCTCAATGAACGCCCCTCGTATAACCTTGGAATAACAAAAAAGGTAAAACTTTTATTGTTCCCAGAATTCACTGAATAATGCACTCACTTAGGATGAAACAATTATTGATAATCATAAAAAGACGTAAGAAAGGTCTCACAAAAGCTCTGGATTATTTTACTATGATGGGATCTAAACAAAAGCCCGCCAACACGCATCTGTCAGATTTAAAATTTTCTCGCAGTCTAAAGCCGCTTCCACAGCCGACGTTCCGCATGGCGTCGCACAAGAAAGCACGAAGCAGAGAAGTGCAAAATAGCGCTGAGCGGAGCAGAACTACGGAGAAGGAACAAGAGCGTCCGTAACTGTGCAGCAAACTTGCGGTGTGCACCGCCCTCTTGAATAACAGTGGAAAACGAGAAATGCTGTCCAAACAGAGCTTCACACGAATGAACGATTTCCTTTGACGTACCGACACTGTACATTGTTGCGCAGAGCAGCACGATTTGACGTACAAGCGGGGTCGGTGTGTATACGGCCTTACCGGACCGGCCTATACATGCACCAATTTATCGGCCGACCGACCAACCGATTAATTTCGTGGCAGGCTACCCACGTCCCGATCGATTGCACTGACAAGGGAACCTCCCCATCGCACCCCCCTCAGATTTAGTTATAAGTTGGCACAGTGGATAGGCTTTGAAAAACTGAACACAGATCAATCGAGAAAACAGGAAGAAGTTGTGTGGAACTATGAAAAAATAAGCAAAATATACAAACTTAATAGTCCATGTGCAATATAGGCAATATTAAGGGCAGTGTGAGACGAGGAGAGCCGTGGTTCCGTGGTTAGCGTGAACAGCTGTGGAACTAGACGTCTTTGGTTCTAATCTTCCCTCGACCGAAAATTTTAACTTTTTATTTTCAGTTTATGTGACAAACCCTTATGTTTTCATCACTTTTTTTGGAGTGATTATTACATCCACGAGAAAACCTAAATCGGGCAAGGTAGAAGAATCTTTTTACCCATTCGCCAAGTGTACTAGTTAGGTGGGTCGACAACATATTCCTGTCATGTGACGCACATGCTGTCACCAGTGTCGTATAGAATATATCAGACGTGTTTTCCTGTGGAGGAATCGGTTGACCTATGACCTTGCGATCAAATGTTTTCGGTTTCCATTGGAGAGACACGTCCTTTCGTCAACTAATCGCACGGTTTTGCGGTGCTGTCGCAAAACACAGACACTAAACTTATTACAGTGAACAGAGACGTCAATGAACGAACGGACAGATCATAACTTTGCGAAAATAAAGAAAGCAAAGTCTTCAGCCGAGGGCAGATTCGAACTAAAGACCTCTCGTTCCGCAGCTGTTCACGCTAACCACGGGACCACGGCGCTCCTCGGCTCATAACGCCCTTAATATTGCCTATCTTAGGCATGGACGACCCAGTTTGTATATTTTGCTTATTTTTCATAGTTCCACATAACTTCTTCCTGTTTTCTCGATTGATCTGTGTTCAGTTTTTCAAGGCCTATCCACTGTGCCAACAGATAACTAAATCTGAGGGGGGGTGCGATGGGGATGTTCCCTTGTGAGCTATTCCAGCGCCGTCCCGTTCCCAATGCTCGTTGTGATTTGTATATAGTTAAGTTCAGTAAGGTTATGTTCTACGAGAATCCACTTGGAATTACACAAACACTAAAACAGCGAGTTACCTTGGCTGTTTTAGAGCTAACAAGACGAAAACAAGACGAGAAAAGCTGTGGGCAAAGAAATGATTAATGCAAAAGAAGAAATTTACACACGCTCTGCTACTTAAAAAGCTACGCTGGAGTTATTTAACAATGACTGAAACGATAACTGTGTGAAGATCGCTAGAAGAGCTTCTTATTAGATGGCCAGTTTATTTTATATGTGACATGTCGATGTTTAGTGATCTTCATGGTACTGGGAAGGGCATTTCCGATGTGGACCTCTTGCAACCCCGACGGACAATATGTTGTACAAAATTTTAAAGCATAAGATCCAATGATGACATTATAGCTCTGTCGAAACCGGTCACCCAGCAAAATGCTTTCTTTAGCGTTCTCAGCTTATGATGTTTTCTTCAGTTTTCATATTTTCAGATCACCCCAAGGCTGACAATGTCAGGAACACGTAACTGAAACATGCATTTCGGACCTGCTGAACATCATTAAACCATATTTGACGAAAAATAATACAGGATCATTCCGTATAAAATCATTGGTGGATCATAAGATGACAATTTCAGATTTTGGTCATATTTGGTTCATGAACACCTACATGTTTAAATAGTAGAACTACCAAATAGCACTGTCCTATCTTTAACCGCTGTTGACAGATTCATCTTTGAAAACTTAAGGGTGTGTACCCAGTCATTAGTCAGGCACCAGTCTCGCCATTTTCGGAGATGTGCTGCTCAGTAATGAGTTGACCTACAAACATAACTGTTTTTTTGAACTTCTAGCATGTAGGCCATTAAGCTGGTATAATGTATAACAAGATGAATATACCATTCAGATTTTTAGTGAAAAATGCTGAAAGACACTTTTTCCATGTTGTTCTTTAAATTGGTGATTTTTTTAAAAATCAGAACTTCCCACAGGGAAACAATAGAGATCTCATCTTGTGTATGTAGCTCTTCAGTCCTGATATTAAGTATGAATAACAATGAAAAGGATTTAGCATTGTATTCTTATCTCCACATGAAGATGATTCCATAGAAAAAAAACTGCATTTGTTTAATTACGAATTTCAAAGTCCTGGGGTGGGGGGGATGGAGGGAGGACGAGATACGTCGAGATACGTAGACAGTTGAATCTCAGGTTGAAATGTTTATACATCTGGTAGCAATGTGAGATGCAAAGATGAATATCCCAACTATCTTTATTCGTTAGAATAGAATGAAAACGCCACTTACGCATGCCATCCACATTCAACACTACAGGGCACTGGTAAATGAAAACCATGTATATTCTTTGAAAAACAGTTCCTAAAATATTTGTGGTTGGTCTGTAGGTCATACGAGGTGCGGCTAGAAAAAAACCGGACTGATGCTGGAAAAAACATTTATTTACAATTATTTACAATTTCTTGTTATCTCCTTCAATGTACTCTCCTCCTCGGTCTCTACACCGCTCCATACGAATTTTCCACTGTTCATAGCAATGCTGCAGATCATTTTCGGTAAGTCCATACATTACTTCCGTCGCTTTTTCTTTTACTGCTTCAACAGTCTCAAATCTAGTTCCTTTCAAAGCTGACTTGACTTTAGGGAAAAGAAAAAAGTCACAGGGGGCCAAATCAGGTGAGTAGGGTGGATGATCTAAGATGGGAATGTTGTGTTTTGCCAAAAACGTCTTCACTGACAACGCACTGTGAGCTGGGGCATTGTCTTGGTGAAGGATCCATGACTTGTTTCTCCACAAATCGTTCCGTTTTCTCTGTACTCGGTCACGTAGGGTAGCCAGGACGCTAATGTAGTAATGCTGATTCACTGTTTGTCCCTCTGGTACCCAATCAATGTGCACAATACTTTTGATGTCAAAGAAAAACAATCATCATTGCCTTGAATTTCGATTTTGACATTCGTGCTTTTTTTTGTCGTGGAGAACCAGGAGTTTTCCAATGCATCGATTGGCGTTTAGTTTCGGGATCGTAAGTAAAAAACCACGATTCATCGCAAGTAATAACATTTTGTAAGAAGGTGGGATCACTTTCAATGTTTTCCAGGATGTCAGAACAAATCATTCTTCGGCGTTCCTTCTGTTCAATTGTGAGACACTTTGGAACCATTTTTGAACACACTTTGTTCATGTTGAAACTTTCATGAAGAATCTGCCTAACACTTTCCTTGTCAACTCCTGTTAACTCAGACACTGCTCTGATTGTTAAACGGCGATCTTGTCGAACAAGTTTACCGATTTTTTCAATGTTTGCATCAGTTTTTGCTGACAATGGTCTGCCTGTGCGAGTGTCATCACTGGTGTCTTCGCGGCCATCTTTAAATCGTTTAAACCACTGAAAACTTGTGTTCGCGATAAACAATCATCGCCGTACACTTGTTGTAACATTACAAACGTTTCACTTGCAGATTTTCCTAGTTTGAAACAAAATTTGATGTTAACACGCTGTTCCTTC
Organism: Schistocerca serialis cubense; assembly: GCF_023864345.2. Classification (NCBI taxonomy): domain Eukaryota; kingdom Metazoa; phylum Arthropoda; class Insecta; order Orthoptera; family Acrididae; genus Schistocerca; species Schistocerca serialis. The sequence continues at coordinate 317,605,711 of NC_064645.1, read as the reverse complement.
TGTACACTCAACATTTTCCGACGCACAGACAAAACGTCAACTACTTAAAACAGACGCCACGGGCAGACTGAGTGCAGGAGGCAGATGAAACTTGAGCAGTAGGCGGAGCGAGAGTCACGTGACAGGCCACGCGACTTTCGGCCTTATTGCATTCGTTTTATTGTTTCACCAGTACTAGTCCGGTTTTTTTCTAGCCACACCTCGTAAATGTAAACATGTGAGAGCTGAAAAGTTAGCAATCATTTTTCTCAATATATATGTTGTATTTCACTGTTAATTATCTTTTCAATGTAAAAATTGAAAAAAAGGCTTGGGTGCACAGATGAGTTGATATATCCTTATTCTGTTACTGTAAATTAAAAGATACTCCAACAAAAGATAAGAAAATGTGCAAGTTATAATGAGAGACATTAGTAGCTTTTTAAATTTATACCACTATGTACAGCTAAGAAATTTTTTTCAAAGGACGGTTCCATAAATAAATTCAAATATAAAGAAGGAAATTGTACTTTTAAACTCTTCCACCTTGCATGTAACTTTGTTTTCCTCGACATCTTGATGCAAAAACGAAATAAGTTCACTTAAGAGCAAGAGATATGATTTTTTCATAGCATTTATTACCAAGTTTATAGAACCACACACTGCGTCTTTGTTATTAAAGGACATACGCATAATATTAGAGAAGAGGTCCGAAACAGCGTAATTCCTGAAAGAAACTGTTATTCAGCGGTAGCCATGTAGTTAATCTCAACACTTTAAATTCATGTGATGCCTGGGAAATGTGTCCTATGAACCAGATTTCGCCGAATTTGAAAGCCACATTCTGCCTGACTTTGAGCTGTTCTCACAAAGCATTTTCATGAACTTCCACAGCAACAGTGCCCCCATTTGCATATCTTGGAACTCTTTTCATTAGAAAGGTATTAGCAGCAATGACCAGGAATGCATGATTTGAACTGTCTTTATTGTATTTGTAACTGTGTTTCAAGAAACCTTCACACGATTAACCTCCTGCAAAGAAACAAGGAACATACTAACGCCGTGGGTTTCGTTGTGCACGACTCTTTCAGATTAACTGAAATAAGTCTTTTCTGTATGTCAATCTTCTTGTTATTTACCATTGCGGAAGCATAATCTTTTCTTCCTAGCACAAAGCCTAGAAAAATTATTGTTTTTGTAAAATATCTCTCTGTCTTGTTTCACGCTTTCAGGTAACATATTTTGACCACTTATGCCTTCTGGTGCAGCAATTGCACCACTACTCTCCTTAACGTTTCTCGCTATACATACCATGTGATCTGTGACAGCAACAGAAGATGCTACTCTGAAAATGCTCCATGAAGTTAGAGAAACTGATAACTTGAATCTATTCACTGCGACCTGAACTTCTAAATTTGTGAGGCGGGAGTTCCGTTACATCGGGAACATGGTTGCACTGTTCACATGGGCAATGTACACAATATGGTTTCTTCCCAGGTCAAATCACATTAATGTTTCTTAGTAAGTGCAGGTCCAGGAATACGATCACACCGTGCACTTCTAGTCACGTCTACGATCACCTTTCAAATGAAGAGACCTCCAACAAATGCCAATGGGAACACTCTCGCTATGAAAACTGATGAAAATACTTTGTGGGAACAGTTGCATATCGGACAGTACGTAGCTTTCAAATACGCTGAAAACTGGTACAAAGAACACATTTCCCCGGCATCACATGAATTTAATCATGACGAAAGTAACTGCATGCCTACTACTGAATCACAATTCTTTCAGGAATGATGCTATTTGAATCCTATTCTCCAATGTTACACTCGGAAGTATGCTGGATGTCCGATAGTTTCAAAGACACAGAATATGGTTCTATAAACTTGACAGTAAGCGCTATGGAAAAATCATATCTCTCACTCTTAAGGGAACTCGTTTGGCTCCAAGAAGATTTCAAGGAAAACGAAATTATATGTAAGGTGGAAGAAACCTAAAAATACAATTTCCTTTTTTACATTTGAATTTGTTCATGTAAATGCTTCTTGCAGATTTTTTTGTTTATTTGTTTATTTACTCGTCAGGTTCCGTATGATTAAAATGAGGAGCAAATCTCCAAGGTCGTGGAATGAGTCAGTACATGAAATTACGAGACAAAAGTAATAACACAGAAAAATAAAATATTTATGAACCTAAAAAACTCAAGCTATTAGTTTAAGTAAACGCAACGAACAATATAACATAAGAATCAGCTTAATTTTTGAAGGAACTTCTCTACAGAATAGAAGGTTTGACCAATGAGGAAACTCTCCAGTTTCGATTTGAAAGCGCGTGGATTACTGCTAAGATTTTTGAATTCTTGGGTTACCTTACTAATAATGGATGCAGCAATATCCTGCACACCTTTCTGCGCAAGAGTTAAGGAAGTCCGATCCAAATTCAGGTTTGATTTCTGCCGAGTATTAACTGAGAGAATGTTGCTTATTCTTGGGAATAAGCTGATATTGATAACAAGAAAAGACAGTAAGGAATATATATATATATATATATATATATATATATATATATATATATATATATATATATATATACAGAGAGAGAGAGAGAGAGAGAGAGAGAGGCCAATGTTAAAATACCCAGACTAGTGAACAGTGATCGACAAGATGTTCGCGAACATACACCACTTATTCCCTGAACCGCCCATTTCTGAGCCAAAAATATCCTTTTAGAACGGGAAGAGTTACCCCAAAATATAATACCATACGACATAAGCAAAGGAGACAACTTTTCGTGTCGAACGACAACTTGCTTCAGATACCGTTCGAATAGTAAAATTGGCAGCATTTAACATGATCCTGAACATGGGTTTTTCACGACAATTTTCTATCTATTTGAACATATAGAAATTTGAACTGTTCAGTTTCACTAATCACATGCCCATTCTATAAAATTAAAACATCAGGTTTTGTTGAATTGTGTGGTATAAACTGTCAAACTGAACCTTAGGTTGTTTTCTAGAAAGCGAGAACTTATGTCAAGAACTGCACTATTTCAAACCGAGCCAATGTTGCACACAACATGCTTTACTACCAAGCTACTGTCATCAGCAAACAGAAATATTTTAGAGTTACCTGTAATACTAGAGGGCATATCATATATACAAATAAGGAACAGGAGTGCCCCCAACACTGATCCCTGGGACACACCCCATTTGACCATACCCCAGTCAGACCCTCACATCACAGCCATTCTCAACACTGTGAATAATGCTGTTTGTTGTTAAAGTAAGAGGTGAACCAATTGTGAGCTACTCCCCTTATTATGTAAAGGTCCAACCTCTGGAGCAACATTTTGTGATCAACACAATCACATGCCTTAGTTAAATCAAAAAATATGCCTAGGGTTGGGAACCTTTTGTTTAACCCATCCAATACCTCACAGAGAAAAGATAATTTAGCATTTTCAGTTGTTAAACGACTTCTAAAGCCGAACTGAACATTTGATAACAAATTATGTGATATAAAATGATCAATTATCCTTACATACACTGCATTTTCAGTAACTATAGCAGGGACCGATGACTGTAGCAGTCTTGTCCCTTTAATCCCACAAACCAACCAACCAACCAGTAACTATAGCAAACAGTGGTGGCATAGAAATAGGTCTAAAATTGTCTACATTATCAGTTTCTCCCTTTTTATAAAATGGCTTTTCCACTGAGTACTTTAACTCTTCAGGAAACCGATCATTCCTAAAGGAAAAATTACAAATATGGCTAAGTACAGGGCTCACATGTGCAACACACTACTTTAATATTCTGCTAGGCACCCTATCATAACCATGAGAGTCCTTAGTCAGTGATTTGATTATTGACTCAATATCCCCCTTGTCTGTGTCACAGAGGAGTATTTCAGACATCAATATCGGAAAGGCATTTGCCAAGAGAATTATATGATTCCCTACCAAAACTAAATTTTTATCTAATGCTCCAGCAATATTTAGAAAATGATTGTTAAATACTGTGTATATATCTGATTTATCAGTAACAGAAATATTTTTCCTACGAACTGACTTTGTATCGTCGACCTTGTGCTGCTGACCAGACACTTCCTTCACAACTGACTGTAGGGTTTTAATTTTATCCTGTGAATTAGTTATTCTATTTGCGTACCACATGCTCTTTTGCCTTCCAAATAGCATTATTAAGCACCTTACAATACTGTTTGTAATGGGCTACTGTAGCTTGATTGTCACTACTGCTAACATTTTCATATTATTCCTGCTTTGTTCTACATGAGATCCATATCCCACTACTCAGCCACCCAGGCTGCCTTTTTCTGCTAGTACCCCGTTTAGAGCGTTCTAATTGAAAGCAACTCTCGAAGAGCATGAGAAATGTTTTAAGAAAGGCATTATATTTGTCATCTATGTTATCAGCACTATAAACATCCTGCCATTCTTGTTCCTTTACGAGGTTTAAAAAACTTTCTATTGCCATTGGGTGAACTTTCCTACATGGTTTGTAATTATCTGTTTCGTTTGTTTGAGTACAAAGCCTTTCACTGTTAATATTTGTGAACCATGGTTTGAAAGGCCATTCACCCTTTTACTACCAGAATGCTCATCTACTAATGAAGAATGAGTAAAAAATATTGTCTATGGCTGTGCTACTTTTCCCCTGCATCCTAGTTGGAAAACATACAGCCTGCATCAGACCATATGAATTTAAGAGATCTACCAACATCTTTTGCTTGCACAATCATATACAAAAGTAATATTGAATCACCACATATAACTAGTTTCTGGTACTTCCTATAAAGTGAATCTAGAATCCTCTCTAGCTTGAGCAGAAATGCTCTGAAGTCAGAGTTAGGGGAACTATAAACAGCAATAATTACATGTTTAGTTTCACTGAATTCAAGTGCCCCTTCACAACATTCAACTATCTGTTCAGTACAGTGCCGTGATACGTCTGTGGACTCAAATGGAATACTCTTTTTTCGTACATGGCCACTTCCCCACTCCGCAAGGAACTTCTTGAAAAACAGCCAACTAATCTGTATCCTGGTAAAGGAAGCCTCTAAATTGTCAAATTATTTAAGTGGTGCTCCGATATACCAATAATTTCAGAGTCAACGTCTACAAGCAGTTCACTAACTTTATCTCTAATACCTCTTATATTTCGATGAAATATACTAATTCCTTCTCTACTTCGAAACATGACGTCCTCTGAAGGTGATTCGTTAGTCAGAGGGACTTCCTTTAAGCGGGTATATCTATAGCTGACTTCAATCTAAAAAATGTGTAGCTCTAACACCAACTACTACAGGAACTTTTCCATGATTGATCCCACGACCACCCACTACACTGTCGCTTTGCCAGCCTCCTCTTCCCATACCTACTGAGGTGCAGGCCATGCCGAGTGAGACCCGATCTACTCATAGACTCAACTGGCACCACTTCAATGTGACCCATGCCCTTTGCCATCAATGCCCTCTCCAGTCCCATGTTAATGTGTCTAACAGCCCCTTTAAGATGAGGCCGATCATGATGCTGAAACATTTGCGTGAAATGCACATTAGTGCCACCAGTTTGAGTAGATATCTTTACCAGGTCATCACCTACATCATATTCCCCGCCCCTATCAAGACTATACCCTGCTCCACTACCTGATCCTGTGCCAACCCTGCACTAGGCCTCATGATGCTGGTGACCTAGTACTCAAACCCCAAAACTTCCTGCGCCTGCTGGCCCACACTGCTACCATGTGAACTGCCTAGCAGCAGAACCTTCTTCTTTCTGTTTGGGCCGGCCGAAGTGGCCGTGCGGTTCAAGGCGCTGCAGTCTGGAACCGCAAGACCGCTACGGTCGCAGGTTCGAATCCTGCCTCAGGCATGGATGTTTGTGATGTCCTTAGGTTAGTTAGGTTTAACTAGTTCTAAGTTCTAGGGGACTAATGACCTCAGCAGTTGAGTCCCATAGTGCTCAGAGTCATTTGAACCATTTTTTTTCTGTTAGGCTTTGCAACTGACTCAGGCCTCCTAACTGCTGAGGACTGCTACATGTTTCCTACAACAACAGGTACAAGAGGCTCCTCTCCAATCAACTCTGACAGTCGGTCAAATTTACTGCATATACGCAAAGTATAACTGTCTGAATACCTCCTCCCCCTAGCTGCCTCCTTGCCAACTGCCAGTTCCCATTCTCCAGCACCCTTCACCCTCCTCAATCTATCTGGTTCCTCCTTTGCTTATTGTAACTAGACATGAAGGCCACAGATCTTACGCTCCAGCTCCTCTGTTAACTTATTTCTACTACAGATTCTACATTCCCAGGAGATGATCTCGCTAGAATGCCCACTGGCTTCCCCACTCCATTCCGTCCTACGAAAATACTTTGAACAAATTCCACACCGTAGCCTACTTCTCACAAACTTACGACACAGCCCACATTTCTCACTCATGGTAAAATTTTACAGTTACTGGAAGAAAACTAAACGTCTACATTACCTAAGTTCAGTTACACCAGTAAAAATATTTATATATCTAACAATAGCGGTCTCGAAATTCTCTACTTAGAAAGCAACAACATTTTGTAATACTACTAAACGACAACCAATACCAATACCAACAAAACTTCAAAAAATTTATTAGCTAAAACCAGAATTCAAGCGCCCACTGGAACACTCAACTAAATTAAAACAGTGAATGAAATTGTTACTGAAATATTTCACTAGAAACAATAAGAAACATCAGCCCAAAACTAAAGCACAAAATTTACTAAACAATTTCATCGCACAGAAAACTCTAAAAAACACAGCGAGCGAACTTTTACAAAAGTTTATTAAATCGTTATTTCGCCACCAACAGCACGAAGCACCATTGACAACTATTAAATTTAATAACTGTATAACAGTGCACAAGCAAGTTTGTCAGTACTTAGCTTTAAAAACCGCTACAACTGTAACCGCACGCCGCGAAATATAAACACATTAACGAGGCGTGAGACTATGTATACTCATATATATTTAAAAATTTATTAATATCTTTCGTTATTACTTGCACCTTCCCATATTTTTCACTGAAGTAACAGAATAAGGATATAACACCTCATTTGTGCACCCAAGCTTTCCCTTGAGATTTTTATACTGAAACGATACTTAACAGTGAAATAAACATATGCACTGAACAGCCAAAGAAACTGGTACACCTGCCTAATATCGTGATGGCCGTCGCGAGCAAGCAGAAGTGCAGAAACACTACGTGGTACGGAGGCATGGACTTGACTAATGTTTGAAGTAGTGTTGGAGGGAACTGACACCATAAATCGTGCAGGGTTGTCCGTAAATGCGGAAGAGTACGAGAGGCTGGAGATCTCTTCTGAACAGCAAGTTCCAGAGCATCCCAAATATGCTCAATAATGTTGATGTCTGGGGAGTTTGTTGACCAGCGGGAGTACTTAAGCTCAGAAGAGTGTTCCTGAAGGCACTCTGTAGCAATTCTGGATGTGTGGGGTGACGCATGGTCCTGCTGGAATTGCCCAAGTCAGTCGGCATGCACAATGGGCATGAATGGGTGCAGGTAATAGGGTTGCTTACGTACGTGTCACCTGTCAGAGTCGTATCTAGACGTATCAGGGGTCCCGTATCACACCAATTGCATCTGCCCCACACCATTAGAGAGTCTCCACCAGCTTGAACAGTCCCCTGCTGACCTGCAGGGTCCATGGATTCCTGAGGTTGTTTTCATACCCGTACACGTCCATTTGCTGTATATACACTCCTGGAAATGGAAAAAGAACACATTGACACCGGTGTGTCAGACCCACCATACTTGCTCCGGACACTGCGAGAGGGCTGTACAAGCAATTATCACACGCACGGCACAGCGGACACACCAGGAACCGCGGTGTTGGCCGTCGAATGGCGCTAGCTGCGCAGCATTTGTGCACCGCCGCCGTCAGTGTCAGCCAGTTTGCTGTGGCATACGGAACTCCATCGCAGTCTTTAACACTGGTAGCATGCCGCGACAGCGTGGACGTGAACCGTATGTGCAGTTGACGGACTTTGAGCGAGGGCGTATAGTGGGCATGCGGGAGGCCGGGTGGACGTACCGCTGAATTGCTCAACACGTGGGGCGTGAGGTCTCCACAGTACATCGATGTTGTCGCCAGTGGTCGGCGGAAGGTGCACGTGCCCGTCGACCTGGGACCGGACCGCAGCGACGCACGGATGCACGCCAAGACCGTAGGATCCTACGCAGTGCCGTAGGGGACCGCACCGCCATTTCCCAGCAAATTAGGGACACTGTTGCTCCTGGGGTATCGGCGAGGACCATTCGCAACCGTCTCCATGAAGCTGGGCTACGGTCCCGCACACTGTTAGGCCGTCTTCCGCTCACGCCCCAATATCATGCAGCCCGCCTCCAGTGGTGTCGCGACAGGCGTGAATGGAGGGACGAATGGAGACGTGTCGTCTTCAGCGATGAGAGTCGCTTCTGCCTTGGTGCCAATGATGGTCGTATGCGTGTTTGGCGCCGTGCAGGTGAGCGCCACAATCAGGACTGCATGCGACCGAGGCACACAGGGCCAAGACCCGGCATCATGGTGTGGGGAGCGATCTCCTACACTGGCCGTACACCACTGGTGATCGTCGAGGGGACACTGAATAGTGCACGGTACATCCAAACCGTCATCGAACCCATCGTTCTACCATTCCTAGACCGGCAAGGGAACTTGCTGTTCCAACAGGACAATGCACGTCTGCATGTATCCCGTGCCACCCAACGTGCTCTAGAAGGTGTAAGTCAACTACCCTGGCCAGCAAGATCTCCGGATCTGTCCCCCATTGAGCATGTTTGGGACTGGATGAAGCGTCGTCTCACGCGGTCTGCACGTCCAGCACGAACGCTGGTCCAACTGAGGCGCCAGGTGGAAATGGCATGGCAAGCCGTTCCACAGGACTACATCCAGCATCTCTACGATCGTCTCCATGGGAGAATAGCAGCCTGCATTGCTGCGAAAGGTGGATATACACTGTACTAGTGCCGACATTGTGCATGCTCTGTTGCCTGTGTCTATGTGCCTGTGGTTCTGTCAGTGTGATCATGTGATGTATCTGACCCCAGGAATGTGTCAATAAAGTTTCCCCTTCCTGGGACAATGAATTCACGGTGTTCTTATTTCAATTTCCAGGAGTGTAATTTCACTCGTCCAACCAGGCAACATGTTTCCAGTCATCAACAGTCCAATGTCGTTGTTGACGGGCCCAGACGAGGCGAGAAACTTTGTGTCATGCAGTTATCAAGGCTACACCAAGGGGGCCTTCGGCTCCGGAACCCGATATCGATGATGTTTCGTTGAATGGTTCGTGTGTTGACATTTGTAGATGGCCCAGAATTGAAACCTGCAGCAATTTGCGGAAGGGTTGCACTTCTGTCACGTTGGACAATTCTCTTCAGTCGTCGTTGTTTCCGTTCGTGAAGGATCTTTTTCCTGCCGCAGCGATGTCGGAGATTTGATGTTTTACCGGATACTTGGTATTTACGGTACACTCGTGAAATGGTCGAACGGGAAAATCCCCACTTCATCGCTACCTGGCAGATGTTGTGTCCCATTGCTCGTGCACCGACTATAACATCAAGTTCAAACTCACTTAACTCTTGATAAACTGCCATTGTAGCAGTAGTAACCGATTTAACAACTGCGCCAGACACTTGTCTTACATAGGGATTGCCGACCGCAGCGCCGTGTTCTGCCTGTTTACATACCTCTGTATTTGAATACGCATGCCTATACCAGTTTCCTTGGCGCTTGAGTGTATATTGATAAAATTGTTTGCTAACTGTTTTCAGCTCTCACCTTATTGCATTTCTGACTTACAGGTCAACCACAAATATTTTAGTAACAGGTATTTAAGGAATATACATGATTTTTGTTTACCAGTGCTGTGTAGCGTTAAATGTGGTTTACGTATGCAAGTGGTATTTTGATTCTATTCTTTGTCAATGAATAAAGATAGTTAGGTGATTAATCATTGTACCTAAAATTGCTACCAGATATATAAACATTTCAGCAAAAAAATCAAGTTGAGAACTCTCATGGATATGACGGGGTATCTAGCAGACTACTGAAGTATTGTTCTATGTATGTTAGCCCAGTACTTAGCCATATCTGTAACTTTTCCTTTAGGAGTGGTCGGTTTCCTGACCGATTGAAGTACTCGGTAGTGAAGCCACTTTATAAAAAGGGAGACAGTGATAATGTTGACAATTATAGACCTATTTCTATGCCATCGGTGTTTGCTAAAGTTATCAAGAGGGTTGTATTTACAAGGTTACTGGAGCATTTAAATTCACATAATTTGTTGTCAAATGTACAGGTTGGTTTTAGAAATGGTTTAACAACTGAAAATGCTATATTCTCTTTTCTCTGTGAGGTTTTGGACGGATTAAATAAAAGGTTGCAAACGCTAGGTGTTTTCTTTGATTATGGAGTAAGGGGAGTAGCTTACAATTGGTTCGCTTTAAGAACAGAAAGCAGAAGGTAATTCTCTGCAATATTGAGAGTGGTAGTGATGTTCAGTCTCCAATGGGGCACTGTTAAGCGGGGCGTTCCCCAAGGGTCAGTGCTGGGGCCACTGCTGTTTTCTTATTTATATAAATGATATGCCTTCTAGTATTACAGGTGATTCAAAAATATTTCTGTTTGCTGATGACACCAGCTTGGTAGTGAAGGATCTTGTGTGTAATATTGAAACAGTATCAAATAATGTAGTTCATGAAATAAGTTTGTGGCTTGTGGAAAATAATTTGATGCTAAATCACAGTAAGACTCAGGTTTTACAGTTTCTAACTCACAATTCGACAAGAACCGATATTTTGATCAGACAGAATGGGCATATTATAAGCGAGACGGAACAGTTCAAGTTCCTAGGCGTTCGGGTAGATAGTAAGCTGTTGTGGAAAGCCCATGTTCAGGATCTTGTTCAGAAACTAAATGCTGCTTTATTTACCATTAGAACAGTATCTGAAATAAGTGACAGTTCAACACGAAAAGTAGTCTACTTAGCATATTTTCATACGCTTATGTCATATGGTATTATTTTTGGGGTAATTCTTCTGATTCAAAAAGGGTATTTTTGGCTCAAAAACGGGCTGTTCGAGCCATGTGTGGTGTAAGTTCGAGAACCTCTTGTCGACCCTAGTCTGGGAATTCTGACATTGCCCTCACAGTATATATTTTCTTTAATGTCGTTTGTTGTTAGCAATATTAGCTTATTCCCAAGAGTTAGCAGCTTTCACTCAGTTAATACTAGGCAGAAATCAAGTCTGTGGTTAGAATTATATATTAATACGTTCAGCTGCTGACGGGCGTTGATATATATCAACGGGGACAGGTGAAAATGTGTGCCCCGACCGGGACTCGAACCCGGGATCTCCTGCTTACATCGCAGACGCTCTATCCATCTCATCCATACAAGTACATAGTTCTGGCAACACCGACCATGACCTTCCTCTTCTGTGCGGATACACACATACTACCCGAACTGTTACGGGACTTGGTACGAATGTAGTGAGTGGACAAGCGATAATGTGGGTCTCGCTCGCGGGAGGCGTGCGCGAGATAGCCCCTGCAGTCATACTATCCTTCGTGTCCTCGGTACCTCAGATGGATCGGTCAGAGGGCTGCTCGCCCTCTGAAAAAAAAAAAAAAAATCTGAGTAAAAGGCATCAACGATCAACTTGAACGGATGTCTTGCGACGTCCGCCCAGATCATAAGCAAGGAACAACATCGAACAAAAGAGGGGGAACAAAAAGAAAAAAGATGGATAGATCGTCTGCCATGTAAGCAGGAGATACAGGGTTCGAGTCCTGGTCGGGGCACACATTTTCACCTGTCCCCTTTGATATATATCAATGCCCGTCAGCAGCTGAAAGTTTAAATATATAATTCTAATTTCGTTCTAGACGGCTGTAGGTCATCAATGGTGTCATATAAGTATAAAGTGTGTAGTAGGTGGAATAAAACAATACGCAAAAAAGTTATGCATAATAATCATGTAGCAAATTACTCTCCTCTTTGCTTGTTATCATTTGTCAAAATCTCATTTCGATATCTCAAACCATTTATTAAATTTGAGTACTGTTGTGAATATTTCACTCTATGTCGCTGCCGAGGCACGATCGCAAACGAGTGTACTCCATCAGATCAGTTTTCTCGAGATCGGTGGCAGGTATAGACCTGCACCCAAGTCTAAAAAAAATTCAACTTGTTAGCTAAATTTCATACGATGCAACATATTATGCAATATGCACCAAACGCAAAACCATAGCGACTCCTTTTTTCCACTGCAAACTTTTTCGAATTTCGTGCAGTATCTTACTTCCACGTAATTATCACAATAACTATGTCCATTAACGAAATGTTGGGCGCATCATCATGAAGCTGACGTATGAATCTATAAATAACGTAAAATTAAATTTTTTGCTTAATAGTTTGTGTAAAATCGTTTGAGAAATATGGCAACATTTGCGCCTCTATTCTGTCATCGCAAAGCGTAGCCGGCGGGCCGAATGGCGACAAACACTGTCAACCTACCCTTCAGAACAAACAAATGAATTCGCCCAGCACTTTGGAGGAAAGCTGAGCATCGGCCACTGTATCCTGCGCGGGTTCTAACCAAGCGACCGCCCAACAAGGAAAGTTGGTCGGTCTCTTGGCCATAACATATGCCCACGTGTAGTACGACGGTCGGTCGGGCGGTTGGTTGGTGCGTGTGTGGGGCCATTAAATGCATCATCAACGAAAATCCACCTCTCTTGATTGGCGTATCCAACTGACTTAATGGCGGACACTATACGACAAACATATTTCTTTAGCACATTGCACAAAACAGCACATAATTCGGCTTACTATGTGGATAAACGTACAAGAGAAAGGAATAATACACACAAAACACTGCAAATACACATTTATATGTAGTAACAGATGAAGGGAACATGAAGTGAATAATTTTGTATTGCTTCAGAGGAATGTCACAAGAATGAAAGCAAGAAATGTAATATTTTCCTGTAAAGTAGCATTTAAATTAGGATAATTTAAGTTTAATCTGTTTAAATTATTAAAAGTATGATTTAAAGCGTCTGGGATTTAAAATGAATAAGACATGCGACAAAATTAAAATTTGTAAAAGCAACTTCAGCAAAATAAATATATATTTTCCACATAAATCACTTTGAAATTAACTTGCAAGAGAAGAGTTTGCTAAATCACAACGAGTCAAAACACTCTAAGCCATTTTCACTCTTCTCTTTATTCCTTGTATTCTGTCAATGTCTTCCACTTCCCTATAACGGATGGTCCATCGATCTTGACCGGACCAAATATCTCACGAAATAAGCTTCAAACGAAAAAACTACAAAGACGAAACTTGTATAGCTTGAAGGGGGGAAACCAGATGGCGATATGGTTGGCCCGCTAGATGGCTCTGCCATAGGTTAAACGGATATCAACTGCGTTTTTTTAAATAGGAACCCCCATTTTTTATTACATATTCATGTAGTACGTAAAGAAATATGAATGTTTTAGTTGGATCACTTTTTTCGCTTTGTGATAGATGGCGCTGTAATAGTCACAAACATATGGCTCACAATTTTAGACGAACAGTTGGTAACAGGTAGGTTTTTTAAATTAAAATACAGAACGTAAGCACGTTTGAACATTTTATTTCGGTTGTTCCAATGTGATACATGTACCTTTGTGAACTTATCATTTCTGAGAACGCATGCTGTTACAGCGTGATTACCTGTAAATAACACATTAATGCAATAAATGCTCAAAATGATGTCCGTCAACCTCAATGCATTTGGCAACACGTGTAACAACATTCCTCTCAACAGCGAGTAGTTCGCCTTCCGCAATGTTCGCACATGCATTGACAATGAACTGACGCATGTTGTCAGGCGTTGTAGGTGGATCATGATAGCAAATATCCTTCAACTTCTTCAACTTTCCCCACAGAAAGAAATTCGGGGACGTCAGATCCGGTGAACGTGCGGGCCATGGTATGGTGCTTCGACGACCAATCCACCTGTCATGAAATATGCTATTCAATCCAGTTTCAACCGCACGCGAGCTATGTGCTGGACATCCACCACGTTGGAAGTACATCGTCATTCTGTCATGCAGTGAAACATCTTGTAGTATCATCGGTACAACATTACGTAGAAAATCAGCATACATTGCACAATTTAGATTGCAATCGATAAAATGGGGACCAATTATCCTTCTTCCCATAATGCTGCACCATACATTAACCCGACAAGGTCGCTGATGTTCCACTTGTCGCAGCCATCGTGGATTTTCCGTTGCCCAATAGAGAATATTATGCAGGTTTACGTTACCGCTGTTGGAGAATGACGCTTCGTCGCTAAATAGAACGAGTGCAAAAAATCTGTAATCGTCCCGTAATTTCTCTTGTGCCCAGTAACAGAACTGTACACGGCGTTCAAAGTCGTCGCCATGCAATTCCTGGTGCATAGAAATATGGTGCGGGTGCCATCGATGTTGATGTAGCATTCTCAACACCGACGTTTTTGAGATTCCCGGTTCTCGCGCAATTTGTCTGCTACTGATGTGCGGATCAGCCGCGACAGCAGCTGAAACACTTACCTGGGCATCATCATTTGTTGGAGGTCGTGGTTGACGTTTCACATATGGCTGAAAACTTCCTGGCTCCTTAAATAACGTAACAATCCGGCGAACGGTCGGACACTTGGATGATGTCGTCCAGGATACCGAGCAGCGTTCATAGCACACGCCCGTTGGGCATTTTGATCACAATAGCCATACATCAACACGCAATCGATCTTTTCCGCAATTGGTAAACGGTCCATTTTAACACGGGTAATGTATCACGAAGCAATTACCGTCCGCACTGGCGGGATGTTACGTGATATCACATACTTATACGTTTGTGACTATTACAGCGCCATTCATCAGAAAGCGAAGAAAGTGGGCCAACTAAAACATTCATATTTCTTTGCGTACTACATGAATATTTAATAAAAAATGGTTGTTCCTATTTTTTTAAAAAAACGCAGTTGATATCCGTTTGATCAATGGCAGCGCCATCTAGCGGGCCAACCATATCGCCATCTGGTTTCCCCCTTCAAGCTAGACGAGTTTCGTTCTATGTAGTTTTTTCGTTTGATGCTTATTTCGTGAGATATTTGGCCCGGTCACTATCAATGGACCACCATGTATACAAGGACTTGTCAGCAAGTTTTTTTGACACTCTGCCTCTGCTGCTCAGTAACATTGCGTAATAATACTGAGGTTCGGAATGTTGTGTGATAAAGACGCTGCTGATACAATTGCTCTAATTTGTTGCAAGCAGGGAAAAGGTGGGTGAAAAAATGGTTCAAGGAGCATGAAAGATCACTCACAAAAACTTGTTAAGTTAATGCTGTGGCTGGACGAAAACAGAAAGGTTGTCATAACTTTCTCTGTGTTTATGGTCCAACATTTGATACATTACTGGAAGTGGTTCCCCACATACATTGACTGTCCCCATACATAGGCACTCGCCCCCCCCCCCCCTCCTCCACTCTCCTCCCTTCGCGCCGGCCGCGGTGGCCAAGCGGTTCTAGGCGCTTCAGTCCGGAACCGCGCGACTGCTGTGGTCGCAGGTTCGAATCCTGCCTCGGGCATGGATGTGTGTGATGTCCTTAGGTTAGTTAGGTTTAAGTAGTTCTACGTTCTAGGGGACTGATGACCTCAGATGTTAAGTCCTATAGTGCTCAGAGCTATTTGAACCATTTTTGAACCTCCCTTCGCGAATTAGTAGCTGCAGACGCCAATGTTCCCATCATTAATAAAAATATTACAATAACAAACGCAGTTCCATCAAGTCAGCTCATATCTATTACGCTGCGATATCTTGCTACTGGCAATTTTTTCGGCGACTTGAAATTTATAACCTATTTCACCTTACATTAATTGACTATAAAGTGTTTGAAACGTTATGGAAACTGTTCTGGAATAATACGAGCACTAAGTAAGTAATATATCCACAGAGATAAATATCTGTACGTAAGTTCGCAGTAACTAATTCAAAAAAAAAAAAAAAAAAAAAAAAAAAAAAAAAAAAAAAAAAAAAAAAAAAAAACATCTTCCGTATATTTTGTGAGCAAATGTCATACGATGTCATTCTTAACACTTCTGCTTCCGCACTCATCTGCCCTTACATCCCAAAAACCTGGCAATGTTTACAATTTCGATCTAATAACAATGCTATTTCGTCTTGTTTTGAACTCATTTTCCACACAACAGTAGCAAACGTAATCTAATCAACTTTCCTTGGTCTCTACAACACGCGAGAGACTGTCAAGGATAGTGTTAACAGTGACGACAGACGACCCAATATTTCCAAGTAGCGCAATATATTTCCAACGTTTTTGATGTTCACGATACTATTGCGCAACCTCTCAACTTCATCCCTACACGTTCAATATTATTGTGCATCATAAAATATCACTCACCGTCTAAGTGGCGCATTACGTATCTATGATAATGTGAATTTCTAAAGTCCGTTACAACATCAGAATCCGACTTAGGCTTTATACGCTAATTGCTTGTTGAAGCCGGCTGGTGTGGCCGTGCGGTTCTAGGCACTTCAGTCTGGAACCGCGTGACCGCTACGGTCGCAGGTTCGAATCCTGCCTCGGGCATGGATGTGTGTGATGTCCTTAGGTTAGTTAGGTTTAAGTAGTTCTAAGTTCTAGGGGACTGATGACCACAGATGTTAAGTCCCATAGTGTTCAGAGCCATTTGAACTATTTTTTTTTTTTTTTTTTTTTTTTTTGGACGTATGTGGATAGGCTGAAGCACATAGGAATGCATAAACACGTTAGTCGGTTGTGAGTTACTGCGATTACATAAAAACTGTTGATTTGGTGTGGCACAGGTGGCACGGGCCAAGGACCAGATGCTGCCTCTGCTGGTGGTGGACTCGCTCAGAGGTCTCCCTGGACTGACGGGGCTCTTCGTGGCTGGTATCTTCAGCGCCGCTCTCAGGTACGCCAGTGGGCTTCAATCGCAATTTGTTTATTTCTTTATTTATTTTTGTTAGAGGTCTCGCTAGTTGTAATTTTGAAACATGTTTACGAACACAGATCACAAAGCAGTAAGTCTGTGCAATCACATTCTATCACATGTGAAGATAACAAATTAAAAACTGAATACAAAAGTGACAATCATGACAAGTGCTACTGGTCTGGGCTTGAAAAATTTTGGTGTGTCTTCTGTCTTGAATTTCAGGGCTGCCTTGAAGGTTTTGCACCAGCCTTTTGGTTGCTTCAGTGTATCTGAGCTGTTTTTCGTAAACTGACAGCCCTCAATGGAAACCTTGTGGTTGCAATGCATCTGAGCACAGCCATTACACTGACGAGCCAAAACATTACACCATCGGTTAATAGCTTGTTGGTCTATCTTTGGAACGCAATGCAGCACCGAGCTGCGTACCATCTATTCTACCATTTTTTTGTCGGTTCGTAGGGGCATGCCGCATCAGATGACTGCACACAGGTCGTATAATTCCGTTAAATAAAAGGGCCCCTGATTTATTACGTGGTGACAGCGCCCGATAGCGACCCAGAAGGGTTTCATAGGATTCATATCAGGCGAATTGGGCGGACAAGGGGTCAACGTGGTTTGACTATCATGATCTTCAAACGACTTTAGCACTATTCTGGCTTCGATACACGGACAGTTATAACTGCTGAAAGATGTGCGTTGTCAGGGAATACCTCCAACATGAAGAGATGCAGGTGATCCGCTGCTGAAATGATATCTTCGATTGCCACCACAGGTCCCATGCAAGCGCAGGAGAACGTTTTCCATACCATAATACTGGTCCCACCAGCCTGAGACCGCGGAGCGGTGCGTGTTTGGAGCCGCCGTTCGCCTCCATGGCGGAGTTTGTGGAGACGAACATCGACCTGGTGTAGCAGGAAATATGATTCATCCGAAGATTCGACACGTTTCCAATAATCCACGATCCAATCCCAATGGTCTCGTGCCGACTGCAGTCATAATTGTCGATGTCGTTGCGTCAACATGCAATACATAGGAGTGGTCTGCTACGCAGCTCCACCATCAACAGTGCATGATGAACGGTGTGCTACGGAAGACTTGTGCGTGCACCAGCATCGTGTCATTCCGGCCGAGATACCACAGATCACCATCTATCCTGCCTCCGAACCCCACGTTCTGTGAAGAGAGATAGACGTCTAACCACTCAGCACTTAGTGGTAGTTTTACTGTCCTTCTATCACTTTTCAAAGATTCTCACGACAGTAGCTCTTGAACACTCGATTAGCTCCGCTGCTTTCGAGATATTCGTTCACAGGCTCTGCCTAACAATAATCTGCGCTACGTAAGAGTCTCTTATCCCAATGGATTTCACCATTTGCAGCCCATATCTTCGCTAGAGTGATTCGCTACGTGTCTCTGCTCCTCTTAGATACTTTCCTTACAGTGTCCCGTGCCTGCAACGCCAGCAGGTGGCATCCAACGTCGCGGTGAGCAATGTTTTAGCTGTTCAGTGTACTTTTCCCCTTGAATTGAAAAAATACACTCCTGGAAATGGAAAAAAGAACACATTGACACCGGTGTGTCAGACCCACCATACTTGCTCCGGACACTGCGAGAGGCCTGTACAAGCAATGATCACACGCACGGCACAGCGGACACACCAGGAACCGCGGTGTTGGCCGTCGAATGGCGCTAGCTGCGCAGCATTTGTGCACCGCCGCCGTCAGTGTCAGCCAGTTTGCCGTGGCATACGGAGCTCCATCGCAGTCTTTGACACTGGTAGCATGCCGCGACAGCGTGGACGTGAACCGTATGTGCAGTTGACGGACTTTGAGCGAGGGCGTATAGTGGGCATGCGGGAGGCCGGGTGGACGTACCGCCGAATTGCTCAACACGTGGGGCGTGAGGTCTCCACAGTACATCGATGTTGTCGCCAGTGGTCGGCGGAAGGTGCACGTGCCCGTCGACCTGGGACCGGACCGCAGCGACGCACGGATGCACGCCAAGACCGTAGGATCCCACGCAGTGCCGTAGGGGACCGCACCGCCACTTCCCAGCAAATTAGGGACACTGTTGCTCCTGGGGTATCGGCGAGGACCATTCGCAACCGTCTCCATGAAGCTGGGCTACGGTCCCGCACACCGTTAGGCCGTCTTCCGCTCACGCCCCAACATCGTGCAGCCCGCCTCCAGTGGTGTCGCGACAGGCGTGAATGGAGGGACGAATGGAGACGTGTCGTCTTCAGCAATGAGAGTCGCTTCTGCCTTGGTGCCAATGATGGTCGTATGCGTGTTTGGCGCCGTGCAGGTGAGCGCCACAATCAGGACTGCATACGACCGAGGCACACAGGGCCAACACCCGGCATCATGGTGTGGGGAGCGATCTCCTACACTGGCCGTACACCACTGGTGATCGTCGAGAGGACACTGAATAGTGCACGGTACATCCAAACCGTCATCGAACCCATCGTTCTACCATTCCTAGACCGGCAAGGGAACTTGCTGTTCCAACAGGACAATGCACGTCCGCATGTATCCCGTGCCACCCAACGTGCTCTAGAAGGTGTAAGTCAACTACCCTGGCCAGCAAGATCTCCGGATCTGTCCCCCATTGAGCATGTTTGGGACTGGATGAAGCGTCGTCTCACGCGGTCTGCACGTCCAGCACGAACGCTGGTCCAACTGAGGCGCCAGGTGGAAATGGCATGGCAAGCCGTTCCACAGGACTACATCCAGCATCTCTACGATCGTCTCCATGGGAGAATAGCAGCCTGCATTGATGCGAAAGGTGGATATACACTGTACTAGTGCCGACATTGTGCATGCTCTGTTGCCTGTGTCTATGTGCCTGTGGTTCTGTCAGTGTGATCATGTGATGTATCTGACCCCAGGAATGTGTCAATAAAGTTTCCCCTTCCTGGGACAATGAATTCGCGGTGTTCTTATTTCAATTTCCAGGAGTGTACTTGTGTCTAATGACTTCGATGTCGACGGTATGTCAAGCCCAAATCATTCTTCGTTCCTACCCCTGAAATAGCACTTTCAGTTCACTCGCACATTTGTTTTCTTTAGACAACGAAATAATCTTTGCATGCATTTCGCATGCAGTACCGAGAAGTCGTGCAAGCTCTTTGAGCCGTATCTTTGTGAAGACTCCTGTAGTTGAATGTTTCCACAGCAGGTCCGCAAATGGGGTGTTTTGGTCGCTCATATTCGCTCGAGCCCACAGCGCATGCGCACGACTTGCCCGAGTACGAATGCTCGAAGCGCGCAGGCTGTGGTCGAACGAGGCATCGTGGGGAGTGTATAGCTCGCCCGGTCTGGCGCGCCGGCCACGCTGCTGCTGCGACAGTTTTAGTAGCAGCACTCTCTGTTTGCTGGCTGGCGTCGCTCGAGACACAGTCCCACCAGCTGATGGGCTGCACTCAGGTAAGTTGGTTTCCGCTGTAGACGCGTACTCCTGAGTTTCCAATCGTGACGTCACTGTAATCTATAAGAAAAATAGCTAGCTTTATGCAATAACGAAAATTTGGAAACAGTCTGGAGATTTACAGGAAAACTACGTAACTATCAAATTTTGTAATGGTGTTCGATCTGATTTAAGCAAACATATATGAACTTGGTCATCCAAGAAATTAGAAATTTTGTATCCCGCCTGGAAGGCGGCGCATGGGTCTGCTCCTGTAAACTGAAGGGTAGGCTGAATGTAGGAAGTGAGTAGGAGCAGGAAAAGGTAGAACACTCGGTACTGCAATTAGGTTATAATTTACTAAACTTTGCGTACAGATGAGCAGGTAGGTGCGAAGCCGTTCATCCAGTTACAAAGCTACAAGTAGTGGTTCGCCCACTATGAAATAGAAACAATGTTGCTTGGTCGTCTCCTTGGAATCAAATGAGTAGAATCTGGAGCGGAGCTCGTAGATCTCCACAGCGTCGGCTAGAGGGCGCTGTCGTCGGTGTAGGTGTTGTAGTGCCAACCTAAAAACTTGCACCTACGCCGTGGCATCGTAGCTACCGATACCACAAGAAATTTATCAGGAACAAAATTCTCAAAATTAATCCCTATCCATACACTTACAATGAATCGACTCATCTCGGATCAACTTTGCTTCCTCCATCCGTACAGAAATTTCTTTCGCTAGTCACATTTGAGGCTTCTCGCTAAATTAGTCAGCTTAGGAAAGAGGCTATGGATACGATTTCACCTCTCAAGCGGATGATCGTCGTCACTGCTATGAATTCGTGTTAAGTAAAAGTCAAAAACATCGCTAGCATGCGTGTGACATAACCAAGTTTAGTTACTTCGGAGAAAGACTTAATTTTTTTCTTGGCTACTGAGCGCAGCTGAGATTCTGTTTACAGATATCACATAAACAGATATTATTTCCAGATTATAATTTTGTTCTAGCTTATTAGGAGCCGATATTTCATCACCTATTTGACACGCAATATTTAACGTCTCGTCTCCGTCAGAAACAGACATTTCCAATAACTGGGAGGCACTTCGTCTTCAGGCCACAAGTGGCCCATCGGAACCATCCGAAATAATCGGGAGGGCGACCACAGAATTTGGGCGCAGCCCCGAATCCTCCCGAAACTAGGTAGGCAATCAGGTAACAGAACCGAATCCTCCCAAACTGACACATTGTTTGTTGTGATATAGACAATAATATAATTATCTCTGCCATGTTACTTATCTCGTTCCCCTACCCCTCCCATGTTTTAAACAAAAAATATTGATTCACTTATGCGCGCTTTGTGCTTGAGCAGGACAGTCGCTGGTGCTGTCTCTGCTAGACTTTATCTCAATAAGATAAAATATAAAACTTTTAAACATACAATACACGTGAAAAATTTTTACATCTTCTACTGTAATTTCATATGCATTCCTTTGCCTGCTTGGAGTATTCATAACGTTTAGAGCTGCTACCTGCTTCAAGCGGGAGGATTCGGTCCCATCGTTTTTCAGAGCCTTGCGGGCTTGGGAGGATTCGGTACCATTTTTCCGACCGCGGGAGGATTCGGGGCTGCTCCCCAGAATTGTTACAATTCTGTGCAACGTCCGAATTTCGACTTCTTCACCTGTGAGAAGGAGGCAACGAACTTTCAGCACTCCTAGTATCTTCAGCTAGTAGGCCAAAATAAGACAGTTGTGTTTTACAACCAAGATACCGGCAACAAAGAACCGGTGTTTTGCAATTAAGGGCCATTTTCATTGCTGAATACGGAGCGCGTATTAAACAAGAAAACTGGGTCTACAGTGATTTAAAAGATCACTGCAATTTCTGCCCATATATTACTATGACTCTTCACTTTGTGCACCCGTAACAAAGCAAACTGAATCGTTGTAAGCGTTTCTCCTTCCAACACGCTTATTGCGTATGTGAGTCGTCTAAAATGCGACTTATTTTGCAGTGTACTTCTCGTAATCAGTAAATTTTTCAGAGACAAATTTCTATGGAAGTATTTCAACGATTTTATTGTACTTCCTATTTACAGACTGTAGCATCCTAAACAAGCTGTCCATCTACTGTCCGTTTCTTGTTTCACGTTTCCCTGTATGGCATTCTCGTCACCGGTTTTCGTCGTGAAACGAAATGGACAGTATTTGTGGCATCGTAATTCGTGCAATAAAGCACTAGAATCTCATTTATCAAATAATCGTCTTCGAACATGTATTTCTGCAATGCCTGGCTCATTGACAAAGAAATGTTTCTAAATGCTGGGGATTTACTCTCAGTAATTTGAATAATGTTTCCTCGATATATTTATTAATAAATTCCCCACAGTTTTATTAGAAAAGTGAGTTGCCATAAATACCACATTTTTCAGCGCCTAATATTGATAAAAAAATGCACAGCAAAAGATATGTAACATATTTCCCGATAAGTATCAGTCCATCAAGCCTACGGCCTGCATAATGCTCGGCATTATACTCTCTCTTATTTCATCGGCATGCGTTTCAATGTTTAGTGCTAATGTCGTAGGATGAGCCAAAATGATGAAGACGTCTACTCGTACATGTCCCAATTTTGAACCATTGTACCTTCAGATTTATGGTGGCTGATCTGTAAGACAGCATTTGCCACATTACATATAACCGACATCCTTATTATTCACCAATGACAGTCTCTGCCAAACTTTTTACGACCGTCTTTCGAATTCAGGATATATTCTGTCGAATCGAGCTACGCTTTCGCACTACATCAGTTTACGGCTTGAACATTTAGCTATCTTTCGACATAATCACCATTTCTGTCGACGCATTCTTGTTGACGCTGTGGCAGTTTTCGTATGCCATGTTCAGAAAGTTATGAACCTCTTCTTTCATCTCGTCGTCATAGCTGAATCGCTTTCCGGCCAAATGTTCTTTTAACCTAGAGAAGAGGTGATAGTCACTGGGCGCCAAGTCAGGACTATAGGGTGTGTGGGGTGATTATGTTCCACTGAAACTGTTGCAGAATGTGCACTTCCTTGGTCAACATTACTCTTCTCCGTTTCTGAATTGCCCGTTTGAGTTTTTTCAGAGTCTCACAGTACCTGTCAGCGTTAATTGTGTACATTCTCCATGACAACGCTCGCCCACACATCTCTCGGCAAACTGTTGCTCTCCTGCAACAGTGTCAGTGGAACATAATCACCCACCCACCCTATAGTTCCGACTTGGCACCCAGTGACTATCAGCTGTTCCCTAGGTTAAGAGAACATTTCGCCGGAAAGCGATTCACCTCCCACGAGGAGATGAAAGAAGAGGTTCATAACTTTCTGAACAGCATGGCGGCGAGTTGGTATGACATGTGCATACAAAAACTGCCACAGCGTCTACAAAAATGCATCGACAGAAATGGCGATTTTGTCGAAAAATAGCTAAATGTTCAAGCTGTAAACTGATGTAAACCATTGTAGAAACAAACAGGTCTATGTACTAATAATAAAATAGGAGACCTTACTTTTGGGATTACCCTCGTAGTTTGCATATTCGTCTCTCTTGAGTTGGAGTAGGTAGACAGATGTTAATACTTCTGGTCAAAATTTCTGTCTGAAGTTGTAATTCAGTTGTGGATTGTCTCCGTTGCTTAGGCATCCAACTATAATACCTACTGCTGCGCTCCTCTGAAATCACTGAAAGTACCATGCAAGTATGAAATCAAATAGTTTCTACCTAAATCTTCTTTGTTCTAATTTTCAGTCCACTGGACTTAAATAACTTTATTTAATATCTCACTTCGTCTTTAGGAAACATCGGTCACCAGCTAGTAATTTTGAAATATGTCTCTGCGAATTATTTCAAAACTAGAGATATCACGTCTTACTGTTCGTGGAAATGAAGTCCCATGCTTCTTTACAGAGCGTAGGGGAACGATTCGGGAGACCCGCACCGCCTTACTAGGCAAGGTCCTAATGGAGGTGGTTTGCCGTTGCCTTCCTCCGACCGTAATGGGAATGAATGATGATGATGAAGATGACACAACAACACCCAGTCATCTCGAGGCAGGAAAAATTCCTGACCCCGCCGGGAATCGAACCCCGGACACTGTGCTCGGGAAGCGAGAACGCTACCGCGAGTTCACGAGGGGCGGACCTTACTATCCGTACTGCACCATTTATTTTTTAAATATATTTATACTCAATTGATTTTATTTTCATGAAGATACATTTTGAAAATAAACTTCAGCATATATAATTTAGGAAGTATGTATAACACGGCCGTTATTAGTTATGTTCCCAATAGCTTTAACTTGGTTTGCTCACCAATAAAGAACGCAATACCATGCCGCACATGAAAAAACTTCAGGCAAAGTAGCAACATAGTAGTTCGCTAAGTCGTGACCAAATCAAGAACTGCTTACAACGCTGACATTCAATCAATCGTGTATTATTCATGTTGTTTCCTTGTGTACATAGTCGCTGCAGGAGGTTTCGCACAGCTTCGGATTCCTTCTTGCGGTGGACGTTCACTGACCATGTCAGCTGCATCTGGTGAAGTGAATTTTCACTGTTGTGCGAAGTACAGGGATAACAATCATTTCACAAGACTTTCTGCAAACGTGAAGTCATTTTGACACGCACTATCGGCAACCGCAGCAACTGCAATCGATATTGGTTAGCGTTCGATGCGGGCATTTCTCAAACGGGCAACTGCTCACAAGACTTCGTGCACGCTTGACGTCATTTTGACGCCACGAATGGTAGCAAAGATTTAGAAAAACACGTCGTTTTTGGTACGATTCAGTATAAAAATGGTTCAAATGGCTCTGAGCACTATGGGACTTACAATCTATGGTCATCAGTCCCCTAGAACTTAGAACTACTTAAACCTAACTAACCTAAGGACAGCACACAACACCCAGTCATCACGAGGCAGAGAAAATCCCTGACCCCGCCGGGAATCGAACCCGGGAACCCGGGCGCGGCGATTCAGTATAATTATTGTTGTAATTAAAGGTCACGTAATGACTTATCGGTGGTCCGCCGTGATCTTATCGTGGTGTAGCGTTATGAGTGTGAAGTCGTGAATTATATATGAAACACACAAATGAGAGTAAATATTCAAAATACTTTGGTCATCTGGTAAAAAAAGACTACCACTATGAACGAAAAGCTTAGAAAAGACCGACACATTTGCAAAAGAATTAAAAAGTAACTTAGTCTCAGGCATATATAATGTTTAAAAGAAAATTTACGAGTTGGTTCTTTTAGGTCACTTCTTTGCTGTACAAGGATGCCCGTCTATTAAATTACATCCTTAACCATCAATGCGACGTTTCTCGTTATTTTAGTACAACAAACTGTACCAGTGCCGACACGTTTTCGAGAGGTCCTCAATGGGACGGTGCTTTGAAATAGCATTTATCCGTATAACATAAGTTAAATGAGATGCCGCTTTCAACGGTTTGCTTGAATCCCCATTCACCCTTTTTAATTATATGCCTACTCCTGAAATTAGCTTTCAGAGTTTCTAAAAATAATCTGATATTGTTGAGACTCCTTAACGGACAATGTTGAACATACACGTATGTTTTTTGCATGTCTCACATTGGGGATTGATGAAGACGTAAGTTTCGGAATTAACTCTTGCAAATCCTTTAATCTTTCTCTTATCTACAGTACATTCCACACGAATACAGAAATTTACACATTTATAAACAATGTAACTTCGAAGTTAACATACCAAGCATTAAATAAAAACCTCTAGATGTCTCTAACTGAGGACAATGTTATTGTATTGAACGTCATGTTCGCCTCACGTGTTGTGAAACGTACGGACACGACAGTCAATCGATAGCTCTTTTCGACTTCAATATTGCGTGTGACGACAGAACGACTTCACGTTTGCAGGAAGTCTTGTGTGATGAGGCTTAACCGAAGTACAAATGTCAGCATTCGCTTCATCTCTGCGACGTACATTCAACAAAGTAAAACCCAAACATATACTTTGTAATTTCACTTTAAACAATTATTACTATGAAAAATCATTAAAATATACATACAATATACCGTGAGTCATATTTTACCACATACTTCCTAGACAACCAATCCTCCATTGGTACAGCACAAAAATCTGTATCACTACGAACCTCACTTTAAAGAGTTCGTTACTGGGCTAAGCGTAGTGATGCTGGGTTGACATTCCGTCTAGTGTAAACACACCACCTTTTGAGGCTGGCGTCATCGCCTGACATTCCGTTGATGTTCACCATGAATCGATATATATACAAAACTCTTCTCTTCTGGCAGTGAGTTTGCATAGGATACTCCAGTGAGTTACATACCAAGTTAATGAATGATAAAGAGAACATTTTATTGTGTCACGCAGCTCCATGTCGACGGCGCTGAACTCTACGGCAGCCGTGGTGTTTGAAGACTTCTTCAAGACGTTCTTCCCGAAGTGGCGGCTGTCGGACAGAAAGGCGGACCTGCTGATGAAGGCCGTCGTTGTCATCTCGGGCGCCACCTGCACCGCCCTGGTCTTCGTCGTCGAGGGGCTCGGCTCGGCAGTTCTGCAGGTACTCTGCCTGCTCTTTCCCTAAACCAAACCTACGAAGACAAACGGCGTTCACTACTTGTCAATATGCCTCTGTGAGCTGAAACTAATACCATGTTGCGTATTTGCAGACTGAAGCGACGAATGGAAATTTGCACCAAGGACGGGACTCGAACCCAGGTCTCCCGCTCACTAGGCATATGCGCTAACCACTATGCCACAGTGGCTTTGCACAAATGCGCGGAATATCTTAGCACACCTTCCCTCTCAATCCAAATTCCCAATCACGCCTCAGCTTACTTGTATTGAGGAAGGAGACGTGTTAGGGGTGTCCGTGGAGTTGTACAAAGCCCCTGTGTCAGGGTGATGTAAGGTTAGTGCATCTCTCTGGTGATCAGGAAACCCTTGCTCAAATCATGTCCTTGGCACAAATTTCCATTTGTCATTTCATTCTGCGTATATACATCATAGATGTTCGAGACTTATCAAGATTTCTGAAACGATATAGTTTCATTTAATTAAAGCCTCTGTGCCGACATTTCCGGCAAGATCCCCCGTTTCGTTCCATGCTGAGGTGCTATTCCAATAGAACTGGCAAACCTCTGCAGTGCTTTTCGAGTTTAGGTCGAATACCAACTGGGCTGACGCGTGAATGGGAATTTGGACTGAGGAGGAGGTGAACTAGAGTAGCCTCTGCAGTGGTGCAAAACCTCTGTGTCAGGTGACGTAGTGGTTAGTGCACCTGTCTTGTGAGCAGGATACGTGGGTTCGAATCCCGGACTTGGTACAAAATTTCATTCGTTGCTTCATTCTGTGTATATACATCATAGATGTTTCAGACTTGAAAATGTCTTGGAACCATAGTGTCATTCAATACTATGGTCATCATGGAAGACGTAAGGATAATATCCGTCTTCGTGGTAAACCTCATCACGAATCTGTATTAGACTTTATTATCTGGAGCTGAGTTGCATTGATCGAATCATCCTGAGACAGCCGACAGTCCGTCTATATTATAAAGTACGCCTAACCGAAAAGGAGATCTCCGCTGTAGCGGTGTTGTATGTTATTCCAGTTGGTTAATGTATTTGTTGAGAAACGACAAAGATAACGGCTTCGCAGCATTTTCCTCATTTCTCGAGAGTAGTTTCCACAGTTCGTAGCACGATGGATTTCTCCCGACCAGCACGAAGACCGGATATCCAATTTCTTCACGCAGAAGGGGAGTATTCTTCACAAATTTATCGCAGGATGAAGTAGATGTAAGGTAAACAGTGTCTTGCACCGTGCACTACATTCCATTGGCATCAGGGTTATGTGACGAAAAGTGTAAACATCAAGGGTATGCCACGCCCTGGGCAGGCGCACGTTGTCACTACCAGTACCACGATTTCGGCCATGGAGTAGCTCTTATTGACGAATCGTCGTATCACAATACGTGACATTGCTGTTGAACTGTCGATAAGCACAGGAACTGCGCATCACATAACCCACGAGAAGCTTCATTATGGCAACGTCTGAACACAGTGGGTACCCAACGATCTTTCATAGAATCAGAAGACAGCGAGAATGGATATTTGCCTAACCCATCTGTTGAGCTACGGGGCGCAAGGATCAATTTTCGTCGTTCAGACTCCGGCATCTGATAAACATTGTGTCACCGAGTCGACCCTGCCTCCAAACGGATGAGCATGGAGTGGCAGCATCCCGGCTCAGCTCGTCCAGAAAAAATCCATTCTGCATCGAAGGCGGGAAACGTTATGCTCAGTGTATCTTTCGACAAGGAATGACCTCTACTCATCGACTGGCTACCATGAGGTGCTACATTAAATGCTGAGCAGTACTAAAATATACAGGACAAGCGCAGGTGCTATCTCCATAATGGTATAGTGCTTCTCCAGGATAACGCTAGTCAACATTTGCCCAAGAAGACTCCCGAACCGCTTCTGTAGGAGGTCCTAGAACATCTTTCTTACATCCCGACATCTCACTATCCTACTCCCATAGCTTTGGTCCTTAAGACAATCTCTGAAAGAGGATATAGCGGAGACATGGCTTAGCCACAGCCTGGGGGATGTTTCCAGAATGAGATTTTCACTCTGCAGCGGAGTGTGCGCTGATATGAAACTTCCTGGCAGATTAAAACTGTGTGCCCGACCGAGACTCGAACTCGGGACCTTTGCCTTTCGCGGGCAAGTGCTCTACCAACTGAGATACCGAAGCAGGAGTCACGCCCGGTACCCACAGCAGGAGTGCTAGTTCTGCAAGGTTCGCAGGAGAGCTTCTGTAAAGTTTGGAAGGTAGGAGACGAGATACTGGCAGAAGTAAAGCTGTGAGTACCGGGCGTGAGTCGTGCTTCGGTATCTCAGTTGGTAGAGCACTTGCCCGCGAAAGGCAAAGGTCCCGAGTTCGAGTCTCGGTCGGGCATACAGTTTTAATCTGCCAGGAAGTTTCATATCAGCGCACACTCCGCTGCAGAGTGAAAATATCATTCTGGAAAGAATTGAGATTGTGGCTCCGTCCACTAAGTCAAATATTCGATAGTGACGGTATCAACAGGTCTCTAGTTGAGAGAAATATATTCGTCGCCAAGCTGACTATGCTGAGAAATAAATATGTAGACATGAAGAAGAAAAATGTAGAAAGTTAATAAAATTTGTTTTATTTTGCAATCTTTAAGCGTTTTCAGATACAAAAATCGGATTATTTTTCAGCACGCCCTAGTACATGCCATTCAGCATCTTTCTTGTACCCTCCATATTACATCCCCAATGTTTATTTCATAAATACGTGTTGCACGCATTCCCATATCATTTGTCACCAAGTCTTTCAGCGCTACCCACGCGCCAACCCAGCCAGCTCTCTCTGTCCATGATATACCTTCAGCAGGGCCCGTCTCAGCCTGCGTCACACAGCCCACAGGCTTTGATAACAACACATGCGCATTTCACATAATCATCAGAGGAAGGCAGTACTATTCTGGGCAATTTCTTTTCTTTACAGTACTTTCATAATCAAACGGTTACATAAAAAGGTGTACTGAGTCCAGCAGCGAATTTAAAATTTCATCAATATATAAAACCTTTTAACTGTCTGTTCATTTATGAAAACGGTAGGTGATATCTGAGGTCTCAGAGGATATCGTCACTTTAAAGCGGTGCTAACCAAATTAACGAAGGCAAGCATGAAGTTGGTACATGCGTTACTCCTTCTGTTCTTTTCATCACACCTAAAAAAGTCATATCTTCATTCCCACAGTAGATTACATGATGGTTTGTGACATATCTGGTTCCACAGAGATATCCACTAAAGAGGGAGGTGGCCATAGTAACAAAAGTTTCTTCTTCTAACACAACGTTAACAAAGTCGTCAACCTGTTATGGAGGTAAACTTGCTTTAAGCCTGAAATTAAATAAAATTCTTCCACAGACAAACTTAATGTTCCAGAATGACATGGGAATGCGTGCAATCCTCAACACATGGAATTAATCACAAAACTCTTTAAAGTTGAGCCAGATCTCGAAATATGAGTAAAGTTAAGTTCAGCATGAAGGAAGTTCCTCGGTTCTGGGGTTCGAAAACGAAGTCTCCACTGTACCTTACTTAGCGGAAACAAAACACTAAAACACTTACAGTAGCACTGCAAAGGACAGTCAAAAAATTAAGAAAAGTTTCGAAGTCCGGCAAGGATAGAAGCGCAAAGGAAAGTCCTGGTACTATCTTGGCGATGAAGAAAACAAAGAGCAGATATATCAGGTCTCAGCTAGCACGCCGCTGTTTACAAAGTCCATATGGAGGAGGAGGCGTGCTGTCCCGGTGGTGGAGGCAGAGACCCCAGTGAGGCGTAGCAGAGATCTTCTGGTCGGTTACTCGCTGCGATGAAACTGCTCTGCTAAGCTCGCACGCTGGCCTAAATAGCTGTCTCTTGGAAGGTCTTGTTTTCGGCACGTGACCTTGCGAAGGCAGGGGAAGGTACGGTGCTTCACCGATCTACACCGCTGACATGCAGTCCGCCTGGTGGCCTGGCCAGAGCGCTGCCGGTCTGGTCACGGAATTCGCAGTTCAGAGTTCCTGCGGGCTCCTTTCCGTAGGGAAAGAGGTCGCGGCCACCCAAACTACTTAGAAGTTGTGTGGGGTACAGTCAACACCTGATGTCTATGGTGCCAAACGGTTTGTCCTTTATTTTCTCCAAGATATTTCTGTTCCCCTAGAAGCGGTTAATTTTTCAAATATCTTGTTATCAAGAAAACCCTTAGCTCAACGGAATTTCATAAGTTTTAGCGATCAATGGGGAAAACTTCTGGAAAAGTTTTCAACTGGCGCCTAAGAAGACGATTATCGCCAGCAATAAGACAGGATGGATGGCTCAGAAAGATAAAAAATGTGATCTAAGAGTACAAAAAGAGTTGGATCTTCCTTCGTGACTGTATCCTGTCTAGTTGGTGCCCATTGCAAGAACTATTTGAATGGGAAGCAGTGGTTCCAACTTCTGGAAAGCTGAAAACAGTTTCAGAATGACGACAGTGGAAGAGAATGACACGACAGTAGCTCGGCAATGAATGGTCCATCAAAGCCAAAATGGAGGGCTTGTACGTAATGACAAATGAAAATTTGCGCCACACAGGGACCCGATCACAGTTCTCTGCTTCTTGCAAACAATCACCTGAACCGTTACGCTATCTGAACACGCTTTCAAGCCTGATTCAAACTTTGATTTGTTTGTACTGATACTTACACTTATAATTTTAACACTACCACCAGTGGCTCTCCAGTAAGGTATGTGGAAATAGCACCACTCTTCCAAGTGCGACAATGATGGTCTGAGTTAGGCCTGCAGTAGACTACACGCTTTCAATACCATCCAGAGACAGTTACGACATCTGTTACAGTAATTTTTAAGAACATGCTTCCTGGATGAACTGACACACCTTTGTCGTCCACAAAACACGGTGCTCTCACATCTGCCATCCATCGCCAGCATACCGCGGTCGAAGATGATCTTTGTTTTCAACGATGTCGAGAATGTGCATTTCGTTAGTGTTTCCCACAGTCAAACCAAGGATCTGGACTTCCGATATTTTGTGAAATCGCTGCTGTCCACTGTGAGCTGAAGACTCTCCAAACATTGATCAGAACACGCTCTGTGTGACACTCGGCTATACATAGGTTGGAGTTCAAAAACAGTACGTCCCCCTTCCGTCCAGTGCAAGGTTTGAACCTAATAAGCAGTTACTTTGAATCCTGTCCATAATAGTCCACAAGCTGATTTATGTTGCCTGATGTGATACATTCAAAATTGCAATTTTGGTTGGTTCCAACGAGAGCGAAAAAGTTAATGTAAGGGAAAAAATGAGAAAATACATTGCAGTCTGAAGAATAGAGCACAGCCATCATCTCACCAAACGAGTTGTCTTGCGATCTGTCATATATATATGTATATTACAAGTATTTCGATCCTCCGTGAATGTGTAGCCACACAGACCAACAAATACTCGACTTCCATGGATATACTTATTTCTTCTTTCAGTTCATTGTCTCTTCTAGAGTTGCTTGCCCACAGCGTCTCTTCAGATTTAGCTTGCATCTTTTTCGTGTAGCCTATAAATAAAATAGATTATAAGCCTTAAACATATTCTGTTAATGTCTTTTATCCTCTGAAACCTTGAACTGTTGTAAGGTAAATGATTTATGAAGCTATACTGGCCCTGAACTGCCTTAAAATGCTTCATGAGTAAGTTATGTTCTGAAACTTCTCTTACTCAAAACTACGTCGCTTGTACCCTGAAATGAAAGTTTGCCCAACGTAAACTTTGTTTTCTCCGCTTTGCAGTTCATTGTCTTGGTCTATGACGAACTTTGATGGGAAACTAAAGCAAAGGGCGTTTATATTTCTATTAACCATCTGCTCCGCATAATATGTTGGATGCCGTTTTGACTGCGAACATGGTAACTCTGGACGGGAAATGCGGAAATAATTACTCAGATTGACCAAGTTGATCTACAACAGCTTTTCTTAAATTGTGGTGTATGTGAAAAAGAAGTAGAAGCAAAACAAGGTCCAACGTACATATATCGAAGTTCTTAAGATATATGGTCAATGTTTGAGTGCTCAGAAATTGAGACGTTAAGGGCAGTAAATTTGCTGAACCAGATCTGGGGGAGAGCGTGTTAACAGTCACTGGACAGTGAGGCAGCTGTTCAGTAAACATTTGTTGTGTTCCAACGAGAATTATCCTGTTTCCACAACACTATTAATCCCACGGGATTTATTTATTTATAAATTATTTCACTAACCTGCGTACTAAATTATAAGGAACTAAGAGTCACTTCTTTAGTAAATCCATGGACTTTACAGATCTGGTGTACGACAGTAAAGCGAACCAAGCTAAAAGTCTAAGTCGTACGTTACTCAAACCAAGAGTGGTTGTAAGACGTAAGGTTGCCACGTGTAATTTAAGCACATTCTTTTCAAAACCGGAAATTCACAGTTATTTAAATTACTGCAAATCTCAGATGAAGCAACTACCTAAATGACGTGGATAAGAAGAGAAGTAGGAATTGTCGCGCGGGCCAACACCTGAACTGAGTTATAAATCAACCGCTACTTAAATTTTGGCACAAACGCGTGGCACATCACCGTCAATTAACAACAGAACGAATATCAATAATTTGGTGAAATTTCGAACTTAATTTCTCTCTGCGATTAACGCACGAATAATCATAAAAGCTGTTGACATCATCAAGCACAGAATAACATTCAAACACACTCAACATGCTCGTCGAGAAGCAGCATGCTCAAAAATCAAGCAATTGCTAAGAAACATGGAAATTATTCGCGGCCATTATATTCGCATTCCATTTGCACGAAAAACAGACTGAAGGCCACTCACGTAATACAACTGAAAATTTTGCTACGAAGTCCGATACATATAATGGGCCTCCTGGCCCCCAGCCACAACGCGCGGCCCTTCCTTCTCTAGCCGCGGCAGCGAGAGTGGGTTTGATTCACGAAGTGTCTGGCTGAGAAGCGGTCAGCGAAATCTGACGTCAGGTCCCTGATCAATTTTACAGAACAAAGCGTAATCCACGCTCAGAGACCTTCTTGCTTCAGGAGGATCGACAGAAGATGTTCGTCCCTTTGTACTCGAGCGTATCGTCTGCTAAAGAACTAAGAGCAGCGATGTATGAATATATCAGTTGCCAATATTTTATTTTATGGCAAGTCTAAGAGTAATGATAGTTTATCAGTGCACGTTCAGCGACTTCTCAAGCTTGGCTTAATATATTTGTATATTTATCACTGAAAGTAATAGGCTATGATAGCGGCATCCTCTCGGAATTTTAATATGGCTGCCATAAGTATCGCCAATATATTGTATATTTCCTTGGGCTCAATTACCTATGGAACGACGTTGGGGCTGTTTACTATTGGAATGTTCTTCCCACGTGTCAACTCAAAGGTAAAACCAGTGTCACACGAAGTCAGTGTTAGTTAAAGAAGTGTCTGTATCTGTAACTGACACACACCTCTCGCCTTCAGACGACGCAGATCTTCTTTTAACCAATGGCTCATGACATTCGAGCTACACGTAATAATGAAAAAATTACTTTTGGTTAAATTTATGTTTTGTATAACGTTAATTTTGACCGAAGTTCAGTTTTCTGTCCGATTTAATGATTCGTACTAGAATGGTGTTTCTGTTTGCAAGGCAATCATATTTATAAGACATTGATGAAATAGGAATAATCTGAGAATGACAGCGGCACAAACGTAAATTTATACCACAAGAAACCTAAATAAAAACTAAAAATATTTTATTGTCGTCCATATCAAATAATAGCATTTGATCTGTTGTACGTGAATCTGTAAGAAGATTTTGTGTAGGTAATGTGTGTGAAAAATAATCCACCTGTCCGTGCTGATGTTCTAATTCGTTCATATAGATTTAAATAATATGTATTTAGGTGTGTGAATAGACGAATTTTTGACCTGTTTCAACTGAGATACTTCAGTTACTTCAAAAACCTATTTTTAAAATGCATCTAAAACCAGGAAGTTCAGTGCTTTCCTATCATAGCTCCTGAAGATTTAACTTAAGGAAGCTGTCCCTGACAAAAGTCACAGCGAACAGTTTCTGGTTCTGGCTGTTATAAGAGTTGTCAAGACGAGAAATAATTTGTAAGAAGGAAACAAAAAGAAAAAATTAAAAATATTATGATGACCGATGATAGGATAAAAGTATGTAATGTAATTGGTATGAAAATAAGTAGGAAGTTTCAAGCTACGTTTTGTTGTAGTCGACTTGTAGTGTACTTTACAGCAAAACCAACTTTTAATATGCGAAATTTCAGATCAGAGGACCAAAGAGCTTCTAGCTAGAATCAATCAGATATTGATCCAGTGGTCACTTTCGATCTTCGAATGTTAAGAGCAGTAGATTCACGAGTAATGTATAGCGAGTACAGTCAAGCTGTGTAGTAGAAAGACATTCATCCTCTTTGTAATTTTAAGTTTTACTACCACACCTTCAAATCGATGTATTACTTTGAGGTAACAGCTTTATTTATTCTTAGTTTGTGATATAACTTTAGTTGTTGTATTGTCTTTATTGCAGGTGTCGATTTCCTTGGGGTCAATTACCAATGGACCTACGCTGGGACTGTTTACTGTTGGAATGTTCTTCCCACGTGTCAACTCAAGGGTAAGTGAGAGGAGCACCGCGACAGAACAAACCACACTGATGTACGCACCTGCCTTAACTGTGGAGCAAATGACAGCTCAATAAGACTAATACAGGCTTGATAAAGGACTCGCAGTTGTTGACTCACTCCGTATTTGGGATGGGTTAGGGTGAAATTACCGCCCAGCTAACCCAGCTGTTTCCCGAGTCATACTACGTGAACCCTATGACAATTTCTTAAATAATACCACAAATGTCTTCCTTTCTCACGCTTGACCTTTCCAATATTGTACTCTGTCCCTCAAGCCCCCGACGTCGATAGGGTGGTAAGTTTCAATTTCCTTGTTTTTCAGTAGAAGGCTATGGATAACAACATCGTCCTTCCTTAATACACGAGAAGTCGTGTAGACACGGTTTTTGAGAATTTCTAAGTTACAATGAAATGTTATTTTCATCTCATTAGTTGTGTTTTACTAGTTTGAAGTCGCCAGAGGCAAACTGAAGTCTAATCCATTAGTGGGCGATTATTCGATGTGGTTGAACAGTAGGCCATGACCTTGAAGAAAAAAGCTCGCCAGTATACTGAAATAATTTAGAGAAAACACAGAAAACATAACTGAGGATGGACACGTGACAATTTGAATGTATTTCCACCCAAAAACGTGTGTAATGTCTTTCGCACTGTACCATCTTACTCGATTCATGGTATAATACTTCTATTGTGCCTATTTCCTAGATTCATCTTTCTTGTTTCTAGCGTACTAACGTATTCACATTTTTTGATTACTGAATTTTATTACCTTCTCTCGGTGTTATGAAATAGCAAACATAAACAGAAACTAATATAAAGGACACTATAAATTACCAAGTTCATAAATTAGATATTATTATTCTCGTTAATGACCTAAGCACTTGAACAGAATTGCAGGAAGAATTCGAAGTTTCAGCCAGCAGCATTATAGATCGTCTGAAATCTGCATACCGTCGGTCAGTGTACCGCAGTCTATGAAAAATGCCTAGGATAGTATGATGACCTCCATATTCTGTATGAATCCTACCATCTAAGCCATTTTCTGACTACACCTGAGATTGGTAAATGACACTCTTTAAATGGTACCAGAGAACAAGCGGCCTGCTTAAGGAATGCCCAGTTGACATAGGTGCCTGTACTTTTGATGTGTTCAGTAGTTGGCATACTATTACTGCCTGAATCTTGTGCATAGTTAACTGGAAGTCATTGTATAGTTAATGAACTGCACCATTTTATATGTTTGTTCTGTCGTATAAGAAGCGTCTGGTAAAATTTGTGACTCTGTAAATCTCAGTTCTCCCTTTTATTTGCACAATGCCTTTAATTTTGTATTATCTAATCTGACTGCAATAGGAGGTGTTAATGAAAGAAAGGCAGCAGATGATCGAGTAAGTACAAAGACGAGGGCTAGTAGAAATCCTTGGGTAACAGAAGAGATATAGAATTTAATTGATGAAAGGAGAAAATATAGAAATGTAGTAAATGAAGTAAGCAAAAAGGAATACAAACGTCTCAAAAATTAGGTAGGCAGGAAGTGCAAAATGGCTAAACAGGGATGGCTAGAAGACAAATGTAAGGATGTAGAGGCATTATTACCGGGCATAAGATAGATACTGCCTACAGGGAAATTAAAGAGACCTTTGGAAAAAAGAGAACCACTTGTATGAACATCAAGAACTCAGATGCAAAACCAGCACTAAGCAGAGAAGGGAAAGCAGAAAGGTGGAAGGAGGATATAGAGGGACTATACAAGGGCGATGTACTTGAAGGCAATATTGTGGAGATGGAAGAGGAAGTAGATGAAGATGAAATGGGAGATATGATATTACGTGAGAAGTTTGACAGAGCATTGAAAGACCTGAGTCGAAACAAGGCTCCGGGAGTAGACAACATTCCATTAGAACTACTGATAGCCTTGGGAGAGCCAGCCATGACAAAACTCTACCATCTGGTGAGCAAGATGTATGAGACAGGCGAAATACCCTCAGACTTCGAGAAGAATATAATAATTCCAGTTCCAAAGAAAGCAGATGTTGACAGGTGTGAAAGTTACCGAAATATCAGTTTAATAAGTCACGGTTGCAAAATACTAACACAAATTCTTTACAGACGAATGAAAAACTAGTAGAAGCCGACCTGGGGAATATCAGTTCGGATTCCGTAGAAATGTTGGAACACGTGACGCAAAACTGACCTTACGACTTATTTTAGAAGATAGATTAAGGAAAGGCAAACCTACGTTTCTGGTATTTGTAGACTTAGAGAAATCTTTTGGCAATGTTGACTGGGATATTCTTTAAAATTCTGAAGGCGTCATGAGTCAAATACAGGGAACGGAAGGCTATTTACCATTTGTGCAGAAATCAGATGGCAGTTATGAGTCGAGGGGCACGAAAGTGAAGCAGTGGTTGGGAAGGGAGTGAGACAGGGTTGTAGCCTATCCCCGATGTTATTCAATCTGTATATTGAGCAAGCAGTAAAGGCAGCAAAAGAAAAATTTGCAGTAGGAATTAAAATCCACGGAGAACAAAAAAAAAAAAAAAAAAAAATGTGAGGTTTGCCGATGACATTATAATTCTGCCAGACACATCAAAGGGTCTGGAACAGCAGTTGAACGGAATGGACTGTATCCTGAAAGGAGGATATAAGATGATCATAAACAAAAGCAAAACGAGGATAATGGAATGTAGTCGAATTAAATCAGATAATGCTGAGGGAATTAAATTGGGAAATAAGACACTTAAAGTAGTAAATGAGTTTTGCTATTTGGGGAGCAAAATAACTGATGATGATCAAAGTAGAGAGGATATAAAGTGTAGAATGGCAATGGCAAGGAAAGCGTTTCTGCAGGAGAGAAGTTTGTTAACATTGAGAATAAATTTAAGTGTCAGGAAGTCTGTTCCAGAAGTATTAGTATGGACTGTAGTCGTCTGTGGAAGTGAAACATGGACGATAAATAGTTTAGACAAGAAGAGAATAGAAGCTTTAGAAATGTGGTGCTACAGAAGAATGCTGAAGATTAGAAGGGTAGATCACGTAACTAATGAGAAGGTACTGAATAGAATTGGGGAGAAGTGGAATTTGTGCCGCAACTTGACTAGAAGAAGGGATCGGTTGGTAGGACATGTTCTGAGTCACCTATTTAGTATTGGAGGGCAGCGTGGAGGGTAAAATCGTAGAGGGAGACCAAGAGATGAATACACTAAGCAGATTCAGACGGATGTCAGTTGTAATAGGTACTTGGAGATGAAGAAACCTGCACAGGATAGAGTAGCATGGAGAGCTGCATCAAACCAGTCTCTGGACTGAAGACCATAACAACAATAACACAACAACAATAAAAGAGTCCGTACCACGTAATATTTATACTTCAGCAGTGACCTCCGCAGTCTTTATATTAATAATGTGACATGATCAGCCTTCTACAGCTGAAAAGTTTCCGGAGCATGGCAATAAAGTGTGCAGTTTTACCTGAAAGATCTCGGCGAGACCTGGTTGAGTGCGTCGCTCCTTGCTTGGTGTCGTTTTGTGGGAAAATGATTAGAAAAAGAAGACGTCCTCAGTTATTCTTTCTGATTTGTAAATCAATATTTTTTTCCTGTTTGTCTGTCGACACCAACTGTTAATATATAAACCTAGTACCATTTGCACCACTTTTGTTATTGGTCAGACACTTTGTCCTATACAATTGTTTCATTATTTCACTTTCAGTATTTGCATTTTTCTTGCTCCCTTGATATTCTAGCTTAAGCGTTAATTCTGTCAGTGTTTTCGTGCACACTCCCATGTCCTCCATAGTCAGTCCCTTCACTGCTACCGTCTGACTTACAATGAACTAGCGTCATTTCCCTCCAGTGCGTCCACCTATGTCTCGCTGCCTAATTACGTGAACAGCAAGCGGAGGCGGACAGCGAGAAAGCAACAAATCATGAACCCTTCGCGTGTTAGTCAGAAACGTGTAGTATTAATCTGGACAATTTCCTTTCTGTACGCTACTCATATAATCAAATAACTACATGAAAGTGGCACTGACTTTAAAGGTAAATTTAGATACTTGTAAAGGATGTTAATCGTCTGTGCATTAATAAAAATGTGAGGTGTCATTTGAGGTGTCTAAGGATTTGGTCAGTTTACAGCATAATCGGATGACGTGTCTCAAAAGTTCTTATTCAGCCTATTGACTTGGTGCTGTCCTACACCTTTCCCTATATTGTTCTAAAATTTTAATCACTGTGTAGCTACTACAACCGGTATCTTCTATAGCCTATTTCGCAAATTCTAGCCCTTACCTGCTCGTCCTATTCTCCTCTTCTACCAATTCTTCTAGAATGATGCTGTTACAGATGTCTCACGAACCTGCTCTTTCTTCTGATAAGGGTATTCCTTAATCTTGATTCAATTATTCGTTTTTGTCGTTATTCATTTTGTAGATTCCCTTAATTTTTCATATTCTTCAACAGCACCATATTTTTAATGCTTACAGTTTCTTCTCCTCCGGATTTGCGATGGTCCGTGCAGGCTGTACTCCAGATATAGACATAAAACACCTCCATCCTCATTTCCATACAAATGTTTTATACCAGTAGGAGCCTTTTACTGAAGAAAGTTTTTTCATCTGTCGCGATTCAGTTCTTACTAGCTTAGACTACCCCATTTAAACTTGCTTCCTATACTGCCTGATGAAAAGAGTGAAGAAGATGGGGAAATGAAATGGAACTTCACTGGTTGAGAGGGCATATAACGTTGTTTCAGTGATCGTAAAATCGAATGCGATTTACAAAGAAGGTGGCAGAATCAATCCCCTTATCACTATGACGTTCCACCATTCTGGCCTGTCTGCAAGTACTGATACAGTTGGGAAGGGTTTCTCTCCTGCGGCAAGCTGTCCCACAATTTTTGTAGCCAGTCCTCGATATTCTGTATTCCTGCAAAGGGGTGGCGTTGATGGCTGAGCGGCTTCCACACATGTTTGGGGAAGGATAGTTGGGGTTTCTTGCTGGCCACTGGAGTACCTGAACATCACGCACACAGTTCATAGAGTCATGTACTATGTATAGTCAAATATTGGGCTGTTCAAAAACCACATCATGATACCTTCACATGAGAGGTAACACATGACGATGCAGGTTGTCTATGAAACATCGATGCGTCGCCAGAGTTCCCTCAATATCAGTCGTATTCTGAAATCATACCCATTGGCTCCACACACCATAACGCCAGCATTAACACAGCTGTGCCTCTCTCTAACATTAGAATCGTGAGACCTCTCCCCAGGTCTCCGCCATATTAGCCGACAATGGGCATTTGGAATGTGCAAAACCGCAGTTCATCACTGAATTCCTTAGTAGTCCACGCTTTCCCGTCACGGCATCACGCCAAACGCAGCTATGTATGGGATGATAGTACCCTGGTCAATCTGCTGCTAATCTCCAGTTAATAGTGTCGGAAAAGAGAATATTTTAGGGAGACCATTATCTGTTCTCCGATGGTAGCCACAGATGTGATGCTGATACGATGTGCTTA
Organism: Schistocerca serialis cubense; assembly: GCF_023864345.2. NCBI lineage: Eukaryota > Metazoa > Arthropoda > Insecta > Orthoptera > Acrididae > Schistocerca > Schistocerca serialis. Next base: position 317,564,415 of record NC_064645.1, on the reverse strand, counting down.
ATGCACTATATGACGATCCTTCCTTGTTGTGGTCAGACGTATTCGATCGCAATATTGACGACAGGTATACCTGCCCCGAGGTTGCCATGTAATCTAATATCTGGCCACTGCCACACACGAATTCCCCACAGTTTTGGATATTGTACGATTTGACCGATCAGCCAAATGAATACCCACAGTGTTGTCCGCTCCAAATTCTGTCAAGTGCATCTCTGTGTCCCTCACAGTAATCACTCGACAGGTGGCGCTTTTCACGCTCTTTACGCCAGGCTCGGTAACAATACTAAACACGACTAACACTAAAGCATTCTGGTAGCCATTCTAGCTGTCAAACACATTCGCAACTCTAATAACTTACATAGCCGCCAGTGGTGTGTACAACCACCAACAAGTTACACTGACGTCTGCCCCTGTTCTCCAGGTGCTTCCGTCTTTTCTTCAGGCAGTGAAACTTTGATGAGTTCCCCGTTTCAGCCATCCTGTGTAACTGTACTTACAATATAAGATACCTTTTTTCACTTGTGCCAATATGAGTCGTTCCCAGATTTGAGCGGTCGAGTGGTTCTAGGCGCTACAGTCTGGAAACGCGCAACCGCTACGGTAGCAAGTTCGAATCCTGCCTCGGGCATGGATGTTTGTGATGTCCTTGGGTTAAATAGGTTTAAGTAGTTCTCAGTTCTAGGGGGCTGATGACCTAAGAAGTTAAGTCCCATCGTGCACAGAGCCGTTTTTTAACCATATTTGACGTAAATCACGTTGTTACTCTCCTTTCCATTATTTTTCATCGCCTTCGTCTTAGCTTTGTTCATCCTCAAGTCATGTTCTGTGCTAACGATTATGTCCATTCCATTCTCTTGTTCATTTTAGAACATCACGTTTTCACAATGCAAGTTGGAAGAATTTGCCTTCCAAACATATCAACACTGAACAGATAACGGGCCTTAGTTAATCATGGAGGACAATTGTGAACACGTTTGATTTTCTGATAGTCGAAACCATTGTGTACACCGGTGACTGTTTAACTTGCTGAAAAAGTTGTCATTTATCTTGCATTAATAGCCTGCTTCGAACAGTAAACCATTTTCATATGACACTACTTTATCCAGCGTCAAAAAAAAATAATGAAATATTTTAAAGAGATTTTTTCGGCCTCTTCAATCTTCTGTACCAGTCTCTTCACATCCAAGTAGGACTTACACCCAATGACGGGGATATTCGATGAATATATTCCAGTTTCTCTCTTTCCCTACAGCTTTTACTCTTTACAGCTTCGTCCAGTATCAAAGAAGTTTTTTCTGATCTCTTAATACACACTCTCTCCACCCGCCCAGTTTTAACGTCAATGTTTTCCACATATTTCTCTCCTCGCCGAGACTGTGGAAAACCTCTTCTACCTAACTTACGACAGCCCTCTGCAGCACCTCATCTCAAACGCTTAGATTCCCTTGTTTTACGGTTTCGACACTGTCCATGACACTTTCGTACAGTTCTGTGTTCCAAACATAATAACTCAGAAACTTCTTCCTCAAATCAGTGTCAATGTTTGATACTAGTGGATGTTTTTATAGAATTCACCCTTTATCAGAGCTAGTCTGCACGTCCGCTTCATTTTCATGTGTCAAATCCCTCCCAAGATAGAAGAATTCCTTCGCTTCCCCTACTTCTGACCCCCAGCTGATGTTAATTTTATCACTAATCTCATTCCTGCTACTGCACATTACTTTCGTCTTTTTTTAATTACTGTCAATACTTGTTCCACGCTCATCTGACTGTTCTTTCTATTCAAGAGGTCTTGTAATTTTTCTTCACTGTCACTGAGGATAATAATTCCATCAGCGAATCTTATCACTGCTATCAGTACATTCTGAAGTGCAATACCACTCGTGAATCTTTGTTTCTTTTTATTTCCGGTATTGTTTCTTCGATCTACACACTGAATAGTAAGAGAGAAAGACATTATTCCTGTCTCGCATCCTTCCTAACCCAAGCACTTCGTCCTTGATCTACCATTCCTATTTCTCCTTTTTGATTCTTGTATACATATTGTGTTATTTCACTATAAAATTCGAGTCACAAATGGTTTTGTAACTACTTACATGTATATCAATGACGATTAGCGAAGCCTGCCAGTTGAGTTCATTATTCTGATCTGAAAACAAGTAGAGGGCTGATGATGCAAAGAGAGGAATGGAAAATACTTTGCACTGTGTTCTGTCCCACGTCCCACAACACATCCTCCGGGTGTTGTAAATCCTGGTAACATACAAACTTAACTTACAAACTGGAGTAAGCGCCATATTTGGCTTATGCTTCGGACCCTGCCTATAACAACTTATATCTTTGACAAAATAACTTTGTAACTTCTTAACCGTTTAAGCCCTAGTGGTTTCTGACTGAGACCACCATTTTGGTAATACTTTTGTAGTGCTGGTGCATTTCGTATGGAACTACCAGTGCAATTGCAAGACAGAGGCTTCTAATGGTACACTGAAGTACTTCTACGAATTTAGTGCATTATATCAGTCACTTATAGCCAATGGCTCTGAGCACTATGGGACTTAACATCTGAGGTCATCAGTCCCCTAGAACTTAGAACTACTTAAACCTAACCAACCTAAAGACATCACACACATACATGCCCGAGGCAGGATTCGAACCTGCGATCGTAGCAGTCGGGCGGTTCCGGACTGAAGCGCCTTGAACCGCTAGGGCACCGCAGCCGACGTCACTTACGGCGTTCAAAGCAACAGTGACAGCAACTGTGTTACGGGATTGCAGGAGACTCTGATATATGACTTTGTTGAGGAGATCACTAACAGTAAAAGCAACTATATCTAAGTTTTTATAACATAAATTTGAGTCTGTACTACGTCTTTTATCAGTATTATCTAAATGAAACCACTGGGTCAGTATGTTGTTATGATAAAAAATTTTGTCAAATTTTAGGCCCAGTTTTGCTTGTTATTCATGACTACAATTTGTTTTAGGCGTTATGAGTTTATGGAAGTTTTGAGATGTGGAATTTTGTCTAGGGAAAATGCGAATTTCTTTTCGAATATACCATATGAAATGTTGAATGGTTGAAAACAGCATTTCCCAGTGGTTCCATAGTGAAACCATCTCCTTAAAACAACTGATTGCTTACTTTTTGTCAATTTCATCTTACATTCGATGCTTACTATGAAAACAAGCATTAGCTTTGTGAAAAATGTCACTTTTATATTTCAAAGTACAACCGCCTCCTTAAAAATTGATAGTTTACTTTCTGCCAATTTCTTCTTGTATTCGTTGCTCATATGATGATGAAGTCGAATTATGTGAAATTTTTAATTTCTTTTTTTTTCATTTTGTTGAGACTCAAAGAGTTAATGGGATGGTTATCGTGCTTGCTTTACGCAACCCTTAATGAACATTGCGGTGGCTAAGTATCTTGATCATAGGTAAAGTAACATCAAAGTAGCTAAATGCTTCACACATCCAAAATGCACGATACAAACAGATGAAGAAGAATGATCTCCTTGCCACCAGACATTGTCTCAGCATCTGCCTCCTCTACAGTGTTGGGATGCTTTACTTGTGCCTGATGGTTTGTTTGCGCATGCGCAGGGTATGCTGGTGGGCGGGCTGACCAGCGTGGTCCTGATGGCGTGGTTGTCTCTGGGCGCCCAGACCTACCAGGCCAGGGGGGACATCCGCTTCGCCACCAAGCCATTCTCCACTGACGGGTGCCTCTACGAGTTTGACCGCGCAAACAACGGCTCTGTGGCTGTCACAGTTGACTACCACAACAGGTAAAACTAAAGTATACCTACTGCCTGCATGTCATCTATGGGATACATAATGAAATAATATATTCTGAGTTAAAACACAGTGAGCTATCTCGAACAGAACGACCTCCATGACAACCAGCAAGGATTTCTAAAATATGGATCATACGTGAACTCGCACTTGACATTCTGAAAGTCAAATGATCACGGTACTCGGGTAGGTGCAGTATTTCTCGATTTCTGAAAAGCATTTGATTTAGTGCCACAGCTACGCTTATTATAAAAATCGCGATCATATGGAGTATGAAACGAAATATGTGACTGGATTGCTGAGTTCGTGGGTGGGAGGCTGCAGCATTGGACTGAGAATTATCGTCAGATGTCGAAATAACTTCGGGTGTACGCCAAGGAACTATGCTGGGTCCCTCGCTGTTCACGATGTCTATTAATCATCTTGCGGACAATATTAAAAGTAACCCCAGACTTTTCGTAGATGATACACTTATCTGCAACGATGTACAATATGAACGAAGCTCAGCGAATGTTAAGCGAGTTCTTAATAAGATTTCAAAGTGGTGCGATGACAGGCAACTTTCTTTAAATGTTGAAAAATGTAAAACTGTGCATGTCACAAAACGAAAAATCATAGTATCCTATGTTTACGAATGTTTACAATGTTAGTGAGCCACAGTAAATCTGTAAACTCATACAAATACTTGGGTGTGAAGTGAAAACGATTAGATAGATTCAGTCATGATCAAAGCAGGCAACAGACTTCAGTTTATACTTGGGAAATGTAATCAATCTATAAAGGAGATTGCTCAAAAATCATTCGTGCGACCCATCGTAGAATATTGCTCATGTTTGTGAGACCTGTACCAAACAGGACTAACAGGGAATACCGAACATATACAGAGAAGGGCAGCATGAATGGTCACAGATTTGATTAATCCGTGAGAGAGTATCACAGAGATACTGAAGAAACTGAACTGGTAGACTCTTGAAGATAAATGGAAACCATCTTGAGAAACTCTACTAACTGAGTTTCAAGAACCGATTTTAAAAGGTGACCTTAGGAAAATACTCCCAACATATCATTTCCGTAAGGATAGTAATGATAAGATTAGATCAATTACCGCGTGAACAGAGGCATTTAAAGAATCATTTTTCCCGTGCTCCATACGTGAGTGGAACGGGAAAAAGCTCTTATAATTAGTACGGTGGAGATGTACCTTCTGCCTTGCACTTCACAGAGTTCTCAGAGTATATCGACGTAAAAATTGAAAATGTAGACCTGTTTGAAGTTTCCTATGATGCTACATCTGTCGCAAACAGTAAGTACACACCTACTAACATCTGTGTTCAAACAGTGCGATGCAGAATTTTTCCAGGTAGGCTCCTTTCTATCTCTAGTGTGGCTTCGTTTGGTGTATTTTCCACAACTGGTTTCGTTTGTGTCTCTGTCCCGTCCTCCAATGTATCACAGCTTCTCTCCATTCCATATTTTATAAATTTTTCACTCCACATTTTAGTTACTTTATCTCTAACAGCAGTAATTGCCTCAAAAAATATTTTTATTTTCTACTGAAACATTAGGATACATCACACAGATGTTCATACAACAAACTTCCACTCAGCTATCAACTCCATGTTACTGTCAGGAAAATGCCTCATCACGAGGGCACCAAGTGTCATACCTACCCTCCAACCCCTTTTTACAAAAATGTTCTTGGCTGATAACAATATTAGTTAGAGTTAAAGAAATAAATAAATAGCTGTCAGTAAATGGACACCTGAATATTACTCTTTATGAGACCCTGGATCTATACTTGGAATTCGCTCAAAATACATGAAAAATTTGTAATTATATGAATTTAGAACCACTTTATGAACACAAATACCAATGGTAGTAATGGATCATATGTAGCCTAATTTCTATTGAAATTGTAGGATTTGGTAGCATTACTAAGGTGCACACAGATCAATTAAGACTCAAAGGAAACGGTATGTTAGTAGCAAACATTGGAAAAACCAGTACAGCATGCACCTTTTACAACGATAGCTTCAAGTGTTGTTATATGATGAGCAAATGTTTAAGTACCCCTCTTTTGCACTGGGTTGTATCATTTATAATTCGGATGGTTAGCAAACTTCTAACACAGTTATTAAACCTGACGACATAATCCACAAGTATCCCAAACTATCTACACATACATAAAGGTATCAGCATACGACGCAAATAAGGGACGAAACAAGAAAAGACTTTCTTCTTCACAATTTGTTCATTCTCATACTAAATTGCTCATTATTTACACTTAGTGTAGAAACACAACTTTATAAGAATCTGTAAAACGGGAGTTTTTAGTGTAACTGTCAATGAGTAGCACTGTCGCTGAACATGAAGTCGCGTGAGATTTTACCCGTGCCCTTTATGTAGTGACAGATTTTGCAACACACAACTACTCAGAACAATTACTGGACGAGTCTTAATAACAGCAACAATCTTTATCTTAAATATCCTCGTTTTTGCCACGGCTCTTCAGTCGTACACTCTTCACGCTGTGACTAGATGTGAGTATCACAGTACTTGTAACTGTAGAGAAACGCATTCCACTTCTTGTCTTTCGTTATCTCACCACAACTGACCTTCCTTTAATTATGTTTAAATTACAACCATTTAACTTATGCAGATAAGCTGATGATAACTTCAGCTAGTATCTGAAAGATAAACCGTAGAAGTACGACCCTCAGTACGAATGTTTACTACTTGTGCATTTGACCAACACTAGGAGGAAAAATAAAAAACTGTCGTGTATGTGAAGTGCAGTAAGAGAAAACGAATCGTTTGTGAAACACTGTATACAGTTCGTATTGCTTTCTTTTTATGAATTACTATATCACACATATCGTTGCATCTCCAAAATTGCAAGTAATTTTTAACCACTAATTCCATGGACTGTGGTTGCGTTAATAGGTTTGTTTGGTCGGATTCTTCTTTTACCAAATTATGCCCATCTGTTTCCAGCCAAAACAGTGACTTCAAATACCCATTTATCCATTTATTGAACACTCATTATAACCGGAAAAATCCATTTTACACTCCAATTTACGGTAAGACTCCGTCTTTCTGCATCACCCACATGCCATGGAACCTCAGTGTTCTTAGTCATACGTGATAACGACACACACTAGTAACATTTTGCATTGGACACTTTTCCATATCCATTCATATAATAAGAAAATGCTTTAAAAGACGTTCTCTCTGTCAATCCATAAATACTTTACAAAATAAAATTATAATTTTAAAATTGGTACAACGATACTTACAATGTACTTCCACAAAACATGAGACAGTTAATTTTTCATACAGTTACGTAGATGTCATCTCTGGATGACATTAAATTAATACACTGGTAACGACTATCGGCTACCCCCTGGCAGCTCCTAGTGTCACTTAGACTGTGGTCACAGTGACATCGACTTCTGCGGCTTCCGACGAAGACCGACAACGGCCTAGAGTTTCAAATCTGTATTCCAGACCATGCGCTGTCAGAATACAGCCGATCTCAACGTCCGAACGTATAAATTTCGGACGACAATCAGTGAAACTCAAATCCGTTTTTTTTTCTTTTTTTGGGCTAGAATTGGCCGACGATCTCATAAACGAAATATGAACTATGAGAAACTGATGAGATAAGTTCAAGAAAAAACCTATTAATGAAATCCTGAGGATGAAAAACATCATAATCAGAGCAAAACTCGGAATTATGGACTGAAATCACAGCTTTATTGGAAACTACAATTCGGAAAAATTCGAAAATTTTAGCCGTAATATATATGGTCAACAAATAGTTCGTTGAAGTCAGGCGGATGGCGTGTCTTACGCTAAATGTTACTGTAGTAGATATCTTTGGGTTGTGCCATGTGGACGATAGCTCTCTACAAATTATTCTTACTAGTGACTGGCGGTTTTGTGAGGTGGCTTGAAAATGTGGTATGTTTTTCCACTTTTCAGTTCTTCAGGTGTTCAGAGAATCTCATTCTAAAATTTATGTTTGTCCTTCAACGTACCCTGAATGAAAGCCATTTAAGGTTAATTGACTTTTGTCTGTTTTGCTGGATTTGTATGAAGTTGTGGAGAGAGATTGTAATCTTGCTTTTCAGCGTCATCACCAATCGTCTTAAGTGTGTACAAGGTGACCCAAAAGTCTATTAACATTTGAAAATTCAATTCTTCACGGAATAATGAAGTAAAGAATTAAAAATTAACACACAGGCTTGCCATAACATGGTTTCTTAGTGAAACCAAAAAAGTGTACAAAATGACTATTGATGGCGATTCATAGGAGAAAAAAGCAATAATTAGCGTAACTATTGGTTTTTAGCAAAGACTATGTTCTTAATAGCACGTTGTCAATATGTCATCTGTAACTGAACAACAACTCCTGTTGCACAGGGACAATGTCGTGAACAGAATTTCAGTACGTATGGTGAGAAATTGCCGTCTGATGTTGTCTTTTAGCATCCCTAAAAAGATCAGACAGTCGTGGTGAACTTGCGATTTCAGCTAACACCACAACTAATAATCATACAGCCTTATGACGTAAGCAGTGTAATAACGACGCAACACCAAAATATCAGAAGTGCAAGACCCGTCTTACGACATGGAAAGTGGCGCGACAGTGAACTCCAGACAAGAGAGATAAATCCGTACTGTTGCTTTTCGAAATACGAGTACGAGTTCATAATATTGTTCATCTATACACTACTGGCCATTAAAATTGCTACACCACGAAGATGACGTGCTACAGACGATAAAAGTAACCGACAGGAAGAAGATGCTGTGATATGCAAATGATTAGCTTTTCAGAGCATTCACACAAGGCTGCCGCCGGTGGCGACACCTACAACGTGCTGACATAAGGAAAGCTTCTAACCGATTTCTCATACACAAACAGCAGTTGACCGGCGTTGCCTGGTGAAACGTTGTTGTGATGCCTCGTGTAGGGAGGAGAAATGCGTACCATCACGTTTCAGATTTCGATAAAGGTCGGATTCTAGCCTATCGCGATTGCGGTTTATCGTATCGCGACATTGCTGCTCGCGTTAATCGAGATCCAATGACTGTTAGCAGAATATGGAATCGGTGGGTTCAGGAGGGTAATACGGAACTCCTTGCTGGATCCCAACGGCTTCGTATCACTAGCAGTCGACATGACAGGCATCTTATCCGCATGGCTATAACGGATCGTGCAGCCACGTCTCGATCCCTTAGTCAACTGATGGGGACGTTTGCAAGATAACAACCATCTGCACGAACAGTTCGACGACGTTTGCAGCAGGACTATCAGCTCGGAGCCCATGGCTGCGGTTACCCTTGACGCTGCATCACAGACAGGAGCGCCTGCGATGGTGTACTCAACGACGAACCTGGGTGCACGAATGACAAAACGTCATTTTCTCGGATGAATCCAGGTTCTGTTTACAGCAACACGATGGTCCCATCCGTATTTGGAGACATCGCGGTGAACGCACATTGGAAGCGTGTATTCGTCATCGCCATAGTGGCGTATCACCCGGCGTGATGGTATGGGGTACCATTGGTTACACGTCTCGGTCACCTCTTGTTCGCATTGACGGCACTTTGAACAGTGGACGTTACATTTCAGATGTGTTACGACCCGTGGCTCTACCCTTCATTCGATCCCTGCGAAACCCTACGTTTCGGCAGGATAATGCACGACCGGATGTTGCAGGTCCTGTACGGACCTTTCTGGATACAGAAGATGTCCTCTATGGACCTTTCTAGATACAGAAAATGCTCGACTGCTGCCCTGGCTAGCACATTTTCCAGATCTCTCACCAATTGAAAACGTCTGGTCGATGGTGGCCGAGGAACTGGCTCGTCACAATACGCCAGTCACTACTCTTTATGAACTGTGGTATCGTGTTGAAGCTGCATGGGCAGCTGTACCTGTACACGCCATCCAATCTCTGTTTGACTCAATGCCCAGGCGTATCAAGGCCGTTATTACGGCCAGAGGTGGTTGTTCTGGGTACTGATATCTCAGGATCTATGCACCCAAATTGTGTGAAAATGCCATCACATGTCAGTTCTAGTATAATATATTTGTCCAATGAATACCCGTTTATCATGTGCATTTCTTCTTGGTGTAGCAATTTTAATGGCCAGTAGTGCATATAGGTGATTCTGGTACTCTGGTGGTAAAGTGTATTTGACTGTAAAACCAAATATTGCAATTTCGACCGTGTGACTGTTATCAACTAGAAATTCTGTTCCGTATTCCTTGAATTGCAACGTACATGTGTTGCTCGCGTTCTGGTTAAGTACGGACTGTGGAAAAACCGGGAGAGAATCGCAGCACTTAAGATGTGGTGCTACTGAAGAATGTTGAAGATTAAGTGGACAAATATGGTAAGAAGTGAGGAAGATCCCTGCAGAATTGGCGACGAAAGAAATATATGGAAGACAAGGAAGAAGGAACAGATGGTAAACATTTGCTACGACACCACAGAATAACTTCCATGGTACTAGAGGAAGCTGTAGAGAGTAGAAACTGTAGATGAAGATATAGATTGGAACACAGCCAGCAAATAATTGAGGATGAATGTTGCAAGTGCTACTCTGAGGTGAAGAGGTTGGCACATGAGAGGAATTCGTGCCGGGCTGCGTCAATCCAGTCACAAGACTGATGTATCAAAAAAAGAAAAAAAACTTACAACTGTCTTCAAAGTGATATATTAAATAAATTCGAAGTTGCGAATGAGGACAACCATCAACTGTAGAATGGAATGATGACAATGAAAATGTGCAGGGCTGGGACTCGAACCCGGATTTTCCGCTTATCACGAACCGTCGTTTTACACTCTGACTTCCCGTACACGACTTATGGCCACCTCAAAACTTCCATGTGTCGTCAACCACAAGTCTACGAGCTGTGCTCGTATATTCCCGTACAGGTCAGACGTTGTATGAAAGTCGCTTGCCTGGTATCGGCAGATATCCACAAACCTGTCAAACCCTGCTGACACGGAGTTCTCCATTAAATGAGAGAAAGTACTGATAATGGATGCAACAAAAATAACGTAGAATTTGAGCAACATACTTGCAATGCATTTAAGTCGAACAGTTCAACTCAGATTTTTAAGCAATAACAGATACACGTAAGTCCGCAGAACACCATGCAACGAAACCAGCTTCTGTTTTATATGAAACAAAAACGAATTTTGAATCATTTACCCCACCCAACATTACGTATATGAGAATAACGCAATCAGAATACGAGTAACATATTTACAACGCAATTCAGAAAGTGAAATACATACGGGGAGTCGTAATGAGATGTACACAGTGATGAAACCAACTTCTGTTAACTATGAAACGAAAACAAACAGGGAAGATTAAAAATCAGCCAATAAGAATGCGAGATGATGGTTTTATTAACTCACAACGCTGTAAGTGTCGTGGTAGCGAACCAAGGGCGTGTTACCAGAAGTCCCTATATAAGTTTCACCACGATGGCAGTAAACTTCTTACGCAGTTTCGTGGCAGGCGGTGAGGTCTGAATCAGCGATGATCTTGGACTATCGACCTATCTGTTTGACGGGAGAATTCTAACAGTATGCTCTTAAACTGGCCTACCTAGCCATTTTTGGGAGACCAAATTAGGTGCAACTATCGCATACTCAGTTTAACAGCTCATGCATCCAAGTTGCTGACAAGAATAATATACAGAAGAATTCAAAAGAAAATTGAGGACCCTTTAGATGACTCTCAGTTTGGTTTAGGGAAGGCAAAGGCACCAGTTCAGTCCTAGATACTGATAATGGAAGCAAAACTGAAGAAAAATCAAGACACATTAATGGGACTTGCCAATCTGAAGAAAGCGTTCGACAATGTAAAACGGTACAACCAGTTCGAAATTCTGAGAAAAATAGTGGTAATTTATGGAGAAAGATGGGTAACGTATAGTATGTACAAGGACTAATGGTTCAAATGGCTCTGAGGACTATGGGACTTAACATCTATGGTCATCAGTCCCCTAGAACTTAGAACTACTTAAACCTAACTAACCTAAGGACATCACACAACACCCAGCCATCACGAGGCAGGGAAAATCCCTGACCCCGCCGGGAATCGAACCCGGGAACACGGGCGTGGGAAGCGAGAACGCTACCGCACGACCACGAGATGCGGGCTACAAGGACTAAAAGGGAGCAATGAGGGTGCAAGATGAAGAACGAAGTGCTCGGATTAAAAAGAATATAAGACAGTGGGGTAGTCTTTTGCCCCTACTGTTCATTTCATACATCAAAGAAGCAATGACCTAAATAAAAGAAAGGTTCAAGAGAGTGATTAAAATTTAAGGTAAAAGGATACCGATGATAAGATTAGCTGATGACATTGCCATTCTCAGTGAAAGTAAAGAAAAATTACAGGATCCATTGAATGGAATGAACAGTCTACTAAGTGCAGAATATGGATGGGGAATACATCGAAGAAAGGTGAAAGTAATGAGAAGTATCAGAATTGGGGATGACGATGTAGACGGATTCTATTACCTACGCAGCAAAATAACTCATGATGTACGAAGCAAGGAGAACATAAAAAGCAGATTATCACTAGCAAATAGGACGTTCCTCGCCGAGAAAAGTTTACGTGTGTCAAACATAGGCCTTAATTTGAGGAAGAACTTTCTGATAATGTAAGTTTTAGTCCAAGTAATTTTCAACATCCCTCTACAGCAACACATCTCTTCTGTTCCGATTTTCCGACAGTCCATGATTCACTACCGTACCATACTGTGCTGAAAACGTACATTCTCAGAAATTTCTTCCTCAGATTAAGCCCAATGTTTGGTACTAGCACACTTCTCTCGACCAGGAATGCCCTTTTTGCCAGTGCTACTCCGCTTTCTATGTCCTGCTTGCTTCATCCGTCACGCATAATTTTGCTTCCAAGTTACCAGAATTCCTCAAATTCATGTACTTAGTGGTTATCAGTTTTGATGTTAAGCCTACCAATAATCTCATTTCTACTACCCTTCAATACTATCGTCTTTCTTCGGTTCATTCTCAAGCCACATTCTATACTCATAAGGCTGTTCATTCCATTCATCAGATGCTGTAATTCTTTTTCGCTTCCACTAAAGATAGGAATGGTGTCAGTGAATAGTATTATTGATACCCTTCCATCCTGAACTTTAAACACAGTGCTCAATCTTTCTTTTATGTCGGTCGTAGTTATCTTGATGTGTAGACTGAACAGTATGGGCGAAAGGCAGCATCCCTGTCTTACACACATTTTAATCCAAGCATTTCGTTTTTTATCTTTCATTCTTACTTTTTCGTCTTAGTTTTGTAGATATTGTACACGGTCTCAAAAGCCTCAGTATGGTCCCCAAGGATAAATGCATACTTGCATTGATCTACTTTGCCTCCCAGATGAAGTAGGGAACGCCACGAAAATATTCACCAGACCATAACGCTCCCTCCTCTGTCGTGGACCCTCCCGACGATTGTTGCAAGGCGTTTGGTTTCAGATGTCTCACGATGTACACGCCAATGGCCATTTGTCTGACGGAGCATAATGCATCTGAAACAGACACTCTGTGTGCGTTCATTTGCAGTCCGATTCTAGCCTTTGTTGCCGATAATCAGCAGTCAGCACGGGTGCATGAATCAGGCACCTGTTGCGGAGGACCATACGCAGCAACGTTCGCTGAACGGTCGTTGAGGAGACACTGTTGTTAGCCACTTGGATCAGTTGCTCAATAGTTGCACGTCTAGTCACTCGCATACATCCCCGGAGCGGTGGTTCATCCTGTCATGAGTGGCCCCTGGTACACCTACCTGCCTCGGCGCCGGTTTCGAATGGTACCATTTCGGCAATGCTTCCACCCTTTGCCGAAAGCCAGTGGTCATGCCCCTTTGGACGTCAACTCCGTTTCAGCATTATGACAGCTTCAGCGAGTTCCACCACCAACCGGCATGCCTTATATACTCTCCGTCCGGAACCGCGCGACTGCTACGTTCGCAGGTTCGAATCCTGCCTCAAGCATGGATGTGTGTGATGTCCTTAGGTTAGTTAGGTTTAAGTAGTTATAAGTTCTAGGGGACTGATGACCACAGATGTTAAGTCCCATAGTGCTCAGAGCCATTTCAACCATCTTATATACTGTCCACTGTTGATACAGCCACATGCCGTCTGTGAGTGGTCATTGCACGTTGACGTCAAACATTAATGACCACATTAATGTTAGTTGACCTTGTATATTACCCGCTTTTCCACACAACTCAGATCTGTTTTCCTGAGATTTTCGAACATGTTGCATTGTTCCATACTGTTGAACGCATTATCTTTGTCGACAAATCCTACGAACAAGTGTTCATTATCAAGTGCAGCACAATATTGCCTTCCGGCTGGCTTTACCTTCTCTAAATCCAAACTGATCGTTACGCAACAGACCCTCAGTTTTCTTTTCCATTCTTGAATATGTTCTTTCGGTGTGAACGCTATAATGTTGATTGGTTACAGCGATGTGTGGACGGTGTACCGGCTGTCACACCTGTGGTACACGGCGATGGGCTGGACCATCACGATGGTGGTGTCGCAGCTGGTGAGCCTCGTGGTGCGGCCTGGAGAAGACGAGCCGCGACCTGGGCCACACCTCTTCAGTCCGCTGGTGCGGCGCTGGCTGCCCAAAGAGCCACTCGACAAGGGCTACAAGGTAACGGTCCCGTCTGAACACTCTACGTCTACGTCTTCAGTATGTATACTCTACAAGCCCTTAAAGTATGTGGCAGAGGGTACTTCTGGTACCAATATCATTTTCTCCCCTTCCCTTTTTCATTCGATAATGGTGCGTGGGAAGAACGACTGTCGCTAAACTTCTGTATGAGTTGGAATTTCTCTCATTTTCTGGTGGTAATCGTTTCGCGGGACGTATATGAGAATAATTATGTTACCTGACTTGTCTTTGAATGTGCAGTATGCTCACAGAATTTCAACAGTAAAGTCTGTTACCCGTAATACCTCCCTCGTAAAGTCTGTCACTGGAGTTCCTTAAGGATCTCCATAACCCTCCCGAACATACTAAACCTTCACCTGAGAAACGCGCCACTCTTAACTGTATTTCCTCTGTCGCTTCTATTAATCCAATCTGTTTAAGGCCTCATACTGATGATGAGTACCGTATGAAGGGCACCCTAGAACCACCAAGTAAGGCCTAATATTGCCCATAAGTTTTTGGTATATTAAAATTAATCATAACAAATGTTCTTCTATGTTTATGGGCCTTTTCATTTTTGTCTTTCACCTAATAAAGTACTATACTGTACGTTTATAACGCTAAAATTTTGAAAACTGAAAATTAAAAAATCTAACTTTTATATTCAAAGGCATATTTTGCACTGGATTGGTACTACCTGTGTCAATAATTCAAACTGTGTCTACTTTTGTGTACTATCTCCATTTGTTTACTCATATTCGCAAAATCCTTCACATGTGGAGGTTGTCGCCACCTCTCTAACCCTCATTAAGAATTAACCGTTTTTAATGCAGGGGGAAAATGTCATCTGTAAATAACAATATCTTCTCAAACTGAAGAGCGTTTCTTGAAAGTTTGTGATATACGGTACCCTATATTTTTACATCGTCTCTATTGAAGGGCGTTTCTTGAAAGTTTGTGGTATACAGCACCCATTATTTTCCGGGCGGGGACTACTCAAGAGGACGTTGTTATCAGGAGAAAGAGAACTGGCATTCTACGGATCGGAGCGTGGAATGTTAGATCCCTTAATCGAGCAGATAGGTTAGAAAATTTAAAAAGGGAAATGGATAGGTTAAAGCTAGACATAGTGGGAATTAGTGAGGTTCGGGGGCAGGAGGAACAAGACTTTTGTTCAGGTGAATACAGGGTTATAAATACAAAATCAAATAGGGGTAATGCAGGAGTAGGTTTAATAATGAATAAAAAAAATAGGAGTGCCGGTAAGCTACTACAAACAGCATAGTGAACGCATTACTGTGGCCAAGATAGACACGAAGCCCACGCCTACTACAGTAGTACAAGTTTATATGCCAACTAGCTCTGCAGATAATGAAGAAATTGATGAAATGTATGATGAGATAAAAGAAATTATTCAGATAGTGAAGGGAGACGAAAATTTAATAGTCATGGGTGACTGGAATTCGATTGTAGGAAAAGGGAGAGAAGGAAACATAGTAGGTGAATATGGACTGGAGGTAAGAAATGAAAGAGGAAGCCGTCTGTTAGAATTTTGCACAGAGCATAACTTAATCATAGCTAACACTTGGTTCAAGAATCATAAAAGAAGGCTGTATACATGGAAGAATCCTGGAGATACTAGTAGTTATCAGATAGATTATATAATGGTAAGACAGAGATTTAGGAACCAGGTTTTAAATTGTAAGACATTTCCAGGGGCAGATGTGAACTCTGACCACAATCTATTGGTTATGAACTGTAGAATAAAACTGAAGAAATTACAAAAACGTGGGAATTTAAGGAGAGGGGACCTGGATAAACTGACTAAACCAGAGGTTGTGCAGACTTTCAGGGAGAGCATAAGGAAACAATTGACAGCAGTGGGGGGAAAGAGATACAGTTGAAGAAGAATGGGTAGCTCTGAGGGATGAAGTAGTGAAGGCAGCAGAGGATCAAGTAGGTAAAAAGACGAGGGCTAGTAGAAATCCTTGGGCAACAGAAGAAATATTGAATTTAATTGATGAGAGGAGGAAACATAAAAACGCAGTAAATGAAGTAGGCAAAAAGGAATATAAACGTCTCAGAAATGAGATCGACAGGAAGTGCAAAATTGCTAAGCAGGGATAGCTGGAGGACAAATGTAAGGATGTAAAGGTTTATCTCACTAGGGGTAAGATAGATACTGCCTACAGGAAAATTAAAGAGACCTTTGGAGAAAAGAGAACCACTTGTATGAATATCAAGAGCTCAGATGGAAACCAAGTCCTAACCAAAGAAGGGAAAGCAGAAAGGTGGAAGGAGTATATAGAGGGTCTATACAAGGGCGATGTACTTGAGGACAATCGAAGAGAATGTAGGTGAAGATGAAATGAGAGATACGATACTGCGTCAAGAGTTTGACAGAGCACTGAAAGACCTGAGCCGAAACAAGGCCCTGGGAGTAGACAACATTCCATTAGAACTACTGACAGCCTTGGAAGAGCCAGTCCTGAGAAAACTCTACCATCTGGTGAGCAAGATGTATGAGACAGGCGAAATACCCTCATACTTCAAAAAGAATATAATAATTCCAATCCCAGAGAAAGCAGGTGCTGACAGATGTGAAAATTACCGAACTATCAGTTTAATAAGTCACAGCTGCAAAATACTAACGCGAATTCTTCACATACAAATGGAAAAACTGGTAGAATCCGACCTAGGGGAAGATCAGTTTGGATTCCGTAGAAATATTGGAACACGTGAGGCAATACTGACCTTACGACTTATCTTAGAACAAAGATTAAGGAAAGGCAAACCTACGTTTCTAGCATTTGTAGACTTAGAGAAAGCTTTTGACAATGTTTACTGTAATACTCTCTTTCAAATTCTGAAGGTGGCAGGTGTAAAATACAGGGAGCGAAAGGCTATTTACAATTTGTACAGAAAGCAGATGGCAGTTATTAGAGTCGAGGGACATGAAAGGGAAACATTGGTTGGGAAAGGAGTGAGGCAGGGTTGTAGCCTCTCCCTGACGTTATTTAATCTGTATATTGAGCAAGCAGGAAAGGAAACAAAAGAAAAATTCGGAGTAGGTATTAAAATCCATGGAGAAGAAATAAAAACTTTGAGGTCCGCCGATGACATTGTAATTCTGTCAGAGACAGCAAAGGACTTGGAAGAGCAGTTGAACGGAATGGACAGTGTCTTGAAAGGAGGATATAAGATGAAAATAAACAAAAGCAAAATGAGGATAATGGAATGTAGTCGAATTAAGTCGGGTGATGCTGAGGAAATTAGATTAGGAAATGAGACACTTAAAGTAGTAAAGGAGTTTTGCTATTTGGGGAGCAAAATAATTGATGATGGTCGAAGTAGAGAAGATATAAAACGTAGATTGGTAATTGCAAGGAAAGCGTTTCTGAAGAAGAGAAATTTGTTAACATCGAGTATAGATTTAAGTGTCAGGAAGTCGTTTCTGAAAGTATTTGTATGGAGTGTAGCCATGTATGGAAGTGAAACATGGACAATAAATAGTTTGGACAGGAAGAGAATAGAAACTTTCGAAATGTGGTGCTACAGAAGAATGCTGAAGATTAGATGGGTAGATCACATAACTAATGAGGAAGTAGGACATGTTCTGAGGCATCAAGGGATCACAAATTTAGCATTGGAGGGCAGCGTGGAGGGTAAAAATCGTAGAGGGAGACCAAGAGATGAATACACTAAGCAGATTCAGAAGGATTTAGGTTGCAGTAGGTACTGGGAGATGAAGAAACTTGCACAGGATAGAGTAGCATGGAGAGCTGCATCAAACCAGTCTCAGGACTGAAGACCACAACAACACATTTTTACAAGTGTTTTGTTTCTGTTTTTGCAAGTTTTCGTTAAGAAGAAAAATGTATTATTCAGTTATTAGATCAAATATAGCCTATATATTCAAGTATGGAACTTATGTTTCTAGTTTATAGAAACTTTCTTTGACTAAGTTTTGAGCACTACTGCTTGATATGCCTTACACCAGAGAAAAATTGTGTATTAATTTCTACGTTTATGGACACACTACGAGTTCCAGATATTTATGTTTTAGCTATGTCACTGAATATTGACAAGCTCACCTCACTTCCCCAACACAAACACATAAAATAAATACTTGTTACAAGAATTATGGCCTACTATAACACGGGCAAATTTTTCCCTTGATTGGTACTCCATGTAACCTAAAACAACTTGGTGGTCCTAGGCTTAAAAGAAAAAACTAATAAATTTAGAAAATAAGATGAGAATCAAAATTGCCTCGAAATATGGATCTTGTGACTAGTTTTAAACTTAATTTCAGTTTTGTGACTTATATCATGATTTTATAAAATAAAAAAATAAAAACTTGGTGCTTCTACTCACGCTATAGGTGGGCATGAATAGCAACAGAAGTGTTAATGTGTTTATTGTTTCTATTTATTGGTCCTTTGGATGAAAAGTGATATGTTAAAATCGATTTTGGTTCTAGGACAATAAGAAACAAAATTATCAGCGTTTTACTCGTTGCGAAACTAAGAATAGTGGATGAATTCTTTTCATTTTAATTCTTTTTTCCGAGTAAACGTTGTTGCTCACTGTAAGAAAAAAAAACACGCGCTACGAAGGAATTATCCTAATGGGGCGAAAATCTGTAGATGTGATGTAATTGTATAGACGTACAAATGATTACAATTTAATTAAAATTGGATGATTTATTTAAGAGAACGAGCTTCACAAACTGACCAACTCAATAACGCGTTGGTCCAACTCTGGCCCTTATGCAAGCAAGTTATCTGGCTTCACATTGATTGACAGAGTTTTTGGGTGCCTCCTGGGGGATATCTTACCAATTTCAGTTCATATGTGACGTTAGATCGTCAAATCCGGAGATGGTTGCCCATGAAATTTCAAATGTTCTCAATTGTGAAGATATCCAGCGACCTTGTTGCCCAAGGTAGGGACTGGCAAGCAGAAAGACAAACATTAGAAACTCAAGCACTATGCGGGTGGGCATTATATTGCCGAAATGTAAGCCCAGAAAGGCTTGTCATGAACGGCATGAAAACGGTGTGTAGAATATCGTAGGCGTACCACTGTGCTCTATGGGTGCCACGGATGACAAGCATAGGAGTCCTGCTGTGGAATGAAATGGCAACCCAGATGATCACTCCTGGTTGGGTCATATGGCGGGTGACGCCCAGGTTGGTAACCCACCGCTGTCCAGGATGTCTCTGGACAAGTCTTCGCTGATCATCGGGACTCAGTTCGAAGCGAGACTCACCACTGAAGACAATTCCACTCCAGTCAATGAGATTCCAGACGTTCCTTGAGATCCCCAGGACAGAGGTGGGATACCAACCTGACTGTCGCCGGCCATACGGCCGACAACCACGAGTCAGGGGTGCCATTTCTTTCCATAATAGGGTCCTTCTGTTGTCATTAATGGTACCTTTACAGCATAGCACTACGTTGACTGTATTATACGCCCCGTTTTCTTGCTCTTCATGACGAGCCACCCTAGACTCGCATTCGGGAGGACGACGGTTCAATCCCGCGTCCGGCTATCCTGATTTAGGTTTTCCATGATTTCCCTAAATCGCTCCAGGCAAATGCCGAGATGGTTCCCTCGAAAGGGCACGGCCGACTTCCTTCCCCATCCTTCCCTGATCCGATGAGACCGATGACCTCACTGTTTGGTCTCTGCCCCCAAACGCATCAACCCAACCCAACGAGTCACCCTCGGCTTGCATTTAAGCAAGATAATACCCGCCCGCACACAGCGAGAGTTTCTACTGCTTGTCTTCGTGCTTACCGAACCCTTCTTTGGCCAGCAAGGTCGCTGAATCTCTCCCCAACTGAGAACATTTGGAGCATTATGGGCAGGTCCCTCCAACCATCTCGGGATTTTGACGGTCTAACTCTACAATTGGACATAATTTGGCACGATATTTCTCAGAAGAACATCCAACAACTCCGTCAATGAGGGCCAAGCAGAATAATATCTTGCGTAAGGGCCAAGAGGAGGACCATCACGTAACTAACTTGATCAATTTGTGAATCTCATTTCTTGAATAAATCATCCAATTTTTCTGTTTCATTTGTTTGTCTGTACGTTTATATCACATCTACGGGGTTCCGTCCCTTCCTTCGTCGTACGTCGATTTTTGCCTTAGAGTGCATCTCTAATTACGTTACAGTAACATTAAATTGAAGAATTTTGTTTGTTTGGTAAAACATTAAGTCAGTGACATGGTCTTTAAAAATTATCATGTCTTTGAATCTACAAGTCATAGATAAAACCAGATGAAGACCTTTCGAACAACATCTTTGTAATGCGGTAGGGAGCTGGTGTTGAGTGGTATGGTACTAAGCCGATGAATTTATTAACGTTTCTAAAAACACTAATTAATTAATTTAAAAAATCCAAGAATAACATCGACTGAAAAGACTAAATTTCAGTAACACAAGTGATAGCGAACATCTCATAACGGCAACAGTATAAAATCACTTCCTTCTAGTAAAGAATATTAAATAAAGTAAAAAAAAATAACATTACAAACAGCAAAACATATGATCAGTTGAATATGTCACACATATCAACCATCGGCTATTGCAACTAACTATCAAAATACCCTTGCCTTCGAAGTAGCCAAAATGACTGATTCAAATTTATGATGATAGAGGCAATAATTCCTCCTTCTCTACTAACATAGGACAGCGGTTGTCGCTACCAGGTACTAGAAACCTTCACTAAAAATTTCAATCATCGTACACACGCAGATCACAGTTAACAAGAGATCAACCACCTAATCTGTAACACAAAGACAATTCGTTAATTATTTAGAAAAACATTAAACACACTACAAATGCAGACATTCTTCTTTAGTTTTTTTTAATAAGGTAGCTAGATTCAACAATTTTCACTGAATATAAAGGACAATTCGTAAATCAGAAGAATTACATCTGCATTCAATACCCTTAGATTGTAAAATCAGTTTGGAGTAGTGACAGCCACAAGCCCACACACATTGACAGAACTGAACTCAAGTAGTACCAGACAAAATCTTCATAAATAACACATTTATATACATAACACCGGGCAACAATACAGACTCAAAATAGCCACCACACGACCAAGTGACGCGCACACTAATCAACGTTCACCGTAATTTCTCGTAAAATCTAGCACCCATTGACAAACGCTTGTTTATAGAGCGCCGAGAGAAGGATGTAACAAAGATTAGTCGTAATCGGAAACCCACGGGTATCATCTCGCAGACGCCACCGCGTCCAGTACTTGCAAAGGTCAGACTGGACTCCAACCCGGTACCATAATGGACACAAACTGCTTGCTACTTCAATAGCAGATGACACGCCGAATACTGTGCGTTTTACCGAAGTAGCCTTTAACGAGCAATGTTCACGGCTGCGACCATTACCCGGCCCCGCCAAACCCGCAGTGAGCGAAGGCGCCACTCTTGCCAACGGGCCACGGCAGACGCTTGGCCACAACACGCCGTCTCACTTGCGTTCCACGTCGCCCGTCACACTCTCCTCTCTCTCCAGGTTGCCGCAGCCCTTAACTACCTTCTGTTCCGACTTGCCCTCTATCGGCGACAGTCGGACTCCATGCGCTCCTGCGCCCAGAGGGACTCCAAACCGGAATTACACGAACTTAAATGCGGGTGCACTGCACAATCTTCTTGACTGTAAAATGACTTCT
Source organism: Schistocerca serialis cubense (assembly GCF_023864345.2). Classification (NCBI taxonomy): domain Eukaryota; kingdom Metazoa; phylum Arthropoda; class Insecta; order Orthoptera; family Acrididae; genus Schistocerca; species Schistocerca serialis. The sequence goes on along the minus strand of NC_064645.1, from coordinate 317,542,180 downwards.
GACCTGTTTAAGTAACCGTGTTTAATTGACCTTGATTTTTTGAATAAACACCACCGTAACTTTTACCTTCTACATAACAAATCATACTCGCATACAATCTAAATGACTGGTTACTTTTTCCATGTACTTTAATCACAGCATAATCTCTTTGATTGAGAAGAGTGCCAGATGGTTCTTCATTTTCGTCAAATTATTGATCTCGTTCTGAAGAAACACTGACGATTGCTGTTTCTGTTCACCCCCAAAATTTCTAGCCCTAAGTTTTCATTCACCCGAAGCACAAGTCAAATTAAATTTTTAAAACTGAGTATTTGGTTAATGAATCGGAACTGCACACTTCCTTTCCAGATCCTTAAATTAAAACAATACAATTCTGGTTGGTACTTACAGATAAAATTCGAACTTAACAAATTCACTGCCACATCCGGCGTTGGTCGTAGAGTAAATAGAGTTTCAACTGACGATGTCGCCAACTTTGAAATTTATAATTGCCCTTTTAGACTGGTTCACTACCAACCTAGAGAATCATATCTTTGAATGATATCCCCATTTGTCGTCCGGCACGATATCATTTAATGCTTCTAGAAGTTTAATTTCATTCACTTCGTTGTTTCTGTTCACCCCATTTTTCGATACTCAACATTCTGTCGACCAAGTATTTTGCAAGCCACTTCTTTCTCGGATGAATTACATTTTCTTAAAAATTTTCCAGGGACTCTCAAGCTGTCATCTGCTTCTCCTACAATTGGCTTTACGTGATCATTCCATATTAGATCGTTCCAGGCCGTTACTTTCGGGTATTCTACTGTTTTTTCTGTTTACTGTTGTTTACTGCCGGTAGCGTAATCGAAGAGGAATGATGGATCTCTCCGTCTGTTTATATGCAAATGGTTCAAAATGGTTCAAATGGCTCTGAGAACTATGGGACTTAACATCTGAGATCATCAGTCCCCTAGAACATAGAACTACTTAAACGTAACTAACCTATCACATATCCATGCCCGAGGCAGGATTCTAACCTGTTCCAGACTGAAGCGCCTAGAACCGCTCGCCACACCGGCCGACGTTTATATGCAATACATTACATTAAAAGTTGTGTAATGGACGATCAAAAGTTACCATTGAAATGCTGTACACACGAGAATCGGGATGTCAATCAGGAAAAATCATCTTGAGAGTTGAGGCAATCCCAACGACGCATTAGGCTAGAGATACCCGTTTGATAAAACACCGTGCCCTGCTGCGTGAAGAAATCTGTAACTGTTTGCTCCACATCTTCCTCCAACAGGAATCATCGACTCCTGAAGGCCTTTTTAAGGGCGGAAGGCGTCATCATCGCGTGGGGAGAGATCAGGACTATAGGGCGGGTGCTCCAGAGCCTCCCACTTCATCTGGCGTAACTTCTGCATTACGGCATTTGCCATGGGGAAGTGCGTTATCATGAAGCAGCAGCAGCCCTTGTCGCAGTTTAACATCATCTGCAGGCCGTAATTTCTCCAGCGTTCATCCTTCATTCTCCGATAGTTGTGTACAGGTATTCGTCCTTCGACACCCAAGAAAAGGATAACTGCACGTTAGTTCTATTTGGACGCATTTAGTAATAACTTCGCCCTTGTTCACGCTTCTATATAAACGGTACGCACATTGACAATACACCAGTCCCATACTGATTCCTTGTCTACATGTCGGTGCTTATATACCCTCATCGCAGTAACGCTACGTTGCAGCAACACCCTCAGACGGAAAGAAACCTTCCCTTATATTTAACTTCAGTGGCAGATGCACCTATCATCTATCGTCTGCTGGTTATACTGCATTTAGCTACAGTTTTCTGGCATTACAGTCTTCTTGTATACAACAGCATCGTCTACAAAACGCCTCATGGCGTATCCACTAAATCATATACACTGGTGGAAAAAAAATCACAACACCAAAAAATAATTACTGTGGGCTAATGAAATTTAGAAAAGTATTTGTGTAGGTAACCTATTTAAGTGATTCACATTATAAGATCAAAAGTTAATTTAAGTACGAGATAAGCCATTGCAAACGTGAAATGTTGCTACATAAATAATCAGTGTAAACGTGAGAATGTTGAATTGAATAATATAAACGTGCTTGCACTGTGTTGTACAAGAGCCGGATGTCGGTTAGTGGGACAGGGTTCCACGGCTGTACAGGGACGGTTAATGCTGTTTCTGTATGACGCAGGAGTTGTCATCCGCTGTCGAATGGAGACAGATCTGGTGATCTGCAAGCCACTGCAATATGTCGACACACTTTAGAGCATGTTGGGTTACAACAGCTCTTTGTAGGCGTGCGTTATCCTGTTGGAAAACACCCACTGTAATAGTGCTTAACAATGACAGCACAACAGGTCGAATTACCAGACTGATGTATAGATTTGCAGTTAGGGTGCGTGGGATAACCACGAGAGTTCTCCTGCTGACATACGAAATCGCATCCCAGACCATAACTCCAGGTGCAGTTCCAGTCTGTGTAGCCCACAGACAGGTTGGCTGCAGACGCTCAGATGGTTCAAATGGCTCTAAGCACTATGGGACTTAACATCTGAGGTCATCAGTGCCCTAGACTTGGAAGTACTTAAACCTAACTAACCTAAGGACATCACACACACATCCATGCCCGAGACAGGATTCGAACTTGCGACCGTAGCAGCAGCGCGGTTCCGGACTGAAGCGCCGAGAACCGCTCAGCCACAGCGGCCAGCGCTGATGCTCAATTGGCCGCCTTCTAACCAACACTTGGCCATCCATTGCACCGAGGCAGAACCGGCTCTTGGCAGAAAACACAACAGACATCCACCCTGACCTCTAACGAGCTATCGCTTGACACCACTGAATTCGCACAGCCCTGTGAATTGTGTTCAGTGGAATACACGTCACAGGGTGCCTATCTCTGAGCTGTCTACATCTACATCTACATCTACATCCATACTCCGCAAGCCACCTGACGGTGTGTGGCGGAGGGTACCTTGAGTACCTCTATCGGTTCTCCCTTCTATTCCAGTCGCGTATTGTTCGTGGAAAGAAGGATTGTCGGTATGCCTCTGTGTGGGCTCTAATCTCTCTGATTTTATCCTCATGGTCTCTTCGCGAGATATACGTAGGAGGGAGCAATATACTGCTTGACTCTTCGGTGAAGGTATGTTCTCGAAACTTTGACAAAAGCCCGTACCGAGCTACTGAGCGTCTCTCCTGCAGAGTCTTCCACTGGAGTTTATCTATCATCTCCGTAACGCTTTCGCGATTACTAAATGATCCTGTAACGAAGCGCGCTGCTCTCCGTTGGATCTTCTCTATGTCTTCTATCAACCCTATCTGGTACGGATCCCACACTGCTGAGCAGTATTCAAGCAGTGGGCGAACAAGCGTATTGTAATCTACTTCCTTTGTTTTCGGATTGCATTTCCTTAGGATTCTTCCAATGAATCTCAGTCTGGCATCTGCTTTACCGACGATCAACATTATATGATCATTCCATTTTAAATCACTCCTAATGCGTACTCCCAGATAATTTATTGTATTAACTGCTTCCAGTTGCTGACCTGCTATTTTGTAGCTAAATGATAAAGGATCTATCTTTCTGTGTATTCGCAGCACATTACACTTGTCTACATTGAGATTCAATTGCCATTCCCTGCACCATGCGTCAATTCGCTGCAGATCCTCCTGCATTTCAGTACAATTTTCCATTGTTACAACCTCTCGATACACCACAGCATCATCCGCAAAAAGCCTCAGTGAACTTCTGATGTCATCCACAAGGTCATTTATGTATACTGTGAATAGCAACGGTCCTATGACACTCCCCTGCGGCACACCTGAAATCACTCTTACTTCGGAAGACTTCTCTCCATTGAGAATGACATGCTGCGTCCTGTTATCTAGGAACTCCTCAATCCAATCACACAATTGGTCTGATAGTCCATAAGCTCTTACTTTGTTCATTAAACGACTGTGGGGAACTGTATCGAACGCCTTGCGGAAGTCAAGAAACACGGCATCTACCTGTGAACCCGTGTCTATGGCCCTCTGAGTCTCGTGGACGAATAGCGCGAGCTGGGTTTCACATGACCGTCTTTTTCGAAACCCATGCTGATTCCTACAGAGTAGATTTCTTGTCTCCAGAAAAGTCATTATGGTTCAAATGGCTCTGAGCACTATGCGACTCAACTGCTGAGGTCATCAGTCGCCTAGAACTTAGAACTAATTAAACCTAACTAACCTAAGGACAGCACACAACACCCAGCCATCACGAGGCAGAGAAAATCCCTGACCCCGCCGGGAATCGAACCCGGGAACCCGGGCGTGGGAAGCGAGAACGCTACCGCACGACCACGAGATGCGGGCCAAAAGTCATTATACTCGAACACAATACGTGTTCCAAAATTCTACAGCTGATCGACGTTAGAGATATAGGTCTATAGTTCTGCACATCTGCTCGACGTCCCTTCTTGAAAACGGGGATGACCTGTGCCCTTTTCCAATCCTTTGGAACGCTACGCTCTTCTAGAGACCTACGGTACACCGCTGCAAGAAGGGGGGTAAGTTCCTTCGCGTACTCTGTGTAAAATTGAACTGGTATCCCATCAGGTCCAGAGGCCTTTCCTCTTTTGAGCGATTTTAATTGTTTCTCTATCCCTCTGTCATCTATTTCGATATCTACCATTTTGTCATCTGTGCGACAATCTAGAGAAGGAACTACAGTGCAATCTTCCTCTGTGAAACAACTTTGGAAAAAGACATTTAGTATTTCGGCCTTTAGTCTGTCATCCTCTGTTTCAGTACCATTTTGGTCACAGAGTGTCTGGACATTTTGTTTTGACCCACCTACCGCTTTGTCATAAGACCAAAATTTCTTAGGATTTTCTGCCAAGTCAGTACATAGAACTTTACTTTCGAATTCATTGAACGCCTCTCGCATAGCCCTCCTCACACTACATTTCGCTTCGCGTAATTTTTGTTTGTCTGCAAGGCTTTGGCTATGTTTATGTTAGCTGTGAAGTTCCCTTTGCTTCCGCAGCAGTTTTCTAACTCGGTTGTTGTACCACGGTGGCTCTTTTCCATCTCTTACGATCTTGCTTGGCACATACTCATCTAACGCATTATGTACGACGGTTTTGAACTTTGTCCACTGATCCTCAACACTATCTGTACTTGAGACAAAACTTTTGTGTTGAGCCAACAGGTACTCTGAAATCTGCTTTTTGTCACTTTTTCTAAACAGAAAAATCTTCCTACCCTTTTTAATATTCCTATTTACGGCTGAAATCATCGATGCCGTAACCGCATTATGATCGCTGATTCCCTGTTCTGCGTTAACTTTTTCAAATAGTTCTGGTCTGTTTGTCACCTGAAGGTCTAATATGTTATCGCCACGAGTCGGTTCTCTGTTTAACTGCTCAAGGTAGTTTTCAGATAAAGCACTTAAAAAAAATTTCACTGGATTCTTTGTCCCTGCCACCCGTTATGAACGTCTGAGTCTCCCAGTCTATATCCGGCAAATTAAAATCTCCACCCAGAACTATAACATGGTGGGGAAATCTACTCGAAATATTTTCCAAATTATCCTTTAGGTGATCAGCCACAACAGCTGCTGAGCCAGGGGGCCTATAGAGACATCCAATGACCATGTCTGAGCCTGCTTTAACCGTGACCTTCACCCAAATCATTTCACATTTCGGATCTCCGTCAATTTCCTTCGATACTATTGCACTTCTTATCGCTATAAACACGCCTCCCCCTTCACTGTCCAGCCTGTCTCTGCGGTATACATTCCAATCTGAGTTTAGGATTTCATTACTGTTTACGTCTGGTTTCAGCCAACTTTCTGTCCCTAGTATTATATGGGCGTTGTGACCGTTTATTAATGAAGTAACCAATTTGTAACAGTTAGTTGTGTCACTGTGGTGCCAACTGGTGCTCAGACTGCTGCTGCAGCTGCAGTACGATGCGCCAGAGCCATCACCAAACTCGATGGTCTCTCCGGTCGTTAGTGCCACGTGGCCGCTTGGAGCCCTGTCTTCTTGCGACCATACATTCTCGTGACCATCGCTACCAGTAATCTTGTACAGTGACTACATTCCTGCTAAGTCTTTCTGCAGTATCGAAGAAGGAACATCCACCTTCTCGTAGCCCTATTGCATGACCTCGTGCTATCTCAGTCAGGTTACACCAGTCAGGTTACATCAGTTACGAGCAGTTATGTAGGATCAACGTAATTGTAACGACACACATTCCAGAGTTAGACTGCAATATCTGTCGTTACAATTACGTTCATTCTACATTACTACATCTAACACACTGATGATTGCTGCACCGTCAGTTAAAATTTAGGTCTGCAGTGCAACAAAAAAGACAGATATCATTACGTCCGATGCTGACCTTCTTTCTGTCCTATATTGTAAATGCCACAGCCGAACTTCCGTGCAAGGTAACCTGCCCCAATGCTGCACGATCATCTACACATGCCAACAGCTCCGCCGCTGTCCAACAAGACTCACTCGCCCATATACTCGCTAAAGGTGACAAGACCATAAACTGTTCCGCGAACGGCGCTTTAAAGCCTCATCGTAGGACCCCGCCGCCGCCTAGAGGAATGCTTGGAAATGCATTACCAAGACATGCGGCCCCAACATCTTTGAATATTGTTAGTGGACCCGATCAGATTCTTTTTTTCTCCAATTTTTTTTATTTATTCGATCCACCCATATATTCTTCAGTATTCTCTGAAGCACCACATTTTAAAAGCTTCTACTCTCTTCTAATCTGAACTGTTTATTGTCCATGTTTCACTTATGTACTACACTACAATCCAGGTAAATACCTTCAAAAAGACCTAACATCTAAATTTATGTTCTATGTTAACAAAACTGTCTAGTTTGCATTTTGTGTACTCACCACTTCGATCATCATCAGTTATTTTACTATCCAAATATTTACACTCGACGCTACATATAGTCTCTTATTTCCTTATCACCTAACTTAATTCAGTTACATCCGATTACTTGTCTTTTAGGTTTGTTGGTGTTACTTTCATAACTTGTGTTCAATACATGAAATGTATTAGCAGTTGCGAATAAGAGGTCTCCTTAACCGCTTTGGCTATCCGCGCGCGGCTCGCGGCCAGACCAAACCTTCTGTATGTCGTCGTTCCTGCGTCAAACCTGTACTCGTACACACATTATGTAATTCCCGTATAGGGGAGCACTTTTAATTGAAATTCGCTGCCTAGTATCTGCGGATAAATACGATACTGCTGTGCCTGTGTTGTGAAGCACAATGATGTCATCTACCTTTCTACATGCATGCGTGTTTTAAATAAATTGTTTCACAAGTTCGTGAAGCCGATTTGTTATACCTACCTCATTTCTCAAAATCAATTTTTTCCGTTTTAACGACTTCAAAGTGGGCATTGCATCAGTTTCAAAACAAAGGCTGTATCTGGAAATAATAAGGGTGCTCTTTGTATGGAGAAAAGTGGCAGATACGTGTAAAACAGTTACCTTTATTTTTACTAGGCAAAATCAAATAACATTATGTTCACCATATGGTACATAAACGTTTCTGTTGGTGGAAATGCATTGCGCACACTGGTTTCAATTCAAAGCGTGTTCTGTGATTGTTTCTAGAAGAAAGAAAACTAATATATAACCAAGAAACTTGACTGTTCCATTCATAACACATTTAAATACACAAAAAATAAAATTGAAACGTAAAGTTGGAGAAAATTACGTTACTTTCAATTGTATCATTTCACACTGAAGCGCCTAAGAAGCTGGTATATGCATGTGTACTCAAATACAGAGATATGGAAACAAGCAGAACTCGGCGCTGCGGTCGGAAATGCCTATATAAGACAACAGGTTCTGGTGCAGTTATTAGATCAGTTACTGCTGCTAGAATGCCAGGTTATCAAGATTTAAGTGAGTTTGAATGTGGTGTTATAGTTGGCACACGAGCAATGCCACACAGCATCTCCGAGATAGCGATGAAGTGGGGATTTTCCCTTACGAGCATTTCACGAGTGAACCATGAATATCAGGAATAGGGTAAAATATCAAATCTCCGGCATCGCTGCGGCCCGAAAAAGATCCTGCAAGAACGGGACCAACTATGACTGAAGAGAACAGTTCAATGTGACAGAAGTGCAAAAAAAATGGGTCAAATGGCTCTGAGCTCTATGGGACTTAACATCTGTGGTCATCAGTCCCCTAGAACTTAGAACTACTTAAACCTAACTAACCTAAGGACATCACACACATCCATGCCCGAGGCAGGATTCGAACCTGTCACCGTAGCGGTCACACGGTTCCAGACTGAAGCGCCTAGAACCGCACGGCCACATAGGCAGGCCAGAAGTGCAACCCTTCCGCAAATTGCTACAGATTCCAATCCTAGGCCACCAAGAAGTCCCAGCGTGGGAACCATTCAACGAAACATCATCGACCTGGGCTTTCAAGGCCGAAGGCCCACTCGTGTAACCTTACTGACTGCATGACATAAAGCTTTACGCCTTGCCTGGACCAGACAACATCGACGTTGGACCGTTGATGACTGGAAACAGGTTGCCTGGTCGGACGAGTCTGTTTTCAAATTGTATCGAGCGGATGGACGCGTATGGGTATGGCGACAAACTCGTGAATCCATGGACCCTGCATGTCAGCTGGGCAAGGCTCTGTAATGGTGCGGGGCGTTGAAACACTCCCTATTAAACTCACCATTATTGACTAGTGGATTATAGCCTAACAGCCTAGAATAGTTTGAGCGTGTGTAACTTATAAAGGCTGATGGGTTAATATTTGCACGGGAGTTGTTTCGTATCAGATCCAGCAAAGCTAACTAGGATGTCAGATAGCAATAATCGGTACATAATTTGATGTTAATGTTCTATATCTATTGCCTAAACAACACGAATGAGGCAGTTACCCCCTTCGTCTGACAAAGTAATAACGGTTACCTCATCACAGGTCGCCTATTAATGTTGTCACACGCTGATCATCTTCATGTAGCACTGAATGCACAATTCTCACTGTAGTCCAAATCGTCGGTGTCCGGCATGGCTGTCGGTGCACAAATGAACACTTAAACACATCAACAAATCACTCAATTAATGCCATTTTCGTATTTGCTGGGTGTCAGGCCGACGAAGTTGGGGGACTCACACAGCCGTTAAACAGTTGTAAATGCGGTCGGCCGTTCTACCGAAATCCGCCTTGCTCGCTTACAGTTAACAACTTACTTGTCTGGAGTCCCAACACTACTCTGGCGCACCGTACACTGGACTATCGATAGCACCGACTGCGATCTGCGATTGTTCTCAATTCGTAAGGGGCGGTTGATCCCTTACAGCGTGTGCTTTTGGAGTGATATCGACCCCTGATGTGTCTAGATACGTCTGTGACAGGTGACACGTACGTAAGCATCCTCTCTGATCACTTGCAGCCATTCACGTCCATTGTACATTCCGACGGAAGTAGGCAATTCCAGCAGGACAATGCGACACCCCGCACGTCCATAATTGCTATAGAGTGTAGCCAGGAACACTCTTCTGACTTTAAACACTTACGCTGGCCACCAAACTCCAAAGAGATGAACATTATTGAGCATATTTGGGATACCTTGTAACGAGCTGTTCGGAAAAGAACTCCACCCCCTCGTGTTCTGACGGATTTATGGACGGCCCTGCAGGATTCATGGTGTCAGTTCGCCCCAGCACTACTTCAGACATTAGTTGAGTCCCTGCCACGTCATGTTGCGGCACTTCCGTATGCCCTCGGGGCCCCGACAAGATATTATGCAGTTGTACCAGTTTCTTTGTCTCTTCAGTGTAGAAGTCACAAGTTCTTTTGCAGAGAACGAAACCAGTGCCCTTCGCTATCGGCATCCTGATATTCGTAATGTGACTGTTTTTCTTCACATATTTTGCAATTACAACTGCACTGCAGTATTACTCAAGCAAGACTAGTAAGTGTTTCATCGGAAAAAGACAAAAATTAATTACTAAACCATGAATCAATGGAAAATAATTAACAATTGGTATAGTCATAAGTGATCCACGGTACTGAATTGCTATGTTTAAGCCTTTGATTAACGTAGCATTTAAACTCTATACACGACCACACTATCTACTGGTGTCTATGTACAACGAATTAATGATACCTTGTTACGATTTATGTTTCAGACGGTTGAGATGCGGGTAATCTCACAAGAAGAAGAGGACAGAAGAAAACTGAAAGACGTGGACTGACGCAGCACTTTCTAGTGTTTTCTTAATACATTATCAATTTTTAGGATGATAATGAATTCGGTGACGAGCTTTAATAATAATAAGATACTAAGGTGGAATCTTGTGATTAAGATACAACCTTTAAGGACTTGAGATATCCCACATCCATTAACCAACGATAAACGCAAATCTTCTTACGAAACGGATGTAAAATGACTGGAAGCCCTCTTTTTCTTTTCTGATAGGCAAAATGTTGATTTGCTGTGTCCTTGATTTTTTTCACTAGCTTTTGAAGTATTAAATCATCAAAGTGAAAAGGTATTCACATTGCTTGGTGCAAAATACAGAAAATAGCATAGGAATGAATCGTCCTGATACGACCTGACTACATGAGTGCAGTTTGATAGTCGAGTTTGGAACTTCATGACATTGATCCAGAGTGTACTTGCATAATTTCTTTTTACATGGTTTCGTGCAATGATACTTTATCTGAAGAAACAGTTTACATGTGTATTCGGGATACAGTACCCTCATGAATAGCTTAAGAACGCTACTGTCGCGAGTTTTAAGTAAGATGTGACCATTTCATAGAGTAGTTTCTTCCAAGCTGTAGCCGCTGATTTATTTTCAAAGTGCATAAAACATTCAAAATATGTCACACACAAAATCTCATTTCAGAAATAGTGATATATCATGTGTAACACATATAAAAATGTTCGTCTACGTTGGAGATAACGTAATATGACATTTCCTGTGCCGTTGTTACAAATAGGTTACGACGTATTTTTTAAGCAAGGTGCGAATTAATAAACAAACATTCACTGAACTGTATTTTGTCTATGTAACTGAAGTTTTATGTATTAAGTGTCATGTTTCTCCATTGTTTTACATCTCACACTGTTCGTTAACTTACTTAAGGAATAGTTTAGTGGACTTTTAATAAGCATTACCATGTACTTTGTGCTGGCACGATATTCATGGTTAGTGAAATTTACTTATTTTGGTGAAACTTTCTTCATTTAATGTGTTGCGTAGGTTTGGACCTTTCACATAAACGAAGACATTTTGTCATGTTTGCAGAAGGGTACTGACAGTATCAGTTCCTCATATTCACAGGGAATGACGAGAAATGTGAGTGAATAGGATAACCAGTGATTCAGCGAAAGCACTTTAAACGAAAATTTTTGTGACTTGCAGTTACACACAAATTTTCGTTACAAGTATGAAATGTTCCGTAAATCTGTTTTGTCTCTTAAAATGATTTACGTAAAAAAGTACATAATGTTTAACTTGGTTTACTAAATGTCAGAACGTTTCAATGTGTACAAAAAGTGATAATACAACGAAGTTAATTTTAAGAATTCTGTACGGTTTGTTTGTTTGAAAATCATCTCTAAATCCTTATAACCTATTCCCTGAGCAATCCTAGTACCAATTTTTAAAATATTTTTGCTCTCACGTTCTTGTACATTTCTGTTCGTCAACGTTTTTTATTTATCAATCATTTCTCATTCTGGTGACTTCAAAGCAGTAATGACGCTCCTACGACTCGGTTGTTAGCCGAATAACAGCAAGTGGTGCTGCCAATATTCGGCCCCTGGCCTGAACTTATGTTTCAGCGTTTCCTTTATTTCGAATAGAACGAATATACCATTATGGTTCGGTCACCAGAGCTTCGTCTGAGACCACGTATAGGTCAACCTACAGGTATATGAGGCACCTCACTACCATTTATTACTCTTAATTCGCAGTACAGATTTCAGAGAAAAAGTGTTATGCATGTTAATCTCATCAACAAAACAATATCACGCCCACAAAGGGGAAAATTCCTACCAGAATCAAATTTTATACAGATAATTCGATAATAGTGGAAACCAGTTTCTCAGCTCCTCCACTTTTGTCCTCTCGCCGGGTATTATATGGTCCTCGTCCTGACATGCGGGCTGCATAGGGAGTGATCTCACAAAACCCATACTACCAGGTTCAGGAAAGGTATGTGACTGTCGCAGGTCAACACATAAGTAATCAAAAACTGAAAGATTCCACAAAACATCCATCAAGAGAGCTATTAACTTATTTAATGAAAATGTTCCACTTTTATACATTTAGCTCCATATGTAATACAAATAATGTTACTCAGACAAGTGCGGTCTGCTAGAGACCGATCCACATAGCGATTCACCCTCAATTGTACTATTGCACAATATTCACGGCCCGTCGTAGCGTCAAACCAGGCCCACAGTTGAAACCAGAAACAAAGCGCGATGTACTGCCAAATCGACACTGTAAATTTACACGAAACTGTGACGCCTGAGCTACATCCCCCATATCATCGGTTAGAAAAAAATTTCGTTTTATATGTATTTATTGCCATGATATTAACATTACATTACCAATATAAACCAAAATCAAAAGAAAAAGAAACCCCTGAAAGTTACAAATAATTCAAAAATATCCCACAAAGATGCAAAAATATTCTGTAAGTGTATAACTACAAAATAAACCTAGTTACAGTGTCAAAATATTAAGAAAATGTCAAAATATTGGAAATATGTTATTGAAAACATCATAAAATCTATAGAACATTATATGTAATATGGATTTAGTACGAAAAAACAATGATGATAATAAATAAACAATGAGCATAAGTGTTCTACATTTCTCATACGTGTGTGTCCGACTATTCAATGCCATGAAGGCTTAATGCAACTTAATACGTGTATCCTCAACTGTTACTGTCACAATGGCCTGACGAAAAAAAAACTCAATTGAAAGTGCATCAAAGTATGAGAATGAAAACAATAACAGCAATCAATGTTCATTCGTTACAGCATATAACAGTAACGGATTATCTGACCATAATGCATCATGGCAAATAGAAACATTAAAACGGAAGGCAAAGAAATTTCTGCAGAATATTTACACTTACTCTTGCTTGCATAAATTCATGAAAATACTTAAAGGTTATCCTATTACAGTTCAGTAAAAAGACATGCCACTAACATGGAAAATATACCTACTGGACTCTGATAAAGTCTCAAGAAAAGAATGTTCTATATCTGCATAATGTGAACAAACGAAAAATCAGCATGTCGGTTATCGCTTAGCAAAGTTCACGAAAAACCTAAACATCATTATACTACCTCTAAATATGGATAGTGTGTCACAATACTTTACTCAAGCTGAAAATTAAAATTTTGTGCATCTGAGAAAAAATTATTAAAACTTTGTATATTTGACATGGTGTGCTGTGATGCGATGAGATGAGCGGCGGGAAGGTGGGACTCTAAACAAACTTCCTGATGGTGGGCAGGAATACGAACAGGCAATGATTTCCCCAGCTGCAATACTGGGCGAAGGGGTGATCGCCCGTCGACCAACAACATCCGTCACTTCGTCACATCTCATCAAAGTACATGTGGTGAATCCCATAACCACTTCTTCTGCTCTCTGCGACGCCATTCGGCCATGCCGGGCAACATGAAAGTAGACAACGTCAGTTACCGTTAAAAAACGTTTTGCGGCATGTTGAAACGTGCGTGCACCTTTGTCTTTCCATCCCCGTCTTTCCATTTCTGCGCTGTAAGATCACACACATACAGAAAACCTTCTTGCTGGTTCGTCTACTGAGTCTTCTTACTGTCAATAGAAAGTAGTGCATAAATTTCCAAGCAGAGTCATAAAACATGAGACATTTGTATAGGACAGTCTAGCAAACAAAATCATATAAACAATGTGACTCACAGATCCGCAGACTGATAATAACATGCGGAAATGATACATATCACTGACAGAATAAAGTCATTTACTTTTATGATATAGTTTTATATTTTCAGTATGCTACAGTCTGTAATACTTCCCAATGTTTATGTATTAGAAAAGTAAATATAGAATTTTACTTGTATGAAATGGCTAGTAAAATGACGGTGAAATTTCTTAACTTCATTGTTATCTTATGAGGCATAGTACGTGTTCCCACTAGAACCCAATCATCAAGGTCACAAACAACAGGCTTCACAACCCATTCGTGTCTCCTCTTTCTTGCCTCAGCATTTGTTGTTAATGTGTTCTAGGACTTGGCGATGCAACTTTTCTCTTGAAATCTAGTCTGTTAGTGGAAAGGTTATACACTGCTCGAAAATACTAGGCAGCTTTTCATCAAATTAAACAGTGTGAGGTTGCTTTCCTGTACTGTCATAGGGTGAACTGTTGAAAACAGTCTGAAAGACCAATAACTTTCCACATCACATCTTTCCCTCAATATTCACGAATTAAGTGATTCACGTATCATGTGCTCCAGTGGGTTGGAAGCTGGTTTAGAGAATGATTCAGAATGACGTTTTGAAAATTTGGCGATATGTTCTTTCCGCAAAAACAAGAAAAAAGTGTCTAGTAAACATGGGTTCCAAAAGAAGTACGTTAAGAGGTACAAGCATTTGTTCATCTTCGCTACAGTGAAACGCATCTCTTCTGCTGTGCTCATAGCTGTTAAGATACACATTTTAGAGCCCATGTTTACTGGATATTTTTTTCTCGTTTTGTCCAATACTACCTCCTCTCAATACATGGAAAGAAAATGGGTTGTAGTAGAAGAGATGTGGCTCACTGTATCGAGGATGAACAAATGCTCATAGCTCTTAAATTATGCGTTTTAGAGCCCTTGGTTACTGAACTTTTTTCTTCTTTCGGTGTAAGAAAATTGACCCCAGATTTACAAAACTCATTTTGAAACACCCTATACAGTAAGAAATAGAGAAATGTTTAAAGTTGCTGTCTACCTTAACTTTCTGTCATAATTTTGATCTAAACTGTTGACCATTATTACTGACAGTGGACTGAAGCTGAATGACAGTTATGAAATAATGATCTTCCAATATCTTGAGCACACTTCTGTTAATGGCTTTTGTAAGGTTTCAGTTGAGCTGTTTAGCATACCCCTCAGAAACTATAACTCTGATCTTCAGTGGCCTACATGACAGGGAAGCTCCACATAAGATCATGAAAATTTAAGAGAAACAATGTCGGCCAACTGATAACGCCTTATTGAACGAAAAACTACTAGGGATGGCCCAGTAAAGCATGACAGTACGGGTACCACATCTCACAGAGATATATTAATGAAGGGGGTCATCTAACCACTAAAGAAAACTGGCAGTCACTATAACAGTTCCAATTATTATCGTAAGACGTCAAATAGAATGATTTGCCACTGAATCAAGTATACAAACATTTAATAAACAGACAAAAGGTTGTAATAATGAACTATAGCCTAGGCAGAGGTGGGTGGAAATATGAAAGCATATTATGATGCTATATTGCGAGTACAGCCAAAAACTGAGAAAGTAGTTAGTGAATTGAGAAAAGAACCCAAGCATAGCAAGTACCATTAGATTCAACAAAGTGAATGATGGGTGCAACTAGCTCGCTAAGAATGTTAAGACTGCAGAATTAAACCCTGTGGCGGCTTAAAATTCGGAGTCCAACTCGACCACTGTATTGTGCTCTACGGGGGAAACACCCCTCTCTACAGTATTCTGTAAAGACTTGCAACAAGTCTCTTCTTCGATGTCCCTGCAATAAGAGTTTTCCGACTTTACTCTCCGAAACATAGCTGGTTCTGCAGGTGCAGGAATGTCTCTGTCCAATTGCAGCAGACCTTGCGAATTATCACCAATTATAATTTTATAAACACACTTAACGAATTCCTACTCTCGTAGATTTAGTCATAGTTAACCAGTAATGCTGTGGTGAGGTAAACTCCGTCTGAACAGGCCTTGGAAGATCCAACGGTACCGACCGGCCGCCATGTCATCCTCAGATCACCGGCATCACCGGATGCGGATATGGTGTGTTTTGCCGCAAAAGGGCTGAATCCACCCCGATTGCCAACAGTACTCGTCAGAGCAGATGGTCACCCATCCAAGTGCTAGCCCAGCCCGACAGCTCTTAACTTAGATGATGTGACGGGAACCGGTGTTGCCACTGCGGCAAGGCTGTCGGCTTGGGGTGAGGTAAAAAACGCAGAAAATCTCTCCCACTACATGACAGGTTTGAAGCCTTGACCAACCAATAGCTCTTCGTGAAGACATGCGTGGCACAACATGCCTTCCACTTGTTATGGTACTTGAATTACGTAACCATTACGGCACCGCACCTCAACCTCTCGATACCAGCAATATTCTACTGTGTTTCTGCAAACTAGTTAATATATTTCTGTGATAACATTCAGATTTGATTTCATTAATGTAGAGGTACTTCGATACATCGATATGTATATATTGCAATAATATTATTCTTATGGATATTCCTTCTTTTGTCACTATAATCTTTGACGTACTTGTAACTCTGATTTTTTGGCGCGTAAGTGGTTATTAGAGAGTCAAGCTTTGGTCGTCATGTTAAAAAGACGCAAATTGTAGTCAGTTTATAAAATGTAAACTTCAACAGTGACGAAGATATTATCAAGTATGTTTTATATTGTGAAGTGATGATTTGGAACGAGTTACATAATATTGCAACAAAAGAAATAAAAAATATGTGTAACTTAAATTCGGAGTGCTCATTAGTTTTTTGCATCACCATTGTCCTAACTTGCAAAAGTTTAATCTTCAAGAATGGTTTACGAAACACATCTATAAAACTTTTGAATATCGCAGAATAACACCTAGGCCTCTTTGCATACGAGCTTGGAATCATCACTACCTAGATTTTCGACGATTGAGCCATGAGTTCACAATGAGACCAGCATGGGAAACACGAAAAGATGAGTGCCTAGTTTATCCATTATTTCAACAAATGACTTTATTAACTGTGCTCTAATGACACCTGCCACATAATATAACTTTGTTGTTGCCCGAAAATGCAATATTTAGTAGCGTGAGCAACACTACAATCATAATTAATTTTTGACCTTTGTTGTGGTAGGCTTGTTAGAACGTGGGGGCTCGTCCGAGATAGGCAGCACCAAATATTCAAAAATTAACTGTAGTTATGTTTCAGGAAAAGTACATAGTGAATCTGTTATGAAAAATATCGCCAAAAACCTGACAATCAAATATTAAGGAGACACAACCACATGACGAAAAATGGATGCAAAAAACAATGGGATAACAAAGGATTTAAAATAAACACTACGACTGGATTCCGATGGAGAAGACTTCAGCTACAAGAAAAAGTTCTAACGAATTTTGTAATTTGGTATTGTCATTTTTACTGGTTCATTTTTTGTTAACAGTTAATAATGGACAAAATTAATGAAGGGGAAGAAATAGCGGGGGGGGGGGGGGGGGGGAGGGATCAAAAACCTGATAAGATAGAATTAATACTCCAACTCCTGAATAAGCAGAATGAAAATATAAATAAATAATTTCTTGCGTTTAAATCGCAAATAAAACAAGACCTGAAAACTGAATTACATGAAAATGTAAATACTTTAAAATCTGAAATTAGGGCTGAAATTGACAAAAGGTTAGGGGAGAATTTGAATAAGCAATTAAATGTAATAAAAACTGAGTTAACCGAGGTCAAAAAGACACTGGCAGGTAACTTAAAGGTATAGAATCGAGGGTAGACAATGTGGAGAAAAAAGTAATTGATTTTGAAAATAAATTCGTTGCTGAAACTAGCAAGCGAGTCAGGGAAATTCAGGAACTTCAAAATGAAAATAAATCACTAGATGCAAAATTAGCTGACTTGAAAGCAAACAATGTTAATGCAATCAGTAGTATTGAGAAAAAGATTGACAGTTTGGAATCAGATCTTATGAATAAAGTATACACATTAAAAACTAACATAAATCAAGTTGAAGAACATCTTTTTAACAAAAATTTGTACAGTCATGGACCAGTATGGTCGAACCTGTTAGTGAATAGTTTTCCTTGTGATAATTTGCACCCAGTTGATTTTTTGCACCATCGCAAGGACAATTTTGTGCCAGGAATTTCTGACATTGCAAGAATTAAATTTGTCAAAAAATTTCTTGATGGGGAGGCCCTATCCTTGGCTAACCGAAATTTCGTTCAGTGGGAAACCTTTGCAAATTTTGAGAAAAGCTTCTTAATTAAATTTTCGTCAGAATCTGAACAGGGGAGGATTAAATCTGAATTTTTAAATGGACCTATTTTCCGAGGGAGAGTGGGCACCATGAAAGCATTTTGTAAAGATCAATTGAGAAAATTAATACATTTAGATAAACCTTTTGATGAAATGACACAAATGGTTGCGCTGAAAAGAAGGCTACCTGAAAAATTGCAATGGAATTTAGTTCATAGGTCTGATGATTCTTTGGAAAATTTTTTAAAATATGTGGATCAATTGGATAGGTCATTAGAAAGAGGGAATATGCAAAATTTTAACAATGGTAAACACCAACAGGGGAGGTGGTATTCAAACAGGTATGGAGAGAGGAGAGAATACAGAGACAATAGACATGAACAACACAGGGGAAACAATAGGGATCATAAAGGTAATGACAGAGACAGGGATAGAAATTTTGGACACAGAAACAGGTGGGAACAAAATTGGAGATAAAAAAAAACAGAGAAAACAGGCAGGAAAACTCCGGACTGCCTGAATGAAGGTTTGCAGTTTTGGGGGCGAGAAAATTTAATCACAATAGGACCTATAATATCAACTGGGAATTTACAGACAGAGGAAGAAGGAGAAATGTAACTTACTATTATAATAAAACCAGTGAAAGACAAAACAAATGCACACCATAAATAACAGACACTCATGTTCAACACCAAATTAATACTTTAAATTTTGATCAGAAATTTTTGGATACAATAAGAGAAAATAATCATGCTGAAAGCAGTAAGGTAACTACTTCTGAGAACAAGCCAGATGAGGATATTGCAATTGTGTCAGAATTTTATAATTGGGTAGAGAATGAAAATCTATGTAATTCTGACAAATATTACAGCTCTAATTTGAATAAGTTATTTAATGAAAATGAAAAGTTATGTGAAGACAGAGAGAGATGGAACTTAATGTAACTGTGGATAGGATGCATGATGATAATATGGAAGCTAATGATGTTGTTGAGGGCTGTACGGAGGTAAGTAATGATGAAATTAATGCTGTGGGTGAGTATCAGGTAATCGTCGAGATTATTTCAAGTGAAGTAGTGAAGCTATGTGATAATGAAGCTGATAATTGTGAGCATTATGATGAGGTAAGTGTGGTTAGTAATGAGGAAGTGGACGCTCATGCATTTGAAGAACAGGTAAAGTTAAGTCAGTGTAACCAATCTAATGTAGCAGAGGACTGTAATGTTGTGCCAGCTAATAGTATGAAGTATTTTAACCCACATAAAAGTTCTGAAGGAAAAGGTGAAAATTTTTTAAAAATATTATGGAACAGTTGCAATTACAAAACAGACAGGGAAGAGTTTTGGATCTACTTAGCTAAAATTTGTAGAAGGTTATATCCTCAATGGTGGCAAAGTGTAAAATCTAAAGAGTTTCTGTTGTATGTACAACCTGTTGTATGCATAGATAATGTTAATGAAAGTGTCAGTGTGTGTGTGTGAAGATATTAAAAATTGATCAGGAAAGTAATGAGGGTAATTTTAGAAAAACTGACAATTACTTGTTACATGAACCATTAAAAGAAAAAGTAGAAGAATGTGAATTAGGGTGTCCATACATTAAAGCTAAAGTAAACAATTGGGAGGGTAAATGTCTCATTGATACAGGGAGTCTTATTTCAGCCATTTCAGAAAAATTCAGAATTAAAATTAAAGATAGTGTTGATTTTGTTGAGGCCCCTGTGATGGGAGTAAAGATAAGAGGAGCTACAGGCGAACGCAGTAAAGTCATCAAAAGTCAAGTATTTTTATCATTTGAAATAGAGATGTAAAATTTGAGCAGGGTTGTCTTGTTATTACAAGTTTAGAAGAGAATGCATTGTTTGGCATGGACTGGGTGTGAAAAGTAAGTGCTGCATTTATTTGGAGTGAAATGAAGTTAATTGTGTGTGAACCCAAAAGCAATATTACTGTGTGTTCAGAACTGTTTATTATACGCTGTGGAGAAGGTTGCAATCATGCCAAGAAAATCATAGACTATGAAGAGAATTTGTACTACTATGATGACAAACCTGAGCTAAATTTTTCTGGTCAAAATTATGAAAACCTAGTTAAAAGTAAAGTAGAGGAAGCAATTAATTTGGACAGTAATCAAAAGAGACAGTTGGAAAATTTATTGTGGGAATTTCAAGATGCTTTCAATGAAAAACCTGGAAGAGTCAGGAATTATCAATGCACTTTACACCTTTTTTCCTCAAACCTTATAGTATTCCTCTTGCAAAAAGAAAAGAAGTAGAGAGTGAAATGCAAAAAATGGAAGCATGGGGTGTAATCGAAAGAAGTAACAGTGGTTATAATAATCCTTTGCTGGTGGTTTCCAAACGTGGTGGGGATGTTATACTTGTAATTGATTCTAGGTACCTTAACAAATTTTTGAAAAGAGAAAATGATCATCCAGAAAACAGATGAATTGTTACATAAATTTGAATGTGTGAAATTCTTGAGCAGCTTAGACTTAACTTCAGGCTTTCAACAAATTTCTTTAGAAATAAATTCTAGAAAATACATTGCATTTTTTTATGGGGGGAAAAGTTATAATTACTGTGTTGTACCATTTGGACTAACTGTTTCTGTTGCTGAGTTTATTAGAGCATTAGATCTTGTTTTGGGGGATGAACTACTGTCTAAACTTACTGTATATGTAGATGATATTTTGATTTCTGGAAAAACATGGGAGGAACACTTTGAATTGCTAACACAGGTGCGTACAAAATTAAGGGAAGGGGAAATGACCTTAAAGATAGAAAAATGTAAATTTGGGGTAAGTGAATTGAATTTTTTGGGACACATTATTTCGGAAAAGGGGATTGAACCTGACAGAGAAAAAATTGAAGCTATAGAGAATTTTTCTGTTCCTAAAAATAAAAAACAATTAAAATCTTTTTTTGGTCTTGCTGGATTTTACAGACAGTATGTCAGTACTCAAGCTATGAACGCTTCTTGTTTATGTGATCTATTAAAGAAAAATACTGTCTGGGATTGGTCATCTGATTGTCAAAAAGCATTTGATGAGATCAAGAAAGAACTTTCACAGAGCAGAATTCTACATAGGCCTGACATGTCTTTATCCTTCTGTTTGATGACTGACAGCAGTGATACAGGATTAGGAGCACACTTATTTCAGGAAAAAGTCGTAAGAGATCATATTGAACAGCATTCCATTGCTTTTGCTAGTAGAGTATTACAAAAGTATGAAAAGACTTACACTGTGACTGAAAAAGAACTTTTGGCTATACATTTGGCTTTCAACAAATTTAAAAATTATCTTCTTGGACACAAAGTGATTGTTTACTCTGACCACAAAGCACTAAGTTACTTACAGGAGTGTAGGCTTTATCAAAGTAAAATCACCAGATGGGCGTTATTCTTACAACAATTTGATTATGAAATTAAATATATTAAGGGAAAGGAAAATGTTATTGTTGATGCACTTTCTAGGTCATCTATTGGGCTAAATTTTGATAGTGAAACAGGCATTGATGACAAAAATTTCAAAATTATGTATTTGAAGGGGATAAAAGAGGAAGGAGAAATTTTAAAAATTTGTAATGACATTAGGAGGCACCAAAATCACGATGAAAATTGGAAATTGGTAAAAAGTTATTTGGGGGTCAAGCAAAAGGTAAATGATTATTATAAGGTACACAAAGGAATTCTGGTCGGAAGATTAAGACCTGATTTGGATGACTGGAAATTATGTTGATCTGAGCAGCACATAGACACATTAGTGAAGTATATACATGAGAGCTTTGGACATTGTGGTTCTGCCAAATGCATACAAAAGATTCAGATATTGCCAGAAGAGTGAAGAAAAAACTAGCAGCCTGTGACCGATGCCAAAGGATAAAAGTGAGTAATCAAACATGCAGAGGGATGATACGAAATATTTTGCCCAGCAAAAATTTAGAGCTGACAGCTTGCGACATTTACAGACCCCACCATAAGTCAAATGGAGGTTACAGTTATATATTTGTGATTGTTGACATATTCTCAAAATTCATCAAATTTTACCCATTAAGGAAAGCCACAAGTAAACAGATTACATCTAAATTAACCAGTGATTATTTCAATAAGGTAGGTACTCCACAAGCAATCTTGTCAGACAATGGCTCACAATTTACATCAAAAGTATAGAAAGATTTTGTTGAAAATGCAAACATAAAGAATATTTTTATTTCAGTTTATCACCCATCCAGTAATCCAGCAGCGAGGTACATAGAGATAGGAAGGTTGTGCAGCACATATTGTAGTAAGAACCATGTAAATTGTATTGAATATGTAAATGATTTCGAAGACATAATGAACAATTTGCAACATACATCCACTGGCTTTTCACCATTCGAAATTTTGTTTAACAAAAGACCTACCAGCTTTATTACTGAACACATAGATTATCCAGTTTGTCAAATTTTGTCACCTCAGGAGAGAGAACAAATTGTAAAAGACACCATGAAAAAACAAGCAGATTACAGAAAGAAAAGACACAATGCAAGAGGCAGGTTTTTACACTTTAATATTAGTGATTTGGTTTTGGTTAAAACGAAAGAAAAATCTAAAATTATGACTTCAGATTTAAAGAAATTTTTTGACGTTTAAAGAGGACCGTTTGAGGTGAAAGAAAATCCTCACCCAAATGCTTACAGATTGATCTATCCAAAGTCTAGGAAATTATTTGGTTTGAGGAATGTAACTGAATTGAAACCTTATAAGTCTGATACCTAGAATGAAATTTGCAAATCTCAATAACCTGGAATACAGGGAAAATTTGTCATATTTTATATTGTTTATGAAATTTGTTTCCTATCATGTGATATGGAAACTATATATGGTACTGAAGCTTACTTATTGTTGAAAGGAAGTGCAAAATGATTTTGTTTTTTGAACCATGTACATGGCAAGGAGAAATGTAATTTCTATTTTGATGACATGTAATATACGTACTATTCATTGAATATAGGCCTACATATAAGAAAATATTTTGATGGTCGCTTCTGCATTTTATTTTCTTTGTGTGGTAGGACATGTGCTATTTTAGTTGCAGTTTACTCATGTTAGTTATTAGACGTTAGACGTCCGGTACGGATACACCAGGCAGCAACCCAAGCTACGTGGTCGCAAGGCGCGGCGAGCAAAATCAGGAGAGCAGACAGGCAGCCAGCCAACACATATCCTCCATGCTGAACCGGCAGACCGCTTACAACCAACTCCACATATACGTCGTTGCCTACCACCTCGTACCTCGCGGCGTCTCAGCAGGTAGCCCGAGCAAACGTCAACTGCCAGTCGCTCCGCGAATGCAGAAAACAACAAGGCAAGCAACGATAAGAAACATCGAAGGATCAATAATGGACATCCAAAGACTGGCGGCCCAGTAACGAGCGCCACGGCTCAGATTGTTCACAAAATAGCAGCTCATTAGAAAAGCTAATACTTTTGTGGAGTGCATCAACGATCTAGGTGTAGCGTCTTTCATTAGTAATCAAAATGTCCTGAGTCCTGAGTTTGAAGCCTGCCACTGCTTAAAATTTAAATAAAAATCATCAGCAACAGCGGCCAACGACTTCCAGCCTAAGAAACCCTCATTCTGCAACGACGTCGGAGAGGACAGAGGTTCAGAGTACTCTCTGGACTTGGAGTGTAGGCTGTCCCTAAAAGACTGAAGAATCAACAATAATGATGCATAAGGATACAAAAGGCTATGCTAACCACTGCAGTAAAAGTACACGAAGTGCATCCACAGGACACGTGGCTTGTAATTGTAAAGCGCTGCTGCTACGGTCGCAAGTTCGAATCCTGCCTCGAGCATGGATGTGTGTGATGTCATTAGGTTAGGTTTAGGTGGTTCTAAGTCTAGGTGACTGATGACCTCAGATGTTAAGTCCCATAGTGCTCAGAGCCATTTGAACCTTTTTTTTTTTTTTTTTTTTTAATTTGAGAAATGCCATGATGACCTCTTCGTTGGCAAAATATTCCAGACCAGTTTCCCACCTGAATCTTCAGAAGCTCTTAAAAGGAAGGTGATCATGAGAAAAAGGGTGAATAACCAACGAAAGTATAACGTTCTACGGGTTGGGGCCTTGAACGTCAGAAGTTTGAATTTGATACGGAAGCAAGAAAATCTGAGAAGGGAAAGGCAAAGGCTTAATCTAATTTTTTTTTTGGGGGGGGGGGGGGGTCACTGATGTGAAATAGAAAGAAGACAAGGACTTCTGGTCAGGTCGGTACAGGATAGTATCAACAACAGCAGGAAATGGTACAACTGGAGCAGGATTCATTATGAATAGGGAGGTAGGGCACAAAGTGAGCTACTGTGAACTGTTCAATGATAGGATTGTTCTCATCACAATCGACAGCAAACCAGCACAGACAACAATAGTTCAGGTATACATGACGACCTCACAAGCAGAAGATGAAGAGAGAGAGAGAAACTATGTGAGAATATTGAACGAGTAATTCAGAACATAAATGGAGATGAGAACCTAACAGTCATAGGGGACTCGAATACAGATGTACAGAAAGGAGTAGAAGACAGATTTATGGGAGAATACAGGCTTGGTAGCAGGAATGAGAGAGGAGAATAACTAATTGCGTTCTGTAATAAATTTCAGCAGCGCGGGATTAGCCGAGCGGTTTAGGGCGCAGCAGTCATGGATTGTACGCCTGGTTCCGGCGGAGGTTCGAGTCCTCCCTCGGGCATGGGTGTGTGTGTTTGTCCTTAGGATAATTTAGGTTCAGTAGTGTGTAAGCTTAGGGACTGATGACCTTAGCAGTTAAGTCCCATAAGATTTCACACACATTTGAACATTTTTTAAAATAAATTTCAGCTAGTAATAGCGAATACTCTGTCCAAGAATCGCTAGGGGAAGAGATAAGCATGGAAAAGGCCAGGAGCAGCGAGAAGATTTCAATGATATTACATCATCGTCGGGAAGAGATTCTGAAATCAGATATTGGATTGTAAGGCACACCCAGAAGCAGACATAGCCTCAGATTACAATCTAGTACCGCTGAAGAGTAGGATGAAGTTTAAGAGACTGATCAGGAGGAAACAATATGCAGAAATCGGATACAGGTATATTAAGGTTGAAGAGATACGCTTGAAGCTCTCTGAGGCTATAAAAACTAAACTCCGCCCTAATAGGCCATGGAGGCCCAGCGGTACCAACCAGTCGCCTCTCTGAGGCTATAGATACTGCAATTGAAGAGGAAAGGACATCTCTAAAAAGGTAAAACACACAAATTGAAAAAGAAAAATATAGGTTCAAGGAAGGTAACTGCCAAGAAACCATGCGTAGCAGAAGGAATACTTCAGCTGATCGACGAAAGAAGGAAATGTAAAAATGTTAAGGGAAATTCAGAAATACGAACTACAACTCACTCAGGAGTGAAATAAATAGGAAGAGCAGGGGAGTTAAGGCGAAATGGCTGCATGAAGGATGTCAAGAAATCATAAAAGAAATGATTGTCGTAAGGACTGACTCACCACATAGGAAAGTCAGAACACTCTTTGGTGGCATTAAATGCAAGAGGGCTAACATTAAGAGTGTAAAGGGAATTACACTTTTAAATGCAGAGGAGAGAGAGGATGGCTAGAAAGAGTGGATTGAGGGCGTCTGTGTATAAGAAGAAACAGAAGTCGATAGGGAAGAGATAGTGGATCTGTGGTGTCCACTACTATTAAGTTTCCGCACTGTCGTGAGCAGCGGCGCGCTCCATGACGCGCGGCCGAGAAACGCAATCCTTTGGCACATTTTGAAAAGAAAAGGAGATAATTTAGAAAAGATCATCTTCCAAGATTAAATCTAAGCCAGAAGACCACAGATTTAACAGGGTAAAAGATAGGGATGTAGTTTTTCGCTCTTGCTGTTCAATTTATATGTCGAAGAAGCAGTGACCGAAATAAATGAAGGCTCAAAAGTGGAATAAAAATTCAGGGTGAGTAGCTACCAGTGTTAAGATTAGCTGATGACATTGCCATACTCAATGGAGGAGAAGAAGACTTACAAAAAATGGTTCAAATGGCTCTGAGCACTATGGGACTTAACATCTGAGGTCATCAGTCCCCTAGAACTTAGAACTACTTAAACCTAACTAACGTAAGGACATCACACACATCCATGCCCGAGGCAGGATTCGAACCTGCGACCGTAGTGGTCGCGCGGTTCCAGACTGAAGTGCCTTTAACCGCGTGGCCACACTGGCCGGCAAGAAGACTTACAGAATCTGTTTAATGGAATGAACAGTTTAGCGAGTACAGGATATGGACTGAGGGCAAATTGAAGAATGACGAAAGTACTCGTAATAAGACGTATCAGAAATGAGGACATCGAGATACTTAACATCATAATTGGTGATGACGAAGTTCATTAAGTTAATGAATAACCCATGACGGACAGAGCAAAGAGGACATGACAAGAAGACTAGCACTGGTGAAAAGGGCGTTCCTGTCCAAGAGAAGTTTACTAGTATCAAATGTAAAATATTAATCTGAGGAAGAAATTTCTGAGAATATATGTTTGTGGAGCAGTGAGCCATGATCTGTGGGAACATAGAAATAGAAGAGAATAGAAGAATTGGAGTTGTGGTGCAACAGATGAATGTTGAAAATTTGGTGAACTGAGAGGGTAAAGAATGAGGAGGAAAGGAATGTATGTGAAACACAAGAAGGAGGGACAGGATGGTGGGACATGTGTTAACTGGTAAGGAAATAACCTCTGTGGTTTAGAAGGAACCTTAGATGATAAAAACTGTAGGGGGAAGACAGAGATTAGAATACATCAGTGAAGTAATTGAGGACTTTGCATGTTGTACTCTGAGATGAAGAGGTTGGTGCAGGACAGATATTAGTGAAGGGCCATATCAGACCAGTCAGAATACTGATGATTTAATTAATAATAATAATAAACTTGCTGGCTAGTTATTGCAACTGGATGCTTTCCCAACAGATAAAATCGAAACTTCTCAAATTCCCAGATGATAGATTATACTTCTGTCTCTATTGCTATATACTTCTTCTCCCAGTGAGTCAGTGATTGAGTGGAAAATGCTATTTTCCTATGTTCACACATCTGTGAACTTCACATTCTGACAGAATTCAGCACTGGTTGCGTAACTGCTGAAATCCAATGCTAAATAAAAAACCAGGACAAATTTGGATTATGTAATAATTTTGCTTCACAGAATTTGAAGATGCAAAGCGTTTTGCTGTTTCTGTACACATATTCACAATCAGTCACGTGATAAAAATTTCGGAAATTCTTATGCTGATAAACAATGTCCTTTGATGAATTTTCTGCATAAATGGTAGAATACCAAGTTATGATCTTCACTGATCACACAATGTAAACTTTCACGGCCGGTATTGTCTTCACTTAAAACTTCCGGGCTGATAGGCCGTGGTCGAAGTATAAAACTGTCTCCTGACGTTTCGTCTCCGACTGCGGGAGACATCCTCGGAGGTAAAGCAGCGAACTGCGAAGAGAACTCGAGGAAGCGCTGATTATATAGGCAGTACAGAGGGCACCACTGTCGATCACGTGGCGTCGGCTATGAGATTGTCTCTGGTAATGCCAACATTCTCGATTGAAAGTAATCGATCGTCACGCTTGCGGTGCAACGCTGACATCCAAATTTTATCCAGTTTAACACCTTCGTCTTTCCTGTTAAAATTATTACGATGTTTATCAATCTCGATAGCTTCTCTACACAAGCGTGCATAGTAATGCGAGGCTTTTGATACGACGCTCGTCTCGCTGAATTTCATTTCATGATCACCTTCCTGGTAAACACGTTCCGCTACGGCCGATTTATCAGTGTGACACAGGCGGCAATTCCTCTTATGGTCGACAACACGGGTGTTCACACTTCTCTTTGTGGTACCGATGTAAACCTGTCCACAAACTACAAGGAATTTTATATACCCCCGGTGTAGCCAAAGGGTGTCGTGCATCTTTTGCCGACCTTAAAAATTCTTTTATTTTCCTAGTGGGTCTGAAAATAATTTCTACCCCATACTTGCCTAAAACTTTCCAAATGCGATCTGTGACCTTACTAATGAACGGAAGAAAAACTTTGCCCTTGGACGACTGTTGTTTGTCGTTACTCCTGATTCTCTGCCTAGAGCGAAGTGCTCGATCTATATCCTTGCTAGAATAGCCATTCTTCACGAAAGTTAATCGTAAATGTTCAATCTCATCTTTTAAATAAACAGGTTCACAAAGTTTGTGCGCCCTGTCTACCAAAGATTTCATTACACCTCTTTTTTGTCTAGGATGGTGGTTTGAATCTTTGTGTAGATAACGATCAGTATGTGTGGGCTTTCTATGCACCTTATGGCCCAACGTTCCATCCCGTCGTTTAATCACAGACACGTCCAGGAAGTTCAATTGCCCATTCCTTCTCGTCTCCATAGTGAATTGGATTTTCGGATTAATGCTGTTTAAATGTGTCAGGAAGGCATCCAACTCCTCTGCTCCGTGTGTCCATACCACGAACGTGTCATCGACGTAGCGATACCATCTGGCTGGTCTCTTACTGGCAGTCTGCAACGCCTGTTGTTCAAGAGTCTCCATAAATAAGTTAGTCACAGCAGTACTGAGAGGACTGCCCATAGCCACCCCGTCAATCTGTTCATAAAACTTATTATTATATTGAAAGTAGGTTGTGGTGAGGCAGTGTCGGAATAATGCCACAATATCAGTGGAAAAATATCCGCTATGCATAAGATAGCTTCGTTTACCAACGTCAAAACCGATGAGGATATCATCCGGGCCCATGCTCATTTCCTTTAACTTGTCAATGAAATGAGCTGAATTTTTAATATGACTGTCCGTCCTACCAACATAAGGCTGCTGCATTGAGGCAAGGTGTCTAGCTGACTCGTGTGTTGGTCCGCCTATAGCGCTGACAATTGGCCTCAACGGAATCACAGATTTATGAACGTTGGGTAAGCCATTAAGTCTAGGTGGGGACGCTTCTGTTTTACAAAGCAGCTTCTTATCGTCGGAGCCAAAAGAAGACGCTTTCACCAGTCGATTTGTCATTCTTATAATCTTCATAGTTGGGTCTTTCTGGAGCTTTTTGTAATTGGAGGGAACCAAAATATCATTGATTTTTCCATGATAGTCTTCACTGTTCAGTATCACGGTGGCATTACCCTCATCTGCATTAAGAACAATAATGTTTTTGTCTCCATTCATATCCCTCAGCGCCTTCCCTTGAGCCTGCGACAAATTACTTTTAGGAGGCTTACATGTACGTAAAATCCTAGCCGTTTCCATCCTAATTACGTCAGCGGACTGCTGTGGAAGCTGACGGATACCAGCCTCAATATTTGCTACAATATCCTCTGTGGGTCCGTTTTGGGCATCACACCAAAATTGCCTCCTTTCGCTAGTACAGAAATTACAACTTTTGACAAATGTTTATCAGACAGGTTAATAACAGTTCGAGAATTGTCCTCAACTGAACCTCCAGAAATGTTGTTCTGTAAGTTATTGAACTTCTTCTTCGGCCTATTTGCTGATATTTCTGCACTAACTTCCATAGTTTTGAATGTTAGACCGTCAATCACCACACTGCATAGTATTACTAAGAAACAAGTGGAGATGAAAAAGTTTACTGCTGGTTACCTCCTGTGCTCGCCGCGTCAGATGAATCCTCTCACGTAGCATTGCGGACTCCATACGGTTGTATATACGATATGCCTAGGCCGAGCGAAACATCCTCTTCACCTTCAGAAATTTCGGAACCGAAGAAGTGTCCCTGCAGCGTAACGGGATGGTGAGGGTACACAGTTGTTGTGCTTCCTTCTTGCGCATTCCTTCAAATCGTCGAACCGATGCTGACATATCCTCCCCGTAAAGGCGTTTGATCATACAATGTAAACTTTCACGGCCGGTATTGTCTTCACTTAAAAGTTCCGGAGCCGGCCGCGGTGGTCTAGCGGTTCTAGGCGCTCAGTCTGGAGCCGCACGACTGCTACGGTCGCAGGTTCGAATCCTGTCTCGGGCATGAATGTGTGTGATATCCTTAGGTTAGTTAGGTTTAAGTAGTTCTAAGTGCTAGGGGACTGATGACCACAGACGTTAAGTCCCATAGTGCTCAGAGTCCTTTTTTAAAACTTCCGGGCTGATAGGCCGTGGTCGAAGTATAAAACTGTCTCCTGACGTTTCGTCTCCGACTGCGGGAGACATCCTCGGAGGTAAAGCGGCGAACTGCGAAGAGAACTCGAGGAAGCGCTGATTATATAGGCAGTACAGAGGGCACCACTGTCGATCACGTGGCGTCGGCTATGAGATTGTCTCTGGTAATGCCAACATTCTCGATTGAAAGTAATCGATCGTCACGCTTGCGGTGCAACGCTGACATCCAAATTTTATCCAGTTTAACACCTTCGTCTTTCCTGTTAAAATTATTACGATGTTTATCAATCTCGATAGCCTCTCTATACAAACGTGCGTAGTAATGCGAGGCTTTTGATATGACGCTCGTCTCGCTGAATTTTATTTCATGATCACCTTCCTGGTAAACACGTTCCGCTACGGCCGATTTATCAGTGTGACCCAGGCGGCAATTCCTCTTATGGTCGACAAGACGGGTGTTCACACTTCTCTTTGTGGTACCGATGTAAACCTGTCCACAAACTACAAGGAATTTTATATACCCCCGGTGTAGCCAAAGGGTGTCGTGCATCTTTTGCCGACCTTAAAAATTCTTTTATTTTCCTGGAATGGAAATGAAGTCCCATGCTTCTTTACAGAGCGTAGGGGAACGATGCGGGAGACCCGCACCGCCTTACTAGGCAAGGTCCTAATGGAGGTGGTTTGCCGTTGCCTTCCTCCGACCGTAATGGGGATGAATGATGATGATGAAGACGACACAACAACACCCAGTCATCTCGAGGCAGGAAAAGTCCCTGACCCCGCCGGGAATCGAACCCGGGACCCTGTGCTTGGGAAGCGAGAACGCTACCGCGAGACCACGAAGGCGGACTTTATTTTCCTAGTGGGTCTGAAAATAATTTCCACCCCATACTTGCCTAAAATTTTCCCAATGCGATCTGTGACCTTACTAATCAACGGAAGAAAAACTTTTGACCTTGGACGACTGTTGTTCGTCGTGTAAGTAGGCTGTTTAAGTTTTTTATATTGGTAACGCCACGTAGCGCTCTGTATGTGCTGTGTGCAGTCTGTGGCTAGTTTGCATTGTTGTCTGCCATTGTAGTGTTGGGCAGCTGGATGTGAACAGCGCGTAGCGTTGCGCAGTTGGAGGTGAGCCGCCAGCGGTGGTGGATGTGGGGAGAGAAATGGCGGAGTTTTGAAATTTGTAAGACTAGATGTCATGAACTGCTATATATATTATGACTTTTGATGACTATTAAGGTAAATACATTGTTTGTTCTCTGTTAAAATCTTTCATTTGCTAACTATGCCTATCAGTAGTTAGTGCCTCCCGTAGTTTGAATCTTTTATTTAGCTGGCAGTAGTGGCGCTCGCTGTATTGCAGTAGTTCGAGTAGCCAAGATTTTTTGTGAGGTAAGCGATTTGTGAAATGCATAGGTTAATGTTAGTCAGGGCCATTCTTTTGTAGGGATTTTTGAAAGTCAGATTGCGTTGCGCTAAAAATATTGTATGTCAGTTTAAGCACAGTCTTGTACAATTTTTCAAAGGGAACGTTTCATATGTCGACCCTTAGCCAGGAATACCTCACTGGAATCTTCTGATTTTTCTTGTAGTTTGTGTAATTAGTGTAGCTTTTGTTTATTGCTAGCGCGTAATTATAGAGATAATTTCCTTTGTAGTTGTAGTTTTTCATTGTTGTACAGTAAAACAGTTGTGGCATGCATGTAGATTTGCTGCAAGTATTTCGCAGCTGCGCTTGCAATTAACTGGATATTATTTTCAGTGCTATGTTAATGTGATCTCTTATTTTTGCTCTTCAAATTGTTTTTTCTGTGTTGCCGTGTGAAATATTGTGACAATAATGGCGTGTGAAAAACGTAATACTAGGCTCCAAAGTAAACTGAGAAATGACAGTGAAGACGAAAGCAGTGTGTTAGCGCCACCGTGTAATGAATTAACTAATGTTCAACATAGTAATTTGGTAATTGTACATAGGGAAATGGAGCGGGCGGCAAACAATGGCGTAGGCAGTGAAACAATTAGTGAACAGGGAAGCATTATCGATCGATCGCTCGGCAACAGCTCGCCTCAGGAATCCGAAATGACAGGACACAATTTTGCAAATACTGTAGATTCAGGTTTTGCGTCCTCACCGTTTTCTCAAATAAGTCAAGACACATTTTCTGCTTGTCAAAATGTGAATGTTGCCGGTGCAAATGCACTGCCGAAAAGCGTAGAGGAACAGATTCCAGACACTAATGCATTGTTATTACAGCTAATGCAACAAATGGAACAAAATCGGAGACAAACACAGCAAAAGCTTCAAAATTTAGACACAATGGAACAACACCAGAGACAAACACAGCAAGAGCTTCAAAAGTTAGACACAATGGAACAAAATCTTCAAAAGTTAGACACAATGGAACAAAACCAGAGACAAACACAGCAACAGTTAGACGCAATGGAACAAAATCTTCACACCACACTTGAACAAACACATGAAGATTTAACTACTGAGTTACATACACTGCTGGCCACCGTAAATGCAACATCCTGAAGGAAGCATCCGAATCAAGTGAAATTTACACCATGGGTTTGCAGCGATGAGATATGCAGCTGATTACAATTTCAGCGCAGACGCACATCACACGCGCCTGTGGCGCCACCTCATTGCGCCATTTGAGGCTTGGTGATTTCGACGAGTGTACGTTCGGCACGTGTGTTTACCTTGTGGTTGTTTCACAAGACGATCAGTTATGCCTCGTAGACAATAGCGAACATCGTTTGATCAAGTATCCGAGTTCGACAGAGGAAGGATAGTGGCTTACCGAGATTGTGGATTATCATACACAGAAATCGCTAGTCGTGTTGGACGAAACCAAACAACTGTAATGCGGATATGTGACCGTTGGATGCAGGAGGGTACGACGGACCGACGTGGTCGATCGCATTCACCTCGGTGCACCACTGCACGTGCTGATAAGCAAATTGTGCGCCATGGCAGTGACGGATCACTCAGTGACATCCCGAACCATAGCACAGCACATTGCGTCTGTAACGCATCATCCAGTGTCTGCGCCTACCATTCGACGCCGTTTACTGCAGAGTGGTCTGTCCGCAAGATCTCCATTGCTTCGTCTACCATTGACGCAGAACCACAGACGTCTCCGTCGCCAATGGTGTGATGACAGACGGATGTGGACGGCAGAATGGAATGACTTTGTCTTTACTGACGAGGCACGCTTCTGTCTGCAGCACCACGATGGTCCGATTCAAGTGTGGAGACACCGTGGAGAGAGGATGCTGGACAGCTGCATTATGCACCGCCACACTGGTCTTGCACCGGGTATTATGGTATGGGGCGGTATTGGATATTACTCTCGCACGCCTCTAGTATGCATTGCCGGTACTTTAAATAGCCGGCGCTACATATCCGAGGTGCTGGAGCCAGTTGTCCTTCCTTACCTTCAGGGCTCGGCCACAGCCATATTTCAACAGGATAATGCGCGACCACACGTGGCACGCATTGTCCAAAGGTTCTTCGTCAATAACTAGATTTAATTGCTTCCCTGGCCGGCTCGCTCTCCGGATCTTTCGCCGATAGAAAACATGTGGTCCATGGTTGGTCAACGAGTGACCCAGATTACATCCCCAGCTGCCACCCCAGATGATCTTTGGCAACGTGTGGAGGCTGCTTGGGCTGCTGTACCCCAGGAACACATCCAACGTCTCTTTGACTCAATGCTGAGACGTGTGGCAGCGGTGATCTCCAACAATGGCGGCTACTCTGGCTACTGATTCTGGCAGGAACCACATGTCACAGATGTCTGTAAACGTAATCATTTGATACTTGGTCAACATGTTACCTACAAAATAAATTTTGCTGTGCTACCTCTTGTCTTTCTTGGTGTTGCATTTACGGTGGCCAGCAGTGTAAAATCGAATCGAAATGTCAAAAAGTCTGTAATGACGTAAAAACACAAATTTGTGAGCATTTCCAACCTATTTTTTCGCGTCATGAAAATGCATTACAGAATCACGAAGCAGCCATAAAAGAACTGCAAACTACTGTTCATGAAAATCACGACACGTTGCAAGCTAAAATTGACTCAGTTGCATCTACCGATTTGGTTATGCAACTTGCAAAAACTCAGCAAAACTTAAAGGACACAGTAGATACGATTTCAACACAAATGGACACTCTGAAACTTGTTTCAGAAAAACGCACAGAGGAAATAATTTCACTAACGGATAAAGTAGCCAAACTTTCAGATCAGTTCACTAACTAATCTACAAAGGTAGATGATGATCTGAATGACACAAGACCTGTAGCCATCACTGACACAGAAGAGTATGAACAAATTAAGAAATTCAAACAAAATCAGAATCAAATTAATACGCAACACAAAAGAGAAATCCGGGAAGTACAAGATCAGTTGGCACAAGTAATACAAAAATTACATATTTCAGAGGACAGTCGCGCTCCAACACGGGAAGAGGGACTTAGAAATACGGAACAACCACAAAATAATAACACAGGACACTTCGGAAATTATGAAAGAAATTGGCAAGGCACACCGAATTTTGAGATGGAACCGCCGAAACGATGTAACAATGACCGACATGTGACTCGCCGACATGATGATTTTGACTATAAGCTGTTCATTACTACACGTAAATTCAAAACAATTAAGAATTCTGGCAACGACATTCATCCACAAGCATGGCTCCATCAATTCTCTCATTGTTTTCCTCCCAACTGGTCGTTAGAGCACAGATTAGAATTTATGTGTGGCTACTTGGAGAATGAACCAGCAGAAAGAATGCGATCGGTCATTCACGATTGTCACAGTGAAGGCGAATTTTACCATGCGTTCCTCTCAGCATATTGGTCTCAAGCTACACAAGACCGAGTAAAACATAGCATCATGATGATGAAACACTTTGAACAATCTGAATTTTCCAGTCTTGTCAAACATTTTGAAGACACGTTGCACAAGAATCAGTACCTGTCAAACCCATACAGCCCCTCAGAACTCATCCGCATTTGCTTAATCAAATTACCTGAACATTTGCGACGTATTATTTTGGCAGGACGTTGCAAAGACGACATTGAAGCTTTTCAGGGGTTCTTACAAGAACTGGAAATTGACACTGACAATCACGGAACGCGAAAACAGGAGCACAACAATTACAGGTCACATCCGTCACAATTCCGTGATGACAGAAATAATAACTGGACACGACAAGGCTATTATTACAACGTAAATCGTGACCAAAATAGACACCACCCATATGACAACCACTGGCAGAGTAATAGTTACAGAGAAAGATCGCATTTTCGTAGTAATGAATGTGACAGAGACAACCATAGAAACAGACAATATGGGAACCAAAATAATTATTATCATGGGAGACAGAATAACTTCAGACGGAATGGTCCACCACGCAGTTATGATTCCGGGAGAAATTCTCCACCTCATGACCGACAAGAAAGAAACTATGGAATCTACCGACATGACGACAGACGATATGATCGTAACGACAGACCTGAATTGCATCAGAACTGGCGGGATTTAAACAGGGCAGGGCCCTCTCGACAAGGTGAATTTGTAGAAGTTAGACCTCCAAATCCCAATAACGACGCGCGACAACAAAGAAACAGACAATGACTCACACCGCCGGCAGCCACGTGCGCTGGCTGGCTCAGAGAAAAATAACATAGACGCTAACATTGAGAAAGATTCCAGTATTCTTAACCGACGTATACCACATTATAATTGCGTCGAAGTTGAAACACTGCGTACTAGGAAGAGTAAAGGTTTACACCACATTTCACATGTAAAATCGTTTATTGAGAGATAATCTACTTTTTAACTTAGTCTTTGCTATAAAATTTTTCACTTTACATTACTAGTATGTTTTGTCAGACTTAGAATCTGTTAACATGCAACAATGTTTGAAGTTAAATATTCAGTCAAGAACCAAGAGAACTTATTTCAACAGAAATTACGAGTGCATTGTTATAATGAACAGACAACACAGTGTTATATTGTGTGTGTACATTCTGGCTTGTTAGTTGCACGATTATGTAACGACTGTAAGGCTTACATACTTAGAACATATACCGGTATTGCTAATGAGATTTTAATGCAACATTTTGGTTTACTTGAAAATAAATTCTGGATTTAAATTACTTTCAGTGAGATACCAGATGACACAGTGGTTAGTTTACGTGACAGCTACACGATTTTATCACGACGCTACTAATGAGTGACAATTTACAATGTTGCTTTTGCAGTGTTTCTTTTTATATCTGCACAGTTTTTCTGTATTATTCTGGAAAGTAAAACATGTTTTAGTAGTAACTTCTGTGGTATAGCTACAATGAGACAGCCTTTTTCGTAGTACAACAATACGTTACATTATAGTACTTTCTTGATCACGGTGAGGTACGTAATAACTACGATATCTATACACAAAGCATTTCAGTTTCGTCTATGATGAGGTAAGTACATTGACTTCAGCAGAACTTTGCTTACAGAGGACGATAACTACGACACTTCCACAGAATTATCTTACAGCAAGACGCACATTTAGCGCTACAGGACACGCATTTGAGGGATTAATTTTGTACTTAAAACATTTATTTTTAAAGATTTTTGAATTACAAAAAAAGTTTTCCGTAATACATTTCATTCCATTGCTATAATCTGTAACACCTGAGGGTATAATTACATTAACCCTCAGGGGGATACACGCTTACTTTGTGTACCATTTGTTTGGCAAGCACAAGGAGCCCTAGCTAATACAGTATTTGCTTATAGAACTTTACACATCGGTACCATATTTCTCTAACACACAAATTACACAGCTATCTGATCATTTAAGTGAGAGATAAACATTTTTTTTACTACATCAGTGACACATATTTACGCATTAGACAGTTGGGTAACTTCACACTTACGAAATTGTATTTTGTCTGTACTTTGTGAACTGTTCATATTTTTTCGGACCCATTGTGATATTATGAGAGCTTTGAATGATATATTTGGTATGGGATCACGATTTTTAAAGTACGTTTGAGGTAGATGACACTGCTGAAAGGAGCAGAGAATTTTTTTTAGGTTTTGACATATAGCTGAAAGCTACAACATTTTTGAGATTTGACTGAGGTGTCATGATGTTATTTTTACGACGACGATGTGTATTATGCTGTTGGGGTATGTTTATGATCAATAAGATGATGCTACCGTAAATTAGGAATTTGATCATGCTATGTATTTATTTTGATGAAATATTGAAGAAGTGTTGACGAATACGTATATGAATAATGAGTAGTGGTTAGGGACTCTGACTTGTGAAAAAGGATGTTGGAAACCGAGAATCGTACTTTAAGAGTTATGAAATGTATCTAAATGTGTGAATGAATTACAATGCCGGCAAAAAGTTTTTGGACGCTGTTATATTTATAGGGTTTTGTTTCTACACATTCGTAACACAAATTCTTGACCTCTGAAATTTTTTTTATATGAGACTGTCACTGTAGCACAAACTGCTGTCGCAAATATTTCGGTAAGGAAGCTAAGTGACCCAGGTGGCGCCCAGGTGTGCCAGTCGCCTGGAGAAAAAGCCATTAGTGTGTGCCTTTCAGAGGCACAGGTGGAAAAAAAAGGGAGGCCATTATCCTTGCTATTGACATTCGTTTGTAGACAGCATCGCAAATACGACACGCTCATTATTTGGAAAGATACTTACATCTGCACACCTGATTATGACAAGCGTCTTTCTACGAGAGTTGGGAGAATTTCTACTAACTTATGAAATGCCTCATGACTACTGAATGATGTTCTTATGCTTTACTTTGTACGTAGTTGCTTATTTCATTCGATATCTGGTTTCCAGCTGTCTTGCAGCATTGGTTTCATAAAATAAAATTAAATGCATTTGCTAATGTGAACACTTTCTGTCAACAGATCTATTAAATAATTATTTTATGATCTACATTCTTCGAAAAAGGAGCTCTTGGAATGGAAAGAAAAATAAGAATGGACTAATAACAGTAACTGCATATATAATTTTCTTTTCAAGTACTTAGTAATTTTTTGTAGAATTAGTTTTTGTGGTGCACCACTTTAATTACATAGACATTCCGATGTGAATATACATTTCCCTTGTCTGCATTATTGTCTTTAGTGCAATATTTTTTTCTGCTTGAGCTATGTCATGTTTAGATATAAGTTATTTCATTTGTTGCTGCTGTTTGCCAGGCATAGTGTTACTGAATGTGACTTTGTGTTACTCTGCTAAGCCAGTTTACTACTGATTTATTTTTCTTGTTTGCTGCTCATTGCCTTATATTGGTTGTAATATTGTTGCTTACTTTGCCAATTTGTATTTTTTTTTGTCCTTGCTGTTTGTGTTAATTTGTTATGTGCTGCTGCATTGCCTCATCCCTTGGTATATATATCTGAGCTCAGTAGATTTAAGTTGGCTTAAGAGGGGGTAGACTATATAAAAAACTAACTATGATGAATTGGAAGAAATGCATTGAGAAGCTATAAGAAAATGGTTTGGCCAAAAAAAAAGGATTTTGAAACAGGATATGAACAAAAAAGTAGGGTTTAGGGACAACAGGTTTAGGTAGGATTTTCTTGGAAATAAATGATGAGGTAAGATAATGGAAAATAAATAATGAGGTAAAAAATATGTGAACATATAAATTCAGAAAGCATGCTTGGATAGGATTTCTTTTTATGGAAACAAATGTTGAAATAAGACGAAAGATCTATGGAATGAAGTTTTGGGTTGGACTGCAGTAACAAATGTTACACTGAAAACAAATCCTGTCCTGTATTTTTGTGTTATTACACTATGTGAATTTATGTTTTTCCTGTCTTTATGTGTTTAGCTAATAAGATTTATGTTGTAGAATTTTTCAAATACTATGTTATTTTCTTCGTAAAGATGTTTAGACATTATTTATTCTGTTCTGTTTTAATGCTCATGTGTGACATTGATGTTTCGAAAGTTATTCTGATCTTTTATGTATGTACTCATGTCATAATTCCTGTAACACTGATGTATATGTTATTTCTATTCTTTTGTAAAGCCTGTACTACAAATGTTATCTGTATTGTTATGTTCTTTAATGATGTATTTTTTACCTTTGTAATTGTATTCTTATGTTATAAAATTGTAATTGAGACCAGTTCATCATATTATTAACTTGTAAGTTCCATTTCACTGCACATGTTTCTATTGGTCATAGAATATGGACAATATGTGAGAAGTAGGGACTGTTAGTGTTTGCACAGGTGTTGATAATTCAGCAAGGGACTGGATAACAGCATTGCTGGTTCTAAGGACATTTCGGAAAAATTTTTTGTGAGTGCACAAGTGGTGGCTTATGGACTTGGTATATTGTCCACAAGACTCTTTGATGGTGATTGTGCACCTGCACAGTCACAACA
Source organism: Schistocerca serialis cubense (assembly GCF_023864345.2). NCBI lineage: Eukaryota > Metazoa > Arthropoda > Insecta > Orthoptera > Acrididae > Schistocerca > Schistocerca serialis. Next base: position 317,502,245 of record NC_064645.1, on the reverse strand, counting down.
GATGGCTGCTGGCCATCTCTACAAGGACTACAGTGGGTCTGCATCTTTGATGACCCACCAATACCATTATTTCTACAAGGACTACAGTGGGTCTACACCTTTGCTGAGTCACCAGTACCATTATTTCTACAAGGACTGCAGTGGGTCTGCACCTTTGGTGGCCCACCTATACAATACTCTATACCAAGACTATAGTGGGTCTGCTCTGTGATGACCTACCTACCAATATTCTTCAAAACGTTGAATGACTCTGCTGTGGGTTTGCTCTGTTGTGGCCCATTACCTGTCTGCATGTCGAGAGTCAGCACTGTCTTTCCGTTGGAAGGACAACACTACTTCTTCAAGACTGCATGGAAATCCACTATTTCCACGTGCATTTTCTTCTACTGCTCAGACTTTGAGAAAAACACTGCTATTTTACTGTGATGAACGATCAGGACTGTCTTTACGGACTGTGAGAAAATTTTAGCTTTTGACCAACATTGTATCAATAAGTGTGTGCATTTGATTTCTTTGTTATTGTAATTATGAAAATTTTTTTCAAATCTGTATTGGCCACTGCCCAAAACAATTTGTAAAATTTTTTGTGGGGAGCATGGGGGCTATGTAAGTAGGCTATTTAAGTTTTTTATATTGGTAACGCCACATAGCGCTCTGTATGTGCTGTGTGCAGTCTGTGGCTAGTTTGCATTGTTGTCTGTCATTGTAGTGTTGGGCAGATGGATGTGAACAGCGCGCATTTATCAGTGTGACCCAGGCGGCAATTCCTCTTATGGTCGACAAGACGGGTGTTCACACTTATCTTTGTGGTACCGATGTAAACCTGTCCACAAACTACAAGGAATTTTATATACCTACATCTACATCTGCATCTACATTTATACTCTGCAAGCCACCCAACGGTGTGTGGCGGAGGGCACTTTACGTGCCACTGTCATTACCTCCCTTTCCTGTTCCAGTCGCGTATGGTTCGCGGGAAGAACGACTGTCTGAAAGCCTCCGTGCGCGCTCTAATCTCTATAATTTTACTTTCGTGATCTCCTCGGGAGGTATAAGTAGGGGGAAGCAATATATTCGATACCTCCTCCAGAAACGCACCCTCTCGAAACCTGGCGAGCAAGCTATACCGCGATGCAGAGCGCCTCTCTTGCAGAGTCTGCCACTTGAGTTTGTTAAACATCTCTGTAACGCTATCACGGTTACCAAATAACCCTGTGACGAAACGCGCCGCTCTTCTTTGGATCTTCTCTATCTCCTCCGTCAACCCGATCTGGTACGGATCCCACACTGATAAGCAATACTCAAGTATAGGTCGAACGAGTGTTTTGTAAGCCACCTCCTTTGTTGATGGACTACATTTTCTAAGGACTCTCCCAATGAATCTCAACCTGGTACCCACCTTACCAACAATTAATTTTATATGATCATTCCACTTCAAATCGTTCCGCACGCATACTCCCAGACATTTTACAGAAGTAACTGCTACCAGTGTTTGTTTCGCTATCATATAATCATACAATAAAGGATCCTTCTTTCTATGTATTCGCAATACATTACATTTGTCTATGTTAAGGGTCAGTTGCCACTCCCTGCACCAAGTGCCTATCCACTGCAGATCTTCCTGCATTTCGCTACAATTTCCTAATGCTGCAACTTCTCTGTATACTACAGCCTCATCCGGGAAAAGCCGCATGGGACTTCCGACACTATATACTAGGTCATTTATATATATTGTGAAAAGCAATGGCCCCATAACACTCCCCTGTGGCACGCCAGAGGTTACTTTAACGTCTGTAGACGTCTCTCCATTGATAACAACATGCTGTGTTCTGTTTGCTAAAAACTCTTCGGTCCAGCCACACAGCTGGTCTGATATTCCGTAGGCTCTTACTTTGTTTATCAGGCGACAGTGCGGAACTGTATCGAACGCCTTCCGGAAGTCAAGAAAAATAGCATCTACCTGGGAGCCTGTATCTAATATTTTCTGGGTCTTATGAACTAATAAAGCGAGTTGGGTCTCACACGATCGCTGTTTCCGGAAACCATGTTGATTCCTACATAGTCAATTCTGGGTTTCCAAAAACGACATGATACTCGAGCAAAAAACATGTTCTAAAATTCTACAACAGATCGACGTCAAAGATATAGGTCTATAGTTTTGCGCATCTGCTCGACGACCCTTCTTGAAGACTGGGACTACCTGTGCTCTTTTCCAATCATTTGGAACCTTCCGTTCCTCTAGAGACTTGCGGTACACGGCTGTTAGAAGGGGGGCAAGTTCTTTCGCGTACTCTGTGTAGAATCGAATTGGTATCCCGTCAGGTCCAGTGGACTTTCCTCTGTTGAGTGATTCCAGTTGCTTTTCTATTCCTTGGACACTTATTTCGATGTCAGCCATTTTTTCGTTTGTGCGAGGATTTAGAGAAGGAACTGCAGTGCGGTCTTCATCTGTGAAACAGCTTTGGAAAAAGGTGTTTAGTATTTCAGCTTTACGCGTGTCATCCTCTGTTTCAATGCCGTCATCATCCCGGAGTGTCTGGATATGCTGTTTCGAGCCACTTACTGATTTAACGTAAGACCAGAACTTCCTAGGATTTTCTGTCAAGTCGGTACATAGAATTTTACTTTCGAATTCACTGAACGCTTACGCATAGCCCTCCTTACGCTAACTTTGACATCGTTTAGCTTCTGTTTGTCTGAGAGGTTTTGGCTGCGTTTAAAATTAGAGTGAAGCTCTCTTTGCTTTCGCAGCAGTTTCCTAACTTTGTTGTTGTACCACGGTGGGTTTTTCCCGTCCCTCACAGTTTTACTCAGCACGTACCTGTCTAAAACGCATTTTACGATTGCCTTGAACTTTTTCCATAAACACTCAACATTGTGTCGGAACAGAAATTTTCGTTTTGATCTGTTAGGTATGAAATCTGCCTTCTATTACTCTCGCTAAACAGATAAACCTTCCTTCCCGGCGTAGCCAAAGGGTGTCGTGCATCTTTTGCCGACCTTAAAAATTCTTTTATTTTCCTAGTGGGTCTGAAAATAACTTCCACCCCATTCTTGCCTAAAACTTTCCAAATGCGATCTGTGACCTTACTAATGAACGGAAGAAAAACTTTGCCCTTGGACGACTGTTGTTCGTCGTTACTCCTGATTCTCTGCCTAGAGCGAAGTGCTCGATCTATATCCTTGCTAGAATAGCCATTCTTCACGAAAGTTGATCGTAAATGTTCAATCTCATTTTTTAAATAAATAGGTTCACAAAGTTTGTGCGCCCTGTCTACCAAAGTTTTTATTACACCTCTTTTTTGTCTAGGGTGGTGGTTTGAATCTTTGTGTAGATAACGATCAGTATGTGTGGGCTTTCTATGCACCTTATGGCCCAACGTTCTGTCCCGTCGTTTAATCACAGACACGTCCAGGAAGTTCAATTGCCCATTCCTTTCTGTCTCCATAGTGAATTGGATTTTCGGATTAATGCTGTTTAAATGTGTCAGGAAGGCATCCAACTCCTCTGCTCCATGTGTCCATACTACGAACATGTCATCGACGTAGCGATACCATCTGGCTGGTCTCTCACTGGCAGTCTGCAACGCCCGTTGTTCAAAAGTCTCCATAAATAAGTTAGCCACAGCAGGACTGAGAGGACTGCCCATAGCCACCCCGTCAATCTGTTCATAAAAGTTATTATTATGTTGAAAGTAGGTTGTGGTGAGGCAGTGTCGGAATAATGCCACAATATCGGTAGGAAAAATATCCGCTATGCATAAGATAGCTTCGTTTACCAACGTCAAAACTGACGAGGATATCATCCGGGCCCACGCTCGTTTCCTTTAGCTTGTCAATGAAATGAGCTGAATTTTTAATGTGACTGTCCGTCCTACCAACATAAGGCTGCTGCATTGAGGCAAGGTGTCTAGCTGACTCGTGTGTTGGTCCGCCTATAGCGCTGACAATTGGCCTCAACGGAATCCCAGGTTTATGAACTTTGGGTAAGCCATAAAGTCTAGGTGGGTACCCTTCTGTTTTACAAAGCAGCTTCTTATCGTCGGAGCCAAATGAAGACGCTTCCACCAGTCAATTTGTCATTCTTAAAATCTTCATAGTCCGATCGTTCTGGAGCTTTTTGTAATTGGAGGGAACCAAAATATCATTGATTTTTCCATGATAGCCTTCACTGTTCAGTATGACGGTGGCATTACCCTCATCTGCATTAAGAACAATAATGTTTTTATCTCCATTTATATCCCTCAGCGCCTTCCTTTGAACCTGCGACAAATTACTTGTATGTGGCTTACATGTACGTAAAATCCAAGCCATTTCCATCCTAATTACGTCAGCGGACTGCTGTGGAAGCTGACAGATACCGGCCTCAATATTTGCTACAATATGCTCTGTGGGTCCGTTTTGGGCATCACACCAAAATTGCCTCCTTTCGCTACTACAGAAATTTCAACTTTTGACAAATCTATATCAGACAGGATAATAACAGTTCGAGAATTGTCCTCAACTGAACCTCCAGAAATGTTGTTCTGTAAGTTATTGAACTTCTTCTTCTGCCTATTTGCTGATATTTCTGCACTAACTTCCATAGTTTTGAATGTTGGACCGTCTATCTTATTCCAATCACCACACTGCATAGTATTACTAAAAAACAAGTGGAGATGAAAAAGTTTACTGCTGGTTACCGCCAGTGCTCGCCGCGTCAGATGAATCCTCTCACGTAGCATTGCAGACTCCATACGGTTGTATATATGATGTGCCTGCACGGCACCCTTTGGCTACACCGGGGGTATATAAAATTCCTTGTAGTTGTGGACAGGTTTACATCGGTACCACAAAGAGAAGTGTGAACACCCGTCTTGTCGACCATAAGAGGAATTGCCGCCTGGGTCACACTGATAAATCGGCCGTAACGGAACGTGTTTAGCAGGAAGGTGATCATGAAATAAAATTCAGTGAGACGAGCGTCACATCAAAAACCTTGCATTATTATGCACGCTTGTATGGAGAGGCTACCGAGATTGATAAACATCGTAATAATTTTAACAGGAAAGACGAAGGTGTTAAACTGGATAACTTTTGGATGTCAGCGTTGCACCGCAAGCGTGACGATCGATTACTTTAAACCGAGAATGTTGGCATTACCAGAGACAATCTCATAGCCGACGCCACGTGACCGACAGTGGTGCCCTCTGTACTGCCTATATAATCGGCGCTTCCTCGAGTTCTTTTCACAGTTCGCCGCTTTACCTCCTAGGATGTCTCTCGCAGTCGGAGACGAAACGTCAGGAGGCAGTTTTATACTTCGACCACGGCCTATCAGCCCGGAAGTTTTAATATGATCTTCACTGTTTACAACACTTTGGTATAACATCCATTTTGTTTGAATCAGATTAGGTTCCTCATTGTGTGATGTTGTATCGTTTTGGTATATTCGGAAAGTGGCTATTCCAAAAGGGTTAAAACTGAAAGTACATCAACTGCTACATCAGTGTCAGTGGGGCACCATACACACCATACAAACTGCTATTGCTTCTGAAAAACAAATATAGATAAAGCATGAAATTGACACAACAGCTCGAACATGTAATATACCCTCGTGTCCAAAAATATCCAAATGACCTGAATTGTGATCAGGCTGTTTTGCATGTAGCCCACATAATCGAACTTCTAGTCTCTTTTTGTTGCAGTGTTTTGACTATACAAAATGGTTACTACAACAGAAAACCGCTCTATGTGGTAACCAATCCAGATACAAATTAATACCACAAAACGCAATTATCACGCTACTCGTTAGTCTTCAATGCATGTAAAATCATATTTCTTATAATAACTAACATTTCAAAAATAATTTGGACTGGGACCCAGGACTCCTACTCAGCAAATAAACATCATTATTAGTCTGTTTACTCATTACCAAGTGTTGTGAACTCATTTCTTGATTAATTTATCAAGTAATTGAATTTTCGGCAAGATGTCTCCATCCACAACGATCTCTAGCTCTTTTTATAATACAGTACAAAGAGGTAGGCCTTTAACCTCCCTCGCTTGATCCAACCATCTAATTTCTGCTCTTCCTCGCGGTCTTCTGCCATCGATTTAACGTTGCAATATGGTCCTTTCTAAATTATCCCCTTTTCTTTTCAAAATGTGCAGAAGGAATTGGAAGTATCTTCCACTGATAGGGGAAGATAAACTTCGTGTGATGCTAATGTCTTCTATAATGGAAGCAGTGGTTCTTCTTTTGCCCATGGTCCACATAACACCTCATAGCCATATAAGAACACAGGGAGCACCAATGGCCACGCCGAGAGCATCTTCGCATCATGAAAGGTCTTGAATATGCTTTCATTCACAAACAACAAAGTGTGCACATGTTTCAACTTGAAACGCCTTGGCGTAAAGTTTTGTCTAAGATGGGAAGTCGAACCCAACAATTAATCGGATTTAAATGAGCACAGTCAGATGTTAATTACCGAACTGTTTCGGCAGTAGGAAGATAATAAAAACTGAAGCGACGAGATTTGCCTTTTCTGTATATAAACATAATAGAAATTCTGAAGTGGTGTTAAGGAATTAAATACAGACCATAATTAGTGAACAACGTATACTCACATAAATTGCACATGATAGTATGTGAACATTATTAACATTGTTCTGCGTAAATGGTTTATTCTTATATACTCATATAAAATGCATGTGATGGTATATTAGTATTATTAATATTGTTTTACATTAATGGCTTTTCTCTGGCTTGCTTGTGTGAATGTGTGTTCGTATTTTTGTTGTCTACGTAGAAAGTATGAGGCAGTGCTAACACCGAAAGTTTTTAATTTATGTATATGATGTTCGATTAAGTGCACGAGAATAAAGTAGAAACTATATTGTATGACAGTAATTTCGATGAGTAGAACAAGACTAGCAACACGAATCACGTGGGACTACAGAGATAATAGTCCTGCTAAAGTCGATTAAAAAAGAAGTTTGGTTGCAGTTGGTTAGTGTAGAAGAGAACGTTGAAGTCATGCACTGTAAAGTGTACATGCAAACATACTCAGAAAAGACAATATCAAGATATAACAGAGGTCAAACAACATCTTTACATGTATTTGATAGCACATACGTCAAATTATCACCATTTTAACGTAATTGTGTGTGTGTGTTTGTGTGTGTGTGTTAGTGCCGATGTGTATTGCATTGTAATATAAGTTTTCATTGAGAAGGACGAATTCTAACCATTAAAGCTGTAGGAGCTTCTCTTCACATATATTTGCGACTAACGAGAATTGAAAGACTTTGGTAGAGTGTTGACATAAACCAAACATAAATTACTGTTAATTTTCCAGCTAAAAACAATGTATAAATGTAATTTATTCGAGAGAAATTTTAATAATTAGCTCCTCTCTGCACAATAAGACAAATCATTTGCTGTAGTTGCTAGTTTTCGTCGGCTGAGCCCAACTATAAACAGTTCACAACATGTCCACGACATTGTAGCACTGCTTGAAGGCTAGGAAAGTCCACTACGCCAGCCAAGAAATGTGATAGGCGTAGTAGAAGGCCGCAATGTTGTGTGAATTTGTCATCCACTTTGTAACGATATGGCAAGAGAGCTGCAATATCGAACATTTTTTTCGAGGGCCAAACACACCATGATGGCACCTGGCGTCGATTGGGTGGGGGGGGGAGGGGGGGAGGCGGGGGGAGGGGGGGGGGGAGGGGGGGCGAGGGCATCTGCCCAGCTGGAGAACGAGGCAGCGCTCGGCAGACGAATTCCAGCAACGATGAGGTGTTTATTTTCTGGGAGGAGCGGTACTATTGCCCCGACCCCTTCCCCGCCGTTCTCGATAGGAGGGCGATTTGAATGGAGAAACTGTGGGGAGAGACCGTGATGCGAAACTGCGAATCCTAATTTACGAATTATTAACACAGTGAGCGATATGAAGTAACAAGAAGTTTCAAAAATAAAAAGCCTGATATTAATGTAAGATGTTTATTTTAAGAATATTACGTAAGAAGTCAGTATTTGGGAAAAGGGAAGGTTGCCTGACTTGTGGAGGGAATCAGCCGAAAGCACACTGTCTCAATTAGAAATCTTGCACCTGAGGGCGACGCGGACGCCAATCTGCTAAGGCAGGACATTACTCATGCCTGCGAACTGGTAGAGGAAGGACGGGCTCCATGAGAGTGGACGAATAAAAATTTCATGGCAGTACTGCAGCACACATGAATGACTATCTGCGATTAGATGTGTTGACGGTGTCCTGCTATTTATTTGCTTGTTTTGTTATTTCGAAAATATCTTTGTCAGAATTTAGTAATAAATTTATTTAAATTACAAGTCAATGAATTCTGCAGTGCCTCGTGGAGAACATTACCACTCCCTTACCTATGTAGTAAAGTATAGTGGCGACCGTGTTACTCAATCTTTATCTTATTTTCGTGAGATTCCATAACTGCAAGTTGATTTACAACAAGACCTTAGTTCAGCTGTAATATAACAAGCTGCGGGACAGAGTGGAAATGAAATGGAGGTGCTAAGGGAATGAAGGAGTTGGTACAGTGAAAACCAATACATAGACAACCCCCTAAAAGTCACGTAACACCACAGTTGTACTGAGCATAAAACGGACTTTGTCCACAGAGACAAGGGATACTAGGCCAGTCAGTAAAGCACCGACGCATCACCAACGCCGTTATCAAAGTTATATCTTTTGCGGACGTGAATACGAATATAATTACAAATGTTTCTAAGATTACTTATTGAAAATTTTAGTGTCGTTTCCCCGCCGTGCTTTAGATTGTATTCACAAAGATGTTCATATTTCGAACGAAAAAAGGTAATGTGGATTGAATACAAATAATTCTTGTAGGCAAGCCTGGTGATAATCATATGTATGTTATTGCACACTATGCAGCACTAATCTGTGTTAAGTTTACAATACTAAACAACATGTAAGCATTTGATATATGAATTAGAGAGAGTGGACTCTTATAAAATTGCTTAAATATGTGTATGCTTCATAATTTGAACTTAAATTTATTACTGATAGAAAGTATTAAGTGTATTCAAGACAAATGTTTTGTTGTCTATATCCAACACATTCAGATCCGAGATTCTTGTGAGAAAGCTGGGACCATTCCTCACGAGGTCGTCGTCGTAAGCCACAGCGCCGGACGTAGCCATGGCATATGACGCCAGGGTATTGCGATCTAGTTGGTGTGGAACTGGTACACCACGTTGAATAGCTGGTACGATCCCTTCAAGAGCTGTAGGGAGATAGATAAAAGAATGCATCATTGTAAATTTAATAACAATTTAAGTGAAGGATGGATATCTGCGACAAGTCAAACCAACTGTTACTCTTTGCGCTCACGTCTGACGATTTGACCAAGTTTTATCTTCACTATTGGCATCCTTCATTACACTGTTTGGTGTATCACTCACAATTCCAATTTTGCATCAGCACGGCTTTAGAAAGCATCGCTCCTGCGAAACGCAACTCGCCCTTTTTTCACATATCTTGCGAACCATGGATGAAGGGTATCAGACGGATGCCATATTCCTTGACTTCCGGAAGGCGTTTGACTCGGTGCCCCACTGCAGACTCCTAACTAAGGTACGAGCATATGGGATTGGTTCCCAAGTATGTGAGTAGCTCGAAGACTTCTTAAGTAATAGAACCCAGTACGTTGTTCTCGATGGTGAGTGTTCATCGGAGGTGAGGGTATCATCTGTAGTGTCCCAGGGAAGTGTGGTAGGTCCGCTGTTGTTTTCTATCTACATAAATGATCTTTTGGATAGGGTGGATAGCAATGTGCGGCTGTTTGCTGATGATGCTGAGGTGTACCGGAAGGTGTCGTCGTTGAGTGACTGTAGGAGGATACAAGATGACTAGGACAGGATTTGTGATTGGTGTAATGAATGGCAGCTAACTCTAAATATAGATAAATGTAAATTAATGCAGATGAATAGAAAAAAGAATCCCGTAGTAGTGTAGCGCTTGACACAGTCACGTCGATTAAATATTTGGGTGTAACATTGCAGAGCGATATGAAGTGGGACAAGCATGTAATGGCAGTTGTGGGGAAGGCGGATAGTCGTCTTCGGTTCATTGGTAGAATTTTAGGAAGACCGCTTATAATACACTAATACGACCTATTCTTGAGTACTGCTCGAGCGTTTGGGATCCCTATCAGGTCGGATTGAGGGAGGACATAGAAGAAATTCAGAGGCGGGCTGCTAGATTTGTTACTGGTAGGTGTGATAATCACGCGAGTGTTGCGGAAATGCTGCAGGAACTCGGGTGGGTGTCTCTGGAGGAAAGGTGGCGTTCTTTTCGTGAATCGCTACTGAGGAAATTTAGAGAACCAGCATTTGAGGCTGCTGCAGTACAATTTTACTGCCGCCAACTTACCACAAAGATAATATAAGAGATATTAGGGCTCGTACAGAGGCATATAGGCAGTCATTTTTCCCTCGTTCTCTTTGGGAGTGGAACAGGGAGAGAAGATGCTAGTTGTGGTACGAAGTATTGTGGATTGCGGAGTATGTATGTAGATGTAGATGTAGAAGTTTACTGAAAATGAAACCTAAAGAATAGACAGACTTAGAACTACTTAACCCACATCCATGGCCGAGGCAGGATTCAAACCTGCGACCGTAGCAGCAGCGCAACTTTGACTTCGAGAAATTCTTCAGTATTGCTCCTCTGTAGGGGAGGGCCCTTTACAGGTTACATTAACAGAACAGATGGGCAAAGGTCAAGGAAGTGCTACACGGATGATCACGGATGTGTTTAGTCATTTTGTCTGAGAGAAATCTTAAGTTATGCAAAATGCACATTTACACGTCATGTATGATGCGGCAGTTTTTCAGACATCTTATTGTTTATTACTTTATATCTCCTGAAGTATGTGTCGTACAATGACATAATTTTCCATTTACATTCAGTGGTATATGTGCATAGTGTCAGTCATAAGTAATGAAGTAATGAATTACAATGTTATGCCTCATGCGATACTTTTACTGAAAGAACAGCGGGAAAGTATTAAGCGATAAACATTTTTTCTTTTATCATTTTGTAGAAGCTGTCGGTGAGAAAAAAATTTGTGAAGATTTGAAATTATGTGTAAAGTTCGTTACAAGTCTAAGTGCCCTCATTCATTAACATTTCAGGGATAAAATCTGAAATTCAAGCGACACTGGCTACGCTAATTTTTCAACCCCCTCTTTCTTTGTTAGGTGGGTAGTTTTTGCTCCCACAGCGATTTTCCCCTCACAGTAAGGCATATGTGTACCAAGTTTGTTTGAAATCTGTCCAGTGGATTAGGAGGAGATGTATATAGATTTATGCAGTGATTTAACTCAAACTGGGGACCCAGGACGTTTTGTGTACTACTGATGTTACCACTAGACCACGGTGAAATGTATAGACCAAATATTTTAGGTTCAAATGGCTCTGAGCTCTATGGGACTCAACTGCTGAGGTCATGAGTCCCCTAGAACTTAGAACTAGTTAAACCTAACTAACCTAAGGACATCACAAACATCCATGCCCGAGGCAGGATTCGAACCTGCGACCGTAGCGGTCTTGCGGTTCCAGACTGCAGCGCCTTTAACCGCACGGCCACTTCGGCCGGCAAAAATATTTTAGGTCGTTATGTTTATGCAGTGAAGAGATTTGCACAGGAGATGAAGTCGAGGTGGACCACTTCAGCGTAGTGAGAAGCCTGGTGGAAAATAAGTATCTCTCAGTTTTTAGTAAATCCGAATAAAGCAACGGAAAACTACCAACACTGGTTACGTAATGGGCTGACGAGCTCTACGACGTTGACAAAGTGATACATCTGTTCGCACTATAATGGACTACCGATATTCTTTGTGGATGTTTGCGGTCTCCCAGAAACATTGTTCAACATAGGATAGTGCCGGGCATATCAGAGTAAAAGATAGCAAAATGCAGAAGCAGTAAACGTACTGTCACGTCGATGGGAAAATGGAGAATCTCAAAGTATAGCAGAGTTTCCTCACTCATTGATTAAATATATCGCGATTGTTTTTTCCAGGCAATATTTTGGTACTACACATTAAGGAGACTTAGCGAAATCATCATATACAGATGACGGTAGCATCGTGTGCAGTAGGTAAGCCGGCCGGAGTGGCCGTGCGGTTCTAGGCGCTACAGTCTGGAGCCGAGCGACCGCTACGGTCGCAGGTTCGAATCCTGCCTCGGGCATGGATGTGTGTGCTGTTCTTAGGTTAGTTAGGTTTAATTAGTTCTACGTTCTAGGCGACTCATGATCTCAGAAGTTAAGTCGCATAGTGCTCAGAGCCATTTGAACCATTTTTTTGCAATAGGTAAAAAGAGCAATACACTGGCGGAGATGTAATTTTTACTCAGCTGGTTCATGTGAAAAGGTTTCCAGTTTGATTGTGGTCGCACGAATGGAGTTAACAGACTTTGAAATGCTCATGAAAGTTAGAGATAAACGTATTAGACAGTACATTTCCGAAACCATTAGGGAATTGATTATTCAGAGATCATTTGTATCAACAGTGTGCCGAAAATACCAAATTTCGGGCATTACCTCTCACCATGGACAACGCACTGGCCTACGGCTTCACTTAAGTTTGCGTAGAGATGTCAGTGTTAACAGACAAACTACATTGCATGAAATAACCGTAGAAATCAATATGGGACGTATGGTGAACGTATCCATTAGGACAGCGTGGCGAAATTAGACGTTAATGGGCTAGCCAGCAGGCGATCACGCGAGTCCCTGTGCTAACAGCACAACATCGCCTGCAGCGCCTCTCCTGCGATCGTGACCATATCGGTTGGACAGTAGATGACTATAAAACCGTGGCCTGATCAAAAATGTTCAAATGTGTGTGGAATCTTACGGGACTTAACTGCTAAGGTCGTTAGTCTCTAAGCTTACACACTACTTAACCTAAATTATCCTGAGGACAAACACACAGACACCCACGCCCGAGGGACGACTCGAACCTCCGCCGCGACCAGCCTCACAGTCCATGAGTGCAGCAGCGCCTAAGACCGTTCGGCTAATCCCGCGGGGCGTGGACTGATCGCATGAGTCTGATGTCAGTAGAGGTGAGTGTTGATGGTGTGGTTCGACCGTAGCGCAGTCGGCCAGGACGCCATGGACCCAAGTCGTCAAAAGGAACTGTGTATGGTGATGGTTGCTCCGTAATGACATTGGCTGTGTTTACATGGAATGGACTGGATCCTCTGGTAAAACTGAACCCATTATTGACTGGAACTGGTTATTTTCGGCTATCTGGAGGCCATTTGCAGCCATTCATGGATTTCATGTTCACAGACAACGATTTCGTATTTATGGATGATAACGCTCCATGTCAACGGGCCACAGTTGTTTGCTATTGGTTTGAAGAACATTCTGGACAATCCGATAGAATGATTTGGCGACGCAGATCGCCCGACATGAGTCCAACCGAACATTTATGAGACGCAATCAAGAGATCATTTCGAACACAAAACCCTGCACTAGCAACACTTTCGGCATTATGGCAGCTATAGAGGCAGCAAGGCTCAACACTTCTGCAGAGGAGCTCCAAAGGCTTGTTGAGTCCATGCCATGCTGGGCAAAAGGAATCTGACACGATGTTAGGAGGTAGTCCAAGACTTCCGTCACCTCAGTGTTTGTTAGTGAAAGATTTTAGTGCCTGGACGTGTGCTCACCTCTTGGAAGGTGGCCCTGGAGAGAGAGATGAGCTTGCCCACTCTGATGCGGAGGGGCTGCGCGGCGCGCACCATGAAGACTCGGAGAGACCTCTTGAAGCGTTCATCGGCGTCGGGCCAACCGCAGCTGAAGGCAGAGTTGACGAGCCGTTCGCTCTGTAACATCGCAGGCAGACGCATCTATACCCGAGTCAGTACGTTGCTGCTGAACCAAAACAATTTTTACAGTACTATAAATGTGACAAAGTCAGGCAGAGGTACGCCACCATAATAATAACTATCAGTAGTTCTCAATCGAGGCCGACTGGGTTAGCAAAGGTAAAAGTGAAACGTCCGGCAAGGAAGGACGTGTTTAAGAATTTATCCATCATCAAATACCTAATAAACATCAAATACAAGAATATACTAGGTCTACAACTTTTCTTCCGCCGTTTTTTCTCGAAGTTCGGGGCTTTGTTGTCAAAAACTTACAAAAAAAAATTATGATTCATAGTATTACCCATCGTTGGCCACTACATTCTCCCATCTTTCGGATAGCATACGAGTCCGGTGGAGGAAGAAATGGGCGTCTTTTTTACGATTCCATCAATCGATTAAATTTTGCACTTGTTCATATGATCGGAAGTGCTGGTCAGCCAGACTGATTGCCACTGGTCGAAAAAGGTGGTAGTCAGAGAGAGCAACGTATGGAGAATACGGCGGGAGGGATAGGACTTCTCAAGTTTCCATAAATATTTTGACGGGTTTTGCGAGATAGGGTCGAGCACTGACCTGCTGAAAAATTACCTTTACGTGTCTATGGCTGTATTGTGACCGTTTGTGTTTCACTGCTGGGCTCGAACGCATCAATTGCTTTCGACAATGATGTCCTGTGACTGTCTTCGTCTGTTTCAGCAGCTACGAAAACGTTCTGTCTTCCACCGCTATGCCGATCTTCGACATCAAAACTACCGTTCTTAAGGCATGGAAAACATTCTCTACACGTTCTTCCACTAATAGTTCCATAACCATTGGCCTTACCCAGCATTTTAAGACCCACAGCCGCAGATTTCTTTAGTTAAAGCAGAAAATTAAAACTTCCCGCAAATTGTGGGAAATGGGTACGTAAGTTGACGTACTTAACCGAAAATAACCTTATGATGCAGTCACAAATCTTCTAATATTTTTATGGAATTATATTTACAGATGCCTAAGCTTATTGTATTACATCTATGACCAACCACCCCTACCCCACTTGCCGCTACTGCCGTCTAATATTATAAAACGCAGTAATTGATAGCTTCATGACTCCATTTGATTGGAATAATTTGCCACAAACTGTACTACAACTTCTCAGGAGCAGTTGCTGCACGTATCTATGGCGTTTCAAGTTGTAGGGAATATAAACATTTTTAGACTACAATCACAGTTCTGCAGAGTGCGGACCAAGAAAATATATTTGCCGATAGTTGGCATTACAAAATGTATAGTCGAGTAAAGGCACATTTATTATAACATGTTTCTGATGGTGTCAACAAGCTTATTATACACTACTGGCCATTAAAATTGCTGCACCAAGAAGAAATGCAGATGATAAACGTTTATTCATTGGACAAATATATTATACCAGAACTGACATGTGATTACATTTTCAAGCAATTTGGGTGCATAGATCCTGAGAAATCAGTAGCCAGAACAACCAACTCTGGCCATAATAACGGCCTTGATACGCCTCGACATTGAGTCAAACAGAGCTTGGATGGCGTGTACAGGTACAGTTGCCCATGCAGCTTCAACACGATACCACAGTTCATCAAGAGTAGTGACTGACGTATTGTGACGAGCCAGTTGCTCGGCCACCATTGATCAGACGTTTTCAATTGGTGAGAGATCTGGAGAATGTGCTGGGCAGGGCAGCAGTCGAACATTTTCTGTATCCAGAAAGGCCCGTACAGGACCTGCAATATGCGGTCGTGCATTATCCTGCTGAAATGTAAGGTTTCATAGGGATCAAATGAAGGGTAGAGCCACGGGTCGTAACACATCTGAAATGTTACGTCCATTGTTCCAAGTGCCGTCAATGCGAACAAGAGGTGATCGAGACGTGTAACCAATGACACCCCATACCATCACGCCGGGTGATACGCCAAAATGGCGATGACTAATACACGCTTCCAATGTGCGTTCACCCCGATGTCGCCAAACACGGATGCGATCATCATGATGCTGTAAACAGAACTTGGATTCATCCGAAAAAATGACGTTTTGCCATTCGTGCACCCAGGTTCGTCGTTGAGTACAACATCGCAGGCGCTCCTGTTTGTGATGCAGCGTCAAGGGTAACCGCAGCCGTGGGCTCCGAGCTGATAGTCCATGCTCCCGCAAACGTCATCGAACTGTCCGTGCAGATGGTTGTTGTCTTCCAAACGTCCCCATCTGTTGAGTCAGGGATCGAGACGTGGCTGCACGATCCGTTACAGCCACGTGGATAAGATGCCTGTCATCTCGACTGCTAGTGATACGAGGCCGTTGAGATCCAGCACGGCGTTCCGTATTACCCTCCTGAACCCACAGATTCGATATTCTGCTAACAGTCATTGGATCTTGACCAACGCGAGCAGTAATGTAGCGATACGATAAACCGCAATCGCGATAGGTTACAATCCGACCTGATCGGAAACGTGATGGTGCGCATTTCTCCTCCTTACATGAGGCATCACAAGAACGTTTCACCAGGCAACGCCGGCCAACTGCTGTTTGTGTATGAGAAATCGGTTGGACACTTTCCTCATGTCGCCACCGGCGCCAGCCTTGTGTGAATGCTCTGAAAAGCTAATCATTTGCATATCACAGCATCTTCTTCCTGTCGGTTAAATTTCACGTCTGTAGCGCGTCATTTTCGTGGTGTAGTAATTTTAATGGCCAGTAGCGTAATAGACATAAAAGAAACATTTTCTTTATACGTATGGTAATGACAAAATTATAGAGTTAAAAGGTTACGCGAGATATTTGTTTTAAATACGGGAATATTATGTGGCGCCACAAATCGTCAAAATCTAAAACCACAAAAACTGTGGGATATGAAAAGAAGCATCAGATCAAAACTCATTTTATCGTTTGTAATGTACGGTTACACCATGTATTTCGCACTTTGAGTTTACATCTTTTTAAGCGCGTATTCTGGTACCAGATTTGGGTTTTACAGACGTTCTGTCTTAGTGTCAACGAAAATATCGTATTCCCCGTCCCCTGGTTTACTACCAGTATTTAGTTTTGAGGCATATCTTCGTACTGCTGTTTTATATTTTGATTGTATGTCCCTCGTCATATTGCATAATGGTCGTCTTTGTAGTTTTGACGATGTGTGGTGCCACATAATATTTCGAATCGAATACGTTGTGCAATCTTCTGTTACTGTAATTTTGTCATTGCCATTTGTAGAAAGAAAATTTTTCTTTTCTGTCAACTATAATATGTTGGGTCTTAGCCATCAGACATATGGTATAATAAATGTACATTAGTTGTACTAGATAGTTTGCAACGACACCTGACGATAAAAATATCTTCTCGGTCCGCAGTCTGCAGAATGTCTGTCTCCTAGAAAACTTGAAACGCGAGATCTATGTGCGGCGTGCAGTAATCGCTCCCGGATAGGTGTAGTGCAGTTTGTACCAAGTCATTTCAATCCAGTGGAGCTATGTAGCTATCCATTACTGCCTTTCATAAAATATTTGCATTTGATCTTTTGTAGATATCAGATGATGGGTACATTCCGAAACGCGTCATATCAGCAAGAAAGTCATTCGTTGCTTTTTGGCTAACCGTTACCTTTGCGACCCAGTCAGCCCGCATATACACTCCTGGAAATTGAAATAAGAACACCGTGAATTCATTGTCCCAGGAAGCGGAAACTTTATTGACACATTCCTGGGGTCAGATACATCACATGATCACACTGACAGAACCACAGGCACATAGACACAGGCAACAGAGCATGTACAATGTCGGCACTAGTACAGTGTATATCCACCTTTCGCAGCAATGCAGGCTGCTATTCTCCCATGGAGACGATCGTAGAGATGCTGGATGTAGTCCTGTGGAACGGCTTGCCATGCCATTTCCACCTGGCGCCTCAGTTGGACCAGCGTTCGTGCTGGACGTGCAGACCGCGTGAGACGACGCTTCATCCAGTCCCAAACATGCTAAATGGGGGACAGATCCGGAGATCTTGCTGGCCAGGGTAGTTGACTTACACCTTCTAGAGCACGTTGGGTGGCACGGGATACATGCGGACGTGCATTGTCCTGTTGGAACAGCAAGTTCCCTTGCCGGTCTAGGAATGGTAGAACGATGGGTTCGATGACGGTTTGGATGTACCGTGCACTATTCAGTGTCCCCTCGACGATCACCAGTGGTGTACGGCCAGTGTAGGAGATCGCTCCCCACACCATGATGCCGGGTGTTGGCCCTGTATGCCTCGGTCGTATGCAGTCCTGATTGTGGCGCTCACCTGCACGGCGCCAAACACGCATACGACCATCATTGGCACCAAGGCAGAAGCGACTCTCATCGTTGAAGACGACACGTCTCCATTCGTCCCTCCATTCACGCCTGTCGCGACACCACTGGAGGCGGGCTGCACGATGTTGGGGCGTGAGCGGAAGACGGCCTAACGGTGTGCGGGACCGTAGCCCAGCTTCATGGAGACGGTTGCGAATGGTCCTCGCCGATACCCCAGGAGCAACAGTGTCCCTAATTTGCTGGGAAGTGGCGGTGCGGTCCCCTACGGCACTGCGTAGGATCCTACGGTCTTGGCGTGCATCCGTGCGTCGCTGCGGTCCGGTCCCATGTCGACGGGCACGTGCACCTTCCGCCGACCACTGGCGACAACATCGATGTACTGTGGAGACCTCACGCCCCACGTGTTGAGCAATTCGGCGGTACGTCCACCCGGCCTCCCGCATGCCCACTATACGCCCTCGCTCAAAGTCCGTCAACTGCACATACGGTTCACGTCCACGCTGTCGCGGCATGCTACCAGTGTTAAAGACTGCGATGGAGCTCCGTATGCCACGGCAAACTGGCTGACACTGACGGCGGCGGTGCACAAATGCTGCGTAGCTAGCGCAATTCGACGGCCAACACCGCGGTTCCTGGTGTGTCCGCTGTGCCGTGCGTGTGATCATTGCTTGTACAGCCCTCTCGCAGTGTCCGGAGCAAGTATGGTGGGTCTGACACACCGGTGTCAATGTGTTCTTTTTTCCATTTCCAGGAGTGTAGAACTGCTGATTAATTTTTTACAGCGTCGTGATTGTAAAACATTATTATGTTATGGTAAAGAACAAGTACAAAAGGGTATGGCAGTCTCTCGTAAATAATATTTATTTCATTTTCAGATTTCACTCACTGTGTAGCCATCTTCAGCGCAGTAAATGTAAGTTAAAACATTAAAACCACTTACATAAGCACGTACTCCCAACTGGATATTCATGTCAAAAATTGAACACAACCTTTGACATGAACTGTCCAATTGGTAGTAAGTACAAGTGATTTTAATGTTTTAACTTACATTTACTGCACTGAAGATGACTATGTAGTGACCAAAATCTGGATATGAAATAAATATTATTGGCGACTGTTTGCTGTATCCTCCACCACTTGAAATAAATACAGTAGCTGGGCACAGCTGCTTCCTCACGAAACTAAACGTAACTAATGAAGGAATCTACAGTTTGCCCCATCCGCTTAGCTACGAGCATTATTGCCGATTCGTAGAGTCGCGCCGTCCCCTTATCGAATCCGCCCGCTTGATTAACGACGACGGCCAACATGCCGATCAGCCTGCGTGTGGTTTCATGGCGGCTTCCCACATGAGAGTAGATGTATAATAGGCCGATACCCACTTCCCGCATCTGTTACACGATTCACAAACCTATAAAAACGTTCCCACACTTTCACATGGGATAACAATAAACACAGGCAGATGGGGGTGCACAAATTCCGTGCCGAGGGTAAGAGGTGGTGAAAAGAGGACAATCTGGTCACCCTCTGTCACTAACATCACCATATCCTAAAATTAACATGCCGAACCCCTGAAGACGCGGGATAAAGGCCATGAAAAAGAAAGAAGGAATTTACAGTACAGTTTTCGAGAACACACAGTACAGTTTTCGAGAACGCAGATTCCAGGAATAAACGAGGGCTGTTCTATAAGAAGTAGCACACATTTATTTGTCTCGTTCGATTTCGGTTAAAACACGTGGAATTTGTTGTGGGACATTGTGAAATATTCCCACTTCAGCTCCTATAGTTTCATAAAGTTCTGATAAGTTGCGGCGCTATACGGAGCCTTGAAAACGTCGTCTGTAACGGAATTGCATTAAAAGCAGAGAACTCTTATTGAGTTTTATTTGGAAGAAAAGGTGGTGGTGGTGGTAAGTTCATAAGGCACCAAACTGCTTACATACTACTTAATCTAATTTAAACTAACGTTAAAGACAACACACACACCCATGCCCGAGGGAGGGCTCGAACCTCCGATGGGGTGAGCCGTGTGAACCGTGGCAAGGCACCTCAGGCCTTGCGGCTACCCCGCGCAGCTTTGTGTAAAACCAAAGCTGCGCAGATACTCCTATGCGCCGGCAGAATGTTTACGGAGACCTGGCAATGAGTCATCTGTCATCATACCATGCAGGTAGCGATCTTCTGCGAGCCGGCCGGCCGCCCGCAGCTGTGACTCCTGCAATGTTGGATCGTGCGTACACTCTCATTCCAGTTGATCGAAGAATAATAATCGTGCTACTCGCTGCTCATCTGGACATCTGTGTTGGTAGTGCTGACAGTTCGATACTCATAAGGTGTGTGCCCACTGTGTTTGTCCCCGTCTAACAGAAGATCATAAAGAGCAACTTAGGACCACCTGTACGGAACTGCTTGCACGTTAAGAGGTTGATCGTGACAATTTTTCGTCAAACATCATCACAGGTGATGAAACATGGGTTCGTCACTTTGAAGCAGGAACAAACCGGCAATCCATGGAGTGTAGCATCACGGCCTCTCCTCCAAAGAAAAAGTTCAAAGCCGCACACACAGCCGACAAAGCTATGGCGACCATCTTCTGGCACTCTGAAGGCGTTATGTTGATTGATGTCCTCCCTCACTGTGCAAAGACCAGATCTGAGGTGTATTGTGCTACCCTCAGGAAACTGAGGATACGACTTCAGCGTGTTTGTCGCCACAAAATTGTAAACGAACTTTTCCTTCTTCTCAACGCAAGGCCTTGCCCAAGTCTACACACCGAGAGGAACTCACAAAACTTCTTTGGATTCAAATGGTTCAAATGGCTCTGAGCACTATGCAACTTAACTTCTGAGGTCATCAGTCACCTAGAACTTAGAACTAATTAAACCTAACTAACGTAAGGACACCACACACATCCATGCCCGAGGCAGGATTCGAACCTGCGACCGGAGCTGTCGCTCGGCTCCAGACTGTTGTGGCTAGAACCGCACGGTCACTCCAGCCGGTAAACTTCATTGGACTGTTCTTCTATTTCCACCCTACAGTTCGGGTCTCTCACCTTCCAACTTCAACTCACATATTACACTTTCAGATTAACAATGTTAAGTACCTGTAGGACACTGACAGTAGTCAATCTCACACGTTCAAAGTGTCGGTGGGCACATAAATGTCTAGTTGTAACCCTCTGTCGGAGGCAGAATGGCCCACAGACTGTGTTAGGGTTGTTGCTGTTCAGTGTTCTTACTGTGGTACTGCGTAAGGTGTTTCCGTAAGAATGTGCAGAATGTAACAGGATGTAAGGTGGCAGAAAAAATGGTCAGATTCACACCAAACATGAGACCGTTATACGTCACAATGAGAAGGTGAAGATACCTAACGTAAATCGGCGGTTATGAGAACATTTGCCTATCAGTATGGAGTGCAAAAAGGGGTGACAGCCAACTGACGGTAATTGATACACCATTCCTACATAGTGCATGTCTTTGAGCGGAAGGTGGAACAGGCAACGTGAGCCACTTTTAGTTTTGAAAAGCCAGCCATACAATGGCGTAGCGAAGGTGGGCTGTGAGGGATACTACGGAAACCACTTAAAGGGGTGGCAGGAGGAAGGTCAGCGACCCTGGACTAGGTGATCCAGGCTAGAGTACCACGTGTAGCGGCACATCTGCACAAGGGACAGAAAAAAAGCTTCAGAAAGCTGCATTTCGGAATTCCAACAGGATACAAACAAGAGCGAGTGACGCATTTCGTCCAGCGAATGCGACACACAGAGAGGTCTATGTACTTTAGGCATCTAGAATGGGCACGAAACGTGTGATTGGCGGAAACGCACTAGGAAGGAGAAAAATACTGAAGTTTCTATGCAGTTTGATAGAAGGGACATTACGATTGGTAGAGAGAGTTTCTACAAAATAAAAGGAATGCTCCTGTTGGTCGAAAAGGGCCGTGACATGAAAAACGAATGAACCCAAGTGGGGGAGGCAGTTCTGCCATGAGTAGGACAAGAGAGAAATTTTCGAGGACTCTCATCTAAACTGGCATCAAGTGCAGAACGGAGCACTTAACGCACTGTATGACGCAGAGAAGAAATTTGTGTGGACACTGCGTTCTCAGTGGCTGCACTTCAGCTAGAAATTAGCTGTAGCAACGTTTAGCTCCAACTGTGGAGAAACAAACTAGCCAGATTAGTTAATTGTTCTTGCGAGAACTGAGGTGGCACTATATTATGCACGCTGCTCCAACCATGCGCATGTATATCGCCACATAAGAAGACTAGGGCTGAATACATGTTTTCTCGCATATCGAGAAACATAGGGAAGTTTCTGCAGGAAATTTCAGCAAAGGCCAGATTAGTTTTGTAGGAATTTCAGTGGGAGAGAGCGGCCTTGCAGTTGGCAGCACGTCACAGTTTAAGGTAAATACCGCAGCAGAGGGGTAAACTTTGTCGGTTCACCAGCTTGCGTACACTGTAAACTCGAGCGACCTTGGCTAACTTTGTACTGAAATTTGTCACTTAACTAACATTCACCGTAGAGTTCATTGTCATCCTAAATAGTTCCGAACTTTGAACCTGAATCGGACTATTTTCGTAGTACTGACCAACATCATAATTTATGTGTAGGAGCAATTTTGTAAAGAAACTTCGCCGGCCGCGGTGGTCTAGCGGTTCTAGGCGCTCAGTCCGGAGCCGCGCGACTGCTACGGTCGCAGGTTCGAATCCTGCCTCGGGCATGGATGTGTGTGATGTCCTTAGGTTAGTTAGGTTTAATTAGTTCTAAGTTCTAGGGGACTGATGACCATAGATGTTAAGTCCCATAGTGCTCAGAGCCATTTGAACCATTTTTGAAAGAAACTTCCAATTAAACTTTCATAATATTGTGTTTAGGACTAATGTTGTTTCAGAGAATTAATATTTGACGTTGTTGTGTATAAAATTATTTCAATTTTTGATGTAGGCAAGATGCGTTATCCGTTGTGCTGTTTTAATGTTGTTGAGTTGAAAACTGTGTAAAAGCGTGTAATTTTGTGGGAAAAATTGTGACATTAAACTTGTCATTTCACCTTACACAGTTGTTCTCAATTCTAGAATAACCAAAATTGCAGATTACAAGGACGTTTCTCGTTCGTCTTCTCAGGTATGATGGAGTAATTCAGAGAAGAACGACACATTCGTCTGATAAGCGTGAGAGTATCATGGAGATGTTCCACCAACTCCCCAGAGAGACACTAAAGGAGAGCATTGGTGTTTCACTGTCAAATTTGGGAAATGGACATGCATTTCAAGGAATCATCATAACGGTAGCTACAGTAGTACTCTCCACTAGATATTTTAAGGTGGCTCGTAGACTGTGGACGTATGTGTTAATGTAAAATTCTTGATGGTGTCTGTTCCAAATGCACTACAATAGTTTTTATTTACTTAGATTGTTAGTTGCTTATTTACTTGTTACATACAATCATTTCAACGATTACTTTAAGGAAATGATGTGGAACGAGTCAGAATACTAATCATGTTAAATTTAATAAATATAGTATGTTTGATGCAGACTCAACCAAATACACATAAAAAATAGTTCTTTTAGAGAATACCAGTTTTAAGTGCAATTCGTCCATTGAATAGTAGGGGCTATTCACAATAAATGATTTTATGTCAAATTTGAAACTTGCTTTGCTACCTGTCAAACGCTTTATTTTATTCGCAAATGATTAAAAATTTTCGTTGTTGCATATTGAACTTCTTTTTGAGCCACTTAACGCTTTAGTAATACCGTTTCCCCGCTAGTGTAGTAGGTGTGGAGATCACTATCCTTCTCGTGATGGTTTTTCTGTGATGAATTTCGTTAGCAAATATATGTACACTGAGGTTACAGAAAGATATGAATAGCGATATGCATGTATGCAGACGGCTGTAGTATCGCATATACAAGGTATAAAAGAGCAGGGCATTGGCGGAACTATCCTTTGTACTCAGGTGATTCATGTGAAAAGGTTTCGGGGTTGATTACGACCGCATGACAGGAGTTCACAGACTTTGAAAGCGGCTTGGCTGTTGGAGCTAGACGTATGGAACATTCCATTTCGAAATTAGTTAGGGAATTCAATATTCCGAGGTCAACAGTGTCAAGTGTGTGTCGAGAATATCACATTTCAGGCATCACTTTTTACCACAGACAACGCAGTGGCCGACGACCTTCACATAACGACCGAGAGCAGCGGCGTTTGCGTAGAGTTGTCGGTGCTAATAGACAAGAAACACAGTGTGAAATAACCGCAGAAACCAACGTGGGATGTACGACCGTCGCATGCGTTAGGACAGTGTGACGAAATTTGGCGTTAATCGACTATGGCAGCAGACGACCACGCAAGTGCCTCTGCTAACAGCACGACACCGCCTGCAAGGCCTCTCCTGGGCTCGTGACCATATCGGTTGGACCCTAGACGACTGGAAAACCGTGACCTGGTCAGATGAGTCCTGATAAGCGCTGATGGTAGGGTGGTAGTGGGACGAAGACAAAACGAAGCCATGGACCCAAGTTGTCAACAAGGCACTGTGGAAGGTGATAGTTGTCCATAATGGAGCGAGCTACATCTACATCTACATCTTCATCTACATGATTACTCTGCTATTCACAATAAAGTGCCTGGCAGAGGGTTCAATGAACCACCTTCATGCTGTCTCTCTACCGTTCCACTCTCGAACGGCACGCGTGAAAACCGAGCACTTAATTTTTTCTGTGCGAGCCCTGATTTCTCTTATTTTATCGTAATGATCATTTCTCCCTATGTAGGTGGGGCTGGCCGTCGCGGCCGTGCGGCTCTAGGCGCTTCAGTCTGGATCCGCGTGACCGCTACGGTCGCAGGTTCGAATCCTGCCTCGGGCATGGATGTGTGTGATGTCCTTAGGTTAGTTAGGTTTAAGTAGTTCTAAGTTCTAGGGGACTGATGACCTCAGAAGTTAATTCCCCTAGTGCTCAGAGCCATTTGAACCAAGATGCTCCTTGTCCAGGTCGGGCACAACGAGTTGTGACTCCACAGAACATTGCAGCAGTTGAAGCCATAATGAAGAAAAATTCGGAGTAGGTATTTAAAACCGAGCGAGGTGGCGCAGTGGTTAGCACACTGGACTCGCATTCGGAAGGACGACGGTTCAATCCCGCGTCCGGCCATCCTGATTTAGGTTTTCCGTGATTTCCCTAAATCCCTCCAGGCAAATGCCGGGATGGTTCCTTTGAAAGGGCACGGCCGACTTCCTTCCCTATCCTTCCCTAACCCTATGAGACCGATAACCTCGCTGTTTGGTCTCTTCCCCCAAACAACCAACCAACCAACCATTAAAATCCATGGAGAAGAAATAAAAACTTTAAGGTTCGTCGAT
The DNA here is from genome assembly GCF_023864345.2 of Schistocerca serialis cubense. NCBI lineage: Eukaryota > Metazoa > Arthropoda > Insecta > Orthoptera > Acrididae > Schistocerca > Schistocerca serialis. The sequence goes on along the minus strand of NC_064645.1, from coordinate 317,476,646 downwards.
GACATAGTAATTCTGTCAGAGACAGCAAAGGACTTGGAAGAGCAGTTGAACGGAATGGACAGTGTCATGAAAGGAGGGTATAAGATGAACATCAACAAAAGCAAAATAAGGATAATAGAATGTAGTCGAATTAAGTCGGGTGATGCTGAGGGAATTAGATTAGGAAATGAGACACTTAAAGTAGTAAAGGAGTTTTGCTATTTGGGGAGCAAACTAAATGATGATGGTCGAAGTAGAGAGGATATCAAATGTAGACTGGCAATGGTAAGGAAAGCGTTTCTGAAGAAGAGAAATTTGTTAACATCCAGTATTGATTTAAGTGTCAGGAAGTCGTTTCTGAAAGTATTTGTATGGAGCGTAGCCATGTATGGAAATGAAACATGGACGATAACTAGTTTGGACAAGAAGAGAACAGAAGCTTTCGACATGTGGTGCTACAGAATAATGCTGAAGATTAGATGAGTAGATCATATAACTAATGAGGAGGTATTGAATAGGATTGGGGAGAAGAGAAGTTTGTGGCACAACTTAACTAGAAGAAGGGATAGATTGGTAGGTCATGTTCTGAGGCATGAAGGGATCACCAATTTAGTATTGGAGGGCAGCGTGGAGGGTAAAAATCGTAGAGGGAGACCAAGAGATGAATACGCTAAACAGATTCAGAAGGATGTAGGTTGCAGTAGGTACTGGGAGATGAAGAAGCTTGCACAGGATAGAGTAGCATGGAGAGCTGCATCAAACCAGTCTCAGGACTGAAGACCACAACAACAACAACTACGAACTGTGACCTTTCTGACAGGAAATCACGAATCCAGTCGCACAACTGAGGCGATACTCCGTACTTACACAGTTTGGTTGGAAGACGCTTGAGAGGAACGGTGTCGAAAGCCTTCTGGAAATCTAAAAATATGGAATCAATTTGACATCCCTTGTCTATAGAACTCATTACTTCATGAGGATAAAGAGCTAGTTGTGTTTCACAAGAACGATATTTTCTGAATCCGTGCTGACTATATGTCAATAAATCGTTTTCTTCAAGGTACTTCATAATGTTCGAATACAGCATATGTTCTAAAACCCTACTGCAAATCGATGTTAGTGATATAGGCCTGTAATTCAGCGGATTACTCCTACTTCCCTTTTTGAGTGTTGGTGTGACTTGAGCTATTTTCCGGTCTTTAGGTACGGATCTTCCTGTGAGCGAGTGGTTGTGTATAACTGCTAAATATGGAACTATTTTATCAGCATACTCTGAGGGGAACGTGACTGGTATACAATATGGACCGGAGGCCTTGCCTTTATTAAGTGATTTAAGCTGCTTCAATGTTTCTCATCTTGGCAGTTTTTCTTGATTGGAATTCAGGAATATTTATTTCGTCTTCTTTGGTGAAGGAGTTTCGGAAAACCGTGTTTAATAATTCTGCTATAGTGGTACTGTCATCAGTGACTTCACCGTTGTTATCGCGCAGTGGAGGTACTGATTGCGTCTTGATACTGGTGTGCTTACATGAAATGGACTGGGTCCTCTAGTCCAACTGAACAGATCGTTGACTGGAAATGGTTGTTTTCGGGTACCTGGACACCATTTGCAGCCATTCAGAGACTTTATGGATGACAGTCGTTTGCGATTTGTTTGAAGAACATTCTGAAAAATCGAACGAATGATCTGGCCACTGAGATAGCCCGACATGAATTCCATCTAATCTTCATGGGACATAATCGGGAGGTCAGTTCGTGCACAAAATCCGGCACCAGCAACACTTCCGCCATTATGGCAGGCTATACAGGCAGCATCGTTCAATAATTGTGCAAGGGTCTTCCAACGACTTGTTGAGACCCCGCCACGTAGAGTTGTTACACAGCGCCAGGCAAAAGGAGCTCCGGCACGATACCAGGAGGTAGCCCTTTTGTAACCTCCGTGCAGATCAAATATTAAATAAAACGACATTTTTATGATTTTAAATTCGACATTAGAGTGTTCCACTTACTAACAAGCACTCACCTCGTCAATAATCGCCTGTCCTGTGAGGCAGTACAGGCCACTCTGACACATGAAGATAGGAACGGCGAGAAACATTTTGGTTCTAGCGGACACACTGGTGTCTCTCTCCAGCATCTGTAATGTACACGTTCACTCGAAGAATACAATTCAGATATACAGAAAATAAATATCTAAGCAATATAGCAGTAGTTTTATCAGTGACAAAACTCGAAAATAATAAATGACATTTGAAAATTTTGAAACAATAACATTCCCTCCATTAATCAGTAATTGACCTCTAGAAGAATTTTACACGACTTAATGTGTCATTTTGTCTTACATTATAAGATCTGAAGTATTGCCACAGCATTACAACATTCTAAAGTACGAGGGTGAGGCAAATGAAAACCTTAAATTTGTAATAACAGGCGGAAATTTCCCGCCGTTATCCTCTAAGTTGGTAAGCGTGCTACAAACAGCGTGCAGAATGGCCTGTAGGTAGCAGCACAGTGCAGATGCACACATACCGTCGCAGTATCAATATAAAGATGGCCGCCTCACATGTGACTTGCACCAGGGAAGAACAACGTTCTGTTATTCGGTTTTTGCGTAGTGAAGGTGTGAAACCTATTGAAATTCATCGACGTATGAAGGCTCAGTACGGTGATGCATGTTTGGCACAGCAACAAGTCTACGAATGGATTAGGAAGTTCGCAAATGGTGTGGCTTCAGTGGAATATGCTCCTCGCCGGCCAGAGTGGCCGAGCGGTTCTAGGCGCTACAGTCTGGAACCGCGCGACCGCTACGGTCGCAGGTTCGAATCCTGCCTTGGGCGTGGATGTGTGTGATGTCCTTAGGTCAGTTAGGTTTAAGTAGTTCTAAGTTCTAGGGGACTTATGACTTCAGAAGTTAAGTCCCATAGTGCTCAGAGCCATTTGAACCAAGATGCTCCTTGTCCAGGTCGGGCACAACGAGTTGTGACTCCACAGAACATTGCAGCAGTTGAAGCCATAATGAAGGAAAATCGCTGAATGACACTGAATGACATTGCAGCATGTTTGCAGATTAGTCATGGGTCAGCACACCACACTGTGTATGATGTGCTCCAGTTTCACAAAGCGTCTGCAAGATGGATGCCATGGAAGCTAACTCCTGAAGTGAGAGAACGACGTTTTGACGCTTGTGGAGAACTTCTTCGGCGCTCTGAGCGAGAAGGTTATGGCTTCCTAGCAAGAATCGTTACTGGGGATGAAACCTAGGTTCACTTCCGCCAACCGGAAACGAAGAGAGAGAACATGGAATGGCACCATTCCTTATCACCAAAACCAAAGAAGTTTCGAACAGAACCATCAACAGGGAAGGTTATGCTGGCGTCGGAACGAAAAAGGCGTCATTTTGGAGCGTTACATTCCTAGAGGCATGCACTGCACATGCACTGTCATCAGTGCATCATACACAGATCTCCTAAAAATTCATCTGCGGTCTGCAATCAAATCAAAGCAACGTGGATTGCTGGCAGCAGGTGTCCTTTTGCAACATGACAATGCAAGGCCCCACAATGCCCGTACAACAGTTGCAACAATCACAGAGCTGCCTTTTGAGTGTCTTCCTCATCCACCATACTCACCAGACCTTGCCCCAAATGATTTCCATATGTTTGGACCACTCAAAGACGCAATGGGAAGAAAGAAGTTCCGTTCTGATGAAGAGGTACGCCACGCGGTGCATGAGTGGTTGCGCAGATTACCAAAAGAATTTTTTTCTAAAGAAATTTAGAATTTATGCACTTCGTTATCGCTGGAGGACTTGCATTGAGCGTGGGGGAGATTATGTTGAAAAGCGATGCAACTTTGTACCACTTCTGCACAGCTAATGATATTTAAAAGAATATTTAAGGTTTTCATTTGACTCACCCTCGTAAATTTCCATGGATGTACAAGTTGGTTTGAAACTCGTTCTACTTTGCTGTAGTAGACCTTATTAATATGGTATTACTTTGGTATAATTATAACGATCGCACATGTTTTAGATCTTTCAAGATTTTAATTGCAGCCAGAAAACACTGGAATGGGCGAGATATCGAATCTTTGTAATTAGTGTCTCCTAATGTCTAAATCAGTCATTTGTTTTACACTGTTGAAGACATTATTTCTTCCACCTGTTCCATATAATTCCGTCGCGAAATCAGTGGATTGTAGACACGAGAAGAGCTTCTAACCAAACACCATTTATCCCAGTATACGATTAGAGACATGTGAGGAAACCGCATCACTTTCATTCCACGCAAAATGTCAATTCGTCATTTTGGCGTGTTTGGTAGTTAATGAGACAACTACGAAGAGCATTACAGGTGGGATAACAATGACATTTGTGGAATATCACAAGTAATACTTGCACGGGGTCTTATAGGAAGCTGTAAAGGTATGTGATGCTATGGATGAAATGGGAACCATGTGCAGAGCAAGGAGATCAGCATTCTTGCCCTCTGCAGCTCCATCTAGAGACGTTATTCTGTGATGTGACACCGCATGTTCTATGATCCCTTCCCTTATTCTAACCAGCATATTCCACGTCTTCCTTTCTTTGTCCATTTAGCGCCTCCTGATTTGCTATCGTAACAGTCCTCTTAACTTTCATCATGCTCCTATAACGCCACATCTCAAACTCCTCCGTCCTCGTCTCTTAGAGTTTCCATTCAGTCCATAATTCATTGCCACGTTCCCCAGATGTACATTCTCAATAATTTATTTTCCAAATTAAGGCCTGTGTTTGGTATCAGTAGATTTCTCTTGGCGAAGAATACTCTTATCCTTTGTTAGTCTGCGTTTTTTGTGCTTTTTATTAATAAGTGGTACCTTATTATGCTTCCAAGGTAGCAAATTTCCCTTACTATGTCTTTTCCAACTTCGATATTAAGTTTGGCGCTAATTCCATTTCTGCTACAAGTCATCTCCCACCGCTCGTCCCCTCACCCAACCAACCCCCTCCCCTTGCCCACAATAAATTCTCTATGAGCACTAGCTTTTTTATCCCGTTCAATAGACCTTGTAACTCTATCTCACTTTCTATTAAGATTCTTACAGGCCTCAACATATCTATTCACTGATATACTTTCACCCTGATTTTCGATAAGCAGTTTGACAGTAAAGACAGACTGCATCCTTGCAATACGCTTGTTAGCACACGGTCGTTTGTCTTGGTCTTGCGTTCTCATTCTCACCTCATGGTTCTTGCACATGTTGTAAGGGAGGGCGTTGAACTTAGAAGATAGTACGAGGGTCACTCCAAAAGAAATTCACACTATATATTTAATCCATCTTTTATTCTACATGTTTGAAAGATTTACAGTGTGTAGATACATCCTTTAGGAACAATATTTTCATTTCTCCACATAATTTCCATCCCTCTCAATTGCCTTACGCCATCTTGGAACCAGTGCCTGTATACCCGCACGGTAAAATTCTGGACCAACCTGTTGGAGCCACTGTTTGGCAGCGTGCACAAGGCAGTCATCATCTTCAAACCTTGTTCCGTGAAGAGAGTCTTTCAGTTTCCCAAAGAGATGATAGTCACATGGAGCCAGGTCAGGACTGTAAGGCAGGTGTTTCAGTGCTGTCCATCCGAGTTTTGTGATCGCTTCCATTGTTTTTGACTGACATGTAGCCGTGCATTGTCGTGCAACAGCAAAACATCCTGCTTTTGCCGATGTGGTCGAACACGACTCAGTCGAGCTTGAAGTTTGTTCAGTATCATCACATATGCATCAGAATTTATGGTGGTTCCACTTGGCATGATGTCCACAAGCAAGAGTCCTTCGGAATCGAAAAACACCATAGCCATAACTTTTCCAGCAGAAGGTGTGGTTTTGAATTTTTTTTCTTCGGTGAATTTTCATGATGCCACTCCATTGATTGCCTCTTAGTCTCTGGTGAAAAATGATGGAGCCAAGTTTCATCACCTGTCACAATTCTTCCAAGAAATTCATCTCCACCATTGTCGTACTGTTCCAAAAGTTCGCTGCATACTGTTTTTCTTGTTTCATTGTGAGCCACTGTCAACATCCTGGGAACCCACCTGGCACAAACCTTTTTTAACGCCAACACTTTCAGTATTCTGCAACCACTTCCTTCCCCTATCCCAACGTGCGTGACAATTCGTTCACTGAGATGCGTCTGTCAGCTGTCACCAATTCGTTAACCCTCTGCACATTGTCTGGAGTGTGTGCAGCACGAGGCCTGCCACTGCGAGGACAATCCTCACTCGATATTGCCGTGCCCACTTTCATCACGTAATCTGCTTGCCCACCGACTAACTGTACTGTGATCGACAGCAGCATCTCCATACACCTTTTTCAACCTCTTGTGGATGTTTCCCAATGTCTAGTTTTCACAGCACAGGAATTCTATGACGGCACGTTGCTTCTGATGAATGTCAAGTGTAGCAGCCATCTTGAAGACATGCTGTGACGGCGCCACTCACGGGAACAAGTTGAACTAAGTTTGAAAACAAGCAGGAAGGATGTATCTACACACTGTAAAACTTTCACACATGCAGAATGAAAATTGTATTTTTACAAAAATAGTGTGCATTTCTTTTGGAGTGTCCCTCGTATGCCTATGAACACATGTTTGCTGGTCGGATTTTTAATGTATTTAAAAATTTTAGAATTACATGAATGAGTGCACACTAGGACTGCCAACAGCAGTTTTCGGCATTTGATACTGTTTTTGTTTTTGCTAGACTTGTGTTTAGTGCAACATTTGCAAGTTTTTAATTCTAGACAATAAAATCTTGTATAACACCTTAAAGCTACTTGGCAGGAATTGGTAATTATTCACTTACAGAATTTTATGACGATTAAAATTCTGTACATTTTTAAAACTAGTTAGGTAACATGAGGACAGTTAAGCCATGCTTCATTTGTTGTGCGCCATCTTGCACCTTGAAAAGCAGGAGAACTTCTACCATATTTCACAATGAACTGATATTTCACAATGAACTGAGTTTCGTTACAGTCTTAAGAGTTTTACCTGTCTTAAGAATGGACATTTATGTTAATTTTCAACAGCTTCTATTTCAAAATGTGTCTAACTTGTAACTCGTCTTTGGTAATACTTCTGTTTAATTTGAGTTCACTTACTATTTAGTTCGGTGTGTGAGACCGGTCATAGAGGACATTGCAAGAAGTAGGAAGACGTCCGCTCAGCCTCGCATTCACAACCCACTGACCCCACACTGAGACTCCCTATTTCGATCTGTTTTGCTCCTTGTGGCACCAGAACAAGGTCGATCGAGATTCAGGTTGTCCGTGAGGGAGTCCTTCATGCAACAGCATTCATATTTCCAAATACTGCATTTTAACACGCCTCATTTGACGTCTCGCTTCCTATAGTGGTGCTACGAGTGTCCCAGTTACGGAAATACGATATTGCAGTGCCTGTGTTGCTCTGATTACGATGCAGATTTCCTTTGGACACGAATGCATATTTAAAGGAAAAGACACTGCAGCGGCTATAGCTGTTATAAAATACATGCAATTAATTCGCATGGTTGATGACAAAATGGTTCAAATGGCTCTGAGCACTATGGGACTCAACATCTATGGTCATAAGTCCCCTAGAAGTTACAACTACTTAAACCTAACTAACCTAAGGACATCGCACAACACCCAGCCATCACGAGGCAGAGAAAATCCCTGACCCCGCCGGGAAACGAACCCGGGAACCCGGGCGTGGGAAGCGAGAACGCTACCGCACGACCACGAGATGCGGGCGGTTGATGACATATGGAAGTTTAGGGTATCGCCGTGAGTCATGCACAGATAGCCAAATGGTAAGACGACCACTCGGGATAAGTGAAAAATCTGGGTTCGAGTCTCGGTCCGTCAGAAATTTTCACTGTCGTCGTTCCACTCTGCAGCTGATGGTTGTCCTTCCTCACAATAGTGAATGCATTGCTTGTATCAGTTAAGGAAACTCTTTCTCGGCCTCAGTCTTAGACACAGTTGTTGGTAGTTAATCAGAGGATGAGTCTTTAGAATCTTCTCTTTTACAGATGGTATTTCGTGCCGAATGACAGAAGGTCCGATTCCAACAAGACAATATGACTTCTTTAGGCACAATAGACATAATCGGAAATTGTGCGACACATGTCACTGACCCCCCCCCCCCCCCCCATGAACCATGGACCTTGCCGTTGGGGGGGAGGCTTGCGTGCCTCAACGACACAGATAGCCGTACCGTAGGTGCAACCACAACGGAGGGGTATCTGTTGAGAGGTCAGACAAACGTGTGGTTCCTGAAGAGGGGCAGCAGCCTTTTCAGTAGTTGCAGGGGCAACAGTCTGGATGATTGACTGATCTGGTCCTGTAACACCAACCAAAACGACCTTGCTAATTCGGTACTGCGAACAGCTCAAAGCAAGGGGAAACTACGGCCGTAATTTTTCCCGACGGCATGCAGCTTTACTGTATGATTAAATGATGATGGCGTCCTCTTGGGTAAAATATTCCGGAGATAAAATAGTCCCCCATTCGGATCTCCAGGCGGGGACTACTCAAGAGGACATCGTTATCAGGAGAAAGAAAACTGGCGTTCTACGGATTGGAGCGTGGAATGTCAGATCCCTTAATCGGGCAGGTAGGTTAGAAAATTTAAAAAGGGAAATGGATAGGTTAAAGTTAGATATAGTGATAATTAGTGAAGTTCGGTGGCAGGAGGAACAAGACTTTTGGTAAGGTGAATACAGGGTTATAAATACAAAATCAAATAGGGGCAACGCAGGAGTAGGTTTAATAATGAATGAAAAAATAGGAGTGCGGGTAAGCTACTACAAACAACATAGTGAACGCATTATTGTGGCCAAGATATACGCGAGGCCCACGCCTACTACAGTAGCACAAGTTTATATACCAACTAGCTCTGCAAATGATGAAGAAATTGATGAAATGTATGATGAGGTAAAAGAAATTATTCAGATAGTGAAGGGAGACGAAAATTTTATAGTCATGAGTGACAGGAATTCGAGTGCAGGAGAAAGGAGAGAAGGAAATGTAGTAGGTGAATATGGATTGGGGCTAAGAAATGAAAGAGGAAGCCGCCTGGTAGAATTTTGCACAGAGCACAACATAATCATAGCTAATACTTGGTTCAAGAATCATGAAAGAAGGTTGTATACATGGAAGAACCCTGGAGATACTAAAAGGTATCAGATAGATTATATAATGGTAAGACAGAGATTTGGGAACCAGGTTTTAAATTGTAAGACATTTCCAGGGGCGGATGTGGACTCTGACCACAATCTATTGGTTATGACCTGTAGATTAAAACTGAAGAAACTGCAAAAAGTTGGGAATTTAAGGAGATGGGACCTGGATAAACTGAAAGAACCAGACGTTATACAGAGTTTCAGGGAGAGCATAAGGGAACAATTGACAGGAATGGGGGAAAGAAATACAGTATAAGAATAATGGGTAGCTTTGAGGGATGAAGTAGTGAAGGCAGGAGAGGATCAAGTAGGTAAAAAGACGAGGGCTAGTAGAAATCCTTGGGTAACAGAAGAAATATTGAATTTAATTGATGAAAGGAGAAAATATAAAAATGCAGTAAATGAAGCAGGCAAAAAGGAATACAAACGTCTCAAAAATGAGATCGACTGGAAGTGCAAAATGGCTAAGCAGGGATGGCTAGAGGACAAATGTAAGGATGTAGAGGCTTATCTCACTAGGGGTAAGATAGATACAGCCTACAGGAAAATTAAAGAGACCTTTGGAGATAAGAGAACCACTTGTATGAATATCAAGAGCTCAGATGGAAACCCAGTTCTAAGCAAAGAAGGGAAAGCAGAAAGGTGGAAGAAGTATATAGAGGGTCTATACAGGGGCGATGTTCTTGAGGACAATATTATGGAAATGGAAGAGGAGGTAGATGAAGATGAAATGGGAGATATGATACTGCGTGAAGAGTTTGACAGAGCACTGAAAGGCCTAAGTCGAAACAAGGCCCTGGGAGTAGACAACATTCCATTAGAACTAATGACAGCCTTGGGAGAGCCAGTCCTGACAAAACTCTACCATCTGGTGAGCAAGATGTATGAGACAGGCGAAATACCCTCAGACTTCAAGAAGAATATAATAATTCCAATCCCAAAGAAAGCAGGTGGTGACAGATGTAAAAATTACCCAACTATCAGTTTAATAAGTCACGCATGCAACATACTAACGCGAATTCTTTACAGACGAATGGAAAAACTGGTAGAAGCCGACCTCGGGGAAGATCAGTTTGGTTTCCGTGAAATGTTGGAACACGCGAGGCAATACTGACCCTACGACCTACCTTAGAAGAAAGAATAAGGAAAGGCAAACCTACGTTTCTAGCATTTGTAGACTTAGAGAAAGCTTTTGACAATGTTGGCTGGAATACTCTCTTTCAAATTCGGAAGGTGGCAGGGGTAAAATACAGGGAGCGAAAGGCTATTTACAATTTCTACAGAAACCAGATGGCAGTTACAAGAATCGAGGGGTATGAAAGGGAAGCAGTGGTTGGGAAGGGAGTGAGACAGGGTTGTAGTCTATCCCCGATGTTACTCAATATGTATATTGAGCAAGCAATAAAGGAAACAAAAGAAAAGTTCGGAGTAGGTATTAAAATCCATGGAGATGAAATAAAAACTTTGAAGTTCGCCGATGCCATTGTAATTCTGCCAGAGACAGCAAATGACTTGGATGAGCAGTTGAACGGAAAGGACAGTGTCTTGAAAGGAGGGTATAAGATGAACATCAACAAAAGCAAAACGAGGATAATGGAATGTAGTCGAAATAAGTCGAGTGATGCTGCGGGAATTAGATTAAGAAATGAGACACTTAAAGTAGTAAAAGAGTTTTGCTATTTGGGGAGCAAACTAACTGATGGTGGTCGAAGTAGAGAGGATATAAAATGTAGACTAGCAATGGCAAGGAAAGCGTTTCTGAAGAAGAGAAATTTGTTAACAGCGAGTATAGATTTAAGTGTCAGCAAGTCGTTTCTGAAAGTAATTGTATGGAGTGTAGCCATGTATGGAAGTGAGACATGGACGATAAATAGTTTAGACGAGAAGAGAATAGAAGCTTTCGAAATGAGGCGCTACAGAAGAATGCTGATGATTAGATGGGTAGATCACATAACTAATGAGGAGGTATTGAATAGAATTGGGGAGGAGTTTGTGGCACAACTTGACTAGAAGAAAGGATCGGTTGGTAGGACATGTTCTGAGGCATCAAGGGATCACCAATTTAATACTGGAGGGCAGCGTGGAGGGTAAAAACCGTAAAGGGAGACCAAGAGATGAATACACTAAGCAGATTCAGAAGGATGTAGGTTGCAGTAGGTACTGGGAGATGAAGAGGCTTGCACAGGATAGAGTAGCATGGAGAGCTGCATCAAACCAGTCTCAGGACTGAAGACCAAAACAACAACAACATGTCACTGATATCTGAAATGCCTTGTTAAGGGCTCTCAGATATGCAAATAACCATAAACAGTTTAGTAGCAGTAATATTAAAAGACAATTCGCATTAAAAAAAACCTGCAAATACCGAACACAACCAGACTTCTTGGATTATCTGAATAGTGTCAAAGTGTTTAGATTTGTATAATAGGTGATAAGTGTGAATATTAGAGGTTCGTAGAGAAACACTATAATGGCGAACCTAACGGTAAGTTCTGTGTCCTGAAGGACCCGTCCTGGCGCTGAATTTCGTGCAGCCAAGACAGCAGAACGCCCTGATTGTGAGCTGTTGGCAGCTCGTGACGCCTCCGGAGGCGATTATGCAGTAACTATATCAACGTCTACATGATTACTCTGCAATCTACAGTTATTTAATTGGCAGAGGATTCATCGAACCAACTTCAACTACCGTTCCACTCTCGAAGGGCGCGTGGGAAACATGAATACTTGAATCTTTCAGTGCTAGGTCTGATTACTCTTATTTTATTATGATGATCATTTCTTTCTATGTATGTCAGCAACAACAAAACGTGTTCGCACTCGGAGAAGAAAGTTGCTAATTGAAATTTCACGAGAAGGTCCTGCCGCAACGAAAAACGCCATTGTTTTAACGATTGTGATCTCGAACTGCGTATCATCTGTGGCACTCACTCCCCTATTTTGCGATAATACAAAACGAGTTGATCGTCTTTGGACTTTTTTGATGTTCTCCGTCAGCCCTATATCCCATACAGCACAGTAACACGCTAGCAAAGCACGTACAAGCATTGTGTACGCAACCTGTTTAATAGACTTGTTGCATCTTCTAAGCGCTCTGTCAATAAAACGTAGTCTTTGGTTTGCCTTCCGCACAATATTATTTATTTATTTATTTATTTATTGTTCCGTGGGACCACATTTAGGAGAAGTCTCCATGGTCATGGAACGAGTCAATACATGAAATTATAACACGATTGTAGAAACAGATAAAATGAAATATAAGAAACATATTCAGGCGACAAGTCGTTAGTTTAAATAAAGAAAATCAAGAATGTAACACTGGAATTTGCTTAATTTTTTATCTCTTCCAGGAGCTCCTCGACAGAATAGAAGGAGTGAGCCATGAGGAAACTCTTCAGTTTAGACTTAAAAGTGTTTGGGCTACTGCTAAGATTTTTGAGTTCTTGTGGTAGCTTATTGAAAATGGATGCAGCAGAATACTGCACTCCTTTCTGCACAAGAGTCAAGGAAGTGCATTCCACATGCAGATTTGATTTGTGCCTAGTATTAACTGAGTGAAAGCTGCTAACTCTTGGGAATAAGCTAATATTGCTAACAACAAACGACATTAAAGAAAATACATACTGTGAGGGCAATGTCAAAATTCCCAGACTATTGAATAGGGGTCGACAAGAGGTTTTCGAACTTACACCATACATAGCTCGAACAGCCCGTTTTTGAGCCAAAAATACCCTTTTTGAATCAGAAGAATTACCCCAAAAAATAATACCATATGACATAAGCGTATGAAAATATGCGAAGTATACTACTTTTCGTGTTGAAATGACACTTATTTCAGATACTGTTCTAATGGTAAATAAAGCAGCATTTAGTTTCTGAACAAGATCCTGAACATGGGCTTTCCACAACAGCTTACTATCTATCCGTACGCCTAGGAACTTGAACTGTTCCGTCTCGCTTATAACATGCCCATTCTGTCTGATTAAAATGTCAGTTCTTGTTGAATTGTGGGTTAGAAACTGTAAAAACTGAGTCTTACTGTGATTTAACATCAAATTATTTTCCACAAGCCACGAACTTATATCATGAACTACATTATTTGATAATGTTTCAATATTACAACAAGATTCTTCACTACCAAGGTGGTGTCATCAGCAAACAGAAATATTTTTGAATCACCTGTAATACTAGAAGGCATATCATTTACATAAATAAGGAACAGCAGTGGCCCCAGCACCGACCCTTGGGGAACGCCCCATTTAACAGTGCCCCATTGGGACTGAACATCATTACCACTCTCAATATTGCGGAGGATTACCTTCTGCTTTCTGTTCTTAAAGTAGGAGGCGAACCAATTGTAAGCTACTCCCCTTACTCCATAATGTTCCAACTTCTGCAGTAATATTTTGTGGTCAACACAGTCAAAAGCCTTCGTTAAATCAAAGAAAACACCTAACGTTCGCAACCTTTTATTTAATCCGTCCAAAACCTCACAGAGAAAAGAGACTATAGCATTTTCAGTTGTTAAGCCATTTCTAAAACCAAACTGTACATTTGACAGCAAATTATGTGAATTTAAATGCTGCAGTAACCTTGTATATACAACCCTCTCGATAACTTTAGCAAACACCGATGGCATAGAAATAGGTCTATAATTGTCAACATTATCCCTGTCTCCTTTTTTATAAAGTGGCTTCACTACCGAGTACTTTAATCGGTCAGGAAACCGACCACTCCTAAAGGAAAAGTTACAGATATGGCTAAGTACTGAGCTAACATACGTGGAACAATACTTCAGTATTCTGCTAGATACCCCGTCATATCCATGAGAGTCCTTGGTCTTTAGTGATTTAATTATTAACTCAATCTCCCTCTTGTCAGTATCATGGAGGAGCATTTCAGGTAACAGTCTCGGAACACTTTTTTCTAAGAGCGCTATATGATTCCCTGTTGGGACTAGGTTTCTATTTAGTTCACCTGCTATATTCAGAAAGTGATTATTAAGTACTGTACATATATGCGACTTATCAATAACACGGACATCCCCACTACGCACTTATTCTATATTCTCGACCTGTCCCTGCAGACCAGCCACTTCCTTTACGACTGACCATATGGTTTTAATTTTATCCTGAGACTTAGCTATTCTATCTGCATACCACATACTTTTTGCCTTCCTAATAACGTTTTTAAGCACCTTACAATACTGTTTGTAATGGGCTGCTGCATTTAGATTTTGACTGTTTCTAACGTTTTGATATAATTGCCACTTTGTTCTACAAGATATTCTTATCCCTTTAGTCAGCCACCCAGGCTGCCTGTTTGTGCTAGTACCCTGTTTTGAACGTTCTAACGGAAATCAACTTTCAAAGAGCACGAGAAAAGTCTTGAGGAAAGCATTATATTTATCGTCTACTTTATCAGCACTATAAACATCTTGCCACTCTTGTTCCTTGATAAGGTTTACAAAAGTCTGTACAGCAACTGGATCAGCTTTCCTAAAAAGTTGGTAACTATATTTAACATGTGTTGCAGCACAAAAATCTTTTAGACTTAAAATTTGTGCATCATGATCTGAAAGGCCATTCACCTTTTTGCTAACAGAATGCCCTTCTAATAATGACGAATGAACAAAAATACTGTCTATGGTTGTTCTACTGTTCCCTTGCACTCTCGTTGGAAAGAATACGGTTTGCATAAGATTATATGAATTAAGGAGGTCTACCAGCATCCTTTTCCTTGCACAATCACTTATACAATTAATATTGAAGTCACCACATACAACTAACTTTTTGTATTTCCTATAAAGTGAACCAAGAACCTCCTCTAGCTTTAGCAAAAGTGTTGTGAAATCGGAGTCTGGGGATCTATAAATAACAACAGTAAGAAGTTTAGCTCCACTAAATTTAACCACACCTGCACAACATTCAAACACCTTTTCAGTGTAGTACTTTGAAACATCAATTGACTCAAATGGGATACCGTTTTTCACATACATGGCTACTCCCCCAAACCGCAAAGAGCTCCTAGAAAAGCTGCCAGCCAACCTGTATCCTGGTAAAGGAAGCCTCTGAATTATCACCTTATTTAAGAAGTGTTCAGATATACCAATAATTTCAGAGTCAACATCTATAAGCAGTTCACTAACTTTATCTCTAATACCTTGTATATTTTGATGAAATATACTAATTCCCTCATTAATCGGATACCCAAGCTTTGTAGAAAGTGGTTTCTTTGTTAGAGAGACTTCCCTTAAGCAGGAATACCTATCAGCTGACTTCAATCTAAAAAAGGTACAGCTCTAACACCCACAACTACTGGAATTTTCCCATGAGTGATCCCACCACCCCCACCTATGCTGTCACCTATAAGTTTTGCCAACCTCCCCTTCCCATACCTGTTGAGGTGCAGGCCATGTCTAGTGAAACCCGTCCTACTGATAGACTCCACCGACACCACTGAAATGTGACTCATGCCTTCTGTCATCAGCGCACCCCCAAGTCTCATGTTATTACGCCTGACGGCTGTATTAAGATGAGGCCGATCGTGACGCTGAAACAGTTCCACGAAATGCACATTCGTGTTGCCAGTCTGAGTGGCTATCTTTTCCAGGTCACCATCTATGTCATACTCCCCATCCCTATCAATACTATTACCAGCCCCACCCACAATCACTACCTGATCCTCTTTAGTAAAATCCCTACATAACCCCCCTATGTTAAAAGTCACCTGACCCAATCCTGCATTAGGCTTCACAATGCTGGTGACCTGGTACACACTCCCCAAAACTTCCTGCAACTGCTGGCCTACACCTCTACCATGAGAACTACCTAACAGCAGAACCTTCTTCTTTCTCTTAGACTTTGCAACTGTCCTAGCCACCGTAATTGCTGAGGTCTGCTGCATACTTCCTACAGCTACAGCTACTAGAGATTCCTCTCCACTAGACTCTGACAGTTGGTCATATCTATTACAAACACCAATAGTAAAACTATCTGAAAATCTCCTTCTCCTAGCAGATCTCTTGCCAACAGCCAGCTCCCATTCCCCAACCCCCTTCTCCCTCCTCATCCTATCTAGCTCCTCCTGTGCGTTTTTCAACTGCACCTGAAGGGCACAGATCTTACGCTCCTGCTCCTCTATCAACTTACTCTTGCTACATAACCTGCAGTTCCAGGAGAGGATCTCACCAGAATGCCCACTGGCTTCCCCACTGCATTCCCCCCAGTGAAAATACTTCGAACAAGTCTCACACCGCAATCCACTACTCACGAACCTACGGCAAAGCCCACACTTCTCACTCATGGTAAAATTTTACAATTATTGAAACAAGAAAACAACTTTATCTAAGTTCCGCTACTACAATAAGAAGATGTTAAAAACTGACTAGAATTATCACAAACTTGCTCTACAAGGGAAGTAACTACTACTATTGACAATATTAATCAACAACAAATGAGAATATAACAAAATACTAACACAGAAAGAAAATCAAACGTCTAATGACAGTAACGAAACTGAAAGCAGTTCGCAAAAATTTCTTCTGAAGTTATTTCACCGGAAAACACCAAGAACACCGGTTGAAGACTACTAAAGTTCCTAAATAAACTACTATACACAAACAATTAATTAGTACTTAGCTTTCGATGCGCCGCTACAGCTGCAACTGGTCAGCGCGGAATGTAAACACGGGTAAGAGGTTAAGTTGCTCGATACGAAACACTCACAAATATCAGGCCACAACACAAGAAATGCAGAGGTGAATGAAGAAACCACTAATAAGTCACTTATATAGTAAATATTATCACAAAAACAGTTAAAATATATATCTGAAACCTAAAAGTAGATGAAAACTTAGAGAGCGATCTCACACGCAGTCACGCGCTTATGTAATCGTTCTAATTTGAGTTAGTCGTAATTGTAATCCCCAAGTATTCAGTTGAATTTGCAGTCTTTAGAATTGTGTGATTTATCGTGTAACCGAAATTTAGAGGATTCCTTCTATTACTTATGTGGACGACTTCACATTTTTCATTGTTTGGAGTCAACTGGTTTTGTTCATCTATAAATAATGTGAGACGGCTGCTCAGATTGTCTCCCAAGTTCAGTATTAAGATCAGGGGGCCTATAACACTTCCTTGGGGAACGCCTGATATTACTTCCTTTTTGCTCAGATGACTTTCCGTCAATTACTACGAAATGTGACCTTTTTGACAGGAAATCACGGATCTGGTCGCACAAGTGAGGCGACACTTCATAACACGAAATTTGATTAGAAGTCGGTTGTGAGGATCATTGTCAAAAGCCTTCTAGAAGTCTAAAAATATGGAATCAATTTGACATCCCCTGCCGATAGCACAGATTACTTTGTGAATGAAGAGCTAGTTGAGTTTCATAAGAGTTTCTGAATCAGTGTTAGCCATTTGTCAATAAATCATTTCCTTCGAGGTAATTCGTAAATTTTGAAGGCATTATATGTTGCAAAACCCCACTAAAAATTGACATTAGTGATATGGTTCTGTAATTCTTCTATTTCCTTTCTTAGGTATTGGAGTGGCCTGTACAACTTTCCACTATTTAGGTACCGATATTTCGGCGAGCGAACGGTTGTATATGGTTGCTAAGTATGGAATTATTGTATCAGCTTACTCTGAAACGAATCTAATTGGTACACAGTCTGGACTGGAGGCCTTGTCTTTATTAAAGGAGTTAAGCTGCTTCGCTACACTGAGGATATTTACTTAGTGGCACAGGTTGGCAGTTGTTGGTTCGAATTATGGGATATTTTCTTCATCTTCTCTTGTGAAGGATTTTCGGAAAACTGTGTTTAGTAACTCTGCTTTAGTGGCACTGTTATGAATAACATCATCAGTGAAGACGTTGATTGCATCTTGCCACCAGTGTACTTTACATACGACCAAAAACTGTTTAGTTTTGCTGCCAGATTTCGAGACAAAGTTTCGTTGTGGAAATTATTAAACCCATCTCTCATTGAAGATCGCGCTAAATTTCGAGCTTCTGTAGAACTTCGCCAATCTTGACGATTTTGCACTCTTTTAAATTTGGCATGTGTTTTTCGATGCATCTGCAACAGTGCTCTGACCTGTGGCCGGGCTGTGCCATAAATAGTCACAGCGGAAGGATACAATGCGGACTACTTGAGGCCATGTGACATCGAGGATGCTAGTCGGTACGCGGAACCTGCGTATCCTACTGTCAATGGCGACGACGCCTGTTGGTGAAACGGACGCCTCATAATCGAAGCGGTAGCTGTCGGAGTTCCACACGACGACAAACCGTTCTTGTAGTCATTCTACGGGACTGTTTGTTTCTGGCCTACGATACAATGGCGCCTAGAGGGCCGCACTTCGGCCACCTGTTTCACTTCGTGTTATAATGGTGGACTAGTAGTTCCGACACTGCAGCAGGCCCTATCCACATCCTCAGCTTTAGTGGTGGAATTTGCACTGTACGCGGCACGCATAGTAACCTGTAGCGTAATAAAAAGCCAGAACAGAAATTAGATCCTGGTGAGCTCTCCAGGATGTTCCTGTCTACTTGTGTACAACATTATTTCTGGCAGCTACATGGTGTGCTTAAAAGACAAGGTTAGGTCCAGCGTAACTAACCCCTGCGCATTTTTAAGATGCACGAGGTTTAAACTATTTTCGCTTCTCTTTTCCTTCAGATGAAAAACACGTGTTTGTATTTTTAATGACTTCTGTTATAGATGGTTTCTTTCGTAGTACGTAGAGAGGGTTTCTAGAGATGTCATTAGTTTGTCATTTAGAGAAGAGTCCGACTTCTTGTAAGTGATGGTAGTTGTTGAATGAGGGAGAAAGCCAACTGCCGCACTGAAGATTCATTCAGACAGAACTGAGGTGGTACGTAGTTCTGAAGTTACTGTGGACTGAAGTTGGCAGATAAAATGTTATGCATAAATGATAAAGCAATGCAAGATTATAATGGCTACTATAATCAAGTATCATACTTACAACTACTAAAGAGAAGATGTGCGAACACAGGTTGAGAATGTTTATGGAGAGAAGGGCAAATGCTCCCATGCTTACTGCCTTTTCTAACTCGCTCACACATCTGTAAATATAAAATGAAGAAATCGTCATCTCACTGGATAAATGTTGTACATAACTCCCAGATCTTAGAGAAAAAAGTGTGTAAACAGATTTGTCATAATATTTGGGTTTGCGCCCTTCGTGTCTGACAACTCCTTTGAAATTTTCACTTTCTTTTTATGTATTTATCTCAAAATAAACTATTTAAATCTGCCATATAAACAGAAAATTACTACTGTGAAACCTTATGTAAAACAGGTAACAAAATTATATTTGCACCAGGGAAAAATATTGAAGTTCCTGTTAAATGATCATTATTAAATGTTGCAACTAAGTTTATCTTATTATTAATAATTATAGAGTATTTGCGATTTCTGGAAAGCTTGTATACTATTTTCTAACTGTGTGTTCATGTGGTTATGGAGTTTGTTATAGCGCACAGTATATATAACAACCTGTCAAAACTTTTGGCTGAAGTTGAGTATTTGTGGTATAAATCATTTATAGAAGCGTAAGAGGAACTTTTTGTCCAAGCTTACCGTCTGCTAGTGATAATCTTCACTGTTTTGCTGGCACTTTCTTTAATCCTCCAAGTAGTTCAAGCCTCGCATAGTGCACCAGTCTGGATGCCTTTATCGTTAATTTGATGTACTCTCATGGTTAAAGGGCGACCGCCAATTTGTTTTGGGTTGGACGATGGCGGTGCGTAAAAGTATGTGATAGCTTTTAGCTTCCTGAATACTGTTTTTCAAGATTAACGTGACGTATGCTATTTCGGAAACCAGACATTTCAAGAAGTGACAGACGCAAGACTAATTAGAGCTGTACATGAATTTCCTGTACCAGAATCAGTAAAGGAGTTGCATTCGTTCTTACAAGTCACGCTGGTTTGTAAAAGGTTTAGTGGATATTGCCAGACCATTGACACAATTGTTAGACAAGATTACTAAATTTTTGTGGTCAGAAGAATGCCAGCGCACTTTTCAGGAGCTAAAAGAAGCTTTAACACTGAGTACGATATTGGTATTTTCGGATTTTAATAGAGAATTTGTTTTATCATGTGATACATGAAAACATGTACTTGGGCAAGTGTTGTCACAAGATGTAGAAAGCATACAACATCCAGTAGCTTACTCATCAAGACAAATAAATTCTGCAGAAAGAACTTATTCTACAACAGTGAAAGAGTTGTTAGGCTTCTTTTGGAAACAACATACCTCGAATATTACCGGGACAGTAAAAAGTTTAGAGTAATAACAGATCATGCAGCATTAAAATGGTTGTTGGGGTTAAGAATCTTTCTAGTAGGCTGATGTGATAAGCAGCAAGACTAAGTGAATTTTATTTCGAAGTCATGCAAAAACCTGGGAAAAAGTGAGGAAATGTGAATGGCTTAAGTCGAAAAGTAGCAGTATTACATATTGGGACTAATGAGTGTAAGCAACGGAAAACTGTACAGAAAGCAGATGACGAATGTAAGGAGCATTTTAAACAGTCACAGTTTTGCATGCAGAATGTGTTGCTATGCGGGGAAACCAACTTGGTATCGCAGGTAGTGGTACCAACGAAGCTAAGGAATAGAGTGCTACAAGGAGCTCATGATCACACATTAGTGGCTCATGGGGCTCACAGATCTACCAACAGAAGAGTAGCAGAAAGGTATTGGTGGACGAATAGGCAGATGGATGTAAGTCTGTACGCACAGAATTGCAGACCGTTCGCACAAAGAGCGGATCCGTGTCGAACAAGAGTGTCATTTCAGAGATTACCTAAAGAATTATCACCATTCGAATTTTTGGGGATTGATATTATAGATCCATTCAATAAAACACATGCAGGAAATAGGTACATACTCACAATCACACATAATTTTTCAAGGTACATAGAAATGGTCACGATGCCAAACCAGGAGGCAGCAACAGTAGCACAAGCGCTTGTGAATAATTGGGTATTGAAATTTGGAGTGCATGAAACAATAGTAACACATCAGGGAACGAACGTCATGTCAGACCTATTAAAGGAATTGACTAAGTTGTTGAGTGTGAAGAAGTTAAGGACGAGTCCTCTCCATCCGCAAGCCAATGGAAGAACTGAAAAAGTGCAAAGGACAATCGAGATGATGCTTGGATACTACGTTGACTCACATTGCACCAAATTGGATGTCTATTTCAAGTATGTCATCCCTGCTTACAACTCAAAATAGCATACAAACACAGGATTGTCGCCATATGAAGTAGTATGTGGTCGTAAATGCCATCACCGTTCGAAATATTGAAAATGAAGAAAGGGGAGGCTGAAGAGTCTGTTAAAGAATTTGCCAGAGTGATCAGGGAAATTTGGAATAGAGTATGAATGGCAAATACACAAGCACTGGGGAAGCAGCAACAAACAGTGGGCCATAAGGCAATAGCTCTGAGCACTACGGGACTTAACATCTATGGTCATCAGTCCCCTAGGACTTAGAACTACTTAAACCTAACTAGCCTAAGGACAGCACACAACACCCAGTCATCACGAGGCAGAGAAAATCCCTGACCCCACCGGGAATCGAACCTGGGAACCCGGGCGTGGGAAGCGAGAACGCTACCGCACGACCACGAGCTGCGGACCCATAAGGCAAGAATGCGACGGTATATGGTTGGTCAGTGACTGATGCTATCAACTTCGTATACACTCAAGGGAACGACAAAGATACTTTTTGTGAAGTGTCAGGAGCCATTCCATGTGATAGAGACTACATCGCCGGTAAATGTCAAGATTCAGTTGCCGATGAGAATAACAATTGTGCATATAGTGTCGCTGAAACCTTTTCAAGGGAGTCCAAAAGCTGTTCCTTGGATAGGAGATGCGGACCGGAAAGGGAGATTGAGCAGAAAGGTATTGGAAGATAAACAAAAGGTTGTAAATGAACTGCAACGAGGAACCCGTATCGATTAATGCCTACGAAATAGTCATTTAATATTTTTTAGGTTAGGTGTAGGTCTAGTACAATTAATATTAGCAGCTGGGAAGGAGCAATGCAATTAAGATGGTGGAAAGTAACAGGTATTCTTGCCTGTAGGCGAGGTGCAGAGAAGGTGGGATGATGCAGTTGCATGCAGGTCTACTCATCTTCGTCAGGGTGCTGTTCGCTAAGCAGGAATCGTAATGATCGCGCCATTGCTGGGTGATACAGTTGGTATTCAATGCATAAAAGATGCTGACGAGGTGAGAAGATTGGAAGAAACATTTCCGTCAGGGAATGGAAAGGCATGGGATACTCAAAGGAAGTGCTAGAGTATGACACTCAAAGGAAGTGCTGGATTATGTGAGAGAGTACATGCGGCGTAAGAGAAATTAAAGAGTGACATTACCCAGGGACAGGTTGTTATTCCACATAAGAAAAAAAGAGGGTTTGGATCGATGCTGGAGGCACTACTGATGAAGAAGTCATTCGAAGGGTGAACACACCATAGAAGAGGTTAAGCAGTGAGAAAATGTGAACAAATTCGCGACTGATTGGCACACTACGCAGATTGCAAGTTTAGAGAAAGGCGTTTTGAATAGCACATGACTTTTATGACAGCTGACTGGAAAAATAATGCGGTATGCCAGAGCTGCAGAGAACAACAAATCGAAGTAGAAGTGTTAGATAGGGAAGTAGCAATGACAAAATTGTTGCAGTCCCTAGAAGATACTGTTTGGGAAGGATGAGGGGAAGTAACAGAACCTCAGAAGGCTATGCATCAGGCGTGAGAGGTCAGCTAGTGGTAAACTTGCCGCCAAAGCAGTATTTAGAGGGTCTAAGGGAAGTACAGAAGGAACAATTGCCGAGCACAAAAAGTTACCTTTTTATTTCAAGGTAGCCACAGTATCGTTGAGAACTGATGGAGTGAAACTTTTACATTTCCGTTTCTGTACCAGAAGCAGTCGAGACAAGACGGTTACGAGTGTTGCATAGTTCATACGTAACTTGTCAAATGGGGGATACTGAAGAAATTTGTAAGAGTAAAAACGCAGAGATTATTATTAATTGCAAAAGACAAGGAAAGATATGTGGAAATGGAGGGAGCGAAGTCCCAAAACTGCTACTGAGAGGAAATCGCAGTCTGTCCGAATACGCTAATAAGAGAGGGGCAGGATTCTTGTGTGCAGTGAAATTGCTAATGGAACAAAAGGAGGTAAGAGAATGCAATAAAGAAGAGATCGAGCCAGAATTGTACTTTCAGCAGGCCGAGGTACGTTGGTTGTACTCTACCTTTGACAAGATGGTAGTAGTGCCTAGTTGTTTCGAGCAGGAAAAGCTTGGGTTAGCAAAGAGGTCAGAGTTAAACGGGAGTGGTTTTTTTATTAAATGGAACAGCGTGCGAGATAATGGGACTTCTTTCCATCTGCCTGCCATGATTTCAGGAATAATTCATTGAATATTTTGCAGTCTCGTTTTTATTGGCCAGAGGAGCCCATGGAAGTGCTACCTGCCGCAGATCTAACCAGCTTGAACCAAACTCTAGGACCGGAATTAACGGAGTCTAAAATCACGTTTCTGGAGCAGGAGGAGGGACGGTCCTCCCTGGAAACCTTAGTGCTGATCGGGGAAATCAATGCCAGAAAGTGACAACATAGACTATTGTCATAAAAAGAACCACAGCGACACTTGTTCTGCTGAGCATAGTCCTTGTTTTGGTATGTAGAAGACGAAGAACAAGAGTGAATTCAGATCCAGCTATCGTTCAGATTTCTGTGGATTGTATACCCCGCGAAAAAAATCAGCAGAAGGAAGATAAACACGCAAGCGTGTAGTCTGAAAAATAATTGATTCATTTTAGCTCGTAAGTTTGGAATATACAATCAGAAGTTATTGTGTAAGAAGCCTAGTAATGAAATAAGCCCCATGGTGTCGGAATTAAGAACACGGTAAGAGGCCCTGTAGAAATGTATAAGATTAAGTGATAGGATTAAGGAAACCAGATGTTAGAGTAATTCTTCAGGACAATCTAGTTTGGTTGATCCGAGGGCCAGGTCCTGACAAAAAGGAGGGCAATGTAGCATATCAACTGTATTCGGTCAAATGTACCCCAGAGCAAAAGTGAGTTTCAACAGAGCCAGCCACAGGCAGGGAAGAGTGTTATGCGTTGCGAAGAAAAAAGGGCTGACAGACGTTGCGAAACAGTGTAAGCTGAGCACGGTATAACAGCAGCTGACGCTGCAATACGCTGGTGGAAGGACGGAAGTCTTTACTCACTCGCCACCACGGAAGAATAGTCTGGAGTTTACAAGTACTCAGACGTTCATATGCTAAACTGTTCTCATCTCGGCATCACAGCCTACACCATGAATCTGTGACACCTGGAGCGACATGCTGGAATGGAGCATGGGGTCCGCTGATCGGCCACGGGACAGGGCAATCTGCCCTGAGTCATGAGAGAGTGCGCGACCGCTACGGTCGCAGGTTCGAATCCTGCCTCGGGCATGGATGTGTGTGATGTCCTTAGGTTAGTTAGGTTTAAGTAGTTCTAAGTTCTAGGGGACTGATGACCTTAGAAGTTAAGTCCCATAGTGCTCAGAGCCATTTGAGCCATTTTTTTCCGGAGAGAGTGTCCTCTGGAGCAGGGGCCACCCACTCACTTGCGGGAGGTCACGGCCATCCCCGCGGGATTGTCGGCTACACTGTCATCACAGTCGGAGCCAGACATCGCCAAAGGCGGTATTCGAGTCACGCCACGCTCTGCCCCTCTCTTTGCGTAGTCAACAATGATGGAGGTATATTGTTTCGCATGAGAGGCAACTGGACACCCCCAAGCTGTTCCTGATGTACTACAGCCAGGGACCGGAACGAAGAAGCTAATTAAATACAGAGTGATTCAAAAAGAATACCACAACTTTAGGAATTTAAAACTCTGCAACGACAAAAGGCAGAGCTAAGCACTATCTGTCGGCGACTTAAGGGAGCTATAAAGTTTCATTTAGTTGTACATTTGTTCGCCATTTCAGCCAATAAAGTTTTTGGTCCCTTTTTCTTCGAAGGTGCTACTGTAACTGGACTACAGTATCTGGAGATGTTAGAGAATTGGCTGTTCCCTCAGCTCGAACAAGAAGCACAACAATTCATATTTCAGCAGGATGGAGCGCCTCCACATTGGCACTTATCTGTCCATAA
Organism: Schistocerca serialis cubense; assembly: GCF_023864345.2. Taxonomy (NCBI): domain Eukaryota; kingdom Metazoa; phylum Arthropoda; class Insecta; order Orthoptera; family Acrididae; genus Schistocerca; species Schistocerca serialis. Next base: position 317,451,253 of record NC_064645.1, on the reverse strand, counting down.
CTACCTGAACGTCAACTACCTGAGGCGATGGATCGGCCGCCAGGCAGCCCGTGACAAAGCACTTCATCACTAGCCTCCAAGAAGCCCTGATATTACCCCCGGCGATTATGTTAAGGATATGGTGTTTTGGCCACCTCTCCCAGCCACCATTGATGATTTGAAACGAGAAATAACAGCAGCTATCCAAACTGTTACGCCTGATATGCTACAGAGAGTGTGGAACGAGTTGGAGTATCGGGTTGATATTGCTCGAGTGTCTGGAGGGGGTCCTATTGAACATCTCTGAACTTGTTTTTGAGTGAAAAAAAAACTTTTTAAATACTCTTTGTAATGATGTATAACAGAAGGTTATATTATGTTTCTTTCATTAAATACACATTTTTAAAGTTGTGGTATTATTTTTGAATCACCCTGTAAATCTACTGTTGCCCTGACGTCTCCTTTCACTCCTTACCGGTGACAATCCAAGGGTCATCCAAAAGAAAGATCAATTTCCACTGTGTCACATGGCCTTAATTCATAAAACGCTGTGGAGAGGTTTAGAATTTAATCCGGCATATTGTTGGAAAGACTGGTGAACAGGCACTTCACTTCACCACGTCTCCTCTTGTTGTTGGTCAAACACTAGCAGTGAAAATTTCACTCACAATGAATCGAGCGCCAGAAAATGAACAAGAACACAAAAGCGCTCCTTTCTTTCTATTATTCGTGTTAGTAAGATTTAAATATTTCAGTATCTACTAATTTTTATACTTTTTGTTATGTATCTTTGTATATTTGCGTTATCTAAGAATTTATTGGTTATAATTTGCACTTGGTAAATTGTTTCTAAGAAATTATCACGTTCAGATGCATTTTACTTGCATTGAAATAAATTATATGCTCAGAAATGAGATCAATGGATTGAAGAGGATGACATCAATGAACATGGAATGGCATGGAAAAGATAAAGTGCAAACCTTTCAAATATACTAGAACTGGACTGTTCGTTCATCATGCAGTGAAAACTTTTCAGATATTCTTAAACTGGAATGTTTAGAAATCATGGGTGAGGGCAACGGCAACAATGTAAGCTTCAGTAGTGTCTGCAGGCCAGCTACAGATTTTGGATTTTGTCTACATATTTTTACTTAAATAGCAAATGCAGTGCGTTTTCGAGTGCTGTAAAATATGTTGTTGTTGTTGTGGTCTTCAGTCCTGAGACTGGTTTGATGCAGCTCTCCATGCTGTTCTATCCTGTGCAAGCTTCTTCATCACCCAGTACCTACTGCAACCTACATCCTTCTGAATATGCTCATTGTATTCATCCCTTGGTCTCCCTCTACGATTTTTACCCTCCACGCTGCCCTCCAGTATTAAATTGGTGATCCCTTGATGCCTCAGAACATGTTCTACCAACCGATCCCTTCTTCTACTCAAGTTGTGCCACAAACTCCTCCCCAATTCTATTCAATACCTCCTCATTAGTGGTATGATCTACCCATCTAATCTTAAGCATTCTTCTGTAGCACCACATTTCGAAAGCTTCTATTCTCTTCTTGTCTAAACTATTTATCGTCCATGTTTCACTTCCATACATGGCTACACTCCATACAAATACTTTCAGAAAAGACTTCCTGACCCTTATACCCTCCTTTCAAGACACTGTCCATTCCGTTCAACTGCTCTTCCAAGTCCTTCGCTGTGTCTGACAGAATTACAATGTCATCGGCGAACCTCAAAGTTTATTTCTTCTCCATGGATTTTAATACCTACTCCGAATGTCTCTTTTGTTTCCTTTACTGCTTGCTCAATATACGGATTGAATAACATCGGGGAGAGACTACAACCCTGTCTCACTCCCTTCCCAACCACTGCTTCCCTTTCATGTCCCTCGACTCTTATAACTGCCATCTGCTTTCTGTACAAATTGTAAATAGTGTTTCGCTCCTGTATTTTACCCCTGCCACTTTCAGAATTTGAAAGAGAGTATTCCAGTCAACATTGTCAAAAGCTCTCTCTAAGTCTACAAATGCTAGAAACGTAGTTTTGCCTTTCCTTAATGTTTCTTCTAAGATAAGTCGTAGGGTCAGTATTTCCTCACGTGTTCCAACATTTCTACGGAATCCAAACTGATCTTCCCCGAGGTCGGCTTCTACCTGTTTCTCCATTAGTCTGTAAAGAATTCGCGTTAGTATTTTGCAGCTGTGACTTATTAAACTGATAGTTCGGTAATTTTCACATCTGTCAACACCTGCGTTCTTTCGGATTGGAATTATTATATTCTTCTTGAACTCTGCGGGAATTTCGCCTGTCTCATACATCTTGCTCACCAGATGGTCAAGGCTGTCAGTAGTTCTAATGGAATGTTGTCTACTCCCGGGGCCGTGTTTCGACTTAGGTCTTTCAGTGCTGCTGTAAAATATAGAACATGATATTACACACAGCATGTATCTATAATAAACGCGCATCAGTTACGCTGTAGAAGTGAAAGTCGCCGAAATCGCAGTATCGAGGAAAGTTGTCATTATGCCTGAGCTTTAAGAATAAACATTGTGGTTTACTTTTGTCTACTAAATCAGGTGACTCTGTTTCTACAAGATTTCGTTCCTGGCGATCTTCTCGACCCCCAACTTGGGGTACGGCGATTTTATCTCAGGCTATGTTTCATTAGGCCTTCGATCAAAACGCTTTTCCACCGGCCAGTGGGTTTTGTTTATTCCACTCCCGCTGTCGCAGCGATGCCGATTAAGTCACCTTGTGCCTGTAGGACCCTCGACGATTTTCATCTGTTGATGCAGTTGGAGGAAAAGCACAGTATATCCAAGGCAGGAACAAGAGCGTAATCATGGGGCAGAAAAAGTGCTCACCTCGACAGGATCGCTAACTCTCGTCCTTATTGGGATTGTGAAGGAGGCTATATCCGTTATTTAAACAGATACCCAGATGAAACCGAAGGGTTGGCTGTTATAATTTACATCATTTCTCTGACATTAAAAAATGTGATTCTGCCCAATAGCACCTACGCTGATACAGTATTTCTGAACATCGTGGAAAATGTGTTTTTAGCACTTTTGTCTAGCGGTGGAGAGATAAGATCGCTCCGAAGAGACATTTTACAACTAATAATTTTTTAAGAAAAAACAAATAATTACTACAACAGCTACTGCGTAAACTGTATCCTGGTGTATGCTTACACGATAATGAGTTGATGGTGCCGGATATTCTCTACTAACAGTTGATACATTTCATCATTAGCGCTTTTTTTGTGATTGGGGTATGTTGAAGTGAAGTCAGAGGTCGAAAAATTGGTACAACCAATATCGGGTCTGGTAGAAGTTGCGATGAGTGTCGACTCGTCTCCAATTGCCATATTTTGCGCCATCCCAATAAACGCAGATTCAGCGGTCATCGACTGTGGACCAGCTACACGGACAGTTGCAGTTTTCAGATTCTGAATGTTGCTGTTGAGGACATGTATCTCGGCAGTGACGTTTATGATGAGAGTTACGAAGAGAGCGTCGATGAAGAGGGATAGCTGGACACCGCTCATGAGCATCGCGGACTCCAGCAGGAAGAGGAGCCCATAGTTGGACGGCTGGGTCTGGTCGAAAGGCAGCCACAGCGGCAGCGGCAGTTGGCGGCCCTGCTCCGCGCCGCCGAGTGCTTGGCTGATCAGCGGATCCAGGCACCAGAAGGTCACGTTCATCGTCGCCATCACCTGCACACACCACAACCTCAGATCACATACCAAGCTCCGAAGGGAAGCTACAGTAGAGGTGGTAGTTGGCGACCCTGCTCCATCCTGCCCATTGCCTGACTGATAAGTGGGCCTAGACATCAGGAGGCCACGTTCATATCCGCCTTCACTTGGTCACAGAGTGACTTTAAGGGGACCACACCGTGGTTCCGGTCGAAAAAAATTGATTTTCCGTTTTCAACGTATTTCGATAAACTAAGGTTTTAATTAAGTTCTCTGAAAAGGATTTTGCTGATTTTTTTTTTTCTCGAGCATCTAAAGAGCATTTTCCTACCAAGTGTGTTTATGCACCACGCCCACTTCAATCACCCACTGTCATCCACCCACTATCAACTCTAAGCCATATGGAGATGCCATTATTACCAAAACGGAATGTGTAGGCCACGTTCAAAAACGTTTGGGAACAAGGCTAAGAAAACTAACTGTTGATATGAGAGGAAAAAAAATTAGGAGATGGAAAATTGTTGACCGGTGAGGGTCAGTTAACTAAAACTGAAATAGAAAACTAGAAGGTATGCTATGGGCAGCCAATTAGGAGAAATAAAGAAAATCTTGAGGAAATGAAGAGAGATGTTTGGGCCATATTCTTCCGTAAGTCCTCCACTGATGATAAGCCATTCAGGGATTGTGTCCATCAGGAGAACATTCGTGGTGTAAATACAATAGGGCTCAGGCAACTGGAGAATCTTATGCTCCAGCATTCTCTTCCTGCTGCTGTTATTACAGTAATTAAACCTGTTTTCAGAGACTTGGCTCATTCTGACCTAAGGAAATGTCTGCTTGGGCAGACACAGAACCCAAATGAATGTTTCAACAGCGTAATTTGGAACCATCTTCTTAAAACTGTATTTTTAGGCACGCATACAATGAAGCTAGGTGTTCATGATGCTGTTATTACATTCAATTGTGGTAATATTTGAAAGTGTAGGGCATTGAAAAAGCTGGGAATTAATCCTGGTGAAAATAAGATCACTGGGCTGCAACATTGCCATAAAATGAGGATAGCCGATGCAGACAGGTCTGCATCTAATATGCCCAAGAAAGCAATACAAACATCCAGGAAGGTGAAAAAGAAGCTGGAAGGCCTGCTAAAGGTCAAAGAAGGGCCATCACACGTAGCAGGACAGTTTTAATTAACTGTAAGTAACAAATTTCAAAAGTTTTTTCTTTAAAGTCAATTTCCCGCAAACTAAAATTTTCAGTATATATGCCCCATTATATCAAAAACTATCATAGATAAATGAATGAAATTTTCAGAGACTCTGCATAATATAAAAAGCCAACTCTGGTACTACATTCATTAATGTTCCCCCATTAGAAACTTCACAAAAAATTATTTTCTACAGAAAAAACTTAATTTTTTTTGTTAATAAATTGAAAAAGTATTTCTTAAAAACTATGAAATGGATAAAGTAGATTTTAGTACAGTTGACTCTATTAGCATCATGTAACATACAGTAAAAATATAAAGGTACTGCATCAAATAGTTTTTTCCATAAATAGGTAAAATACTTGCCTAAATTAACATGGTTATTATAGGCAGGATGTGGTTCCCTTAAATTACACTACTGGTCCTGGCCGTAGTGTAGACAAATCGTAAGTGGCAACTGGTAGCCCTGCACGGAGCCCCACTGATCAGGGTGTAAAGGCAGCAGAGGGATAGGTTCATCGCTGTCGTCACCCACCCATAGCCAGAAACAAGTAAAAACACTGATGAGCCGAAATTTTACAACCACTGCTCAGCGCGAGACTGAATTCAACTTGGTAGCGTCGTAGGCACGTAACGCGATAAGCAAAGCACTCGTATTACTCTGAGGGTAGACTCACGGGGAGTCATTCTAGCGACAATATGAGGCACAAATGGGGAAATCCACTGACGTAAAGCGACTTCGACAGAGGAAAGATTGTTAAGGCCTGGTACCTAGGAATGAGCAGAGACGGGATGGCAAAGATGGTAGGCTGCACGCGTGCAACTGTAATTAACATTGTTTGAAGGAAGCTGAAACCAGCAGCAAGCGACAGAATGTAGGACAGCAGCCCCTTGTCTCTGAACGAGGAGAACGGAGGCTTGCACGCTCTCTAATGCAGGATGTTACTGTCGTGACAAAGCACGTCTTCGATGTTCTCGCATATCTGAGAACCTATTTCATAACTTCAGACCGTTAACAGTATGTGATGAAGCAGGTTGACCCACACTCTCCCACTTTGTATGCACTTCTATCTGATGTATTAAAGTCTATATGAAATGTCCGCTAATTTTCTTTCCAAAATTCCGATGCTGAAATTTCTATCTAAATTACATATTATCCAAACCAAAACTGTAGAAAGCAATTTGTCCCACAAAAATTTATTATTCAGATAATTCAATTTGTCGTCTTTGTTGCAGTGAACTATTTATTTTCACCAGAATAGATGGCAATTCAATGTTATTGCAATTATAAAGTTCCGTACATTTAATCGTACATCTTATGAGCTAGCAGGTTAATTGGGGAGGATAGACTAGTTTCAGATTAAAGTGCTATCTTTCCATTTTTTCAGTAACATAATTATGTTAGCGGAGACATAATTAGTTTAAAAGATATTGTTAATTAAGGACTTCATCTGGTCCCAACTCTCAGTGCTTATTATAACCAAACTACTTTAAATTTTCTGGCTCTGTCGATATACTCTGGCTCACCTGATTTTTATGAATATATTGACAGCCATATTAATGAGAAAGAGTCCTTAATCAAAATTACTAAATTTTCAGTAACTAAATTTTAACATTCAATATGGATTTCATGGTCATAAACCTAGCATTCCCAGTTTGTGGGCATAAATTAGTTCTGTGTATTTTAATAGAAGCTCCTCATAAGATATAATACACAAACAAAATATAATGAAAAAATCAACAGCCAATCAAAGATTAACTTTCCTACCTACAGAATTTATAACTCTTATAAATTAAAGAAGTTGAACATTGTCCTAGAGCGAGCCTTTATAGGGCGAAAGCTAGCGCCATTTCAGTCTGTCTGCTTTTAGTTTCTGTCAGTCTGTTCAGTCGGTTAATTCTGCTCTTAATCGTCGTGTGGCATAGCTTCATGTTAGTTAGTGTGTATTTCAGACCAGCCTCGGGATGGGTTGTGTTGCCTCTCGCTTCGTTTCATTCGAGCTGAGAAAACATATCTACATCTACATCTACATCTATACTCCGCGAGCCACCTTACAGTGTGTGGCGGAGGGTACTTATTGTACCACTATCTGATCCCCCCTTCCCTGTTCCATTCACGAATTGTGCGTGGAAAGAACGACTGCTTGTAAGTCTCCGTATTTGCTCTAATTTCTCGGATCTTTTCGTTGTGATCATTACGCGAGATATATGTGGGCGGTAGTAATATGTTGCCCATCTCTTCCCGGAATGTGCTCTCTCGTAATTTCGATAATAAACCTCTCCGTATTGCGTAACGCCTTTCTTGAAGTGTCCGCCACTGGAGCTTGTTCAGCATCTCCGTAACGCTCTCGCGCTGACTAAATGTCCCCATGACGAATCGCGCTGCTTTTCGCTGGATCATGTCTATCTCTTCTATTAATCCAACCTGGTAAGGGTCCCATACTGATGAGCAATACTCAAGAATCGGACGAACAAGCGTTTTGTAAGCTACTTCTTTCGTCGATGAGTCACATTTTCTTAGAATTCTTCCTATGAATCTCAACCTGGCGCCTGCTTTTCCCACTATTTGTTTTATGTGCTCATTCCACTTCAGATCGCTCCGGATAGTAACTCCTAAGTATTTTACGGTCGTTACCGCTTCCAATGATTTACCACCTATGGCATAATCGTACTGGAATGGATTTCTGCCCCTATGTATGCGCATTATATTACATTTATCTACGTTTAGGGAAAGCTGCCAGCTGTCGCACCATGCATTAATCCTCTGCAGGTCCTCCTGGAGTACGTACGAGTCTTCTGATGTTGCTACTTTCTTGTAGACAACCGTGTCATCTGCAAATAGCCTCACGGAGCTACCGATGTTGTCAACTAAGTCATTTATGTATATTGTAAACAATAAAGGTCCTATCACGCTTCCCTGCGGTACTCCCGAAATTACCTCTACATCTGCAGATTTTGAACCGTTAAGAATGACATGTTGTGTTCTTTCTTCTAGGAAATCCTGAATCCAATCACAAACCTGGTCCGATATTCCGTAAGCTCGTATTTTTTTCACTAAACGTAAGTGCGGAACCGTATCAAATGCCTTCCTGAAGTCCAGGAATACGGCATCAATCTGCTCGCCAGTGTCTACGGCACTGTGAATTTCTTGGGCAAATAGGGCGAGCTGAGTTTCACATGATCTCTGTTTGCGGAATCCATGTTGGTTATGATGAAGGAGATTTGTATTATCTAAGAACGTCATAATACGAGAACACAAAACATGTTCCATTGTTCTACAACAGATTGACGTAAGCGAAATAGGCCTATAATTATTCGCATCTGATTTATGACCCTTCTTGAAAATGGGAACGACCTGCGCTTTCTTCCAGTCGCTAGGTACTTTACGTTCTTCCAGCGATCTACGATAAATTGCTGATAGAAAGGGGGCAAGTTCTTTAGCATAATCACTGTAGAATCTTAACGGTATCTCGTCTGGTCCGGATGCTTTTCCGCTACTAAGAGATAGCAGTTGTTTTTCAATTCCGATATCGTTTATTTCAATATTTTCCATTTTGGCGTCCGTGCGACGGCTGAAGTCAGGGACCGTGTTACGATTTTCCGCAGTGAAACAGTTTCGGAACACTGAATTCAGTATTTCTGCCTTTCTTCGGTCGTCCTCTGTTTCGGTTCCATCGTGGTCAACGAGTGACTGAATAGGGGATTTAGATCCGCTTACCGATTTTACATATGACCAAAATTTTGTAATTATGAGCAACAGATATCAAAATATGTGATTTGGGCTATTTGAATAATATTTGTAACTATAGTAACAGTCCTGTTGCTTTTTCTACTTAGCCTGGTGTGAAGCAACTTACGATCACTTCATTTGCATTGCATGCGCTTTTACTTTCTGACGAGATAAGAACTGTTATGCTCCGCATATGTTTGTGAACATTAGAGACTGTTAAGGACCGGTCTTACCCGGTAGGATCGTAAGACGTAACTGAATATTGGTAAACTTCCTACTTTGAAGCCGGCCGAAGTGGCCGTGCGGTTAAAGGCGCTGCAGTCTGGAACCGCAAGACCGCTACGGTCGCAGGTTCGAATCCTGCCTCGGGCATGGATGTTTGTGATGTCCGTAGGTTAGTTAGATTTAACTAGTTCTAAGTTCTAGGGGACTAATGACCTCAGCAGTTGAGTCCCATAGTGCTCAGAGCCATTTTTTTGAAATTAAAAAATACGTTTCTGACTATTCATTTTAAGCTTAAGTCCTACAACAGCACTTTCAGGTGGTGATCCAGAGAAACTGTGCAGCTACCAATGCTATTCCATAAATCGTACATAGCTTCAGTTACGTGATACTGTCATTTCACATTTGACACATAAGATACCTTTTTTGTTCTGTAGATATTCAACAGTTCAAATGTGGCTGTATTGATATCGATAGCCATACTGATCTGGCCTGTTATGACACGTGATTAATATGTGATCTTTTATACAGTGATGATGGTATATGCTGTAACGCGTCGACTGGCGGTACCCAAAATCGAACTTACGATAATGGATCGTACTGTACCAACGTCGCTATGCCGTTAATGTATGGCTTCCTGCCGCGCAAAATACTTGGGCAAACCAATCGACCACTACAGCTTTAATTAGGTACAGTTTTTAATTTCACCTTAAGTGACAATTTAAAACAATTCTGAACCTCTTCAGGCTTTGACAATACGCGACCCGCTAAGTTCCCTACTTGAATTCGGCCACTCGTCACTTTGGCTAATCAAGTTTTTGTTTCGCTTCTTGTTGCTTGTAAAATGGTTCCTTCATTTTCTCGTCGGTTATCCACTCAACTACAGGTGCACTCTATCACAATATAGTGAAACAGTTCGTATTTATTAGAGCCACTTCTCGGTCCTCTGTAAGATAGTAGTATTTAAACAACAACTACGAACATGTGTTCGAGGCTTTACGCTAACCACTACCAAACCACTTCAATAAAACGGCTAACAACGCAATTACCTCTGGGCGAGCCGCGACCACTAATCGTACTACACGAGGAGGATATCGGTTACACTGATTCCCAAAAACTCAACACCTACAAATCTACTTCTCACTCTAACCAGGCTCACGCTGAATTTACCACAGAAAGCTTTACGACCGAAACTGTCCACAAGACTACAATCAATCGATAGCTCGTGCACCTAAATTCGCTAAAACCGGTGTATCACCAGCGACTATTCAGAAAATCCCACAGAATCTCTGTATATTCCGTTGCTCAGTGTTGGGAGGAAACAACCGTCACAGCCACGTATATAAGCAGGGGCCTAACACACTAAATAGCCACGCTGCCTCCGCGAACTGTACCCAAATTAAAATACTGGTATTACCAATCAAAACTCCTTTCCCTCTCCCAAGACTTAACCGCCAGCTGCGGCGCCTCACTACACCACGCAGTGGGTCGCTCTGCTACCAGACCTAGACGCACACCGATATATCCACTTAGTCGGTGAGAGGTCTACATGGGAACTAACTAACTCTTTATGTCATACCATAGGAACCATTTAAAACGAACAAACACGCAGCGGCAAACCAACTTTTGACAATTAATTAATTATTCGTTGCTGCTGTCGGTTCTCTACGACAGCGGCCGGCTACTGCGCGTTGCTCTGGCAGCATCTCTGGACCCGGCGAAGGCGAAATGTTGCATCTCTGAAGTCGCGCGCGCTCACCACCTGTTTTTTCGTCGACGTTCGCAGCTCATCTACAACATTTTTTTTCCTTAATACATCATACACGTATATTTACAGTAACCACCAGGTGTTATTATTTAGTTATCGTGTAGAATGCCCAGCACTAGTAAGGGTGAACGTAGCCCGTGCGTTTTGACACAGCACAATGTCCGAAACTGGTAGCTTTAATAATAGACAATTAAACAGTTGTATGTCACACAGTTCAAAAGCTGATTAACAACTGTTGTCAAACACCTTCAAAAATGTTAAAACAGGTGGCGACAGAGTACAATGCTACTGCAGGCGCAAGTCTTTTGGAGCACACCTTTCAACGCACATTGTCGAACACGGGCCTCTGCGTCAGAACCCATGTGTTCCCATATCGACCCAACAACTTCGTCAGTTACGATTGCAGTGGACGTTGTATCATCAAAATAGAATTGTGGATCAATGAAAAAGTGTCGTTCGATTGAATCATGTTTCCTGTTAGACCAGGTCCATGGGCGCGTCTAGATTTGACATCATTGAGGTGAACGGCTGCTCGAATTATGCACTGCGCTACGGACTCAAACTACTAAGAGCTGTACTTATCATGTTAAAGGGGACATTAACCTGGGCTTCCATGGGACGTGTGGTGAGAAACGAAGGCAACATGAACATGACAACTGTGGACTACGTCAACATTATTACGAACCACATGTATTCAGTCATGCTTGATACGTTCCCCGTTCGCGTTGGAATCTTCCAGCAGACAACTGTCCAAATCACAAAGTCAAAACCCTCCTACAGATGTTTAAGGAGCTTGATGACTACCACTTTCACCTGATCTGGACGCGATGGACTTCAGCTAGCTCTACGCACACGAACAATCGTCCCGTAATTTAAAGGAATTACGTCACCAATGCGTAAATATCCGGTGATACATACGTCTACCAATGATTTGTTTATGCCATGCAACAGGCCGGAGTGGCCGTGCGGTTCTGGGCGCTACAGTCTGGGGGCGAGCGACCGCTACGGTCGCAGGTTCGAATCCTGCCTCGGGCATGGATGTGTGTGATGTCCTTAGGTTAGTTAGGTTTAATTAGTTCTAAGTTCTAGGCGACTGATGAACTCAGCAGTTAAGTCGCATACTGCTCAGAGCCATTTGAACCATTTTATGCCATGCCACGACGAATCTCTGATGCTTTGTGTGCAAACGTGGACCAAATAGGTGGTCGTAATGTTTCGGCTCATCAGTACACAATACTAACAATTAGTTCACAAATTCAGGGTGACTTCACGAAGCGTGCACTATGGTGGTATTGCACCTGCAGTGCAGCGTGAGCGTTCTTGACTGGTAATCAACACGTCACGGGTCATGATTCGATTTAGACACTGCTTAAATTTCGAATAACATTCATCAGCAATGGCGGCCTAAGATCTTCGGTATAAGGAGTCACCCCCGTTCTGCTAACTGCCATGCCAAAGCAGGCGGAGGAATGGATAGTTTCAGGGCAACCTCTTGCCTTGACGTGGGAAAATGACCCTAAAAGGCGGAAGAAACAGCATTGATCTGCGTCTGGAGGGTGCAGAAAGCAAAAGAAACCACTGCATTAAAGAGAGAACACGTGAAATGTAATTTGAAAAAGTGTCATGATGATCTCCCCACTGGCAAAAGATTCCAGATTAGTCCCCCATTTCTACCTCCGTGAGAGAACTGCCAAGATCGAGGTAACCATGAGAAAAAGGCTGAATAACCAACGAAGGTGTGACATTCTGCGAATGCGAGCGTGGGATGTGAGAAGTTTGAACATAACAGGGAAAGTAGGAAATTATGAAATGGAGAAGCAATGGCTTAATGTAAATGTAGCAGGGGTCAGTGAAGCAGAATGGAAAGACGATAAGTATATCTGGTAACACGAATATATCGTAATACCAACAGCGGCAGAGAATGAGATAAAGGGAGTAAGATTCATAAATGTTTTAAATGGCTCTGAGCACTGTGGGACTTAACTTCTGAGGTCATCAGTCACCTAGAACTTAGAACTACTTAAACCTAACTAACCTAAGGACATCACACACATCCATGCCCGAGGCAGGATTCGAACCTGCGACCGTAGCGGTCGCGCGGTTCCTGACTGTAGCGCCTAGAACCGCTGGGCCACCCCGACCGGCGTGTACGATTCGTTATGAAGAGAAATAACAAAGCAATAGGTATCTTCTTATGAGAAACGACAGCAAATAAACGTCAATAAGAACAGTACCGGTACACATACCGACTAAATAAGCTGTAGATGAAATGATGTAGGAAGTATATGCCGACACCGAGTCAGTAATTCAGTATTGTAAATGGAGATGATAATCTAATAATCATGGATGACTGGAACACTGTAATAGGAGAAGGAATAGAAAGAGATATTGGAGAATATAGGATTGGTGATATGAATGAGAGAGGAGAAAGATTAAGTTCTACGCCATATTTCAGCTGATAATAACGAATACACTGTAGTGAGATTTTCACTCTGCAGCGGAGTGTGCGCTGATATGAAACTTCCTGGCAGATTAAAACTGTGAGCCGGACCGAGACTCGAACTCAGGACTTTTGCCTTTCGCGGGCAAGTGCTCTACCATCTGAGCTACCCAAGCACATCTCACGACCCGTCTTCATACCTTTAATTCTGCCAGTACCTCGTCTGCTACCTTCCAAACTTCACAGTAGCTCTCCTGCGAACCTTGCAGAACTAGCACTCCTGGAAGAAAGGATATTGCGGAGACATGGTTTAGCCACAGCCTGGGGGATGTTTCCACAGTTAAATTTTCACTCTGCAGCGAAGTGTGCGCTGATATGAAACTTCCCCCAGGCTCTGGCTAAGTCATGTCTCCGCAATATCCTTTCTTCCAGGAGTGCTAGTTCTGCAAGGTTCGCAACAGAGCTTCTGTGCAGTTTGGAAGGTAGGAGAAGAGGTACTGGCAGAATTAAAGGTATGAAGACGGGTCGTGAGTGTTCCTTGGGTAGCTCAGATGGTAGAGCACTTGCCCGCGAAAGGCAAAGGTCCCGAGTTCGAGTCTCGGTCCGGCACACAGTTTTAATCTGTCAGGAAGTTTCAACGAATACGCTGCTCAAAAATCGTAAGAAGGTAGGAGGATAAGAATCGCTGTGGATTCGGATGATGTAGTACTGAGGAATCCTGAGATGCATTTTAATTTCTCTGAGGCTGTAGTTACTGCCACGACGATTACTGCAGTGCACAGTCGAAGAAGAATGGACATCTCTACGCAGGGGAAACCAAGTAGTTAGGTAGAAAAGAACGAAGTGCTGGGATTAAAAAGGGCGTAAAACAGGCATTCGGCCTTTAGCCCCTACTGTTAAATCCATGCATAGAAGAAGCAATGACCAAAAGACAGTTCGAGAGAGCGATTAAAATTCAGGATGAAAGGGTATCAGTAATAAGAATCGCTGATTAATATCCTCAGTGAAAGTGAAGAAATATTACAGAAAAACACAGGCACATGAAAGGAATATTGGTCACTGGGAAGGCAAGACGAAATGAGTGCGGAACAAATGTGAAGACATAGATGAAAAAAAAAATGGTCACAGGAAGGACTGATTGACAGAAAAGTCAAAACAAGCTTCCTTGAAATCAAAAGCAAGGGCATCAACATTAAGAGTGCTACAGATATTCCACAGTCAAAGGCAGAGTAGAGTGTAGTCAGGTGGAAGTACTACACTTAGAGCTCTAGAGGAGGACTTGTCTCACGGCATGACAGAAGGAGGAGTGGGAGCCGATATAGAAGAAACAGGCGAACCAGTATTAAAGTCGGCGTTCATCGCAGCTTTGGAAGACTTGCGGACAAATAAAGAAAAAGGAATGTATAAAATCCCTCCAGTGTTTCTAAAACCTTTCAAGCTGGTGAGTAGAACCTATGAGATTGGCGAATATAAGCAGACTCGGAAACTTATCATGTCTGACTACAGAATATGGATTGAGAGTAAACCGAAAACGGCGAAAATAATGAGGAATCACAGAAATGAGATTAGAGATCTGCGTAACATCAAAATTCGTGGCCACTACGTAGATGAGTTGGAGGAATTTTGATTCTGTGGAATTAAAATAACATGTCACGGACGAAGCAAGGAAAGCATAAACGGTAGGACAATACCGGCAGAGAGAGCCAACGTTCCTAGCCAAAAGAGTCTACTGGTGTCAAACATAGACCTTAATTTGAGGAATAAATATTTGTGGATGGGCGTTTGGAACTCATCATCGTATGGTAATGAATCGTGGACTATGAGAAAATACGAAAAGAAGAGAGTCTAATCGTTTGAAATGTGATGCTTTAGAACGAAATTGAGGATTACTTGGGATGATGAGGTAAGAAATCAGAAGATTCTTCGCTAAAGGCGAATATGTGGAAAACGCTTACAAGAAGAAGAAGGCACAGGCTGATAGACGTCTGTTAAGATATCAGGGAATGACTTCCATGGTACTTGAAAGAGCTGTAGGGCGTAAAAAAATGTAAAGGAGGACGTAGATTTGAATATATAAAACAAATAATTGAGGACATAGCACTATTCTTATACGAAGAGTTTGGCACAAGTAAAGTGTTCGTGGCGGAGTGCAATGGTAAAAAAAAAAAAAAAGAAAAAAAACATGCACGAGGGAGACCTTCTGATTGATGCTGAAAATATGTGGAGAATCCACACAAGGAAAAGTATACCATATTCTTTTGAAGATAATCGCCTTATAGCGCTTCCATCCAAGCTCAGAGAAATATTGTGTTTCCAATGTTACTTCGCCTGGTTCGCTACTGAATCTTTTCGCACATTTTGCAACAGAAATACTTCGTTTACACGAATCAACTCGATGAAATCTTGATGATGCGACTAAAATTTCTTTACCACTTTTCATCTAAAGTAATATTTATGTAGTGGGCTCTAGTCTTTCATAGCAAATATAAGACGGAAGAAATAAACCTAAATCATATAAAGATTCCTTTCAGCAGTTTTTCCGTCGTTAGATTTACAGTACATATCGAAAAGTCATGCTGTATAATATAATGGACTACAAGAAATCATCATACGAGGGTTGGAACTTTAATAGTGGCAACTATTTATTTACAGCTCGTACAAAATAGATACGTGTTTCAAAGTTTTACTGACCTTCAGAGTAGTCACCAGCATTGTGTATAACCCGTTTCCAGCAGTGTGGAAGTCGTAGGATACTCTTAGCATTGCCAGTTGTGTTGAAAGTTCGAGCGGCGCAGTCTACTGCCCGACGAATCTGTAGCAGTTCTGAAGCGAATGCCGTGAAGTGTTTCATTCAGTTTAGAAATCGACTTGTCCTTACGGGGGCTTAAGTCAGGAGAGTGCAGTAGGTGGTACAGCACTTAGCAGCCCCATCAGTCAAACATACAAGTAACAGTTTGCACTGTACGCCCTAGAGCGTTGTCCTGCAAAATGATGGTCAGGTCTTGCAGAAAGTGTCATCACTTCTGTCTCTATGCTGTTCATTTTTGGAACACAACCTGCGACCAGTTTTACCCCATGCGGAAATCTGTTAATGGACAAAATTCTTGTCCTTTTGGATATCTGTATTAACATGATTAGAGATTGTTGCTTCCATTCTTGTTATTCAATTTTCTTTATCTAATGTAGAAGCAAAAGTTTGCTTTAATCGTATATCAAGACAGTCTAAAGGTGTACAATATGGTTGCCAAGTTGTTTATGAACTCCTGGACTAGGTAATTGGCAAATAAATTTATTGTATATTTTTAATCTGGAATTAAAATTAATCCAAGAGAAACAGTTTTTTACTACAGAATTATTATTCTTGATTATTACATTACAATCTTCTTTATTTTCTCCTTGTATACGAATCTTGCGTTACGTCTAAATCCAATAATAGTTGTGTTCATTTTTAAGTTTTTGCAATATTTGTGGTAGTTCTTTTAATACTGTATCAATCTTGGCATCTGCCAATTCTATTTTGTGTGGAATGATAACTCGATTAGTATCTTTACTTCTTATTACATTCATATCTACATTAATAGCTTGTTTATCTCCTTTACATGTTGTTGTATTCGAATCTAAAAGAAGAGTTAACTTAGCTTTAACAGCATGTTTTGCAGAACAAAATTTAGTAACTACTCTTCGCAAGAAACTATTAAATGATTCACATATTTCTTTCTTAACTAAAAATTGCTTTTTGACTGCATCTTTTGTATGGTGTACTAAATTTGTAATTTTAACTACCATAATAATATCGCAGAATGGTTCTGTAATTGGTTAAACTGTTCTAATTTTTCTTCTCCATTTGTATAGTTAATATCTCCAATATTTGTATCAAGATTATTATTATCTAAGTTTTCTGTTAGTAACCATAATCCAAATCTTTCGTCAGTTGGTTTTACTTTATTTACAAAAAGTTCTGTTATAAAATATTTCTTTTTATTTGCAGTAGACAACTTATTTTCAGCTTCCATCTATAGAGGAAAAAATTTATTAGAATTTTGTAAAAGTATTTAGAACTAGAGATGCAAAATTATTATTAAAAGGATATAAAATTTAATTGTTTTCAGAAAGTACAGGGTCCGGCATAAAAAACTCCCCGATTACAAAGTAACGTGCAGCGGACAGTAGAAGGAGGAGAGTGGTGGGGGGCGCGTAGTTAAGTAGCTGCCTACGTGCCGTTTTCAGTGTACGCCATGGCGTGGTCTGGTGAACATCGTGCCTTCGTAGTGGAAGATTTTATTCAAAATGGCGAATCGCCTATTAATACTCAACGTGCTTTTCGCGTTCGCTTTGCGCTCGGACGACGGGACCCTGTTCCCGATAAGAAAACAATTTATTCTTGGGTTGCTAACTTTCGTGAGACAGGTTCCGCATTAAAAAGGAAACCACCTGGACGACCACGGACTGGAACAGGCCCCGGAAATGTTGATGCAGTTAGAGCTTCAGTTCAACAATCTCCTCGACGATCCGCTAAAAAGCATGCGGCAGCATTACGGATATCTGATCGAAGTGTGACAAGAATCTTGCATCGAGATCTTAAAATGCATCCTTACAAACTTGTAACTACGCAGGAAGTGAGTGAACGAGACTGTGGTGCCCGTGTAAGTTTGTGCCAAGACCTTCTTCGGAACATTCGTCCCAACGATATTGTGATTTTTTCTGATGAAGCACACTTTCACCTTGCCGGAACAGTGAACAGCCAAAATTGCAGGTACTGGTGTGAACACAATCCCCAAGAACTTCATCAACGACCACTTCATAGCCCTAAAGTAACAGTATGGTGTGCTGTTTACAATTCCGGAGTGATCGGTCCTTACTTTTTCGAAGAAAATGACAGGAATTTAACCGTCAACAGTGAACGCTATTGTGCCATGCTCCGCGACTTTCTCCAACCGCAACTAAGGGAGCTTTTTGGTGAAATAGAGAACGTGTGGTTCCAGCAAGATGGTGCTACAGCCCACACAGCGCGGCAGTCACTGGCATTGGTGAAGGAAATGTTTCCTGGACATGTGATCTCGTTGCGTGGAGACATTGGCTGGCCCCCACGATCGCCGGACTTAACGCCCTGTGATTTCTTTCTTTGGGGCTATTTAAAAGCAAAAGTTTATGAACAACGTCCACAATCTTTACGAGCTCTGAAAGAAGCAATTACACAAGAGGTTGAAGCTATTCCACCTGAAATGACTCAAAGAGTAATGAATAACTTCAGGGAAAGACTCAATCAGTGTGTCGACTGTGCAGGAAGCCATTTAAGGGATGTTTTATTTAAAAAGTAAGACCATAAGAGTATTTTCTAAAATGGCATAATATGTACTTTTATTTAGTATAAATAAAATTGTTCTACCTTATTTGGTTTTGTTTTTATTAGCTTTCCTTAAAGGGGAGGTTTTTCTGCCGGACCTTGTAGTTGAAACTGGGCCGTTAAAAGCATAGAAATTGCCTTTTTTTACCTATTTGAAGGCTTATGATGTTTTCTGTGATTTTTAAAAAGTCACACAGTTAAATGGTGATATTATGTGAGTCCATTCAATTTTTCTTGAAAATTACCCTATTTTTGTTATAAATGTGACTTGAAGAATAAATGTTATAAGCACACAAAAAACGACAGTGAAACTGTGTGCGACTTTTAATGAAAAAATTCCGAAAGATACACTTGCTTATATAGTCATGTTCAGCAAGAAAAATTTGACATCGATATACAACAGTATTCTAACTGAAAATTTTTAATAGCTTTTTTTATGATAAATTTCATTATTTATTTATATACGAGGGCTGCTCAAAAAGTAAGATGACTTTTCAAATTGCACAGGCAACGTACATTCGACTACCGATCTTTTCTTTGTTATATTGGGACACATGTCCGGAAATATGTTCACAGTTTCAGGTGTACAGCATACTTCATTTGTTTTTAGCAGATAGAAAGGTTAGACGTTTTTTAGTGTGCTCAGCGCTTTTCGATTGTTATAAAAAATGGAGCCAAGAATTTGCATCACATTTTCTGTGAAAAATGGAATCAAGTGCTATAAAACACTTTAAATATTGACAGTGGCTTACGGTGAGTTTGTTCAAAAAATGGCAATGATGAACCTCGCTCTGGGCGCCCCGAGCACATCAACAACAGATGATAACGTCGAAGCTGTCAAGAAAATTGTTTTGGAAAATCGTCGAATTACCGTAAGAGAAGTTACTGAGGATGTTAACATATCGGTCGGCTCGTGTCATGCCATTTTTTCGGACATATTGTCCATGAGATGTGTGTTACCGAAGTTTGTTTCAAAACTGTTGTTTTGATCAGAAGAACCGTCGCATGACCATCTCTCACGAGCTCTTGAATTACATCAATGATGATCCTGATTTGCTCGAAAGGATCATAAGCGGTGACGAAACATGGGTTTACGGTTAAGACGTTGAAACCAAAGCCCAATAGTCCCAGTGGAAGCATCCCAGATGGACAAGATCGAAAAAAGGACGCTAAGTTCGATCAAATTTCAAAGTTTTGCTCACTGTTTTATAAATTAGCTCATCATCAATTTTTGCCTAGAAATCGTACGGTCAATAAGGAATATTACTTTAACGTTATGAGCCGTTTGCGACAAGCAATACGCAAAAAATGTCCGGAATCGTGGAAAAGCAATTTATTGGTTTTGTATCAGGACAATGCACCTGCTCATGCATCATTGCTTGTGAGAGGTTTCTGGCCAAAAGCATCACGACAATCACACCTCAGCCACCATATTCACCGGAAAAAATTTCAGTGAGTTAAAAGTTTTCGGGATAACAGAAGTTTGGAACTGTTTCCCAGATAGGAAAATCTGACTGATCTGAAAAAAATTAATATAATTCTGGCCATAATTAAAATTATGAACAGACACTGTGGTAGTCTAAACAGTAGGCGAATTTAAGGCCTTTTGACGTAGGACACTGAGACTTTAAAGCTATTTAACATCGCCGAGCTGACGGGAATATTCTGGTGACTTCTTGCAAGCAGTCTCAGTTTGCAGAATGAAGTTTTCACTCTGGAGGGGAGTGTGCGCTGAAATGAAGCTTCCTGGCAGATTAAAACTCGTGCCGGACCGTGACTCGAACTCAGGACCTTTGCCTTTCGCGGGCAAGTGCATCTGAGCTACCCAAACACGACTTAAGCCCCGTCCTCACAGTTTCACTTCTGCCAGTATCTCGTCTCCTATCTTCCAAACTTCACAGAAACTCTCCTGCGAACCTTGCAGCACTAGCACTCCTGGAAGAAAGGATATTGCGGAGACATGGCTTAGCCACATCCTGGGGGATGTGCGCTGATATGAAACTTCCTGGCAGATTAAAACTGTGTGCCGGACCGAGACTCGAACTCGTGACCTTTGCCTTTGGTGGGCAAGTGCTCTACCATGTGAGCTACCCAAGCACGACTCACTCCCCGTCCTCACAGCTTCACTTCATATCAGCGCACACTCCGCTGCAGAAATTTCATTCTGAAAACATCCCCCAGGCTGTGGCTAAGCCATGTCTCCGCAATATCCTTTCTTCCAGGAGTTCTACTTCTGCAAGGTACGCAGGAGAGCTTCTGTGAAGTTTGGAAGGTAGGAGACGAGATACTGGCAGAAGTGAAGCTGTGAGGACGGGGCGTGAGTCATGCATGGGTAGCTCAGGTGATGGAGCACTTGCCCGCGAAAGGCAAAGGTCCCGGGTTCGAGTCTCGGTCCGGCACACAGTTTTAATCTGCCGGGAAATTTCAGTTTGGCTCTTAGAGTAAACTGACTGGAATCACAGTAGAGTGTCTGAGGATGTCGGAGGAAATTAGGAGAGAGCTGACCACCCAGGTGCGGCCGAGGACGGCGGCGTGGCGCGAGTAGCGGCCGCGGGCGCCCCCTGGGTCCCGGAAGCTGCTGCGGATGGCCTCCAGGACGCCCACGAGGCGACGCAGGCGCCGCCACTGCATCAGCAGCGACACCGCCTGTCGGCATACGCCAAGCCGTCTCCCTGTAAACGAGCTCGCCCCTGTCGAGTAGCACACACATTCAACCAACAAAAGTACAAGCCACAGCTACAATGGTGCGTAAAAGTAAGGGATCCACATCTATGTGATTACTCTGCTATTCACAATAAAGTGCCTCGCAGAGGGTTCAATGAACCACCTTCAAGATGTCTCTCTACCGTTCCACTCTAAACGGCGCGAGGGAAAAACGAGCACTTAAATTTTTCTGTGCAAACCCTGATTTCATGCCAGGGTAGCTTGGATTTCCGCCCCTCATTTTCCTTGAACACATCCACACACTATATATTGTCCCCCGCACTAATCCCCCTCACTCCCTGGTGTCTCCCTTCCTCTCCACCCCCAGCCTGTTACCGCGCCTTTACCGTTGTGTCCCACCCTCTCTCCATCTCCACACCTTCCGCCTACTTTCCCAACGAAACTTCCACCATGTACCCCTCTCGAATGATTAGCTTTGCCCTGACATCTACCCTTCCTACCAACCCCATCTTCCTCCTGTCTCCTCCTCAGGGCTCCCTCTCCTCGCCGTCCCTTCTCCTGAGCGGTTTTCCAATCCTACTCCCCCTTCCTCTCTTGTGCTCCCCTTCAGTGTCTCTGCACTCCCTCCTGCTTTGTCTTCCCTCTTCATCTACTGCCCCACCAGTCTCCTGCCTCTTAGTGTACCTGCTGACGCCCCTACTCTTTCCATCCCGCTGCCTCCCCTGCAGTCCCTTGCTCACCCCTCCTTTTCCATCCTCTCTAGCCTCTCCCTCGGCAGGTCCCACCAGGCAGTTTTATACTTCCCCGTGTGTGCTCTAAGTGGGTTTCAAGTGTGTTGTTCTGGAATGTATTTAATACTGTGGCCGACTTTTAACCTGTGTGTGTGCCTTCAGTGTCTTCTCTGTGTTTTAAGAATCGCCAACTGTGTTTTTTAAGTTTATGTCGACGTTTTTTAATTGTCCCTCTATGAACGTCTCCATGTCTGTGTATTTTTACCTCCATTATCTCCTCTCACTCTGTTTTATCTTCTCCTTTTTTATCGCCTTATATATGTAACATTTTATTCTTGTATTAGTTGTCTTGTCACTCAGCTGAAGAGTGGCGGATTGTGCCGCTGACAGCCCTCCCCTGCCCATGTGGGGCAGGGGAATGAAATCACAATAAAGAAAAAAAACTGATTTCTCAAATTTTATCGTGATGATCTTTTCTCGCTATGTAGGTGGGTGCCAATGGAATGTTTTCGCAATCGGAGGAGATAACTGCTGGTTGAAATTTCATGAGAAGATCCCGTTGCAACGAAATACGCCTTTGCTTTAATGATTGCCACTCCAATTCACGTATCATGTCTGTGACACTATCTCTCCTATTTCGCCATAATACAAAACGAGCTGCCCTTCTTTGTACTTTTTCGATGTCATCCGTCAGTCCCACCTGATGCGGAACCCACAATGCACAGCAATACTCCAGAATAGGGCGGACAAGCATGGTATAAGCAGTCTCTTTAGTAGACCTGTTGCACCTTGTAAGTGTTCTGCCAATGAATCGCAGTCTTTGGTTTGCTCTACCCACAATATTATCTATGTGATCGTTCCAATTTAGGTTATTTGTAATTGTAATCCCTAAGTAAAAGGTGAATTTACAGCCTTCAGATATGTGTGGCTTATCACGTAATCGAAATTTAGCTGATTTCTTTTAGTACTCATGTGAATAACGTCACACTTTTCCTTATTCAGGATCAATTGACACTTTTTACACCATACAGATATCTTATCTAAATCATTTTGCAAGTCATTTTGATGAAAGAAAGTTTGGCTTGATGTGCTACTGCCAAATAACATATCTCAATGATGATTCAAATAGCTCTGAGCACTATGGGACTTAACATCTGAAGTCATCAGTCCCTTAGAACTCAGAACTACTTAAACCTAACTAACCTAAGGACATCACACACATCCATGCCCGAGGCAGGATTCGAACCTGCAACCGTGGCGGTCGCGCGGTTCCAAACTGAAGCGCCTAGAACCGCTCGGTCACCCCGGCTGGCTATCTCAATGGAACTTGGATTATACTTACAAAGAATTTCTACAGTGTAATACAGGAAGCAGATGAAAGAAAGACGCAATGCGACGAACAGAAATGACACTTTTATTCAAAGACAATAATTTCTGTCAAGCCACAGCTATTTGTGATGGCCCTCTGGAAATTACAAAAGATGGGGCACGATTCGTAACAAGACGTTCTGTCACTACCGATGGCAATACATGCGCTGCAACGTGCTTCCGACAACTCTTTTAACGAGGTCTTGTGGTAACGTGATCCATTCCTACACCATCGCAGTTGATAACTGCTGCATGGTCGCTTGTGCACGCAATACATCTCTCGAACGCATCCCACACGACCTCGATGGAATTTGAGTTGGAAGACAAGGCACGCCACTCCATTTGTTGGATACTCTCTGGTTCCGAGAGCTCCTGGACCTGTGATGCTCAGTGTGGTCGCGCATTGTCATCCATAAAAACTGAAAATTTGCCTACGGTGAAGCAGCAGACTATCATTATAACGTTGTCTGTTGAACATACTATGTTCAAAGATTTGGAGGTCAGTACGCAAGTCCAACATTATGCCTCCCCACACTGTAACACCTGGACCCCCAAAATGATCACTTTCGACAATTTTGGACGTATCCATATATGATAAGAGTTTGTAATCAGTAATGCACCCAGGAAGAGTGTCGAACATGATGGTTTTGTTGGTCCAGATGTTATGGCGTGGGAAGGCATAACGTTCAACAGGCGTACTGAGCTCCAAATTTTGAATCATGTTGCACCAGCCAACATTATTGAGATATTGTACTCCTTCCCCAATATACCTCCTGAGACACCCTGCTGAGCCCGGCAGGACAGGACAGATAGAATAAACTGTGGAAAGAGGCCAAAATAAGTGGCTGTCAGTTACACTCGAACATATAACTTTATCCTTTGATCAAACATTACAAGAGCCCAAAATTTTTTTTAAACACACAGCTTTAATCTTTGGGACTTAATTACTGGCTGAAGGCCACTTTAATTTATAAACGGCTGAAGTCCAATAACTTAAAACGCAAGC
This sequence comes from Schistocerca serialis cubense, assembly GCF_023864345.2. Classification (NCBI taxonomy): domain Eukaryota; kingdom Metazoa; phylum Arthropoda; class Insecta; order Orthoptera; family Acrididae; genus Schistocerca; species Schistocerca serialis. The sequence continues at coordinate 317,427,091 of NC_064645.1, read as the reverse complement.
ATACTCAGAAATTTGAAAGACAAGTCTTATCTCAAAACAGTTCTGTAGTTAGACTGAAGTAAACAAGATAAATTGAAATCGGCTGAAGACCGAACACTTAAAACCCCAAGACATTAATTTTTTTAAATACCAAAGTCCTTACGTGAGACAGTTCTTTAATTTGGCTGAAGGCCCTAAGAACAAACAACTGAAACTCAAACCGGCTAAAGGCTGAAGACCTAAAAATTCAATAGGTTGAAGTAAACAAGTTCAATTTAAATCGGTTGAAGGCTGGAGACTAAAAAATTATTTTTTTTTTTAAATGCCAAAGGGTTTACGTGAAACAGTACCTTAAACTAGGCTGAAGGCCTTAAGAGTATAACAACACCAATTTAAAACACAAAACCGGCTAGAAGCCATACAAATACCAACAACAAGGGCAAATTTTAAAAAATAAGGCAGTCCACACAAGGGCGTCCAGATGTTCGAGGGTCAGCCTGCAATTCAAACACTAAAGCTCGCTTAGGTGAGACAGGCAGTCGGGCCAACCATTCACGATCTGATGACAATCCAACCGACCAACAGTCAGGGGACCCACCGACAAGATAACTTCCACTTCACCCGACCAGGACACAACAGGGAGTTAAACGGAGCAATGTAGAAGATATTGGCGCCCACAACCAATCATACACAGAGTCGTCAAACTACACACTGTGCTGGACAGCAACAACACGATGAGGAAACCACACTGCCCGAAATTTACGTCAATGGTCAGGGCAGGTAACCAGAACGTTAACGCCACAAGGCGGAAGATTCTGCTCGTGCACTTCAATTCAAATAATCAAATACAGTGAAACTCCACCAGAGGGTGACTACAATTTTCCAACTTGAAAAACCACGTCGTTGCTCGTGGAAATATCCCAACAGCCGACAACAGTCTTGACTTGCTGGTAGGTTAAATCAAAACTCAACTTTCGTGTCCAGGATTGGTGAGCCACGGACCTCGTAGCAATTAGAACAGCGCCACACTCTCCAACATCGCAGAGAGACCGCCAGCGGCCCCAGCCAAACTACACCCCGCCGTGCATTCCTCGCTGCTCCACGCCAACCGACCGACTGCTCAGAGCCAGTACGTTGACAACATTTAAAATAACTTGTCAATCAAAATCACCCAAACTATACACAGTTTCACGAACCAGACAACGCTAATGGCAGTGACTGAACAATAACAGGGACGAATCATGAGTCGGCACACACATCCAACCCATAAGCTTTCGCCAGCCAAATACATGTCGTCCAGCAAGACAACCGACCGACGACCAACCACAGTCGTCGTCACTCCAATCATGCATGTCAGCAACCGTCGGGCGAGTCATGGAGGTCCGGATCTCACTGTACCATGCCTCAACTGAACTTGCGCTGCATGCCAACTCCAACACTGCCATGTCCGAACTAACTCGCTGGAGCGTTCCAACTGGTTTGTCGACTCCCGACGACCGGGAAGTAATAGCAGGGATTATATCGATAAGCGCTGCTGCTGCCGCTCACGGGCAGGTAAAAGAGCAACTTAGTGACACTAGTAATTGAAACTAACATAACGAAGTGGCAGTACGGCAAAAACAGGATGTCAAATAAGAGATGGCACGAACACGAGCCACGCACGGTTCACCTCCTTTCAGTGGTGAGTGGTGCATTTGGCCGTGACTTTATTTTTATGGACGATAAAGCGAACAGCAGTGGGGGAGGAGCTCTTGGAACGAGAGAATATTTAGTGAATGAACAGCCTTGACCCTTTCTCCGACTTAGATCCCAATGATCAAGAGTGAGATATGGTGGGGAGATGTATTGCAACACATCCATCTGCATCAGCGACTACCCGCACTGGTGGAGAAATGGAACGCATTAGCACAAGAAGTCCTTACCAACCGTGTGGTCAGCGCAGGAGCACGTTGCAGAACATGTACTGCCATCCATGGTGATCACAAATCTTATTGAGAACCATGCCCCGCCTTTTGTAATGTCCAGGGGACCATCGTGAATTGCAGTGACTTCAATGTAATCTTTGAATAAAAGTGTCATTTCAGTTCATCCCATTGCGAATTTCTCCCAGTTACCTTCTGTACTAGAATGTAGTGGTTCTTTCTATTTACTGTATGATCTAAATTTCATCGAACTATGTTACTTGGCAGTGACACATCATGTGAAAGTTACTTTCGTCCTTACGTTTAGCACACCAGTTTATATTCAGTTACTATCAATGGCGCACCGTTCATTCAGTGATGCTTCTTCCAGATGATTTCCTGTAGCGTAAGAGGACAGCTGCGAAAACCGGCTGATGAAGTCGAAAGCACTAACTCACCTCTACAAAGTATTCGTCTTACGTAAAGTCAGTCTCGTACCTAACTTGTACTGTCTGATCAAAAGAATCGAATCCCTATACGTTAGGTAATGCGGAACTGAAAACGAGAGGCAGAGCTGTGAGGATAAAAGCAGGCAGGGAGTATTGCGTCGTCAGAATGAGTCGCTCACAAGAGCTCATTGACTTCTAACGTGAGATGTATTTTCACACTGCCACATCTCGCACCTAAAACACTGATTTGAGTAATGAAAGAGGCCAAGAGCCATTTATTAGCCAATGTATAATATTTAACTAAGAATTGTAATGATGTATTTTGACGATTTACAAGAAGCAATGAATCCAGCGCCACTGACGCGCCTAAGAAACTATAGATTAATTCAGAGTGCATGGAAAAACATCGATATTAAAGAAAAACTCTGAAGACATTTGAATATTAAGAAAAAAAAAACCAAGTGCGCAACGTATCGACCACTGCTGGACGATATCACTCTTTTTTTATCTGCTGTATAATACGGACGCACCACTACATAGGCGTCAGTATAAGATTTGTAATTTGCTTAAATCTACAGAGATATACTGTTATTTTGTTGCATGTGAGGCTACTATGTGTGAAAATCGCAGAGTGGTTAATGAATGAACATTTCTACGTGATTTCTAAACTTTTCAAACCACTCAGGCCCTGTCATTGTTATTGACAAAGTGTTGACATGTTATAGGCTTTTAAAATCCAAGCTCGTAATTGTACTGTGAATTACTCTAAATTTGAGTTTGCTTTAGTTGTTGGACAACCTTGTATGTGCCAAGTGTTTTTCACACGGTCAACCGTGTCCAACGTGCGACGTGTCATTGTATGGACGGAACAGTCGAGACCGACGTTAACATACTACTTTTATCCCCCCCCCCCCTCCCTTGTAATATTCTTCAAAGTCTGTTGTAAACTGGCTCTTAGATACATTTTCAGTGCGAGTGGCGTCCGGGAATTTCTTAGCAAACTTCACTTCTCAAATCGTACATCTCTTTCACAAAGCCTCACTGTTCCACAATGGTACGCCGCACTTTCTAAACGGGAAAGTGACCCACGCAAGTATTTGTTGTTTCCCCTTCTCAATCTGATGCCTAATAATAATAATATTTCTTTACGTCAGAAACGTAGACTAGTTACTGCATGTCACATGAGTAACATTTCCTTCAGGAACATTTCAACAGTTACGGCACTGGCCAGGTCGACTGACGCTGACGGGATTATGAAGCGAAAACATGAACGAACAACCACAGGTAAACCAAGACCAGGTGTGGACCGTCGAGCATTGTGGAGGGCCGTTGTAAAAACTCGCATGAAATCAGCGCAAGGAGTCACTCATCAGGTCCAAAGTACTACGAGCAATCTAGCTAGCACTATGACTGTGCGTGCCAAGCTAAAATGAATGTGGTACAGTAGCCGTTAATCAACGCGAAGCACCACTTGAGGTGATGTAAAGAACGCTGCCACTGGGCAGTGGATGACGGGAAATGTGTGACTGGTGGTGATGAATTAAACTGAGCTCTGTGGCAGTCCGAAGGAGGGGCTTCGGTTTGACGAATTCCTGGATAACGTTTCCTGGCATCATGTATAGTGCGAACAGCGAAATCTAGAGGAGTTGGTGTCACGGTAAGACAGTCTTTTTCGTGGTTACGCTGTCGTCCCGTTGTTGTGCTTCAGAAAACGCTAAACGCGGAACAATATGAACATGTATTACAGCTTTGTGTCCTGCATGCAGCAAAGAAACAGCCCGCAGACGATGACTGCTTGTATCAGTAAGACTATACAGCCTGTCATAAAGCAGCCTTTTTGAAGCAATGGTTTGTGGACGAGAACATTCACCAAATGAACAGGTAAAGTTTAGTACAGATCACATTTAATGTGTCAGACAGTCTTACTCATACAGTGGAGTGTTCCATCTGCGTGTGTATCATTCAATGTTTGGAATTTTATTTGCTCATGTCCGACACACAAATTTTCAGGGAATTTTCACAGAAGCAGTTCGAACAGTTGTTCTTTCAAAATACGATTTGTGATTTTCTATAGATTTTTATTGTGTTACTTTTCTGTGTTGGAACTGGAAGTCACGTAATGTGTCCTCACGCGTTGTAGTACTGTTCACTTCACTATACGATACAGACTTTCATATGAGAGCTTATTGAGCATACAGTTTTACGTTTTCTAAAGTTAAATGCAATACAGTCACACAATTTCAAACATTTCGCAATTCTTGGTATCAGACCACTTCCATTGTTCAAGATCAGAAGAGAGACGCACCCGAAGTTAAGAAAAGGAAACCAATCCAGTTTAGAAAGCATCATCAAAAAATGAAAAGTTACAAAGCTGTTTCTCCCTCCCACCCCCTGCCCCTGTGCTTCTAAATTACAAGACGTACGTCTGACGGTGTGATGATTACAGCAAAAGTTGTTAGCCACCTTATAAGGTTTACATAGTACGAAGTTACGAAGTACATTGACCTAAAGGGAGCAACGTGGAATGTAATTTCATTTTCACTAACCAACACAGGCTATGATATTTCCCCTGATCTTATTTATTTATTTAGCCGTAAATTGGACTAGAAAAAACACACACCAAAAAATATTAGAAAAGAATTTTAATTTCTACGCGTACTTCACGTTCAGTCACGTACAGCTGAGAAATTGTCATAATGACCAACACAAATAATAAAAGTGAATAATAAAATAATAATAATAGGCATTATTATTATTAATAATAATAAGCAAGAATAACATTAATATTCATTAGCTTAGCATGTCCGAAGCCCTCTTTACTACAATCACAAACGGAAGAAATGAAACTTTCTGGCAGATCACAACTGTGAGCCCTTTAAAGGGCAAGTGCTCTATCGATTGAGCTACCCAAGCTTTACTTCTGCCAATACCTCATCGTCCAAAGTTCACAGAAACCCCTCTGAGAAATTTGCAAGACTAACACTCCTGCAAGAAAGGATATTGCGGAGACATGGCTTACCCCTGGAGTATTTCCAGAATGAAATTTGCTCTCTGCAGCGGAATGTGCGCTGATGCGAAACTTCCCGTCAGATGAAAACTGTTTGCCGGACCGAGACTCAAATTCGAGAACTTTGCGTTTCGCGGGCAAGTGGCCTGCTGTAAAGCTGTGAGGACGGGTCGTATTTCCTGCTTGGGCAGCTCAGTCAGTAGAGCACTTTCCGCTAAAGGATGATGAGGTCCTGAGTTTGCCGCGCGGGGTAGGCGCACGGTCTACGGCGTCTTGAACGGTCCGCACCCCCCCCCCCCCCCCCCCCCCGTCGGAGGTTCGGGTCCTATCTCCTCTCGGGCATGGTTGTGTGTGTGTGTCGTCCTTGGCGTAAGTTCGTTTAAGTTAAATAGTGTGTAAGTCTAGGGACCGATGACCTCAGCAGTTTGGTCCCATAAAACCTTACCACAAACTTCCAGTTTTCCTGAGTTCGAGTCTAAGTCTGGCACACAACTTCCATTTGCCAGGAAGTTTCATATCAGCGAACAGTCCGCTGCAGAGAGAAAATTTCGTTGTGGAAACAGGAGAGAGAGTGGAAGAGAAGAAGTCTGAAATGGCAGTGGTAACAGCTGTTAAGAAAGAACAGAGTTTATGTGGAGGTTCTGTAGGCGAAGGGAAGGAAAAGTGGGTGACGGTGTGGCACGGATTCACAAGAGTCGTCTACAGACAGCTGTTCTCACTAACCGTGAAATCTGAAAGGAGAGTTTATTTTTCTGTTATTTTGAGGAAGATCTTTCAAAAACGAGGTTCCTGATAAGGAAAGTGGATTTAATAAGATGGATGTTACGTAATGTTGTGGTGAGGGTTTTACTTTGTTGAGAACAAGGATTTCTGCTGTGCTTTTCAGATAGTAGTGTACTAAATAAGAGAAAGTGCAACGGTTGAAAAGACGATAGCTGAAACACAGGGTATGATAGTCTCTACGCTTGGCAGCACACAGCCACGATAATTGTTCATCGGCAGCAGTGATGTTGTCGAAACAGCGAACGTCACATATACTATCCGATCAAGAGTATCCGGACGCCTCGACGCAATGCGTATCTGAATACTGGGTGTGACGACAGGCCGGTATAAAAGGAGGCGGGGAGTGTTGTATTGTGAGCAGTAACAACAGAGTAGGTGCAGCTCGGTGACTCCTAACGTGGACTAGTCTTTAGACGTCATGAGAGCAAGGAAACAATCACGGACATTTCAACCTTGTAAAAAAACAGCATAAGTTGACTGTTGGTGATGTGATTGTGGACAAGGAACACGAATGGACAATCGCAACTAAACCAAAATAAAGGAAGTTTCACATACTGACAGACAGGGACTTCCAGCATTGCGGAGGGTAGCTGTAGCTGTAAAAAATCGCATGAAATCATTGTAACGAATGACTCATGTGTTGATAATGAAGTTTAGTTTGTGGGGCGCTCAAAGGCGCGGTCATCAGCGCCCGTACAAAGTTCCAATTTGTACACGGTCCAATTTTTACACAGCCCAAGCTAGCCACTGTTCCAATGTTCAAATGTGTGTGAATTCTGAAGGGATCAAACTGCTGAGGTCATCGGTCCCTATACTTACACATTACTTTAACTTATACTAAGAACAACACACACACCCATGCCCGAGGGAGGACTCGAACCTCCGACGGGAGGGGCCGCGAGGTCTGTGACATGGCGCCATTCCACGCGGCCTAGCCACTGTGACGAATGATGATGAAATTATGAGGATAACACCCAGTCCCTTGGCAGAGAAAATCCCCAATACAGACTCCTGAGTTGCAAAGAGCTACCAGCACTCCACCTAGCACAATGACTTTGTGTAGGGAATTAAAAACAAACGGGGACAGTGGTTGTGCAGCTCCACGTAAGCCGTACATTTCTTTAGTTAGTGTTAAACCACGATTGATGTGATGTAAAGAGTGACGCCATGGTTCAGCGAATGACTGGTAATTATTTGTAGCGATGTATCAGGCCACATTCTGTGGCAGCCCGATCGAAGGGTTTGAGTTTGTCGAATGCCTGGAGAACGTTACGTGCCATTACGCCTAGTGTTAACAAGTACAGCGAAGGTGTTGTTAAGATATGGAGGTGTTTTTCATCTTAGGGCGTGGTCTCCATATTGTACGTAAGAAAATGCTAAATTCAGATGGATACTGCAAAGCATTGTGTACTGCGATAAGTAGAGGAACAGTCCGGAGGTGATGATCGTTTCGGTCAGGATGACAATGATCCCTGTTATAAAGCAATACGGGGCAATGATTTGTGCAGCATAACATTCCTTAAATGGACTGGCCTGTCCGCACTGGTAATATGGGGTAATGCAGAACTACAGTTAGTCACTGAGCACAGTACAATGCCATTCATCAGCAATGTGTTATCCTATCCCCACCCTCAGGGGACCTCAATCCAATGGTAAGCCAATGAGTTATAGTGTCTACTTAGCTCCAGACCCGTGATCTCAGCATCAGTAACGTCTCTGGTTTCGGCTGATGAGGAAGAATAAGCTACCATTCTACCAAATAACTGGAATGTGAAAATTGTCCACAGCAGAGTCCAAGCCATCATAACGACGAAGGGCGGACACACCTCATACTGATGTCAACTTATTGGTGTCCATATGGTTTTGATCAGATAGTGTCAGACAACGAGCGGGCAAGTATTACGTACTTGGTAGAATTCCGAACTTGGCTTAGTGACAACACTTACCTTGACCAAGTTGATTACGGAAACGGAGAAGAGGAAGGCCGTGATGGAGGCCCTCTCTGTTTCCGCCGACCTGTCGGTGCAGAGCTCTACGCCGGTGGTGGTGACGAGGGAGATGTTTGCGAAGATGTTGACCACAGCGGCGAAGAGCCTGCCGCAGTCAGCCAGGCGGACCCCGACAGAGGTGCGGTCTCCACTGGACAGCCCGAGTAGGCCACCCACCAGGCCCAGCACGCCGCGCTCCTCCACAGATGACCGCGCCATCTCACAACCACCCTCCTGCAGCAGCACACACATACTGTATTATATTGTGAGCTCACCGTTGACTACTCTGTAATATCTATCGTACTACCAGCAAAACGGGGGTTAAGAAAATGACATGAATGCTATGAGAGGGTAAGCTGATGGTAGCATTATTCATCCAGGACCGGACGGTGCTGAAGTGCGCGTCATTTATCATGGCGGCCGAGTTTAGGTTCGTTCTGCGCACCTGACGTCACAAAACACAGTCAGCCAATGAACAGAGAACGACGTTGCCAGAGTTCGAATGCAGTACAGAGCACGGACTAGTGTCTTCAGTTTTAGAAACGCTCAGTAATAAATAAAGTAATTGAACAAAAGCAATGATAGCAGACTTTCTATAAAAGAAAGTTTGGAAAAAGCATTCTTTATACGAACTATTTCATATCCTGTTAACTAATTAAATCAAACAAGCAATAAGCCTCCTAATTCAGGCGAAGCAAGGAAATTCATTCTCACTAATCGCTTTTTCGTAATAAAGAACAATGGTAATTGTTTATTTCCTATTGTACTTCGACGAAACGTGAATAGCTCACAGTCATACCAACAGTGTTTGTCGGCATTTTGCTTCATTGTTTAAAGTACTCCAGGAACTCTATTGAACGACGAGCTGCGTTAGTGTAACGGTTAAGGTGTGTCGCTGCTAAGCAAAAGATTCCGAGTTGATATCTTTTTCGGTGCTTAATATTTTCTTTATTTAAAAACAATAACCAAAGTGTCTTACTTCATGAATTTTATTCGTTTGACTGTAATTTTTTGAAATTTCTAGTGGCAACTAAAATCGACCATACGGAAAGTATACACTGTGGACTTTTACCTCTGCAAACTCATCAAAATTTCGTGCAATGGTTTACTACATTTAATGCTGCACAATAACTGCGTTGAACATCGAAACAAAATTAAGTCATTTATGGGGGGAAGGTATCAGTCAAGAAGATGTGTAAAAATCAAATTTTTGAGCCAAATAGTTGTTGTGAAATCGAATGATAAGTGTGTCAAAGCAGTTGGAACACCATTTGTCTGCATAGGCGAGCAGTGCAGTGATGACAAAATCGCGCACAGCGCGGAATGCGGGGAGCACGTGTCTGTAGCAGCGAAAGGGTTAATGCGGCCGTGGTGGCTTTACTTCATAAGCTGCGCGCTCTCCCCTAAACGTAAGTTTGTGAACTATACTATACTATCGCGCTGCTTCACTTGGCGCGTGCAACTGGCAACGCAGCAATCTCCCGCGTCTGGACGGGTATGCGCGAGCCGCCAAGATAAAAGAATTGAACTATAGTGCTTGAGGATTCTATCGCCTTCAAAGTCCAGCGGATATTGCAGGGTGCTTCAATATGAACTCGAAATCGAGGTATAATCTCTCTGCCTGTGTGCCTAAGTAACTGCCTCCTTTGCATCTCGCTAGGGGGCAAGCACGTTCTCCACCGTTCCAAATGAACCCTATGCTCCATGAAGTTCACTGCAGTGTACAACTGCCGGCCGCTGTGGCCTTTGAACCATTTGAACCAGTGTACAACTTTTAATGGTCACACCTCTGGCGTTTTCAGTAGATCATGAGGCTGCAAATGCATGCAGTGCGCAACTCCAGTAGCGCGTTTGTAGCCTGAAGGAGGAGTGAAAACGCCAAATAAGCAACCATTAACAGCGGTCCATTGTAGTGGACGCTCTGTGCCACAGGATTAACAGCGGTGCGCAAAAGCCCTGTGTCAGTCATTTACCACTAATAATTACAGGATTCCCATTCAAGAACAAGTGCTGTCAGTCAAGTAGCACGTGGCTGCTATGAGCATTTACCGAAGTTGAATATGACTGTGTGTGCATGTGCGATTCCCTGTCTACCAACTTACACGCGCCTGGAATTGCGTGAAGATGCCCTCAGAACTTTGATATTTGTGTTTACAGAGTTCATGGCCAAACTGGGTTCAACGAGCCGTGTTCATCGGCGCATGTTGGACTTTGTCCTTGTAGCTTTTGTGTTAACCCCCATTTCATTTCCAAACTGGCTAACTTACATTGCTAAAACTCATCGTGCAACAGGTATTTTACGGAGGTTATGGCATTTGAGCCATACTAGTAATTTATGAATATTATTTGTGCTGTTTATGTGTAATTTATATGGCACTCACGATGTAGACGGGTTGAACAGAAAGTAGTGGCAACATTGTTATGATTCACACCAGACTTTATTGACTCTCGTTCTGCCGTTCACTGCATCTCATGCCCTCAGTATAATCACACCACATCTCGATCACCTTCCCCCACACAGATGGAAGGCGTCGTACACCGTCAGCACGTCCATCTTTTGTCGATGTCTTTGCAAGTACCACTCTACGGCGTGAATGATGTCTTCTCATTTGTTGTAGCCCGTGCCACGAAAAGATTCCTTCATTTTGGCGTACAGTTGGTAATCACACGGACTCACGTCGCGTGAACACGGAGGACATTCCAGTATCCTCCCCCCCCCCCCCCCCCCACACACACACACACACGCACACACGTAGCCGGGAGTTACTAAATGGAAATCGCCGTCTGATATCGTTGATTGTCATGAACTATGATGGGATGCAGTGTCAGAAAGTGATGTCGTTTTCTTCTCAGTGCGGGGCGACCACGTGCCTCTTCACTCCTGATCCAAGGAACTTTGGTTCAAATGGTTCAAATGGCTCTGAGCACTATGGGACTTAACATCTGTGGTCATCAGTCCCCTAGAACTTAGAACTACTTAAACCTAACTAACCTAAGGACATCACACACATCCATGCCCGAGGCAGGATTCGAACCTGCGACTGTAGCGGTCGCGCGGTTCCAGACTGAAGCGCCTAGAACCGCACGCAAGGAACTTTGGTTCGTGCTTCCGAACCATAGTGCTAGGGTGCTTGAACAGGCCTCCCGCACTTTCACACACTACAAATTGCAACTGACTCAAACAAAGCTGTCGCCGCTCACTCTGCTACTTCATCTGACATTCCGCAATCAGCTACACACAGCGCACAAGTGTTGCCGCTATTTTTTCAACCCCCGTATGTAAGTTCGACTTTACTACTCGCTGTTTCAGTTTAAGCCATGTGAGCACTATTGTTTTGAATTTTATTTATACATCCTATGAAAGAACTAGCCTGTACATATATACCGGGTGATCAAAAAGTCAGTATAAATCTGGAAACTGAATAAATCACGGAATAATGTAGATAGAGAGGTACAAATTGACACACATTCTTGGAATAACATGGGGTTTTATTAGAACCAAAAAATTACAAAAGTTCACAAAATGTCCGACAGATGGCGCTTCATCTGATCAGAATAGCAACAATTAGCGTAACAAAGTAAGACAAAGCAAAGATGATGTTCTTTACAGGAAATGCTCAATATGTCCACCATCATTCCTCAACAATAGCTGTAGTCGAGGAATAATGTTGTGAACAGCACTGTGAAGCATGTCCGGAGTAATGCTGAGGCATTGGCGTCGGATGTTGTCTTTCAGGATCCCTAGAGATGTCGGCCGATCACGATACACTTGCGACTTCAGGTAACTCCAAAGCCAATAATCACACGGACTGAGGTCTGGGAGGCTGGAAGGCCAAGCATGACGAAAGTGGCGGCTGAGCATCATCACCAAACGACGAGCGCAAGAGGTCTTTCACGCGTCTAGAATTTTTTGTTTTTTTTTGTTTTTAATAAAACCTCATGTCACTCCAAGCATGTATGTCAATTTTTACCTCTCTATCTACATTATTCCGTGGTTTATTAAGTTTTCAAATTTATGCTGACTTTTTGATCACCCGGTACATTCTCTCTCTTGGCTGAAAACTGCATAATACATAATTTCATATTTTGCTATTTGTTCATAAACTCTGGCTCTTTAAGGAGACAATCGCTACCTATTTATAGGAGTACAAATATTTTGCCTCTGATTTACACTGTTTTTATGGAAACGCATTGCCTGTTATGTGTTTGCAAGTGTTAACTGTTGTGTTAACCAAATGTTTATTCATGCTTGATTTTTCATTTTGCAACATTTGCTAACATACGTTTTACTGTCTGTTCTCCTAGTAGCTGAATTCATACTGTGCTTTATTGGATTTATTTTGGGACTGAAATGCCTGAGGTAGATCAAGCTCTACGCAAGATCGCGGCTTGAAATCTCAAATTAATGTTCATCAAATTTAAAATACTAAAGGTTTATTGCTGGTTTTTTGGGTTGTTATAAACAATTGCATTCGTTTGTGCTTGTCATATTTCACGTGCAGAAAAAAATTATAACAACAGTTTGTACAACTTGTTAAATTAAATTATTTTATCTTTTCATGTGTGAAGTGTTACTTTTTTTGCGTGGAACATTCCTACTCCCAGCTCCTCGCTTGCTAACGTTTTCAGGTACTTGAAAAGGTTCTCTGTGTTGACGAAGAGGGAACAGTAGTTGTACTAGTGCAGCATAGCGGACAGCGACACCACAAGACCTGTTTAACTGCTTTGACAGTAAGCGCCTTCGAGCGGAGAGAAAACTATTTACCTCTTCAGCGCCTTAAATATCTCGGGTTTCCTACCTTCCAAACAGCATTTGCAGGAAGTGTCGCACTTCTCCGTTTATCGCAAAAAATTTTCTACAGGAAGTCATCGTTGTACTAGTGGAAGCGTATGGAGAACAATATCTGTCAGAAATAACGAACGGAGACTGGTTGCAGAGATTCGAAGACAAAGATTTTGAACGCGTGACAAAATTCGTTGTGGCTGTTCGACCGAGGCAAAGGGTGAATACTGTACGCCACGAAGCACTCAGTTTGAAGAAATGCATTTTCATAGCCGTCGGCTGTACATATTCGGCTTTGTTCTCTACTAGTTTCGGTTGTTACAACCGTCATCACAGGAAGTTTGATCAAAACTGAAAGAAACGTGTTTCCCGTCAAACAAAGAGCGTGAATTAATCAAGCAGCCAATAAATCCGTGGCAGAACTGTTGCCAGTCCGTACTTTCAACTGTATGTCCTGTCACACACGGGATGCACTCACCACGCAGCATGCAAAATGGTTCAAATGGCTCTGAGCACTATGGGACTCAACTGCTGTGGTCATTAGTCCCCTAGAACTTAGAACTACTTAAACCTAACTAACCTAACGACATCACACACACCCATGCCCGAGGCAGGATTCGAACCTGCGACCGTAGCAGCAGCGCGGCTCCGGACTGGAGCGCCTAGAACCGCACGGCCACCGCGGCCGGCACGCTGCATGCAGCAAGCGCAAAAATTCAGCACTGTTTATCAAAACGCAAAGCTTGCCGCCGCATCCTAACCTACAAAGAAAATAAATCAAAGTCAGAGTAATAATAGATTTAAATAGTATTATCCTGCCGCATTTTCAATTGCTTTCAGAAAGCACAAATTAAGTCTTATACAAATGTGTAAAAGTTAAATGTCACTTCCAAAAATCTCGGAAACTTCTTTACGATTTATTTTAAATCTCTGTATCTAAAAGTCAACGTCCTCATTGACTGACTGACCCAGCCCAAACCCCTAAGGATAGAAACTTGAAATTTGAAAAAGCTGTGGATATTGTACTGAAGGCGTCGTTTGAGATTTTTCGAAATTCCAACTCTAACGGGGTGAAATAGGGGATGAAGGTTTCCTTTTGAAAAATGTGGCTAGTAAGGCAATTTTTAAGCTAGACCTACGAAAATTGTTTCTTCGGTTGTTATGGAAAACTACTGTAGATACAAGTCTGGGACATGTTTTATTAGATTTACCAGATCAATAACAACAAAATAAATGGAAAACGTGCTTTACTTTAACCTAGTACAGTTTTGCGATGGCTTCATATTAGCGAAGCTGCTAAATTTCAGGCAAAATCTTTTATTAGCTGTAACTCTGAATTAAACATTTGTGGACCTATGTTCACATGAACTTTCTTTCTTTAGTTTTACTTCTAGAATAACATATTAAAATATGAAACCTGAGTTTCTCCTGGCGTATACAATTTTCAAACAACCTACGGGAATTCAGCCAGGTAATATTAACAACGATCGCCGACATTTCGGCGGGAGCACACCCCACCATTTTCAAGGCAAATTGTTTACTAAAATATCGGCAATCGCTGTTAATATTTCCTGGCTGAATTCCCGTACGGTGTTTGAATATTAAAATATTTGCATATCTTCGTGAATCACCTCGTGTATTTGTCAGGGGTTGCATTATTCACCAACAATCAGTCTTCTAAGTTTTCGGGGCGGGTGCGGGTGGGTCAGTCTTCCGGCTGTCTTGATGCGACCTGCGGCGAATTCCTCTCCTGTGTCAATTCCTTCATCGAGGATAGCACTTACACCCAATGTCCCTCATAATTTGTTAAATATTTTCCAATTCCTTCCTCTTCCCTTGCACTGTATAGCCTCTATGACTCCCTCTTGTATGGTGCAAGTTATTTCCTGATCTCTTAAAGCATGTTTTATCATCCTTTCCCTCCTTCTTGTCAGTGTTCCCTACATACGACTTTCCTCACCTACTCTGTGGAGAACCACCTCATTTCCGAACGTATCCGTACACTTAATTTTGAACATGCCTCTACAGCACCACATCTGAAATGTTCCAATTTCCAGTTTTCCCATAGTTCATAATTCTCTTCCGTATACAACCGTGCCCCAGGCGTACTTTCTCCGAAATGTCTTCCTAAAGATATAGCCAGTAGTTGGTATCATCATACTTCTCTTGGTCGGAAATGCCCTCTTCGTCTTGAAGTATGTGCTCCTTGTTTCGTCTGTTGTCATATATTTTGCTTCCAAGGTAGCATATTTCTTTATTTCCTCTGTCTCATGGCGATCATGACGATCAGGATCATAGGTCTGTGATAGCAACTATGACTACGCGTTTTACATAGAATGTTAAGAAAGGTAGGAAAATGTTTCTGCTTAGCAACAGTGACAGGATGCAAATTTCAAAAGTATCTGAATAGTCAGCATCAAATATTCAATGCCGAGAACGAAGATGTTGAGCACAAATGGAAAAAATTCAAAAATAACGCTCAATATGCCTTACAAGGAACCCATTCAGTGCGATATCACAAGTTAAGTCTTTACTGAGGCTCATTTGAAAGTGTCATGTTAACAATTACAACAGGAAAAATATTAGCAGATAATGACTCACCGTGAGCACCAGAAGGGCGTCAGAAAATGAATGCCCATGTGGTGCAGAAATCAACGTTCTGCGAGATATATGTATTACACTTCACAAGATGCACACTGTCGACGTTCAAGAAATCTTCAAAACAAACCATTAACTTCACTTAAAACTTCCAGGCTATTAGGCAACGGTCGATGTATAAAACGTTCTCCTAACTTTTCCTCTCCAACTGCAGGAGACATCTTCAGAGGTAAAATGGTGAATTGGCAGTTAGCCATTTTACCTCTGAAGATGTCTCCCGCAGTTTGAGAGGAAACGTTAGGAGAAATTTTTGGATTGAGGTCCACCAGTTAATCAAAATACCGTTTTTCTCAGTACCCAAACATGTTTCGGCACCACTGTGCCATCGTCAGTGGGTTTTCGTTTTTATTTATTCTGCAATGTGAACTTTTTGTTAAATGATTATAAAATTATGTGCATTTTTAGTTCAAACAACAGGTCGTTTCTTTTTGTAAATACTTTTACATTTGGTGAGCATGAATTTTCTGGATCAGTTTTGTGTTAATTATTACAGGTAGCTTGTCATCTGCAATAATCTGTACTAATTAACACCGAGACAGGAGCGTCCTCTAGACTAGCCGTCGGCACACGGACCATGCTGTCGAACGTTAACGCTGAGGGTGCAAAGTTCAACGTGCTGCTGAACGCTCAGGAACGATGCGACTTGTGCATACGGTACGTGGGGCCCAACGTGGTATACGCGATCGCAACGCACTCCAGTGGCAGTTGAGGGATGTTTCTAGTTCGTAAATCACACTGTTTATTCAACGGGCGGGCGTAAAATTCCCGCGTTAGCTCTATTAAAACGCACATTTCCTCCACCGTCCACGAAAAGGGAAATACCATGTCCAATCAATAAGGACACAGGCTTATAAGAGTTCCGTTACAAACAGTGCGGTACAAATTTGGAATACTTCTCCGCATAAGATAAACATTGTTTAATCATTCCCACATTTTAGTAAAACCTCAAGGTCAGTCTTACTTGATCAATGTTCCTACCCAGTAGCAGAATCTTTGCGACATGTGAATTACGAAGCGTAAAAGAAAAAGAAGCAAAATATCTTTATACAAGTAGCGCAGCTGTCCTGTAGATTAAGCCTGTCAACAAAGTCACCCCTCAAAGAAAGGTGAACTTATATTTACATAACATCAAATATTATAGTATATATTTATATTAAACTAATAATAAAGTATCAGAACCTAATAATAACGCGAATGTTAGGAGAAATGTGACAAGCCGCGAACCACCAACCCGACAGACATTCCACTGCAGACCTGTGATGCTACTCATTACGCTAATCGAACAACACAGCACTATTATCTAATCATATTATTTTACCCCTTGCTGAAAACCTTTATCGTAGATATGTTACTAATTGACATTTAATTATAACAAATTGACCAAGAACAATGCGTTTTGTGTGGATCTTCAGTGTTTCGCTGCCTTCAAATAGCCTACTCTCATAATACGGAAGATACAGTAATTCTTTTGCCACGAATATGATGGGTCTCATTATTTTATTGGAACCAATCACACGGTTAACAACGGGTTTTCCTTTGATTCTCAATTTGCTGGTGCTCAGAAACGGCATATATACATATAGGCTCGAAATGAATGCCAATATGGCGCCTTACAACTCTGTACTGAAGGGAGACGGCGTGCGTGTGACGTAGGTGGCGTTGTGCCATCTCATTGGTCCACGCTCAGAATATCTGACATGCCAGGTATTGCTCTGCACGCTCGGAAAGACTCCCGAACGTGCTATTCCACGCTATGACGTCAGAAACTCGGCACGCTCAACGCTCAACGTTCGGATGCACGGTCCGTGTGCCGACGGCTTAAGAGAATATAAGCGCCGCGCAGCCCAGCCGCGGCCCGAGTTGAAGTCGAGCCGACCTACGAGCGCTACAGCAGTGACTTGCAAACTGTATTGGTTCATTTGTATTACGAACTGTATATACTGAAGAGCTTGCTTATGTTCGTCTGTCGCCTCTTGCTTGCCACACGTCTATATCTCACAAAGCTAAGTATTGTAATCATTTCCTTTTGTAATAAACTCCATTAACACGATTTGCTTGAATTATTGTCTAGCAACTCAAGAAAGCAGCTTTCCTAGGCACACTATAGTAGACGAGTGGACAGAAGACAACAATAAATATGTTCATCTTGTCTACGAATTTTCGAGCCGATTCCGCAGTTTGCTGCGGACCGTCAGATTGACGCTCTATTTCAAATTTCTTTGTCTTTGTCTTTGTCTTTGTTCTGTAGTGTTGTTTGAAGTTATGCAACCATTCACTGCTTCCCTTGAAATCACTGTATTCTATGTCGCGAGCAATTTGATGTGAATGACGTAGTAGGTCACTAAAATGCCTGTAAATTGAATCGAGCATGCTTAAAACGCGCTGCCACCAATTTTTGTAACAAGTGCGCCTTGTCGTCCTTGATTATCCCTAGTTTTACTTAAGCACTACATTATCATATCACTGCGGACTCCCGTTCGTAATGGTTTTTTTTTTTTTTTTGTTTTTTTTTTTTGTTTTGTTTACTAGACTTCGGATGATCTTCCACGTACATAATTATGTTTAGTACCCTCTCCTTGGATAACGATTGTCCTTTACTACCTTCCCTGGAGACAGGATTTGTGGCTCCCTGTCCGTAAAATCAGTAAATGCTTAGAACCCATTTATTCACGCAGTGACTATTATGGCACCGAAATGAAAGATAATAGAGAAAAGGCCAAAATATTTAATTCGGTCTTCCGAAATTATTTCACCACGGAAGATGGTAACAAGGTCCACCCTTTAACCCACACTATGAACGTTGAAATGACAATATATTGAGATTACTGACGTGGAATAGAAAAGTTGTTGCGATCGCTTATTAGAGGAACGGTATGAGAAGTAGATGAAATACCTATATGATTCTAGAAAGATTATGAGAAAGAACTTGTTCCCCTTCTAGCAGCAGTGTATCAGAGTTCGGTGGATCAACGAGGGGTATATAGCAACTGCAAAAAAGCGAAGATCATTACCGTTTCGAAGAAGAGTCGTAGGAGAGAAGCACATAATTATAGGCCCATATCGTTGAGGTCAATAGGTTGTACAATTATATAATATGTTTTATGGTCAGAAACTGACTTTTGGGAGAACGAAAATCTTCTCTGTAAAAATCAGCATACATTCCGCGAGCAGAGATATTGCGAAACTCAACTCGCTCTCGATCTCGATCAGATCCACAGCGCCGTAATTCAGGTTGACACCAAGTTCCTTGATTTAAGGAATGCATTTGACATCGTCCCGTAGTCTCGTTTAGTGAAAAAAAATGAGGTTACACAGTATCGGGTCAGAATTACGATTGGATTCAATACTTCGTTGCAGACAGAATTCAACATGTCGCTCTTAAAGGAACAAAATCGTCAGACGTGAAGGTAATTTCCGGATTAACCTAAGGTTATGTAATAGGACCGTTACTGTTTACAATGTACGTAAATGACGTAGTAGAAAGTGTCGGAAGCTCTTTAAGGCTGTTCGCAGAAGATAGAAGATGTGGTCGTCTGTAAGAAAGTAGCAACGCCAGAAGACAGTTTCATTTTGCAGTTTGACTTGCAGATCATTGATGAAAGATGCAGGGTGTGGCACATGACGCAGAACGTAAATAAATGTAAGATATTGTGCATACATAGGAAAAGAAATCCACTACTGGACAACCACACTATTGACCAAAAATTGTTGGAAATACTGTCTACCGTAAAATATCCAGGAGCGAATATCCAGAGCGACTTTTACCATTCAGAGCGACATTAAGTGGAACTCCTTTAAGTGGAATGGCCACAATAAACAAATAGTTGGGAAAGAACACGCCAGACAGATTCATAGGAAGAATATCATCGAAATGTAACTCATCCACGGAGGACATCGCTTACAGCGCTCTTGTTCGGCCGATTCTTGAGCATTGCTCATCAATCTGGGATCCTTACCAGTTAGCACTGATAGAAGAGGTAGAGAAGATCCAACGAAGAGCGACGCGTTTCGTCAGCGGTTCGTTTATTCGGAGCGAGAGAGTTACGCAGGTGCCAACAAATTCTAGTGGCAGACTTTACAAGAGAGCCGTTGTGCATCACGGAGAGTTTGACTGCTGAAATTTCGAGTAAGCGCTTTCCGGAAACAGTCGAACAACACATTACTTTCTCCCATACAAATCTCACGAAATGACCACTCCGAGAAAATACGAAAAACTCGAGCTAATACATAGGCTTATAGATAACCACTTTTCCCATACGCCATTCTCGAATGAAACAGTGAAGAGGGGATCAGTTAGCGGCACCTGGAGTGCCTTCCGTCACACACCGTCAGGTGGCTTTCAGAGGATGATGCAGACGTAGATGGATAAACACAAGACTAGAAAAGTAGAGGAGTTAATACGGAAAAGAGACACTAAAAGTAGTAGATGAGTTTAGCCATTTGGGCAGCAAATTAACTGACGATGGTCGAAGTAAGGATACAAAATGTAGGCAGGTAATAGCAAGAAAAGTGTTTCTGGAAAAGAGAAATTTGCTAACATTGAATGAAACTGTAAGTGGCAGGAATTATTTTCTTATATGCCAGAAACAAAAACAGTCTTAGAACTTTTTGGACGGACGTTGTATGTGGAGTACAGTTAAATCTTAGGTTCTGCCCTTTCAGATTTTTGCGGCACAGCTTACTCTGGTCAAACGTTTTCAAAACTGTGGTTTTAAAATAATAACACGACACCGTTTGCTGAACAGCTATTAGATAACATTCAAGTTACAATTATAAGAGCGGAAGTTCTGAATGATAACCAAATACTTTTTCCAGTTCATTCCGGAGTTGGAACAACAAGTACGTGTCGTATTAAGAAACAAGGACTGCACTCAAGACTACTTGTCTCTTCATACGCTGACCAGACACGGGTTGCACCATACACTTACAAATAGTTACACCGCCGACATTGTGCAGTAGGGAAGAATACAAATTAACAAGATATTTTGGCCCAAGTAACTACAGCCTTTGTAGCAGATTATTGTCTTTCAGAAAATTGATTTCGATTGTGGACCCCGTTGTGACTAAAATATTGGAAAATTGCACGTAATCGTTTTAAAATGCAGTGCAGCCATATGAGACACACCAGAACTGAAGAATAAGGGAGAAACAATGCAGTAGATAGTATACAGTTTCTGTGCAAGTGTTTGAGAGAGGGTGTTTTGACGTTCTAATGAGGTTACGTATATGAAAATGATATTTCAGTTATAAACTAAAATTAATATACGAAGGATTCCAAAAGAACTGTACTTACAGATGTGGTTGACTAGCATCCGGAGATACTCAGTTTTGACGCCACTGTCTGATTAACTGTAATTACTAAAGGCTAATGTAAACGATCAGACTTGTCAAAATCGTTGTTTCCTGTCTACAGGTTTGTTAAACAAGCGCGCAAATGTACCAACAAATTTTGTCAAGTTAAATCTCATTTTTTAACCAGCTATAATACTGTCGCGAGTATTTTTAAACTCGTGGGAAAAGTGACCACTGCAGACAAAGCATTCCTTGCACTGAATTTTATGCTATATACAGGGTGATCAAAAAGTCAGTATTAATTTGAAAACTGAATAAATCACGGAATAATGTAGATAGAGAGGTACAAAGTGACATACATGCTTGGAATGACATGGGGTTTTATTAGAATCAAACCAATACAAAAGTTCAAAAAATATCCGACAGATGGCGCTTCATCTGATTAGAATAGCAATAATTAGCGTAACAAAGTAAGACAAAGCAAAGATGATGTTGTTTACAGGAAATTCTCAATATGTCCACCATCATTCCTCAACAATAGTTGTAGTCGAGGAATAATGTTCTGAACAGCACTGTAAAGCATGTCCGGAGTTATGGTGAGGCAGTAGCGTCGGATGTTGTCTTTCAGCATCCCTAGAGATGTCGGTCGATCACGATACACTTACGACTTCAGGTAACCCCAAAGCCAATAATCGCACGGACTGCGGTCTGGGGACCTGGGAGGCCAAGCATGACGAAAGTGGCGGCTGATCACAGGATCATCACCAAACGACGAGCGCAAGAGATCTTTCACCCGTCTTGCAATATGGGGTGGAGCGCCATCCTGCATAAACATCGTACGTTCCACCAGGCGTTTATCAGCCAGGCTGGGGATGATGCGATTCTGTAACACATCGGCGTACCTCTCACCCGTCACGGTAGCAGTTACCTGCTGTCCAGCGCCATCTGTCGGACATTTTGTGAAGTTTTTTTTTTGTTCTAATAAAACCCCATATCATTCCAAGCATGTGTGTCAATTTTTACCTCTTTACCTACATTATTCCGTGGATTATTAAGTTTTCAAATTTGTACTGACTTTTTGATCACCCGGTATAAAGAAGAAAATGAAAACAAGTCGCTGTTCCAGGAAATGGTTCAAATTGAGAGATAGGTATATCCATGAAAACCTAATGAAAGGTCATTCAAATACCAGCTTGGTAACTTATACATCGTTCGTTAAAGAATAGGAGAGCTTCGATATTTCTTTGTCGTAACACTCCCGCTTATATTTTGTACGTAGAATACTGATTTCTTCCAGTCCTTCTGGGTAACATGTGGCTGTGAAAGGCGCAACATCTCTACAGTTTGGGAATTGCGAATACTCTTTTGTTTCTATACATATGTTATTTTGATCGTAGTTTCCACAACTCACGATACCGTAAGATTTTCTTGTTATATATGCGCAGGGAAACATAAACTCAAACAGCATCCGACGTCTTGTCGAATCGGCAATCAAAATTTCCTGTAAACACGTCAGACATACTCTATATTTGACAAACACGTCAAGCAAGGCCACACACAGCCAAATACTATGACAAGCTAGTGAAGTTTGACAAATTGTTTGATAGAGCACAGGAACCTTGAGACAAACATTACCTCTCGATCAGTGTCCTTTCCCCGTGTGCTTGTCGGAACGTAACGTCACTGCCTGACACTCTTAAACGCTAATCGACTTGTCTTCTGCTCGCTGTAGTCTCTCTAACATTTTTTTCCGTGGGAAAACGAGACTCTGCTACATGTATCAGTGCTCACGCTACAGACGGCATACATTAAACACAGATGAGGGACAGCAACGATGAGGACGCAACGGTACGAAATCCTTCTCTAGAAATACTAACAATGAGGCATTGAGTTGCATGTCCGACCGCTAATTCTCGTTCGGCGACCTGTCATCTTCTTTGACTGGTGCACTTCAGGCACCGCTTTGCGTAACGTGTGCCTGAAAATGACGCCAGGCAAGAAATCGATGTATTCTGAGTAATGAAACACTCTGCTTTGTCGTTTGTTCTCGAGGCTTTTTCTGGATTCTTTTCAACGTTATTGTATAATACACATACCTAAGCATTGGACTTCCTCTCCTGGCAGCCAGTTTCTGCAGCCTTATGATTTCATTCTCGGTATGAATCAAAGGGAAATTAACGAGATTATTGTGATACGAGTCATATAGGTTAACTACCACCTTTTGAGATTGCAATAATGTCTAAGAACAAATGTGATTCACTTTATTCTAAAGCATCTTCAGTGCTCACTGTAACGACATAGTTTTTTACAATTTAGCTTTGCTAGGATCGTGAACAAATCTCATCCTTGAACTTACTACTACAAACAATATTAATTATTTTCGTTACTCACGATTTCTTGTTTCCTACGCCATTCTTCACGTTCTTTAACACATTTGTGGTAGGTTTTAGCACACAGCAATTTCACTAGCACAATATATTATGTTCTGAAGAGCTACGGTCATCTCGTCATCTTGTGCACTTTCTTTTGATGAACATAATGCGTTGTCGTTTGTTTAATTTTGGTGGTAGCAAGTGGGCCTGCTATTGCTTTGTGTGTGTGTGTACTTGCGTGTTGTTATTTATTTACTATTTTTTGTTTTATATCTTATTATTTTAATGTATGTGTGTGTGTGTGTGTGTGTGTGTGTGTGTGTGTGTGTCGAGTTTGTAAGGGGTACTAATGTAAAAACTTCTATGGTACAGTTGAGTATGAACAAGGGTGAGGATATTGGCTGTCTATGTGGCACTATTCTGTTGTGTGTAGTGGGGCTGTTCTTCATCTATTATATGTTCTATTAGTTTGAATAATGTTTGATTGCTGATGTTCCTTTACTTTGCTTTTCGATTTGGAGTTCTCTTGTAAGGGTAGGAGCTGTTTCTTATTATTGCATCCAACCAGCTTCATGTCTGTTCCTGTTGTGGTAGGGTGGTGGTTTTCTTGTTGGAGATGGTCTGAAAATGTTAAATGGCTGGTACTATATTTTCATACCTTATTTCAAAAGTTCTGCTGGTCTGCCCTATGTATAGAGTATCAATAATGTTATACTGGAGTTGGTAAATGTCAAATTCTTTGATATATGTCTGTGTCATCTTCATTCTTTAGACATATCTGCTTTAATTTATTGCTTTGATGTGCTACTTTTATTCCTTGTATCTTGAGGATGTCCTCAATTCTGTGTGTCAGTTTGTTTCTGTATGTGAATGTGTACCAATTTTGTAATTTGGTGTCTTTTATTTTTTGCTATTTGAATTATAATGTCAAGTTCCTTATTATAATTATGTGTGTCAGGTGGAACTGTATTTAGTCTGTGGAGCATATATCTGAGAGCTGATATTTTTTTGTGTGGATGGTTAGATGACTGGTGTAGTATTGTGCCTGTTGCAGTGGCGTTTTTCCTGTAAATGCAGAATGATTGTAGATTGTTTTTTGTGATGGATATGTCTAGGAAGTTTATTTTGCTTGATCATTCCTTCTCTGAAGTGAACTTAGCTTTTGCGTTGTCGATCAAGAAGAGGATGTCATCCATGTGTCTCCACCAGTACAGTATATTGTACTTTTCTGCTACTATTTTCTGGAATACTGTTTCTTCTGTTTTGTTAATGAAGATATTTTCTAACTTCCTGATATGGGGGATTGCACTGGCAATCCTTCTCCTTGAAAGTAGAATACTTTATCTAATTTAAAAAAAGTTTTGGTCAGTAATGAGGAGTAGGAGCGTGCTTATCTCTGTCATGAGTTCCTATGGTAATTCATTGTATGTATCTAGATCTTGTTACATTACCATGATTGTTTATATGACTGGGGTTAAGGAGTACATGTTTTCTACACCAGATTTAATCAACATAGGTGTATCAGGAACATATAAACTGTTTATGTGGCTTATTAGTTATCGTGTGTTTCTCATTTTTCTATCATTTTGTGTTTTATTTAGCAGTGTGAGTATGTTGGTGAGAGTGTATTCATGTGAGTTCCTGTAATTTACTACTGGTCTCATGGAAGTATTTCCTTTATGAAACTTTGGTTGTCTTCAGGGTTTTGGAGTATTAAGTTTCATACATTTTCATACAAACTTTTTGTCTGTCATTAAGTGTGCATGCTATAGTTTTAAGTACATTTTTGAATTTTGTATAGAACCTGTTTGTTGGGGCTGACTTTACTTTTGTGATTTTATTCTGTGATGTAAACTCTTATGTCTCGTTATTGTATTCTTATTCATCTATAAGAACCACTGTGTTACCTTTGTCCACCTTAATTATGTTTATATTGTCACTCTGTAGTTTTTCTCTACAAGTTTTCAGATTTTTTGCTTCTGTAATTCTCTCTCTTGTTTCATTGTGTTTGTGTCTTGAATCTATGATGTTTTTAATTCCTTCGCTTATTAATTCTTCTGTTTGGCCATTTTTCATGGCACCTGTGTTTTTGAGACAGTATGTTCTCAGAGTATGATTAAAATTTCTATGTAATGTTCATTTACTTTTGTGTTTACATTGTTTTTAAGCTTTTCATTGGTAGCTGTGTTCCTTCATCTCTAAGTTTGGTATCTGTGGGGTTTATGAGATGTGGGTAAAGCTGATGAGTGTGTCTCTGCCAGTTTTGGATGTTTAATTGTATCTGTTTGTCCATAAGTGTCTTTAATTTCTTATTGTATCTTTGCTGTAACTGTTCTGTGGCATTACAAATGTGTTCTTCAAATTTGCCTAGTATATCAGACAAATGTGATGTTGTTTATAGTGTGCTTCATATAATTTTCTTTCCATTTTGGCACTTTTGTGTGTAATGTTCTAATTTCACTTCTGAGCCAGCAATATTGATCTTATGACTTTTCTTTCTGGGCTGTTTGTGAATTGTTTCTGATCGTTACATTACATTAGTCAGATAATAGGTTATTAAATTTATAGTGTTTTCTAAAACTGATGTCGTGAATCGCCTGAAGAAGCTCGTGGTGGATACTCTGGTACTTCACATGCAGGCCTCAGAGGAAATGCTTGATTGGTCTTCTTAAAAGTCACACACTATTGTTAGGGAAGCAATAATTTATAAAAACAGAAGTTAGTAAATTAGTTCCCATTACACACGACACACCCTCTCACACACAGCTTATATTAAAATATAAAATAATTTATTTATTTTAAACAGAAAGTAAAAGAACCAAAAATCAATCAATAAAAATGTAGGAACACACACACCCACACCAGTTGGAAAATATACTCCCAATATTCACACACGCAAAGCAATACCAGACGCTCTTGCTATCTCCAGAATTAAACAAAATACGAACGTATTCTGCACATAAAAACAAAATGGTGAGATGTCAGCGAGTCTTTACAAAATAAAAACGTGAATATGCTTGGTGTTATTGAAAGTGTTGTATGTTAAAGACAACCACATTTGTGCAGAAGAACGTGAAAATGGCTTCAGAAAATACGTCAAGTTTTTGGAATCTGTGGTAAGTTCCTATAGGACCATACTGCTGAGGTCATGGGTCCCTAAGCATATAAACTATTTGATCTAACTTACGCTAAGCACAACACACACACCCATGCCCCCCGAGGGAGGTTCGAACATCCAGGGGGGGGGGGGGAGGGGGGGGAGCTGCGCGAACCATGGCAAGGTACCCCGGGCTGTGCATGGCGACCCAGCGGGGCTAAAAGTACAGTGAGTAACGATATTAAACGAGTTTGGTCTTAACTAGACTTTATTAGAGTCGCAAAATACGATATTTAACCTACATAACTTGTATAACAGCGGAGAACAGAGTTCGAAAAACATAGAAGACAGCAGATATTGTTGTGATATTGACAGCAAGGCTGTTCACCTTTTGCGTGGTAGGAAACTTGTCTTATTATTTAACTATACGCTCTCAGGAAGAATCTCAGTTAGACAGACAGGAATCATTGCTTTAGAGTCTCGTACGTTGCAGAAGATTTGCTTTGCTCTAGTGTAGTGCATTTCGATAAGTGGAAGCCTTTTCAGTGTCCACTGTCATCGTGAAATCTTTGGTTTGTTTCCACAGTTTTTTTAGCACAATATTCTCGAAATGAATTCTTTGCAAACAAAAATAACTATTATTTCAAATATTTATTTGCTTAAAAATATAATAAAAAATTAATTTAAAATTTCTTAAAGTAATTTAAATCTCAAAGAGATGTCGTACTCTTAGTTATTTTCGCAGATTAACGTAATATTAGGTTTTAGCAATGGAAGTTGAATTCTCACTATTGATTCTGCTATCAAGTCTGTTGTGGTACTAATTTTTTGTCGACACATACACTGGGAACCACTTTTCACATGCACCTGTAGTTCCCTCTGCATCTGGTCTATTGCGGCCAGGTGATAAATGCAGCCTTACTCGCTGTCCGTGTCACATTCGTACCGATTATTCAAATTAGTTGGCGAAAGCGAGAATTTTTGTGGCAGCGTTAATTTTTTAAGGCACTTTCCTTAGTGTTGCAAAAAAAAGAGATGTAAATTTCGCTAAACTCTCGAGTGATCCCCACGGAATTCTACCATTTCAGTAACTCTGCTCTATTGCAATAAGAACCATAATTCTACTATAGTTAAAATTCTTCCAAAGGGCAGTTCATGTTCTGATAAAATTCGAAAGTACTCGTGGTAAGGACTGATTTTTCTGGAAAGGAAAAGAAGAGAAATATTTTATTAGCATGCACCACGTGAAATGGGGGATTAGCATCGACACTTCAGATGCAGTAATTCGGTATCACATTTAATACAATAAAACGTTTTAGTCTCGAGCGACAGAATTGTTACAGAAAATGAAAATAAGTAATTCGAAAAATACTCCCAGTGGCATGTCGCGGTGTTTGCTGAGATGAACGGGAAGATAAGTGACCTCTTTCTCTTTTATTTCTTTGTTCTTTCTTCAGTTCAAACACCCCCCTTTAAACTTGTCGATTGAACTGCTTCTTTCTTCCTTATCCCCTCGACATTTCTTCATAGATGCACGCTTTTGTTTCTTGTCATGTTCTAACTGGGCTGATACTGCCAAGTTTGTTTGTTTTTTTCTTTTTTTTCAGTCAGTGGGATAACGCCAGATCCTCTCACCCGAAGTTTCATTTCTTTTCTCCTCCCTTCCATGACGTTTCCCTTTTGTCAGGCAGTTTGGTTCAGTTGGGCAAAGGTGGATGGAACCGTACCGACGTTCAGCATTTGCTGAAAACAAGTGAAATTTGTACCAGGATAGACAGCTTATGTGTCTCCTCCATACGAATCCAGTAATTTAATCATAGGACCATTTCTCGTGTGATGAACAATGAGTAACGCCGCAAAGACGGTTGTACTGATGTGCCACTCGTATGCATGAGTGACTTACTGTTATAAGACTGTGTTTATACTCATTCATACAAAGAGAGAGAGAGAGAGGTGGGGGGGGGGGGGGGGGGGGGGGAGAGAGACGTTGCTTATCGTTCTTAAGCGCGCGGAGTGATGAGAAGGCGGGGACGGTAGCTAGCAAGAGGATGCGTGGTGGGGGCTGCAGATTGGCGGGCAGCTGTGGTACAGGACAGGAAACGTAGGGGTCAGAACGCGCATGCGCTCTCGTGCTTAAGCCTGTTCGCCTCTGGAAACCAACGACTCGCCAACGGCGGGCCGGTGTACATCACTGCTTCGACTGCAGAAACTTTGCTTAACATCGGCCTCACAGGTACGGTATTTAGCGAAAATATTTCGCTCCAGCTTTGCACTATCCTAATTTAGCAGGCGCGGAAGATTAGAGACTTCGTTACAAACGCATTGATGCGAGTAAAACCAATAACCCGACGCAACTACAACATTCCACAGGTTAAATATTTTTATTTATTTATTTTTTTCAGAAGGAACATCTTCCTTCTTGTTAAAAAAAAACTTGATTGTTGTCTCAATTCAGGAAATAACGAGTTGGGGGAAAGACACCAAATGCCACTGGGGTAGCTTATTTGAAGAAATTTAACTTGAAAAGTTTCTCTGAAATAGCCGTCCTTGTCCACTTAACCTAGTACATCGTCTGTTATCAATATGACGTCACCAGGACTTCAGTTTCTAACCTCTACGTCTACATCTACACAGTTACTCTGCAAACCGCTGTAAAGTGCTTGGCAGAGTGCTTAGCATAATTCCACATGTTGGAGTTTCTTCTTGATCTAAAAGTGTATGAAGTGCGGGAATAATGACTGGTTAAATGTTTCTGTGTGTTGTACTTTCTTTTTATTTACTTTCATCGTCCGTGGTCAGCGCGATACAGTGTCAATCCTAAGGCTGGGTCGGAGATTTTCTCCGTTCAGAGACTGGGTGCTGTGATGTCCTAATCATCACCATTTCATCCCCATCGGTCGCCGAAGTGACGTCAAATCGAAAGACATGCACCCGGCGAACGGTCTACCCGACGGAGGCCCTAGGTACACGACATTTACATTTATTTTATTTATTTTCAACGTGCCCGTTACAGATTTTTAATGCTATATGCACGTATTATGTATGCGTTTGTGTGTGTGTCGAGAGGGGTGTAGTGTAGTGTAATGTTTTTCTTGTATGATGATGATGGTGGTGATGAAAGAAAGGAGAATGTGAAAGCAGGTGCCAGCACATAGCCTACTTCTCGCAAATAGCGCCAAGCTTAACGTCCCCATGCGTCAACGGAAATTTTTTTCCACCACCTGTATCTCTGTGCTTAGAGTAATTAGTCTAATTCTGTCTTCGTGCTCCGTACGAGAGCGTTAAGTATTGAGCTGAGAAATGATTGCCTCATAATTTTTAGTGTTCCGTACCTCAATCGGAAAAACGGAACCCTTTCGTCTGTCTGTCTGTCTATCTGTCCGACTGTTAAGAACACTTTTGCTCGGGAACGGGCAGTCGTATTTAGTTGTAACAGATTGACTGTATTTTCCCAGTATCCTCACAACGAAGCGAAGGCTGCCACCTACCTTCTGTACAACTGAGCTTATGTTATCAGTCCATTTCATATCTTTAGAAATTGTTGCACCCAGGTACTAATATGAGATGACTAGTTCTAACTGAGAATCATTGATACTGCATTCATTGCATAATGCGCTTTTCCATTTCGTGAAATTCTTGATTTTACTTACGGTACGTTTAAATCAAGTGGCCAATCTTTGCATCCCTTCCAAATGTTGAAAAAAAGGTCTGAGTAAATATTTCTGCTTGATTTTTCAAATATTACTTCATCTTCCTACCTTCGTCACGGAGTTCAGTCCAGTACTGCAGCTTTCTTTGTTCCTCAAATTAAGGCCCATGTTTGATACTAGTTCACTTCTCTTGGTCAGGGATGCCCTTCTTACCAGTTCTTGTCTGCAGTAGGTTAATTTAATAGTGTGAGAGTATAGAATAGGCCATATCTTTAAACGGTCGCCGGCCGCGGTGGCCGAGCGGTTCTAGGTGCTACAGTCTGGAACCGTGCGACCGCTACGGTCGCAGGTTCGAAACCTACCTCGGGCATGGATGTGTGTGATGTCCTTAGGTTAGTTAGGTTTAAGTAGTTCTAAGTTCTAGGGGACTGATGACCTCAGAAGTTAAGTCCCATAGTGCTCAGAGCCATTTGAACCATTTTAAACGGTCCCTTGTAAATAAAATAGTAAAATACTAAAGTCTTCCTCATTAAAATCTTGCTGCGTGTGTCCTCCTTAATTTTTCCAATATTAACGTTTACTTTTTCTTCGTGGAGTTCTAAGGTAAGCCGAATTCTATTATTATACACCGTTCCATGTATATTCATGGCATAAATTTTTCTTCGTGACTTGCCTCCAGCAATCTTTCCAATGACTACTCCCTGTTCTGAAACACTATGAGGTGTTTCGTGTTGTCGGTAGCTTCACTGTTATAATAAATCTGTTACAGAGCTCCTTAGTAATACATTGTGACGAAACGAAGATAAGTTCTGTCGAATACTCTGCATCTCTGATTTCGACTTTGACGGGAAGTGACTTTCTTTTCCTTCACACCGAGTGTCAGGGTGCAGCGGTTACCATCTTAATGATGCTTTCAGTAGAACGGGACTCAAACTGTCCTCTGACCACCCAGATTTATCCATGGTTTCCTTTTATCTATTAATATCAGTATGATACCTTTTGAAAAAGACAGGGCAAGTTTCCACTTCACGCTTGTCGTGTACAACTTATGCATCGTTGTCCATGAGATGTTAAATCCTAACCTTCCTTCTTCCGTTTGTATTCGAAAGGAACCTTTCGGTATAATTATCTTTACCACGTGCCACCTTTCGTAGAGCACAAAACAAATAAGTTAGTTGCTACACGCGACTGCTGACTTCAGAGACTGTTTCGTAAGCTGGTGGAACGCTATCTTTTTGTGTCGCTTAATTCCACGAGGAATTCAAACAGTAGCGAAGCGTTAGTGTGCCTCACACGTGCGTTAACGAGGTCAAAGGCATGTTAAGTGTCTTCACAGTAGAAAATCGTTGAGCCAGGAGAAAGAATGTCAGAAAGTCTTGTTGATATGCGTAAAGCACTGTTCCTTGTTTATTTCTCTAATGATGATACAACTTTTTCATACAATATATTAGTTTGTTTGCTAAAGTAAAATATATAGTACCAGTAACCGACCTATACCAATTCCGTGACGAATCGAACACCCATCAAAATAGCCTCATTGTAAGAAAAGTTAATTTTTCACATATCTCAATGTTTATGATATCTCCTGAACGATGGGTCATACAGTGATGTAAACTTGCAGGTACATTCAGTGGCATATGTGAGTACTTACTACAAAATATATTGTGGATAGAGTTAGTAGCAGAAAGTAACATGTTAAAACACTGATGTTGACCTTTTACCGGATGAGCAGTGAAAATGTGGTTCGCTATAAATTTATTTCTGTTTAATATTTTGTTGGCGGCGGTGTTCACGAGAAAAGATTTCAAATTTTACATAAAGTTTGTGGAAAGTCACAAAGTGCTCTCTTGCACAAATGCTGGATGAATATAATGTGGGTAATTTGCATGCTGTTATATTGATAGTTTCTAATTTGCATGACTTATTGTGTTAAATCTGTAAAGAAAGATTACACCTCTTCACGAATAGATTAGAACAGCATTTAACATTCCTAAACCCCGTCCATGTTTATATGAAATACCGAGAATAACATTTTTGTTCTCCCTAGAAGTCGTTAGACAGGCAATCTGCAAATGAGATCGGGTGATTTTTGTAGACTTTTAGATATTCCCAACCGTCAGTGTTAAAAATGTACAGATACGAGGGAGTGCTGAAAACTAAGTCTCTGATTTTTTACGTTAAAACTCTTAAAATATTTTAAATAAACCAAACGTTATTAACATTCTGCGTGTTTATTCTTCATGTCTACATGTTTCTTTCTCAACATAGTCAGACTAGTGACGAAAACGTATCTCCCTATGAGAGACCAGTTTCTTGATTCCGGCCCTGTAGAATGTTTGACTTTGCTGACGGTGTTACAACCTCGCCTTTGATGACAGCGCTTCGTAACTATCAAAGTTACGTCCTCGAAGGTATTCCTTAAGTTTTGGAAACAGATGAAAATGGAATGGGGCCAAGTCGGGAATGTATAGAGGTCCATTGATGACAGTGAAACCAAGGCGTCGGACTTTTACAGCTGTAGTAGCGCTCATGTGTGGTATGTCACTGTCATGCTGCAGGGCCGGCCGTTGTGGCCGAGCGGTTCTAGGCGCTTCAGTCCGGAATTGCGCGAACGCTACGGTCGCAGGTTCGAATCCTGCCTCGGGCATGGATGTGTGTCATGTCCTTGGATTGGTTAGGTTTAAGTAATTCTAAGTTCTAGGGGACTGATGACCTCAGATGTTAAGTCCCATAGTGCTCAGAACCATTTGAACCATTTTTTAAACTAAACTGACACACAATATTTTTAGCGCAACGCAATCTGACTTTCAGTGATCTCTACAAAAGAATGGCACTGACTAACAATAATTTATTCCTTTCATGAATCACTTACCTCACAAAAATCTTCGTTACTCGAACTACTGCAATACAGCGAGCGCCAATACTGCCAGCTAAATAAAAGATTCTAACTACTGAAGATACTAACTACTGATAGGCATAGTTAGCAAATGAAAGATTTTGATAGAGAACAAACAATGTATTTACCTTAATAGTAATCAAAAGTCATAATATATATATCAGTTCATGATATCCAGTATTACAAATTTACTCTTCCTGGCGGACACACGTCCAGATCGTCCGCTCTTAAAATTCTGCCATCTCTCCCCCCACATCCACCACTGCTGGCGGCTCACCTCCAACTGCGCAACGCTACGCGCTGTTCACATCCAACTGCCCAACACTACAATAGCGAACATTCCAACAATGCCAACCAGCTACAGACTGCACACAGCACAGCCAGTGATTTTCATACAGAGCGCTACGTGGCGTTACCAACATAAAAACCTAAACAACCTACTTACATGGTACACATCGCTGTTCTGCACGCTACAATTCGGAGACCTCTAGCGGTAGAGGGCTGCAAATATGTAGACACGAAGAGTAATGAAGTAGAATGTTAATAACTTTTATTTTAAAAACATTAAAAGTATTGTTATAAAAAAATTAGGATCCTTATTTTTCGTCACATCTTCGTAGTAGAGGATCGTAAGCTAAATACTTTAACATTAACAACTCATACAGAAACTTGAATATTTAGTTTCTGATTGGTGTAAATAAGTTACACGCTCTTTGGTCTTAATGATAAGCGTACAGTATTGTTTCTTATTTGTTTCTGACATGAGATATTAGTCTCCTCCCTGAAATGAAATATGGAGTACCAGTAACCCTTCCACACCATACGGCTACAACTAAGACCCTGAGCAGCTGGTCATTATCACGACTGTCATTTATCAACGCACACGTTACAATATAATCCATTTACAGAACTGAATTATGGTTTCAAAAACATTTGCTCGGCCTGGAATCTCACTGATTGCAGCAGAATTGTCTTCAGTGATGAGTCCTGTTTCGAACCGAGCCCGATGACAGCGAAGACGTCTCTGGAGACGCCCTGAACAGCGGTGGGATACTAAGCCGACTGTTGCCCGCCATACTGCCAAAGAACCAGGAATGGTGGCCTGGGGTACCGTTTCTTCTCATAGCAGAACCCCTTTGGTTGTCATCCTCGAGGTGTCATCCTCGCCACCCTAGGCACAGTGATTTTTATTATTATTTTCGACCACAATGGCTATGTTTGTGAACCGTGACTGTGTGGGATAATTATTTGTTTCTAATTTCTGCCGATGTAATAAATATTATATCGGCCAAACAGGTAGGAATTTCAGAACCCGATTCAAAGAACATTGAGAGTGCTACAGGCTTGATAAATGTAACAAATCAGCAGTAAGGGCACAGGCCACCCTTTGAAAATCGAAGATAACCTCGAAATTTTACGCAAATTAGGAAAAAGTAAAAGAATGGATGTCATGGAAGAAATGGAAATTTTCGTACGTAATACAAAGCATGGAGATAACATTCTTAACGAAGTAACCGAATTCAAAAACTCAAAATTCTTCATCAGTCTTAAGCCAGTTCTAACTCAATAGAGTCAAGAGATGTCAATGTAAATAACTGACTACAAATCTGTCAGTACCAAGAATATCGATACAAAATCTCGATAATCGATACAGACTCACATGCTACAGTCCGCCATCTTGTGTTGTGTGCATTATGTCGAAGCAATTTGTGCAGTGAATTACGTTGGCAATCAGTGACAAAATACAATCTGCAATAGTGTAATTTCAATCAACAGCTCCGCTATTACACCAGTGATGCAAGTGAAGCAGCAAGATGATGAAATCGTAAGTGATCAACTGTCATATAAAAGCCTTTCACACTATTTTCGTAACACATAACTGATGCATATCTACCTGCATCCTATACAGGCTGTGATATCATACATAGTCAACTACAAGGAAGAAAACCAGCAGAAGACATCACTGATTTCGATTTCTAGCCATACACTGCCCCCACCCCCAAATGCCACACCAGCCGCTACAGTAACAAACAACAGACAGAGAGTTCTAAATTAATCTAGTTTAAGACTGTTTCTTTTTAAGTAACATTTCTTTGTATATATGTATAAACGCCTGAAGATGAACAGAACATGTTCGAAACGCATTGTACTATGTTATATTAAACATATAATAAAAAAGTGTCTTGGAGCAGAAATTAGAAATCAATAACAGTCATTTTTATCTCTTTTATTTTTTAACTTTCTTTCTTTCTCCTTTTCTTTATCTCATTGTAGCACATGCAATATACGTTCACAGTTATTTGCTGCATAGATACCAATCTCCGTCTTCCTCTTCAGCTTTTACCCTCTACAGATCCCTCTAGTACCATGGAAGTTATTCCATGATGTCTTAACACATGTTCTATAATCCTGTCTGTTCTTCTTGTCAGTGTTTCCCATATACTCCTTTGCTCGACGATTCTATGGAGAACCTCCTCATTGCTTAACTTTATCAGTCCACGAAATTTTTAACATTATTCTGTAAAACCACATGTCAAATGCTTCTATTTCCTCTGTTTTGATTTTTCCCACACTTCATATAATGTTATGCTCCAAACGTATATTATCAGAAATTTCTTCCTCAAGTTAAGACCCATGTTTAATACGAGGGGACTTCTCCTGGTTGAGAATGACATTTTTGTCAGTGCTACTCTGTTTTTTATATACTCTTTGCAGAGTTTTTTTAACTTCGTCATCACCAGTTATGATGGTAAGTTTCTCACTGTTCTCATTTCTGCTACTTCTCATTCCTTTAGCCTTTCTTTGATTTACTCTCAATTCATATTCTGTATACTCATTAGACTATTCATTCCATTCAACAGATCCTGTAATTCTTCTCCACTTTCCCTGAGGATAGCAATGTTATCAGCGAATCTTAGCACTGATATCTTTTCACTGCGAACCTTTCTTTTATTTCCGTCATTGCATCTTCGACGTATAGTTTGAACAGCAGGGGTAAAAGACTAGACCCCTGTCTTACACACTTTTAAATCCGTGCTCTTCGTTCTTGGTCTTCCACTCTTGTTCTTCCCTCTTGGCTCTTGTTCATATTGTGTATTACATCTTTCCCTATAGTTTGCCTCCTATTTTTCTCAGAATTTCGAACATCTTGCGCCATTTTACATTGTCAAACGCTTTTTCCAAGTCGATAAATCCTATGAATGTGTTTTGTTTTTCTTCAGCCTTGCTTCCATTATCAACTGCAACGTCAGAATTGCCTCTCTTGTGCCTTTTGCCTTTGCTAAAGCCAAACTGATCGTCATGTAACAGAGCCCCAATTTCGTTTCCATTCTTCTGTACATTATTCTTGTCAGCAACT
Organism: Schistocerca serialis cubense; assembly: GCF_023864345.2. Lineage (NCBI taxonomy): Eukaryota > Metazoa > Arthropoda > Insecta > Orthoptera > Acrididae > Schistocerca > Schistocerca serialis. The sequence goes on along the minus strand of NC_064645.1, from coordinate 317,390,878 downwards.
TTGGTTCGTGAGCCTTTAAAGCAGCGTATGTACGTCAGTTTTTAAGCTAACTGGATGGTAATTCTCGCACTTCCCCCCAATGATATTAGAAATGGCAATGGAATGTGTCTATCACTTTGTCTTATTTAATTTTAAGTCTTCCAGCGGTCTTTTAAACTCCATTACTGGATCCCATATCTACTTCGTACCGACTTCTGTTTGTTATTCTGTCGCATCATCAGACATTTCCCCCTCATAGAAGCCCTCGATGCACTTTTCCCGATCCACTCTCTTCTCTGCATTTAACTGTGGAATTACCATTGCACTCTCAATATTACCGCCCTAGCTTTTAATTTCACCGAAGGCTGTTTCGAGTTTTCAATATGCTGAGTCAGTTCTTCCGGCAATCATATCTGTTTCGTCCGCCCTGGTAGCCGAGTGGTCAGCGTGACAGACAGTCAATCCTAAGGTCCCGGGTTCGATTCCCGGCTGGGTCGGAAATTTTCTCCGCTCAGGGACTGGGTGTTGTGTTGTCCTAATCATCATCATTTCATCCCCATCGTCGCGCAGGTCGCCGAAGTGGCGTCAAATCGAAAGACCTGCACCAGGCGAACGGTCTACCCGACGGGAGGCCCTAGCCACACGACATTTTCATTTCCATATCTGTTTCGATTTCTTCTCATTTTTCATGTAGCCATTTCACCTTAGCTCCCCCACAATTGCTTTGTATTTCATTCTTAAGTGACTTCTATTTCTGCATACCTGAACAGCATAATGGAATGCACGGCGCTATATCAACGATATTCTACGCCCCGTTTCGTTGCCCTTCAAAGCAAGCCATCCTGGGCTTACGTTTCAGTAAAATAACGCTCTTCTGCACACGTTGAGAATTTCCACTGCTTGTCTTGCTGCTAACCAAACCCTACCCTGGCCAGCAAGGGCGCCGTATCTCTCCCCAATTGAGGACGTTAGGAGCATTTTGGGCAGGGGCTCCCAACCAACCAGGGATTTTTGAAGATCTAACTCGACAATTTGGCGAAATTTGGCACAGTATCCCTCAGGAGGACAACCAACAATTCTATTAGCCAGTGCCAAGCCGAGTAACTTTTATAAGAGTCAGAGGTGGATCAACATTTCATTGAATTGTTCAATTTGTAAAGCTCTTCTCATGAAAAAATCATCGAATTTTTCAGAGATTGTAATAATTTGTTTGTCTGAACATGTAGATCATATCTACAGATTTCCGTTTTACTGAGATAAATTCCTTAGTGGTGAGTCGTTATTTTTGTCTTAGAGCGAACAGAAAATTCCATATCATCAAAACAAAACTTACACACCTATGACCAATTCAAATTATAATCCTCCTTCTTCATTTGTGGAGATTTTTGTGTATTTATGGATTTAAAACGCTAGTTATAAACGCGCTTTTACGGCGAACAGAGGAACTGTAAGATTATATTTTAGTTTTAACAGGGTTCACAGCCGCCACGAATTGTCTAAATGAAAACATTTTACCATGCCACCTGTCACTGAATGGTTTGAAACGTTTTTTTTTTTTTACTTTGCTTTTATTACTGCAAGTTTCGGCTGTGAAACCGCAATTGAACAGACCTGACAAAAATTCGGAACTCTCATCAAATCACATAATAGTAAAAATGTAGGGGCTTGACCGGACTTCTCACTTACGAGTAAATATCTGATATCGTGTGTATCTCGAATAATAATTTACAGCATACACTAAGAAGTGTAAGAATGTTCTTACCATTGTTGAATTTGATGAGTGCTTTAACTTTAATTCATTTACGTTCAATTTCATGAGTAATTATGCTACGCACTCGTTTGAAACTGCGCAGTAATAAAAGCAAAACAAATGATATTTGATTCCATCCAATGGTAGTCCCTTAAGATTTTTTCACGTTATCGTATGAAACAGATAAGTTAGGGATACACAGAAAACACAGTGGTTTCAGTAGCAGTGCTCAATACATGATACATAGTCTTGTCACTGGTCACACAGTGCAGGAAATGAGACATGGGTGAGCAAGCAGTCAGGCTGGTCCTAACGCCAAGGGAGCTCTATATCTGCCAGTCAGTGTCATTGTGCCTCCATCATCCAATAGAGCGGCCGCAGTTCTCAAGGACGCTGCAAAGCAAGGCAGCGCGACACCGTGGCGGCAGCTGTCAAGCGCGGACGTTGACGCCTGCCACTGAGTGCGAGTACAAAGCACGTGTAAACCTGTAAGATAATGTAGCCCCTGATGTCTTAGTTATTTTTTGACTCTTTCTCATTCTGTAAGAACGGAACATGTCCGAAAGAACAGATACCATTGCTTATCTTGCAGCTCTCAAAGAATGAAATTATAATGAAATCCAGACCATTAGCTGCTTACAGGTGTTGATAAATATCAATGGGGACGGTTGAAAATGTGTGCCCCGACCGGGACTCGAACCTAGGATCTCCTACTTAAATGGCAGACGCTCTACCCGACTGAGCTCTCGAGGACACAGAGAACATGTGCGAAAGAACAGATACCATCGTCATAAGGCTTACCAGCCAATGATCTTCTTCAGTGCGGATGCACTCACGTTACTAAACTCTTACGGGAATCAGTAGATTGACTGCCACGAGCAATGTGTATAATGGTCAGGGGCACCACAAATGTAGTGTGTGGGCTACGGTCGCAGGTTCGAATCTTGCCTCGGGCATAAATGTGTGTGATGTCCTTAGGTTAGTTAGGTATAAGTAGTTCTAAGTTCTAGGGGACTTATGACCTCAGTTGTTAAGTCCCATAGTTCTCAGAGCCATTGTAGTGTGTGGACAGTAAGTTGGAAGTGTGGGTTTCAAGGGGGGGGGGGGGTGCCAGAGATGATGCCCTGCAGTCGCACTACCTTCTGTTTTGTTTCCTCGATCGATGGCTATAGTTCCGCTTCGAGCGGGAAGGTTCTTGTTTATTTCACTTGCTGCAGCGTCGCTTATGTGGAGTTTTCCTCGATAGTGTTGTTCTGTCTGCCGGGTGAGTCGTAGCGCCTCTGCTCCGTCTTACTGCCTGTTTGTGTTCGTCTACTTGCAACGGCGTCGGCCGCTCCGCTATGGCTACTATGGTTTCCACGTGTATTCCACGAAAAAGCACTGAGAGCTTTACTTTCGATGAAACAATGCAACACGTTCAGCCCGGGTCTCCAGAAATGCGGTTTGTCGATACAATTCACTTGATCTTTGATCAGGTCCACACCACTTACGTTCATGCAGACGAGTAGCCTACGTGTTTACGTGAAGTTTATGGATCCCCTTCACGTTGAAAGATTATTGTCCTGACATGGTTCTCAAGTCCCGTTCAAGCATCGCAATAATTTCGTTAGTATGGTGTCACTCGCACATGCTGAAATCGAATATACCAATGTTCGAATGTTCAACCTCCCGCCGGAAGTTGATGACAACTTCCTAAAGGTCATATTGACTCCTTATGGTAACGTGAAAATGTCGTTCGTGAACGCTGATCTACACAGCGCAGATTACAGTGTTACAGTGGAATTCCTTTCATGGAAATGCATGTCATATGCAATATTCCATCACATTTATAATTGTGTGGTTACCTCGTCCGTGTCATGTGTACTGGTCAAGGGAACGTGCTTCCTACGAGGGCAGTTCAATAAGTAATGCAACACATTTTTTTTCTCGGCCAATTTTGGTTGAAAAAACCGGAAATTTCTTGTGGAATATTTTCAAACATTCCCGCTTCGTCTCGTATAGTTTCATTGACTTCCGACAGGTGGCAGCGCTGTACGGAGCTGTTAAAATGGCGTCTGTAACGGATGTGCGTTGCAAACAACGGGCAGTGATCGAGTTTCTTTTGGCAGAAAACCAGGGCATCTCAGATATTCATAGGCGCTTGCAGAATGTCTACGGTGATCTGGCAGTGGACAAAAGCACGGTGAGTCGTTGGGCAAAGCGTGTGTCATCATCGCCGCAAGGTCAAGTAAGACTGTCCGATCTCCCGCGTGCTGGCCGGCCGTGCACAGCTGTGACTCCTGCAATGGCGGAGCGTGCGAACACACTCGTTCAAGATGATCGACGGATCACCATCAAACAACTCAGTGCTCAACTTGACATCTCTGTTGGTAGTGCTGTCACAATTGTTCACCAGTTGGGATATTCAAAGGTTTGTTCCCGCTGGGTCCCTCGTTGTCTAACCAAACACCATAAAGAGCAAAGGAGAACCATCTGTGCGGAATTGCTTGCTCGTCATGTGGCTGAGGGTGACAATTTCTTGTCAAAGATTGTTACAGGCGATGAAACATGGGTTCATCATTTCGAACCTGAAACAAAACGGCAATCAATGGAGTGGCGCCACACCCACTCCCCTACCAAGAACAAGTTTAAAGCCATACCCTCAGCCGGTAAAGTCATGGTTACAGTCTTCTGGGACGCTGAAGGGGTTATTCTGTTCGATGTCCTTCCCCATGGTCAAACGATCAACTCTGAAGTGTATTGTGCTACTCTTCAGAAATTGAAGAAACGACTTCAGAGTGTTCGTAGGCACAAAAATCTGAACGAACTTCTCCTTCTTCATGACAACGCAAGACCTCACACAAGTCTTCGCACCCGAGAGGAGCTCACAAAACTTCAGTGGACTGTTCTTCCTCATGCACCCTACAGCCCCGATCTCGCACCGTCGGATTTCCATATGTTTGGCCCAATGAAGGACGCAATCCGTGGGAGGCACTACGCAGATGATGAAGAAGTTATTGATGCAGTACGACGTTGGCTCCGACATCGACCAGTGGAATGGTACCGTGCAGGCATACAGGCCCTCATTTCAAGGTGGCGTAAGGCCGTAGCATTGAATGGAGATTACGTTGAAAAATAGTGTTGTGTAGCTAAAAGGTTGGGGAATAACCTGGTGTATTTCAATGCTGAATAAAACAACCCCTGTTTCAGAAAAAAAGTGTTGCATTACTTATTGAACTGCCCTCGTATGTAATGAAATTGAACACGTTCGGTCTAATTGTCCGCAGAGGGTTTTTGTATTAAAGCCGTCATTAGTGCTGCGTCGCAAATTGAAGGTTGCTGATCTTGTTCCTTCCAATCCCGCCATCGGACCTTCTTCTGCTTCGGATTATAATGAACAAACAGTCAGTTCTGATGATCGTGTCAATTAATTTCCGCCCTTACCTCTGCGACAGGTTCAGAATCCTATTGGCTCCAGGATAGAACCTGTAACGGTGACAAACAAGCAGCTTCGCACCCAGGACGGTCATGGTGAGGATTTGGCTGTGCCTTCTGTGCTAACGTCCTCCGCTTCGATTATGTCCCGTGCTCCTCATGATGCTACGATACCTCCAGTCCGTGGTACTGCGAGTGGCGAGGAAGTTATCTCCAGCATCCCTCCTGCTCGCAAAGTGGCTACTTCTGAGCTGCCTGTGTGTGGAGAGGGAGCGGAGTCCCCCCCTTCGTCTTTGTGTCCTCCGTTACTGAGATGACGCAATGTCCTCTTGCTCCTTAGTCTTCAGCCGCCGACGGTTTCCTACATTTTTCGATTATAGCAACTCCTGAGGAGTATAAAATCAGCGACCAAGTATCACCTGTCGCATTGGCAGTTCCACAGAATGCTTCCCCTTTGGTGACTGGAACTGCATTACACGACCATAGTTCTGAGGGGCAGGAAGCTGTGCCTATGACCCCTCCCACACCTCCATCTGCAGAGGCCACCATCCGACGTAGCAGACAGAAGCAGCGTATACAATCGACTGTGTGGTGGCACGCAAAAAATCTAAGAAAAAAGGCTGTGATGACGGGAGTTCTGGTTCCCCGATGTCTGCTTCATCTATGGATTCCGCAGTGAACTTTGATTCTCAGCTGTCTAGCTAATTCAGATGTTCCATACATCCCTGTATAGCTGTGATCAATGACCCAAGCCTACACGTTCCTTTCCTTAAACGTTAATCGTGTGGAATCACAATTGCAATTGGCTACGCTGCATCAGTTCATTTATGATTCATGTGCTGACATAGTCCTCTTACAGGAGGTGCTATTTAGGCGTATCTCCTTACCTGGTTTTCGTGTGATCTATAATATAGCACAGAAATATTCTACAGGGACCGCCTTATTCTTTCACGAAGGCATTCCTATTGCTGAGGTGGAAATGTTGAATTCTGGCAGGGAAATATGTTATCAACTTTTTAATCTTGATTCTTTTATATGCTCCTTCTGGCACTGGTTGCACAGTGGATCGTTCGCGTTTTGATAAAGAGGATATTGTTTATCTGTTGCATAAGAGTCCTCTGGGTATTCTGTTGGGTGGTGATTTTAACTGTGTATTGCGTCCTGCAGATCAATCTCCAAATTTTAATTTCTGTCGCGAATACAATGAATTGGTCTACTCCTTACACCTGTAAGACGTCAGTAGTAGGCTAGTGGGGTTACGAGCGCAATTTTGATATCAAATTTATATGCAAATTAATTAAACTGATCAATTCATCAGCCCTGCCCTGCCCACCCCCGCCGATCCTCGCCCACACAGGCCCAACCCCGCTCCTGACCACGCCCACCCCCACCCCCAGATGACATCATGTGTTTTTCTCGGCCTGCACGTGTGCCCCAGACCCTCCCCCTTCCCCCTCCCCTCCCCAACCTCCTCCTCCCCACAACCTACCCTAATGGTGGAAATTTTGAATTTTGGCAGGAATTTCGAATTTTAGTGGGAATTTCGAATTTTGGCGTGAATTTCTATGTCACAGGGCTGTGCTGACATCCCAACCCACCCAACTCCCCACCCCCACTTGGGAATTGACAGGAATTAAAATTGGCAATACCTTTTCTAGGACTCAAACCCGGGTCCTCCTGGGCAGAAGGCCCAACTATAAACCCCTAATACAATTAAACCACCTGAAGTGCTTGGAATTGATGGGAAATTAAAAATTGCTATACCCTTTCTGGGGCTTGAACCCAGATTCTACTGGATTGAAAGCCCAAGTGCAGCCCCCTAACACATGGAAACTGTCCAGTTGCGGGAGACGAAGGTTAGCTTAGTGCACTTTATTGATTTTGGTTGGGCAACTGACGCAAATATCGATCCTAATTACATAATTAATCACAAAGACTGGGGCTAATAACACAACTGTATTAACTATATACATAGCGCTACACAAGGAAGGCATAAAGCGCAATAAAGCTCAAAAACTGACGATATCACACAACTGGTGTTATCCTGCTGGGAAAAAAATTTCACAATATCACTCGAAATTAGCGACAGACACACTTAAACACTACTCTACACCTACAAGCTGGTGGGAGAAAGGCAGGGGTGTAAGGTACTATCTTTATTCTTTTTGGCAGGAACAATATTCAACAGACGAGATAATGGTGTTGACTAAGAGGAGTTTAAAAAGTGCATTACCTGTAAGCATACATTATCTGTCATTGTCTGAAGTCAGAGTTCGCTACAGATGCTTGCTCAAAAACTACTCACAGACCAGGTAACCGATTCCAAAACACGATATCACAACTGGTGGAAAAACCAGCACTCGTAATGAACAGGTCAATATGCAGCACATGCACTGGGGAAAATAGTCATCCTAAAAGACTACAGAGGCATCGGCAATTGAATATGCATTTCCCTCAATAGGCGTCCGCAAACTGCCGAAAATCGAGGCCCTTTTCCCCCCTCTCTCCACCCCTCCCTCCCTTCCTCCATCCACCTACAGGGGGACACAGCCTTCTTCAATCAGCCAGCTGCTCCGCAGAGCATCTCGTAGTTCCTCTGCACCCTCGCTACCGTCCCTTATGGTGCCATCCTCTGCGGTCACGGCCGCACTCGGCTTTCCACCATCTGGCCGCCACCTTGGAGCCCCTATGCACCACCCCTTACGCGGAGAGTGGCTGTGTCCTGTACCTCTCACAGTAGACGTGCCCATCCACGGCCCATGCACAGTGTTACAGACATACAGAAAACAGAGCAAACATGCTGCAACTGTAGAATATGCAGTTGGAGGTGACTGCTTGCATTGGAGTACAGTGCCATCCTATGCCACCCGATCAGAAAAATAGTGTATTTGCGCTAGGTGTTGGCAGCTGTACTACATTTACAAGCAATTTTCTAACACAGAACGATAAGTGATGTCGTGATCACATGGATAGAAGTGCGTAAAATCGATAAAATAACGGAAAATACGTATAAATTGAGTGAAAATACGTCGAAATGCAGGGAAATTGAGGGAGTACTTACATGTCTTCTGACTGGTGCAAAACAGTTCTTGTACATGGGAACGAGTATATGACAGCAAGAGAAATATGGGAAACGTTGAGATGAAAGCACCAGGAATCAGGGAAACAATCTTTTATTTTTCGTCGAGGGAGCAATCTACTATATGTCTGTTGAGGTAATAGTGACACGCGCGAGTTGACTGTTGTCTTTGAAGCTTTCCTGGAATGAAGAGAACCATCTTCCTCTAAACTTACTTGCATATGCGTTAAAGTATGACACAGAGTGGATACAGTGATCGATTCAGATGAAGCTGTAACGAGGTATGATTTAATGGTAGACTGATGATGCATTCAAAGAGAGAGGGACATGTTCCTGTAGGTCATTTGACCATTTTTTTCCGTTGCTCTGTCGGGATGCATCTGTTGTGTGACATAACCTGCATTCGACTCGCATACAATTGCATGTTCTGTGAGTGACGTAGAGCACTGTCTACTTGCGATCATTATCTGCAAACCTCTCTGTCAGCAGAGGATTCCCATCCTGTTTCGACACATTGCTCTAGACGAACGAAGATTTATGCGACGTATTCCATTCCTCTGCAGAATCTCGGGCATAAAATCGAGTCTTCAGTTTCATAAATATGATGATTCTAAGTTAGTTACCGGTGTTTGTGAGGTATTACAATCCCCGTGTATACATCTGCTTGACAGATGTCCTGCTTATGGAGTTGGTGGCGGAATGGCGTGTAATTTCACTTGTCAAACACCACTGCAATGCGTTTGTCCCTTTTTTTTTTGTAAGAGGCATTCCCCGTTACTAACGATCATTTTATATAGGACTGATGCGAGGCAGTGTACAAAGTATGTTAGAGAAGAAAAAGCAATGTATCAAACAGCGAAACAGGGGCCCTCTCCTGCGACTGATAACATGTGGGGGAAGGTTATCGTACTGTACAGGCGATGAAAATTTACACCGGTGTGTGCAAGGAATGTCAATCGCTGGCCACCTGCCCCAATGGATAAATATTTAATAGCATCGCTCCATATTCTAGATGCCGGCACATAGATGGTATTCGTTTTCGATATATTGGAAGACAGAGATGCAGTAACAATTTATCAGATGAAAGTAATGGAGCTTTTACAGTTCGTAGCTTTTCTCTGGTGGATGGCACAGAATGACGATGATAGAATGTTTGGGTGATAGACGTGAATGGATCCTGAGGGACGCGGATCTCCTTCGATGTCGAGTCTTCCAAATTTTCACAATAAGAAACACCACCGTAAATGTTTGTACTGTGTTTTGTACTACATTGTGTTGCAGGAGCAGGCTTCATTTGGCGCTGACCCTACACATTGTAAATGGGTGGCAGAGCTATGAAAACATGTTCCCACTTCCATCGAGTGGTCAAAACACGCTCCTATAGCATTAACTCAGCTTGCTCTGTTTCTACACACGTTGCAGAATGTGGTAGATATTGCTCTCTCCGACTTCTCGGTAAAATTGTTGAAATTGATCTCGCTATCAACTGCAGTGTGTATTAAAGTACATCGCTCCATATCAATGGCGTCTTTCCCATCCCGACCATCCACTGGGTACACTGTTGATCACCACATAATGATTGACTGACACCACTCCGTTGAGATGGAGGGAACCTTGACGGAACACTGGATATCTGTTATTTGTCACTGTGGAACGTGGGATTAAATGTAGAGGTCATCACCTTAATACCGTTGTTTGGAAGCGTATCTCATTGGTACAGGCCGCGCGGGATTAAACGAGCGGTCTGAGGCGCTGCAGTCGTGGACTGTGCGGCTGGTCCCGGCGGAGGTTCGAGTCCTCCCTCGGGCATGGGTGTGTATGTTGTCCTTAGGACAATTTCGGTTAAGTAGCGTGTAAGCTTAGGGACAGATGACCTTAGCAGTTAAGTCCCATAAGATTTCACGCACATTTTTTCATTGGTACAGACAAGTCCTATTTCCATATGCTGCGATGCCCTCCACATGTTTTTATTTTTATTTTTCATCAGTAAGATAATAGTACCACTATTTATTTGTACTACCTCATGCATGTTGTGAACAGCATCTTTTGGCGATAGTGAACACCATATCAGTAATCATGTTGTTTGTTGTTGTGGTCTTCAGTCCTGAGACTGGTTTGATGCAGCTCTCCATGCTACTCTATCCTGTGCAAGCTTTTTCATCTCCCAGTACCTACTGCAACCTACATCCTTCTGAATCTGCTTAGTGTATTCATCTCTCGGCCTCCCCCTACGATTTTTACCCTCCACGCTGCCCTCCAATACTAAATTGGTGATCCCTTGATGCCTCAGAACATGTCCTACCAACCGATCCCTTCTTCTGGTCAAGTTGTGCCACAAACTTCTCTTCTCCCCAATCCTATTCAATACTTCCTCATTAGTTATGTGATCTACCCATCTAATCTTCAGCATTCTTCTGCAGCACCACATTTCGAAAGCTTCTATTCTCTTCTTGTCCAAACTATTTATCGTCCATGTTTCACTTCCATACATGGCTACACTCCATACGAATACTTTCAGAAATGACTTCCTGACACCTAAATCAATACTGGATGTTAACAAATTTCTCTTCTTCAGAAACGCTTTCCTTGCCATTGCCAGCCTACATTTTATACCCTCTCTACTTCGACCATCATCAGTTATTTTGCTCCCCAAATAGCAAAACTCCTTTACTACTTTAAGTGCCTCATTTCCTAATCTAATTCCCTCAGCATCACCCGACTTAATTAGACTACATTCCATTATCCTTGTTTTGCTTTTGTTGATGTTCATCTTATATCCTCCTTTCAAGACACTGTCCATTCCATTCAACTGCTCTTCCAAGTCCTTTGCTGTCTCTGACAGAATTACAATGTCATCGGCGAACCTCAAAGTTTTTATTTCTTCTCCATGAATTTTAATACCTACTCCGAATTTTTCTTTTGTTTCCTTTACTGCTTGCTCAATATACAGATTGAACAACATCGGGGAGAGGCTACAACCCTGTCTTACTCCCTTCCCAACCACTGCTTCCCTTTCATGTCCCTCGACTCTTATAACTGCCATCTGGTTTCTGTACAAATTGTAAATAGCCTTTCGCTCCCTGTATTTTACCCCTGCCACCTTTAGAATTTGAAAGAGAGTATTCCAGTCAACATTGTCAAAAGCTTTCTCTAAGTCTACAAATGCTAGAAACGTAGGTTTGCCTTTCCTTAATCTTTCTTCTAAGATAAGTCGTAAGGTCAGTATTGCCTCACGTGTTCCAGTGTTTCTACGGAATCCAAACTGATCTTCCCCGAGGTTGGCGTCTACTAGTTTTTCCATTCGTCTGTAAAGAATTCGCATTAGTATTTTGCAGCTGTGACTTATTAAACTGATAGTTCGGTAATTTTCACATCTGTCAACACCTGCTTTCTTTGGGATTGGAATTATTATATTCTTCTTGAAGTCTGAGGGTATTTCGCCTGTTTCATACATCTTGCTCACCAGATGGTAGAGTAATCATGTATATGACTGCAAAATGAAGGAACAATGCTTTTCAAAACGGAGCACCGAGACATCCACTACCCTCTCGATGATTAGATGAGATTACATGTACGGGTCATCACTTTGGAGTAGCTTTTGGAAGCACTCTACAATACCGCAAACTCTTCCAGTTTCCACGTTTTTGTCAATGAGAAACATCGCCTTTGTGTTTTATTTTTACCAGCCTGTGTTGTAGTAGCTGTAGAGATTAAACCATGTGATGTTCAGTGTTCTGTGAGAGCCAGAGGATCGAAACGTGTTAATGTCGTTTAGCAGCAGCTGACACGGATCTAAAAGTCATGGTAGAAAACACAAAGTGTATGGCTGTGTACACTTATTGGGTGAGTTACAACCGAAAAAAACAATGTATTAAACTGCTTATGAAGGAACAGTACAGGAACCCTCTCATGTGATTGATGGTCTGTTGTATATGGTCATCCTACAGTACAGGTGATGAAACTTTACACCGGTCTGTGGAAGCGACTCCGATCACGAACAGCCTGCTCCAATGAATCAATACCTGCATATTTAATAGGATCTCCACATATGTTTGGGTGATTGACATGAATGCACCCTGAGAGACACAGATCTCCTTTGGAATGTAGTACCTGTATGTAGTTTTGAGATGTGTCAAAATGCAGTAGCAAACTCTTTGTCCTTGCTCCGTGCCACGTATGTTGTGTAATCTTCCTAATTTTCCCAACAAGAGACACCACCATAACTGCTCTATTTCTATTACCTCGTGTTGCGGGGGAAGCTTCTTTTGGTGCTGGCCTTACAAACTGTGCACGGTTGGCGGAGCTATGGCAGTATGTTCCCATTTCAACCGAGTGGTCAAATGCGCTCATGTCGCATTTACTCAGATCAGCCCATTTCCCCACAGGATGCAGGAGGTCAAAAATATAGAGCTCTCTGATTTCCGTACAGGTCAGACTTAAATTGGGACGATCACGTAGATAAGGCTGTAGGGAGGGCAGGGCAGAGACTTAGGAGCAGTTACAAGATGTGGAGTGACTGTCTAAAAACAGCGCTGGAGTTCTTGGTATATGGGATCCTTAGCAGATAGGTTCGAAAAAAGGTGACTCGTTTTGAGGTACGAGAGTGGCAAAAATATTATTCACCAGTGACTGTAATCATTAAAAGACGTCTCTACTGGATCCAAAGCAAATATGTGATTGAATGGATAGACTTGATTCCAAATTGCGGACAGCATTTCGGACAGCATTTCTGCCTAAAAGTGTAACACTATCAGACTTCGTGTGTGCCTGTAGACGCAAGACCGCTTTTTATGCAGGATGATGGTAACACTGTTTTTAATAGCGCGGTCCTTACACGAAATGTATGTTGTGGGTTGTCGAATCTCTCATTGGTCAACTTCAGATGTCATTTCTCAATAGTGTTCCTTGAAAAGAACATCGTGTTCCCTCCATGGATCTCCAGTTGTCCTACTTGGAAAGTGTAATCCGACTGCTGAAAAAAAAATACTTGCCATACAAAGTGACTCCCATGATCAATTTAATTAATTAGCCTATCAAATTGATATCAAATATGTGCTGCTTGGCAGCAAAACCGGCCGGTGTGGCCGAGAGGTTCTAGAATCTTCAGTTTGGAACGGCGCTACTGCTACGGTCTCAGGTTCGCAACCTGCCTCGAGCATGAATGTGTGTGATGTCCTTAGGTTAGTTAGGTTTAAGTAGTTCTAAGTTCTAGGGGACTGATGACCTCCGATGTTAAGTCCCATAGTGCTCAGAGCCTTTCTTTGACAGCAAAGGACGGGCAGCAAGGATGCTCGGCATAGCAGCTGGCCGTTTCAGGAAGCCTGTGCCCCCCCCCCCCCGCCCCCCTCCCCAATAGGTGAATGGAGGGAGGGAGGAGTAGAGGGGGACTGAAGAGGGCCTCGATTTTCGGCAGTTTGTGGACGCCTATCGAGGAGAACGCATGTTCAACTACCGGCCCCTCTGCAGTCCTTCATGATGACGATATTCCCCAGTGCATGCGCTGCATTATGACCCGTTCATAATGAGCGAGGGTTGTTTCACAACAATTTCGACGTGTAATTAAAACTGTGACGCAATTTTTTCCATCAGTTGTGGTATAATGTTTTGGAATCGGTTACGTAGGCTGTAGGTGGTTTTTGAGCAGGCGTCTGTAGCGAACTCTGACATCAAATAACGATAGATACTGTATGCTCACAGGTAATGCACTTTTTAAACTCCTCCCGGTCAACACCAGCATCTTGTCTGTTGAACATTGTTACTGCCAAAAAGAATAAAGATAGTACCTTACACCCCTGCCTTTCTCCTGCCAGATTGTAGGTGTAGAGTTGGGTTTGATTGTATCTGTCGCTAGTTTCGAGTGGTACTGCGAATTTTTTCCCAGCAGGATAACACCAGTTGTGTGGTATCGTCAGTTTTTGAGCTGTATTGCGCTTTTATGCCGTCCTTGTGTAGCACCATGCACATAGTTGTGTAATTAGGCCTGAAGTTTGTGATTAATTACTTAATTAGGACCAATCTTTGCGTCAGTTTCCCGACCAAAATAAATAAAGCACACTAACCTACCCTTCCCTCCCGCATATGAACTGTTTCCATATGTTATGGGGTACACTTGGGCTTTCCATCCAGTAGAATCAAGGTTCGAGTCCTGGAAATGGCACAGCCATGTTTAATTTCCTGTCAATTCCAAGTGCCTCTGGTGGTTTTATTGTGTTAGGGGGGTACACTTGTGTCTTCCGCCCAGGAGTACCAGGGTTCGAGTCCCAGAAAGGGTACTGCCAATTTTAATTTCCTGTCAGTTCCTGGAGGGGGGCGGGGGGGGGGGGGGGTTGCTGGTATGTCAGCACAACCTTCTGACAAAGAAATTCCCACCAAAATTCGAAATTCGTTCTCTCACGAGAAATAATGTACGTATCGTATCGGAGCAAGCTGCTATTGTGCGTGTCTTACACCAATAATATGTAGACATCTATCACATCGAAGAGTCCATCGCAATGCCTTACAACCCACTAGTCAGTATCTTCGATACGACAATTACACCTGGACGTAATGAAGTGATCTTAGCTGCATTTCAGTTTACAAACTTATTATGGGATCGCCTTCCAAAAATCTCTGAGTCTTCCCAAGGAATTTTACGTGCGCTTTTGGCCACTCTTTCAAATGAAGTGTTACAGCATAGAGTAGTGCCGACCTCGTTCAAAGTGAGAAAAATTGTTTTAATCCTGAAATGCTCTGGACCAGCTTCCCCTGATAGCTTTCGCCCATTTACTTTGTTAAACTTCGATTATAATACTGTGGGGAGGGCAGTTAATAGTAGGATGTTGCCAAACATCAAAGCTGCGTGCCTGGTCTTACCATTCTAGTGTCGTGAAACGGTTTTGGTTGCTGTTGTAACGTCCGTCCCTTGTGGCCTTGCTTTCCTGGACTTTTATATGGCATTTGATAGCGTTAATCACGACTTCTTGCTTCGGATTCTGGAGGCATTTGGTTTTACTGTTGGCACACGGCGAGTGCTCTCAAATCTGTTTACAGGTATTTCAGCTTCAGTGGTAGTTAATGGCCAACTGACGCCCCCAATAAATATCCATCGGGGAGTGCCTCAAGGAAGCCCTCTGTCAATGACTCTGTTTGTGTTGTCTCTGGAGCCCCTACTTCGGATGTTAGCATCCCAGCTGAACGGTTGGACGCTTTCCGGAGGGACTGCAGCCGCTCTTGCATACGCGGATGATGTGATGGTTCTACACTGCAGTTCTGCGGAGATATCTCGACTGAAGGCTATAATCGATGATTATTGTGGGAGTTCAGGAGCACTACTTAATTAAGGTAAATACAGGCTTCTTACTTTACGAGGATTTGATTACGCAGTTGTTCCATGGGCTACTGTGGTTGATTGGCATACATCTCTCGTCATCATCGTTGATCGTTGTCCACTCAAAATGGCGACGCTCAACTGGAAGTCTGTTCCGGAAAAAGTTCATGGAGCAATACTAGAACATGAAAGGCGTTCTCTTACTCTGCTCCAGAAAGTCCGAATACTGGATACATATGTTTTATGCAAAGCGTATTACGTAGCACAAGTTTATCCGCTTCCCTCGATGATGGCGAATAAACTACGGCAACAGTCTGGTCGTTTCTAATGGAAAAGATATATTCTTCGCTTACGGTATGAGGTGGTTACAAAGAATCGTTCCTTTTGGGGGTTGGGCATGGCGGACATACGAAGGAAGATGCACATGCTTCTTCTGCGACGTACTGTTTGGATGATAACTCAAGAAACTCACACATACGTTTATTTCTCTGTGTCCGTCCTGCTAGTCTTGAACCCGCTATTGATGTTGGTCAGATAAATTATAACTTAAAACACATTCGTGACTTCCGTGTTGCGGTGAGCTATTTAGGGCTGACATTTTATGGAGACCCGTCCTCACCATGCAGTTCCTACGGAGTCGTTGGAAAGCAGTTCCTATACCGAACCTTGTTTAAAGAGGACTGCCGCAAACAAACTGGGCGACAGTTTGGTGCAATATGAGTCTTCCGACAGTGCCGATGCGGGTAGCGTCCTCTTGGTATAAGGTAGTCAATAACTTGATTGCAACGAACGAGCGACTTTTCCGTATTTGGCTTAGCGACACGGATTTATGCAATCGCTGTACGTCTAAAGATACGATACGACATCTCTTCACTTGTGGAGGTCAAATGGCAAATTCGTCTCGGATTAGGACGCAATTGGCCTTACTTACTCGATCTTCTGTCAGCCCCCGGTAACTGAGTGGTCAGCGCGATAGAATGTCAATCCTAAGAGCCCGGGTTCGATTCCCGGCTAGGTCGGAGATTTTCTCGCTCAGGGCCTGGGTGTTGTGTTGTCCTAATCATCATCACTTCATCCCTATCGACGCGCAAGTCACCGAAGTGGCGTCAAATCGGCGAACGGTTCAAATTGTTCAAATGGCTCTGAGCACTATGGGACTTAACATCTGAGGTCATCAGTCCCCTAGAAATTAGAACTACTCAAACCTAACTAACCTAAGGACATCACACACATCCATGCCCGAGGCCGGATTCGAACCTGCGACCGTAGCGGTTGCGTGGTTCAAGACTGAGTAGCCTAGAACCGCTCGGCCACAGCGGCCGGCCGGCGAACCGTGTACCCCACGGGAGGCTCTAGTAACACGACATTTACATTTACATTTACATTTACTCGATCTTCTGAGACCTTGAATACTACGGACATCATATTGCGACCGGATTCTTCCTTCTTTCCACGGTCGAAAACCCATACCGTAGTTACTGGGACACTTCGTTCATTATGTTGTAGAGGGCCAAGGGGAAGATCACGTGAACGTCACGCACTAGGCCCCTATATGATCATGGCCAATTGGACATGCTTGCGAATGCATCGATATCGAGACCTCTTCGCCAACACGTTGAATCTTGTTTTTTTGTCGGCAAGGTTTTGGTTAATTTCAGTATTCTAATGATAGGTGTTTTCCTTGTTATGTATGTTTCCCATCTGATTTGCTTCGGTTTGTTCTCTCCTAGTTTCCCTGCTCAATTTGTTTAGTGTTTTGACTCAATATCGCTTCAGATCTATAGTAAAATGTGTGTTGATGAAGTATATACAGGGTGGTCCATTGTACGTGACAGTGCCAAATACCTCACGAAATAAGCGTCAAACGAAAAAACTACAAAGAACGAAACTTGTCTAGCTTGAAAGGGGAGACCAGCTGGCGCTATGGTTGGCCTGCTAGATGGCGCTGCCATAGGTCAAACGGATATCAATTGCGTTTTTTTAAATAGGAACCCCCATTTTTTTAAAAATATTCGTGTAGTACGTAAAGAAATATGAATGTTTTAGTTGGACCATATTTTTCGCTTTGTGATAGATGACCCTGTAATAGTCACAAACATATGGCTCACAATTTTAGACGAACAGTTGGTAACTGGTAGGTTTTTTAAATTAAAATACATAACGTATGTACGTTTGAACATTTTATTTCGGTTGTTCCAGTGTCATATATGTACCTTTGTGAACTTATCATTTCTGAGAACGCATGCTGTTACAGGGTGATTACCTGTAAATACCACATTAATGCAATAAATGCTCAAAATGATGTCCGTCAATCTCAATGCATTTGGCAATACGTGTAACGACATTCCTCTCAACAGCGAGTAGTTCGCCTTCCGTAATGTTCGCACATGCATTGACAGTGTGCTGACGCATGTTGTCAGGCTTTGTCGGTGGATCACGATAGCAAATATCCTTCAACTTTCCCCACAGAAAGAAATCCGGGGCCGTCAGATCCAGTGAACGTGCGGGCCATGGTATGGTGTTTCGACGACCAATCCACCTGTCATGAAATATGATATTCAATACCGCTTCAACCGCACGCGAACTATGTGCCGGACATCCATCATGTTGGAAGTACATCGCCATTCTGTCATGCAGTGAAACATCTAGTAGTAACATCGGTAGAATATTACGTATGAAATCAACACTCATTGCACCATTTAGATTGCCATCGATAAAATGGGGGCCAATTGTCCTTTCTCCCATAATGCCGCGCCATACATTAACCCGCCAAGGTCGCTGATGTTCCATTTGTCGCAGCCATCACGGTTTTTCCGTTGCCCAATAGTGCATATTATAACAGTTTACATTACCGCTGTTGGTTTTTTTTTATTATGGTTTTCGGGCGCAAAAGTGCTACGGTCATTAGCGCCCGGTCTGTGACTTAGGAAAAGGTAAAAAGAACGCGAAACTGGAAACCAGCAGCAATGGGAGTGAAACTCAAAAATTGGGGAAACTAAAAACAGAAGGAAAGCTTAAAAAACCACTATAGAAGGGGGGTTGTTTGTCCCCAAAAAGAGTTTCAAATGACTGACGTCATCTCACTGGCACTAATGAACTCAAGAACGCGATCGGCTGAGCGCGTGTCATCTGCTAAAATGGAAGATATATCAGGCGACATCTGTAGACGGGCGAGTAACGGAGTAAAATAGGGGCACTCAAGTAAAGGGTGTCTCACCGTCCACAGTTGAGAGCAGTGGGGACAGAGTTGGGGAGGATCGTCACTTAAAAGATCTCTATGGCTAAAAAGACAGTGCCCTATCCGGAGTCTAGTTAAAATTACCTCCTCCGACGACGCGTTCGGGAGGAAGAGGTCCAAGCACAAGGAAGAGCTTTCACGTCCCGCAATTTATTACTGGGAAGTGTCGACCAATGTGCGTGCCATAAAAGAGTAACACGACGACATAAAACACTCCGCAGATCGGTGAAGAGAATCATGCGAATAGCTGGCTGAAGAAGAGAGACTGCAGCCTTGGCCACTATATCGGCCGCCTCATTTCCACAGATGCCAACATGTCCTGGGATCCAGAGGAACTCCACAGAGACGCCCCCCAAGTGGAGCAAGTGGAGGCAGTCCTGAATCCGGTAGACGAGAGGGTGGACAGGATAGAGAGCTTCGAGACTGAGGAGAGAGCTGAGAGAATCTGAACAGATAACATACTGTAAACGCTGATGGCGACGGATGTATTGGACAGCCTGGAGAACAGCGTAAAGCGCCGCAGTATAAACCGAAATCGATTGGGGGTGTCGCCAACAATATAGGCACTCCCAATACCAAACGATGTTTTTGAGCCATCAGTGTAAATAAATGTGGCGTCCTTCATTTGTGCGCATAGAGATGCAGATGCCCGACGATAAACGAGAGAAGGGGTACCATCCTTGGGAAACTGACAAAGGTCACGGAGCAGACAGGTCCGGGGACGGAGCCAAGGCGGTGCTGTACCCCAAGTTGTCAAGAAAGTTTTAGGAAAGCGGAAGGAAAGAGAATGGAGCAGTTGACGGAAGCGGACTCCCGGTGGTAGTAGGGAGGGAGAGCGGCCTGCATTCCCTAAATACAAGGAGCCGCCGAAGAAAAAGTCATGGGCCGGATTATCAGGCATGGAAAACAGATGGCTAGCATAGCGACTCAGAAGGACAGCTCGCCGATTGGACAGCGGAGCTTCAGCAGTCTCAGCATAAAGGCTTTCCACAGGGCTGGTGTAAAAAGCTCCAGACACTAAACGTAATCCACGGTGGTGGATAGAGTCGAGACGCCGAAGAATAGACGGCCGAGCAGAGGAGTAAACTATGCTTCCATAGTCCAATTTCGAGCGCACTAAGGTGCGATAGAGGTGTAGTGGTAGCGTCTTTGATTCATAATCAAAACGTCTTCGGTCTCGGGTTCGATCCCCGCCACTGCCTAAATTTTGATAAATAATCAGCATTGGTGGCCGAAGACTTCCGGCATAAGAAGTCACCCTCATTCTGCCAACGGCCTTTCAAAGAGGGCGGAGGAGCGGATGGATGTTCAGGGCACTCTCTTGTCCTAGGGCTGGGAAATTGCCCCTAAGGGCGGAAGAATCAGCAATGATCAACGACATGAGGATGCAGAAGGCAATGGAAACCACTGCATTAAAGACACGTAACGTGTATCCACAGGACATGTGGCCTGTAATTGAAGAAGTGTCATGATGATCTCTCCATTGGCAAAAGATTCCGGAATAGTCCCCCATTCGGATCTCCGGGAGGGCACTGCCAAGGGGGAGGTTACCATCAGAAAAAGATTGAATAATCAATGAAAGGATAACGTTCTACGAGTCGGGGCATGGAATGTCAGAAGATTGAACGTGGTAGGGAAACTAGAAAATCTGAAAAGGGAAATGCAAAGGCTCTATCTAGATATAGTAGGGGTCAGTGGAGTGAAGTGGAAGGAAGACAAGGATTTCTGGCCAGATGAGTATCGGGTAATATCAACAGCAGCAGAAAATGGTATAACAGGTGTAGGATTCGTTATGAATAGGAAGGTAGGACCGAGGGTGGGATATGGAAGTACTAAGGAATGACGAGATACGTTTGAAGTTCTCTAACGCTATAGATACAGCAATAAGGAACAGCGCAATAGGCAGTACAGTTGAAGAGGAATGGACTTCTCTAAAAAGGGCCATCACAGAAGTTGGGAAGGAAAACATAGGTACAAAGAAGGTAGCTGCGAAGAAACCATGGGTAACAGAAGAAATACTTCAGTTGATTGATGAAAGGAGGAAGTACAAACAATGTCCGGGAAAATCAGGAATACAGAAATACAAGTCGCTGAGGAATGAAATAAATAGGAAGTGCAGGTAAGCTAAGACGAAATGGCTGCAGGAAAAATGTGAAGACATCGAAAAAGATATGATTGTCGGAAGGACAGACTCAGCATACAGGAAAGTCAAAACAACCTTTGGTGACATTAAAAGCAACGGTGGTAACATTAAGAGTGCAATGGGAATTCCACTCTTAAGTGCTGAGGAGAGAGCAGATAGGTGGAAAGAATACATTGAAAGCCTCTATGAGGGTGAAGATTTGTCTGATGTGATAGATGAAGAAACAGGAGTCGATTTAGAAGAGATAGGGGATCCAGTATTAGAATCGGAATTCAAAAGAGCTTTGGAGGACTTACGGTCAAATAAGGCAGAAGGGATAGATAACATTCCATCAGAATTTCTAAATCATTGGGGGAAGTGGCAACAAAACGACTATTCACATTGGTGTGTAGAATATATGAGTCTGGCGATATACCATCTGACTTTCGGAAAAGCATCATCCACACAATTCCGAAGACGGCAAGAGCTGACAAGTGCGAGAATTATCGCACAATCAGCTTAACAGCTCATGCATCGAAGCTGCTTACAAGAATAATATACAGAAGAATGGAAAAGAAAATTGAGAATGCGCTAGGTGACGATCAGTTTGGCTTTAGGAAAAGTAAAGGGACGAGAGAGGCAATTCTGACGTTACGGCTAATAATGGAAGCAAGGCTAAAGAAAAATCAAGACACTTTCATAGGATTTGTCGGCCTGGAAAAAGCGTTCGACAATATAAAATGGTGCAAGCTGTTCGAGATTCTGAAAAAAGTAGGGGTAAGCTATAAGGAGAGACGGGTCATATACAATATGTACAACAACCGAGAGGGAGTAATAAGAGTGGACGATCAAGAACGAAGTGCTCGTATTAATAAGGGTGTAAGACAAGGCTGTAGCCTTTCGCCCCTACTCTTCAATCTGTACATCGAGGAAACAATGATGGAAATAAAAGAAAGGTTCAGGAGTGGAATTAAAATACAAGGTGAAAGGATATCAATGATACGATTCGCTGATGACATTGCTATCCTGAGTGAAAGTGAAGAAGAATTAAATGATCTGCTGAACGTAATGAACAGTCTAATGAGTACACAGTATGTTTTGGGAGTAAATCGGAGAAAGACGAAGGTAATGAGAAGTAGTAGAAATGAGAACAGCGAAAAATTTAACATCAGGATTGATGGCCACGAAGTCAATGAAGTTAAGGAATTCTGCTACATAGGCAGTAAAATAACCAATGATGGACGGAGCAAGGAGGACAACAAAAGCAGACTCGCTATGGCAAAAAAGGCATTTCTGGCCAAGAGAAGTCTACTAATATCAAATACCGTCCTTAATTTGATTAAAATGGCTCTGAACACTATGGGACTTAACATCTGAGGTCATCAGTCCCCTAGAACGTAGAACTACTTAAACCTAACTAACCTACAGACGACACACACATCCACGCCCGAGGCAGGATTCGAACCTGCGACCGTAGCGGTCGCGCGGTTCCAGACTGAAGCGCCTAGAACCGCTCGGCCACTTCGCCCGGCTCCTTAATTTGAGGAAGAAATTTCTGAGGATGTACGTCTGGAGTACAGCATTGTATGGTAGTGAAACATAGACTGTGGGAAAACCGGAACAGAAGAGAATCGAAGCATTTGAGATGATGTGCTACAGACGAATGTTGAAAATTAGGTGGACTGATAAGGTAAGGAATGAGGAGGTTATACGCAGAATCGGAGAGGAAAGGAATATGTGGAAAACACTGATAAGGAGAAGGGACAGGATGATAGGACATCTGCTAAGACATGAGGGAATGACTTCCATGGTACTACAGGGAGCGGTAGAGGGCAAAAACTGTAGAGGAAGACAGAGATTGGAATACGTCAAGCAAATAATTGAGGACGTAGCAGGAGGTGCCATTCAGGACACGGAGGGTGTTGAGGGATTGCAGGAAGCGAGCCGACAGATAGGAAACGTAGGAGGACCAGCACAATTTTCTGTCAAACATAAGACCCAAGAATTTAGCGACGTCTGCGAACGGAAGGTTGGCAGGTGCTAGATGTAAGAAAGGTGGAAGAAACTCCGTACGACAGCAAAAAATTAACAGAAACGTCTTACTAGGAGAAAAGCGGAAGCCGGTTGCGATGCTCCAAGAGTGGAGGCGATCGAGACATCCTTGAAGACGTCGTTCAAGAAGACTGGTCCGTTGAGAGCTGTAGTAGATCGCGAAATCGTCCACAAAGAGGGAGCCCGAGACATCAGGAAGGAGACAATCCATAATAGGATTTATAGCAATGGCAAACATTACAACACTTAGCACGGAGCCCTGGAGTACCCCGTTTTCTTGGGAGTAAGTACGGGAGAGAGTAGTGTTCACCCGCACTTTAAATGTGTGCTCTGCCATAAATTCAGGAAAAAAAAGGGCCAGCAGACCTCGAAAGCCCCAAGAGAACAGTGTGCGGAGGATGCCCGTCCTCCAACAGGTATCGTATGCTCTCTCCAGATCAAAAAATACTGCTACTGTTTGGCATTTCCGGAGAAAATTGTTCATGATATAAGTGGAGAGAGCAACAAGATGGTCAACTGCAGAACGTTGCTTTCGGAAACCGCATTGGGCAGGTGTTAAAAGACTGCGGGACACAAGCCACCAGGCTAAACGGTAATTCACCATACGTTCCAAAACCTTACATACACTACTCGTGAGAGAAATGGGGCGATAGCAAGAGGGAAGATGTTTGTCCTTTCCAGGTTCCGGAACAGGAACGACGATAGCTTCCCGCCATCGTCTGGGAAAAGTACTGTCGGTCCAAAGTCGATTATAAAGGCGAAGGAGGTAACGTAGACTATGGTATGATAAATGCAGTAACATTTGGATGTGGATACCATCCGGTCCTGGGGCGGAAGAGCGAGAAGAAGAGAGTGTATGTTGGAGTTCCCGCATGGAGAAAACAGTATTATAGCTTTCACGATTTTGAGAGGAGAAAGCAAGAGGTTGCACTTCCACTGCACGTTTCCTCGGGAGAAACGCTGTCGGGTAATTTGAAGAGCTCGAAATCTCAGCAAAGTGTTGACCCAATGAGTTAGAAATTGCGACGGGGTCCACTAATTTATCATACGCGACAGTGGGCCCAGAGACCGGGGAGAAACTAGGCGCGCCAGATAACCGTCGAATCCGACTCCAAACTTCCGAGGAGGGAGTGAAGGTGTTAAATGAGCTAGTAAAGAAGTCCCAGCTTACCTTCTTGCTATTGCAGCACGGAACTGCTTATAGCGAATACAGTTGGCCAAAGTAGGATGGTGTCTGAAAACGCGAAGAGCACGTCGCCGCTCATGTATTTATTGCGTCACGGCATGCCTCGTTCCACCAAGGAACTGGGGGCGCCGGGGCAATTCGGAAGTGCGAGGTACTGAACGTTCCACAGCTTTAAGAATAGCTTCTGTAATATTAGTGACCTCATCGTCGACGCTAGGAAAGTGACGGTCATCGAATGTCGCTAGAGAAGACAAAAGTGTCCAATCGGCTTGGGCAAACTTCCAGCGTCTCGGGCGCATATATGGCAGTTGTGGCTGCAATCGAAGGACACATGGAAAGTGGCCACTCGAGTGTGTATCAGCAAGGGCGAACCATTCGAAGGCCGAGCTAGCGGAACAGTACCGACCGAAAGGTCCAAATAAGAGAAATTTGTTGTGGAGGCAGACAAAAATGTAGGGTCCCCAGTGTTCAGGCAAACAAGATCCGCTTGGTGGAAGACGTCTACCAATAGTGAGCTGTGCGAACAAGGATGTGGAGATCCCCAAAGTGGGTGGTGAGCATTGAAGTCCCCACCCAGTAAACAGGGCGGCGGAAGCTGACCAAGAAGATGAAGGAGGTCAGCTCGTGCCATTGGTGTGGACGATGGAATGTATACAGTACAAAGAGAGAAGGTGTATCCAGAGAGGGAAAGACGGACAGTGACAGCTTGGAAGGAAGTGTGTAAGGGTATTGGGTGATAATGGAGAGTGTCATGGAGAAGAATCATGAGTCCTCCATGTGCTGGAGTGCCTTCAACAGAGATCAAATAGGACTGACTGAAAATGGGGGAAAACCAAGTGATTGTGGGGACGCAGCTTTGTTTCCTGAAGACAGAAGATGACCAGCGAGTAGGATCTTAAGAGGATCGACAATTCATCCCGATTGGCTCGAATGCCGCGGATATTCCAATGGATAATGGACATAGGGTGGACAGAAAATGGAAAAATGTGACCAAGGTTGCCCTCAACTCAGCGACTGCTCAGAGATTGCGACTGACATCGTGGAACGGCATTCAGCCGAAGGCAGAAGATCCTGATCCATAGGTTGTTCAGGAGCAGGTCCTGCCACCAGCGATCGGCCGGTCGATCGGCCGCCAGCAGTGCGCCTCGGCGACACAGAAGACGGCCGAGGGCAGTTACCGCCAGATGGTGCTGTAGATGAGACACGCCGTGGCGGAGAAGGAGAGGAACTGGGTTTATTATTAGCCTTCTTGGAAACAGGATGTTGAGAGGAAGGAGGAATCGATGGTTGTGAGGTCGGGATACGTAAAAAATCTTCACGAATAGGCTCTTTTTTAGGAAGTCCGGGTGTCTGATTTTGGGGCTCGAGATTTAGCAGAACCTGATGAAGGGTGAGCCATAGAGTGAGCAAGCGAGAGTGGGGAGGTTGAACAGGCGATCTTTGCGCTGGCCGATCTGACAACCGTGGCGCTAAAAGATCACAAGTCTGCGTGGCTGTGTCTCTTGTTGGCCAAGGAGAGGCAAGGAAAGTGCTGAAAGTAAGGCACAGTGGGCTTTCGACTGGCGAATAGCTTTCGAGCAGCAAAGGTCGACACCTTTTCCTTCACTCTGATTTCCTGAATGAGCTGCTCGTCTTTAAAAAATGGGGCAATCTCTAGAGGAAGCAGCGTGGTCACCCATACAGTTGATGCAACGAGAGCCGGCCGAAGTGGCCGTGCGGTTCTAGGCGCTGCAGTCTGGAACCGTGAGACCGCTCCGGTCGCAGGTCGAATCCTGCCTCGGGCATGGATGTGTGTGATGTCCTTAGGTTAGTTAGGTTTAACTAGTTCTAAGTTCTAGGGGACTAATGACCTCAGAAGTTGAGTCCCATAGCGCTCAGAGCCATTTCTGATGCAACGAGAGGATGGATGTGGACAAGCACCCTCATGGGCATCCTTGCCACACATAAGGCATTTGGCCAGATTGGAACAGGACTGGCTAGTATGATTGAACTGCTGACACCGATAGCAACACGTAGGGTTCGGGATGCAAGGGCGAACGGAAATTATCTCATACCCCGCTTTTGTGTTCGATGGGAGTTGAACTCTGTCAAATGTTAAGAAGACAGTACGGGTTGGAACAATGTTCGTGTCAACCCTTTTCATGACTCAATGAACAACCGTTACGCCCTGGTCAGACAGGTAGTTTTGAATTTCCTCGTCGGACAATCCGTCGAGGGAGCGTGTATAAACGAACCCACATGATGAATTTAAAGTGCGGTGCTCTTCCACTCGGACAGGGAAGGTGTGTAGCAGTGAAGTACGCAGCAATTTTGTGCCTGGAGGACACTGACTGTTTCTAGCAACAAGGTGCCATTTTGTAATCGGGAACAAGACTTTACAGGACCTGCAATTGCGTCGACACCATTCTGAATAATGAAAGGGGTGACCGTGGAGAAGTAGACCTTCGTCCGACCGAGAAACAACAAGGAACTGTGGCAACGATGGAAGAACTGTCCGTGGCTGAGACTCATTCAACTTACGCTTGTGAGCAGACATAGTAGATGATGAGGAAACCATTGTGGAAGTATCCTCCATGATTACCGGCGTCTCCGACGCCGCGCTCCTTCCTTGTGGGGGCTCTCTCTGAGGGCACTCCCGCCTTAGGTGATTGTTCACACCTCAGGCCACACCTCCCGAGAAACGGACGGAGGGACCAATCGGCACTTTCGGAAGGTATTAGCTCAGGTAATCATCCCTGCCTGGGCCTGGCCGTTACCAGGGGGTACGTACGTGTCCTACCTGTCTACCCGCGGCGGGGAATTACGAGTTTCCCCGTCACCGGCTATGCATGGGAATGCGTGGGTCGGCCTTGAGACACGCACTGGGAGGAAAAAAGAGAAAAGGAGGAGGCTTGTAGCGAAATGCAGGAAGATCTGCAGCGGATAGGCACTTGGTGCAGGGAGTGGCAACTGTCCCTTAACATAGACAAATGTAATGTATTGCGAATACATAGAAAGAAGGATCCTTTATTGTATTATTATATGATAGCAGAACAAACACTGGTAGCAGTTACATCTGTAAAATATCTGGGAGTATGCGTGCGGAACGATTTGAAGTGGAATGATCATATAAAATTAATTGTTGGTAATGCGGGTACCAGATTGAGATTCATTGGGAGAGTGCTTAGAAAATGTAATCCATCAACAAAGGAGGTGGCTTACAAAACTCTCGTTCGACCTATACTTGAGTATTGCTCATCAGTGTGGGATCCGTACCAGATCGGTTTGACGGAGGAGATAGAGAAGATCCAAAGAAGAGCGGCGCGTTTCGTCACAGGGTTATTTGGTAACCGTGATAGCGTTACGGAGATGTTTAATAAACTCAAGTGGCAGACTCTGCAAGAGAGGCGCTCTGCATCGCGGTGTAGATTGCTCGCCAGGTTTCGAGAGGGTGCGTTTCTGGATGAGGTATCGAATATATTGCTTCCCCCTACTTATACCTCCCGAGGAGATCACGAATGTAAAATTAGAGAGATTAGAGCACGCACGGAGGCTTTCAGACAGTCGTTCTTCCCGCGAACCATACGCGACTGGAACAGGAAAGGGAGGTAATGACAGTGGCACGTAAAATGCCCTCCGCCACACACCTTTGGGTGGCTTGCGGAGTATAAATGTAGATGTAGATGTAGAAAGGGAAAAGAAAGAAGAGAGGTCTCAAACGCCGCAGCGGAGAAAAGGGAAAGAAAAGAGGTAAGGAAAAGAGATGGACAAAGGAAGGACAACGATTTGCCAGCATAGAAAGCGAAGAAGAGAGACTGTGGTACAGTTTCGAGCGTCCGTCTCCGGACGTAGGCACTAAACTTACTCCCAGAGGGGGAGAAAGGGAAGGAAACAGGCGGACCTGAGGGGGGGGGGGGGGACGAAGATGGGGGGTGGGGAAGGATGCGGAAAGGAAGGTATGCAGCTAGGAAAGGAAGGAGGACCGCATTAGCTCTGGGTCCCGTGCTCACTACGCTCGTATCCACAAAAGAGTTGTGGACCCTCTGGGGGTACCACTGTTGGTGAATGAAGGTTCGTCGCTAAATATAACGCGTGCAAAACATCTGTCATCATCCTGTAATTTCACTTGTGCGCAGTGGCAGATCTGTACACGACGTTCAAAGTCGTCGCCATGCAATTCCTGGTGCATAGAAATATGGTACGGGTGCAATCGATGTTGATGTAGCATTCTCAACACCGACGTTTTTGAGATTCCCGATTCTTGCGCAATTTGTCTGCTACTGATGTGCGGATTAGCCTTGACAGCGGAGAAAACACCTACTTGGGCATCATCATTTGTTGCAAGTTGTGTTGACGTTTCACATGTGGCTGAACACTTCCTGTTTCAAAAATGGTTCAAATGGCTCTGAGCACTATGGGACTTAACTTCTGAGGTCATCAGTCCCCTAAAACTTAGAACTACTTAAACCTAACCTAAGGACATCACACACATCCATGCCCGAGGCAGGATTCGAATCTGTGACCGTAGCGGTCGAGCGGTTCCAGGCTGTAGCGCATAGAACCGCTCGGCCATCCCAACTGGTCTTCCTGTTTCCTTAAATAACGTAACTATCTGGCGAACGGTCCGGTCACTTGGGTGATGTCGGCCAGGATACCGAGCAGCATACATAGCACATGCTCGTTGGGCATTTTGATCACAATAGCCATAGATCAACACGATATCGACCTTTCCGCAGTTGGTAAACGGTCCATTTTAACACCGGTAATGTATCACGAAGCAAATATCGTTCGCACTGGCGGATTGTTACGTGATACGACATAGTTACACGTTTGTGACTATTACAGCACCATCTATCACAAAGCGGAAAAAGTGGTCCAACTAAAACATTCATATTTCTTTACGTACTACACGAATATGTAATAAAAAAATGGCTGTTCTTATTAAAAAAAAACTCAGTTGATATCCGTCTGACCTATTGCAGCGCCATCTAGCGGGCCAACCATAGCGCCATCTGGTTTCCCCTTCAAGCTAGACGAGTTTCGTTCTTTGTAGCTTTTTCGTTTGATGCTTATTTCGTGAGATATTTGGCCTGGTCACTATCAATGGATCACCCTGTATATATATGAATGTATACAATCCTTGAAATCTTATTGAATTTTTTTTTAGTTTGCTATTTAGAATATGATTTGTTGTCTTTCTGCTTTTGGATTCTATATAATACAAAATAAATAAAAATTAAAAAACTTAACAAATATAAAAAACCTATAAAATTTGTTTATTCATATCACGAGTGCTTGGTGGTGGTTTTTTGGCTATGTTATGGTTTTTTTCCTTTCTCCTTTTATTATTGTTTTGTTATCATAATTAGTTTGTTCTCCCATTTGCAGCTTATATTACATGATTATCTGCGTATGCTCTACTGAACTTTCATGATAGTACCAAGTCACTGTGATAACAATAAAAAAAAAGAAATGGCTCAGTCGGATAGACCGTCTGTCATGTAAGAAGGAAATCCCGCGTTCGAGTCCCGGTCGGGTCACACATTTTCAGCTGTCCTCGTTGACATTTATCAATGCCTGTAAGCAGCTATTAGTCTGGACGTCATTGTAATTTCCGTATTCGAGAGCTGCACGATCACCAATGTCCGAAAGAACAGGTACCATCTTCATATACTAGTGCAAATAGTTTGAGGCTTAGCTTTCGAGTATTGCCTTGTCTTCAATTCTCCTTTTATTTAAGAATTATTGTAATACGGTTTAACGTGGAAATGTACAATGGGCTGGAAGTTTCTCTCATCCAGTTCAGAAAAAATGCGTTAATTCCATACAACTATAGTACCATCCATGGCACTAGGTCCCATACTACAATAATGGAACTGAGACGGAAATATTTCTGGGACATTCCGTTTTTTGAAGAGACTGTATATTCAGGTTCATATACTGAACTCAGTATATGAACCTGAATATACAGTCTAGAATAAACTAATCAAACTATAATAATAAATATATCGTTAATTGCAGCGTCTGAAGTGGAATGCATGTGGATGACATAAGTCAACAAAAACTCGGAAACAGCAGAAACATTATGGGCAGACTACCCACAAATGGAATGTATACTCCCAGATATCATAGGTTTTAGTTTTCCTCTAATAATGTATAATTTGACTGACATAAATTACTTCAAATTAATTTTTTCTGGCGGACGAAATTCTTACGTCTGTGACAGACAGCACGTCTAACAGAAAACGGGGGGACCTGGAGGTACCAAAAATACTGCCGAAACAGGTTGGCCAAAATTGTTTTCCTGGAAAAAACTAGATCAAACAGAAAGTGTGTGCACTTACGTGAACGAATTCCTTTACAAACTGTTTACCTTACACTTAAGGCGTTCTGGATAACAATATCAGTTACATACAGTAATGAAAAGAATCACACAGTAATTCAGCCGAGGGTGTCCTTTATCACCAACACCATATAGAGGATACACAGAAACATTCTGAAAAATTTCTAAGGGTGTCGCAGGGCAAATTGTCCAGAGAAATAACTGTTAAGAAAAAAATTCGATACCTTGAGCCATTTCGTGTTAACTGGTATTTAA
Source organism: Schistocerca serialis cubense (assembly GCF_023864345.2). NCBI lineage: Eukaryota > Metazoa > Arthropoda > Insecta > Orthoptera > Acrididae > Schistocerca > Schistocerca serialis. Next base: position 317,360,175 of record NC_064645.1, on the reverse strand, counting down.
GTTAGCCAATGAAGCTGTTGCATGGGTAGAAATATAGAACATACACTCCTGGAAATGGAAAAAAGAACACATTGACACCGGTGTGTCAGACCCACCATACTTGCTCCCGACACTGCGAGAGGGCTGTACAAGCAATGATCACACGCACGGCACAGCGGACACACCAGGAACCGCGGTGTTGGCCGTCGAATGGCGCTAGCTGCGCAGCATTTGTGCACCGCCGCCGTCAGTGTCAGCCAGTTTGCCGTGGCATACGGAGCTCCATCGCAGTCTTTAACACTGGTAGCATGCCGCGACAGCGTGGACGTGAACCGTATGTGCAGTTGACGGACTTTGAGCGAGGGCGTATAGTGGGCATGTGGGAGGCCGGGTGGACGTACCGCCGAATTGCTCAACACGTGGGGCGTGAGGTCTCCACAGCAAATCGATGTTGTCGCCAGTGGTCGGCGGAAGGTGCACGTGCCCGTCGACCTGGGACCGGACCGCAGCGACGCACGGATGCACGCCAAGACCGTAGGATCCTACGCAGTGCCGTAGGGGACCGCACCGCCACTTCCCAGCAAATTAGGGACACTGTTGCTCCTGGGGTATCGGCGAGGACCATTCGCAACCGTCTCCATGAAGCTGGGCTACGGTCCCGCACACCGTTAGGCCGTCTTCCGCTCACGCCCCAACATCGTGCAGCCCGCCTCCAGTGGTGTCGCGACAGGCGTGAATGGAGGGACGAATGGAGACGTGTCGTCTTCAGCGATGAGAGTCGCTTCTGCCTTGGTGCCAATGATGGTCGTATGCGTGTTTGGCGCCGTGCAGGTGAGCGCCACAATCAGGACTGCATACGACCGAGGCACACAGGGCCAACACCCGGCATCATGGTGTGGGGAGCGATCTCCTACACTGGCCGTACACCACTGGTGATCGTCGAGGGGACACTGAATAGTGCACAGTACATCCAAACCGTCATCGAACCCATCGTTCTACCATTCCTAGACCGGCAAGGGAACTTGCTGTTCCAACAGGACAATGCACGTCCGCATGTATCCCGTGCCACCCAACGTGCTCTAGAAGGTGTAAGTCAACTACCCTGGCCAGCAAGATCTCCGGATCTGTCCCCCATTGAGCATGTTTGGGACTGGATGAAGCGTCGTCTCACGCGGTCTGCACGTCCAGCACGAACGCTGGTCCAACTGAGGCGCCAGGTGGAAATGGCATGGCAAGCCGTTCCACAGGACTACATCCAGCATCTCTACGATCGTCTCCATGGGAGAATAGCAGCCTGCATTGCTGCGAAAGGTGGATATACACTGTACTAGTGCCGACATTGTGCATGCTCTGTTGCCTGTGTCTATGTGCCTGTGGTTCTGTCAGTGTGATCATGTGATGTATCTGACCCCAGGAATGTGTCAATAAAGTTTCCCCTTCCTGGGACAATGAATTCACGGTGTTCTTATTTCAATTTCCAGGAGTGTATTTTATGCTCAAGAATGATGGCGTTTTTGGATAACGAAAAATCTCTTGTATAAAAATCAACATGGATTCCGTTGATTCCGTGATCCTTGACTTCAGGAAGGTATTTGACACTGCAACTTCCTTGCAGATAGAACTTAACACGTCGCTCTTAACAAACAAAATCAGATTGATGAATGGTGCAGGCTCTGACAATTGACCCTAAACGTAAATAAATTAACATACTGTAAATACATAGGAAAGAAATCCACTACTGCCCAGCTACACTACCGATGAGAGATTGCTGGAACAGTCTCGGAGCAACTATCCGTGGCAGTTTTAAGTGGAATGAGTAATAAAATTAATAGTGGGAAAAGCAGATGCTAAACTGACATTCATAGGAACAATCTTAAGGAAATGTTTCTATGCCAAGCTTATTGGACCGATACTTATTGTTAATTTATCTGGGTTCCTTACCAGATAGAATTGATAGAGGAGATAGAGAAGATCCAACGAAGAGCGGCGTGTTTCGTCACCTGATTTGTCAGTCAGAGATGCTCAAAAACCTCCAGTGGCAAACGTCTCAAAAGAGTCGTTGTGCATAACGGAGAGGTTTACCATACCATTACTTCCTCTGACATACAGTACATCTCACGAAATGACAAAGACGAGAAAATTCGAGAAATTAGAGCTAACACAGAGGCTTACCGACAATCATTCTTGCCACGCGCCATTCGCAAACGGAACAGAGAAACGTGATTGGGGGGGGGGGGGGGGGAGCAGTTAGTGATACAGAAGTACTCTCCATCACATACCGTGTTAGGGGACATGCGGAGTATGATGTAGATATGGATGAATTCAAGCGACTGGCCAGAGACTGTGTCACTAAATATGTGCTTCGTTTGATTTCCTAAAACTGAAGAAGAGAGCTATACAAAAATTGGACAATGGACGAGAGTGAGGATGGAACGCGAGCCAAAGGCAAAGCAGTCTCGTGCACTGCCATGTTCGTTATGAGAATAACTTCGAATCTGCGCGCACAACGGCCTAACTGGCTAACTTCAATGCCAATTAGCTCTGAAACGGCGCAACGTATGGAATTTTTTCTTAACAACTATTTCTCAACAAAATCTGCCTGCAACACCCTTACAAACTTTTCAGAGTGTTTCTGACCACTCTATACGCACACCTTGCAGAGGAGATAAGATATCACTGACGCCTGCAACTGCAAAAGTCGGCTGCTTAAAGGGATTTCCCAAATAACAGCACCATCCGACTTTGCCTTCATCCTCTCTTTCGTGTCTGCAAATGATAAAAGAAGCTCCTTGCTGATTACTCTACAAGTCCTTGAGATAGCAGTAGCACTCGCGTCTTACGAGGACATCTCGCTGGCTTACCTTGCCGTAGCTAATGAATGCACGCGCTGTCTTCATAGATACTTCTATTCGTCAAGATTCTCACGTCATATAATCGTATTTAGGCCAAGACTGCATATACAAAACGCTACAATCCTTTAGATCATGTATCTACGTTCACTATCTCTCTCATAAATGCCGGTGAAGTGCACATCGAACATTGATTTGTCCTCATCATCGTAATCATCGTCATTACCATTATCCTCATCACCCACTACATATTCGCTGCTGGATGAAAGCCTCCTCTAGATTTATCTTTCTCCACACATACCGTTCTTCACACAGAATGATCAACTCTCCTCTGTTTTCTTTTCATGTCATCTTCCCGCTTTCCATTAGGCCACGTTCTGGGTCTTTTCCTATTTCTAGGAATACAGACCTCCTTGGTCCATGTACCATCCATCCTCCTAGCTATATGCACTATCCACCAACATTTGTTTTGTTTTTGTCACAGATAAACTATTGACCCTAAGCGCTATGACCACTACCAGCCGCGTAATTAAATGTCGCCTGGGGGCATTGTGGGCACGTGATGTGCTAAGCGAAGTATACACTGAGGTGATGAAAGCCATGGGGCACCTCTTAATCTTGTGTCAGAGCTCCTTTTGCCTGGCGTAGTGCAGCAAACTTGACGTCGCATGGACTCAACAAGTCGTTGGAAGTCCGCTGCATAAATAATAAGCCATGCTGCCTCTATAGGCGTCTATAATTGCAAAATTATTGCCGGTGCATGTCCCAACACATAGTCAATGTGATTCATGTCGGGCGATCTGAATGGCCAAATCATTCGCTCGAATTGTCCGGATTCTTCTTCCAATCAATTGCGAATAGCTGTGACCCAGTGGAACAGCGCACTGGAAATTTGGAAATTTTTGGTAAGGCCTTATGGGACCAAACTGCTGAGGTCATCGGTCCCTAAGCTTACACACTAATGAATATAACTTAAACTAACTTACGCTAAAAACGACACACACACTCATGCCCTAGGGAGGACTCGGGGTAGCCACGCGGACTGTGACAAGACGCCTCAGACAGCGCGGCTACCCCGCGCGGCCCACAGAGCTTATCAGCCATAAAAATTCCATCGTTGTTTGGAAGCATGAAGTCAATGAATTACCTGAATCTAACCATTCCCAGACAATGATCGTTTCCGTTGGAATAGAGGACCCAGTCCATTCCATGTATACACAGCCTACACCATTAAGGAGCCACCACCAACTTCCGCACTCCTTTGTTGAAAACTTGGATCCATGCCTTCGTGGGAGTCTGCGCCACACTCGAACCCTGCCATCAGCTCTTAGCAACTGAAATCGGGACTCATCTGACCAGGCCACGGTTTACCAGTCATCTAGGGTCAAACCGGTAGGGCCACGAGCACAGAAAATTGTCTGCTGCCATAGACCATTAATCCCAAATTTCGCCGCACTGTCCTAACGGATACGTTTGACATACGTCCCACATTGGTTTCTGCGTTATATCACGCAGTGTTGCTTGTTTGTTAGCGTTGAAACTGTACGCAAACGCCGCTCCTCTCAGTCGTTAAGTGAAGGCCGTCAGCCACTGCATTGTCCGTGATTAGAGGTAATGCCAGAAATTTGGTATTCTTGGTACGCTCTGGACATTGTGGACCTTGGAATATTGAATTCTCTAACGATTTCCGAAATGGAATGACCCTTGCGTCTAGCTCCAACTGCCATTCCGTGTTCAAAGTGTGTTAATTTCCGTCTTGCGGCTATGATCGCACCAGAATCCTTTTCACGTGAATTACCTGAGGACAAATGACAGCTCCGCCAATGCGCTGCCCTTTTATACCTTGTGTTTGCGATAGTACAGTCATCTGAATGTGTGCGTATCGCTAGTCCATGACTTCTGTCACCTCAGTGTGTGCTATGGAGGACATTCGCCTTGGCTTCCATTGGACCTGTGGTAATCGAGAGCACCATGACAGCTGTAGCCTGCGTGAGTATTATTGCGGACCAGTTGCATCCATTCATGCTTGATGTTCTCCCCGACTGCATTAGCATATTGCAGCAAGATAACTTTTCCTGTCACAAGCTAAGGATCACGCTACAGTGGCTTGAGGAGCATGATAAGAACTCAATTTTATGCCTTGGTCACAAATTTCGCCTGATCTGAACCCTGTGGAAGACATCTCGGCGCTGCTGGGAGCCAGCTCTATACCCACAATGTACGTCAGTCGCGTGGCCTCTGGTACCACACAGCTCCGGAAACCTACCAGGCACTGGAAAGTCGCTATTGCATTGCGTTTCAGTGGTGGACAAGCACGGCACTAAGCAGATGGTCATAATGTTTGGCCCATCAGCGCCTTGTGCTCTAGTTTGTACCGTGATCCAGTTTTGTGTTTTCCCGACTGCCTCGGAAATTCCCAAATTCTCCATCTTTTCATATCTAGGGGAGATTAGTTGTTGGGCAGTTTTTGCACTGAAAGATCGTGCTTTGGTTTCAGACTAATTTTGGTTTGTAATCTCTGTTTAGCTTTTCGGTAGCTGACCAGGCCATTTTACTGTAGATCTTTTGTTGATTGTCCATCTCACCATTTCATGAACTAGCATAATACTTGATCAGAGCACAAACTCGAAAGGAAGACCTAATTACGGCTTTAACGGAAAATAAGTGGAAGTCGGCAGGATACTTAGAAAGGCTAAGATGCGGTTGGTAGACCAAGGAAGATCTTTGGTGGATTAAAAAAAAAAAAAAAAGGAAATATGAAAGCGAATAGATGAAGACTGGTGTGCATGGAGAAGTGTTGAGAGGACTGCTGTTTAGCAGTGATTATCGGATGAGTGTAAGCCCGAAGACTAGTACGATGCATCTCCCCTTTCTAGTCTATTCTGTGTAAGTCTCCTCATCTCCGCGTACCTACTGCAAGCTATATCTACTCGAACTCACTCACTGTACTGAAGCCGAGTCATATTCGCTGCCTCCCTCCTCCCCACACCGTCTCCCCTTCTCGTCAGCGTACTTCACTCCATAATTAAACTTATGATTCCTTGATGCATCCTCATGTGTCACAATCAACTGATTTCCTTTTATAGTCAAGTTTTGCCTTGACGCACTTTCCTCCTCTATTCGATACTGAACCACTTAATTAAATGTGTGATCTTGTTTTGTAGCACCAAAAGCTCCTTCATTCCCGGAATTAATTCACTGACAGTATTTCTTGACATCAGCTGTTTTAGGTGCAGATCTGCTACCTAATAGTGACATCTGAAAATTCGTGTCGGACCTGGAATCGAACCCGGATTTCCTGTTTATCGCAAGTGGTCGCCTCTACCACTTCGGCTATCTGGGCGCGCTCCCCTAACCGTCCCCGAGGTCACTCTGTCTACATCCTGATATCGTAGTCCACTAAATTCGTCACCTAACGCTCGCAAAATTACTTGGATTCCCGCAACGGAGAGAATTAAACAACTAGGAGTCGAGATCAATGTTGATATCGTCGTGTGCCTGCCCAGATCTCTAAAAAAAATTCGGATCTCACTATTAGATCGTAGATCTGTACCTAATACAGCTGACGTCAAGGAATACTCAATCTGCGAATTATTTTCGAAAATATTTCGTGCATCTGTGTATCGTCAACAGTTCTTTCGGATATTCCCTTTCAAAAGAACCATCTAGGTATTTACCTGGAGCGATTTAAGGAAATCACGGAAAATTTGAATCTTGATGACTGAACTCGGATTTGAACAGTCGGCTCGAATGCAAGTCCAGTCTGCTAACCATTGTGCCACCTCGCTCCGTGATAGTACGGAAGGCGGTACTTATTTAGTTGGTAATGTTCTTAACTTCTGGGGCGCGGTATTTCATTTTTGGTCTCTTTTCAAGTATTTGTTTACTTTCTGAAAAGAAGTGTTGATAAATGAAGTCTCTCACAAACCGAACCAGCATTTTCGCAGATAACTGACTTTACTAAACTACTCCTTGCAACACAAAAAATAATCTCAATAAAGATGAGGTCAGAATATTATTTAGTACACCTTACAGTGCAGCACGAAAGAGGTAAATAACTTTCATCTAATAATTTTTACCTCAAAGCCTTCCTCTTCTGATTCCTATGTATCAGACCAGTGAACGAACTGGTTGACACCTCGTTTGACGGCGAGTAACCGATCAACTTACTACAATTCTTACGGAAAATATTGCGTAAGCTATTGAAGAATTATCGGTTCAATATTTCTCAGGAACGCCTTAGTTTCATTTAAAGAAATAAGCAACGAGAGGACGCGACTGGCCTTCGATCGTTCGCCGTACAACAGTTCGTCACCACCTCTCATATTTGAAGCCTGAAATAAAACTCTGAAACCACAATGAATAATATCTGCTTGAGAAGGATCTCAATAGATGATAGAATTGAAATAACTCACACGACACTCTCGTATCACCCATTAACAGTAATTATTCAGCTGAATCAGCATACAGAGCGAACCCTATATGATGCGTACAAAAACATGAGAAGAGAGAAACGGAAAGAAAGAAACCCAAAGGCAGTAGTAGAACAGTTCTCCCAATTTTCTCCTGCTGTATCACCAAATTGCATCATATTTCCTTTAGAAACTACATAAAGTGTAAACACTAACGTACACTTCATTAACTATTACACATTTTATCTTTTCTCCTCAAGGTGAAAATTTCAAAAAGCATAGAATCAAAATACTGGTTCTTTCTTAGACTGTAAAAATTTCAATTACTTAAAAAGTAACATTAAATATTATATTAAGCGAGTTATTGAAACAGCTTTTTTTTTTCAACTTCCTGACAGATTAAAACTGTGTGCCGGACCGAGACTCGAACTCGGGACCTTTGACTTTTGCGGGAAAGTGCTCTACCAACTTTTTTTTTTTTTTTTTTTTTTTGTAGGGCCTCCCATCTCCCCTTCTAGCCCTTCCATTCGCTCTCCTTCATGCGCCTTCTTCGGCGAGCTTCAATGCCACTTTTTTTTAATGGGTTATGAAACTGAATTGCATCTTGAAGACAATGTTAGAAAATTGTAATCCGAATGGATTACCGTGAAAATAACTCTCTCTATAATACTGTTGACTGCATTAACGGAACGCAAAATATTCTTCCATTAGAATTGAAACAAGAATGAGAGAGAAGCAAAAGTAAAAATTAAGAGAGGAAATTAAACTTCTTCAGTGATGCACGTCTTATGCATTAGAGTAGATTTTCCCTACTATTCTTGTGCTGTGGCATGACTCCTGTTACTTTTTGGTAAAACTTACTTTCTCGGGGTTCTGTTGAGGCCTTCACGGCTACCGTATCGGTCCCGGGGCACACGAGGTCCCCACCGTACTTCACCCTCAGCAGCAATCTCCTACTTTGGCAGTCTATCTTGTTCCGTCGATTTCATATTATTTAGGTATTAACCGATGCCTTGTTTCTGAAACAAAATTTGCATCATATTAACGAACTTCTTTTTATGGTCTTTGTATCGGTATATTTTGAAGTATTGGTCTTTCATATATTCTCAATATTCTTGTAGATTGTCATTGCCTTTATTGTTGACAACATAATTGACAAAATTTCCGAATAGCCACAAGATGACATTGTTTTTTTGTGGTGGAAAGGAAACTTCTTCTGGGAAGAGTATATCGTGTAGTGTGATTTCTCTTCCATCGGTCCGTTTGAGAGAAGCAATACAATGTCATTCCAAATATTCTTGTATCCATTACAGATGAAGCGGTGCTTCAAGGAGTCCAAATTGTGATATTTTTGGCACACATTGGTTGCATGTAGTCCTATTGAATACAGTTTTTCGTTGGTGCTAATTATGTTGTTGACAACTCTGTACCATGACGCTTGCACTTCCGTAGTCAGTGTTTTGTTATTTATATTAATCCATATTTTTTTCTAGGTTTTGTTGGGATACTTCAGCTCCATTTTATTTTGGTTTTCGCGTGATTGTAACTTCCCTAGTATATATTTACTTGTCCTCTTATTTTTGTCAGTTAAAATGCATGTCAAGTACCTTAATTCTACATAAAAATCCTTAATATGCTTTAGGTTGTAATTTATGTTGTGAACATCTACTGACGGCTGTATGCTTCCGGGTTTAAATGGAGCGGCAGTTATGCTGTTCGGCTGCGTCTCTATAAGTTTTAGCGTTCTTTTAATGAAAAGGGCAGTGTTTTTCCTCCGAAGGTCTGTCGGCCCTAGGCCTTCGTTTTCGGGTCTCGATTTAGTCGTTCCTACTGCTACTCTAAAAATATGGCCTTTCCAGACGTATCGACAGATTGTGCTCATTATAGATTTCACTATGTCTGGAGGTGTTGGTAAAATCTGAGAGACATATGCAGTCTTCGAAAGAACTGCACAGTTTATTAGTTTAGTTCTTTGCTTGATATTTAAGTCTCTCGTTTTATGCAGTATTAAGCTGCCTCTGATTTTTCCTAACACCTGTTTCCAATTAGCAGCCGTTGTTCTTAATGGGCAACTGTAAAAAGTTATGCCCAAAGCAGTGTGACGGCCCACCCTGTTTGCCCACGGTAGCTGCGCATTGTCCAGACCCTGTAAATTTATAAAGAAACTTTTCGTTTCATTTATCCTCGCACCAGTTACCCTGCTATAAAGCAATAACTTGTCCGTTAGCTGGCCACAGTCATAATCGCTCCTTACTAGAACTCCCACATCGTCAGCGTATGCATTTGTAACCGTCTTCAGTCCAGCTATTGTTATGCCTTCTAAGGTTGTGTTCAAAAGCCGTAAAAGGGGTTCCAGAGAAATCACATAAAACAACATGGACAGGGGACTTCCCTGAGGAACTCCACTAGATATCAATACTTCATTAGTATATTGTCCATTGATCGAGATTTTGGTTCGTATGCCTCTGACGATGTTCATTAAAACCGCTAAGTTGCCTTCATTGAAACCCATGTGTTTCAAGGTTCGGAACAGATATCCATAGTTGACTCTGTCAAACGCTTTAGCAAAATCAATGAAGGCCATGCTTCCATTCGCTGACGATGATGAGAAAATAGAAATAATGTCTCGATATTCACATACAGACTTAAAAATGGTACGTCGAGGGAGACACGTCTGGTGGCATCCAATGACTTTTTCTAAAATCGGTCCCATTCGTTCTTTAATTACACGTGCAACTACCTTGTAATCTGAGTTCATTATACTGATCGGCCTCATTTTAGTAATATTTTTCGCGTTCGTACTCCTTCCCTTTGGAAGTAGTACAGTTACACTTTCCTTGAAAGCAGCAGGAATTTCCTCTCCCCTCAAGACGTCATTAACTACTTCCGTGAACTGGGAACCTATTAGGTGCCAAAAGGTCCTATAAAACTCCACAGGCAGGCCGCCTGGATCGGGAGACTTCCGTGAAGGTGAAGATTTGACTATATCAAAAACCTCGTCATTCGTAATTTCTAACGTTAAACATCTGTTCTCCTCCTCTGTAACAACTGCCTCTATTCCGGAGTTCTGCAAAAACTCTTGTACTGAGTTGTCGTCAGTAGCATTTCCAGAATATAATTGCTGAAAAAATCTATGTGCTTCATTTAAGATATCCCTTTTTTCTGTTAGGACTCCATTATCTTCCGTTCTGAGGCTGGAAATAAAATTTCTTCTTCTGTTTTTTGTGTGTTGTATCAAGTGGAAGATGGAGGTGTTTTCTGCCTCCACCGTCGTTCTAGTGTGTGATTTGATTTGTAATCCCTCCAGATGTACCCTCTTTATATTTATCATTTTGGCTTTAACGTTTTTAATATTGATAAAGACGTCTTGATACATTGGTTGGTCGTAAAGGTCTCTTACGCAAGAGTAGTAAAACTCCATTGTGTGTCCTCACTACATTGCCCTTTCTTTGGCGTAACATATCAGCGCTGCTGTTATCTTTTCCTTAGCGTTCATAGTCCACAATTCAATAGTTGTACTATATTTAGTTTTTTTTTTTTTTTTTGGTCATCAGTCTACTGACTGGTTTGATGCGTCCCGCCACGAATTCCTTTCCTGTGCTAACCTCTCCATCTCAGAGTAGCACTTGCAACCTACGTCCTCAGTTATTTGCTTGACGTATTCCAATCTCTGTCTTCCTCTACAGTTTTTGCCCTCTACAGCTCCCTCTAGTACCATGGAAGTCATTCCCTCATGTCTTAGCAGATGTCCTATCATCCTGTCCCTTCTCCTTATCAGTGTTTTCCACATATTCCTTTCCTCTCCGATTCTGCGTAGAACCTCCTCATTCCTTACCTTATCAGTCCACCTAATTTTCAACATTCGTCTATAGCACCACATCTCAAATGCTTCGATTCTCTTCTGTTCCGGTTTTCCCACAGTCCATGTTTCACTACTGTACTCCAGACGTACATCCTCAGAAATTTCTTCCTCAAATTAAGGCAGGTATTTGATATTAGTAGACTTCTCTTGGCCAGAAATGCCTTTTTTTGCCATAGCGAGTCTGCTTTTGATGTCCTCCTTGCTCCGTCCGTCATTGGTTATTTTACTGCCTAGGTAGCAGAATTCGTTAACTTCATTCACTTCGTGACCATTAATCATGATGTTAAGTTTCTCGCTGTTCTCATTTCTACTACTTCTCATTACCTTCGTCTTTCTCCGATTTACTCTCAAACCATACTGTGTACTCATTAGACTATTCATTACGTTCAGCAGATCATTTAATTCTTCTTCACTTTCACTCAGGATAGCAATGTCATCAGCGAATCGTATCATTGATATCCTTTCACCTTGTATTTTAATTCCACTCCTGAACCTTTCTTTTATTTCCATCATTGTTTCCTCGATGTACAGATTGAAGAGTAGGGGCGAAAGGCTACAGCCTTGTCTTACACCCTTCTTAATACGAGCACTTCGTTCTTGATCGTCCACTCTTATTATTCCCTCTCGGTTGTTGTACATATTGTATATGACCCGTCTCTCCTTATAGCTTACCCCTACTTTTTTCAGAATCTCGAACAGCTTGCACCATTTTATATTGTCGAACGCTTTTTCCAGGTCGACAAATCCTATGAAAGTGTCTTGATTTTTCTTTAGCCTTGCTTCCATTATTAGCCGTAACGTCAGAATTGCCTCTCTCGTCCCTTTACTTTTCCTAAAGCCAAACTGATCGTCACCTAGCGCATTCTCAATGTTCTTTTCCATTCTTCTGTATATTATTCTTGTAAGCAGCTTCGATGCATGAACTGTTAAGCTGATTGTGCGATAATTCTCGCACTTGTCAGCTCTTGCCGTCTTCGGAATTGTGTGGATGATGCTTTTCCGAAAGTCAGATGGTATATTGCCAGACTCATATATTCTACACACCAACGTGAATAGTCGTTTTGTTGCCACTTCCCCCAATGATTTTAGAAATTCTGATGGAATGTTATCTATCCCTTCTGCCTTATTTGACCGTAAGTCCTCCAAAGCTCTTTTAAATTCCGATTCTAATACTGGATCCCCTATCTCTTCTAAATCGACTCCTGTTTCTTCTTCTATCACATCAGACAAATCTTCACCCTCATAGAGGCTTTCAATGTATTCTTTCCACCTATCTGCTCTCTCCTCTGCATTTAACAGTGGAATTCCCGTTGCACTCTTAATGTTACCACCGTTGCTTTTAATGTCACCAAAGGTTGTTTTGACTTTCCTGTATGCTGAGTCTGTCCTTCCGACAATCATATCTTTTTCGATGTCTTCAAATTTTTCCTGCAGCCATTTCGTCTTAGCTTACCTGCACTTCCTATTTATTTCATTCCTCAGCGACTTGTATTTCTGTATTCCTGATTTTCCCGGACATTGTTTGTACTTCCTCCTTTCATCAATCAACTGAAGTATTTCTTCTGTTACCCATGGTTTCTTCGCAGCTACCTTCTTTGTATCTATGTTTTCCTTTCCAACTTCTGTGATGGCCCTTTTTAGAGATGCCCATTCCTCTTCAACTGGACTGCCTATTGCGCTGTTCCTTATTGCTGTATCTATAGCGTTAGAGAACTTCAAACGTATCTCGTCATTCCTTAGTACTTCCGTATCCAACTTCTTTGCGTATTGATTCTTCCTAACTAATGTCTTGAACTTCAGCCTACTCTTCATTACTACTATATTGTGATCTGAGTCTATATCTGCTCCTGGGTACGTCTTACAATCCAGTATCTGATTTCGGAATCTCTGTCTGACCATGATGTAATCTAATTGAAATCTTCCCGTGTCTCCCGGCCTTTTCCAAGTATACCTCCTCCTCTTGTGATTCTTGAACAGGGTATTCGCTATTACTAGCTGAAACTTGTTACAGAACTCAATTAGTCTTACTCCTCTTTCATTCTTTGTCCCAAGCCCATATTCTCCTGTAACCTTTTCTTCTACTCCTTCCCCTACAACTGCATTCCAGTCGCCCATGACTATTAGATTTTCGCCCCCCTTTACATACTGCATTACCCTTTCAATATCCTCATACACTTTCTCTATCTGTTCATCTTCAGCTTGCGACGTCGGCATGTATACCTGAACTATCGTTGCCGGTGTTGGTCTGCTGTCGATTCTGATCAGAACAACCCGGTCACTGAACTGTTCACAGTAACACACCCTCTGCCCTACCTTCCTATTCATAACGAATCCTACACCTGTTATACCATTTTCTGCTGCTGTTGATATTACCCGATACTCATCTGACCAGAAATCCTTGTCTTCCTTCCACTTCACTTCAATGACCGCTACTATATCTAGATTGAGCCATTGCATTTCCCTTTTCAGATTTTCTAGTTTCCCTACCACGTTCAAGCTTCTGACATTCCATGCCCCGACTCTTAGAACGTTATCCTTTCGTCGATTATTCAATCTTTTTCTAATGGTAACCTCCCCCTTGGCAGTCCCCTCCCGGAGATCCGAATGGGGGACTATTCTGGAATCTTTTGCCAATGGGGAGATCATCATGACACTTCTTCAATTACAGGCCACATGTCCTGAGGATACACGTTACGTGTCTTTAATGCAGTGGTTTCCATTGCCTTCTGTATCCACATGTCGTTGATCATTGCTGATTCTTCCGCCTTTAGGGGCAATTTCCCACCCCTAGGACAAGAGAGTGTCCTGAACCTCTATCCGCTCCTCCACCCTCTTTGACAAGGCCGTTGGCAGAATGAGGCTGACTTCTTATGCCGGAAGTCTTCGGCCGCCAATGCTGATTATTTATCATAATTTAGGCAGTGGCGGGTATCGAACCCGGGACCGAAGACGTTTTGACTATGAATCAAAGACGCTACCCCTACACCACGGGTACCTTCTATATTTAGTACGCATCCTTAAAACAGACTGCCAAGTTTCTTGCATCTCTAAAGCTAGAGCGTTTTCAGAGAGGATATTGATATTTAACTTCCATAGTGGGCGACCCCAATATGTCTTTTGCCTGATTAATTTGATGCTGCACCTCACTCCGAGGTGGTCAGAGAAGGCAGCTGGTATCACCTCGATACTACTGACTTTGGTGTCTAAAGTGGGGGTGATATATATTCTGTCGATTCTACTCCGTGTAGCACCAGTGATATATGTGAAGCGAACCAGCATCGGATATTTTATTTCCCACGCATCAAAAAAACCACTTCATGTTGGTGACCAACCCCTGCAGTTCTTAGGAGAAGTTAAAATTTGGACGCTGATCCTTTTTATTTAAAACGCAATAAAAATCTCCACCAATGACAATTTCTGCGGGGTTTTCTTGGAGTAGCACCTCTCTCGTCTCGCATTGTTGGCTGATGGTGCGTATAGGTTTATAAAAGTGGTGTTAAAAATTTTGCAGCTAATTCCCCTCCCCGACTCTAAAAGACACACGTTTGTCATCTCGATCCCTTCTATAGCAAGGATGGCTGTTCCACGCGCGTTTTCTGGAACCACATTCAACACTTCTTTGTTCCCTGAAACATACAACTCTCTGACATTAACTTCCTGCAGGAAGGCGATATCTGTATCTGACTGATACAGAAAGTCCTTCAGTGCAGTTACCTTTGCTTGACTCTGAATTTTATTTATGTTTAGGGTGGTCACGTTATATGTATGTTCCACTGTGAGACGCTACAAGGCAGTAAATAGAGGATACGTTATTGGAGCCGCGTACAATAACTTCTGTTTAGATATATATAGTTTATTTTATTTTACTTTTATTCCAATGACGGTTTTCCTTCTTTTTGTTCTTTCTTCTTAGAGCTCAGTGTGAAAATTTTTAATAAAAAAAATTCTTCCTCAAATGCACCTTCCGCCTCCATTGCATCGGTCTGATCCTCCTTTTCGTCCGCACAGTTAAATCGTGTCGCGGTGATGTGCCCATGTCCTTGTCCAAGTCGGGTTTCATTGTCCATAGCTGATGTCGTATTGTCATGTAAGGGTTCAAATGTTCCGTGTGGCGTTTCAGTCCGTTCTTTTTCTCTTGTTCCGATCCGAACACTCGCCGACCGGCTTCCTTTTGTGTATATTCTTCCTTCTTTTCGGTCTCCTGTATCTTCCTCAGCCGCTCTCTTAAAGTAGGGGCCAAGTTCTCTGCAGCTTGATGTGCTCTTCGTCTCTTTTTATTTTTTGATGATTTTGGTGAAATCGTCGGTGAAATCTGTGGTGAACTTACTGGCGATTCCATGGAAGGTCGAGGAGAAGTCACCTGTCCCGCCTTCGTGGTGGAAGATTTTTGAGCTCCGTTAATTTCGGAGTCAGCCGTTGCTGCTGTTTCTACGACACGTGAGATGGGTGGTGTCATTGGTTCGTCTTCTTGCGCCCCCCAATTTCCTTTGACGTTTCCTGAACCTATCTGTAGTGTCCTGTCATCTGTGTGGTCGTCAGTTATTTGTTGCATCACTTCCTCTTTATGTCAATCCACTCTAGTTCCCTCTGGGATGTTGGCCCATGCATGTGTAACTACCGCTTCGTACTCTACCATGTCTACATCAGGTATTATCGATGAAGCTTGTCGCTCGTGGGAAGAGTTGTCAGAAGGCAAGTGCGGTGCGCCCTCAGTGACGTCATTACTGGCCAGTTTCTGATTGTCATCGTTAGTCAACTCCGCGGTGCTTCCCGTTTCCGTGCGCGCGTCGGAAGGTCCCGCCTGTTGATAGGGGGCCCGGCCAGCTGCCGCGGCAGCGTACGTCACTTGCATGCTTACAACTTCTCCTGGGACAGCCGCCTCGTTAGTCGGTAACTGAGGAACACGCCTTCTACTGCACTCACTTCTGACGTGCCCTGTGGCGTTAGATAACGCACAAGTCCGTGGCTGCCCATCATACGTTATGAGAGCGCGATGGCCACAGATATTCAAGTAAGAAGGGATATGTGGTAAGAGCTCAATCTTAATCTGTCTAACTCCATTCAAAACCGGAAACATATATTGCTCCGACCATTTTTCTGCAATATTAGATATAACCCTACCATATGGCTGAAGAGCAGTATTGATTGCTCCGGCAGGGACCTCGAACGGCAGTTCGAAAACTCTCACTGTTCGAATGCTTAGCCCAGCATGGGAAACAAGAACGTCACTAACGGTTCAGTCTGTATGATTAAATTTCATTTTGCCACCACATTTGTCAACTATCGAGGAGCACAAATCAGAGGAAATCAATTTCAAAAAGACAGAATTGGAAACAAAAGAAAGATGAGCGCCAATAATTTCGTCTCCTGTGATCTTAACTGTTTATGAAAGCTACCATTTGATCACAAAAGCCTTTAGTCTTTTACAGGTCCAATCAAAAGTGAATCTAACCGTATCTCTTCTTTCACAGTTAATTTCGTTCATTTTGTCATTTTAAATCACTGAAAGATGCAAAGTAAACAAAGCGCTCTACTGGCCTTCGTAACAGCCACACAGCCGCTGTTTACGCCAGCCCTCCTAGCGCTGCCGCCACACGCCCGTCCAGCTCGGCGGCCGAGCAGCGAATGCCAGCTGAGCTACCCAAGCACGACTCACGCCCCGTTCTCACAGCTTTACTTCCGCCATTACCTCGTCTCCCACCTTCCAAACTTTACAGAAGTTCCCCTTGCAGAACTAGCACTCCTGAAAGAAAGGATATTGCGGAGACATGGCTTAGCCATAGCCTTGGGGATGTTTCCAGAATGAGATTTTCACTCTGCAGCGGAGTGTGTGCTGATATGAAACTTCCTGGCAGATTAAAACTGTGTACCGGACCGAGACTCGAACT
This sequence comes from Schistocerca serialis cubense, assembly GCF_023864345.2. Taxonomy (NCBI): domain Eukaryota; kingdom Metazoa; phylum Arthropoda; class Insecta; order Orthoptera; family Acrididae; genus Schistocerca; species Schistocerca serialis. The sequence continues at coordinate 317,343,185 of NC_064645.1, read as the reverse complement.
CGGGACCTGTGGAAGGTTGGAGACGAGGTACTGGCAGAAGTAAAGCTGTGAGGACGGGGCGTGAGTCGTGCTTGGGTAGCTCAGTTGGTAGAGCACTTGCCCACGAAAGGCAAAGGTCCAGAGTTCAAGTCTCGGTCCGGCACACACTGCGCACACACTCCGCTGCAGGAAATACTTCCTGAGGGAGGCATTTACCACATGGGATTCATACAAATTGGCTCTGAGCACTATGAGACTCAACTGCTGAGGTCATTAGTCCCCCAGAACTTAGAACCAGTTAAACCTAACTAACCTAAGGACATCACAAACATCCATGCCCGAGGCAGGATTCGAACCTGCGACCGTAGCGGTCTTGCGGTTGCAGACTGCAGCGCCTTTAACCGCCACTTCGGCCGGCAAGGGTTCATACAGTTCTGAAATCGCGTTTAAAGTTTGTTGGAAGTCACTCTTCCCAAATACTGAATGAATATACCCAGCATCATTTGCTTGCAGTGAGCTAGAATTCCTCATGACATGTACACACTTTCTAACTGTGATACATGTATTACTGCGTTGAAACCTTTAATGTAACATTATATTTCTTAATTATAGGATTATCACAGTATTTATACTCAATCATCAGATAGGCAATCTGCAACTGAGTTCACGATCGATGAACCGAAAATGACACTGAGCACCATGGGACTTAATTTCTGAGGTCATCAGTCCCCTATAACTTAGAACTACTTAAACCTAACTAACCTAAGGACATCACACACGTCCATGCCCGAGGCAGGATTCGAACCTGTGATCGTAGCGGTCTCGCGGTTCCAGACTGTAGCGCCTAGAACAGCTCGGCTACCTCAGCCGACGATCTATGAACCATGAACCATGAATTAGGTTAGTCTGTTAGTAATATGTTCCAAAACACAGCGCATAAAAGCAGCAGTCCGACTACGGAATTACCATCTCATGCGGAGGCTGCAGTTAACACCACAACACAAACGACAGCCTGGCGTGGCATGGTAGCGCCGATTGCCATACTCACCGATGATGGTCACTCATGGTAGTGCAGGACCGTGATTCATCGCTGAACATAATGCGGCGCCATTGATTAGGTCAGCAATAGAGGACGCACTCTTTTACAAGCTATCTGTGTACTTCGTGTCATTATCTCCGAAAAATATGAATGTAGATCTAACACCCAACTTTTCTGCAGTCTTGTGCCAATTGTCATTCAAAGCGCAAGAAAACGGGACATGAGGCTGTAGTCTCCAAATGGTGATAAATCAAAAATAGATTTACAGCAGTCTTAGAAAAAGTTATAGGAATGAATGATTAACTATGAATTCCCTATTATCTGATAATAGCGAGCTGCAATCTGCAAGTGGGACTTTGTGACCTTATTAGCCGTCTAATAATACGGATATCCAGTATGTATTACACACATCAAAACAAGTTTTGCATCACCCCATTTCCCAGAACTCCTGAATATAGACGTTGACTGTGGATATTGTATCACAGACACAGTCCCTTTGGCTGTTCAGAGATGTCACTAAAACTGCCCAAAGATGTAAATAACCATGCGTAAGCAGCACCTATTAGACGGAGGGGGTCCGACAGCCGATCAGTTCCAGTCACTCCACCAGGAAGGAGGTGCACGGCTCGTGTTGTCTCTAGTTCAGCCATGCTTAGACTGTCAATACCGTGGTTCGATCGCGTCCGCATTGTTACTTTGTGACAGGAAGGGCTCTCAACAAGCAAAGTTCAAAATGGTTCAAATGGCTCTGAGCACTATGGGACTTAACATCTGAGCTCATCAGTCCCCTAGAACTTAGAACTACTTAAACCTAACTAACCTAAGGACATCACACACATCCATGCCCGAGGCAGGATTCGAACCTGCGACCGTAGCAGTCGCGCGGTTCCGGACTACAGCGCCTAGAACCGCATGGCCACCGCGCAGCAAGCGAAGTGTCCAGACGTCTTGGAGTGAACAAAAACATTTGTTGTTCGGACGTTCAGGAGATACAGAGATCCTGGAACTGTCGATGACATGCCTCGCTTAGAACGCCCAAGGGCTACTACTGCAGCGGATGACCGCTACCTACGGATTATGGCTCGGAGGAACCCTGACGGCAACGCCAACATGTTGAATAACGCTTTTCGTGCAGCCACAGGACGTCGTGTTACGACTCAAACGGTTCGCAGTAGACTGCATGATGCGCAACTTCACTCCCGACGTCCATGGCGAGGTCCATCTTTGCAACCTCGACACCAATGAAGCGCAGTACAGATGAGCCCAACAACATGCCGAATGGACCGCTCAGGATTGGAATCACGTTCTCGTCACCGATGAATGTCGCATATGCCTTCAACCAATCTTTGGAGACGTGTATGGAGGAAACCCGGTCAGGCTGTACGCCTTAGACACATTGTCCAGCGAATGCAGCAAGGTGGAGGTTCCCTGCTGTTTTGGGGTGGCATTATGTGGGGCCAACTTACGCCGCTGGTGATCACTGAAGACGCCGTAGCGGCTGTACGATAAGTGAATGTCATCATCCAACGGATAGAGCAACCATATCGGCAGCATATTGACGAGGCATTCGTTTTCATGGAGGACGATTCGCGCCCCCATCGTGCACAACTTGTGAATGACGTCCCTCAGGATGACGGCATCGCCCGACTAGAGTGGCCAGATGTTCTCCAGACATGAATCATATTGACTGTGTATTATCTTTCCTGCTTCAGTCCGAGAACCGAGGTTTTAAATTTGCATGTACGCCGCCTGTCCGTTGCAGTTTGCCTTGAAAATGGCGGGGTGTTCTCCCGCCGAAATATCGGCGGTCGCTGAAAGTGTTACCTGGCTGAATTCCCGGAAATTATTTGAAAGTTGTATACGCCAGGAGAAACTCAGGTCTCACATGCGTGGGATAGATTGAAAAGGGCTGGTTATGGACGACGTGACCCACCAACCAATCTAAGGGATCTACGCCGAATCGCCGTTGAGGAGTGGGACAATCCGGACCAACAGTGCCTTGATGAGCTTGTGGATAGCATGCCACAACGAATTCAGGCTACTGGGTATTAGAGGTACCGGTGTGTAGAGAGTCTGGATCATCTCTGAAGGTCTCGCTGTATGGTGGTAAGACATGTAATGTGTGGTTTCCATCAGCAATAAAAAGGTCGGAAATGATTCCAGTTTTCTGTACAGGTTCCGTAACTCCTGGAACTACATCTACATCTATATGGTTACTCTGTAATTCACACTTAAGTGCCTGGCAGAGGGTTCATCGAACCATTTTCATACTACTTCTTTACCATTCCACTTTCGAATGGGGCGTGGGAAAAAGGAAAACCTAAATCTTTCCGTTCGAGCTCTGATTTCTCTTATTTTATTATGATGATCAATCCTCCCTACGTAGATGGGCGTCAAAAAAATATTATCCCATTCGGAAGAGAAAGTTGGTGATTGAAATTTCGTAAATAGATCTTGCCGCAAAGAAAACCGTCTTTGTTTCAGTGACTGCCACCCCAACTCGCGTATAATATCAGTGACACTCTCTCCCCTATGGCGCGATAACACGAATCGAGCTGCCCTTCTTTGCACTTACTCGATGTCTTCCGTCAATCCTACCTGGTAAGGATCCCATACCGCGCAGCAATATTCCAGCAGAGGACGGACAAGTGTAATGTAGACTGTCTCTTTAGTGGGTTTGTCGCATCTTCTAAGTGTTCGGCCAACAAAGCGCAGTCTTTGTTTCGCCTTCCCCACAATATTATCTATGTGGTCTTTCCAATTTGAGTGGCTCGTAATTATAATTCCTAGGTATTTAGTCGAATTGACAGCCCTTAGATTTGTGCGATTTATCATATAGCCAAAATTTATCGGATTTCCTGTAGTACCCTTATGGATGACCTCGCACTTTTCTTTGTTTAGTGCTAATTGCCACTTTTCGTACCATACAGAAATTCTCTCTAGATCATTTTGTAATTGGAGTTGATCGTCTGATGATTTTACTGGACGGTAAATTACAGCGTCATCTGCAAACAATGTAAGGGGGCTACTCATATTATCACCTAGAACAGCAGAGGGCCTATGAATCTACCTTTCGGAACACCAGATATCACTTCTGTTCTACTCGATGATTTACCGTCTATCACTTCGAAGTGTGACCTTTCTGAGAGGAAATTACGAATCCAGCAACACAACTCAGACGATACTCCATATGTATGCAATTTGATTAATAGTCGCTTGTGAGGAACGGTATCAAAAAATTGTTGAAATGGCTCTGAGCACTATGGGATTTAACATCTACGGTCATCAGTCCCCTAGAACTTGGAACTACTTAAACCTAACTAACCTAAGAACATCACACACGTCCATGCCAGAGGCACGATTCGAATCTGCTACCGTAGAGGTCGCGCGGTTCCAGACTGAAGCGCTTAGAACCGCTCGGCCACTCCGGCCGGCGAACGGTGTGAAAAACCTTCCGCAAAATCTAGGAATATGGAATCGATCTGAGATCCCTTGTCGACAGCACTCATTACTTCTGGGAATAAAGAGCTAGCTGTGTTGCACAAGAACGATATTTTCTGAATCCATGTTGGTTATGAATCAATAAGTCATTTTCATAGAGGTGATTCATAATGTTCGAGTGGCGGCCGCGGTGGTCTAGCGGTTCTAGGCGCTCAGTTCGGAACCGCGCGACTGCTACGGTCGCAGGTTCGAATCCTGCCTCGGGCATGGATGTGTGTTATGTCCTTAGGTTAGTTAGGTTTAAGTAGTTCTAAGTTCTAGGGGACTGATGACCACAGATGTTAAGTCCCATAATGCTCAGAGCCATTTGAACCATAATGTTCGAGTACAGTATATGCTCCAAAATCCTACTGCAAATTGAGGTCTGTGATATGGGTCTGTAATTCAGTGGGTTACTCCTATTTCCTTTCTTGAATATTGGTGTGACCTGTGCTACTTACCAGCCTTTAGGAACAGACCTTTCGTCAAGTGAACTTTTGTATATGATTGCTAAGAAAGACGCTATTGTGTCTGCATACTCTAAAAAAGTAACCTGATTGGTATACTATCTGGACCGGAAGACTTGCCTTTAAGTGATTTGAGTTGTTTCGCAAGACCTAAGGTATCTACTTTTATGTCACTCATGCTAACAGCTGTTCTGGTTTCGAATACTGGAATATTTACTTCATCTTCTTTCGCGAGGGAATTACGGAAAACTGTATTTAGTAACTCCACTTTAGTGGGACCATCATTAGTAACACTTTCATCGCTATCGCGCATTGACGGTATTGACTGTTTTTTGCCACTGGTGTACTTTACATACGACCACAATCTCTTTGGGTTTTGTATCATATTTTGAGACAATATTTCATTGTGGAAACTAAATTTCGAGCATCCGTGAAACTTAGCTAGTCTTGGGGATTTTGTGTTCTTCTGAATTTTTCATGCTTTTTTCGTTGCTTCTGCAACAGCGTTCTGACGTGTTTTGTGTACCATGGTGGATCAGTCTCGTCTCTTATTAACTTATCCGATATGAAACTAACTATTGCTGTCGATACTGGATCTTTGAATTTGAGCCATATCTGGTCTACATTTAACTGAGGTGATGCAGAACCTTTTTTGATGTATGTATATGCTAGTTCCCTGTCGTAAGATTGAGGCTTAAAGAAATCTCGAGCGTAACATTTTTTTTTGTAATATGTAAAAATCTGCCAACCGGTTGCATAGGTTTTCTATATACCTTGACCAGGTTTTGTCACCTCTATGGGTGACTCCACCAGAAGGTAAGGTAATTACATGAAGAACATATCGTCAAAGATGTACAGTGACTTAAGAGCTGAGTTGCTCAAGTCATACATTAAAATATAAGACATAATGTTCTTCAAAAAGTCAAACATCAATACATAAATAACGCCGGTGTGGTGTGAGGAACATTATGTCTTATATTTTAATGTATGACTTGAGCAACTCAGCTCTTAAATCACTGTACATCATTGACGATATGTTCTTCATGTAATTACCTTACCTTCTGATGAAGTCATCCTTAGAGGTGACGAAACCCGGTCAAGGTATATAGAAAACCTATGCAACCTGTTGGCAGATTTGTACATTTTTTCAAATTTGTGTATACGGTTGCTGCAAACGTCAGCCATGTTCAAAGTCGCACGCGCGTAACGTTATTCCCAAGTCCTCCAGGCACCTCAACCAGTGCGGCCCGTTTTCGACGCCAGCCCAGGAATCAGAAGACGGAGCACCGCGGCCGGGGATGGACGCGGCGACGGGTTCTGCGCCGGTGCTGGGCGCGGTGGACTACGCGGTGTTCGGCGGCATGCTGCTGGTGAGCGCCGGCATCGGCGTCTACTACGGGTTCTTTGCGCGCTCCTCCGGCGCCGACGCCTACCTGGTGGGCGGCCGCTCCATGAGCACCGTCCCCGTGTCCCTGTCACTCATCGCCAGGTCAGTCCATTAGACGTCTCGTAGAAGCACTTCTTGTCGTATATTTTGCCGCGCCACTTCAAAGTAAAGCCTCGAGCTTTCGACGATTACCTCCATCGTCTTCGTCAGAAGCATTTGACTGTCAACACTGCTGCTGTGGCGGCCTTATATAGCCCATAGACGGCTTCTCATTGGTTGGAAATTACGTAGTGCTCTCGCAGATGGTGTTGTAAGTAGGCCGTTTAGGTTTTTATATTGGTAACGTCACGTAACCTCTGTATGAAAATCACTGGCTGTACTGTGTGCACTCTGTGGCAGGTTGGCATTGTTGAAATATTCGCTATAGTAGTGTTGGGCAGTTGGATGTGAACAGCGCGTAGCGATGCGCAGTTGGAGGTGAGTCGCCGGCAGTGGTGGATGTGGGGAGAGAGATGGAGGAGTTTTGAGAGCGGATGATCTGGACGTGTGTCCATCAGAGAGAGTAAATTTGTAAGACTGGATGTCATGAACTGATATATATATATATATATATATATATATATATATATATATATATATATATATATATTATGACTTTTGAACACTTAAGGTAAATACATTGTTTGTTCCCTATCAAAATCTTTCATTTGCTAACTATGCCTATCAGTGGTTAGTGCCTTCAGTAGTTAGAATCTTTTATTTAGCTTGCAGTATGTGCGCTCGCTGTATTGCAGTAGTTCGAGTAACGAAGATTTGTGAGGTAAGTGATTGGTTGGTTGGTTGTTTGCGGAAGGAGACCAGACAGCGTGGTCATCGGTCTCATCGGATTAGGGAAGGAAGTCGGCCGTGTCCTTTCAGAGGAACCATCCCGGCATTTGCCTGGAATGATTTAGGGAAATCACGGAAAACCTAAATCAGGATGGCCGGACGCGGGATTGAACCGTCGTCCTCCCGAATGCGAGTCCAGTGTCTAACCACTGCGCCACCTCGCTCGGTAGAGGTAAGTGATTCATGAAAGGTATAGGTCATTGTTAGTAAGGCCCATTCTTTTGTAGGGATTATTGAAAGTCAGATTGCGTTGCGCTAAAAATATTGTGTGTCAGTTTAGTGTTGATCAGAATAAGAAAAGAGCGAAATGTCTGAGTACGTTCGGTTCTGCTCAGCTGTTTGAAAATCAAATAACGTAAGGGGTTTACCAGCACAGTAATTCATTAATTTTCCAAAGGGGATGTTTCAGTGTCAACGTCTGCGGCGTCATGTAATAATGCAAATGTGTTTCACATGTCTGCAAGTCGTGTAACTGAAGCGGGACGTGGGGACCAGCCCAGTATTCACCTAATGGGATGTGGAAAACCACCTAAAAACGACACCCAGGCAGGCTGGCTGGCACACCAGCCCTCGTCGTTAATCCGCTGGGCAGATTCGATCTGGGGCCGGCGCACCTACCGAGTCCAGGAAGCAGCGCATTAGCGCTCTCAGCTACCCTGGCAGGTCCTGGCAAGACGAGAATGTGGCAATATCAAAATGTGACGATTTTGTGCATGCGTTTTTATTGAGAACTGAAAGCCTACAATAAACAGGGTACTTCAAGTGGTGAATAACGCCGACGACTTCGCCACTTTGAAAACAATCGGCGTCTTAGAAAAGGCATTAAGTGAAATTTGAAGTTATACTGTTTGCTTGCTGTACATCGTTTCTCGAAGTCATATAGTCAGTGCCTACACGTCTTCAAATTTCCTAACTGCCATGATGATAATTTCGTAACAACACAATGCACGAAGTGATTCAGGCTGTTCATTTCCTGGCGACTACATAAATGAGACAGCGTTTATACTTACAAAATTTTCTATTTGTCGTCTTTTTAACAAATAATGTGCAATGAAGTTGTAAGTTTTGGTGCACAAGCAGTTAGAGCATAGGATCGCGTCACTGGCGGTACGTCAGTTGGTAACAAGGCGCCTACCAAATTATGGTAAAGGCCCAAAATTGTGACAGGTACTAGCAGATCCATATAGTCCCGTTGCTTGGTGTAGCCCTCCTAATGACGGGTATTTATACACTGAGAAAGTCATGCGATAGCGACACGCACATATCCTGACGTCAGAAGTATTGCGTACACGAAATATGAAACAACACTGCATTCACGGAGCTGTCATTTGTACTCAGGTGATTCGTGTGAAAAGGTTTCCGAGGTGATTAAGGGCGCACGACGGGAATTAACAGGCTTTGAACGCGGAATGGTAGTTGGAGCTATACGCATGGGACATAACGTTTCGGAAGTCGTTAGGGAATTCAATATTCCGATATCCATCGTGTCAAGAGTGTGTCGAAAATACATTCCAGGCATTCTCTTTCACCACGGACAACGCAGTGGCCGACGGGTTACACGTAATGACCGACAGCACAGCGGCGTTTGCGTAGGGTTTTCAGTACTAACGTAGAAGCAACACTGCGTGAAATAACCCCACAAATCAGTGTGAGACTAATGTATCCATTAGGACAGTGTGACGAAATTTGGATTTAATGGGGCTATGGCAGCAGACGGCCTAGCCGAGTGCCATTGCTGACATCACGACATTACCTGCAGCGTCTCTCCTGGGCTCGTAACCAAATCGGCCGGACCATTTTTTTTTTCTTGGTCATCAGTCTACTGACTGGTTTGATGCGGACCGCCACGAATTCCTTTCCTGTGCTAACCTCTCCATCTCAGAGTAGCACTTGCAACCTACGTCCTCAATTATTTGCTTGACGTATTCCAATCTCTGTCTTCCTCTACAGTTTTTGCCCTCTACCGCTCCCTCTAGTGCCATGGAAGTCATTCCCTCATGTTGTAATGTTGTTACTTTAATTTGGTATGCTGATATCGGTGCTAATTGACAATGAAAGTGGGTTAAAAGCTGTGATCTGTCTGGGGAGAAGTTAATCTTGCATTACTAAGCAACTGTTTCACGACTGGGTATCTAGTCTAGGTTTACCAAGCAGACTAACATTAATGATAATCTTTTAATAGTCATACAAAACCGGTAATATATATACATATAAAAAGAGAATTTAAATAAAAAGAAAGAAATCAGTTTATATTTGGAAATTTATTTTAAGATTGTTCATTGAAATTTCAGCATATTATACGTGAGTTATAACTGAGCTGGTGCCTTATTTACGACTGAAAAATGTGAGATTGTAATCTTACGGAACACATAAAATATGGAGCCAAGATTGGGAGACTGCATACGACACTGCACTCATAAAATAACTCACGAAGAACATTGAAACATAAGCAAGAAGAAATTAACCACAACCAACAGATTCAGTTTTTACCCAAAGAAATTACGTTCATACCACAATCCTGTCCGTCATGTAATTACCACACACTGGTATACTAAATTCATATTAACTCTTTGTGAAGTCTTCGCAGAAAGAATAGCTGAGGGCTACTTTGATGATTACACCACATGCTCCACGTGGTCAACTTGGTTTACACAAAGCGTACAACTCCACAATAATTTTGATAATTAAAATACATTAGATCGAAAAGCAATTGACAAAAGCAAAACCTTGAACTGGTTACTAACGTCTTACTATTAACCTGATGGGTCAAACAGTTATATAAGCACGTGGTAGTGGTCTCGCAAAGTACACTCCACGTGGGTTGAACATAAAGAAAAGCATAAAGAAAAGTTGTTATATTGTAAAATATTGTCAAGACGAGACGTTATAATCACACAAGCATTCACATTTAAGATTGATGAACTTAGTTAGAGTTACTGATCAACACGTGGTTCCACTTTACTCACAGAGTAGTAACAAAGCAACAACCGGAAAATAATATGAACTTCACACGAGAATTACACTACGCTGCAATTTAAGATAACCTTAGATATTTTAGAGCTAAACCCGAAATAAAGATGATTAAATTTTCAGTTACGCTGAACTTAACAAATCCATTGTCCTACGGACTTAGCAGACACGCGCTTAGCCGGAGATCTTACCACTTCAGACGCTCGCCACCGCCAGACCGCAACTGCCTACTGCCGAGCGTGCTTCCTGAGACTGGCTCACAAAGACAAACGGAAGTGGCCAGAGGGGCAGCTTCCTATACCAACATGACAACGGACGGACAGAACCATACTAAGGATAGAAACCTCTCTGCTTTAAGAAAGCGTAGCTACCTGTTCCGACGTTGGTCCTACTGTTCTCTAGCAGACAGCCTTGTCTGCTACCCTCAAGCATGCAACTACAAACACATTTGATCATTCATCCTCTCACACAGAAGGGAAGGGGGATGACAGTATCTTATCATATACAGTATATAACAGAAAGCGGATGTAGGTTCCGTATGAGACTGTGTGACATGAAATTACATATAAACTGTGTTTTAAAGTGTAGTAGTGTGACAGATCGTTCTTGTTTACGTGTAAAAGTAACACGTTCCACTACTCAGTCTCCTCCCAGATAGTCAGAAACGCCACAGTAAATTTAGAAGAGGAATTTACTCCATAAATGACAACAGATTTAAGAAATTAAACATGAAAGGAATCCAACAGAGACCTTTCATAACCCCAACGCTCCGGGAAAAGACTGTGCAGGGAATTTTCTGGCCATGCTAGGACATTCCCAAGCAGGCTTCTCACACCCTACTTAAACCAAAAGTGTAAAGAAAAGGCAAAAGGTCACCAGCTACTTGCTAAAACACAATAATTTCAACAAATCTTTAAAATCTACTAATTTCAAACAGAAAAAAAAGAACACAATCTGTGACACCTATTTAAAAGATAGTGTAGACCTAATTCGGTCAGCAAGTAAAAACAATGGTTCCTGTGTCATTAATATGAAAACAATTTCTGGTTGTTACCCTTATGGAGTTCACCAGTATTTGCTCATTGCAAGAGCCAACTGATCACAGGCAAATTTATGACTGTTTATTAACAAGCAAAATTTATGAAAATAGCAAAGATGCCACAGCAATTAAAAAAAAAACATCAAATAACATCGGTATTATAAAGCAGAACATGACAATGCACAATCCGCAAAAGCAAAAAAAAATGATAAGAGAAAAAAACATGTTTTACAAAGTGGTTATCGCAAAAAAAAATTCTATATCTTATAAAACTAATAATTTGTAGAATTAACATAACTATGTGGCATTAATTTAATCACTCTACTACATTTCAGTTAGTTAGCAAACAATGAGCACTGTGTCATTATACTGAAAATACAATTAATTATGTGATTGTTACCCTTAAGGGGTTCCTCACTATAAATATGCCTCATGCAAAGGCTAATCGATCACAGTCCAATGAGAATGAATAGCAATCTGACTGATAAACGAAGCAATGCCACGTGAATGAATTTACGAAACAAAATAACACAAATCTAATACATCACACAAGAACAAACATTGATCAATAAAACAGTACAATAGTCAATATCTAAAATAAACAATAAATAGAACACCTGCAAAATACGAGAGTCAAAGTCTAAAAAAAATTAATAAATAGAACACCTGCAAAATACGAGAGTCAAAGTCTAAAAAAAATTAATAAATAGAACACCTGCAAAATACAAGAGCCAGTCTAGTAAACACCAATAAATCGAATCCCTGCAAAACACACGAGTCAAAGTTTCTGTGACAGAAACACACGTATATGCATTGAACTAAGAACCGTATAATCACTGTTCACTGATACACTCACTAGTTCCACTGTTCCGAGGCACAGTATAAGGGGTGGGGGAGGGGGTTCGTCGCCGCAGCTGTCAGTAGGGATTTTTGTCCATCTGTTGCGTGCAATCCCGCCGTCTCTGCCCTCTCATGAAGTTTCTCTTGGTGGTCTGTGTCACGTACATCTCGATTTGGTTCCATGTTTGTGTTGTCAAATTCGTGCGGTATCCTCGATTGACACGCCAGGTTGATATTCCTGGGCAAGGATGGCACTTAGTGGCTCTTCTTTTGTGCCACCCTTAGCGACCAGAGAACATCGAACCATGATTTACTGTCGCTTGACAGTAGGCATCCATCAGGAAATGTTGATAGGCGTCGTTGAAGTCTGCCAGTTTCTCTGGACAGTATGTGTCTAAAGGCTCCACGCCCTTTGTGTTGTTACATTCTTGAGTTATCCTCAATTGACTCGCCGGTTTGATATTCCTGGGCAAGGATGACACTTAATGGCTCTTCTTTTGTGCCACCCTTAGCGACCAGAGAACATCGAACCATGATTTACTGTCGCTTGACAGTAGGCATCCATCAGGAAATGTTGATAGGCGTCGTTGAAGTCTGCCACTTTCTCTGGACAGTACCTGTCAAAAGGCTCCACGCCCCTTGTGTTGTTTCTCCGCGGCCGTCTCGTCACGGTCGCGTGCGTGTGGTGCGTTGCCAGCAGATGGATTTCCGCGCGGTGGACCGCTCGCCCATCTCAGGTCATCGCCTCGAGGAAGGGTCGCCCGGGGCGGCCGCCCATTAGCTCCAGGTACAAGGGAAAGTGTTTGCCGCGTACCTTCTTTTGTTGTCGGCCGCGCTCCCGAAGTGGCCTGGCTGACAGCGTGTCCTGCTGGGAAACCCGCCAGTTTACAACTAGTCCGGCTGCTCCCGCTGTCTCGTAAGAGTTTTGCCGGTTCGTTTTCACGTTCCCAACTGCATTCACAGAAAATTTTTTTTTATCGTAGTTATGTGATTACACAATGTCATACATAATACCACTTAGTATTGTCTTTCACAATTTTTAAGAACAAACGTGAGACTTAATTTATTTTTATTTTTTTTTTAAATTAGATGAATCGACAATATAAAATAAAATTTAAATGACTTGACAATGTAAAAGAATAAAAATGAAATGACTTTACAATGTAAAAAAAATAAGAATTAAATGAACTGACAATATAATATTTAAATCCACATCACTAATGTGGTTCACTTACGTTTTAATAAATCCAATGCTACTTATTAATTCACTAAAATGAATAGGATTATGCCTTGTGCAAGTATAGGTCAGGACAGCATAGGGTTTACATGTTATTTACACACACATATATGCACACCTGTTGTCTATTCTACAAACTAACTACCCATAAACATGCATTACTCAATATTCTACTTCTATCCACTACTAGTTAAGCCAATAAGCTACTTCAATGCTATTTCAACACCGTGTATATACCACTACAACATTGTTCTAATTCGTCCTCTTCTTGACGCTCGCGGCATACGTCTTGTCACATGATAAATATGGAGAAACTTTCCTTAAACATACACAGTAAAAAGAACAATGGTTATTTACACACCAAAACATTTATACCAGTTCGCACACCTGATAAGAGACTCGCAATTATACATTTATCATACTCATGTATTCACACATAAAACAGTAAGAAAATTTCATCTAAAATTACGTTATCACAAGAATTAATCACACAGATGGCTCTGAGAAGGGTACAAATATTTTAATTATACAGGTTATACTACATTTTCTTACCCATTTCGTCCCTTCTTTAAGTTACCTTTCGCTTCCAAATCAGTTATTTCGCCTGTGGTGGTTATTCTGGACTCATTTCTCATGAATGGCAAAATTGTGGTCACCTCTATTCTGTAAAACAGTTTCATCTTAACATGTTGAACTCACAACAGACACAAAAGATCCGAATCCTCCTGTAGTTTAAATGACAAATGTTTTGCTTCATCCTTATTACCTTAAACCAAGCTTTCCTTCGGTCCCATAATCAAAATTATTTAATCATCCTCTACCTTCAAGAGGGAAATTTCCTCAGTACAAATCATATAGGCTGCAGTGCATCCCGCACCAGCGAAAACGGTAAGCTGTAATGCTCACAGCATCAGCAAAAATACATAAACGTCGCTTTTCTGGGACAAGTATTAACGCAGAATAAGTTTTCAGGCTCTGGCTCAACATCAATCAAGACTACCGAAAGGATCCATATTTCCGTTCCATTCTCCATTTGCTGAAAAACTGCTCGTATTTGACTACCACAATAATATTTCAGAGCCACGTAAATTACACAAACCACAATTCTTCTTTCACCTTGAAGGGAATCAATATACTTACGAAATCCACAGACAGCACTTTACGTACTCAGCTATAAAGAACAACAAAGACATATATCATCAATATTAACATATCATCGCATATTGGGAAGCCATTGGTTAAACAATCGTATTATCGCGTCCTGTTTTCAAGATTCCAGATTTACTCATTCCTTTCTCAGAGTTCTCCTGTCTTAAAATATTCATACAGCACGCATACTATAGTAAGAGATCCTCATTTATACTGACAGATATAGAATAGTAATAGATAGATAGTAGCACTGAAAGCAGAAAATCGGAAACAAGGCTACTAACAGCTGGGGACCTGGGTTTGCCAGACCCATAATACCCACAGATCGGATATTCCCCTGAGTTTTGCATTAATTCAATACAGATCTTGCTTCTCTCAGGAGCGGCTCTTTTCAATTTACACACACAAAAAAAACAGCATTTCACTCGTTCACAAGGAAACCTTTTATCTTTACGTTTGAATCAAACTAAATCCTAATTGCACAAGGAAAGAAAACAAATTAACAACATCACTTCAATCAATCACATAAAAACATTTTTATCATTAATTTTTACCAACATATTATTCAAAATGCATGTCACAAATTTAAACTAATCAATTCATTCTCTTCACTATAAACCCTATGTACTCATTTGCCATGTCGCTCATTTGTTCCGATTGGCGCCTTCTGGGCTGATCATTTGTCATTGCCGGTTTCGTTCATTTCCATTTACTGGATTATGTCTAGGGTTGGCCGGCCGAATTTCAACATCATGTGGGGCTCCGCCTACAATCCTACTCCCACTGTGTTCATCGTAGTAACGATGCTGGTTGCCGTACCTGTTGCGTTCACGATCTTGTCTACGTCCTCGATCATTTCTGTTGTTCCACCTGTGTTCGCGACTGTCACCCCAGTTTCTATACGGCCGGTCCCGATTATTGTTCCGTTCGCGTCGCGACGACCAGTCACGCCGTTGATTAGTAATACGGCCACGACTGCGGTCGCGCTGCTGTGCCCCGTAATATCTTTGTGCCTGATTAGGCGGGCATTCTGCTGTATTATATTCCAACTCTTGGAGAAGTGTTTTAAACGTTTCCACGTCCTCTTTGCATCGTCCCGCAAGAATGACGTGCCGCAAGTGCATCGGCAATTTGGTGATGCATATCCTAATTAGTTCCGCAGGCCCGTATGGATCGTATAAAAATTGATTTGCCTGCAGCATGTGGTCGAATAGGCGTGCAGGGCTGCCGAAACCAGACTGGTTCAAATTTGGCAGCATAATTATGCCATGTTTGACCCTATCTTGTGCCGCTTCCGACCAATAGGCGGACAGAAAGGCTTGTCGAAACTCCCGAGTGGAGTTGCAGTGACGCGCTGCCGACCTCATGCGAATCGCCGGTTCGCCTTCCAAATAGCCACACATATATTCTATCTTATGTGAACTTGCCCAGTCGGGAGGAAGACAGAACTCAAATTGCTCGAGCCATGCTCGTGGATGTATTCCTTTTTGCGAATTTCGGAATATCTCAAACTTTCTTACCGTAAGGAAATGTTTGAAATCAAATCCCCGCATTTCCTCCTGTCGAGGCCCTTGAATGTTTCTATTTTTCTCATGTCTGCCCCTCAAATTACATTCTTCCCTGTCGTCAAAATCTCCCTCGTGGCCGGAGTCCCTCTCTGCACTGTTCGTACGGCTATTTTTAGTGCTATTGGCGAGTTCGGAATCACACGCCATGCGGTTTTCCAGATGCGCCACGCGTTCTTGTAATTCGCCTGTTACAGCCTTGTGTTGCCTGTTCACTTCGAATTGTCCCTTCTGAAATCTCAGAAGCGAACGCACTTCTTCGGTCTCTGCGGCCGCTACCGGTGTAGTATTGTTCTCGCTTTCCGTCAGCTTCATCCTGCCTACAATGTCCGCTAATGCCGCAATCTTATCATCTATTTGTCTCTTGTCCTCCGCCCCAGTCTGCTTCAATTGTTCTACTTGCTGTTCCAACGCGTGGATCGCTAAACTGTTGTCCGCTATTGTGTTGCTAACGGACGTGGGACAATGCGTTTCTGCCTCTTGGACCCTCGAGAGTACCTGCTTATGTTCCCTTTGGCATTCTTCCCTCAGCTCTTGGAAATTCCTAAGTAGCCGTTCTTCGCTTTCTTTAGTTTCGGCATAGCCACTCCGCTTACTCTGTTCTAAGGCTTGCAGACGATCATCGATTTGTTCAAATGTACGGCCTAATTCTTTCATAATATCACTTTTTATTTCACTTGCCAGATTGTTTATTCTTTGTGAGATATCATCGGACACTCTCTGCATCGACTTGTCGACTTTATTTGTCTGCTGGATTAGTTTTTCGTCTATTTGTTCGCCTAGCTCGCGGATAGATTTTTCAGATGACTCTTTTTGTTCTCTGAACGATTTTTCAAATGATTCTTTATTTTGTTGCAATAAGGTTTTCATGAGTTCTGCCAAATCAATTTGGTTAGTTGGAGGCAAATTAATTTGTGTCTCTGATGTGAGACCGTTCGTCCTGTCTTGCATTTCGTCTGAAGTATTCCCCATTGCATTTTCGGAACCGCCCGACGCGTTAACATTCGAAATTAAATTATCCCCTTGGTCCATGTTGCTTAGGTTGTCGGACCGCTTACTTTTAGTTTGGTTACGTGTCTGCATTAGTGCAATTTATAACCGGTATGCTACACAATAATCAAAATAAATGTGTCTCACAAAAATTACGATAGTCACACGAAAGATACCCAACCTAGTACGCACTTTTTCACACGCAAAACAAAATTTTATCTTAGATCGAAACAGTGGAATTTACAAGCGAGAATAAAAAAAACACAGACATATAAAACATACAAATATAAAAAACACAACAAGACAAACAAGGCAACGCCGATCAACAACGCCGTGAATCTTTTGAAAGTCTGCTCGAAAACAACGCAGAAGTTGTTTGAGCGCTGTAGGGAAAAAAATTAAGATTATAACACGCTCGCAATCTAACGTTTCAGAGATTCCAGAGTCTAGCGGAATCACAGAACAGGGTCGCCATGTGTAATGTTGTTACTTTAATTTGGTATGCTGATATCGGTGCTAATTGACAATGAAAGTGGGTTAAAAGCTGTGATCTGTCTGGGGAGAAGTTAATCTTGCATTACTAAGCAACTGTTTCACGACTGGGTATCTAGTCTAGGTTTACCAAGCAGACTAACATTAATGATAATCTTTTAATAGTCATACAAAACCGGTAATATATATACATATAAAAAGAGAATTTAAATAAAAAGAAAGAAATCAGTTTATATTTGGAAATTTATTTTAAGATTGTTCATTGAAATTTCAGCATATTATACGTGAGTTATAACTGAGCTGGTGCCTTATTTACGACTGAAAAATGTGAGATTGTAATCTTACGGAACACATAAAATATGGAGCCAAGATTGGGAGACTGCATACGACACTGCACTCATAAAATAACTCACGAAGAACATTGAAACATAAGCAAGAAGAAATTAACCACAACCAACAGATTCAGTTTTTACCCAAAGAAATTACGTTCATACCACAATCCTGTCCGTCATGTAATTACCACACACTGGTATACTAAATTCATATTAACTCTTTGTGAAGTCTTCGCAGAAAGAATAGCTGAGGGCTACTTTGATGATTACACCACATGCTCCACGTGGTCAACTTGGTTTACACAAAGCGTACAACTCCACAATAATTTTGATAATTAAAATACATTAGATCGAAAAGCAATTGACAAAAGCAAAACCTTGAACTGGTTACTAACGTCTTACTATTAACCTGATGGGTCAAACAGTTATATAAGCACGTGGTAGTGGTCTCGCAAAGTACACTCCACGTGGGTTGAACATAAAGAAAAGCATAAAGAAAAGTTGTTATATTGTAAAATATTGTCAAGACGAGACGTTATAATCACACAAGCATTCACATTTAAGATTGATGAACTTAGTTAGAGTTACTGATCAACACGTGGTTCCACTTTACTCACAGAGTAGTAACAAAGCAACAACCGGAAAATAATATGAACTTCACACGAGAATTACACTACGCTGCAATTTAAGATAACCTTAGATATTTTAGAGCTAAACCCGAAATAAAGATGATTAAATTTTCAGTTACGCTGAACTTAACAAATCCATTGTCCTACGGACTTAGCAGACACGCGCTTAGCCGGAGATCTTACCACTTCAGACGCTCGCCACCGCCAGACCGCAACTGCCTACTGCCGAGCGTGCTTCCTGAGACTGGCTCACAAAGACAAACGGAAGTGGCCAGAGGGGCAGCTTCCTATACCAACATGACAACGGACGGACAGAACCATACTAAGGATAGAAACCTCTCTGCTTTAAGAAAGCGTAGCTACCTGTTCCGACGTTGGTCCTACTGTTCTCTAGCAGACAGCCTTGTCTGCTACCCTCAAGCATGCAACTACAAACACATTTGATCATTCATCCTCTCACACAGAAGGGAAGGGGGATGACAGTATCTTATCATATACAGTATATAACAGAAAGCGGATGTAGGTTCCGTATGAGACTGTGTGACATGAAATTACATATAAACTGTGTTTTAAAGTGTAGTAGTGTGACAGATCGTTCTTGTTTACGTGTAAAAGTAACACGTTCCACTACTCAGTCTCCTCCCAGATAGTCAGAAACGCCACAGTAAATTTAGAAGAGGAATTTACTCCATAAATGACAACAGATTTAAGAAATTAAACATGAAAGGAATCCAACAGAGACCTTTCAATGTCTTAGCAGATGTCCTATCATCCTGTCCCTTCTCCTTATCAGTGTTGTCCACTTATTCCTTTCCTCTCCGATTCTGCGTAGAACCTCCTCATTCCTTACCTCATCAGTCCACCTAATTATCAACATTCGTCTATAGCACCACATCTCAAATGCTTCGATTCTCTTCTGTTCCGGTTTTCCCACAGTCCATGTTTCACTACTGTACTCCAGACGTACATCCTCAGAAATTTCTTCCTCAAATTAAGGCAGGTATTTGATATTAGTAGACTTCTCTTGGCCAGAAATGCCTTTTTTGCCATAGCGAGTCTGCTTTTGATGTCCTCCTTGCTCCGTCCGTCATTGGTTATTTTACTGCCTAGGTAGCAGAATTCCTTAACTTCATTGACTTCGTGACCATTGATCCTGATGTTAAGTTTCTCGCTGTTCTCATTTCTACTACTTCTCATTACCTTCGTCTTTCTCCGATTTACTCTCAAACCATACTGTGTACTCATTAGACTGTTCATTACGTTCAGCAGATCATTTAATTCCTCTTCACTTTCACTCAGGATAGCAATGTCATCAGCGAATCGTATCATTGATATCCTTTCACCTTGTATTTTAATTCCACTCCTGAACCTTTCTTTTATTTCCATCACTGCTTCCTCGATGTACAGATTGAAGAGTAGGGGCGAAAGGCTGCAGCCTTGTCTTACACCCTTCTTAATACGAGCACTTCGATCTTGATCGTCCACTCTTATTATTCCCTCTTGGTTGTTGTACATATTGTATATGACCCGTCTCTCCCTATAGCTTACCCCTACTTTTTTCAGAATCTCGAACAGCTTGCACCATTTTATATTGTCGAACGCTTTTTCCAGTTCGACAAATCCTATGAAAGTGTCTTGATTTTTCTTTAGCCTTGCTTCCATTATTAGCCGTAACGTCAGAATTGCCTCTCTCGTCCCTTTACTTTTCCTAAAGACAAACTGATCGTCACCTAGCGCATTCTCAATTTTCTTTTCCATTCTTCTGTATATTATTCTTGTAATCAGCTTCGATGCATGAGCTGTTAAGCTGATTGTGCGATAATTCTCGCACTTGTCAGCTCTTGCCGTCTTCGGAATTGTGTGGATGATGCTTTTCCGAAAGTCAGATGGTATATCGCCAGCCTCATATATTCTACACACCAACATGAATAGTCGTTCTGTTGCCACTTCCCCCAATGATTTTAGAAATTCTGATGGAATGTTATCTATCCCTTCTGCCTTATTTGACCGTAAGTCCTCCAAAGCTCTTTTAAATTCCGGATCATAGACGGCTGGAAAACCGTGGCCTGATCAGGTGCACCCGTATTTTAGTTTATAAAAGCTGATGGCAGGATCAGAGTGCGGCTCTAGCTCCACGAAGCCACGCTCCCAAGTTGTCAACAAAGTGCTGTGTAAACTGGTGGCGGACTGGATCCTCTGGTCCAGCTGGACCGATCATTCACTACTTGGAGACCATTTGCAGCCATTTATGGACTTCATCTTCTCAAACAACGATGGAATTATTACCGGTGACAATGCGCCACTTCACCAGGCCACTACTGTTGCTCGCGATTGGTCTGGACAATTCGAGCGAATGCTTTAGCCATATGAATCCCATCGAACATTTATGGGACATAATAGAGAGAGACCAGTTCGTGAACAATATTCTGCGCCGGCAACACTTTCGCAATTATGAACGCCTTTAGAGGCAGCTTGGCTCCGTATTTCTGCCTGGGACTTCCAACGATTTGTTGAGTCCATGCCAGATCGAGCTGCTGCACTACGCCTTGCAAAACATCGGTCCGACACGATATTAGGAGGCATCCCATGACTGCTGTCACCTCAGTGTTTACAGGTGAGGTGCTCATTTGTTACGGTGATGTACCGCTTCTAAGCATACATGCTATGGGAATTCCGTCGCTCGAAAGTGAGAAAACGGGTCATCCAGTCCCAGAACAGACAAATCGCTGTGCTGTGCCGTTGGTATGGCGATGCTCGACCTGTTTCAGTTCGCGGTGCATAAAGAGGTCAGTTTCCGTAACTGCCATGACGGTGTTTCTGCTCCCACCTGCTTAACACTTCTCACAACTGCTGAGGCAGAGCTGTTATTTTCACAGTAGTGCCAAAATAGTAGTGGATGCTCTGCAGGTGGCACACGGAGCCGTAATTTCGTAGTCGCCTTTTTGCAACTGACGTACGACCAGCGGAGCGATGCTATGCTCTGACTGCTTGTGCACCAAAAATTACAACTTCATTACAAATTATTTGTTAAAAAGACGACTAATAGAAATTTTTGTAAGTATAAACGGTCTCTCATTTATGTATTCACCAGAAAATGAACAGCCTAAATCAAAAAATGGTTCAAATGGCTCTGAGCACTATGGGACTTAATTGCTGTGGTCATCAGTCCCCTAGAACTTAGAACTACTTAAACCTAACTAACCTAAGGACATCACAAACACCCATGCCCGAGGCAGGATTCGAACCTGCGACTGCAGCGGTCGCGCGGTTCCAGACTGTAGCGCCTAGAACCGCTCGGCCACTCCGGCCGGCAGCCTAAATCACTTCGTGCATTGTGTTGTTACGAAAGAAGGCTTGCTGAAATTTTCGTGATAGCAGTTAGGAAATTTGAAGTCGTGTCGGCGTTGATTATGTAACTTGTAAAAACGATGTACAGCAAGCGAACAGTATAACTTCAAATTTCACTTAATGCAATTTCTAAGATCACCACTTGAAGAACCCTGTTTATTGTAGGCTTTTAGTTCTGAATAAAAACGCCTGAAACTTAGACCGTACAGCGTCTTGCACAAAACCGTCATATTTTTAGATTGCCACATTCTCGTCTTGCCAGGAACCGCCAGGGTAGCTGAGAGCGCTAACGCGCTGCTTCCTGGACTCGGGTAGGCGCGCTGGCCCCGGATCGAATTCTCCCAGCGGATTAACGACGAGGGCTAAAGTGCTGACCAGCCTCGATGTGGTTTTTAGGCGGTTTTCCACATCGTACTAGGTGAAGACCGGGCTGGTCCCCACGTCCCACCTCAGTTACACGACTCACAGACATTCGAAACACATTCGCACTATTACATGATTTACACTAGACGCTTGTGTTCACTGTTTTCGTCCCAGGGGTTATGGGGTGGTGGCAGGAAGGGCATCCATGCCAAATCGGTACTTACAAAGCAGAACCCGCAAGTCGGGATAAATGCTTGGAAAGAGATTCTCGTCTTACCAGGACTAGACTGTTTAGCTTTGCTCTGTTTATCTTTGTATGCACCTAATACACTCGACTCTGCTAAAAACACAGCTGTGATTTCTGAAAACTGCTGTATCCGCAGCGACGGATTATTTCTATAAACTAGGCACTAAGGCACTAAGCAAAATCTGCTGCTCACCTATTTTTAACCTTCAGCGCCTATGATTCACTGCAGAACTCGAAGAACTTCACATGTTTTCACAGTGCACGCAAATGAAAATACCACAAGAGCACAACTCGCGGGACAGAGAAACCGACTGTCCGTTGAGACTTGAAACAAGCACTACACGAATTAAACATTTAAAATGCTGGCCGAGAAAATACCGAAGACTTCGAATGTCTTATTGTGCCTGATTACGTCATTCATACTAGAATCATTACCATTAAACCTGTTTATTTCTGCTTATAGGTGTTAAATAATTTATTTTTGGTTTATTGCGACTACGGCTTCGAATATTACTTTTTCAGGCAACTGAAAACATACAACAAATTAGTTCATGTGATAGTTCACAAAAACAAGCGTTTGTTGTGTGTAAAATGCAAAAAATTGCACGCCAGCACTACTTGTCTCAACCGCAAATACCCACAACTTCTTATATTCACATATCACAAGATACTCGAATAATCAGCAGCGGCAGCATAGATACATGTATTTGAGACTGAAATATAGCTTACACACAGATTTTGTATTTTATATAGAACAAACGCTAATTTTTGTGAACTGACATATGGGCTGATTTGTGGTATGCTCCCAGCTGCCTAAAGATGAGGAGTAATATTCGAAATTGCAAATAAATGAGAAATAATTATGCAGATAAAAATAAATTTTTCATTCGACACGTTTTTAAATCGGACTAAAATGTATATAATATTTGCCCCTGGCCCTATAAAGATTCCAAACCCAAACAGATACTCCAGAGAAACCGATGAGCGAATAGGTCACATCCTAACTTTATCTATTCCATGTGCACGTTTCACATTATAAATATTAGAAGTATTGTCAGATCTATAAAAAAAAAAACTCGCAAGCACAAATTTTCAGTGATATATTTATGGCTTCAGGAATCTGTATGGGGCTAAGAGAAATTTAGTCTCATTCCAAAACATTTTATGTTAAAAAAATTATTTATAAATAGTTATTTTCTGCTTTTTAGTCTTATTAATGTCTAATTTCTCAAACGATTTCAAATATTTTAATGAGGTTATATTTTTATTTCAATAATTATATACATGTACACTACCTTTTTACGTAGACTTGCGCCTGTGTCCGTGTATTGACATATATTGCACGCATCTCCTCCTCCCCTTCTCTGCGTTCATATCTTCTCTCCCCTCCCCCTGTCTGCTCAGCTGTCCCCATCCACTCACATACTACCTGGAACAAACTCCAGTTCTGTCTGCACAGCTCACTGATCCTGCAGAGCAGCTGAGATGTCTGGCATTAACGAACTTTCTCTCACCCCTAACCCCTCAGAACAGATCGACAAGAAAGCAAGATAATATTCCATTGTCACCTACTTCTGAGCTGTGTTTAAAATTTGAAGTCTCTAGCTCATCAGGAAATTAGTTTAAAATGAACATTTGTGGATTGGAAATTTGCAGTATGTTTCTATCGGACCAAATTGCTGAAGCTCAAAAATGGCTCTGAGCACTATGCGACTCAACTGCTGAGGTCATAAGTCCCCTAGAACTTAGAACTACTTAAACCTAACTAACCTAAGGACAACACACACATCCATGCCCGAGGCAGGATTCGAACCTGCGACCGTAGCGGTCGCGCGGTTCCAGACTGAAACGCCAGAACCGCTCGGCCACCAGCGGCCGGCAATTGCTGAAGCCATCGGTCTATAGGCTTACACACTACTTAATCTAACTTAAACTAACTTACGCTAAGAACCACACACACCCATACCCGAGGGAGGACTCGAACCTCCGAGGGAACAGCCGCGTGAACCGTGGCACGGCGCCCTAGACCGAGCGGCTCCACAGCACAGCCTCTACTTTTATACCAAACGGACAAACAAGAGTCAATAGTTAATAAATTAGCCGGCCGGTGTGGCCGAGCGGTTAGAGAGGCTTCAGTCTGGAACCGCGCGACGCTACGGTCGCTGGTTCGAATCCTGCTTCGGGCATGTATGTGTGTGATGTCCTTAGGTTAGTTAGGTTTAAGTAGTTCTAAGTTTTAGGGGTCTGATGACCTCGGATGTTACGTCCCATAGTGCTCAGAGCCATTTGAACCATTTTGTTAATAAATTATTTGACATCCATGAGCGGAAAAAAACAAGTTTATTAATTACATGAAGGCTGTCGACCGATTCGCATCGAATCAATGAAAGAACTGATGCATAACTATGGCCTATCTCTAGTTGCATCACAGCATGTGGAATAGATGTACAATGCCTGACAACCAATGACTGTTCGTGCTGAGCAGGCGGCGTTTGTTTACATTAGGGTTGAATATGTCCTCAGTATCAGGAACACGGAGTAATATCATCAGCTTCAGAAGACTGACATATCTGCTGAAGCAACACTAAGGGTTACCATTGTCCCCGGACGCACTCGTTATGCAGATCTTCCCCCTTCCCCCGTATTTTTAGGTGGTGCTGTCTCTTTGAATTTCCTTTCCCCGGAACTCACTATATCGGAAAACATCTATCTTGTACATCTATAAATTCTTTTTACACCTGCTACTGTCAGTAAAGTTACTATTGTCTTTATTATTGTTGTTACTATTAACGCTATTGGTGGCAGCATCTACAGTAGTACAAGTGCAACCAGCATTAACTTTATACGAACTACATGAATGCGTGATGTCTGTTCTTCCGGACATCTCAAAATAGCAAGCATAGAGGGCATGGACGGGGACTGTGGATAGTTGGCGCTATGTGGGAACGTGGGTCGGCCGAGATAGTCCGCGCAACTGCGATAAATACTGTGCCTCGATGAAGCAGCGGTTAACTCAGCTAACTATTAAACAGGAGACTAGGCACGAATCTCGATCCGGCACACAATTTTACTCCTCGTCGCTAATTCTGCATATAATCCCGTTGCAGCTGATGTCAGCAGTCCCTTCCTTTCTCCCTATCTATCCTCAATTTACACAGCATTAACTTTATTAGTACATCGACAGTATTATTTTCTCTCTTTGCCACTTCAATCATTCAAATGACTTTAATTCTATTTGTCATATTAAACTTGCTATTTCTTCGGAAGTTGGATGTAAAACGGTACTGTATGTGTCAGTCCCTGTACGGTGAGTCGGGCTTTAATTTCTCGTATCTATCCGTCGTTGTCACTGTGCAGGCTGAAAATTAAAACTCACCTGCCTCAGAACGGCGTCTGCTGAATGTCCCTTCACTCGGCAACGTAGATACTTACAAGTTGATGTAAAAGCAGCGTTGATAAAAACACCACCTAATATCTACAATTACTGAGGCCACGCAACTCTAGTTATGAAAAAAAGTTCTGTATACATACTGTCATCCAGTTTTATCGGGGAGTAAGAAAATGGATTGGCTTCTGAAAAATAATGTCCGAAATATCCACATGAAACGTCCCCTTTGAACAATTATACTAGACTGTGCTTAAACTGACATACAATATTTTTAGCGCAACGCAATCTGACTTTCAAAAATCCCTACAAAAGAATGGCCCTGACTAACATTAAACTATACCTTTCAGAAATCACTTACCTCACAAAAATCTTCATTACTCGAACTACTGCAATACAGCGAGCGCCACTACTGCCAGCTAAATAAAAGATTCAAACTACGGAAGGCACTAACTACTGATAGGGATAGTTAGCAAATGAAAGATATTAATAGAGAACAAACAATGTATTTACCTTAATAGTCATAATATATGTAGCAGTTCATGACAAATTACAAAATTCCGCCATCTCTCTCCCCACATCCACCACTGCTGGCTGCTCACCTCCAACTGCGCAACGCTACGCGCTGTTAACAGCCCAGCTGCCCAACACTACAATGGCAGACAACAATGCAAACCAGCCACAGACTGCACACAGCACAGCCAGTGATTCTCACACAGAGCGCTATGTAACGTTGCCAATAAGAAAACATAAACAGCCTACTTAGCCTACTTACACACACCATAATGTTTATTTTGTCCCTGATAACCAAAGAAAAGGTACTGTTCAGTCCACATTTAAACTATTGGCTACTTATTTCCAGTTCACGATTCATACACACATTTCATATGCACTGCAGTCAGAAATCTGTCCAAACCCGACCCAAAATTAAACAACGTTTTCACAGTCATTAATTTCACCACTACTATGAGTTATTACATTCGGTCCTTCTTGTGGATTTCTGAAAACGAAACTACTCGCCAAAAATGCTGCACGTAGATTCCATGGAGGCCAATATTTCACACGCGAATATCTGTCCAAGTCAAGTTTAGTCAAAACCTCTGAAATTTCGCCAAGCAGTCCTCAACAACAACTGCTATCGACTTAGCTCACCAATAACTCAAACACTAAGTAATTCTTCATCTTAAACATTATTTTTACTGGCACTAGTAACATGACTGTCCGCGTTCAAAGGTAGCAAGCGACATCCTTCTTCCAGCCTCTCTCCCGGTATAATTATCAGGTAACGAGTGGGAACCGTCTCAATTCTGATTGGCTGACCATACTGACTGCCAATCAGAATGCTCGCTGATGATCAAACTCACGCCAAAACTGGCCTGCACCAAGCCTTATACACAAACGCATTTGCGTCAGTCTGACATGCAAATATTATAATAATATTTAATAAACGAAAACGAAAAGACAATAATTCTGGAAATATCTTTTAGATACAGATTTTACTCCAGCTGTTTTTATGGCTGCTCTGTTAAAACAGCAAACACACCTAGACATACATCATCAGCAAAGTGGGTAAATCCCCTAGGATAATTTTTCCACGACAGGCATGTGTGACTCTTGCACGTTACTTAAGATGGAGGGACTGATGGCCCTAGTAGTCTCGTCCCTTCAATCCCACAAACCAACCAACCAACTTAAGACGGTATATAATGCAATATTGAAATTTGACGAATGTCCCACATGCACACTCTCATTTACTCACAGGCTCACATAACACATAATAAAATAAATATTGATTTTAATAGTTCCTTCTGAACTTCTTCTAGATTTCATACTTAGAAAATTTAAGGTATTTGAAATTTTTAAATTAAATTTCAGTTAAATAATTCTGTACTATGGTACTTCAGGTGAGTATTTCAATTGACAACCAGAAACAAGTCATAAATGTTTCCGGGTTAATTTCCTTTCTTAAGTGTAGTTTTTCTAACTTTAAATTTTTCTTTATCTCCGAAAATATGCCCAATAAAAAGCTGAGATTTTCACACCACCTTTCTATTAATAACAAAGTGCAGTATACAAATTTTGAAAGTGATTAAATAAAAGCTACTATCCTTTATTTAGAGTCTTATATCTGGTTAATGTACGCGTTAAGTAAGAGACACTGAATAGCTTTCCCATGGCAGGCAGTGACAGATGCACGTGTGTCTCCCGGGTAGGCCGCTAGATGTCAGTCCCCGAAGTTACATACAGCAAGCTATGCTAAAACAAACATTCGCTCGGAACAACTTGCGACACTACAACTGGTCTGATGTAAGAAAGAACCATATGGCCCTTCTTAGATTAAATAAATAAATAAAGTTGAATAGCAGCATGTGAGGTTTAGACTAACCTGGTTCCCCTTGGTAGCTTCATCTCGGGCATCACGCTGCTGGGGATGGCCACGGAGTCCTACCTGTACGGCGTCCAGTACAGCTACATCTGCCTGGCGGTGCTACTCAGTGGAGTGGTGAGCGCCTTCGCCTTCCTGCCCGTCTTCCACGACCTGGGCATAACTTCCGCCTACGAGGTACGTCACAGGACACCGCAGCTCAAGTCATTTCATGACATTTTTTCTTTGTTCCCATCATTGGTGACACAGTGACACTACAGTTCAAGTCAGCCTCTCAACGTGTCTCAACACGAACGTTACCGCTCGTGCGAAGCCAAATAACAAAGAAAGTTGGCCCAAATATTTAAAACAATTCAAGCGTAGGCTTCCGCAGTCGTTTCACAGTTAATAAAATTCTACATGGCTTCTGACCGCATCGTCAATGTGTAACATTCTCAGACGTTTCGGCCACTGTTGCAAATGGCCTTCCTCGGTGTGTTTTCGTTAACTGTTGAATGGGAAAATTTTTAGTTCTTTCATACTGGTGGAAGAGGCTGTTATCGTAATGTTATTTTGTTCATTGAAAGACCATCTGTATAACTTGATGCGGATCCATGTTTGACGCTCCCTCAAGCCAGGATCTTCGTAAGTTCTGGAATGGGGATGTGGTATCTTGGATCGTATAATAGTTTACATTTTGATTTTATTTGTGACGGTTCTGTTCTTTTAATTTGGAATCCTTCTCTGCGAGAGACTGTTTGGCAGTCCTAGGAATTGAGAGGATTTCTTGTTTTATGCACTATTTCAACTTAATTTAACTTCTGTTATTCGAATTATATGGACTCACATTTTATATACGTATAGGGAGTTTGTTCTTTTAAATTTTAGTGTAACTTCGGTTTTAGTTTTTTTTTTTTAATGCTCACTTTATTTACTACTAGCCAACGGCCTCGCCGAAATGTTAACACCGGTTCCCGTCAGATCACCGAAGTTAAGCGCTGTCGGGCTGGGCTAGCACTTGGATGAGTGACCATCCGGTCTGTCCAGTGCTGTTGGCAAGCGGGGTACACTCAGCCCTTGTGAGGCAAAACTGAGGAACTACTTGACTGAGGTAGCGCTTCCGGTCACGAAAACTGACAACGGCCGGGAGAGCGGTGTGCTGACCACATGCCCCTCTGTATCCGCATCCAGTGATGCCTGTAGGCTAAGGATGACACAGCGGCCGGTCGGTACCGTTGGGCCTTCATGGCCTGTTCGGACGGAGTTTTATTTACTTATAGCTTTGCAGATGTACCTGAAAATGGGACACAAGTCCCGAAACCGGCTTGTGCTTATCCTCTAGTAAATAAAAAGTTTTACAAGTGTAGCACATCTTGTCATTAATGGTGACTATGAACAGTTGTGGATGTACCGTCAGGAGAAACATGTGACAAGCGGACATAAATATTACCACATGTAGCCAGTAGCTGGAAGCCCATGTGTCACAAAGTACAGTTTACATCAGGTTATACTTGCACTTGGTTTCTTGCCCCAATTAGCTTTGTATCTGTATTGCACTGAAAATAGTGCACAAAGGTACAGATTTCGACGGTATTACTACCTGATTAGTTTACTGGTGAATAGTAGGCCGATACACTTTTTGTGTAGGAGTTCACTGAATCCAATGGTAGATCAGCACACAGACGCTACACTGAGGTGTTACCGCAGCGGCGGTAAACATATCGCAGTAATTTTGCATCTCTGAAGAACATTGCATTACTCAGTGTTGTGTGTTTTGGTTATTGAATATTACAGGCTTCTTCACTATTGTAAAGTGGACAATTCCCTCGAGATCCCCGAAACAAATTCCCAGGATCGTACTGGACCGTCATTTGACTTCTAAAGTTCCTCAATCCCTCGACTCCGCAATCAGAATCTCAACACCAAATCACAATACTCCTGACGTCTTCTAAACCCTCATTTTCGCTCAGATCTAAGGAATGAGACTTTGCTGTTCCCGTTATTTAACGACATGGGTCGCGGACCGTTCAGATTGTGCCTCGCCTTGGAGAATAAACTGGCCTCTGGACGGTCATTATGTTCGACAATAATACTGTGCAATATTGTCTCCCTAGACTGATCAGTAATATTGTGCAATAACACTGTGGTTCGGACTGTTGGACGATAAGATGCTGCTGCTCTGATAATTGTTCTACTTTATTGTTAGGGAAAAGAAAAGGTGGCTGAAAAATTGGGACAAGAAGCGTCAGAGATCAATCGTGAAAACGTAATGAGGGAACTAGAGTTGAATGAGAAAAAAATTATCATACCTTTTTTGTACTGATGGTCCAAAGTTGGTAAATAGCTGTAAATGGGTCCCCTCCATACATTGGCGTCAAAAAATAGTCACTTTGTCGACCTCCACGGGTTCTCTGCGGACCCCAAATCCCCATTACCAAACAACAAAATAATACGATCAGAGACGCAGTTCCATCAAGTCAGCGCTTATCTATTACGCTGCGACACCTTCCTGCTAGCAGTTCTTTCGAAGACTTGAAATTTACAAATGCATATTCACCTTACAGTATTTGAGACATAGTTATGCAAACGTGTCATGCAATAATACGTGCATTAAAGAATTATATTCAGCTAAGTAATGTATACACAAAGAAAAACATCTACATTAACTTTTATTCATAATTTTGCATCAGTTAAATTTTTTTAAAAACAACTTCCTTCTTGGCCGTTCCTTATATTTTCGGAGCAACAAATCGTACGATTCATGATACTTAATACTTCTGTTTTTGTACTCATGTACCTTGACAGCCCACAGTGCCGGCAATGACTTATATACCGGTATTTCGATGCACAAACCTAACTTAAATACCTTGATCTGCGTAGTATGCAACAGATTGTCAAGAATATTACCAACACTGCCCACAGACGGCACAGTATTTCCAGACAGCACAATATATTTCCAAATGTTTAATATTCTTAATATTATTGCGCAGCCTGCGAATCTTACTTCTAGACTGTCAATATTGTAGCGCATCTGGGAAATACAAGGATCACATAAAGGCTGGGAACACTTTCAATTATTTATTGCACAAGAACCAAACATTGTACAGATATCGTACATATGTCATTTTGAAGAGAAACCCTGAAAGTTAATTTTCATGTATACCGCCACAGCGTAGTTTGGTAATTTGCCGATAGTCAGGTGCGGAGCGAGCTTTTTGTGTGTTGGATCACCCCCATCACCAGATGTCACTCCGTGCGACATTTTTTCTGTAGGGACACATTAAAGATCTGGTGTATGTACCGCCTCTACCACGTGATGTAGCAGACCTCCGGGAGAGAATACGGGAAGCAACTGCCACAGTCGACGATGCCACACTGGGACGGATATGGCAACAATTCGATTACCGTATTGACGTCTGCCAGGTCACCCATGGTTCGTATATCGAATGTTTGAAAAAAAGAACTTTCAGAGTTTCTCTCCAAAATGCAATACGTATGACATCTGTACTATGTTTAGTTCTTATGCAATAAATAATTGAAAGTGTTATCAGACTTAATGTACATCCTGTACTGTCGGTATAATTGACAGTCTATGGGTCGATTTAGGCGGCAGTACAGTTACGCCGAAACACCTTGCTTGATTTTTTGAACATTACAAAGTGATAAAAGTGTAGAATTAAATTTTTTAGGCCAAACAATGACGTATAGGAAAAGACTTTACAAGTTTATGACGCATTTCGGACTTTGGTTTTGGAAAGTAGTACAGTGCATTCAGTTTTTCTGTGCGAACTACGCTGAAAAATTTAAACTTTCGTCGGTGTGCCTGACTTCGAATTTTCTACAGGCACATCGAGTCGGGATTTTAAATAATTGTGATTGACACCGCATGCGTGCAACTCGCAACATTTCGCATGGATTCTGTTCCGTGCTATAAAAACCGCGTCTCAGTACCAACAAATTTCGGATACTTACAATCGTTAGCGTTTCACAGCGAGCAAACGTCTTAGAAACTTCAGAGATTTTCATTCTTCAACTGATAGGGTGTTAGGATTCTGACAACTGTGTATTGGATTGTTACGAATAAGAATTGGTATTTTCGTTCAAAATTGTTTTTTCGTCATGAAGAGGATTTGTAATTACAATCACACGTCATTATCCACAGCCTGCTGAACAAAATTTAATAGAAGCGTGTATGTACTGGCAAGGTGTAGTGTTTTCTTATTTCTTTCTATTGCTTTGTTGCAAGTTAGACACAACACATGGCACGCTTGTGGGTAGCCGAAAAATAAAATCGCCACCGTTAATACAGCAAGAAAAATATTAAACCTCACCCGTTTCACCCAACTTGATAATAATCTAAGGACTCCTTACTTATTTGATAAAATTTCTCTCTAATAAATCAATTAACTCAGTATTTCTCTAGCACACTCGTTTTTTTTCTTCCTCAGTATTTGGAGATGCGGTTTGGCAAGAGTGTGAGACTGCTGGGCTCTTTCTTCTTTATGGTTGGTGTGGTGAGTACAGATTTCCTTTCTAGTAAAATGTGCTGCATAATCTATAAGTACACCATGCAGAAAACTGATAAAATAGTCTTGTTTAAAAAGTATTATGCAAAAATAAAGCTGATTTACTATTATCCATAGAAGATACACTGTCCACGATAACAACCTTCACAAGTTCGCTGTTACTATTTTGGAAAGCAATACTTTTCTGTGTATTTAGCTTTTTTTCGCCATCAGAACACTGATACTGTTCATATAGATTTTTAAATATTGCACATAAGCACTCTTGGTATCACTGAAAATGTGTAGAACGTAGACGATTTCATACCACAGGCACCTCATCCGTTCCTCTACACCTAAGTTGCTGTTTATCAAAATCGGTCAGTTAATGTTCCAAAGTGAGAGCGTGTGCTACATAGCTAACGTATCCATACAACGGGAGACTCTTCGGTGTTAAAACAGATGACCGCGGCAATCTGAGCAGCCTCAGTGTTCCTGGCGCGCACCATCGACCTGAATGATAGTTTCCCATTAAAGTGTTTCGAGAACATTTCGGTGGAAAAATAAAATCTGGAAAATGTTACACAAATTTACAAACAAAAAGTTTTGTGGGGTTCTATCACCATACAGTACAGAACACACTAATCCAAACTGGTTTCTTTAGACAAGCTCTTCTAAATGTCGTTCTACTTGACCACAGCAGATGAAGTACAGTGACGGATATGGACTGTTTCACATAAACACGAAGAGCAGGTCTCCTGATGCTCTCAGTCTCGTTGGTAACAATTTGTCTACATACGAACTTAGAAGAAACAGTTTAAAGGCCGAAAACGCCATTACAGAATTAAAAAGGGAGCTGAATAACTCAGCGACTAGAAAAACAGTATAACATGAAATGTAGTTAATATAAATCATTTAATGAACAAAAAATTATGAATCGACTTAGATAGAAAAAATATTTCGGTAACTGCACGAGGGAACACGAAATCAAATATCAAGTAATGGCTTTATACCGCTTAATAAGGTTTTATTACGTAATTGTAGCTGCTCATTAAGAATGAGACCATCGTTTCGAGAAGCTTAAAAATTTCTAATTCTTCGAGAACATCTAATCTATGCCCTTTCTTCTCAGTGTGCAAAATGTTGATATCGTGATCAGCTTCTAGCATCACTCCACAAGCATGCTTCTTCTTGTACTTATGTTATAGGCCAGTTTAAACGTTTTATTTCTGATGAAGGCACTCTTAGTAGCGGCCGAAACCTAGGTCAAAAAGACTTCATTTTTCCGACCGAGGGCTGTTATTGCTTTAATTTTATAGATGACGGTTCTAAAATAACGCAAATGAGGCTGCCAAGCTTAACGTCCCATCCGACACGCGGGTTATCATTAACAATGGCACTTGACTACCCTGTGGAGGTATTTGATACTTAACGCAAGACTTTAGTGCGAAATATGGTGATCAATAACAATCTAACACAACATCCTCCCGCCTGCTGTCAATTGCTGGTGACGAAAATGTATTCAATATCAGGTCTCCAACTGGCTACCTTCAAATCTAGCATCACTCCACAAGCATGCTTCTTCTTCCGTAGCTCAGTAATGGGTGTCAGTGAAGAAAGCCGGCCGCGGTGGTCCAGCGGTTCTAGGTGCTCAGTCCGGAGCCGCGCGACTGCTACGGTCGCAGGTTCGAATCCTGCCTCGGGCATGGATGTGTGTGATGTCCTTAGGTTAGTTAGGTTTAAGTAGTTCTAAGTTCTAGGGGACTGATGACCACAGCTGTTAAGTCCCATAGTGCTCAGAGCCATTTGCACCATTTTTTTTTTTTTTTTAAGAAAGAGTATCTGCATGCAGAAGAAGAACCAGTCTGGCGATCTATCGTCACAAGCCTTTAAAATAGATGGGGAAGACAGAAGAGAAGGAGAGGAATTCTCAACACTTATTATGCGATATACTATCGTCTTGTTGACGGGTAAAAAATCTGTTATCAAACGGCATTACAACACCATGCAGAAAGGATTTAAAAACTTAATTGACGGTGAAAGAGCTAAGAATAACAATGATCCACAGACGGGATTAAGTGTTCTGTACATCGAGAAGCACTTCGTGCTACTTTTAGAGACATGGAGTACGTGATGAAATTGGTGGTACGAATAGCAAATTTTCTGAAGTTGCAGGCATTATTCCACTGTCAGCGCTGACACCACAATTCTGCGGAACTGAACAAAGTGCCGAACAAAAGGTGCCGCACCGCAGTGTTAAACGAAATGTTGCGGTGTACCGAGTACTCCAGAGAAAGTCCCCAGGCCGGCCGGTGTGGCCGAGCGGTTCTAGGCGTTTCAGTCTGTAACCGCGCGACCGCTACGGTCGCAGGTTTGAATCTTGCCTCTGGCGTGGATGTGTGTGATGTCCTTAGGTTAGTTAGGTTTAAGTAGTTCTAAGTTCTAGGGGACTGATGACCTCAGATGTTAAGTCCCATAGTGCTCAGAGCTATTTGAACCATAAAAAAAAAGTCCCCAGTAAAACAGAGACAGGCTGACAGGCTGAACATCGGCCTACACGTGGCCCGCAGGTTGCGCTTGCATGATGCCTGGCGCGATATGGCCGACACTGCCTGCCCGGAATCGAACTGGGACCCCCCACCCCTCCGCCTTGTGCATACAGCCCAGCCGCTGGACCGGTGAATATCTTTCACACCACAATCTATAAATCCATAAATACAATTCTACTGCTTGCCATCCGCCGTTTGTGTCTCCAGCTAGAAAGCTATTAAGTATAATGTTGCAAGTTTCTATTACAGTCCTGAAATCTGGTTTCGCAGGACAGAGCGGATCACGTAATATTTGTGGAAAGGGGCCAAAATCAGTTACTGTCAGTTGCACAAAACATACAAACTGTATTTTCCTAAAGCACTTACTCACACATGCCCTTAAAAGCATTCAGAAACACAAGGCCCGAAAACAAGTTATTAAAATTTCATTAAGGAATACATACGGCTGAAGGCCTTAGTTACAAAATTTTACATAAAAACTCGGCTAAAGGCCACACACTGGAGATAGAAGAGCTGAAGGCTTAAGGCCTGGATAACAAGAATTTCAGACAGAGAAAAATATTTTCAATGTTTTAAAAAAGGTGAGTTTTCAAATTTTAATTTAAGACGGCTGAAGGCCTTATGTTAACATTAAAACAAACTAAATTAATAGACGGCTGAAGGCCTCGCACAGTACCTGACACTAAAAGGAAATCACAATCCAAAACAACAGGACAGTGGTGCTCACAAGTGCTCCAAGGGTCGGCCTGAGAAGGTAACTCTAACATAAGTTTAGGTGAGACGGGCAGCCAAGCTTAATACTAAATAATCGGATGGCAACTCGACCCAGGGACGACTGAAGGACCGACCAACAACCTAATCAATTCCCTTCTGCCCGACCAACAGCACGGCAACGGAAAAATAAGAGCACGGCAACGGAAAAATCAGTGAGGACGAAGATACCAGGAGCACTATGTCTTGAAAATTGGCGTCTAAACACAGTCAAGACACAATAACCACTCAAAAATATGAACAACACGGAGAGGAAAACACACTGCCGGAAAACTACGCTAACGACCAGGGCAGGTAACTGGAACGTTAACGACCACAAGGCAGAAGATACCGCTGGTGCATTTCAATAATAAGTATCAACCAATTTCAACAGTTAAACACCATACAGGAAGATGGCTGCGAAATTTCGCCGACTTCAACACATCATACGTTGCTGCATGTGGGAGCGGCCCAGAAAGCAACAACCGGCAATGAACGAAGAGATGTCACAGCTGTTGAGGTTTCATAACAGGTTAACTGATCACTCAATTTCAGTGTCCAGATTCGGTGGGCGACGAACTTTGTAGCTCTCGCAGCTAGCGCCTCACAAATCCGACCACGCCTGCACGCCGCCAACAGCCTCGGTCTGACCCCGCGCCTCCCAGCCAACCGACTAGCACACAAACAACATTCAAATAACTGCTCAGTCAAAACACACAACCCACACACGGTTCCGCGAAAACACTTCCACAAACAACTCGAACAATACTAAAACCAGTCACTGTGGAACAACAAGGACGAATCCCAAGTCGACACACACAGAGAACCCAGAAGCGGACGGCGACCAAATACACGTCGTCCGGTGAGACGACCGACCGAACGACCAACCCAGGTCGTTCCCACTCAAGTTACGTGTGTCGGCAACGATCGGGCGAGTCTTCGCTGTCCGCACGTCACTGCTGCTCCCGTCGAGACTCCCTTCGGATGGACCACGTTCCGGAGACACTGGCTCGTACTCAACCATGCAGAGGGAACACCGGCCCATTGGCCACCCGACACCTCTGCACGAGGAAGGAACCGACCAAAGTCCCGCAAGATGATCAATTGAAGGGGCCCAGAAGGGATCGGAAGACCAAATACACGTCGCCCGATGAGACGACCAACCAACGGTGGACCCTACTCAAGTCTCCTTCCGTCGGACAGTGCATATGTGTCCCCAGCGGTCGGGCAACTACTGGCTGTGCAGATCTTACTGGAGCTCCATCGCGACTGAACTCACAGCACACCACGACCCGGGAATACTTGCGGTCGCCCCAAAAATAGTACGACAGTGCTCTTATCGATAGCGCTGCTGCTGCCACTCATGGGCAGGCAGGCCAGCAACTTAGTGACGCCAGTAAATCGAATAAGAAACCAGACGGCAGTACCGCAAAGACAAGATGTCAAGCAATAAACGGCACGAACACGAGCCGCGCATGGCTCCAATCCATTAACAACAAAGTTTAATCTTGGATTAGTTTATCCTTCTTTCCAGTTCCAAATACAAAATTTAGATTCCACAAATTGTAAAATGTGGGCAATAAATAATTTCTTGTTTTTTTGTCATGTTAAGTGTGGCCCGTTGTAAAAAAGTACCAAATGATTGACCAGTGTAGTCGATCATCGCTGAGAGAGATATCCGTATATTTTTGGAGTCTTCTAAACATGGATGATGAGGGACCGATACTAGGTCTGCGTCGATCGCTAGTAATCAGTTTTTCTTTCCTGCAGTGTTTCACACTGTGAGAAACCCTCACCAACACTGTGGGGTTGTGATCGCAGGATTGAATCCTCTCAATAACTCACAATTACTTGTGAACAGAGACAAAATTACGTGTTGCTATCCTTTCCAAATCTCTTTTGTATTTTTAGCTATATTTCACTCGCAATGATTTATAGTCTAAAACGTGCCGACAGTAAGCCACATCCTGTCAGACTTTTTCAATACAAGATTTGTATTTGAAGTGCACATTCTTGACAAATAGCTTGATTTCACAATGACTGTTGAGAATTATGAAAAAGTCATTGGATTAATAAGAAGTTAAGATGATACACTATCGCAAGTACAAAATCAGATTTTTTAAGAATATAATTTCTTATATATCAACTGAGAAGGGAACGGAACTAAAAAACCACACAGAGTGAGAGGTAGGCTTCGATTTACACTCTACGGCGGGAAGGGCAGGTCTGGGATGTACTGGCCTGGTCTTCGCCTAGGCGGCCAAGCTGCCGTCCGGAGCATACTGGGCCGTGACGGAGAGGAGGGGTGAAATACGCTTCTACGATTTTCACATTGTAAAAGCTGTTTACGTTACACAAGACTAAGCCACATCATTTTATGCTTATCTTGAAACTTTACTTTCTTTGTAAAAAAATAAAACGCCTGCTTTTCATTTCGCATGATTGTTTAGTTCTGATACATTCCTCAGTCGGTTTTACAGAATGTGTATGTTTAAAGAAACTGATTTTTGTACGGATGGTAGTGTAGCATTTTTGCTTCTTAATAAACCATTGACCTTTTCATAATTCCTTTGTGGAATATCGCTATTTCTCAAGCACGTGCACTCGATATACGAATATTATATTGAGAAAGTCTGACTCTGTGTAACTTACAGTTCGATGCATTACTGTTAACGAAATACAGCTAAACGTACAAAAGAGTGTTTGAAATGGTAGTGACACTGATATCTGTCTTCCTTCACTAGTAAATGAGAGTTATTGGGTGGCATCAAAGCCCCGATCGCAAGTCTGCAGGGTTTGTGAGAGTTTAGCTGTAGTGTGAAACACTGCAGGATGAAAATATGAATTATTAACGATCATTGCCAATCTAGTATTTAACACTCACAAGATTTTAATCACCTATGTTCAGAAAACTAAAAATTTGTACGAATTTTTCTATCAGCGACGACCAGTTGTACTCTACAATCATCTGGTAAGGTTTTATAGTGAGGTGCACTCTATATTTTAAAAGACAAACAACTAGTTACTGTCCATCCTACAATTATAGAATGTACATTCGAGATTTGAAACGTCACCTTTTGGTTGCATGCTTTCTTTAAGCAGTTTCCATTTCGATTTTTTTATTTTTTAACAGAAAGGAGGAAGGGAGAAATAGAGATAAGTTTGGTTGTTTTGGGGGAGGAGACCAGACAGCGAATTCATCGGTCTCATCGGATTAGAGACGGACGGGGAAGGAAGTCGGCCGTGCCCTTTGAAAGGAACCATCCCTGCATTTACCTGGAGCCATTTAGGGAAATCACGGAAAACCTAAATCCTGAGTGGGCCCGTCAAGTTCCCTTAACTTCCGACAGATAGCGTAGCTGCAGGACAGTTTCAAAATGGCGTCCCTAGGTGATGTACGTTACAAGCAACGTACCGTCATAGAATTTCTCACTGCAGAGAATGAAACTGTGGGGAACATTCATAACCGATTGTGCAAAATCTATGGAGAATCTGCTGTCGAAAGAATTACAGTTTGCCGGCGGTTGTGCCGGAGCGGTTCTAGGCGCTTCAGTCTGGAAGCTCGCTACCGCTACGGTCGCAGGTTCGAATCCTGCCTCGGGCATGGATGTGTATGATGTCCTTAGGTTAATTATGTTTGTTCTAAGTTCTAGGGGACTGATGATCTCAGATGTTAAGTCCGATAGTGAACCGTTTAGAAGTGCAGTTAGTTGCTGAGCACGGAGGGTGAGGTCATCAGAAGGCGGATCGGTGAAGCGGGAGACCATCTGCGGCTGTCATACCTGACATGTTGCAGCGAGCTAACGTTATCATTCGCGAGGACAGACGCATTACAATTCGGCAGTTGGCCCTACATCTGTCAATCAGCAAAGTCAGTGTGGATGCAATTATCTGCACTCCTCGGTATTCAAAAGTGTGTGCAAGATGGGTCCTGCAGTGTCTAACGGTAGATCACAAATCGCACAGATTGTGACAGGTGATGAAACCAGGGTTCAGCATTTTGAGCTGGAAACAAAACGACAGTCGATGAAATGGTGCCATTCCCACTCCCCACAGAGGAAAAAATTCAAAGCAACTGCTTCCGCCAGTAAGGTCACCGTGTTCTGGGACTGCGAAGGTGTGATTATCATTGATGTGGTTCCGAGAGGTGGTACCATTAATTCAGAAGCATATATCAACAAATAAAACTCAAGACGCTTCCAGCGACTTCGGTGCCACAGCAACACAGGAGATGTTTTGCTGCAACACGATAACACTTGGCCCCACACAAGTCTGAGGACTGCTGAACACATTGCAAAACAGGGTTGGACATTGTTACCCCATCCACCCCACAACCCTGGCCTAATCCCCCAGGACTTTCAAGTGTTTGTGCAATTCGTGGAAGACATTTTGAGGACGATGAGGAGGTGATTCACACAATGAAGCACTGGCTCCGCCACCAAGACAAGGATTGGTACCGACAGGGCATACACGCCCTTATTTCGCGCTGTAAGGAGGTAGATGTTAGAATGGGATGGAGAATACGTGGAAAATAGAGTCTGTGAATAAAACACCATTCTTTTGTTTGTGTCCTTCTCATTATGAAATGTAATGTAATGTATTGCGAATACATAGACAGAAGGATCCTTTATTGTATGATTACATGATAGCAGAACAAACACTAGTAGCAGTTACTTCTCTAAAATATCTGGGAGTATGCGTGCGGAACGATTTGAAGTGGAATGATCATATAAAATTAATTGTTGGTAAGGCGGGTAGCAGGTTGAGATTCATTGGGAGAGTCCTTAGAAAATGTAGTCCATCAACAAAGGATGTGGCTTACAAAACACTCGTTCGACCTATACTTGAGTGTGGGATCCGTACCAGATCGGGTTGACGGAAGAGATAGAGAAGATCCAAAGAAGAGCGGCGCGTTTCGTCACAGGGTTATTTGGTAACCGTGATAGCGTTACGGAGATGTTTAGCAAACTCAAGTGGCAGACTCTGCAAGACAGGCGCTCTCCATCGCGGTGTAGCTTGCTCGCCAGGTTTCGAGAGGGTGCGTTTCTGGATGAGGTATAGAATATATTGCTTCCCCCTACTTACACCTCCCGAGGAGATCACGAATGTAAAATTAGAGAGATTCGAGCGCGCACGGAGGCTCTCAGACAGTCGT
This sequence comes from Schistocerca serialis cubense, assembly GCF_023864345.2. NCBI lineage: Eukaryota > Metazoa > Arthropoda > Insecta > Orthoptera > Acrididae > Schistocerca > Schistocerca serialis. The sequence continues at coordinate 317,302,038 of NC_064645.1, read as the reverse complement.
TCTTCCCGCGAACCATACGCGACTGGAACAGAAAAGGGAGGTAATGACAGTGGCACGTAAAGTGCCCTCCGCCAGACACCGTTGGGTGGCTTGCGGAGTATAAATGTAGATGTAGATGTAGATTATGTTCAATAAAGAATTGTTGGAGAAAAAAAATGCGGTGATTACTTTCTGGGCAACCTACGTATATCGAATAAGTAATTAAGGACACGGGTTGAAAGCGCTACTGTAAGATGAAAAGGGTGTCACAGGAGAGGAATTCGTGGCGAGCTGCATCAAAGCAGCCGGCCGGTGTGGCCGTGCGGTTCTAGGCGCTTCAGTCTGGAACCGCGTGACCGCTACGGTCGCAGGTTCGAATCCTGCCTCGGGCATGGATGTGTGTGATGTCCTTAGGTTAGTTAGGTTTAAGTAGTTCTCAGTTCTAGGGGACTGATGACCACAGATGTTAAGTCCCATAGTGCTCAGAGCCATTTGAACCAATTTGCATCAAAGCAGTCATGACACTGACACACAATCATGCACGTACGCACACACACATGCCCACACGATCACAAAGAAAGATGTTAATGCATTAGAAGCAACTCCGCCTGTGGGGACAGCCATCCCCCCCCCTCCCTCTTCCAGTCATCACAACGAGCCTCCTGAGGGCGCTGATGACCACGCTGTTGAACACCCCACATCTAACATCATCATCATGAAGTGTAAAACTACAGTTTCAACCATTATCCACGTCGTACACTCTTTATTCAGTCAAATGAAGGTACCAAAATTTTTATATCAGTCTGCTCTAATGAAAATTCATTACTATTTCGCTTTGTTTTGTGTATTCTGTTTAGTGTAGTAAGAAAAGTTAGTTGACCTGTAATTACAATAACAATTGTCCTTACTATTAAACGTATCTCTGCTATCCATAGAACTGCGTTTAACGAACCTGCTTTGTCTTTCTATTTCGCCTCTATGAGGATCAGACTGTCTGAGTACGTTCTCGGAGGAGTGTTTTTGATACCTGGTATCACCAGAGATTCTTCTTTGCTGGTTAGACTGATACGTCTCCATCCTGTCTCGAAGGATCAACTGAAGGGATTTAAAATGGAGAAACAACCGCCCCAGTTTCGAAAGGTGGCGTTAGTATTTGAGCAAATAGGATGATGATCATGTATCCCTGTAGTAATCCGATCACATTCCAAAATATACATTACTTCATCAACACTTCTATCGTATGTAAGAAAAAATTTGCACTAACATTACTCATATAATCACAAATTTTGATAAGCTAAAACAAGTTCTTTCTTTATTTCAGACGTCCTGGATTCCTATAGTCGTCTACGTTCCTGCGATAGCGTTTAACCAAGGTATGGAATAGTTCTATCTATTTATTTCAGAAGGAATGTTCTGTGAAAGTAGATAGGGGAGGGATGACATGGATTTCAGTTGAAACGCACAGTTTCTGCTTACATACCATCTACGTAGCGCAAAATTTCTTAATTTCCTAAATTCGATCCCAAAATGTACATATAGGCTTTTATAAATCTTTCCTCATTCGCAATAGACTTCTGTCTTCTTCTGGCATATCCTTCGCCTCAGAAGACTCAGAGGAAACAGGACGTATAATAGCAACATAACGTGGATAGCCTGTACTTAAATGGTAGTTCCACATAATTTCCAGTGTCCATATGTTATATGAGTGCTGCGGTTGATCTTTCCATGGTTTCTGTCAAAATACCTTGTGAAAATGGTGAGATATGCGTCTAAATTTTCCTGTTTTATCATAGCCTCATTCTCAAGAAGGACGCCAACTTTAGGTTGCTAACCAACTCAATGAATTCACAAGCAACATTAATACCTCATCCTAATGTCGCCATGTCAGACACGACCTAACGCAGAAAGATGCTTAAAACTAGGTTTAGGATTAGCGCATGCAATCTGAGGTTCATTTAGAGTATTCTAAGAAAATATAAATAATTAGCGGAAGATGTGACAAATAAAACAACCGTTAGACCAGTTCATTAGTACTGATTGTTAATGTGGAGTCCTTGACACCTCGTATTATCCGAGAAGGGAGACAAGACCAAAAAAAAGGGGCGCATTTCATCGTGGGTTCGTTTAGAAAGCACAAGAGGGCTTCTAAGATAATCAACAAACTCAGTTCATAATCGCTGCAACACAGACGTAATTCACAGTGGAGTAGATTACTCTTCAAATTTCGAGAGCATACGTTCCAAAAAGAGCACGTCAACATATCGCTTCCTCATACGTCCATCACACGAAATTAACACAACGGAAAAGTGTGATAAATTAGAGCTCATACGGAGACCCACAGTCAGCTGTTCTTTCCAAACACGATGTTTGATGCAACGGAAAAGGAGAGAAATGTTAGTGGTAAGGTACCAGAATTGTCCTCTGCCAGACACTGTAAACGGGCCTTTGGAATACAGACGTAAGTAGTAAGCTGCATTGTTACCACATTTCCGATGATATCATCCATGGTGTCAAAATGCACAGTTGCTACATTACCCCTTCCCCTCCCCTTCTAGAGGGATCGGTTCCATTATTGGATTGTTAGGTAACAATGTCATTGTGAAAAGGAGAGTATCATCATCATCAGGGAATCGTAAGTAATTGTATAAAACCAAGGACAAACAGTATAGTAATGGCTGTAACACAGCCCAATACAAAATTATAAAAGAAAAATTCGGCGAATTTAAACAAAACTTCAGGGAAGAATGATGATGTACGAGGTGCATTCAAGTTCTAAGGCCTCCGATTTTTTTCTCCGGACTGGAAAGAGATAGAAACATGCGCTTTGTTTTAAAATGAGGCCGCGTTCATTGTCAATACATCCCAGAGTTGGCAGCACCGTACGGCAGATGGAATTTTACCGCCAGCGGCGAGAATGAGAACTGTTTTAAATACTTAAAATGGCGACGTTTTCCTTACTTGAACAGCATGCAATCATTCGTTTTATGAATTTGTGTGATGTGAAACCAAATGAAATTCATCGACAGTTGAAGGAGACATGTGGTGATGGAGTTATGGATGTGCTGAAAGTGCGTTCGTGGGTACGATAGTTTAATGAAGGCAGAACATCGTGTGACAACAAACCGAAACAACCACGGGCTCACACAAACCAGTCTGACGACATGATCGAGAAAGTGGAGAGAATTGTTTTGGGGGATCGCCGAATGACTGTTGAACAGATCGCCTGCAGATTTGGCATTTCTGTGGGTTCTGTGCACACAATCCTGCATGACGACCTGAAAATGCGAAAAGTGTCATCCAGGTGGGTGCCACGAATTCTGACGGATGACCACATGGCTGCCCGTGTGGCACGTTGCCAAGCAATGTTGACGCACAACGACAGCATGAATGGGACTTACTTTTCGTAGGTTGTGACAATGGATGAGACGTGGATGCCACTTTTCAATCCAGAAACAAAGCGCCAGTCAGCTCAATGGAAGCACACAGATTCACCGCCACCAAAAAAATTTCGGGTAACCGCCAGTGCTGAAAAAATGATGGTGTCCATGTTCTGGGACAGCGAGGGCGTAATCCTTACCCATTGTGTTCCAAAGGGGACTACGGTAACAGGTGCATCCTACGAAAATGTTTTGAAGAACAAATTCCTTCCTGCACTGCAACAAAAACGTCCAGGAAGGGCTGTGCGTGTGCTGTTTCACCAAGGCAATGCACCCGCACATCGAGCTAACGTTACGCAACAGTTTCTTCGTGATAACAACTTTGAAGTGATTCCTCATGCTCCCTACTCACCTGACCTGGCTCCTAGTGACTTTTGGCTTTTTCCAACAATGAAAGACACTCTCTGTGGCCGCACATTCACCAGCCGTGCTGCTATTGCCTCAGCGATTTTCCAGTGGTCAAAACAGACTCCTAAAGAAGCCTTCGCCGCTGCCATGGAATCATGGCGTCAGCGTTGTGAAAAATGTATACGTCTGCAGGGCGATTACGTCGAGAAGTAACGCCAGTTTCATCGATTTCGGGTGAATAGTTAATTAGAAAAAAAATCGGAGGCCTTAGAACTTGAATGCACCTCGTACTTCTCGTAATCCATGCTGGGTAAAGGGATGTGAAGACACCACCTGCAGGAGCGAGACATCCAACCGAAACAAAATTGCCATACCCAGTTCGCACCCAGTATATACAGTGAAGTTTACTCCAAATTTACGACTCTTCTTTTGTCCTATGTGCAATGAACGTGTCAGATATGCTTGAAATGCATATAGAGGTTGATGTCAATGAAAACTCTGGGACAGGAACTGCAGACAGTATGCAGTGATGTATAGAAGATATGTGGAATTTGGCTGTAACATGGGGCAATTTGTTACAGTTCAGTTGTATCATAGAAATGTATGGAGAATTTAGTAACAAATTTTCGTAACATGATATTGTGTGGAGTGAGGAGAGTCATGTGGTCACAATGGTGCAATTACATAAGTTAGAATTATCAGCAGAATATGACAAATGTTTTATTCTACAATATAAAGTTAATACCATAACAAGGAGTCACTATAATGTTTGGGTTACTTTGAAAACGGGTAGTTGAAAACGTAGCAACCCTCATTTATGACAAATACAAGTGTGAATTATTAGCCATCAGCACGCTATTTCATCAGAGTTTTGTATAGTTTCCATTATGCTACAGCATGATTCTGTTGTAGTCAAGTACACTTTAACCAGTAAGTTAAATGAATAGTACCACTGTGTGTGTTTTGTAATGATACAGAACAAATAATCGCATTTACACCAATGGATAAATAAAACTCAAAAGTGTCGTGGTAAATCTTTGGCCATGAACTGAAAGCTTCAAGAGATAGATTTTCTGGTACACCTTCCCACATTTTCATCCAACAGCTGAACATTGTTGAGTATTCTTCTGTGGCATTCCTGCAGGGTTGGGGAGAGTCTGACACTTTTGATTATAGGATTTTTCCCATATCAATGGTATTTGTCACAATTTCGCTGTAACATGGAGTAATTTGTTACGGTTTTACTGAAACAGGGACATTCTATTACAGTTTTGCTGTAACACGAGCAGTTAGTTACAATTTCTCTGTAACTGTTAATGTATTGGGGAAGGGGGACAACAGTCATCTAGTCATCACTGTGTGTTCGATTAAGGTAGCAAACTCAGCAGACCATCACAAAAGTTTTGTACACCTAGGTAAAATGAATACCCTAGCATGGGGACATTATAACATTATGGTGACTCTGCAAAGTAGTTGAATGTGGTTAGTTGAATGTATGACAATACTGATTTCCTACCTATACAAACATGCATTACTAGTGTTCAGCATGCTGTTTCATCATATTGTTACGTAGTTCCGACTGTATGACAACATATGTTAGTTATCTGCAAGTGCAATCTAACATGTACTCTAGAACTGTGTTTTGCCATTCATGTCTCGTACTGTGATTGAACAAATCTTTAAGAATTTTGATAAAGAACACCCAGAACTGTTGAAGTATATGTATGGTCTTGGTTCAAAAATAGTTCAAATGGCTCTGAGCACTATGGGACTTAACATCTCAGATCATCAGCCCCCTAGAACTTAGAACTACTTAAACCTAACTAACCTAAGCCCACCACACACATCCATGCCCGAGACAGGATTCGAACCTGCGACCGTAGAGGTCGCGCGGCTCCAGACTGAAGCGCCTAGAACTGCACGGCCATCAATGGCCGGCGTGTGGTCTTGAAACAATAAGTATGACATAGATTTTCTGCTACAGCTTCATATATTTCATCCAATATTTGACCATTATAGGACATCTTCTATTGCATTCATGCAATGGTCAGAGAAGTCCGCAACACATTCGGCTATCAAGAGAGTAGAATATCCAGTGAGGTAGCAAATACATGTTTGAAGTTCTAAGAAAAACAAGCACAGGCTGTAGGGAAATATTGGTAATAAATAACACATAGAAGAACCCAAAGAGAATCATAAGAATGTAAGTCCAAGAGAGAAGTGCTCGGATTAAAACAGGGTAAGATAAAGATGTAATCCTGCTACCAAAAAGTTCACCCTGTACATCAATGAACCAAGAGCTACTGTGATATTCTTGATTGTTGCCCCATCAGAACGCCCTTTTCATCAGCAGGTAATTCCACTTCATATGGTATAGTCAGAGCGTTTGTAGATACTTTCTTGCCGACTTTACCCAGTGTTTATCTTGTTGTCACTTGCCACTCCCATGTATGAGAAATGGTGTTTCTCCCTCCATGGTGTCTCTCATAGAGATGAACTTGTAGAATTTACCACCTAGATAGCTGTTAAATGCACGACATAATTTCCTTGTTTAACATGACAGATAGTCCCTTCTCTAATTTTTCATGATACTCCATTTGACTACCGATGTTACATAACTGACGTGTCAGCATTTACTGTAAAACACTGATGAAAATTGGACATACATTGGAGTATCAGCGAAAAAAACAATGGATACAAGGACGATTACTACATTACGAAAATTCTGTTTATGCATCTCCATTTTTCTTTGGATCTGCTTAAAAAAAGCATGGTCAAATTGTACATAAATGTGGTTGTTTCGACATTTTGCAACTAGCAACAGAAAAACCTGTTATCAGTCATAAAGCACATGAACATTCTTGTTTTTGATACTGATAACAACCAGCTTCATAAGAAATGATACGATCCTTAGCTTGAATAAAATTAATGTATTGTTTGATGTCTATTATAGAAATGTTTTTGCGACCTGGAGTTGTGCAATGAAGCATTAGGGAGGGGATCATCCAGTACGAGATGATGTGTTTCAGGAGTCGAACTTAAAACTTTTTGTTCCTGGATGTAATAAATACCACTCAACTATCCTATTCGATTTTAAACTGCCTTTTACTGTAAATTACACACATCAGCCTTACACAGTGCATATATGATGGTTGGAGAATATGATATTAACCCCTACACAATAGTCTGCAGAACCAACTGTGGCAGATAGAACAGCTAATATTGGGCTCGAAATGATCTTAGCTATATGTTGATTTTTTTACCATTGCATGTGAAGGAACTATCCCAGTTGCTTTAGAAATGGCTAGAATAGTCATTACTATTACATTGCACACCAGAATAGCTCGTTAATATTCACATCTGATCGTTTCTCAAGTCTGGGAAGACGTATTGTTTCGACATCTCAGTCGTCAAACCTATCTCAGACATACATTCTTGTAGTGATATTGAGGCATTCTCTTAGTATATGCCCGGTTCATAAGAGGTCTAGCAATACCAGCACTAGCACTACCACGAATGTACGGTTTCTGCCATTTCTGCCCCATTGTTTTCCTTCTCTGAATGTATGTTAAGCATAATGGTCACTTTCATGACATGGATCAGTCGTAATCTTCTTTGCTTCAGACCCAGGTCCATAAATAAACTTATTTATTTTTCCTGTATTACATTTACCAGATGACATTTCCCCATGACCCATCTATGTCACTATAACAGTAGACGCAGTATTACAACATTCAAGATTTATGATTCTCTCCTGTCTTATTGACAGTTAGCCCTCATTCTAAGTCTAATATTACAGATTATTAACCCCATCATAGCAGTAGCGGACGCACTGAAGCTACAGGACCAAGTCTGTGCCTAACAGGCAATCAGAATTTACACTCCAGTGAAAAGGTATTACTTTACCTAACCTCTATAATTATTTGTAGCCACTTGGATACTATGATAGAAACTGTGGTATTCTGTCAGCACTGTGCGCAAGTTTACCTAACCACTTGCTCGACAGATCGGGATGAGCTTGAGTTCCGTTATTGTTCATGACGTAGGAAATGCCTGAAGTGTACTGTTCAGTTCAGACGTCAAAAGTCACTGTCCTGGGCTCGTCTATTCTTACCAGGGAGCTCACATTCACCATTTTGGTCAGCAATTTTATCAATAAGGACTAATAATAGACGGTTTTTATACACTACTCGCCATTAAAATTGCTACACCAAGAAGAAATGCAGATGATAGACGGGTATTGATTGGACAAATATATTATACTAGGACTGACATATGATTATATTTTCACGCAATTTGAGTGCATAGATCCTGAGAAATCAGTACCCAGAACAACTATCTCTGGCCGTAATAATGGCCTTGATATGCCTGGGCATTGAGTCAAACAGAGCTTGGATGGCGTGTACAGGTACAGCTGCCCATGCAGCTTCAATACGATACCACAGTTCATCAAGAGTAGTGACTGGCGTATTGTGACGAGCTAGTTGCTCGGCCACCATTGACCAGACGTCTTCAATTGGTGAGAGATCTGGTGAATATGCTGGCCAGGGCAGCGGTCGAACATTTTCTGTATCCAGAAAGGCCCGTACAGGACCTGCAACATGCGGTCGTGCATTATCCTGCTGAAATGTAGGGTTTCGCAGGGATCGAATGAAGGGTAGAGACATGGGTCGTAACACATCTGAAATGTAACGTCCACTGTTCAAAGTGCCGTCAATGCGAACAAGAGGTGACCGAGACGTGTAACCAATGGCACCCCATACCATCACACCGGGGGATACGCAAGTATGGCGATGACGAATACACGCTTCCAATGTGCGTTCACCGCGATGTCGCCAAACGCGAATGCGACCATCATGATGCTGTAAATAAAACCTGGATTCATCCGAAAAAATGACGTTTTGCCATTCGTGCACCAAGTTCGTCGTTGAGTACATCATCGCAGGCGCTGCTGTCTCTGAGCGTCAAGGATACCCGCAGCCATGGTCTCCGAGCTGGTATTCCATACTGCTGCAAACGTCGTCGAACTGTTCGCGCAGATGGTTTTCGTCTTGCAAACGTCCCCATCTGTTGACTCAGGAATCGAGACGTGGCTGCATGATCCGTTACAGCCATGCGGATAAGCCGCCTGTCATCTTGACTGCTAGTGATACGAGGCCGTTGGGATCCAGCACGGCGTTCCATATTACCCCCCTGAACCTACCGATTCCATATTCTGCTAACAGTCATTGGATCTCGACCAACGCGAGCAGCAATGTCGCGATACGATAAACCGCAATCGCAATAGGCTACAATCCGACCTTTATCAATGTCGGAAACGTGATGGTGCGCATTTCTTCTCCTTACACAAGGCATGACAACAACGTTTCACCACGCAACGCCGGTCAACTGCTGTTTGTGTATGAGAAATCGGTTGGAAACTTTCCTCATGTCAGCACGTTGTGGGTGTCGCCACCGGCGCCAACATTGTGTGAATGCTCTGAAAAGCTAATCATCTGCATATCACAGCATCTTCTTCCTGTTGGTTAAATTTCGCGTCTGTAGGACGTCATCTTCGTGGTGTAGCAATTTTAATGGCACGTAGTGTAAGTACAACTGATAACAGATGTTGACAAATGACAAGTGGTTAAAACTAAGAGCTTGTTCAAAATATGTAAAAACAGTGTAGTTGATATGAACTATTACTAAACAAGTGAAATCCTAATATAATTCGCTGCTACTCCTGGAAATATTCAGATCTAACACATTTCCTCATTTTTCATCCCACCTACCACAGTCACTGTCTGACATCAGTGTGTCATTTGACTTGACTTGCTATGATGTGGCTGGGAGCTATGACATTGCATCTATTAACAAGCCCATACCAGGTGAACGCTGTGTTAGTGCTGTGGACCGGATGTGACCCATCCTACAGCTCTTGCGGAAACCTGTTGACTAGATTTGCTTGACGCTCATTGTAATGCAGTCTAAATCCTTCTTTGTATTGTTTGTTAAAAATTCTGTTCCGCTACAGATGGTGGTAACTTCAACAAAACATCGTATTCCAGAGGTTTAAAAACGATTAATTAGCGATGGAGTGGCTTCTGGATAGTGTGGGCCTCTATGGCGTGGTTAAATTGTGTGAAGGGCTGCAGGATGGAGCTATGAGTTTTTGCATGTGTTGTGTACTGTTATTAAATGATCTCCTAGCTTCCAAGCTGTCAGACTCAGAACTGATGTTCGTTGATGTCGTTCCACTGGTTAAAATGATCCTGAAATGTGATCCATTCTCCTGACTCCTTCACATCTGACTAAGACACTCTTAACATGATAACTAAATGAAGATCGCAGTCACCTGCCAGAACAATAACTACTACCTTATTCCTGTTCTGCGATCTGTGTTGCTGTCTTTGTAATACATTTCACTGGCGACCACTCTCCAACTCTTTGAGGTTACCATGTGTTTTGTCAGAACCCCTCTTGGTGCTCGAAATTTATGCGAATGTTGTATCGATTTGGTACCACATATGTCCAGAAACAAATGAATGGCTTTTCTGGAACATGCCTCGCTATAATGTCGCTGTTTGTGTCCAAAAGAAAAGTCAACATACTACTAAGCAGTTGGTCATAATCTTTTGGATCATCTGTATTGCTGCATGTTAATCAACCACGTCTTCAGATTCCTTCTTTGCTTCCAAGGTCATATGGTTATGGTAAAATGTTGTGTTTGTGAGCATCAGTAGTATATTGATGAGAGTTCTGACTCAAAGAACATTTTCGAATAGAGATTCCAGATTGTAAACCAGGAATCTAATTTGGCAGTTTTCCCCAAACAAATTCCACATAAATACAACAAAAACAAAATGACCAACAAAGTTGAGTTATTTAAGAACTTAAAAAATTATAGTAAAGAAAATTATAATTTAATTAAAAGAAAACTACATAAAACTCTAAAATTTATTCAAAATCATTAACATGAATTGCATGACCATGACTTGTTTCTTTACCTCGATAAATAAAATGTTTTATCTAATTTACCATCATTTGTAAAGATTTTAGTTTATTGATCTCAAAAAGTAATTTTATATTTATCATCTAAAAGTGATAAAACTTTATCTCCAAATTTAGTAGGCAAACATTTCAGCTTTTAAAACAACATAAGATTTGAGATTTTTAAGTTCTGATAATTTAATGAATAGTTCTGAACAACCATTACTATAATTGTCAAGTTCAGTTAAAAACTGTCAGTGCTAACATTTGTGTCCATTTTCATATGCATGGAAAACAGTTTAAAGAATCAAAGTGTTTGGAAAACGTTTGGAGAACATTTCAGTTTTTGGAAAACTAAAGTTTTCATTTTTTATCTTCTCTAGTTTTCTGGAAGTATTCAAAAGGAAATGAAAACATGAAGTTAAAGGTTCTTTAATTTTTTCTAGTTTTTCATTCATTTATATAATTAGAAGTTTTCATTTAGCAATCTATGTTATGAATCATAAGTTAATTTCCTTTTTACCATACATAATAACATTTGCAATTGTATCAATTGAAGATATTTTTATTAAAGAATGCACATAATTTAATTGTTGTTTTTGAGTAGTTAGAAGATTCATTCTTCAAGACATATTAATTACATAAATTGGATAATTTTGAATAAAACTGAATGGACTTACATTTACATCGTTATTTGATTGAGTTATTCTTTTAAAATCTCTAGAGAAGCATAAGTTTTAAGAAGTTATTTGGTGGTTTAAGATTCTATATTTTTTTTGTGGAAAAACATCATTTCTTCCAGTTTTAAAATAGATACTAAAAATTTAACGTGATCAAACAAAGAAGAATCAAGTAATTGTTTTGAAAACAGTGACAATAAAGCAAGGCATATCAAATTCGGCAGAATTATAATAATTAGTAATATTTAGAAATAATTCAAAAGGGATGATCGCTGAAATACTGTGTACTGGATAACCAGTTCCAACAAATTAAAGGTTCCATCCTTGGATCTGTGAAGATATAACATAACAAGTTTGAGGGAGGGCTTACATGAGTTACACTATATACATTACCATTAGTTCAGTACCATATACCTGAATGTAGATTAACATTTATAAACCATTTGGATGTAACGATACATGAGGCAGACCAGCTGATATAAACTCATTGTCACAAAAAATAAAAAACAACTGCTCTCATGGTCATTCTTTTCTATAAGATATGTAAAACCAAAGTCACAAAATAAAACTATTTGGTGCATGACCGCTGCAAAACTAACAACGGTCGGCATCACACTGCTATATTCTGCGCAGTTTTACCTACTGTGATTCTAGTGGTTTGCAACTGGCCGCTAGATAGCACTGTCCAAACAGTGCGCAAACAGTCCCACAGTATAACCACTCATTACTACTACAATTCAACTTTACTATTACTGCTAATCAAATACCCATGCAAAGAACATTTCTGCATACACTTTCTGTACATACTATACATGCTATGCATACTATACATACTGTACATACTATACTTACTATAAAGTACATCACTCACAGAGTAAAAACATCTGAAGCACAGGCATTATCCATATTAGCGCCATACATAACTATATATTATAATTTACCCTTATTCATCTATGGAAGTCAGCAATATACACATAGTACACTTTTCATAACACGACGTAGATACAATGTGATGAGTGATTAAAACCTGTATGCTGGGCTTTACCTGTCTGGGCATCTACATTCCTCAAACCTGTCATGATATATATTCACAGATCCGATGATGGCACCTTTAGTGTGTTGAAACTGGTTATCCAGTAAACAGTATTTAAGCGATCTTGGCTTTTGAATTATTTCTAAAACAGAGTGATCGCCCCACTACGCATTATGTGTTCCCTGCAAAATTAATAATACGTAGTTCAGAATTTCTTTTTCCTTGTAAACCAGCAAATGCAGTTGTTTGGAATTCGAAGAAAAAAATTGGAATTTTTGGATTTTTTCCCTTCCTCTTCTAATTCAAGTGAATATTCTGCTTCATGTTTAACAACAGGAACACGAATATCCATACTTTTTACAAAAATTTTACCTTCTTTTGGAAGTGTTGCATTTCAGTTTCTGTAGTCTGACAAAGAATTGGATCTTCTTGAACTTTTCCCGAGCTATAGTAAAAATTACAGCTACATCACCTTCAAACATAATATCTTTATAATCTTTAAAAATACTTGTAATGGGTACAGAACTTCAATTTGTTTGGTTTTCACTTTTCCATTGTTAAGAATATGTCCTTCTATATTTAATTCACTCAAAAGCGAAGAAGTTAAATGAATAAGAGCAGAAAAAGTAATAAATAGATTATCTATTCTAGATCAAATATTATTTTCTTTTTATTTATAATAACATCATGCAATTTTCAAACATAATTATCAATTACTTCAATAATTGATTTTCCAACACATCCAAAATAATCAATTCCATCTGTGTGAATAACATTGGAAGTCATATAAAGTAGTGATGAATCCAACATCAGTATATTAATATAAATTTTGGTTCCCTTGTTAGTAAGATTTAAATTATTTTTTGTTTTCTCATTAACAGGAAATGAGTAAAATTGGTAAATTTCGACTTGGTTCATGAACTATTAAGGCAAAAATTTATTATTCATTTTTAAAATTACTGTTACATTAGCACAATTAAAGTAAATTAATTTATCATTTTCATCAGTTATAGTTATTTCTAAATTTTGAATAGCATCAAAAATTGGAATAATTATAGGGTGATTTGGTTCATAATTTATTGGACCACCAAATTCAGAATTAGGTTTAAATACAGGAATTAACAATTGTCTCTCAAAGAAGATATCATTAAGTTTTCACAAACATCTCATCAGCCAAATTAAAATTTATGAGAATTATTTTTTATTTAATAAAATTATAGCCAAATAGCCATATATAGAGTTACATTCCTTAACATATTACATTTTACATTTTTGCATATTCATTCATATATTTCACTTTTTTACTGCACAGTTCTATGTGATATCGTTCACAGACTTCGTTACGCAGTTCGGTCGCACATGTTGTGTTTACGTGATGATAATTTTTGTTTTTGCAAATTATATGATGGAAGAGGAGAATAGACAATCTAGTTATGACATGTTGCAGTTCTCGTTTATCCTTCATGATCTTCAGTTAATTTGTGAAAGCTTTCGTGTGTGGCATCATATATCGAAGTTTGATGTCTCCGGTAATGAATGTCTCTCTCGCTAGCAGGTACACTAGTCTAGATCATGTTGTCTTTGAGAGACCTAGTGCTCTATTTAGATAAGTCGATTTTACCTTTCCTAGTGTTTCTAAATTTTTTCTGTCAGGTGATCCCATGTAACCTCCATCCTGTAGGCCAGGATTGGCAAGATTTCTGCGTTGAATAATTTCACGGCCGTTTCTAGACTCAGTAGTCAGATGTTTTTGATGTCCCATATTACTATTATTGCTTGGGCTGCACGTTCTGTTGTATGTTTTGTAAAGCATTTAGCTGTTGTTTGCTATGTCACCCCTAAGACAAAAAAAAAAGAGACGTACCACCAAGGAATTATCCTAATGGGATGGAATGATGTAAGCGTACAAACAAACAAATGATTACAATTTCAGCAAATTGGATGACTTATTCAAGAGAAATAACATCACAAATTAAGCGCAAGTGTTTCAGAGCACACCGTTCAAAGGCCATTGTTGAACAGGAGATCCACACCACATGTTACTGTGCTATTCAACGACATCATCAGTTATGATTGCAGTAGGCACAGCATCACTGACTTTTCACCGAGTATCAATAGAAGCACGTCGCATGTCGAGTGAATCTGATTTCTTGTTACGCTAGGTCGATGGTTTGGTCCTTACACGTTGTTATCCATCTGAACAGCTGCACAAAACATGCACCGCGCCACATATGCAGTCCAGTGAGGGCAGAATTATGCTGTGGGTGGTAATGGCAGGCATCATGACTGCAGTGAGCTACGTGAACGTTGTTGCGGACCACCTGCATTACTTCATGCTTGAAGTCTCCCCCTACGGCGGTGTCATCTTCCAGCAGGGTAACTGTGCGTGCTGCAAGATCAGAATCGTGCTACCGTCGTTTGAGGAGGATTATAGTGAACTCACATGGATGTCTTTGCCAGCAAACGTGCCTGATCTGTATCCATTGGAACACATATTGGTCGCCAGCTGCATGCTCTTAAACCATTATCCCGTAATTTGCGGGAAATCCCGGGACTTATAAAATCCAATCCAGCAGAATCTATGTTGTACTGTGTTTGAAAAGTGGAACAACATACTATTAAACATGCGGTCATAATATTTTGGCTCATTGGTGTTCATCAGAGGAATAGGGATTGAAGACATGCACATGTGAGCCAAAATATTATGACCATCTGTTGAATAGCATGTTGAAAACCTTTGGAATGCAATACAGCAGCGATTGTACGTTGTGTGGATTCAAAAAGCTCTTGGTAAAGTTGCAGAGGTATGTAGCACTGCACAGGTCCTGCAGTCCCCGTAAATTATGGGCCACGGTTTGTCGATCTGACGCCGGCGCTCGACAGCACCCCAGATGTATTCCACAAGATTCAGATGAGTAAAATTTGGTAGCCAACACATCCGTGAGATTTGCTATCACGCTCCTCATAACATCGTGGCAACATGTTGGCCTTCTGATACGGGTTATTATCATGCTGGAAGATGCCATCGCCATTGGGGAAGACATCAGGTATGAAAGGATGCAGATGATTAGCAATGATACCTAGTCCACAGCTGCCCTATTGCCCTCGATTACTGCCGCAGGTGCCATGGAAACCCAAGTGAACGCCGCATGCATAGTTGTTAAACTACTGTACACTACGGTAGGGTATCGTAAGTGGAGACTACGGTAGTTTCCCTAGTTGCTCTATCAGTTTAGATCGCATCCACTTTACCTGTACATTAGATGTGGTGGATACCTGTCGAGCGCTACCTCTTTTCGATCCCTTTGTTTGTGTATGTGATAGGTGTCTTAATAGATTCCTCTAGAAAACAGATGCAATGAACCGTCTAGAAACTGTGTGAGAATGTATAAAGGACCACGTAACGTATGGAACATTTTTGTTCTACATAGTTATCCTGCTGTCTGTTACTTATAAATAAACAATGTCTACAGCAAAACTGAAATTGTTAATGTTTAAATCAGGTTTAATTGGAAAACTGTTGATTTGTAACGTAAAATAGAGGGACGTTGTAGTAAAAATGGAAAAGAAAACAGTACAGATTTTTCATATAGCGCTAGAAAATGCAGTTTCCTCAACAAAAGGTAAAGATAGTATCAAACATCACTTCAATACTTCTTCAGCAATAATTCTATACCTTTTTGTGTTTGTGCATATAGACTGTAGTTGCATCAAACGTAATTGTTTTGGTGACATAAAAACGCTGGAAGTAACGCGAGCACATAATTTTTATTACTTATAAAATGCAATTTATGCTTCGTAAGGAAACTGAATGATTTGCGGTTCTAATTATGTGCCTGGATTGCAGATGTTTCGAGCAGATGCTGATACGAAAATCGACGTGGAGGAACAAGAAACGTGATTCATTCTACCAGGCAACACTTATCCACTTTGCTACCACTAAAGATGCAAAAATGCTATTGCAACATTTGCTCTACCAACTCAACAGCTCCCCTTAGTAAAAGAACAAAAATACAAAACAAAAAAGATGAAGGAGAAAGCGGAGTCATGGATCAGACAATACATATATATACAGACTGTGATTTCGGCATTTATGTTTCATATTTTCGTGTTTTGTGCGTATACTCGTACATGTATGTGTAAGTACGTGTGTGTGTGTGTGTGTGTGTGTGTGTGTGTGTGTGTGTGTGCCTCTGTCGTTCGTGGCAACCCATTTTGTTCCTCATGAACAGGTAGATTTTCTCAGCTGCAACTGTTAATGTCAGCAACTAGACACCTAAATGATCTAAATTATTAGTTCGCTCGGAAACTGTTTGATACGGACCTGTATTCACTTACATGATCGATTCCTGTTGGATTTGAAACCGATTGCCTTCAACTCGGGTCTAGTTCCTGTCGTTTAGGATCTTTTCTACGAGCAGCACTCTAACACCACGTTGCATGGTTGCGAATGGTATTCCATTCTCTGTATTGGGATAGAAAGTAAACGTCTGCAGAAAATGAAGTGACCTATCTTTCAGCAATGCTTATCGCTGATGTCTAAGCGGTAGTCAAATGAAAACGGAACACCTGCCTCAACGGTTCCATGGAGTGGTTCCATTCAAAAGTAATGAACACACGCATTAAAGTATCCCACCGACAGAACAGACAATCAGTTCCTGTTTCGTAGAAGGCGGTCGACCACTGATGGATTAACAACAGCACACCGTCTTGCATCTACTCGTCCAAGTGAAACCGACGTCCGCGCATGTCTTTCTTCAGGCCACCAACGACGTGAAAATCACATGGTGGAAAATCCGGGTTGTACGGAGGATGTTCTAGTGTTTCGAACCAAATCGCTGAAGTCTAGCTTTCGTCCTACTGGCGGTGCGGGGTCGCGCGTTATGATGCAACAGGAAGATTCCGTCCAACAACATTCCTGGGCGTTTTGACTGTATGGCACGTCGCAGTTTCTGAAAAGTGACTTCATAGGGCTGCGCATTGATTGAGGAACTCCAGTCAAAGGAGGAGGTCATCATGACCTTAGCGGAACGTTTGTGAACAGCTTAGCCATCCGGTGTGGCCGAGCAGCTCTAGGCGCTTCAGTCTGGAACCGCGCGACCGCTACGGTCGGAGGTTCGAATCCTGCCTTGGGCATAGATGTGTGTGATGTCTTTAGGTTAGTTAGGTTTAAGTAGTTCTAAGTTCTAGGGGACTGATGACCTCAGATGTTAAGTCCCATAGTGCTCAGAGCCATTCGAACCATATTGTGAACAGCTTTGGATCTCTTTGGTGGGGAGACATGGGACGATCCCGCTGCTGACTTTGCCATTTGCCCTCGGACTGTCGGAATGCTGTCGGGCGGAATCATTCTATTGCACGATAACACCCGCTCCCACACCGCCAATCTGACGAAGGCAACATTTCAGCGATTTGGTTGGGAAACACTGCAACATCCTCCACACAGCCCAGGTCTGTCACCGTGTGATTTTCACATTTTTGGCGACCCCAAGAAAGACATGTGTGGACGTCGGTTTCAGTCGGTGTGGATCCTTCAGTGGCCGACCGCTTTCTACGAAACAGGAGTTGATAGTCTCCTCTGCCAGTGGGATACATGTTTTAAGACGGGTGGTGACCATTCCATTGTCCCGTAGTGGCTGGTGTTCGGTTTTTATTTCACTGCCTCTCATAAGCTAGCATTTCAGTAGTTATTTCCGGTCAAATTATTTGCCTCAAATCGACTTTCACATAATAATGATCAGAATTGAGCTATTTTTATGTAGCACAATATTTTCTATTTTAAGACCGATCCTGTACGAGATACAGCAAAAATGAACATGTGTAGGGTATGTTATATTAATTATACTGTGTGTCACACAGAAGTAAATGTCAGTTTTCATATTTCATGTTGCAGTTACTGGTGTGAACATGCACATCGTGTCCTCTGTGGTCTGCCTCGTGTGCATCTTCTACACGTGTGTGGTGAGTATCAGATGGTAATAATTATATTTGATGGTATGGAGAAAACCTAGTCCTATGTTGTAGCACCGTGACACACACTGGGTCAGCATAACTGGAACATATTGCCTGCGAACGGCGGGGACCGAGTTATAGTTCCGATCCGTCTCTTAGTGTTAGACACACGAACTCAACGTAGTCCACATTCTGTAAACACTTTCTTACTCCCTTTATTCCGAGAGTAGGGCTAATAATTTGTCTGGTGAGTATATATTGACAGAGGTTCTAATGATAAGCGTACTATTGACGTAGTATGCTACGTAGAGGGTGTAAATAGAAATAGCCAAGAAAATGGAAATTAGAGTTCAGGTCATTCACAAAAAGTTTTTCTAAAGCTACTTTAGAGGTAATAAAGTCAATTTATTGATTTTGGTGAACTGTAAAAACTAAAAATGTCAATTAGTCTTTCAGCAATGTTATTTTGTCATTACATCCAAAACCGTTTTTGCTGGATATCAGGCACTCACGTCTGTGGTAAATGATGCTATCAGTACTTTAGTGATGCAAATAAATAAAAAATATAAATTCTGGGTCGGCCGGACTGGCCAAGCGATTCAAGGCGCTACAGTCTGGAACCGCGTGACCGCTACGGTCGCAGTTTCGAATCCTGCCTCGGGCATGGATGTGTGTGATGTCCTTAGGTTAGTTAGGTTTAAGTAGTTCTAAGTTCTAGGGGACTGATGACCTCAGAAGTAAAGTCCCATAGTGCTTAGAGCCATTTGAACCATAAATTCTGGGAACATTAGAAGTAAAGATCTTGAGGATTGGGAAAATCAGAGTATACCACAAGCAGAGATAAAGAAACTAAATATCGGACCCAGGAGGAAAGATCTCTGAATATATGTATGTTAAATCTGGACAGCGTAGTAGATAATAATTACTAAAATGAGGGTCGTTCATTTCAGCTGTTTCTGGAAGTTGCAACTAAGTTTTATAGAAACCTGTTGATCTAGAATAACAAATATATTTGGTACAGCTCCAGTCTAAGAAACCAAAACATGTAAATAAAGTAAAAATTAAGCATTGTTTTAAAAACTAATATTTCATTTCCTATAACGTACATCTTAACAAAATAGACTAGTAAAAGTAATTAAATTGGCTGTCCACTGTCTAGAGCATCTACCTTTAACAGTTTCTGAAATAACTGATCACGAATTTTAGCTTTGCAAACTGCCTACATAGGCCATAGCGGAGACCTGGATTTAAGGTGGTTAGTGCATATCAGATTCACTCAGGAATATTGTTCAGACTTACCATCGTTTAATCACCGCATAAATTCTCATGTGGATGGCATAGGAATAAGCATTCTTGAAATTAAAAAATAACTGAACCAAACGAGAACAATAAATGCTCTAAGTCCTGATGGGATTCCAGGCCGGTTTCACTAAAATAGTACTCTGCGGCATTTTCCCCTTTCTTAGCTCAGATTTGCGGTGAAACTCTTACAATCAGACCATGTTACAAGCAACTGGAAAATGGAAATGAGCGTTTGGCGTCATTGGCCGGGAGGCCCCTCACGCTACTGGTCCGGCCGCAGGTCTTATTACATTCGAAGCCACATGTGGCGGTCGCCGCGCGGAAAGAGGGTGAAATGATGATGAAGACAACACCCAGTCCCTGAGCGGAGAAAATCCCCGACCCAGCCGGTCATCGAACCCGGGACCCTTAGGACGGAAGTCCGTCACGTGACCATACAGCTATCGGGGCGGACCAAACAAGTGGAAAAAATAATGGAATGCTTCTGCGTATAAGAAGCAAGTAGGAAAGCATTACTTGTGCGAAACACATAGTCCCGTTTCCGCACACGATGTTCTGAGAACCATGAGCACAGGACCAACAGGTACATTCCATATTTCTGGAGTCCCAGAACGCTTTAAACTCATTACGACTCTGTACTGTGTTATGAATAGTCCTTACATACGGAACAGGTTCTCATAAGGAATCCTTCGAGTGAAAGGTCGTAAAAGGCCAGTGGTGTTTACGACATTCCACGCCCCACGTATTGTCTACCATGCAGCCACAATACTGGCTACGAATCACAACAGGAGAGGGAAGTGGGGGTATCCAATGGCGAGCAAAACATGAGACTACGGAGCATAGTTGAACTGCATAGCCGGCCGATGTGGCCGAGCGGTTCTAGGCGCTTCAGTCTGGAACCGCGCGAACGCATGGATTGTGTGATGTCCTTAGGTTAGTTAGGTTTAAGTAGTTCTAGGGGACTGATGACCTCAGATGTTAAGTCTCATAGTGCTCAGAGCCATTTGAACCATTTGAACTGCATAGTCGATGAGTACCTCACAGAAACGCTTCAGAGCTAGTGGTGTTGATACAAAGCTGATCAATCGCAACTGTGAACAAAGTAAACATTGCATTGCATCTACAATAACATGCCGGAGTTGAGGTTTCGTCAGGAAGGAACCCAAGGAATTTCACGCAAAGAGTAAGAAGTGGCAGTTGAAATACTAGCTATTCTGCAAGATGAGACAATCGAATGTGTGGCGACGTGTGCAGACAACGTATATTAGTACAATGATGACGATACGTGCTTAACAAGTGAAAGTGATACTGAAGCAGGTATCTAGCCATGTAGCTCACCGTCCTTGTCGGACTGGGAGCCTCAAATCCCGTCTCCAGTTAAACATACTAGAGGACAATCGTCGTCCAAGGTGCAGGTACTAAACATAGTCGCATACACGGAAGATCGTCCGCAGGGTAGTGAAATAATACTTAGGAACAGATTTCGAATAAGTCTGCAGTAATATGACCATGCAGCGCACAAGTAAAACAACGGATATACAAGGGAGGACAAGGAGCACTTGTTACAAAAACTGGTGTCAGCATTTTTCAAGGATGCTCCATACAATTTAGAGCATGTGCGTTATGCGCATCAAATTGAGTGCGACATAGATTACAGTGATTTGAAGGGAAGCAGTGGAAGGTTGCATAACTTCAAACAGTGCTACACAATTGGAAGACGCAAGACAACGAAACTTCAAATAAAGCATTAACTTGACGATGCACAGCAAAGTGTGGAATCGGTCCGAAAATTTGTAGATGAGATAAACAAACCTGTCCCATCGTTTAGTAAGGAATTTGTGTTTAACTCCGACAAATAGGGATATGAAGAGCGGATGCACATGAAAGGAATCCTAGAAACTAAAGATACCAAGAGAGTTGTATCAACACAGACCAACATCAATGCCTTAAAGCATTCGTATACAATTATGCCGACTGTTAATTTGGACGGGAAATTGGCCGGAAAGTTATTTCCTGTGCTGCGAGAAGTTGGAGGTGCTCTTCCCACTACGATTTTTTTCGTGTGCATGATCTCGCAAGTGCAGGAAGGAATAGTTACGTCACAGTAAGCAAGAGTGGGGAAACGGGTGTAAGAGAACTACAACTCTGGCGTGAGCACTGTTCTTGGTCAATAGCATGTCAAAATAACTTGCTTTTGCTTGATTACTGGCTTGCGTATCAAAATGATACTTGTTTATAGCAAACTGTCCCTCTTGAAAAGTGTGTGACATTGCAGTTCATATCAACTGAAACCAATGGACAAATTCAGTCTCTTGATGTTCGTTTCTCTTGTCGCACGTTTTATCGCACTATCTGCAGCTACACCTTGAGGGATAGCCAGTTTCACGATAATCTCTGCGACAGACTGTTTCTTATTCAGTTGCGTGCCATCACATTCCGTCAGTTCTTATCCTCCCGTTTTCAAATATGATTCTATAGGTATTCCTTAAGAACGGATACCTAGCTGAACGTCCTGCACGGTTTTAAGCTCACAAGGAATTCGCTTTCAATCTTGATGGTGCGAACCTTTGTCATCACTGTTTCGTTCCATTTTTCATTCGGCGTTAATGATCTATTTTGAACATTTCTTAAATGTCGGCGATGTCTATATTATGAAGTGTAATACATAATCACATCGCTTAGAAGGCTGCTCTCTGCACCTCCGCACTCTCATTTTCTGTCACCCTCCTGATGCACATGGTGTGTCATTAGCAACTAATATCCTTCCTCTCATACACAACTGGCCATTAAAATTACTACACCACGAAGATGACGTGCTACAGACGCAAAATTTAACCGACAGGAAAGAGAAGCTGTGATATGCATATGATTAGTTTTTCAGAGCATTCACACAACGTTGGCACCGGTGGCGACACCTACAACGTGCTGACGTGAGGAAAGTTTCCAACCGATTTCTCATATACAAACAGCAGTTGACCGGCGTTGCCTGGTGAAACGCTGTTGTGATGCCTCGTGTAAGGAGGAGAAATGCGTACCATCACGTTTCCGACTTTGATAAAGGTCGGATTGTAGCCTATCGCGATTGCGGTTTACCGTATCGTGACATTGCTGCTCGCGTTGGTCGAGACCCAATGACTGTTAGTAGAATATGGAATCGGTAGGTTCAGGAGGGTAATACGGAACGCCGTGCTGGATCCCAACGGCCTCGTATCACTAGCAGTCGAGATGACAGGCATCTTATCTGCATGGCTGGAACGGATCGTGCAGCCACGTCTCGATCCCTGAGTCAACAGACAGGGACGTTTGCAAGACGAAAACCATCTGCACGAACAGTTCGACGACGTTTGCAGCAGCATGGACTATCAGCTCGGAGACCATGGCTGCGGTTACCCTTGACGCTCCATCACAGACAGGACCGCCTGCGATGGTGTACTCAACGACGAACCTGGGTGCACGAATGGCAAAACGTCATTTTTTCAGATGAATCCGGGTTCTGTTTACAGCATCATGATGGTCGCATCCGTGTTTGGCGACATCGCGGTGAACGCACATTGGAAGCGTGTATTCGTCATCGCCATACTGGTGTATCACCCGGCGTGATGGTATGAGTTGCCATTGGTTACACGTCTCGGTCACCTCTTGTTCGCACTGACGGCATCTTGCACAGTGGACGTTAGATTTCAGATGTGTTACGACCCGTGGCTCTTCCCCTCATTCGATTCATGCGAAACCCTACATTTCAGCAGGATAATGCACGACAGCATGTTGGAGGTCCTGTATGGGCCTTTCTGGATACAGAAAATGTTCAACTGCTGCCCTGGCCAGCACATTCTCCAGATCTCTCACCAACTGAAAACGTCTGGTCAATGGTGGCCGAGCAACTGGCTCGTCACAATACGCCAGTCACTACTCTTGATGAACTGTGGTGTCGTGTTGAAGCTGCAGGGGCAGCTGTACCTGTACACGCCATCCAAGCTCTGTTTCACTCAATGCCCAGGCGTTTCAAGGCCGTTATTACGACCAGAGGTGGTTGTTCAGGATACTGATTTCTCAGGATCTATGCACCCAAATCACGTGAAAATATAATCACATTCATTTCTAGTATAATATATTTGTCCAACGAATACCCGTTCATCATATGCATTTCTTCTTAGTGTAGCAATTTTAATGGCCAGTAGTGTAATTGTTGACATTACACTTCAATATGAGCCTTACTAAAGATTGATGTCAACGGCCTTGCCGCAGTGGTAACACCGATTCCCGTCAGATTACCAGAGTTAAGCGCTGTCGGGCTGTGCTAGCACTGGGATGGGTGACTATCTGGTCGGGCGAGCGCTGTTGGCAATCGGGGTGCACTCAGCCCTTGTGGGGCAAACTGAGGAGCTACTTGACTGTGAAGTAGCGGCTCCGGTCTCAGAAATTCAAATACTGCCGGGAGAGCAGTGTGCTGACCACATGCCCCTCCATATCCGCATCCAGTGACACCTATGTGCTGAGGATGATACGGCGGCTGGTCGGTACCGTTGGGCTTTCATGGCCTATTCGGAACGAATTTATTAGGAAATTTGAGTTGCTCGAAGACTTTTTCAGTAAGAAATCCAGGTATTTTGTCCTAGACGATGAGTTTTCCTCAGAGACGGTGGTATCTGTAGGGTGTCAGGGAAGTGTGATAAGACCGCTCCCGCTGCACCACGTGCATAAGCATTGTGTAGGATAGTGTGGACAGCTATTTGAGGCCATTAATTCATGGTGCTGTTGTGTACTGCAACGTTACATCGTTTAGTGACCGTAGATGATGAGGATAACTTGGTATTCTTATATGGCGTGATGAATGACAACTAACTCTAAATGTAGAAGAGTGTAAGGTCGTGTGGACTGGCAGCAGAAGAATTCCTGTACGTGTTCGATTGCAGTATTAGTTGTATGCTGACGGGCACAGTCACATCGATTAACCATCAAATCGTAACGTCACGAAAGGACATGTAATGGAACGAGCCCTTAAGATTAGTTACAGAGAACGCGAATGGCAGATGCAATTTGTGGGGAAAGATCTGGGAAACTGTAAACAACACACGTCGGAGATCATGCACAGAAAACTCGTGTGAGCCATTCTTGAGTACTGCAGGAGTTTTTGGCATCCCCAGGAGGTCAGAGTTGTTTCTGGTCGGCTCCATCAGGTGGGAAGTGTAAAGTAAATGCTCCATGATGTCGTCTTCAGAAGAAGACGATCGTTCGAAAAATGTTATTGACGAAGATTTTAGAAGCGGCACTCGCCACAGAATACTTAAAGGTTCTGATGCCTCCAAAGTTAATCTGTAAGAACGAAATAAGCGGAATTATGGTTCGTAAATTGGTATTCAAGTAATCATTCCCTCTCACTCCATTTTGGAATCGACCAGGATGGAAAATGACTTGTAGTGGTCTTAAGTGTCCTGTGTTACACACTGTGCATTTGCCTGTGGAATAAGTAGATACACATGTACAGGGGTTGCAAAAAAAGAAATATGAAAACACCGCAAGAAATGCGTGATTTAAGGTAAATGCAGATGATAGCCAAGCCTCCATGTTGCGTTGTTGTATTTTACAACGAACAGCACCTGTGCAACACCCTCAGCACGACATAGGTGTGAAACGTGGTCAGAACAACGTTCTGTGTAGGTGCGAGTGCTTTTATTCGCAACTAAGTGAACTTAAACGTGAGTGCATCGTTGGTTCTCGTGTGGTAGGTGCTTCTATAACAAAGGGAGCCGAGCTGTTTGGTGTTCCAAGCAGTACCCTCTCGAATATTTAACCACATACAGGGAAAGAAGAAAAACATCATCCGCTAAGTCTCAACGCGGACAGAAATGTGTGATGAATGACCGTGACTGACGGTGATTGAAGAGGATTGCGAGGAAAAATATGATACAGAGAACTGAAAAAGTCAGTGCACAAGTGAAAGTAGCACTCGCGACCTTGCCAGCACCAAAACAACATAAAGGGAACCCTGTAAGCACGGAACTGCAGCCCGAGATGGAATTCCAAAACCACTCATCAGTTGGCTCAAATGGCTCTGAGCGCTATGGGACTTAACATCTATGGTCATCAGTCCCCTAGAACGTAGAACTATTTAAACCTAACTAACCTAAGGACATCACACACATCTATGCCCGAGGCAGGATTCGAACCTGCGACCGTCGAAGCCACGTGGTTCCGTACTTAAGCGCCTAGAACCGCACGGCCACACCGGCCGGCCCACTCATCAGTGATGCAAATGCTAGTGACAGGGAAACGTTATGCCGCAGCCATAAAAACTGGACTGTGGAGCGATGAAAGAAAGTCATTTGGTCGGATGAACCTTGCTTCGATCTGTTTCCAACGTCTGGTCGAGTTTATATCCCAAGAGTGATACCTGGGGGGGGGGGGGGGGCAGGTAGATTGGTGGTGATTACGGCAGCCGTATCGAGGTATTACGTGGGCTGCATTACATTACTGCCATGGATTATGCCACCAGTCTGACTGACCAGGTCCATCCCACGGTACAATGTTTATTCCCCAATAATGATGTTGTGTTCCAAGAACACAGGGCCCCTTTCCACACACATCACATCGTCCAGGACAGGCTTTGTGACCACGAGGACGATTTGTCACCCCTCCCCTGGACACGATGGTCACCAGATGTTAATGAACCTTTGTGGTCTACTTCGGAGAATTTAAATTTGTGTGAAATCCTATGGGACTTAACTGCTAAGGTCATCAGTCCCTAAGCTTACACACTACTTAACCTAAACTATCCTAAGGACAAACACACACACCCATGCCCGAGGGAGGACTCGAACCTCCGCCGGGACCAGCCGTACAGTCCACGACTGCAGCGACAAAGACCCTCGGCTAATCCCACGCGGCTACTTTGGAGAGAAGGAGGCATGATCGCTATCCACCTCAACATCGTTACCTGAACTCGTCACTATTTTTCAGGAAGAATGGTATAAGAGGCCCTTGAGAACCGTACAGGACCTCTATTTATCCAGTCCGAGACGAATAGAATGGCTTTAAATGCCAACGGTTTTCCTACACTGTATTAGACATAGTAATGTATTGCGTTTTTGGAGTTTCCGTATTTTTGTCCAGCCCCTGTAGATGTAGAAGTACACGTAGATATGAGATCCAGTATATGGTATATGGTACACAAGGTGGTACGGCATTGCAGGGAGGTCTGAGGGCGGTGGTGTGGACGGACGCGGTGCAGACGCTGGTCATGTTCGGCGGGGTGGTGCTGGTGGTCGTCAAGGGCACGCTCGACGTCGGCGGCTTTGGCGTCGTCTGGAGCCGAAACGTGGACTCTGGCCGCATCGAGCCGCCGCTGTGAGTACGTCGACTCCTCTGGCCCACCACGTCTAGTGAACACGACACATATCGCTACCACACTGCCCACACAGTACGCTCTACATTTAGAAGTCTCATATTGCAGATTCCATATTGATTCAATCATGGTTCATTTCCTGAGCTTGAATAAACTAAAATGAATGCCTACTTATATTGACACTCTTAGCACTGACACAACATATCCAATGTACGTGATAAAAGTAAATAACACACTGACTGCCTGCATGATGTTTCTCGTTTATTGCTGTTAATTCCGTTGTGCCACAGTTATGTTTGTACAGTCTTAGACTTAAAAACTGGCCGCCGGCCGGCCGCCACAGAGACTAAGTCCAAGTCGTTCACTTAAGGTGGCCAATAAAACTGACTGCCCCTGACAACTAAGTCCGGCCATCTGCACAATCTGGCAACGCTGTAAGATGGGGAAGTGACAAGAGGAAGTGTTATCTACTTCCGAGGAGTTGTCGGATTGTGTGAGCCCGTGGTCTAGTGGAGCCGGCACGGTAGCTCAGCGTGTTCGGTCAGAGAGCCGGTTGGCCTCTGTAATAAAAAACTGAGTGCAAGTATCAACCACCGAACTTGAACAGGATGTCTTGCGACGTCAGCAACGACCGAACACAACGATCAATAACGAACAAAATGCAAAAAAAAAAGTGGAAACCGTCGTCCATTCTAAACTTATGGTCGCCTGTTCGCGTCCGACTGTATTTTTTTTTTTTTTTTTTTTTTTTTTTTTTTTTTTTTTTTTTTTTTTTACGTTTCGGCACTCACCTAAAGTTATGAGTCTGATTGAACATCGAACATAATTCGCTTCACATTCTACCCACCAGTAATAACAAGCACTTCTACAAACAATTCCGCAGGACAGCTCATGGCTCCGACGTGATTAGAACAGCATACACTTAGCGTTTCCTCGCTGTGCAACGGCTACCGGCCACCGGCCAGACGCCACCCGCCGCCTGAAATCCGGCGCCGTTCAGGTCAACGCGGCGCGACGCTGTCAGCGTATGTGTCAACTGTCATTTTCGAATTTGAAGCTCTACTTATTATCTTACAGTTAAGCATTAGATTTTGCATACCTGGAAATCATGAACTACGGTTAAGCATTGTAAAATTGAGTCGCAAGTGGAAAAAGCTGTAATATCTGCAACACAATATATACTTTTGGCATAACAGAGGGGTGAATGCAGAGGAGGCAGCTAGAAAGATTTGAACTGTGTGTGGAGCGAGGACTTTTGGTAAAAATACGCCAAAAAAGATATTCTTGTTTCAGCAAAGATCGTTCTGGCATGAATGATTTTCCACATTAAGGAAGTCTCGACTACTGATATATGTGATGGATTACCACTTAACCATGATGCGACATTTGCATTCAACAGGAAAAGTTCAGAAGTCCGGTGTAGGAGTACTGCTTGCTCTAATTCGAAACAAACATCACCGGAGTGACTATTACTGAACGTCATCAGGTCGCTCATTGAGCATTCCTATGCAGTACTGTTACTGGTAACGAGTTATGATGCCTTTACCGTTAACTTTCTAAGTAGAAATGAAAGGCTGAGCCCCACCAAAAGACAAACTCGAGCAAAGGGTAGTGTGAACATAATAGTTTACATCTGATGGCACCAAAAATGTGTTTTGGGCTACGAATTCTGCTCCAAGGAGTCTGTGCATCACAGCAGGAATGTGTTGCCAACAACTGAGACACCTTTCGGTCGCAGTGTAAGAAAATCGACCGACAAAACTACATCACCTGTCCTACTGTACGATAACGCACTCTGTTGATTTGAGAAACAAAACTATGCAGGAGATTGATAGGAAAGTCGTCTTTCAAGCCCTTGAATTGATAGGGAAGTCATCTCTCAAGCAGTTGTCCCTCTCGTCATATACTCGTAGAATTTTACGTTTCCTGTTCCTGATTGATCAACCGTCAAGAGAATTCATTTCTAGACGAAAATACTCTTCAAACCACACTGGTTTAATAACATCGTTAGAAGCAGTAGGTTTCCACGGGCGTGGAATTTGTAAACTACTTTAGCATTGTCAGATTGTTTTAGATATCGAGAAAGAAAATTCTGCTGCTGATTAATTTCTCTTTGATGATTAGTGTTGCGTTCAGTAAACTAATGGAAAACGCAATTAAAATATTCACTGTACTAACACAAATTAAATTCAGCTCACTGCAGAAACATCACGACGGCAGTCTATCATAATAAAGCATCAAGTATCTGTAAGACGATTGCGCCTATTTTAACACTAATTAGTAGGATATTACCGACTTTTGACTTCAAAAAGGTCTGTATTTACTTCATTTTCTGTACCATTCGCAAGTATTATGAAAATGTGGCAGTTCATAGATAAAATTATGTATTCACAACAAAAAGTATAATAACGGGTTATTTTGCCTGTCGGAATACTCATATGGAAATTATCAGCATGTACTTGCTAGAACGCTCAACTACCTTAATAACACGTCATTCTGGATCGAATACAACTCGGAAAGTGACGTAAATTTGACGTTTCCGTCCATCTCCTGACGTCTTACTGAATGAAGTGTGAACTGCACGTACAGCTGTGTTGCCGGCCGCATGGATTCTGTGAAATGTTGTGGCAGTTGGCAGTCATTGCTGAATACAGACATGTGCAAATATCCTCACTGCTCTAGGGAAACTCGCCTTTGTTGCATTTTTCCCATACTGTAATTGGCACAATAACATAAGGCTTAGTCTGCTGAAGAACTTGATGCCTAAAAGTCCTTAAATAAGAATCTCCGAGCGGTAGTAATGCATGAAAAGAAACATATTGTGGGACAAAAAAATGGACAGCACCCTGATTTTTGCTTTTCCGATAGCGCCTACGATAAGAATCTGGTGTCATATTATGCTTCAGAACCCTAAACTATTTATTTTTACTTTATACTAAAACAAAGGCTATGATATGAGATGAGGGAATGACTTATATGCTTCCAGGAATTTTAGTTTTTCGTGTTTATTTTCTCACTTCATAATAAAACAAGGGCGTTGTTATGAGAAGATGAAATGAAATATACGCTTCCAAAACATAATATTTCCTTATGTGCTACCACTGCGTGCATGGAAGCTCTGCAGCTAATTTTTGCGTCTTAGATAAATTTTTGTATCATCTCACATTACTTTGGGAGAATGTTCCCATAGTTTTGTGATTCAAATAGAGTGGACATTTCATCACTGGTAAATATTCTGATGATACCCGTTGCAATTCCTCCATGGATCATGTGAGTAGAGTCTCACGTTTGCTACTATAAGAACATGGAGGTAGTGATGTCCGCTCACTGCAGTCTGTGCCATGGTGATTTCTTTCTGTTTATGGCGAAGTGTCTGCTGCAGTGTCCACGCTCAGCCAACATAAACAAATCGCGGCAGCATTGGGCACTGCTAGTCGCTGCACTTACGAGCCGCGACAACAAGAGCGCACTGTCTCTTCTAACGATATTATGGAGCTAATACATCTTACTTACTTAACGTAATATGCGGGACGCGGGTTGGGTAAAAATTCAGTTTTTAACTTACCATCGCATTAAAATACTTTACAGCCATATTTGATGCAATATTTATTGTTAGTTGTCTCTCTAATGTTAATAGTATTGATTCAGATTGCGCGTAAACACGAAATCACACACACACACACACACACACACACACACACACACACACACACACACACACACACACACACACACACACAACAGTCATTGATTCCAGTGAGGGTGACGACTACTGTGTGTTGAACAACATTTGCTCCAATCAATTCCTCAGTTGGCGTCGAGTGAATGAGATTTTTCAATTACCTTGCATTGCAAGAATTGTAAGGAGGAGACTGAAA
This sequence comes from Schistocerca serialis cubense, assembly GCF_023864345.2. Classification (NCBI taxonomy): domain Eukaryota; kingdom Metazoa; phylum Arthropoda; class Insecta; order Orthoptera; family Acrididae; genus Schistocerca; species Schistocerca serialis. Next base: position 317,271,118 of record NC_064645.1, on the reverse strand, counting down.
AGAAATGGATTTGTATGCTAAAGAGCTGCGACAAAACAAAGCTTGAGCGATTATCAGATAATTGCCCACATGGGTATTGTGGACAAGTATACTTTTAGTAACCAACCCACCCACCATCATTACCTAAGATGTATCGAAGGCGTAGGGGCATTGATTTCATTAAGTCATCGATAGTGTAGCGTCATGGTTTACTTCCCACCATACGTTTTCTATATTCGTCCAAAGGTTGCTTGCATTTGTAGGTCCACATGACAATGGCCTTGTTACTTCTGCCCACATATTCTCTATCTGGTTGATGTTCGGTGATCGTGTAACAAACGACAACAGATTGATCCTCTCTTGGCCCTGGAACCAATCTTGCACTGCTCTGGTATGATAGATGGGGCACTGTTCCTGTAAATAAACTGTTCTCTGGTTACTTCATATATTTATATTCAAATAACGTATTTGTAATAAGCACATTGTATTAGTATTTTCCATAGTGTTTAAGGATTCAGGCCCTGTCATAGATAAGTGATCGAGATTCAACAGTCCGATTAAGAATGTGGTTTACCCAGTCTATCGTGTATGATGAGAGCCGTAGTCGGATATCCACATTAAGACTGACGGGCTGATTCCGATTAGAACGATCCGGTATCGAAATGAAATTACAGAAATCGGAAAATTTGAACGTCTGCAATGCAACAATGCTGGCACATAATTCCTTTGATGGAGTAACATTTAGCAACCGTCTAAGAAAAAGTGAGAAATATGTCCACTAGCAGCAATGCAACGTAATTATAACCCACATTTATGCGATGGAAATATTGAGTCGAACAATACACATCTACTTCAGTGATGGGAAGATACACCATATCCGATTTTCTGATGACATGATGATGATGATGATGATAATCCTGTGTGGCGGATAGGGGAAAGCCTCCCACATATGGGTGGTAGCGAGGAAATCAAATAATTGGGCTGAACCAAATACTAACACAATTCTAAACGGCTACTCTATCCGTTGAACACAAAATCCAGACACGTCTTGACTGAAAATCACCGGTACTCTGGTCACCGTCTGTTAGCTCAACGAGCTCAGCTGAAAATATTTTCGTCCAAAAGGCTTCAGCACCCTCTGGTCCTGTCTGGTCCTGGTATCACCCAGGCCATACCAATGAAACAGAAACAAATATGAACTGTTCAAGCAAAGTCAACTTTACCCCAGGTGGTACACAACCCGCCCGTCGAAAGGCGGCAGCTGGATTTTCGGATTCTGGGGAGTCCAGGATAGCACGGCAGAGAATATCGGAGATCTCTGGTAAATTTCCCTACAAGCAGAAAACATGCATTTACAAACTAAACATCGATACATTGATCCAAACACGAAAACTATATAATCTCACATAGAAAAACGACCGACAAAAAATTCTCATGCTTGCTCTTCGAGAACAAAGACTAACTGACTTGCATTACGGGAACCATCGCATCTTGAAGAGCAAAACACAACAAAAGATAGCGAAATGCGCACCAATCTTCAGCATGGCATTTCTCGAACACAGATCTATCATCACCTCTGTCAAAGAAATCACACCCATCAACAATTGACTTATGACTATGCTCATTCAGAGCCCTAATAAAAAATATACACTCATCAATGCACATGCCCAGACGAATATCGAAAATAAGAAAAACACCGAAAATGTACATTTATACTCCGCAAGCCACCCAATGGTGTGTGGCGTAAGGCACTTTACGTGCCACTGTCTTTACCTCCCTTTCCTGTTCCAGTCGCGTATGGTTCGCGGGAAGAACGACTGCCGGAAAGCCTCCGTGCGCGCTCGAATCTCTCTAAATTTACATTCGTGATCTCCTCGGGAGGTATAAGTAGAGGGAAGCAATATATTCGATACCCCATCCAGAAACGCACTATCTCGAAACCTTGACCGCAAGCTACACCGCGGTGCAGAGCGCCTCTCTTTCAGTCTCTCCGACTTGAGTTTGCTAAACATCTCCGTAACGCTATCACGCCTACCAAATAACCCTGTGACGAAACGCGCCGCTCTTCTTTGGATCTTCTCTATCTCCTCTGTCAACCTGACCTGGTACGGATCCCACAATGATGAGCAATACTCAAGCATAGGTCGAACGAGTGTTTTGTAAGCCACCTCCTTTGTTGATAGACTACATTTTCTAAGGACTCTCCCAATCAATCGCAACGTTGCACCCGCCTTACCAACAATTAATTTTATATGATCATTCCACTTCAAATCGTTCCGCACACATACTCCCACATATTTTACAGAAGTAACTGCTACCAGTGTTTGTTCCGCTAACATATAATGATACAATAAAGGATCCTTCTTTCTATGTATTCGCAATACATTACATTTATCTACGTTAAGGGTCAGTTGCCACTCCCTGCACCAAGTGCCTATCCGCTGCAGATCTTCCTGCATTTCGCTACAATTTTCTAATGCTGCAACTTCTCTGTATACTAAAGCATCATCCGCGAAAAGCCGCATGGAACATCCGACACTATTTACTAGGTCATTTATATATTTTGTGAAAAGCAATGGTCCCATAACACTCCCCTGTGGCACGCCAAAGGTTACTGTAACGTCTGTAGACGTCTCTCCATTGAGAATAACATGCTGTGTTCTGTTTGCTAAAAATTGTTCAATCCAGCCACACAGCTGATCTGAAATTCCGCAGGCTCTTTATTCGTTTATCAGGCGACAGTGCGGAACTGTATCGGACGCCTTTCGGAAGTCAAGGAAAATGGCATCTACCTGGGAGCCTGTATCTAATATTTTCTGGGTCTCATGAGCAAATAAAGCGAGTTGGGTCTCACACGATCGCTGTTTCCGGAATCCATGTTGATTCCTACAGAGTAGATTCTGGGTTTCCAGAAATGACATGATACGAGAGCAGAAATCATGTTCTAAAATTCTACAACAGATCGATGTCAGAGATATAGGTCTATAGTTTTGCGCATCTGCTCGACGGCCCTTCTTGAAGACTGGGACTACCTGTGCTCTTTTCCAATCATTTGAAACCTTCCGTTCCTCTAGAGACTTGCGGTACACGGCTGTTAGAAGGGAGGCAAGTTTTTTCGCGTACTCTGTGTAGAATCGAATTGGTATCCCGTCAGGTCCAGTGGACTTTCCTCTGTTAGGTGATTTCAGTTGCTTTTCTATTCCTTGGACACTTATTTTGATGTCAGTCATTTTTTCGTTTGTGCGAGGATTTAGAGAAGGAACTGCAGTGCGGTCTTCCTCTGTAAAACAGCTTGGGAGACTTCAACTCTGTATTTGGGACAGAAAACCCCTATAGAAAAATCATTGGTACAAATTCAACACACCGAAACACTTACACCAACGGCATATGTCTGACTGACATTTGCCAACAATTCAACCTCAAAATGTTGTCTACCCACTTTAGGAAAAAAAAAACAGTTCTCAGGTAACATGCTTGGCTTTCGTTCGCCTTTCGAGACTCGCTTGGAAGCCAGATTTTTAATTCTTTTGTAGCAGAGCTACAAGCAGGCAGATACAAACTCAATAAGGGAATTGTAAGACAACGCTCGAGCAAAATTCGTCTTGCTACTTTTAGTACCTCTTAGTGTCAGTGAGAAAACCTTATGGTACTGCAAACTTCATAATGCCACATTTGTTTTCAGCCGACATATTTTTTGTTGTGAATACATAATTTTATCTATGAACTGCCACATTTTCATAATACTTGCGAATGGTACAGAAAATGAAGTAAATACAGACCTTTTTGAAGTCAAAAGTCGGTAATATCCTACTAATTAGTGTTAAAATAGGCGCAATCGTCTTACAGATACTTGATGCTTTATTATGATAGACTGCCGTCGTGATGTTCCTGCAGTGAGCTGAATTTAATTTGTGTTAGTACAGTGAATATTTTAATTGCGTTTTCCATTAGTTTACTGAACGCAACACTAATCATCAAAGAGAAATTAATCAGCAGCAGAATTTTCTTTCTCGATATCTAAAACAATCTGACAATGCTAAAGTAGTTTACAAATTCCACGCCCGTGGAAACCTACTGCTTCTAACGATGTTATTAAACCAGTGTGGTTTGAAGAGTATTTTCGTCTAGAAATGAATTCTCTTGACGGTTGATCAATCAGGAACAGGAAACGTAAAATTCTACGAGTATATGACGAGAGGGACAACTGCTTGAGAGATGACTTCCCTATCAATACAAGTGCTTGAAAGACGACTTTCCTATCAATCTCCTGCATAGTTTTGTTTCTCAGATCAACAGAGTGCGTTATCGTACAGTAGAACAGGTGATGTAGTTTTGTCAGTCGATTTTCTTACACTGCGACCGACAGGTGTCTCAGTTGTTGGCAACAAATTCTTACTGTGATGCACACACTCCTTGGAGCAGAATTCGTAGCCCAAAACACATTTTTTATGCCATCAGGTGTAAACTATTATGTTCACACTACCCTTTGCTCGAGTTTGTCTTTTGGTGGGGCTCAGCCTTTCATTTCTGCTTAGAAAGTTAACGGTAAAGGCATCATAACTCGTTACCAGTAACAGTACTGCATAGGAATGCTCAATGAGCGACCTGATGACGTTCAGTAATAGTCACTCCGGTGATTTTTGTTTCGAATTAGATCAAACAGTACTCCTACACCGGACTTCTGAACTTTTCCTGTTGAATGCAAATGTCGCATCATGGTTAAGTGGTAATCCATCACATATATCAGTAGTCGAGACTTCCTTAATGTGGAAAATCATTCATGCCAGAACGATCTTTGTTGAAACAAGAATATCTTTTTTGGCGTATTTTTCCCAAAAGCACTCGCTCCACACACAGTTCAAATCTTTCTAGCTGCCTTTTCTGCATTCACCCCTCTGTTATACCAAAAGTATATATTGTGTTGCAGATATTACACCTTTTTCCACTTGCGACTCAATTTTACAATGCTTAACCGTAGTTCATGATTTTCAGGTATGCAAAATCCAATGCTTAACTGTAAGATAATAAGTAGAGCTTCAAATTCGAAAATGACAGTTGACACATACGCTGACAGCGTCGCGCCGCGTTGACCTGAACGGCGCCGGATTTCAGGCGGCGGGTGGCGTCTGGCCGGTGGCCGGTAGCCGTTGCACAGCGAGGAAACGCTCGAGTGTAAGCTGTTCTGATCACGTCGGAGCCATGAGCTGTCCTGCGGAATTGTTTGTAGAAGTTCTTGTTATTACTGGTGGGTAGAATGTGAAGCGAATTATGTTCGATGTTCAATCAGACTCATAACTTTAGGTGAGGGCCGAAACGTAAAAAAAAAAAATACAGTTGGACGCGAACAGGCGACCATAAGTTTAGAATGCACGACGGTTTCCACTTTTTTTTTTTCCGAGGATCGAAGGATCAGGAAGGGGATGTAGTGGGTTTGTCGATGTTGTTCTATTTATTTATTTCTTTAAGTTTTACAACATTTTTAATTTTCTTTTTTTTTAATTTTCACTTTGTATTGTATTTATAGATTTATTTGTGTTTCGTTACAACGAAAGATCCTGCAAATGCCGTAGCCGAGCGTCCGAGTCGTCTTCTCGTCTGTTGGGGGGGTTTCCCCCTATTCCGTCCATAGAGGATCAATATGCTCCAGGATTCTTCTTCATTTTCAGCGTCTCATACCCGGAACGCCCCAGTGAGCAGGAGGATCCGCAAATAATGAACCTAAATAATTTGCGAAACGAGTTCTGTACTTCGGGTGGCGGCTGAAAGCTGCATGTGTCGTCATCAATAGGGACCAGTAATCGAGTGTGCCTTTGGGAGCATTGCAAAATATGTAGTAAACGGCCATGCCTTTTAGCCAGTTAACGGCGTTCGTTCTGGTTGATGGAAAGTATACGCCGTCGGGGCGCAATACCTCATCTGGGAAGATAGACTCCGGCAATTGCCGCAAGAGTAACGCCAGCATGCGCTGCGTCAGTAACCAGCACTCGCTGGTCGCGCACAAGTCAGACGGTGTGCATCCGAGTCAACGACTGAGCATGTCGGGCACAAGGGATCGTCTGTCAGATGTATGTAATGTAGCCTCTGACGAGTAGCGAACTTCCCATTCACAACCACGTACCACAATGAACGCACCGTCGTAGGTAGAAAAGGCGTGTGTACCGCTCGCCAGACCGTGTTCCAGGCAACCGCAGGATGTCTGTGGGCGACCGTATTTACAGGTTGCTGCTGTTGATAGAGGCGATAATAGTCTTTCGTGCTGGGCTTCCGTGTCGTCGGAAGTTCTGACCGTAAGTAGCTGAGGTCAGTCAAGAACTCTCTGATGTGGGTGAGTGCCGGTGAAATGTGTCCTACAGAAACCGGGGGATGCAGAGAGTGTGGTGCCACTGCCGCTATCAGGGCGCCCGTCAGAGTGGCGTGGGCAGAGGTCCATGTGCGGCGCATAGTGTTGAGATAAAGCGATCGCGCACGGTTATATACATTAATTAAACCGATACCGCCCGCGCGCTGCGGCAGTGTCAGGGTGGCGTATTGGACTTTAAAAACCAGACCGGTGCTTACGAAATGTCCATATGCTGCTTGAAATCTGTCGGCCATCGTAGCCGTAAAGGGAAGGATATGCGCAAAATAGTTCAGTTTTGAGACAAGGTAGGTGTTGACATAACGTGTTCTGAGGAGCATATCCAAGCGACGCAGTTTGTTGTCCTGCAGCAGAGCGCGTGTCTGGTGTAGGAGCCGGCGGAACGTAGCCGCCGCAGTGCGGCGGACATTGCTATAGAATTGTACTCCTAAACACTGGAGTACGGGCACCTTGTCAAAGGGCACCGCCGTTGTGTGGGAAAGCCCCCCTCCGACCTCCATGTATTTTGTCTTCTTCACGTTAATGACGCTCCCAGCGACCGCCCCGTACTGGCGTAGCCACTGAAGCGCCATATGCATTTCATCCTCTGATCTGGCCAGGAACACCACGTCATCGGCGAATGCACCACAACGAAAGGTCACGACCCGCAAGGAGATACCAGTTAATCGCTGCCGTAGACCATGTAAAGCTGGTTCAAGCGCTGCAGCAAATAATATACCCGACAGGGGGCACCCTTGTCTCACTGACCGTCCAACAACAATGTGACCAGACTGATAACCGTTGACCATCATGCGGGAGCGCGCTCCATGGACCAGTCGTAGGACCACCTGTGCAGACTCCGGAGAGAGGCCCATGTGTTGCAAAACTGCTCGTAAGAAGCCGTGGTTGACGCAGTCGAATGCGTGGTCAAAATCTACGGTAACAAGGGCGCCTCGTATTTTGCAGGCCGCCGTCAAAGCAATTACGTCGCGGTGTGCTCCTAACGCCGTATGAATGTTGCTGACACCACCTAAACATGTCCGATCGGTGTGGATGGCTTTCCCGATAGCGGTGTGGAGACGCGCGCGGAGATACGGGCGAAGATCTTGTAGTCGTTGTTGAGGAGTGTGAGTGGGCGAAAGTCCTGCCACCTACAACCACCATTCGGTTTCGGCACTGGGATCAAGATGCCTTCTGTGAATTCTGTGGGGACAGTGAAATCAGGTCGGATCAGATCTTGAAATATTTGGAGCCACTTGTCGCCCGTAAGGTCGTAAAAAGTGCGGTAGAATTCCAGGGGTAAACCGTCCGGTCCAGGCGACTTGTTCGGTGTTCTACGTGCCAAGGCCGATGTCAGCTCTTCGGGTGTAATGGGCAACAGCAGACTATTATCGGGTGCCACGTCCCGAGGGGCGGGAAAATCGTGCAACAGCTCGTCATAATCACGTACATTTCGCGGATATTCCATGTACAAGGTCCCATAGTGTCTGGCAAACGTGTGCGCGATGTCCGTTTGTGTCACTGCGCGGCCGCCCTCCTCCGTGTTTACCGCCGTAATGAGCTGACGTTTGCGGTGGCGCCTCTCGCGCACAATGTGATACACTGACGCTGTTTCGTTGGGGATACAGTCTTGCACTCGCGCACGGATGCGGACACCTTCTAGCTGCTCTGTCTTGATGCGGAGTAGACGAGCTTTGATGCGTTGTACGGACATCTGACGTTCGGGAGACGGCGGTTGCGTCGCCAGCTCGCGTAACGCTGTATAGTAAAATTCCGATGTTGCCCTTTGCCAGTTCGATTTGTCACGCCCGTAGGCCATCAAGGTCTTTCGGAGTGCAGGTCTGACACATCCCAGCCACCACAGCAACATGGAAGCATACATGGGCAGGCGCCTGATACATCGACGCCACGTGTCAGTGACTGCTCGCCGACACGCTTCCTCGCGAAGGAGGGAGACGTTCAGCGTCCACGGGCCCTTGCTGCGTCTTGTGAGTTGTCGAGGTAAGGTGACAGTGCAGATGTACGTGAGATGGTCCGTGAAGGCCGTCGGCCAGAGTTCTGCATCACAGGTTGCTGTGCGGAGGCCACGCGAGACTTATATCCGGTCCAGACGACTGGCAGAATGGCTGGTAAAGAGCGTATATCCACTCTGGGTCCCATGATGTAAGAGCCATGTGTCGTGGAGCGCGAGGTCACGTATCAATGCTTGTAGAGCCGGGCATGGGACGTAATGCGGTATCTGGTCCTCGGGCCGCAGAACACTGTTAAAATCGCCGCCCACTATGTAATGGTCCATATTGCCTTGCAAAAGTGGGGCTACCTCCTCCGAATAGAAGACATACCTGTCACCACGGTGCGAATTACCGGAGGGAGCGTAGACGTTAATGAGGCGGACTGCGCCAAGTGTGAGTGCGATGCCTCGCCCGTTCGGCAAGTACGTCGCGTCCTTCGCGTCTATGCCATCTCGGAGAAGGATGGCCGTTCCTCCTGCACCATCACCTAAGGGTAGGCTGTAGGTGGTGTAGCCATATAGGTCTAAACGCAGCTCGGGACGGACCTCCTGGAGAAGGGCAATGTCCAAGTCTGCCGCTCTGATCATGTCGTGTAACATGCGGGTCTTGACAGTGGAGTGGACACCATTTACATTGACTGTTCCCACACGGTATGACTGAGACATATCAAGTGGCGGAGGCAGTGTGCTGGTGCAAGCCCACAGTGCTATGCTTTACTGTGCCGTATGAGTCCCTGACTGGCAGACCCCTCCGGGCTCAATGTCAGCCATGGGCTCTGGTGGAGATATCGATGTTTGCTGTGAATCATCTGCCTCCATATCGTCTGCCCAATCACCAAGAGACGATTGTGATGCCATTGGTGGCTGGTCGCTTTCACAGGAGCCCACATTTTGGGAGTCGACACCATGCGCCTCGTTTTCTGGGCCACCAAATTTAGGAGAGTGTTCCTTGTCTTCAGGCACCTTCTGGTGAATGATGCCACTGGAGTCTGTTGCAGTTGTGGACGAGTCAACGAAGTCGAAGTCTTCCACCGGCTTCACATCCCTGTCCTGTTCTTCAACTGACAATCGCCTCTTTTTGTGTCGCTTGGGTGATTTTTGCTTTCGGGTCCGAGATTCGACATCCACTGGAGGGCGGGGCTCGACACAGTCTCGGTCGCTAGAAACCCCTGTGTCCGATCCCGACAGTGACGGTGGCTAGATGCCCACGACGCTGCGGTGGGTAGAGGCTGTAGGAACCTCTGCACCGTTGGGCTGCGGCGTCGTCGACGGCGCTGACTCTGCAACGGAGCTGGCAGCGGCTTGAGGAGGTAGCAGGTTTTGATCATCCATCACATCATGTCGTGCCGCCTCCACATATATTAGCGGGAGAGAGGTCATAGTGGATCGTTGGGGAAGTTCATTGCGGGGCACCTGAACGAGGCGGCGCTGCAGACACTCAGTTCTAACGTGGCCCTCTTGGCCGCAGCCCAAGCAGGTCCTCGGTTGTCCATCATATATAACAATTGCGCGGCAGCCACCAACGAAAATATATGATGGAACGTGCTTCTTAAGTTCTATGCGCACTTGTCGTATCCCGTTAAGGACAGGGTATGTTTCGAATGTGTTCCATTTCTCCTCTGTGTGGCTCAGAACTGTGCCGTATGGCCGTAGCGCATCAACGACTAGGTTGGCAGGAACTTGGAACGGTAGTTCAAAGATGCGCACGGTACGCACCCCCAGACTAGCATGGTCAACTCCTACCATGCTCACGTTACCGTCTGCGGGACAGAAGCGAAAGCCGTTTGCAGATCGTTGGAGTAATCTGTCGCAGGCCGCTTCGTCAATCAGTTTGAGGTACACTGTGCTGGTTACAATAGACAGATGAATGCCTATCAGTTCTTGTGGTTCTATGTGCATGATGTCTCGTAGAAACCGTTCAATTTCATGGGCCTTCGGTCTTGTGTATGATGCGTTGAACGTTAGTTTGATTGTAGCTTTTCGATATGAGAACGCCATGGCGGGTCGGTACAGGTACTATAAGGCAATACAACGACGCGACCGCGCGCTAGCTGTTAAACAACAATACCTGCGGAGCACTGCCCGGCGCGCCGAGCCCGTCCGCACGGTATCACGGCTGTGAGCCGATTTAGACCACGGGCTCACACAATCCGACAACACCTCGGAAGTAGACAACACTTCCTCTTGACTCTTCCCCATCTTACAGCGTTGCCAGAATTGTGCAGATGGCCGGACTTAGAGTTGTCAGGGGCGGTCAGTTTTATTGGCCACCTTAAGTGAACGACTCGTACTCACTCTCTGTGGCGGCCGGCTGGCGGCCAGGTTTTATGTCTAAGACTGTACATATGAAAGAAATGACAGAAATTCTGAAAGCTACAAAAAAAAATAGGAAAGTCACTGATTCAGATGGTATTACTACGAAACTGTGGAAATACGGAGAGTTGTTGTTACATGTAAGTCTTCTTCAAATTTTCAGTCTATGTTGGAAAAATAAGAAGGTATCAAAAGACTGGCTAAAATCCGAAGTAATTTCTATCTTTAAAAAGGACGATAAAAATAAATGTAATAACAATCGAAACATAAGCCTTCTGAATGCAGCCTATAAATGAAATGCCAAGATCTTGAAATCAGGATTTAAAAATATCATGGAAAAGCTAATGTCTGAAGGGTAATCAGGTTTCCAGGAAAGGACGAGGAACTATTGACAATGTTTTTACACTGCAACAGGTTATAGAAAAGACACGAGAGTTCGATGTGAAAACCCATCATACTTTTGTGGATTTTGAGCAAGCAGTCGATAATGTGAATATTGAAATGCTGTGCAATATTATGGAGGAACGAGGTTATCCATTTCATCTTCTAAATGCTATTAAAAGCCTATATGCAAAAACATCAAAATTGTTATATGTATGGGAATATATAACAACAAACCCGATTAACACAGACGAAATGGGTGTTTCAAAATTACATTAACAACCTGACAAACTTCAAGGAGCTGTAGCAAGTGTCTTGAGGAACAAAATGAGGTTAGGAACTAATATCCGGAAATATCCAACGACTCCACAAAGCGTCGAAGTAATTCTTGCCGGCGCCTGTGGAAAGATCTTCTACAACAATTTCCGCGTTCCACATTTTGGGTGGAGGTTGTATGGACTCAAAGAAGCAAAAAATGTCCAGTAAACTTGGGCTCTACAATACATATCTTAAAAGTAATACTTGTTCAATAAGGCGGGTGTTTCACTGTCGTGAAATGAATATGTTCTCACAACCCTTACAGTATCCATTTTTTTTCTCGGTCCATACTACCACCTCTGAAAGTTGTCTACACCACAATCTTAGCAACAATAGCACCAGTGCATATACTCCACCGTCAGAAGTTTCAGAAGGTTTTTCGCTTATAACTTTCGACTACTTCGTTTCCCGACCAGAGTCACTTACCTCAAATTGATGAATTTATTCTTCTCCATTATCCCTGGAAGTCTTTATCATCATCGTGGAATCGTCCTGTGTACACATACTTACACAGGCGCCTGTGCCTTTAACTTCGGCACTTTGTACCGTATTCGGATGACGTTTCCGGGAACGGGTTCCTATCCTCATACTGTTCCTGAAGACGACTTCTACGTCCCCTTGTAGCTCATCAGTGTAGTTTTTGAACATCCTGTATACAGATGAAGTTATAAGCAAATGGAAAATTTTGAAACAAAAATTGAATTCTTTTAGATCGTGCCAATAGACTAAATGTTATTCTACACGCAGAAGACCTAGTTCTAATTACAGAGAATGAAGATGACCTCCAGACGGGAGTCAGTGAGTTGCACCAGGTAGCCTCAGATTACAACATAACATTGTCAGTAGATAAAATGAAAGTCATGGCATTTCGTGGCAGATAGTCAGAAAATCTAAAATAGTCTCGAACCATTAAATCTTGGAGGAAGTTAAATATTTTAAATATCTAGGATGCGACATCAATTACGAATATAACCATGAGATGAACCAAAAATTAAATAAATTTACTTCCATATGTGGAACCATTGCAAAAAGTTTGTAGAATAAATCCAGAGAAGGAACCAAGCTGAAGCTTTTGTAAAACAATAGCAGTACCAACACCTATTTGTGGCAGTGAAGCATTGGCAACAATAAGACGCCAAGAAAGTAGAACAGAGGCCCAAGAAATGGAACTTCTAAGAAGAGAAGAAAGCTGTACAATGAAAGATCGAAAAGGAAATGAAGATGAAAGGAAAGGTTTAGGAATATATAACCTAAACAAAAATAAAGGAAAATAGGGTAAATAGAAGGAGCATGTAGATCGTATTGGTGGAGAAAGATTCCCGGTAAAGGCTATCAGTTATAAATGCACTGGAAAAAGAAATGTAGGAAGACCATACGAGAGAGAGAGTACCGTAACAGGCAGTTTACCTAGTACGTGAAGTAAAGAATAAGAAGAAGAAGAAAAAGAAGGCATAATTTTGGGTAAAATGATGCGAATACTAACCTAATGTTATGTACTGATATCCGTAGCACACAAAACAGCCAGCATTCTCCTCTAGAAATGAAAATAAACGCTTAACGTTGGTAAACGAGACTTTATACTATTTCTGATAAACATGAGGACGTGTTGGAAAGCAGTGTCCTAAATTTTTTATGTGCAAACCCTTAAAACATTTTAAATAAAACAAACTATAGTGTTCATATGTACATATTTATTTCTCAACGTAATCTCCCTGGCGGCGAACACATTGCTTCCAACAAGAGTTCAGTATGATGATACCGTCATTGTAGAACGTTTGACTTCGTTCACAGGACCACATCCTGACCTCTCCTTGCACCGATTCATCAGTATCAAATTGAAGTCCTCGAAGAAGTTCTTTAAGTTTTGTAAAAATATGAAAGTCGGATGGACCCAAGTCGGGTCTGTATTGGGATTGATCTAAGACAGTGAAACCAAGACGTCGGATTCTCGCTGATGTCGCAGTGCTTGTGCATGGTCTGGCGTTTTAGTGCTGAAGGAGAGGATGCACAATGTGTGGATGAACCCTTTGAATTCAAAAATTGGTTACAGCACGCTGTTCCCACGCATCGGAGTAATTACGTTACATACCGCCATGTTGCACGGTTGAATCCGGAGTCCTCTAGCAGCAAAGGGCTGCAATTATGAGGACATGAAGAATAAAGATGTAAAATGTTAATAACGTTTGTTTTCAGAATGAAGTTTTCACTCTGCAGCGGAGTGTGCGCTGATATGAAACTTCCTGGCAGATTAATGCTGTGTGCCGGATCGAGACTCGAATTCGGGACCTTTGCGATGGTAGAGAACTTGCCCGCGAAAGGCAAAGGTCCCGAGTTCGAGTCTCGGTTCAGCACGCAGCTTTAATCTGCCAGGAAGTTTCATATCAGCGCACACTCCGCTTCAGAGTGAAAATCTTATTCTGGAAATATCTCCCAGGCCGTGGCAAAACCATGTCACCGCAATATCCTTTCTTCCAGGAGTGTTAGTTCTGCAAATTTCGCAGAAGAACTTCTGTGAAGTTTTGAAGGTGGGAGACGAGGTACTGGTGGAAGTGAAGCTGTGAGGACGGGTCGTGACTCGTGCTTGAAGAGCTCTGATGGTAAAACACTTGCCCGCGAAAGGCAGAAGCCCCGAGTTCGAGTCTCGGTCCGTCACATAGTTTTAATTTGCCAGAAAGTTTCAACATTTGCTTTCTTTAAGAATTTTCACTTAAAGAAAGGTAGGAGGCATTACTTTTCAGCACGCTTCCGTACTTTGATAAATCACATTTCCTAGAAAAATAAATCAAACTAAACATAATACCCGCTGCAGGTGGGGAATTTTTGTTTCATATGCCAAGAATGTTAGAACACAACAGTGCGGAAGGGGGGAGGTATGCGATAAAAGCCGATTACTCTTTCGTTTTCTGCTCACTGGATGTTCTGTGAGGGTAAGTCAACAAATATATGCACTTTCCCAATCTTGAACGTGGTACGAACTTCAACTGTAAGTAAGCTTCGATTAATAAAGTAAACAGCTAATCAGTTGCTGCAAGTTTAAATAAATAAACTCGACTTAGCTTTTGATAACACTATGAGTATCTTCTTAAGAAGTACGTCGTGCTACTTGGTCACATTTATTAAAACTTATTACATTAATCACAAACGAACCACATGAACTCACATACAGTAATTATAACCAAAATGTCCATTGAAATTGTAAGAGTGAAGTAGCTATTGCTTTTGAATGAAGGAAAACATCGAACACTTTTTATGGAATGCAATCGAGTAACACAGAAGAGGAAGATACTCCTAGTAGTATCGAAACCTAGGTGAAATTTAAACAAATAAACTTCCGGCAACTGATTGGCTGTTTATTTTATTAACTGACACGCACTTTCGTCCTAATCGCCTTTAGTTTGGCAGTATGGCTTCGTGAGCTGGCCAGCCGCTAAATTGCGCCATTCTCATCACTTGTGACGGGTCTCAGTGTTGTCACATAAGTTTTCTTCGCTGTTTTGCGACGTAAAGGTGGCTGAACTACTTTCGATTTGCGCCAATGAAGAACAGTGTTTAGTAATCCGTATTTTGTAGTCTAAAGTTGACCTGGAGCTGAAATTCACCAAAGACGAGGGTAATGTTTCCTCGCGGCCATGTCCTTAGCAATAAACTGAACAGCTCAAAAGCGTAATGGCAGAGCTAAGAGAAGGACCTATAATTACATCCATTATTGATGTCAATATTAACAAGTCGTGATCTGATCTTCAATAACTGACGAGTGACTGTTGAAGTGGCATACCGAATGCATTTCAGCCGTGGTTCTGCATATGATGTCATCGAGCTCAACTATCATAAGATCGGTGAAAGACGGATCCGAAAACAGCTAGACGAAGAGCACTAGTGCATCTGCCAGCAGCTACTGGGCCGTCATGCTAATGAAGGAGAATTTATTGTAATGGATCATCACTAGAGATGAAACACGATTTTATCACTTTGAACCAGAGTGCTAAACGCAGACCATGGTACGGAAACAACGTGGGTCTCCTGCAGGAAAAGTGACACGTATAGATTTTTTTGTGTGGCCCCATCAAGGAGGTCCTTATAATGTGGAGATGTCTCTGTGCATCTACCAGACCCGCAAAGTGTCATCTCTCCTCGAAGAAAAACGGATAGAAAATGAAGGAACTTGTGAATCCACACGACACAGTCACATAATCTGAGGGCAGCTGATGTTCCTGCACTACCCGTGGCAGAGAGGAGCCCCATACATGACAGTTCTGTGCTTTTTCAACACCGTGCAGAGTAAAACGATACTCGTCCATTATTCTCTGGCCACGTTTCATCCATTTCCATGCACGCCAGAAAACGAAGGGAAAAGTCAAGGCTTTGTAGCCTATCTTGTGGCTTCATTTGGTGCACATTCTGAATCTTGTAGGGATACCAGTGTAAAATGCGCTGCAAAATCTTTTGAACTGTTGACGAAGGGAGAGACAATTCCCGTGACATGACTCGAGCACTGGCTGCAGAATTTGCGGAATATCATGCACATTCGGCTGTAACAACAGGAACTTCATTAACAACTGCCGTGGGAATGGGCCGCGTCCCTCTCCCTGATACATCATTTAATTCATCTGTTTCTTCAAATTGTTTGATCATATTCTTTAATCTACTTATTGACATGGGTCCTCTTCGCAGTTGTTTCTACCAGCGACACTCCCGCAATGCAGTGCTACTACTGCTGCCTTTCGGATGAAGCACCTTTACCAGCAGTGCACGGTCTTTCCTCTCAATAGCCATTGCATTTCACACGGAGAACTTCAATCTTCTAAACCCTTTACACCGACACTCCCTTTACAAAAGAAATCAACATGAATCGCCAAGCAACAAGCAGCATACTGATGTCGAAACAGGAAACATATCACATTCTTGATGAAGATTTCTAGGGGCTCCAGCCGGGTGCTAGCGTTGATATCCTGCGACGTTTCGGGAAGTGTCATACTACCTATCTTCTGGCGCCAGAAGATGGGTAGTATGACACTTCCCGAAACGTCGCGAGATATCAACGCTACCACCCGGCTGGAGACCCGAGAACTCTTCATCAATAGGTTACGCAGGGAAAGCCTACAGTCACATTTCACATTCTGTTATAGCGCCATTTTTCACGTGGTGGCAGGAAGTGGAACTATTGCTTTTCGCCATACACTGACAGCGCACCAATTAATGATCGTACCCATGATGTTTCAGTGTTCTGCGATGCATATATCTTGCACTGCAGCGCTCTGAACACTGTCATTTAATTATAATCACATGGGTCCCTAACAATAGAGAAACAGAGATAGGGTAACGCACAGATTCCCCTCACCTGCTCACTAGTTGTGCGAATGTCCAGATAAAGACTCCAGATCCACGCAAATGCCAGCGAAGTCTTTTCATACAATTTGTTCACAATATTCTGAACGAATTCTAAGGGAGGTGCGGGGAGGAGAGGAATCAGAGTTCACCCATTGACTCCCAAAACATTGGCAACTTGGGGGGGGGGGGGGGGAGGCGGTAGGAGAAGGACGGGTAGAAAAAAGCCACACTTCCGCCACCGCCACCTAGTGCTGTAGGCCAAAGTCGGCTGACTTCTGTTGGCTTCTGCAAGTCCATAGCCGGGATACCCTCGTTCAGGACGTTATGATCAAATAGTAGTTTTAGTAACAGTGGCTACATCTATTGTCAGTACAGCTTTTATTACTGCCACTGGTATGTTGTGCCAAATTAATGAACTCCTCAAACTAAAATATCACATTATTATTCTTACATTTTGTAAGTTCATAAAACCGGTATAACGCAACATTAAACACTGTTAAATATTCTTGTCATTGTGACAATGACAGCCGGCCGCTGTGACCGAGCGGTTTTAGGCGCTTCAGTCTGGAACCGCGCGACCACTACGGTCGCAGGTTCGAATCCTGCCTCGGGCATGGATGTGTGTGATGTACTTAGGTTAGTTAGGTTTAAGTAGTTCTAAGTTCTAGGGGACTGATGATCTCAGATGTTAAGTCCCATAGTGCTCAGAGCCATTTTTTTGACAATGATAAAAGACATGATGTAATGCAACGGAATCCAGCGTTGCTTCGATCGGCTGCGACGCTACATGCGGCTGATGACGCGTGGCTCTCGCCCGCAGGCTGGGCTGGGACCCGACGGCGCGGCTGTCTCTGGCCAGCGTGCTGGTGGGCGGCACCGTGCACTTGATGGCCATCGCCAGCGTCGACCAGATGATGATGCAGCGCTACCTGTCGCTGCCCACGCTCGCCAGGGCCAGGCTGTGAGTACGCCACACCTTTCTCCAGGCCATTTATATCGCTGAGTAGGAAGTTAACAACCTTTCCATTACAGCAGTGTTGCAAACATACCGCATGCACTATGATCCGCTTGCTTCCTCTGTATTGGCGACAACTGTCCATACGTCAGCGGGACGGCAGTTCTTTCTGTGAAACGAGGTAGTCAGGGAGGTTTTCAGTCTACAAGGGGAGGCTAGACGCTGCGACGCACTGATTTCCATTAACTTAATCCTGCCAGTTGGCAGTCACTCGAGAGTAAATAATGTGAAATAGTATGTACATTCTCTTCCATTTTCCAAAACAATGGAGGTCAAAGGTCATGACGCAGCGCCCATTTTGGAAAAGATGAATTTGTTAGAATACTCGAAAACAAGATTCTTTTTTCTACGTGTCACGCCCACATCCAACAAGTTCGCAAAAAATCAAAGAACTGGCGATCTCAATCTCTTACAAATATTGTGTATTGAACCGGAGGACCTAGAAACGATGGAGAGGCTTCGTCCCTGCCGTAGCCCTCAGTGGTTCACAACCCGACAACAGGCTATAGCAGTCCACTCAACTCACCGCCGCCCCACACCGAACCCAGTGTTACTGTGCACAGTTCCCCCCCCCCCCCCCCCACCCGCCCTGGGAACAGGAGGTAACGTCTCACACCAGAGGAGTGTAGAGTAATTATGGTGTATGCGTACGTGAAGACTGGTTGTGCAGCAGTCGTCGACATGGTGTAACAGATGCGGAATAAGGGGAACCCTTTCGCATTCGCCGAGACAGATGGAAAACCGCCTTAAAAACCATCCACAGGCCGGCCGGCACACCACACCTCGAAACTAATCCACCAGGCGATTCGTGCCGAGGATCGACACGCCTTCCCGCTCGGGAAGCAGCACTTTAGACCTGCGGCTAGCCGGGCGGGCTTGTTACAAATATACTTCAGATTGAAATATCGCGCTAACTGTGGCAGTGGTCAAGTGATATAAGATCAGGTAACAATCCATTTCTGTACATTGAATGATATCGACCTGCCACACTTGCTGTTCCTGTTAGGATTAAACCATCCCTTTACAGGTCCAGACACATTAATGAGACCACCGCTTTTGTTTGATATTAACGTGCAGTAATATCTCACTGACGGCAGGCGGCAACACTAGCAGTGGAGGGTATATAAAGTGTGTCGGGTGGACACAGAAAACGCTGAAGTCGTTATCATATGAGGAAACATAGCGAGTTACGTGACGTACAAAGAGGCACAATCATTGGCTTTCGGGCCGAGGGTGGAAGCATTTCCGAAATGGCTAAGATTGTAAACTGTTCGGATGCTGCCGTGGTTAAAGTATACCGTTCAAGATAAAATGGTTGCCTCTGAACTTCACTGACTCTCTTGCTGCACGTCTCACAGCGGTCTTCATCGCAAAAGTTGGTTAATCAGGCTTTTGAAAGGCGGTTACAACAATGCGACTGGA
Organism: Schistocerca serialis cubense; assembly: GCF_023864345.2. NCBI lineage: Eukaryota > Metazoa > Arthropoda > Insecta > Orthoptera > Acrididae > Schistocerca > Schistocerca serialis. The sequence goes on along the minus strand of NC_064645.1, from coordinate 317,252,014 downwards.
CGGTATTGCAGAGTTCTATTTTAATGTCGCCGTTATTAACGGAATAGAGATAGCAACTGGAGTAACTCGGTCAAACAGCCTGCTCTTGTCCAAGGTCTCATGTGCTTTGAGCACCAAGGATGATATGGAAAAGCAGTTTACGAAAAAGGAGCTCAAAGTTAACTTTATTTTACTGGATCTCCAGGACTCTGCTGCTGCTGCTTACTCTAGGCGTAGGTGAGTAAGTTTTTCGCGTAAAAGCCATGTGATAGCCTATGGACTTATAGCCGCGCATCTCTCGAATTCTTAGGTTTGCACCATATTTAATATGTACGGAGATGTTCGTTAACCTGACAGTCATCATTTTCTTAGAGCTTTCATCCCACTTCAAAGCGGGGTCCGCCTTGTTATTAAGAATTTGGCAATGATAGCGTCAGAGGGTGTCCAGATGGCCATTCTGTAACCAACCCGCACCCCCTGGGACGGAAATTAGTGTACCCATGCTGTTGCATCTAGTGTAAGCCATGAAACAGTGCGAACGTTTTTCAGATATCTGCGAGTCGTGTAACTGAGGCGGGACGTGGGGACCAGCTCGGTATTCACCTAGTGGGATGTGGAAAACCGCCTAAAAACCACATCCAGGATGGCCGGCACACTGACCCTCGTCGTTAATCCACCGGGCTGGCACTCCTACCAGAGTTCAGGAAGCAGCGCATTAGCGCTCTTGGCTAATCTGGCGGGCATTCATTAACTTCACATTATTAATTCCAATGAGTCACTTAACAGCAATTTATTCATAGTACACAATAAGCATAGAAAGTAACTGATCTGCTGTCTGTATGTACATAAAATGCCTTCATCTGCTCGTTACCCTCAGTCGGTAAAAATGGTGCTCTCAAAGGATTACATTGTCGTGCGTCTGTCTCTCTGTCTCTCTCTCTCTGACTGTAAAGACCCCTTTTTCTCAGGAGCTAGTAGGTGTATAAAGTTGAAAATTATGTCAGATACTAAGGTCCACGGACCCTTGGCGGAGTTAGAAATTCAAGCTTGTAAGTCAATTCAGTCAAAAGATAAGGCCATTTATGTTACATATTTTGATACTCGCAAACTCCCTCATCGAAAGCTATAGGGCACTTCCATCAGAATTATGAAATTTGGCAAGAAGCAAGGTTTGACAGTAAAAGTAAAGGATGAAATTCGAAAATTGTTTATTTATAATTATACAACAAAAAAATCATTTTGACATTTCTTACCCGTCTGTTTGTCTGTCGCCTGTTAAGACCAATTTTTTTTTTCAGTAACAGGTAGACGTATCGAGTCCAAATTAATGTCACATACTAAGGTCTACGCTCTATTCACGGCGTCAAATATTTAAGCTACAAAGCCAATGCGACCAAAAGATTATGTCACATGTTTTGACATTCGAAAACTCACTCGTTAAAGCCTAGAGGGAACTCCCCGTTGAGGTAGCATCATAAAATTTGGGAAGCAGCAAAGTTTTACAGTTCAAATAACGGAAAAAATACCGAAAATTGTTAAATTTTAACTATATCAAATTAAAAAATCATGTTGCATTAGAACATACATTGTACTAATCATCCGTCAAAAGCATAACAGCGAAATATTCCTTCAAGTAAACATAAAATATAAGTTGTATCCATGTTGTAGTAAGTAAATAAAATTATTAAATATTCCCTCTCCATACACAAAACGGTAGACCCCTGCTCGCTCCTTTTTGAATGTCAGGGCTAGTCTCAGTAACTACCGTACAGATCTTGATAAAGGTTTTCTTAATAGTAGACTGTTTACGAGGAAATTTTATGTGTACAATTTATAAATATGTCGTAACCAATTGGCTGAACTATCAAAAATTACAAAAGCTAATACTAAATTACGCCAAAAAAATTAAACTTAAAACTCGTTTGATGTGTTGGAGTTCATGGGACCGGTATCTTGCCAGTATCAGTATCGATATCAGACAAAAATCGTCGAGATTTTCGATTGCTGGTATGGATGAACTGCACATATACATAATTTGTACGGAACTCTCAGGCCGCGAGTCCAACTCCCAGTTGGCCAGCTTGATCCTGGCAACGTTTATGAAAAGAAAAGAATTAATGAGAAGGCAAATTGACGGCAACGAAAGGCTTTCATGGACAGTGCTCGTTAGCGCAAAACAAAATGACGAGTAACCACAGTTATGGACCCATGTAATAGTTCTCACACTAATGGCTAGTATCTGGAAGTAAGGTTTCTAAAATCTAGCTCGATGTCCAGTAGGAAATACAGTGGACGTCAAAGAAGTAACAACGTAAACACACTGAATGTAAACTCACGAGTAATCTGCACCAGATCGTATTGGGTCTTACAAGCACAGCTCGGTTCCGACCAGCCAGTAAAGGAGCGGTCTTGTCATAGTGACTGGGCAGACACTCGATCAGTTTGTGTCCATTTGGGATGTTAAAACATTTCGTCTCGTGTTACATAATCTTGAATGTCTCATTTAGAGTTTCAGCTACTTTCGTAAGTTGATTTCCTTTCAGAGCTCTGTCCGTCTTCACTGTGGGAGTCATGAGCTTGGTCCTGCTAAGCACTTACAGTGGTCTCCTCATCTTCGCCAGATACTACGACTGCGACCCACTCACCACCAAGGTATGAGCAACAAATCTGCTTCTGTTTCTTTATTTACGCATTTTTTTCGCATGGCAAGCGGGGAATCCAGGTTCCAGTCCCAGTTTGTCACAAATTTTAATATGTCACCAATCAACTGTGCCGCTGAAGTCTAATCGTATTCGCAATTGCTAACACATTTCTTCTGTTTCATACAGCTGTATATTGTTGAAATCTGGTTTCGCAGGACAAAGCGGATCAGGTTGTGGAGAGGGGCTAAGGTCAAGAACACACACAACTTTATTCCTCAAACCAATGCACAGTTTTCTCTTTAAAAACAACTAAGATCAGTTCACGGCTGAGGGCCCAAGTAACTTCTCTAGCATAAGTTTAAATGACTGCTTTTAAAACACCAGAGTAACGGCTGAAGGCCTTACTTAAGTAAAATTACAATATCTTCTCGGCTAAAGGCCGAAATAATATTTCAGAACAGCTAAGGAAATTCTTTAAAAGCCAAGCATTTACAAATTCCGGCTAAAGGCCATATTAAGGAAAATTCAAGTTAATTCTTCAGCTGAAAGCTCAATAAAAAAATTTCTTTACATAGTAAAAGAGAGGGTTTAAAATAAGCTTTTGCACAGTACAACAGAAAAACATCTTAAGAAACTTGAGGCATCTTGTCGGCTGAAGGCCCAAACAGTTACTCAAGAATAATTAAAGTTAACCTGAAGACAAACATTTACAGAACACGGCTGAAGGCCGTTCCAAGAATTCAAGATAATTAAAGAAAAACCTTACAGAAAAAGATTTACATATTAAAGGCACGGATTCTGTAACATACGCGGCCGAAGGCCTAAATACAGAGCAACAAGAATTTTAAATGAAACACGGCTAAAGTCCTAATCTTAAGTTGTTATGAAATTCGGCTGAAGGCCATATACGAAACATAAAACAGAGAGTATTAACGCACGGCTGAAGGCCTGGCACAGTACCTGCAACCAAATAAAATGACAATCACAAACAACCAACAGTGGTGCTCAGAAGTGTTCCAAGGTCGGACTGGACAGGAAACTCTAACCACAGTTTAGGTGAGACAGGCAGCCAAGCGTAACACTAAACAATCGGGTTGCAACACGACCTAAGGACGGCTGAACAACCAACCAACAACTTAATCGATTCCCTCTGCCGCAACCGACCAACTGCGGATTTCAGTACGCAGACAGTATTCATCTGTTAAGTGGAAATCACAGAAGCTACGCGCAGTTCCACGTAAACACACTTACACAAGAAATTGAACAATCGTAAAAGCAATCACTGTGGAACAACAAGGACGAATCAATTGGACACACAGAGAGTTTCCACAAGCGGTCGGCGACCAAATACACATCGTCTGGTGAGACGACCGACCGAACGACCAACCCAGGTCGTTCCCACTCAAGTTACGTGTGTCGGCGACGGTCGGGCGAGTCTTGGCTGTCCGACTCTGACTGTAGCTCCAGCCCGACTCAACTCGATGTCCGTTCGGAACTCGGAGACACGGCGACCCGGGCATCCTGGCTCGAACCCATCCTTTCAGAGGTAACTCTTGCCCATTGGTCACGACATCTCTGCACAAGGAAGGAACCGACCCACGCCCGGCAGGATGAACAAGTGTAGTGGCCCAGAAGCGGTCAAAAGACCCAATACACGTCGTCCGATGAGACGACCAACCGAACGACCGACCAACGGTCATCCCGCTCCAGTCTCCATCCGTCGGACAGTTCATGTGTGTCGCCAGCGGCCGGCCGCACCTCACTGGCGCTCCGTCCCCGACTTCACTGCTGCTGCGTCCGGACGGAACTCTCACAGACGACGACCCGGAAATACCGGGTGTTTCAAAAATGACCGGTATATTTGAAACGGCAATACAAACTAAACGAGCAGCGATAGAAATACACCGTTTGTTGCAATATGCTTGGGACAACAGTACATTTTCAGGCAGACAAACTTTCGAAATTACAATAGTTACAATTGTCAACAACAGATGGCGCTGCGGTCTGGGAAACTCTATAGTACGATATTTTCCACATATCCACCATGCGTAGCAATAATATGGCGTAGTCTCTGAATGAAATTACCCGAAACCTTTGACAACGTGTCTGGCGGAATGGCTTCACATGCAGATGAGATGTACTGCTTCAGCTGTTCAATTGTTTCTGGATTCTGGCGGTACACCTGGTTTTTCACGTGTCCCCACAGAAAGAAGTCACAGGGGTTCATGTCTGGCGAATAGGGAGGCCAATCCACGCCGTCTCCTGTATGTTTCGGATAGCCCAAAGCAATCACACGATCATCGAAATATTCATTCAGGAAATTAAAGACGTCGGCCGTGCGATGTGGCCCGGCACCATCTTGCATAAACCACGAGGTGTTCGCAGTGTCGTCTAAGGCAGTTTGTACCGCCACAAATTCACGAAGAATGTCCAGATAGCGAGATGCAGTAATCGTTTCGGATCTGAAAAATGGGCCAATGATTCCTTTGGAAGAAATGGCGGCCCAGACCAGTACTTTTTGAGGATGCAGGGACGATGGGACTGCAACATGGGGCTTTTTGGTTCCCCATATGCGCCAGTTCTGTTTATTGACGAAGCCGTCCAGGTAAAAATAAGCTTCGTCAGTAAACCAAATGCTGCCCACATGCATATCGCCGTCATCAATCCTGTGCACTATATCGTTAGCGAATGTCTCTCGTGCAGCAATGGTAGCGGCGCTGAGGGCTTGCCGCGTTTGAATTTTGTATGGATAGAGGTGTAAATTCTGGCGCATCAGACGATACGTGGACGTTGGCGTCATTTGGACCGCAGCTGCAACACGGCGAACGGAAACCCGAGGCCGCTGTTGGATCACCTGCTGCACTAGCTGTGCGTTGCCCTCTGTGGTTGCCGTACGCAGTCGCCCTACCTTTCCAGCACGTTCATCCGTCACGTTCCCAGTCCGTTGAAATTTTTCAAACAGATCCTTTATTGTATCGCTTTTCGGTCCTTTGATTACATTAAACCTCCGTTGAAAACTTCGTCTTGTTGCAACAACACTGTGTTCTAGGCGGTGGAATTCCAACACCAGAAAAATCCTCTGTTCTAAGGAATAAACCATGTTGTCCATAGCACACTTGCACGTTGTGAACAGTACACGCTTACAGCAGAAAGACGACGTACAGAATGGCGCACCCACAGACTGCGTTGTCTTCTACACTCCTGGAAATTGAAATAAGAACACCGTGAATTCATTGCCCCAGGAAGGGGAAACTTTATTGACATATTCCTGGGGTCAGATACATCACATGATCACACTGACAGAACCACAGGCACATAGACACAGGCAACAGAGCATGCACAATGTCGGCACTAGTACAGTGTATATCCACCTTTCGCAGCAATGCAGGCTGCTATTCTCCCATGGAGACGATCGTAGAGATGCTGGATGTAGTCCTGTGGAACGGCTTGCCATGCCATTTCCACCTGGCGCCTCAGTTGGACCAGCATTCGTGCTGGACGTGCAGACCGCGTGAGACGACGCTTCATCCAGTCCCAAACATGCTCAATGGGGGACAGATCCGGAGATCTTGCTGGCCAGGGTAGTTGACTTACACCTTCTAGAGCACGTTGGGTGGCACGGGATGCATGCGGACGTGCATTGTCCTGTTGGAACAGCAAGTTCCCTTGCCGGTCTAGGAATGGTAGAACGATGGGTTCGATGACGGTTTAGATGTACCGTGCACTATTCAGTGTCCCCTCGACGATAACCAGTGGTGTACGGCCAGTGTAGGAGATCGCTCCCCACACCATGATGCCGGGTGTTGGCCCTGTGTGCCTCGGTCGTATGCAGTCCTGATTGTGGCGCTCACCTGCACGGCGCCAAACAAGCATACGACCATCATTGGCACCAAGGCAGAAGCGACTCTCATCGCTGAAGACGACACGTCTCCATTCGTCCCTCCATTCACGCCTGTCGCGACACCACTGGAGGCGGGCTGCACGATGTTGGGGCGTGAGCGGAAGACGGCCTAACGGTGTGCGGGACCGTAGCCCAGCTTCATGGAGACAGTTGCGAATGGTTCTCGCCGATACCCCAGGAGCAACAGTGTCCCTAATTTGCTGGGAAGTGGCGGTGCGGTCCCCTACGGCACTGCGTAGGATCCTACGGTCTTGGCGTGCATCCGTGCGTCGCTGCGGTCCGGTCCCAGGTCGACGGGCACGTGCACCTTCCGCCGACCACTGGCGACAACATCGATGTACTGTGGAGACTTCACGCCCCACGTGTTGAGCAATTCGGCGGTACGTCCACCCGGCCTCCCGCATGCCCACTATACGCCCTCGCTCAAAGTCCGTCAACTGCACATACGGTTCACGTCCACGCTGTCGCGGCATGCTACCAGTGTTAAAGACTGCGATGGAGCTCCGTATGCCACGGCAAACTGGCTGACACTGACGGCGGCGGTGCACAAATGCTACGCAGCTAGCGCTATTCGACGGCCAACACCGCGGTTCCTGGTGTGTCCGCTGTGCCGTGCGTGTGATCATTGCTTGTACAGCCCTCTCGCAGTGTCCGGAGCAAGTATGGTGGGTCTGACACACCGGTGTCAATGTGTTCTTTTTTCCATTTCCAGGAGTGTATATCTTTCACATCGCTTGCAGCGCCGTCTGTTGTTGAAAATTGTAACTACTGTAATTTCGAAAGTTTGTCCGCCTGAAAATGTACTGTTGTCCCAAGCATATTGCAACAAACGGTGTATTTCTGTCGCTGCTCGTTTAGTTTGTATTGCCGTTTCAAATATACCGGTCAATTTTGAAACATCCTGTACTAGCGGTCTCTCCAGGGATGGTACGACAGTGCACACATCGAAACCGCTGCTGCTGCCACACACGGGCAAGCAAACCAGCAACCTAGTGACGCCAGCAAATCTAATTAAAAGGAAAAACGAGGCGACGGAACCACAAAAACAAGATGACGAGCAATAAACGACATGACCGCGAGCCGCGCACTGCTCAATTGTAGCAGAGTCTGTTCCTTCAAACAATACATGTATCTCTGAAGGACATTGCATAGTACACGGTAAAACACAGACACTTCAAAATAGTATTACATACGGGGATAGGCCGCAACAGTAATATACAAGTCTCTCCCTGTGCGGGAATCGGAGCAACTGTGCGAGTACGGGTCGTAGACACAACGCGACATATGGGGGTTTCAGTCGGTTCGGGAGGCGTGCTCGAATAGCCGAAGTTGCTAATGTAACCGCTCGAGTAAAGCAGGATATCCGTTTCCAAGTCCGAGCCGGCACAAATTTTCATATGTTACTGATAAACTGCGCAGCTGAAATCCAATCCTACTTGTTTCACAAAGGTGCAGATCGTAACAGTGTCTGTTCCAACAGGTCTGCATGCGTGTTTAAGGACATCGCGTAGTACATTGTAAACAGCAACACTGCAAAATAGTATCCTTTTTTGTGGATAAGGGCAGATTGATTCTCGCACTGTTTCTGAATCTTTCGTCTTCGATTCTCTCCTGACACGCTGAAATACGCCTTTCACCTCTGGTAAAGCCAAATAGACAGCACTGTGTTCGACCGTTGTTCTGGTTCCCAGCTAAACATGATGTCTCCCGCTGCTACGTGGACTCAAGTCGGTTTAGATTAGACCATGACAGAGGCCGATGTCGAAACAAATAGAAACTCATACACAGGAAATTTGGTTTTCTTCTTACTATCTAAATATAAGAAATTTAAAAAATCATTATGTTTCGGAGCAGATGGCTTTGTGAAAGTCGTTTGGTGCTACACAGTTCTCTGCAGCTTTTCTTAGTTTCCAGATTCTCTGAAGGTTACGCAACATCACAGTCAATGATCATAATAATTTATTCGTAGATCTTTCGATCCTTTAGTAGTATTAACATTAGATATGCGTTTTCCTTTGTGATCACAAAATCATAATGCGCAATATATAAAAATACAACATAGTCGTCATAAGGGCGGATCACGAATGGTCGAAATTTGTATGTTACTTAGTTACGTGTTCCATTGATCAATAGCACGGAAAACCGTTATGATGTGGAACGTGTCAAATGCACAAGAAATGCGCACAGGAAACAAGGCTTTTTTTTCATTATAGTGTTATGTCTAAGTATTTCTATTGTTGTTGTTGTTGTGGTCTTCAGTCCTGAGACTGGTTTGATGCAGCTCTCCATGCTAATCTATCCTGTGCAAGTTCCTTCATCTCCCATTACCTACTGCAACCTGCATCCTTCTGAATCTGCTTAGTGTATTCATCTCTTGGTCTCCCTCTACGATTTTTACCCTCCACGCTGCCCTCCAATGCTAAGTTTGTGATCCCTTGATGACTCAGGACATGTCCTACCAACCGGTCCCTTCTTCTAGTCAAGTTGTGCCACAAACTCCTCTTCTCCCCAATCCTATTCAATACCTCCTCATTAGTTAAGTGATCTACCCACCTAATCTTCAACATTCTTCTGTAACACCACATTTCGAAAGCTTCTATTCTCTTCTTGTCCAAACTATTTATTGTCCATGTTTCACTTCCATACATGGCTACACTCCATACAAATACTTTCAAAAACGACTTCCTGACACTTAAATCTATACTCGACGTTAACAAATTTCTCTTCTTCAGATACGCTTTCCTTGCCATTGCCAGTCTACATTTTATATCCTCTCTACTTCGATCATCATCAGTTATTTTTCTCCCCAAATAGCAAAACTCATTTACTACTTTAAGTGTCTCATTTCCTAATCAAATTCCCTCAGCATCACCCGACTTAATTCGACTACATTCCATTATCCTCGTCTTGCTTTTGTTGATGTTCATCTTATATCCTCCTTTCAAGACACTGTCCATTCCGTTCAACTGCCCTTCCAAGTCCTTTGCTGTCTCTGACAGAATTACAATGTCATCGGCGAACCTCAAAGTTTTTATTCCTTCTCCCTGGATTTTAATACCTACTCCAAATTTTTCTTTTGTTTCCTTTACTGCTTGCTCAATATACAGATTGAATAACATCGGGGAGAGGCTACAACCCTGTCTCACTCCCTTCCCAACCACTGCTTCCCTTTCATGCCCCTCCACACTTATAAATGCCATCTGGTTTCTGTACAAATTGTAAATAGCCTTTCCCTCCCTGTATTTTACCCCTGCCAACTTTAGAATTTGAAAGAGACTACTCCAGTCAACATTATCAAAAGCTTTCTCTAAGTCTACAAATGCTAGAAACGTAGGTTTGCCTTTCCTTAATCTTCCTTCTAAGATAAGTCGTAAGGTCAGTATTGCCTCACGTGTTCCAACATTTCTACGGAATCCAAACTGATCTTCCCCGACGTTGACTTCTACCAGTTTTTCCATTCGTCTGTAAATAATTCTCGTTAGTATTTTGCAGCTGTGACTTATTAAACTGATAGTTCGGTAATTTTCACATCTGTCAACACCTGCTTTCTTTGGGATTGGAATTATTATATTCTTCTTGAAGTCTGAGGGTATTTCGCCTGTCTCGTACATCTTGCTCACCAGATGGTAGAGTTTTGTCAGACTGGCTCTCCCAAGGCCGTCAGTAGTTCTAATGGAATGTTGTCTACTCCCGGGGCCTTGTTTCGACTCAGGTCTTTCAGTGCTCTGTCAAACTCTTCACGCAGTATCGTATCTCCCATTTCATCTTCATCTGCATCCTCTTCCATTTCCATAATATTGTCCTCAAGTACATCGCCCTTGTATAGACCCTCTATATACTCCTTCCACCATTCTGCTTTCCCCTCTTTGCTTAGAACTGGGTACCATCTGAGCTCTTGATATTCATACAAGTGGCCTCTTTAATTTTCCTGTAGGCTGTATCTATCTTACCCCTAGCGAAATAAGCCTCTACATCCTTACATTTGTCCTCTAGCCATGCCTGCTTAGCCATTTTGCACTTCCTGTCGATATCCTTTTTGAGACGTTTGTATTCCTTTTTGCCTGCTTCATTTACTGCATTTTTATATTTTCTTCTTTCATCAATTAAATTCAATATTTCTTCTGTTACCCACGGATTTCTACTAGCCCTCGTCTTTTTACCTACTTGATCCTCTGCTGCCTTCACTACTTCATCCCTCAGATCCACCCATTCGTCTTCTACTGTATTTCTTTCCCCTATTCCTGTCAATTGTTCCCTTATGCTCTCCCTGAAACTCTGTACAACCTCTGGCTTAGTCAGTTTATCCAGGTCCCATCTCCTTAAATTCCCACCTTTTTGCAATTTCTTAAGTTTTAATCTACAGTTCATAACCAATAGATTGTGGTCAGAGTCCACATCTGCCCCTGCAAATGTCCTACAATTTAAACCCTGGTTCCTAAATCTCTGTCTTACCATTATATAATCTATCTGATACCTTTTAGTATCTCCAGGATTCTTCCATATATACAACCTTCTTTTATGATTCTTGAACCAAGTGTTAGCTATGATTAAGTTATGCTCTGTGCAAAATTCTACCAGACGGCTCCCTCTTTTATTTCTTAGCCCAATCCATATTCACCTACTATGTTTCCTTCTCTCCCTTTTCCTACTGTCGAATTCCAGTCACCCATGACTATTAAATTTTCGTCTCTCTTCACTACTTGAATAATTTCTTTTATCTCATCATACATTTCTTCAATTTCTTCGTCATCTGCAGAGCTAGTTGGCATATAAACTTGTACTACTGTAGTAGGCATGGGCTTCGTGTGTATCTTGGCGCCGGCCGGTGTGGCCGTGCGGTTAAAGGCGCTTCAGTCTGGAACCGCGTGACCGCTACGGTCGCAGGTTCGAATCCTGCCTCGGGCATGGATGGGTGTGATGTCCTTAGGTTAGTTAGGTTTAAGTAGTTCTAAGTTCTAGGGGACTGATGACCACAGCAGTTAAGTCCCATAGTTCTCAGAGCCATTTGAACCATTTGTATCTTGGCCACTATAATACGTTCACTATGCTGTTTGTAGTAGCTTACCCGCACTCCTATTTTTTTTATTCATTATTAAACCTACTCCTGCATTACCCCTATTTGATTTTGTATTTGTAACCCAGTATTCACCTGACCAGAAGTCTTGTTCCTCCTGCCACCGAACTTCACTAATTCCCACTATATCTATCTTTAACCTATCCATTTCCCTTTTTTAATTTTCTAACCTACCTGCCCGATTAAGGGATCTGACATTCCACGCTCCGATCCGTAGAATGCCAGTTTTCTTTCTCCTGATAACGACGTCCTCCTGAGTAGTCCCCGCCCGGAGATCCGAATGGGGGACTATTTTACTTCCGGAATGTTTTACCCAAGAGAACGCCATCATCATTTAACCATACAGTAAAGCTGCATGCTCTCGGGAAAAATTACGGCTGTATTTTCCCCTTGCTTTCAGCCGTTCGCAGTACCGGCACAGCAAGGCCGTTTTGGTTAGTGTTGCAAGCCCAGATCAGTCAATCATCCACACTGTTGCCCCTGCAACTACTGAAAAGGCTGCTGCCGCTCTTCAGGAACCAAACGTTTGTCTGGCCTCTCAACAGATACACCTCCGTTGTGGTTGCACCTACGGTACGGCTATCTGTATCGCTGAGGCACGCAAGCCTCCCCACCAACGGCAAGGTCCATCGTTCATGGGGGGAGGGGGGGGCAGTATGGGGGGGAGTATTTCTATTATCTATCCCATATTTCTATTGTCTATCCCATTCCCTTAAATGGCACAAAATGCATATGTTATATCTCCAGATTTATTTACTCATACTCAAGAATTCATCTATGGTATAGAAGGAATTGCCAATTTGTTTTTGAAACTATTACTGCTGTATGTCAGACATTTTATTTCATCTGGTAATTTATCAAAAAGTTTTATAGCATCAAATTTTACCCCTTTCTGTGCCAAAGATAGATTAAGTAAAGGATAATGTACGTTTTTCTTTCTTCTGGTATTGTAATCATGAATGTCGCTGTTGATTTTAAACGGGTCCATGTTGTTGAGAACAAATTTCATTACTGAGTAAATATACTGTGAAACAGTTGTAAGAATTCCTTACCTTTTAAACAGATGCCTACAAGATGTGCGACTATGAACCCCACACATTATTCTAACTACTTTCTTTTGAGCAGTGAATACCTTTTGCTTAAGTGTTGAGTTGTCCCAGAATATTATTCTGTATGGCATCAGAGAGTGGAAGTATGCAAAGTATATTAGCTTACTAATTTCTACATCCTCAAAATTGGCAATTATTCTGACTGCAAAACTTGTTGAACCTAGTCGCTTCACGAGATCCAAAATATGAATTTTCCTATTAAGATTTTCATCTATATGTACACCCAAAAACTTAGTATGCTCTACCCTGGCTACTGACTTCTTTTGATGTGTTATGTTTATTGAAGCGATTATACTTTTTGCAGCAGAAAATCGGATGTGCTGTTTTTTTTCGAAGTTCAAAGCAAGCCCATTCGCAGAAATCCAATTAATAACTTTTCCAAACAAGCCCATTCGCAGAAAACCAATTAATAACTTTTCCAAAGACCTTATTTGTATCATTTTCTATCAGGCTTTCTTTTATTGGATTAATAATTGTGCTTGTATCATCAGCAAACAGTATCAGTTCAGCATCTTGTTTCACATAAGAAGGGAGGTCATTCACATGTATCAAGAACAGGAGGGGAACCATGATCGAACCTTGCGAAACACCTAATGTAATTTCACCCCAGTTAGATGAAGTGGCAAACTCCTTTGAATCACTTGAAGCATATAAAGAGACTTTTTGCTTCCTGTTCTGTAGATATGACTTAAACCACTCATATGCTGTACCATTTATACCATAGAATTGTAATTTCTCTAACATAATGTCATGGTTCACACAATCAAATGCTTTGGATAGGTCACAGAATATTCCTACTGGTGACATTTTACTATTTAAAGACTCTATTATGGGGACAGTGAAATTTTATATTGCTGTCTCAGTGGAACAGCATTTCTGAAATTCGAACTGTGATTTACTAAGTATCCCATTACTTTTGAGATGGCTAACCACTCTTGAGTGCATTTATTATCTCGGCTGATCAGAATTAATAAGTAAGCGTGTCTTTCTAGCAGAATTCGGTGCTTCGAACTGCTATTTCAAAAAATCTAATATCCAGTACGATATCGCAGGATTATCACCAGTTCTTTCAATAAAATCCCGATTGTGAATGAAGTGAGTGTTGTTGTAAAGGTCACTATCGATTTTCATGATTTTTAGCTGTGGATATTACTGCACGGGAATAGCAAACGAGTGGTGGCCTTAAATTTGACACTCTCATTTCAGAAATTATAAAATTCGTTTCTTTGTTATCTGTGATTATAGCCCCGCTTTAATTAAGCTTATAACCACTGTCGCCTGCACCCCCAAGTTTATTTCTGCTTTGGATATTATTAAAACTATTGTGTCCACACTGGTCCACAATGCCCGATAGTATTGAATTAACAATCAATAAATATTATAAAAATGGATGTATGTATTATGTATGTATTCGTGTGGGTATATATGTTCCACATCTCCTCCTAAACCACTGGACTGATTTCAACCATACTTGGTACACATCTCACTTACTGTCAGCAGAGAGTCCCTGTGAGAGTAAGAACGACCTACCTAGCTAACAAAGTGGCGTAGATAGAAATGCAGTATAGCACACGACGCGCCAATATCCATACTTTATTTACCCAGTATTTAAGAATAAAAGCACTTAGGGACTTCCAACATACTTTACACATAATATCAAACTTTGCGAAACTTTTTCTCACTGACAACCCCCACAACATGATGAAAGGAAAAAAGTTTATCGCTTACAATATTCTAGTTGATCATGCAGTATAATTGCCGCATGAAACATGACGTTATAATTTTTTACTTCTTTAGTACCAACTGCATTTCCGACACATTTTACAGACTATTCACGTATACCAGTGTACGCACCAGCAAAATTATATCATTGTAAGACACATAATTCAGGAGATAAGAAGTCAAAACTGACAGGCGTGAAAAACTGCAGCATTATGTGTGACGCTTCAATTTATTAGTTCTCTACGACAAACTCTATTCACAAAGCATTACGCGTACAGTAGTCACGTGTACCACTGTTTGTACCTCCAAAATTATATCTTTGTACAATACATAGTTCAGGGGATACGACTCCATAAACATTGAACTACATGAACTATGAAAGTGCAGGGGAAAATTCGCTAGAGGTTCAGATGAAAATATGGGTACAAATACGTGTGAAATATGTTCAGTCTAAGTGAAGTATATTTGAGATGTGAGTAGATGAGAAAATCGACGAGTAAAAAACTCATCCTAAACCACTGCAACGATATCTGCCTTATTTGGTACAGATATTAGTTACCATCCAGGAAAGAAATACTGTGAGGGTAAGAACCACCAGCCTCCTACTGTGGTGGGGGTGATGACATGGAGAGAGAAGGATGAGGAGGAGATGGATAGACAAAGATGGGGAAAGAGAAGACGGACGCAGATAGGAGAAGGAGGAGGTGGACAGAGGGAGGGCAGGGGGAAACAGACAGGGAAAGGAAAGAGGAGGTAGTGGACAGAGACAGAGGAGAGGAGGAGATGGACAGAGAAAGGAAAGAGGGAGGAAAGGAGAGAGGACAGTGGGAGGAGGAGGAAGTGGACTAGATGGGGGAGAAGGAGATTGACAGAGGGGGAAGGAGCAAATGGACAGACAGGGGACCAGCAGATCAACAGAGAGAGGGGGAGGGGGAGGGGAGCAGATAGAGGGAATAGTAGGAGTACATAGACAGAGAGGGGAGCAGTAGGAGATGGAGACAGGGGCGGTGGAGGAGGTAGACAGAGAGAGGGGAAGGAGATGGACAGAGAGGGGGGGAAAGAAAAGTAGACTAATAGAAGATTGGAATAAACACATAACCAGGCAGTACCAGGTACTTGTCTAGTGTACCTATAAAAGAAATGTCATCAGTCACATCATAGCCAGCTTCTATTTGTCTTACATTTAAATTAATATTCTAGCTGCTACGGCTAGTACAAGGCAACGGCCTTTCCGCAGTTGGTACACCGGTTCCCGTCAGATCACCGAAGTTAAGTGCTGTCGGGCGTGGCAGGCACTTGCATGGGTGACCATCCTAGCCGTCATGTGCTGTTGCCATTTTTTGGGGTGCATTCAGCCTCGTGATTCTAATTGAAGAGCTACTCGACCGAATAGTAGCGGCTCCGGTCAAAGAAAACCATCATAGCGACTGGGAGAATTGTGTGCTGACCACACACTCCTCCTATCCACATCCTCATCTGAGGGTGACACGGCGGTCGGATGGTCCCGATGGACCACTTGTGGCCTGAAGACAGAGTGCTTTTACTTCTAGTACAAGTGTTGAATACTAGTGAGATGACACTCAAACTAAAATTATCAGCGACCCACGACATAAATAGCTGTCACTATCCTAGCTCCTGATACAGCCGGTAGGTTCAAACTGTCATGCGGCCAGACGCGCTCCTGTGAGATATACTGATTCTTAACACAGGATGTGAAGTAGGATCTTCCGTCCTGCCCACGAAGGGCTGTCTTTAGTGGTCCAGGTGGTTAGCGTTTACGTTTTATTTAAACACGTGACAGTCAGGAACAAGTGGAAAAACTGTGTGGATCTTAGTACGAGTATTAACTATGTAAAAGCGTGGTTTGCATACCGATAAAGAGATATACTAATGGGAATCGTATCAATCTCTGAAGTTATTGTTATCGGCACCTTAGCGGCCCACTGAACGTCCACCTGGTGTGATCAGGGTGACACATACTTAAAATACAAACTAATGTTGGTAGCTTGCTGCACATCAACCAATTCACGGTATTCATTGATTCAATGTGTGATGCCAGAAACGTTAAGTAATGCGTCCGACCAGCAGCATCTCAAGTCATATTGCATTGAAACTGCTATGACAAGCATGTGTCAGTCACGAAGATCTTATTACGATGTGGGAAAAATAAAACTGTGAATCAGTTAGAAAATCCGTTTAAGAACTCCACATCATGTCAAACAAAATAACGGGCCTTTAGAAACCAAAATCTTCACTCACATGCTTGATTCAAGGCACCTGTGCAGACTTAATAATTTCGAGGGAAAAGAAAGCATAGCATATGATAACTCGGTGCGGGGATTATGATAGTCTTTGAGTCGAGCAGTATCAACAGAGGCTCAGTCTGTCTGCCATCAAAAGCAAATAATGTCACAACAGGAGGAAATGTGATATGGCACTAATCTAAATGTGTAGCGGCTTAAAAGAGTGTGAGGCAACAAACAGCAGCACAGAAAATCGAAGGAAACCTGGATTTGAACAGGGAGCATTGTCCCTCATAGTTTGTAAGTGTATTACTCTTGATCCGTGACACACTTTATGCCAAAACTGAATAGTATTTGGTGAATCAGTATTAGATAACGTGTTTATTTAGGTGTGATATTTCATCTATTACAACAGTTTAACTACGTGATGAATTATGAAAGCGAGTTCAGTACCGTTATTTGATAGATCGTGCGTCTAATATCACCAAAACTGTGAAAGAGTGCTCTCGACATATATGAACATAGAAATATGCGATGCCTACCTTCTTGTACCCGTGGTCTAGGGGTAGCGTCTTTGATTCATAATCAAAACGTCTTCGGTCCCGGGTTCGATACCCGCCACTGCCTAAATTTTTGATAAATAATCAGCATTGGCGGCCGAAGACTTCCGGCATAAGAAGTCAGCCTCATTCTGCCAACGGCCTTGTCAAAGAGGGCGGAGGAGCGGATAGAGGTTCAGGGCACTCTCTAGTCCTAGGGGTGGGAAATTGCCCCTAAAGGCGGAATAATCAGCAATGATCAACGACATGAGGATGCAGAAGGCAATAGAAACCACTGCATTAAAGACACGTAACGTGAATCCACAGGACATTTGGCCTGTAATTGAAGAAGTGTCATGATGATCTCTCCATTGGCAAAAGATTCCGGAATAGTCCCCCATTCGGATCTCCGGGAGGGGACTGCCAAGGGGGAGGTAACCATGAGAAAAAGATTGAATAATTAACGAAAGGATAACGTTCTAAGAGTCGGGGCGTGGAATGTCAGAAGCTTGAACGTGGTAGGGATACTAGAGAATCTGAAAAGGGAAATGCAAAGGCTCAATCTAGACATAGTAGGGGTCAGTGAAGTGAAGTGGAAGGAAGACAAGGATTTCTGGTCAGATGAGTATCGGGTAATATCAACAGCAGCAGAAAATGGTATAACAGGTGTAGGATTCGTTATGAATAGGAAGGTAGGGCAGAGGGTGTGTTACTGTGAACAGTTCAGTGACCGGGTTGTTCTAATCAGAATCGACAGCAGAACAACACCGACAACGATAGTTCAGGTACACATGCCGACGTCGCAAGCTGAAGATGAACAGATAGAGAAAGTGTATGAGGATATTGAAAGGGTAATGCAGTATGTAAAGGGGGACGAAAATCTAATAGTCATGGGCGACTGGAATGCAGTTGCAGGGGAAGGAGTAGAAGAAAATGTTACAGGAGAATATGGGCTTGGGACAAGGAATGAAAGAGGAGAAAGACTAATTGAGTTCTGTAACAAGTTTCAGCTAGTAATAGCGAATACCCTGTTCAAGAATCACAAGAGGAGGAGGTATACTTGGAAAAGGCCGGGAGATACGGGAAGATTTCAATTAGATTACATCATGGTCAGACAGAGATTCCGAAATCAGATACTGGATTGTAAGGCGTACCCAGGAGCAGATATAAACTCAGATCACAATATAGTAGTGATGAAGAGTAGGCTGAAGTTCAAGACATTAGTCAGGAAGAATCAATACGCAAAGAAGTGAGATACGGAAGTACTAAGGAATGACGAGATACGTTTGAAGTTCTCTAACGCTATAGAAACAGCAATAAGGAATTGTGCAGTAGGCAGTACAGTTGAAGAGGAATGGACATCTCTAAAAAGGGCCATCACATAAGTTGGGAAGGGAAACATAGGTACAAAGAAGGTAGCTGCGAAGAAACCATGGGTAACAGAAGAAATACTTCAGTTGATTGATGAAAGGAGGAAGTACAAACATGTTCCGGGAAAATCAGGAATACAGAAATACAAGTCGCTGAGGAATGAAATAAATAGGAAGTGCAGGGAAGCTAAGACGAAATGGCTGCAGGAAAAATGTGAAGACATCGAAAAAGATATGATTGTCGGAAGGACAGACTCAGCATACAGGAAAGTCAAAACAACCTTTGGTGACATTAAAAGCAACGGTGGTAACATTAAGAGTGCAACGGGAATTCCACTGTTAAATGCTGAGGAGAGAGCAGATAGGTGTAAAAAATACATTGAAAGCCTCTATGAGGGTGAAGGTTTCTCTGATGTGATAGAAGAAGAAACAGGAGTCGATTTAGAAGAGATAGGGGATCCAATATTAGAATCGGAATTTAAAAGAGCTTTGGAGGACTTACGGTCAAATAAGCAGAAGGGATAGATAACATTCCATCAGAATTTCTAAAATCATTGGGGGAAGTGGCAACAAAACGACTATTCACGTTGGTGTGTAGAATATATGAGGCTGGCGACATACCATCTGACTTTCGGAAAAGCATCATCCACACAATTCCGAAGACGGCAAGAGCTGACAAGTGCGAGAATTATCGCACAATCAGCTTAACAGCTCATGCATCAAAGCTGCTTACAAGAATAATATACAGAAGAATGGAAAAGAAAATTGAGAATGCGCCAGGTGACGATCAGTTTGGCTTTAGGAAAAGTAAAGGGACGAGAGAGGCAATTCTGACGTTACGGCTAATAATGGAAGCAAGGCTAAAGAAAAATCAAGACACTTTCATAGGATTTGTCGACCTGGAAAAAGCGTTCTTCAATATAAAATCGTGCAAGCTGTTCGAGTAAGCTATAGGGAGAGACGGGTCATATACAATATGTACAACAACCAAGAGGGAATAATAAGAGTGGACGATCAAGAACGAAGTGCTCGTATTAAGAAGGTTGTAAGACAAGGCTGTAGCCTTTCGCCTCTACTCTTCAATCTGTACATCGATGAAGCAATGATGGAAATAAAAGAAAGGTTCAGGAGTGGAATTAAAATACAAGGTGAAAGAATATCAATGATACGATTCGCTGATGACATTGTTATCCTGAGTGAAAGTGAAGAAGAATTAAATGATCTGCTGAACGGAATGAACAGTCTAATGAGTACACAGTAAATCGGAGAAAGACAAAGGTAATGAGAAGTAGTAGAAAGGAGAACAGCGAGAAACTTAACACAGGATTGATAGTCACGATGTCAATGAAGTTAAGGAATTCTGCTACCTAGGCAGTAAAATAACCAATGACGGACAGAGCAAGGAGGATATCAAAAGCAGACTCGCTATGGCAAAAAAGGCATTTCTGGCCAAGAGAAGTCTACTAATATCAAATACCGGCCTTAATTTGAGGAAGAAATTTCTGAGGATGTACGTCTGGAGTACAGCATTGTATGGTAGTGAAACATGGACTGTGGAAAAACCGGAACAGAAGAGAATCGAAGCATTTGAGATGTGGTGCTATAGACGAATGTTGAAAATTAGGTGGACTGATAAGGTAAGGAATGAGGAGGTTCTACGCAGAATCGGAGAGGAAAGGAATATGTGGAAAACGCTGATAAGGAGAAGGGACAGGATGATAGGACATCTGCTAAGACATGAGGGAATGACTTCCATGGTACTAGAGGGAGCTGTAGAGGGCAAAAACTGTAGAGGAAGACAGAGATTGGAATACGTCAAGCAAATAATTGAGGACGTAGGTTACAAGTGCTACTCTGAGATAATGAGGCTAGCACAGGAAAGGAATTCGTTGCGGGCTGCATCAAACCAGTCAGTAGACTGATGACCAAAAAAAAAACCTTCTTGTGTTTTGGAATATACGAGGGCAGTTCAATAAGTAATGCAACACATTTTTTTCTGAAACAGGGGTTGTTTTATTCAGCATTGAAATACACCAGGTT
Source organism: Schistocerca serialis cubense (assembly GCF_023864345.2). NCBI lineage: Eukaryota > Metazoa > Arthropoda > Insecta > Orthoptera > Acrididae > Schistocerca > Schistocerca serialis. The sequence goes on along the minus strand of NC_064645.1, from coordinate 317,231,395 downwards.
ATTCCCCAATCTTTTAGCTACACAACACTATTTTTCAACGTAATCTCCATTCAATGCTACGGCCTTACGCCACCTTGAAATGAGGGCCTGTATGCCTGCACGGTACCATTCCACTGGTCGATGTCGGAGCCAATGTTGTACTGCATCAATAACTTCTTCATCATCCGCGTAGTGCCTCCCACGGATTGCGTCCTTCATTGGGCCAAACATATGGAAATCCGACGGTGCGAGATCGGGGCTGTAGGGTGCATGAGGAAGAACAGTCCACTGAAGTTTTGTGAGCTCCTCTCGGGTGTGAAGACTTGTGTGAGGTCTTGCGTTGTCATGAAGAAGGAGAGTTCGTTCAGATTTTTGTGCCTACGAACACGCTGAAGTCGTTTCTTCAATTTCTGAAGAGTAGCACAATACACTTCAGAGTTGATCGTTTGACCATGAGGAAGGACATCGAACAGAATAACCCCTTCAGCGTCCCATAAGACTGTAACCATGACTTTACCGGCTGAGGGTATGGCTTTAAACTTTTTCTTGGTAGGGGAGTGGGTGTGGCGCCACTCCATTGTTTCAGGTTCGAAGTGATGAACCCATGTTTCATCGCCTGCAACAATCTTTGACAAGAAATTGTCACCCTCAGCCACATGACGATCAAGCAATTCCGCACAGATGGTTCTCCTTTGCTCTTTATGGTGTTCGGTTAGACAACGAGGGACCCAGCGGGAACAAACCTTTGAATATCCCAACTGGTGAACAATTTGACAGCACTACCAACAGAGATGTCAAGTTGAGCACTGAGTTGTTTGATGGTGATCCGTCGATCATCTCGAACGAGTGTGTTCTCAAGCTCCGCCATTGCAGGAGTCACAGCTGTGCACGGCCGGCCCGCACGCGGGAGATCAGACAGTCTTGCTTGACCTTGCGGCGATGATGACACACGCTTTGCCCAACGACTCACCGTGCTTTTGTCCACTGCCAGATCACCGTAGACATTCTGCAAGCGCCTATGAATATCTGAGATGCCCTGGTTTTCCGCCAAAAGAAACTCGATCACTGCCCGTTGTTTGCAACGCACATCCGTTACAGACGCCATTTTAACAGCTCCGTACAGCGCTGCCACCTGTCGGAAGTCAATGAAACTATACGAGACGAAGCGGGAATATTCCACAAGAAATTTCCGGTTTTTTCAACCAAAATTGGCAGAGAAAAAAAATGTGTTGCATTACTTATTGAACTGCCCTCGTATTTGAGAAAATAACAAAAAATTGTTTCACATACTTATTATTTAGTTCATGAACGCCCACCAATGAATAATATGTAGTGTACGCACATCAGGACATTACTAGCAAGAACTAGGAATAATACAAATATACCATCATAGTACTCATGGTGAATACAACTGAAACCATTGTGAAGATATATGTATCTTCACCGAAACTTTTCAAAACATACGGCTCTTTCTGTACATTCCTGTTGTGTATCCTTGATCAGGAACCTATTCTCTGTCATCAGCACTCCTTTCCCAGAGATAGTTCCCTACTCTGGACTCCCTGGTAGCGATTTGCGACATCTTTCTACTTCAGTCGTTTGCTGAAAATCCATAGCGATTAAGGTTCTTGTCAAGTTACTCACTGCCTGGCTGACTAAATTGTCCATTTTTTAGTCCTGCTAATCACACCATCATTCAAACATATTGCATCCATTACTCCAGTTCTCAGAACTTTCCCAATAACGACAGTTTTCGGTTGTTGATGTTACGTCTAGCTGTTGAAACTTTTCTTCAGTTTTGTATTCTGTATTGTAGACTTAAAACAATAAAATTGGAATATGCAAGATTCCCGTCAACTGGCGTTATTGCTTCCATACAAGCAGTAACCTGTACATCGAAGAAACACTCATGGACATAAAAGAAAGATGCAGCGGCAGGATTTACAATCGGCGTGAAATGATACGAATAATAATTTCCACTGATGGCATTGCTATCCTCAGTGAAAGTCAGAAGAAATTGCAAGATGGTTAATAGAATGAACAGTCGAATGAGGACAGAATATGGATTGAGGGTAAAACGAAGAAAGCCAAAGTAAGAGAAGTAGCAGGAATGAAATAATTGATAAACTTAACTTTGAAATTAATGACCAGACGGTAGGCGGAGTGAAGGAATTCTTCTACCATGGATGCAAAGTAAGACACAATGGAATGAAACAAGGAAGACATAAAAAGAAGACTGTCATGGATAAAGTGGGCATTACTCGCCAAAATAGATCTACCAGTACCAAATATAGGCCTTAATCTGACGAAGAAATTTATGAGAACATGCGTTTGGAGCATAGCGTTGTGTGGAAGTTAATCGTGGAATGTGAGAAAACTGAAAAACAAAAGAACTAAAGCGTTTGAGATGTGGTACTAGAGAAGGATGTTGAAAATTTGATGAATCTATAAAGAAATGACGAGGTTCACCGCAGAAAATGCGAGGAGAGGACTATATGGAAAACACTGACAAGATGACGCTGGGATAGGAAACAGGACGTCAGGAAATCTGGTCTATGGTAATTGAGACAGCTGTAGAAGGTAAAAACTGTAGGGGAAGACAAAAGTTGGAACTCATCCAAAAAATAGTAGAGGACATGGGTTGCAAGTGCTACTCTGTGTTGAAGAGGTTGACAAAGGAGCTGAATTCATGGCGTGCCGCTTCAAACCAAATTGACTGTAGCACCAGTCGTCCACTTGGGTCAGTGGGTCAAGAAGCTACCCTTCTAGGATGCTTGTTCCGGTCTGCAGAATTTTTCGAGCATCAATTTTCACAGACCAATCTATAACACCCACATTACTAAACGGCTAAGCAAAGCAGCTACAGTTCCTAGTTGCAGGTTGCCTGTCAAATGCCTTTCACAGACAACAAACATTTCATTTTCAGTATTTCTTACAACTACTGATTAATTTAATAATTTAAAGTGCTGTCGTAATCTACTCATTAAGAAGTATAATTTTCCGTTAAAGATTTAATAAGACAAGTCTTGAAGTATATGCAAAATTAATCATTGTACGTCATACAGTTCAGGTAAAGCGACGTCATGAAAACAGTGATGCGAGACAAAGAGCTTTTCTTAAGACGAAGCGCAATGTACCCAGACTGTAGACATCCATTACCTAACAATGAGAACACTTAATTTCTTCCAACAAACATTTTTTGGTTTACCTGTTTTGATTCTGACTTTTTCCTTAGTCTACGGCTGAATAATCCTAAACTAATAAAACCAATATCATTAGCGTTTGCGTCTTCAACCATGGATGTTTTACATGCTTAACATCAAATATTTAACATATTGACTCAGTTATACAGCAATCAGACGACAGAAATTGATTTAGACATGCGGATTCGATTCTTTAAAGAGTCAGTGTTTGGGGTTACTGGTTTCTTGTAACTGCTAGCCCATATTGATGAGTCAAATAGTTTGTTTCATACCATGTAAGATGACCAGCCTTCCTAAATATTTTCCATGTATAATTTTCTTATCACTCAGTTCATTACACAGCTTCCTCAAGCTGAGTCCTAATATCTTTTGCAAGTCACTTGAACAATACAGCCCCTTTACACTACCGGCCATTAAAATTGCTACACCAATAAGAAATGCAGATGATAAATGGGTATTCATTGGACAAATATATTATACCAAATCTGACATGTGATTACATTGTCACGCAATTTGGGTGCATAGATGCTGAGAAATCAGTACCCGGAACAACCACCTTCGGCCGTAATAAAGGCCTTGATACGCCTGGGTATTGAGTCAAACAGAACTTGGATGGCGTGTACAGGTACAGCTGCCCACGCAGCTTCAACACGATACCGCAGTTAATCTTGAGTAGTGGCTGGCGTATGTGACGAACCAGTTGCTCAGCCACCATTGACCAGACGTTTTCAATTGGTGAGAGATCTGGAGAATGTGCTGGCCAGGGCAGAAGTCGAACATTTTCTGTATCCAGAAAAGCCCGCACAGGACCTGCAACATGCGGTCATGCATTATCCTGCTGAAATGTAGGGTTTCACAGGGATCGAATGAAGGGCAGAGCCACGGATCCTAACACATCTGAAATGTAACGTCCACTGTTCAGAGTGCCGTCAATGCGAAGAAGAGGTGACAGAGACGTGTAACCAATGGCACACCGTACCATCACGCCGGGTGATACGCCAGTATGGCGATGACGAATACACCCTTCCAGTGTGCTTTTACCGCGATGTCGCCAAACGCGGATGCGACCATCATAATGCTGTAAACAGAACCTGGATTCATCCCAAAAAATGACGTTTTGCCATTTCTGCACCCAGGTCCGTCGTTGAGAACACCAGCGCTGGCGCTGCTGTGATGCAGCGTCAAGGGTAACTGCAGCCATGGTCTCCGAGCTGATAGTCCGTGCTGCTGCAAACGTAATCGAACTGTTCGTGCAGATGGTGGTTGTATTGCAAACGTCCCCATCTGTTTACTCAGGGATCGAGACGTGGCTGCTGATGCGTTACAGCCATGCGGATACGATCCCTGTCATCTCGCCTGCTAGTGATACGAGGCCATTGGGATTCAGCACGGCGTTCCGTATTACCCTCCTGGACCTACCGATTTCATATTCTGCTAACAGTCATTGGATCTCGAGCAACGCGAGCAGCAATGTCGCGATACGATGAACCGCAATCGCGATAGGCTACAACCCGCCCTTATTAAAGTCGGAAACGTGATGGTACGCATTTCTCCTCCTTACACGAGGCATCACAACAACGTTTCACCAGGCAACGCCGGTCAACTGCTGTTTGTGTATGATAAATCGGTTGGACACTTTCCTCATGTCAGCACGTTGTAGGTGTCGCCACCGGCGCCAACCTTGTGTGAATGCTCTGAAAAGCTAATCATTTTCATATCAGAGCATCTTCTTCCTGTCGGTTAAATTTCGCGTCTGTAGCACGTCATCTTCGTGATGTAGCAATTTTATTGCCCAGTAGTGTATTTAAGACCATCACATGGTTCCAGTCACATTAATTGACTCTCTGTCAAAAGCCTGAATAACCTCTTTTGGACGGCGGACTGCTTGGAGACATTGAGAAATAGAGTCTGAGAGGTTCTGGAAGGTACCGACAGGGATGTGAAGTCGTGCCGACCTCTGTGCCGCGGCTAGCTGCACTAGGTTTCTCGGCTGAGGACCCGTGGTGCGAAGAGTCCGCTCGAAGTGGTCCCATAGATTCTAGATCCTGGAAGTTTGGTGGCCAAGGGAATATGGCAAACTCACCCTGGTGCTCTTCGAATCACGCACGCACATTGCAATCTGCGTGAGATGTTGCATTGTCCCGCAGGTAGAGGCCATCGTGCTGAGGAAAAACGAATCACATTTAGGGGTGGACATGGTCCCGAACGATATACGCATCCATTGTCCCTTCCAGAATGACGACATCACCTAGGGAATTCCCTCCATCATGGACCCTTCCGACGATTGTTGCAAGGTGTCCGTTTTCAGACGTTTCACGCAGTACACGCCAACGGGCATCTGTCCAATGGAACATGAAATGTGATTCATCTAAAAGGCGACCTGTCACCACTCAGTGGACGTCCAGTTGCGGTACTGGCGTCAAAATTTCCGTCTTCGTCGCCGGTGAACGGCAGTCAGCACGAGCACGTGAACCAGACGCCTGCTGCAGAGGCCCATCCGCAGCTACGTTCACTGAGTGGTCGTTGAGGAGACACTGTTGGTAGCCCCTTGTTCACTTGGCCGACCAGTTGCTCAACAGTTGGATATCTGTCGGCCGCGCACATCTCTGCAGCCATCGTTCACCCCGTTTTGCATCATAGTTACCTCGGCGCCGTTTTTGGCTAGCGTGATTTCGTCATGCAAAGTAGACTTTAACCACAGGAGCAAGGGAACAGTTTACAAACTTAGCCGTTTCGGAAATGCTTCCACCCTTGGTCCGAAAGTGAACAATGATGCCTGAGACGCCCCGCTATACCCGCGGGAAAGGGGCCAAAATAAGGTGCTGTCAGAAATTTAAAAGGCACTTTAATTTAAAAACGGCTGAAGGCCAATATCAGAAATTTAAAAGGCAAGTCATATCTTACAACAGTTGTTTATTTAGGCTGAAGGCTCAAAATAATCTGAAATTTTCAGAGCAAACAATTTGAATTCAAAATCGGCTGAAAGCCCAAGACTTAAGGCTAAACAACATTAAATAAAAATTTCTTATAAAAAAACAAGACCTTACCTAAAACAGTCCTTAATTAGATAAAACTTAAGAAAAACAGAAATTTAAAAGGCAAAGCCTTGTCTTAAAACAGTTCCTTAGTTAGGCTGAAGGTCCAAAGAATCAGACACTTCTAGAGCAAAGTTAAATTCAAATCGGCTGAAGGCCTAACACTTAAAATTCATTAACATTATTTTTTTTAAATACCAAAGACATTACGTAAAACAGCTCCTTGAACTAGGCTGAAGGTCTTAAAAGCAAAACTACTCAAACTCAAAATCGGCTGAAGGCCCAACACTTAAAATTCAATAAGATTAAAACCTTTAAAATGACAAAGATCTTACGTGAAACAGTTCTTTAAATTAGGCTGAAGGCCTAAAAAATCTTACTCCTGAAGAGCAAAACAAACTTCATTTTTAAAAAAAATCGGCTAGAAGCCATAGAAGTACAAACAACAAGCACAAATTTTAAAAAAAGGGCAGTACACCCAACGGCGCTCATGTGGTCGAGGGTCGGCCTGGAATTCAAACGCTAACGGTTGCTTAGGTGAGACAGGCAGCCGGGCCAACCATTCTCAATCTGACGGCAACCCAACCGATAAACAGTCAACAGACCAATGATCAAGTTCCGCTCCACACTTGCAACAAAACTCAAACGATGCTTACAACGGAGACTCGAACAACAACAAGAACGGATCACAGACAATCAATAAGCGGTGGACGACCCAAATATACATCGTCTAATCAGAAGATTGACCAAACGGCCAAGAAAGGTCGTTGCCACTCAAATGTGAGTATCGGCAATAGTCGGGCGAGTGGTGGCTATCCTGTCCTTCCTCGCTACTCCACTCCAACCGCCAATTCAGAGCCGGTACGCCGACAACATTTAAATTAACTTGTTAGTCAAAACCACATAAACTACACACAGTTTCACGAACACTCTCACGAAGAACTAGACGATGCCAACGGCAGGGACTGTGCAGTAACAAGAACGAATCATGAGTCGGCACACACAGCCAACAAATAAGCGATCGCCAGCCAAATACAAGTTGTCCGACAAGACGACCGACCGACGATCAACCAAAGTCGTCCCCAACTCAAATCACGTGTGTCGGTAACCATCGGTGAGTGATAGCTATCCGCGCCTCCCAGGCGCTGCATGCCCCACTGGTGCTACGACGCGACTGCACCAATAGACCAACTGCTACAAATCAGCACGGAGACAACACTAAAATAACTGGGCAATCGACATCACAGGCTACACACCATTTCACAAACACTTGGACGAAGAATGCGATCAATGCTAAAGCAGTGACTGTGCAAACACAAGGACGAACCAAGTTGAGACACACACCGCCGACCCAAAAGCAATCGGCGAGCAAATACACGTCGTCCAGTAAGACGACCAACCGACGATCAACCAAGACCGTCCCCACTGAAGCCATGTGTGCCGGCAATGGTCGGCCGAGTCGTGGCTATCCGAACCTCACTGCCGCTCAACGCGACCGAATTTCTGCCACGTTCCAACTGCCCGACTGCCAGGTCCGAACTCCACTGCTGGCGCGTTCCAACCCCCTTCATTGCCCGGTCCGAACTGCAGAGTTGGCGCCCTACAACCCGTTGGACGACACACGACAACCAGGAAGTAATAGCAGTCCAGCAAAGATAATACCGCAGTGCCTATATGGGTAAGCACTGCTGCTGCCGCTTACGGGAAGGCAAGGTAGCAACTCAGTGATACCAGCAATTGAAAATTGACATAACGAGGCGGCAGTACGGTAAAAACAGGATGTTAAATAAGAGATGGCACGAACACGAGCAACGCACAGCTCAATGCCCTTTAGAACGCCAGATAAATCACTCCGGTTCCGCATTACGACTCTTCTTATCCTGAGCCCCCGACACGCTTTATACAAGGTGGTCCATTGATAGTGACCGGGCCAAATATCTCACGAAATAGGCATCAAACGAAAAAACTGCAAATCAGGAAACTCTTCTAGCTTGGAGGGGGAAACCAGATGGCGCTGTGGTTGGCCCGCTAGATGGCACTGTCATAGGTCGAACGGATATCAACTGCGTTTTTTTAAAAATAGGAACCCCCATTTTTTATTACATATTCGTATAGTATGTAAAGAAATATGAATGTTTTAGGTGGACCGCTTTTTTCGCTTTGTGATGGATGGCGCTGTAATAGTCGCAAACGTATAAATTACGTAACATTCCGCCAGTGCGGACGGTATTTGCTTCGAGATACATTACCCGTGTTAAAATGGATCGTTTACCAATTGCGGAAAAGGTCGATATCGTTAACGTATGGCTATTGTGATCAGAATGCCCAACGGGCTTGTGCTATGTATGCTGCTCGGTATCATGGACGACATCATCCAAGTGTCCGGAGCGTTCGCCGGATAGTTACGTTATTTAAGGAAACAGAAAGTGTTCAGCTACATGTGAAACGTCAACCACGACCTGCAAGTAGGTGATTTAGCTGGCTCAAATGGCTCTGAGCACTATGGGACTCAACTGCTGTGGTTATCAGTCCCCTAGAACTTAGAACTACTTAAACCTAACTAACCTAAGGACATCACACACATCCATGCCCGAGGCAGGATTCGAACCTGCGACCGTAGCAGTCGCACGGTTCCGGACTGCGCGCCTAGAACCGCGAGACCACCGCGGCCGGCGGTGATTTAGCTGCTGTCGCGGCTAATCCGCACATCAGTAGTAGACAAACTGCGCGATAATCGGGAATCTCAAAAACGTCGGTGTTGAGAATGCTACATCAACATCGATTGCACCCGTAACATATTTCTATGCACCAGGAATTGCATGGCAACGACTTTGAACGTCGTGTACAGTTCTGCCACTGGGCACAAGAGAAATTACGGGACGATGACAGATTTTTTGTACGCGTTCTATTTAGCGACGAAGCGTCATTCACCAACAGCGGTAACGTAAACCGGCATAATATAACACTATTGGGCAACGGAAAATCCACGATGGCTGCGACAAGTGGAACATGAGCGACCTTGTCGGGTTAATGTATGGTGCGGCATTATGGGAGGAAGGATAATTGGCCCCCATTTTATCGATGGCAATCTAAATGGTGCAATGTTTGCTGCTTTCCTACGTAATGTACTACCGATGCTACTACATGATGGATGTACGGCACATAGCTCGCGTGCAGTTGAAGCGGTATTGTATAGCATATTTCATAACAGGTAGATTGGTCGTCGAAGCCAGCACGTTCACCGGATCTGACGTCCCCGGATTTCTTTCTGTGGGGAAAGTTGGAGGATATTTGCTATCGTGATTGTCGTTACACGTATTACCAAATGCATTGAGGTAGACGGACATCATTTTGAGTATTAATTGCATTAATGGGGTATTCACAGGTACTCACGCTGTAAGAGCCTGCGTTCTCAGAAATGATAAGTTCACAAAGGTACATGTATCGCATTGGAACAACCGAAATAAAATGTTCAAATGTACCTACGTTCTGTATTTTAATTTTAAAAAACCTACCTGTTACCAACTGTTCGTCTAAAATTGTGAGCCATATGTTTGTGACTATTACAGTGCCATCTATCACAAAGCGAAAAAAGTGGTCCAACTAAAACATTCATATTTCTTTACGTACTACACGAATATGTAATAAAAATGGGGTTTCCTATTTTAAAAAAAGACGCAGTTGATATCCGTTTGACCTATGGCAGCGCCATCTAGCGGGCCAACCATAGCGCCATCTACTTTCGCCCTTCAAGCTAGCCAAGTTTCGTTCTTTGTAGTTTTTTCGTTTGATGCTTTTGACGCTATTTGTCCCGGTCACGATCAATGGACCACCACTGGTGCTACCAACTATTGACGGTGGTCACATTAATGTGACTGGACTGTATACACTGATCAGCCGGAACATTATGATCACTGACTTACTATCGATACACGTGCGCCCAGGCGATAGCAGCATAACCTGGCGAGGAGTTACGGCTAGTCAGACACATGCACGGTGCATGTACGTAGTATCAGCGACCGGGCCGGCCGTGTGTAGAATGGGGAAGGCGCGCGATCTATCTACGGTTTACCGAAGGCAGATTGTGATTGCCCGGAGGCTCGGTATAAGCGTTTCGGAAACTGCACCACTTCTCGGGTATTTGAGGAGTGCTGTGGTGACTGTCTTGAACACGTGGCGAAACCAGGCTGAAACCAGACGTCGTGGAGTTCGACGGCCACCCCTTACAAAGATGCCTGCCGGAATAGACTTGGCAGACAGGAACTAACATCAGACTTCAATTCTGCGCAGAGTATAACTGTATCTGAAAATACAGTGCACCGAACACTCATAGTGATGGACCTCCCCCCGTGCATGTGCCAGTGTTAACACCACGACATAGGCAACTATGACTGAAATAGGCACGTGACCATCGGCACGGCGCAGTGGCAGAGCATTGCATGGTCTGATCAATCCCGATACCTTCATCGTCACGACAGTGGGATGGCGCGAATCCGTCGTGTTCCAGGGCAAAACCTTCTTGACAGCCATACTGCGGAGTGGAGACAAACTGGCGGCGTCTTTATTATACTCTAGGGAACATACGCGTGGGCGTCCAACGCTCCAGCGGAACTCGTGCAAGGCACCATGACGACCAAGGAGTATCGTACACTGGTTGCAGACCACATAGTTCCCTTCCTGACGATCATGTTTCCGATGACAGTGGCACGCGCCATGTCACAAGGCCATGGTGTAGTACATGGAACACAGTGGCGAGTTTCAATTGATGTGCGCCCCCTTCCCTCTCCCCCAACTCGGCATATCTGAATTCGATCGAACACATTTGGGATGTGATTGAACATGGCGTGACTGCTCATCGCTCCTCTCCCCTGAATTTACGAGAAATAGGGACTTGTGTGTGCAGATGCGGTACCATCTCCATCCAGCAACCTACCAAGGCCTCTTGCTTCCATGACACGACGCACCGCCGCTGTTATCCATGCCAAAGGTGGACATACCGACTATTAAGTAGGTAGTCATAATTTTCTGGCTGGTCAGCGTATACTGGCACGGTCTTAACATTCTTCAAGTGTAAAAGTGCTACGTTTGGAAGCACTGCCGGGTGTTTGTGTTTTCGCTGAAATAAATCTTCCATTAGGTCCATGGTAAATTGTACCCGTGGTCTAGGGGTAGCGTCTCTGATTCATAATCAAAAACATCTTCGGTCCCGGGTTCGATTCCCGCCACTGCCTAAATTTTGATAAATAATCAGCATAGGCGGCCGAAGGTGGAAGAATCAGCAATGATCAACGACATGAGGATGCAGAAGGCAATGGAAACCACTGCATTAAAGACACGTAACGTGTATCCACAGGACATGTGGCCTGTAATTGAAGAAGTGTCATGATGATCTCTCCATTGGCAAAAGATTCCGGAATAGTCCCCCATTCGGATCTCCGGGAGGGGACTGCCAAGGGGGAGGTTACCATGAGAAAAAGATTGAATAATCTACGAAAGGATAACGTTCTACGAGTCGGGGCGTGGAATGTCAAAAGCTTGAACGTGGTAGGGAAACTAGAAAATCTGTAAAGGGAAATGCAAAGGCTCAATCTAGATATAGTAGAGGTCAGTGAAGTGAAGTGGAAGGAAGACAAGGATTTCTGGTCAGATGAGTATCGGGTAATATCAACAGCAGCAGAAAATGGTATAACAGGTGTAGGATTCGTTATGAATAGGAAGGTAGGGCAGAGGGTGTGTTACTGTGAACAGTTCAGTGACCGGGTTATTCTAATCAGAATCGACAGCAGAACAACACCGACAACGATAGTTCAGGTATACATGCCGACGTCGCAAGCTGAAGATGATCAGATAGAGAAAGTGTATGAGGATATTGAAAGGGTAATGCAGTATGTAAAGGGGGCCGAAAATCTAATAGTCATGGGCGACTGTAATGCAGTTGTAGGGGAAGGAGTAGAAGAAAATGTTACAGGAGAATATGGGCTTGGGACAAGGAATGAAAGAGGAGAAAAACTAATTGAGTTCTGTAACAAGTTTCAGCTAGTAATAGCGAATACCCTGTTCAAGAATCACAAGAGGAGGAGGTATACTTGGAAAAGGCCGGGAGATACGGGAAGATTTCAATTAGATTACATCATGGGCAAACAGAGATTCCGAAATCAGATACTGGATTGTAAGGCGTACCCAGGAGCAGATATAAACTCAGATCACAATATAGTAGTGATGAAGAGTAGGCTGAAGTTCAAGACATTAGTCAGGAAGAATCAATACGCAAAGAAGTGGGATACGGAAGTACTAAGGAATGACGAGATACATTTTGAGTTATCTAACGCTATAGATACAGCTATAAGGAATAGCGCAGTAGGCAGTACAGTCGAAGAGGAATGGACATCTCTAAAAAGGGCCATCACATAAGTTGGGAAGGAAAACATAGGTACAAAGAAGGTAGCTGCGAAGAAACCATGGGTAACAGAAGAAATACTTCAGTTGACTGATGAAAGGAGGAAGTACAAACATGTTCCGGGAAAATCAGGAATACAGAAATACAAGTCGCTGAGGAATGAAATAAATAGGAAGTGCGGGGAAGCTAAGACGAAATGGCTGCAGGAAAAATGTGAAGACATCGAAAAAGATTTGATTGTCGGAAGGACAGACTCAGCATACAGGAAAGTCAAAACAACCTTTGGTGACATTAAAAGCAACGGTGGTAACATTAAGAGTGCAACGGGAATTCCACTGTTAAATGCTGAGGAGAGAGCAGATATGTGGAAAAAATACATTGAAAGCCTCTATGAGGGTGAAGATTTGTCTGAAGAAGAAACAGGAGTCGATTTAGAAGAGATAGGGGATCCAGTATTAGAATCGGAATTTAAAAGAGCTTTGGAGGACTTATGGTCAAATAAGCAGAAGGGATAGATAACATTCCATCAGAATTTCTAAAATCATTGGGGGAAATGGCAACAAAACGACTATTCACGTTGGTGTGTAGAATATATGAGGCTGGCCACATACCATCTGACTTTCGGAAAAGCATCATCCACACAATTCCGAAGACGGCAAGAGCTGACAAGTGCGAGAATTATCGCACAATCAGCTTAACAGCTCATGCATCGAAGCTGCTTACAAGAATAATATACAGAAGAATGGAAAAGAAAATTGAGAATGCGCCAGATGACGATCAGTTTGGCTTTAGGAAAAGTAAAGGGACGAGAGAGGCAATTCTGACGTTACGGCTAATAAAGGAAGCAAGGCTAAAGAAAAATCAAGACACTTTCATAGGATTTGTCGACCAGGAAAAAGCGTTCGACAATATAAAATGGTGCAAGCTGTTCGAGATTCTGAAAAAAGTTGGGGTAAGCTATAGGGAGAGACGGGTCATATACAATATGTACAACAACCAAGAGGGAATAATAAGAGTGGACGATCAAGAACGAAGTGCTCGTATTAAGAAGGTTGTAAGACAAGGCTGTAGCCTTTCGCCTCTACTCTTAAATCTGTACATCGATGAAACAATGATGGAAATAAAAGAAAGGTTCAGGAGTGGAATTAAAATACAAGGTGAAAGGATATCAATGATACGATTCGCTGATGACATTGTTATCCTGAGTGAAAGTGAAGAAGAATTAAATGATCTGCTGAACGGAATGAACAGTCTAATGAGTACACAGTAAATCGGAGAAAGACAAAGGTAATGAGAAGTAGTAGAAATGAGAACAGCGAGAAACTTAACATCAGGATTGATGGTCACGAAGTCAATGAAGTTAAGGAACTCTGCTACCTAGGCAGTAAAATAACCAATGACGGACGGAGCAAGGAGGACATCAAAAGCAGACTCGCTATGGCAAAAAAGACATTTCTGGCCAAGAGAAGTCTACTAATATCAAATACCGGCCTTAATTTGAGGAAGAAATTTCTGAGGATGTACGTCTGGAGTACAGCATTGTATGGTAGTGAAACATGGACTGTGGGAAAACCGGAACAGAAGAGAATCGAAGCATTTGAGATGTGGTGCTATAGACGAATGTTGAAAATTAGGTGGACTGATAAGGTAAGGAATGAGGAGGTTCTACGCAGAATCGGAGAGGAAAGGAATATGTGGAAAACACTGATAAGGAGAAGGGACAGGATGATAGGACATCTGCTAAGATATGAGGGAATGACTTCCATGGTACTAGAGGGAGCTGTAGAGGGCAAAAACTGTAGAGGAAGACAGAGATTGGAATACGTGAAGCAAATAATTGAGGACGTAGGTTGCAAGTGCTACTATGAGATGAAGAGGTTAGCACAGGAAAGGAATTCGTGGCGGGCCGCATCAAATCAGTCAGCAGACTGATGAAAAAAAAAAAAAAAAGAGAGATCCAATTTTAAATTGATTCATTTAAGACTCAAGTTCAGTTTTAATAATAAAAATTCCATGTAGTTCAGTAGTCTGATGCAAGTCCTCAGTGACTTGTGTGTCCTAACCCACCTCCAGTAATCATACCAGACAATGGGGCCTAAAATGGAATCCGTACCACTTGCCATTTCTGGCGAATTTTCACGTTGTTGAGAAGTGAAGACTAGATTAAAGTCAGTCTGTAATGTCATGTGCTCCCAACGGGATTCGAATCCGTAATCTTTCGGTTTCAATGCACACCCTTTGCCACTGGACCAACAGACCCTTCTTTAATATGAGATATCTTTACTGATTGCAATTTGAACACTACGAACAGAGAAGTAAAACAGGAGCAGCGAAGTCGCGCTTGGCCGACGTATGCAAACGGATCTTAACTCATAACATCAAAACATAAAATAGAACTTATATAAAGTCTATTGCTGGTTATGACTTTAATGACTTCAGCTGTAAATACATTCTGACAATGTGACTGGCAGAAATCAAGACACATCAATTTTTACTCTTTCCATGCGTCATCGCTCAATTGAGATGGCCATGGCCCATGCATAGTCTTTTATTCAATGCTTCTTCTACACCAAGCAACCTGTGGAAATTTTAGTATACTATACATTTTTGAAATGTGAAGAAATTGCTTAATCTCATGGAACATAGAAGAAAAATTCGATTTTTTAGTCATTTTCACGTTTACATCTTCTCAAAAGAAAATGGAAACTCTCCATTCTTAATACTGCCGAGAAAGGCGTGCCCATGAAGCCCCAAAGAGAAACGGTGCTGGAAATGTGGATGTTTATACACCAAAATTATTCTTGCCACGAGTCGTGCCGTACATCTTAAGGGGAGCCGGACGTGCCTATGCTGCCCATGTTAAAATCACTAGGTTTGAGGAACATTTATGAATAAACTACCAAATAGAAAAATTTGAATTTTTTTTTTTTTTACATATAGAGTGGTTTAGTATTGCAGTTATGACAGAGGGATTTTGGAGTATGTTTTCTAGTTTCCTTCCAATTATTCTTTTTATTAATGACCCAAATTATTTTACAAATAATTTCTTTATAATTAAACTGAAATGAAACTACTGAACATATTGCCAAATGGCTGTGTTACTAGGAGTGCTGTATAAAAATTTCATCTCTCTAGCTTGAGTGTATTTTGAGAAAATGTTCCTTATATTCGAAAAATTCTAATTCACGGGAAATGGCTATCAAAGTTTCTCAATACATTCCTGCACTATAGGATGGATTATCAGGCTCTTCTTCTTCATCCTCCAAAAGCTTCCTCTTCTGTCTTCTTTTCTGGCCTGTTGTTCCATCATACTTCATATGCCTTTCTCTTCTTTCTGCTCCTCTTATCCTTTCTCTGTCAATATTTCTTAGTGCTCGTACAGTGTTCACCCCAGCTGTAAATCCTAATGCCTTTAGAACTTCACACTTCACACTGTTCCCTTGGTTGTAGGTTGCTATTTCATCATAAATGCCGAAGTGCAGTGTTTTTATGCTTACAAACACCCTTTATGAATCACTTTCCAAATCAAATTGTTTACGCTCTCATTAGGATTCTGCGTCTTTCCATGTAGACATTTGTGTAACAATTCTGGCTGTGCTAAGTCATGAAAAATTGGTTTTATTGTTCCCTCTTGATTCTTGTACATACTGCATATTACCCGCTTTACACAAGAAGTACAGGGCTAATACTACCAACAACAGGCGCAACACTGCACTAATTCGAAACGGTAAACAGCAAAGAGACGATGTTCCGCGCTCTTATTCATTGTAGTATCGCAACTTGGTATTAGTGTTAATTTTCTTTTCCCTACGTTCTTCTTCATCTTATATACACGGTTATTAAAACGTGGCATCATAACCAGAACAAAAGTGTACGACAATATTAAATGGAGCAAGATGTTCGAAATTCTGAGGAAAATAGGAGTAAGCTGTAAGGAAATACGGGTAATATTTGTCACAGAAAACAATGTAGCCAACCCTTGCACACTCGCTGTATGCGTAACATAAGGCGCTGTATGCGTAACAGGCCGAGAAAATCCCAAGCAGTTCGCCAGGAAGTCACGAGACGGTGTTAGATGCATTCAGCGGCAGCCCATTTCCTCTGCAGGCGTGGGGGAAAATGGTAATAGCTCCACTTCTAGGGCGAGTAGAACAATAATTCAAAGGTTACATTAAAGAGGAATGTTCCAATTAATTTTCGGTAGCAAAAAAAAATCGTAATTTTTTGGATTTGACCACCTCCGGCTCCCCTTAAATTCTGACAGATCCAGTATGAATCAGTAGGTGTCCTGGCTCATTCTTCGAAAATTTTGAAAAAAGTATTGGCTCTGTAAAAGACTTCTTTGCACCCATAATATTCTTTTTTTTCTTATCGTGCTGTGAATGTCAAGGTACATATTGCAGCTGTTGCTGAAAATACACGAGTTGATGATTTCCTTTTAACACTCATGGACATGCTGGTTTTTTTATGTGCAGTGCGGGTACACAGGCCAGTCACATCAGTGTTACCACTGCCTGTGTTCGACGTTAAAGTGCAATAATCATAGAGGACTAGGAGTGGAGGGACTCGAATAACAGCGCAGTCATTGTCGTAATGTAGGGTCGGAACGATTTATCTGGAATCCAAAAGGGCTTTTTTGCCAAGGAGGAAGCATTTCGGAATCGGCTAAGTTGTTTAACTGTGCGTGCCACTGTGGTTGAAATGGGTCTAAGCACCATGGGACTTAACATCTGAGGTCATCAGTCCCCTAGACGTAGAACTACTTAAACCTAACTAACCTAAGGACAACACACACATACATGCCCGAGGCAGGATTCGAACCTGCGACCGTAGCAGCAGGGCGGTTCCGGACTGAAGCGCCTAGGTCCGCTCGGCCACAGCGGCCGGTCGTACCACTGTGGTTAAGGTATACGGTTCATGGCAAACTGGTGCACCGAGGCAACTGTGATGCACCATGGGCCATAGATGACAGGAGTGAATGATGACTGGCGGGATGTGTACGGGAGAGGAAGACATCCCACAGATGAACCAACAGCTTACCGACAGCGTCTCCGCAACGATCGTTGAGTGAAAGTTGCTCAGTATGGGCCTCTGCAGCATGCTGACTGCTGTTTATCGGCGACGAAGGCGGGAATTTGCGTCTCCTGTGTGGCGACAGGTGGCCTTTTTACATGAATCACGTTTTATACGCCAAGGGTCACTGAAACTTGTGAAAGCAATATATTCATCTATCTTTGGGGATCATGTCCACCCCTATGTACAGTTTGTCTTCTCCTCGCCACCATGGTATGTACAAGCAAGACAATGTGCCCCACGGTTCACAATTTACGAACTTGGTTTGAAGAGCACCTGAGCGAGTTTACTGCAATCCCCTGCCCACTAAACCCCCCGTATATAAACCCAATCGAGAATCTGTGGGATCTCGATCGGGCTGTTCTCGCAATGGACCCTCAGCCAAGAAACGTATCGCAGCTGGCCATAGCACTGCAGTCGACATGGCTGTGCATCTTTGTCGGTACCTTGCCGACCCTCTTCCTGCACATCTCACAGTGGTGCGCGCTGCAAAAAGTGTTTATACGGGCTTCTCACAGAGGGTCACATTAATATGATTGGGCAGTGTATGTAGAGTGTCGCGTTCCTAAACAAATAATTTTTTCCCATTCTTTATAGCTGGTAGTTGGCGTGGGCTTTAAGCGAACTAAAGAACGTTAACTGTTACATTGTGCTTTACCGGCAGAGCTAGAGGGAGCAACAAAAAAGAGAGAACCGCAATTGCAGCGTACAGCTTGGCTGACACAGCTAACGCCAAAGTGTCCGAACATTGGTGATTATTGTTTTGAGTAAACTAGATATTCACCAGTTTTCCTCGTGTTGTACAGTATTTAGCGTTATCATGTGCCGTGTGTGCAGATGGCGAGCGCCAAGGACCAGCTGCTGCCGCTGCTGGTGGTGGACTCCTTGGGCGGCCTGCCAGGGTTACCGGGCCTCTTCGTGGCCAGCGTCTTCAGTGCGGCGCTCAGGTAAGTGCACTGCTGCGTGTTCTCCCCTGTGATTGACGGCTTCTGCCACTTCAGAGCGTCACAACTCATCGCTACTGGGGAAACCACAGAAACATTGTAAATATTAACCTAGAGACACTGCTGCGCTGATATTCTGACAGCTAAACTAACGGTTGTCATCTGATCCATTAAAAATAGTAACCAATTTGTAAATTAAAATGGTTCTCTGTATGAAGATACAAATTAAATTTTACTGTAGCCCACATATTTGAAACTAAATTCAGTCTTTAAACATATTCATACTAGCGGAAAAAAGCACAGAGAAGGCGAATATGCTCCTGTTTATTAAAAGACTCAGACTCAAAAAAGGGGTACCCGCTGCCTCTTAATACCTTCCTCACCATCTTTAAAAATTTTCCCAAAATTTTAGCATGCAAACATATTCATGTACTTTTTAATATGCAATTTACCTCCCACTCCCACAATCTCCCCTAACTGTAACACGTTCATGCCCGCTGGTCCACCGCCGTAAGTCGCTCATTTCCATCCACTCCTACTTGCCCATTCTCACTTACTCACTCACAGCCCAATCCATTCTCGTTATCTCTATGTGTCTGTTTATCTGTCATATTGTGTCCTGTCTCACAGCCATCGTCTCCTTCGCTCTTTCCTACTAATAATGTCACCACTCACTGTCATTGTCTCCCTCCCTCCCTCCCCCCCCCCCTCTCTCTCTCTCTCTCTCTCTCTCTCTCTCTCTCTCTCTCTCTCTCTCTCTCTTATATTGCTACTGTCCCATCATTCCTTCCTGAAAATCATTTATTGCTTCTAATGTACAAGCTGCCATGCAAAGCAGGTCGATAAAGCAAGCTGATATTACTCCAACATAAAACAGCTGTCATATATGGCAGCTTACATGTCAGAACCAAGAAAACTGTGTCTTGCCCCTGACGTGTAGGCTTCCCTGCAAAGCTGGTTGATTTTACAGGATGGTACTGTTCCAACACAACACGCCTGTCATGCAGGGCAGCCTCAGGGCCAGGGGCTGTAAAGATACTTGTTTGCCCATATGCCTGCTCCTATACTTGAGAGGCATGCTGTTTCGGTACAAAAATTTGGTTGAAATAGATCCAGAGGCTTGGGAAGATACCCCATACATATACACTCTGAGATATAAGCTGCCACTTTGAGCTGTGACTGAGAGGGACGCCAGATGTGCCACAACAGTGCTATTTCTATACCGAATGTATCACTTTTACTAGAAGCCACTAGTGGCGACAATCTAAGAGAGGTGCCAGGGCACTGAAGTGCTACATTTCTATACAGTGCATATTACATTCAGTACCGAAAACTGACATGGTTGGAAGTGTGAAAGGGTTCGGTGGGAGGGAAGGAGGAGAGAGAGAGCCAAATGATAAGTCGCCTGTGTGTCTCGAACTGACCCTAGAAACAAATTATTTACAGCTTGAAGTCTTCCAGTTTCTCTGAGTTCAGAAGTAAGGCAGCCAGCAGGCAAGTGAATTACAAGCAGTCAGTATAGTTTACATATTTTAACTTGGTCGATTTTCAATGGGTGTGCAGAGTGTGGATGAAGGAGGCGTCATGTGGGGGGAAAGTGTTGTGTGACCACACTCGCTGTGCATAGTTAGCTTTGTTTTCTGAGAAGTTGTTGCAGGTAACACTCGCAGTACATTGAGAATTGCTTCGTCTTTCTGTAAAGGAATACTGTCAGAAATAACCATTACCAAATTTCTCACTGACTCATTAGTTCATGGGTTAACACACCAACAAAAACAAAACGTCATTTATCTTTAGTCATATTAAAAATTAAAATGTTCTAAGAAAGTTCCTCTCCATTGTAATGTTCTGTTAGACGTTGATGTTGCTGGTGGTGGGGTAACTAGCTAGCGTCTAATTTTTCACAGAAGTGTTGATCTCAGAAAGTTTGGAAACCACAGGAATCTGTTTCGTTAGAGTAGGTTTTCCCCAATTTCATGATTTCTCATATTTCCGACATGACGCTTTCTGATATGTTGTCTATTTTCTGTATTGTTTTGCATCTAGGTCAACCTTGGGTATGTTATGGGACTACATCTGCCTGAGGGGAATGCCTCGTAGTGTAGTATGTGGTTATTAACTTTGCATCTGACGGCTGCCTGCCGTATTGGTTTGCCTTACTTTCGGTCTTTCCTCTGCTTTGAGACATTACTGTAACACAAATGACTTGGTGTACCCGCAGTTCCATGTCGACGGCGCTGAATTCCACGTCTGCTGTGGTGCTGGAGGACTTCTTCAAAACTTTCTTCCCGTCCCGCCGGCTGTCGGAGCGGCAGACCGACCTGCTGATGAAGGCGGTGGTCGTCGTGATGGGAGCCGTCTGCACCGGCCTCGTATTCGCCGTGGAGAGGCTCGGAGCCTCCGTCCTGCAGGTACGCTCTGCTCCTACAAACGGAGGCGTGGTGATAGCAAATCAAGCAAAATTAGGAACCGTCAACTCTCAGATTCGATCAGATATACGTTTTGCGCCATGGATCCATAATGAGGAGATTCTCAAGAATATAGAACATGTCGCTAAACAGGAATGCGTTATTCATAAACAATCGAAATAGTTCATGTAGAAAAGCAGCGATCCACAATGAGGAAAAGAGAGTACTCATTCCAAATCTCCTTCGCCGCCGCATCCTAAAATCAACGTGATTCAATATTTCGGCGATCCATTTCTCCACCATCTTCAGGTGGACGCTGCTGCTGTTCAGTCTCTCTGGAAACTGCAAATACTTTTGCTTCTAGCGCCAAACACAAACAGTGAAATCGGAACGAAACCTATGCACAACAATTTGACTGGCAACTTCATCCAGTGTCATTTTACCAGTGTTCATCCACACTGTGATGTGTATGAACCCGCGATCGCTTTCCGTGCTTGCGTTAACTATAAGCGGAACGTGGCTCTACCTAGTCAGATGACTAAGTTCCCGCTCTGGCAAAGTGTACAGTTCGCTTTGTCGAGTAATAATTCAGAGCTCCGTAGGCGCATGAGAACTGACCGCATATGTGCTCTATTTCCGTATCACCGACCGGCGGGAATTAAAATGGATGTGCTTCAGCATGACTGATGGGCGCGGATACATTTGCCTTTCGTACTGTCGAAAGCCATATCTGAGTGACAAGAACGTACTAAAGGAAAGGTCTTCACTAGATGTCAGAGCACAGGGAGAAATAGAATTGGATGTGTATGGAGAGCACGCCTGCCCGGCTAGCCGCGCGGTCTAACGCGCTGCTTCCCGAGCACGAAGGCGTGCCAGTCCCCGGCACGAATCCGCCCAGCGGATTAGTGTCGACGTCCGGTGTGCCGGCCAGCCTGTGGATGGTTTTTTAAGGCGGTTTTCCATCAGCCTCGGCGAATGCGGGATGGTTCCCCTTATTCCGACACAAGTACACTATGTCGGCGATTGCTGCGCAAGCACTGTCTGCACATATGCGTACACCCTAATTACTCTACCACACAAACATTTGGGGTTACACTCGTCTGGTATGAGACGTTCCGGGGGGAGAGGGGGGGGGGCGGTCCACTGGGGACCGAACCGCACAATAACCCTGGGTTCGGTGTGGGGCGGCGGTGGGGTGTTTGGACTGCTGTGGCCTGTTGTGGGGTTGTGAACCAGTGAGGGCTACGGCGGGACGAAGCCTCTCTGTGTTTCTAGGTCCCTGGTTTAATACACAATACACGGAGAGCACACAAATAAATAAAATGTATTATGTATAGGTAGTTGAGAAGATCTATTAATTTTCATTTCCAGTGCTTGAGAAAAATCACTGGAAGCTGTAACCATAACATAAGAGCAATACATAGCTGTCTACTTACTACCCTTCAGTGTATTGACTACCACCATCCATTGTACCACCAGCTCCACTATCATCATCATCACAGTCAGACAGTATTTTTTCCCACATCCACGGAAACAGCTATCTTCAAACAACTCGCACTTTGCACCTTTGGATAGGCAGTAAATAACAGCTACTCGTGGTACCACAAAGTAGGTACATACGTGCCATCAGGTGACCTGCCACTGCCCTTAATGTCGCATACTTTCTTCAGTTCCTTTCTAAATGAACCCCCATAAGCAATGTAATTGTTTCAAACAAAGTGTCGGTTTTTTTTTTTTTTCTTCTAATAATTTCCGGGTATGCAGCCGGACCCCGTCGACATTCTGCCACGATATTTCGGCCCAGAGACGTCCGGACATCATCAGGTGAGTACACAACTATTGAAGAGCTCAGGTGCAGTCGCGGTATTTATGCCGAATCTCGCGCATGTGAAATGTACTGGCATCCTACAGAGCATGCGTCAGGTGTTGACATGCGCAGCATAGCCGAGTTGTACGTGCTGCCCTCGGTGGTGGAAATAAAGGTTCATCTAGTCATTGAGTATCGAATGACACTGTCGATTCCGCTGTGATTGTATAATTTTAATAACAGGATTCCAATTTGTATCCAGCTGAAAGCCGTTGTCACGATTTATAAGATTATTGGCAAGGCGTATTTCCACTGATTCCTTGATTACGGAATCCCAAAAACCGGAAACCGGGGATAAAATTTTTGTTACATTGTATTCCATTGAATGTCCCAAAGAAATACAGTGCTCTGCTACTGCCGATTTTGACGGTTGCCGCAGACGGGTGTATCTTTCATGTTCTATACATCGTTCATGGACAGTTCTTGTCGTCTGGCCAATATATGCAGAGCCACATTCACAGTGAATTTTGTAGACGCCTGCCTTCTTCAGTTGTAAATCGTCTTTAACGGATCCAACCAGGGCCCGGTTCTTTGCTGGTGGACGGAAGATAACCTTGATTTTATTTTTCTTCAGTAATCGGCCTATTTTCGGCGACACATTCCCGGCGTATGGAAGGAACGCACTGAGGACGCAGATGATGACTTTAAATCAACTGCGTTCCTCTTCAGTAGTTGTGTACTCACCTGATGATGGCCGGACGTCTCTGGGCCGAAATATCGTGGCAGAATGTCGACGGGATCCGGCTGCATACCCGGAAATTATTAGAAGAAGAAATACGCCGGGAAAATTTCAGAAGTCACAAAGTCTCGGTTCACTTCGAGGAATACTGTTTTGAAAAACGTAGCCAGTTTATCATAAGCCCCGGATTTTAAATTCTTATTTATATAGTTTTTAGATCTCACTTTCAACAAGCACTGTTCTTCTTTGTACAGATATATAAATTCCGTCGAAAGGTCTTTGGTCTAGCGACGGGAATCCGTTATGACCGTGTCGCACACAGCAAATTACTGGCAAGACTCCAAGAGTCCACGACAGTCGTGTCGTCGTGTCGCGTACTGTAGGCAGTTGACAGAAGAATCTGCGACAGAGCGCACAGCGGGCGTGTACGTCTAAATGCGCTGGCGGGCAGGCACGGGAGCCATCTGGCCGGAGGCTTGATCAAACACCTGACTCTTTAATAACACTGCGTTCACACGGGCGTTCTTGCGCTCGGAACTGTGTGGCTCGTCCTAAATCTCGCGGTTAGGGGAGTCCGTGTGTGGGCCCTTAGTGACCAGAGTTTGAACCTCAGACCCCGTACACAGTTATTATCTGCTAGAAAGTTCTCTGTCAGCGCACACTCCGCTGCAGAGTGAAAATTTCATTCTGGAAACATCCACCAGACTGTGGCCAAACCATGAATCCCCAATATCCTTTTTTCCAGGGGCACTTGTCTTGCAAGGTTCCAGGAGAATTTCCGTGAAGCATGGAAGATAGGAGATGAGGCACTGGTGGCCGTAAAGCTATGAGGACAGGCCGAGAGTTGTGCTTCCGTAACACACTTGCCAGCGAAAGTCAAAGGTCCCAAGTTCTAATCTCGGTCCGGCTCACAGATTACCAGAAAGTTTCATTCAGACGTCTCGCTGAAAGTGTCCCCAGAAACCTTCAAGCCGTCGTAAAAGTGAAGGATCCACTAACGAGTGTCCGGGATCTTGATCAGATAGTGTGTTATTTCCTCTCAAATACATATCTCTAATTCATCACGGCGGGAAAATCTGGGAACTAATAATGCACACATAGGTAAATCTACAGTTGTTATTCCCACGCGTTATTCCCAAATGGAACAGAAATGGGGGAAATGACAGTGATACCACAAGCACCCTCTCTGATACGCCATAAGGTGGCTTGAGCGGTACAGCTGTAGATGAAAAAGTAACTGACAGTTCATGCAAGGGGAAAACAAATCATACGAAAAATATTTTTGTCCTCGTCTGTTTTTATTTGCTCTGTAATCAGTTACCGTGGATGACAAGTGTCTGTTAGTTGATGGCTCAATCTTATCTGTTTCGCTCATTAAGTCACTGGAGCTAAAATCTTAAAGTATTATGTAAAGCCATCCCACACTATTGTCTTCTGCCTACCGTACCGTAGTATTACAGCAACCTGAACAAACCTTGGCAGATGCTGGTGGAAGGAGAGCAAGTATGCCTACAGTTGTTGTCGAGTATTTTCGCTCTAGGAAAATTTTACACTTACGGATACTAAATTTCGAAGGATCTGTCGGTGGATTATTGTGTACTGGTAGGACTTGAAAAGAAGTTATAAGATTAACATCAACAAAAGTAAAACAACGGTAAAGGAAAATATTCGAATTAAATCAGGCGATGCCGAGGGGATTGCATTAGGAAATGAGACAGTGTAAGTAGTATATGAGTCGTTTTATTTGGGCAGAAAAATAACTGACGATGGGAGCAGGGGCGAGGATAAAAGTTGCTGACTGCCAACAGCGAGAAAAGCGTTTCTGAAAAGGAGAAATTTGGTAACGTCGAAGTGTTCAGAAGACTTGTTTGAAGGTGGTATGGAATGCAGCCTTGCACGGAGGCGAAATGCGGACGATAAAATGTTCAGGCAGAAAAAGAATAAGTTTTTAAAATGTTGCGTTGTAGGAGAATTATGAATATTCCATGGGCTCATTGGATAATGAACGTGGAGGTACTGAATCTGGCTGAAGGGAAAATAAATCCATGGTGCAACTTGACTAAAGGAAGGAGTCGGTAGATAGGACACTTCCTATGGTATAGTGGAATTCACAGTTAGGTTCAGTGGGCAGTCATCACCATCACCATTAGTCAGTTTCCTCACTGCTGAGTGCCGTCACCTCGTTACTTCATTCATTTCTTAACTAATTGAATCTTCGGCTAGAAGCCTCAATCCTCAGTGATCTTCATCTCTTCTTATTATAATTTGAAGAGGTAAGCCTGTAATCTTCGTCGCGGTCTTTTGCATTCGGTTTTGGCTTGCAAGATAGTCTTATCCACTTCTCTTTTTTTAAAATATGCCCAAAGGACTGGAAACATCTTTGTCTGACACACGAAGATCACATTCATGTGCCTATAAGATCTTCTATACGGGAAGCATTGATTCTCCTTTCTGTCCATGGTACGCATAACATCTTCTGCCTCCGTCTCGAAGACATCGATTCGGCTCTTGTCACTATTTTCCACGGTCCAGGTTTCGCAGCCGCCGGCTGCGGTGGCCGAGCGGTTCTAGGAACTTCAGTCCGGAACCACGCGACTGCTACGGTCGCAGGTTCGAGTCCTGCCTCGGGTTTGGATGTGTGTGATGTCCTTAGGTTAGTTTCGTTTAAGTAGTTCTAAATTCTAGGGGACTGATGACCTCAGATGTTAAGTCCCATAGTGCTCAGCGCCATTTGAACTATTTTTTTGCAGCCGTACAAGAATAGAGGCAACGCCAATGATTGTACCAATCGCATCTTTGTTGTTATATTTTCTGCAGATCTTAGTGAGTTCAACCATTGCGGCGTTCCCAACTAAGATTCGTAGTTTTGTTCCTTCACCGTACTTTTCTGTGTTACTGATCGGAGATCCTAGATATAAAAAATCATCACTGTATCCAGATCCTTCAAGCATCCTGTAAGTTGGATTTGATCCAAACGTTGGCGATTAGTAACCATTAATTCGGTTTTTCCATGTTTTACACTAGAACGAAAGTTGAACTACTACTTTTCATTGGTTCAACTGAGGGGTCTTAGTGGAAACCAGATGTTCTTCCTTACTTCCTTCAATGAGCGTAGTATCATCTGCAAAGCGCAGGTTGTTTCCCGCCGCCAATAGAAATTCCACCATCCCGGCCATCCAGCGAATCGCTGATGATGTACTCTGCATAAATGTTATAAACCTGGGGTGACAGCATACAAGCTTGCCTGACTCCATTTGCCGCATCGAAAAACTCTCCGAATATTCACTATCCACTTTTATGGATGCAGCATGACTGTTATAAAGACATTTTAGTAGTCATACTAGGGGTTTTGCAACCTCAAACTCATTGAGCACATGCCATAACTTGTCCCACATGACGCACAGTTCTTTTTATAATCTATGGAACAAATGGAGGCAGAGACACAGAATTCCCTTTTTTTCTAATATCTGTCTTAATTTCATGCTTGCCTCTCGGATACCTTTACCTGTAACAATACCTATTTCTTCTACCAAAAATCTAAAACTGAAGGAATTTCTTTAGGTGTTGATTCATTATGTACAGCTGGTATGCGATATTAATGCCATACCCCGATAGGTAGAGCCGTCTCTAACTGTTAGGCTACTTTTTGTGAGGAGGAATTAGAACATTCTTTCGGAAGTTCAGTAGTTTTCCTCACTGTGTTACTTGCTATAAGCCTTCCTTTCCCATCACAGTGAGCATTTCTCTCTAAATAACGTCTGCGCTTGTAGCGCTGCATCAAGCTAGACTTTGGACCAGAGGCCAAAAACACATTGGATGTGAGGACTAAGGAGAAAAGTCTTGTATTTGTATTCATAGCAGCAAAATACATACGAATAAGTCTAGTGTAGCTGAAATTTTTGTGTATTAGCACTTTATTTGCTAGGTGCATTGCTTGAAATTCTCTCTGGGAATGCGATAAATATGTAGACTATGTCCGTCCGAACGTTTATTAGAGTATCGTGTAAGAATTTGAAGTAAACCGGTCAATTACTTTTCTATATTTTTGATAACAACATTAAACAACGACTTGTCTTTGTATGTTAGTAATGATAATTGCGCAGAAAGTATCTTACAGCGATTGTGATAGATACAGTTGTGACAAATAACTTAGACATAAGCGCAGACATTACATAAGTCGCAACCCAGGATGATAATTACAGTGTTTCAATTTTCAATAAATGTTCTGTTCATTGGAAATTATGTGTAGCATAGTGTAACAAAAGTATACACACAGATACGTTGGTACCCTTTGTAAGTTAGCTACTCCGTGCTACCACTGTCTGGTTAGCAATCTCTAATGCTGCTTTTGAATGTGCAATGTCGAACTTAATGTGGAGGAGCTCAGTTAAGGGTTTACATTATGTTTGAGTCATTTGTTTAACAACGCATTTGACTGGATTTTGACACGTAGCTTTAAGTTAATGTCATGTCTGTTATGATCATTTACTTTCATGCATGTAAGATTAGCAAATGTATTAGCGAACCGTGATCTAAAGATCATTGCTTATCTACTGATTCACTCATCCAATTTCTTTCCAACCACGTCAAACACGGAAGAGGAGCAATATTCCTAAGGTGCATATGAGCTAAACAGAAACATTTATCCAATATCGCCTTAACCATATAATGCCCTTCCTTAAAAAACAATATTTTACTAACCATTTTAATTTGCTTTTAGTTCTTAGGTTTTTATCTAGTATTCATCGGCGTACATGCATTCACACGGACATACTTCAATGTGACCCCACAGCGCATACAACGTTTGTTAAATTTAAAGTATTAGAAGAAATGTGAAAACATTGCACAGTGGAGTGAACTTCCTGGCCTTGAGAAGCAAGTATGGACAAGCAAGTCATTAATAACAAGCCGTCAGGTAAGCTCCAGCAAAACCATCATACTTTGCTGGGTGTTATACACAATGTACAAAATAACGAAATTAATAAGGACGAATTATTAAGCAAGAATGACATGTGCGACACATGTGATTACCCATGACACAAAAAAAAACCACGACTAAAATTGCTGGCAGATGTAGCCACATTACTACGAGTGACTCGGGCCTTGCTTCACTGAAATACTAGTTACTGTAATTGGATGAGCCAATGAACCATTCATTGCGTTTCTGGGGAACTAACTGTTACTTCGTTATTTTTACGTAATAATTCGTTATAGCCGTAGTAATGTCTGCAAAATATTTTTGTGACTCCTATCTGTAAAAGTGTTATATGAGCAGCAAGATGTCTTGAATTTATCCCACTTGAGAGAGAGAGACGTAAAAGACAAAATGTGCGCCAGAAAAACATGATATTTCGAACAGTAGAAACCTTGTTAAGGGGAGAGTACAGTAACAAAAAAGCAAAAAACAAAAACAAAAAAAAAACTGCCCGGCAAACTTCATCTTGGTAGCTGGGACTTCGATTTGAAATCTGATGAATAATATCAAATTCTACGAGGGAAGACAGCTATTGTATGTAAGTGGCTACATAATTATTTCAAATTATAGGTGGTGATATCTTAAGATCACACAGCAAGTGACATTTCATAGTTCACCTGCAATAAACATAGAATAACAGTTTGGTCGGCAATACCTCATAGTCAAACCACAAGACACTTAGTTTCAAGATCGTTACTTGTAAATGGTCTTGTCCATCTCTCTTCTTATTCAGCAAAATTATGTAACATCGGCTTTGTGGTAGTTGGGTGAAATCATGTTTCTCTACTTGTTTCACAGCCAATTGATTGTCATATCAGGTTTAATTCTCCCGACAATTACTTCACGTGTGTGCTTTTTTTCTTGTCTAGGATCAAATCTCTGCTTGGCACGTTGCGGCGTCCTGATAAAATACATTTTTAATGCATAATACGTCATAAATCTAGTAAACGCCACAACTTCAGGAACATCTTGAGCTCAATAGTTACTTTCGATAGTTGCAGTTATAAATATTAGTCTTAGCTTGAGTCAGTTTTGCATAATATAGCACAGAGCGAGGTGGCGCAGTGGTTAGCACACTGGACTCGCATTCGGGAGGACGACTGTTCAATCCCGCGTCCAGACATCCTGATTGAGGTTTTCCGTGATTTCCCTAAATCTCTTCAGGTAAATGACGGGATAGTTCCTTTGAAAAGGGCACGGCCGACTTCCTTACCCATCCTTCCCTAATCCGATGAGACCGATGACCTCGCAGTTTGGTCTTCTCCCCCAAAACAACCCCAACGTAATATAGCGTTATACGTACACAGCTTACATATTTGACAATTACTTGTCCGATTTGCCCTGTATTGAAAATAGAGAACTGGAAATACATGTCAATTTGTTTTACATCTATATCCACATGAGTGTATGTATATATTCTGTCTGGCAACATTGAAATACGTAAATTACAAGTAAAAGTAAGATGTCAGTATTGTCTGCTATGAACAATCGAAAATTCCCTCGTGTACTATTATATTTTGTTATCAGTTAAAAGCATACCAATAGGCAATAGTCAGTTAGTTATTTATTTTGTGCATAAATTGAATCTTTTATGCATAAAACTCAGCAGATAAACTATATCACAAGGCTTGCATTCAAAAAATCTGGTATGTATTAACCAACACAATCACATATACCACCACTCCAACTGGCGCAGACATTTCAACTGCCTACACTGGTCGACAGCAACAAGTCCTTACTAACGAAAGTAAAACGAACGATCTCACCAGTTTCAGTACATCAGTTCGTTGATATCCTTGTTTCTTGACAATGTTTCATACATGCAGAATCGCTTGTTGTTGTTGTGGTCTTCAGTCCTGAGACTGGTTTGATGCAGCACTCCATGCTACTCTATCCTGTGCAAACTTCTTCATCTCTCAGTATCTACTGCAACCTACATGCTTCTGAATCTGCTTAGTGTATTCATCTCTTGGTCTCCCTCTACAATTTTTACCCTCCACGCTACCCTCCAATACTAAATTGGTTACCCCTTGATGCCTAAGAACATCTCCTACCAACCGATTCCTTCTTCTAGTCAAATTGTGCCACAAACTCCTCTTCTCCCCAATTCTATACCTCCTCATTAGTTATGTGATCTACCCATCTAATCTTCAGCATTCTTCTGTAGCACCACATTTCGAAATCTTCTATTCTCTTCTTGTCAAAACTATTTATCGTCCATGTTTCACTTCTGTACATAGCTACACTCCATACAAATACTTTCAGAAACGACTTACTGACATTTAAATCTATACTCGATATTAACAAATTTTCTTCTTCAGAAAAGCTTTCCTTGCCATTGCCACTCTACATTTTATATCCTCTCTACTTCGACCACCATCAGTTATTTTGCTCCCCAAATAGCAAAACTCCTTTACTACTTTAAGCGTCTCATTTCTTAAACTAATTCCCTCAACATCACCCGCCTTAATTCGACTACATCCCATTATCCTCGTTTTGCTTTTGTTGATGTTCATCTTATATCCTCCTTTCAAGACACTGTCCATTCCGTTCAACTGCTCTTGCTGCTCAACTGCTCCTTTGCTGTCTCTGACAGAATTACAGTGTCATCGGAGAACCTCAAAGTTTTTGTTTCTTCATGAATTTTAATTCCTACTCTGAATTTTTCTTTTGTTTCCTTTACTGCTTGCTCAATATACAGATTGAATAACATCGGGGAGAGGCTACAACCCTGTCTCACTCCTTTCCCAACCACTGCTGCCCTTTCATGCCCCTCGACTCTTATATCTGCCATCTGGTTTCTCTACAAATTTTAAATAGCCTTTCGCTCCCTGTATTTTACCCCTGCCACCTTCAGAATTTGAAAGAGAGTATTCCAGTCAACATTGTCAAAAGCTTTCTCTAAGTTTACAAATGTTAGAAACGTAGGTTTGGCTTTCCTTAATCTATCTTCTAAGATACGTCGTAGGGTCAGTATTACCTCACGTGTTCCAACATTTCTACGGAATCCAAACTGATCTTCCCCTAGGTCGGCTTCTACCAGTTTTTCCATTCGTCTGTAAAGAATTCGCGTTGGTATTTTGCAGCTGTGGCTTATTAAACGGATAGTTCGGTAATTTTCACATCTGTCAACACCTGCTTTCTTTGGGATTGGAATTATTATATTCTAATTGAAATCTGAGGGTATTTCGCCTGTCTCATACATCTTGCTCACCAAATGGTAGAGATTTGTCAGGACTGGCTCTCCCAAGGCTGTCAGTAGTTCTAATGGAATGTTGTGTACTCCTGGGACCTTGTTTCTACTCACCTCTTTCAGTGCTGTGTCAAACTCTTCACGCAGTATCAGATCTCCTATTTCATCTTCATCTACATTCTCTTCCATTTCTACAACATTGTCCTCAAGAACATCGCCCTTGTATAGACCCCCTATATACTCCTGCCGCCTTTCTGCTTTCCCTTTTTTGCTTAGAACTGGATTTCTATCTGAGATCTTGATATTCATACAAGTGGTTCTCTTTTTTTCCAAAGGTCTCTTTAATTTTCCTGTAGGTAGTATCTATCTTACCCCTTGTCGGATAATCCTATACATCCTTACATTTGTCCTCTAGCCATCCCTGCTTAGCCATTTTGCACTTCCTGTCGATCTCATTTTTGAGACGTTTGTATTCCTTTTTGCCTGCTTCATTTATTGCATTTTTATATTTTCTCCTTTCATCAATTAAATTCAATATATCTTCTGTTACCCAGGGATTTCTACTAGCCCTCGTCTTTTTACCTACTTGATCCTTTGCTGCCTTCACTACTTTATCACTCAAAGCTACTCATTCTTCTTCTACTGTATTTCTTTCCCCCAGTCCTGTCAATTGTTCCTTTATGCTCTCCCTGAAATTCTGTACAACCTCTGGTTTAGTCAGTTTACCCAGGTCCCATCTCCTTAAATTCCCACCTTTTTGCAGTTTCTTCAGTTTCAATCTACAGTTCATAAACAAGAGATTGTGGTCAGAGTCCACATTTGCCTCTGGAAATGTCTTAAAATTTAAAACCTGGTTCCTAAATCTCTGTCTTACCATTATATAATCCATCTGATACCTTCTAGTATCTCCAGGCTTCATCCATGTATACAGCCTTCTTTCGTGATTCTTGAACCAAGTATTAGCTATGATTAAGTTATGATCAGTGCAAAATTCTACCAGGTGGCTTCCTCCCCAATCCATATTCACCTACTATGTTTCCTTCTCTCTCTTTTCCTGCTATCGGATTCCAGTCAGCCACGACTATTAAATTTTCGTCTCCCTTCACTACCTGAATAATTTCCTTTAGATCATCATACATTTCATCAATTACTTCGTCATCTGCAGAGCTAGTTGGCATATAAACTTGTACTACTGTAGTAGGCGTGGGCTTCGTGTCTATCTTGGCCACAATAATGCGTTCACTATGCTGTTTGTAGTAGCTTACCCGCACTCCTATTTTTTTATTCATTATTAAACCTACTCCTGCATTACCCCTATTTGATTTTGTATTTATAACCCTGTATTCACCTGACCAAAAGTCTTGTTCCTCCTGCCACCGAACTTCACTAATTCCCACTATATCTAACTTTAACCTATCCATTTCCCTTTTTAAATTTTCTAACCTACCTGCCCCATTAAGGGATCTGACATTCCACGCTCCGATCCGTAGAATGCCAGTTTTCTTTCTGCTGGTAACGACGTCCTCTTGAGTAGTCCCCACCCGGAGATCCGGATGGGGACTATTTCACCTCCAGAATATTTTACCCAAGAGGACGCCATCATCATTTAATCATACAGTAAAGCTGCATGCAGTATCGCTTAGAAAACACATATCTCGAAATATTGCTTTGTTTAATCCATGTATTATTTCATTTTAAATTTAATCACTTACTTTTTTATTTCAGATCACCATTTCATTTGCATCTATAACCACTGGTCCAATACTGGCACTATTCACCGCTGGGATGTTCCTGCCATGGGTTAACACGATGGTAAGAAGAAATGAAAACTTTTTATACATGAGAGCAGATAGTAAACATTTGTAGTTCACCTGATTCAAGACATACAAATAGTTTTCGTCGTAATACTACATACAGCTGACTGCTGGAAGCTTGACTCAATTCGCTTTATTTCTGCGTCCACTGTCTTCTAAGAGCAAACAGACGCAGTCTTTTTAGTCAGATCTGTTCCTGAAATGGTAGTCGTCAACCACTTTGTGTACTGCTTTGAAATTTTCAAACATATGCCGCCCACCTTTAATGTACTACGAGCTGCGTGTGTTGGAACGGTGACTAAACCAGTAAGTACACCGACCATCCGTAAAGATCCGAGACTGACTTTCTCTGGGAGTATAAGCGACATCAGTGCAGTAACTACGGTGGTAGCTTGAACTAACAGCTGTAAACAAGGGATGATGCATTTGACCAGGCTGTAGTTAGCAGGCTGGAACAATCGTTGGTTAAGAATGTAGTGTTCCACAGTGTCGAGTTTTCATTTACGAGGTGGAAGAAACCCTAGATCCTTCATAAGACAAAATTTGTGTTATACTTCTAAGTGTTAATTTTTGTTGTAATACCATTATCCATAATAATTATAAAATTATTTTTAGGAAATTTCGTTAAAAAAAGGAAAGGACTTGCGGCAGGAGTTATTGTGCCAGGAATTGCATTGGAGCGACATCTCTAAATCAAGTGTTCAAGGCAAACGTGGTGTGAATGATACGAATCTATACAAAACAACAAATTGGAGAAATACACATGAGGGGTCAACCCTTTGACAACATAACCGACACTGAAGCCATTATGACGCGCGAGTTGAACAACATCCCAAGGATGTTCTTTTCTGACAGCTTTACGGGGTCATACCAGCGTTCTGGACGTTGTACCCAAGTGCGAGAGATTATGTAGAACACCTGAACCGCTAAAACCATTTTTTAGTAATGTACCCCCTAAACTTTTTGGAACAACTAGGTAGGTTGCTCGTTTTTCAAACCAGATGAGGAACATCACATCTGTGATTGTACGTTACTACGCCGTTGAGAGGAGAAGCTGTTTCGTCACTGCAAGTGGATCACTTCCGCAATGCTGTGCGGACCATGAGATGCTAACAAATGAAAAAGTATGAACTAGTTTTTGTTTAATGTTATCGGATAGCGCTCAGCGGGTAAATTATCTATTTTCAACTGAAATTAAGTTTTAGAATTATATATTAATACCTTGATATATATCAACGGGGATAGGTGAAAATGTGTGCCCGACCGGGACTTGAACCCGGGATCTCCTGCTTACATGGCAGACGCTCTATCCACCTTTTTTTGTTGATCTTATTTTTTGTTCTATATTGTTCGTTGAATTCATTCGTGGCGGATGTCCGATGACACTTGTTGAGGTTGTTCGTAGATCCGTTCACTCAATTTTTTTTATTACAGAGGGTAGCTAAACCCTCTGACCGAACACACTGAGCTACCGTGCCGGCAATCCATCTGAGCCACCGAGGGCACAGAGGATAGTGCGACTGCAGGGACTATCTCGCGCACGCATCCCGCGAGACCCACCTGGTTATAAGGTGAGAACCTTATACATTCATTACTCGTGGAAGACATTCTTACCAAGTCCCGTAAGAGTTCAGGTAATACGTGGGCATCCGCACAGAGGAAGAAGGTCTCGCGGAACTTGGTAAGAATGTCTTTCACGAATAATGAGTGTGTTGGGTAGGTACACTACGAATGTAGTGTGTTGCCATGTAAGGTGAGAATATGAGTCTCGAGGGAGGCATGCGCGAGATAGTCCCTGCAGTACTATCCTCTGTGCCCTCCGTGCCTCAGATGGATAGAGCGTCTCCCATGTTAGCTGGAGATCCGTTCGAGTCCCGGTCGGGGAACACATTTTCACCTGTCCCCGTTGATATATATCAACACCCGTCAGCAGCTGAAGTTATTAACATATAATTCTAATTTCGTTTTAGATGGTTGCAGGTTATGTCCGAAAGAACAGACGTCATATCGATAAAAGTACATAGAAATTAATTTTTGTTTAAAATAAAAAAAAAATTGTCTGACATAGGAAACTTACTTCTTTAAAAACTTGTAGGACTGTTTATTGAATTTGAGAAGGGTTGTAAGACAAACCAGGCATCACTGAAAGCTCTCCTACACGCCCCCGGCAGTTTTCAGACTAGGGAAACTACCTTGTCAGTCACTTATCAAACCTAGCTTGATTTTCATACTTGGAGCGAATTTACACGAGCTCAGAAATTCCGTAATTGCACGTTCGAATCACCAAAAAACCTCACTTCTAATGGTTAGCTATATACGTACATATATACATCTCAATGGCAGGGTGCTAGAAACCAGTACGTTAGACTTTTCTATATATTTTGCATCATTATCCTCCCATTGGAAAGTATTATTGGGTAATTTATCAGTTAGGCAAAAGGTATTCATTACCCAGAAGAAAGCAGTTACAATTATTCATGCAGCTTGCACACAAACATCTTCCAGATATCTATTTAAACAATTGAAAATATTAAAGACACCTTACAGAATATTTATTACCTTATAAAATTCGTTGTCAACAATCCACTGCAATTTAAGAGTAATAGAGATATTCACCAGTGCAATACCAGGAGTAAAAATGATCTGCCCTTGCCTCTAATGAATTTAAATTGGGCACAGATACGAGTACAATACTCAGCTACATTATATTTTTGTAATGTGTTCACAGAAATAAAACGTTTCACAAAGATCGGAGCGTATGTATGTAGAAAAGTCTAACGTACTGATTTCTAGCACCCTGCCATTGAGATGTATATATGTACGTATGTAGCTAACCATTCCAAGTGACGTTTTTTGGTGATTCGAACGTGCAATTACGGAATTTCTGAGCTCGTGTAAATTCGCTCCAAGTGTGAAAATCCAGCTAGGTTTGATAAGTAACTGACAAGGTTGCTTTCGTAGTCTGAAAACGGCCGATGGCGTGTAGGACGCTTTCAGTGATGCCTGGCTTGTCTTACATACCTCCTCAAATACAATAAACAGTGCTACACGTTTTGAAAGACGTAAGTTTCCTATGTCAGATAATTTTTTTATTTTGAACAAAAATTAATTTCTATATACTTATATCGATATGATGTCTATTCTTTCGGACATGACCTGCAGCCATCTAAAACGAAATTAGAATTATATATTAATAACTTAAACTGCTGACGGGTGTTGATATATATCAACGGGGACAGGTGAAAATGTGTGATGGGTGTAAGTGCATATATTTCTATTGGTGAGTGAGGACGGTGTACTGAACAACAATACATCAGCATTTACTTCGTTTGCAGACTAATAACTACAGCTATTATGTGTACTATGCTTTTAGGTTAGTTAGTACCTCGAAGCATGTGTGGCAAGAGCAAGCAACTAATCTTTATTTTCCTATAAGTCAGGCGTTGAAGTGTGAATGCTAATAGGCGTATTCCACTTAGTGGTGCAGTTATGACCGTGCAGGAAACATGAAATAGTATATTGTGTGAAAACATTACTATACTATGCGACATGTTTGCAGGAAGACCGTTCGACATGAAGAAAAACAACTAACACCCTGTTACACGCTGCATAATGTCTGAGAAGAAACGTGAAGCACCAGAAGGGCAGCAGGAAAACTAATGAAATTTCTTGGGTTGAGAGGGTACGTGATGTTATTTCAGTGACTGCAAAATCGAGTCAGAGTGACAGTATGAGCACACTTATCAGTATGACGTTGCAATCCCTCTGGCCTAGATGCATGCACTAATTCGGCTGGGAAAGGTACCTGTGCCAGCTGGTCCAAAACTTTGATGACTGGTCCTTGATATCCTGGATCATGACACTGGGACGAAGTTGGTGTCCGAGCTTGTTGCAATGTGTTCCACTGGGTACAGATTTGGGGTTCTTGCTATGGTAATACTTCAACAACATGTAGACATTTCATTGAGACACATGTCCTGTGTGGACGAGCATTGTCATGTTGGAAAATCGCACCACGATAATATCACTTGAGAGGTAGCACATGTAGGATGTCCATAACGCACCGTTGTGTTGTGAAAGTTCCCTCAACCATTACCAGCCGTAGCCTGAAGTCATTTACGGCGGCTCCCTTCACCATGACGCCAAAGCATTGGAAGAATGGAACCTCTTTCATCTGGACGCCTAAATACTCGCCAAAGATGCTCACCCGGGATAGTGCAGACCCGCGATTCATCGCTGAACACAGTGCGACGCTGTTCATCAGCAGTCCATGCTTCCCGTTCATGACAGCACTCAGGAGCGGCCATTTGTGTTGTGGTGTTAACGACAGCCTACGTGTGGGACGGTTATTCTCTAGTCCAGCTAGTGCTGGTCTTCAGTCAATAGTGTGGGAGAGCACGGCATGTTGTAAGGAGTCCCTTACTTCGTCGAGGATGAAAGACGCGGATGTAAAGGGGTTCTGATGTGCTTCGTGCATAATACCGCGATCCTTTATTTTGTTGTTCGACGTGATTCGCCGCAAAATTGAAGAAACCTGCTCTCACGTTCTCATGCAGAGCAACAATGAGCCATTGTAACATCCGAATGCCCCATAGATCTGGATATTCCTCGACTCGACCAGCCTGCCAGCTACCCACAATGAGGCCTCTCTGTCTATGTGAGGTGTTAATAATGGTGTTCCACACGATTATGGGGTATTACCGTGTCCTTCATAGTGGTCACTGAAAATCCGATGCAGTCCATGCCGCGTATTTATCCTACCAGGCTTCGTAACAACACTAAACACGAACATCACCAATGCACTCTGGTGTCCGTTGAATATGTCGCAGAGAATTGCAGCACTAATCATTTGCATACTCGTCGATGTTATTAATCACGAAGTGAATAAAGGGAACATGCCGGCACGATCTTTAGGTTTTCTTCCTTTCGTGTGCAAAATGTGTAAGTAGGCTGTTTAGGTTTTTATGTTGGTAACGCCACGTAGTACCCTGTATGAAAATCGCAGTATGTGGCTGGTTGGACTCATTGTTGGTATATACGCTTGTGTAGTGTTGGGCAGTTGGATGCGAACAGCGCGTAGCGTCGGGCAGTTGGAGGTGAGCCGCCACCAGTGGTGGATGTGGGAAGAGAGATGCCAGAGTTTTGAGAGAACGATCTGGACGTGTGTCCGCCAGAAAAAGGAAATTTGTTTAATTGGATGTCACAAAATTATATATATATATATATATATATATATATACTTGCTCCGGACACTGCGGGAGGGCTGTACAAGCAATGATCACACGCACGGCACAGCGGACACACCAGGAACCGCGGTGTTGGCCGTCGAATGGCGCTAGCTGCGCAGCATTTGTGTACCGCCGCCGTCAGTGTCAGCCAGTTTGCCGTGGCATACGGAGCTCCATCGCAGTCTTTAACACTGGTAGCATGCCGCGACAGCGTGGACGTGAACCGTATGTGCAGTTGACGGACTTTGAGCGAGGGCGTATAGTGGGCATGCGGGAGGCCTGGTGGACGTACCGCCGAATTGCTCAACACGTGGGGCGTGAGGTCTCCACAGTACATCGATGTTGTCGCCAGTGGTCGGCGGAAGGTGCACGTGCCCATCGACCTGGGACCGGACCGCAGCGACGCACGGATGCACGCCAAGACCGTAGGATCCTACGCAGTGCCGTAGGGGACCGCACCGCCACTTCCCAGCAAATTAGGGACACTGTTGCTCCTGGGGTATCGGCGAGGACCATTCGCAACCGTCTCCATGAAGCTGGGCTACGGTCCCGCACACCGTTAGGCCGTCTTCCGCTCACGCCCCAACATCGTGCAGCCCGCCTCCAGTGGTGTCGCGACAGGCGTGAATGGAGGGACGAATGGAGACGTGTCGTCTTCAGCGATGAGAGTCGCTTCTGCCTTGGTGCCAATGATGGTCGTATGCGTGTTTGGCGCCGTGCAGGTGAGCGCCACAATCAGGACTGCATACGACCGAGGCACACAGGGCCAACACCCGGCATCATGGTGTGGGGAGCGATCTCCTACACTGGCCGTACACCACTGGTGATCGTCGAGGGGACACTGAATAGTGCACGGTACATCCAAACCGTCATCGAACCCATCGTTCTACCATTCCTAGACCGGCAAGGGAACTTGCTGTTCCAACAGGACAATGCACGTCCGCATGTATCCCGTGCCACCCAACGTGCTCTAGAAGGTGTAAGTCAACTACCCTGGCCAGCAAGATCTCCGGATCTGTCCCCCATTGAGCATGTTTGGGACTGGATGAAGCGTCGTCTCACGCGGTCTGCACGTCCTGCACGAACGCTGGTCCAACTCAGGCGCCAGGTGGAAATGGCATGGCAAGCCGTTCCACAGGACTACATCCACCATCTCTACGATCGTCTCCATGGGAGAATAGCAGCCTGCATTGCTGCGAAAGGTGGATATACACTGTACTAGTGCTGACATTGTGCATGCTCTGTTGCCTGTGTCTATGTGCCTGTGGTTCTGTCAGTGTGATCATGTGATGTATCTTACCCCAGGAATGTGTCAATAAAGTTTCCTCTTCCTGGGACAATGAATTCACGGTGTTCTTATTTCAATTTCCAGGAGTGTATATATATATATATATATATATATATATATATATATATATATATATATATATATATAATGACTAGCCGAGCCTCAGGTACAGGGCGGGTCGCAGGTGGCGGATAGCGAACGATCCATCAGATATGGTGGACAGCTGCGAATAAGGGGAAACCCAAATAAGCAGTCCCGGACCGAGGCGGCAGCATCACGAGGGTGTGGGAGGGTGACTTTTTACAGGGGTCACACTCATTCAAAAACCACAGAACCCGAAAACGTTGCTGTGTCATGGCGAGTAAGTGCCGCCATTACAATAAGCACTGTCAACACCCAAATCCAGGACGCGTCTGAAGTGGGAAC
This sequence comes from Schistocerca serialis cubense, assembly GCF_023864345.2. Classification (NCBI taxonomy): domain Eukaryota; kingdom Metazoa; phylum Arthropoda; class Insecta; order Orthoptera; family Acrididae; genus Schistocerca; species Schistocerca serialis. Next base: position 317,190,886 of record NC_064645.1, on the reverse strand, counting down.
CATCGGCATCCTGGTCAGCGTCTGTTCACACAATGTGCGGCTGGTCATAATGCGCCAGGAACTAACAATCCCTGGTTCTAAACACCCAGTGGAAACACTGGACCAACTTGATTACAAGCAAGTATGACTCGTGCAAGTAATAACAACATTACCCCAGGTGGTAACCAATCCACCCATCAACAGATGGCAACCAGGAATTCGGATTCTGGGGAACCTGGACTTACACGATTACATCAGAGAAAGTCGGAGCTCTCTGACAAACTTCCACTTAAAACACCTACATACATTGGAACCTTTAACATAAATACATTAATCCAACCAGGAAAAATTCTAAACCTTATAACAGAACTTGAAAAGCAAAAGATAGTAATACTAGCTTTACAGGAGACACGTTTTACAGATGAAGAAACATCAGATTATGGCAACTATCGCATCTTTAAGAGCAAGATGGATAAACGAATCGGATGAGGAGCCCCCCATCTCGGGATGGCGTTTATCATACACAAGAGCGTGCTCAGCTCCATCAAGGAAGTTACTCCCGTAAATAATAGGATAATGACGATGCGCTTACAATGTGCCAACAAAACATACACAATGGTTAATGTTCATGCTCCCACAAACGGAGACAACAAGAAAAACCCCATAGAAACAGAAAAGTTCTGGGAAAATTTGGAGAATATAATGGCCAAGATTCCAAAAGATGATACAAAAGTTCTACTCGGCGATTTTAATGCCCAAATTGGTAGAGAGAAAATCCACCAAAAAACCGTAGGCAAATATCCTGCAAATTTACCAATAAAAATGGTACAAGGCTCGTCGAACTATGTAAGCAGAATAACCTGAAGATAATGTCAACATCTCTAAGAAAATGTCCAAGAAAACAAAAGACATCGAGATCTCCTATACAACAAATTGGCGAGTTTCAAATAGATCATGTGGCGATTTCATACCCAGTACAAAAAGAAATTTACGACGTCCAAGTACGCAGAGGAGCAAACATTGATTCAGACCATTACCTAACTAGAATTAAAATCAAGTTTACAGCACGAAGAAGTCATCAGAAGAAAACAGAAATACAGAAATATGACACCAAGAAGATTAAAGAATCTAAAGTAAAAGAAGAATGGGAGAAGGAAAAGGCAAACACATGGGAAGAATTTCATTCTAAAATCACGCGAATAGCTAAGGAAACTATTCCCTTGAAAAAGATATTCAAACACCCTTGGTGGGATTCAGACTGTGAAAATGCATTGGAAAGGAAAAAAAAGGCATTTCAAGAATATAACAGTAAAAAATCACAAGAAAGTCTACATTTATTTAACGAGGTTAGAAAACAGGTTTCAAAATCTATTAGGCAAGCAAAAAGGAAGTACACAAAGGCACAACTGGATGCCATTGAAGAAAATTTCCAAAACTATAATACAAGAGACTTCTACAGAACTTTCGCAGATAAAATACGAGGATATATCCCTCAAAATTTATGTTTCAGAAAACCAGATGGTAAATTAGCCCTAACAAACCAGGAAAACTGTCAAGTATTGGCTCAATATTTTTCTAACCTACTAAATTGCCCAGAACCTAGTTTAAGATTTCCCAAAGAAATCTGTGCCAACGCTCAACCGGATTCATTACCACCAACACAGGAAGAAATCAAATGTCACGTTAAAAACTTAAAAAATAATAGAACATCTGGCGAAGATGGCATTGTTGCAGAGCTATTAAAAAACCTAGGACCAAAGACGTTGCAAGAGCTCACAAAAATAATAACAAAAATATGGGAAACAGAAAAATTACCAGAGGATTGGAAATGTGCCCTTATTCACCCGTTACATAAAAAAGGAGACAGAACAAATGTCAATAACTACAGGGGAATCTCACTTTTACAAGTCACCTACAAAATTCTCTCAACATGCCTGCTGAAAAGAACACAAGAGCAGCTGGAACGCCAAATTGGTGATTATCAAGCAGGCTTCCACCCCGGTCGCTCATGCATAGAACAAATATTTAATTTACAGACAATATTAAAACACAAAGCAATTAGAAATGTCCGCATAATTTGTACATTTGTAGATTTTAAGAAAGCCTATGACTCAATTGACCGGCAATCTTTGTTTAACATTTTAGAGGAACTTGGACTTGACTCCAAAACACTAAGGCTTATCAAAGAATCACTGACAGACACTGTATCTAAAGTTAAATTCAGGGGAGAAATCTCTGAACCTTTTCTCATAAAAACTGGAGTACGTCAAGGTGACGGGCTATCTCCACTTCTGTTTAATATAGTCCTGGATAAAGTCATTAAGGAATGGGAAAAAGAATTAAAAAATCAATCCTACTGGAAACCAATCCATCTTGGTAGAACCAAAGACAACGTGGAGATATCTTGTTTAGCATTCGCGGACGACTTGGCCATACTTGCAGATGATGAAGAAATCGCCACCAAACAAATAGAGATCCTTAAGGAATGCGCGGATAAAGTAGGTTTACAAATTTCGTTTCAAAAGACAGAATTTTTCTGTACGAAATTCCATATACACAGTTTGAACACAAAATATGGAAAAATAAATAGAGTAAAACATTTTAAATACCTAGGTGAAATTTTGGAGCCAACCGGAGGAGAGAAAGTTGCACAGAAGATCAGACAACAGAAAATGAAGAGAGCATATGGTATGACACATGAAATATACAATAAAAAATGCATCTCCTCGAACACAAAAATCAGACACTACTGCGCAGTAATTAAGCCAGCAGCACTATATGCTAGTGAAACGCTCACACTCCACACAAAATGTGTTTTAGAAAAAATACTAAAAGAAGAACGCAAAATTATGAGAAAGATTTTAGGTCCAAAATTAACAGAAGAAGGATACCGGATACAATCAAGAAGAACCACGGAAACTATATCAAACCTGGCAGCAGACATAAGAAGGTGAAGATTAAAATTTTATGGACATGTCACTAGACTTCCCCCCACACGACTCACCAACAGAATTCTCACTTACATAGAAAAAGTCAAATCAACAACACCATGGATTAGCCAAGTAAAATTAGATGTACAAAAAGCAAATATTGAACTTAAAGATGTCAAAGATAGAAAAACTTTTAGAAATAAGGTGGAAAAGTGGATTGTATTGTCGGAGAAAGAAGCACTAAAGAGACCAGGAACAAAATGGACAGAAGAAAGAAAAAGAAAACATGGAGAACGAATGAAAGAAGTATGGAAGAAACGACGTCAGAAAGCTTTGCGTGATCCTTCTGGGTCCATTCGCGATAAGTAAGTAAGTAAGTATAATGACTTTTGAACACTATTAAGGTAAATGCATTGTTTGTTCTCTATTAAAATCTTTCATTTGCTAAATATGCCCATCAGTAGTTAGTGCCTTCAGCAGTTAGGATCTTTTCTTTAGCTGGCAGTATTGGCGGTCGCTGTATTCCAGTAGTTCGATTATGATGATGATGTTTGGTTTGTGGGGTGCTCAACTGCGCGGTTACCAGCGCCCGTACAAATTCCCTGCCTTTGCTCAGTCCAATCTCGCCACTTTCATGAATGATGATGAAATGATGAGGACAACACAAACACCCAGTCATCTCGAGGCAGGTGAAAATCCCTTACCCCGCCGGGAATCGAAGCCGGGACCCCGTGGCTCGGGAAGCGAGAACGCGACCGCGAGACCACGAGCTGCGGACCAGTTGTTCGAGTAACGAAGATTTTTGTGAGGTAAGTGATTCATGAAAGGTATAGGTTATTGTTAGTCAGCGCCATTCTTTTGTAGGGACTGTTGAAATTCAGATTGCGTTGCACTAAAAAATATTGTGTGTCAGTTTAGTGATGATCAGAATAAGTAAAGTGAGAACTATCTGAGTACGTTCAGTTTCGCTCAGCTGTTTGAAAATCAAATAACGTAGGAGTTCACCAGCACAGTCATTCATAATTTTCAAAGGGGGAGTTTCACGTGTCGTTTAAAGTAGCAAGAATCCTCTTTAAGTTTCAGGCGAAAGTTGTTTTCCGTCCACCATCAGAGAATGTAGAGCTTTTAGGATCAGTAAAGGACGACTTGTTACTGCAGAATGCCAGAATTTACGAAATATCTTGTAGTATTGTATGGCTTACAAAGGTCAGACCACATGCTCTGTGAAAAAACGCTGCACTGAACATCAACGTTGCACTCGCCTTTCCAACCAATGAAGTCCGCTATGGCCAAAGACTGCTCTTCCACTGGACATTCGGTGGAGCATGGCGGAACTGTGCTTATGACCACAACAGCATCTTTTTGGATCTCCGTTGATAAAGAATCCATGGAAAAACGCCTGGCGGAAAGATTGACGAACCGTGACAGTGGCAACCAGTTGGACAGTGCAAGGGACCCCACGATTTGTTCTGATCGAAGACGACAGAGTGCTCCAACGGTCGCGGAGAACTGTAATCCAAAAAACTGGGCTCCACGACCGAGCGAGTTGGCGCAGTCGTTAGTCGCTGCTCTCCCACGCGAGAGGGCGAGGTTCAAATCCGCGTCCGGCCATCCAGATTTAGGTTCCCCGTCATTTCCCTAAATTGCTCCAGGCAAATGCAGGGATGGTTCCTCTGAAGAGGAACGGCCGATTTCCTTTCCCATCCCTAAAACATTTCGAGCTTGTGCTCCCTCTCTAAGACCCCATGTCGACAGATGGTTAAACTCAAATCTTCCTTCCTTCCTTAATGCTGCTTACAATAGACTGATCGAACGTACATCTGTTCTTTACAGTTGTGCAAGTGATTCAGCTCTGACGTCCCTTATACGCCAAGTAAAAAATCAGTCTCGGAACTTTTTGATCAGACAGTGTAATCCGCCACCCGTTCTATTTATTAATTTCAGTTGATTATTACTTTCTATAATCCGGCTGTTTGGAAAATTGGGCATGGGACAGTCATAAGCAACCAATTTTTGATGACGCACTTACTTCCAAGATACATGCTCCGATAATAAAGTCCTGACCGCGAGACTACGACATATACCCTGTTCCTTGTGCCACAGTGTTCTATAACTCATTCCTATGCAAAATATTCTAATAATAATGAAAAGGTTATAATATGTGAACAATTTCATATGGAACAGTTAATTTATTCCGCTTTAAATTCAAGTGTCACGTCCCTACTTGTTCCGTGTGCACTGACAATACAGTTACTGTCACTCACCTGTCACGAGCTTATATGAGTTTACCATTGCCGATTTTTTACTGTGCGATCGCCACGATACATGATACACGATACAGAATTAATCCTGGGCTTCAAAATTCTCACTTTGTTCACACACATATGCGTCTGCTTGCTTGATGGATCTGGCGCGACTTTGTACACTCTTTCCTCAAAACACTTCACTTTTATACGCGATCGCGGGAATCGCAAGCACCAGGGACCTGCCTTGCAGCGGTTTGAGTGACTCTCTCCTTCGCAACAGACCATCTCCAGGCACCGTTCTAGAACTATGGGGCATCCCCGTCGGCGCTGTAGCTGCGCTGAGGGAAAGAAGCACAAGGCCGTCGGCACATGAGACGAGTCAGCTAACGCTGACGTGACGCTCTGTGGGTTTTGTGGCGTCACTGCCTTCCAGTTCATGTTGAGAAGCCACTTCGTCACGTGAAATACGAAGTAAGTTCTGCGATATTTCGGCGACGTGTCACGTAAAGTAGAGCAAGTAGGAAACGAGAACGCTCCCTACGTAACAAGCAGCAAACGTCATGCCCGCAGAAAGCAAGACGCCATATTGTACTTGTCTTGTTCAGTTGAAGCTCATATTCGGTGGCTACTGTGTGATACGTTAACATCCCCTGTTTCTAAGCACCAGCACACTGAATGTCTCGAGAACGAATCGTTATTGGTACGACTTGTAATAACGAAACTACGGGAAATGTGGTTAAAAAACTTTCGTATTTAGTTATTATCACGTTATAGCTCGCGTGTTACCGGAGTAAGCAGCTTTAAGGCAACGGCAGATTAAAGGTTTATGAAAAATGAGTCGTTCTTGTTATGATTTCTTATGTTTCTTGTAATTAAATGTAAACTTATAACAAACCGCCGATTAATGGTTCAAATGGTTCTGAGCACTATGGGACTTAACATCTTAGGTCATCAGTCCCCTAGAACTTAGAACTACTTAAACCTAACTAACCTAAAGACATCACACAACACCCAGCCATCACGAGGCAGAGAAAATCCCTGACCCCGCCGGAAATCGAACCCGGGAACCCGGGCGTGGGAAGCGAGAACGCTACCGCACGACCACGAGATGCGGGCGTCGATTAATTCCTATAGAAGACTATAAGTAAACTCCAAAGTCTCTTCTGACGGAGGTACAGCGTAGCCTATATTGTAGTGCTGAGATTAGATCGGTATAGTTTCAGGTTATGTTGAATCTAATTTTTTTCTTTTTCATCTTACGTTTTCGAAAAGGTTGTTGGAATTTCTTACTGAATTAATAGAAATCACTTGAGCAATACTTAATATTATGTAAATATTAGGCGGGCCGCGGTGGCCGAGCGGTTCTAGGCGCTTCAGTCCGAAACTACGCGGCTGCTACGTCGCAGGTTCGAATCCTGCCTCGGGCATGGATGTGAGGATATCCTTAGGTTAGTTACGTTTAAGTAGTTCTAAGTGCTCAGAGCCATTTGAATTTTTGTTAAGTTCAAATTGCTCTGAGCACTATGAGACTTAACTTCTGAGGTCATCAGTCGCCTAGAACTTAGAACTACTTAAACCTAACTAACCTAAGGACATCACACACATCCATGCCCGAGGCAGGATTCGAACCTGCGACCGTAGCAGTCTCGTGGCTCTAGACTGTAGCACCTAGAACCGCTTACCACTCTGGCCGGCCTTTTGTTAAGTCCCATAGTGTTTACAACCATGTGAACCATTTGTAAATATTAGTGCGTTCTCTCTCAGCAGTCAGTTTGTTAGATTTGGTGAATTTTTATAAGCTGAAGTCCTCACTGATCAGGACATGTATCTTTCCTTTTCGTCTTGTTACATGTTCAAGATTACTGAAGCTTTTATTTGTGTATACTACACACAGAACAACACGACTAGCATATGGACAACGGAGGAGATGTGCGTTTTAATAGAGCAAACGTAGGAATTTTGCGCTCATCCATTTCCGTGAACAAACCGTATTGTTTGAGAGCCAAATATAGCCGACAACTCGCCTGGAGAGCGGTGGCAGTGCCAAATCATTTTAAGAAGCTCATCCCATGTGTCGGAGGCGGTGTGTCTCGTGACGTTGGACATCCCGTCTGCGCGCACGTCAACGTTAGTGCCTCCTCCCATGTGCCGACAGCTTAAGAGTAGATTCGATCCTTTAAATATAGGATCTGTGCCCTTGCAACGATGTACGTAAGACAGGAACGCATCGTCGCTGTGGGTGTGCAATGAGCTGTTATGGATCTGGATGGATGCCAATATTTTGGGTTTCTCTTTGAGTCTATGCCATTACGCTTCATTGTGGTCCACAGGGCAAAGGCTGTGTTAGGTGCCTCTTGGTAAGTGTGCATTTCAAATGCCCTCGAGTGTAGTACGTTGCGTTCGTACTAGTTGATGGATCACAATTAACAATAAGTTGTTAACTGCTCGTTGACATTTCATGTCTTTTGCTTACTGTCTCACAATTTCTTTACTAGTTTATTGAACGGAACGTGAGTCGAAGTACGAGGCGTGTTTTTTAAGTAAGTACCGTTTTGAAATTAAAAAAGACGTACTAAGATATCTCATTAATTTTACTTTTTACATGAAAGCCTGTATCTTAATCTACGCACTGATGCCATTACAGTCTGATTCTTCCTTGTTTACGTTGTGTACTGAGTGTTTAAGATACCTCCGATAATCGTGAGTCCCTCCGTCTGTAAAGTACGGACTGTTATAAGTTTTCTTAGTGCTAGGGGCCTGAAAGCGATCGATATTCATCGTGAGATCTGTGCAGTTTACGGAGAAAACACTATGAGTGAAGGAATGGTAAGAAAGTGGGTGAGAGGATTTAAAGATGGCCGCACAAATGTGCATGATGAACAACGGAGTGGGCATCCTTCGGTCGTTAATGAAAGTTTGGTGCAGGAAGTGGACAATAAGGTGAAAGAAAACAGATGCTTTACGATTTCCTCCTTGCGTGATGACTTTCCTAATGTTTCTCGTAGTGTTTTGTATGGCATTGTGACCGAGCACTTGAATTACCGAAAATCGTACGTACGTTGGGTACCGAAAATGTTGATGGATGTGTACAAAACCAAACGTTTAGACAGTGCATTCACTTTCCTTGGGCGGTACCACAACGACGGTGATGATTTGTTAAGCCAAATTGTTACGGGCGATGAAACATGGCCTACGTCACACCAGAATCAAAGCAACAGTCCATGGAATTTGAGCAAGGGCATCGTTTTGCTGCAAGACAATGCCCGTCCGCATGTGGCGAATCAGACCAAAGATCTCATCACATCTTTTCGATGGGAAACTCTAGATAATCCTCCGTACAGCCCCGATTTTGCGCCCAGTGGCTATCATCTGTTCCTGCACTCGAAGAAACACCCGGGGGGTCAGCTCTTCACGACGATGACAAAGTCAAAACAGTGGTGATGCAGTGGTTAACAAGTCAGGCGGCAGACTTCTATGAGGCAGGTATTCAAAAACTGGTAGAACGTTATGGCAGGTGCCTCAATATTGACGGAAATTATGTAGAAAAGTAGATTAAGGCACAGGCTTTCATGTAAAAATAAAATTATTGAGAGAGCAAGTCTTTATTTAATTTCAAAACGGTACTTACTTAAAAAACACGCCTCGTAACATAACAGAATGTGTGCGCGATGAGTGAAAGGGCATCGTCTGTCACAGGGGGCGCTGGCGGGAGGCTTGGGTGGCGCCGGGCTCATGTCGTGGCTGATCCTCGGCGCCCAGGCGTACCAGGCCAGCGGGGACATCCGCTTCGCCACCAAGCCCTTCTCCACCGAGGGCTGCCTCTACGAGTTCGACCGCGCCAACAACGGCTCCGTCGCCGTGCCTGCGGATTACCGCAGCAGGTGAGAACATGTCTCCTAACCACTCTTAATCACTTCCCTGGCATTGGGAAGTGCGTCTCCCACGATAGAGTATCATAGAGCCACAGGGAATTTGCCGCATTTTGTTGCTACATATCAATGTCCCATTCGCAAAGGAAGGCCGCTTAATAGTTTTCAAAATTCTTATAATCGCAGACTGCGCCTCTAGATTGTGCTGTCTTCACGTTTGTTAACTCTCTGCTCCGTGTTACCGAGTCGAATTATTTCACACCTTTAAGTTGTTGCGGACAAAGCTGGCAACTCCATATTGAGGGTGGTTAATTCGGGACAATAATTTATAGCCTGGGATGCACCCTCAATTCCACAGAGCGTTGTCATCTTCAGTATGTGTCTCCTGCAGCGCTAAGACGTCCGCCCTATTCTCTCTCAAAATTTTAGATTTGCTATCACTGCCCAGGAAACGCCTCAAATCTAGAAGACCAGCATATGAAATGGGAGTCCAAATGCTATCCACAGGATTCGACCAGGATGCAGAGTGGAAACGTGAGTGGCAAGCTACAAGAACCCGAAACCACGAACTGGTAGACAATCCAACAGTTCCAGTTCCAGGCTTCCACCAACCAAGGAAGGTGTGGGTGCAGTTAAACAGATATCGGACTGTTGAGGGTAGGTGCAAATACAACATGCACAAGTGGGGCTTTTCAAGTGACAGTGTGTGTGACTGTGGTGACACCCAAACAATGAGCCACATTGTGAACGATTGTCCAATCAGACGCTTCCCTTGTGGCATTGAGGAGCTCCAGGAGGCACTCCGCTGGATCGAGTCCATCAACATCCGAGTGTAGTCTGAGCCGTTTTAAAACTTGTGTACTACACATAATTTCACCTGTTCATTTTTATATATATTTCTTTGTTTTGCTAAATGTGTATTACTCTAATTGATGCAAACGATAATAATAATAATTTCGTACCTGCGGGTAGGCAGCCAAATGAAAAATCTGAAATTGCGCCTTTCCAAATAAATTGTGTCAAAGTTGAGCTCTACCAAAATTTCAGTTCTGTAGTTTTGGCACACTACACAAATGACGTAGTAAATGGTATGATAACCGGTAGTAATGACAGCATTGATAGGAGAAACATAAATGTATATGTAAGAGAGAAGCTGGGAGCCGACGAATTCTCTTTCTTTTTTTGTTTGTTTGGTTGTTTGTTTTGCACGTAATTACAATCGTACATCATTTAGTGTCAGTTCATTGTGTATTTTCTATCCTTGCAGAAAATAAACTGAGTTTTATAAGTAATGAAAATTAGTTAATCAGGCAACTTCCGCGCTTTTACGTAACCAAAGTAATTACTTTTGATGCACGTACAGAGTTTACATGCACACACATACACACACACACACACACACACACACACACACACACACACACGTACACACATACATCTTTCATATTTATCAATAATAACAGGAAACTCTTGACTTTGATCATGATCAAGATCGTTTTGCTGAATAAAAAATAACGGTCATGGTCGAAGTAAAGAGTTCTTGTTATTTATGGACAACAGAAACATGTTTTATATAATTTCGGCGAAGTATTGAACCGGTGTTTCGTATACTTTTGTTTTATGGTGTCTTTTTATTTTACATTTTTGCTGAGGAAACAGCGTTTTCAATCGCTATGTAATATGTCTCTGTTGTTTTATTTATTTTTAAGACAGCATCCTCTGTTTCACGTTAGAAACTAACAATTTTCCAATAAAATCTGAAGTAAACGTTTACAATTCCATTTTGCTACAAATACTAGTTACATTGAGGTAACAAGCAGGAGAATAACTATGAAGGGGAAGAATGTTCCTTTGGTTATCTGGCCCTTTACGTATCCGCACTCAGTTTCTAGATGGGTCGCTGTTTCTGGTTTTTAGGGATATCTAGTAAGACACTGATCGCATATATAAAGAAAGCGATCGTTATGCGATAATGCCTGACAGGTATGCAACACACATAACGTACAGGTAACGTGTATTACCTTATCTGACGAAAGCTATTAGTAAAGCTACCGTATTCTACACATTCTTATGGTAGTCTACAGTAGCCTGTGGAAGTGTTACACCCCTAGTGTCACGTATAGACGTTTGCCACGTCACTAACAGTTCCTGTATCGTTCACCTGCACTGTGAGTTTCAAATCTGGAGAGTTCCTCTACCCATGAAGAGTGCCTGCTGCCCGTAAATCTTCTCGTTTTTGCACAGTTGTAATCTGAATTCTGGAGGTACCTACGAATACTCCTGTTTGTCTCAACTTTTCCCAAACTGAAAAATGAGACGGTGGGATTTTTACTTTTTCATGTTATTAATTCTGTCTACGACATTACACAAGAATCTCGCTTATCCGAACTAGGTGCGGCCGGATAAAATCACTATTACCAAAAATCCGGAAAAATTCTGCTAAATACAAGACCTCTAACTTGTACTACAATACACAAAACATTCGTGGCACTTAAATTCTATAGTATTGTAGTCTATTGACGTTTCGTTAATAGCATTTCGGCTGGAGTTGCTTCACGCTAACGTTCTAGGTAAACTATCAGTTTTTCCAGGTCTGCCGTTGCCTCCACACGAAGCATTATTTGTCCCCCTGGAACGCCACTGACGTTGTCCATTTCACCGTCACTGTCGTTTTCTGTGGTACAGCAGGCGACAACACAAATTTCGTTAACTCTCATCACACAGTAACCATCATCACTCTCATTCTGAAACCAAGCATCAATGTCTCTGTAGCCTACATCCAAACAACCAGGAATGTATGCTGATGTTTTAAGGAATCCAGAGGCGTTGAAAACTTCGCAAACTTTAGTGGTGAAATCACAAACATCAGGCCGTACTTTTTTCGATGACTTGTACGACATTCCATCCTGCTTCGACTCTGCAGGGAATTCATCAGTCATAATGACGTATCAGCATCTCAGCAACCCATGACAATACATCATACCCGGGTGACAGAACGGGCTGGTCAATGCAACAAATGAACGCCATCTGTATTGAGGTAGCCCAAGAATTAATGTCCCATTGGGGACTGATCTGAGGATCTTGCTGTACACAGGAGCACCTCAACATCATGCAGACATTTAATACAGACAGTTGCCAAAGTTGAACAAGCGATGTCCCACTGAAAAACGTCACCAAGAACAGTCGCATAAGTGGTAATTCACGAGGATGCAGAATATCCGAGAAGTACCGTTGTGCCATTAGAGTTCATTCAGTTACTACCAGCCATGGCTTGAACTCATGTACCACAACTCTCCACACCATTATGCTGGAAGGAACACCGTTGCGTCTTTCCATAATATTGGGAGGACGGGACGTCTTCTCACATCACCGCCATACTCGCTGGTGATCGTCATCCGAGGTAGCGTGGAACCGCGATTCGTCACTGAACACAATGCGACGCCTTTTAGCATCAGTTAATGGTCCCCCGCTCAATGCGGCACTCCAGACTCAACCGTTTTGTGTTGAAGTGTTGACTGCTGGCTACGTGTGGGTCGCTAATTTCCTAGTCTGACTGCTGCTATTCTCCAACCAGTGGTGCGGGATGCCACAGATTTTTGCAGATAGTCTTGTTCTATGGTGTCGAGCGCAGATTTGTAGGAGTTACTATGTGCTTGGTGCACTATACGGCGATCTAACCTTGTGGTGATCTGTTCTGGTCGATCGGAACTTGACGACAAGTATGCCCGTTCTCACGATGTCTAACATTCGGAAACTGTCACATCCGAGTACTCGAAATGCCGGCGAAATGTAGACTCACAGTGAGGCCCTTTCAAATTGTGGCAGGCATTGTTAACGCTCACATGGGTAGATGGCATCTCCGTTTCGTTCACAGTGATCACTCAACGTCTGAGGCTTCTCACACCCCATAAACATCCTACCAAGGCTGGTAACGACACTAAATACGAGCAACGCCAATTCAGCCAGATGGTCGGTCCACCTGTCGCAGAAAAATGATACTCCAATCAGTTACATACCCGTCGATGATGTATCTGTGTACATTGACTATATCCTCTGGGTGCTTCACTTTTTTTCCAGGCAGTGTCCTTCCTCCTTTCTTGTACGGTTTCCCGCGGTCCCCTGATCGTTTCTATACTACACTGCACTCCAGTTACACTCTTTCAGGAATGTTTTCCTCCATTATACACATATGATGCCCTTGTGTTACAAACAGCTTTTGTCAACTTACCTATCTCTTTCGGTGTCTTCATTGCATCGGTTGTCTTGAGGAACAGTGTCTGGGTGATGCAGTAGTTAACGCAATTGACTAGTAAACAATAGATCCCGGGCTAGAGTCCCGTTCTGGCTCTCGATTTTGCTTCTCACCACTGATTCCGCACTAAATCGCAATGCAGCTGATATCATTAGTTCCTTCCCTTTCCTTTCCTTATTCCCCTCTCCCTCTTCAATTTATCACAGCTGTGGATCCCTCGTGGCACCTGTTCTTTCAGATATGTCCTAAACAACAGATGCCACAGATTCATGTATATGATTCGCCTAAATGGGCAATGAATCCACAACATTCAGTGAGGGCGCACATTTACGTTCGACCCCCAACAGGAATCTAAATTTAGTGAGCATGAAGGACATGGATCGGAACTGCGGATAGGTGGTGCTGGTTTGGAATGTGAGTTGGCCAGGGAGCTTGCCGATATAGTCCGCGGATTTGTGATAAACACTATGTCCAGGTGTGTAGTGTTTAACGCAACTGCCTAGTAAGCGGGAGATCATGGGTTCGACTCCCAGTCCTGTATACGTTTTCACTCGTTGCCACTGATTCTGCACAATGTACCGAACAGCTGATATCCATTTCCTTTCCTTTCTTCCCTGTCTCCTTTAGTTTACATAATGCATATTTAATTATTTTCGATAACCAATACAAGGCATAAAAATACAACGTATAGCACATGGCAAACTATTGCTTCTGCTGGCTGTTTCTTCATCTCTTTTCTTATTACGTTTAAAATATTTTAAATCTTGCTAAGCATACAGTCCATTCATATATCCATAAACTGAGTAACATGTTAGTTCCAGAGTGCAGCGTGCAATCATTTCAACATGATAACATGATCCAGTATATAACATTTACTATTTCATTATACATCCAAGCATAAGTGACGATTTAGAGTGACTTTTTAGAAGAACTAAATATCAATTCTTAGAATGGTATCTTCGTTTTTATTTTCATGTCAAAATACTTGGCTTTACAATGTAATGATAGTCTAGCTCAAATTTATCTTCTTGTGGAATATTGTAAAATCTGTAGATAATTATGACAAATTATTCATGATTTTTTCTAAGTAGTACAGATAGTAAAACCACTTTCACTTCTCCAAACACTTGTTTTGCTGGGTTTGCTTCATTGTGTATTTCTGTCATGAATATTCAAGTTACTCCTCACTCAGCTAAAGAGTTACAAGACTTATTGCCTCAGGTTATGAAACGAGTTCTTTTAATAGTCACTGTGTCGGTTGTATTTTATATCGTGTATAATTTTAAATGCTTAATGAAAACATTATGTAAAGAAACATCATACATCCACATATTTACAAAGTGACCATTTCTAGTGATCTAGTAGGAATAATTAGCTGTAGAACTCCTTTCCTGCCCTTATTACTTGCAATTGTTTTTTGACATAATAAACAAGATTTAAAGCATTTTATACTTTCCCCCTGATGTTGTGGAAATAACAGTATTAATTAAACATTTAGCACATTTAATGACACGGGAGTGCCCCTACATCTAGTGCGTATCCCAAGTCACCTCATTTATCATACATACTAGCCAGTTAATACCAGGCCATCTTCTGTAAAACAATACATCTCGTTCAAGAATATAGTGTGGTATAAACATGTTGTTCGGCTCACCATTACTTTATCTTTTACTGTAGACAAGGCAGTCAGTATTTGCTTCATTGTGTAGAGCTGATTCTTCCAGTCCTGGTGGTAAATATGTTCTTCTTGAATGTAAATTAATTCAAAATTGCACTCTTGCAACTACAATGACCATCATACAAAACATGCATGCAACAATTTACAACGGAATACTTTATAATCTCTATATACTTTTTATGGTGACTTGCTAAATAAAAATTAAATATTATTAATGCTCAGATTGCGTCTAAAGCTTCAAATTTAGTGATGGAATGTGATTCCTCGCCAGTTCTTAGAATATTACTTGCATAACTTCTTGTGCAATATTTCGCTTTTCTGCAGGTAAATTGGATTTTTAAGTAATGTCTAAATGAACACACAAAACATCCATTGATAAACGAAACTCAAACTCTGGCCTTCCTCAGTTCTTATACATTTCCATCAAGAGCTGATTAGCTTTCTGCTGTCCACTCCCAAATAGTATTTTTCTTTAACAGTCAGTGTAGTGCTTTGCCATTCCGTGCCTGTGTCGCAACAAAACTTCGATAAAGGCTACATGACTCAACGAGTGACCTTAAGTGTGTATTATGTGGTGCAGGAAAATTTCGAACTACTGGAGTTTTGTTTTGGTCAGGTATGATTCCTGGCAATGAAGTGATGAGACCAATACATTTAATGTTTCCTACTACATTATGTGTTTTAGAGATTTTATGTTGCTCCAGCCCTCCAAAATACCTGTAAAATATTTACTCAGCTCCAGATGTTTTTAGCAGCTAGAAGTAACTGTGATACACAATCCAAAAATATACGCATTCGATCCAATAACTGTTGTTTGGATACTTTTTCCGAGACTACATCTGCAGTCACATGAAACCAGACGGTAGGACTCTAAATTTATAGCTTCTTCCAGAATATATAATGTACATTTTTGTGATTCTTTCTCATTTATATTCGCCAATTTGGAAGTCTTTCTGCTACCATTCTTTTAATGTGGCCAGACCATGTAAGCCTATCTCTCTCCATAGTTTCCTTTAAGGGCTTGATCTGCAGGGTGTTTCATATTGTTTCATTCCTTGTCCTATCCCTACTCGTCTTACCAAGGATCCGGTTTCCAACGCTCATCTCTGTTGCTCGTATTTTGCTCAGAGCTTTCTTTCCCTCTAACTTGGCCATATGCCTCTATGAATACAACTCTGATGCCTTTCCCAAACGCCCATTTCTTTTCTACAACCTGTCTGTCTGTAAGCATGGCATCTGTAGTTAATCTTCCTGGTCGAAATCCTTATATGAATCTTCATGCAGTGGCACAATAGCGCTGTTCCTCTGTAATTTTCACAGAGCACCTTGTTACACTTTTTAAAGATAGGTGCAATAATTTTGTCCGATCATCAGTAATCTCAAATGCCAATAGGTTCTGTGGCTTTGGTTATATCCACTCTGATGCCATCTATGCCAGGAACTTTGTCACTTTTTATTCCTAATATACATTTCTCTACGTCCAAGATCTGCCAATCTTCTCTTTCTATTTCCTCTGTGATATGTCTTTCGTCCACCTCTATCTCATCATGTGTATTTGTTTCATCTCGCCCTTCATAAACTTTGTGGAAGTTCTCTTTCCATATTTTCAAAGCTTCTTCCTCCAATAATTCTCTTTTTATTTCCTTCTGTTACCTGATACGTGGTTTAATGTCTTCCTGTTGTCCTACAAATTCTTTTTTTTTTACTTTTTTGGTTAATTTTCTTCAATATGTCACATCAGCCAATGCTATCATTTTCCTTGCTGCTCTGCTTAGTCATTTAAATTTTTCTCTATTATGTTCCCATCTGTTTTTGAACCAATTTCTCCATGTGTTATTCTTCTTCTTGACTGCTTCTGGAATTCTTTCATTCCACCATGAAATTTCTTTGTGCCTGACTTTAGTTGATATTCTTCAATGTTTCTTCCGCTGCCTTAACCAGCATTTCGGAGACGAAAAACGTAGCTCGTACGTCGCGCGCATTACCCTCCAAAAAGACGAGTGACGTGGAACCTACCAAGGTCCACCGTTTCTCAGCTCTGTTAATATATTACAACATTTGTCTTATGTCTATCGTTCATTTTATGTGATCCTATGATGTTTGGACTACGACTGAAATAATTTACTTTGCAGTAACTGCCACTCGTTATGGTGGGAACGGAATACAAACAACATTGTGTGTTATTTGCTTTGTGGCATTCACGCTTCCCTTGTTGACACGCCCCGCGCTGACAAGGTCACACACAGTGCAAAGGACTTCGATTGTTGTCTGCTACACCCTTTGTATATATCTTCAACATACAATTCAGTATAATATATCTAACTGCCAAGGAGCTGAAAAAAAATGAACTTTCGTTTCACAGACAAGACCATCTGCAGTTTGTAAAATGGAAAGACATTAGGAATGTATTTCTTCTTACGACAAAACACGAAATAAGTGCATCCATTGTCAATGTGAAAACTAAACCAGGAATGGCTGAGAAGACGAAACCTTACTGTGTTTTGAACGACAGTGAAAACAAGGCTGGTGTGGACCACAGGGACTATCGAATGGGGTATTAGGGATACTACCCTTTCGGGAGGATGCAAATAACTTTTTGGGAGAAAGTAGTTTTTATATTTTGGTGATAGCGATTGCAAAATCGTACGTTTCATGTAAAACATCGAGGACTACTAGCAGTATCTTGTAGAAGTAGTTACTGACTTGGCAGAGGCTTAAGTGAACAAAGGAAACCGGACTGAATCAACTTCCAATCAAAATAGTTCACTTGTAAACGGACTCAGTGGAAAACGTTTCCCTAAATTCATTCCAGCTACAGAAATGTCCAACTCAGAGAAGACGCAAAGGTTGTGCAGAACGAAAGAAGGCAAGATCTGGGAAAGTGGAAAAGAAAGATACTATTGTGATACTATTGTACTATTGTACTGTGTACTAAGGTACTATTGTGAAAAGTGTGACGTAGGTCTTTACTTTCCGAAATGATTGGAGAATTTCATACTAAGGCAAATTAATCTCAGTAATTTTCTGTAAGAAAGTACATATTTATAAGATTTTAATTTTAGTGCAAATAATTTCTAATCATATTTCCATTTAGGAAACGAAATAGGAAACAATTTTTTTTTATGGTAGTGTTGATTTCAATTTTAAAGAAATTGTCTCGAATATAAGTCTATGATCCTTTGCGGTATTTCATACAAATGGTTTCCTCTTTCAAATGCAACAAACTGACTTAAATACTGTTCACTAGAACCTGCCACAGGAAATTCAGAAAAAGTGTGAGAAGCATCGTACCAGTCTGTTGATCGACACGCTAACTGCCCTCTATACTTCTTGTGTTTCTCTGTCTTTCAGTTAGCACTTGATTTTTGTCTGTCTTTTTTCCTTGCACATACCTTTTCTGGCTTTTTTCAGGGTCCCTACCTACAGTGTATGGTCTCCATCGAGATTAACACATCTTCTAATTTCTTCAATTATTTTTAAATTATTTTGTTATGGATTTCTGTTCTTAAGTTCAGCTGTATCTGGTAAACTTGTGGCTGTTTTCTTATGCCATCCATTACCATTATCAATTTATTTCTCAGACATACCTCTAGTAACAGGTCACCTTCCACACGTCTGTGATATTCTCTTAGCTTCCTATGTTCCATTTCGTCTGTTTCGGATACTGTTACAGAAGCATAAACCTGGATTATATCTAGAAAATTTCCTTCCATTATTGTCTTAAGTTTAATTATTCTGTCAGTTACATTTTGCTTCGTTCGCCAATTCTTTAGTTACTATTATTGGGATATCATTGCTTCCTTTGTCTCTTCCTGACCACCACATCTTATATCCCTTTCCTAGCATGTTACTACCAGTCGCTTTCTTTCTTCCCTCGCTTAGTTCCACTATCAACATGTTCCATTCTGTCATTATCCACGCTATTTCCTGGATTCTTGCATCCTTTTCGAAGGACACAACATTAATAGTCTCAATTCTTTTGTATTTCTTCAAGCGACTGTGTCTTCACTAGGACCTCGTTGGCCATCATAACTGCCAGATCTGCTCAAAGACTCTGTGATATTCGATATTGGTTCTAATCTGAGGCTCGTTTAATTGTTGAAAGCAAATGGGTTATCCACTAAAAGCTTGCTGAGCCTATTGTAGCTTCACCAGAGTCCCTTTGTCCATCACTTTTCTGCGTTCCTATGGGAACATCACAGGTACTCTATCGGTCTCGAGGCACACACAGTTCCCACAGTGCCACGCACCTACAGCCAATCTGCTAGTTAATACGAGGCTAAGTCAATAACTATCCTCAAAGTAGTTATAAAATTTTATTGTAATCAAATAGAAAACTTAGAAGAACATCATTTTTCGACCTAGTCCCCTTGCGTTCCAACGCCACTTGGTCCATCGTTGTACAAGCTTCCTGATGCCCTCATAAAAGAAGTTTCTCGGTTGAGCTGCGAGCCAGGAATGCCCCGCTTCTTTCATTGCTTCGTCCAAGGCAAATGTACGACTCCTTAATGCCTGAGTAGACCAAACAAGTGACACTCAGAAGGGAGAAAATCTGGACTATATGGAGGATGATCCAGTACTTCAAATTTGAATTTCTGGAGCGTTTCAGCAGCGTGGGCAGGAGTATGCGGACGGGCATTGTCGTGCAACAACACAACACCATTCGACAGCAATCCTCAGCGTTTGCTTCGAATTACAGGCTTTAGCCTGGCAGTAAGCATCTCACTGTAACGTACACTGTTTATTGTTGTGCTCCTTTCCCCATAATGCTCCAGTACTGGACCTTGTACGTCCCAAAATACCGTAAGCATTAGTTTTCCTGCGGACGGCCGGGTCTTGAACTTTTTCTTGCACGGCGAATTTGGATGTTTCCATACCATACTCTGCCGTTTACTCTCCGGCTCGTAATGATGGATCCATGTTTCGTCACCAGTAATGATCCTGTCTAAGAAGTTGTCCCCTTCGTTACCATAGCGATCCTTTTTTTTTTTTTTTTTTACAGTTGTCCAAGGGCGTTTGTTTATGCAACTATGTGAGTTGCTTTGGGACCCATCTTGACAAACTTTATGAAACCGATGTCTGTTGTGGATGATTTCGTAGGCAGAACCATGACTAATTTGCAGACGATGTTCCACCCACCCACCCGCACACACACACACACACACACACACACACACACACACACAAACGGTCGTCCGGCTCCTTCATCGTGCGTAACACTTGTGCGACCATTTCGGAATTTTTCAACCCATTCGTAGCCACTCCGTTGTGGCAAAACAGTATTCCCGTACTGTACCGAAAGTCTCCGATGAATTTCGGACCCTGATACGTGTTCGACCGCAAAAAATGGATCACTGAACGTTGTCCTTCTTTGGTGCAAATAGAGAGCGGAGCAGCCATCATTAACAGCACGGCAGCGATAACGAAACTAACCTAGCAGCTTGAAAATTGCTAGGACATAACAACATAAACAAAGAATGCGTCATCAACGTAAAACGACAGTACTACCAAAATAAACAAAAATGTAACTAAAC
Source organism: Schistocerca serialis cubense (assembly GCF_023864345.2). Lineage (NCBI taxonomy): Eukaryota > Metazoa > Arthropoda > Insecta > Orthoptera > Acrididae > Schistocerca > Schistocerca serialis. The sequence goes on along the minus strand of NC_064645.1, from coordinate 317,170,398 downwards.
TGGGGATAATAATTGACTTACCCTCGAAACTTTAAATGCGAACATTTTAGGTTATGCTTTACCGTGACTGTTATTGACATTAAATGAAACAACTAGTTTACTTTTACCAGTCACCGTTTTATTTATTTCCACGACGCGTTTCAAAGGTTTAAAACTCCATCATCGGGTGGATTTACATTAGTTAGTATGACATTTGTGTGTGTATTGTGTTACGATTTTTTGGAGGCACTTGTGGCACTGTCTAGTTGAGAAACAAGACACTTTTTCAGAACCTGGTTTTGGGTTTCTTCTGACAAAAAATTAAACTGATATCTAACGGTAAACATAAAATAAGTAAAATAGAGTACCTCCAGTGGACACAGGTTCCTTTCGCCGTCGTAACACATCACATGTATACTGTCATATTTGTAAACAAATATGGCGTCTGGAATCTGCTGGGTGCAAGGTTCGTATAGCAGAAGAGAAGACATAATCGCAAAGTGCAAAGAATATACATCGTAACAACATTATTACAGAATAATTATTTAAAGGATTTGGAGGTGTTTGTTTTGAGGTGTCGAATACATGTGTGTGTGTGTACTTCAGGTGGCATATAAATCCGATTTTTGACAAATTATAACAGCTTAAACTTCATACTCGTTTATACAATCAGGTGAAATCGTAAAATGGCTTAAACTTCATACTTGTTAACATCAATCAGGTGAAATGTTACAGACTTTAAGTACCATAATCATATTGGCTACCAACTACTGCTTCCCAATACATTTATTCTTTAATGAAATTTTTCACTAAAAATATATCACTTTCTCAAACCAACAGCTCAATTCATGGAATCAATACTAGAAATAAGAATAATCATCACAAAGATTTAAAGTCACTTAGTCTTGTACAGAGAGGTGTGCATTATTCAGGAACACACATTTTCAATAAATTGCCAGCAGCCATAAAAGGCTTAACAACCAATGAAATTCAGTTTAAGAGAAGTCGAAAGGATTTATTGGTGGCCAACTCCTTCTACTCCATTGATCAATTTGTCAGTAGAACCAGCTGATACATATATATATATATATATATATATATATATATATATATATATATATATATATATATAAGTACAATGTAACTTCTGCACAATTTTAGTGCAGTAACGTGTTCATTGTAAATAAGCGAGTGTGTGTGTGTGTGTGTGTGTGTGTGTGTGTGTGTGTGTGTTTGTTTGTGTAAGTACAATCTAACTTCTGCACCATTTTAGTGCAGTAATGTTTTCATTGTAAATAAGTATTATAATAGTTGTATTACAAGTTTATTACATTATAAATAAATAAAAAACTATTTATTTTAAATTCAGTGCATTAGTATTTGTAAAAAGATCCTTTCATATAGTGTTCATTAAAAAATGACGATCATTCCACTTGGGACCTGTGGAATGGTACATTAGCTTATTTGTTTGAGTTGCAAATATTTGTCATGTGTTCTTGTTTTTCTGACATGTTCTACATCCAGGAGGACCACCTCACTACGGATCAATTGGAATGAAAGTAAATTTAATCTAATCTAAAGTAAAATTATACATAATAAGTATATTAAGTACTAAAAATCAAATTTTCGTTGCCTCTGAAAGCTGTTAGATATGCAACTTGTATCTGGAGTGAGGTGACCAAGTGATTGTATCGGCCAATTAGTAATGTCGATTGCTCGCAGTTGGGGGGAAGAGGCAGGGTCCTGACCGTGACACCCCCGACCTCCTCCTGGTTCCGCATCTGACGTTCCCAGCCACCTCACCCCCTCACGCCCTGATCCTGCTGCTTGGCTGCACAGTCACGGAGTCTGGTGCCTCGTGCCCACAGCTGGGTGTGGCCGGTGTTCGCTGTGTCGCACGTGTGGTACACGGCGCTGGGCTGGCTGCTGGCGCTCGCCGTGTCTCTGGCGGTGAGCGCCGCCACCGGGGGCTGGGGCAGCAGCCGCGCCCACTGGCCACAGCCGCGCCTCCTCAGCCCGCTGGTGCGTCGCTGGCTGCCAGCAGGACCACCGCACCGCGACTACAAGGTGAGCGCAGAACGCCCCTCGAACCTCGCCCGTTACTACGTTCCGGAACCTACTAAAGATTTTGTGTGCTGCTAACAAGTAGCAGTGCGGCTTTCCATTCCCTGCATTACCGTGGAGAGCACTTTAAGCCCGGTGCATACTGGAGCCAATGGAAGCAAACACATGCGAAAGAGCTTCCATAGACAATTCGCCAGCTTTCACTGCCATTCACTTCCAACTGTGAACAAGCGTTTACACTGAAAAGAATGGAAGAGAACCGAAAGAACGAGCATAGCCTATGAACGCTGTGTTACTGTCCTTTTGGTGCTAATGAAACGTCTCCATAGAAAAATTTATGAATGACTGTGCTGATTAAACCTCTTACATTATTTGCTTTTCAAGTAGCTGAGCAAAACTGAACGCACTCAGACATTACTCTATTTACTTATTCTGATCAACACTAAACTGACACACAATATTTTTAGCGCAACGCAATCTGACTTTTAATAATCCCTACAAAAGAATGGCTCTGACTAACAATAACCTAAACCTTTCATGAATCACTCACCTAACAAAAATCTTCGTTACTCAAACTACTGCAATACAGCGAGCGCCACTACTGCCAGCTAAATAAACGATTCTAACTACTGAAGGCACTAACTACTGATAGGCACAGTTAGCAAATGAAAGATTTTGATGAAGAACAAACCATGTATTTACCTTAATAGTGTTCAAAAGTCATAATACGTACATAAGTTCATAACATCCAGTCTTACAAATTTACTGTCTCTGATGGACACACGTCCAGATCATCCGCTCTCAAAACTCCGCCATCTCTCTCCCCACATCCACCACTGCTGACGGCTCACCTCCAACTGCGCAACGCTACGCGCTGTTAACATCCAACTGCCCAACACTACAATAGCGAATATTACAACAATGCTAACCAGCCACATACTGCACACAGCACAGCCAGTGATTTTCATACAAAGCGCTACGTGGCGTTACGAATATAAAAATCTAAACAGCCTACTTACACTAATAATCAGCACATATGATACAACAACATTAGGGTATTGACAAATATGTAGTAAACCTCTGTGGAACGGAGAGATACTTAAAAAGCACCGAAATCGTTCATATATACATATGGTAAATTTTTTGTACGAGAGTGAGTCAAATGAAAACCTTAAATTTGCAATAACAAATCGAAATTTCATGCTGTTTCCCTATAAGTTGGTAAGAGTGCTACAAACAGCGTGCAGAATGGCCTGCAGGTGGCAGCATAGTGCAGATGCACACATACCATCGCAGTATCAGTATAAAGATGGCCGCCCCACTTCCGACTTCCACCAGGGAATAACAGCGTTCTGTTATTCAGATTTTGCGTAATGAAGGTGTGAAACCAATTGAAATTCATCGACGAATGAAGGTTCAGTACGGTGATGCATGTTTGTCACAGCAGCAAGTCTACGAATGGAGTAGGAAATTCGCAAATGGTGTGACTTCAGTAGAAGATGCTCCTCGTCCAGGTCAGGCACAACGAGTTGTGACTCCACAGAACATTGCAGCAGTTGAAGCAATAGTGAAGGAAAACCGACGAGTGACACTGAATAACATTGCAGCATGTTTACAGATTAGTCATGGGTCAGCACACCACACTGTGCATGATGTGCTCCAGTTCCACAAAGTGTCTGCAAGATGGGTGTCCCGGCAGCTGACTCCTGAAATGAGAGAGCGACGTGTTGATGCTTGTGAAGAACTTCTTCGGTGCTTTGAACGAGAAGGTGATGGCTTCCTTGCAAGAATCGTTACTGGGGACGAAACCTGGGTTCACTTCCACCAACCGGAAACGAAGAGAGCGAGCAAGGAATGGCGCCATCCCTCATCACCCTCATTCGAACATAAAACATTGGCAAACAATCTAAACAAGAACCCTAAAAAGTTTTGGTCATATGTAAAATCGGTAAGCGGATCTAAATCCCCTATTCAGTCACTCGTTGACCACGATGGCACCGAAACAGAGGACGACCGAAGAAAGGCAGAAATACTGAATTCAGTGTTCCGAAACTGTTTCACTGCGGAAAATCGTAACACGGTCCCTGACTTCAGCCGTCGCACGGACGCCAAAATGGAAAATATTGAAATAAACGATATCGGAATTGAAAAACAACTGCTATCACTTAGTAGCGGAAAAGCATCCGGACCAGACGAGATACCCTTAAGATTCTACAGTGATTATGCTAAAGAACTTGCCCCCTTTCTATCAGCAATTTATCGTAGATCGCTGGAAGAACGTAAAGTACCTAGCGACTGGAAGAAAGCGCAGGTCGTTCCCATTTTCAAGAAGGGTCATAAATCAGATGCGAATAATTATAGGCCTATTTCGCTTACGTCAATCTGTTGTAGAATAATGGAACATGTTTTGTGTTCTCGTATTATGACGTTCTTAGATAATACAAATCTCCTTCATCATAACCAACATGGATTCCGCAAACAGAGATCATGTGAAACTCAGCTCGCCCTATTTGCCCAAGAAATTCACAGTGCCGTAGACATTGGCGAGCAGATTGATGCCGTATTCCTGGACTTCAGGAAGGCATTTGATACGGTTCCGCACTTACGTTTAGTGAAAAAAATACGAGCTTACGGAATATCGGACCAGGTTTGTGATTGGATTCAGGATTTCCTAGAAGAAAGAACACAACATGTCATTCTTAACGGTTCAAAATCTGCAGATGTAGAGGTAATTTCGGGAGTACCGCAGGGAAGCGTGATAGGACCTTTATTGTTTACAATATACATAAATGACTTAGTCGACAACATCGGTAGCTCCGTGAGGCTATTTGCAGATGACACGGTTGTCTACAAGAAAGTAGCAACATCAGAAGACTCGTACGTACTCCAGGAGGACCTGCAGAGGATTAATGCATGGTGCGACAGCTGGCAGCTTTCCCTAAACGTAGATAAATGTAATATAATGCGCATACATAGGGGCAGAAATCCATTCCAGTACGATTATGCCATAGGTGGTAAATCATTGGAAGCGGTAACGACCGTAAAATACTTAGGAGTTACTATCCGGAGCGATCTGAAGTGGAATGATCACATAAAACAAATAGTGGGAAAAGCAGGCGCCAGGTTGAGATTCATAGGAAGAATTCTAAGAAAATGTGACTCATCGACGAAAGAAGTAGCTTACAAAACGCTTGTTCGTCCGATTCTTGAGTATTGCTCATCAGTATGGGACCCTTACCAGGTTGGATTAATAGAAGAGATAGACATGATCCAGCGAAAAGCAGCGCGATTCGTCATGGGGACATTTAGTCAGCGCGAGAGCGTTACGGAGATGCTGAACAAGCTCCAGTGGCGGACACTTCAAGAAAGGCGTTACGCAATACGGAGAGGTTTATTATCGAAATTACGAGAGAGCACATTCCGGGAAGAGATGGGCAACATATTACTACCGCCCACATATATCTCGCGTAATGATCACAACGAAAAGATCCGAGAAATTAGAGCAAATACGGAGACTTACAAGCAGTCGTTCTTCCCACGCACAATTCGTGAATGGAACAGGGAAGGGGGGATCAGATAGTGGTACAATAAGTACCCTCCGCCACACACCGTAAGGTGGCTCGCGGAGTATAGATGTAGATGTAGATGTAGATCACCAAAACCAAAGGAGTTTCGAACAGAACCATCAGCAGGGATGGTTATGCTGACTCTCTTTTGGGGCGAAAAAGGCGTCATTTTGGAGCATTACATGTCTAGAGGGACCACTGTCACCAGTGCATCATACACAAATTTCCTAAAAAATCATCTGCAGCCTGCAAACAAACCAAAGCGACGTGGATTGCTGTGAGCAGGTGTCCTTTTGCAACATGACAATGCAAGGCCCCACACTGCCCGTACAACAGTTGCAACAATCACAGACCTGCATTTTGAGTGTCTTCCTCATCCACCATACTCACCAGACCTTGCCCCAAGTGATTTCTATATGTCTGGACCACTCAAAGACGCACTGGGAGGAAAAAAATGGTTCTGAGCATCATGGGACTTAACTTCTAAGGTCATCAGTCCCCTAGAACTTAGAACTACTTAAACCTAACTAACCTAAGTACATCACACACATCCTTGCCCGAAGCAGGATTCGAACCTGCGACCGTAGCGATCGCGCGGTTCGCGCCGGCCGAAGTGGCCGTGCGGTTAAAGGCGCTGCAGTCTGGAACCGCAAGACCGCTACGGTCGCAGGTTCGAATCCTGCCTCGGGCATGGATGTTTGTGATGTCCTTAGGTTAGTTAGGTTTAACTAGTTCTAAGTTCTAGGGGACTAATGACCTCAGCAGTTGAGTCCCATAGTGCTCAGAGCCATTTGAACCATTTTTCATCGCGCGGTTCCAGACTGTAGTGCCTAGAACCGTTCGGCCACCCGGGCCGGCAATGGGAGGAAAGAAGTTCCGTTCCGATGAAGAGGTACGCCACACGGCGCACGAGTGGTTGAGTGGACTACCAAAAGAATTTTTTTCTAAAGGAATTTATGAACTTTGTAAGCGCTGGAGGACTTGCAATGAGCGTGGGGGAGATTATGTTCAAGAGTGATATAGCTTTGTACCACTTCTGCACAGTAAATAATATTTAAAAAAATATTTAAGGTTTTCATTTGACTCACCATCGTACTTTCTTCGGTACAGACTTTTTGCTGTTACATTTTTATTTAATTTCTGTCTTTTTCTTGTCAGATTTTCAGCTTGGTTCTACAGGTATTTTTCTTTTCGAATGTTATTTGTTTTGTGAAGTGAAAAAGCCTTCTTATGTTTATGCTAGCTGAGTACCCAGTGCTGTCTGGCTATATGTTTATTTCAATCTTCTATTAATCCATCACTTCCTCCCCCTGTCTCTGTCCCTCTCTTCCTCTCTCATCTCTACCCATCTCCTCCTGCCCCCTCTCTAGCCATCTCCTCTTCCCCCTTCTCATTGTACACCACCTACACCCACCTCTCTCTGTCCATCTCCTTCTCCCCCTGTCTGTATCCATCTCTATCTATCCCCCTCTCTGTCTGTCAATCTCCTCCTCCCACTCCTCATTGTCCACTACATTCACCCACCTCTCACTGGTGCGTCCATTCCATGTAGGATGGTTGTGGCTACAGTATGTGCAACATAAAGACTAATTTCACACATATGTTCTCTGCTGTATTGGATGAAGGATCATAAACTGAAATTAAAATGCGTTTGATTTCAGATTTTTCTATGAATGACTTCCAAAACTTTGATACAAACTGATCCATTGTCTGACAGAATGACTCTAGGTTTTTCTACATTTTTTAAGTAATCTTTTTCAATTTCAGCAATAATCTCCATATTTCTAGCTTTTCTGACAGGATGTAATTTTATATATTTCGAGACCACATCTACCAAAGCAAAAATATAACAATAACCGTTTTTACTTTCTGGTAAACTTCCATAAAAATCCACAGCAACTAAATACATAGGTTTCTCCAGTACTATATTTTGCATCTCACCTTGACAAGTTCTGTTACATACCTTCAGTCTCCGACACTTGTCACAAGTAGACAGTTCTTTCCTAACATTTTTAGCCATCTTACAGAAATAAATACTTTCTTGTAGATCTTGTATAAATTTTTGAATAGCGCAGTTTCCATAAGTCTCACGTTTATACTTAGTCAAGTTCCCAGCTACCTCTTCTGCCCAACAGTAACTTCCAGTCATCAGAGTCCCCATCTGTTCTCCTGAAAAGTGTTTATATACTTTGTAATATCTGTCCAATTTTTCATAATGTCTTTTGCCTAAGCAGTTCATTACTAACCTACAGCTTGAACCATTGTTTTGGTTCCTCATAATTTTGTTACACAATTCCCTAATAATTTTGTCATTATGTATAACCTTCATATATCTGATTTTAACTCTTTTTTACTCATTTTGATCAAAATTTTCATTACTCCCATCCAGTGGCATCCTTGACAAAGCAGCTGCAACAACATTTTCTGAACATTTAGAATATTTAATTTCATAATCATACTGTTACAAATACTTTCCTCAACTGGCAAGTCTATTCTGATATAGTGTACATTTCTGTAGGTAGCTTAATGCATTGGGGTCTCAATATACAAATATTTTATGTGCCAACAAATAGGATCTGAATTTAGTAAATGTGCAGTAAACAGCTATAATTATTTTTCTGTAACTGTGTAAGATTTCTAATGTTATAACAGCATTACACTTGTAAAAGGAATTGTGTAATGTATGAGTTCTCATTAATTTTTTTTTCCTGAAATAGTTCTGCTCCCAAACTTTTGTCCCTGCTATCTGTGTGTAAGCAAAATGGTAGGCTGGAAGCTGGTTTGTGTAACAAATTTTCATGATTCAGTTCTTTCTTAATATTTCCAAATGCCTCCTGACATTTTTGGGTTCAAACCCAAGAAATGTTCTTTTTAAGTAAATTGCTTAAACAGGATACATTTAAGCTTTTTCCACTCAAATTTTCGATAAAATCCACAGAAACCATAAAATGGTTTCAATTGTTTTCTGATACATGGTGCTGGGAAATCTGAAGTTGCTTTAGTTATATCTGGATGTTCTGAGTTTCCTTCCTTAGTTATTACATGATCAAAGAATTTTAATTCAGGTTCAGCAAATTCACATTTTTCGAGTTTCAGAGTCATTCTTCCTTGCCTAAGTTTTTCACATACCTGCTTCTATAATTCAAAATAACCTTCCAAACTTTGTCCAGTTACCAAAACGTCATCTACATAAATAATAAGTTTCCCTACCCAATCTGGACCAAGTACAGAATCTAATGCTCTTATAAATTCAGCTACACATTAGTTCAAATCAATAGGTACTACACCGATTGGTAGCGTCTACCATTCTAAAGGAAGCCAGTATTTTTAAGAGATTCAGGATGTAAAGGTACCTGATGAAATCCAGAAGTTAAATCCCAACTAGACATAATCTGAATATTTTTAAATTTATGTGAAAGTTCATCATTGTTTTCAGAGTGATCTGGTCCTCAGTACAATACTGGTTGAGATGCCTAGAAACCAGTACCAATCTGACTCCTTCAACTCCTTTTGAAACAAAGACTAATGGGTTGTTGTATGGGGTAACACTTGTCTCAGTGATGTCTTAAGCAACTCTTTGTCAACTGGAACTCTCTTAGCTATGGGTACACAATATGGCTTTATGAAAAATAACTGGGGTGGTTTTAGTTGTAAAGTACTCTGATATCCTCTCACTCTGCCTGGAATATTACGAAACGCATCGCTATACTCCCATACTTCCACAACAGAGGTTCTAATGCATGTTTCTGGTTATCAGTTAACCCTTTTTCATCTGAAAGCTTAGTGTCTGCGAGTCCTTTAAATTCTCTTTCATCTGTGTCTAATTCTGGCATATCTTTATCTACAAATCCACTGTCTTTTAACAGTTGTATACGATTCATTTTCATAAGATACAGTTGACTTTATAAAATTAGTACACATAAAATCTCCATCAGGTACATTGATAATCAATACAATAATCTGCATTCACACCAGCTATCCTTGACATGTCGAGAATAAGATCCTCACTGAGAACTTGAATTATTAAGCATCCATGTGTGAAAGTTACTTCCTCGACTGTGAAAGTTATTAAACCCTAGCTTTAACCACTTTACTAGGTTTCTCTGTTGCACCTTTAATCTATACTTCAATTAAAGGTACTTATACATGTAACTTAATATGTTTTAATTTTTATTTAAGGATCCAGGCACTGCTGATGTTTGGCTACCTTCCCATGATCCTAACTTTAAGGAATGGACAACATACAATACTTTGATGAGTCTTAACATCTTCATATAACATGTCATCTTCTATCCCTTCAAAACTAAAGCCTCCAAATCACTTACCATTTTGACTAACTTGGCACACTTCCATTAAATTAATACAGACATTATCAGTGTCACTGAGAATTTCATCAATTCGAGTACACATACTTGTTTCATATAGAACAGCACTTATCTTTAAGTTGTCTTATGATAACATATTTAATTGTATGCCACTAGTCAGAAATAAAGTTGAACACAGATTTTTATTCATCTTTCTAAGTCTTTCATCTTTCTCAATAGCATCACTATTTAACCATACATTATATAAGAAAGATTCACTTTCATTCATATTATTAACGAGCCTACTTTCTATGTCATAACTGGTAACCAAATTAGCATGATCATCTATATATGACTCCTTATCATTTATTAAATCAAGAGTTTCATTATCTGTGATATTTCCATTAGTGTCCTTGGGTACCTATACAGCATCATTGATACTACTACACATTTCCTCACCAATAGCTTACCCCAATTCTTCTTTAAAACAAACAAAATACTATTATTCTTCATTACTATACTCACCATCACTTACTTTCAGTTCATTATATTTACTGTCGTCAATATTACCACAAAAATCATCAATATCACAGCGTGTATTACCAACATCATCCCCTACTGCATTACTGTTTAAATACCCAGTTTCACTTAATTTGTTGTCAATTAATGCAGTATTCACTTTTTTCTTACCTCATTCTTCCACTAGGTTCTGAATTCCAAAAGTATCACAAAAATTAGTTACTTCAATATTTGACAAATAACAAGTCACTACCACATGATAGAATTCTGATAAACTAATTTCTTCTGTACCCACTTTCCCGGTTTCTCTGTGGTGACCTACCTTACTCACATATTTAGCCTTACCTGGTTAACATAGTTCTTTCTCAAGAGATATGATGTTAACAAGACACACACATCTTTAAAATAGCTACTGACCACTTCACTAGAGCATTTTTCTTGTGTGTCAGTATTAATGTTATTTATGGTCCATTTGTTATTTGTTATATAAGTCCCTAACTTGCAGCATGGCAGTGGGGCCAATGTTAGTTTTCTGTTTTGTGAATTAATACCCCATCCTGTTTCGTTGCATTGTTGTTATTGTTTCTATTCCAATTTCTGTTCCAACTATTACCATGTTGCTCTCCATAATGAAAATTATTGCCATCTGCTCTATTATGTTCCTTCTGCTGATAATTGTTAACATTGTGGTTATTATGTTCCCTCCTGTTGTGACTATTACTGTGCCAATTTTGAACACTGCCTCTTTCGAAATTTGTGTGCTTGTTATGGTTGCTTTTCCCTGTTTTTTTTTTCAAATTTGCCCACATATTTCAAATATCAGTCTATCATGTTGTTTGGCCCATAGACTAGGTCCCACTGCACCTCAGCTGGTAACTTCCTTTTTAAGGCATCTATTTTGCTGAGTTCATCAAAAGATTTGCTCAAATGAGATAATTTTGTAAGCTGATTTTTGCAAAACTGTTTCATGCTACAATTTCCATCTCTGTAATTTGGTCCATTGAAAAATTCACTTTTTATTCTAGTTTGTTCAGTCTCTGATCAAAACCTAAATATAAATCCTTTTCAAAATATGTGTAGGTTGTACCGTCATTAGTACACTGGATAGTGCAACTTAATGCTTCACTTTTTAGAAATTTCTTAACAAACTTAATTTTCATAATACGAGTCATATTGGACACAAAATTATCTCTGCAATGCTGCAGAATATCTACAAGATGTAAACTACCTTCACCTGAAAAGTTTTTCACTGAAATGTTGCAAAACATGGTACCAACATTGTTGACAAGATTTCTATTAACCACATCACTGGACAATTTTTCAGCTTTTTTGTGCAGAACGAGAACCACTTCCTTCTAGGGTGCTGGTTTTGTTCTTACTTAATATTACATTGTCTGTGACTGTATTCTCTATTCTCTTCAGCTGTTTGACGAAACTACTTTCAATAAGTGCCAGTTTAATATGAACATTAGTTACCAAAGTCAATATTCGACTATTTACATTTTTGTCAACAATACTTATTTCCAAATACAATTTTTCGAAAGGAGTTTTCTTTTTCCATATCTTCAGGCACTTCGTCTTTGATATTCTTAACTTCAGTGTGCATTTAAGCTCTATTTATCTTCTACACATCAGACTCTTCTGGACCATCTAACCTATCAATTTTTTGATTGATATCATTTAGTCGAGCTCCTTTTTAATGACCAATTTCTGTGAATTGGTCCTTACTTTATTGTTTAAATTTTTTGAGCTGACAATTTCGATTTTCTTTTGCAGTTTTGCAAATTGATCCTTATTATCTTTAAGTTGATAAATTTGATCGAACTGGACTTTATTATCTGCATTCATTTTTACTGACAATACCAATATGGTACTTGTGTCAATATTATTATCTTGTTGATTTAATAGTCTACATAATTCACAAAAGTATTTTTCTTGTTTCACTGCTTCATCAATAAAGCTTTCTTGTCCTTTTATGACACTACTTAAGTCTGCCATATCTGTGTTATCCCTCACTGCTGCATATTCCCGTTCAGTAACTGTCATTGTTAATTATTACACAATAAAACACTTGACTAATAAGAGAAAGAAAACAAAAATATATTTCCAGTGCTTAATTTTGTTGTTGGAAGTCGACATTCTTAACTGTTCACCCTACTTTTTATTTTTAATCCGTTTTTCTTCTTGATTGTGATCTCCTTTAGCTATTATTGTTGCTGTTTTACAGCTGTGGTACATACTTGGCTCATTGGTCATATAAATTACATTCTTAATATTTTCACAAAATATACACTTTTAGTCTGCAACAAGAAAAATAGTCAAACACAGTATTCACATTTTACTTTCAGAAAATCCTGGACGAGCCCCATATTCTAACCATCACCTCCCTCTTACAACCCAAAGCTGATTCATTAATTTTGAAGTAAGTTTAAATTTGGGCATCTGGCCATGGTTTCAAAACACATGGTACACAGAAATAGTGACACAATGCAGAGAGAGGTAGCAGTAGTAGAATATAAATAAAGAATTTTCATAATCCACATCCATACAAGAGTCTGGAATGCAACTTCATGTACTGGTCTAGCAGATGCTCGACTTCATTGGTTGAGTTCCTGTTGTCAAGTAAATATATTTTTAGTCATTTAACTTCACAGTACAATTAAGTTCGAGTCACGGTCCGGCACACAGTTTTAATCTGCCAGGAAGATTCAAATGATTGGGTGATTTATTCAAGAGAGAGAGCTCCACAAATTGAGCTAGTTAATGATGTGTTGGTTCACCATTGGCTCTTATGCAAGCAGTTATTCGGATTGGCATTGTTTGATAGAGCTGTTGGATGTCCTCTTGAAGGGCGCCATTAGATCCTCAAAATCCCTTGGTGGTTCGAGGGTCCTTCCCATAATCCTCCAAACGTTCAGAACTATCGAGACATAGGACTGAACAAGAAAGCATTTCGTCCGCAGTTCGTGGTCGTGCGGTAGCGTTCTCGCTTCCCGCGCCCGGGTTCCCGGGTTCGATTCCCGGCGGGGTCAGGGATTTTCTCTGCCTCGTGAGGACTGGGTGTTGTGTGATGTCCTTAGGTTAGTTAGGTTTAAGTAGTTCTAAGTTCTAGGGGGCTGATGACCATAGATGTTAAGTCCCATAGTGCTCAGAGTCATTTGAACCATTTTTTGAAGAAAGCATTTCGCAAGCACAAAGACCAGTAGTAAACACTCTCGCCGTGTGCGGGCGAGCATTATCTTGCTGAAATGTAAATCGACGATAGATTGTATAGGAGGGCAACAAAACAGGGCGTAGAGTACTGATGGCGTACTGCTGTGCTGTGAGGGTGCCGCGGATGACAACCATAGGATCCGGCTATGAAGGAAATGGCGCCCCAGACCAACACTCCTGGTTGTCGAGCCGTATAGTGGGCGACAGTCAGTCTGGTATCCTACCGCTGTCCTGGGGGTCCCCAGACACCTCTTCGGTCTGGAATCTCATTTTTAGTGAACTATTTTCAGAGATGAGTACCACTTCGAGCTTTTTGTACTTGGTTACGGGTCATGTATACTCAAGATCACAATTTTCTGACTATTGTGCTATCCAGTGATGATGCAAAATTTACGAGGACTGTAGGCAAATCACTCATACATATGCAGGTGAGAATTCTTTTGCAACTACGAAAACACATTAAAAATGTTGAGTTTAGCATTAATGTATGGCACCCTGCATAATTGGAGGCTGCTCAATTGGACCTCTCATTTACCAGAAAACACTGACTGGGACATTATACAGTGAATTTTTAATGGAACATTTAAATGTTCTGCTGGAAGACATTCCACTACACTTACGTCAGAACATGTGGCTCATGCACAATGGGGCACTACATCACTTTTCTCTGCAAGCAAAAACAATTTTAAATAATCGTTTCCCAGATAATTGGATGCTACTACCTTCTACGGTCCAGTTCTCATAGCCGTACAAGAATACAGGAAACACCAACGACTCCACCATGTACATCTTCGTTGTTTTCGTTATTGCCCGGCTTTACCAGACATTAGTGAGTTAAACCGTTGTAGATCGACCAAATGCGATTCTTCGTTTTACTTCTTTATCACACTTTCTTGGGTCATTGATCGGAGACCCTAGATATACACAATCATTCACTACCTCCACATCCTTTAAGCATCCTGTAAGTTGAATTTGGCGATTAATAACGATTACTTTGGATTTTTTTCATTTTTATCTCTAGAGCGAAACTTAAACTAATAGTTTCTACTGTGGTGTGGAAACATCTAGGCCTGCTCGCTCTCTTGTTCTCAATGCATTGAACTTTTATTTTTGGGAGCTTTTAAAAGCACATAATATATTCAAGATCTATTGCGAATGTTGCCATCATTCGTCAACATATTCGAGAAGCATCGCAGCAGATACAGCAGACACCTGGAATATGGGAACCAGAAAGACAATCAGTCCATGCTGCGGAGTTCAGATGGCTGTGTTAAACCTATTGGTCGACTTATTGAGCATTTCGTTCAGCCATCAGAAGAAAGTATTTGAAAAGAAAGAAGATCTGTAGAATACACTTGGAAATTTGAAAACAAAATGGCAGAAACGAATCTAAAATGTAACAACAAAAAAGGTTCTGTAACTATGAAAGTAAAAAGAACTTACCATACGCACAGGTGATTTTTTTTTGCGTCTTTTTAAGTCCTCTATCCATTCCCCAGAGGTTTCCCACGTATTAGCTAATACCTTGTATGTTAGAGGCACAATGCAGAAAGGAATATTTCGGGTTGTTTTTAACGAAGTAAGCAAAATAGGATACGAAAGTAGAGTTTATGTGTCTGAATTCGTACGAAATGTGAAATGCATAGAGTTAGTTCACATAACACTGAATTGCAGCTACAGCTGTCTTCTGCACATACGTCGACCGAAGCTTTTCGCTGGCTTCTTATTACAGTTGACAAAGAAATTTAAAATCACTGCTTTTGGTACCAACAACCAACTCAACTTGACAAAAGGCTACTATTTACACTACCGCTTTTAGTAACCGGAGACATTTACGTCAGTGATGATTTCGCACTTCAATAGCTGCTGTCTCAGATATTTAGCGATGTCACTAGTGACATGTGCGAAACACATCAAGCATTTCATTAAAATAAGTCTAAGCAGCGTAATGTCAACAAAATGAAATGTGAAATATGGTACATAGGAGCTCTCACATCGGCTACTTAATAGTTTGCTAGAAGGCAGGGTAAGTCATATTTACCATCAAAACTCTGCTACAACTGTGAGACGTCAACCGTAATTATAGCTACTATGAACTAAAGTAACGACAATCATCAGGTGCGTCCTTTGTTTTCATATTTAATTATTAAAATACATACATATTTTTCCATATTTATTTTCCTTCGAAATTTGTGGTGTGGATCTCTTGGATACCAGAAGCACCTATGTTACATAGGTTGGTCTGAAATAGTGCGAAAAGCTTGTAAGGGTGTTGTAGGGTAGGTTGTGCTAAGAAATAATTGTTAAGAAAAAATTCGATACCGTGCGCGGATTCCGATTTAATCATCATCGACGTTATCCAATCAGGTGGCTTCGGGCTCAAATTCAAGTACTTGCTCGCACTAAAATGTGGTAATGCACAGACATCTGTGGTTCCGTAAGTTCCTATTTGTCCAAAGACTCATCATCAGTTAAAAAGTGCCATTGTCTGTAGTCATAAAATGAAGCTAGGTGCGCAAAAGCTAGAATTATTCGGTTTGAGGAAAGCAAACGAAGAACAAATTTGGTGATACTGTATCTAGCAGGCTGCTCGAATTTGAGTACACAGCGAACTGATTGGCTAACTACAGCGCTAAGTAACTAGGAAACGGCGCAAGTATGAATTTTTTCCTGAAATAGTATTTCCTAGCACAAACTACCGTGCAACACCTCACAAGCTTTCCGGACGGTTTTGACCACCGTTCGTGCACGGTCCAGCCACATTAATGTAACCACCGCCTATCTTCAAAGTCAATGTGCGATAACCGCTCACAGACGGGAGTTGGCGGCACTAGCAGTGGAGAGTATGTAAAAAGAGTCGGGAGTGGGGGAGGGGCGGACACAGGAAACAGTGCATTCGCTTGTCATAATAAGAAAACGGAGCAATTTATCTGCCGTCCGAAAGGACAGGATCATGTCTTTCGGGTCAAGGGTGGAAGCATTTCCTGAACGGCTAAGTTTGTAAAAAAAAATGGTTCAAATGGCTCTGAGCACTATGGGACTTAACAGCTGTGGTCATCAGTCCCCTAGAACTTAGAACTACTTAAACCTAACTAACCTAAGGACATCACACACATCCACGCCCGAGGCAGGATTCGAACCTGCGACCGTAGCAGTCGCGCGGTTCCGGACTGCGCGCCTAGAACCGCGAGACCACCGCGGCCGGCTGGCTAAGTTTGTAAACTGGCCGCGTACCGCCGTGGTAAAAGTATACCGTGCATGGCAAAATGGTGCAATCCAACTGGGACTGAGGCAACTATGGTGTACCAAGGGCCATAGATGAGAGGGGTGGATGATGACTCCAGAGATGTGTACGGGCTATTAGACATATAAGCAGCTGTTGAGCACCTGACTCCACAGATGAATCAACGGGAACCTACAGTGTCTCCTCAACAACAGTTCAGTGTACATTGCTGCGAATGGGCCTTTGCAGCAGGCGCTTGGTTCATAGGACAGATCGCTAATTACGTGTACAGTGTGAAACGTCTGAAAGCAAACAGGTGCGATATGGTCTGGCGATGTTGTCATCAGGAAGGCACAGTGTATTAACGCAAGTATGCATCTCTTCTTGGGGAGCGATCCCATCCCTGCATGCAGCCTGTGTTTCCTCTACAAGATGGCATCTACCAGCAGGACAATGCAACGTGTCACATAGTTCACAGTGTACGTTCTTGGTTCGAAAAGCACCAAGATGACTTTACCGTGCTCCCCTGTCCACCAAACTTACTAAATTTAAGCTCAGTCAAGAATCTGTAGGACTCCCCCATGCGACTGTTCGCGCCATGCATCCTCAACCGAAAAACCTAGCGCAGCTGGGCACGGCCCCACATCGCTCTCGGCACCGTCCATAACCTCGTTGGCTCCCTTCCTGTAAGTTTGGTAGGGGTCCGCGCAGTAAAATGTGGTTACTCAAGCTTTTGACAGATGGCCACATTACAGCTACTGCCAGCCGCTGCAGCCGAGCGGTTCTAGGCGCTTCAGTCCGGAACCGCGCTGTTGATACGGTCGCAGGTTCGAATTCTGCCTCGGGCATGGATGTGTGGGATGCCTTTAGGTTAGTTAGGTTTAAGTAGTACTAAGTTCTAGGGGACTGATGACCTCAGATATTGAGTCCCATAGTGCTTAGAGCCATTTGAACCATTTGAGCTGTGGTAAAATTTGCTGTTTTGAAGAGCTCGCCGCAGTGCGTAGTGTAAAGCACTCGACTTCCGTTTCTGGCGGTGGCGCCGCTGTGGCAATCGCAGCTTTGATGTCTCCCTCTGATGGGAAAGGGGAGGTTGCCTGTTCGCGAGCATTTAAGGGGCGCTATGAGCTCGGCGGTTGGTCAGTCGGAATGAGTCTGGGTCAGTCTGTCAGCCTCGGCGACTCTGGTTAGTTGGTCAGCCAGGTCAGTGTGGGGAAGTTATTGTCTGTCTGTCGTCTGAAGTGTGAGTATGTGTTAGGCCACAAGTCCAGTAATGAACTGTAATTTTACTTTCAAAACCTTTTCTTAAGAATTTACTTTATTTACTAGTGATTCATCAGGAACATTAACACATTTAATTACACTACGTGAGCTTGGAAGCAGTTGCCAATAGTAACTGACGAAACAAATTAGTTTTTTTTAATAAATGGAAATTTTATTCCTAAACGTCTTTTCTTTTTTTTCTTTTGAAACAGATTTAAAACTATAATCAGAAAGCACCCAGTAAATATCAAGTTACAATTTATTCAGAGGCAGAAATATATATATATATATATATATATATATATATATATATATATATATATATATATATAGTATAAGCTTTCGGACTGAAAACCTTGCTGCTCCCTTTTAACACACACATAGTCACGACTGCTCACAACAACCTCTGAAAGACTACACTGGTGCAAATCTGCAAGACACCAGATTACTTTAAACTAAAAAATTTAACAACTCACAAACACATAAACTATGCACCCTGTAAGAGGGATAGAAATGGTACAAAACACTCACATTAAAATTATTTGCCACCGAAAGCGCAACTTGTTTTTAAAAGACTTCTTACGGTGGAAGGGTGGCAACTTTATATACTAAAATGACCATGAAATGCAACCGGCCGGAGTGGCCAAGCGGTTCTAGGTGCTACAGTCCGGAACCGCGCGACCGCTACGGTCGCAAGTTCGAATCCTGCCTTCGGCATGGATGTGTGTGATGTCCGTAGGTTAGTTAGGTTTAAGTAGTTCTAAGTTCTAGGGGACTGATGACCACAGCAGTTAATTCCCATAGTTCTCAGAGCCATTTGAACCATTTGAACCATGAAATGCAGTCTCACATAAAATGTACAAACATGCTCTACATTACACATATACCACCTCGCAAGATGATAGTCAAGATAAAAACATCTTTCAGAAATTCCGTCTTTACACCTTAAGCAATAAATTCGTTAACACCGAAAGTGACAAACATGACAGAGGCAGCTATTAACGTATGGCAGACCGACCGACAGACAGATAGACAGACACTAACTGCCTAACAAAATGCGGACGGGAGACAGACGAGCAAGCTGGGGACGAGAGACTGACCAAGAGAGCAAGTAGGATTTAACAAGGAAATGAAACAACATATCACGAATCACTTAACTTCTAATAAACTGCGATGTCTGGCGAATACCTGCGTAGCACCCCCAAAACGCTCTCCTGAACCGGCCGCTGCCAGCCGCTTCAACGGACGCAGGAAGGTGAGCCGATCTCCCGTCTCACGGCGTCGCATCTCGCAGCGGCCAGACCGATGTCGTGGTTTGACTCCTGTTGCTCTCGTGTCGACCGCGAAGCCACTACCCCTCTCTACACGGCGCGGCCCACTGGACTGGAGTGGCGACCTCACATGCGCCGACGCTCAAGACGGACCAGTCATCTTGTGTCCCAGTGCGCGACCGACCAACCGATCGATCCAACCGCCAATGACCATTGCCTGAACAAACTCGAGCAGACTGGAGGCCTAACACATACTAGCACTCCGGACGACAAACAGACACTGACTGCCTCACACTGACCCGGCTGACCAACTAACCAGAGTCGCAGAGACTGACAGAATGACACAGACTCACTCCGACTGACCAACCGGCGAGTTTTTTTTTTTTCTTTATTGAATTTCGATTCCCTCCAAAGGGGGCGGGCTGGCAGCAGCTTAGTATGCCGCCCTTCAGCCTACAGACTTTGTTTTAAAAGGATGAAGAGAATAAATAACAAAAACAGGCGATAAAATCGGAGACTAAAATAGGAACATGGCGAAAATAAAATCGTGGAACTTAAAACATAGAACAAAGGGATGATGATACGAATAAAATTCATATGAAACAGACAGGTAAAATAATAGACAGACAATTAAAAAACACGGCGACAGTCTGGTTTCTGTTCGCAAAAGACATAAAATACACACCCAGCGACAGCATGGTTTCTGTTCGCAACATGGGAAAAGACGAAACAACACTGAACATCCACTGGAACACTGCACGAAAATATGACATACCACAGCCGAGAGCAGGTAGGAGAGAACTGGACAGATGATGGGAAAATAAAAAAGGGGCCAAGGTGAGGAAAAGCGAAGGGGGGAGAGGGGAAAGGAGCCAATGGAGGATGAGGACCCATAAGAGGGGTGGGGGTGCTGGGCAGATGCGACAGGAAGTGGGGAAGGCAGAGGGTGGGAAAACAAAAGGACTCCAGAGGGGGGAGAAGGGAGGTAGAGAGAGGTTAGGTGGGGAGAAACACAGGGTGGAAGGGGGGAAGAGGGAGCCCATAGAAACGAGGGGGGGTGAGGATCAGAGTTGATAGGAGGGATAAATGGAGGGAGAGCGGGCATCATCCGGGAGGGGGAGTTGATGGAAGCCACCTTGGGAAAGGATATGGAGGGTAGGGGGGACACGGCAGTGAAGGCGTGGCAGGGGAAGGGGACAGGAGAGGAGGGGAGCAATCAGGGGGTGAAGGGGATCAAGACGGCAAAACCGGCGAGCTGATCGCGCCGCTTAAATGCACGCGAACAGGCAACCTTTCACCTTTCCTACCAGAGGGAGACACCAAAGCTGCGATTGCCACAGCGGCGCCACCGCCAGAAACGGAAGGCGAGAGCTTTACACTACATGCTGCAGCGCGCTCTTCAAAACAGCAAATGTTACCACAGCTCACCACTAATGCTACTGGACAGTGTATATTGTACTACCAGCAACGATGAATTCTGGTCACACCATTCCATCGCTCACCCACACCCAACTCATGTGAACAAGACAAGATATTTGACCGGAGAATTCTGTACTGTAGCGCCGAAGCTGTGAAGTCGTGAACTTCCTTTGCTGTTTCGCTAGAAGACTGATCGCGAACGCAATACGAAAGGATACTAGCGAATTCGGATCGACTAAATGCAGTTCGGTCGCACTGGCCTACCGCTTACACCAGAGAGAACTCTCGTTCTTTACTCGTTCGCTTGTGTTCGGAACTGTGTCAAGGTGGCATAACTGTCTCCTCTTACACTGGGGCAGCAGAACGTATAAGGAGCCTTGTTGTATCTTGCCGCATTTGAACGACATATTAATGTTACAATAGTTCCACCAACCTGTTTTCTTCATGCGATGTCGTTGTCGCAGCACAGAAGTATCTGTTTTCATTTCGTTGCTTTTGCTGAGAAGTTTTATGCAACTACATTGAAATTTAGGATATTATCGCATCCACATAATGAAGTCAGTAGTTTATAGGGGAACCATCTATTTTTTATCGTATATTCCGACAAAAGCAAATAGCAAACTTGTTGGACCGAAGGGAGCAACACGCTTTAATTTACATTCTCAGGCAGCAAGGAACAACAATACTTTATAAGTCACTGAATGTATAGTCAAACACAAACAACAGTTAAGTTTAAGCCAGTAATAAGGAATCATTCAAGGTACAAAATTATTCTTGAACTGAGATCAACAGTGGAAATGAAACGGCAAGTGTTTCGACAGGTTTCACAGACTAGTTAACTATCACTAACTGATTAAGTCCAACGGGAAGATTACCACTAAAACTAACGAATAGGAAGTTGTACACAGAGTCCAAATCCCACTTCGGAGAAATTACAGCACTAAGAAGTTAAGATTTATCCGCTTTGAACACTCTGTCGAGAAGTCCTTTCACCAGCGACTACATACGGGTACTGCAGTCGGCGATGGCCATTTGGAACGTTTGATGACCTAAATGGAATTTTAAAGGAGTATTTATGACCATATTCTTTCATGATTTTCTTTTTATTGCTGTTGTTGTTATACTTTTGCAACGTAAATGTGTATCTTGACATTGACCTTGAAATGTGTCTGCTTTTCACCTAGTTTCATTGGCACATTAACGTGACGCTCCCCAGCACTATCCAAAGAACTATGCACGTGTATAAGCATCTTTCGACGCTGCACTTTCTTGCGCAGCTCTAGCAAGTAGCCGGCAGCGTAACATGTCTCACAGGAGGCTTATTGACTGTGCCAGATAATCAGGCGCTTGGCCGCAAGAGTTCATTTTTAGAGCAGTTGGTTGGTTGGTTGGTTTGGGGAAGGAGACCAGACAGCGTGGTCATCGGTCTCATCGGATTATGGAAGGATGGGGAAGGAAGTCGGCCGTGCCCTTTCAGAGGAACCATCCCGGCATTTGCCTGGAGTGATTTAGGGAAATCACGGAAAACCTAAATCAGGATGGCCGGACGCGGGATTGAACCGCCGTCCTCCCGAATGCGAGTCCAGTGTCTAACCACTGCGCCACTAGAGCAGTTGAACACCAACGTCTCGTGACTCGTGTTCTCTTTATTCGTCCTTTGTTCTCGTCGGCCTCGTGGTCTTCGGTTGCCAGTCGTAGTTTGCTCACTTTATTTTGCTACTACAAGCTTTTGCGCATAACAAGGAAACGAATACCAAACGAGACTATTCGTAAAGTAAGGTACGATCGGCCGCGAAATGGAAACCACAGTGAAAATCAAAAATATTTTATTTGGAATAGTTTGTCACACTTTCCAGCTACTTCGCTACAGAGTTGCCAGTCCGATTTAGACATTTGTTTTAGCGCTCAACTTTTCAACACCTTCGTCGTTGGAGGCGGCCGCCTATGCTTTTCGCCACTTCTCTACGAAGGTCTGTGCCAAAATGCCTTCATAGTCAGCGGTTCATGTGAGTAGCACATCAGAGGGTGCAAGTCTGTGCTGTATCGTGGGTGTTCAAACACTTCCCACTGAAAACGCTGCATGGACATGCTTATTGCCTCCGCAGTACGCCGCTGAGAATTGTCATGAAGAAGGAACTGCATGAGATCAGGCACAACCTCGCAGCAGGCGCTCATATTTGGCGCGGCACACTATTGTTCTTGGCATCTTTACGTGCTCACTGTGTGCTCAGAACTGAAAAGAGTGGCGTGACTCAATCGAGAGGTATATTAGACACATCTGTGCAAAGCTTAATCGGAATTTCAATGTCGTTTCCATTTCACAACCATTCAGACCTTATTTTCCGAATAGCCCTTGTTCATACAGCCACCACAGGGCAAACTAAACAGAAACGAATAGCACACAGATACAGCTGGCAATGCTAAGTATAATAAACGCACACAATCAACACACAGTGAAAGTGATGTGTTCAGTTCTGATGTGTTCATTGAAAAGCTGAGTTAGACAAGCCAGTGGTCGGTGGTGAGTGGTGCTCGGCGACGGCTTGACTGCTCGGAGGACAGAGGCAGCTTTGGGTGAAAGTGTTCGGCTAGGTGCTTGGTGGCTGCATAACTACCTCCCTGGCAGAAGGTTACTCGATCAGTTTCCAGATAGCTCGTGATCAGTGTAGGAAATTAGTTCTGTGGTCATGTTGTCTCCAAGGGCGCTTTTGGCGCCATCATGTCGTGCTGAACTTTCTGTAAGCCTACCGATAAATATGTTTATGGTACCGGCGGTGGACGCGACAGTCATCTGACAGCAATTCCATGCATATTTATCGGTGGCTGGCTTGTAGCAAGGCAGTCGTCGCCAATCTTAGCTGTGTTGCGGTACAGCCGAGATCCCAGGGAGAGCTTTGAATACTACCACATCCGTTGCTTTCTCAGGAGCCTGAGGTTCTTGGTCCACGGAGCTGACATCTATCGTTTTGACTGTAAGCCTATTTGCTTGATTGCAAATTGTTCCTACAGAGAAAAATGAACATCAAACACGGAATGTACTGGGAACAACTCACACATACAACAGCGATTAAAAATAACAATACCATTTTTCTGTATCCCAGAAGAAACTTAATTTCCGCTATCATTGCTTGAGATGGAAATTTGAAAGAAAGACGTGTGTACCTAGGAGAATCGTTAACTTTGCGTTCGTTACTCGGTCTTCTTGGTACAGTGTCCAGCCACATTAATATGAACACCTCTCAAACACCTCAATAACCACCTTCTACAGTGCGGACCGCTGTGAGACATGCAGGAAGAGAGTTGGTGAAGTTCTGGAAAGCACCAATAGGGTTGTGGAGCCGTGACCAGCTGCGCTAGGTTTCTTGGTTGACGATCCATGGTGCGAACAATGCAGCCGACAAGGTCTCACAGATTCTCGACTGGATTTAAATCCGGGAAGTCTGATGTCTGGGGGTGTATGGAAACTTCATCCTGGTGCTCTCTGAGCCACCCATGTACATTGTGAGACGTCTGCTAGGTTGCATTGTCCTGTTGGTAGATGCCAACGTGCAGAGGAAAAGCAGATGGCATATAGGGGTGGACATGGCCCTCAAGGATACATGCATACCGGCGTTGATACATTATTCGCTTCGGAATGAGGAGATCACACAGGGAATGTTTTCCAGCTTGAATCCTTCCTACAGTTGCTTTCAGACATTTCATGCCATACATGCTAACGGCCATTGTTTGATGGAGCATAAAACGTGATTCATCTTGAAAGGACACTTGTCGCCACTCAGTGGACATCCAACTGCGGTATTGGCGTGCAAATCCCAGCCTCCGCCACTGGTGAACAACAGTCAGCATGAGAGCAAGAAACGCGGGCCTGCTGCTGAGGCCCACATGCAGCACTGTTCACTGAAAGACTATTGAGGAGACAGTTTAGGTATCCTCTTGGTTCATCTGGACCATCTGTTGCCCAACAGTTGCGTGTCTACTCACAAGTACACTTCTCCACAGCCATCGTTCACCCCTGTCATCTACGTCGCATGTTGCAGCAGATGCCTTGGGGCGAGTTTTGGATAGCACCATTTTGCCCACCACGGTGTACTTTAACCACGGCGGCACGTGAGCAGTTTACTAACTTAGTAGTTCCGGAAATGTTTCCATGCTTGGCCCAAAAGACAATGGTCATGTCCATTTGGACGTCAGATAAATTTATCCGTTTCCGTGTTATGACAACGACTTCGCTGTTTTGCGAATCCCCCCCGACATGCTTTATGTGCCCTCCACTGCTAGTGCTCCCACTTGCTTTGTATAAGTGATTATTGCATGTTGATGTTGAATATGGGTGGCGCTCACATTAATGTGACTTGACAATGTAAAAGTTTGAGATGGAACAACCATTTGAGTATTCTTACCCAGTTTCCCACGTCTTTTCATTGTGGAGTTCAAGCGATCTTTCTTTTTTCCAGGTGGTTGAGCTGCGGATAGTACAAGCGAAAGAAGACAAGGGAACAACGAATCATGTCGAATGAAGTTACGGGCTATATCTCCTTAGAAATGTACTGTGTTTATATTTGCTATCCCAAACGAGAACATCACCATCACCTCCTGTGTCCTTATGTAGAGTATATGCCACATCAAACTTTTTTTTTCTAACTCAGGGAATAAACTAAACTTTCTGTGTGTCTGATTGTGGCATATACTTTACAACATTTGTCTTCTGTCATCACTTCTTTTCGTTCCTACATGTTCTTATGGGGTATCATAATCTGTTTGAAGTAAGCTGATTATTGCAATATCAGCATGTGTTCAAGAAATAAAGGTAATTTCTAATGGTATTTAGTAATTTCGAACTAATTTGTGTTTAGAATATGCTGAGATACCCTACACTATGAAATAATTGTGTTCAATTCATCACAGCAACATAGTGATTTTTTTTTTCAATGTAGCACTAGGTTCGGCAACGACCTAGACTTGCACTTTCCAGTGGCATTGTTTTCAAAAATTTTAGGCATTTAATACTAAATTTTCTGAGCATTCCACTTTATTCAGTAATTTTTAACACAAATAGTATTCACTTTGCTCATGTCCCGAAATTTTGGTGCACCACATCAATTTTGAAATGTGGTGTAGTAGTCTTATCTTGTCCCAGAACAGTGAATTGACTAAAGAACAAACTTTTAATTCATAAAATCTAAACTCAGGACTGAGGAAGTTGTACAAAACGTAATTTATTGTACACTTTTGATATCGCCAGACAAGGCTTTTGCGGCTGTCACTGAGCTATTAACAGAACATCATAAATAAAACAATGGGCAATGTCCAGGAAGTAAACATAGCACTTAGGTATGACGTAAATCCAAGAGACTTTTCACATTTATTAAATGTAGGGCACGAAGGTATCTAGAGCTACGCCTTGGAGCAACAATATCCCAGAGATTCTCGCCTAATCAGGCTCTGGAAGTAAACCCATACATGCAACGTATTTCTATTAACTGCCTAAAAAACCTAACAATTTTAACGTAAGTCTGTGTGTATTGTTTCTGTTGATTGGAAATGTTAAAGGACTGGACGTAAGAGCATAGAAATCTCGGTTTCAGTAGTTGATATGATTCACAACGAACAAATAACCACACTATACACACTGAATCATAGGATGATATGGTGTCCAGTATCATACCTGTAAACTGCGACGAAAATATTATGAGTGAGAGATGTCGCTATATCATCATCTACATCTACAAATACTGTGCAGTCCATCATAACTGCAGCGCCAGAAAGTATAGTAGAAAGAATGCATAATTAAATTTTTAGATGACTGTGGGAAATACAGGGTGTAAAATACAGTACCCAGATCTGGCAGCAACTATGGCTCTAAAGTAGTTGGTCGACGTGTCAGACGTGAGCTTGGATGACATATGGTTCCGACATTTCACACTCCTTCAACTCTCTGCAAGAGTTCATGAATCAAAATGGCGGGTGGTAGCACATAAGACTCTCAGGAGCCAGACATTTTCATCGGGTGAGAAACGTGGAGAAGATGCTGGCCAGAGCAACAGAAGAACAGCCTCTATACCAAGGTAGATCAGGACAACACAGATATCACATGGCTTTCCCTTATCTTATTGAAAGATAACGTGACAAAGTACTTGAAGGCAGAGAGCAGCAATCTGGTAGTGCACAAGGGGCAACATCAAAGATACAACAATTGCATAATCCTGCTCCCCTTCTTTGACATCATCGCTCAACTGGCCTATGTGCAAATTGGTGGTAAATTCAAAAAATACAGGAAAATTACAGAATCCATGGTTTTCCATGATGTCACAGGCCACTTGTGTTATGAGCCCAGTTGTCCTAAGTGTAAAATAGTGAGAAATTAAAAGAAAGCCAACATGGACAATTGTCCCAGTGGTGGGAAATAAAAGGTGGCAGACCTGCATTGTTGCCAACTCACATGTCCTACGTATAGAAACCAAGATGGTCACAAGGCTTTCCTGAGCCCTCTGACGTCACAATCCAAGATGAGTGACCTATGGACAGGAAGTTCAGCCTGTATAATTGGTAGTTTGCATTTTCTACTTATAGAATCCAAGATGGCGGAAGAGGGGATATGAAACCAGCCTATGTGGCTGCCTTATCACTTGGCTAAGTTCAGAAAGCAAGATTTTCCCCCGATGTCTCAGAGGAACAAGGTCACTTATCAAATCCAAGAGCCCAGTTTACAATTGTGGTAGCCTTGTTGTCACAAATTTAAAAAATTTCCTCCATCTACCTGATACACGATTTACTGACACAACTTGCATGTTTAAATAATCTTTCCTTACCCCACATGCCTATGGTAAGAGCCCAGTTGACTTAAGTTTAAAACGGTGTGCTGCTTAAAGATTTTCAGTAGGCAGGGGAGTGTTATGGGACCATTGCTTTTCACAATATATATAAATGACTTAGTAGATAGTGTCGGAAGTTCCATGCGGCTTTTCGCGGATGATGCTGTAGTATACAGAGAAGTTGCTGCATTAGAAAATTGTAGCGAAATACAGGAAGATCTGCAGCGGATAGGCACTTGGTGCAGGGAGTGGCAACTGACCCTTAACATAGACAAATGTAATGTATTGCGAATACATAGAAAGAAGGATCCTTTATTGTATGATTATATGATAGCGGAACAAACACTGGTAGCAGTTACTTCTGTAAAATATCTGGGAGTATGCGTGCGGAACGATTTGAAGTGGAATGATCATATAAAACTAATTGTTGGTAAGGCGGGTACCAGGTTGAGATTCATTGGGAGAGTGCTTAGAAAATGTAGTCCATCAACAAAGGAGGTGGCTTACAAAACACTCGTTCGACCTATACTTGAGTATTGCTCATCAGTGTGGGATCCGTACCAGGTCGGGTTGACGGAGGAGATAGAGAAGATCCAAAGAAGAGCGGCGCGTTTCGTCACTGGGTTATTTGGTAACCGTGATAGCGTTACGGAGATGTTTAATAAACTCAAGTGGCAGACTCTGCAAGAGAGGCGCTCTGCATCGCGGTGTAGCTTGCTCGCCAGGTTTCGAGAGGATGCGTTTCTGGATGAGGTATCGAATATATTGCTTCCCCCTACTTATACTTCCCGAGGAGATCACGAATGTAAAATTAGAGAGATTAGAGCGCGCACGGAGGCTTTCAGACAGTCGTTCTTCCCGCGAACCATACGCGACTGGAACAGGAAAGGGAGGTAATGACAGTGGCACGTAAAGTGCCCTCCGCCACACACCTTTGGGTGGCTTGCGGAGTATCAATGTAGATGTAGATGTAGATGAACAATCGCTTTTTAGACAAATGTGGGAAAGTCCCCATGCCACCTGCCCACCCTTGTACACACACTGTCACTGTACCTGCACACCATCGTACAATTCCCAGCTACCATCACATATTCATAACCATCAGGACTTAGTCACAAGCTTAGAATCCAAGAGTTTACTTGTGCCGATTATAAATTAGTAGGAAATTCTAGTTTGAAATGTAAGAGGGCTACTCACTTGTTGGAGGCTAGCCATAGACAACAGGCATCGTGCCACTGACCCAAGGCATCAAGTCTAGAGTTTAGAACCCGAACCCACTTGCCATAAGTTAAAAATTGTGGGAATTTCAAAAAGCTAAGTTAGGAGTTCAATCTTTTGCCATCACTGTGCTATTTGTGATGGCGCTGCATAACCACTCTGGCATCGCAGCCGATGAGACCTAAGCCAAAATGGCGGGAATTTTTCAAAATGCAAGAAGCACACTTATGTTTTTACCCAAATCGAAGATGGCGGGATATTCAGTGTATCCTAAGGTTAAAATTATGTCAATTGCACACTGGCCCACATAAACGTTTTTCAAGAAAATTCAAAAAATTCAAGCACCCCTGTCCTCTGGGAGAAGTTGAACTGCTGAATGTCAGCAGGAATCAAAGTACGGAATGGCTTAACAGCTATTAAACAAGCACCAACCGATATGGTCAGTAGTCTGCCACAAGATCGTAAAAACACGCGAGAGTTATATGCACCAGGTATGTACCTCATCCATTTGTGAAAAAAAAGTGTTTATATGAAGCGGACAGCTAAGTCATCACCATCAAATAAGTTTCAAAAAGAGACGACGAAAAAAGAATGAGTTACTATGAGAATAGCGGTCTGTAACCTAGCCCTCTGCAGCTTCCTAAGATTGAAATATGTCACAAATGCAGGATCACAGCACATCCGAGCAGCCGATACCCAGACGCTGTCACCGGGAGAGCCACCGGCTAATACTCAGAGGTATTCAGACAGTTGGGTATTTGCCATCTCACAGCAGAGGGTTACAGGTTGTGCAGACCGTTAGACAGCTGGCCACTGGCACAACCGAGCATGCCGACGTAGACGCATTGCTCTGCATTCTTGCCGGCCGATGTGGCCGAGCAGTTCTAGGCGCTTCAGTCTGGAACCGCGCGACCGCTACGGTTGCAGGTTCGAATCCTACCTCGGGCAGGGATGTGTGTGATGTCCTTAGGTTAGTTAGGTTTAAGTAGTTCTAAGTTCTAGGGGACTGATGACCTCAAATGTTAAGTCCCATAGTGCTCAGAGCCATTTCAACCATTTGATCCTCTGCATTCTTCCTCAGACTCCCAAATGTACTACACCTCTTCATAGACAAATTCAACTAGATGTACTGCAATGAACAAGTCTTTCTGTTATATGAAAATGTGTTTCTATAACCAATAAGGTTTTTTTTTCCATAGGAAGGCTCTGGTGCGATAGAAATTTCTCACTTTAAAGTCAGTACCGCCATTAGACTGTTTTTTATTTGCAGTGTTACATTTACACGGTCATTATTTCGGCTTTAAAGTGCCATTATCAAGTGTTTTAATGTTATACAGTGCCTAAGATGGCATACTGTCGTATTTAAAATACACTATTAGACACCACCAATTCCAGAACACACACCCACAGGTTCGCTGCCATTATCAAAAATACACTCCTGGAAATGGAAAAAAGAACACATTGACACCGGTGTGTCAGACCCACCATACTTGCTCCGGACACTGCGAGAGGGCTGTACAAGCAATGATCACACGCACGGCACAGCGGACACACCAGGAACCGCGGTGTTGGCCGTCGAATGGCGCTAGCTGCGCAGCATTTGTGCACCGCCGCCGTCAGTGTCAGACAGTTTGCCGTGGCATACGGAGCTCCATCGCAGTCTTTAACACTGGTAGCATGCCGCGACAGCGTGGACGTGAACCGTATGTGCAGTTGACGGACTTTGAGCGAGGGCGTATAGTGGGCATGCGGGAGGCCGGGTGGACGTACCGCCGAATTGCTCAACACGTGGGGCGTGAGGTCTCCACAGTACATCGATGTTGTCGCCAGTGGTCGGCGGAAGGTGCACGTGCCCGTCGACCTGGGACCGGACCGCAGCGACGCACGGATGCACGCCAAGACCGTAGGATCCTACGCAGTGCCGTAGGGGACCGCACCGCCACTTCCCAGCAAATTAGGGACACTGTTGCTCCTGGGGTATCGGCGAGGACCATTCGCAACCGTCTCCATGAAGCTGGGCTACGGTCCCGCACACCGTTAGGCCGTCTTCCGCTCACGCCCCAACATCGTGCAGCCCGCCTCCAGTGGTGTCGCGACAGGCGTGAATGGAGGGACGAATGGAGACGTGTCGTCTTCAGCGATGAGAGTCGCTTCTGCCTTGGTGCCAATGATGGTCGTATGCGTGTTTGGCGCCGTGCAGGTGAGCGCCACAATCAGGACTGCATACGATCGAGGCACACAGGGCCAACACCTGGCATCATGGTGTGGGGAGCGATCTCCTACACTGGCCGTACACCACTGGTGATCGTCGAGGGGACACTGAATAGTGCACGGTACATCCAAACCGTCATCGAACCCATCGTTCTACCATTCCTAGACAGGCAAGGGAACTTGCTGTTCCAACAGGACAATGCACGTCCGCATGTATCCCGTGCCACCCAACGTGCTCTAGAAGGTGTAAGTCAACTACCCTGGCCAGCAAGATCTCCGGATCTGTCCCCCATTGAGCATGTTTGGGACTGGATGAAGCGTCGTCTCACGCGGTCTGCACGTCCAGCACGAACGCTGGTCCAACTGAGGCGCCAGGTGGAAATGGCATGGCAAGCCGTTCCACAGGACTACATCCAGCATCTCTACGATCGTCTCCATGGGAGAATAGCAGCCTGCATTGCTGCGAAAGGTGGATATACACTGTACTAATGCCGATATTGTGCATGCTCTGTTGCCTGTGTCTATGTGCCTGTGGTTCTGTCAGTGTGATCATGTGATGTATCTGACCCCAGGAATGTGTCAATAAAGTTTCCCCTTCCTGGGACAATGAATTCACGGTGTTCTTATTTCAATTTGCAGGAGTGTATATTATAGCATTTATCGAATGAAGTTACAAACTGGCTACTGCAATTACAACAGGTCAGTATGTCTATATAAAAGTGTATGATCTCAGAATTCATATTTATACTTCCAAGGAAAGTACACCAGCTCGAACGTTTACACCGGATTTCTAAATC
Organism: Schistocerca serialis cubense; assembly: GCF_023864345.2. Taxonomy (NCBI): domain Eukaryota; kingdom Metazoa; phylum Arthropoda; class Insecta; order Orthoptera; family Acrididae; genus Schistocerca; species Schistocerca serialis. The sequence continues at coordinate 317,138,539 of NC_064645.1, read as the reverse complement.
ATTTAAGACGAATGCTGGTGTGGTTCTCTTAACGAGATCACTACTGATTTACACTCTCATCACTGTCACCTAGCATTTTGTCTCGAATGATCTTGATGTAGACTATGTTAAACTCTGAATCTCAATCCTCCAAACAGAAAGCAATCTAGTGTTCGGCATACATTTTAAGTGATTCCTACCGCAAATTGTAACGAAAGACTTGGCTTCTGTCTAAGCTGCTTGCAGTTATAGAAGACGTGACAAAGAAATGTTGTAGTTCACTTCATCCTCTGACAGAATCTCTCAATAGGATAATGGGCTAGTACAACTTGATTGCTTTTTTTCAATTTTTTCAATTAAATCATTGACTTAAGAATCGAAATAGGCGATGTTCGTTTCGACATCGAACAGTTTTACCTAGCTTTGAAAACATTGAATTTTTTATGGAAATGAACGAGTTTGTATCGAAATCAGAAAATTTCCTGGTGAAATCATAGTATTCTGCATAGAAATCACGCAATTCTGTGTCGAAATTAGTAAATTTTTCGTTGAAATCAGGGAATATTGTGCTGAAATAATTCAATTTTGTGTATCTGCAAATCTTTTTATTCATACATAACTGCTGCACCCTACATACGACGGCACCCATTAACGTAGGGGACTGCACGATTGTCATAGCTGTATGCCTTAGTGTGCTATACTCTATGTACTTCCTCAAACCAATGTAGCATGACTTGGGCCTTGTAATACAGCCACATACCATGCCGGAAGTATGGCGGATAGGTACAGGGATTTTTTGTCTTTTTTGCTGTGCAAATCTACTGGTATTATATAACTTCAGATAAAGAAATTTTTAAAATAAGCATTTTAATACTGAAACGCGTATGTATTTAGTACAGCGATGGCGAGGCATGACAAAATCTCTTACCAGAGAGTTATTTATCGTTACTAGTCTGCGCTTGACCGCGCGAGAGTTCAGTTGCATGTAGGGAGTCGGCAGTTGCAGTTGCGGTCGAGTTGCGAGAGAGTTTAGTTGTACGTAGCGAGTCGCGAGAGCATGCAGTAGCGCGCGAGAGAGAGTCGCAGTTCTGTGTGAGGAGTCGACGGGCGTCGACATGGGACTCTGATCAAGGTTCAGGACGAGGTATATGTTTTAAATAAGGTAATGAAGCAGCATTGCGCTCATCTGATAATGTAATGCATCTTAAGTGTAATTAATTTGTTCAAAAATCGCCCCAATAATAATTTTGTTTTCAAACCAAGCATTTTAACAAAACAAACATTTTATTGAAAGAAAATTTCCCATGCATTTCCTTAAAGAAAAAATTTACTTAAGTTCAAAGAATTTTTGCGATGCATTTCCTCCAAGCTATGGCGAAAAATAAGAGCAGATGCAATTTTACTGAGGTAAGAACAGGGCCTAAGATCGACATTTCGGTCTATTTGCGTTTTCATTGTCACTGAGATTTCATTATCATTGAATTGTCTTACATTTTTGTGGGCAGCTTACATTTGGCTCAGATTGCTATTTCTCATTTAATTGTCATTGTCAATAAATTATTTTATTTGCTGGGAGGTTACACTAGGTTCTATTCTCGTTAACATTTAATTATTGTCTTTCAATTTTCTCTGGTGAGGTTACAATACGCATCTCACTGGCACACAACGAAAGAAACAGACACGCGCAGAGCAGCATCGTCTGAGGTCTGAATTTAAGTTTGTTTTAGATATTCTATTAATGTCATGAGAAAGATCAGAAAAGAAAATTGCCTCATCCTGTTCTATCTATCATAATAACAGTCACACAAGTGGCTAGCAAAATGTGTACAAAGCGCTGACAGAGATGCATATCATGACATTTTATAAAATCAGTAAGATGCTACTTCACACCATCCATTCACTTTTCCGTTTGATAAACTCCAAGATCAGTATGGAGTACAACTTGCATTTTCAGTTTCGTGCCGAAACCAAGGAAATTTCCATTGAAATAGGCTTCGATTTCAAAAACGCTTTTCTTGCCATAGTCAGTCTACGTTTTATATCCTCTCTTCTTCCGCCACCATCAGTTACACTCCTGGAAATTGAAATAAGAACACCGTGAATTCATTGTCCCAGGAAGGGGAAACTTTATTGACACATTCCTGGGGTCAGATACATCACATGATCACACTGACAGAACCACAGGCACATAGACACAGGCAACAGAGCATGCACAATGTCGGCACTAGTACAGTGTATATCCACCTTTCGCAGCAATGCAGGCTGCTATTCTCCCATGGAGACGATCGTAGAGATGCTGGATGTAGTCCTATGGAACGGCTTGCCATGCCATTTCCACCTGGCGCCTCAGTTGGACCAGCGTTCGTGCTGGTCGTGCAGACCGCGTGAGACGACGCTTCATCCAGTCCCAAACATGCTCAATGGGGGACAGATCCGGAGATCTTGCTGGCCAGGGTAGTTGACTTACACCTTCTAGAGCACGTTGGGTGGCACGGGATACATGCGGACGTGCATTGTCCTGTTGGAACAGCAAGTTCCCTTGCCGGTCTAGGAATGGTAGAACGATGGGTTCGATGACGGTTTGGATGTACCGTGCACTATTCAGTGTCCCCTCAACGATCACCAGTGGTGTACGGCCAGTGTAGGAGATCGCTCCCCACACCATGATGCCGGGTGTTGGCCCTGTGTGCCTTGGTCGTATGCAGTCCTGATTGTGGCGCTCACCTGCACGGCGCCAAACACGCATACGACCATCATTGGCACCAAGGCAGAAGCGACTCTCATCGCTGAAGACGACACGTCTCCATTCGTCCCTCCATTCACGCCTGTCGCGACACCACTGGAGGCGGGCTGCACGATGTTGGGGCGTGAGCGGAAGACGGCCTAACGGTGTGCGGGACCGTAGCCCAGCTTCATGGAGACGGTTGCGAATGGTCCTCGCCGATACCCCAGGAGCAACAGTGTCCCAAATTTGCTGGGAAGTGGCGGTGCGGTCCCCTACGGCACTGCGTAAGATCCTACGGTCTTGGCGTGCATCCGTGCGTCGCTGCAGTCCGGTCCCAGGTCGACGGGCACGCGCACCTTCCGCCGACCACTGGCGACAACATCGATGTACTGTGGAGACCTCACGCCCCACGTGTTGAGCAATTCGGCGGTACGTCCACCCGGCCTCCCGCATGCCCACTATACGCCCTCGCTCAAAGTCCGTCAACTGCACATATGGTTCACGTCCACGCTGTCGCGGCATGCTACCAGTATTAAAGACTGCGATGGAGCTCCGTATGCCACGGCAAACTGGCTGGCACTGACGGCAGCGGTTCCTGGTGTGTCCGCTGTGCCGTGCGTGTGATCATTGCTTGTACAGCCCTCTCGCAGAGTCCGGAGCAAGTATGGTGGGTCTGACACACCGGTGTCAATGTGTTCTTTTTTCCATTTCCAGGAGTGTATTTTGCTATCCAAATAGTAAAACTTCACTACTACTTTTAGTGTTCCGTTTCCTAATCTATCTCCCCCATCATTATCTGCCTTGATTCGTCTACATTCCATTAGCCTTGTGTAGCTTTTTTTGATGATGATCTTATGTCCTCCTGCCAAGGCGCTGACCATTCCGTTTAAATGCTCTACCAAGCCTTTGATATCTCTGACAAAATTGTAACGACATCAGCAAACCTCAGTGCTTTTATTTCCTCTCCGTCAACTTTAATTCCTAATCCCAATTTATCTTTCGTTCCATTTAATGCTTGCTTAGTGTGCAGATTGAATAACATCGCAGTAGGCTACAACTTTGTCTCACTCCCTTTCCTACCACTTCTTCCTCTTCGTGCTCCTCGAGTCTTGCAACTGACGTCTAGTTTCTGCACAAGTTGTAAATAGCCTATCGGCCACTATATTTTATTTTATTTTTCAGTTTCGTGACGAAATCAAAGAATTTTGCATTGAAGTAGGCCTCGACATTAGCAAATTTCTCTTCTTTAGAAACGCTTTTTTTGCCATTGTCAGTCTACATTTTATATCCTCTCGACTTCGGCCATCATCAGTTATTTTTCTGCTGCCTTCAGAATTTCAAACATTGTATTCCAGTCAACATTGTCAAAAACTTTCTGCTAGCGTACATAAGCTATAGATTTGGGTTTGCCTTTCCTTAACCCATTTTGTAAGAGAAGCCGTAATATCGGTATTGCCTCTCCTGTTCCTACGCTCCTCCCGAATCCAAACTGACCTTCCCCGACTTTTCCATTCTTCTGTAACATATTCGTGATAGTACTTTGCAATCATGACTTATTAAAGTGATAGTTCTCTAATATTCACACCTGCCAGCACCTGCTTTCATTGCAACTGGAATTATTACATTTTCCTTGAAGTCTGAAGTCTGATGCATATTCCGAACCAGATGAAATAGTTTTGCACTGCTGGCTATCCCAAGGCTATCAGTAGTTGTAATGGAATGTCGTATACTCCAGAGGCCTTGTTTCGATTTAGTTCTTATTAAACACGATTTCCGAAACTCCTTTACCAAAGAAGACGAAGTAAGTATTCCTGAATTCCAATCAAGAACAACAGCCAAGATGAGAAACATAGAATTAGATATCCTCAGAGTAACGAAGCAGCTTAAATCACTTAATAAAGGCAAGGCCTCCGGTCCAGATTGTATACCAGTCAGGTTCCTCTCAGAGTATGTTGATAAATTAGCTCCATATTTAGCAATTATTTACAACCACTCGCTCACAGAAAGATCCGTACCTAAAGACTGGAAAATTGTTCAAGTCACACCAATATCCAAAAAGAGAAGTAGGAGTAATCCTCTGAATTATTGGCCTATATCACTAACGTCGATTTGTAGTAGGGTTTTGGAAAATATACTGCAGTGGAACATTATGAAGTACCTCGAAGAAAACGATTTATTGACACATATCAGCATGGCTTCAGAAAATATCTTTCTTGTGTAACACAACTATCTCTTTATACTCATGAAGTAATAAGTGCTATCTACATGGGATGTCAAATTGATTCCATATTTTTAGATTTCCAGAAGGCTTTCGACATCGTTCCTCACAAGCGTCTTCTAACCAAACTGCTTGCCTGCTGAGCTTTGCCTCAGTTATGGGACTGGATTCGTGATTTCCTGTCAGAAAGACCACAGTTCGTAGTAATAGACGAAAGTCGTCGAGTAAAACGAAAGTAATATCCGGCGTTCCCCAAGGAAGTGCTGTAGACCCTCTATTGTTCCTGATCTGTATTAACAACATAGGAGATAATCTGAGTGGCCGCCTTAGATTGTTTGCAGATGATGATGCTGCCATTTACCGTCTTGTAAAGTCATCAGATGATCAAAACGACTTGCAAAATGATTTAGATAAGATATCTGTATGGTGCGAAAAGTGGCAATTGACTCTGAATAAGGAAAAGTGTGGAGTTATTCACGTGAGTACTAAAAGAAATCAGCTAAATTTCGATTACGCGATAAGTCACACAAATCTGAATGCTGTAAATTCAACCAAATACTTAGGGATTACAATCAAAAATAACCTAAATTGTGGCTAGAGCAAACCAAAGACTGCGATTCATTGGCAGAACACTGAGAAGGTGCAACAGGTCTACTAAATAGACTGCTTACACCACGCTTGTCCGCCCTATTCTGGAGTATTGCTATGCGGTGCGGGATCCGCGTCAGGTTTGACTGACGGATGACATCGAAGAAGTACAAAGAAGGGCAGCTCGTTTTGTATTAGCGCGAAATATGGGAGATAGTGTCACAGACATGATACGTGAATTGGAGTGGCAATCATTAAAACAAAGGCGTTTTTCGTTGCGACGGGATCTTCTCATGAAATTTCAGTCACCAGTTTTCTCCTCCGATTGCGAAAACATTCTGTTGGCACCCACCTACATAGGGAGAAAAGATCATCATAATAAAATAAGAGAAATCAGGGCTCGCACAGAAAAATTGAAGTGCTCGTTTTCCCCGCGTGCCGTTCGAGAGTGGAACGGTAGAGAGATAGCTTGAAGATGGTTCATTGAACCCTCTGTCAGACACTTTATTGTGAATAGCAGAGTAATCACGTAGATGTAGATGTAGAATGCTCTGTCAAATTCTTTTCGTAGAGTCATATCTCCTATGTCAGCTTCATCTAAATCATAACATCATTCTATAATATTGCCCTCATCTCCCCACTGTGTACTCCTTCAACCTTTCAGCTTTCTCTTTTTTGCTGTGATAGCGCTGTAGATAGCCGAATGGAACGCACCAGTTAGAAACTCAAATTTACTCGTCAGTTGACTTCATCCAGTGACCAGCTGTACTCCAGTTAAGTGACCACTTCCTCCATTTCTTCTAGCTGAAATTCGATGTACTCATCGTCTCCTACGATAGTACATGACATAAATAGGAGTGTCCTAGTCACAAATTCTTTCTTGTGTGACCTAGACGCGTTGACCCCCTTTCGGTCCTGAAGAGAAAGAGTTCAGACTGAAGGGGTTTAGTTCAAAGGTCTTGTGTCCGTGGAAAAAGCAAGAGCTGTAAGAATTTCATAGAATAATGCTGGACGTTTTGAATATTTGACAGGATAGAGCGAATGACGTTGTTTTAACCAGGTGGTCTTGTACCCAGCGTAGGTAACAGCGACTCGCAAGCTGATTGCGAAATGACGGAAGTTCACAAGATTTTCGGCATAAAGCGTCCAGTCGGAGGTAATCGCTGTAGCGGAACACTGATTGATACAACGGAGAAACTGAAGTGTCATGGCACAACCAGACGGAGCTCTATTCTTATCACGTGATCTGATCTCGTGGTAAATGAGACATTGACGCAAGCTGAACCGCCTCATGGAACTGCAGTTTCCGGTTGTATCAGAAGCTTCAGTAACTTCAATTAGAGCGCTCCTAGGACCCTGGAATGCTGTGACAGCGTACGAGTGTTGCACTCTGAATCGGTCTCTCTCTACCTACGTGCTGTGGACTAACGTGGCTTGTAGACTTGAGTGGAAACCTCTCGGACAACGTTTTATGCTAGCATAAACCGATCAGGCCACTCCCCTGATTGCAGTAGTTTGTATGTGTGAACTATTCTTGTTCTGTGTCAATAACGGCAACGTCCAGAAAGAAAATCAACAGTTTTACCAATGGCAAAGACAGCAAGTGATATTACTTGGGATGAAATTTGTAAGTTTCATGTCATATGGTGTTAATTAGTACTTATATTATGTAACTACATTGCTGAAAGAATACAAAATTTGACCAGAATAAGCAGACTACACCTTGCTTTTTCCAGTAACATAGACTTTGTTTATTTGTCCATCAAACTGGTCAGATACAAATTCGTATTTACAATATTTCACTCTCACTAGGAATGTGGTATTTATAACGTTATATTTATTTGTTTATAAATACCTTATTAAAACTGATTTATGATGAAAACAGGCTCATACATACTCATCTGGAGAAATATATATACATAATGTTGTACGTTATCAGCGTTGCCAAGCTGTCACGCGTATAAATAAATTTTGTTTTCATTGCCCATCTACATTTATCACATTTAGTGTAACAGAACATAATTGTCTCTTCATAAATTTTATATCGCCACTCAATTAACTAAGAAAGAAAATTACCTAAGGGAGAATAATGTTTCGTTCTTCTCCGAATGTTGGCTGCGTGCTGCTCTCCTGTACAAATTACACACACACATACTCAGGGTCTCACCCGTCAGTTATTTAGAAAACAGCTGCTGTAATTGAGGTCACTTGATTGATATAAGTTCCATCAGCATTCATACGGTGATAATAGAATTTCAGTTCTTAAAGAAGATGATCTGAGCTCCGTAATACTGGTAAGAGGTGCATCTAATGCCAGGATAGAAGCTGCTGTTTCAGTCTACGTCTTTCAACTTTCTTCTTTCCTCCTCTGTCGATATTATCCGCATTTCTACCGTCTGGAACAAACAAACATCATCTGTTATTAATACCCAACGGAATGATAAACATCGGAAAGCTGACTCATAACAAAATGGGATTCCACGATTTATTTGACCATAAACTGTGTAAAACCAAACATCTGATTTGTAGACAAGCTGTTCAATTTTTCTTACGACTAGCAATAAGGAATTCCGACAATATGCATGAAAAGCTGGAAAAAACTGTAATGAACTTCATTATATATGCCAGATAAAGAATTGTTTTGTCTCGTATTTAAAATACGAGGGTTTTTAAATGACTGATACAGTATTATAAAAATATATCCACAATTATATTATCGGATACATACGTATGTATGCAATGTACAAATGAAATAGCTGGTGAAGAACAAACGTTCTCAAAGACCTTCTTCATATGTGGTTGTTGTTGTTGTTGTGGTCTTCAGTCCTGAGACTGGTTTGATGCAGCTCTCCATGCTACTCTATCCTGTACAAGCTTCTTCATCTCCCAGTACCTACTGCAACCTACATCCTTCTGAATCTGCTTAGTGTATTCATCTCTTGGTCTCCCTCTACGATTTTTACCCTCCACGCTGCCCTCCAATGCTAAGTTTGTGATCCCTTGATGCCTCAAAACATGTCCTACCAACCGATCCCTTCTTCTAGTCAAGTTGTGCCACAAACTTCTCTTCTCCCCAATCCTATTCAACACCTCCTCATTAGTTATGTGATCTACCCATCTAATCTTCAGCATTCTTCTGTAGCACCACATTTCGAAAGCTTCTATTCTCTTCTTGTCCAAACTAGTTATTGTCCATGTTTCACTTCCATACATGGCTACACTCCACACAAATACTTTCAGAAACGACTTCCTGACACTTAAGCCTATAGTCGACGTTAACAAATTTCTCTTCTTCAGAAACGATTTCCTTGCCATTGCCAGTCTACATTTTATATCCTCTCTACTTCGACCATCATCAGTTATTTTACTCCATAAATAGCAAAACTCCTTTACTACTTTAAGTGTCTCATTTCCTAATCTAATTCCCTCAGCATCACCCGATTTAATTTGACTACATTCCATTATCCTCGTTTTGCTTTTGTTGATGTTCATCTTATATCCTCCTTTCAAGACACTGTCCATTCCGTTCAACTGCTCTTCCAAGTCCTTTGCTGTCTCTGACAGAATTACAATGTCATCGGCAAACCTCAAAGTTTTTACTGCTTCTCCATGAATTTTAATACCTACTCCGAATTTTTCTTTTGCTTCCTTTACTGCTTGCTCAATATACAGATTGAATAACATCGGGGAGAGGCTACAACCCTGTCTCACTCCTTTCCCAACCACTGCTTCCCTTTCATGCCCCTCGACTCTTATAACTGCCATCTGGTTTCTGTACAAATTGTAAATAGCCTTTCGCTCTCTGTATTTTACCCCTGCCACCTTTAGAATTTGAAAGAGAGTATTCCAGTTAACATTGTCGAAAGCTTTCTCCAAGTCTACAAATGCTAGAAAAGTAGGTTTGCCTTTCCTTAACCTTTCTTCTAAGATAAGTCGTAAGGTTAGTATTGCCTCACGTGTTCCAACATTTCTGCGGAATCCAAACTGATCTTCCCTGAGGTCCGCTTCTACCAGTTTTTCCATTCGTCTGTAAAGAATTCGCGTTAGTTTTTGCAGCTGTGACCGATTAAACTGATTGTTCGGTAATTTTCACATCTGTCAACACCTGCTTTCTTTGGGATTGGAATTATTATATTCTTCTTGAAGTCTGAGGGTATTTCGCCTGTCTCATACATCTTGCTCACCAGATGGTAGAGTTTTGTCATGACTGGCTCTCCCAAGGCCATCAGTAGTTCTAATGGAATGTTGTCTACTCCCGGGGCCTTGTTTTGACTCAGGTCTTTCAGTGCTCTGTCAAACTCTTCACGCAGTATCTTATCTCCCATTTCGTCTTCATCTACATGCTCTTCCATTTCCATAATATTGTCCTCAAGCACATCGCCCTTGTATAAACCCTCTATATACTCCTTCCACCTTTCTGCCTTCCCTTCTTTGCGGTAGCCTCTGAAAAATCCATCTGGAGAACCACCAACTGTCTGCAGGCATGTTCATATTCAAACGACCCTAATAGCTCTGGAGCATCTATTCATCGTGTACCTTGCTGTAACGCCTGCACTTTCTAGAAAATGATCTAAACACGACCTGAGGGAAATCTATCTTCATGTACGTGCAACAAGACTTTCAGCACTACTTGAACAGTATACATGAGACTATAAGCTTTCGCCCTAGCCATCAGTTTTAACGCCAAAGCGGGCATGATTCATTTTCTTCATAAATACAAAGATTCTTAACTTCGGACGTTACGACTTCACCAGAAATACTGTAAAACTTATTTTTTCGGTTGATTTTTATCTTTATAAAGCTGCCAGTAGTAAGTATAATGATGGAATCTGAATCTGAAATGTCCTCAGAATTAAATTATGTAAAATGTATATACTGTAGATTAAACTTTATCTCGAATAAAGGCACAATGTGCTAAACGCAAATCACTTGTTTCCTCAGTGACTGTCGGTCGCTGGCGAATTCGTCTGCAAACAAGGTGCATCTTTCCACGTCACCATGTGGCATCTGTTGCTCGCTTGTGTAAAACTACCATAGGCTACCATAGACTGTCATAAGCAAGTGTGGACTAGGATAGTTTTCCTAGGAGTCTTCGTTAGTTAAGACAGTTACTACGTTACCTGTAAGTTGGGTGCGCTGCATACTTATCGGATATCACCTCATTCCGATCGCTTTGTCTGCTTATGCGATCAGTATCTTACTAAATTACGCTAGAAACCTGAAGCTGTGAACCGTCTAGAAACTAAGCGAGGACATATAAAATGCCAGATAACTTACGCAACATTGTTGTTCTGCACAGTTGTCCTCCTGTCTGTTACTTGCAAATAAACAGTACTTATAGCAAAATTGAAAGTATAAATGTTTGTTTGTGGTTTTATTCGAAAATTGTTAATTTGTAACGTGAAACGGAGGGATGTTGCAGTAAAAATAAAAAAAATAAAAATTTGTCATTTAGCGCTAGAAAACGTAATTTCCTTTTACAAGGTAAAATTTAAAGAAAACGCAAAACAAACCCATATCAAACATTGCTTCAGTACTTCATTCAGGTTATATGAAACGCGTTTCCGTTATTCATGAACAGGCTTGTCAGTGATCAACAATAACAGAAAACTCTTGCCTTTGATCATGGTAAAGAATGTTCTGTTGAGTACAAAATAACAACAATAATCACGTAGATTTTTTTGTGTGTGCAATTTCACCAAAAGTAAATGCTTTGATTACACAAAAGCGCAGTAGTTACGCTATCAACTAATTCTTTTACTTATAAAATGCTATTCATATTTTTGTAAGGGTGTAAAATACACAATGGGTTAACACTGAATGATGTACAGTTATAATGATGTGCAAAACAAGCAAATAAAAAAATACAAAGTGAAGTTGTCAGATCCCAGTTTCTCTCTCACACATTCATTTATGTGTCTTTCCCTCCCAATGCTAGCAACACTACTGGCAATCCTGCCATTTACTACGTCATTTATGTGTCTCTCTTCCTGTGTCTCGCACGGACTGAGCGTGCATCGCAAGCACTGACTTACACACCAGTATGGCTGACGTTGTAGCAGAGCCTAGTAGCTGACTGTACACTGAGGTCGACTTCTTGGGAGAAAAGGGTTCGTTGACACACTTCTGCCGGCCGCTGTGGCCGAGCGGTTTTAGGCGCTTCAGACCGGAACCGCGCGATTGCTACGGTCGCAGGTTCGAATCCTACCTCGGGCATGGATGTGTGAGATGTCCTTAGGTTAGTTAGGTTTAAGTAGATTTAAGTCTAGGGGACTGATGACCTCAATTGTTAAGTCCGATAGTGCTCAGAGCCATTTGAATCATATCAGAGGTCCCATATCACTCCAACTGCACACGCCCCACACCATTACAGAGCCTCCACCAGCTTTAAGAGTCCCCTGCTGACTTGCAGGGTCCATGAATTCATGAGGTTGTCTCCGTACCCGTATACGTCCATCATGTCGATACGATCTGAAACGAAACTCGTCCGGCCAAGCAACAAGTTTCCAGTCATCAACAGTCCAATGTCGGTGATGACGGGCCCAGGTGAGGCGTAAAGCTTTGTGTCGTACAGTCATCAAGGGTACACGAGTGGGCCTTCGGCTCCGGAAGCCCATATCGATGATGTTTAGTTGAATGATTCATGCCGCGACTCTTGTTGATGGCCCGGCATTGAAATCTGCAGCAATTTGCGGAAGAATTGTACTTCTTTCACGCTGAACGATTCTCTTCGGTCGTCGTTGGTGCCGTTTTTTTTCCGGCCGCAGAGACGTCGGAGATTTGATGTTTTACCGGATTATTGACATTCACGGTACACTCATGAAATGGTCGGACGGGGAAATCCCCACTTCATCGCTACCACGGAAATGCTGTGTCCCATCGCTCGTGCGCCGACTATAACACCACGTTCAGTCTCACTTAAATCTTGATAACCTGCCACTCTAGCAGCACTAACCGAGCTAACAACTGCACCAGACACTTGCTTGCTCAAATGGTTCAAATGACTCTGAGCACTATGGGACTTAACATCTAAGGTCATGCCGGCCGGAGAGGCCGTGCGGTTCTAGGCGCTACAGTCTCGATCCACGCTACCGGTAAGGCCGCAGGTTCGAATCCTGCCTCGGGCATGGATGTGTGTGATGTCCTTAGGTTAGTTAGGTTTAAGTAGTTCTAAGTTCTAGGGGACTGATGACCTCAGAAGTTAAGTCCCATAGTACTCAGAGCCATTTGAACCAACCTAAGGTCATCAGTCCCATAGACTTAGAACTACTTAAACCTAACTAACCTAAGGACATCATACACATCCATGCCCGAGACAGGATTCGAACCTGCGACCATAGCAGCCGCGTGGTTCCGGACTGAAGCGCCTAGAACCGCTCGGCCACAACGGCCGGCATTTGTTTGCATTTGTAGACGTTGCCAACCGCAGCGCCGTTTTCTGCCTGTTTACATATCTCTGTATTTGAATACGCATGGCTACACCAGTATCTTTGGCGCTTCAGTGTATTTTATCCTCCCTAGATTGTTGCCATTTCTATTTTTTGTTTATATAATTTCTCAATCCTTCATGTGTTATTCCCCTTTATTTAGATGTACCTGAACATGCAACTCCATCACTGGGATGCCGGTAGTACTATTAAACGATAATACAACAACTGTTTGCGGTTTATTGTTTCGAGGATCCATACCTTCAGCTGCGGATGCCCGAAGTTTGCTTCCTCATAATCCTGATGAACAAGTACTGAGTGAAGAATCTAGGTATATTCTTCAGCTCACCATTTATCGATCGTGTAGCGATCGTGAAGGCAAGATTAGACCAATTACATCATTCAAGGATGCATGTAAGTTGTCATTCCTCCAGCACTCCAAACGTCATTGTAGTGGGAAGACATTCTAACATGTAGTACCATGTACTGAACAGTAGTTAGAAGAGGTTGTATGCATAAGTAGTTCTGCAGGTGTGTACCTTGTAGCTCTTCTCGAGTGGATCTACAGGCAGCCAACGCCGCACCAGCGGACTGAACAGGTTGGCCCCCGGCCGTGGCTCCTCCTCCCCCGGTCGCACCACGAGGCTCACCAGCAGGGACACCACCAGCATGATCGTCCAGCCAATCATCGTGTACCACATGGGAGACACCCGGTATCCAGACCACACGTCGCTGCAAGCAGTCCATTCTTTTTTATTACCACACGAAATGCTATACACTACGAGCACAAGTACCTTGTTTATTTATTTAACCTGGTCTGATTAGGGCCACCAGGCCCTCTCTCACATCGATCCAGAGTTTCACCAGTACAGTACCTTTCTTACATCACAGTTCTTACATCACAGTTACCTAAGAAGTAACAGTTTTGATATGACAAATAGTATTAAAATTATTTGAGTCCATGAAGTGGCAGTGTGAGTAAACAATACTGTTCACTAACAAATAAAGTTAATACTGGCAGTACTTGTATTACAGCAGCCGCTGCCAGTAACAGTGATAATATTAATAATAACAGTGGCAATAATAACAATAATGACAGTACAAACAATCCTGTTGGCAGAACATCTGCAACTGAGCATTGTAGCAGAGGTTGAAAATACCACTTCAGTTGTAAATTACTTTATTTTCACACGACCGGTTTCGGACTCTCATAAGCCCATCCTCAGGTGTCGTAGCTGTGCTGTGGCCCCGATCGCCGCGTGTACCAGGCGCGGTGTGCTGCCTATGAACGCTCATAAGCACCTGAGGATGGGCTTATAACAGTCCGAAACCGGTCGTGTGAAAATAAAGTAATTTACAACTGAAGCGATATTTTCAACCCCTGCAATAATGATAGTGGCAGATATAAGAAGAATTTATAGGTGGACAAAATAGATGTTTCGTGATATAGCGAGTTCTGAGAAAAGGAAATTTAAGGAGAGTACATCGACTAAGAATATTGGGAAATGACGAAGATCAGGTTGGAAAGGGGGATGTACAGAGCAACGAGTGTGTACAGGGACAATGTTCATTCTTATTGTTGCTTTAGCAGATATGTCATTAATTGTCTTCTGAAGCTGTAGATGCTATGCAGTTCTCTAATATGACGCGGGAGGTTTTTCCAGCGTCGGGTTCCTGCTACTGAAAGGGTCTCAAACGTGAAGTGAGCCAAAGAGGATTTTGATCTGATGGGAGCGGATTTTTCTGCCATGTTGTTCTGTCGAAAGCGTTATGGTCGAGAAGAGATACGAGGAACATTCTACGTTGAAAGGACAGTAGAGATCACAGAGGGTGTAGAAAGTTCAGCACTTGCTTGCAGGCAGCCGGGATACCAGTGCACATTATGATCAAATATGGACAAGGAATCGAACATCACAGATATAACGAGCACAGGCATTCATAGTTAATTCCAGGTCTATAGGCTTTCCTGAGAAAGGCCTTGCCGCATAACATCGCTGTTATCAATAACTGGAGGTACGTTTGCTCAAATTTCCTTTTCGGGTCAATAGCTTTTTATATTTGTGTATGGCAAGGAGAGATGATCATGCATTCTTGGACACTGTAGTCCCGTGCCTAGTCCAATTTAGACTTTAATCTGTTATTACTCCTCGACTTGTTGTTGAAGAGGATAAGTTGATAGTAGCCCGATTTTGATTAAAGACGGTAGAGATTCCCAATACTTCGGGCCAATGAGCCTAGGTTAGGATGGACTGAGTTGTGACCCCGTATTTTGCGTAGTGTATAAAGCCGGTAGTCAGATTCTTGAAAGCTTTCTTCAGTTTTTCTGGTTTTGCTCTTAGATACAGCTGGACGTCATCACGTGGATGCGGTATTTGCGGTAAGAGAAAATTAATGACACATCATTTACATATAATGAAAAGAGTATAAGACCTAATATCAAACCATTGGGGACGCCTGATACTACCCGCCTCCGCTGCGACTTTAAGGTGCCGGACATGACGCATTGCTCGGGAAACGTCAGCTACCAGCGAAACCGCTGCACTGGACTTGGCGAGAAATTTATACTGCTAAATGTGACAAGTAAAATGTCGTAGTCGGCTGTGTCAAACGCTTTGTAGAAGTCTATGAAACCCATGATAGCTGCCTTTTGTGCATCCATGGCAATCTTCAGGTCATCTGTTACCTTCATTGAGAGATATTTTGTACTGCGATGTTTACGGAAACCTAGTAATTGTACTTAGGTAGTTTCTTAACTGATCGTGGGCTAAATATTCTAATCCCTTGGGCAGTGCAGGAACAATGCAAATAAGTCTGTAAACAGAGGGTACTGTGGCAACGTCCTTACATCTAATTACATGACAGATTTTTTAGCTTAACCTTATATTGGGATGCAGTTTTTAGTTGGCAGTGTGAAGAACAACAATTACTTAAAAAATTAGGTTTCATGAAAACGATGGTGTAGCTAATAAATGGTTCACGTCAGTATTGGGACACGGCCGGCACCATTCCAAAATACCGAATGTATCCGGTACGTGTTGCCTCTCTAGTCGTTATTACCGTAGCGGGTTGCGACATAGAGAGAGTCCTTTCCTAAGCATCGTTAGTAGACAGCAACAAGGTCGCACGCAGTGTATCCCGCAAGTGTTGACTCTCTAGTCGTTATTACCGGCGCGGGGTTGTGACATAGAGAGAGAAACCCTTTCTGGAACTCGAACCCTGCTCCTCCTGGGTGGAAAGGCCAAGTGCTCCCACCTAACACAATTAAACCACCAGACACACATGGAATTGATGGGAAATTAAAAATGCCGGAGCCCTTTCTGGGACTCGAACCCTGGTGCTCCTGGACGGAATGCTCAAGTGCACCCCCAACACATGAAACCTGTCTAGATGCGGGAGAGGAAGGTTAGGTTAGTGTACTTTATTTATTTTGGTCGAGAAACTGACGCAATGATCGATCCTAATTGCGTAATTAATCACAAAGGTAGGTCCTAATTACACAACTATATGCAAAGCACTACAGAAGGACGGCATAAAATCGCAATACGCCGCGGAAACTGACGATACCATACAACTGGTGTTATCCTGCCAAGAAAAAAATTCGCAGAACCACTCGAAACCAGCGACAGAAACATCGAAACTCTACCCTACACCTACAAGCTGCCAGAGTCGATATTAGCTAACTTTGAGACGGGTGTATTTCCTGCTTTTCATGTATGCGTGTTTCTACTGCATTACAGAGAAGTTATTATCAGAGTTTTTTTTTCTTTGTATACGTCTACGGCATTGCATGTTTCGAATTCTTTAAGTTCAATGGGCCCCATGTACAATTAATCTTAAATAGAGTGATGGTAGAACTGCTGTCTGGACGCTTCCATATGAGGTCTACTTTTTTCGTATTTGGTCTTCGTGGTCCTTATGCGCAATTAATGTCAGCTGCAGTAGAGTCGTTTGGTAGTTACCTTGAAATGAGGGTCTCTAAATTTAGTGTTTACAGTTCCTAGGAAAGGACACCGTCCTCCAAGGACTTCTGTTTTTGTTCTGAAAGCAGCTCCATGGCACTTACAGGTAACAAATCTAGAAGCCATTCGCCGAAATTCTTCAACATCACCTGGAACGGATCAATCCCACCAGTGAAGTAAGCAGGACGATAGTAATACTTCACCTGAAAGTTACTGGTTTATTATTCCTACTCATCAGCATTAACTTGCATTTTTTCCGCATTTAAGGCTAGCGACCATTCACCACACCAAATGGAAATTTTGTCTAAATCGTCTTGTGTCCTCCTACAGTCACTCAGCTTTGATGACTTATCGTAGACCGCTGCATCGTCGGCAGACTATTGACCCGCCAAATCATTTAAGTATAAAGAGAACAGCAGCTATCCAATTGCACTGGGCTGCATATTGGATATAGCCACTCTCTTATCTCTGAGCCTGTTAAATATGCTCGTGCCTTCGTTAACGGGCTGCGATGGGAGATCGTGTCATATACCTTCCTGAAATCTAGAATATGTAATCCACCTGTTACCTTCCTTTATAGTTCTAGATATATCATGTGAAATAAAGGCATGCCGAGTTTTGAACGAATGATGCTTTCTAAAATCAGGCTGATTCATCAACATAAACAGCTTAGCCTCAAGAATGTTTATTATATTCGAACTGAGAATACGTACAAAGATTCGGGAGCAGTCCGAAGTTAGGGATATTGGTCTGTAATTTTGCGGTCTGTTCCTTCATCTTTCTTGTATACTGGAGTGACCCGCGCTTTCTTTCTTTCCTTTATACCATTCGTTTCGATCTTCGTGTTGGACGAGAAAGAAAGAGAGAGGGAGAGAGAGAGAGGCGGGGTGATGGACCAATTCCCTGGAGTACTCCTTCTAAAATCTAACAGGAATGCCATCCGGACCAGATGATTTGTCTGTTTTTCAAATCTTGACGGTACTTCCTTATGTCAGTTACACATCTTCCATACGGGGGTCCGTCCGAAGGTCAAGAGACTGCATGTTTGTACGGTTTTCATGCTTGAACGATGCCTTAAACGTGAAATTTTAAACTTAGGTTCGGCTTTTGCTCTCTTCAACTGCCGCACCAGACTGGTCAACAAGGAACTGATTGGAATCCTTAGACTCGCTTACCGATTTTACACACGGCCTGAAAGTTCTCGGCTCCCTGCCAAATCTTTTGCTAAGTTGTGACGGTGGCAGTTACGTGCTTCACGCATTAATATTTCGGCAGCCGGCTAATGGCTTACGAGGCCTCGATTCAATCTATTAAACGTGCTTGATTCGATTATTCTATTCCCTATAGCTTACAGCCATGAAATATCGGTCAAATTATACATCATCTTCGTTTTCCATTAATGTCGATGGTACTTCATTCCTAAATATACGGCTTACAAGTAGTATTGTTTAGTGCTCGTCGCAGTTATGAGTACCGGTAACTACAAGCGAGGTTCATTACAAAAGCGATTCATTACTAAAGCGATACTGTCTGACTCGAAATAGCCAGGTATCTATGACAGGGTATGCTAATACACAGAAAATTCGGTGCATAACTGATTCTTTGTCTATGTGATGCACAAAACTAATTTCATTTTGTTTTGATGTTATTTATTTATTTATTGATTTTAGTTTCAGAAGCTATCCCCGATAGCTCCGCATCGCCGTCACCACTACCATCACTGCCAAGATGGTACTTACTTCCGGAGGAGGGGTATGGAAAAGATGATAATGATGACGATGACGACGATGTAATATTTCTCTGTGAAATAATAAATATCGACTAAAAGCACTACATATTTTGGAACACAACCTACGAGCAGCTTAGAGACAGAAGTGATGACACTTTCTGCGGGACCTGACCATCATTTTGCAGAACAATGCTCAAGCACATAGAGTGCAAACTGTTACTGATTTGTTTGACTGATGGGACTGCTGAGTGCTGTACCACCTACTGCGGTTCCCTGACGTAAGTCCTCGTGAGTTCTCTCTCTATGTCACAACCCCGCGGGGTTGTGAGAGAGAGAGTTAGCGCCATCTCCTCCCACAGCGCTGTCGCAACCGTTTGGCTGCGCAGCCCGTCCGCCGTCGCCACAGCCTGGCCCTTCAAACCGGCTGTCACCCCCTCCTCCTCTAGAAACAGCAGCTCGCCGCCCACGCAAGGTATGCCTTTCGAGACGTATGCCTCTCCCCGCAAATGATGATGATTACGATCACCCATCACCAGTCCATTCATCTATCGGGTGGACTCCTAGTTGTAGCAACAGTAATAATAGCAATTTCCTTATGGCTAACGGTAGTTCTCTCCCCCGTCCTATCGATAACGAATTCGATCAGAATAACGGCGTAATGACTCCCTTAGAATACTCAGCAGTTGCTAGAGCGTTTGAGGGGCGAATCTCTTTCACCAGAATTGAGAATCCATGCGGGAGGTATCGCGATCCTGTAAGGTTTTTGGAGGCGTGCCTCCCCGTCTTGGAGACCGAGCTCCTCAAACTCTTAGAAGATCCGGAATTTAACGCCTTTAAATGCAGTGCGGTATTATGCAGTGAACTGAGTCACCCCCCTAAACATCAAGGTGACGCGGAGACGGCTACTCTGCATTATATATGGGGTGAAAATGGTGTTATTTCTCGGAGCACATCGATTGCGGAGTTGTACCGAGAATCCACCTTGAGCGCTATTATGGCCCGATTTTCCGAGATGGAAGTACGTGGATCCGCTAAAGCGCTCAGCAGTATACCACACCTCGACATCCATATACATGTCTATGATCCAATGAATGGAGGGTCCAGTTATATTAAACTCCCTATAGATATTGAGAAAAAGCAAGCGTGCATTAATGTTCAAAATAAGTGTGATAATGCGTGTTTTGCATGGTCAGTCCTGGCTTGCAAGAGAAATTACAATTACAATTACAATTACAAACATCATCCCGAGCGTCCCAGCAGTTACAAAGTCAAAGATATTAAGAGACAGTACAACTTTGATGGAATAGAGTTCCCTTTAAGAATCCAGGACATACCTAAGTTTTAAGCTCAGAATACCGCAATATCGGTCCACGTTTGTGGCCTGGAGAGGAAAAGCAAGTCAGATGAGCAGAACAAGCATACAGTAGTAGACCCCCTCCATTTCTCAAAATTTGCATGTGAGCGAGAGTTGCATGTCAACATGCTGCTCTTCTCCGAACGTGATAATTATCACTACGTCTGGATCAAAGACATGTCCCGACTCATTTCCTCCCAGTTAAGTAAAAATGAACATAAACAACATATTTGTATAAGGTGTTTGAATTATTTTTCATCTCAAGAGTTATTAGCGACACATCTATTAGATTGTGCATGCATGGACCCGGTACGTGTTGTTATGCCACTGAGGAAAATAACTTCATTAAATTTAAAAATGCTCACCACCAGCAGCGTTGTCCTTTTGTTGTGTACGCCGATTTTGATGCTTGCTGGCTCCTATTACTCTTTGTGAAGGGAACCCCTTAGCCTCACACACAACCTTCACACAAAAACACTTACCTTATGCGACTGCGTTCCAAGTTGTATGCGCATATGATTGTAAACTTAATAGCTATCAGTCTTATGTAGGGGGCGATCCGGCGGTTTGGCTTCTCACTGAGCTTGGAAAACTTTCATGGCAAGTTCACAAGCTCTACAGCATCAATATTCCCATGACCAAATCAAAGGAAAATGATGACTTGTATGAAAAGGCTGTTAATTGTCATATTTGCGGGCTGGCCTTAGATAGAAAAGCTG
This sequence comes from Schistocerca serialis cubense, assembly GCF_023864345.2. Classification (NCBI taxonomy): domain Eukaryota; kingdom Metazoa; phylum Arthropoda; class Insecta; order Orthoptera; family Acrididae; genus Schistocerca; species Schistocerca serialis. Next base: position 317,117,841 of record NC_064645.1, on the reverse strand, counting down.
AGACTCCTCGTAGAGACCATTGTCATCTTACGGGTAAGTTCCGCGGTGCAGCCCACAAAGCACGCAACTTGAAGAAACAATCCGAAGTGACGCGATAATAGAGGACAAACATTAGCCGCCACAGGAACGTAGGTGGAACCAGGGTAATAATAACTGGAAACCAACCAATAAAAATGGAAGGGATCAACCGGTGCAGAACGTGGTGCAGCCCACAAAGCATGCAACTTGAAGAAACAATCCGAAGTGACGCGATAATAGAGGACAAACATTATCCGCCACAGGAACGTAGGTGGAACCAGGGTAATAATAACTGGAAACCAACCAATAAAAATGGAAGGGATCAACCAGTGCAGAACTGGAGAGCGAGTGAAGACCGCAATCCAGAACCTACACAAATAATCAAAATACGTCCGGCGAACCCTGGCCGTATGCAAACTGCGCAAAACAGACAAGAATGACTAGGGCGGCACACTCGGCAGCGGAAGAACGCGGCCGGGAACGAAGTAGTGTATAATTAGATTAGATTTTTGTGATTTGTTGGCGATGTTTATTTGTATTAGTATAGGCACTGTTTTATTTGTGTTTTGTGATTATTTGTTTTATGTTGTGTGTATTTATTTTCCTATTTTCATGTGCTTGTCTTATTTTGGCATGGATTGTGTGTATATTATGTGTTTGATGTTAAATTTTGTTGTATGGGGACCACTGGGTCGCTTAGTATAGAAAATTTGCTTCAGCTATGACACAACAATATTTAGAAGTATTAGATTAATTATAGAAGGGGTTATCTTATGTAGATAACTTCCTATACAAAATTTTATGGCAAGGCTATTGGACAGGAGAGCTTTCAGGATAAAATCTGGCTCTGTGGTGGATGGATTTGGGCTGTGTTGAGCGTGTTGTGATGTGGTAGGTGGATATTGCGTCCCACCGAATGTGTTGCGTTTCTTGAGACGAGTGCAGGGTATGACGTCCGATGCGGTAGTGTTCAGGACCCACCCGTTGCGTTATCGGCGGTAATCCGAGTGGTCCTATACTTTCGGTTCCTCTGAGAAGGTAAATATGCGGTTAATTTCTTCGTTGATTACAACACCGAACAGTTGGTGAAGAGAGTCTTATTGCACTCCAAGTAATAGTATTACAGGGAGGGAGATATTGCTGCTGTCATGGAGATCAGCCAGTGGCATCAAAGTTATAGCGTAAATTGAGGATATATGGATAGGTACGAGGCTGGACATTACTGAAATAGACTGAACAAGGCTGTTGGCAGTTTAAGTACAATACATTCTATCTCTGTATTGACATCTTTGGCCGCAACAGTGACAGTGTATCATTTACTCACTGTGGATGCTATGATGAATTTAGCAACTGTAGAGGCAACGCACTGCGTATTTCTAAAGCATCAAACACACATGCACCTCTGTGGTATACTCTGTTGTAAGGGACTCGTCTTGTAGAAGATGGTGGATACTAGGAGAGAGTTTATATACGAGGATTGGAAATTTAACAGTGGAAAAACTATTTACTTACAGCTCGTACAAAATAAATATGTCTTTCAAAGTTTTATTGACCTTCAAAGTAGTCTCCAGCATAGTGTATAACCCTTGCCAGTGATGCTCTTAGCAGTGTCACATGTGTCGACAGTTCGAGTGGCGCGGTCTGTTAATCAATGAGTTGCAGCAGTCGTCAAGCAAATGCCGTGAAGTGTTTCCTTCAGTCAGAAATCGAGTTGAACTCACGAGGACTTACGTCAGGGAACCGCAGTAGGTGGTACAGCACTCAGCAGTCCCATCAGTCAAACAAATCAGTAACAGTTTGCACTCTATGTGCTTGAGCATTGTTCTGCAAAATGATGGTCAGGTCCCGCAGAAAGTGTCATCACTTCTGTCTCTAAGCTGCTCGTAGGTTGTGTTCCAAAATATGTAGTGCTTTTAGTCGATATTTATTATTTCACAGAGAAATATTACATCGTCGTCATCGTCATCATTATCATCTTTTCCATACCCCTCCTCCGGAAGTAAGTACCATCTTGGCAGTGATGGTAGTGGTGACGGCGATGCGGAGCTATCGGGGATAGCTTCTGAAACTAAAATCAATAAATAAATAAATAACATCAAAACAAAATGAAATTAGTTTTGTGCATCACATAGACAAAGAATCAGTTATGCACCGAATTTTCTGTGTATTAGCATACCCTGTCATAGATACCTGGCTATTTCGAGTCAGACAGTATCGCTTTCGTAATGAATCGCTTTTGTAATGAACCTCGCTTGTAGTTACCGGTACTCATAACTGCGACGAGCACTAAACAATACTACTTGTAAGCCGTATATTTAGGAATGAAGTACCATCGACATTAAAGGAAAACGAAGATGATGTATAATTTGACCGATATTTCATGGCTGTAAGCTATAGGGAATAGAATAATCGAATCAAGCACGTTTAATAGATTGAATCGAGGCCTCGTAAGCCATTAGCCGGCTGCCGAAATATTAATGCGTGAAGCACGTAACTGCCACCGTCACAACTTAGCAAAAGATTTGGCAGGGAGCCGAGAACTTTCAGGCCGTGTGTAAAATCGGTAAGCGAGTCTAAGGATTCCAATCAGTTCCTTGTTGACCAGTCTGGTGCGGCAGTTGAAGAGAGCAAAAGCCGAACCTAAGTTTAAAATTTCACGTTTAAGACATCGTTCAAGCATGAAAACCGTACAAACATGCAGTCTCTTGACCTTCGGACGGACCCCCGTATGGAAGATGTGTAACTGACATAAGGAAGTACCGTCAAGATTTGAAAAACAGACAAATCATCTGGTCCGGATGGCATTCCTGTTAGATTTTAGAAGGAGTACTCCAGGGAATTGGTCCATCACCCCGCCTCTCTCTCTCTCCCTCTCTCTTTCTTTCTCGCCCAACACGAAGATCGAAACGAATGGTATAAAGGAAAGAAAGAAAGCGCGGGTCACTCCAGTATACAAGAAAGATGAAGGAACAGACCGCAAAATTACAGACCAATATCCCTAACTTCGGACTGCTCCCGAATCTTTGTACGTATTCTCAGTTCGAATATAATAAACATTCTTGAGGCTAAGCTGTTTATGTTGATGAATCAGCCTGATTTTAGAAAGCATCATTCGTTCAAAACTCGGCATGCCTTTATTTCACATGATATATCTAGAACTATAAAGGAAGGTAACAGGTGGATTACATATTCTAGATTTCAGGAAGGTATATGACACGATCTCCCATCGCAGCCCGTTAACGAAGGCACGAGCATATTTAACAGGCTCAGAGATAAGAGAGTGGCTATATCCAATATGCAGCCCAGTGCAATTGGATAGCTGCTGTTCTCTTTATACTTAAATGATTTGGCGGGTCAATAGTCTGCCGACGATGCAGCGGTCTACGATAAGTCATCAAAGCTGAGTGACTGTAGGAGGACACAAGACGATTTAGACAAAATTTCCATTTGGTGTGGTGAATGGTCGCTAGCCTTAAATGCGGAAAAAATGCAAGTTAATGCTGATGAGTAGGAATAATAAACCAGTAACTTTCAGGTGAAGTATTACTATCGTCCTGCTTACTTCACTGGTGGGATTGATCCGTTCCAGGTGATGTTGAAGAATGTCGGCGAATGGCTTCTAGATTTGTTACCTGTAAGTGCCATGGAGCTGCTTTCAGAACAAAAACAGAAGTCCTTGGAGGACGGTGTCCTTTCCTAGGAACTGTAAACACTAAATTTAGAGACCCTCATTTCAAGGTAACTACCAAACGACTCTACTGCAGCTGACATTAATTGCGCATAAGGACCACGAAGACCAAATACGAAAAAAGTAGACCTCATATGGAAGCGTCCAGACAGCAGTTCTACCATCACTCTATTTAAGATTAATTGTACATGGGGCCCATTGAACTTAAAGAATTCGAAACATGCAATGCCGTAGACGTATACAAAGAAAAAAAAACTCTGATAATAACTTCTCTGTAATGCAGTAGAAACACGCATACATGAAAAGCAGGAAATACACCCGTCTCAAAGTTAGCTAATATCGACTCTGGCAGCTTGTAGGTGTAGGGTAGAGTTTCGATGTTTCTGTCGCTGGTTTCGAGTGGTTCTGCGAATTTTTTTCTTGGCAGGATAACACCAGTTGTATGGTATCGTCAGTTTCCGCGGCGTATTGCGATTTTATGCCGTCCTTCTGTAGTGCTTTACATATAGTTGTGTAATTAGGACCTACCTTTGTGATTAATTACGCAATTAGGATCGATCTTTGCGTCAGTTTCTCGACCAAAATAAATAAAGTACACTAACCTAACCTTCCTCTCCCGCATCTAGACAGGTTTCATGTGTTGGGGGTGCACTTGAGCATTCCGTCCAGGAGCACCAGGGTTCGAGTCCCAGAAAGGGCTCCGGCATTTTTAATTTCCCATCAATTCCATGTGTGTCTGGTGGTTTAATTGTGTTAGGTGGGAGCACTTGGCCTTTCCACCCAGGAGGAGCAGGGTTCGAGTTCCAGAAAGGGTTTCTCTCTCTATGTCACAACCCCGCGCCGGTAATAACGACTAGAGAGTCAACACTTGCGGGATACACTGCGTGCGACCTTGTTGCTGTCTACTAACGATGCTTAGGAAAGGACTCTCTCTATGTCGCAACCCGCTACGGTAATAACGACTAGAGAGGCAACACGTACCGGATACATTCGGTATTTTGGAATGGTGCCGGCCGTGACCCAATACTCACGTCGAGCGGAATGTTACGCTCTACAGGGGATCATAGGATGATGGTGATGATGATGGAGAGGGTTTTAAGGGCGCATGACGGCAAGGTCTTCAGCGCCCGCTCAGTAACAGATTGAGATGGGTGTCAAGAAAAGACTCAGAACAATAAGATAAAACAAAACGTAAGACACAGGAAACCAGCTTGGAAAAATATGTGCCTACCCACACCGAAGCATGCCGCCAGCAGTAAAACATGGACAGCGCAGCAAGAAAGTGGTAGAGGGAGGTAAAATAATATAGCAGATGGTAGTGGCTGGCTCACCGCAAGGAAAAAGGGAGGAGCCAGCCACTTTGCAATACACTAAATCCTCCAGCCTAAAAGTTTAGGCCAGAGTCCAGACACATCACAAAACTTTAAAACCATAGACACACACATCACATCATTAGCTAAAACACAGGGCACATTCCCATCAACATCAACTTATGCTTCTGCCCCTGCATCACGGTATAAAATGCAGTCTGTTAAAATGTGCCGGGCAGAGATGTGCACACCACAAGCACCACAAATCGAAGGATCCTCCCGCCGTAATAGAAAACTATGTGTGAGAGGACAGCGCCCAATCCGAAGACGCGTGAGGGTCACTTCTTCCCGTCTGAGCACCCGGCAGGACGTACGCCACGGCCGAGTTGTTGACTTCACCAACCGCAGTTTATTGGCCGTCACCGCCAACCATTCTTCCTCCCACAACTCCATGCACTTCTTGTGGAGTGCAGAAATGACAGACTGCAAGGGAATAGGACACTGGACCACATCCTGCTCTCTGCGGGCCTCCTTGGCAGCCCGATCGGACTGAAGTCCCCGCGTTTTATGATGGTCCCCTGGACATTACGAAAGGCGGTATATGGTTCTTAATAGGGTGTACGTCCACCACGGACGGCAATGCATGCTCTGCAACGTGCTGCCGAGCTGGCCACAAGGTTAGTGATGGGTTTTTGTGGTAGGGGGTTCCAACAGCCACGGTTTCGATCTGTTGGATGGTCGTTTATTTATGCGGACATTTTGCAGTACGTCCCACCAACATATCCCACACGTGCTCGATGGGATTTAAGGAGAAGTTTACCATCTTTGGCTAGAAAAAAAAGCATGCTTTTTGAGAATTTTTTCTCGGGATGTGTTATAGATATCACTGTATTTGGTCAAAATGTTTATTGATATTTCCTCTACAAACTGGAATTTTTTCGACCGGAAATGTAGAAGAGCAAAGGCGGAAGTGCCGTCGGAACGAAACAAAATTTCGACGTAGACCTCCACGCGCGGTATATCACAGGTCAGCCGGCTCGTCTGAAATCAAAATCGAGTTGACGTTAACGAAGTATATAAGATTCTTTAGGAGTTTCTAGAATAAAATTTTCACTCTACAGCAGAGTGTGCGCTGATAGGAACTTCCTGGCAGATTAAAACTGTATGCCGGACCGAGACTCGAACTCGGGATCGTTGCCTTTCGCGGGCAAGGTAGGAGGCGAGGTACTGGCGGAATTAAAGCTGTGAGGACGGGGCGTGAGTCGTGCTTGGGTAGCTCAGTTGGTAGAGCACTTGCCCGCGAAAGGGAAAGGTCCCGAGTTCGAGTCTCGGTCCGGCACACAGTTTTGATCTGCCAGGAAGTTTCATATCAGTGCCACTCCGCTGTAGAGTGAAAATTTCATTCTAGAAACAACTCCCAGGCTGTGGCTAAGCCATGTCTCCGCAATGTCCTTTCTTCCAGGAGTGCTAGTTCTGCAAGGTTCGCAGGAGAGCTTCTGTGAAGTTTGGAAGGTAGGAGGCGAGGTACTGGCGGAATTAAAGCTGTGAGGACGGGGCGTGAGTCATGCTTGGGTAGCCCAGTTGGTAGAGCACTTGCCCGGGAAATGCAAAGGTCCCGAGTTCGAGTCTCGGTCGGCACACACTTTTAATCTGCCAGGAAGTTCTTTAGGAGTTGTACGTAAAAAAAAAGGTTCAAATGGCTCTGAGCACTATGGACTTAACATCTATGGTCATCAGTCCCCTAGAACTTAGAACTACTTAAACCTAACTAACCTAAGGACATCACACAACACCCAGTCATCACGAGGCAGAGAAAATCCCTGCCCCCGCCGGGAATCGAACCCGGGAACCCTGGCGCCGGAAGAGAGAACGCTACCGCACGACCACGAGCTGCGGACAGTTGAACATCCCTTAAGTTATTTGGACCATAGGAAACCAAAATGGCGGCCATTTGAAAAAAAATAGAGTTTCTTTCATCGATTTTTTGACTCCATCGGTGAAGTAAAAATATTTATAGTTGATGGACCGGAATAAAAGTGGTACAACTCCTAGATAATTTAGTTAACTTCATCGGAAACAAAGAATCATGTCAATCGGTTCAATAGATTTGAAGTTACCATACCGCGCGATAAAAAAGACGTAATTTCGAGAAAAACGCGTTTGAAGTTTTGACTACATTTAAATGCAATATTATGCAACGTACGTTCAATCTGCTGTTCCGCGTCCATAAACTAGTCCTTCCTCTTCCTCATAGAGGGCGTTCTGCTCGATCTGGGCCATCCTGCGCTGCTCCAGAGCCGCTCGTACGGCCGGTGACAAGCGGTTTTCGGCCGCTTGAATCCGGTGGTCGTGCGAATGCTTGGTGAACTGCGTCGAATAGAGTCCCAGGGTGACGCCCATCGTTGTCATGGTCTTCAGAAGTGCAGAATACCCTTCGTTGAAGTTGCTCACTGCCAGGAAAGTCGCAGTCTCCACAGTCTCCGCACCAGAATGCAAATGATTGGGGGCTAATTTCCAGACACACGCGTTCAAACTTTCATTAGAATTTTGTGTGTTTCCTCCCAAGCAGCGGTACAATAACTCGTCCTCCGAAAGAAAAAAAACTGTTGCGTGAAAAAGGCCGATTTTGGGCAAATGCATTTTTTTTGTTCAACCGCGAATAACAAACATTTCCGTTCCGTATTCGGTAAAACAGTTTCAGCTGTGGATTCCAAACACTTCTATCGATCAAAAAATGCAATTTGAAAAATCGATTTTTTGAACCAAAGGATAGTAAACCTCCCCTTAAATCGTCGTAACGGGCAGTCTGGTCCATTTGTGGAATATCTACCCCTTCCAAGTGTTCCTCCACCTTCGCCGTTCAGTGCGGTCGCACATAATTATGAGGTGCGAATGCACCACAGAAAAGACACACATGGGCAAGGAGTACGCTGACCGCTGAATGTATCGGGTTCTAAGATTTGGAGGTCAGTACGTGCATGGAACATTATCACTTACGGCTCCATAACACACGAACCGTCAAACGATCGTGTTTTACAGTAATAGAAGCATCGTCACATGGCGGGAGGTAAGAACACGTGATACTCCCAGGAACATTATGGAACGTGATCGTTTCCGTTGTTCAGGTGTTACGCTGTGAGGAGGCATAATATTCCATGCTCGTACTGACCTCCAAATCTTTAAACACGTTAATCTGACTCTGCACTTCTTCCCCATGTTTGTCTCTTCAGGGGTGCATTCGAACATGATGGTTTTGTATGATGCTGTGCGACCGTATTCAACAACACAAATGAAGGAGCTGTTGAAATGAGAGCATATTCGGGGAATGGATTGGTTCCCGTTACCCCGACTTAAAGCCCATCGAGCACGTGTGGGATACTTTGAGGAGACGTATTGTCGCCCACCTACATCTACCAATAACGAACCCTCAGTTATCAACCGTACTGCTGACAAAAAGATAGCTCCTAGCACAAGAACTCCGTAACAAACTAGTCGCGAGCATGTTGCACAATACGCATTGCCACCCACGATGATCACACACCCCATTAAGAAACATGTCTCGCCTTTTGTATAGTCCAAGGGAACATCATGAATCGCAGTGACTTCTGTGTAATTAGTATTTGATCAAAAATGTCATTTTTTTGTCGCATTGCGAAGTTCTTTCAGTTACCTTCTTTACCACACTGTAGCCGTTCATTCTATCTATGGAAAAGTTTCAGCGAGCTATGTTTCTTGGCAGTGGCACTTCGTGGAACACTTATATTCGTCCTTACGTTTTGCGCAGCAGTGTAGTATATATTTTATGAGTTAGTAGTACAGACTAATTTGGATAAAAAATACCAAATAACGTGTCCAGTTTTCATTGGTCATAAACATAGCTGATTGGAGGTATGTCTTCATTTCAGGTACTGGTGCTCCAGTTGATATAAGTTTATTTGCCGATTGTTATTTTTGCTTCGAAGTTGTGCTTGAATTGAAAAAGCGGAAGTTTACAACTGTGATCGTGATTTGTCCGCCAATTGTGCTGTATCGTTCAAGCACGCCGCACATAATACAAATTCTTACTATATGAATGTGGCATGCGTGTACGGGTTTTGTAAAGGAAACGCGGTTGCTCGTTGAAGAGAATATGGTAGACGATTCCCAAATCATGGAGTACTAGCTTCAAGAATGTTTACTCGTGTTTTCATTAAACTGAAAGAGAATGGTGCAGCGAGCAAGAGTCATATTTCATCTGAAAGTGCAAATGAACAGTGTGTGGGTGAAACACACGGATGGGAGAAAAATCTCAACACCACGAAATAATCAATGCAGAGCAATGAAATTTCAGGAAGACGTTTGCCTTGGCAACACATTTAAGTGATTAACGTTACAAGATCACAGGTTAAAGTAAGAGCAATACAATCCACTGCAAATGTGAAATATTGGTACATTAATAACCGGTGTAATGGCCAGAATGTTGAATGCAGGCATGAAAACAAGCATACATCGTGTTGTACAGCTACCGGATATTAGTTTGTGGGACAGAGTTCCGTGCCTGTTGCCCTAGGTTGGTCAATGCTAAAATATCGTTATTCTGTAGAGCATGTTGGGTTACAACTGCAGTATGTGGACAAGCATCATCCTGTTCGAAGAGATTTTGGGATTGCAGCCGGTCTTCGACGGCTCACCTGAAGATGACTGGCAGGTATTCAGCTTAAGTATCGTGGAACGAAGTTTACGAGGACCGGATACAATCTCGAAATCTCTTCGAACATTCAATTCACCGGGAAAATTGTAAATTTCACATCAAGAGCATTATCATGTTGAAAAATACCTCCTGGAATGCTGTTCACGAATGGCTTCACAACGGGTCGAATCACAAGACTGACGTACGAATCTGCAGTCACTGTGCACTAGAGTGCACCTGCTGTCGTAAGAAATCATATCCTAAACCATAACGCCAGGTGTAGATCCAATGTGTATAGCGCTGGCTTCCTTCTAACAAACAAACGGTCATAACTGGTACCGAGGTAAAAGCAGCTTTTATCAGAAAATACAACAGACCGCCACCTGGCCCTGCAGTGAGCTCTTGTTGGACGCCGTTGGAGCCGCAAATGGCGGTGGTTTGGGGTCAGTGGAACGCCTGCTACAGGCCATCTGGCCGGGAGTTGTCCTCGAAGCAAGCGATTTGTAAATCAGTTCCTTGTGTCACTGTGGTGCCGGCTGTTGTTCAAATTGCTGCTGCAGGTTTTAAAGTTCTTATCTCACTAGGGGTAAGATAGATACTGCCTACAGGAAAATTAAAGAGACCTTTGGAGATAAGAGAACGACTTGTATGAATATCAAGAGCTCAGATGGAAACCCAGTTCTAAGCAAAGAAGGGAAAGCAGAAAGGTGGAAGCAGTATGTAGAGCGTCTATACAAGGGCGATGTACTTGAGGACAATATTATGGAAATGGAAGAGGATGTAGATGAAGATGAAATGGGAGATATGATACTGTGTGAAGAGTTTGACAGAGCACTGAAAGACCTAAGTCGAAACAAGGCCCCGAGAGTAGACAACATTCCAATAGAACTACTGACAGCCTTGGGAGAGCCAGTCCTGACAAAGCTCTACCATCTGGTGAGCAAGATGTATGAGACAGGCGAAATACCCTCAGACTTCAAGAAGAATATAATAATTCCAATCCCAAAGAAAGCAGGTGTTGTCAGATGTGAAAATTACCGAACTATCAGTTTAATAAGTCACAGCTGCAAAATACTAACACGAATTCTTTACAGACGAATGGAAAAACTAGAGAAGCCAACCTCGGGGAAGATCAGTTTGGATTCCGTAGAAACACTGGAACACGTGAGGCAATACTGATCTTACGACTTATCTTAGAAGAAAGATTAAGGAAAGGCAAACCTACGTTTCTAGCATTTGTAGACTTAGAGAAAGCTTTTGACAATGTTGACTGGAATACTCTCTTTCAAATTCTAAAGGTGGCAGGGATATAATACAGGGAGCGAAAGGCTATTTGTACAGAAACCAGATGGCAGTTATAAGAGTCGAGGGGCATGAAAGGGAAACAGACGTTGGGAAGGGAGTGAGACAGGGTTGTAGCCTATCCCAGATCTTATTCAATATGCATATTGAGCAAGCAGTAAAGGAAAGAAAAGAAAAATTCGGAGTAGGAATTAAAATTCATGGAGAAGAAATAAAAACTTTGAGGTTCGCCGATGACATTGTAATTCTGTCAGAATCAGCAAATGACTTGGAAGAGCAGTTGAACGGAATGGACAGTGTCTTGAAAGGAGGGTATAAGATGAACATTAACAAAAGCATAACGAGGATAATGGAATGTAGTCGAATTAATTCGGATGATGCTGAGGGAATTAGATTAGGAAATGAGACACTTAAAGTAGTAAAGGAGTTTTGCTATTTGGGGAGCAAAATAACTGATGATGGTCGAAGTAGAGAGGATATAAAATGTAGGCTGGCAATGGCAAGGAAAGCGTTTCTGAAGAAGAGAAATTTGTTAACATCCAGTATTGATTCAAGTTTCAGGAAGTCATTTCTGAAAGTATTCGTATGGAGTGTAGCCATGTATGGAAGTGAAACATGGACGATAAATAGTTTGGACAAGAAGAGAATAGAAGCTTTCGAAATGTGGTGCTACAGAAGAATGCTGAAGATTAGATGGGTAGATCACATAACTAATGAGGAAGTATTGAATAGGATTGGGGAGAAGAGAAGTTTGTGGCACAACTTGCCCAGAAGAAGGGATCGGTTGGTAGGACATGTTCTGAGGCATCAAGGGATCACCAATTTAGTATTGGAGGGCAGCGTGGAGGGTAAAAATCGTAGAGGGAGACCAAGAGATGAATACACTAAGCAGATTCAGAAGGATGTAGGTTGCAGTAGATACTGGGAGATGAAGAAGCTTGCACAGGATAGAGTATGGAGCATGGAGAGCTGCATCAAACCAGTCTCAGGACTGAAGACCACAACAACAACAACAACATTTTTTATTGTTTCTATTATTTAATGAGCGTTTTATTAATGTGATTGCGTATTATTATTAATTGATTTTTATTTTGGTTTGGTTTAGCGATCCCTTTTCACTGTTTGCTCCTTTTATTTGAGTCCTTTTAATTATGCTTGCGGTGGTTATGAAGTCTATATTGCGTACTGATCTCCGTAAGTTAAAGAATACGGTAATACCACATGCGTTTCGCAGCAGCAGATCTCTTTGAGTCTCCTTGCCGGAACTTCTTCACCTGAAATCGCTAAAGATGATTTATCGCTCTACGGAAATCGATCGGTACGGCCAAGTGCTATGCTGTGTCATGTCTATGGAATGTCGCGTCCATTATTAGTTCATGAAATTATTTAGGTCTTCAGAGAAATATTCTCGGCGAATCCCACAACCGTGTAAAACTGCAGGTTCGCACCATCAAACCACACAACACTTCCGAACGACTTGCGTCATAAATAATCACTGAATATTTCTTTTGAAATGATTAAGGGTCATGAACTCTACACACCTGATACTCCTTTTGTGCTTTTATATGTATTTATTTTCTTCAACACCATAAAAAATAGATTACTGCCTTAATGGCGGCTTCCAACAATCTCCTCTAAAACCGACATAGAACATCTCTCTTCCAATGTCCAACACGGAATAATTATCTCTTTGCCGTAGCTTAATACAGTCTATATATCTTGGTTATCGAGTTCGCGCGGAGATGCTTTATTCCACAGAGTATTTATCTCTCGCGCAGTTATTTTAAATTTAATGTTGTATTAATAGTCCGTCAAACGACACCGTAGTACTATCACCGTTAGAGGGTGGCACCGCCACACCTCCAAAGTGAATTGCAGTGACGCAGTCACTGCCCTTTGGAAATTTACTGCCTCACCAACAGTTAGAACCCAATAGACCGGTGATGCTGTATTGTAACATATCGCCCTGGACTACAAATCCATTAAAAAATAAAAAATAAATAAAAAACCTCAAGACACCACACGGGACTACAAGTCCCACCGCCACACCCCCACCCGCCCATGTTAGGCAAAATTTTTCAGCCTGACTCATGTAGCACTATCACCGTCAGAGGGTGGTACGGGACTACAAGTCCCACCGCCACACCTCCAAAGTGAATTGCAGTGACGCAGTCAGACACCGTCAGAGGGTGGTACGCCGCCACACCTCGCAGTGACGCAGTCACTGCCCTGTGGAAATTTACTGCCTCACCAACACAGTTAGACCACAATAGACCGGTGATGCTGTATTGTAACATATCACCCCGGACTACAAGTCCAATTTAAAAAAAAAAAAACAAAAAAACAAAAAAAAAAAAACCACAAGAGCCATAAACAGATTCTCATTGCTCCATTACACGCCATCGCTCGCCGCCCGGGATTAGCCGAGAGGTCTCAGGCGTTGTCGGTTAGTCCCGGCGGAGGTTCGAGTCCTTCCTCGGGCTTGGGTGTGTGTGTTCTCATAGCCCCATTACACGCCCAGGATTAGCCGAGAGGTCTGAGGCGTTGTCGGCTGGTCCCGGCGGAGGTTCGTGTCCTTCCTCGGGCTTGGGTGTGTGTGTGTTCGTCCTTAGGATAATTGAGGTTAAGTACTGTGTAAGCTTACGGACTGACGACTTAGCAGTGAAGTTCTGGAAGATTTCACACACATTTGAACATTTTTGAACACGCCCACGTTCGAATTCAATGAGGTTTTGATAATGGCGTCTTTGTTGCCTGAAGGGCATTCTAGACTAACATCAGCTCACCATGTCCAGTCTCAGAGGTAACTAACTTTCACCACCGTTACGGCGTGTATTTAAAGCGAACTTGATTTGCATCCTTATGGAGGCGCTACTAGCCTCACATCTTTCAGAAGTAGAAACACGTCTGCCAAGTTTCGTTTATGTAGCACAACTTCTTGGTATTGCAATTATTTTCCATCAGTGTTTTTCATATGAACGTGCAGATGGACAGTGTGTGGATGAAATAGAACTCATAATTCAGTTGGTTCAAGAATCATGAAAGAAGGTTGTATACATGGAAGAACCCTGGAGATACTAAAAGGTTTCAGATAGATTATATAATGGTAAGACAGAAATTTAGGAACCAGGTTTTAAATTGTAACACATTTCCAGGGGCAGATATGGACTCTGACCACTATCTATTGGTTATGAACTGTAGACTAAAACTAAAGAAACTGCAAAAAGGTGGGAATTTGAGGAGATGTGACCTGGACAAACTGAAAGAACCAGAGGTTGTACAGAGGTTCATGGAGAGCGTAAGGGAACAATTGACAGAAATGGGGGAAAGAAATACAGTAGAAGAAGAATGGGTAGCTTTGAGGAATGAAATAGTGAAAGCGGCAGAGGATCAAGTAGGTAAAAAGACGAGGGCTAGTAGAAATCCTTGAGTAGAGGTTGTACAGAGTTTCATGGAGAGCGTAAGGGAACAATTGACAGAAATGGGGGAAAGAAATACAGTAGAAGAAGAATGGGTAGCTTTGAGGAATGAAATAGTGAAAGCGGCAGAGGATCAAGTAGGTAAAAAGACGAGGTCTAGTAGAAATCCTTGAGTAACAGAACAGATACTGAATTTAATTGATGAAAGGAGAAAATACAAAAATGCAGTAAGTGCAGGCAAAAAGGAATACAAACGTCTTAAAAATGAGATCGACAGGAAGTGCAAAATGGCTAAGCAGGGATGGCTAGATTACAAATGTAAGGATGCAGAGGCTTATCTCACGAGGGGTTAGATAGGTAGTGCCTACAGGAAAATTAAAGAGACCTTTGGAGAAAAGAGAACCACTTGCATGAATATCAAGAGTTCAGATGGAAACTCAGTTCTAAGCAAAGAAGGGAAAGCAGAAAGGTGGAAGGAGTATATAGAGGGTCTATACAGGGGCGATATTCTTGAGGACAATATTATGGAAATGGAACAGGACGTAGATGAAGATGAAATGGGAGATATGATACTGTGTGAAGAGTTTGACAGAGCACTGAAAGACCTGAGTCGAAACAAGGCCCCGAGAGTAGACAACATTCCAATAGAACTACTGACAGCCTTGGGAGAGCCAGTCCTGACAAAACTCTACCATCTGGTGAGCAAGATGTATGAGACAGGCGAAATACCCTCAGACTTCAAGAAGAATATAATAATTCCAATCCCAAAGAAAGCAGGTGTTGACAGATGTGAAAATTACCAAACTATCAGTTTAATAAGTCACAGCTGCAAAATACTAACGCGAATTCTTTACAGACGAATGGAAAAACTAGTAGAAGCCAACCTCGGGAAAGATCAGTTTGGATTCCGTAGAAACACTGGAACACGTGAGGCAATACTGACCTTACGACTTATCTTAGAAGAAAGATTAAGGAAAGGCAAACCTACGTTTCTAGCATTTGTAGACTTAGAGAAAGCTTTTGACAATGTTGACTGGAATACTCTCTTTCAAATTCTGAAGGTGGCAGGGGTAAAATACAGAGAGCGAAAAGCTATTTACAATTTGTACAGAAACCAGATGGCAGTTATAAGAGTCGAGGGGCATGAAAGGGAAACAGACGTTGGGAAGGGAGTGAGACAGGGTTGTAGCCTATCCCAGATCTTATTCAATATGCATATTGAGCAAGCAGTAAAGGAAAGAAAAGAAAAATTCGGAGTAGGAATTAAAATTCGTGGAGAAGAAATAAAAACTTTGAGGTTCGCCGATGACATTGTAATTCTGTCAGAATCAGCAAAGGGCTTGGAAGAGCAGTTGAACGGAATGGACAGTGTCTTGAAAGGAGGGTATAAGACGAACATCAACAAAAGCATAACGAGGATAATGGAATGTAGTCGAATTAATTCGGGTGATGCTGGGGGAATTAGATTAGGAAATGAGACACTTAAAGTAGTAAAGGAGTTTTGCTATTTGGGGAGCAAAATAACTGATGATGGCCGAAGTAGAGAGGATATAAAATGTAGGCTGGCAATGGCAGGGAAAGCGTTCCTGAAGAAGAGAAATTTGTTAACATCGAGTATTGATTTAAGTGTTAGGAAGTCGTTTCTGAAATATTTGTATGGAGTGTAGCCATGTATGGAAGTGAAACATGTACGATAAAGTATTTTAGACAAGAAGAGAGTAGAAGCTTTTGAAATGTGGTGCCACAGAAGGATGCTGAAGATGAGATGGGTAGATCACATAACTACTGAGGAGGTATTGAATAAATTGGGGAGAAGAGGAGTTTGTGGCACAACTTGACTAGAAGAAGGGATCGGTTGGTAGAACATGTTCTGAGGCATCAAAGGATCCCAAATTTAGTACTGGAGGGCAGCGTGGAGGGTAAAAATCGTAGAGGTAGACCAAGAGATGAATACACTAAGCAGATTCAGAAGGATGTAGGCTGCAGTAGATACTGGGAGATGAAGAAGCTTGCACAGGATAGAGTAGCATGGAGAGCTGCATCAAACCAGTCTCAGGACTGAAGACCACAACAACAACAACAACTCAGTTGGTAGAACGTAGCTCTTTAACAAACAGACCTTGACTTCTACAAGAATACGGCGGACATTAAGTATGTGTTGGCTCTATCATAGTTTACAGTGTTTTCATCACATTCGAGAAGGAGACGAAGGACGAGGACTGGAATTTTCTCGATAGTAAATTGCAAACAGGAGGGTAATCCTATTAATAGTGTTTACTAATGAAGCCACTTTCACTCGAGTGAGTACGACTAACAACTGTGTTTTTGGGAACGCAGCCACCGTCCTCTGTACATCCGCACTTGCTCTGTGTTCTCTGCTACGGAGTACACAGCATCATTCTGGAGGAATTCTGCACATGCTAACCAAGCTGATGTAGCTCTTCATGAGACAAGCCACATACTCACAGGGTGTATAAGATCAACCCCGGTCAACAAGATATTTCCATTCATGGATGCAGCACCTCCGGATATGAAAAGTAGCAGCAGAGAATGAAAAGAAGAAGCAAGAAATAGAGCCAAGGCGTTCATTGTTCGGAACTCACGCCTATCCACCTCGACTTAAATCCAGATAGAGCTTCCTGCTTACAGCAGCACCAATTCCAAGTTCAGCAGAAGCCTGCCAAAATGAGCTGCGGCGTACAAAGTCTCCTGGAGGATTACGGATAGGAAAAGAGAAGCCACCATCAGGCTGCCATCTCCAATACAGGAAGTTAAAGACCCCTCAACAGGTTGATAACAGGGGTGACAACGTGCAAGACTAATCTGAAAAAGTGGGGTATCACTAATGATGAATTTTGCGAATGGGGGCAAGGCAGGGCTCTGAACATTTGCTGGTCGGTAGCAATCTGAGTGAAATCTGCGACATTCATCTTAAGCGTACGGCTGTGCCTTTCTGCCTGCTGAACTCATAAAGTGTACAATTCTCTGTAATTAAACCTGTAAAGTTACGAATCTGAGAGTCGTGCAGAAAGAGTATCAATGAGGTTCTGGAAGGTACCTACAGGGACGTGAAGCCATATCAGCTCCAGTGTCGTGGGCAGCAGCGCTAGATGTCTCGATTGAGGATCCGTGATCGGAAAAGCCTGATCGAGATGGTCCCACAAATTCTCGATTGGGCTTTAATCCGGGGAGTTTGGGGACCAGGGGACTACAGTAAACCGATCGCGGTGAACATCGAGCCACGTATGTACACTGCGAACAGTGTAACACGTTGCATATTCCTGGTGTAGATGCCGGCCAGAGTGGCCGAGCGGTTCTAGGCGCTTCAGTCTGGAACCGCGCGACCGCTACGGTCGCAGGTTCGAATCCTGCCTTGGGCATGGATGTGTGTTGTGTCCTTAGGTTAGTTAGGATTAAGTAGTTCTAAGTTCTAGGGGACTGATGACCACAGATGTTAAGTCCCATAGTGCTCAGAGCCATTTGAACCATTTGAACCTGGTGTAGATACCATCCTCCCGTGGAAAACAAACTGAATGTAGGAGTGAACATGATCCCCAAGGATAGATGCATACTTGTGTTGATCCACTGCGCTTTCCAGAATGAAGAAATCAACCAGGTAATGGTACGAAAACATTCCCGAGACCATGATGCTCCCTTCTCCAACAGAAGAAATTAACTCCAGACAGAACGAGATTGTTCAAGCACATGGAAGTACCAATACTAGCCAGCCACTAAGCGTAAACATTACGACGTGGTTAGTCGATCAAAAAAAGTGCAACACACTTCTGTGTGTGAGTGCGAGTGAGCTCAGCAGAGTGATGAGTGCAGACCACTCTGCCTCCATTGCTCTCGAAACATGGTATAGAAAGTGCTAAGGAAAATGCAACACCACCCAGCAAGGGTGTGACTAACCAGTTAAAAACACATACAAAGTGGCTAAGCAAACGTAGCAGAACGGAAGAGCGCTAACAACTCGTCGGCCGGTGTGGCCGAGTGGTTCTAGGCGCTTCAGTCTGGAACCGCTCGACAGCTACGGTCGCAGGTTCGAATCCTGCCTCGGGCATGGATGTGTGTGATGTCCTTAGGTTACTTAGGTTTAAGTAGTTCTAAGTTCTAGGGGACTTATGACTTCAGATGTTGTCCCATAGTGCTCAGAGCCATTTGAACCATTTTTCGCTAACAACTCGTAAAGAGCAGAATCGATTTGGTCATGAAGAATGATGTCAACAGGCAGAGTCTCTCCTCAGCGCCATAAAGGGTCTACCTCGTTAGGCTAGTGTCAGTCGATCAGTAAAATGAATGACATTCACGTCGTACGCACTCGATTCTCTGATTATTGTATGCTAATATCTTGTGTCTGAGATTATTATAGTACCACTCATATTCCTGCCAACTTACGAGATGACCAGCGATTAGTAGCAACAAATGATAGAAGCCATCCTCCAGAACCAGCTGCTACTGATGGGTAGAACAGGAGCCTACCAACACCTTTTGGAGCTTGCAGCACAAACTGCTCTGAACTCTAGCATAACTTGGGTCAGGCAGCCTACCAAAGGCCAGGATCAGCATTCAATACAACCTCAAGGCATACGACATCGCCATCCATCCAATAGGACAACATGGGCAGGATGTGGGATGTACAGTGTACTCCCAGAATGGCGTGTGAGAGACAACACACATGCACTGAAGCCACCGCCATCTTCGATCAGAGCTTCCGACTGGGTACACGTTCCACACCACAGGCGACAACCTACTTACTAGATGTCACTGCTGTGGGTGCAGGGTTGATGAAGCAACATACGTCAGCCTGAGGCAGCCGCTGGGTTCAGCAGATCCCTCGTCGGCTTGCTAAGCCACCAGCTACTGCCGAAGACAAGGCGACGAGATGCATTCAGACAAATGAATGAAGTAATACTTAATCCTGTTTTACTGCGTCTGGCGACGCCTCACAGCTTCGTCGGCCTGCATCCTGACAGACAGCAGAGAGTAGGCAACCTCTACAACACAATGAAGAGACTAAAGAAGTGGAGGAAAAACATTGCTAGAAGTATTTCATATGACTTCACTACTTCGGAAAGGTGTAGTATTGCAGAACAGGTTGTTAGGGGACTGACACATAATTTTGACATGACACTGGCTCTTTATTTTAAAATGTCAGAGCCATAGAAGCGACGTTGTCCTCTGTGCTACATTATTTAATCGTTTTTGGTTTGATGTCGATTCCTTCTAGCACCGCGTGGCCGATCTTGTTTATCTTTGGTTCATCCTTAATTTGTAACTCGTTCTTTTTCGGTATTTTAATGAGGAAGTATTGACTTTGAATGTCCATATTTCTGGAATTATTAGTCGTTATGAAGCTGTAACGATCATGCTTCATTTAAGAGGCGATGATTTTTTTTCTGAATTTTATGTGGATGACGAAAGAGTGCGTAATATGGCGGCACGTAGGACAATCTGTGTTGCGCATTGCTTGGAGGCCAGAGTGAGAGAACGTGACGAGGAAGCCATCTGAGTGGTGGGAGGCGGCAAGGAAGCCAAAATTTAAAGTTTACAGAAATAATGAAAAGGACTTAAAAGTATCAAACCGAAATCCGACTAGAGAGTCTCTCTCTCTCTCTCTCCCTCTCTCTCCCTCTCTCTCTCTCTCTCCCTTTCTGTCTCCCCCGCCCCCCCCCCCCCTCTCTCTCTCTGTGGGAGATGGGAGTGTCTAAAGATGATTCCAAACAGTACTAGTCTATTGAAGGAAAGACGCAGAACCGAGCCAGATCCGCTGAGAAGTACAGCAAATAGCCGGACGCCGTGTGGCGTCGCGAACGGTAAGAGGAGGCAAGGGCATCGAGAAACTGGCGTGTTTGCTCGTGAGTGTGTAAAATAGTGTCGGGGCATTAACTTGATTAAATGTTGCCGAACACCGATGGATGAAGTAATACAATGGCATTAATTCTTCAAAATGTGTGCAACAAACTTTCTTAAAGTTATGAGATGACGGAAACCTGCGACTCGGTAATGTGCACGCTCACGCGATGTGGCAAAAGTGAGAACAATGACTATCTTGACCGAGAACCATTTCGATTTTAACTGTGGGTGGTATGCGGTTGTTAGAGAGGTAACATTCACGCAGGAATACTCCCTGAAAAGAACGAGCGGCTCCTTTCATCACATCATTCGAAAGATATTCTTTCCGTACTGAAGTGAAGCTATACAGTAGCCTCAATAACTTTGATTCAAAGAGAGGAAATTATTTTGTCCTTGCCACAAACATTACTCCCTTGTCTTCTAAGAAAATCCAAAAGCTTTTCAGTCCAAAATCACATTTCTAGCACACAAATAAAGACGAAAGGTAGGAATTCCGAGGATGCCGCCTGCTGCGGCTGCCGACGTCGACAAGGCGCCGCCTGCGAGATCTTAGAGCAGTGCTCTGAGCAACCGCCAAATGCCCGTTCAGTGCCCTATGTGACCGTACTGTGTCAACTCTGGGAGCTAAATAGTAAGTTTCACGTGACTTACGATTCGAAACTGCAGCTCTAGTTACATTCTGTATCAGGTACTTTAGCTAACAAGCAGTTCACTCACTTTAGTTCCAGGCCCATAACAAAAGACATCCACTACTAATTCTGCTTCTTTTGAAAACTCTTGACCACTGAAGCACGGAAATTATAATAGAAGTACGAAGGGAAACCAAATAAAAATTTGCAGTAAGAATTAAAATTCAGGAAGAGGAAATAGAAACTTTGAGGTTTGCCGATGAGACTGTAATTCTGTCATAGACAGCAACGAACTTGGAGGAGCGGTTGAAGGGAATGTACAGTGTGTTGAAAGTAGGATGTAAGATCAACATTAACAAAAGGATAACAATGATAATCAAATGCAGTCGAATTAAATCGGTTGATGCTTTGAGAATCAGATTAGGAAACGAGACACTAAAGGCAGTAGATGAATTTTGCTGTTTGGGCAGCAAAATAACTACTGCAATCTGCAAGGACGTAAAATGAAGGTTGGCAACGGCAAGAAAATCGTTTCTGAAGAAGACAAATTTTTTAACATCGAGTGTAGTGTTAGGCAGTCTGTTCTGAAGACATTTTTATGTAGTGTAGCCATGTATGGCAGTAACACTTTGACGATAAATAGTTTAGACAAGAGAAGAATAGTGGCTTTTGAAATGTGTTACTACAGAAGGATGCTGAAAATTAGATGGGTAGATTACATAAATAATAAGGAGGCAGAAAACAGAATTGGGGAGACAAGAAATTTGTTGCACAAGTTGACTACAGGACACATTCCGAGACATCAGGGGTCACCAGTTTAGTATTGGAGGGAAGTGGTGGGGGGGGGGGGGGGGAGGGTAAGAATCGTAGAGGACGACCAAGAGATGAATACAGGAATACAGTAAGCAGATTCAGAAGGACGTAGATTGCAGTAGTTGTTCGGAAGTGAAAAGGCTTGCACAGTTTAGAGTGGCAAGCAGGCCTGCGTCAAACCAGCCTTCGGACTGATGACCGCAACAACAAAACACAATAGTAAAATAATAGCATACCTGTCGCTCCAAACTCTCCAAATTGGGAATCTGTCTTCTGGCGTAACAGGAACACTGTTACTTTTACGTCTTCGGTTCCAAAACGTGCTGCTACAGATTTGAACTTCGTTTTGGCATTAAAAAGCGAAGCTATCCTCACCTTGAAGGTTGGTTTGCACACCAGAGGACTTTAGCAAGGATGGTCATGTTGCCTTTAGTATGCACTCACCTTTTTCCCATTTTAGAACTAACTTACTCACCTTAACAATAGAGAATTTCTTGACATGTTTCACACTAACATATCATTGCCAGGGGTGTACGAAAAGAATCCTAGAATCCACTTTGGACCGGAGCCTACCTTTTTGAATCTGAACCCTGGCACATAACCACTGAGCCAGAGAACCATAACTATGGCCTCTCTCTTCTATAGTCTTCTCACAAAAACTGCTATTCTAAGCAGCGCATAAAGTGGGCGACAACACCTACCGTAAAAGTCCATTTTTTTGTGAAATGACTACGAACGTTTTTACTTTCATCTATAGTTATACTATACTTGAGAATCGAGTTTTCCAAGATTGCTTGAAATTCTTTTTATTACTATTACCGGTTTCGGAAGACCTAAGCTGTCATCATCGGATCTCGTAACATTATTAGATGTACATTATTTCTACAGCACTGGAAGTCACATATAGTGATGTTGCGTCAAATCGTAATAAAAAGTAGGCAGAGACACCAGCATGTCACAAATAAAATACCACATAATTAAATCATACGACATGTTGTGCCGATGTCCCAGCTGGGAGACAGAAACCACAAGCGATTTTTAATTATTGTAAGGCCATACGTGGAGTATCACTATCAAGGATCTGATACATATAGCGTGTTTATTTTAACTGAAGACATTGGAATGTGTCGAAAACGACACATGAGATCACAAAAAAATTATAACAACTTGTTTCTGTTGCAGGGGGACATTCAACGATACCACACTTGACTCCCTCCCCCCCAACCGTATCGTCGTTGCCCCCCCCCCCCCCCAACCGTATCGTCGTTGGCGAGGAGAGGGGTGGTGGAGGACAGCTTTAAAATCTTCAGTGCAAATCCCCGTTTTTTATTTCAGATTACGATTCTACTGTAAAACCTACATACACTATGTCCGAAGCATTTTCTTCGTTTCGCCACAGATGGCGCTGTAATCGGAGGAATAGAAATGGGTACGCAATCGCAATTTACGACATGCTACTCAATGGTCCTTGAATATCGAATGGCACCTCCATGCTCCGAGGATAGGACAGGTCAGTATTTCATAACGTGAAAATCACATTTACAACACTGTATTCCTCCGACATATCGAACATGGGACTACTCGACGCGCCATATACATTTTTACGAGATGTTGAAAATAAAACAGTAAGTTTTAGACAGTTAAATAACACGCAGGTTTCTTTTGGGTCAGTTTCATACGTCCTTTACGTGCAGCCCGATGATTCAGGCGTTTTAACAGCTTTAATTCGGCTGAAATTGTTTCCGCCTGGCATTCCAAGTAAAGTATTGTTTTGTTACGCTACGTTGTTGTTTCTGTGTGTCTCGTAATGTCTTCAGCTTCAGCGCCAACTTTGTCAGCTAATCCATCTTCACTACCCTGCAGACGAACAAATGGCAATAATTTTGTCATCAGAAATCGATTACATCCAGCATCACTGTGATTCATTTCCTTAACGCCTATATCTGAGCACCTTTGCAATTCCAACAGCAGCAATGTCTTTCAACAGGTCTCCTTTATCCATTCCACGTAGCGTATCTAACGTTTTGTGCACGAACGCTAGTGTCTTCTTTCACTTGATATCATTTCTCGCTCACAACAAACAGGGGCATCACAGTACAGTACAGTTCAGTGTTGGCTTGTTAACTGATACAGCACCAGGACCAGTGTATGTCGGTCGGCTCATTTTCATTCAATGATTTTCATCGCCGACTGTTGCCGTTATTCCTTTCAGAGTATCAAATACTGTACTCTTGGTGACTCGGAAATCGTGATTAATGACAAGCGAGGTTTCACAGTATTCTAAATCTTGTGCCACCCTTACGTGCAGCACGATGATTCAGGCGTTTTAACAGCTTTAATTCAGCTGAAATTGTTTCCGCCTGGCATTCCAAGTAAAGCATTGTTTTGTCTAATAAGTGAATTAACTGATTATGTGCGCAATATCTAGAGTATTTTTGAGGATACAGTATTATTTAAGTTTTACATGGCACCCACACTCGTTGTTAATCCCTAAATTAATTTCATACACTGAACCGTCAGGCGCCTGCTGTTCCACTCACCTGTTCTGATAGTCGACTGTGACGGCGACAGAGCCGTTGTGGACGCGGTCGAAAGCGTAGCGGCAGCCGTCAGTGGAGAGGGGCTTGGTGGCGAAGCGGATGTCGCCGCTGGCCTGGTACGCCTGACCGCCCAGGATCAGCCACGACATCACCGCTACGCTGGTCAAGCCGCCCGCCAGAGCTCCCTGCGCATACATAGCTAAATGAAGGAGTTGTTATTGCGTGCCAACTGCCCAAACATACGTTCTTCGTCTCTTAAACATCAGCAAGACTGAAAAGAAAGCAGACCTCTATTCAAAAAACTTTCTAAGGTGTCGAGTGTTTCATTCGAAGTTATTTGGCTTGTAAACTAGAAGGCTTTAGTCAGGTATGAATATTAACGAACTGTCAATTTAAAACATTGATGCAGAATACTCACAGGAATTATTTACAGGAGAATCTAAAGGTTGGTAAATGTCGACCTCAGGTCAGTTCAGTTTGGATTCCGAGAAATACAAGAACAAGAAAGTGATACTGGCACTACTGCTTATCTTAGAAGTCATTTATAGCAACTGTAGATTTATAGAACGTGTTTGATAATGTTGACTGTAATACGAGGGTTGTCCTGAAAGTAAGTTCAGATCGGTCGCAAAATGGCCACCACAGTGAAAACCTGATGAAGCTTTGCACAGATGTGTTGGGTAGTGTCTCTAGTATGACCATCGATCGCACCAAGACGCTCTTTTCAGTTGTGGGTGCACTGTGAGCGAATATAGGTGCCTAGAACAACGATGTCTCCCGCCAAGTAGGAGGGCCCACTGAGAGGCTACAGCTTAACGAATGCAGCCCGCCTACCAGAACTGCCACCCGCTTCCTTCTTCATGGAAATTCTCAGCCGCACTCTACAGGGGCAGTGAAGACGCTCCTGCAGCCTTTTCGTTGAGAAGAGTTCGGTCACCCACAACACAGCCCAAAATGGCTCGTCCTGAGTATCATCTCTGTTCACATGAAACGCTGGATACGAAGACAACATTTGGGCGCAGGCTACGCGCTATGGACCAGCGTTGAGAATTATCAGAAAGCACAGGTGGCTGCCTTCTATGACGACTGTGTTGGAAATTTGGTATAACGCTCCGACAAATGTCTAAGTCGGAGCAGCGACTATGTAGGGAAGTACCTGGAAAGTGTAGCTAACTCCTGCAGATAAAATGTTTATTTTCAATGTGGTTTCCATTTAGCGACCAATCGAAACTTACTTTCTGGACAACCCTCGTATTTCTTTTCCAGTTGCTGTTCCCGTTTCTCTACAAGTTCGGCATTGTTATACAGATTTTCTCAATGTAACTGCATTTGGTGGCCCATTGCCCTTCCTGAAGCCACCAATGCCCCAAGAAGAATTTCCTTATCCTCATCTATCTGTATCTAGTCTAGATCTCGTGTTTAAGTGTTGCAACGTTGTCTAAATATTTGCGTAATGTGCAACTGATACAGAAAGTGGTTAACAGCCCAGTACTTACCTAGTTGGATGTGGAAAATCGCCTACAAACGACATCCAGTCTGGCTGACTCACTAGCCCTCGTTATTAATCAACGAGACAGATTCGATATAGGGCTGGTTTGTGTCCTCATGTCACAACGGCAGCACGCTTTAGCGCACTCAGCTACTCATGCAGGTAGATAACGTTGATAAAATCTTCGAAATTCTGAAGGCAACACATACTCCCCTCCACTACCCAATTAACTACGCCTCGATGCTTCAGGATGTTATACCATATAACTCCTTTCTCTCCAATCCGATTTAACATATTTCCGTTAGGGCAAGGAAACCTAAATATGATAAAAAAATCACAAAATTCGTATGTATCATTGAAAGAAAAAGAGTAACTACAAGGAAAAAATGTAGATGTTAGCGAGTATAAGCTGATTTGCAATGGCACTCTTTTTATAGTTTCGAATGTAGACTAGAAAAAATAAAGACAGTGTATCATTTTTCAGACTGAAATTCTTAAATATGATACGGCTTGTCCAAAATATGATACATATGTAATATTGTTATAACTGTACATTGTAGATAAAAGATTGAGGTCTTAAAAATGAGGTCGAGACCACACAAAACGATAAAAACGTATAACTGCGGTTTTCTCTGTTGGGGGGAGGGGGGGGAGGGGGGCGGAGGGGGAGGGATAATTATAAGAAATTTGTGGCGTGAAACGTACATTGGAGAGAACTATTGAAATTGTTTACTCGTTTTTCCTATTTTTAATTGTATAAAGTTAACTATTTACAATTATACTTAATGTAGTGCCGCTAATACAAAAATAAGTGATGCGCAAAGAGAAGCACTATCTTATACTTTTTTCATGAACATCAACAGGTCTGCACAAAGCAAATTCCTCTTTAGATACTTTCTACCCCTGTAGCAACTTGAGGTATAGGCAACTGTCCTATCACATCTCTATTATTAGTAACAGAAATGTCTTTTTCATTTAATCTGTAGCGTATCCACCGTATTCATTCAGAAAGTATGCCATAGCGGAAGTGAGTTGCAACATAGCCAGCCGCAGGCACGCAAGAATGCTATGCGTTGCGAAGAGAAACAGAGCCCTCAGGCGGTGCCAACCAGAACCAGCTGGGTGCAGTATAGCAACAGCCAATGCTGCAATACGCTAGCGGAAGGACGGAAGCCTTTTCTCACTTGCCACCACAGACGTGTTTAGAGCATGTTCCTTAAGCCCTGAATAAACATAGTCTGGAGCGTATAAGCACTCAGTTATTCCTGCACTAGAATATTCTCATCTCATTATCACAGCCTGCACTGCGAACCTGTGACACCTGGTGTGACATCCCGGAATGCAATAGTGGTCCACTGTTTGACCACTGTACAGAGCAGTCAGCCCTGTATCACGAAAGCAGCGGCCACTAGAGCATAGAGCTTCCTGCTCGCTGGAGGGAGGTCATGGAACCGTCAGCTGCACTGCTGCACTGTCGCCACGGATACAGTCAGAGACATACCTCAGTGGTATTCGAGTGACGCCATGCTTGGCCCCACTCTTTGGACTGTCAGCAATGCTGGACGTATATTGCTTCATATGAGAGGCAACTGGCCGCTTTCAATAAGCTGTTCCTGACGTACTACAGCCGAGGGCTAGAAAAAAGAAGTTAAATTCAAAAAATCTACTGCTGTCCTGACATCCCATTTCACTCTCCATGGGTGACAATCCCTGGATAATCTAACAACCCGAAAAACTCTTTCGTTTATTTACACAGAATTTAGAGACCTAATTTCTAGGTCATTTTCCAGAATTTTTATGATGTGCAAACATATATGTAGCTGTATGAATTCTTCCTTCATCCGATAAACTTAGCCAAGATGTAATCTCTTCCATCAACATACGATGTATTTGTCAATACTATAGGATCTACCGTCGGTTCTCCGAAGAGATCGACAACATCCACACTACCGTCACTCATTAAAGAGATGTCTGAATCGTTTTTGTGTACTTGCCGCAGCTTTTCTCACAAGTGTAGTCTTCTGATTCTCCTGCGTTTGGCCTACTGATTGGAGGGTTTTCTTTTCCAGCAATGAAATTTCTGCTGGAGGTTTCGTCTCTGGCGGTTGAATTTTTGTCGTATGGTAAGGGTGGCAACCCATGGTACACCACTGTGAGGCTGGGGCTGTAACATAGGCGACAATCACTTTTGGGCATGGAGCGTATAGCGTATCATATTTAAGGAATATATTGACTGCTGATAATTATCTCAATACAATAAATATGACAATAATGAATAATTCAACAAATAGCGCAAAGTTAGTTTTCTGTGCATGTAACACAAATTTTGCGGGTACTGAGTCAATACTTGCATAAGTGTGGCGAACGTTGTACAGATGTGTGCACATTTATTTACATTCTGAAAGTGCTGTTTGTCAAAATTATTTTTACTACCAAATTGAAGCTGATAATGGAAAAACTGTGACAAACTACTTCTAAACAGTGGTATTATTACTAACAGTAGGAACATTTATGATAGGTATGATTGTCTTATGAACAAACTGGAGTATCATTTTTTGGAAGGTTTTGCCTGTATCAGTTACAGAAAACGCTACCCTGCTTATCCAGTTTATGCGTCTAATTTACAGTATTCTTTTGTAGCACTATATTTCATAGGCTATTATTCTCTTCAGGTCTTTATCGTTTATTGTCCACGTTTCAATAGCGTAGGCCCTTCAGTATCATAAATCATGTATGAATCGTAGGCGGACTTTCAGGGAAGAAATATTTGTATACGAGGATGTTTGATAAATCAATTTTTTGACGAGGCGTCACTGTAGAATGGTGTTTTTATATCATATATTTCGTATATATGAATATAAGGAAATTTTGTATGAATGCAATGTCTCGCGGCGATAACATTGAATAAAATGTTCTCGGGTTTCCAACCACGTCAATTGCTTAAAACTACACGAGCTTTCGGCCAAGCACTCCTTGGCCATTGTCAAGTGGTATGACTGCCAGTGGGCTGTTGGTGAGCCCTTATATACCGCTAGCTGCCGGCTGTGACGTCACTGTTGCCCGTCACATTGCCATATATGGGCATGTTTTGAGTCGGCGTTCGATGTGCCCTCTTCAACCTCGCGATTGCTGGATCCCACGCGGCGCTGAGTGGAAAAAGATAGTGCATTGCACTTCCTCGACGTCCTTGTCCACCGTAAACTAAATGAGTGCCTTGGCGACAGCGTCTACAAAAAACCCACCTACACAGACCTGTACCTGCACGCCACCAGCCATCATCATCCAGCACAGAAGCGCACAGTATTACAAAAATTGGTGCATCGTGCAAGAGTAATATTAGACGACGATAACCTGCCCCATGAACTGAGCCACCTACGCAAGGTTTTCAGGAATAACGGCTACAGCGCCCATCAAATGAAATAAGTGATTTCTGGGAAATATCAGAATAAGACCACCGACGAAGAGGAGGAAAGGAAACTTGCTTTGCTGCCATTCTGTGGCTCTGTGTCGGGCAAGATAAGCCGCCTGTTGAAAAGACACAACATCAAATCAATCTTCAGGTCTCCAACGAAAATCCGTCAATTACTGAGACCAGTTAAAGACGCAGTAGGTCTCAAAACACCTGGAATCTACGAAATACCTTGTGTGGCCAGAAGTACATCGGACAAAAAGTGCGCAATGTGGAACAAAGCAGGAAAGAACATGAGAGGTATTATCGCCTACGCTATCCAGAGAAATCTGCGTTAGCTGAGCATGCGTTAGAAAACCATCACCACATAAAATATGACGATGCCTCTGTCGTGGCTCGCACTAACGGCTTCTGGGACAGTTTAATACAGGAAGCTATTAAAATAAAAATTACCACAAACACCCTGAATAGAGACGGTGGCTTACAGCTCAGCGCTGCGTGAGATCCAGCGATCGCGAGGTTGAAGAGGGCACATCGAACGCCGACTCAAAACATGCATATATATGGCAATGTCACGGGCACCAGTGACGTCACAGCCGGCATCTAGCGTATATAATGGCGCACCAACAGCCCACTGGCAGTCATACCACTTGACAATGGCCAATGAGTGCTTGGCCGAAAGCTCGTGTAGTTTTAAGCAATTGACGTGGTTAGAAACCCGAGAACATTTTATTTAATAAGGAAATTTTATTTGTTCTGTCCATCATAACACATGGAGGACGTTCAAAGGGGAAAAAATTAAATCTTTAACTAATCTGAAGACAAATTTAATTCCTAGTCCCAATAAAATATTTCTTATTGGGTGAAATATGATACTGTGAACTGAAGGAAAACATCTCGTGTTTTTGAGTTATTGCTATTGAGCTCGTATGACACATGATGCCAAGAGCTAGGAACATCCACTGGGAAGCAGAGCAGAACAGAAAGACAAACCTTTACAATAGACAGCTGGGCAATTCCATAGTTACAGGTGTTACATGTACACACCTTAAAATCAGGAAAAATAATGTAAGGAATAATATTTATTGAATTTAATATTGAAAACTTTTAAGGGTTACATTAAATTTCATGTGACAAATGTTGATACTGGAATTGTTTTATTATTCTCCTGGTTATTAATCAAAAAAGTAGTGTTACGGGTGTTACCAAAAGTAGACCTGGCCCCTGTTATGAGTTAGGGAATTCTCTAATTTCAGCAAACTTGATGAAGCTTTTATTCTTGTAAAACAACTGTTAAGAGGTATTGCCCCAAATTTTATTTTGAAATATAAATTTTTATTTTTCTGGACATTGTAACTCAGTATATATATATTTTTTTCTGTTACGGGTGTTACATTAAATGTTACGGGTGTTACATAGATGCATCAGATTTGATTCTTGAAGGAATAAATCTACCTCTTACAATTGCATCAAAATTAAAGAAGTACTATAGTTTATTTGGAATAAAAGTATGTGCTTAAGAAAACATATTTGAAGGATAAAGCTATTTATCACATAAAAAATTTTGTTACAATTTTATAGTAAAACTAGGCCTAGATATCATTACTTACATTTACCTAATTTTGTAGGCCTAATAAATTTATGACAAAAATGTTTTCTTATTATTGATAGGTTTAAAAACTTCATTTAATAATCTTTTTCAGCAACATCCAACTCAAAATTGAACTCATAGTATGAACGGTTACCTTGTTGTTTGATTTCTGGTGTTACCTTAGATAGTACTTGAATGAATTTCACAAAACAAACATCAGTTTCATCTAGTTTAAAAAGTGTTTTACTTTTTCCTACTGACTTCAGAAACATTATTTTCACATCATCCTCTTCATCAACCTCACTCTGGCAGATTCCCAAGTAACAGTATTGAATTTTGGATAGGGTTGGCTTCTTTTTATCACTTGCAATGTCAACCAAGACAAATAACCCAAATTTTAAATCAGACTTTTCAATTTTATTAGTTATGCTTAACTCACAAGCACTTCCAATATTGTCTTGTGATTCAGATAGTGAAGCAGTCTCCTGATCAGAATCATCAGAACTGCACACTTCATAGAAGTTTATGCATCTTTTTGCATGTAATGTTTTAACTTTGCCGTCCTCAGAAATAAATACTGACACCCTTGTCATTAATGACTCTGCTGTTTTTGAAACCAGCAAATCAGTTGTGTTATAAGGCCAAAAGTGATGTCAGCCCTGGATTTGTGGAATCGCTTGTAAATTTTTCCACCTTTCATCCAAAATAGGAATGTTATGCTCCTATCTTATCAACCCATAGTACCTTAAATTTAGAAAAATTCTTCAGGTGTAGTCATAAAACTCAATTGTGTTGTTAATAATAATTTTCCTAGATCTAACAGCATGTCCACATGCTCCTCTTCAGTGCACCTCCAACGCCATCCATGGCTGCTTTACCATGTGAACTGGCAAAAAAATTCCACTCAACTGTCAATCCAAAGTCTCTCTCAAAATAACATAGATTGGACAAAGTATATTTATTTTTGAACTGCCCAGCACAGTACATTGTTAAACATAGGCTCTTATGAATGACTAGAATTTGCCTTAATAAGCAGTTTACTGGGCCTATATAAAATTTAAAATTGAGGTTATAAATACTGTTGTTCTTGGAAAAGTTAGAATGGAAAACATAAACTAAATGTAAAGAATTTTGGGCTTAATTAACTTTTTAGGAGAACATCAGTTGAATCAGGTTAATGCTCTAGTTAACTTTTATAATGTAGGTGTAGTGCTTAAAAAATGTATGCAGAGGAATAAAAATTTTAGTTTTCATGCTTAAAACTGTTTTCATATGTAATAAACATAGTTAAAAAACTTTTTTCATTCATAATAATACCCTTTGATTATAATTTAAATGTAGGGCCTAGGCCTACTAAAGATGAAGGTGGCATTAAACCTTCCAATTCAAGTTACGGGTGTTACGCATGTGTTAAGTAACACCCGAAACGAAAATTAGTAACACCCGTAACAGCTCTAAGAGTGTTAAATAAGATTTCAAAATGCCATGTAATGGTACGATATTGTAAAATATGTGCATAACCTCACTTTTACAGAAAGGTATTGTACAGAACAAATTTACTAGATTACAAATTAAACTTTTGTATCTTTTTTGTTACGGGTGTTACAAGCTGCATATATATTATAAAACTAACAAAATAAAGAAATGCAATTAGCTGACTTCAACAAAACGAATTATTATGAGCTATAACAATGTTGACTTGAATATTCTTTGCAACAATAGAACAATCAGCCATAGATAACACAACTAATACTCATCTGGAAATAGCATAAAACATACCTCTCTGTGGTGCCATAGAGTAGTGCACTTTAAACACTTAGTGAAGGTAGAAATTTATTTTTTTCATATTCACGATTATTTTGCAATGAACAAATGTACTTTTTACATGGCATTTTTAAGGTTATATTTGTAATATTGTCATTTTAATTTTTTTGTCACAAAGTCTCTTTAACATGGAATGACCCAGCTACTACTTTTATATCATATATTCTAAATGATGATTGAGGGTATGACACGGACATGCACTAGACAGAATCAACGACTGCCACACTGGATACAAATAACGTGATTCTACATGCAGTACCTTCTGAAGAAGACAGTTTTTAAAAAAGTGAAAACCATGGTCAGTTTTTTTTCTTTTTTTTTTTTTTTTTTTTTAATGGTTCAAGTGGCTCTGAGTACGATGGGACTTAACTTCTGATGCCATCAGTCCCCTAGAACTTAGAACTACTTAAACCTAAGTAACCTAAGGACATCACACACATCCATGGCCGAGGCAGGATTCGAACCTGCGACCGTAGCAGTCGCGCGCCTCCAGACTGTAGCGCCTAGAACCGCCCGGCCACTTCGGCCGGCGTCAGTGTTTAATAAACCGGTATTTTGCAACTCATTGACTGTTATTTCCAACCCACTGAAGCTAAGTAAGATCTACCATTTCGTATTGGAAGGCCGATGATCTGCAGCACAGCAGACTCTGTACTGTCTGATCAACAGAAATATGTAGCTGGTGATAAGGGCACAACTACATCGTATTGTGCTTCAGCGAGAAACACAAATAGTTATTCCTGTATATGGTGGACATGAAAAACTGAGTAATAAGTATAACCTAATGCTCATTCTCTACACTGTCGAACGAAGCAGGGAAGGAAATAAAAGATAAGTTCAGAAGTGAGATTAAATTTCTGTGCAAAAAGACATCACTGATGATGTACTACCCTCTGTTGAAATGGCGAAGAATTACGAAACCTGTGGAATGGAATGAACTATGAAACGAGCGCAGAATATGATTTGGGAACAAACTAAAGAAAAACGGAAGTAATGAGAGTTAACACATACGAGATTAGCGACAAATTTATCAATAAAATTGGGAACCACTTAATAGAAAAAAGTGGAGGACTTCTCTTTACTCGCAACCAAAATAATACATGCCGAGCAGAGCATGGATGACATAAAAAGCAGACTAGCACAGTTAAAGAAGACATTTCCCCGTAAAATTAATCTACTAGTATCAAACATAGGCCTCAATTTGACGAAAAAATTTCTGGTTATGTAAGGCTGGATTACAGCATTGTATGGGAATGAATCATAACCTGTGAAAAAATCTGAAAATAAGAGTGTCGAAGAGTTTGAGGTTTGGTGTTATAAAATAGTTAAGTGCAGTGATAAGATAAGAATGGTCATTCTCAGAATAGGCGAGGAAAGGAATACATTAAATACACTGACTAGAAGAAGAAGTGTGATAATGAGACATAAAGCTGAGAGAGCCACTGTGGACAAAATCTATAGGGCAAGACAGTGGAATATAATAAATAATCGACGACATTGAATGCAAGTGCTACTTTGCAGTGACAAGGTCCACACAGAAGCGGAAGCTGTGCCGGAACACATCAAACCAGACGGAAGACTTACGACTCAAAAGTTGTGTGACAGTGTGGGTTCTGGAACGAAAGGTTCATTGTTCTAGTGCGTCAAGCTAACTGATAAGACTTCGAGGAACCCTCGTCCCTCCTGACACACGATGATTTCACACATCTTAGGCCATTGCAAGTGAATGTCACCCATCCACTTCACCAGTTCTGGGACAGATAATGGCATTACATCCTTCAGGGGCAATAGGAATCAAGTTCCTCTCCCCTCCGTACTATGTTTTTATTCGAATTGTATGAGAATCGTCGTTCAAGTGAAAGGAACACAGTTGTTTGGGATTAGGTACTAGGTACTTATTTCATAAATAATGATAAAAATTTTAATATCAGGTTAATTAACAATAATTTTTCTCAACCCCTCGCCTTCTCTTTTTATTACCTTTTCATTCTTATTCCAGACCCCATAGTGAGAGGATGTAGCAGGGCTATCCTACTTAGAAAGTGTCTGGCAATATTACTATGATTGTTGACATAAGACACTTTGGCATAACGCTATGTGACTGACATGAATGAGACCAAGATATTTTCTGTAAGCACTCCCACCTCCCAGTGCTATATACTACAGTTTTTCCAATTTTCCAAAAATACCCAATCTTCCATTCTAAGATATTCTAAAACAATTTCCGCAGTGATAAAATCTAATCTCAACTGTTCAATGAGTTTCGTACCCATCGTCTTCATGTGAATTACACGTTTTAAATATGTGCTACATAGTCCAGAATATAGATCTATGACTCCAAAACTTCACACAGCATGCATACACTCATAACATCCGAGTACCAGTATCATCAAGCAAACTTAAGGATTGTAGGGGAACATAGTGTAAGATGGACTGAACTGGGAAGCTAGAACAGGCAGCTGACTAACTTCTTAAGTGCAGAAGAAGAAAAAGTTTTAAGTGAACCACCTAAGAATTTACGCTCGAGTGTGTTGCCTTCCATCAGCATCACATATTAACCGTTGTGGGGCTATCATGATATTTGTAGTTGCCGGGGTGAGACATAATTTACGCTGGGAGAAACATCTAACAGTAAAAAGACAGTGATGCTTATACTTGAATAAATATATGCTTTAATAAATATAAGCTGCTAAATTTCCTCCATCAGTAGGTATTTTGGAGATATAGAGATGTAGTATTTGTCCAAAACAAAATCAGATTGACTGTTGTAATATGCAGGTATGATTGCTGATCTCAGACTGCGGATCACAGTCATCAAAAACGTTACAATATATTGCGGCTATGTATTATGTTTTGCTTTAGGATATTATTCTCCACAATACCATGAAATATAGTTATTACCAAGTTATCATTTTTCCAGCAAACAGCTTTATTCCAAAAGTATCAGGAAAGAACATCAATGTGTCGAGCAGATTTAAACTGCACCATATTAAACAAAACTGGAAAACGGAGGAGAGAACTAAAACTTGAGCACATGGTGAAAATAACTGCCTTAAGGGAAGGATGTAGACTGCTACTGAAAAAGAGCAGGCCAGCTATGCTAAGCAATGTACGAGGGCAATCCCAAAAGTGAGGTCTCCTATTTTTTTATAAGTACAGAACTCTGTTTGTGTGGCGGTTGGTCTCACTGTTTTGAAGAGTGCTTGATGCGTTGTGTGTAAATATGCGCACGCCGTGCTGAGATGCGCAGTCTTGGCTTGGCAGCCGTAGAGAATGGAGCTCCCGTTGGATGTTACCGCCAAGCACGAATTGCGCGCAGTTATTCGGTTTCTGAACGCAAAGGGCAATGCGCCGATTGAAATCCATCGCCAATTGACGAAAGTGTATGGTGGATCGTGCATGGATGTCAAAAATGTTCGTAAGTGGTGCACAGAGTTTGCAGTTGGTAGGACCGAAATTCACGACGAACAAAGGAGCGGGAGACCGTCAATTTCTGAGGAGACAGTGTTGAACGTTGTGCAAAGCATGCGTGAAGATCGGCGGATCACCCTGGATGAACTCTGCACGTTGGTTCATGAGGTTTCCCGAAGCACTGCTCACAGAATTTTAACGGAAACATTGAACTACCGGAAGGTGTGCACAATATGTGTGCCACGCATGCTGACTGAGGACCACATGGGGCAACGAGTTGATGCTTCCCGCACATTTCTTCACCGCCTTGCAGCCGAACAGGACAACTTTCTGGACTCAACTGTCACGGGTGACGAAATCTGGGCATACCACTTTACACCTGAGACCAAGCAACAAACACGCCAGTTCATAACCTTCTGAACAGCATGGCGGGGAGCTGCTATGACATGGGCATACAAAAACTGCCACAGCGTCTACCAAAATGCATCAACACAAATGGTGATTATGTCGAAAAATAGCTAAATGTTCAATCTGTAAACTAATGTAAACCAATGTTGAAATAAACAGGTCTATGTACTTATAAAAAATAGGAGACCTTACTTTTGGGATTACCATCGTATAATTAGAGTTGCAGCTACAAGGCCTATTTTATCATTGCTCTGGAATGCTATTAATCCATCTTTCCTTATACTCTCGCCATTAACAAATGTATCATTAAAACTAAAGTCATTGTGAATTTAATTCATCATACAATTTGTTTAAGTAATTGTACTGAGTGGGTTATTACGACCTAATTATGCCAGAGAATATGTGGCAGACTTGACATTCCAGAGGTCCTAAGAAAAAAGCACTACAAATTGCTATTGTTCCTACTAACATTGTTATTCCAATCATCTTAACTTATAGAGCATATACAGGAGGAGAAATGCAGTACTAATCTATGACACTACTGGTGGAAACAGTGACTACCATAAAATAACTAGGAATAAGCATCTGGAGTAATCTGCACTGGAACGACAACACAAAGAAAAAGTAGGTGCCTTGCTGAGCTAAATCTTATGGAGACGTAATTCATCAACAAAAGAAGTGCTTTATAAACCACAATTCGTTGACTAGTACACAGAGTCTAAATAAATGTAACACGTTGTGCATACATAGGAGAAGAAATCCAGTACTGATCTATTACACGACTGTTGAGAACAGTAACTGCCATAAAACACACAGGAGTAAGCATCCAGAGGGATCTAAAGTGGAATGGCTATATAATGCAACAGCAGATCCCTGGCACAAACAAATCTTAAGGAAATACAGGGTGATTCAAAAAGAATACCACAACTTTAAAAATGTGTATTTAATGAAAGAAACATAATATAACCTTCTGTTATACATCATTACAAAGAGTATTTAAAAAGGTTTTTTTTCACTCATAAACAAGTTCAGAGATGTTCAATATGGCCCCCTCCAGACACACGAGCAATATCAACCCGATACTCTAACTCGTTCCACACTCTCTGTAGCATATCAGGCGTAACAGTTTGGATAACTGCTGTTATTTCTCGTTTCAAATCATCAATGGTGGCTGGGAGAGGTGGCCGAAACACCATATCCTTAACATACCCCCATAAGAAAAAATTGCAGGGGGTAAGATCAGGGCTTCTTGGAGGCCAGTGATGACGTGCTCTGTCACGGGCTGCCTGGCGGCCGATCCATCGCCTCGGGTAGTTGACGTTCAGGTAGTTACGGACAGATAAGTGCCAATGTGGTGACGCTCCATCCTGCTGAAATATGAATTGTTGTGCTTCTTGTTCGAGCTGAGGGAACAGCCAATTCTCTAACATCTCCAGATACTGTAGTCCAGTTACAGTAGCACCTTCGAAGAAAAAGGGACCAAAAACTTTATTGGCTGAAATGGCAAACAAATGTACAACTAAATGAAACTTTATAGCTCCCTTAATTCGCCGACAGATAGTGCTTAGCTCTGCCTTTTGTCGTTGCAGAGTTTTAAATTCCTAAAGTTGTGGTATTCTTTTTGAATCACCCTGTATATTCCATTCAAGAAATAAGTTATTAAGAAAACCGATAATACAGAAATGGTGTTAACTGGCTTGTTGTGGCTGACCTGTGAAGCAGGAACATCAATATACACTGTTCGGTTACGTTAACGTGACCACCTGTAAAAAAGCCTGAATAACCACGTTTTGCAGTATGGACCACCGCAAGACGTACAGGAAGAGAGTCAATGGCATTGTGGAAAATACCGACAGGGATTGTGGAGTCATGCCAACTTCAGTGCCATGGGCAGCTGTGCTAGGTTTCTCAGCTGAGGACCCAATGGAATGAACAACATGACCTACGTTGTCCCACACATCCTCGATTAGGTTTCAATCTGGGGAATTTGGTGGCCAGGGGAGTATGGTAAACCCATAATGGTGCTCTTCATACCGTGCTTGTAAACTGCGAGATGTGTGACAAATTGCATTGTCCTAAGGTAGATGTCATTGTGCCGAGGAAAAACACACTGTATGTAGGGGTGTATATGTTCCCCAAGAACAGATGCATACATATTTGTGTTGGTCCATTATGCATTTCAGAACGACACGATCACCCAGGCAGTGCCATGTAAACGTTCCCCAGACCATAAAGCTATTCGTCCATCCTGGACCCATCTGATGATTGTTGTAGGGTTTTTCCCATCTGACTGATGGAGCATAAAACGTGATTCTTCTGAAAAAGCCGTTTGTCGCCACTCACTGGACGTCCAGTTGCGGTATTTCCGCGGAAATTCCAGCCTTCATCGCCGATGAACAGCAATAAGCGTGGGTGCATGAACCAGTACCTGCTGTGGAGGCACTTCTACAGTAATATTCGCAGAACGGTCGTTGAGGAATCACTGTTGGTATCCCAGTGATCAGTTGCTCAACAGTTGTACGTCTATTCGCTCCGTAACTGTGGCTCACCCCTGTAGTCCATGGCCCACGGTTCACCACAGTTTCCTGGCCACACTTTTGGATAGGACCACTTTGCTGTGCGTAGTACACTTTAGTCCCGATGGCACGCCAACAATTTACAAACTTAGCTTACCTTTCAAAAATTTGCACCATTCATTAGAACAGAGGCTATGTTGAGGTGTAGTGTCTGTCGACAAGTAATAAAACCAAATGCCCATACTGCTTTCCTCATACTGTCCAAGCTTGTGAGGTTACTTCTAATTGTAGCACCATAATAAACTTGTAGGCTGTCAATTCTCTTCTTTGTTAGTCTGTTTTTACCTCCCAGTGGCTTTCCATCCTCTAGTAGCTTGCCTTTATTGTCTGCAACAAGTCTTCGGAGTCGTCCACCCATCCTCTTCTGAATATGGCCTAAGCACTCCAGTTTCTCAATAGTGCAATCTTTTCCATAGGGCTGACATTCAACTACATTCTTGAAAGCACTGGAGTCTCCATCTCCTAAATACTGTACGTATCTTACTCCATACTTTTGCAAAGATCTATGGAAAATGAATTTCATACCTGCAGCTTCCATCCCACCACTGGAGCCCAGATAATTTCTGCTACAAACAGCTTTATGGGCTTCTTGCCATTCTGTTTCTTTACCTGCATCAATATATTTCTTGTGCAAGGAACATGCAGAACAATATTTAGACACCACCTCTAAGTCTAATACTTTTCCAGTGTCGACACTAATGATTGCTGAAACTCCATGAAGTGAAGTATGCCCCCTCTTCATCCAGGAACTGTCGCAGGAAACTGCTATATCGTTGCTATTAGTTGCTTCGCAATTTTCTTGAATTGCCCCAGGAATGCCATTTTCATGCTCTCTTCACTTACTTATGCAACTGCACTGAGGAGAGAGGTATTCATTGCAGAAAATTTTAGGGGAGGACCAGGCATGTCCATAATACCACATAAAAGTCTTCCACCATCTCTTCCAATCCCTATACATCTTAGTCCATAAGCAAATCTCATATTGGCTTCGTAGATTCTATTACTGACCTTTGATGTCTTGGATGGTCTGTCAGCATCACAGTTTTGACACAAAATGTGCAATGTGTAAACCAAACATTCTCGCTTTCCATCATCAACCAAAGCCACATTTCCTGCACAAACAAAGCACTTGCAGACTTTTATAAGTGCTTCTGCCACCATTTCCAGATCCGCAATTCTGAAACCTGTATTTCTGTCATGATTTATTTCTTCTGACACAATCCCTGTCGCAAGTTTTATTTTATATGCACTTGGAGACAAGCTAATGTTTGCATCTGCAGGCCCAACTCTAACCTCAATGTCAGTTTTTCGCTTTATATTGGAAATATGGGACTTACTATGTTTTTTAAATACTTCACCAGGCCTAGGCATTGCAAAAAGGGATCAACAGATTCAACCTTGCACAATAAATCAAGCATCACTCGAATTCCACTGAACAGCACAAAACTTGTTCACAACACTCCACAGCCTTCTATACCACACTGATTAAACCAGAAAATGGCTCCACAGCCTTCTTTACAACACTGCTGTTATGTATACAAAAAATCACAGCCTTCTAAAGCTATATTTTCTAGGTTC
Organism: Schistocerca serialis cubense; assembly: GCF_023864345.2. Lineage (NCBI taxonomy): Eukaryota > Metazoa > Arthropoda > Insecta > Orthoptera > Acrididae > Schistocerca > Schistocerca serialis. Next base: position 317,077,311 of record NC_064645.1, on the reverse strand, counting down.
ACAGGCCAAATTCTGCAATAAAATTTTTCCTCCATTTAGTACATTGAAAAGCGGGCTTGGCGCATTACACTGCTTAGGGTTTTAATTTTTTATGCCATTTGTAGTTCGAATTTTAAGGAAAAAATTTGGGATAATAATCTCAAATTATATTTACTATCAAATAAGCAAATAAAAATAATTTGTAAATTTTTCATTGTTTCTGCCACCGTCTCCCCTTAAGACCCTAATAATCCACAGATATGTTGCTTACAATGAAACATATATTTGGTATGTAGGAAGAGTGTATTTTTTAAATAATACACTGTAGTGACTGTTAAAACATTTACATGTGTATCTTCGCATGGAAATCTTGAAAAGTGAATATTTGGAATACGGCGAGAAAGTCTTCATAATTGCAACAAAATTGCCATTAACAGTAAAAAGTTCCCTGAAATGGTAAAACCAATGGAAGGCGGTACTAAACTGAAGTGTCAATGTCAAAGAGCCTGGGCAGCCATGACATTGAATTTGGGTTATAAATTATAGTAACTAATATAAGAGATATAAATAAAGATTCAGCCATATTTTGACAGTGATCATTGAATTATATTAGGTAAGAATGTACTGGGTCATTAATTTATAGTAATTAGGGGTGAAATAAATTTCAGCGACAAACTAACTGGGTAATATGCTACTATATGTTAGCCCATAGAATAACACCATCTTTGAATTTTCTGTTATTTTTACACCACCGAACAGACCTGCAGGATTGCGGACAGAGAGGATATAAAAGGATAGAAGGCAGGTTGCAACTCACAAGGCCTAATAGAAATCTGGACGTAAATAAAGAAATGTTAAGAGCATTGGTGCACAGTTTGTTTACATTAGCGTTATAAATTACACTTCCATAAAGATAACTTAAGAGACCATGTGCATGATTTGTTGCAAAATGGCCAAGATCAAGTGATGCCTTTATTTATAGAGGGCCACAGCGTGATTTGTTTATATTGGAGTCTTAAATTAGACTAACATAAGGATAACAGGCATATCACTGTTTAAAAAAGAAGGTAAGGCCCCATCTGCCTCTGAAATAGGAAAATTGCACGCCATTGGGTTCAAATTCCCACAGCCCCACTATTGTTATATGTTCCTAGTTGGTCAATATGAAGATAAAAAAATCTTAACTTATGTTATTTTGTGGAAATACCTCTTTGGGCAATACAAATCTGCTTTCCATTGGGATTTGCCAATATATATGGATCGTGTTGCATATGGTTTCCATTACTTTGCCATATGACAGCATCTGGTAATAGTGACTACTTCTGTGAAGCTGTGAGCTAGTTACATAAGCAAGTGATCTTATTTTGTAAGGACCTGAGGCTTCTACACCATCCTACACCATCCCTTACCTTTGTGTGGATCCATGGGAAGAACATTCCAGCTGTAAACAGGGCTAGGGATGGTCCATTGGTCATTGAACTAAGAGACATGGACATCTGAAAGAGGAGTACCCAAAAATAAGTCAAATGTATTACACACCATATATATATATATATATATATATATATATATATATATATATATATATATATATTGTGAATCAGAAAATCAGCTTCATAAGTAAATATAATCGTATTTTTTTTTAAAGACAGTGTTGAGTCACATATAATACTTTGGCTTCCTTTCCACTGAGAGTGTTTAAGCTTAAAATCGCGTCGGTAATTTAGTCTCAGAGTGTAAAAGTGTTAAAACAAAACCTGTGAAATTCCAAAGTATGACTTACGTATTTACATACGACCACCTCTTATATAGTGAACCAAAAATTCTTGATACGATACGTCTATTCCAGGTTTTTTATTATAGGTAGGCTGTTTATAAGTGTGGGTGAAATTGAAAACATATGTAGACATTTAAAATTGAATGAGCAGTTATTTTTATTTATTTATTTATTTATTTAGTTAACCTGATCAGATTATGGCCATCAGGCCCTCTCTTACATCGGACGAGTATTTCACACATGCAGCATTTCACACATCAGAGTTGCATCATGACAATACTTTAAATAAGAAAATTAGATTACTCTAGTCACAATATGAATAAAGAGTAATGACTAAGACCTAATAAAGTAAGTACTGGCAGTATTTTTACAATAGGTGCTATCCATACAAATTATGATGAAAGTAATAATAGCAACAGTAAAAAAATCAAATAATAATGATAAACATGAGAAAAATTGGCAATAGTAATGAAGATTTGTGCAGATGTACATTAATATCTTGGTGTGTAAAGTGGATGTTTATTAGTATAGCGAGTTTTGGGGTAGGGAGGCTTAAGAAGGGGGAAAGAGGGAAGTAATGAGGTGAAGTGCATTCGTGTACAGAGGAAGGCATTACTGTTGCTTAAGTAGATGCGTCATTAACTGTTTTTTGAAGCCAGACATGTTTTTAAGTTCTCTAACATAACGAGGGAGGTTATTCCAGAGTCGGATTCCTGCTACTGTAGAGGACTTGGAGAAGGTGGCTGTGCGATGCAGTGGAACAGAGAGGATTTTATTATGATGGGAACGTGTGTTTCTGTCATATTGTTCCGACATAAGCGTTAAGGACGAGGAGAGATATGAGGGACAGTGTACATTTATAAGGCAGTAGATGAGACATAGTATATGGAAATCTCTGCATTTGTCTGCACGCAGCCTGGACAATTTTGCATATGCTGGTGAAATGTGATCAAAAAGTCGAACATCACAGATATATCGGATGCAGGCATTCATGACCAGTTCCAGGCGTCGCGAGTTTTCCTGAAAGAGGCCATGTAGGATAATATCGCTGTAGTCAATGATTGGGAGTATAAGCGTTTGTACTAATTTCTTTCTCAGATCGAAAGGGAAGAGTTTTTTATATTTTTGTAGGACATGAAGGGATGCTGATGCTTTTTTGCACACTGCAGTTACGTGCTCTGTCCAATTTAGATTTTCATCTGTTATTACTTCCAAACTCTTTGCTGAGGGAGAGAAGTTAATATTTGTTCCATTTAGGATAAGTGATGGTACAGATTCCCGATGTTTTGGGCTAATGAGCTTAGAGTGACCAACAAGTACCGCTTGGGTTTTAGATGGGCTTAGTTTTAGTCCAATGTCCTGTGCCCATTTTGATAGTGCATCGAGATCAGTACTGAAGTTTTCAATAGCTTTCTTAAGATTGCTTGGTTTTGCACTTAGATACAACTGAAGGTCATCAGTATACATATGATATTTGCAATAAGTCAGAACCGATGACACATCATTGACATACAGAGAGAAGAGTATGGGACCTAGTACTGAGCCTTGGGGAACGCCTGACACTACCTGCCGCCATGGCGATTTTATATTCCCGGACAGGACGCGTTGCTGACGAGACGTAATGTATGTGCGAAACCATTGCACTGCACTGCACTTGGTGAGAAATTTAGACCGCTAAGTTTGGCTGGTAAGATTTCGAAGTCGACAGTATCAAATGCTTTTTCAGGTCATCTGTCACCTTTATCAGTGCAGATGTTGTGCTTCGATGTTTACGGAAACCTGATTGGTATTCGTCTAGTAGGTTGTCAGTAGTTAGGTAGTTGGTGAGCTGGTCATGGATTCTAAGGCCTTTGATAGTGCAGGAAGAAGGCAGATGGGGTGGTAGTCAGAGGGTGCTGTGGCGATGTCCTTTTTAGGCAGTGGTTTAATTTGTCCCAGTTTCCAGGCCTCAGGGAAAACACCTGTGATTAATGAATCGTTGAAAATGTCTGTTACAGAGGGAGTAGTTGATCAATAATAAGTTTTACCATCTGGATAGTGATGCCATTATGTGCAGTAGATGCTGATCTAATGCGCATTATGGCTTTCTTGACAGTACTGCAAGTGACGTGCCGTAGATAGAATTTTTCTTTGCTACAGTCGTTCATTCCCATGAAGTAATCAATAATTCTCTGTTGTTTTTTGTTTTTTTTTATTTTATATATATATATATATATTTTTTTTTTTTTTTTTTTTTTTTTTTTTTGCGGGTCAATTGTGGTTGCAGGTAACGTGAAGAATCGGTTTAGTTCTTCAGCTGGGACCATGGGATTTTCTGCAACTTTTATTTTGCCTAAACCGAGACTACGGAGATTTTTCCACAGGATAGCTGGTCTACATCTATTGTCATCTAATGTACGGGCACGCCTAAGCTTAGCATTTCTCACCGCTAGACTGAGTTTGTTTCGCTTGTGCTTGTATACAGTGTGATTTTCAGTTGTAGGGTGTATCTTGTATGTTCGATGTGCAGCGTCTCTGAGATTCATGACCTGTTTTAGTTCATCAGTCAGCCAAGGTGCAGGTTTCCTTTTTACTTTTCTGGTCTTTATTGGAGCGTATTTGTCATATAGTTGAAGAAAATACAAAGAAAGGAAACGTTTTGTACTGCATTTTAGGCGATATGCATCAGAATCATTCCCGTTGATGTGTGATATGAGGCTTTCGCGACCTATATGCTGCTGTCTCGGGTGTACTGCCAGATCCGATCGTCGAAATTCCATCATATTTCGGCGGACAACCAATCCGCCATCATAAGGTGATGCTAACAGAATAAAGTGTCTGCCGCGGGCTCCAAATATTTTCACCTGCTGGTTCAGAGTTTAGGTCTCTTTAGTCCTGCACCGTGGTCGGTGGTGGAGAACGGGTGCGGCTACGACGGTGGAGGGGATAGCCTCAGTTGCCTTCCGCCTGCCGTCCCTATCGCAGCTCACGTCTAGGTGTCACTTTTTGTTTTGATAGAAGACGAAGGATGACGAAACACAGTAGTTTGGAGAGACTTTTGAGAATGCTACAGCGAAACTTGAATGATGTCTCAATACATAGGTTGCCACCACATTTACTAATCCAAATCTATACGAGGAAGGTCTTTTTTATCACAGTAAGTCATATATGGGAGCCAGTCTAAACTTACTAACCACAATAACGATCGCGGACTGTGATTACAGCATAGAGTAGTACAATATTTTAAAAAATTCCGGAACCTGTTTCGTTCTTTTATTCAGTTCAAACTGCCGTTTCCTTAATCAAAATTAAACTTTAAATCAATTTCTTAAGTAAAATTAAGCATACGTCGATAATAAGTGTTAACGTCATGGACGGCATAGCAAAACTGCTTTACATAGTTGAAATACGATAGCCTTCCACCTCCTTATGGTATTCTCTGTGTTGACTGAACCGACATCTTGAAACCTTTTGGTTTGTATTTTGATTGTGAACATCGAGCTGCTAACCCCAGTCTCATTTAATTTCTCATTTAACAATCTAGCTGTGTCTTTCCTTAATTAATGAATTGTACATATCCACAGAAGACATTGGTGATCCACGGAAGGGACAGTCTGGAAGGTCATTTTCAGGCATCAGCCATGTCCATGGGGATGAGGCGACTTCTAAGGAGGGCGCACCCCAGTGGAGTTCAGTGACCCGGACACGTCAGCAGCTAACCTCTGTCCGCTTCGTCATTGTGGTGCCGGGCAGTTGCGTCTGATACTAGGTCTCCAGAATTGCGAGTTAACATGGCGTGAGCTACTTTGTAAAAAGGGCAGTTTGGGAACAACGCTGTGCGTTCAGTCAATGTGAAGATAATTGTTTTATAAGCTGCTATTCATATTAAAAATAACCTCTTGGCAAGGTCTCCCAAGGGAACTGGAGGAAGCCCTCGTAGCAAAAGATAGTGAACTCGCCGATTCACGAGGGAAAGTTATGTGGCAGTTACTACTAAACCTTCCTTTCTCCCTTTTCGTGGAAAAAGGAATAGCGCCGTCCAGACGAAAAACCACGCAAACAAAAAATGTCTCTCTCGCAAAGTGGGGAAGCACCTCACTGCGCAGCTTAAAAAATATTTTCTATGTTGGATGTTGAAGCTCATTTTCTAAAAATTTCATCGGACACTCTTCGATCGGCTTTCCCATAGGTGGAGTAGAGTTTGCGCAGTCTTTTGTGAGAGACTCTGGAGTAGCATGGACTAAAACGTTTTGAAGAAGAGACTTGTTCAGGGGACGCAAAGTAGCACACTCGAGATGAGAGGCGGAGCCCGACACTCCGTGACAGGGGTTGTTGCTCCCAGCAGGCGGCAGAGGACACAGCTTCCATCGATTCTGGTGAGAATGGTTTGCAGCGTATACTGTCACGGGAAGAGAATCCTTAGGTGTTTTCGATCCGTTTCTTTTAAACCTGATTAATCAAGTTGACTTGACAATTGGTCTTCTGGCCATGGTCTGCTCCAGGTTACATATTTACAGCGTCAGTATTGGGAATATACTGGGCCTTGCTGTTTCTATTAACTCTGTCTGCAGTAAGATTCTGATCTGCACTTACATAAATAAAGTCTCTTGGGCATCAAACACTGGAGATGTCAACTGTTCGCGAGAAATACTACGTGCATTCTGTTAGGATGTGAAGATGTTCTGTACAGTGTTCAATACGGGTGTATGTCTTCCGTTCAACCGTAAGTTTTGTTGTGTGAATTTTTAGGATCTTTAGGCCCTGCCGTATCGTTTTATGGTGCTTTGTTGCCTTCTCCGGAATAATCAAGGTTCAAAAATATGTATCTTTTATTGATGTATGTATAAATTATTCTATTGCATCCTTGAAACGTTTATGTATTCAAATGAGAACAGTTTCTAATACTCCATTTCATATTAAGTAAGGAGTAAATCAGTTTATATGTGATTGTGGTTGTGACTGCTTGACAAAGAAGAGTCCTTAGAGATGAGGCGAATTCTAAGGGAAGTCTACGCCAGGGCAGGGTAGTGGCCTCACCATGTCAGCAGGTCGCCTCTGTCACTGTAGTGTCGTGCCGTTAGAATTGCGAGAAGCGTACTGCACGATGTTTATGGTCCCAAGTAAGCAAAAGCGTTATCAAATTATCCTAGCTCCCAAAGTGGTCTCACGACTACGTTATCCGACATTTTGGAACAGCAGTCTGTTGGCACAAAATAACATTCAGTACTTAGTATAATGGCTACTATAGAGGCACATGTAATATCGTTGTCGTTAAACTTGTAGTCTTGGCGGTAACCAGACACAAAACATTAGGAGAGGGCGGGGGGGGGGGGGGGGGGGGGGGGGGGAGGGGGGGGATTTTATGTGACAGGGAATATGACACATCGCTGTATCTTGTCATTTTCTAAACCAGTATGTTCCTGAAGGGTTCTGCACTCTAGTTACCGTTGATACAATTCATTGGTCAGCATAAACAAGCCATCAGTTGACGCTGAGGTACGACAGTGAAATGACATGTTTTGTCACCCTTTCTTGTAATTTTTCTATTGTGATTTTAAGAGGTAAGACTATCTGTATAATGTGTTATTATACGCCCGTATAATAGGAACAATCTTCATATATTTCTACACCCAGAGATAACTGAATATACTGCATTCCATACTTATTTTTTTAACGTATTTAGTAAACAAATGCACAGTGGAATAATACGGCGGGCAACAGACGAGAATGTCACATAACACCACATTATTGTATATTATACTGTTGTTAATAGAGTAATAGATGTAGAGCCACGAACAGAGTAAAGCAATAGTGCACAATTCTGTCAGCTACAAGGTACAACGAGGGGTTGAAAATTAACGAACAGACGATCAAAGAAAATGAGAAGATCGAAACGCAACAAATAATTAGGAATAAGAGAGCAGATCCTGATAAGACAGATCTCTCAAATCATAAGAGAAAATTTGAATTTTCGTCATCTGAATCTCGATCAGAGGTACCATTAGTCATCTCACATGACGACAGTGACTAGATGATATTGATGTAGATTCGAAACATCGATGGGACAGTCTATATAATTATTTATGTGTATTATGTTTACCACAAACAGTAATTAAACTTGGTCAAGACTGGACTTAATGATTAGTTTTCATAGTTTACACTGATATGTTCTATTTTTTAGATTATGCTTTTCTGGATTTATGAAGCATGTTAAAATATTATGTTACAAAAGAAACCACATAAGACAAAAAATTTAACATCTCACAACGCCATGTCTGAGGTAAATGGCGGAATGCAAAAATTAGTATAGATGTGGTGTCGTATAAAAATTAGTCATTCAGGAATCATACCATCATAGCACTGAGTTATGGACACGTGGATGAAAGCTTAGGGAAAAATTCCATGATTTTAAGAACACAATGAATAGTTAAAATTCCCGAAATTACACCAAATTCCAACCAGTCTCCCCCCACGGATCAGAGTTTCCCAACTAATACCAACTTCTGCCAGTTCAGAACTAAGCAGCCCAACGTTTCGGAAAAAGTTCATCAAATTTGCATGTACCTGGTCTAAGTAAAAGACATATTACGCTATAATTCATGTTTGCGTATAAAGTTTAATATTATTATGCATATATGCTCTTAATCTATGTTAATCCTGTTGCCTCTGGAAAGTAGGCAAGTTACCTGTAGAACAGCAGAGCCAAGCCTGTCCACCACGAAGACCAGCGCCGTGCAGATGGATCCCAAGACCACCACCACGGCCTTCATCAGGATGTCTGCCTGGCGCTCAGACAGCTGCCGTCGAGGGAAGAACGTCTTAAAGAAGTCCTCAAACACCACGGCCGCCATCGAGTTGAGCGCCGTAGACATTGAGCTGCGCAGCAGAAACCGACAAGCTGACGTGACAGGCCTCTGATCCAGAACATGGCATCTTATTTTGTTACAATGTTAAGAAAACGAACTGCTCATTAGCGTTGCTGTTATACGGTATATACGATTTTTTTCTTGGGTTCTCCTTCATTTTGGTTCTATTCCATTTTAAAAAAGATGTCTGAAGTTTGGGCTCATTAACGAGAAGAGGAGGATTTGACAAGAGGTTCACCGATTTCGATCAACTTTTGCAAGGGCGATCTATACTGAAAATAAAGAGATACGTCTTTCAGCTTTTTACTAGACATTACTTAGTTTTTGAAAAAATCGAGGTCAAAGTCGATGATCGAAAACCGTATTTTCGATGGTATTCATCGATGTTGTCCAGAGACTGGTTTGATGCAGCTTCCCTTGCTACTCTATCCTATGCAAGCTTCTTCATCTCCCAGTACCCACTGCAACCTACAACCTTCTGAATCTGTTTAGTGTATTGACCTCTTGGACTCCCTCTACAATTTTTACCCTCCACGCTGCCCTCCAGTACTAAATTGGTGATACCTTGATGCCTCTGAATATATCCTACTAACCGATCCCTTCTTCTAGTCAACTTGTGCCACAAATTTCTCTTCTCCCCAATTCTATTCAATACCTCCACGTTAGTTACGTGATCTACCAATCTAATCTTCAGCATCCTTCTGTGGCACCACATTTCAAAAGCTTCTACTATGTTCTTGTCTAAAATAATTTATCGTCCATGTTTCACTTCCGTACATGGCTACACTCCATACAAATACTTTCAGAAACAACTTCCTTACACTTAAATCTGTACTCGATGTTAACAAATTTCTCTTCTTCAGAAACGATTTCCTTGCCATTGCCAATCTACATTTTATATCCTCTCTACTTCGACCATCATGAGTTATTTTGCTCCCCAAATAGCAAAACTCATTTACTACTTTAAGTGCCTCATTTCCTAATCTAATTCCCTCAGCATCACCCGATTTAATTCGATTACATTCCATTATCGTCGTTTTGCTTTTGTTGATGTTCATATTGTATCCTCCTTTCAAGACACTGTCCATTCCGTTCAGCTGCTCTTCCAAGTCCTTTGCTGTCTCTGACAGAATTACAATGTCATCGGCGAACCTCAAAGTTTTTATTTCTTCTCCATGAATTTTAATTCCTACTCCGAATTTTTCTTTTCTTTCCTTTACTGCTTGCACAATATACATATTGAATAAGATCTGGGATAGGCTACAACCCTGTCTCACTCCCTTCCCAACCACTGCTTCCCTTTCATGCCCTTCCACTCTTATAACTGCCATCTGGATTCTGTACAAATTGTAAATAGCCCTTCGCTCCCAGTATTTTACCCCTGCCACCTTCAGAATTTGAAAGAGAGTATTCCAGTCAACATTTTCAAAAGCTTTCTCTAATTCTACAAATGCTAGAAACGTAGGTTTGCCTTTCCTTAATCTATTTTCTAAGATAAGTGGTATACATCGAAAGTCATCTAAAACCAAACATTTTCATTGATATAACATAGAGTAAAAAAGTTAATAATGTTCAAGTTATTAACGTTTTCGTAGTTTTCATGCTGTGGCTAGGGTATCCGTCACTCTATGCATCTAGAACAGCGAAGCCGGCGGTAGAGCGGTCGCGGCCGTTGGACTACCAAACCGCTGGTCCGTGTTCCATTCTTGATCGTGGCTTTTTTTCATTCGATGTATCTGATCATGTGAGTACCTTTCTTTGTTTTTTTAATTAAAACATCGAGAGGTGTGATTAATAATCAAATAAGAATACATAATGTGCTGATAGTTATTATCTTCCTGATACATGAAGCGCTACAATATGACTTTTGTAGATGATGATGCTCAGCCAAAGTGCACCGTGATACCACTGAAATGTACCTCTTTTTGTCAACCGTGTGAAGTTTACAGCTTCGTACAAGTAAAGAATTTCAGCACAGGACTTCAGAATCATGCGGAATCACAGTAGAGCAGAGTATTACAAGACAGGGAGAATTCTATCAAAATTCATACGTTCGCCCATAGCCAGCTGTCCGTGCCTGTCTTCCAAGATGTGCTTTTATCTACAAGATGGTATCATACAGATTTATTTTTAACAATGTTAATCAGATACGTTTTCCACGAACAGTGTTCCAGAAAGCATTTCAGTGAGGCAAGATTTCATACGTGTTCTGGGCATGGGGCGGGAAACATTTATGTTTTGCATGTTTCTATGATCAGCTTCACCCCACTGATTGCGAGAATACGCACGATTAGACGATCAGTTATAATTACCCAATGATATACTTTAGATGCACCTTTGTACTATGTATCATCATAAAAATAACTGCCAATACATTATGTATAGTTATGTGATTATTAATCACACTTCCCGATGTTTTACTTCGAAAAAAGGCAAAGAAAAGTATTTCGACAATCAGAATATTTTCAGATACAACTAAAAAAATACCAAATGAAACAAAGAATACAATCAAAAATTGGACACAGACCAGCGGTTTGGTTGTCTAACGCTTCGATCGCTAGACCGCCAACGTCGCTCTGCTGATCGCGTAGAATGATGGATAGCCGAGCTACAGCACAAAACACAGAAAAGGACATTATTAGCTTTGGACTCCATACTATATTAATAAAAAATGAAAATACGGTTTACCGTCGTCAACATTAACCTATATTTTTTTGAAAAACTAGAGACTGTCTAGCAAAACGCCGAAAACCGTATGTCTATATTCAATACCGATCGCCCTTGCAAAACGTTATCAAAATCGGTGACCCACAAGTCAGATCCTTCTCTTGTTAGCTGGAGTACTAGCCAGATAACCAACTGCCACTGGAGATTCGTAAGTGAAAAGAAACGAATTTTGCTTAAAAGCTTGACGTCATAGCACATGCTAATCCTCTATCATTAACGTTAAAGTCTGTAGTTGGGTTTTGATCAATCAAAGTCTGAAAAGACGGGTAAGATTCATGCATGAAATGGACCACAAGTTACTTATGAAGGAGAGATGACCTTCTGAGCCGGCAGAGGCTAACGTGAAGACGCAAGAGTGCGGCGAACCTGATATTCAGTCATTCAGTAAGTCATTCATTCAGTAAGTCATCTACATGTGTACTTTCAGTACACATTTTATAAACAAAAGTATTTGATAAGTGAAAGAAAAATCTGCTTCTCATACAACGCAGACATTTTATACGTATTTCACTCACTGAATTACTGTAGAAATTAGTAGGCAGAGGTTTTATATGGAACTCTTGCTGAATATTATTTTCAGTCCGATGTTAGGGCTTAGTGTTCGACACGATAACATTAAATATGGGCACTTCTGGAAATGCGTGTGTTTTGATTGAAAATTTTTGCAAAAATTCCCTTTGTAGTTACCTTCTAGGAATTAAATGTATGAAATAATTCTCAACGGCGTTTTTATGGAAGAGATTACCTTATAAACACAGGTGCCATCTATAGTAGTCTCTACAAAAAATTCAAACCAATTGGTCTGGAATTGCTTCCAATAAGGACCAGCCTAGAATTCAACGTTGAAGATCAAGAAACATTTGAATTAAAAATATTTGCTTGAATTTCTGTATTTTGATAATGATACTTCGAGAAGCACAGTCTTATGGCGTATGTTCCCCTGCTCCAGAGACTTTTTGTCATTTATTACTTGTAAATGTTTATCTTCCGTGATGAGTTTATGTTTTCATGACACGAAGGAAATGCAGCTAGTGAAATTTGTATTTTCTTTATAACTACATAAGCAGGACCATTATTCTGTGGCTATTCTGAATCCAATGCATCGTATTTGGATTTTAGTATTATTTTAAAATAAGTATACATATCAAGTTGACGTTCACGGTGTCTAGTGTGGTTTTACAGTAACTGCTAAACTGTTTATGGTACACGTCTGTTATTCTGCCCCAATTAGTCTTCTCAATGAAAGCTCAGAATAAACTGATAAATGTTTATGGTAGACATCTCTTACTCTGACTTTATCAGTCTTCTCAATGAATCTTCAAAGTGTTCAAAGCACTGAGATCCCAGACATTATCAAATTAGGATTGGACATTTTGTTTCCACTAAAGTTAAGACTACTTTTGACCATACCTGACTTTAATAGGAAGTTCCTTAGTAGAAGTTCTTCACTGTAGCATAAAAATGAAGGCATCATTGGTGCTCTACACATAGTTATTAAAATGACAGCAACAAGAATAATGAATTATTTCCAAACCACGAGAAACAGCAGCCGCGAGTGCTACGACTTGTATCTGAGTATCGTCACAAGTATCGAGAGCATAAAATGGGACTTTAGGAAAGCACATGAATGTTTAAAAGACAATGTGATTCTCTTATGATATGTGTGTCATAGAAGTTGTAAAGAGTAGCTTTATATTTTATGTTATCATAGTTAATACAGTAGCATTAATTATTAAGTTGAAAGTAGAAGTTATTGGTTAATCAGCTAATTTTGTACAATATCTTATAGAAAAAAATAAACAATTTTTTATCCGATGTTCCCCACTTCAATTGTAGGAGCTGAGGGTTCCGTTACCACTCTCCCGTGAGCCCAAATTGCACACAGCACATTTTTTGTGTCCTGCAACCAAAGTAGAGGGGAAAAGAAGAATTCAAACTTGATAAATTAGAACGGCCGTTGTGCTCATGTCACGTGTGGAGGGATAATGTGAACGTTACCAATCAGTGTAAAAATTTTGGGCTACTTCTCGATGAATCAAGACTGGAACGCATGTGAAGAAGCCGAAGAACAGTGTCATCAGAAAGTCTGATCCATACATATATCTCAAGCCAAATGAGTTCTAAAGATGTTCTATGCGACAATGCACTAGGAATAACTTAAGAAGTGAAAACGTTACTGCGCAATCCTGCAACAGAGGCAACAGAATTATAATCTCGAAAACATATAGTTCCATGGTTAATTGTTTGTTTGGTTCTAGGTACATGTCTGTAGTCGTGGTATTCACTCACGTTTCTGTCCACAGTACCGTAGTAAGCTGGCAGAGGAGACGAAATGATCCAATTCATTGATATCTGGAATACCATGTACTTATTCGTGTTCCGCAATTCTAGGGGATCAATGCCGCAAAAATTAATACGGATTTGATGGAAGTGTACTACAGCAGTGAAACATCATAGGAAACCTTAGACAGGTTGCGGAGAGGCTTCAAGTGTGGTGAAAGTCTGTATGACGAAAAACGCAGTGGCGGACCACCTCTCTGAAGAACCGCTAGTCGCAAGAGATGCGAAGGCTCTAGTGCTCGTAGTCAGGCGATAGTGGAAAAAGTGAAAACCAGTCACGGAGGAGTTTTCAAGATCTTGCACTAGTCTTTGAACATGACAAATATCGCCGCCCATTGGGTTCCGTAACTAATCACCCTCATTCGAATACTCTACCGAACATAAACAGTACCGGAAATATTACAACTGTGGTTGAGCAACCCAGATGACATCTTTATCCTCCTAATGACCGTGGACCAGTGTTGGATGTACCACTATCATCCCGAGAGAAAAGAGGAAAGCGAGCAGTGGAAACACGTGGATTCACCACTGCCGAAAAAGGTGCGAAAGCCCGAGTGTCTGCTTGGGAAGCTAAGTTAACTGCACTAGACCTCGTCATAACTCAGACACATCCTTAAGATCCAGTTCGGGTAAAAATGTTCGTAAAGGAATTAAAACGCTATCAAAGTTACGACTCTAGCATTGAACCTTAAGGAGGGGAATGAAAATTTTATTAATCAAAAGCATAAAATATGGATAATGGTGTGGCTATCTACGTTAATTGAAAAGCTAGTTAAATGAACTAATTGGTTTATTACAAAATTTGCGCCAAATTACAAAATTTACAATCCTAATAACATTCGAGTGATGTCGATCTACAAAATCGAGCACCTGAAATCATCATTGAAGCTAACGATTGACAAAATAAATGGAGAGGGTCGGAATCTTACTGCTCGTTACAAATTTAAAATGTGAACATTATTGATGCTCCCTACACATTGAATACGGTTGTTGAAAGACGGCTGTAAGATGTTATAAGCGAGCCAATGGACCTGTCTGTGCTGATAGGTTGAAATTGTTCTTATGAAACTTTAAGTACCGACTTCCCAACCTGCCAAATCTTGCACTCTTGCGCAGCCTCATATTCATCGCCTTACGAGCACAGCACTCATGGAGACTGCAGTTGAAACAATAGCTAGTGCAGCCCAAGTCGGAGTGTTCTGCCACAGCAATGAAGACGAAGTACTCTCTATCAGATCTGGATATGAAATCATTCCTGGCCCAATGTCGAAGTCATTTTCCTCGTATGTCAAGACTGTTAGCACGCACCCTCCCGCCAAAAACTACGAGAGTCCATCTCTTGTAAGTTAAAGGCGCTCATTATTGGTATGACTGTCTACCGTTAAAGAAACTCCCGCCTATAAATGTAAGATCTTGAGCGACAATCAAAGCCCTCTCTTCCTGTCTTTGTGTTTGCTACCCTCCCGCCAAAAACTACTAGAGTCCATCTCTTGTAAGTTAAAGGCGCTCATTATTGGTATGACTGTCTACCGTTAAAGAAACTCCCGCCCATAAATGTAAGATCTTGAGCGACAATCAAAGCCCTCTCTTCCTGTCTTTGTGTTTGCTACCTTATGTCTATCTGACGCCAGAGAGCAATTGACTAATGGTGGTCTTCTATTGAAAACAGCTAATGACAGGCTGCGAGAAAGATGCAGGACAGAATGTGAGGCTATTTCCCCGCTCACTTTCTTCCACTCCAAACTCGCAACTTGTGTGGACTGTATCAGAGGGGCACTTCCCTTTGATGTAGTGGTGCCGCTTGTCACCCACCGAGGTCCGTTTCCGTTCAGCAATTGCGGAACGTTACGTGTTCTCGCATCTTCCAATGCTGGACGCCAAGCTGGCGCGTCGTGCTAGAGCCTAGAGCTTTTGCGCTGCTGGAGAATGGCGAAGCCAGCGGTCACTGCAATGCAACGCAGCTATTTCCGTAGTGGCAGTCTCCCGGAAGAATGCAGGTGGGGGGAGGGGGGGGGGAAGGGCCGTGTTCGCTATTATCCTCCCCAGACCAGCGAGGCCCTTTCTTGTTACCTGTCCTCAACACACGCCGCGAGGCGTGAAGT
This sequence comes from Schistocerca serialis cubense, assembly GCF_023864345.2. Classification (NCBI taxonomy): domain Eukaryota; kingdom Metazoa; phylum Arthropoda; class Insecta; order Orthoptera; family Acrididae; genus Schistocerca; species Schistocerca serialis. Next base: position 317,061,541 of record NC_064645.1, on the reverse strand, counting down.
GTCCTCCGTAGGAAGTAATCAAGTAAACAGCTCACGTGTAAACAAACATGTTTATTTGAATAGACAGAAACGCAGTTCAACTTAGTAATGAAAAATCTTGGGAATCATGAAACAAACTGAACTCGTTTGGTTACGCACAGTTTCTCAAACTTCGGAAGGAGAAAACAAATTTTTACAATTCTTAACTGACTTAGTGTGATAATGGGGAAAACAAAGTGCTGTACCAAGTCTTGACCTAAAAGATAGAAAAACAACACTGATCATAAGTTCTTAACACTCTTCAGAAAAACACCGTCGGAGTAATGTTCTTCTGTCACTTAGAAAAATAACTAAGTCTGTTCAAAGTTCACAACACATTTAGGATAATGACAAAGTCCCATATAAATTCTAAATCTGACAACACTATCCGGTAGGGAATAGTTGGAGTCCAAGTTTAAAAGAAGGATATTCTATGTCCGGCGAGGCCGAACAACAGGCACGCACATATTACAAAATCAAGAATCGGTCTTCCCGTCGGCGCCGCGTTTTCTGCAGAGAGACGAGGCTGAAGGATTGAGAACGACCATGCTGGCCCGAACGGTGAATGCGGCGTAGCTACGGCCCCGGAGTGAGCTCCTGATTGTGGAAATGTAGTAAGCATTCGTGCCCCAGCCCAGGCAGCTCGCCGGCCGGAGTGACCGAGCGGTTCTAGGCGTTTCAGTTCGGAACAGCGCGACTGCTACGGTCGCAGGTTAGAATCCTGCTTCGGGCATGGATGTGTGTGATGTCCTTGGGTTAGTTAGGTTTAAGTAGTTCTAAGTTCTAGGGGACTGATGACCTCAGATGTTAAGTCCCATAGCGTTCAGAGCCATTTTTTTTCTAACCCAGGCAGCTCGTTATGCGGGAACTCGCTGCGCAGAGCCCGTGCACCGCCCTAAGTACAGCCGTCGGTGCCAGGATACATTCCGTCTTGCATCCTGTGACGTGGCTGGCGTAAAAAAAAAGAGATCCGTGGCGCCAGCGACCTCTGCTGGCGCTTTGGTCGCCGTTTTGTAGTCGAGCGTGCCGCGGCAGCCCCGTATAACTTCTGCAAGGTAGCAGGCTGCTTTCTTAACTGGGATGTAGTTTGGGTTGCAGCCTTTATAGGCGCAAGATCTACCAGTAACAAGCACTGCGCTTGCCTCCAAAGCGAAATAAATGCCCTACACCAGGCTTTATTGTGTAAATTAAAATGCAAATCAGACCGCTCAACCACTTTACTGTGAGTAAATTATTTCTCTCTTATTAAAAATCAACGTCTATGTATCCTATTGCTTACCGGTTTCGCTATGAATCTGCATAAGTACAAATATTTTATGAAAAGCGACAGGCCAGACGGCTTGCCGCGTTCCAAAAGTGAAGACTTAACGATCATCGAGTAAGGTGATGACGAGTCTTTTTTTGAGACTGATGTGGTATGGTGCTAACAGATTACACTCGTACGGACGAGCTGTTAAAACCATACTACCGAAAACTTCCGATGAGGAGACTGGAGGCATTCAAGACAAAACGTCGCGGGAAGCTGTGCAAGGGAGTTTGTTCCTCTACAACGCCCAAGTTTATTCTGCACAGCACACAGCCATACATACTGCCTCTTTGGGCTATGAGCCCCCCCCCCCCCCCTCCTCCTTCCCTTATTCTACTGACTTGGTCCTCATGGAATTCTTCCTCTTTCTTCTGATGGAAAAACATTATATGGAAGAAATCTCCAGAAAGACGAAATGGTGATTTTACTAAACACCCAAAATGCAGACTTCTGCAAACAAAGTCTCCATAAAATCATGGATGGTTGGGGAAAATGGTGCACTGGACGTTTATATGCAGAGAAGAATTTACAATCTCAGCAACTTTGTGGCCGTAATTTGATTTATTCGATACGATAGTTGGAACCATATGACTAACTCTCGCAAACCCTTCGTAATGACATTGAAACACATCATTTCCTAATTAATTTCCTCAGCATCACTTGATTTAATTCGACTACATTCCATTATCCTCGTTTTCCTTTCAGGACACTGCCCATTCCCTTCAATTGCTTTGTATCTGACTGTATCTGACAGAATTACAAGGTCGTAGGCAAACCTCAAAGTTTTCATTTTTCTCCTTGGACTTCAATTCCAACTCCATTTTTTTTTTGTTTCCTTTGCTGCTTATTCAGCGTACAGACTGAAGAATATCGGATATAGGCAACAACCGTCATTCCATTCAAAATCACCACTTTCTTTTCATGCCCCTCGACTATCACAATTGCCGTATGGTTTCTGTACAAGCTGTAAATAGCGTTTCGCTACCTGTATTTTACCCCTATTACCTTCAGAATTTCAAAGAGAGTATGCCAGTCCACACTGTCAAAAGCTTTTTCTAAGTCCATAAATGCTAAAAATATAGCTTCGCTTTTCCTTAACGTATCTTCTAAGATAAGTCGTAGGGTCAGATTGCCTCTCTTCTTCCTACATTTCTCCGGAATCCAAACGGATCTTCCCAGGAGTCTACTTCTATCAGTTTTTCCATTCTTCCGTAAAGAATTCGTGTTAGTATTTTGCAACCATGACTTATTAAACTGGTAATTCGGTCATTTTCACACCTGTCAGCAACTGCTGTATTGGGATTGGTATTATTATATTCTTCTTAAAATCTGAGAGTATTTCGTCTGTCTCATCAATCTTACTCACCAGATGGAAGCCTTTTGTCATGGCTGGCTCTCCCAAAGCTGTCAGTAGTTCTGATGGAATATTGTCCACTCCCGGGGCCTTGTTTCGACTTAGGTCTTTCAGAGCTCTGTCAAATTCTTCTCACAGTATTATATCTCCCATCTCATCTTCACCTACGTCCACTTCCCTTTCTATAATATTGCTTCCAAGTTCAGCTTCCTTGTATAAACATTCTATGTACGCCTTCCTCCTTTCAGTTTTCCCTTCTTTGTTTAGAACTGGTTAACCATTTGAGCTCTTGATATTCAAACAGCTGCTTCCTATTACTCCAAAGGCCTCTTTAATCTTCCTGTAGGGGCATCTGTCTTTCCCATAGTGAAATATGCTTCTGAATCCTTACATATGTCCTCTAGCTATTCATTCTTAGCCATTTCGTACTTCCTGTCAATCTCATTTTTTAAGCGTTTGTATTCACTTTTACCTGCTTCGTTTGCAGTATTTTTAAATTTTTTCCTTTCATCAATTTAATTCAGTATCTCTTGTGTTATCCGAGGATTCCTACTAGGTCTTGTCTTTATATCTACTTGATCCTCTACTGCCTTCACAATTTCATCTCTTGGTCTCTTACTGTACTTCTTTCTCCAGCTCTCTAATCAACCGTTGTATAATGCTCCCTCTGAAGTTCTCAATAATCTCTTGTTCTTCAACTTATTCAGGTACCATCTCCTTAATTTCCTACCTTTTTCCAATTTCTTCAGTTTTAATCTGCGGTTCATAACCCACAATTTGTGGTCAGAGTCCACATCTGCAACTGGAAATGTGTTAGAACTTAAAATCTGGTTCCTAAATCTCTATCTAACTATTATATGTGAATCAATCTGAAACCTTTCTGTGTCTCCAGCTCTGTTCCAAGTATTCATTCTTCCTTTATGATTCTTAAACCATGTTTTAGCGATGACAAAATTATTCTCCGCGAAAAATTTTACCAGATAGCTTGCTCTTTGATTCCTTTCCCCAGTCCATATTCAACAACTATTTTTTCTTCTCTTCCTTTTCCTGCTATCAAATTCCAATACCACGCCACGATTTAATTTTCGTCTCTAACTATATGAATAATTTCCTTTATCTCATCATACATTTCTTCAATGTCTTAATCATCTGCGGGGCTATTTGGCATGCAAACTTGTACTGCTATGGCACGCGTGGGCTTCGTGTCTATCTAGGCTACGACAATACGTTCACTATGCTGTTCTTAGTAATTTACCAGCAGTCCTGTTTCCTTATTCATTATTAAACGTACTCATGTATTACCGCTATTTGGTTTTGCATCGAAACCCTGTATTCATTTGACCAGAAGTCCTGTTACTCCTGCCATCGCACTTCACTAATTTCCTCTACATTTACCTTCAACTATCCATTTCCCTCTTTTAATTTGTGTAAATTTTTTAGTGTAACGTTTACAAAATTAGTTTTTCGTTCATTATCTAATAACATTAATGGTGGCGTAGTAGCGTTGTCACCAGAGATCAAATGAGGTCGAATGCGGGAAGAATTTGTGTAGTCTGAAATTTTTGTACAGTGGTTGGAGGGAGTGCCAGGAATCCTGACTAGTAAGGGATGAGGGTAGAGAAAAGGTACTTTAGAAGATCACTTCTGTATGTTTTTCTTTAATAATTCAAAAATCGTAGCCTCTAGCGAAAACATATCCCAATAAAAAACATAACTACATTAAATTTCCTACAAAAAGGTCTTGCTCATTTTTTTCTGTGGCACTAATTGTTTGAGCGTAGCAAGCGAAAAAATATGAAACTCTCGCACGTGGTTTATTAAGATCAGCTGTAACATCGTGGGTTGCATAAAACGATAGTGATAGGGGCAGCTGAATCACCGTGTATGGAAATATGGGAGGGCTGAAAGTGTAGCAGGTGCTGGAATCAACACATTTCACAGCATACAGAGTACAAACAATCGTATTGCAGATGTCCAGAGTGACGACGCAGCGACACAAAACGCAGCAGTCTCTGTGAGTTCAGGTGTGCTGTATACCTCTGGAGCACCTACCTGAGGGCAGCGCTGAAGATGCCGGCCACGAAGACGCCCGTCATGCCGGGAAGACCGCCCAGCGACTCCGCCACCATCAGCGGCAGCAGCTGATCCTTGGCTCGCGCCACCTGTGACCGCAGTGAACCAAGACCAGACTCAAAATCGCCACACGTCCCCAAGTGATATTAAAGACAACAGGTAACTGCCAAATTCATGACAGGGTAATAAAAAGTTGTTGCCTAAATGTAGGACTATACTCATCTTCATGACGAATGAGAGCAGGTCATGTGGCTCATTAAATTTGGAGATTTGATATAAATTATCTCCAGACAGCCGCCATTAAAACTAATTTCTTCAATTCACTTCTCACGCTCAAATGCCACAAAAATAACTTCTTGTCATTTTTTCCTTAATTTACAGCTGATATTCGTGACATGTGAAAATGAGATGTGAACTCAAGAACTAGTTATATCCAAATTAAATGACATAAAGATAACTGTTTGGAGATAATTTATATCAGCTTCCCACATTGGACGATTTCATAACATAACAATAATAACCACATCATCGACTGAAAATGTCGATTACTATAAGCTCCACAATAATTTGGTTTATGTCAATCAATGAGAAATTTATATATTGTGCAACATCCGTCAAAAATCTTCCGAAACTCGTCGTATTCCTGACGTGAAAGTGACGTCAGTGCAACTTGAAATAACAACTGTAAAAACCAGCTGTACGTTCGACCATTCAACTGTGAACAGTCTAAAAGCATGTTCCTTATATCTTGACGAAAATTTATATGTTTACATGCTGACATTCTTAAATGAGTAACCACGACAGATCGGTGTTTGCCAAACTTATGTATGAGACCTGTCACCACCTGGATGTCATAGAAGAGCTTATACGTGATACATGTGTGCTTTGTTCAATAATAAAAAGAGATTAGCGTTATAACGATAAATGTGAACGATTTTACACAGATAACCATTGGTGTAATGTCTCTCCACGCCCTCTGTAACACTTTTGGAATGTTAAGGAAAGGCTGATGGCTCACAAGAGTACCGTCAGACCTGTTAATCACAGATTTTTTGGAATCTTAGGTATATTGTAGAGCGACCAGTCCTACCTGTCCTACCTGTAGTACCTGGCTACTGGATTTTCATGTGACGTCCCCTAGTTTCAGAGAAAATCTATTTTCAAATTTTATACGTCCCCTATGTGATCAAAAGTATCCGGACACCTGACTGAAGATGACTTCGTGGCGCCCTCCACCGGTAATGCTGGAATTCGATATCGTGCTGGTCCACCCTTAGCCTTGATGACAGCTTCCACTCTCGCAGGCATACGTTCAATCAACTGGTGGAAGGTTCTCGGAGTGCTGCACTGAAGTATCGATGTCGGTCGGTGAGGCCTGGCACGACTTCGGCGTTCCAAAACATCCCAAAGGTGTTCTATTGGATTCAGGTCAGGACTCTGTGCAGGCCAGTCCATTACAGGGATGTTATTGTCGTGTAACCACTCCGCCACAGGACGTGCATTATGAACAGGTGCTCGATCGTGTTGAAAGCTGAAGGCGCCATTCCCGAATTGCTCTTCTACAGTGGGAAGCAAGAAGGTGTTTCAAATATCAGTGTAGGCCTGTCCTGTGATAGTGCCACGAAAAACAACAAGGGGTGCAAGCCTGTTCCATGAAAAACACGACCACACCATAATACTGCACTCCGAATTTTACTCTCATCTCTACACACGCTGGCAGATGACGTTCACCGGGCATTCGCCATACCCACCACCCCCTGCCATCGGATCGCCACATTGTGTACCGTGATTCGTCACTCCACACAACGTTTTTCAACTTTTGAATCATGCAATGTTTACTCTCCTTAGACCAAGTGAGAGGTCGTTGGCATTTACCGGCGTGATGTGTGGCATATGAGCACCCGCTCGACCATGAAATCCAAGTTTTCTCACCTCTGGCCTAACTGTCACAATACTTGCAGTGGGTCCTGATGCAGTTTGGAATTCCTGTGTGATGATCATACGTTTTGCACAGTGTTATCCATGTGAAAGTGCCAGAACGTTTTTCTAAATGTTTGCGAATCGTGTAGCTTAAGCGAGACCGGACGTGGGAAACCGCTGGTCTACACACCGGCGTTCGTCGTTAACCGACCGTACAATGGGCCAACACGCTTCAAAATCTGGTCAGAATAGAAAAAAAGGTGCATGTTCCGACTTTGCTTCTGCGAAATGTTGTGTAAATCACACTGGGGCATATTTTCGCAATGCTGCGGTGTGATTACAGTCTCAAGTCAATATGATACGTCCTGTGACAGTTGACGCTAAACAGTCAATCGGGCGTCGACACATCTTTCAGACATTCTTACTGTGGCCTGTTTAATGTATGACAGTGATCCTGCCTAGTTGTCAGGATAAAATACGATGAGTAGCACTGCAGATGGTATGTTTATGACATTTTTAATCGGTGTATATTTCAATGTCTGCACAGCCGTCCAGACGGCCTCTTATCTTGTGTTGAATCATTCCTTCCATTACAAGGGTGTGTTGAAAAGTGATGCCTCCGAATTTTTAATGTGAAAACTCAAAGAATTTTAAATAAAACAAACACCATTAACATTCTGTATATTTATTCTAGACTAAGTGAACTAAAGTATACGAACATCCCCAAAAACATACTTTTTCCATATTAGGCGCGTTGTGCTGCCGTCTACTGCCGGGTACTCCATATCAGTGACCTCAGTAGTCATTAAACATCGTGAGAGAGTAGAATGGGGAGCTACGCGGAACTTACGGACTTCAAAGGTGGTCAGGTGATCGGGTGTCACTTGCGTCATACGTCTGTACGTGAGATTTACACAATCCTAAACATCCCTAGCTCCACTGTTTCCCATGTGATAGAGAAGTGGAAACGTGAAGGGACACGTACAGTACAAAAAAGTGCAGGCCGACCTCGTCTGTTGACTGACACAGAACGCCGACAGTTGAAGAGGGTCGTAAGGTGTAATAGGCAGATATCTATCCAGACCATCACACAGGAATTCCAAACTGCATCAGGATCCACTGAAAGTATTGTGACAGTTAGGCGAGAGGTGAGAAAACTTGGATTTCATGGTCGAGCGGCTGCTCATAGGCCACACATACCGCCGGTAAATGCCAACGACGCCTGGCTTGGTGTAATGAGAGTAAACACTGGACGATTGAACAGTGGAAAAACGTTTTATGAAGTAACGAATGACGGTACACAATGTGGCGATCCGATGGCAGGGGGTGGGTATGGCGAATGCCCGGTGAACGTCATCTGCCAGCGTGTGTAGTGCCAACAGTAAAATTTGGAGGCGGTGGTGTTACGGCGCGGTCGTGTTTTCATGGAGGGAGCTTGCACCCCTTGTTGTTTTTCGTGGTACTATCACGGCAAAGGCCTACATTGACGTTTGAAGCTCCTTCTTGCTTCCCACTGTTGAAGAGCAATTCTGAGATGGCGACTGCATCTTTCAACACGATCGAGCGCCTATTCACAATGCACGGCATGTGGCGGAGTGGTTACATGACAATAACATCCCTGCAATGGACTGGCCTGCACAGAGTCCTGACCTGAATCTTATAGAACACCTTTGGGAGATTTTGGAACGGCGACTTCGTGCCAGACATCACCGACCGTCATCGATACCTCGAATGGGCTGCCATTCTCCAAGAAACCTTCCAGCACCTGATTGAGCGTATGGCTGCGAGATTGGAAGCTGTCATCAGGGCTAAGGGTGGGCCACCACCATATTAAATGCCAGCATTATCGATGAAGGGCGCCACGAACTTGTAAGTCATTTTCGGCCAGGTGTCCAGCTACTTTTGATCACATAGTTTATGTCTTTATTCTTCGTGTCAAAATATTTGCTACTCTCTACAGCCAGAGGGCTCCAGTGTGCAACATGGTGGTGAGTAACGTAACTATGTCTCGATGCGTGAGGAACACCGTACTCTAATGGACTTTCGAATTCGTCCGCTCATGAAGCACCCTCTCTTTCAGCAAGACAATGCCGGGCCACCGACCAGCGATGCGACATCTGCAACAGACCGGTGTCTTGTGTACACTGTCGCCACACCTCCTCCCGACGTGGCGCCACCTTATTTTCATGTTTCCAAAACTTAAAATAACTTCGGGAAAGCATCTCCGTTTGATAGTGATGAAGCGGTGCAAGCTGAGGTGAGTTTGTAAACTCCGTCAACAAAGTCAAGCAGTTTTCAGTGACAGTTCCAACGAACAGGTATCTCGTTGGGAGAAATGTGTTCTTCGCAATGGTGACTATGTTGAGAAATTTATATGTCGTCATGAAGAATAAAAGTGTAGACTATAAATAACGTTCATTTGTTTTAAAGCTTTAAGAGTTTTAAAACCAAAAATTCGGAGACATTACCTTTCAGCACGCCCTCATACATTAATTAAAAGTGTTGTGTGAGCAGGGAATGCCAATTAACGTCACACGGTTTGCAAATCAAGTCAGTTTCCACATTCTGGCCCCATGTGGGTCAATCTGACCCGAGCGACCACCATGTCATCCACTGTCAATGCCGTCGTTCAATGCGGTATGGAGAGGCATGTCTCAGCACATCGCTCTCCTGGCCATTCTATTTCTTGACGCTGGAACCGCCTCTAATCCGTCGTGTAGCTCCTAAGTTGGCCTCCTAAGGATGAGTGCACCCTGTAACAGTCCTCGCAACAGGGAAAAATCCTTGGCAGTGCCGTGAATCGAACCCCGCTCCTTCCCATGGCAGTCAGCAGTGCTGAGAACTCAGTTACGGAGGCGGACTCTTACAGTATTGCCTTAGTGGTATAACAAGGCCTTTACGTTTTTAAGTGCCCTTTTTCACACCGTCTTCGGGTCTACCCAAAGACTTAAATTTCCAGTAGCGCACTGCTTTACGCTACATACACGTACCTTGGTGGTGAGAGGATCGCAGTCGAAGTACCTGGCGAAGATCAGGAGGCCGCTGTAGGTGCTCAGCAGGATAAGGCTAGCAGCACCGGCAGTGAATATCCACACCGCTCTGCAAATAAAAGGCACGCGAAGTTCAGAATTCCACAGCCGTAAATTGCCATTTTTAAGAGAAGATATTAAGCTACAGTTCCGTAATGTACTTACTCAGAACGTAATGATCTGTACATGCGTAAATTTCTTTGTGAATTTTGTTTTTCAGCATAACACAAGCGATACAAGCTTTTAATGCAGACGAGTTTTATATGCACGTTACATGAATCAAAAAAGAAAATGGGTGCTTCATTAATCTAACTATGGCGCAGATAGGTGAGAAACATGAAGCTATAAAACTCTTTCATATTCTACCCATGGAAATAAAATCTCTGAAAGATAACAGACGTGTTTTCAAATGTCAAAGACACAATAGAGGAATTTTCAGGCAGAGATAATGATTCATTAAGAACCCTGTAAATGCAGACAGATAGCCACATAAATAATTTTTTTTTATTTATGTACAACTGTATTATATTTCTTCTGGTGACACATTCCACATTTTATCGTATTTGTGCTCTGTGGAACAAGAAACTAACTAAGACCTCTTGTTTCCCTCACTTCGGTGTCACGTGATTTACTCACCGTAGAATAAAATACAGGGAACAGAAAGTTATCTGCAACTCATTCAGAAGCCAGACAACGGTTTGCAAAACGCCTTACGTATAAAAATGTTTGCCTGAACTAGAAAATTAATTAATCGCCTTTCAAACCAAAGCTGTAATTACGAGTATTGTGCACAATGGAATGGATAACGGAAGAATTTACAGACCTAGCTACGGACCCTAAAGTGGAGAATTACGAATGAATAAATTTTATATGAATGGAAGGTGTTACAAAAACAAGTTTTGATTTAACACACTCATTTATTCAATTAAAATACACATTAAACGGGTATTAGTGTGAAAGAATATCAGTTGGCTTTACAAAGTCCCTTATGTGAATTCTACGAATAAATTTATCGGTTTCCCCGTAAATGACGTTCTGAAAGTTACTAACGAACTTTTATCTAAACGAACTATAGTAACTGTTGGCCTGATAGTTATTGAAAAAATGACGCATCTGCTAAAACAATAGCAGTCGATGCATGGGTCGGGAAAGGATAGATTCGAAGACCTTGCTAAACATTGAAGTGAGGGAGATGGGGTTGCAGGAGGAGTTATCAGTTGGAGATTAATGCAGTTTGAGGAAAAGTAGGATTTTGGGGGTTTTCCAGGTTGAGGATTGGAACCTGTGGAGTAGATAGTGGTAGAAAGGATTGCAAAGATGACTAGAAAGGAAAAGGGGCGTTCTTTGAGGTGTTGATAAATAACTGATTCGTAACTGCGGGTGGTTTGGAATCTGGAAGCCAGGAGTGGTACAGCAGTGTTTCTACGTTCGTGGGTGGTAGGAACAAGCCAGGAGTGGTACAGCAGTGTTTCTACGTTCGTGGGTGGTAGGAACAATGAGTAATCAAAATGAGAGTCATCAGGGATGGAGAAAATGTCAGAGTCATAAGATGCGAAGTTTTACTCAGGTTGAAACTTCCTGGAAGATTAAAGCTGTGTGCCTACCGAGACTCAAACTTGTGACCTTTGCCTTTCGCAGGCAAGTGCTCTACTATCTGAGCTGCCCAAGCACGACTCACGGCCCGTCCACACAGTTTCACTACTGCCTGTACCTCGTCTCCTACCTTCCAAACTTTACAGAAGCTCTCCCGCAAACCTTGCAGAACTAGCAATCCTGAAAGGAAGGATATTGCGGAGACATGGCTTAGTCACAGCCTGGGGGATGTTTCCAGAATGAGATTTTCACTCTGCAACGGTGTGTGTGCTGATATGAAACTTCTGGCAGATTAAAACTGTGTGCCGGACCGAGACTCGATCTCGGGACCTTTGCCTTTCGCAGGCAAGTGCTCTACTCAGGTTGACAGGTAAGGGGTGGTTGTTTTGAAAGAGTAGGTAGTGGGTAGTGGGATGATCGATGGAATGCTTTCCGGTACTTGGAAAAGTTAATGATTAGTGCAGTGTTGGTTTTGATTGATGCATGTCTGGCGCCATTCCCAGGCGGCTTTTCTTCTTTTGCTAAATTCCTGATTGTCTCTGACTTTGACAGCGGCGTGTGAGTGTATCCCTGTCACGAGTGCACAAGAAGGAGAAATGGAGCGATACAAGCCACGGGATTCTTGGAGGAAGGGGGAAGGGGAGGAGTGGGGATGGTGAGGAGAGAGGGTATATGGTCTTGGAAGGAATGTGGGTGGATGTAGCCTCTGACAAGGTCTGCTGCAGGAAGGACGTGGCATGAGTGGTATCGTCAGGTTGCTGGAAGGTCAGGGATTGGCTCTGAATCTGGGTTTCTATGGATTCCTCGCAGGCATTCCAGTTGGACCGGAAGTAATCTTGGATAATTCTTGCATGGAGATTGAGATGGGGTGCAGGGAGATGAGATTGTGCGTAGATGAGGAGTACAGGTAGGTGGCCACTTCCAATCGGATCGTGGACTTCTGCAGTGAGTCGTTCAACGGGATTGGAACACGCTGGGACGACAACTGGAGTCGTGTTGCTTTCAGGACGGTTATGGTGTTGGATGGGAACAATACAGTCAGCCTAGAGGACTCGTCACCATGTAGTAACGTTTGACAGTGTGCCATATGAGTAAAAACTGTATAATTAAGAATCTAAGACCTCTTTTCAGTATTTACAGATTGTACACTTTGTAATGTTGTTTTCAACATCGGTGTATGCTACTTATGTCTTCTGAAATTTGCTAACAAGCTTATAATAAACATTTTATTGTATTTCACTTTCGCTTGGCAGCCGTGACGCCGATTCAAAATTTCATTAGTAGTGTCTACATATATTTGCACTGATAATTACATTTTTAGATTATAAAATAAAGTATGGAAAGATCGACTATAATTTTTACGCCAATTTGTTACTCCTGTTTTAATATTTTATGAAATGAAGTTTTTTAATAAGTTTTAATGTACTCCACTGTAATGAACTTAACGTATTTCAATATTTGTCGCAGTGCTTATTTTAATTTATATGCTTCCTGACAAAATTGTACTCCACTATAATTATTATTTCCTTTTGTTTCCATACATAAATTTTATGTTAAGCCATTTTTTTATATCTGGATAATGGAAATGGTTCAAAATGGTTCAAATGGCTCTAAGCACTATGGGACTTAACACCTTAGGTCATCAGTCCCCTAGACTTAGAACTACTTAAACCTAACCAACCTAAGGACATCACACACATGCACGCCAGAGGCAGGATTCGAACCTGCGACCGTAGCAGCAGCACGGTTCCGGACTGAAGCGCCTAGAACCGCTCGGCCACAGCGGCCGGCATGAAAATGGTGGGCGCTAGCCATCCAACATTGTGTAAACCGAGGTTAGTCGTATGGAACCGTAAGCAGTAGCTTCCGTTTGATTGATGCTTGTACTTGTCTAGGTTATATTGTAACATGTGTCGTTACAGCTATGCCGAGTCTACATGAAAACGGTATGTAGTCGTGCAGTTGGCACTGTGTACAACTGTGATTTGGTTCTTGGTTACTTCGCTTTTTCAATGTCTGTGTTATTTTATATTTATAGGAATAATGGTAGCTGTGCTGTTAGCTTAAATCTAGATCTGTAATAATATACAGATGATATTACGACCGATGCAGGCTTTCTTTATGTCGCGAATTACATCCTGGTCATGGTGCACACTTGCTCCCATGGCATCAAACCTGATGAATTGTAGGTTCGTTTAACTTTTTCGGCTCAATCTCAGCGTTCCTGCCAAAGGCAGAGGATCCCATTTCTTACATATTTTCTGCCTGTGGTCTGTTATCCCATGAGATCCTTAACATTGTCGTAGTCACATCTCTTGAACTTCATAACTGCTTCCTTCAGTATTTCTAGGCCAAGTGGACAAGTTTACATATTCCGAATATTACTTGAAGTTCTTCCATTGATACAGTGCCAAAATCTCCTGACAGCCTGAGGAGTACTCGTCGCTGCACGCTGTTTACTGCTTGTGCTGGCGTTACCGGTATCATCCTGTCACCCTAGACACTTGCACAATAACGCACAATGGGATGGGGTCGGTACTCACATGTTGGCCTTGGTGAGCGTGGGCAGCGCGAGGTACCGCTGGACCATTATCTGGTTGACGCCGGCATTGTAGAGGTACTGCATGAGGCCGCCCACCAGCAGGCTGGGCAGCGCCATCCGCACCCTGGGGTCCACATCCAGCCTGTGGGAGAAACGTCAGCTCCGTCAGCAGCACTGCTACTCTCTGGTAGGCACAGTTTGCTTCATTATCCAACATATGCAGTTCGCCATTAAAATTGCAACACCAGAAACACAACAAATAACGAACTTTTACTTTTGTCTACACAGTACAGTAGGAAGAATACATGATAACATTTGTGAGAGTAAGAACCTTCGACATATTTTAAAAAAACTAAAAATCCGCCTCGATTGTGAAAAAAGCACCTAGTGTTAAGTGTTAACCCAGGTTTGGGCATAGATAACTACACCTTCTTCAGAACAACTATAAAACCCACAAGTGCCTAAGAAGACCTTTTTCAATGATTAAAAGAACACCATAGCCCCGTTTGCCCGGGGCGAGTTCTGGGTCTCAGGTATAAAGAGCATATTCCTACTAGAAGCGGTGACGGTGCTAAGGGCTCTACTTATGCGGAACACCTTGTGCAAATGGCTCATGCGCCGAGCCCTCTAGTTAATATCGAGTTACTTCATGCCGAGGTTAAGGGCTTAAAACTGGATGTTTTGGAAGAAATGCAGATCTTCAAGCATCTGCATCAGGTTAAAGACAATATCATCAATGACCAACTTCTACTAAGAAATAGAAATTTTTTGAAGGTTTCGCGCCTTTACTTTGTTCTTCATTCTTGTAAATTTGATGATCTGTCGATTATCACATGCGCGCGCTGATTGGCGAGCGCGGTTGGTCAAGCTGTTCATCTTCTTTCTTTTTATCCTCACTTTCCTTTTACGATGAAAGTGATTTTAGACCGTTGAACACCTCATGTTTTTCCCTATATCTTTATTACCATGACGTCTTTAGATTACGTCCCCTCAGCCCCCCCCCCCCCCCCCAGGCTAACTACTGGCTTTAGGTCTAGTTTTTAAGAGTTCCTCCTGTTGTCATAGGTAGTTTTATATGGAAGTTTCTTTAGTAGCACAAGCAACCATGTGCGGCTGTTTTTAGGTTCCATCTCCTATTTAGCTCGTCTCTTGTTCTATCCATTTCATTTTTTGATATACGTTGATCCACGGTTGGGAATATATATATTTAGCCCCAACCCATGTATAAACTTTCTCGTATTCGTATGCGCATGCGCATTCAAGTAACTTCCCTTGTCTTGCGCATGTGCATAGATAGAGGGTCAGGCTTCTAAGTGAGCGACCGTTTGTAGCTCCAGTTTATGGCGGGTCATGGCCCATCGATCATAGGCCGGTGTGAGGTGGAGCGTACACCATTAAGTTAAGTAGTGGTTTTGACTTTGTACATATGTACTGTTTGTGTTTTCCTTTTCTTTTTCGTTTATAAATGTATGGCTATGGTGTTCTTTTAATCACTGACAAAGGTCTTCTTAGGCACTTGTGGGTTTTATTGTTGTTCTGAAGAAGGTGTAGTTATCTACGCCGAAACCTGGGTTAACACTTAACACTAGGTTCTTTTTTCGCAATCGAGGCGGATGGTTAGTTTTTTTTTTTTTTTTTTAATTTGTGAAAGTACTCAGTGCAGGAATTATATAGTGAGTAACTCAAGTGAACAGGAATAAGCTCTGCTGCTTGGAGATGTTATAATGACGTACTCCAATGGTTAATTACATTATTCTGTTGTGGTACCTCGCCCCTGTCCCTCACTAACTCCCGTAATCTTTTATATTCCGGTCTTCCATTTTCTGAGGATTCAACAGCTTCTTTAAAAAGTGAAAGAAACTAACTCTACTGTCAGACCAGTGGACCAACACATGCAAACCGGCCTCCGTGTCATCCTTTGCTATGTGGCTTCATTTGGATGCGGTATGGAGAGGCTTGGGGTCAGCACACGCCTCTGCCGGCCGTTGTCGGCTGTTCAGACAGTGGAGCCCTAATTTTCTCTCTCGTAGCTCCTTACTTATCTTCACGAGGCTGAGAGCACACCGTTCCAGTTCTCTCATGAAGAAAACGTGTCGGCACCAGGAACTGAAGCAAGATCCTCCACGTGAAAGTCAGACGTGCAGACCATTCGCATAAAACAGCTGCTTTAGCTGGTGAAAACACCCATCCAAGCGGTTTTTGTCCAACTTAACTGAAGAAAAAGACGTCATTTCCTGATGAAACAGGTGAATACGGGAAATGAGACATTAATTCGGCGTTTTTCTCTTATGTGACTGCTGGCATTGATGATGCAAAGTATCCGGCTGATTTTTCTAATTTCATCTGTAATTTGTGCGAAACAAATTGTTACACACCATTCAGATCAACTGTTATTCGATCCACTTAATTATACGTCACGGTATTTTCGATATGCATCGTCCATCCAAAAAGACGCTAGGTTGACTTTTGGTCAAATGTCTGAGCGGAACAAAAAGAAGACTCCCTAAAAATTACACAATGGATTTTTGTTCGAATTTTCATAACGAAAAGAAGAGTAGGAATTAATCAAATGGGATATGAAATTTTCTGGCGTGAGGTGTAGTTTTGCCAAAATAAGTTTAATTCCTTGAAAGCAATCAGGATAATTAAGTAAAACTCAGCGATTTGAGAAAACAGTTTTGTTCGCATTTTCATTGCCAAACGAAGAGTAGAGAAAATGGAGATATGGAATATGAAACAGTCCAGCGTGAGGTATAGTTTTGGGAAAAAAATTAAGAATTTGAAAGTGATAAGGGTAATTAAGAAAATCTAATTAGTAATTTGGGAGAAAAGTGAAGTGTTTCACCAGCATCTGCTTCTAGCTATTTAAATGAAGCGTTAAAAAATATAAAATCACAGCATAAACTGAAACATCTCTGCTTTCTCTTGATCTATATACATCTAATAATATTAGAATACCGATCGGTATTTGAGTATATTATATTTGGTTAGTGCATAAGTTGGTATCGTTTTTGTTTTGCATGTTGGTATTCCAGTTGCTAGCGGTTTATGTGATAGTCATTTTTTATTTGTAGGTCACTGTTGCCGCTTGGTTTACACATTGTCATTTTGTCATTTGGAGATAGTGAGTAGAGCAGTGGACGCTAGAATATGGAGTGCTCTGTGGGGAAATCGAAACATTTCCGACATATTCTTCTGCTGAAGGGTGACAGCAGCGGGGGCAACCGGGAACATTTACGCCATTGATGGGACTATTGCCACTGAAAAGAGCACGACAAGAAAATGGTTTTCTCGTTTTGAGGAGGATCGTTTTGAGTCTTCAATTTCCGGAGGATGTTCGGGTTTTGATGGAGATCGTTTAAGCGCATTAGTCCATATATTCCACATCGGTGTACTGTAGAACTGGCAAATGTGATGAACTGTAAATATTTCACCGTCGTGCGACATTTGCATGCAGTGGGAAAGGTTCAAAAATCGGTTGTATCGGTACCGCATGCACTACGCCAAAATCACAAAAATCAGTGTTTAACCTGAATATTACAATTTTAAAGGGTACTAGAGGATATCAGTCTGGTGGAATTTCGCTCAGCTGTCTCCTTACGTCACTAACGTATGAGCATCTCAGCCGCTGTACACGAATTCGAGCATTATTCAAAGGTGCGTCAAATGTTTCTGTTATCTGTTTTATCTCTCACTTTTAAATAAATCATTTCACAGAATATTTGAGTTTTTTTCATTTTTTTTTTTTTTTTTTTGTACTCCTGGCGTATAAGCGACGTCAGTGCAGTCACTGTGATTGCTGCTTGAGCTAGCAACTCCAAATAACAGCTGTGCATTTGACCGGTCAGCTACGAGCAGGCAGTGTTACGGAATGCACGTGCGGCCGTGGTGTGCAAACCTCAAAGGTGCAACATTTCTAAATGAAGTGTTCAAGACATCCTGCAAAATGTTTTGAAGCCAAGAAAAGTGCGTACAGCTTTCGTCCTGCACACCTAGACTCTCGAACAAAAACGCATGGTCGCCTGCAGCAGTTTCTCTGAAATGTGAAGACGTGGACAATTATTTTCTGGAAAGAATCGTCAAGGGTGACGAGACATTGTGCTATCAACACGAACCGGTCATAAAATGACAATGTGCAGAAACTGACACTAGCCCGCATCTCGTGGTCGTGCGGTAGCGTTCTCGCTTCCCACGCCCGGGTTCCCGGGTTCGATTCCCGGCGGGGTCAGGGATTTTCTCTGCCTCGTGATGGCTGGGTGTTGTGTGATGTCCTTAGGTTAGTTAGGTTTAAGTAGTTCTAAGTTATAGGGGACTGATGACCATGGATGTTAAGTCCCATAGTGCTCAGAGCCATTTTTTAGAAACTGACACTCAGTGTAACGCGCGAGTTGATTAACATCCAAAAGAAAGTCATTTCTGATAGTTTCACTTAGTTGTGTGAACGTTCCATGCGTTGTACTCAAGTGGTGGTAGACTTTATAGAATACCTGAAGCATAAATCCATCATTTTAAACTTCGTGTATTTTTTATTAATCCATTCTCGAAGTCTCGAAGTCTCGAAGTCCCGATCGTTTTCTGGAAAGTGCGACTGGAACGAGACAATTTTCTTGGTTTGTGTTCGCCTCGGAACACCCACACACGTAGCAGCTGCTTAGTTGCCGGCTTTTACAAATGTGCACTAGTTTCATCTTCAGTCAGCATGTTGTATCTAGGTTTTGTCTTTCCTCGGTCGAATTTTGCACTGAAGACTTCCCTATAGCAATATTGACGCGAGTCTGAGTTTCATCTCTGGTCAAACTGCAAGGAATCCGTCGGTAAGAGATTTTTTCCAGCAAAAGTTTCAAGCAAAATCGAAGGTTCTGCAGTCTTTGATACGCCTGAGGCGACCCTACGCCACACTAAGTTATATGCCGAGCATCTTCAGTCATGCTGCACACAACATCCTTTTTTTTTATTTTTTGCGTCAACAGCCCGTCGTAGTTTACGGCAACAGCTTTCAGTGTTAAAGCAGAGAAACGGGGAGGTGAAACCAGAAGCTCTAGCAGACTATGAGTTCCTACATTCTGAACGTAGATACAACACGTGTCGGTTCCACGGGGTACAGCTTCCTCCTTAGAATTGACTATGTCGGTCGTCTAACGGTCGCCGCTGAAGACAGCCGTTAACCCTACCCGGGGGAGGTCTGATGATCACTTCTAGGTGTACGGTAACACGTTTGTATCACACCTGCCGTAAACACGTGATTGGCAACTTGTTCTCGTGCGAATTTGTAACTCACCGTGTATCCTATGCATGAGAATGCTGAAAGAAGGCTGTTGAGCAGAAGGGGTTCACACTCCAGCTCAGCGCTTATCCTACCCCAACAGCCCAACCACACGCTGGTACAGGCGACAGTTGTTATTATTTATACCAAACAAGGCAACAAGCGCACACAAAGAGAGACGAGCACACTTCGGCTATCTTAACGATTCTTTCCGAAATCTGTCAGCGGGATCGGTTGACTGTCCCCACCACAGCAGAAGGTGGAGAGTAGAGATGCTATCCTGTAGCACCCCGTGTTTTCTAGAACATAGTATCTCTCGGCGTCAATCATACAGGCGCCGAACTTGTTTCGACACGGAATGTTGGCGCGAGACCATTACTGAGATGCTCAACAAACTCCAGTGGCAGATGATACAAGAAAGGCGTTGTGCGTCAGGGAGAGACATACTATTGAAATTTACTACTGAATTTTACACAACTCTTGACAAACTGCACTTTTCGGTGGCAGACTTAGATGATATGCAACGTAAATCCCAACCTATGATCGGTAAATAAAAAGTTGTGATTAAGACGGTGTTTTTTTTTATTTACTGTAACGTAAGGGGCACGATTCCTAGGACATGGAGTCATTTAAGAAATGTCGAAATTTCGAGAGAGTACTTTCTGGGAAGCGTCGGACAACATGAAAGGTTTATACATCATCTGAAATGACTTCTTTTGGAATATTTGCCGTTTTGAGCGTTTTTGGATGCCTAAACACATGAGTGATACGCAATCCTTTGGAGGAGGAGGAGATTAGTGTTTAACGTCCCGTCGACAACGAGGTCATTAGAGACGGAGCGCAAGCTCGGGTGAGGGAAGGATGAGGAAGGAAATCGGCCGTGCCCTTTCAAAGGAACCATCCCGGCATTTGCCTGAAGCGATTTAGGGAAATCACGGAAAACCTAACTCAGGATGGCTGGAGACGGGATTGAACCGTCGTCCTCCCGAATGCGCGCAATCCTTTGGCTACCAGACGTTGTATCAGTAGTAGAGGATGACAGACAGTGTGTGCTGAGCGGACGGCGAGTGAGGGCGGACGTACTGAATAGCAGAAGAATTTTATTTGAAGTGCTCGCTGACATATTTATGTTTGCAGGTGGGGATATTCAGCCGCCAAATAATTGTTAAAATTCATGGTGAACCTTCAGCTGTCCTTTATTCTGCACAATGTGCTTCGCTACCAAAAAATGGCTCTGAGCACTAAGGGACTCAACATCTTAGGTCATAAGTCCCCTAGAACTTAGAACTACTTAAACCTAACTAACCTAAGGACATCACATACATCCATGCCCGAGGCAGGATTCGAACCTGCGACCGTAGCAGTTCCGCGGTTCCGGACTGCAGCGCCAGAACCGCTAGACCACCGCGGCCGGCGCTTCGCTACCAGTTTCGGTCAAATGACCGTTATCAGGCATACGCTGGGGGTGAACGGCTGATGCGACTGAGGGTAGAGGACGATGTTGAGGAGATTCCATAGAGTACAGCACATCTGGGAAAAGGTAACATGAGCAGAGTTTTCATTTGCTGCAAGCGCTACCTGAGTAATTATTGCAAAGATTATATTTTCCTCAACAATAGGTTTTGGTATCCAGAGCGAGTTATCAGTCATTCACAATTTTACTTACTATTCGTCACCCATCATTTTTAGTTAAAAACTATTTGTAGAAAAGGTAAAGAGCAACTTTGCAACTTAAACAATCTGGCTGAATCAATGTTCATTGTTTATTGTAGTGGAAAGGAAGATTAGAGTGTCATGTAATTAGGATTCACTTCTATGTCATTAAATGGATATTAATGCCACCTTAATTTAAGGCAAGCTTTTATACTGTGGTGACAAAGGTCACGGGACACTTTCTAATTTCGTGTCGAAACTCTTTTTGCCCAGCGTAGTGCAGCAACTCGGCGTGGCATGAACTCAGCAGGTCCTTGGAAGGCCCTGCAGGTATATTGAATCACGCTGCCTCCGTAGCTGAACATAACTACGCAAGTGTTGCCGGTGCAGGATTTTATGAACGAAGTGATCTCTCAACAATGTCCGATAAATGTTCGATGGGATTCATGTTGGGCGATCAGGGTGGCCAGATCATTCACTCGAATTGTCTAGAATGCTCTGAAATGGAACATTGTCATCCATAAAAATTCCCTCATTGGTTGGGAACATGAAGTCCATGAAGGCTGCAAATGGTCTTCATGTAGCTGAACATCAGCATTTCCAGTCAATGATCGGTTCAGCTGGACCAAAGAACCCAGTCCATTCCATGTAAACATAGCCCACACCTTTATGGAGCTACCACCAGCTTGCACTGTGCCTTGTTCACAATTTAGGTTCTTGCCTTCTTAGGGTCTGCGCCACACTCAACCCCTACCATCAGATCTTTTCAACTGAAATCGGGGCTCATCCGAGCAGGTCACGGTTTTCCAGTAGTCTATGGGCCAACCGATACGGTCACGAGCCCAGCAGAGGCGCTGAAAGAGATGTCGTGCTTTTAGCAAAGGCACTCGAGTTGGTCGTCTGCTGGCATAGCCCATTAATGCCAAATTTCGCCGGACTGTTCTATCGGATACGTTCGTCGTATGTCCCAGGTTCATTCCTGTGGTGATATGACTCAGTGTTGCTTGTCAGTTAGCGCTGACAACTCTACTCAAACGCCACTGCACTGCTCAAGGTCGTTAAGTGAAGGACGTCGGCCAATGCGTTATTCGTAGAAAGGTACTGAAATTTGCCCGTCTCAGTACACTCTTGACGCTGTGGATCGTGAAATATTGAATTCCCTAACGATTTCAGAAACGGAATGCTTCATACTTCTAGCTCCAACTGTCATTCCGGGTTAGAGTCTGTTAATTCCCGCCGTGCGGCCATAAACACGTCGGTAATCTTTTCAAATGAGAACAAACGACAGCACCTCCAATGCAGGACCCTTTTACACCTTGTGTACGCGATACTACCAGCATCTCTACATGTGCATATCGCTATGTCATGACTTTTGTCACCTCAGCGTATTCATTTCCAAATATTTCATTTCCTCCTTGCAGTCTAAAAAGCAAATCTTGTCAGAATTGTATCACCACGTCTTGCACTACATAGTTAACAGCTAGATTCATTTTTGGATAGATAGCAAAATTCTCATCTGGCTTAAAGTAAATAATAAGGCAATTATCTGCGTAGTGATTTATTTGAGGATCATGCAGTGCAGCACTTCATATTCTTATAACTGAACAAGACAGAGCAAAGCTGAGTTATCCGTTGCAGATGAAAACAATTGTAGGACTTAAAGGAACGTTTTGAGACGAAATTAGGAATTGTTATCATTTTCGTATAATTCAGTTCATGCGATTTTGTAACAGGGCATAGTTTCAATACACAACAGTGAGTCATTGTGTGTCATTTCATGAGGAAGCCATTCTGCTTAATACTGATAACCCTTATTTGTATTCAGTTTCATTATAGATAGGCAGATTCACTTTAGAATAATTGGTACCGCACACAACGAAAGCAATTTACAAAGTTAATGTTCGTGTTCAAAAATGGGGTAGCGTAGGGTTTTATAGATCAGAGTGCTTAGACATCTCTGTAACAGGGATTTAAAAGTCACACACTTTTGCATTACAAGTTTTTTCAGTTGCCAAGTTTCTTCATGGAAGCTTCAAACGTATTACTTCTTGCCACATATATTTCGTGAAATGACCACTAGGAGAAAATTCGAGAAGTAAGTCAGTGCAGAGGATTATCAACAACAGTCTTGCTTCTCATCGCCATCCGCTAGTAGACCAGGGAAGGGGGTGGGGTGGGGGGTGGATACGTTGGTGGTATCAGCAGTAGCCTCCTCCACTCACGGTCACGTGACTTGCGGGGTATTGATTTAGATGATGTAGATAGATGACGGTCGATCTTCGATGTAGAACTTTGCACTTTCGTCTCTCGCCTCTTCGCAGTTAACTGCGGTAGCTACTTTACCTATAGTAAGAGTATAATCTTTATAAAATTTCTCTACACCTCCATTGCGTTTCTTGAATAGCTGCTCAAGGATAGAAAATGCATATACGTTACATTTCAATGTTACTTCATATAAATTTCCTTTCTTCGAAAGTTCCATTTATAGCCGTATCCAATACAGCTGTTCATAGGACACCTGGCCACGTCAGTCCTCAGCTTTAACATGACAGGAGATAGGAATTGACTTCTCGTGACGCCTAAAAGTGACACGGAGAACACGCGATCTCAACAAACCGGCTTTGGCCGACCTTCACGGGATTCGCCGCGAACCAAAGCACAATGACAACTAAATTCTGCAAAATAATTGCAACCAGTCTGTTCTCAGGGTGACTGATTATCCAAAGCCGAAGGAACCGATTCAGTGATTTCTTACTACGTTACGCCTTTACAAAAATTAATAAAAGAAAAAATTATCCAACGAACCTTAACTTGAAATTTAATATTTTCATAATCTTATTTCTCCCAAACATCACTGTAATCAAACCAGACGTCCATTTTCTGAACTGCCATTGTTTTCACGGTAACAAATCACAAATTTTAAAACAACAATTTCACATATCAGTATCTCCATCTAGTGATCGTTTGTGAACATCTAAGCGGTGAGCATTGTATTTCAAAGTAACATAGGTTAGAAAAAAAGCAGAGGGAACATATTTACATTAAAGTGTATAAAACTACAAATTATACTAAAATGGTACCCTGGAAATTAATGTTACAACCGTGAAAAAATTTACCACAGATTAGACCAGTACACAGGTATAGCAGGATGGCGACCACTTTGTGTTGTGGCTGGGAATGATGCAGCCTCTGTCGCTGTACCACTACGAGATTTTCCGCGTCTATGAAATATGCTGCAATATAGTATGTAACATTGGTCCAGTGGATTTTTTGCAGGAACTATACTACACAGTCTTTATAGATTTCGATGGGTTAAACACAAATGTCATGATTAAAATTGTCTCCTAGCTCAAGATTACAAGTAACTTGGGATTTCACGTTTCACATATACTGCTACCGTAATGAACAGTATATTTACATAAGTGAACTTCGTTTATTCGCTCCGTTTCTGTGAATTCCTCTTGTGTTCGGTGCCTGGAGCATCTTTCTGAAGCATCCAGCAAAAATCACGCAACATGGCTGTAGTCTACCCCCCTGTGTACCGCTGTTGCATGACAGGAATGGCCGGCCGAGGTTGTCGAGCGGTTCTAGGCGCTTCAGTCTGGAACCGCGCGACCGCTACGGTCGCAGGTTCGAATCCTGCCTCGGACATGGATGTGTGTGATGTCCTTAGGTTAGTCAGGTTTAAGTAGTTCTAAGTTCTTGGGGACTGATGACTTCAGAAGTTAAGTCCCATAGTGCTCAGAGCCATTTGAACCTTTTGAGAGGAATGTCCTGTTGGGACCGCTCGCCGTGCTCTTCACTGAATGCACAACAGCTCTCTGGGAGCACATCGGGTGGGAATAAAGGAAGTATATCTTCAGTGTCATGTTGCAACCAATTACCTTCTAAGCATGCATCAGTTGGTCCACATGTACCCGTAATTTTAGGCTCACCTGTTTCAAGAGCAATGTTATCACGTTACAAAAACAATGCCATGCATGCAGCTGATCAGGCGTTAGGGTAGACTCAGGTGTGAATCCCCCTACAGCTGGCGTATTTGTGGACCAAAGAATATCCCGTTTGTTATCTCCTCCTTAATGAATCATGGAAACTTGGCTTCTTATACAAATACTTAAACATTGCTTCATTCACGTGTAAGTCTTAAAAAATGCTGTCGTGAGTCCCAACATAATGTGCAATGGTGGGAGAACAATTTTGTTCTCATTCACAAGAGTTTCTTCGGTAATATTCGTTGACCCAGGCACGAGAGCTGTTCGTGGAGTCTGTTCCCTCTGTGTGAAGTGTTGTTCTCTTGTGCGACTGTCCCAGTCACAGAGATAGCATCAGTACCCCCATGAAAACCCAACAGCGTCGCAAAGACTTTACAATCCCCACATACAGCCATTGATGCATATTGTAATTAATATAACATACGGATTTCAACACTGTATAACTTTCTTTAGCTTAGGCAGCGTATGCTACAGGGATGACTGGCCTTTCATTACTCTTGTGTAACAGTACTACCTTCACACTTGTGGTTGGGCCATCTATAAAGAGTCTCCAATCGTCTTTTTTATATTTAATGTTCAGATCTTCCAGCGAACCATCACTGTCACTGCAGAATGTAATGCCGCCGTCAGTACAGAAATGACCATAAAGTTTTTTTTCTGATGCACCCGAAACACAGGTACACGTACTGCGTCAGCGAGGAGATTTCACTGCTGCAATCGAGACGTCACGAATCCGTATTACGCTTTGGAAGATCAAAATTCCTAACCATATCACTGACTTCATCCTATGGGATTTTGTGTGGTTCTCCAGATATCGATGTTGGTGTAAACGTATGGTCGGTGCCACATGTTTTCGGCTGTGTGTGTCGGTTCAGCATTATCGCTATCACTGATTGATGGTGGTACGTGTGGGGGAATATGGAATGGCAATCCTTCACAATGAGCCACAAGGCGAATGACAGATGGGATGCCAGGGTATTGAATACTTCTCTTCCTCTTGATATTGACTCTTTTTCTCAAGAGAGGTACGTACAAAAATAGCAATCCGACGCATGATTTGTGGGTTCATGCCAAACAGCAAGCACACAAAACTTTACGAAGACATTTCTCCCATGCATCCAAGCATTCAGCGTAGATGAACACGAGGTGGAACACATGTGTGGAGGCCATGATTTGTCTCCAACTCTACAGCCGAAATACAAGGTGCATTCTTGTTTTACTCCTTTTGTCAATGGTCGCCTTCTTGAACCACAAATAACATCTGTACAAATGTAACAAAAGTTATTAGGTTTGTTACAGCGGATGCGGACATTTGCGAAAGAGTACACATGCATGATAACACAGTTCTTCAATTTCACCTCACATAAATTCACTGCCAACAGCCACGATACTCGTTCCAGTAACAAGTGAATTAACACAAGACAACACCTCACCACCGCTACGAATGACAATTAAAATCGCGTGTGGTTTCTTCTACATTCGACAATGTTCACGTGACTGGATGGTGTACACATGGATCATAGTGAGAAGCAGTGTTGCCAAATTCTACTGAAACTGCCCACCTCACTCACTTATCGCAGAAGAACTTTCATTCTTTTGAATACAGGGTGTTTCCGTATGTAAAGTACACCAGAGGCAAAAAAACAGTCAACACCGTCACTGCGCGATAGCGATGGAAATGTTACCGATGATGGTGTCACTAAAGCGGAGTTACTAAATACGGTTTTCCGTAATTCCTCCATGAAAGAAGACGAAGTAAATATTCCAGAATTCGAAACCAGAACAGCTGTTAGCATGAGTGACATAATAGTAGATCTCTTAGATGGTGCGAAACAACTCAAATCACTTAAGAAAGGCAAATCTTCCGGTCCAGATGGTATACCATTCAGATTTCTTTCCGAGTATGCAGACACAATAACGCCTTTCTTAGCAATCATATATAACCGCTCACTTGGCGAAAGGTCTGTTGCTAAAGACTGGAAAGTAGCACAGGTCACACCAATATTCAAGAAAGGAAATAGGAGTAACCCACTGAATTACAGATCCATATCACTGACTTCAATTTGCAGTAGGATTTTGGAGCATTATGAATCACCTTGAAGAAAATGACTTATTGATACATAACCAACACGGATTCAGAAAATGTCGTTCTTGTGCAACACAGCTAGCTCTTTATTCCCATGAAGTAATGAGTGCTGTCGATAAGGGATCTCAGAGCGATTCCATATTCCTAGATTTCTAGAAGACTTTTGATACCGTTCCTCACAAGCGACTATTAATCAAATTGCGTGCGTATGGAGTATCGTCTCAGTTGTTTGACTCGATTCGTTATTTCCTCTCAGAGAGGTCACAGTTCGTAGTGATAGACGGTAAATCATCGAGTAGAACAAAAGTGATACCTGGCGTTCCACAAGGTAGTGTCATAGGCCCTCTGCTGTTCCTGATTTACATAAATGGTCTAGGTGATAATCTGAGCAGCCCCCTTAGATTGTTCGCAGATGACGCTGTAATTTACCGCCTAGTAAAATCATCAGACGATCCATACCAATTACAAAATGATCTAGAGAGAATTTCTGTATGGTGCGAAAAGTAGCAACTGGCACTAAACAACGAAAAGTGCGAGGTCATCCACATGGGTACTAAAATAAATCCGATAAATTTTGGGTATACGATAAATCGCACAAATCCAAGCGCTGTCAGTTCGACTAAACACCTAGCAATTACAATTACGAGCAACCTAAATTGGAAAGACCACGTAGATAATATTGTAGAGAAGGCGAAACAAAAACTGCCCTTTGTTGGCAGAACACTTAGAAGATGCGACAAACCCACCAAAGAGACAGCCTACATTACACCTGTCCGTTCTCTGCTGGAATATTGCTGCGCGGTATGGAATGCTTACCAGGTAGGATTGACGGAGGACATCGAAAAAGTGCAGAGAAGGGCAGCTCGTTTCGTGTTACCGCGCAATAGAGGTGAGAATGTCACTGATATGATATGCAAGCTGAGGTGGCCGTCCTGAAACAAAGGCGGTTTTCTTTGCGGCGAGATCTATTTACGAAATTTCAACCACCAACTTTTCTTCCGAATGCGAAAATATTTTGTTGTTCATAATCCCACGCGCCATTCGAGAGTGGAATGGTAGAGAAGTAGTATGAAAATGGTTCAATGAAGCCTCTGCCAGCACTTAAGTGTGAATTGCAGAGTAACCATGCAGATGTAGATGTAGAAGAGCATGCAAAAAATTAACAGGATATAGAGGATGCTCCACTGAACAATTTGAGTTAGGGAACCTGGGCTCGGAGAAGCCAGCTTAAGGAGATAATAGGAATAAAATAACATTACTGTATACTTTTTTATTTGCATTAGTTAAGGTTAACGGCAAATCTTACAAAATATGCTGAAACTGACGGCCATCAACCTCAATGCAAGCATGACATCGGTGAACAAGATGTAACGCACCTCGACAAATATCCCTGGTGAGTCTCGAATCACTTCACAGGCAACTGCAAATCTGGCAGCTATCTCCGTATGCACTGGGGTCTCATATACTAGTGACTTTAGATATTCCCATAGGAAATAATCGAGAGGATTCAGTTCGTGTCCTCGCAGGCCATGAAACAGGGTTTCCCCTTTCAATCCAGTAAACAAAAAATGCAGCATTGAGATGATTGCGAACGTCATATTGAATCCACATGCTCTGAAAAACTGCCAAGGGTACGTTCTCCAACATAAACACGATACATCAGAGCCACGTTATTGACTAGTAAAGTAAACAAAACCTGCATCATGACCTCCTAGTAATCAGGCTCGTCCTGCTTCCATCCTTGCAGGAAATAAAGAAGTACATGTCAATAAACAGCACAGTATGTGTAAACTTGTACTCAAGTTAGTTGTAAATAAACTGCAAAACAGTCATGCTAGACGAAGCGGCAGACGAGTTTACTTCCATATTTCCTTAAGCTGGCTTCTCCGACACCAGGTTACCTACATCAAATTGTTCAGTGGAGCATTTTCTATGTCCTGTCACATTTTTGCACGCTCTCACGAAACACCCTGTATAGTCCTTATAATGTCCCACAAGCGTGACTATAAAACGTAAACACCTTACTTACTTGTAACCCTGACCTACGAGACAATTTTGACCTTGATATTCGTGTTTAGTACGTCTAAAATCTATAAAGCGAGATTAATTTCGTTTCTGTAAAAGCTAAAAAGTGAAAATTTGTGGACCAGTGTAATTTATTTTTATGCTTGTTCATGAATTTTGTGTTATTAACTTTAGGAAAGAGTATTAAATGTTTGTTGGTGTTTTCTGTTTGTCATAAGCTCGTCGCGGAGACTTGGCATAAACAGCACGGCAGAATGTTTTCGAGTCGTTCCTCACGAGATAATAGCTGAGTCTTTGTCCAGTATTTCGTAGTCTGTTACTGGCATTCAAAACGATAAAAAAAGTTCGTGTTACTTTTGTATCAGTTCTTATTTAGCCACGCTTGCTTTCACCCATATATTCTTTAACAACTTTAAGTTTTTTATCACGTCGCAGTTCCATGTCTAGTGTTACGTGGAACAAATACGTTCGACTTTCCGGTGATAAAAAATACGTTTTGTGATGAATTAATTGAAGATATTTAAAAGGAATTATTTTGCGCTACGTCTGTTTGTATGATATTTGCGATAAATACAAAATCTGAACCAAAATGATTTGCAAATATTAAGAGAAACTACCTCAGTATGTCATCTATGATTCTCCATGACATCAATTAAATGACTTTATAAAAAAGCACTTTAAGCTTTCCTGAACCCAAGAAACTACAAGGAGTCCATTAATGAAAAGTACACCGTTTGGTTATCTCAAACGTGATCAGTGACTGGAAATAGTCAAAAACAAAGATCAAGTTCAATTCAGCTTGAATATCCATTCTACAGGGTGATTCAAAAGTCATGTCTCGTACGACAAATTCGGTGTTAGTGGAAACAGCGAAAGTTAGAACGAGAGGCACGACCCACCACCATCACACTTCTGAAAAGACAAGCCGTGAGCAGACGTTGTACCACATGGCCTGTTGTCCGGGATCCACCAACTAAGGTAGTCCGTAAGAAGGATATTAACCCTGCATTGTTGCTGTGTTCGTTCATATCTCCTTAGAGCCAATTTGCTTTTCTCTCCTATTTTTAATGACTGACAAAAAGGTTTGACACTGATTTGAGTTGTATATATCAAGTAAGCAAACACATTTTGTTTTGGATTTTAATAAATTTTTGTTTGTTTTAGCACTTGGTTGATGATCTCTCAGAAGTGATAGAGCCAGTTCGTAGCTCGTAAAACAGTTATCTGTGGTTATGGTTCTTGATGGTTTGGATATATGACTACACAATCTTTTCATGACGTCAGCCCCATGATTATTCAGGTTATATGGTCTCCATTTGGTTGCTTTCCTCAATAAACTTCCAAATTTGAGGTGTAAGCTGTTCTTGCACCAGCTAGACTGAACAAAATGGCTCGGAGCAGTATGGGACTTAACATCTACGGTCATCAGTCCCCTTAGACTAAACACTTTCATTCCATATTTGCCAAGTTTCGAAAGAATTTTACAAGAATTTCATCTGCCGTCACATATTCTCCAAGAGAACAATGTGCCATGCAGTTTTCTGTGAACAAATCAAAGATATTTCGTATAGGTGCCAATTTATCACGTATTCCTCTGTCGGACCTAGTTGACTTATTAATAAATCTTACACACTATACTACCAACCTGAACCTCTGTAGAGTCATTGAACAATACAACATTTCTAATGCTGTACCACCTCTATCCCAGAGGTCTTCTAAATTTACCCTAAGCAGCCTAGTATACTTCACCCAAATACATCAGACCAATAACGGTTTCCATTTCAAGTCTATTTGTCTCACAAATAAAGGACTGAGAAGGAAAGTACCTAGGATTAGCAGAAGTGATGCCATCCACTATTTCATCAGTGAAAAACAACCACCATATTTCTATTTATGTCTTTTTGTCCTCCGCAGTTCCCCTCACTCCTGAAATATGTAGTAAAATATGTGACCTAGTCGTGATACTAGGACTAGGAGTGTCTTCCATCCATTTGGCATGGCTACCCTTACCAAAAAACGGTTATTATTATTCTGATTTGTATCACTGTCATCCCCACTTTTTTCACTTTCCATGTCGTGCTCACTATATAGTTCGGAGTCTGAATCTGCACCTTCTTTACCTGATTCTTCACTAGCCATTTCATTTAGCAATGTATACTTACACAGATCTTCTTTCTCATTCATTCTAGCCCTTTTCTTAAGTAAACAGGGTGATTCAGCGTACTGAACATGTGATAAAATCGTATTTGCGTTAGAAAAAAAAGATGTCACAAGTGCTACTGTGTATCCTGCAGACCCAAACAGTACTTTTCTGCTTACTACCGGTGGTTCTGGCAGACCCAGACACATCAAATGCACTCCTGGACAACAGACTTCAACCCATATTCAACAATCAGATTTCACAACAGCGAAAGATAAGAAGTTACACGAAATGTGGCACGGGTATAGTGTTCTAAACCATATAAAAACTAATCGCCAAGATAGTCCTGGGTCTGGGAGACACAACAGTAGCAATGGAAGGTTAAAGGGGCGCCAGTTACGACGGCTGTGTAGCGCTGTTCTGCTCTGCAGTGTAGTGACTCACAACAGCAACGCACAGGCGGAAACGGTGCTCATCCATGCGGCAGGAATGAGTCAGTGGAAAGCAGCAGCAGCATACCACACGCGGCGTCCAAATCAGCGTTAGCCTAATCGCGGAATGACTGGGGGTTTAACAGAAACGTTCACATCTACAGGCAGTGTCCACGTCAAAAGACGTTCCGGACGACCGCGCACAGCAACAGGGGGGACACAATCATCAGCCACGCTAGCTAAAGCGATAGAGAGCTCAAAGTCGGTCAGCCACAAAGATGGGACAGGAATGCGGCATCAGACAAGCCTCTGTGTCCAGGCTACTGCCCTCTAATCATTTCCATCCCTATCGAATCTACTTTGTTCCACAACTCCATGGTCATGACGCTGACAGTCTGTTGCAGTTCTGTGAATGGTTTGAAGAAAGACGCACACACCAGCGGAACTTTGAAGCTGACATTGTCATCAGTGTCGAAGCTAGTTTCCATTTGAATGGGAGGGCGTGTCGACATAACGCCATATATTGAGCAGACAACGATTCCCATCTCACTGTCGAGTGATATACACTCCTGGAAATTGAAATAAGAACACCGTGAATTCATTGTCCCAGGAAGGGGAAACTTTATTGACACATTCCTGGGGTCAGATACATCACATGATCACACAGACAGAACCACAGGCACATAGACACAGGCAACAGAGCATGCACAATGTCGGCACTAGTACAGTGTATATCCACCTTTCGCAGCAATGCAGGCTGCTATTCTCCCATGGAGACGATCGTAGAGATGCTGGATGTAGTCCTGTGGAACGGCTTGCCATGCCGTTTCCACCTGGCGCCTCAGTTGGACAAGCGTTCGTGCTGGACGTGCAGACCGCGTGAGACGACGCTTCATCCAGTCCCAAACATGCTCAATGGGGGACAGATCCGGAGATCTTGCTGGCCAGGGTAGTTGACTTACACCTTCTAGAGCACGTTGGGTGGCACGGGATACATGCGGACGTGCATTGTTCTGTTGGAACAGCAAGTTCCCTTGCCGGTCTAGGAATGGTAGAACGATGGGTTCGATGACGGTTTGGACGTACTGTGCACTATTCAGTGTCCCCTCGACGATCACCAGTGGTGTACAGCCAGTGTAGGAGATCGCTCCCCACACCATGATGCCGGGTGTTGGCCCTGTGTGCCTCGGTCGTATGCAGTCCTGATTGTGGCGCTCACCTGCAGGGCGCCAAACACGCATACGACCATCATTGGCACCAAGGCAGAAGCGACTCTCATCGCTGAAGCCGACACGTCTCCATTCATCCCTCCATTCACGCCTGTCGCGACACCACTGGAGGCGGGCTGCACGATGTTGGGGCGTGAGCGGAAGACGGCTTAACGGTGTGCGGGACCGTAGCACAGCTTCATGGAGACGGTTGCGAATGGTCCTCGCCGATACCCCAGGAGCAACAGTGTCCCTAATTTGCTGGGAAGTGGCGGTGCGGTCCCCTACGGCACTGCGTAGGATCCTACGGTCTTGGCGTGCATCCGTGCGTCGCTGCGGTCCGGTCCCAGGTCGACGGGCACGTGCACCTTCCGCCGACCACTGGCGAGAACATCGATGTACTGTGGAGACCTCATGCCCCACGTGTTGAGCAATTCGGCGGTACGTCCACCCGGCCTCCCGCATGCCCACTATACGCCCTCGCTGAAAGTCCGTCAACTGCACATATGGTTCACGTCCACGCTGTCGCGGCATGCTACCAGTGTTAAAGACTGCGATGGAGCTCCGTATGCCATGGCAAACTGGCTGACACTGACGGCGGCGGTGCACAAATGCTGCGCAGCTAGCGCCATTCGACGGCCAACACCGCGGTTCCTGGTGTGTCCGCTGTGCCGTGCGTGTGATCATTGCTTGTACAGCCCTCTCGCAGTGTCCGGAGCAAGTATGGTGGGTCTGACACACCGGTGTCAATGTGTTCTTTTTTCCATTTCCAGGAGTGTACATGGGGATATCCTCATTGGTCTCATATTTTCTAATTGCGCCCTGTGAAGTTGCAGTCATAAAACGACAGCCAATAAGCAACGAGCACATGGAAGTTTGTCCGCTAAATAACTGTCTTACTGCAGTGCTGTTTCTGTAGTACAGCTTATTATCTTAAAAAATAAGTGCCATTACGGTACTCTCAGAGTATTTGAACACATGCTTTACCCAGTAAACATCACAGAAAACCCGCTTCCAGCCTAACGTCATGGATAGGGATTTAAAGTTTCCTTATATGTCTGGTTACAATTATCTTCAGTTAAGAGAATTAGTAACTCCGCTCTTTAGCAAAAGCATTATCTGGGGCAAGATAGTTTAAACACACTCACTTCCAGGCGCTCGTCGCTGACTAGCATTTTATGGCTATAACTACATAACAGTGGATTTCAGACCTATGATTACCCAGAAAATTTTACGCGCTCGACATTCCTTACCTTAATCTGACCTTACCATGTTGTTTTTCTTCACCCTGTAAAATATGTACAAGAACCAAGAGCGAATAATAAGAATGGAAGACCTAGAGACAAATGCTCAGATTAAAGATGTAAAAGCGTAGGGGAGGGACGCTATCTTTACACTGTTTAAACTGTACAGCGAAGGAGCAACGGACGAAATAGAAGAGTGACATTCAAGGTGAACAGATATCAGTCATAAAATTCGTTTATGATGCTGCAAAAGTGAGGAAGAACTATAGGACCTTTTGAATTGAATAAACCCTCCACTAAGTACAGAATATGGCCAACGGCCTTGCCGCAGTGGAAACACCTGTTCCCGCCAGATCACCGGAGTTAAGCGCTGTCGAGCTGGGCTAGCACTTGGATGGGCGACCATCCGGTCTGCCGAGCACTGTTGGCAAGCGGGGTGCACTCAGCCCTTGTGAGGCAAACTGAGGAGCTACTTGATTGAGAAATAGCGGCTCCAGTCTCGTAAACTGACAGACGGCCTGGAGAGCAATGTGCTGACCATATCCCTCCATATCCGCATCTGGTGACGCCTGTGAGTAGAGGA
Organism: Schistocerca serialis cubense; assembly: GCF_023864345.2. Lineage (NCBI taxonomy): Eukaryota > Metazoa > Arthropoda > Insecta > Orthoptera > Acrididae > Schistocerca > Schistocerca serialis. The sequence continues at coordinate 317,027,081 of NC_064645.1, read as the reverse complement.
TGACACGGCGGCCGGTTGGTACCATTGGGCCTTACAAGGCCTGTTCGGATGGAGCTTAGTTTTTAAGTAAAGAATATGGCTTCAGTATAGACCACAAATAGACTAAACTGTTAAGGAGCAGTAAAACTAAGATCAAAGAAAGGAGTATAATTTCATTGGACACTTGATTTCGAAGCAGCCTTTGAGCTATTAATGGGCCTACTGTCCACTGGTCCCATCCTTGACATTATTATTTTTAAGCGAAGAGTTAAATGGGATGGGACATCCAACAGTCTGTACTTCTACACAGCTCAGTAAGGTGAGGAAGAATTATTCAGTTAACCATCTTTGGTATCACATATTTTATTGTTGCCTTTATGGGTGTGTTTTAAGGTCACAACAGATGATGCAGCATTGAAATGACTTTTAGGACTAAAAGATATGACTAGCAGCTTGAGCTGCACAGCTTCATGGCAAAGCGAATTTGATTTCGTGGTTGTACATCATCCAGGGAAATCTCATGGTAATGTTGATGGACTTAGTCTCAAAATATAAACTTTAGAGTTTATTGGTGTAAGTGCAGCAGAATGGTGCAGAGGCCAAGCTGCTGACCCAGATAGAAGTTCACAAAGTGAGCACAGTTCAGCTGTGACGCAGCAAACACAGTGTGATTGCTGCATAGTTGCACCAGCACGTTTACAGAATGAGGCACTGAAGAAGGTTTATGACTCCATTCTGGCAGGAAATATTGGACAATATTCCACAGAGAGCTATGGTTTGGTAAGTTACTAGTGAATGGGAAGGAAGCAAGATATAGAGTGTTACATTAAGAACCCCATTCCTTGCACTCAAAGAGTGGAGTTGAATCGTCAATGAATCCCATTAAAAAGATTACTTGTAGCCGACAAACCATTCCAAATGATTGGTGTGGATATTCTTGGTCCATCTGGACAAACACCAGCAGGGAATCGCTATGTATTAAGTATTATTGTTTATTTCTCAAGCTTTGTGGCCATGGTCACTATACCAAATCGACAGACGCAGGCTATGGTTAATCAATTGTTACTGAAGTTTGGGACGACAGAATCTCTGATAACTGACCAAGGCAATACCATAAAGTCTGAACTATTGAAGCAATTGTGTCGCCAGTTTCATATAAAGAAGTAATGAACTCTTGCACTACATCCACAAGAAATGGGAGGGCTGAGAGGGTACACAGAATGATAAGAAAAATGCTGATTTATTATGTGAGTACCCACTATGGTGATAGGAATCCTCCACTACCGTATCAGTGTATAGCTCGAAGATCCATGAGAATACGGGTTCATCGCCGTACAAGGTTGTTTTTAACCAGAAACTGCCTTTCCTCTTCGAATTATGCAAACCGCCCCAGGAGATGATGTCTCCTTCATTTGACATTTATATAAAAGTTTAAAAAGTGTCTGGCTCCAGGTTATATCTATAAATGCGAAGGCGCTAAGATAGCAGACAGGCACCCGCAACAAAAAAGTCAAACTGCCTAAATACCGATTGAGAAGGGAGCAATGTTAGCTAACCACTATGCACCGAAAGGAAACACGTTTGTTTCTTTGCAGATACAGACATAATGTCTTATGGGATAACAGCAATCAGTGATTTTATAATGTTACTTAAAATCCGTTTTGATTGCAAATTTTTTTTTATTCATATGGTTCTGAATGAACCGAAACCGGTCATATGAATAAAAAAAAATTTTTTGCAATCAAGATGGATTTTAAGTAACATTATAAGTTTGTTTCTCATTACAAAGGAAATTATGAGGAAGTTAAGATGAAGTCTCGAGTTAATGTAAAATGGCAACTTTTGATCCTAACTGCAGTTGTACAGTAGGACGAATTCGCCCATCTGAGGGCGCAACGGAAACATTTTTTTCTGAAAAACTTGGAAAAAAGGAAAAGAAAGGTAAAACCAGGAAAATTAAGCAAGATATACTTACGATTACTCTGACATACTCATATGCCTTAAGATCATCAGGTGGCCTAGCGAAGCAATTGAGGATGCAGCTATGTGAACTGTATGATGTCTGATCAGTTGTTGCGGATATGCGTATGTATATGTGAATGTATATGTGTATGTATGTATATGTGTATGTTATGTTTTTGTCTTAAGGACTACCAGATCATAGTGTTGCTTTTAAAAAAGTGGCTCATGAGTGACTGTAAAGGAAACATTGTTGTTTAGGTAACAGGTTAGAGGAACTTTCGAATAAAATTTTTATTTTCAATGTCAGTGAAATCTTAGTGTGTCTAAATTAGTTTGCTAGGGTAACATCGATGTTATCTAACGCTGTACGTTCATTATTTTATGAAATATGAGGTTTGTGTAAAAGTAGTAGTGCAGATGTGCAACAAGAAATTGGTTGGCGGTAAATGAGATGAGCGGATGTACGTGTGTTACACTTAACCTGTTAACTTTAAGAATAAATTCTTTATAAATGATGTTTGCTAAGTTAATTTAGACATTCGAGATTATGGGGACCTGGGGAAGACCAGTGCACTACTCTCCACCAAGGCATTAATGCAGTACCACATTGTGGAAATCAAAGCCTGTCTCACAAACAGATTCGCACAGTCCCTGGATTATCCAAGTTCACCCTGGACCATTGTGAAAAGTACATGACTGAGTGCCCTAGGGAAGTAACCATGAGTAAGGCCGAATTCTTTCAGAAGATAGAGTCACATTGTTTATCTTCACTGGCATCTACATCTACATCTACACTGATACTCCGCAAGCCACCCAACGGTGTGTGGCGGAGGGCACTTCACGTGCCACTGTCATTACCTCCCTTTCCTGTTCCAGTCGCGTATGGTTCGCGGGAAGAACGACTGTCTGAAAGCCTCCGTGCGCGCTCTAATCTCTCTAATTTTACATTCGTGATCTCCTCGGGAAGTATAAGTAGGGGGAAGCAATATATTCGATACCTCATCCAGAAACGCACCCTCTCGAAACCTGGCGAGCAAGCTACACCGCGATGCAGAGCGCCTCTCTTGCAGAGTCTGCCACTTGAGTTTATTAAACATCTCCGTAACGCTATCACGGTTACCAAATAACCCGGTGACGAAACGCGCCGCTCTTCTTTGGATCTTCTCTATCTCCTCCGTCAACCCGACCTGGTACGGATCCCACACTGATGAGCAATACTCAAGTATAGGTCGAACGAGTGTTTTGTAAGCCACCTCCTTTGTTGATGGACTACATTTTCTAAGCACTCTCCCAATGAATCTCAACCTGGTACCCGCCTTACCAACAATTAATTTTATATGATCATTCCACTTCAAATCGTTCCTTACGCATACTCCCAGATATTTTACAGAAGTAACTGCTACCAGTGTTTGTTCCGCTATCATATAATCATACAATAAAGGATCCTTCTTTCTATGTATTCGCAATACATTACATTTGTCTATGTTAAGGGTCAGTTGCCACTCCCTGCACCAAGTGCCTATCCGCTGCAGATCTTCCTGTATTTTGCTACAATTTTCTAATGCAGCAACTTCTCTGTATACTACAGCATCATCCGCGAAAAGCCGCATGGAACTTCCGACACTATCTACTAAGTCATTTATATATATTGTGAAAAGCAATGGTCCCATAACACTCCCCTGTGGCACGCCAGAGGTTACTTTAACGTCTGTAGACGTCTCTCCATTGATAACAACATGCTGTGTTCTGTTTGCTAAAAACTCTTCAATCCAGCCACACAGCTGGTCTGATATTCCGTAGGCTCTTACTTTGTTTATCAGGCGACAGTGCGGAACTGTATCGAACGCCTTCCGGAAGTCAAGAAAAATAGCATCTACCTGGGAGCCTGTATCTAATATTTTCTGGGTCTCATGAACAAATAAGGCGAGTTGGGTCTCACACGATCGCTGTTTCCGGAATCCATGTTGATTCCTACATAGTAGATTCTGGGTTTCCAGAAATGACATGATACGCGAGCAAAAAACATGTTCTAAAATTCTACAAGAGATCGACGTCAGAGATATAGGTCTATAGTTTTGCGCATCTGCTCGACGACCCTTCTTGAAGACTGGGACTATCTGTGCTCTTTTCCAATCATTTGGAACCCTCCTTTCCTCTAGAGACTTGCGGTACACGGCTGTTAGAATGGGGGCAAGTTCTTTCGCGTGCAAAACCGGTACTCTTCATTTGAATCCTCTGCAAACAAGGTCATTTTGGTAACACACAGAGACTGTAACTTCGAGGGGAGTGGTTGTTAATAAATGATACGCAATGAGACATTTTAGGACCTACCTTCCGATTACCTGTCTGCGTCACTGGAACGACAATGCTAACCATCACCCACTGATCTACCTACCACACTTATCCTTCGACATCCTGACAAAGGAAAACCTAACTTTCTTAAATGGTACACTAGACCCACCCCTTCGCATCTCCTTGGAGCTGATAATAGGCTCATAAAATGATCGTTTGACAATGGAACGCCTGTTCGACTGTGTGAAAAAATTCGAACCGTGCACTGTCACGGATTCAGCGTACAAAGAAACACCAAATGCTCAGTCTGTGTAATTCTGGCGATAATGAGTGTTGTTTACTGCAGCCTCAGACACAGACTTGCCCAAATACCACCCTTACCATCATTTAAACTGTGGGTCCGTACTAGTCGTGTCAGCACCATTGAAGGGTGATTCAGCCTCAGAGAGTGAAGTAAAGTAGTGCAAAAATGAGACGTAGAAGCTGTAGGAGTGAGGAGTGGTACATGGTGTAATTTAGAAAAGGGAAGAAGCACATGCAAAGGTGAAAGTTACTACAGAAGTGTTTCCACCGAAATCGTGCAGGAGAATTAAAATGTGAAGTCATTGGTTATTGTAGTAATGTTTTGTTGCAACTAGTCTCAAGTAGGAACCCATTTTTGTAAGAAGGGAAGATATGTAGCAACACAGACCAAGACATGGGCCTAGAGCCATAATTAGAGTGTAGCCACCGCCGATAGCCACAGTCACTGACTTGCTGACATAGAAACTCACTAGGACAGGCTGCTTCCATGGTTGCAACTAGTGCCATGTGGCAACTATCGGGTCTAGGACACAGGTCGTCTACATGCTGCAGGCACCCTGCTCTACATTTATTTGGAAGTAAAGAACTTCAATAACAAATTGGCTGTCTACATCATCTGCACCATCATCCACCTCCAGCAGAGAGTCGCTCATCCACGTGTTCCTATCGACACCCATTAACTTGGAAAAAAACTTCTGAGAATCTATGTCTCCTGTGGGGCATTTATGGAAGTGAATCATTGTAGAAAAAAAGGAAAACAAGAAAATCGAAGCAGATGAGATGTTATGTTAGAAAAGGATGCTGAAAATTAACTAAACTGTTAAAACAAGAAATGATGAGATTCTGCCCAAATCAACGAGGAAAGAATTAGTGGATACTAACTAGAAAAAAGAACAAGATTGTCTGACACGTGTCAGTGCTAAAGAAGTGATTCCCAACCTTTCTGAGGAAATTACCCATAAGTTCAAATGGCTCTGAGCACTATGGGACTTAACATCTGAGGTCATCATTCCCCTAGAACTTAGAATTACTTAAACCTAACTAACCTAAGGACATCACACACATCCAAGCCCGAGGCAGGATTCGAACCTGCGACCGTAGCGGTCGCGCGGTTGCAGACTGAAGCGCCTAGAACCGCTAGGCCACACTGGCCGGCTACCCATAAGTGCAGACGGACATTAGCTGAGGCACATCCTTCTCTGGACCATCATTAACGTTAGCGGTTCATTAAACTTCCAAATGAAAAAACAAAATTGCCTCAAAACTTTTATTTTTAAAATGATGAAAGATCAATTATACTCAGTTTTTCTAGGTGTTTTATGAAACCATGAACTAATGAGTCAATGGGACAACTGTTACTGCTTATTTCTAATAGCCTTCATTTATAGAATGATGAGGCAATTCTCAGTAAATCGCAAGTTCTAGCTACAACTCAGGAAAGTTAACAGCCCTTGATGAGGGTAGACACCTGTGACTTGCTTCCTGCCATCATAAACTATTAAATATCCCATAGTTCTTTCATCATGATTACAGGAGATGGAAAGATTTGGATCTCGAGAATCACTGCTCCCTGTGACCTTCACTATGTCGTCTACAGTTTTGTTTGTTTGTTAGTAACACGCTCCGTTACAACTTTTTGTAATAGTACATATATGTTTGTGTGTGGAGTGGAATGCAATGTTTGTGTTATGTGATTACGATATGGTGTTGATGATGATGATAATGAGAGAAGAGACGGTGAAAGCCTACACCTCGCGAATAGCACGAAGAGGGCCGCCAAGCTTAACGGCCCCATCCGACGAACGGATCGCCATCAACAGTGTCATGTACCTTAATGTCATGAGACACTGCGAAGAGGTTTGGTATTTAAACCAGGACAATGGCGCAAAGTCTGGTGACCAGGAACCTAACATCACCACCTCTGCTCCCTTTGCCTACTAAATAGTGGCAGTGAAAATTTTTTTCTACTCGCAGGATTCGAACCCACTGATCCCTAGGTAAAGCGCCACTGCACGAATATGCGACCTTAGTGACGGAGGCAAGTGGCCGTTTACTCCTACATGGGCACTGTAGCTGCCGCACGCAGGAGCGACGCTTATCTCCCTAGCGACACGTTCCTAACCTACATCATGTACCCCAATTTACAGTCAACAAATGCCTATAAACCACTTAATTGCTAGACTTCTTACTTCTGCAATGACAGAAATTGGATGACTTCGGGCTGCCAATGCACTGCGTCTCACTGGCACTGGTAACAAGAGGCACAACAGCAGACTAGCAGTCATTAAGTAGTTACTGTTGTGCTGTCAGTTAATTCGTTTATTTTTGCAGAGTAAAATATAAAGCTATTTTCGGTCTGTATCTATAATCCGGGGAAGGTATTTTCATGAGATGCTGAAGCATATGTAATATGAGTGTCTCAATTTTATTGTCATAGATGTATGTTACAAAGTATGCGTGTAGTGGGTAGGCTATGTGAGGAAGACTTTCACACAAGCTGTAACTTCCACAGTATTTTGTCACTTGTTAATGCTATTATTTGAAATAAAAAATTTAATTATTGGGTATAGTTTTACGAAATACTGGTAACAGTAATTCTCTTTTAAAAATAATTTGACTTCGTGACCGAAATACAGTTGAACCCTTCTGTCTTCGCCCTTCACAAAATTAAATTTCACGCCTCAGGCGATAATAACCCCCCCACGTTGGAAACCACTGTACTAGAGAGAACCTAAGAGCGCCAAAACTGAAGGAGAAGACAGAGATTAAAATACATACGGCAAATAAATCAGGGACGTTTGGTGTAGACACATACGTTTAAATCGTAGAAATCTTTTTGACCAGGAATGATCTCTTTTCCTGTGCTCGTCTGCTTCTTTAGTCCTCTTTGCTTCTTTCCTTCGCCCATAGCGCATTATTTTGCTTGCAAGGTTGCAGAATTCTTCACTTCTTCTTCTGAGTGGTCCACAACTGCGATGTTAAGTACGTCGCTAATCTACTCGATGTTACTTTTGTCTTTCTTTCGTTACTGCCCCTCCACATTCTGTGATTATTAAACTGGTCATTCCGTAATTCACTGAGGGTAGCAATGTCATCAGGTTCAAATGGTTCAAATGGCTCTAAGCACTATGGGACTCAACTGCTGTGGTCATCAGTCCCCTAGAACTTAGAACTACTTCAACCTAACTAACCTAAGGACATCACACACACCCATGCCCGAGGTGTCATCAGGTAATAATGTATCTGAGAGGATGAGAGTACAAGGGGTACAAGTGACATTTCACAAGAAAATGATCTAAATGCACATTTGGTAATCTAAAGCGTGAATCCCTTGCGAGTGAAAGAAGTACAAGCGATTTCCTGCATAGTGCCGCACTCTGTGACAATAAAGTTTAAGATCTAAGTCAATGCTCGGACTGCATGTAGAATGCAACTAGTGCAAGAGAACTGGCAGACAGAAGGATAATTGCTGCTGTCTTTAATGGAAGTTCAGATATGTGTATTTTGAAAGTACAGCAACAGCCCGACCTATACGCTTTTAACAATACTTGTACTAACATTAATGCATGTTTAAATAGATCATTTTTTGAAATACTGCTTGCACACCTTGAGGAAAATCAGCATATGGACACAATAGGTCATAAGGTCCTTGAACCCAGGAATACATATGTGGAATGTGAAACAGATTTTGGTCTCTCTAAAAGCCAAGGAAACAGCTCAGCCACGTAATTCTTTCCCAAGACAGGACGGAAGCACTGAAGCCGGTCAGCAGGAAGTTTTAAGTACTTGAAATGAAAACAGAAAACTGTCTTTCAGTTAAAGCCATGAATGCCATAGGAAAGTATAAAGTCTCTAAAGGCACAGAAAGAACCACAGTATAATGGAGGAACACCAGACGGCTCTGAATCAGCAAAGAAAATCCTCTAACAATGCAGTTCAAGCATTCACTAAATAATGATCTTAAGTTTTCAATAGCGGATTTCACGAGGCCCAGTATTTTTCCCACATGAGCACCTCTTCTGTAGCCTTTGCATCAATATGAATTTCAAAAAATAATTTGAGAAATTGAAAAAATCTGATGAAGAAGTACATCCCTCCACTTTATAATAAGTTCTATAGTAATGTAGCACATTCCCAGACAGCAGTTATCATGGCTGTAAGAAGAAGGAGTGGAGAAAAAGATGACGTGGTCAAAGAAGGAGTCAAGGAAGACTGAAAAATGCACAACACACTGGTACAGCGTCACAAGTGTTTCCCAGGAAAGACATCTTCAAGAGATACCACAGAAGGAAATGCAAACGATCCTACAGATACTGACTATGAGAGGGTTATAGAAAGTGACTATGAACAATCGCTGGTATGTGTTGGAACCACACTGATATACACTGAAGAGCCAAAGAAAGTGGTACACCTGCTTAATATCTTGTAAGACCCCCGCGAGCACGCAGAAGTGCCGCAGCACGATTTGGCACGGACCCGACTAACGTCTGAAGTAGTGCTGGAGGGAACTGACTTCATGAATCCTGCGGGGCTGTCCATAAAGCCGTAAGAGTACGAGGAGGTGGAGATCTCTTCTGAACAGCACGTTGCGAGGCATCCCAGATATGCTCAATAATGTTGATGTCCGAGAAGTTTAGTGGTCAGAGGAAGTGTTTAAACTCAGAAGAGTGTTTCTGGAGCCACTCTGTAGCAACTGTGGACGTTTGGGGGTGTCACATTGTACTAGAATTGCCCAAGTCCGTCGGAATGCACAATGGACATTTATGGATGCAGGTGACCAGACAGGATGCTTACGTACGTGTCACCTGTCAGAGTCCTATCCTGATATCCCCTGCTAACATGCAGAGTCCCTGGATTCACAAGGTTGTCTCCATACCCGTACACGTCCATCCGCTAGATACAATTTGAAACGAGACTCGACTGACCAGGCAACTTGTTTCCCGTTATCAACAGTCCAATGTCGGCGTTGACGGGCACAGACGAGGCGTAAAGCTTTGTGTCGTGCAGTCATCAAGGGTACATGAGTGGACCTTCGGCTCCGAAAGCCCATATCGATGATGTTTCATTGAATGATCCGCACGCCGACACTTGTTGATGGCCCAGCATTGAAATCTGCAGCAGTTTGCTGAAGGACTGCACTCCTGTCGTAGTTCCCTTTCTTGCAGGATCTTTTTCCGGCCGCAGCAGTGCCGGAGATTTGATGTTTTACCGGATTCCCGATATTCACGGTACACTCGTGAAATGGTCGTAAGGGAAAATCTCCATATCATTGCTGCCTCGGAAATGCTGTGCCCCATCGCTCGTGCGCCGACCATGTTTTGTAGGTTTTTTGGTACAACAAACATTATATATATAATAAGATACATTTTTTCATTATAAAATAATGATATGTGAGTAATTAAACTCACTTAAATCTCGATAACCTGCCATTGTAGCAGCAGTAACCGATCTAACAACTGCTCCAGACACTTGTGTTATATAAGCGTTACCGACCGCAGCGCCGTATTCTGCCTGTTTACGTATCTCTGTATTTGAATACGCATGCCAGTACCAGTTTCTCTGGCGTTCAGGGTCTTTTCGGTTTGTTATTTTAATTTTATTTTCCTGTTTACCTATAGGTTTTCAGCCTTAATTACTCACATATCATTATTTTATAATGAAAAAATGTATCGTATTATGTATATAATGTTTGTTGTACCAAAAAACCTACAAAACATAGCACGGTAAATAAAAAGTTTTTGCACTTGTACCAGTTTTACTCTAACATGTTTTGAGACTGAAGAAGTGTATTTTTAATCTATGTTCTATATAAATAAAAAAAATCAATTGCCACATGTACGAAAGATCATCACTAGACAACAGTTCGAGCGATTTGGCTGATTTTTTATATAAATCTCAACGAAAGAAATGTGATGGTTGGTTTGACTGTTCTGCTGTCACATGCTTTCATAAAAAATCTGACGTTCAGTTTGACAGACACCTCTGCTGTCGCATGTTTTCATAACAACAAGAAACTCCTCATTGAATATTGATATTTTGCGAAAAATAATACAATTGAAAGATATATTTCTGTGTGTTGGAGGAGGTGATCATATCTTTGGTGTCTTACAAAGATGTCAGTTCGTGGTAATTTGGGGTTTTGTAAACATTCAATTGATTCCAGGTTGTGGTTTATTTCATTGGGAAAAAATGCCATCAGTGAGGCGTCGAAACACCTGTCGATGAACGAGCAACGTAAACCAACTACACGAAGAGCGTAGATAACGTTTGCAGGCAAATACTTGTAAATAAGAATTTCTCAAGCCCGATCCATTTTGACTCGAGAACAACAGTACTGTCGATATCAACTCTCCCAGTTGGAGCTTATGCACAAAATAACTTGGAACCTCGACAAAACAGACGCCAAACGTGACAATTCGAACTGAACGTTTGGTGTTCAGATACGATCCTACAGTCCATTACACCGCGGAGGTATCGGTCGGCTTTGGAACAATTAATAATGTTTGTCAACACTGCAATGTTTTGAGGTTTCGACACGAACCGCCAGGATTATGTTTTGCGAGCGAAAAGATCAAATTATCACGACTGACACCGCAACCAGAGTCACTGGCGTCATTACTTTCTGGCCAAGAACCTCGATCGAAGTCTCTCTTGCAGAATACACAAAAGTACAACAGTTCCTTCGAAATGACATCATTTGGGGCGAATCCTACCTGTTCGTAGATTTACATCTACGTGATTACGCTGCTATATTCACAATAAATCACTGGCGTGTGGTTCAATGAATCACCTTCAAGCTGTCTCTCTACCGTTCCATTCTCGAATGGAGCGCGGGATAAACGAGCACTTAAATTTTTCTGTGCGAGCTCTGATTTCTCTTATTTTATCGTGATGATCATTTCTCCCTATGTAGGTGGGTGCCAACAGAATGTTTTCGCAATCGGAGGAGAAACCTGCTGATTGAAATTTCATGAGGAGATCCCGCCGCAACGGAAAACGCCTTTGTTGTAATGATTGCCACTCCAATTCACGTATCATGTCTGGGCACTAATTACCCTAATGCAAAACGAGCTGCCCTTCTCTGAACTTTTTCGATGTCGTTAGTCAGTCCTACCTGAAGCGGATCCCACACCGCACAGCAATACTCCGGAATAGGGCGGACAAGCGTGGTGTAAGCAGTAGACCTGTTACATCCTCTAAGTGTTCTGACAGTGACCCGCAGTCTTTGGTTTGCTCTGCCCACTATATAATGTATGTGATCGTTCCAATTTAGGTTATTTGTAATTGTAATCCCTAAGTATTTAGTTGAATTTACAGCCTTTAGATTTGTGTGACTTAAAGCGTAATCGAAATTTAGCGGATGTCTTCTAGTACTCATGTGAATAACTTCATATTTTTCTTTATTCAGGGTCAATTGCCACTTTTCGCACCGTACAGATCTCTTATCTAAATCATTTTTCAATTCGTTTTGATCATCTGATGACTTTACAAGACGGTAAATATAGCATCATCTGCAAATAATCTAAGAGGGCTACTTAGATTGTCTCCTAAAACGTTTATATTGGTGAGGAAAAACAAAGGGCCTGTAACACTTCCTTGGGGAACACTGGATATTATTTCTGCTTTACTCGATGACTCTCCGTCTATTACTACGAATTGTGACCTTTCTGACAGGAAATCACGAGTCCAGTCGTACAACTGAGTCGATATTCCATAGGCACGCATGTTTGGTTAGAAGACGGAGGAACGGTGTCGAAAGCCTTCTGGAAATCCAAAAATATGGAATGAATTCTTCATGAGTATAGAGAGCTAGTTGTGTTTCATAAGAACGATATTTTCTGAATCTGTGCTGACTATGTGTCAATGAATCGTTTTCTTCTAGGTAATTCATAATGTTCGTAGATTAAAACCATGTGAAATACATTCATTAAAGCCACTGTTCTCACACATCCGGATGCTGGAAAGGTTCTTTCATACTCTGTGTACTAATGATTTCAACCGATTAACCCATTCATTTTTACTTCTATTCCCAATCAAAGTCCCATTTTCAATAATAATAAATAAGTTCAGAGAATAGGGGAGGAGGTGATGGACAGAGGATGGTAAGGAAACGGATAGAAAGAAGGAGAAGCAGGATATGGTCAGAGAGATCAGGGAGGAGGAGATGGATGGAGAGAGTGTGGGATAAAAGATGTACAGGGAGTGGGAGGAAGGTTGTAAGACGCCGTGGTCTCCTGACCTTCGTTGCTTACATATTCAGCCCTCACAATCATATTCCACACATCAAGACGCTTCATTCGAACCCGAATTCGATAAGATAAAGTCAATGTTGTATGAATTCATCCAAACGATATGCAAATAACAAGTGCGCACCGAGGTTGAAATACTCGAGGCTGCCGTACACACACACATTCCAGACACGACGGTCACAGGAGCTTATCACACACCGGGAGGCTGGTCCCTTCAGAGGATGAGTCAACCTCAGCCACCCGTGGAGCAGACAGTGTGTGCCCAAGTAAAAGGGGGAACGATCCTGTGTTTGGCTTAAAAGCAAATTCTGCTTCATTGTGTGGGAGCGTCCAACCTATGCATTCTTTACACATAGCAAGCAGTTTCAGAGATTTTCACAGGGACACAGCAAACGCCAAACGCCGATACTACAGATTTCCGGATTGGTCACCTTAAACGAAACATCATTCTCCCGTTTTAGAAGAGCAATGCTGATTAGCAGACGATATTTCTGACGCCTTGAGCTGAAGGAGTAATGGAAGAGACCGAAAGATACAGCCCTTCACGTCTGGTGTGGAGAGGCACCATTCCGTTGTCGCTCTTGGAGCGAGGAACAAGTCTCTCCTCAGTACTTCACTGGGAGAGCACCTCTGACGAAAGCGAATCGAAGTGCGGCTCTATACTGAGTCCTTGTGATTAAGCATTGTTCACTGTGTTGGCTGACACACTTATTGTGTGGTGTGAACAGACAGAGTTATAGTTAAACGCCTGCGAGCGAATTTTTGAGTGGCATCGCAGTGGACTGGTTATCTGACCAGTGTACCACGCCAATAGTAAGACTAGGGGCGAATAGGAATCCTTGACTTCATCAAGGCGTAGGGAGAGTTTAGTTGGCGAAGGTCAATCCAGATAGAACGAGAGTTATCTTATTTGTCAGCAGCGAGCGGCGCAGACAGCAGTCATTGAAGCTTACGGTATTGTGCGCTACAGCTATTGCGAGCCCCATATTTCCTCCACAACAGTGCACTTCACTGCATTTCACACGCAACAGCCTCGACCGTACCTAGCAACATTCTAAAGGATAATTATTCAAGTTGAGTGGGCGCGCCTCTCAGCCATTCTGCCAAGTCAATAACAATCTTAAACTTTGTATAGAAATTTCATTAGCGAATCCTATCCTTGAGAGGTAACTTCACATTCTGAAAAGAACCAGGATATAACTTGTTCAATTCATAACTAAAAGTGCTATTGTGATTTCTCAGAATTTTTGCAGAATAAATAATAATTTTCGTTACTTTCATGATTTTCTTACACTAACTAGCACTACTCCAGTACCCAAGTATCCCACTAGTTACGTAAAAATTTTGTGAATTTTTGTGTCATTTCCTTACAGCAGATGACTCCAGAAGATGTTTATTGCTGAAAGTTTTTCTGGCATTTCTCTTTAGAACATTAGGAGCGTCTGTCTGACTTTCGTAGTAGTGTGGGGGTGGAAACTGCATCTTGCAGGAGCCACAGGGTAAAGGGTACATCTCAGATTAATCCGTTGCGCAGAATAACAGAATAGCAGATCAACCCCAAGCTCACAAGGCGATGGACAAAGATGGGTGGGAGGAAGGCATGGACAAAGAGAGGGGGAGGAGGAGACGGACAGGGAGAAGCTGATTAGGACGTATATCTAATTCCCATACATATATAGCAATCGCTAAGCATTGCTAGGCTCGCTACTAGAACTATACACAGACTAACTGACCACTGGGAAAAAATATGTGGTGCTTTGAGAGTAATTCACATAATTTACAAACAGCCATCTAACTCTGGTCGTCATTTACTCAGTTTGCTTCAGCAAGCGATTGTACCACTTGTATTCTCAGCCCCCTCGGTTGATGGCTTACACACTGAACTTTAATCCCTTTTCCTGAACATTTATTGTGTGGCTTCTTGTACATAAAGGTTGGACAGTAGAAGAGAAAGGCTGCCTCGCTATCTTAACGTCCTTCGTTCTTTCCGTATTGAATTTCACCAAAATAATTTCAGAGGTCGTTCAGGAATATTTTCGGATTATTTTGGTACAAGGGATCAGGGTCCCACAGGTTAATTGCGTTTCGTTCGATATCTCACCCTCTCTTATCTTTGTATTTGTGTTTCTCCGAAAATATCTGCACAACAATGCAAATTTTGACACTTTGCACTGTGTGAGTTGTTTGAAGACATTCTTGTTGCATTCACCCACTGTCCTTTCTGTTGTCAACAGTAATGTCTACTTTACTCTTCACCCTCAAGCTCGCATACGGTATCTGCGCCGAAAGTGTAGGTGTTTCGCCTCGAGGTTGTTGCACGTGTTTATGTTATACGTTTTGGTGAGTGCATAATATGAAGGGCGATAAAAAAGCTTCCGTTTGAGGGAGATTCTGCAACGTACATGCGATATAGCGCGACTCCGATGCGGGTATATAAGCACCGAAATGTAGGTAAGGGATTAGAGTGTCATTTGTGTCTTTCCGACGAGCATCCGGTAAACGCGTAAACGAGAGCTATGGCGACGTCGTTGCCGAATGCTCTAAAGCACGGCCAACGTGCTATTAGTCTTTTCTTGGCTGTCGAACGACATACACCGGAGACATCACGCGGAGGAAGAAGCAATAGACACCATGTCTGTCAAAAATCACTGTTGAGGGAAAACTGCGACAAGCGGTGCTGCCTGCTGCTTCATGAAAATGGCAGCCCCCATACCGCGAATGTCGTAATGAGCCAACCCATGTGGGAGACACTCGAGCACCTGTCCTAAAGTTCTGATCTCTCCCCACACGATTATCACGCATTCGATCCCTGAAAAAAGGCCTCGAAGGGTCGACGATTCCTGGCGGACGAGGATGTCCGGTAGGCAGTTACTGACTTCTTCACGCAGCAGGACAGACACGGTGTTTTACCGAACAGATATCTTCAACTTGGTGCGACGGTGTGATGATTGCCTCAAAGTTCAAGGAGATTGTGCCTGTTTGGCACACCGATTCTGCAGTGTACGGCCTTCGACTGTAAACCTTTTGATCGACCGTTATAGACTAGAAGTCTCATCACTTTTGTGAAGCTCTTCCCACAAACTGAAAAAGTAACTGTAATAAGAAACCGAATAAATCATAATTGCATCATTACTAACGAGCTACCGGAGACCACACGTCCCTTATACAAAACCGCTCAATACCCCAGAACAACACCCGAAATCTTGTAGGTGTACGTTACATTAACCCTGTTTATCAGCTGTCTTTCGTTATTGTCTTAGAATTCCAAACATATGCACCATTTTACGCTGACGACATATCGTATGAAAGTGGTTTTTCTTAAATCTTGTTTCAATTATGAAGTGTAATTTCAGAACTGACTCACTTTACCTTTCCTAAAACCAGAGGTATATTGACATCGAGTGGAAGAAAGAGGAGATTGGAGTGTACTCACAGTGGTGGCTCGATGCGGCCCGATTCGACGTTGCGGCTCCAGACGACGGCCAGTCCGCCAACGTCGACGGTGCCCTTGATGATGACGACCAGCACCGAGCCGAACATCACCAGCGACTGCACCACGTCTGTCCACACCACCGCCCTGATGCCGCCCTTGTACAGTCACAGACAAAACACACTGCCTTCATTGCCAAGCAGTTCTGAAAGCTACCTACACTACCTAACCAAAAGGTCACAGACTTCTGTTAGTGGGCATTAATGTGGAGTGTGTCCATGCGTCGCCTTTATGAGGACTGATCTCTGATGAGCACACTTTCAGTGATGCATCTTGTGAGGTAACAGGCGAATCGACGCGCCCTGAAAATATTCTAAGTTCGGAGGAAGCAGTGGCTGCACGGACCGCTAGGCCAGCCGGGGCCCAGAAGAAAAGACGTGATGCCGAACGTTAGCCGGACGAGAGAGGGGTAGCCCCAGCGCGTGGTCCATCGAGCACGTGGCTGAGAATTCGTTGGTCACGCCGTGCGCCGGGAGGGCCAAAGATGGCGGACTTTGTGAAACCTAAATGGCAGACATTTCACAGTTCGTATAGAAATGAACAGTAGCCAGATGAATCGTGATACCTCAAAAGGAAACATGTACATTACCATTATTTGCACGGCGATTCTGATGGTGTAATCACATTTTCAATATATTTATTAGTTTCAAGTTTAGTAGCTGACGACAAATTATACAAGTAACACCCAGCAACGAATTTCCAAAATCTAAACGGTTCACCCGATTTCGTCGATCTACATGTCTTTAGAGAGCTATTAGTGTAAACCTAAATTGGTATAAATTACAGGCATGTAATTTAAATAGTACATGAGTTATTGGAGATCAAAGTGGTCGTTTACTATCGATCGCGTCATATACACTACTGGCCATTAAAATTGCTACACCAGGAAGAAATGCAGATGACAAACAGGTATTCATTGGACAAATATATTATACTAGAACTGATATGTGATTACATTTTCACACAGTTTGGGTGCATAGATCCTGAGAAATTAGTACCCAGAACAGCCACCTCTGGCCGTAATAACGGCCTTCATACGCCTGGGCATTGAGTCAAACAGAGCTTGGATGGCGTGTACAGGTACAGCTGCCCATGCAGCTTCAACACGATACCACAGTACATCAAGAGTAGTGATTGGCGTATTGTGACGAGCCAGTTGCTCGGCCACCATTGACCAGACGTTTCCAATTGGTGAGAGATCTGGAGAATGTGCTGGCCAGGGCAGCAGTCGAACATTTTCTGTATCCAGAAAGGCCCTTACAGGACCTGCAACATGCGGTCGTGCATTAGCCTGCTGAAATGTAGGGTATCGCAGTATGGCGATGACGAATACACTCTTCCAATGTGCGTTCACCGCGATGTCGCCAAACAGGGACGCGACCATCATGATGCTGTAAACAGAACCTGGATTCATCCGAAAAAATTACGTTTTGCCATTCGAGCACCCAGGTTCGTGGTTGAGTACACCATCGCAGGCGCTCATGTCTGTGATGCAGCGACAAGGGTAACCGCAGCCATGGTCTCCGATCTGATGGTCCATTCTGCTGCAAACGTCGTCGAACTGTTCGTGCAGATGGTTGTTGTCTTGCAAACGTCCCCATCTGTTGACTCAGGGATCGAGACATGGCTGCACGATCCGTTACAGCCATGTGGATACGATGCCTGCCATCTCGACTGCTGGTGATACGAGGCCGTTGGGACCCAGCACGGCGTTCCATATAACCCTCCTGAACAAATCGATTCCATATTCGGCGAGCAGTCATTGGATCTCGACCAACGCGAGCAGCAATGTCGCGATACGATAAACCGCAATCGCGATAGGCTACAATCCGACCTTTATCAAAGTCGGAAACGTGATGGTACTCATTTCTCCTCCTTACACGAGGCATCACAACAACGTTTCGCTAGGCACCGCCGGTCAACTGCTGTTTGTGTATGAGAAGTCGGTTGGAAACTTTCCTCATGTCAGCACGTCGTAGGTGTCGCCACCGGCGCCAACCTTGTGTGAATGCTCTGAAAAGCTAATCATTTGCATATCACAGCATCTTCTTGTTGTCGGTTAAATTTCGCGCCTGTAGCACGTCATCTTCGTGGTGTAGCAATTTTAATGGCCAGTAGTGTAATTTCAAGTTATTTAAATGCAAATCCGTACTTCGTATGTGTTTCATTATGTTTGTGTGGGTGCGCTGCCAAGAAGACATGGCGCGAGCGCTCTAGCCAATCACAGCGCTCGTGAATGGGGAGACTGGATGGAAGCGAGTTCGGGTGAGGAGAGTCGCGGAGTTCTGGGAGTACGGCACCCGACACGGGAAGTGCTGGACGCGACGGCGCGACGGACGCGGTGTCGCGGGAGAGACTTGAAGAATGTGAAGACGCAGTGTGCGTTGAGAATTGAATATCTCGCGAGCTGTGTTGTTGTTCATATCTAATTACGTGCTGTAGGAATCTATTGTTTCCCTGTTATTCAATTTATATTTTATTTAATTTCTGGACCATCGACACCAATAAGTGTTTTGCAGAAATATACCGCATTCCCAAAAGTACTTCTACTATCGTACTCATCATTCAAAGTCTTTAATATAGTACCTGCAGATTTTATTTAATTGCAATCTTTCATTTATATATTTATATGTTACATTTATAATTCGCAATTGCCGAGTGATAGAAACCTTCGACCATTCGATTTGTGTGTGTATTCTTTTCGTATACTGTAGACTCAGCAGTATTTGGCCTGTAATGCGGCAACTATGTATCCCAGCCGCTAGACAACGAGACTAGCCAAAACTTTTAATGTTGCAACGCTGAGTCTGCGGGTGCGTAGTTATTTGAATGCCCGCAATCTGAATTCCTGTGGAGGAATGGCAGCCCTTTTTTCCGCAACAGCGGAAACCAGAGTCTGTAGTGATTTTGGACACTGGGGTCTGGAACGAAGTCGACGTTCGAGCTCATCCCGAAGGTGTTCCATTGGATTCAGATCTAGACTGGGCAGGCTAGACCATTTCAGGTAAGGTGTTGTTCACAAACCACTACCTCACAAATGCTTTATGACTTGTTTCATCGTTATGCTGTTACAATCAACATTAATGCTTCACCATTAATGGAGCAATTATCATTCTTCCATGACCATACTATGGTTGTATTATTATTAATTAAACTGTTCCTTTTACTGCACACAGTACACAATGCCACAAAATATATTCGTATCCTTTCGTATTCAGCGTTTTCTTCAGCTCTGTAACCGCAGGAAACATCCCTATACCATAACACCACCTCCTCCGTATTCACTATTGGCACTACGCATGACGTTACGTAACATTCGCCAGACATACACCAAACCCAAACCCCTCTAGGGTATAGCATGATCCAGTCATCCACTTCCCTATGGCGTCACTCGTTATACCACCTCAAGCGTCGCTTCGCAGTGACTATAGAAATGCGTGGCTTATGGGGAACTGCACGAGCATTGGATCCAGTCCTTTTTAACTCCCTATGAACAGTCACTGTGCTAGCCAGACTGCTAGCGGCCCTCGGAACTCACGAGTAATTCCTAGCGCTGATTTCACTCGATTTTTTTACAACCACACACTCCGCAGTGCTCGACGGTTCCTGTTCATCAGTACACGAGATCTGCCTGGCCTTGATTCAGAATGGCAACTTTAGAATGGTTTAAATGTCTCTGATGAATCTGTTACACAGTCAATGACTAGTCCACGTCCGAAGTCACTGAGCTCTGCTGACAGACCCATTTTGCTGTTACGACCTGTCTACTGACAACACAATACGCCTCAGCACCTTTTAAAATAGCGGGTCCGCCGTTCGTGACACCTCGTGGACAACTCCACATACTACAGGGTTGGCCAGATGCTTTCGATCATACAGTGTAGATTAGTTTTTTATTTACTATTCGTTATTTATTCTTCATGATTACCACCTAATATCTTAAAAGCTAAAATAGACCATAGAGATCACATTTCCTTCGACAGTTATAAGTTATGTTTTAATATTATTTCTGATACTTAAGAAAAGGGAGATTAAAAAAGAAAGAATCCTCAACTACTTCTACTACTAATACTACAAAACTACATTAAAACCTTTCAGCAATTACCCAACTACTAACCTACTAAAAAGAACTTACCTTTTCAGTTGAAAGATATACCATTCATATAGCGGCTTTCTGTGGGCGCAGCGTAATTTATCACCAACAAGTATGTATGATAGCATGGAGATGGTTCAAATGGCTCTGAGCACTATGAGACTTAACATCTGTGGTCATCAGTCCCCTAGAACTTAGAACTACTTAAACCTAACTAACCTAAGAACATCACACACATCCATGCCCGAGGCAGGATTCGAACCTGCGACCGTAGCGGTCACGCGGTTCCAGACTGAAGCGCCTAGAACCGCACGGCCACACCGGCCGGCTAGCATGGAGACTATGTAGAGGAAATGCGCATAATTGTGTCGGGGATGAGCAAATTAATCAGGAACAACCTTAGTTGAACCATTGTACATTAAACGAATAAAATAGAGAGGAACTGGAGGCCCAACGCGCATTTAAGTTTTTAATGCACAATGGTGATCCAAAAAATTATGAGCACCGTCCACTGTGAGATTGAATACTATATATGAAGGTTGTATTTGTTCCCGAAAGAACAGATACCGTTGTGGACCGTGCAGCTTCTCTAGAATGAAATGATAATTAAATCGACACCCTAGCTGCAAACAGGTGTTGATATACATCATTGGGGACATGTTGAAAATGAGTGGCCCGACCGGGACTCGAACCCAGGATCTCTTCGTTACATGGCAGACGCTCTATCCATCTAAGCCACCGAGGGCACATAGGATAGTGCGCCTACAGGGACTTATCCCTTGCACGCTCCCCGTGAGACCCACATTCCCAACATGTAAACGCCACTACATTCGTAGTGCGCCTAATAGATGTTTGCCTGCTACACTCATTACTCGTGGCAGATTAATTTACTACGGTATCGATTTAATTATCGTTTGATTTCAGATTGAATACTACTTGTGGTGTTGGAAGTACCTGGCGCAGTAAGGAACATACTGCTTGACAGCTGCTAAGGAACAACTGACACTTGCTAAGGAATAACTGCCAATTGCTATGGAACAACCGACAATTGCTGCGGAACTCCCGACCAATGATAGTGAAAGGAAATTTAGAGGGCGGGACGTCTTAACTTCAGCAAAGCCTGTGCACGAACGTTGTGTATGCATTCGACGGTTCATGCAGTACTGCGTTTGACGGAAGTTGTTCTGGAGCCGATTAGTGCGACATTCGGTTGGTAGGGCAACTTGTCTGCAAGACATCATATGTGAGCTTATAATCATGGACGAGCAGTTCGACGGCTCGAATACCGTCAAAGTATCAGCACTGTGGCCATAGCAATGGGCATGTCCAAAAGTGTCATCTCCCGATCAAACAATGCCACTGAAGGTGTAAGTGCTATGTGAAAGCATGCTGGTTATCGTAGACGAACCACCACATCGCAAGAGGATCGATACGTAGCCCTAGTGGCGAAAAAGAACTGACATCTCGCTCCCACGCAGATCGCTGCAAATCCTGAAACTGCTACCGGCACACATGTCTCTGCCAGAACCATTTCGCGGCAATTAGCTCAGGTGGTCTTTATGCTCGGAAGCTTGTTAAATGCGTACCACTTCAACCACGCCATCGTCAAGAAAGAGTTCGTTGGTGCAGGGAGCATGTTGGTTGAGACCAGAGCGACGTTCTGCGGCGAATCCCGCTTCACTGTGGCAAGTGATTCTGGCCACCAGTTATTGTGGAGACAGAAGAGGACACTTTACACATCATAGCTTAGTCATGAATATCGTAGGTATGGCCTTTGCGTTATGGCATGCAGCCATTACACTCGATGGCCAAACGCTGCAGCATATCTTTGTGCGAGGTACCGTTACACCACTGCAGTATTGCCGGGAGATTGTTCTGGGTCATGACCGTCTGTTTAGGAAGCAGGTCCCAACTTTTTGTTTATAGAGACAATGGCCGTCCTCGCCGGACCGCTGAGATGTCTGAAGTGAGGATACCGAATGTATAAAATGGCCCGCGCACTCACCGGACCTAAACACTATAGAAGACGCCTCCCTTCGCAGGAGTGTTCTCAACGAACAGCTTCTCCCGGAACTGTGCAAGAACTAAAAACCGCCTTGAGAGATGAGTGGGACAATAGCCCCCGAGGACTCCACAACAGCTTATTAGGCACCAGCAAAAATAGGTACAAAATGTGGCTCTATATGGCTCTAAGCACTATGGCACTTAACATGTGAGGTCATCAGTCACCTAGACGTAGAACTACTTAAACCTAACTAACCTAAGGACGTCGCATACATCCATGCCAGAGGCAGGATCCTGCGACCGTAGCAGCAGCGCGGTTCCGGACTGAATCGCCTAGAACCTTTCGGCCTCAGCGGCCGGCTCCAAAATGTGCATTAGTGCCCGAGGAGGGCTTATTCCTTACTGAGAGTCCGATATCGACCTCTGTGTTGGGAGTCTGGCATGTGTTGAACATGAAAGTTATTTATGTCTGTTATCCTGCTTTCTCGTGTGGCGAAATCTTTATCATTTATCTTTATCAATCTATCACTCCACGTACATATTGTGTTTCATATTCGTCCATCATTATCTGTGGCCATCTCTGTCCAACAGCGTCTCTGTTTCTGAGTAATTGTCAAGCAGTGTGTATGAGTGGAACAGAGAGGAAGCAAGCATCATTCTGACGTCGATAAGGTCTGCAGATGGGGAAATCCATTGACATAGGAGACTTAAACAGTGTGGATTGCTGTGGCCTACAGTAGTTCCTGGGAAGGAACAGTTCGGAAACGGCAAAGCTGTCGTCAGTAGATGTGGGATCTGGTGGCAGGGTGGGGCAACCACGAGTAGGCAACAAACTGTTGGACATCCACGACTCACTGCAAGACGTGGAGGTGAGAGGCTCGCTCGCTCTGTTAAGTAGATTAGACGGCGATCTCTGGCAGAAATGTCCATAGAATATTATGTCGCTGATAGTAAAAGTGTTTCGGAGAACACCATCCAGCGCAAATAGTTGAACAAGGAGCTCCGCGGCAAGGACCCCTATTTGAAGCAGCTGCAATGTTAATTACTATTACAGCGGGAGCCCCGCGATTGGCCCGTGAAGCAATGGAAACATGTTACGTAGTACGAAGAATCAAGTTTCTTATTAGACAAGGTCGATGGGCGCATGTCCGGATACGCCATCATGCAGACGAACGACTGGTCAAAACACGCACCGCACGATGGATACAGGCAGGTGGGGCGCACTATCATGTTAAGGGCGACATTCATTGGGCTTCAGTGTGACCTGTGGTAATAAGTGAAAGCACTATGACAGCTGTAGATTTCTTCAACATTCCTGTGGATCACCTGCATCCCTTCCTCTCTTCACACTTCGTATCTTTCCCAGTGGCGATGGCGTTTTCCAACAGGATAACTGTCTGTGGCATCGTATCTTTCCCAGTGGTGATGGCATTTTCCAACAGGATAACTGTCTGTGACTTCGTATCTTTCCCAGTGGCGATGGCGTTTTCCAACAGGATAACTGTCCGTGACTTCGTATCTTTCCCAGTGGCGATGGCGTTTTCCAACAGGATAACTGTCCGTGACTTCATATCTTTCCCAGTGGCGATGACGTTTTCCAACAGGATAACTGTCCATGACTTCGTATCTTTCCCAGTGGCGATGGCGTTTTCCAACAGGATAACTGTCCATGACACAATATCAGAGTCGCACTACAGTGATTTCATGAGCATGATCATCACATTGATTTTTAGGCATCAAATTCGCCTGATACGAAACCGATAGGAAACCACTCGGTACCCAGTGCAAACTGCAAATCTGCAGCCTGCAATTTACGGGAATTGCGTAACCTGTGCTTAGGCGTATGGTGCCACATACCACCGGAAACCTCCCAAAGACTTGTCGAATCCATGTGAAGCAGAATCGCTGCTGTTTTGCTTCCGAAGACGGTCCATCACACTGGTAAGCGAGTGGTCATAATGTTTTGGCTGACCAGTGCATATGGCAAATGGCTGATAGTTCACAAATACGTGATGACATGATACTTAACCCCGATCTGTTCGGATGTGTTTTAGTTACTACAAGTGACTGTGAAAAACTAAGATGATGCAAACATCTAAATAATATGAAAAGGAAAAATCATCCGGCGATTAACCGTCCCTTTAATTTTGATACAAGTTAATGCCACATGATTCATAACTAGCCACAAATCTAGCTTCGTAATTTGTTCAGATTATGAATTTAGTCACCCACAACTATTGACAAGGGGGAACAGAGAACATACAAAGGTACTGGCACCACTATAAGGTAATGCGTGTGATTGAGCCGAGAGCACCACCTGTGGGGAGCCCTGTCGCCTGGTGCAAGTCTTTTTAGTTGACGCCGCTGAGGCGACTTGGTGTGCCAAACGGGATGAAATGATGATGAAGACAACACAACGCCAAGTCCGCAAGCGGAGAAAGTCTCCAACCCGGACAGGCATCAAACCCTGAACAATATTCAGTAACCCCCCCCCCCCCCACACGTGTTCGCAGAGATACTTTGTGGGACATCCAAAACCTGCTAAAAATTTTCATGTGGAATTAATCCGCACCAGCTGTAATTGAGAAATCCTTTATTTGGATAAAATCGTACACACGACCCAGGTTTCAGGATGTAAATCCCATCATGCGCTACAGAAAATAAGGGAGAGTAGTAAGCATACTATATAAAATTAATTAACTCAAAAAGGTTCCATACAAATGTGAATATTAGGTCACAGCTTGGTTATGTACGAGAAAACCGCGTCAGTCACCTAAAAATTCAAGCAGCATGCGAGATCCCACACGGGTGAGGCATGAAAAGATTCTTTGAGTCAACCATTACCATGTCGGATAAACAGGGCCTAAGCGCAAAAAAAAGGAATGAATCGACAAATACACACTCATTGCCAGACTAGTGTAACCTAGCAATGAAACACGAACGGCCAGAAATGTTTTATAAGCTTAAGAAAGTAAAATGAAGGCGTATAAGCCGCATAATGCCAATTTTTTAACCTCAGAAGTAGCGTACCGTATACGTACCCAGTGCGCAGTTCCGGCCGGCCGCTGTAATCGAGCGGTTCTAGGCGCTTCAGTCCGGAACCGCGCTGCTGCTACGGTCGCAGGTCCGAATCCTGCCTCGGGCATGGTTGTGTGTGATCTTCTTAGGTTAGTTAGGTTTATGTAGTTCTAAGTCTAGGGGACTGCATATAAAACTGTCTGACATTTCGGCCACTACTGCAAACGGCCTTCCTCAGAGCTCTGTGCTGAGCTAACAGTCAGTCAGCAATTTTATATGCTGACAATACTGTCGACAGCCCAGAAGAATTCTATTGACCGATGGTAGAATGGTGCTATCCCATTTCTAGACGTCGAAGTGTACAGGAGAACGGAGGGCACACTGGGGCACAGAGTATATCGTAATCCTACACATACTGACAGGTATCTGCACGCCCAATCCTACCACCACCCAGCGCAGAAGAACTCTGTCATCCGCTGTTTGGCAATCCGTGCGCAGCGCCTAAGTGATGCTCAAAACATCACACCTGAGCTTAAAAGGTTACGCACAACTTTTCTAGCCAATGGCTACAGCCATAAGTCGATAAACACAGCCTTGTCGACGAGCACAAGCAAGAAAGATAAGCAGGAACTAGACAAACTGCAGCCAACAGTACGCTTACCCTATGTGAAAAACGCTACTGACCGAATAGGCAAACACCTTCGCCGCGTTGGGGTGCAGCATGTCTTCTATAGTGGTCCAGGACAAGGTGGATGCATTACACACTGCAGGCGTTTACAAGGTGGAATGCTAATGTGGAGAGGCATACATCGGCGAGACTGGTAGGCCAATAGCAACGCGCATTCGGGAGCACGAGCGTTATATTCGTCTAGGGCAACACAACAAATCCGCAGCGGCAGAACTTCACCATGACTGCGGAAAAGAAATAAAATTCAGCGAAGCCTGTGTGTTGGCCAAGCAGCCAATTATGACGAAACGCAAAATCAGAGAGGCCATCGAAATACTTAAACACCCTAACAACATGAACAGGGAGGATGGACTCAGGCTTGCCCCATCTTGGCTGCCAGCAATCAGAGCCCAACAGACCACACTGTCAACACGAGGCACGGGCACTACCGGCGAGTAGCTGCCGCCGCGCGGCCGACGTCCAGCAGTTGGTAAACAGCAGCAAAGTTCTCATTCGACCACTCATGGTACATAACACAAGAGCCAATGGACAACAGAGGTCACGTTATCCCTCCACCGCAATAACCTATTAAAATAAAGTTCCCTCTCCTTCTTCCTTAAATGACCAATAAACTAACTACCTTTTTTAAATTAGGGCGTAATGGCATGCGCAGAGAACACTAACAACAAAATATAAAGGACATTGCATAGCTAGAACGCACCATTAGACCCAGAAGAAGGCTGCTGCAATCGTGGCCCAAACGTTGGCTTTTCTACAGCAGCAGTAGTTTTTACATTATGACGCGGTACCAAACCCAGAAAACTTTTATGTCGACTGACTCTGGCCGCGGAAGCCTACACAATTATACGATGGTATGTACGTGTACAAAGCTACATCCTCATCCAACCCTGTCCTGTGGGTGCTTAATTTTCTTTGTCACGCAGTATTTTTGGAACCCAATTTACGAGTGTCGTTCAATTAGTAAAAATTCAAATGGCTCTGAGCACTATGGGACTTAACATCTATGGTCATCAGTCCCCTAGAACTTAGAACTACTTAAACCTAACTAACCTAAGGACAGCACACAACACCCAGCCATCACGAGGCAGAGAAAATCCCTGACCCCGCCGGGAATCGAACCCGGGAACCCGGGCGTGGGAAGCGAGAACGCTACCGCACGACCACGAGATGCGGGCAGTTAGTAATTTCCCTACATTTTTAATAAGCCATTAGTATATAGAGAGAAACGTCCTTGTTGGTGCTTCACATTTGATGTTTGTTCTGTGCGCTGGTGAAGTTTCTAACCGTTCTGGCAGGTGGTAGAGCCGTAGTACAACGTCAAAATGGCGTCTACATAGGACTCATGTTACAAGCAAAGTGTTGTTATTGAATTCTTGCGTGCAGCAAAAGAATCCGCGGTGAACAACCGTAAACGTTTGTGTAGTGTATGGCGATGCTGCAGTTGATAGGAGTACAGTTCGGCGATGGGTAAAGAAAGTTATAGCCTCAGGAAATGCAGAAACAGAGTTCCACGATCAGCCATGCTCGGGACGTCCTGCCACGGCCGCCGCTCCAGACATGCTGAATCGTCAGGATGCCATTATTTGTGCCGACCGGCGCATCACAACTCGGCAATTTGCTCTACAGTTGTCGGTCAGCATTGGAAGTGCGTCTGCAATGACTGTAGACTCTCGGATATGCAAAGAGGTGCTCACAATGGGTTCCACGAATGCTCACACTGGACTACAAGATTCAAAAAAAGGCCATTTCTTCTCAATTGTTGGAGAGTTTTGAGATCAACGGAGAGGCCTTTCTGTCACGGATAATTACGGGGGACGAAATCTGAATGCATCACTTTGCGACGGAAACAAAACGGCAGTCCGTGGATCGCATCATCCTCATTCACCACAAAAGAAGAAATTCAAGACAACGCCCTCTGCCAGAAAAATCATGGTGACAGTCTTCTGGGATTGTGATGGCGTGGATTTGATGCCAAGAGGATCAACCACCAATTCAGAGGCATACGTGAAATCTCCGAATAAACTCAGGAACCGTTCCCGACGTGTTCGATCGGACAAGAATCCAACAGAAATCTTGCCCCAACACGATAGTGCACGCATACACACAAGTCTGAGAATCCGGGATCACATCACCAAATTGGGTAGGGCATCGCTGCCTCATCCACCTTACAGTCCTTTGAAGACGACGAGAGTGTCAGTCATGCAGTGAAAACATGCCTACGCCTACAGGACAAGAGCTTTTACCAACAGGGAGTACATGTTCTTCCACAACGTTGGCGCACGGCCATAGAACGTGATGGAGACTATGTAGAAAAATAGGACAGGGACAAAACATATTGATTTATATTGTCACCAAATCCTGACTCTTAACAATAAATATGTTCTCAGAAAAACAATGTGGAGCATTACTTATTGAACAACCCACGTACACTAGTGTTTAAATGAAGAACTTGGAGGCAAACTTACCAAACATGTGTAGAAAATGCAGACAATGCAGACTACAGGAGAAATGACGCGGAGATCGACGCCAGTAACTAAAAATAAAAGAAAATTGTGATAACAATACTACAATGATAATGATAATCAGAGAGAACGAAAGGTAATCAAGAAAATATTAGATCCAAATTATACTGAAGAAGGAACAAATAGATTAAGATGATAATAGAATAAGGGCAAACAAAGAAATTGTAAAGTGTATCAACATTTATTCGCTTTCGATCCAGGCGACAATTTTATGGGCATATTAAAAAAATGAAACCAAGCAGACTGACTAGACATTTTACGTTATTCTACGAAAGTAAAGCAAAAACTGAAGCAATAAAATAGAGCAGTCAACAATAGAAATCCTGAAGGAAGCAAGGATAGCGGAACATGATATGGGATATTTTTTCAGGTGGCTATTAGCTGCATATACACTGCCCAGTCACGTTAATGCGACCACCTGTCAGAAACCTGAATAACCACCATCTACAGCGTGGAGATGCAGGAAGGGAGTCACTGTGGTTCCGGAAGATGCGGACAGGGATGTGGAGCCATGCAGACTGCAGTCCCGTGGCCAGCTGTACTAGGTTTCTCGGTTGTGGATCCGTGGCGCCAACAGCGGATCGAGATGGTCCCAGAGTTTCTCTTTTGGATCTAAATCCAGGAAGTTTCGTAGCCAGCGGAGACAGCAAACTCATCCTAGTGTTCTTCGAATCACGCATGTACAATCCAGGTTGTGTGAAACGTTGCATTGGCCTATTGGTAGGTGCCATCGTGCCGAGGATAAAACAAACTGCATTTAGGGGTGGATATGGTCCTCAAGGGTAGTTAATGCCGAGCTACCCACAAATCTAGCGTCGTAATTTGGTCATATTATGAATTTACTCACCCACAACTATTGACAAGAGGGAACAGAGTACTTACAAAGGTACTGGCACCACTATAAGGTAATGAGCGTGACTGAGCCGAGAGCATCACCTGTGGGGAGTCCTGTTGTGTTGACGCATTCTGTCTTTCAGAATGTCGAAATCACCCAGGGAATTCCATGAAAACATTCCCCAGATCACAACGCACCCTCCACCGGCCTGGACGCTTCTGACGATTGCTGTAAGGTCGTACACACTGACGGCCATCTGTGCGATGGAGCATAGAACGTGATTCATGCGAAAATGTCACCTGTCGCCACTCGGTGAACGTCCGCTTGTGGTACTGGGGTATAAGCATGTGTGCATCACCCGGGCGCTTGCTGCAGAGTCCCATATGCAGACACTTTCGCTGGACAGTCGATGAGGAGACACTGTGGGTTGCCCATTGCTTTGTCTGGGTGATCAGTTGCACAATAGTTGCACGTCTATTTGCTTGTACACATGTCTTCAGCCTTCGTTCATCCCTGTCATCTATGACCTGTGGTCGGCGTCGGTTTCGGGTACCGCCATTTTGCCATTCACGGTATACTTTAACCATGGCGCCACGCGAAAAGTTTACAAACATAACGGTTTTGGAAATTCTTCCATGCTTGGCACGAAATCCAATGAGCATGCCCCTTTGGACGTCAGATAAATCGCTGTGTTTCCACATTACGATTACGACTGCACTTTTTCCACGCCCTCCCCCCCCCCCCCCCGACATGCTTTGTATAACCTCCACTGCTAGTGCTGCCACCTGACGTCTGTCACTCATTATTGCACGCTGACGTCGAACAAAGGCGGTGGTTGTATTAATGTGACTTGACCGTGTGTATACTTGGAAGAATGTGCGACGCAGTGCTGTTTTGTGATACGTATTTACGCTGAGTTGAAAAGTCATGGGATAGAGATACGCTCATATACAGATGGCGGTAGTATAGCGTACACAAGGTATAAAAGGCTAATGCACTGGCGGAGCTGTCATTTGTATTCAGGTGGTTCATGTGGAAATGTTTCCGACGTGATTTTTACCTCACGATGGTAATTAACAGACTCTGAACGCGGAATGGTAGTTGAAACAGCACTCATGCTCATAAAATAAGGATAATTGCAGAATGTGGTGCCACACAATGCGGCACTACACAAAACTGGCGCTAATAGCATAGGGACATAGGGAACACACACGACACAGATCTGTAAGTCCACGGTATTGGTGATAAGTTGAGAAAACCGTCCAGAAACACATGTGCTACAAAACGCCACTGTTTCCTGCGCAAGTACCCCCGACATCAATATGGGATATGATCACCATGCACACGTACACAGGCCGCACAACGAGTTGGCATACTCTGGATCAGGTGGTCGAGCAGTTGCCGTGGTATAGCCTCCCATTCTTGCACCAGTGCCTGAAGGAGCTCCTGAAGTGTCGTAGGGGTTTGAAGACGTGCAGCGATACGTCGACCGAGAGCATCCCAGAAGTGCTCGATGGAGTTTAGGTCTGGAGAAGAGGCAGGCCACTCCATTCGCCTGATATCTTCTGTTTCAAGGTACTCTTCCACGATGGCAGCTCGGTGGGCCGTGCGTTACCATCCATGAGGAGGAAGGTGGGACCCACTGCACCCCTGAAAAGGCGGACATACTGGTGCAAAATGACGTCCCGATACACCTGACCTGTTACAGTTCCTCTGTCAAATACATGCAGGGATGTACGTGCACCAATCATAATCCCACCCTACACCATCAAACCACGACCTCTATACAGGTCTCTTTCAAGGACATTAAGAGGCTGGTCTGGTTCCTGGTTCACGCCAGATGAAAACCCGGAGAGAATCGCTGTTCAGACTATACCTGGACTCGTGTGTGAACATAACCTGGGACCACTGTTCCAGTGACCATGTATTGCGTTCTTGACACCAGGCTTTACGGGCTCTCCTGTGACCAGGTGTCAGTGGAATGCACCTTCCAGGTCTCCGGGAGAATAAAGCGTGTCTGTTCAGTCATCTGTAGACTGTATGTCTGGAGACAACCGTTCTAGTGGCTGCAGTAAGGTGCAAAGTAAGGCTACCTGCAGTACTCCGTGACCGTCTGCGGGCACTGATGGTGAGATATCGTTCTTCTTGTGGAGTTGTACACTGTTGACGTCCCGTACTGTAGCGCCTGGACACGTTTCCTGTCTGCTGTAATCGTTGCCATAACCTCGAGATCACACTTTGTGGCACACGTAGGACCAGTGCTACGACCTGCTGTGTTTGACCAGCCTCCAGTCGCCCTAGTATTCTACCCCTGACAACGTCATCAATATGTGTTCTCTGAGCCATTTTCAACACACAGTCACCATTAGCACATCTGAAAACGCCTGCACATTTACTCACTGCACTGTACTCTGACATGCACCAACACACCTCTGCGTATGTGGACTGCTGCCAGCGCTACCGTGCGACGACCGCAGGTCAACCGCACCGCATGGTCATACCCCGAGGTGATTTAAATCCCTCCAACCGCCTACCAGGATGTTTATTCACCATGTATCAACATTATCTTTAATTCATGAGCATGAGTGTAGATACATGAGACATTCCATTTCGGAAATCGTTAGGGAATTCAGTATTCCGAGATCCACAGTGTCATACTGTGCCGAAAATACAAAATTTCAGGCATCACCTTCCACCAAGGGCAGTGCAGCAGCTGAAGGCATTCACTTAACGACCGAGAGCTGTGGCGTTCGTGTACAGTTGTCAGTGTTACCAGATTAACAGACAAGATACCCGGTGTGAAATAATCACAGAAATCAATGTGGTACGCACGACAAACGTATCCGTTAGGACAGTGCGGCGAAGTTTAGTGTTAATGGGCTATGGCAGCAGTCGACCGATGCGAGTGCCTTTGCTAACAGCACGACATCGCCTGCAACGCCTCTCCTGGGCACATGACAATATCGTTTGCGCCCTAGAAGACTGGAAACCCGTGACCTGGTCAGATGAGTCTCTATTTCAGTTTATTCCAGTGTGGCGCAGATCACTCGAAGCCATGCCCTCAAGCTGTCAACAAGGCACTGTACAACCTGGTGGTGGCTTCATAATGGTGTGGCCTACGTTTATATGGATTGGACTGAGTCCCAGGTGAACCGATCATGTACTGGATATGATTATGTTCGGTTACTTATAGAGAATTTCATCGGTACACATCGCTGCGAAACCATGTATTCGCGTAATGCAATCGAGAGGTCAGTTCATGCGCAACATCCCGCACCGGTAACACCTTCGCAAATGTGGATGGTCATAGAGGCAGCATGGCTCATTATTTCTCCAGGGAAATTCCATCGACTTGTTGAGACCATGCCACGTCGAGTTACTGCACTGCGCAAGGCAAAACGATATAAGGAGGTTGCCCATGACTTTTGTCACATCTAGAACTTCTTTATTGAAATGTGTGTGTCTGTACTTAAATTGCTGAATGACTGAGACCCACAATATCCTAGCGCAAAGCAAGCACTTTCTTCACAAAAATCTTCATTACGCGAACTACTGCAATACAGCGAGCGTCAATACTGCCAGCTAAATAAAGTATTCTAACTACTAAAGCCACTAACTACTAATAGGCATATGGTTAGCAAAGGAGACATTTTGTTGCAAACCAAATAATGTATTCTTCAGTTGAAACTTCCGGGCTGAGAGGCCGTGGTCTATGTATAAAATTTCCACTGGCAGTAGCCGGACGACCTCAGAAGATGTCTCCCGCAGATGGAGACGAAACGTCAGGGGGAAATTTTATACATCAACCACGGCCTCTCAGCCCGGAAGTTTCAACTGAAGTTAACACCGGCTGTGAATGCCTACATTCTATGATCAAATAGTGTATTTTTTTACCTTAATAATGTAACATCCACTTCGCACGCGAATATAAATCGTCATTGACATCTAATACAAAGGTGTATAACCATGAATAATATTCTGTCTCCAACTCGAACGTGTACATATCGTTAACCTACGCTAACACTTCAGATCTCTACCCTCCATCAATGCTAACTTCTCACATCTAACAGTACTTCCATCACTCCTGGCGACTAACTTCCAACTGCCCAACACTACTGGCGATTAACTTGGAACAACGAGACCAATCAGTCACAGAATCTCTTACAAAGAAAGCCCAGTCAGAGATTCAATGCAAAGCGCTACACAGCGCTGCCAATACAGAAGCAACCCACTTACACGTCAGTGTATTACGACCTGTTTCGGTCGTTAACAATCCTCAAGGTTCTGCACAAACGGCAAAATAGAAGTAAAACGCATTGTAACATAAGAACAGAATAGAAGATCCAATGAGATTAACAGACAACATCAAATACTTACGAAAAATAAAAGTGTTATGTTATCCTTACTTTAGCATCGTCGTAATTGACATTACTGTTGACATAGCTGAATGAGCATTGATCGGAAGCCATCACATTGAAAACAAAAAAAAAAAGAAACATTGGATTGACAGCAATGCAGTTCGGGCCATGATCGTTACTGTCCTCCCATAGTGCCCCGTACAGCAGCTGTGTTTCTATGCCACATGTGTACAAGTATTCGTTTTTCACTAAAGTAATTAGTATCTAGCGCATAATCTTTTTTTCATAAAGTACATACTAAGACAAAATATGAGAGGGCGATCAAAAATTTTCCGTTCGAAGGACGTACAGTCCAGAATCAGCCTGCCACACGGGGACCGTTGAGGCGATCATCCCGCCGACGCATCACGTTGAAGATACCACTTTCGTAAGACATTGCCCTGCTGCACATCCTCGTACGACAGGAACCACCGATAGTTCACGGCCTTTTTCAAGGGACCGAAGGCGCTATAACCACATAGGGGGAGATCTGACTAAAGGGTGGGTGCTCAAGTGGGTCCTATTTCAGCTGGCATAACTTCTGGGAGGCGTGTTGAGCTGAATCGCGACCAGCACAGAACTTGGCGCACCACTACAGAACGGTGGTTTCCAATAGACGTGCTGCCTCATACACATTTTTCATTCTCCTAGGGATGTCTATCAGTGTTTGTACTTTGGCAGCTAAGAAAAGAATAACGTCACGTCGGTCCTGTTTGGACGAATTTGTTAATAACATCGCCGTAGTTCAGATTTCCGCATTTAACACACACACACGTCGGAAGGACACCAATGTCATACTCATCCCGTGCCTGTATGTCAGTGCTTATACAAGCGCATCGGAGTCGCGCTACGTTGCATACATTCTGCAGCAAAACCTACAAACAAAAACTTTTTGATCGCCCCTTGTAGTAGCGATTAAGTGACATAGTAGGGGACTGCTCAGTTTATTAAGAAATGGGTTATACTGTAAGCACATGCTGAAGGCCATCAACAGTAACTGATGAGAGAATACTGCGTTAAACAGAAAATAGGTTCCGTTTCGATCGCAGTGAGGATGGTTCCTCCTGCGCTCGGAGACCCAGAAGATCAAAGCAGTGGTACAGTGTTTAATCGGGACAAACGTGTCCGCTGCTGAGATAAGATTAATTATTTTTTATTCGAGGGGCCAGAATTGTGGGTGCTAGTTCAAAAGAGGAGAAATTCGTCAATCCAGTGGATTTACTATATCTACAATTAGTCAAATGGCGAATTCCCCGGAATATTCGGAAGCTTATGGAGGAACGTGGTTGTAATTGCAGAAGTGCCTAGAGATTCTCTGTTAAGTTGAAAAATTGGCATGAAGCCTTCTGGGTGTAAAACGATTAAAGTACAAGAATAGCTAGCACATTCTTTCTTATAGTTTTACATATTTTAGTGAACTATTACTCTAGATTTAATGCGTCATAATAAACTCTTTTAATTATTAACGACTTTGCTGAAGATAAACTAGCTATTATTGGAATAAGTGTCACAGTCAATCTTTTTTTGTTGAAACACGTGAGAGAAGACGTATAGTCGAAGTCATAAAAGAATGTTATCAGCTACTTATCTAGCAAGCTTCACTATGTCAACACTCTATATTTGAATTAGATCTTGTACTTTTGTGGAGAGTTCTGTATTATAAACCACTGTGCAAAGCTGTTCACTTTTAAGTCACATGCGTAATGTATTTTAAGACATTGCAGAAAGGATATTTTACTCTCCTAGTACCACAGAAAAGCAAACATGATATTAGCGTCTGATACTACCTTGGTTTAAAGCTATCGCGGGCAGGTAAATGACGATAGGGACCCAGGTGACCTGCAACAGTCACAATAATTCTGCTTAGCATTAGCTTGCACAAATTAGACTTAACAACTAAAGAAGCAATGTACAGTACTTGGTATTGGAATGCTATCCAGGAATACGTAACAGTGAAATACGAAATTGGAGATGTCAAATACGTTATCATTTGATGCTTTGCATCCGTTCAACTACATGGTGGTACAAAATAGGTGTTAGAAAGTCTTTGTCTACTGTGAAATAATTGTATGCCATAAACGATTCTTCTTGTGATATTCTTATATTGTAGCTCTGTCTCAGTTCACATTTCAGAATGGAAGCACTAACAAACAATGGAACATTGTTTGTTGATCGTAAGCGCATTTCACGCAAAGTCTGGACCTACAATTATGGTGAGACGTGCATTCAGTAGCATTTGGTCCAAGAACAGCGCCATTCGGAAAGACCATTTCCTGGTGACATTACAGTAAAGAACTGAAATCAAATTGTGATGATAAAGTTTAAGCATCCTCTGATACAAATTTTCTGTAATGTATTCAGAGTCTTTATAACATTGTGTTGAAATGTTTTGAGAAGACTGGGTCCCTACATGATTGCAAGAAGGGTCAATCAGGACGACCAGCCTCAGGTGTAACACTGGAGAATGTGGAAAGACATCGAACCTTATTCGATGAGGAATTCCCGACATCAACAAGACAAGCAGCGCAGCACCTCAGGATGTCACAACGGTGTCTCCAGAGGATAATGGAGGACAAACGTAGCCTTTTTCCCTCACAGAATTCAACGTTACCAACCTTTGAAGGACAGAAATGTGGAGCGGCGATTTTTTTTAATGAGGTGATTGAGGTCATTGATAATGGAACAGTCGATACGGATCAGATCTGGTTTACTCATGTGGCAAACCTCAATGTACATGTGTACGTCAACAAACAGAACTGGTGCCACTGGGCTACTGAGAATGTTCAGCCTGCTGATCCATCTCGTTAAAAAAAAGTCACTGTTCGGTGTGCAGCCAATGCACAGTGCTTTAGTGGGCCATTTTTAGTGAGGACCCTGTCACAGTAGACAAATACAGACAGATACGGGAATATGAATATGCACGGTCTGCACGACGAAGATGAATGCTCCGAAACTACTGGTTCATGCAGGCTGGAGCACGTGCACACCGCATTACAGATGTCTTCAGGAGGCTGTGAGATGTGATCGTTGTCCTGAACACCTTAGTAATCACTGGATGCTGTGTGGAATGGCCCCCTTATAGTCCCGCGCGCAACCCGTGTGATTATTTCTTACGGAGTTATCTGAAGGACAGACTTTTAAAAGAGGTGACTGCAACACTTCAGGTTGCTGTTATCGCAATTTCCAGAGATATTGGTGCCGTCTAAAATGATGTTCTTCAAAAAAAATCATCACGGAATTCATTGCAAGGCTCTACATACTCATTGCTACCACTTTGAAGACTGTAATAAACTGAAACACCTTCGGCCATCCTTTCGATGTTGTTTATTATGTAGCATTCACTTTCGTTGAGTCAGTACACCATCTTCATGCCTTAACTGACGCTGATGAAGTGAACTCCAGTCGTATACACGATCCCATCAGTGGCTAACATTTATGAATTGGTTTTAGTAGAATGCTGTAACAGCGACGTTGTGTCTGCCACCATCAACTACCAACTGATTGATTTCACTCTCTCGGCGTCAGTTAAGGAGTGAAGATGGTGTATTGAGTCACCTAAACTGGTTGCTGTATAATAAATAACGTGGAAAGCACGGCGGCAGGTGTTTTATTTTATTACGTAAGTGAACGACCGAAGTCCCATAAACCATCTGTCAGAAGGTCATACAAAAAGGTCATACAAAAACTTTGAAAACCTTCTGCATTAAATTTCAGGTTGCCTGCTATATCATAAGTATGATAACAAACATCTATCACTCGATATTATGTCTTAGCAGACAAAAATTTTCTAGCAACTATTTTGCCCCATTGTGTATGATCACCAGAATTAAAACTGTTCCCTGGAGTTTAAATGAAAATACAGTCTTGCTCATAAATTTAGGAATCTCCGATATCTAGGAGAAAACATCGCATCACGACGACGCTGTGTGGCCTACATTGTGATGGTACGACTTAGAACAAATATACTTTTTTCTCGTAAGAGAAATGTAATCTCCAAAATTCAAAATCAAAGGAACTTCTAACGACTGAGAAAATTACAAGACGGGTGTGACTGCATCAGAATTCTGAGTTTTCTTCACAACCAGTTATCCACAGCTGTGGCTTTCCGTTGTCGGGTTGGAGAAGACAGGGCAGTGAATCAGCCGCTGTCCTTTTGAGGGAACCTGTTGAATCCTGTTTTTGTACTCGACGATTCCTTCTACTTTTATGTTGACGTAACTGGTCCATTCCTTGCCATCAGTATGATTCTTGGACTACAATCAGCGTGCAGTTAATATTTTAACCAGCCCTTGGCATACGACGGTTAACCCAGTTGTTAACTTGAACGGAGCTGACCACCATTATAGAAAGTACTGAGTACCAAGTCTCTTTCTTACGAATAATGAATATTTTTCCTGTCGTGCTTCTTCCATTAGTGCTCTTTTCGCAGACGTTATAAATGTTTCAGGTCATCTCAACTGTCATTCCTCTTCTGTTTAGAGTACTCTTATGCTCACAAATATCAAAAATAGGACAAATAGAAAGACAAAAATATATAGGTGATAAACGCTAAACAATGTCCTGGCAGCACATTCTTGCGCATGCAAACGAAATTGCCACAAACTTATGCAACAACGCAATATTTCAGCTGATCGATCTGATACAAAGACAGTGCTCTCTACTACATAAGCTTTGAGATATCTTATCTAGTATTTTAATTAATAACATAAACACGCATTCATAGATTGAAATCTAAGAGCTACGAAGATTAATTCATCACTCACCATATTAATGATGAAGAAGAAGGACCCCAGGATTCTGACGCTTTTACCAAATCTCATATCCAAGTACTGGAAAAGAAAAATGTAAATCATAAAGGAACTGATAAATCTCGAAAATCCTAACAAAAATTATTTTGAGTAATATTCTGACAGAACAAGGTTAGTATGGTGTAATACTGAGTAGGTCAAAATTATGCAGCTGTTCAACGCCGTGTAGCAATTCGGTAAATGCAATAGTAAGAAGCATATAACGATTCGTTTCAGTAGCTATCCCCGATTTCCTGCAATTTGATTACGTACTGTACTCTTGGTATGCGATGAAGCACACTGGTGATTTGTTTCATAAGTAAACTTGACACAATCTATACACCAACGATATTTTTTCCATTAAGTAAACAAAACACGGCGTATGTCGCTTATCGGCATCAACATCAGCAGCAGCAGCAGAAGCATCAGCACCCACCTCCATCATTAAATGATGTGGCCTATCCAGGCTCTGAGCTCGGGTGTGTCTGCAATTTTTTTTCAATAAGTAACGGTTTTGGGTGATATTCAACCATCTGACTCCAGCAACGTTGCTCAGGTCTTTGTCTCATCAGTCTGGCAGTCTTCCTCGGAGCTTGAGTCTCTTGGACACCATTCCAAACTGCCTTTCGTCCGTCGGTCATCATTACTTTTGGAAACATGGCCGACCCATCGCCATTTCATAGTGGGTGTTCTCGCCAGAATGTCCTCAACATCGGTAATTCATATCATATCTTCCACCCTCTTTTCTCCTTTTCTTCCAAATCCCAGCATAGATCCTTCGATGCTTCACAGTGCAGTTTCCGACTGTGTACTCACTGAAGTTTACAAGTCTCAAAATGATAAGTCAGAATAGTGGGGCTCACTGATCAAAACGTATTTTTACAGTTTCAGTACCATGTTTGATCTGAATCTACACTGCTGGCCATTAAAATTGCTACACCAAGAAGAAATGCAGATAATAAACGGGTATTCATTGGACAAATATACACTCCTGGAAATTGAAATAAGAACACCGTGAATTCATTGTCCCAGGAAGGGGAAACTTTATTGACACATTCCTGGGGTCAGATACATCACATGATCACACTGACAGACCCACAGGCACATAGACACAGGCAACAGAGCATGCACAATGTCGGCACTAGTACAGTGTATATCCACCTTTCGCAGCAATGCAAGCTGCTATTCTCCCATGGAGACGATCGTAGAGATGCTGGATGTAGTCCTGTGGAACGGCTTGCCATGCCATTTCCACCTGGCGCCTCAGTTGGACCAGCGTTCGTGCTGGACGTGCAGACCACGTGAGACGACGCTTCATCCAGTCCCAAACATGCTCAATGGGGGACAGATCCGGAGATCTTGCTGGCCAGGGTAGTTGACTTACACCTTCTAGAGCACGTTGGGTGGCACGGGATACATGCGGACGTGCATTGTCCTGTTGGGACAGCAAGTTCCCTCGCCGGTCTAGGAATGGTAGAACGATGGGTTCGATGACGGTTTGGATGTACCGTGCACTATTCAGTGTCCCCTCGACGATCACCAGTGGTGTACGGCCAGTGTAGGAGATCGCTCCCCACACCATGATGCCGGGTGTTGGCCCTGTGTGCCTCGGTCGTATGCAGTCCTGATTGTGGCGCTCACCTGCACGGCGCAAAACACGCATACGACCATCATTGGCACCAAGGCAGAAGCGACTCTCATCGCTGAAGACGACACGTCTCCATTCGTCCCTCCATTCACGCCTGTCGCGACACCACTGGAGGCGGGCTGCACGATGTTGGGGCGTGAGCGGAAGACGGCCTAACGGTGTGCGGGACCGTAGCCCAGCTTCATGGAGACGGTTGCAAATGGTCCTCGCCGATCCCCCAGGAGCTACAGTGTCCCTAATTTGCTGGGAAGTGGCGGTGCGGTCCCCTACGGCACTGCGTAGGATCCTACGGTCTTGGCGTGCATCCGTGCGTCGCTGCGGTCCGGTCCC
This sequence comes from Schistocerca serialis cubense, assembly GCF_023864345.2. Taxonomy (NCBI): domain Eukaryota; kingdom Metazoa; phylum Arthropoda; class Insecta; order Orthoptera; family Acrididae; genus Schistocerca; species Schistocerca serialis. The sequence goes on along the minus strand of NC_064645.1, from coordinate 316,986,484 downwards.
AGGTCGACGGGCACGTGCACCTTCCGCCGACCACTGGCGACAACATCGATGTACTGTGGAGACCTCACGCCCCACGTGTTGAGCAATTCGGCGGTACGTCCACCCGGCCTCCCGCATGCCCACTATACGCCCTCGCTCAAAGTCCGTCAACTGCACATATGGTTCACGTCCACGCTGTCGCGGCATGCTACCAGTGTTAAAGACTGCGATGGAGCTCCGTATGCCACAGCAAACTGGCTGACACTGACGGCGGCGATGCACAAATGCTGCGCAGCTAGCGCCATTCGACGGCCAACACCGCGGTTCCTGGTGTGTCCGCTGTGCCGTGCGTGTGGTCATTGCTTGTACAGCCCTCTCGCAGTGTCCGGAGCAAGTATGGTGGGTCTGACACACCGGTGTCAATATGTTCTTTTTTCCATTTCCAGGAGTGTATTATACCAAATCTGACATGTGATTACATTTTCACGCAATTTGAGTGCATAGATCCTGAGAAATCAGTACCCAGAACAACCACCTCTGGCCGTAATAACGGCTTTGATACCCCTGGGCATTGAGTCAAACAGAGCTTGGATGGCGTGTATAGGTACAGCTGCCCATGCAGCTTCAACACGATAGCACAATTCATCAAGAGTAGTGACTGGCGTATTGTGACGAGCCAGTTGCTCGGCCACCATTGACTAGACGTTTTCAATTGGTGAGAGATCTGGAGAAATGCGCTGGCCAGGGCAGGCAGTCGAACATTTTCTGTATCCAGAAAGGCCGTACAGGACCTGCAACATGCGGTCGTGCTTTATCCTGCTTGAAAAGTAGGGTTTCGCAGTGATCAAATGAAGGGTAGAGCCACGGATCGTAACACATCTGAAATGTAACGTCCACTGTTCAAAGTGCCGTCAATGCGAACAAGAGGTGACCGAGACGTATAACCAATGGCACGCCATACCATCACGCCGGGTGATACGCCAGTATGGCGATGACGAATACATACTTCCAATGTGCGTTCACTGTGGTGTCGCCAAACACGGATGCGACCATCATGATGCTGTAAACAGAACCTGCATTCATTTTGCCATTCGTGCACCCAGGTTCGTCGTTGAGTACACCATCGCAGGAGCTCCTGTCTGTGATGCAGCGTCGGGGGTAACCGCAGCCATGGTCTTGCAAACGTCCCCATCTGTTGACTCAGGGATCGAGACGAGGCTGCACGATCCGTTACATGCATGCGGACAAGATGCCTGTCATCTCGAGTGCTAATGATACGAGGCCGTTGGGATCCAACACGGCGTTCCGTATTACCCTCCTGAACCCACCGATTCCATATTCTGCTAACAGTCACTGGATCTCGACCAACGCGAGCAGCAATGTCGCGATACGATAAACCGCAATCGCGATAGGCTACAATCCGATCTTTATCAAGTCGGAAACGTGATGGCACGCTTTTCACCTCCTTACACGAGGCATCACAACAACGTTTCACCAGGCAACGCTGGTCAACTGCTGTTTGTGTATGAGAAATCGGTTGGAAACCTTCCTCATGTCAGCAGGTTGTAGGTGTCGCCTACGGCGCCAACCTTGTGTGAATGCTCTGAAAAGCTAATCATTAGCATATCACAGCATCTTCTTCCTGTCGGTTAAATTTCGCGTCTGTATCACGTCATCTTCGTGGTGTAGCAATTTTAATGGCCAGTAGTGTAGTTGAATGTCTTCCAAATGCTTGATGTGTCGAAAGATTTCCAGTCTTATGTCTCCTATCATATTTACAAGGTGGCCAAGACAGACGTATTCTCTGAGAGTGTCCAGTAATGTGCTTTATGAGTTGTACATTTCTTACGCTGTTTCATTTATTACGCATAAATTTTGTCGTGGAATGTTTAATGTTCAATCCCACTGCCTGACATTCCGATGTGAGATCCTACACCAACACTTGCTTTTGTTAACCTGTTTTTCAAGGGCTACACATGCTGATAGGCATCGCTGGTGGGAGACTGAGACAGATACAGGAGGATATGGACAGATATAAGTGGGAGGATGAGGTGGACAGAGACAGGCTGAAGAAGATGACAGAGAGAGGGGGATAAGGATATGGACAGAGGGTGAAGGAGGAGGAGATGGACAAACAGACAGGGGTGTAGGAGGTGCAGATGTGTGTAATACGAGGGTCGTCCACAAAGTAAATTCCGTTTCTATTTCTATCCGCGGCAGCGCTACGATCGCAGTTCCGAGCATGCGCGGCGGTTACTCTGACTCAAGGAGAAGACATGTACGCCGTTTTCAGATCGCTGCTGCCGACGTGTGCTTTGTAGTGCTTCTTTATAATGTCAGCCGTAATTGAAAATGCCGCCGCGTGTGAAATCAGATCTGTGATTCGTTTTCTAAATGCAAAAAAGTTAAACCAAAGGAAATTCAGTTGAAAATCTGCGAGGTTTATGGGCAAAATGCTATGAATGATTCAATGGTTAGAAGATAGGTCAGACTGTTCAGTGAAGGACGTGATCAAATCCACGATGAAGAATGAAGTGGACGCCCGTCTGTGATTACTGATGAACTGGTTCACACAATTGAAGAGAAGATTAAGCACTTACACTTAGTGCCCCTAGCTATGGAAGTTCTGCAAATCTCACGATCACTCATTCATGAAATTATTACTGAAAAACTGAAATTTCGAAAACTTTGCTCACGTTGCGTACCCAAAATTCTTACTGAACAACACAAAAAGAACGGATGGACAGTGTACATGGTTACAGAGAGACCATTAAGTAATTGCGCAGCGCAATACAGAACAAGCGCCGAGGATTACTGTCAAAAGGTGTTGTTTTTTTCCACGATAATGCCGGACCTCACACGGCGAATGTGACCAAACAACTCTTAACGTGAATTTCACTGGGACGCGTCTGATAGTCCTAAGTACAGCCCGAACCCCGCTCCTAGCGACTTTCTACTTACACCTAAAATCTGTCCTTGGAGGTCAACACTTCAACGATGCTGACGAGCTGAAAGAACATGTTACCACGTGGTTGAATACACAGGCGGCAACCTGCTATGAAGAAGGCATGCAAGAACTTCTGCCACACTATGACAAGTGCCTACAAAATTTCGGAAGTTGTGTAGAAAAGTAGGTTAGTAGTTGTAGATTTTTGTACAATAAATATTTTTTCTGTTCTGTACACGATTGTTTTATATAACCAAACGGAACTTACTTTGTGGACGACCCTCGTATACGAGGTGTGTGAGAAAAGCAATGAGAGTGATATTTTATCTACTATTTTTATTATGTTTTTAACAACAATATTGTCCCCTTCAAAGAAGTTCCCTTTAGTAGCTATACGCCGACGGAGTCGTGTTGTTCCCAGCCTTGGAAGCAGCCCTGAATGCCTTCAACAGGAAGGTCCTTCAACAAGACGGATACATTCTTTTGAATGTTGTCCATAGTTCCAAAATTACGTTCTTTTAAGATATTTTTCTATTTTGGTTAAAGAAAAAAGTCATATGTACCCATATCAGGTGAACAGTGGGGGCTTTGAAACGACAGGAATATCTTTCGAGGTCAAAAATTCAGTGATGGAAGTGACCATGTGACATTGGGCACTGCCATGATGGAGGCCTTAACCATTCGCATGAGCTAAACTAAGATCAAAATTTGATGTACAGTGAAAGAGTTTACATTAACTGGTCTCCCATCATCCTTATTGTTAATATCCGCAGCTAGTGGTCTTGTGGTAGCGTTCTCACTTCCCGCACACGGGGTCTCGGGTTCGATTCCCGGCGGTGTCAGGGATTTTTCCTGCCTCGAGATGACTGCGTGTTGTGTGTTGACTTCATCATCATCCCCATTACGGTCGAGGAAGGGAATGACAAACCACTTCCACTAGGACCTTGCCTAGTATGGCAGTGCGGGTCTCCCGCATCGTCCCCAACGCTTGTCGGAGTATGGGACCTTATCATCATTATCATTATTGTTAAACATCGGACTGGTCTCACAAGAGCACACACACACTCGTCTTCGTCGGTTTTTGATGTTGTAGATCTCCCTGAGTGACATTCATCGCCGGCCGCGGTGGTCTCGCGGTCCTAGGCGCGCAGTCCGGAACCGTGCGACTGCTACGGTCGCAGGTTCGAATCCTGCCTTGGGCATGGATGTGTGTGATGTCCTTAGGTTAGTTAGGTTTAAGTAGTTCTAAGTTCTAGGGGACTGATGACCGTAGCTGTTAAGTCCCATAGTGCTCAGAGCCATTTGAACCATTTTTGACATTCATCTTCAATGTGTTCTCAATCTACAAAAAATGATCTGTGCCAGCGAAAAACTTGTGCTATAGATGTTATGCATATATATATATATATATATATATATATATATATGTTTTATATGTTCCCTATAGACCTGTTTCAACTTCACAAGGGTCACACTCGCGGATTCCCAAAGTTAAACACAAAACTTAATGACATAATGTTCCTCTAAATTCCACTGTTTCATTTTCGTAACACACAACAAAAATACAAAATCACTGATGGCGTTCTTGGACATCACATAATAACTGTATGAAGCCAAAACTCGGACTGAGCATCTGGAAGGGACGAACACACCGGCCTACACGAGCAAAACAACACAGTGTTGCCAAATCGCTCGCAGTGTTGTCAGCAGTGGCAGCTGCTGTATATGAGCAAAAGAGCACGTGAGCACCCTAACTTTTGACACCTTGCCGATTTATTGGTTATTTTTCTTTGAATGCTTTTAAACTAACGTAGATGGTGCAATCTAAAAGATACGGCACTTAAATTTACCGCGACACACCTCCCCTAGGCTCCGTGAAACTTGGTATCAAGTTCGCGAGCACACCTTCACTTGTGCACGTTTTAAGGAGCTTTTATGCGTGCGCAACTCGCGTGACGTAATTGCCTCACGGGCCAAATAGATACGGATTTGATAAACAACTTGCACTGCTCACGATGTGCACAGCTAGTCCTTGCCACTAACCGCGCGGCTCCCCCCGTCGGAGGTTCGAATCCCCCCTCAGGCATGGGTTTGAGTGTCGTCCATAGCATAAGTTAGATTAAGTATTTTGTAAGCTTAGGGACCGATGACCTAAGCAGTTTGGTCCCATAAGATCTGACCACAAATTTACAATTTTTTTTCTTGACACTCAACTGGAAGTTTACATCAGTGTCACCAGGTGGTAGCACACTGCAACAGGCTTTTATTCCCATTCGTTCGGCATAAATGCTGCTAAGTGATAGCACACTCCTCAGATATGATAATTTGCTCACTACATACTATAACAAAATTAGATCGGACATCAATATATGTTAAAGTCGAACTGACAGTAAAGCTGTTTCGTGGGTTTCTAAGGCTGGTCCCTGCAGAGGTTCGAGTCCTCCTTCAGGCATGGGTGTGTGTGTTTGTCCTTAGGATAATTTAGGTTAAGTAGTGTGTAACCTTAGGGACTGATGACCTTAGCAGTTAATTCCCATAAGATTTCACACACATTTGAGCATTTTTGGGTTTCTAAGTGAAATTTTATCATACAGTAATCTATCTGAGGTGTTGAACATCATAAGGGCCTAAAGCATATCACTGTCGATTGAGGGACTGTAGCATTTTTTCATACTTCCGAAATCGTTGATCTTATAGTGAGCCACGTTTATATGTACTGTGGGCCCACATTTTATATATGAAAATTCAGGAAAATTTATATCACTGATTTCTCTGGTATTCACTTGTATGTGGGCTTTAGACCCTTATGGATATCAGCGCGTCATCTGTATTCTAGTCAAGTGACCAAGTTTTGGTAGACATTACAACTAGAGTTTAATGATTTCCACAAACGGCACTTTGTGTTTGGAGTTCGTTGTTTACTGTGTGGGATCGACCTTCGTGTGCAGTGTAAACATGAACTATGTTAAATATATTTTAAATGGTAACAGGAAAGTTAAGCTGTGAAGATGGGTCGTGAGTCGTGAGCCGTGCTTGGGTGGCTCAGTCGGTAGAGCACTTGCCTACGAAAGGCAAAGGTCCGGAGTTCGAGTCTCGGTCCGGCACACAGCTTTAATCTGCCAGGAACTTTCATATCAGCGCACTCTCCGCTGTAGAGTGAAAGTCTCATTCTCGGAACAGAAAAGTAAATTATCAGGAAAACTTAGGCGCAAAAGAACTGGGTCCTCCGAGAACAGATCCATTGATTGACAGAGTGGCGAAGTCAAATAAGCGTGACTACAAGCGAACATTTAACAGCGAAATATACAGTTAGCACATGTTGTTGTGTGGGTGCACCGTAAGAATAACTGGTTTTCAGCCCAGAAGTAATTTCGCGAACAAATACATCTGTTAGGGATGTTGTACATTTGTCCGAAAAAAGGAAAAAGCAGAAAACTCCAACTTACACAAAAATGCGAAATGGAGAGCTGCGAGAACTTACACATTATGTCATTATGGCCTGAAACTGTACCTAATTATGTACAAAACAATAAAATTCATCAGAAACAATTCTTTCTTTTGCCAGATAAGTTATGCCTCTTATTATTATTACTATTATTATTGCTTTGTTGCTATTATTGGCAGTGGCTGTACTTGTATGAACTTGTTGATAAGCATAATTGTTATATAGCAGATGCTCTTAATTTCACACTCTCAGATTTATCTGAATCTAAAACTTTGTGAACACACAGAATGTATATTCGCGAGTTGTCAGTCTCATTACTTTTCTCACACGTCTTGTGCGTGTCAAACGCATGTGCCATCGATGCTTTGGGGAAAAGGCTAACAATTAATATTTCCTTTATTAAACAACCAGTAAACCCTTTCTTCCCTTACAGAATCGAACTCACGTATATAAAACTGCGTCACATGTCCGACTACTTTACAAAAGAGTTAATTTGTTAAATATTTTACATTAAGCATGTAAAAGAGTAGAAGTTCAGAAAAGGATTGATATTTTGTGTAGAGATCGTTGGAAGTTGCTAAGTTCTCTCACTATCAGTTACTGGATGAATATACAGGGTGCGTCAAAAAATGTATACACACTTTGAACTGTCATAGACAATTTATTTCCCGTTCTACAACGTTAAATATCTGTGAGAAAGTAATGTTATGTTTCTTCAACAGGTGGCAGCAGTGGCAAGGAAGTAACTGCAACATGGCGGACGTGCGTTTGAGCTTTGAAGCGCGGAAGCAGATAATTAAGTGGTACTGGAAGTTTGAGAATGTAGCTGCGGTTCGAAGACAGTGGAGAAGTGAGTATGGTACAGAACCACCTTCTAGGTTAACAATTACACGTCTACGAGACAAATTCGAAATTTCTACAGCTACAAGTGATGATTCCACAACTGCGGTCTTGGAACTGTTTCAGCATTCGCCTCAAAAATCTTCAAGGCAAGCGGCACGTGAGAGTAATGTAAGTGCTAGTAGTGTGCTACGCATTCTGAAGAAAGACAAGTTCCGTGTGTACATTCCAAGGCTGGTGCAACAGCTAAGTGACGACGATCCAGATCGAAGGTTAGAATTTTGTGAATGGGTTCAGGAGATGGTGAGACGTGAACTGGGATTTATGGGTGGCATAATTCTACATCTACATCTACATCTATACTCCGCGAGCCACCTTACGGTGTGTGGCGGAGGGTACTTATTGTACCACTATCTGATCCCCCCTTCCCTGTTCCATTCACGAATTGTGCGTGGGAAGAACGACTGCTTGTAAGTCTCCGTATTTGCTCTAATTTCTCGGATCTTTTCGTTGTGATCATTACGCGAGATATATGTGGGCGGTAGTAATATGTTGCCCATCTCTTCCCGGAATGTGCTCTCTCGTAATTTCGATAATAAACCTCTCCGTATTGCGTAACGCCTTTCTTGAAGTGTCCGCCACTGGAGCTTGTTCAGCATCTCCGTAACGCTCTCGCGCTGACTAAATGTCCCCATGACGAATCGCGCTGCTTTTCGCTGGATCATGTCTATCTCTTCTATTAATCCAACCTGGTAAGGGTCCCATACTGATGAGCAATACTCAAGAATCGGACGAACAAGCGTTTTGTAAGCTACTTCTTTCGTCGGTGAGTCACATTTTCTTAGAATTCTTCCTATGAATCTCAACCTGGCGCCTGCTTTTCCCACTATTTGTTTTATGTGATCATTCCACTTCAGATCGCTCCGGATAGTAACTCCTAAGTATTTTACGGTCGTTACCGCTTCCAATGATTTACCACCTATGGCATAATCGTACTGGAATGGATTTCTGCCCCTATGTATGCGCATTATATTACATTTATCTACGTTTAGGGAAAGCTGCCAGCTGTCGCACCATGCATTAATCCTCTGCAGGTCCTCCTGGAGTACGTACGAGTCTTCTGATGTTGCTACTTTCTTGTAGACAACCGTGTCATCTGCAAATAGCCTCACGGAGCTACCGATGTTGTCAACTAAGTCATTTATGTATATTGTAAACAATAAAGGTCCTATCACGCTTCCCTGCGGTACTCCCGAAATTACCTCTACATCTGCAGATTTTGAACCGTTAAGAATGACATGTTGTGTTCTTTCTTCTAGGAAATCCTGAATCCAATCACAAACCTGGTCCGATATTCCGTAAGCTCGTATTTTTTTCACTAAACGTAAGTGCGGAACCGTATCAAATGCCTTCCTGAAGTCCAGGAATACGGCATCAATCTGCTCGCCAGTGTCTACGGCACTGTGAATTTCTTGGGCAAATAGGGCGAGCTGAGTTTCACATGATCTCTGTTTGCGGAATCCATGTTGGTTATGATGAAGGAGATTTGTATTATCTAAGAACGTCATAATACGAGAACATAAAACATGTTCCATTATTCTACAACAGATTGACGTAAGCGAAATAGGCCTATAATTATTCGCATCTGATTTATGACCCTTCTTGAAAATGGGAACGACCTGCGCTTTCTTCCAGTCGCTAGGTACTTTACGTTCTTCCAGCGATCCACGATAAATTGCTGATAGAAAGGGGGCAAGTTCTTTAGCATAATCACTGTAGAATCTTAAAGGTATCTCGTCTGGTCCGGATGCTTTTCCGCTACTAAGTGATAGCAGTTGTTTTTCAATTCCGATATCGTTTATTTCAATATTTTCCATTTTGGCGTCCGTGCGACGGCTGAAGTCAGGGACCGTGTTACGATTTTCCGCAGTGAAACAGTTTCGGAACACTGAATTCAGTATTTCTGCCTTTCTTCGGTCGTCCTCTGTTTCGGTGCCATCGTGGTCAACGAGTGACTGAATAGGGGATTTAGATCCGCTTACCGATTTTACATATGACCAAAACTTTTTAGGGTTCTTGTTTAGATTGTTTGCCAATGTTTTATGTTCGAATTCGTTGAATGCTTCTCTCATTGCTCTCTTTACGCTCTTTTTCGCTTCGTTCAGCTTTTCCTTATCAGCTATGATTCGACTACTCTTAAACCTATGATGAAGCTTTCTTTGTTTCCGTAGTACCTTTCGTACATGATTGTTATACCACGGTGGATCTTTCCCCTCGCTTTGGACCTTAGTCGGTACGAACTTATCTAAGGCGTACTGGACGATGTTTCTGAATTTTTTCCATTTTTGTTCCACATCCTCTTCCTCAGAAATGAACGTTTGATGGTGGTCACTCAGATATTCTGCGATTTGTGCCCTATCACTCTTGTTAAGCAAATATATTTTCCTTCCTTTCTTGGCATTTCTTATTACACTTGTAGTCATTGATGCAACCACTGACTTATGATCACTGATACCCTCTTCTACATTCACGGGGTCGAAAAGTTCCGGTCTATTTGTTGCTATGAGGTCTAAAACGTTAGCTTCACAAGTTGGTTCTCTAATTTGGTCGGATGAAGCCCAATTCAAACTCAATGGAACTGTCAATAGGCACAATTGTGTGTTCTGGGCTGAAGATAATCCTCACATTACAGTTGAAAAGGCTGTGAATTTGCCTGGTGTAAATGTGTGGTGTGGTTTGTCTGCAAGGGGACTCATTGGGCCTTTCCGCTTTGAAGATACTGTTACTGGTGAAACGAACCTAACAATGCTTGCTGACTCCATATTCCCTGCCATTCGTGTACTATACGGTAATGATGAGTTTTATTTCCAACAAGATGGCGCCCCACTGCACTATCATAGGGACGTACGAGCATACCTGGATCACAATGTGCCAGGCCAGTGGATAGGACGAAGGGGACCAATCGAGTTTCCTGCACGCTCTCCAGACCTCACGCCGCTGGATTTCTTCTTATGGGGCACAGTAAAAGATGAGGTGTATAAACGTAAATCACGTAACCTGCACACACTTTGGAATGAGATTCAGGCGGTGTGTGCAGAAATCTCATTGGACACTTTGATACGATGTACAGAATCAGTAGTGACTCGTACTCAGAAATGTATTGATGCTGATGGCCGCCACTTTGAACATTAATCACATTTGCAAAGTACATTTATTTTTCCAATTGGACTTTAAGCTTTTCATTTCCAGAAATTTAACATTGTAGAACGGGAAATAAATTTTCTGTGACGCTTCAAAGTGTGTATACATTTTTTGACGCACCCTGTATTCTGCGTAATTCGTACTTCATTTTAAGCAGAAGGTAGTTTTTCATGCATCTCAATGTTTATGACGTTCGTACCTCCTGAACTGCGTGTCGCACAAAGATATAATTCCGCAGGTACATTCAGGAGCATATGTGGATCTTTTCTGCAAAGTATGTAACGAACGGAGTTAGTAGTAAAGAAGTAGTAAATTTAGACATCACGCCTAATGTTAAAGTTTTACTGCAAAAACAGCGAAATTCTAGTAAGCAATAAACTTCTTCATTTCGTGATTTTGCAGTAAGTATCTACGAGAACAGGATACTATACATTTGAAATAATGTGTGAAGTTTGTTGGAAGTCGCTACGTGCTCACACTCACAAATACTGAAAGACTGTCATCGGGATATTTTCGCACAGTGAGTTATGATGCCTCAGGACTTATGCGCAGTTCCTAACTATATTACTTGTCTTATTGTGTTAAACGTATAACATAAGATTATACGTCTTAATGAGAAGACAATGACAGCTTTTAAAATTTTTAAATTCGGGCAATAACTATGCGAAATACTGGAAATCTAATTTTTGTTGCCCCTGGTCGTTGTAAGGCAACTTGTAACTGGGACGATGGACCATACAGCATCAACCGTAAACTGGGCTATCTGTTGAGTAACATTGATATCTTACAACATCACAGCGCATACGAATTTTAAGCCTTCGCACTCGGTTTCTGTTTCAAGAATAATAATTTCAGGAATCTAACGATACAAGAGATCAACAGAAGATGCCACCCCCAAAAGAAAAGCAACAATCTTCTCACAATGAGCCTCAATAATGCACAACATAAGGTTTGATAAAATGCATACATATACCTGATGATCAAAAAGTCAGTATAAATTTGAAAACTTAATAACTTAATAAACCACGGAAGAATGTAGATAGAGAGGTAAAAATTGACACACATGCTTGGAATGACATGGGGTTTTATTAGAACCAAAAAACAAAAACAAAGTTCACAAAATGTCCGACAGATGGCGCTGGATAGCAAAACGTCAGTGACTGCGCATGACAATCGTGTATAAAAGGAGCTGTAATGAGAGAGAGACAATCAGATGCGCCAGCAATCGCAGCATGTTGACGTTACCTGAAGGCGCTTTTAGTGAAGTTGTATTATCAGAATGGGTAATTTGCTAGTTCAGCGTTACGATCCTGTCGCCATAGGAAGGGGATTCGAACTGGTAAAGATCCGTTGACAAATGCAGCTGTGGCGAGAATGATTTCGAAGTTCGAAGCCACGGGTTGTTTAGTCGATAGACCCCGTAGTGGCCGACCGAGCACAATGTGTAATGCTGCTGAGACAGTTCAGGAAGAAATGGAGACTGTAGCGGGTTCCTTTATGCACGGGGAAGTCAGCGCTCGTGCAGTCGCACGTCGCACCGGCATTCCATACACTACTGTTTGGTTGGCACTGAGGATGCTATCCGTACAAAATCCATCGGCATCATGAACTGTTACTTGGCGATTTAGTGAAGCGGAGGGCATTTGGGGTGTGGGCGGTTCAAAAGATGGCGGAAGATGACGATTGGTTGAATAACGTGTTGTGGACCGGCGAAGCTCATTTCACGCTCCGAGGGTCTGTCAACGCTCACAACTGCAGAATTTGGGCTACCGAAAATCCTAGAACTGTCGTGGAAACTCCATTGCACGACGAGAAAGTCACAGTATGGCTTGGATTTACCACAGCTACCGTTATCGGGTCTTTTTTCTTCGAGGAAATGCGTGATTCTGGTTTTGTAACTGCTACCGTGACGGGTGAGAGGTATGCCGATATGTTACAGAATCGCATCATCCCCAGCCTGGCTGATAAACACCTCCCTGAACGTACGATATTTATGCAGGATGGCGCTCCACCCCATATTGCTAGACGCGTGAAAGATCTCTTGCGCGCGTCGTTTGGTGATGATCGTGTGCTCAGCCGCCACTTTCGTCATACTTGGCCTCCCAGGTTCCCAGACCTCAGTCCGTGCGATTATTGGCTTTGGGGTTACCTGAAGTCGCAAGTGTATCGTGGTCGACCGACATCTCTAGGGATGCTGAAAGACAACATCCGACGTCAATGCGTCACCATAACTCCGGACATGCTTTACAGTGCTGTTCACAACATTATTCCTCGCCTACAGCTATTGTTGAGGAATGATGGTGGACATATTGAGCATTTCCTGTAAAGAACATCATCTTTGCTTTGTCTTAGTTATGCTAATTATTGCTATTCTGGTCAGATGAAGTGCCATCTGTCGGACATTTTTTGAACTTTTGTATTTTTTTGGTTCTAATAAAACCCCATGTCATTCCAAGCATGTGTGTCAATTTGTACCTCTCTACCTACATTATTCCGTGATTTATTCAAATTTATACTGACTTTTTGATCAGCCGGTATTATATAATAAAATAATCTTGCTTCGACCGAGAATGACTGCACAAGAGGTCTCCAAAATGAAATGACAACTTGTTTCTCCCCATGATTAACTTTGCATGCCGGCCTGTGTGGCCGAGCGGTTCTAAGCTCTTCAGTCTGGAACCGCGCGACCGCTACGGCCGCAGGTTCGAATCCTGCCTCGGGCATGGATGTGTGTGATGTCCTTAGGTTAGTTCGGTTGAAGTAGTTTTACGTTCTTGGGGACTGGTGACCTCAGATGTTAAGTCCCATAGTGCTCAGAGCCATTTGAACCATTTTGCACCCTCTGAGGAAACTTGCGTGCTTGACCCGCACAGGCACAAATGGTTCAAATGGCTCTGAGCATTATGGGACTTAACATCTGAGGTCATCAGTCCCCTAGACATAGAACTACTTAAACCTAACTAACGTAAGGACATCACACACATCCATGCAAGAGGCAGGATTCGAACCTGCGACCGTAGCTGCCGCACAGGCACAACCAGCAGGGTGAGCGGAAAAACACTTGCTCCACAAAATTTCAATTTCACAGCACGAGGCCTACTCCCGTAACAATTAATGGGTGGACGTAATTAAACTTGCTGTGTTTCGAGTACTTCAGCGGAGGCTGTATGACTGTGCTTTGGAAAATGCTGAAACAACATAGGTATGTTCATTAATCAGTGCGCTTCCGGGTTGGTGAGAAAAATAATAGTTCAACTTTCTGCCACCAAGTGAACAAATGGCACTGTAGCAGTCAGAATGTGAAATGTTTCCCGTTTTGGCATCACTCACTTGCTGACGCTTGTTGATTTCTTTTGTCAAGTGATAGTCGGTGTAAAGGGTAAAGAAGGTTGAAGTTTTCCGTACAAAATGTAGTGGCTATTGAGAGCGAAGACCAGACATTGCTGATAAAGTTGTTTTATCAGAACAGGAATAATAGCAGCGCTTAACTGCGGGAATATTGCCGACAAGTATACCTGCGGAGTGGCAGCATGTTAATAAATGCTAAAAGATATGATCAAGAAATTGGAAGAAACAGGTGAATTAGTTGGTGCAGAAGGGAGAGGGAGGGGGCTTATGCTCATGGTAGTTGCTGATGAAGTTTCTCTGGCTGTAGCTGATCGTATAGCACACGCGTCAAATTCAGCAGCCAGTGCTCGAGCCGTGTCATGGGAATTGTCTGTCCTCTGGTCAATAGTTCAAAGGATTTTGCGGGGCATTTTACGCTGGTATCCATGCAAGACTCTTAAGGTACATAAAATAAATCCCCAAGATTGGCTTCAAAACTGAGACTTTGCCCTCCGTTTTTTCGTACCCGAGACTCGAACTCGGGACCTTTGCCTTTCGCGGGCAAGTGCTCTACCGACTGAGCTACCCAAGAACGACCCGCGAAAGGCAAAGGTCCCGAGTTCGAGTCTCGGTCCGGCACACAGTTTTAATCTGCCAGGAAGTTTCGTATCAGCACACACTCCGCTGTAGAGTGAAAATTTCATTCTAGAAACAACCCCAAGGCTGTGGCTAAGCCATATCTCCGCAATATCCTTTCTTCCAGGAGTGCTAGTTCTGCAAGTTTCGCAGGAGAGCTTCTGCGAAGTTTGGAAGGTAGGAGACGAGGTACTGGCGGACGGGGCGTGAGTCGTGCTTGGGTAGCTCAGTCTGTAGAGCACTTGCCCGCGAAAGGCAAAGGTCCCGAGTTCGAGTCTCGGTCAGGCACACAGTTTTAATCTGCCAGGAAGTAACATTGAGATATGTTGCACATAATATATTACGTTGACAAGAACACATCTAAATTGCATGTATTAGCTGTCAAAAACGCATTTTAGTCCAGCTGAAACTGATATCATAGTCAGCCAAATAATATAGTCAATCCCATGCTAGCGTATTTGTTGCAGTAGAAAACGTTTGTCATCTTCTGCTGATAATGCTAACTAGTACTCTGCCCAAAATTAATGTCTGACATTAATTCCGCCACAGTTCGCTACCTGTCCTGCTTTGTTTGCCCTGCCTATGACGTGCGACATCTGTAATGAGGAGTGGCTGTCCAACACCACGACTTCTGGACGTGGTTTCACGTTGGTTTCGCCACATGTTGAAGACACTCACCACAGCACTCCTCAAACACCGGACAAGTCGTGCTGTTTCCAAAATGCTCGCGCCGAGCCTCCGGACCTTCACAATCTGCCCTCGGTCAAAGTCAGATAGCTTGCCCGCCTTCCACATTCCACACACGGACAGCACGCTCACTGATACTACCTGAACCGTGCGTGTGTCTGACCAGCAGACATTCCTCGCCTGGTGACGCTGCTAGCGCCTCCACCGGTGTATATCAGCAGTAGGTCGATGGTCATAATGTTATTCCTGATCAGTGTATTAGAGTCATGGCGTCAGTTCTCTGTTTCCAACTTCATTTCGAGGTTCTTCAAATAAATCAAGTACCGAAGGTACTTATAAATACATATACACTCCAGGAAATTGAAATAAGAACACCGTGAATTCATTGTCCCAGAAAGGGGAAACTTTAGTGACACATTCCTGGGGTCAGATACATCACATGATCACACTGACAGAACCACAGGCACATAGACACAGGCAACGGAGCATGCACAATGTCGGCACTAGTACAGTGTATATCCACCTTTCGCAGCAATGCAGGCTGCTATTCTCCCATGGAGACGATCGTAGAGATGCTGGATGTAGTCCTGTGGAACGGCTTGCCATGCCATTTCCACCTGGCGCCTCAGTTGGACCAGCGTTCGTGCTGGACGTGCAGACCACGTGAGACGACGCTTCATCCAGTCCCAAACATGCTCAATGGGGGACAGATCCGAAGATCTTGCTGGCCAGGGTAGTTGACTTACACCTTCTAGTGCACGTTGGGTGGCACGGGATACATGCGGACGTGCATTGTCCTGTTGGAACAGCAAGTTCCCTTGCCGGTCTAGGAATGGTAGAACGATGGGTTCGATGACGGTTTGGATGTACCGTGCACTATTCAGTGTCCCCTCGACGATCACCAGTGGTGTACGGCCAGTGTAGGAGATCGCTCCCCACACCATGATGCCGGGTGTTGGCCCTGTGTGCCTCGGTCGTATGCAGTCCTGATTGTGGCGCTCACCTGCACGGCGCCAAACACGCATACGACCATCATTGGCACCAAGGCAGAAGCGACTCTCATCGCTGAAGACGACACGTCTCCATTCGTCCCTCCATTCACGCCTGTCGCGACACCACTGGAGGCGGGCTGCACGATGTTGGGGCGTGAGCGGAAGACGGCCTAACGGTGTGCGGGACCGTAGCCCAGCTTCATGGAGACGGTTGCGAATGGTCCCCGCCGATACCCCAGGAGCAACAGTGTCCCTAACAGTGGCGGTGCGGTCCCCTACGGCACTGCGTAGGATCCTACGGTCTTGGCGTGCATCCGTGCGTCGCTGCGGTCCGGTCCCAGGTCGACGGGCACGTGCACCTTCCGCCGACCACTGGCGACAACATCGATGTACTGTGGAGACCTCACGCCCCACGTGTTGAGCAATTCGGCGGTACGTCCACCCGGCCTCCCACATGCCCACTATACGCCCTCGCTCAAAGTCCGTCAACTGCACATACGGTTCACGTCCACGCTGTCGCGGCATGCTACCAGTGTTAAAGACTGCGGTGGAGCTCCGTATGCCACGGCAAACTGGCTGACACTGACGGCGGCGGTGCACAAATGCTGTGCACAAATGCTGCGCCGCGGTTCCTGGTGTGTCCGCTGTGCCGTGCGTGTGATCATTGCTTGTACAGCCCTCTCGCAGTGTCCGGAGCAAGTATGGTGGGTCTGACACACCGGTGTCAATGTGTTCTTTTTTCCATTTCCAGGAGTGTATCTGTTCTGATTAACACACAAACGCAAAACAAAAGCAGTCCAGTGATGGTATACGTGTAGAATTATAGGTCATTCAAAGTTAAAAAGCATTAACCAGGAAAAGAAATTATAAAAGAAGCCACTGACCCATCTGAATGGGACTGATGACCTCAGAAATTAAGTCCCATAGTGCTCAGAGCCATTTGAACCATTTGAGCCATATGAATGTGAGAGAGTAATCCATCGAGACCCACCATGGATATATAAACGTGTGCAACTGTACAAGATCTACAGGTGTTTGTGTGCGATTCAGTGATAAGAATGAATATTTATAACACTCCTCAGTGTTCTTTTTACTGGAGTAACTTCAAAACTAAGATTAATACTGACAGCTAATTATGTCCACAAAAAGAAACTCTAATCTATTTCTTTGTCACCTTGATAATAATGGTTTAAACCTGTGAAATGTGTTGTGGAATAAAATAAAAACTGACACAGATAATTTTTTAAATTTCTCTTTTATAGCCTTAATCTGCTCTAAGACGTAATTAGTGGTTCTGATCTAGTTATTAGTAGAGTCACCTTTTGCAGTTATGACTGTATCGAAAACAACAAAAAGCTGAAAATTTCAAATTAGCTACAGAACAAAGACTATTATTAAGCAAGTTTTTGAGATATCTCTTTCAAAAACAACAGCATTAGGGACGTGTTATTGTAACAGGATTAATACCACCATACCTCGTAAGTAGATGTGACGTGGAGGTCGTAGAAGACTGGCAGGAAAGCAAGTGCATTCACAATGGAGCTGATGATGAGTCCCAGACAGACGTAGCTGAACTGGATGCCGTACAGATACGCTTCAGTCGCCATCCCCAGCAGTGTGACACCCGACACAAAGCTGTTGACACAAATATCTGCTCCAGTACTCCCGTAATAGCTTACAAGGGAACCTCCCCATCGCACCCCCCTCAGGTTTGGTTATAAGTTGGCACAGTGGATAGGCCTTAAAAAACGGAACACAGATCAATCGAGAAAACAGGAAGAAGTTGTGTGGAACTATGAAAAAAATAAGCAAAATATACAAACTGAGTAGTCCATGCGCAAAATAGGCAAGATCAAGGAGAATCTGAGCTAAGGAGGGAAGTGGTCCCGTGGTTAGCGTGGGCGGCTGCGGAATGAGAGGTCCTTGGTTCAAGTATTCCCTCAAGTGAAGAGTTTAATTTTTTATTTTCAGACTATTATTATCTGTCCGTCCGTTATGTTTTCATCACTTTTTTGGGATTGATTATCACATCCACAAGAAAACGTAAATCGGGCAAGGTAGAAGAATCTTTTTACCCATTCGCCAAGTGTACAAGTTGGGTGGGTCAAGAACATATTCCTGTCATGTGGCGCACATGCCGTCACCAGTGTCGTATAAAATACATCAGACGTGTTTTCCTGTGGAGGAATCGGTTGACCTATAACCTTGCGATCAAATGTTTTCGGTTCCCGTTGGAGAGGCACGTCCTTTCGTCTACTAATCACACGGTTTTGCGGTGCGGTCGCGAAACACAGACACTAAACTTATTACAGTGAATAGAGACGTCAATGAACGAACGGACAGATCATAACTTTGCGAAGATAAAAAGTAAACTTTACACTCGAGGGAGGACTTGAACCAAGGACCTCTCGTACCGCAGCCGCTCACGCTAACCACGGGACCACGGTGCTCCGTAGCTCACACTTTCCTTGATGTTGCATATCTTGCGCATGGACTATTCAGTTTGTATGTTTTGCTTTTTTTTCATAGTTCCACACAACTTCTTCCTGTTTTCTCGATTGATCTGTGTTTCGTTTTTCAAGGCCTATCCACTATGCCAACTTATAACTAAATCTGAGGGGGGTGCGATGGGAGGTTCCCTTGTTAGATCTGTCATTCAGTTGCAAAGTGTACTTACTTTTTGCAGGATTTGGTGGCATACCATTTCAAAATCTAACTTATATCATATTTTTCACTAAAGAAATATTCTGAAGGATTGTCTCGAGATTTTCGTATCCAATGTGATTGAGTTATGCACATAAGTTGGATGATGGAGTGACTGAGATGACATTTTTAAATGTCGTTATTAAATTCTATGTGTGGCAAAATGCAACAACCAAAATATTATTTGTTTTCTATGACTTGTAACCAGTAGTAGTGCCACCACAGTGAGTGAAAATACGAGGGTTGTTCGGAAAGTGAGGAACGATCGGTAACGTAATGGAAACCTCAGTGAAAATCAAAACTGTTTTCTTTGCACATTTAGCTACACCTTCCACTTCTCTACAAAGTCGTCGCTCCGACTTAGAAATTTGTCGGAGCGTTATACCAAATTTCCAACACAGTCGTCATAGAAGGCAGCCACCTGTGCTTTCTGATAATTCTCAACGCTGGTCTATAGCGCGTAGCCTGCGCCCAAATATTGTCTTCGTATCCTGTGTTTCATGTGAACAGAGATGATACTCAGGACGAGCCAATTAGGGCTGTGTTGTGGGTGACCGAACACTTCCCACAAAAAGGCTGCAGGAGCGTCTTCATTGCCCCTGTAGAGTGCGGCTGAGGATTGCCATAAAGAAGGAAGTGCGTGGCGGTTGCGTTAGGTGGGCTGCATTCCATAAGGCGAAGCCTCTCAGCGGGCCCTCCTACTTGGAGGGGGACATTGTTGTTCTAGGCTCCTTTACTTACTCACAGTCCGCTCACAACTGAAATGAGGGGCTTGATGCGATCGACGGGCATACTAGACACACTGCCCAAAACGTCTGTGAAAAGCCTCGTCGGATTTTCACAGTGATTTCCATTTCACGGTCGATCGTTCCTCACTTACCGAATAGCCCTCGTATTTGTGATATGGTGAATCTATTACTCTTCTGAAAAGAGCAGCTTTTATTTCTTACTAGTGAAAAAGAAATGATGACGCTAGTGAAGGCTTCACTATAAATAACTGTATGTAGCAAAACTAAAATATCAGTTTGAGTACTGTTATGGCCTGTTCACAATAATGTATGCTGTTTGAAGGTTTTTTATTAAAGGAAAAACACTGCTTGATTGCAGATGTAAAAAATTGGAGTATTTATTTTAAGTCTGGCTCTTTAAGATACAGTTTTTTGCAAAGTTGACATAGATGCTTTTTGCCTCTTGACTGACAGTGACTATAAGCACGTGAGCTGGCAAGTTGGCTGGCTGAGCAAATGGTAACATCGTAATACTCAGGAATTGCGGACTTCACCTTGAGATCACCTTTAAATAATGATGAACATGTTTCTTAGATAATGTAAGCCGAGAACAGAATCGTTAAACCATTACATTATAAATGGTTTTATATGTAATGTGCAATAAATACAGAACATTAACAAAATTGACTTTTCATTTTGATTGTAGTTAACATTCATTTCACTTGATCATTTAATTTCATTTGATAATACAGCTAAAGTGACTTAGTCTGCGATTGCGCACGACGAAAGAGGCATCGTGTGGACATACCATAAGTATTATACATGACATCGCAAGTTTATATTTTTTATTTCGTCTTGCAATGATACTGGCGAATTGGGCCGCTGGTATCATATGCTATAGTTTACAAGAGTCCATCTGTCACTTGTTTCACATTCTCAACGATCCCAGCAAGTGGCAACTGGGTTCAGTAGTAATGAATTTTGCACTGCAACGACAAGTGAAACAACAAAGGCAGATAAAACAGCTTTAACAATTGTTATTACTTCGGATGTTTTTGTATCTTGTATTTAAAATGCCTTCGAACTAACATGACGCAAAATCCAGAGCTTGAAAGTGATATTACAATTACTAAGGAACAGTTTCGTGCATTGTATCACCCAATATACCCCGGGACTCTATTACTACAATAGCATATGCTAGCCATATCAATTTACAGGTGTGCGCTGAAATACTTACGCCTAAATATCAAGTATGTGTTTTCTTACGTTGACGAAATGCATAATTGAGGTTATATTCATACTCTAATTGGTTGCAGGATTGTCTCAAAATGAAAGAAGAATGCAAAACGTGAGCATTTCTAGGACAAACGCTATACCCTGTACAATTATTTTGTGGGCGGATTAGATCTATTTGTCAGGGTTGTAGGGAAGTACGCAATGAGAGGGAGAACAAAAAAGTGGACAGTAAGAATAATACACCATTTTGTGGACTTCGCCATAGCTGCTGCGTTGCTAGAATGCAGACGGGATGCAATCGAAAATAAATGGGCAAGAAGGGATATAATGCAATATTACGCATTGAAACTTGATAGAACTCAAAATACGACCTACTATGAAAGGCCTGCTGAAAAAGGTGATAACAGTTCAGAAGAGGCCGATGGACAGCAAGAGTACCTCAGGCGATGCTATCAGTTCAGTCTATGTCATCAAACGCTTTAGACTTGCCACGGACGAGAAATTCTCACCAGAAGCGCACATCGAGTTGTAGGTTCAGAAGATGTGAGGGTCTCACCTTTAATCGTTGTACAGATTTCAAGGTATTTTAATGCATCACAAGTGAAAGCAAGTGTTTCTTGAAGTTTCACAGTATGTAATCAGAAAATCACACTAGTTAAAGATTAAATTTTCAAAGTAAGAACATAATGTGTTTTTTTCCTTTCATGTAAATTATGTACTACTTGAGTCCACGGGTATGAAACATGATCTAAACTCCCTCCGAATGGGCCCTGAAGGCCTAGCTGTACCTGTAAAATTTAATCAAAAAAAATTAAAAAACCAAATATATTTTGTTTTATACATGTAGTAGCTCAGAAATAGATTTCCATTAATATAGGAGATTGTATGTGTCTTCAGGACGCAGGAGGATAATAAATACATTTAAAACAAAACTGTATCGTTGAACACTTAGTCATGGAACTATTTAATAATTTTCTGTTCCAAGTGACGGTTGAAGACTGGCCAACAAAAGAAATAAACCCGAAGATTAAAAACAGCCTGTAGATCTTGAAGAACAGATTTATCAAACGCATGACTTACCTTCGAAAAAGAGTAGTAAAGATTAGGAAAGTGTTTATCAATAGGAAATCATGAAGAAATATTTGTAAAGATATTAAACCCTCGTCTCTCATAGGATTTTATGTGTGTAAATGTGTATATTTACTAAAATTGCTTAGGGAGTTAAGAAGCTTAACAAGGTAAGATTATTGGTGAAATGGTATGACTGAATGAATTCACTTTCAAGTATTGCAGAAGCCTGTAGAAACAAACCTAGCAAAAGATGAATAAAATTACGAGTGAATAAATCAGCATGAAAGGGATAACTAGCATAAACTATAACTGTGTACAAGAAGAGATAAAATATTGTAAAACTATATACAATGTAAATAAAATTGTGATTTGCTTATGTACTATTCTGTATTACTTAAATTTTATTATACCAGTTAGTAAAATAATTAAAGGACAAGTCATACGAGTATATACTGTGTGATATTTGTCGACTTTATCCGCTACTAGAGAGTCCCTACAAAAGTCTCAAAGACAGAGATGTGAATGAGGTATATGGTACAAATGTAGCAGCCTCCCATGAGAGAGCATTGGTTAGCGCACTGCAGTCGCATTCGGGAAGACGATGGTTCAAATCCGCGTCCAGCCATCCTGATTTAGGTTTTCCATGATTTCCGTAAATCGCTTCAGACAAATGCCGGGACGGTTCCTTTCAAAGGGCAGGGTCGGTCTCCTTCCCTATCCTTCCCTAATCCGAGCTTATACTCCGTCACTAATGTCCTCACTGTCGACGGGACGTTAAACACTAATCTCTTTCTCCTCCTCCCACGAGTCAGCCATCGCAACAATGGTTGTCGCACAGAAGCTGTACTTCAGAGAAGTGTACTTGCATGTCATTGATTAACAGAGTTATTGGAACAGAGCCATGGAGCAGCCTCCAATGAGATGCTGGTCGGCACTGGTGGTACGCAGGCACGAACCAACGTATAGAGAAAGACACTCACCTGACGAACAATGGGGCTACGGGGAAGTTGTTCGTGATGCAGTCTCCAATGAGGTTGTCATAGGCGCTGGTGGCAGTCACGTAGAGTGGTCGCAGATGTAACATTATGTGATTGCCTTATCATTTTAAATCATTCACTAATCGAGCAGTCGCTCAGCAACAGCTACAGTTAGCAAATAATGTTGCGAGAATGTAAAATGTGAACGTCCTGTGACGTAACGTGTTTATTGTCGAAGCGCCGTCAGAGATGGAGTGAGTTAATGACTTTGAAAAGCGCGGTCCGAAAAACGGGCAGAAGAAGAACACTTTTACACATTTTTTTGATGTACGAGATATTCTCAATGAACAGTTACTCAATTACTCATTCTTCTCTTGTCTCTTGTAACTTGTGTCGGACGCGCATGTCTTGCCACCGTATTATTATTGTTAAAAATAATATTATTTTGGTGTAAAGTAAAAGTGCAGTACTAAAAGTGCAATACTGCATAGCAGTAGATTTATTGTGCGACGTGTATGTGAAAACGTCAAAGGAATTGTTTTCATTACGAGAAGAGAAGTGCCAGTCAAAACAGCATCCATGTTAAATCCTTCATTGCAGTATAAGTTCATCTATTGATTACCATAAATTCAGAGTTAAATGGAACTGGTGTATGAACTATTTATTTAGTATAGAATCTATGTCTCACTTCTTCATGAAGTTATTTAATGTTCTTTATGTTTCTGCCAAATAGAGAGTTCACAGTCACGAGTTCTTTCTTCGAAATCGGATGGAAGTTGCATGCGGCGAAATATTTTCTCCGCGCCATATTCTAGTGGTAAATGCATGATAAACTACGGTCCCTTAGGGAATTCATGTTGAGCTATCCAAAAATAATTATATTTTGAATAGGCATTTACTCTTCTCTGCAATGCAACTTTCGACCGATCAGACGATCCACCAAGAACCAGCCGCACACGGTCGGCGTTCGCAAATATATTTCCACCGCTGATTATAGCTATATGTTACAGCACAAAAGTAAACATATTGTTATAATTAGCGACTACGTACGGGGACATTTATAACTGTATGTTTATATATACACATTACGTAAACATATCGTTATACAGAGAGAAATGTTCTCACCTGGCGATGAGTGACATGGCTATGGGGAAGGTCTTCATGGAGCGGCCTCCCATGAGGTACTCGTCAGCGCTGGATGCGGGCGCGCAGAAGCCGTAGTAGACGCCGATGGCGGCGCTCACTCCCAGCATGCCAGCGAACACGGCGTAGTCGACGCCGCCCATCAGGGCTGCAGCTGCTGCCGACGACGTCTCCATCGCAGCCCACTGCCGGTCACCGTTTGCAAACGAGGAAGCAAAGCGTTAGGTTGGTGCATATGTTCGTAGTGTATTCCCGTAAGTCACCACAGATACACGTAACAGAGGCTTTAGTCATAAATAATATAATCTCTCTTACTATTTGCAACAGTCTGCCAAAGCTAGGGTCACTTTTCGATTCAACGAATGTAAAAATCACGTGGTTTTGAGGCGAAGAACTCGTCAAGTCATGTTCAGAGCGCATTTTCATCCGGGAAGGAAGTTCCTTGAAGATTGTTTGACAGAGAGCGGGAAAGGTGAAAACCTGAGGTCGCAAGGTCAGGTGAATAAGGTGGGTGCAAAATGACTTCCCAGTCCAACTGTACAGTCCTTTTTGTCAGTCTGGCATAATGCGGGCGGGCGTTATCGTCGGGTACCATCACTCCACGCAGTCTTCCTGGTCGTTGTTCTTGGACTACGTCTACAAGACATTCCAGCTGTTGACAATAAATTACAGCAGTGATGGCTACAGCTCCAGGAAGCAATTCGTAGTACACCACACCGTCGCTGTTCCACCAGATGCATAACATTGCCTTTTGTGGATGTGTGCAGGTCTCTGTACAGGGAATTTCTCCTTGGGCTCAACCATTCCTTCCGTCTCCTTTGTTGTTGTTGTGGTCTTCAGTCCTGAGACTGGTTTGATGCAGCTCTCCATGCTACTCTATCCTGTGCAAGCTTCTTCATCTCCCCGTACCTACTGCAACCTACATCCTTCTGAATCTGCTTAGTGTATTCACCTCTTGGTCTCCCCCTACGATTTTTACCCTCCACGCTGCCCTCCAGTACTAAATTGGTGATCCCTCGATGCCTCAGAACATGTCCTACCAACCGATCCCTTCTTCTGGTCAAGTTGTGCCACAAACTTCTCTTCTCCCCAATCCTATTCAATACTTCCTCATTAGTTATGTGATCTACACATCTAATCTTCAGCATTCTTCTGTAGCACCACATTTCGAAAGCTTCTATTCTCTTCTTGTCCAAACTATTTACCGTCCATGTTTCACTTCCGTACATGGCTACACTCCATACAAATACTTTCAGAAATGACTTCCTGACACTTAAATCTATACTCGATGTTAACAAATTTCTCTTCTTCAGAAACGCTTTCCTTGCCATTCCCAGTCTACATTTTATATCCTCTCTACTTCGACCATCATCAGTTATTTTGCTCCCCAAATAGCAAAACTCCTTTACTACTTTAAGTGTCTCATTTCCCAATCTAATACCCTCAACATCACCCGACTTAATTCGACTACATTCCATTATCCTCGTTTAGCTTTTGTTGATGTTCATCTTATATCCTCCCTTTAAGACACCATCCATTCCGTTCAACTGCTCTTCCAAGTCCTTTGCTGTCTCTGACAGTATTACAATGTCATCGGCGAACCTCAAAGTTTTTATTTCTTCTCCCTGGATTTTAATACCTACTCCGAATTTTTCTTTTGTTTCCTTTACTGCTTGCTCAATATACAGACTGAATAACGTCGGGGAGAGGCTACAACCCTGTCTCACTCCCTTCCCAACCACTGCTCCCCTTTCGTGCCCCTCGATTCTTATAACTGCCATCTGGTTTCTGTACAAATTGTAAATAGCCTTTCGCTCCCTGTATTTTACCCCTGCCACCTCTAGAATTTGAAAGAGAGTATTCCAGTCAACATTGTCAAAAGCTTTCTCTAAGTCTACAAATACTAGAAACGTAGGTTTGCCTTTCCTTAATCTTTCTTCTAAGATAAGTCGTAAGGTCAGTATTGCCTCACGTGTTCCAGTATCTCTACGGAATCCAAACTGATCTTCCCCGAGGTCGGCTTCTACTAGTTTTTCCATTTGTCTGTAAAGAATTCGTGTTAGTATTTTGCAGCTGTGGCTTATTAAACTGATTGTTCGGTAATTTTCACATCTGTCAACACCTGCTTTCTTTGGGATTGGAATTATTATATTCTTCTTGAAGTCTGTGGGTATTTCGCCTGTTTCATACATCTTGCTCACCAGATGGTAGAGTTTTGTCAGGACTGGCTCTCCCAAGGCCGTCAGTAGTTCCAATGGAATGTTGTCTACTGCGGGGGCCTTGTTTCGACTCAGGTCTTTCAGTGCTCTGTCAAACTCTTCACGCAGTATCGTATCTCCCATTTCATCTTCATCTACATCCTCTTCCATTTCCATAATATTCTCCTCAAGTACATCGCCCTTGTATAGACCCTCTATATACTCCTTCCATCTTTCTGCTTTCCCTTCTTTGCTTAGAACTGGGTTTCCATCTGAGCTCTTGATGTTCATACAAGTGGTTCTCTTATCTCCAAAGGTCTCTTTAATTTTCCTGTAGGCAGTATGTATCTTACCCCTAGTGAGATAAACCTCTACATCCTTACATTTGTCCTCTAGCCATTCCTGCTTAGCCATTTTGCATTTCCTGTCGATCTCATTTTTGAGACGTTTGTATTCCTTTTTGCCTGCTTCATTTACTGCAGTTTTATATTTTCTCCTTTCATCAGTTAAATTCAATATTTCTTCTGTTACCCAAGGATTTCTACTATCCCTCGTCTTTTTACCTACTTGATCCTCTGCTGCCTTCACTACTTCATCCCTCAAAACTACCCATTCTTCTCCTACTGTATTTCTTTCCCCCATTCCTGTCAATTGTTCCCTTATGCTCTCCCTGAAACTCTGTACAACCTCTGGTTCTTTCAGTTTATCCAGGTCCCATCTCCTTAAATTCCCTCCTTTTTGCAGTTTCTTCAGTTTTAATCCACAGGTCATAACCAATAGATTGTGGTCAGAGTCCACATCTGCCCCTGGAAATGTCTTACAATTTAAAACCTGGTTCCTAAATCTCTGTCTTACCATTATATAATCTACCTGATACCTTTTAGTATCTCCAGGGTTCTTCCATGTATACAACCTTCTATCATGATTCTTCAACCAAGTGTTAGCTATGATTAAGTTGTGCTCTGCGCAAAATTCTACCAGGCGGCTTCCTCTTTCATTTCTTGTGTTATCATAAAGACGCCATGTCTCGTCGCTAGTAACAATACAGGATAGGAACGGTTGATGTTGTTCACAAGTCGATTAATGGCGAGCAGGCAGAGAAGCACATATGCTCACCCGCCGATTATTGTGATTTTTAGCTTAGAGAATGCAATACCCATACACCCGATTTTTCAAATGCCGCACAAAGGTAAAAAGATCGGTTCATCACATCTGCCATTTCCCGAATAGTCTGACGTGGATCATTGTGGGTTAATGCGTTTAAACGATATTAATGAAACACCAATGATCTTCCTGAACATCAGGAGTCACTAATGACAAAGCGATATAGTCCAGTCAAATAGATATACCTTGCAAAAGGTGGGGTAGAAGAGTTTATTTTTTTCACTCATTCATATGGTTGGAAAGATTAGAAAACCGAGTTTTGCCAACAAAATTTCGCTTGGGAAAACTTTCTGCAGTCAAAAAACTTGAAAAATTTCGGCCTTTTTTCAGTTTTTTAAAAATATCTCCGTTTTTTTGCTCCTATCGCTTTAACGTCTATTTTCTTTTTTAAAGAGCACAAAATTCTCTAGAAATTTGATGCTTGCCATTTTTTTTACTCCCAATATCTAAGGCGCTACAGCGCCTCAAAAAATACAAATTCTTCAAATTTTGAGCATAGTGGCAAGATACCTTATTTTTGAACACTATTTTTTCAGTTTCTGTTTGTGTAGTATAAATACATTATACATTATGTTATGTGTTGGAATCTACCACCTCACTTTCAGGTATTCAGTTTCTCTGTATGCAACATGAGGATTGGTGGGCACCCAACTATTGCGATTCTTACATCACTACCTGAAGTTCACTATGAGCCACCTCAGACCAGGTATATGTAAAACTCTAAATATAAAAATACATCATTAAGGGACATAGACACTCACACACACACACACACACACACACACACACACATGCACACAAAATAAATTGTCTGAGGAAACTGAACTATTATTAGCTGCAATAGGCAACCTAATTAGGTAGGTAATTATTCTTGTGTATAAAAGCCACACAGTTGACATTAAAAATAAGTAGCTTTATTACAATTAAAATGCATTGTCAGTTCTGGGTGTGTAATACTTGTAATATCGCACTTTAGCGCACTTGAGACAGATATGAGCATCACTTCCAGCGTTTTGATGGGCCAGGTTCCTCAGTGTCACCAGAAATACCTCGAGTTACTGATTCAGGGTCTGTACATAGAGTAGATCCCAAATTGACCTCTTCTTTAAACAGCGAGTCAGCCTAAGCAAGTTCGTTGATTTCGTCAGCGGTAGCCTCAACATCCTCCATAACATCTTCTTCACTGTCTTCATATAAATATTTTGGCACGTTTTCACAGTTGACCCCAATACACTTCTTGCAAATTGAAGAACATTTCAAACCCGCTTTTCTGCAGGAGCACGTTCCGCCACAGTTCAGCTTGCATGAGCATGAAACAATGTGAAGAAGTACTTCAGGTGCTGGATCTTGGCTCATTATAACGGGTATTGAGCCGTGGTCACTGTGATTCCAGTCCCATTTCTCAGAAGGTTTCCAGTTTCCCATCCAACTTTGAACTTGTTGGTAAGTCCGCAACGAATGATGTTGTGCAGCATCTTGTGTAGGTGGCAATCGTGCAAGATTCAGTTTGCTTTTTGTGGCAGACTTGGCGAATAGCTGTACTGCAAATCGTCTAGTGTGTGGGAACTGCTGACACCTCTACTATACAATGCGATAGTAACCTGTTCTCCTGCTGTTATTATTTCTTCACGGGTAGCATGTGGTTAATGAAGGTGCAAAGCGCTGAGGTTAGGTGTTCATTTTTCGCAACAATATTGCAGCACTTAATTTTTCCTTGACCAAAAAAAGCGGATGTTGTATCACATCCGCTAAAGGCGTGAATGAACAGAATATATTCACTGTCAAACTCGTAAGATGCAGTGGAAAACCACTTGTCTTCTGTATTTCCTCTTCCTGGCTTTAAGAAAAATAAGTTTTCAATGCCTTGCCCCAAACCGGTCATGAGCACAAGCAGGTCAACATCTTCTCCTACAATGACAACACTTCCAAAATCTTTGGTTCTTGAAATGTCAGATGTTAGAATCATAACGTCAGCAACTTCTCGTGCCTGGTGCACTTCAATGCTACACTCCAGAAATTCCTTTTTAAGAAGTGTGATCAAACGCATCTTGTTTCGTTCTTTGTACAAGAACTTGTCCTGAGGGACTTGGTTCACCATCTCTGATTCAACCACAACGTCAACCGAAGAATGTCTTTTGGACCTACGAATCCTCTCAGCACTCTTTGTGCTACATTTGTCTCCCTCACATGGATACCCATCAAATACAATAGCAAATTGAGATCCAATATGACGTTGCTGGTAAGAAACATAGCTTTGGGCTATTGACTTTAAATCAAACATTTCGAGTCCAAGTCACTTTGTGGATAAGATACCCTCCATCAATGAGAAAAAATTTACTCGGTCCATCTGACTTCACATCTTCCACTGGAACGAAGGCATTGTAGAATGAAGATTTTGTTCCTTTTCGCATGCCTTTTTCTGAGAATAGGGACATTGGGTACGGAGCAAGTTCATATTTCAGAAAGGCTTTTAACTCTTCTTCACTTTGTTTCATTAAACAAATCCTTTGGAAAAGAGTTAAAGGATCAACAGGAGTAATTTTAGTGCTCCCAGCTTTTACAGAATAAACGTAGAAAGGAGAATCACAACTTTATCTTTTCTACGGAACTTTACATGTGGAAATTGTCACCAACTATTCTTTTCATGCCTTTTTCCCCCTCTTCGTGACATATACGACAATTAACATCCTCCGTTCCGACAACACCACTGCTGATAGACATTAAAAAAATCACTTTCAGGGAAGGGAGGGCGCACTGAAAACCAATCAATTCCTACATACTTTTTCTTATAACTGATCATTAACGGCAATCAACTGTAGAAAATGTACGGCACCTGCATGCAATCGTATTACATATTGTAACACAAATAAACTTCACGCAATCCGACAAGGATGTGTTCGTAGTTGCTGAATATGATGCTGTTTGTCCTGGCCCTGCAGCAGAGTGAGATGGTAAATTCCAATGAATAACATGATGAGTAATATGTTTATACTACACAAATAGAAACTGAAATAACAGTGTTCAAAAATTAGGTAATTTGCCACTTTGCTCGAAATTTGAAAAATTGGTATTTTTTTGACGCGCTGTAGCGCCTTAGATATTGGGAGTAGAAAAAAGTGGTAAGAATCAAATTTGTAGAGAATTTTGTGCTCTTTAAAAAAGAAAATAGACGTCAAAGTGATATGAACAAATGAAACTGATATATTTTGAAAAAACTGAAAAAAGTCCGAAATTTTCGAAGTTTTTTGACTGCAGAAAGTTTTCCCAAGAGAAATTTTGTGGGCAAATCTTGGTTTTCTAACCTTTCCAACAATATGAACGAGTTAAAAAAATAAAATCTTCTACCCCACCTTTTGCAAGGTACAGACTTTTTTTCTGACAGTTTCACTGGACTAATACTCCTCAAAACGAGAAAATCATTTTCTTGCCGCGCCGTGTCCAATGGCATTATCCCCACACACGGCGCAAATGTTTTTGGTTGCCTCCGCTGCTGTCACCCCTCTATTGAACTCAAACACAAGAATATGTTGGAAATTTTACGATTTCTCCACTTGTCAATCCATTTTTTAGCGTCCACAGCTCCCCCCATTATCTCCAAATGGCGAAATGACAATATGTTAACTCGTATAGCAACAGTGCACTACAAATAAAAATGACAATCGATAAATAAACCCACAGCAACCGGAATACCAAAATGCAAAACAGAAACGCTACGAACGTATGCACCATCTTAATAGTATACTGGCTGAAGCAACTTCACAACTTTTCTATCTGCATATTCCCAACCTGTAACACAAACAATTTATGTCATTTATAATTTTGAAGCATTTATTGACTATGCCCTACCTATATTCGTGTATATTTTGTTACTGTTTATTTTTATTTCTTGTTTTGTATTAAGCATGAACCATTTCTGTACTTACGGAATAAAACGTGTGAAAACGTAGTACGGTCATACGTTTATTTGAAGGGCCAATAAAACTATATCGACAGGCTAAGAAGACTTGGAGGGATGTACTTCTTTGTCAATGAGACAAAAGCTCGCCAATTGAAAAGGTAGAAGACGGGTGCCGAGCTTGCCAACTGACGACAAACCGCCAGTGAGCAGTCAGCCATCATTGTGGACACGTTCAGATCTAATACAAGGCTGAAATATTTGAAACTCCATGGGAATATTGGCTTCGGTGATCGTTGGCTCTGACATTAAAGATGTGGAATGTGCAAACAGAGATCCCATACAATTGCTAATTATAAAAAAGAGCCACGTTTGAGCCCTGTAAACACTGAGTGAAGAAGAATTATATGATCTGCTGAATGGAATGGACAATCTAATGATGCAGAATATGGATTGAGAGTAAATCGAAGAAAGACGAAAGTAATGAGAAGTGGCAGAAATGAGCACAGCGAGAAACTTAACATCAGGATTGATGGTCACGAAGTAGATGGTTAAGGAATTCAACTACCTAGGCAGCAAAATAACCGATGACGGAAGGATTAAGGAGGACATCAAAAGCAGACTAGCAATGGAAAAAGGGCATTCCTGGCCAAGAGAAGTCTACTAGTATCAAACATAGGTCTCAATTCGTAGAAGAAATTCCTGAGAACGTGCATCTGGAGTACAGCATTGTATGGTAGTGAAACATGGACTGTGGGAAAACCGGAACAGAAGAGAATCGAAGCATTTGAGATGTGGTGCTACCGACGAATGTTAAAAATTAGGTGGACTGATAAGGTAAGGAATGAAGAGGCAAAATAGAAGAGGAAAGGAATATGTGGAAAACACTGATAAGGAGAAGGATGATAGGACATTTGTTAAGACATGAGGAAATGGCTTCCATGGTGCTAGAGGGAACTGTAGAGAGCAAAAACTGTAGAGGAAGACAGAGTTTGGAATACATCCAGCAAATAATTGAGGACGTAGTTTGCAAGCGCTACTCTGAGATGAAGAGGTTGGCAGAGGAGAGGAATTCATGGTGTGCCGCATCAAACCTGTTAGAAGACTGATGACCCAAAAAAAAAAATAATAATCGCTGAGATTGAAACTACCCAATATTTGAGGAAATCGACGTAGTGCTCCGCATTTTCGCCTCTGATCTTTAGACTTGTAAATTACTATTTGTTATGGGTTCTTTTACCAATACAGTTTAAGTTACAGGGAGTGGACAAAAATATGTAAACCTAACAAACACAACACATTACCATGTCTGTGACGATGTAGGAAAAGTGTTGGCATCCGAAACCGCTTCCAGTCATCTTGAAATGGATAAATACAGGTCCTGTGTAGTTTTCAGGGGAATATTCTACCATCCTTCCAGCGAAATAGTGGCAAGTTGAAGTAACGATGATGGAGGTGGGTGGCGATTGCGTACCCTTCTCTTCAAAGCAGACCACAAATGCTCAGTAATATTGAGATCTGGTGGCCGCTGGCCAGTGGGGATGGGACCATTTATCCTGGTGCTCACAGTGCGAGTACTGGAGAATGTGAGCTGAGTGAACAGGGGGACTATCGCCTTTAAACACAGCAACACCATAGGATGGGCTCGATCAACTAAAATGGTCACATAGTCCTCGACAGTAATACGACGTTCCAGAGCACCGATGAGTCCACTGGAATACCACGATACGACTGCCCAATCTTCAAAGAACCCCAGTCATCTTTTTTAGCTTTTTGGTGATTTGTGGAAAACAGTCAATAAAAGTTAAGTGGTATGGATCTAGAATAGAAAAATGTAGAAAAAGCTGCAATATATTACACTACTCCCTTAAAACAAGTGAACCCATGAGCGTGCAACCTAAATTCGAATCAATATTCCGCTCTCCACATTACGATATCAGAGTGCGTGACGTGTTCAGCGAGCTCTTCCTGATCCGCCGCCCCCACCCTTTCTCTCCCATGTCCACATAACTTCACCACTCCCACCCATTCTCCTGTCGCACTCAAGAATGTCGCACCAGATGAACGACAGCCGGTAAGTTCCGTGTAAGTTCGAGTATTGATTTTACCGCCATAGTAATTTCATGATATACAGAACGAGAAGTACCTCGGTGGCTAAGTGGACTACGAAGAACAATGTGTGATCTGGAATTGTCCATGGAAAACGCTGGTCCTCACTAGCAGGACCGTGCCGAATCTCATGACAAAAGAGGATGCATCGATACCAGCCTGGAGATTTTTTTCCCGTAGCCAAAAATAATTATCACGTACGGATTCTTACACGTTTTTTAACTTATGTCTTATGCAAAAGAAATCCAAACACTGGAGAGTGCGTCCACTGTGTGCTTTAAAAAGAGTGATTAATGCAAAATAAGCTCAATCACAATTAAGTGGAAACATTTCCAGATTTCCTCTGGATTACACTACCTGCATCATAACTAGTACTCATCTACACACATTGACTCAACGTTGATATTTCATTTCTAGTAAAATTTTTAGTTTCAAGCATAGTTTTGGTTTAAAGAACGATTTTAATTTGAAAAAGAATTGTAGTTTTCAAGGAGAATCTGATCTGTCAAGGAGGGTTTTAGTTTTCACGAAGCTTTTAGTTTCCAATATTTTTTTCAGTTTTCAAGTCTTTTTTGAAGTTTCTAAGTTTTTTAGTTTTCAAGAAGTTCTTTATTTCAAGAAGATTTTTAGTATTCACAAAGCTTTTTAGTATTCAACAAGATCTTTAGTCGCCACGAAGTTAGTTTACTTTCAAATGTCGAGATTATTTTACTTCTGAAGGCGAGTTTTAGCTTTTAACGTCCCATCGGATAAGAGATCATTACGGTTGAAGCACGGTTTCGGAGAAAGGAACCAAAGAGCTAAGGACCTCACCGACATCTTCCTTCTGCTGTTTTTGGATACCGCGGTAAACCTAAATCCATATTTTTGGGGAAGAACTAAGTCCAGCTCGGCCCAGAAAAGCGTCGTGACGACTGCAACACTTAGTCACCTAATACTGCAAAATAGACACTCCCGACTGACGAGCAGTCGGACGAACAAGGTGGAATAATTACATTTCCTGAGAATTCTTCAAATGGATCTCACTCTGGCATCCTTCCGACACATTTTTTTATCTGACAGGAAGTTACGTATTAGATTTTTTACGGTTGTGGCTGTTTCGTGTGCTTGGTCTCCAGTGGTACAATAAAACAATAGTGGGGTCTTTCCGACTGTTTACGCTCATAATGTTGACATTTACATGTAAATGCAGAATTATACTTAACAAACGAATGTTGTAATCGAGTGGCTTAACATGAGCACGTGCGTGTGTGTGTGTGTGTGTGTGTGTGTGTGTATGTGTGTGTGTGTGTGTGTGTGAGAGAGAGAGAGAGTGATAGAGAGAGAGAGAGAGAGAGAGAGAGAGAGAGGGAGTGCGAGTGTGTGTTTTCGTGAAATGTGAAATCTGGAGTAATATTGTTATTGTAATAAGGTAAGTGGCAGGCATGTAGCCATAGTAGCACTTTAAATACGTACCATATACGCTACCTTTCTAATATTTTCAAATCATAACAAGTTATCGTACACACGATGCATAGTTGAAATAGAAAATAACACATTTATTGATTGTAATTCTTGGTATAACGGCAAACCAAAACAACCAACCGTAATACAAAGAAAACCTGCTATACATCTGTGCCAGGAATGAAATGCTGGTCTAATTACAGTCTGTGTGACGTCCTCCATATGAGCACTAAAAGGATTCCGTTAAATTTCAGTTAGGCGATAAATCACACTCTCATTTACTAGCTGTCAGTTCAACTAAATACCTAGGAATTACAATTACGAACAACTTACAGCGATGAGCCAAAACAGTATGACCACCTGTTTAATAGCTTGTCTTTCCGTCTGCGTATCACAAAAATGGTTCAAATGGGACTTAACTGCTGCGGTCGTCAGTCCCCTAGAACTTAGAACTACTTAAACCTAACTAACCTAAGGACATCACACACATCCCTGCCCGAGGCAGGATTCGAACCTGCGACCGTAGTGTTCTCGTGGTTTCAGACTGTAGCGCCTAGAACCGCTCGGCCACTTCAGCCGGCGGGCGTGTCATAGATCCGACAGCTATTTGGTAGGTTTGTGGAGGTACGTGACATTAGATGTCTACGAACAGGCCATGTAATTCACGTACATAAGGGGCCGCTGATTTGCATACGCAGTAATCGAGCCCGATAGTGACCCATGGGTTCCATAAGATTTACATCAGGCGAATTTGGTGAACAAAACGTCAACGTGAATTCACCCTCCTCAAACCACTGTAGCACGGTTGAGACTCGGAGACACGGACAGTTATCCTTCTGAAGGATGACATCTCCGTCGGGGAAGACGTCAAGCATGAACGGATGCAGGTGGTTCGCAGCTGTAAGCGTGTCTTCTACATCTACCACAGATCCCATGTAAGCGTAAGAGAATGTCTCCCACAGCATAATACTGCTCCCACAAGCCTGCGTCCGTGGCGCTCTGTACTTTTCGAGCTGCCTCTCGCCTCGATGACGGCAATCGACGTAGCGTAGTAAAAATGTGATTCATCTGAAGGGCCGACCCGTTTCCATTGATCGGTCGTCGAATCCCGATGGTCTCGTGCCTACTGCTGTCGTAATTGACGATGTCTTTGGGCCAAGATGTGAACACACAGATGACGTCTCCTGAGGAACTCAGCTATGTACGATGAACGGTGTGCTCCGAAACACTTGTGCGTGCACCAGCATTGTGCTCTTTCGGCAGAGATGTCACAGATCACTACCTCTCCTACTTTACAAGCAGGCAAGCCTCCGAATCCCACGTTCTGTGAAAAGTCGTGGACGTCCACCCATTTAGCACCTAATGGTAGTTTCACTGTCCTTCCACCTTTTTCCGTAAATGCTCACTACAGCGACGCGTGAAAAATCGACCAGCTTAGCCGTTTTGGAGATACTCATTCACACACTCTAGGTAATAATAATCTGTCCTCTGTCAGAATCGTTTATGTCAGTGGATTTCCCCATTTGGAGCACAAATATTCGCTAGGCTGATCCCCCGTCCGTGTCTGCTCCACTTACATACTTTTGTTACCACGTCACGTACCCCCAACCAGGCGACAACCAACCTCGTGGTGGGCAGTGGTCTTAATGTTTTGGCTTATCAGTGAGCCGGCCGATGTGACAAAGCGGCTCTAGGCGCTTCAGTCCGGAACCGCGCTGCTGCTACGGTTGCAGGTGCGAATCCTGCCTCGGGCATGGATGTGTGTGATGTCCTTAGGTTAGTTAGGTTTAAGTAGTTCTAAGTCCAGGGGACTGATGACCTGAGATGTTAAGTTTCATAGTGGTTAGAGCCATTTGAACCATTTGAGCTTATCTGTGTAAATAGGAAACAGTATATAGAAAATGTTGTGAGGAAGGCAAACCGAAGACTACGTTTTAGTGGCAAAACACTTACAAAATACAGCAAATAGAGAATGTCTATACGACGCCTGCACGTCCTCCTCTGGAGTATTTCTTCGCTGTCTCGGGCCCTTACCAGATATTATTTACGGAAGCCATCGGTATACTTCAAAGAAAGCCAACTCGTTTTATACTATTGAGAAATAGTGGAAAGAGTGTCACGAATATGGTATGCGAGTTGGAGTGCGAATAATTACACGCACGTTAATGAGTCAAATACTGAATAACATTCTTTTGAAGCGGTGATGGCTACGACAGGTGCAGGAAGAAAGCCAGTGAAGTTCTGGAAGGTACCGACAGGGATGTGGAGCCATGGCGACTCCACTGCCGTGGGCAGTTGCGCTATATTTTACGGCTGAGGATCCTTGACGCGAACAGCCTGATCGAGGTGGTCCCTCAGATTCTCGGATGGGTTTAAATCCGGGGAGTTTGGAGGCCAGGGGGTTACGGTAAACTCATCCTGGAGCTCTTCGAGCCACGCATATACACTGCGAGCTGTGTGAACAAGTTGCATTGCGCTGCTGGTGTCGAAGGAAACGAAATCGCACGCAGGGGTGAACTTGGTCCCCGAGGATGGATGCACACTTGTGTCCATCCGCTGTTACTTCCAGAACGACGACACCACCCACGGAATGCTACGAAAACAGTCTGCAGATCTACATCTACATCTACGTCTACATACATACTCCGCAATCCACCATACGGTGCGTGGCGGAGGGTAACTCGTACCACAACTACCGTCTTCTCTCCCTGTTCCACTCCCAAACAGAACGAGGGAAAAGTGACTGCCTATATGCCTCTGTACGAGCCCTAATCTCTCTTATCTTATCTTTGTGGTCTTTCTGCGAAATATAAGTTGGCGGCAGTAAAATTGTACTGCAGTCAGCCTCAATTGCTGGTTCTCTAAATTTCCTCAGTAGCGATTCACGAAAAGAACGCCTCCTTTCCTCTACAGACTCCCACCCGAGTTCCTGAAGCATTTCCGTAACACTCGCTTGATGATCAAACCTTCCAGTAACAAATCTAGCAGCCCGCCTATGTATTTCTTCTATGTCCTCCCTCAATCTGACCTTATAGGGATCCCAAACGCTCTAGCAGTACTCAAGAATAGGTCGTATTAGTGTTTTATAAGCGTTCTCCTTTACGGATGAACCACATCTTCCCAAAATTCTAACAATGAACCGAAGACGACCATCCGCCCTCTCCACAACTGCCATTACATGTTTGTCCCACTTCATATCACTCTGCAATGTTACGCCCAAATATTTAATCGACATGACTGTGTCAAGCGCTACACTACTAATGGAGTATTCAAACATTACAGGATTCTTTTTCCTATTCATCTGCATTAATTTACATTTATCTATATTTAGAGTTAGCTGCCATTCTTTACACCAATCGTAAATCCTGTCCAAGTCATGTTGTATCCTCCTACAGTCACTCAACGACGACACCTTGCCGTACACCACAGTATCATCAGCAAACAGCCGCACATTGCTATCCACCCTACCCAAAAGATCATTTATGCAGATAGAAAACAACAGCGGACCTACCACACTTCCCTGGGGCACTCCAGATGATACCCGATGGACACTCACCATCGAGGACAACGTACAGATCATAACGTTCCCTTCTCCGACCTGGACCCTTCCAACGATTTGCTTTCCGACCGTGCACGCCAATGGTGACCTAACCGATGGAGCAAAAACGTGATACATCTGGAAAGATCAGCTGCCACCACTCGGCGGGCGTCCAGTTGTTGTACGGGCGTGATAATTCAAGCTTTACCGGCCGACGAACAGCAGCCAGGATGGGTGCGTGAACCTGGCGTTTGCTCCTGAGGTCAGCAAGCAGCAGCGTTCGCCGAACGGTCGTTGAGGCGACATTCTCGGTAATGTCTTAGTTCAAGTGGACGGTCAGTTGCTCAAAAGTTGTACGTCTGTTCGGCAATATCCATCTCCGCAGCAGTCGTTCACCTCTGTCATCTATGGCCCCTGGTGCACCACAGTTGTCTCGGCTCCGGTTTTGGACATGGACGGTATACTTTAACCACGGCGGCACGTGAACCGTCTACAAACCGGCCGTTTCAGAAATGCTTCTACACTTGGCCGAAAGTCAATGATCATACCGTTTTGGGCGTCGGATAAATCGCTCCTTGTCCACATTACGACAACAACTGCACAGTTGCCGGCGTCCCCCGAGACGCTTTGGTCACATTAATGTGGTTCAAAATGATTCAAATGGCTCTGAGCACTATGGAACTTAACACCTGAGTTCATCAGTCCTCTAGACTTAGAACTACTTAGACCTAACTAACCAAAGGACATCACACACATCTATGACCGAGGCAGGATTCGAACCTGCGACCGTAGCAGCAGCGCGGTTCCGGACTGAAGCGCCTAGAACCGCTCGTCCACAGCGGACGGCCTCATTAATGTGACTGGTCCCTGTAAAACAAAGTCGTTTTGATGCAGCGAGATCTTTTCGTGATATTTCGGTCACCAACTTTCTCCTCCGAATGCGAAATATTTTGTTGACTCCTACCAACACAGGGAAAATGACCGTCATAATAGAATAACAGAAGTCAAGAGGAAGTATAAAATATTTAGCTGCTCATTTTTCCTACGTGCCACTCGAAAGTGGGACGGTAGACAAATAATCTGAAAGTTATTCGATGAACCTTCTGCCAAGGGTGAATTACAGAATAGTCATGTAGGTGTAGAGGTAGGTGTTTTCCTGTCCTTGCTGACATATGATAGCATTGTTTTTGTACTGAGTCACAGATGATAACTGCTAACCTGCCTAGCAGTAAAATAATTATGTGCGCTTATTAGTTAATATTATTATGATAACCGCTTTATGACCAAAGTTAAGTTGTTTATTATGTGTGACTGAAATTTATTTGTAAGGATTTTGTTACAGGATGTCTTACTTCCAAACATGCAATTTACTACATATAAATCTACATCCACACCCTGAAAATCACTGTGAAGTGCATGTCAGAGGGTACTTATCATGGTATGTTAGGGGTTCTTCCCGTGTCATTCAGGTATGATTCACGGCAATAATGATTGCTTACGAGAATGCACGTTGTAAAGATTTTGTTACAGGATGTCTTACTTCCAAACACGCAATTTACTACACCTAAATCTACATACACATCCTGAAAATCACTGTGAAGTGCATGTCAGAGGGTACTTATCATGGTTTGTTAGGGTTTCTTCCCGTGCCATTCAGGTATGATTCACGGCAACAATTATTGCTTACGAAAATGCCCGTGTACGAGCTGTAATTAGCTAATATTGTCTTCGCGATCCCCACGCAAGGGTTTTTAGTATATTCCTGCATTCATCATTTAACACCTGTTTTTGAAACTTTCTTAGTAGACTTCCAAGAGGTAGTTCGCTTCTTCTTTCAAGAGTTTGGCAGTACAATTTTTCCAGCATTTCCAAAGTGCTCTTCCGTGAGTCAAACAAACCTGTCACCATTCGTGCAGCTCTTCTCTGTATACGCTCAATATCACCTGCGGACCTTATTTGGTACAGCTCCCTCATACTTAAGCAATGTTCTGAAATGGGTAGCACGAGAGATTTGTAATCAGTCTCTTTTCCGGACTTATTACATTTCCCTAGAATCCTGCTAACTAAGCGAACACTGTCACGTGTTTTACCTGCGTCAGACCCTACGTGATCAAATGGTTCAAACGGCTCTGAGCACTATGGGACTTAACTTCTGAGGTTATCAGTCCCCTAGAACTTAGAACTACTTAAACCTAACCAACCTAAGGACATCACACACATCCGTGCCCGAGGCAGGATTCTAACTTGCGACCGTAGCAGTCCCGCGGCTCCAGACTGTAGAACCACTCGGCCGCTCTGGCCTGCCCTATGTGATCGTTCAGCTTCATATTCCTATACATTGTTATACCCAGGTACGTGTGTGAGTTGACCAACTGCGACTTATTGATACGTCAGTCATAGGATACTAAGTTTTATAGTTTCGTGAAGCGCACAATTTAACATGTCTGATCATTCAAAGCAGCTTGCCAATCTTTGCTACACATGAAGATCTTACTTGCGAATGCGTGTTGAAAAGAAATGCCTCCGAATTTTTTAAGTGAAAACTCTTAAAGTAAAAAGAGAAAGTTATTAACATTGTACATATTTATTATTCGTCTCTATTACTTGCAGCCCTCTCAGGCCCGAGGGCTCCGACAAGTAGCGTCTAACAGGGCGGAGTGTGGTGTGGCTGTGTCGGTGCGTGAGAAACAGCTGTTATAATTGAGTTTCGAATTCGAAGAGTTCGTCCACACATCGAGCACCCTCTCCTTCAGCATGATAATGCGACATCTGCAACAGCCCAACAACTTGTGTTCGCTGTCACCAGTCGTCCTCCATACAGTCCCGACTTAGACATTCATCTTGTTCCAAAGCTTAAAGAACCCTTTCGAGGACTTCACTTTGCTAGTGACGATGTGGTGAAAACAGAGTTGTCGTTGTGGTTCCATCAACTAAGTCAACATTCTACAGTGACAGTATCAACAAACTGATCTCTTGTTGGGAGAAACGTTTTAGTCGCCCGGTTGAGCATGTTGTGATATAAATACGTAAACATTAAAAATTAAGGTGTACAATGTTAATAACCTTTGTTTTACTTTAATTTTTTTAAGAAATTTCGCGTTAAAAATTCGGAAGCATTATTTTTCAACAAGCTCTCGTATATTATGACTAAATATCTGTGAAAATTATTTTCAGATAGTTCTTCATTATAGACAAGTAGATAATCTGCGGAAAGACTGAGGTTTCTGTTAGTATTGTATTGATGGCAACTAATGTATAGTATGAACAGTAAGGAGCCCAACACACTTCCCTGGGGCAAACCTGGAGTTACTTCTACATACGTCGAACACTTCCGTCCAAGAAGGTACTACGTCCTCCCTATCGAGAAATCCTCAATCCAGTCAAAAATTTTATCTGATATTCCATTCGACCGTGCTTTCGTTAATAAGAGAAAATGTGGTACTAAGTCAAAAATCTTTCGAAAATCAAGAAAAACGACATCTGTCTTGGTCGGTGGCTTTCAGGATGTCATGAGAGAAAAGCACGAGTCGGGTTTCTCAGGATCGATGTTTTCTGGATCCACTGTGATTGCGTTCGTGATTATTGCCTCATAAATCTACATCTACATCTACATACATACTACACAAGATATCGTACAGTGCGTGGCGGAGGGTGTCCTGTACTGCTACTAGTCGTTTTATTTCCTGTTCCACTCGGAAATACATCAGGGAAAACGACTGTCTACATGCCTCGGTACGATCCCTGATCTCGGCAGTCTTATCTTCGTGGTCTTTCAATGAAATGTACGTTTGCGGCAGGTGAGTCGTTCTACAGTCAGCTTGAGATGCCCGTTCTCTAAATTTTCTAGAGTTACTCGATAAATCAGTCTAATACAAAAGCCGTAAATTCAACTAAATACGTAGGCATTACAATTACGAACAACTTAATTTGGAAGGAACACATAGAAAATGTTGTGGGGAAGGCTAACCAAAGACTGCGTTTTATTGGCAGGACACTTAGAAAATGTAACAGACCTACTAAGGAGACTGCCTACACTACGTTTGTCCGTCCTCTTTTAGAATACTGCTGCGCGGTGTGGGATCCTTACCATATAGAACTGACGGAGTGCATCGAAAAAGTTCAAAGAAAGGCAGTACGTTTTGTATTATCGCGAAATATGGGAGAGAGTGTCACAGAAATGATACAGGATTTGGGTTGGACATCATTAAAAGAAGGGCGTTTTTCGTTGTGACGGAATCTTCTCATGGAATTCCAATCACCAACTTTCTCCTCCGAATGCGAAAATATTTTGTTGACACCTGCCTACATCGGGAGGAACGATCACCACGATAAAATAAGATAAATCGGAGCTCGTACGGAAACACATAGGTGTTCATTCTTTCCATCCGCTATACGAGATTGGAATAATAGAGAATTGTGAGGGTGGTTTGATGAACCCTCTGCCAGGCACTTAAATGTGATTTTCAGAGTATCCATGTAGATGTAGATGTAGATGAAGGTCGCCTTCCCTTCAGGATTCCAATTTGAGTTCCCGAAGCATTTCCCTAACACTTGCGTGTTGTTCGAACCTACCGGTAACAAATCTAGTATCCCGTCTCTGGATTGCTTCGACCTGGTGAGGATCCCAAACACTCGAGTAGTACTCGACAA
Source organism: Schistocerca serialis cubense (assembly GCF_023864345.2). Lineage (NCBI taxonomy): Eukaryota > Metazoa > Arthropoda > Insecta > Orthoptera > Acrididae > Schistocerca > Schistocerca serialis. The sequence goes on along the minus strand of NC_064645.1, from coordinate 316,943,575 downwards.
TAGGTCGCACTAGTGTCCTATATGCAATGTCTACAGATGAACCACAATTTCCTAAAATTCTCCCAATAAACCGACCTCGACCATTCGCCTTCCCTGTTACTGTCCTTACATGCTTGTTCCATTTCATACTTCTTTGCAACGTTAAGTCTAGATATTTACTAGAGCAGCACAGTACTAATGCTGTATTCGAATATTACGGATTTGTTTCTCCTACACATCTGCGCTAACTTATATTCTTGCTGCATTTAGAGGTAGCTGCCATTCATCGCACTAACTAAAAATATTGTCCAATTCATCTTGTATCCTCCTACACTCTCTCATGACGACGCCTTTCCGTACGCCAGAGCATCGTCAGCAAACAGCCGCAGATTGCTCATCATCCAGTCCGTCAAATCATGTATGCTTGCAGAGAATAATAGTGGTACTATCGTACTTCCCTGGGGCACTCCTGACGATACCCTTGTCTCTGATGAACACTCACCGTCTAGGACAACGTACTACCATGCATTACTTAAGAAGTCTTCGAACCATTCACATATCTGGGAACGTATTCCGTATGCTCGCAACTTCTGCAGTGGTACACCCTGTCAATTACTTTTCGAAAATCTAGGCATATGGAAACTGGGCGTTTCCCTCCGTCAATGGTTCGCGGTATATCATGCGAGAAAATGGCATGCATATATACGCCTTAACGTAATAATGACGTTGGCGGAGTGAAAACGTCGTATGAAAGTTGTGCCACTTTGGTGAGCGTACCTATGTGTCGGTGCCACACGGGAGCGGGTCGGTCCGGCCGCTTCCAGCACACAGTCAGCCACCAGCTAGTCAGATCCGCATCAGTCTGCCCTCCGCACTGACAGCTGGTTCCGAGATCCGCTGCACAGCGTGGCTGACAGCACACAGATAACGCTTGTTTTCGCGTCTATGCAGCGTCCTGGTGATGGGCTGCTCAGTTTACTTACGGATCTCCAACACTTCCTTCAGACGCCGCCGCACGTGTGACATGCAACGGCCTTTCATAACCGTTGAGGGCAGGAGCTGCTACGCGTCAGGCGGAAACCGAAACCTATGTCTTCACACATATTTTGCAGATCACTGAATAATAGGTGGTACACTGTAATCAAATCAGTATTTCCAATCATATTGCTTTTGCGTATTCAACGGGAAACAGCAACATCGCCTTTCTTGCAAATATTCCCATTCAAGCTTCCTGCCTATCACTGTTCCAGTTTCGTACTGCATATACCGACCTTTTACGATACTATATCTACATCTATATCTACATGATTACTCTGCAGTTCACTATCAAGTGCCTGGCAAAGGCCTCATCATACCACCTTCAAGATATTTCTCTACCGTTACACTGTCGAAAAGCAATGGGGAAAAACGAATATTTAAATCTTTCCGTGAGAGCTCTAGTTTCCCTTTTTTGATGAAAGTTATCTCATTTCTTCCGACGAAGGAAGCAAAATGTGTTCGCATTCGGACGGTGCAGTTGGTGACTGGAATTTCATGAGAAGCCTCCGCCGTAACGAAAATCGGCTTTCTTTTAATGATTCTCGCCCCATTTCATGTATAATATCAGTGGCATTCTCTCCCCTATTTCGCGATAGTACAATATGAGCTGCCCTACTTTGAACTTTTCCGATGTGGCCCGGCAATCATATCTAATGTGGATCCCATACCTCGCAGCAATATTTCAGAAGAGGACGGACAAGCGTAGTGTAGGAAGTCTCTTTAGTAGACCCGCTGTATGTTCTATGTTTTCTGCCAGTAAGTCGCAGTCTTTTGTTCGCTTTCCCCACAACATTATCTTTGTGATCGTTCCAGTCTAAATTATTCGTAATTGTAATCCCTAAGTATTTAGTTGAATTCACAACATTTAGACTTTTATGATTTATCGTGTAACCGAAGTTTAGCGTATTCCTTTTAGTATTCGTGTGGATGACATAGCACTTCTCATAATTTAGAGTCAATTGCCACTTTTCGCACCACACAGATACTTCTCTAAATCATTTTGCAATTTGTTTTGATCATATGATGACTTTAAAAGACAGTAGATGGCAGAATTATCCGTAAACAATCTAACAGAGCTGCTCATATAATCTCCCAAATCGTTTACATAGATCAAGATCAGCAGAGCCCCTATTGTGCGTCCCTGAGAAACGCCAGATGTTACTTCTATTTTACTACCAACAGCGACCTTTCTGACAATAAATCACTCATCCAGTCCCACAGCTGAGACGATACTCCGTAGGCATGCAGTTTGATAACGAGTCTCTTGTAAGGAACGATGTAAAAGCCTTCTGAAAATCTAAAAATATGGAACCAGTTTGATATCCGGTGTCGACAGCACTCATTGCTTCGTGAAAACGGTGAGCTAGTTGTGTTTTACAAGAACGATATTTTTGGAATCAGTGGTGGCTACTTGTCAATAAGTGGTTGTCTCCGAGATAATTCGTAATGTTTGAAGACAGTATATGTTCCAAAATCCTACTGCAAATCGTCGTTAGAGATATCGCTCTGTAATTCAGCGAGTTACTCCTATTCCCTTTCTTGGGTTCTGAATTGCCCTCTCTGTTTATTGATTGGATAGCCACTGAATTGCTATTTATTTATTTAATGGGATAATAATAATTATTAAAAGGTGGAAATTTTATTTAAGCACTGTTTTTACTCTTTCGATTGTTGCGAGTCGGAGATAGTGCAATGCTGCTCGCTTTGGAGAATGCACATTTTATAAGAATTATATGGTCCAGGAAATACTTTTGCGATCACGGTTGCGATTTAGACGGTATTCGCGTAATTGTACTGATTAAAAGTTATCGTTTCCGAAAGATGCAGGTTCGATTAAAGCTGTGTGCACTCTTGCGCGTATAATGAAAATATTCATAACACGTCGCGTAACAAAAAGAAACATGCGAATCACAACCGTGATCAAACGAAGAAAATATATGATAACATAAATGTTCTTCGCTGTTATTCAGGACAGGCTCAGATTAGACCCTGCAATTTTTAGTTATAGGAAATCACAAGACGTTACACTTTAGAGATATTTGTTTTGAATAACTTGTATTTACCTTCTCTCTCTCTCCTTTTTACAGCTTTTATACCTTCACATCGATTAAGGAACTTTTTTTTCTCTACCGACCAGTACGAGAACAAAATTCAGACTCAACAAAATGTCTTACATCGAATTATTACATGCTTAACCCTTAACAATCATATATAGTTTCGTAGTACAAACAATGCTAATTTATTCCGTGCACTAGAAAGTCTTTGATACACTGAGCACAAAAATGAAAATAATAAAATTACAATTACATTTTCAATATCATGAATACTTCTTTAAATCATGAAAATAAGGTTTGACATCGTCGTAATATTAATTTTCATCGTTGTAGCACTACAGTTCAAATGGCTCTTAGCACTATGGGACTTAACATCTGAGATCATCAGTCCCCTAGAACTTAGAACTACTTAAACCTAACTAACCTAAGGACATCACACACATCCATGCCCGAGGCAGGATTCCAACCTGCGACCACAGCAGCCGCGTGGTTCCGAACTGAAGCGTCTAGAACAGCTTGTCCACATCGGGCGGCCCTTCCTTGGGCTTTGGTGAGACCTGCGCAGCTTTTCAGTCTTTATTTACGAGTCTTTCTACGAGCGAGCGGTTGTGTATGACATCTGAGTGTGGAACCTAACTGGTATACAGTCTGGAAAAGAGGCTTTTCCTTCATTAAGTGATTTAAGATACTTCGCTACACCGAGGATATCTACTTCTAAGTTACTCATATTGGCACTTGTTGTTCATTCGAATTATGGACTATTTACTTCCTCTCTTTTGGTGGAAGAATATCAGAGAACCGTAATTAGTAACTCTGCTTTAGTGACATTGTCAGCATTAACATTAGTATTGCTATCGCACAGTAAAGTTATTTGCCGCGTGGTATTAGCCAACCGGTCCAGGGCGCTGCAGTCATGGACTGTGCGGCTGGTCCCGGCGGACGTTCGAGTCCTCCCTCGGACATGGGTGTGTGTGTTTGATCTTAGGATAATTTAGGTTAAGTAGTGTTCAAGCTCAGGGGCTGATGACCTTAGCAGTTAAGTCCCATATGATTTCACACACACACAGTAAAGTTATTTCTTGCGTCTTACCACTGGTGTGCCTTTCCTGCTATCAGAATCTCTTAGGGTTCTCTGCCAGATTTCGAGACAGAGATTCGTTGTGAAAACTATTAAAAGTATCTCTCACTAAATATTGCGCTAAATTTAAAGCTGCTGTAAAAATTCATCCATCCTGCGAATTTTGAGTTCCTTTGGCATGCTTTTCCCGTTGCTTCTGCAATATTCTTCTGACCTGTATTGTGTACCATGGTGGATAAATACAATCTCTTACTAATTTATTTGGTATATACACTAAGTGATCAAAAGTATCCGGACACCTGGCTGAAAATGACTTACAAGTTCGTGGCGCCCTCCCTCGGTAACGGTATAGTATGGTGTTGGCCAATCCATAGCCTTGATGACATCTTACACTCTCACAGGCATACGTTCAATTAGGTACTGGAAGAGTTTCTTGAGCAATTGCAGCCCATTCTTCACGGAGTGCTGCACTGAGAGAGGTATTGATGTCGGTCGGTGAGGCTTCGAAGTCGGCGTTCCAAAACATCCCACAGGTGTTCTACAGGATTCAGGTCAGGACTCTGTGCAAGCCAGTCCATTATAGGGATTAAACATGGCTGCTTCGCTCAGTGACTGTTTCTAAATTAAAACTGAAACAAATGAGCCCTCGGTCACAATTATTTTTAGTCTTATTGACCAGGTTTCAACACTTCTAAGAGTTCCTTCATCAGAATTAAAACAATTAAAATGGCCTATAACATGGTTACGAACTTATAGGAAAAGACATTTTTATATAAAAAGTGTAAGTACTGACTAAGAATAAAAGACAGAGGCAGTATTTATATGTCACATAGGGCCTGTTAATTATTTTATATGTGACGTGTAAGTACTGCCTCTGTCTTTCATTCTTAGTCAGTACTTATACTTTTTATATAAAAAATGGCTTTTCCTACAAATTCATAACTATGTTATAGGCCATTTTAATTGTTTTAATTCTGATGAAGGCACTCTTAGAAGTGTTGAAACCTGCTCAATAAGACTAAAAATAATAGTGACTGAGGGGTCATTTGTTTCAATTTTCATTACAGGGATGTTACTATAGTGTAACCACTCCGCCACAGGCCGTGGATTATGAACAGCTGCTCCATCGTGTTGAAAGACGCAATCGCCATACCCGAATTGCTCTTCAACATTGGGAAGCAATAAGGTGCTTAAAACATCAATGTATGACTGTGCTGTGATAATGCCACGCAAAACAAGCCCCCTCCGTGAAAAACACGACCATACCATAACACCACCGCCACCGAATTTTACTATTGGTACTACACACGCTGGCAGGTGACGTTCACCGGGCATTCGCCATACCCTGCCATCGGATCTCCACATTGTGTGCCGGGATTCGTCACCCCACACGATCTTCTTCCACTGTGCAATCGTCCAATGTTTACGCTCCTTACACCAAGCGAGGCGTCGTTTGGCATTTACCGGCTTGACGAGTGGCTTATGAGCAGCCGCTCGACCATGAAATCAAAGTTTTCTCACCTCCCGCCTAACTGCCATAGTACTTGCAGTGGGTCCTGATGCAGTTTGAAATTCCTGTGTGGTCGTCGGGATAAATGTCTGCCTATTACACATTAAGACCCTCTTCAACTGTTGGCGGTCTCTGTCAGTCGAGGTCGGTCCGTACGCTTTTGTGCTGCACGTGTCCCTTCACGTTTCCACTTCACTATCACATCGGAAACAGTGGACCGAGGGATGTTTAGGAGTGTGGAAAACTCGCATACAAACGTATGACACGACACCCAGTCACCTGACCATGTTCGCGGAGCGTCCCATTCTGCATTCTCACGATGTCTAATGACTGGTTGGCTCTGAGCACTATAGGACTTAACTTCTTAGGTCATCAGCCCCTGGAACTTAGAACTACTTAAACCTAACTAACCTAAGGACATCACACACATCCATGCCCGAGGCAGGATTCGAACCTGCGACCGTAGCGGTCGCGCGGTTCCAGACTGAAGCGCCTAGAACCTCTCGGCCACTTCGGCCGGCTGTCTAATGACTACTGAGGTGACTGATACGGAGTACCTGGCATTAGGTGGCAGCACAATGCACCTAATAAGAAAAACGTATGTTTTTGGGGATGTCCGGATACTTTTGATCACATAGTGTATCCCTCAACTGCCTTCGATACTATTTCTTTGGATGTGAACCACGTCTCGTCTACTGTTACGAAGTCAGATCTGAAGGAATGGAGACTCCCTCTTAGTAAGTCGTCAAGCGAATTTTTATATGATTTTTAAATAAATGTATTTTGCGTTTTGCTTTGTGTCTGAATTCTTTTGGGGTCTGCTGTCATGGTGTTTGACAAAAACTCCTGAGAGTAATCCAGAATGAATTTTCACTGTGCAGCTGAATGTGCGCCGATGTGATTCTTCCTGGCAGATTAACACTACGTGCGATGAGCACTTGCCCGCAGAAGGCAAAGGTCTAGGGTTCCAGTTCTGATCTGGCTCGCGCTTTTAATCTGCCAGGAAACACCACTCAAGTAATTGATCGCCCTAGCATCCTAGGCATTTTCTCAAAAATCTTCCATTACCTATACGTTGTCCATACGCCTTACCTGTGACTGATTTCACTTTTCGTAACGTTTTATGTTATCGCTTCTTAGTACTACCCCTAAATATTTTAACGATGTAACATGTTCCAGATATTCGCCAGTTATCTTACCATAAATATTTCGGCCTCTTTCCCTTTTCTACAATCATTATATTGTATTTATTCACATTTAAACAGAGCTGTTACTCCATGTGGATGTTTTTACAGGTCTTTCTGCATTAAGTATGGTCACCTAAAGACGATTCTGCCATCAGCATCGCCTGATGGGGGAACCATAACGAGAAAGAATAATACATATTACATCTACAGATGTACTCCCCAAGCCAAATTACATAGTGTGTCGGAAGGTACTTCTGATACCACTATTTGATTCCCGCCCCCCAGCCTTCCATGTTCCCTGTTCCCTTTTCAAAAGGCGCCTGGGAAGAGTGACTGTGGACAGTAAGCCTCCGTATTAGCTTTAATTTCTCGTATCTCCTTGTTATGGTGATTTCACAAGAAATATGGGAGAGAAAGTGTATGGGCCGATAAAAAGATTCCGTTGGAGGGCGTTACTGTTGTTACATACAATGTAGCACGACTCCAAAGCGAGTTTATAAGCTCCGACGCATAGGAGAGGGATTAGTGTGACATTCGTAGCTACCCGACATGCGTTCGATAAATGCAGAAACGTGAACTACGGCGACGTTATTACCAAATGTGTCCGAACAGGACAAACGGGATGTTATTCTTTCCTTGGCTGCGAAGGACAAACACAGGTAGACGTCCGTCGGTGAAGGAAGAATGTGTATGGGACAGTGTGTCTGTAGAAAACCACCATTGTGGAATGGTGTACCAAGTTCCGCACTGGCCGCGGAAAGTAAAAGAAAGCTCTTAGTCAATTTTTTTTTAAATCCGATGAACCATGCATTAATCGTGTGGATAAAAACGGGAAATGGGGAGAAATTAAAGTGTTTCGTATTTTTATAAAAGCTGTAAGTAGGCTGTTTATGTTTTTTTATTGGTAACGCCACCTCTGTATGAAAATCACTGGCTGTGCTGTTTGCAGTCTGTGGCTAGTTTGCATTGTTGTCTGCCATTGTAGTGTTGGGCAGCGGCAGCTGGATGTGAACAGTGCGTAGCGTTGCGCAGTTGGAGGTGAGCGCCAGCAGTGGTGGATGTGGGGAGAGAGATGGCGGAGTTTTGAAATTTGTCATGAACTGCTATATTTATATATGATGATATCAAGGTAAATACATTGTTTGTTCTCTATTAATATCTTTCATTTGCTAACTATCCCTATCAGTAGTTAGTGCCTTCCGTAGTTTGAATCTTTTATTTAGCTGGCAGTAGAGGCACTCGCTGTATTGCAGTAGCTTGAGCAGCGAAGATTTTTGTGAGGTAAGTGATTTGTGAAAGGTATAGTTTAATGTTAGTCAGGGCCATTCTTTTGTAGGGAATTTTGAAAGTCAGATTGCGTTGCGCTAACAAAATATTGTGTATCAGTTTAAGCACAGTCATGTATAAATTGTTAAAAAGGGGACGTTACATATGTCGACCCTTAGCCGAGGATACCTCACTGGAATCTTCTGATTTTTTCTTGTAGTTTGTGTAATTGGTGTAGCTATTGTTTATTGGTAGCGCGTAATCATAGAGAGAATTTCATTTTTAGTTGTAGTTTTTCATTGTTGTACAGTAAAACAGTTGTGGCATGCATGTAGATTTGCACCAAGTATTTCGCAGCTGCAATTAACTAGATATTATTTTCAGTGTTATGTTAATGTGTTCTCTTATTTTTGCTCTTCAAATTGTGCTTTTCTGTGTTGTCGTGTGAAATATTGTGACAATAATGGCGTGTGAAAAACGTAATACTAGGCTCCAAAGTAAACTGAGAAATGACAGTGAAAATGAAAGCAGTGTGTTAGCGCCACCGAGTAATGAATTAACTGATGTTCAAAGTAGTAATTTGGTAATCGTGCATAGGGAAATGGAGCGGGCTGCAAACAATGGTGTAGACAGTGAAACAGGTAGTGAACAGGGAAGCATTATCGATCGATCGGTCGGCAACAGCTCGCCTCAGGAATCCGAAATGACAGGACACAATTTCGCAAATACTGTAGATTCAGGTTTTGGGTTATCACCGTTTTCTCAAATAAGTCAAGACGCATTTTCTGCTTGTCAAAATGTGAATGTTGCCGGTGCAAATGCACTGCCGAAAAGCGTAGAGAAACAGATTCCAGACACTAATACATTATTATTGCAATTGATGCAACAAATGGAACAAAATCAGAGACAAATGGGACAAAATCTTAAAAAGTTAGACACAGTAGAACAAAATCTCAAAAAGTTAGACACAATGGAACAAAATCTTCAAAAGTTAGACACTACACTTGAACAAACACGTGAAGATTTAACCACTGAGTTACATAACATCGAATCGAAATGTCAAAAGGTCTGTAATGACGTAAAAACACAAATTTGTGAGCATTTCCAACCTATTTTTTCGCGTCATGAAAATGTATTACAGAATCACGAAGCAGCCATAAAAGAACTGCAAACTATTGTTCATGAAAATCATGAGACCCTGCAAGCTAAAATTGACTCAGTTGCATCTACCGATTCGGTTACGCAACTTGCAAGAACTCAGGAAAACTTAAAGGACACAGTAGATATCCTGAAAATTGGTTCAGAAAGACACATGGAGGAAATAAGTACACTATCGGAGAAAGTAGCCGAACTTTCGGATCAGGTCACTAACTTATCTACAAAGGTAGATGATGATCTGAATGACACAAGACCCGTAGCCTTCACTGACACAGAAGAGTATGAACAAATAAGAAAATTCAAACAAAATCAAAATCAAATCAATACACAGTACAAAAGAGAAATCCGGGAAGTACAAGATCAGTTGACGCAGGTAATACAAGAATTACGTATTTCAGAGGACACTCGCGCTCCAATACGGGAAGAGGGACATAGAAATACGGAACAACCACAAAATAATAACACAGGACACTTCGGAAATTATGAAAGAAATTGGCAAGGCGCATTGGATTTTGAGATGGAACCGCCGAAACGAAGTAACAATGACCGACATGCGACTCGCCGACATGACGATTTTGACTATAAGCTGTTCATTACTACACGTAAATTCAAAACATTTAAGAATTCTGGCAACGACATTCATCCACAAGCATGGCTCCATCAATTCTCTCATTGTTTTCCTCCCAACTGGTCGTTAGAACACAGATTAGAATTTATGTGTGGCTACTTGGAGAATGAACCAGCTGTAAGAATGCGATCGGTAATTCACGATTGCCACAGTGAAGGAGAGTTTTACCATGCCTTCCTCTCAGCATATTGGTCTCAAGCCACACAAGACCGCGTAAAACATGGTATCATAATGATGAAACATTTCGAACAATCTGAATTCTCCAGTCTTGTGAAATATTTTGAAGACATGTTGCATAAGAATCAGTATCTTTCAAACCCATACAGCCCCTCAGAACTCATCCGCATTTGCTTACTCAAATTGCCTGAACATTTACGACATATTATTTTAGCAGGACGTTGTAAAGAAGACATTGAGGCTTTTCAGGGACTGTTACAAGAACTGGAAATTGACACAGACAGTCGCGGGATGCGAAAACAGGAAAACAATCACTACAGGTCACTTCCGTCACAATTCCGTGACGACAGAAACAATAACTGGACACGACAAGCCTATTCTTACAACGCAAATCGTGACCAAAACAGACACCACCCATATGACAACCATTGGCAGAGTAATAGTTACAGAGAAAGATCGCATTTCCGTAGTAATGAATATGACAGAGATAACCATAGAAACAGACAATATGGTAATCAGAACTATTATTATCAAGGGAGACAGAATAATTTCAGACGCAACAGTTCAGCGCGCAGTTACGATTCAGGGAGAAATTCTCCACCACATGACCGACACGAAAGAAACTGTGTAAACTACCGACAAAACGACAGACCTGAATTCCATCAGAACTGGCGAGCTTTAAACAGAGCTGGGCCCTCTCGGCAAGGCGAATTTGTGGAAGTTAGGCCTCCTAATCCCACTAACGACGCGCGGCAACAAAGAGACAGACAATGACTCGCACCGCAGGCATACACGTGCGCCGGCTGGCTCCGAGAAAAATAACATTATATCTGGTACTGCTAATGAGATTTTAATGCAACATTTTGGTTTACTTGAAAATATATTCTGGATTTAAAGTACTTTCTGTGAGATACCAGATGACACAGTGGTTAGTTTATGTGACAACTACACGGTTTTATCACGACGCTACTAATGAGTGAAAATTTACAATGTTGCTTTTGCAGTGTTTCTATTTTATATCTGCACAGTTTTCTGTTTTATTCTGGAAAGTAAAACAGGTTTTAGTAGTAACTTTTGTAGTATAGCTACAATGAGACTGCCTTTTTCGTAGCACAACAATACGTTACTGTACAGTACTTTTTTCATCACGGCAATAAGCGTAATAACTAAGACATTTATACGCAAAGCATTTCACTTTTGTGTATTATGAGGTAAGTACATTGACTTCTGCAGAACTTAGCTTTCGGAGGACGATAACTACGACACTTCCACAGAGATTATGTTGCAACAAGACGCACATTTAGCGCTACAGTACACGTATTTGAGTGATTAATTTTTTTAAAGATTTTTTGAATTACAGAGAAAGTTTTCCGTGATACATTTCATTCCATTGCTGTAATCTGTAACACCTGAGGGTATAATTACATTAATCCTCAGGGGGGTACACGCTTACTTTGTGTACCATGTGTGTGGCAACCACAAGGAACCCTAGCTAATATGGTATTTGCTTATACAACTTTACACATCGGTACCATATTTCTCTAACACACAAATTACACAGCTATCTGATCATTTAACTGAGAGATAAACATTTTTTTACTACATCAGTGACACATGTTTACGCAATACACAGTTGGGTAACTTCACACTTATGAAACTGTATTTTGTCTGTACTTTGTAAACTGTTCATATTTTTTCGGAATCATTGTGATACTATGAGAGCTTTGAATGATGTATTTGGTAAGGGAGCATGATTTTAAAGTACGTTTGAGGTAGATGACACTATTGAAATGAACAGAGAATTTTTTTTAGGTTTTGAAATTATTGGAGGAAGCTACGACGATTTTGAGATTTGACTGAGGTGTTATGATGTTATTATTATGATGACGATGTGTACTATGCTGTTGAGATATGTTTATGATCAATAAGATGTTGCTACCGTATATGAGGAATAAGAAGTATGTTGGAAACCAAGAATCGTACTTTAAGAGTTATGAAATGTGCGTAAATGCGTGACTGTATCACAATGCTGACGAATATTTTATTTGGACACTTATATTTATAGGATTTTCTTTCTACAGATTTGCAACGCTAATTCTTGACCTGTGAAATATTTTTATGTGAGACTGTCACTGTAGCGGAAACTGCTGTCGTAAATATTTCCGTAAGAAAGTTAAGTGACCACCTGCACGTAATGCGTCGTGGGCACCCAGCTGTGTCGGACGCCTGGAGAGAGGGCCATTGGCGCGTGCCTTTCAGAGCACAGGAAGGAAAAAAAAAAGGGAGGCCATTATCCTGGCCATTGTCATTCCTTTAGAGAAAGCATCGCAAATCCGACACGCTAATTACTTGGAAACATATCGTACTTTCTGATATTTACTGAAACGCCTAATGAAATGACAAGAAATAGTTTGTCTACACACCTGACTATGACTACTGTCTTTCTAGATGAGAGATTTTTTTACTACTTATGAAATGCCACATGACTATTGAACGATGTTCTTACGCTTTGCTTTGTACATAGTTGCTTATTTCATTTGATATCTAGTTTCTAGCTGCACTGCAGCATTGGTTAAAATAAAATTTTATAGATGTACTAATATAAATATTTTCTGTCTACAGATCGAGTATATAATAATTTTTTTCAAAAAAAATGAGGGAGCACAAAGCGACATTTACCTTCACAGGAACTGCATTCATAATTTTCTTTTCAAGTACTTGGTAATTTCTTTTGTAGAATAAATTGTGATGCATCACTCTAGTGTTAAGATGTGACATAGGTATTAGACATGGCCATTTTTAGTGTAATATTTTTTTCTGCTTGAGCTATGTCATGTTTTGATATAAGTTATTACATTTGCTGCTGCTAGCTTTGCCAATCTGTATTTTTTGTCATTGCTGCTTGTGTTAATTGTTTTGTGCTGCTGCATTGCCTCGTCCCTTAGTTTAGCATCTGAGCTCAGTAGATTTAAGTTAGCTTAAGATGGGGTAGGCTATATGAGAGAACGAGATGTGATGAATTGGAAGAAATGCATTGAGAAGCTATAAGAAAATGGTTTGGCCAAAAAAAGTATTTTGAAAGAGGATATGAGCAAAAGAGTAGGGTTTAGGGACAACAGGTTTACGTAGGATTTTCTTGGAAATAAATAATGAGGTAAGAAATATGTGAACATATAAATACAGAAAGCATGCTTTGATGGGATTTTTTTGATGGAAACAAATTTTGAATTAAGACGAAAGATCTATGGAATGAAGTTTTAGGTTGGACTGCTGTACCAAATGTTACACTGAAAACAAACCCTGCCCTTTCCTCTTGTGTTATTCTGCTATGTGTTTGTGTACTCTTGTATATTTGTGTTTTTCCTGTCTTTATGTGTTTAGCGGATATGAGTTACATTGTAGAATTTTTCTGATACTATGTTATTTACTTTGTAAAGATGTTAGACATTATTAATTCTGTTCTGTTTAATGCTCATGTGTGAAGTTGATGTTTCAAAAGTTATTGTGATCTTTTATGTATGTACTCATGTCATAATTCCACTGATGTATATGTTTATTTCTATTCTGTTGTAAAGCCGGTACTACAAATGTTATCTGTATTGTTATGTTTTTAATGATGTATTTTGTACCTTTGTTATTGTATTCTTATGTTATAAAATTGTAATTGTCACCAGTTCATGATATTATTAACTTGTTAGTTACATTTCACTGCACACGTTTCTGTTGGTCATAGTATATGGACAATATGTGAGAAGTTGGGACTGTTAGTGTTTGCATGTGTGTTAATAACTCAGCAAGGGACTGGATAACAGCATTGCTGGTTCTAAGGACAATTTCAAAAACTTTGTGAGTGCACAAGTGGTGGTTTATGGACTTGCTATATTATCCGCAAGACTCTTCGATGGTGATTGTGCACCTGCACAGCCACAACACATGGCTGCTGGCCATCTCTATAAGGACTACAGTGGGTCTGCATCTCTGGTGGCCCACCAATACCGTAATCTCTACCAGGACTACAGTGGGTCTGTTCTGTGATGACCTACCTACCAATATTCTTCAAAACGTCGAATGACTCTGCTGTGGGTTTGCTATGTTGTGGCCCATTACCTGTCTGCATGTCAAGAGTCAGCACTGTCTTTCCGTTGGAAGGACAACACTACTTCTTCAAGACGGCATGGAAATCCACTACTTCTATGTGCATTTTCTTTTACTGCTCAGACTTTGAGAAAAACTCTGCATTTTTACTGTGATGAACAATGTGGGCTGTCTTTATGGACTGTGAGAAATTTTTAGTTTTGACCAACATTGTATCAATAAGTGTGTGCATTTGATTTCTTTGTTACTGTAATTATGAAAAATTTTTTTCAAATCTGTATTGGCCACTGCCCAATCCAATTTGTAAAAATTTTTGTGGGGAGCATGGGGGCTATGTAAGTAGGCTGTTTATGTTTTTTTATTGGTAACGCCACCTCTGTATGAAAATCACTGGCTGTGCTGTTTGCAGTCTGTGGCTAGTTTGCATTGTTGTCTGCCATTGTAGTGTTGGGCAGCGGCAGCTGGATGTGAACAGCGCGTAGCGTTGCGCAGTTGGAGGTGAGCCGCCAGCAGTGGTGGATGTGGGGAGAGAGATGGCGGAGTTTTGAAATTTGTCATGAACTGCTATATTTATATATGATGATATCAAGGTAAATACATTGTTTGTTCTCTATTAATATCTTTCATTTGTTAACTATCCCTATCAGTAGTTAGTGCCTTCCGTAGTTTGAATCTTTTATTTAGCTGGCAGTAGAGGCACTCGCTGTATTGCAGTAGCTTGAGCAGCGAAGATTTTTGTGAGGTAAGTGATTTGTGAAAGGTATAGTTTAATGTTAGTCAGGGCCATTCTTTTGTAGGGAATTTTGAAAGTCAGATTGTGTTGCGCTAAAAAAAAAAAAAAAATATTGTGTATCAGTTTAAGCACAGTCATGTATAATTGTTAAAAAGGGGACGTTACAAAGCCAATGAATTGTACATAATTCATGTGGGCAGAAACGTTAAACTGAGAAACTGAAGTTCGAAGTAATTCCGAATGTTGCTGGAAATATTAAACCATCTAGTTCCATTTAATTTTGCCTTCATGTCATAAATCAACTAAGAACAATGAACAGTGCAGATTCAAGACGCACACAACTGTCGATAAGACAACTCGTGAAACTCATGATGACACGTGCCTACGTCACGTTGACGTAGGGCTCTCCTCAACTAGCGTGAAATGAATGCTACCCATACTAATAAGGGTACTTACTCCTTGTGGAGAAAATTCTTAAAATTTAAGAACTTATTGACCTTGGCAGGCATCTCTACACATATTGGATCTACAGTGGAGCAATCCTGCTGATGCTCTGTTAATTTATCATTTAAAAGTAATGTGTTCGGGAACCTAGGACGCCGGCCGTAGTGGCCGTGCGATTCCAGCCGCTACAATCTGGAGCCGAGCAACCGCTACGGTCGCAGGTTCGAATCCTGCTCGGGCATGGATGTGTGTGATGTCCTTAGGTTAGTTAGGTTTAACTAGTTCTAAGTTCTAGGCGACTGATGACTCAGAAGTTAAGTCGCATAGTGCTCAGAGCCATTTGAACCATTTGAACCTAGGACAAACATACTGCATAGACAGTCAGTTGGAAGCAAATTAGGAGGAACATGTTCTTCATCAAACAGTAATGTTGCTTCGCCACACTGGATATAAACAACAAATCTGCAAGTTTCTCATGCGGACCAGCGAACTGCGGAAAGTGAATGGATCCAACTACTTTATGCTTAATGTTCTGCATATCATCATTATCATGCTTATCATTCTTGCATACATCCAGGCTGTATACGTGATTAAATATGTTGGAATTTTACCTTTAAAAGCTACCAACGTCCTGGAGTTTTAAGAGGAATTAATTCAAATAGTATCCACAAGTATCATCCATTTGGTGTGGGCTTCAATTTTCACATCACTGTACAGACAAATGTTCTGCCTCCTCTGAAACCGAATGTGGGCGACATGCATGAAACTTTGTCGATAGCATGAGGTATAATGGTGTAATTACCTGTGTTTTCACAATGTATACACCACAATCTTTCCAAAACCTCCTGAAAGTTTCGTTTGTATCAAGCATCATTCAGTTTTCTTGTTTTATCAGTAGCCAACAGCACATGTCTTGTATGATTCCAACAATCTGCAGATAAAGTTTTAAACTGATCGAACGTCATAATGGAATAGTGTATTTGGAAATACATATACATGTCTGAAGCAAATTATATCTGCATGCATTAGAAAGTGTGTGTGAATTCCTAAGGGACCAAACTGCAGAGGTCATCGGTCCCTGGATTTACAAACTACTTAAACTAATTTATGCTATGAACAACACACACACACCTATGCCCGAGGGAGGACTCGAATCTCTGGCGGGAGGGACCGCACAATCCGTGACATGGCGCCTCAAACCGCGCGGCCACTCCATGTGGCACATTAGAAGGGATATGAGAAAATTTGTCTTACCAGAATCTGATGGATTTACAACTTATGATTGTTTATTGTCCAACAGGAGTAAAGCATTCTTCTTGTTTTTTGTGTTGTTCTGTAGTATTTGCAGACCAGTACATTACACCAAAGGCCTTGTGAAGAGGTAGTTTCATCTATCCGCTCATGATAATGACTATATGATTACATTAGCATTCAGGGGATATTGTATGAAAAACACACATGCTTACACAATTTTTTATTATTTTGTAAACCCTTACATAGAGCTGAACATATGTATATCTTTAAGTATGTAAGTAGTTGTATGCTCATATCTGCTGTGCAACACTCATGTATATTACCATGTATTTACATACAGCTTGCATCCAAATATTGAGGTATGTTTTCTTCAGTGGGATGTAAAGTTTGCAACGGCCTTGCCGCAGTGGATACACCGGTTCCCGTGAGATCACCGAAGTTAAGCGCTGTCGGGCGTGGTCGGCACTTGGATGGGTGACCGCCATGCGCTGTTGTCATTTTTCGGGGTGCACTCAGCCTCGTGATGCCAATTGAGGAGCTACTCGACCGAATAGTGGCGGCTTCGGTCAAGAATACCATCATAATGACCGGGAGAGTGGTGTGCTGACCCCATGCCTCTCCTATCCGCATCCTCCTCGCATATATATATTATTATCCAACAATATGTCCAACAATATGCGAGGTGGATGCGGATAGGAGAGCCATGGGGTCAGCACACCACTCTCCCGGTCATTATGATGGTATTCTTGACCGAAGCCGTATATATATATATATATGCATTTATGTCGAAGTATAATTGGTTTGTTTTGTAAATAGTGTTTGTATTTTTACGCTGGGTCTTGCCTAGGGAAAAATATGCTATCGAACGATTACATCGATAGGTCGTGTGGAGAACCAAAGTGTGTAGGATCTTTGGTAATTTAACGCTGCCGCATGGAGTGCGGGCAGAGAGAGTCTGGCTGGAGTAGGGCGGTGGAGCAGGTGTGTTGTGTGACGCTCCCGCGAGTTGCCGCACTTTCGAGGTTTGGCAGCATGTAATTGCGCTCGACTTGCTATGATAGTTTCTGACACGGTGTTGTGGACGGGAAGCATTAGCTGGCGCACATCAATAGCCCGTTTCGCCTGGTGACTGTGTCGAGAAGAAGGCGCACCAACATACAGCTTCTGCAGCAGCGACGGCCGACAATGAGTGACTGTCGCCACCTCTCCGATCGACGACTGCAAACCTTCAATCAACCAACAAGGAACACTAAAAGCACGTAAAGTTTTAGAACTGTATGGCAGACCTCAGTTTTTTAGATTGTTGTCTCCCAAAATTACAGCATCTTAGTATGAACCTTTGTTGCTCATTGTCCCAGTTACATTACCAAGCAGGGTCCCTTCCTTTTCCGAAATGAACCCGAGTGTCGTTGAAATTCAAACGCCAGTATTAAAGTAATATCATTCCATTTCACTGCTTTAATTTCAAAGTTCAGTTAAAGTATTCATAGCTGGCTACAATATTTAGATTACACAAGCAGAAATTAAGAGTGCAAGTTTTGTTACCATATTTTAGCGTACCTGTGACTGCAGCTCAGCTTGGTACGTACTAAATTTTACTATTGTTAATTGTTCATAATCATTTAATTCAAGTTCAAAGTTAAATCTCTTATTTCTAACTGTGTAGATTCAAGTAGCTTTTGAAATGATTGTTGAGGTAGCCCAAGACTAACCTTATTTTATTGAATTTCGTAGTGCTTCAGAAACAAAGTTCACTATTAATTTCAGTCACTAAATGAACTTTCAATTTTCCGGTTTTATTCATTCTTTTAATTCTAAATTAAGACAGAGAGTAGCGAAATTTATTACTTCTGACAAACTTTCAGTTTTCACACAGCACGTGTCAACCTTCAGTTGCCACGCTTTTAGTGCTAATTATATGTGCATTAATCCTTCATTTTCAGTTATTATAGTTGTTGTCCATAGGACTGGCCACCATAATTTTCCCCAAATCTCAAATATCTAATTAACGCCAATTAATTGTTAACATAATGACCGCACATTTACTTTCTATATTAATTTTACCCTTTTCTCAAAATTAATTTCAACCAATTTCATTTGCATTTTTCCTTTCATTTAGATGTAACCCTTTCCTCCCTCTTTACTGACTAATTAACTTCGGTGACGATTGCTTTTCCCAAATTTCCATTAGGTGCACGTGGTTTAAATTTTCACTGTCATTAAGGTCTATAAGTGAGGGGGAGGTTAGATCTGAATTATTAAGAAGTTTAATTTTTCCTGGAAAGTCGCTTGCATTGATCTTGTGACAACCTGGTAACACTGTAGGAACTGAAGAATTCTGAAAAAGCATTCACACAACCACCACTGAGTTATCACACAGTCGAATCCACTCTGTTGGGGATAATATCACTTTACTGCCATACCATCACAGGTATCCAAAAATCATAGCTGGCTTGAATTTATGATCAGATATTATTGCAACACTGACACATTTACTCTGACTAGGATTTAAATTGAATGATGTGTTGAAAACTGATATGTGCTCCTGTTACAGCAACTTTGCTAGTGAATACTCATCTAAATCTCCTGGAAATAAAAAAAGTCAGTTAAACCACACACACACACACACACACACACACACACACACACACACACACACACACATACACATACACTGACGATACTTACACTCTGCAGATTGTTTTGGTGCAGAATGTTTCATCATGTCACTGTAAACTTCTTGATAGCTGATTTTGAACTGAAAATGTTCTTCATTGCTGCTGTATATATTATTTTTATGTTGCAGTACGATTAATATCATGCAAAACAGCAAGTGGTCATTGCAGTACAACTAGACGGGGAACCTAGTTTAGAATCTATGGATTGAATCTACTACTACTACTACTACTACTACTACTACTATTTCTCGTAGTATGACCACTTTAATGACTGCGCCAAGACAAACACACATTCTTATGAGATTTAATGAGAGTGTAGTCCGTGCACTGGTGGGTAGTGATCTAGGGGGAATGTGATTACTGTACAGTTTTCAGTTTCGAGTTTCTTTATTCGAGAATTCACTTATCTACTTTCGTCCTGTAAGGTCATCAGTTTACAAATAGGTTTTGAATCAATATATTCTTTTGTTAACACATATGTAGGTTTTGTAGCTACAGCAACATCTGAAAGTTTATGATCTACGAATATGATAGATTTACTTACTATTTAGAAAGGTAGGTGAATTGACTTGGCTTACCTGAGACCAAATTTATCCATTGTGTCTGCATGGGGTGCTCTGAAGGTTATATATAGGAAAACTTTGGCGTAGCCGAGAAAGTATAAGGGGTAGTCAAATGAAAAGGAGGCAGATGGAAAAAAGTACATAAACTCTTTGGTATTTCAAAAGTAATCGTCATAACTGTTAATACCTATATCCCACTGTGAGACAAGACAATCAACGTCTTCATGGAAAAATGGTTTTGGTTGCATATGGAACCATGATTAAACCAAAGGAGGCACCTCTTTGTATAGAGCAAATGGACTTCTATGAATGTCTTTCTTCAGCACTCCACAAACATGGAAATCGCTTGGGGAGGGATTGGGTTGGTGTGGAGTATGTATAAGGACTTCCCAGCGAATCTTCTCCAGAGACTCTAAACAACCTTAGCAACATGTGGCGTGGCCCTTTGTCTGTATTGTTGGAGCCGTGAAGAAAGCCATTCATAACCATTCATTTGGTTTGGACAAAGAGATGCATGCCTAGATACAATCATGGCTCCAGAGTCAAAGCAAACATTTTTTCAGGAAGGCATTGATCATCTTGTGGCTCCCTGGGATAAGTTTATTCACTGTTATGGCAATTACTTTTGAGATAATAAAAAGTTTACTTACTTTTTCTTCATCTGTCTTGCTTACATTTGACTGCCACTTGTAGGTCAGAGTGCTATTATTGTGCTCTCATAAGTGGTTTCCTGTACTGTAATGTTAATAGTGTCACCAGCACAGGAAAGTAGCCCAGACGACCATTAAGGCACAGTTACTTTGCCATACCCTAAGTAATTTCTAATGCTGGAATGTTAATAGAAACATTTCGTAAGACAGAGATGGTTCCCAAACATGTCAGCAATTGAAATCTCGAGGTTATAGCGGAATCAACGTGTCAAGCGATGGGTGACATCAGATGGTGCTTGGTCGAGGCCACGAAGCCGGCACTAATTTGAGCACCGGTGACGTCACGTGACTGGTTGCCTATGGGGGGGGGGGGGGGGATAGTCTGCAGTGTGTAGTTATGCTGGTCTGTGTCATTCGTGTTTTCACTGCTGTAGGGGACGCATATGGCCAGCTCCGAGGTGCGGTGTTGTGCGTGCAGTGTTGCGCGCTTATTTGAGTGAGGCACGGTGGTCCTCTAGGGGTTGTGCAGCTGTCAATTTGTCTCCATGGTCGCAGGAAAAGGCAGCACATGGACGTTGGAGAGCCGAGCTGTATTTGTTTGGACAAATATATAAACTTTCCTGGTCTGTCCTACTAAACACAACGTAAAGTTTTAAATAAAAATGATGTGGCACTATTTTAAAATTAGGGTACGTGCAGCAGCTTCGATATTTTTATTTTACTACCATTTTCAACAAAGGACAACTAGGATTTGGGGAAATCCAGGGGGGGGAGGTTAATTTCCCACAATTTCAAACTTAGGCCACTTGGACGTTTTGCATTTCCCACAAAGGCATCCTGTGTCCGTCCACCTAAAGTCACTCTACGACATCACTTTTCCGTACACTACAGCATCATCAGCAAACAGTGGTAGAAGTAATAGCATAGTTTCATTCATCTGTGGATCACTTTTACAGAGATGCTGGACATTTCATGGCATTAAAGTTACAAAAAAAATATTAAACATCATTCACGGGTACTGTCATTTACAAACTTACAGGTCTATTTTGAAATGGATGAGATAGGTAGTTGGTCATGGGCTTATAGTAGGAACCAGCGTCATTTCCCTGAATTAATTTAGGCAAACCAAGGAAAAACTAAATCAGTATGGGAAGATTAAGATTAGAAACTCCATCCTCCTGAATACAACGCCAGTCTGTTTAATACAATGCAACATTTTTCGGTTTACCTTCATTGTGCAATACTGTTTTGCAAAGAAGGTAACTAGCAGTGTAAAAAAGCTAATTCTGCTCTGTACTTGCAGTTTTCAGTACCGATCATCGGACGCACTGTGTTCGTGTTAAAGATATATTGTTTGCAAGTACCTGGACAATAAGAGCAGGTTTTAATACAACTTACAGAAAACTTGAAAAAAAAAGAAATACAAACATTGTTGTTATAACGGAAACTCAAAAGAAACCGAAAGAAATAAAAGATTTAAATAATTACACATTAATTTATAGTGGATTCGAACAAGCGAAAGGAGCAGTGAATGGAGACCATCTACATCCATATCTACTAGCCAGGAACCAAAATATATTTTCATTCGGAGGAGACTGTTGGTGACTGAATTTTCATGAGTAGCCCCTGCCGCAACGGTAAACGGCTTTCCTTTAATGATTGCAATTCAGATTCACGTAGTTATCCGCAGTATTCCTCCCCTATTTCGGGATAATACAATGCGAGCTGCCCGTCTTATACTTTTTCGATCTCCTCCGTGAATCCTATCTAATGTGGATTCCATACCTCTTAGCATTACTTCAGAATAGGAAGACCAAGCGTAATATAGACAGTATGTTTAGTAGACCTGTTTCGTGTTCTGTGTTCTGCCAATAAATTACAGTCTTTGGTTAGCTTTCCTCACAACATTATCTTTGTCAGCGTTCCAGTTTATTCGTAATTGTAATCCCTAAGTATCAAGTTGAATTCACAGCCTTTAGATTTATGTGATTTATCGTGTAACTCAAATTTAGCGTATTGCATTTGGTACTCATGTGGATGACGTCACACTTCTCGTTGTTTACAGTCAATTGCCGCTTTTCGCACCACTCAAATAGCTTGTCTAAATCCTTTTGCAATTAGTTTTGATCATATGATGACTTCACAAAACGGTAAATAACAGCATCATCTGTAAACAGTCTAACAGAGCTACTCGGGTTATCTTCTAAATCGTTGATATGGACCAGGAACAGCAGAGGGCCGGTAACACTTCCTCGGGGAACGTCAGATATTATTTCTGTTTTACTCGATGACTTTCCATCAGTTACTACCAACTGTGACCTTTCTGACAGTAAATCACGACTTCAGTCGCACAACTGAGACGATACTTCGTAGGCACACAATTTGATTGGGAGTCTGTTGTGAGGAACGGTGCAAAAGCCTTCTGAAAATCTAGAAGTATGGAACCAGTTTGATATCTAGTGTCGACAGCACTGATCACTTCGAGAGAACGGTTAGCTAGTTGTGTCTCACTAGAACGATATTTTCTGAATACATGTTGGCTGCACCCTTTGTCAATAAATCCTTTCCTTCGAGATAACTCATAATGTTCAAACACGGTGTATGTTCCAAAATCCTACTGCAAATCGATGTTAGCGATATGGGTCTGTAATTCAGCGGGTTATTTCTATTTTCTTTCTTGGGTTTTGTTGTGACTTGTGTAACTTTCCTCTCTTACTGATCTTTCAACGAGCGATCGGTCGTATATGATTGCTAAAGAGGGAATTATTATATCGTCATACTCTGAGAGGAACCCGACTGGTAGACAATCAGGATTGGAGACGTTGCATTTATTAAGTGATTTGAGCTTCTTTGCTATACCGAGGAAATCTACCTGTAAGTATTCATGTTGGCAGTTGTTCTTGGTGCGAATTCTGAATATTTAATTAGTCTTCCTTGGTGAAGGAATTTCGGAAAATTATATTCAGTAACTCCCCTTTAATGGCTCTGTCATCAGTAGCATCACCGTTGTTATGGCGCAGCTAAGGTATTGATTGTATCTTCCCACTGGTGTACTTCACATACGACCAGAATCTCTTCGGATTTTCTAGAAGATTTCCAGACAGAGTTTTGTTGTAGAAACTATTAAACCTTTCCAGCCTAAATTTTATGGTGCATTAGAAAAAAAAATTAAAACGTTATTTTTGCCTTGAAAATTCTTCTAGCAACACATTAATATGATTTCAAAGTTTTTTTGAATTAGTGCAATTTTTTTCTCTACTGGGTGCATACGACCCAGTACTCATTATCCTATTGGTGGTGCCATCTAGTGATCCAATTTGCACACTGGCACCCAATGGTGTGACGTGGAACGAGTGGACTTTAGTGGATGTTGCGCAAATATCTAAAACCTGTAATGGGTCCAAATGTGGAAAATACTAAAAGTATCTCGCATTGTAGCTAGCGCTAAATTTGGATCTTCTGTCAAACTACGCCAATCTTGAGGGTTTTACAGTCTTTTAAATTTGGTATGCTTTTATTGTTGCTTCTCCACAGTGCTCTGACATGTTTCGTGTACCATAGGAGATCACTACGATCTCTTATTAATTTAATTGATGTATGTCTCCCAATAGCCGTCTATACCATTTCTTTGAATTTAAACCACGTCTGGTCTACGCTTACATATTCAGACTGACAGGAGTGGTCTCTTCAGAAGGACTCAAGGGAATTTTTATCTGATTTTTTTTTTAAATAGATGTATTTTGCGTTTGGTTTTGGACGGTTTGGATGTTACGGCATTCAGTCTCGGTATAACGACCTTGTGGTCACTAATTCCTGAATCTGTCTTGATGATTTTTGGACAACATGGTTGTGGAGATGAAGCAGCGATTAGTATGAGTAATTTAATTATTCAAAAACAGTCTTAATCGCGTTTATTATTATTATTAAACCGCCAACCGGTTTAAACCCGACGTAGCGGTCATCTTCTGGGCGCTTACACCATTGGTCGACTGCTGGTGGTGTCACTCTTGTCTACATAACGGCAGGAGTGACACCACCAGCAGTCGACCAATGGTGTAAGCGCCCAGAAGATGACCCCTACGTCGGTTTGAAACTGGGTGGCAGTTTAATAATAATAATAATAAATGCGATTAAGACTGTTTTTGAATAATTGTCTTGATGATCCCTATTTGTTCAGGATTATTTGTTGCTAGGAGATCAAGTATGTTTTCGCAAACATTTACACCTCGAGTTGCCTCCTGAATTAACTGTCCAAAATAATTTTCTGAGAACGATTCAGAACGATTCTGGACGACGTTTCATGCCTACCTCCGCCTTTGAAGCTGTATTTTCGCCAACATATCGAGGGTATATTCAAGTCACTACCAATTATAACTGTATGAGTGGGGTCCCTGTTTGAAATGAGAATCAAGTTTTCTTTGAACTGTTCAACAACTGTATCATCTGAATCGGGCGTGGTTGGGGGGTGGTCGGTGAAAAGACCCAGTTACTCATTTATTCCGGTTGTCAAACATAACCTCTGGCCAGGCTAACTCACATACTTCGTTTTCACTACAAGGTAAACCACTTTTGACAGCATAAACACTCCACCACCAACTGTACTTAATTTATCCTTTCTGAACATGGTTAGGTTCCTTGTAAAAATGTCGGTTGAACTTATTTCCGGCTTTAGCCATATCTCTGTATCCGTAATAACTGTTTAAGGTTCTGTGGGTTCTATTAGCTCTTGCAGCTCTGGTTTTTTTCCAACATAGCTATAACAATTTACAACTACAATACTGATTGTCTCTAGATTTACTTTCCTGTGTTTTTCCTGCACCCTTTTACACTGATGCCCTTTCTGCAGTTTTGCGAGACCCTCTAACCTCAAAAATTGCTCAGTCCTGTCCACACAGTCCCCTCTACCTGTGTAGCCACTTCTCGTGAGTAGCCATTTTTATAGATGAAAAATGGAAAAGAAGGATGGATTTTTATACTACGTAAATGAAAGGATAGTAATTGCTAGATTCAGAAGTGATAGAGAACATTTATGTTTCGTAGTAATATATGCATCTGAAGCAGGAAAACACAGATTCTGAAATATTTTATGAAGAGCTACAAAAACAAGTAGATAAATATAATAAAACACATCATTTGTTAATTTTAGGAGACTTAAGTGCAAGAATTGGAAACGTACCAGTAATAGTTACAGTAGGCACATTTGGTGATATAACTTTAAATGAAAATGGGAAGACATTAAGAAATTTTGCTACATTTAATCAGCTAAAAATTATAAACTCCTTCTTCAGAAAGAACTTAAATAAAAAGGTACCATGGTGAATCCTTGGTGAGATTCATTGTTAATATTGAACATGATGTTCATGGGAGACAGATTCAAACTTATGAAACCTAAGAATAAAATGGAGAAATATACTGCAAACATAATATAATAATGGAACATCAATGGATAAACCATTAAAAAATTCATGGTACAATGGAGATAGTAAAGAAAGTTATTCTATAAATATTCATAATAGCTCTGTAGGTCAAACAGACACATAAAAATTTAAAAGAACCCCTAAATGTTACAAAAAATAGAAAAGCTACTGGCCTGGATGGCGTTAATGCTGAATTAATCAAATATGCAGAAACCATTTTAGAATTTTGCTTCCTCCATTTCTTAAATATGTGTTGGAAGAACTGTTTTGTACCTGAAGAATGGAACACAGCTAAAATTATTCCGTATTTAAAAAAGGCAATATGAAAGTCACAGGAAATTTTAGAGAAAGAAGTTTACTAAATGCAGGATATAAAATTTATTGGAAAATTCTTAAGAAAAGGCTACAAACTATCGCTGATGCCATAACCTCAGAAGAGCAATCGGGCTTCAGAAAGGGACGATAATGTAACGATAACATATTCAAAAATGGTTCAAATGGCTCTGAGCACTATAGGACTTAACATCTATCGTCATCAGTCCCCTAGAACTTAGAACTAATTAAACCTAACTAACCTAAGGACAGCACACAACACCCAGTCATCACGAGGCAGAGAAAGATAATATATTCATAATAACCCAAATTACTGAAAAACGTCAGGAATTCGGCATAGAAACACATTATCATTTACTGATTTTGAGAAAGCCTTTGACAAGGTAAAAAGACCCCTTTTGTGGAAAATATTGAAGGTAAAAGATTTTCCTAGACACCTTTTTAATATAATAAACAGCCTATATGTAAATACAAATACAGTTAAAAGTTCAGGTTCGAAAATGTTGGATGAAATTTTAGTAAATCAGGGTGTTCATCAAGGGAGCAGTCTACTACCCACTTTATTTTATTTGCACATCGACGACCTAGTTATGAAGTCAAAAGATGAAATACACTTAGAATAAAAATAGGATCTAGTGTTCCATTAAATACTCTGTTATATGTGATGACCAGATCAGTATACAGGAAACGGAAGATAATTCACAAAGCGCAGTAGATTGATCCAAAACACAATATATTACCATTTAACTAAATCTGCAAATAAGACAAAGATAATGGCTTTCAAAGGAAAGAATCCAATCAGATCGAAAATAATAATAAATGAGAAAATCTTAGAGAAAGCTTCCCATTTCAATTATCTAGGATGTGATATTAGTTTTAACTGTGACAAAGACATTGAGAAGAAGGTTAACAAATACCAAGCTATCTGCAGAACAATTGTAAGAACTCTGGAAACAAAAACAGGAATATAGACACAAATGAAATTCTATAAAATTGTGGCTGTAAATACTCTTGCATATCGTCCCGACTCATGGACAGTAACAAAAAAAGGAAAGTCACGTATACAAGCAGCAGAGATCGATAAAATAGGGAATGAAACAATAAGATTAGATTTAAAAATATTTTCAGTTAATCACGAAGAGAATAGAATGAAATGGAAGGGTCATGTTGACAGAATGACAGGAAATAGATTGCAAAAAAAGAAAAAAAGATAGTGAATTATCGGTCGGCTGGAAAGAGAGAACTAAGCAGACCTCATAAGAGATGGATGGATGGATGATACAGACCGGAAAAAATGATTAGAACACCTAATCTTTGCAAGGAGGTGATGGTGATGAATGTAGCGCTACACAATCAGTTCTCGCCAGGAACTTGGCGACAGTGTTTGGTTTCTGTTCTGTACACTATAAATCCCATTTGTATTGTGTATTGAACCAAGGACCTAGAAACGACAGAGAGGCTTCGTCCCGCCGTAGCCCTCAGTGGTTCACAACCCCACAACAGGCCACAGCAGTCCACCCACCCCACCACCGCCCCATACCGAACCCAGGGTTAGAGTAATTATGATGTACTCGTATGTGAAGACAGTGTTTGCGCAGCAATCATCGGCATAGTGTAACTGAGGTGGAATAAGGGGAACAAGCTAACATTTGCCGAGGCAGATGGAAAACCGCCTTAAAAACCAACTACCGGCTGGCCGGCACACCCGACCTCTACACAAATCCGCAGGGCGGATTCGTGCCACGGCACGCCTTCCAGCTCGGGAAGCGGCTAGCTGGGCGGGCCTAACATCCTATTTGCTTGCCTGTAAAACTGATTCACCAATCCTCCATAACAAGCGAGAAGTTTATCTGAGAACGAATGTTATATTATTGTGGAGAAAGACATTGATGAATGTCATGAACAATACTGGAGCATAATATGCGACACTAAAGAATTACTATATTAATGTACTTTGGTTCTGATAAGTGTTTGGCTAAGAGTTTAGCCTTTTTTGATACTTGTGTTATCTCTATTCTTTGTACTCTGCCTGATAGATATGATCGGAACCAGTCATTAGCTACACCTATGATTCCTATTGATTCTATTTCATTAAGTAGAAGTTTACGGAATTTAAACAGCGAGAACACTTCAGTTGTCAAGAAAGAGACGTTATCAGGGAAGAGTTAGCAACGTCAATGAACCAAACACATTGTCGCAGAAGAAGCTGAGTAGCACCGTCACTGTGGTAGAGCGGTTATGATACTAGACTGTTGCATGGAGGGTCGTCAGTTCAAAACTCACCTGAACTGTAAAACTTTAATTTATATATGCGGTTCGAGGACATTCTAGAAGTGTCCACAAATATCAAGAATCATTGTACTGGAATGTTCTGTAACTGTACATATACCGTATGTGTTCTGGCTGGGCCGGCCGGAGTGGCCGTGCGGTTCTGGGCGCTACAGTCTGGAACCGAGCGACCGCTACGGTCGCAGGTTCGAATCCTGCCTCGGGCATGGATGTGTGTGATGTCCTTAGGTTAGTTAGGTTTAATTAGTTCTAAGTTCTAGGCGACTGATGACCTCAGAAGTTAAGTCGCATAGTGCTCAGAGCCATTTGTTCTGGCTGGAGGCAGTTCGCTCCGAGCTCTTGTATGTGCAAGTGTCAAATAAACCTGCGTTAAGTGACGTTAGTGTTCGTCATTCAACTAATTACACCTTCTTCTAGGTGACATTGTTCTGATGGAGGCGGTGGGTTTTGGAACTTGTGATAGCACACATTATCGACGACACAGTGGCTCCCATTAGGCCACGAGAGAGCCGCCGTTTCCGTGACGAGAAACCCGAGTTCGAGCCATATTCAACAGATCGCAATCTATCGGAGACAGAAGAAGAAGAGGACGTTACGATGACAGGAGCTGTGTGCCACCACATGAGACATCCTTCCGGGTTCTCTGGTGACGATAGCCAAGATCCAAACAAGTGTCTGAAGGTATATGAGCGTATAGCCAAATTTAACAAATGGGATGACACCGTGTTTTTGGCTACCGTATTTTTCTACTTGGAGGGCACTGCCAAGCAATGGTATGAGAACAACGAGGAGAAGTTCACAAGCTGGGAAGTCTTCCAGGCGGAACTGTGCAAGTATTTCGGCGACACACAACGACAGAAGTGCAAAGCTGAACACAAATTAAAGTGCAGGGCACAGCGTCCAGAAGAAATTACAGCATCCAACATTCAAGACGTCTTGGAGCTGTGTAAAATAGTGGATCCTAGAATGAAGGAGGAAGATCAGGTTGCACATTTCATGAAGGGTGTTGCTGAGGACATGTATCAAGCCCTACTCCGAAAGGTTTCGGCAGCAAATGAGTTCATAAAATGGTTCCAGTATATCGAGATAATGCAACAAAAAAGTATTACACACAAGAAGTTTGAACGGCTTCCTAACATCGTATCGACGTTTGTGATGGAGGAAGAAACTGATTTCACAAGTGTTCTTCGTCAGATAGTGAGAGATGAAGTTCAGATGGCACTTGGTTTGCACGGCGAGCAAAAAACAGAGACGATTCAAGAGGTCATAAGGGAGGAAGTGGAACAGACATTGAACCCAATCTCTCGTCCTTCATTTCTCTTTGAAACGGCAAAAACGTCGAGACCTAGGCGAAGTTACGTTCCTACAATGCCGCATGAGGGACCTGTTTGGGCACCAAGGAAGACTCAGTACAACCAACCAGTATGTTTCCACTGCGGACGACCGGGACATGTGGTGCGCTATTGTCGAGAAAGACGGCGGATATTTGATGACGCCCGCGCCAGAAGACAGCAGACCGATCTTAGCATACGCCAACTCCGGGACGACGAAGATGAACAAGAAGATCTGGGTGCAGGACTAGGTAGGTCACCATCGCCGCAAGCTAGCCGCTAGAGAGGACGCTCCCCAACACGCTGATCAAGGTCTCCGTCGCCTTTCAGAAGCCCCAGCCGATCACCTAATCGCCGCAACCTGGAAAACTAAAGGGTGCGACCTTCCTTGGAGATGAGGCCGCCGATGAGAAAAGTCCTCCGCGGTCGATCACTACAAAAATGGTAGGAAACTACGTCGATATCCTCATGGATGGCCGACCAGCGCAAGCTCCTGTGGACTCTGGAGCATCATATTCAGTAATTTCGGAGAAGTACCGTCGCCAGTTGCAGAAAACCGAATCCGAAGACTAACGGGTTTACTGAACGCCTTAATAAGACCTTGGTCGACATGCTATCAATGTTCGACAACAGGATTTACGCCACTTTTCCTGGTGCATGGGCGTCAAGCGACTACTACGTTGGATACTGTGTTTCCGTTACATTCTGATGACGTGGACGACGACTACATCGACCAGGTGTTAACCAGAGCTGGGGAAACTCGGCAGTTAGCTCGACTCTGCATGCTACAGCCTCAAGAAAACGATAGTCAAAGGTATGACTCGAGCCACCGCCCTGTTGTCTACCAGCCTAGTGACATCGTCTGGATCTTCTGTTCGGAAGGCCGGTCTCTATGAGAAGCTCCTCAGGCGTTACTTTGGATCTTATAAGATTGTAAGACAGTTGTCTGATGTTACTTACGAAGTTGAAGATTTCGACCCCGACACAAGACGACGAAAGATCAGAGATACGGTCCACGTCCTTCGAATGGAGCCCTATAAGGATCCTGCAATCCAGGGTAAATTCGAAGGTCCAGCGACAAGCAACAGCGGAAAGGTGACGAAGAGCGTAGCGGCAAGGGAAGTTCTAAGATCACCTCCAGGGCGAACATCAGTCATCGGGAGTCGGAGTATGCAGGACGGATGACTCGTTCCCGGACTAGGAGGATGTAATACCGAGACGCTGTTCTCTTAAGGAGGGAGCAATGTCGCAGAAGAAGCTGAGTAGCACGGATATATGACGAGAAACGGGACTTCAGCCATCTAACGACCACTGTAATAAATCATTATTGAAGGTTGGAAACTTGTAACAGACTGGGACTCGTACCCTGATGCTCTGCTTCTCTAGGTCAGTTGCTTTAACCGCCTCGACCATCCAGACACGGTTCACTGTCGACCCAAATTCTCAACCTGTCAAGCGCAAGTAGTGATATCCTCCATTAACTCCACTACTCATAGCATTCGCCAAGTCCCGTATGGGCGCAAAAGATATGGTGCATCCACATTGAAAGTACCTAGAGCCGTCCCTCCTCATATACACATTGAAATGTGGTGTCTTTTCTGTCGGACATGTTCGACAGAACAGACAGTTCATTTAAATACATGAATATGTTCACATGTGTTGTGTGGGTTTTCGTAGCCTCAAATCTTAATGACGTGCCAAGACACATGTCCTGAACTGTGGAACGTTGCTTCATCTTAAAAAAAAGAGCCGTATTTTCAGGTAGTGTTTGTCAGAATATATGAAGACCAGCATGGAACATGCGAGTGTATTCTGCAGAGGACAATAGTTTGGCTGCAATGTTACAACCATGTGCACATTGTGTGAAAAAAGACGAAACCACTTATGTAACACTTTATGGATGGTGATCTTGCTTCTGCAGTTTACGAGATGCACGGCGAGTTGACTACTGGGGACTGCAGTGAAACGCAGTTTGCAGTCTTTCAAATGGTTCAAATGACTCTAAGCACTATGGGACTTAACATCTGAGGTCATCAGCCCCCTAGACGTAGAACTACTTAAACCTAGCTAATCTAAGGACATCACACACATCAATTCCCGAGGCAGGCTTCGAATCTGCGACCGTAGCAGCAGCGCGGTTCTGGACTGAAGCGGCCGGCTGTAGTCTTTCAGCACTTTCTTGAGACACAGGGGGACGTCCACTTCGGGGAAGATCTTTAACACTGTATATCTCTCTAAGGTTTTTAATTGCCTCATTATGCTTGTTTTAGCTGGTGGTGCCCCCTACACAGCCGATATCTCTGAAGTACCGTTGTCACAGATTTGGATTCTGCATACCAGATGACAGACTGCGCCTTCTTCTGGTCTGTCGCCAGTTTGGTGCATTCCAGATCAAACCTGCAACAAAGGACAAAGGAAGAAAATCTTTGAGAGCAGCTATATGTTTTACGGCAATCATCGAATCTCTATCTCTAATTGTTTTTAAGTTATGATTTTTGAAATGATTGTGGAACTTCATGGACACCTTATACTACAAGGGGTGATCGAGAAGTTTCCGTTCGAATGCCGTACAGCCCAGAATCACCATGCCAATCAAGTAAAATCGCCGTGAGCATTGAGACAATCAGACTACCGACGCACCAGGTTGCAGACACCGATTTGATAAAACACCGTCTCTGTCCTGCTGCGTGAAGAAGTCCGTAACTGCGTGCTGCACATCCTCATCCGACAGAAATCGTCGAGTCTTCAAGGCCTATTTTAAGGGGGTAGCATTCATCTCACGCTAGCCGAGGAGAGCCCTACGTCATAGTGATGTAACGCTACGTCATCGTGACGTAAATAAACCTAAATCGACTTCATGAGTAGGTTGTCCCACAGAGGTTGCACGGTGGTGTGGCCGTGCGGTTCTAGGCGCTTCAGTTTGGAACCGCGTGACCGCTGCGGTCGCAGGTTCGAATCTTGCCTCGGGCATGGATGTGTGTGACGTCCTTAGGTTAGTTAGGTTTAAGTAGTTCTAAGTTCTAGGGGACTGATGACCACAGATGTTAAGTCCCATAGTGCTCAGAACCATTTGAACCATTTTTTGGTTGCACGGTAGCGTAAAGCTAAATGTGATATATTGTAACAAATAAGCCCTCGGTCACAAATATTAAGTCAAAAATTGACCTGGTTTCGACGCTACTATGAGCGTAGTCTTCAGAATTAGACTAACTGTACTAAAACATTAGGTATATAGTACCTTAATAAAATTAAAGTTTGTACTGACTCGAAAAGATACATTATTTACAAGTCACATATTAAAAAAGATCTCAGCCGGAAAGGCGACGTCATGAACACTTGTCAGATGGCGAGCCGCTAAGGGCTGCTCGTACTGTGGGCAAGGGTTGCAACAAGACTGAGGTGCCCGCTTTAGAAAGTGTGGGCAAGTAAACATGGTGTTGCTACGAGCGCCATCTAGTAGCCGCAGAAACAACTAGGCTACTCTACATTCAAAATTAGACACATGGAATTGTGATGCAGCTGATTCAGGCATAACGTAAGCATTAATAATAACAGGATGAAGTTACATATTTATCTGCTTTAAATAGAGATACATTTTGTAACGTAAAAACGTTAGTTATGGCATACAAGAAAACAGCAAAGATGTGACAGGAAAACAACATTTCGGTAAACTGCATTAGGAAATCTGAATCAAAGATCAAGCAATGGCTTTATACAGTCAAAAAAGTTTTTATTTCGCAGCTGCAGCTGTTCGTTGAGAATGAGGCCATCATGACGAGTGAGATGTTTGAAAATCTCCAATTCCTCTAAGACATCTAACCTACGCCCCTTCTTTTCGGTATGCAGAATGTTGTTATCACCTATGGCTTTAGGCACGTGTCCAGTAATTAAGAGATGATCGGCAAAGGATGAATTTAGGGGACTGGTGCCGTTCTTTCTCAAAGATGTTCTTTATATCTGACGGTGAAAGCACGTCCGGTTTGCCCTATATAATACGAGGAGCAGGTATCGCAGATGATCTTATAAACGCCAGAACTTTCTGTAGGGGAGCGAATGGATTTCAAATTATGAATGAAATTTCTCTTTAGATTATTATTAGTAGAGAAGGCAACATTGCAGTCGTATTTGTTGCGAAGCATGCGCTGAATCTGATAGTAAATGGGTCCTATGAAAGGAATAGAAAAACGTTTTTTTTTGGGTTAATTTCAGTGCATGAGGTGTTGAGCGTGGTAGTTCTTGCAGTTTTCTTTTTTAGGATATCGTCCACTATGTTAGACGTATATTCATTATTGACTGCTATGGTTTTAAGTAAATTAATCTCCTCATTAAACTTTTCTGTTGAAAGTGGCATGGAGGTGGCTCGGTGGACGGCAGAGTGAAGAAAGGCCATTTTTTGAGACTGGATGAAAAGAGGAAGCAGGCACGATTTGGTCAGTATACGTTTCTTTTCGAAAGATATTGAAAGTGATGTTATTGTCTTCTATTGTAAGCGTCAAGTCTAAATAATTTAATTGGCGGTTATCGTTTTCGAGTTCAATAGTGAAAGAAATTTTTTCATGGAAGTCGTTAAAAAGTTTAAATATATGATCAATTTGACAGATGGCGCTTCATTTGATCAGCAGGTGTTTATCAGCCAGGCAGGGAATGATGCGATTCTGTAACATATCGGCGTACCTCTCACCCGTCACGGTAGCAGTTTTGCTGTCCAGCGCCACCACATTTAGTGAACTTTGTTTTTTTTTTTTTTTTGTTCTTTTTTTTACCGACAGGAAGAAGAAGCTATGATATGCAAATGATTAGCTTCTCAGAGCATTCGTACAAGGTGGCGACACCTACAACGTGCTGACATGAGGAAAGTTTCCAACCGATTACTCATACACAAATAGCAGTTGACCGGCGTTGCCTGGTGAAACGTCGTTGCGATGCCTCGTGTAAGGAGGAGAAATGCGTACCATCACGTTTCCGACTTTGACAAAGGTCGGATTTTAGCCTATCGCGGCTGCGGTTTATCGTATTGCGACATTTCTGCTCGCGTTGGTCGAGATCCAATGACTGTTAGCAGAATATGGAATCAGTGGGTTCAGGAGGGTAATACGGAACGCCGTACTGGTTCCCAACGGCCTCGTATCACTAGCAGTCGAGATGACAGGCATCTTATCCGCATGGCTGTAACTGATCGTGCAGCCACGTTTCGATCCCTGAGTCAACACATGGGGACGTTTGCAAGACAACAACCATCTGCACGAACAATTCGACGACGTTTGCAGCAGCATGGACTATCAGCTCGGAGACCATTGCTGCGGTTACCCTTGACGCTGCATCACAGAACAGGAGCGCCTGCGATGGTGTACTCAACGACGATAATCGGTGCATGAATGGCAAAACGTCATTTTTTCGGATGAATCCAGGTTCTGTTTACAGCATCATGATGGTCGGATCCGTGTTTGACGACATCGCGGTAAACGCACATTGGAAGCGTGTATTTGTCATCGCCATACTGGCGTATCATCCGGCGTGATGGTATGGGATGCCATTGGTTACACGTCTCGGTCACCTCTTGTTCGCATTGACGGCACTTTGAACAGCGGACGTTACATTTACGATGTGTTACGATCCGTGGCTCTACCCTTCATTCAATCCCTGCGAAACCCCACATTTCAGCAGGATAACGCACGACCGCATGTTGCAGGTCCTGTACGGGCCTTTCTGGGTACAGAAAATGTCCGAAATATGATAAAGCGAACGACAGCTTGCAGTCTTATACAACCACAATAAAATAAAAACAGTGAATAGTAGATGCAGTATGAATAATAAGTGTCGTATTTCCACAAAATCATAACAAGTTTTATTAAACTGTCAGTAATTACAACTAGCTGCTAAATCTTGTACAAAAATGTCAAGCACAAATCAGATAAGTATTATAACCTTTGAGATGTATTCTGTATATTTAGTAAATATTGTTTGTTATCTGTACATTGTTATATGCCTCCAACCTATGACTATATGCTTTGTAAATATTATTCACAGTTTTTGTACTTTGTTATCTGTTACAACATATTATTAGGTTAACTGAAGAAACCTCTTTTGTAAATGATTTTCACTGAAAACATATTCAACTGATTAGTGAACTGGATGAACTGTAAATACATGTTTTGAAACTGTACTACAATTATGTAGCTGTGAAATTATATTATTAGTTGAACTGAAAACCTATTTTGAAAACGTATATAACCACTATTCACTGAAAACACAGTCGCCTGATCTGTAAAAGTGATTGAACTCTAAAACCAATATATACTTTGAAAACATATGACAGTTTTGTACCTGAGAAAGCACAGTGAACGAATAAATCTCCTTTGTTAATTTCTACTCGCTCCTTTTATTACTATGTCAACCCTGTCATACATTTTACTTTTATTCGACATGTTGGAAATTTGATATAATGAAACGAATTTTAGAGAGAGAGACAATATTTATTATTCATTATAATTTTGTTCAGTATAGTTGGAAATACAAACAAGTACAAACTTGCTTGTAATTCTGTGCTGATACTTATGTATTGTACATCATACTGTTTACCGATGCACAACACACATAGAAATTCATAGCAAAGACTTTTTCAGAAATAATCTGAAGGGATTGCTCTGTAAGGCAATGTCAGAAATTTCCATAACTTCCATACATGTAACGGCATCACTCAATACACTCGATCTCAATGTTCTTGGGCAGTCCCCACTATATACCATATGGCAATCCCGTAACACTGCCAGCTTTTGAGCATCGAACATTTCAGTTATTTGTGTTGAATCCTCTCATGGCTGATACCATTCATATTCTGATAGCACTGCCTTCACATCACTAAATCGTGGATTTTCAAGAATTACCACATAATTTAATTCTAAATTTTAGGACATGCCTACAACAACGTGTTCACTGTCACTTGCGTTCAGATTGTACATTGTAGAGAATAACAATACATTTGTCAGTGCTCTGTGCAATGCTAGCAAGTTGATGGGTGATTGGTGCAGATACTGAAGAAAGAAACTCAAAGTGAGGAAACAATTCTGCATGCTGACTTGATTTCCATTCCAATGCGACAGGCAGTGCATCATGGAGCTATTGCACTGGCGGGGAAATAAATGAAAAACATGAAAACATATACACATAGACACATTAAATTATAATAATAAACACTAAAACACATTAATATTTACATTGAACTATTTGAGACAGTTTTTTCGGTCTGAGGGTTATAGATCTGTGATGACACTTCATGATCAACATTTCACTGGGGCTCAAATGATATCTGCTGAATCCACCAGATGACTGGACACTGTGCGAGTGGGGGTATGGAGCTGCAACACCATGGAAAATGGTACAACTATTTTCTGGCAACATTGCTTGGCGAAGTAGGCCTACTGTAAATAGCTTCCACAACCTTTACATCAGATTCCTGAAGGCGGGAGGGGGGGGGGGGGGGGGAGATGGAGATTCTGTACTAGTTGGTGTGGTGCCCAGAGATCTCACGACCGGCCCAGCATGAGCACCATTTATTTAAACAAAGAAATAAACATTATTATCCTACTACTAACACAATACATGTATAAATAAGAACGACGTGACATCATTTTAAACTTAGGTAAATGCTCCAGCTTAAATTTTTTACAATTTCCAGCAATTTTAAACTTAGGATACCTGGAGTTTAGAAAAATCCAGTACGTTTTTTGAACTTCTCACCATTTTGAACATAGGACAAGTAGGCATCTTGAATCCCACCATTTTAAACTGGACTACTTTCACCAGCTTGGGTTCTGTAGTTAGCACCACTGATCTACTTCAATCATCTTGTATTGTGATATCAGAAAGGCAAGAGGAGTTGGAGCGAAATCTGTCAGCATTGCAAGACGATAGCAGATGATGTCATCAGAAATCTGGCAACATCGCAGCCTGTGTCTGCATCAGAGAAACCCCGACTACTCCCCACTACGTCGGATTAGAGAAATACTTCAAAGTAATTCAGAAGTTTGTTGTTACATTTGTTACTTGTAGATTTGATCTCCAAGCGAGTGTTACAGAAATGCTCCACGGTAACAAATGGAAATCTCTGAGGGAAGACAACTTTGTTTTCACAATATACTGTAGAGAAATTATAGAGCACTGGCATTTAAAACAGACTGAACGACGATTCTACTGCCACTCACATACATCTCGCGTAAGGACCGCCAAGAGAAGATAAGAGAAATTAGAGCTTATAGAAAGTCGCTTTTCCCTGACTCCGTTTGCTAGTGGAACAAGAAAGGGAATGGCTAGCTGTTGTACAAGATACTCTCTGCCATGCAATGTATGTACGTAGATGTAGGTTTAGATGAATTCATCTGTAATGTTACCCACACCAGCGAGACATACCATACGCGTTGCCCCCTCTGCCTGTGCAATGCTGCTGCATTTCCCGCTTGTCGGTTCGTTCCACTCCTTCTATAAATACTGCAGAAGAGCTCTAAAATGGCGAGACCGATGACCTCGCATTCTGGTCTCTTCCCCCCAATAACTCAAACCTCTAAAATGGCTCGAAGCACTATGGGACTTAACATCTGATGTCATCAGTCCCATAGACTTAGAACTACTTAAACCTAACTAACCTAAGGACATCACACACATCCATGCTCGAGGCAGGCTTCGAACCCACCACCGTAGCAGCAGCGCGGTTCCAGACTGAAGTGCCTAGAACCGCTCGGCCACAAGGACCGGCTGCAGAAGTGAGATTCTTTCAGTTTTTCCGGTGTGCCCAACTGAACACACTACAAAGTAAATCTGCAGGTATCGTACCGATAGCTGTTTTGATTCTGCATCCACATCTCGTATTCCAGAATTTTTAAATACGAGGGCTGTAAATAAATTAGTAGCAACGTAGTCTAGACACTCGCAGAAGGTCGGGTATGCGCAAATATGATATGGGAGTGGTCAAGTGGCGCCGTTGTCGATGTTTTGTGTTCATTTGAGAGTTATGCAGTTGAGGACGTTGTTGCTGTGCGGCGTTCAAGTGAAGAGTTTCTATTTCACTGTTCTAAAACTGTTTTCAGAAGATGATCAACGTTCACGGATTAAGAGAGAGGTTGGCCATGGCAAAAATGCACCATAATGTTATCGAAGATTCCGTGAAACCGATGGCGAGAATGCATTACAATACACAATGGTTGTATGATGGGTCAAAGCATTTCGTGCGGGTCATAATGAGGTTGAGGATCTGCACGGCACAGGTCTCATCTTCAAGATCAGATTGAGATTGTTAGTGGTCTCATATCTGTAGTTCATTGATGGACTGCTCGGGAATT
Source organism: Schistocerca serialis cubense (assembly GCF_023864345.2). Classification (NCBI taxonomy): domain Eukaryota; kingdom Metazoa; phylum Arthropoda; class Insecta; order Orthoptera; family Acrididae; genus Schistocerca; species Schistocerca serialis. The sequence goes on along the minus strand of NC_064645.1, from coordinate 316,904,381 downwards.
ATCCGTTGAGGCTGGACTCAGTCATCAAACGATGTGGCACATACTGACGAAATGTCTTAACCTGAGGAAAACTGCGTCCCATTGGGTTCGACATCAACTCACTAATGTACAGAAATGGCACCGCTATGCATTGGCTGGCATTCACCTGGATGGATAGCGCAACGAAGCAGTATCTTTCCTGCAGCGTTTTGTTACCTTTGAGCAGACGTGGGGACGAGCATACCAGCCTGGATTAAAGCGTCAGTCGAATGAATCGCGCCACCAACATACGCTACGTCAACAGAAATGTCGACAGCATCCCAGTCGGTCGTAGCTTATGCTGGCTGTGGCATTCGACTACGAGGGTGTTGTTGTTGAGCATGAGAAATAAACCGTCAACAGCTACTGCTATTGCCAATTTATGCCGTCAACGGTTACTACTATTGCCGATTTACGGAGCGACATCTGCGTCTCGCTATGCGTTTATTTGAGAGGATCGCCCAATCGTGTTGCATAACAATGCACGTTGTCATGTCGCAAACAATGCCATATGCTCTTATTGCGACGGTGGCATTAGGTGGTCTTGGAACACCCTCCGTACTCACCGGACTTGAGTCCCAATGACTTCGACTTCTTTCCGAAGTTGAAGGAACCCCTCCGAGGCCGTCCATTTCCTGACATGTGAAATGTAACAGCTAGGACCTTTTCCCTTCTTTTAAAATTTGTTACCAGCAATTTCACTCTCACATTAATTAACTGAAAAGCTAATATATGTGGATGGCAATTCTTAGTATAGCCAAATATGGGCAATATTACTAATACTACACTTTGGACTGTTATAATGAAATAAACCTGCACAATGCATCAAGTAGACACTGTAATTGGTAGGAATATTTAAAACTATTTATATATTTCTGCTACCATCATTGTTAGTAACATAATTAAAACAGAAGTAATTTTAAAGTCATCTAAATTGAGAACAAATTCAGTCATATCAGTATTGATGATATACAGTTTAAAACTAAAGTAATTCAAAAAAATAAAGAACAGAATCCAGTTAAAATACGAGTGTAAGTATAAATTACAAAACATATCCTACCTGACAGACTCAATTTTGAGAAGATTGTTTCACTTAATCGAAGTACATTTTTGTTAAAACTAGGAAATATGCTAGGAACAATTTATATTCTGTATTTTACCAATAATCCCGTATAATGTAATATGTATTACTACGTATCTGACTATTTTCGTTCTGTATGAGACTGCTTTATAGTGAATTTCATATGTTATTTAATGAAATTTTACTTTACGGTATATTTAGTGTCTTTTAATGTACTGTTATCCGTCAAAATTCACTGTAGCTCTTCAGATTGCTGTTTTTCACAATGATGTCATTATAGCAAAACCTATATAAGGTCCATGTGGAGTCACTGTTATGCGCTCAGTTTTGCTAGAAGTATCGACGTGGCACCTGTACCGATCAGTTAACATGCAGTCTATTCTAAACGGCATACACTGCGCCAACTTCGTACGGTTGTGATCTGAAGTAAACAAAACTGAAGCTCAAAACCAAGTGTGGCAATAATTAATGTGTAAGATTTATTCTTGTTTTCTATGGCTACTGCAGCAAGATCAACTTCTCGAGCCTAACAACACAGGTTAGGTATTTGATCCGAGCCGAAGAACAGCTCTCTTTTTATTTGAAAACTTCTCACGCGGCATCTGTACTACTTTGATATCATCAAGAGAAAACACCTCGGCAACGGCCCCCAACGGCTTTTCGAGTGACTACGATGTACGAATGTAATGCAGTTGTTAGTTCACAAATACTGCGTTCAATCAGTGCTGCCACTACATTATTTGCATCCCTCGTAATTATTAGCCACATAGGAGCCATTCCGAGACAGTGGTTTTCTCCCTTGTTTTCTTCTGTAGCAGACGCATTGTCCTTAACCTTGTCTCTGGCTGACATGTTACGTAGCAGCTGTGAGTAATGTGACGCCTTCCTTGTTCATACGATTGCTGTTGCCACTGTCAACAGGAACACATAACACAGCTGTCGTGGACTACTCACGCCTAAGCCGAGATTACGTCAGTTGCTAAACTGATTTACGGGGCAGGAACTTTTTCACTGTCTTCCACTTTATTATGACTTGACAGTTTCCACCTCGTATGCTATTTTATGAAGAGCTTACTTGGGGGGATTAAAATACCCACAGAATGGAACTTTCCCTTGGAACATCTAGGAACAACATTCACTGACGTCGGATACTGCAAATAACGTTTAATTATAATTAACTCCTGTCTTCCTAGGTTCTCAAAAAACTTCGATACTGTAGCTTTTCTGACAATAAACTTTTAACAGTTGTTAACTTTGGCTCCCATAGGGGATCCTCTTCAGAGAAAGAAACACAAGGTCTTGGAAGTTAAGACAGCTACTGTAAATGCCGACATTTTCCAGAGGAATAGTAAATAAACTGGATGGCATAGCCTCCCTTCTGAATACGAATGCAATATTTCGACTTCTGAAACAAACAGCTAAAACAGTGAACAGTTTTAAGCAATAATGGATTGTTAGCATTCTTCTGTCAGTGTTAAAGTTTATTTCACAAGTGAAGTTAGACGTTTTCCTTTGCGGTCTGCAAAATGGCTTTCTCGATAGAAGAAAGAATTGAAATTGTGGAAGCATATGTGAAAACTGGTTCGATTAAGGAAACTCCCGATATTTTCGGGGTGATGCATCCGGATAGTGGACTACCAGCGAACAATACAGAGTCTGTATAAAAATTGCCGCGCCTAGGGATCTGTGCAAAGTGCAAAACGACAAAGAATTCCGTCAGATCGTACACCAGGGGTTATTGCAGACATTCGTCGAAGGATTATTCAGAGCCCAAAGAAGTCTACATGAAAACTTGCCCAACAGGCAGATGTAAGTAGGAGGAGATGCCAGTGGATATTGAAAAGTCTTCATTTGAAGCCATCTCGTGTGACAGCTGTGCAGCAGTTACGGGAGGATGACGGTCAGAAACGCGTAAATTACTGCATGTGGCTTTTGGATAACATCAAAAATGGTTTGTTAGACCCTTTTAATAACATCATGAGTGATGGAGCACGGTTTCATCTTTTCAGTCATGTGAATACTCAGAGCACGAAGTACTGGGCAACGGAGAACCCCAGTATATGTGTCAGCAACAACTCCACGACGAAAAAATTTGCGTCTGATGCGGTGTAACAGGAACGTTCATCATTCGACCGATATGTTTTGACACTATCCTCACACGGTTGCATATATGACATATTTTGTGCTCAACTCACTGAATATGAAAGACAACACTGCTTCTTCCGGCAAGATGGGCCACACGTCTAAAGTACCCTTGGAACGAGTCCATGATGTCTTCATTGAGGAACGAACTATCAGCAAACATTTATGGCCACTACATTCGCCGGATTTCAGAACTTGTGATGTTTTTCCTGTGGGGACACATGAACAGCAAAATCTATGAAAAAAGTACAGAAACTGAAAGACAGCATCAGCAATGAATTTGCCGCCATCGATATCCGAAATTTACACCGGGTGTATCTGAATATGTTTAGACGTGCACGTGGTATAAACTGCATATAATAATAAAATATAAACTTGGCTAAACACACTTGCTATTTTGCTTTTAATCTTTTATTACAGCGCTGATTATTTTGTCATGTAATTTCTTATTTTCAGCGTCTGTGCTGTTTTTAGATATTTTACACTGTGACTTATCAATATGTAAGAAAGATAACAACAATAAATAAAATAAACTCGCTACATAGAGGGCACTCTCATGAATGATGGACCGAATTTACATGTATTTAAAGGTAAACATTAATCTTTTCTTTCAGTATTTGACACACCTACTTGCAAAGTGAGTGTGTCGACTGCTTCTCAGGGGTAAGGGGCTACCTGAACTTTTTAATGAAACAAAATTTTTTTCAGGGGCCTATCAACACCAGCGATACATTTGGGGATAAACATGGTACGAACTGTGCTGTCTTACGATATATTTATACACTATCGGTTTCGACCATGCACCATCCTCACACTGAAAAAATATCTATTGTGACAACTTCTCACGTCGAACATACTATTTAACCGGAAAAGTATATGCCATTGCTTACTTTAAAATTTCAGAAAATGACACTTAACGCCATAATACTGGCTTAAGCAAGTTTTTTCTTTAAAAAAAAAAAAAAAAAAAAAAAAAGCTCAGGCGTGTATTTCACGTGGTGTTTCCTATCCAACCTCCACCTTGCAGAGGATACAGTAGACGAATTCCTAATCAGAGAGTACCAGCTTTTAGTATTTACTCGTGTTTTCAGTGGACTATGTGAAAATTGTGTATTGCCCAGGAGTCATAACTCATCTGTCCTTTAACAAATGTAAGCAGAGTTTCAACGTGCATTGATGTTCCACGTAAAACAGTAAGGCGGACATCACGTATTCACAGCCTCTATTCTTGTAATTTACAACAAATTAATCATGATCAAGAATGAGGTTAAGGGAGACGATTGGAATTGGTGACAATAACACTCGTACCGCACAACGTTGGTCCGACAAAACCCACAAGCCTTTGAAGAAATAGATTTCCAAAAAGCTTATTTGTAAATGTATGGTGTGCTATGATAGACAATCAGTTGATCGGTTCTGTCGTGTTACCATATCGTCTTGCAGAGCATCGTTGTCTAGACTTTGCTCAAACGAAACATTCAGCATTATTGGAAGAGGTTCCTTTGCTACAGGGATGGGCATGTTCCTCCAGCACGATAAAGCCGCTGCATATTCTAATTGTCAAATGACACATCATCTAAACCTAATATTGTAAAAATGGTCAGGTTTCTTGGCCAGCAAGACCCAAAGTAAAGGTAAACACAAGAAACGAATTGGTCGGCTTAAGAATATTGCTGCGCTCAGAGCGCCAGATTGATTATCAGAACAACTACACGCAGTTTTCTCAAGAGAATTCAAAAGTGTATTGAAGTCGCAGGAAGAATCAACTTTGAACTTATTAATGCGTCGTTGTCTAACACCTGCAAATGCGTTGGTGTATTTGACCATGAATGGCCCCAGTGAAATGTCCTGAATGTGTTGCGTGTCAGCAGTGGTCGGAACAATGTTCTATTAGTTGTGCATCCATGATGTCGGAGTTAGGTACATTCGAACGTGGCTAAAGTGTTAGTGCTCGATTGGACGGAGAATACGTAACCAACGTGGCAAAGTGTTGGGTGTTTCGAGATGCACCGTATCGAAGATTTACACCGCGCACAAGGAAAGCGGAAAAACATCATCCGCTAAGTCACAAGGCGACGAAAGTAATCGTGACGGGCGGTCATTGCAGAGGATTGTGACGAAAAATAAGAGAATGACAGACGCAAAAGTCCCTGCAGAACTGAATGTTGGCCTCGCTACGCTGTCAGCGCCAAATCTACGTGAAGGGAGCGCCATAAGCAGGAAATTACAGGGCAGGTTGCAATTCCAAAACCGCTCATCAATGAAGCAAATGTGCGTCCCAGGAAAACATGGTGATGAAGCCATAAAACCTGGGATACGAGGCCATGCACGACCATCATTTGGTCGAACGAGTCGTGTTCCAACTGTTTCCAACTTCTGGACGAGTTTACGTATCAATAGTTAAACATGGCAGGGGTTTGGTGATTATTTGGGCATCCATATCGTGGTATTCCATAGGTCCGAGTACTATTTCGCAACATCGCATTACTCTCAAAGATTATGCGACCATTCTGGCTGATCACGTCCATCCGATGGTGCAGTGTCTATTCCCTAATGGTAGTACTCTGTTCCGAGACAGCAGGGCCCCCGATCACGCTGTTTGCGTTGTCCAGGACTAGACCTGTGAGCACGAGGATGAACCGTCGCATTTCCCTTGGCCACCACATAGTCCATTCAATTTGTAGTAGTAGTAATAGTAGTAGCTTTTGTTGTGTCTAGGCAAGACAGCCTAGACACAATGAGAGGAAGCCGAAAGGCACGCGCTAAGCTAAAGCCGGATGCGTGAGGTCTGAAACAGGATACGTAATGAAGGCTATAAAGAAAAGTACGTAGCTTCGGGAATACTTAACTTTAATCCATCCTTTTGGTACATCTGGAGATTGTGGCGATACAAGTGAGACTCTTTAGATACATGCAACGTTACTAATGGCGCCTTGCTAGGTCGTAGCCATTGACTTAGCTGAAGGCTATTCTAACTATTGGCTCGGCTAATGAGCAATGCTTAGTCCATGTAGTCGCTAGCAAAGTCGTCCGTACAACTGGGGCGAGTGCTAGTCCGTATCTCGAGACCTGCCTTGTGGTGGCGCTCGGTCTGCGATCACACAGTGGCGACACGCGGGTCCGACATGTACTAATGGACCGCGGCCGATTTAAAGCTACCACCTAGCAAGTGTGGTGTCTGGTGGTGACACCACAGCTTTATACACCTGTAGAAATCTTTTTACAGGGATATAGGACATGTCAAAATATTTACAAGTTTAGACCAATTTAAAATAAGCTAATTCATACACACATACATTTCCCGAAATCTAGTTAGAGACAAGCATTAGATTTACTCCTGGTATATAATACTTCTTTCACAAATAGCTTATTAAATAATGTAGTGCCACTATGTCTACTCATATCTCACAATCAGTCATTGCACTCACTATACACACACTGTTTCATAACACTTCACTCACTACACATACACACTGGTGATCTGCAGGCCATTCTCTGTACCACACCTTCCGATTTGCTATCCTGAAAAACTGAGTCAGCATCTCTATATAATAAGTGAGATGTTGAGCTCAGAAAGAGGAAGAGGTGTTAGTATTGTGCTATGCATAGCTTGGGGGTAAGTTTTTCTAGAAAAGGAAAAAAAAGAAGGAAAAGACATAGTGTTAATGTGTTATGTGGAATGTTGGATGTTTTATAATCATTACTATTTATTTGCATAACATTTTTGCCAAACACCTACTCTGTTTTATCTAAGTAATCCTTCAATGTATAAAATGTATTGCATAAAAGGTAATTTCTAGATGCCTTTTTAAATAAGTGTACTTTTGCAGTTTCTTTTATCTCTTTCGCTAATTTATTATACAGTTTTATTCCTTGGTAGAAAATGCTATTTTGAGTTTTATTTTTACTTTTTCTTGGTAAATATAAGTTGAGTCTAGCTCTTTTCCATGGTCATGGGCAGGGCTGTTTGTGCAGTAATTACCAATGTTATTTTTTATGTGTACAACTGACTGGTAAATGTATTCACATGGAGCAATTAAGATCCTCAGTGTTTTGAACAGATCTTTGCAACTACTAGTTTTGGTTATTATTCTTATGTGCATTTGTTCCCCAAAAAAGAATGCCATAGCTAAGAATTGAGTGTACATATGAATAATGTGTAACTAAAAGACACTACATATTACACACTGATGATAGGAATCCAAGGGCATAACATGCTGATGACATTCTGTTTGCAAGTACCTTTGTGTATACATATGACTTCAACTGAGAATCAATATCCATTCCTAGAAATTTTGCATTTGTTACACCGTCTATAGAGGTCCCATCTACATTTAATTTAACATATTCATTTTCCTTCTTCAAACTGAAATTCATGCCATTAGTTTTTTTATGTTCAATGTCACTTTATTGCTTATTAACCAACTGTAAACGTCACTAAGAGTTTCATTTACTTTCTCTACAAGGAGTTCTCTTGTTTTCTCAGTGACTATAATATTGTTGTCATCAGCGAAGAAAATTTTTTCACCATGAGTAACACTACTGCGAAAGGCAGTGATGTATATAAGGAATAGTATTGGTCCTAATATGCTACCTTGTGGAACCCCTATATTAATGTAGTTTGGTTCTGATAAGTGTTTTACTAAATGTTTACATCTATTTAATGTATGTGTTATCTCTACTCCCTATCTGCTAGGTATGATCGAAACCAGTCATTAGCTACCACTCTTATTCCTAATGCTTCTAAATTATTTAATAGAATCTTGTGTTCAACTGTATCAAAGGCCTCAGAAACATCCAAAAATATGCCTGTGACACTCTTATCTTTGTCAAGAGCATCAAGTACAACTTTTGTGAATTATACTATGGCAGACTCTGTATTTTTGCCACACTTATCTTTGTCAAGTGCATCAAGTACAACTTTTGTGAATTCTACTATGGCAGACTCTTTATTTTTGCCACTTCGGAAACCAAACTGTGATTCTTTTAAGAGATTGTATTTATTCAGGTAGTTCGTTAATCTGTCTTTCATAATTGTGTCTATTATTTTTGAGAATGGTGACAGCAGAGAAATGAGCCAGTAATTTTCTACGTCTTCTGCATTACCTTTCTTAAGTGAAGGTACAACTCTTGCCTGTTTTAACTGCTCTGGAAATGTCCCTGATGTGAAGGATTCATTTATTATATTTGTTAAGGGCCTTGTATAATCTCTATGCATTGTTTCAGTACACACATTGGTACTTCATCTAAGCCAACAGACTTTTTATTTTTTTTGTTTTTGAATAGTTTTATTGACTTCATTCTCTAAGGTTGGTAGTAACATCATTGTATTTAGTGCAACATTATTTTCAGGTGTTATATTTGTTTGATTTTCTAAGTATATGAACCTCAATGCAGGTGAAAATAATGAAAATTAATAATTTTTTGGGCACTGGAACAATGTACTTTGATTTTCACGATTTTTTCCTCTATTTATGCAAAAAAAAAAAAAAAAAACCATTAAAATCATGATATCATCTCACAAGTTGGTTCATATAATTCTTAACTTTGTAAAGAATCATACTATCAATTTTCATAATGATTGGTTCTATACTTTTTGGGTTAGACTGCAAGCAAATGTGAAAAAAGTCATTTCGAGTTCAACGTGTTTGAAAAACAAATTCTCGGAAACTAGAAATTCAAGGAAGTTCACAATAATGTAAAATGCTTACCAGCACCATATAGTAATCTTTCTTGTTCTTCATAGACTTAGTTTTGCACCTGCAGCAGTGCTTTCCGAGCTTTCTGACCTTCCTTCGCTTCCAGTGAAGTACGTCGACCCTGCCAGCTCACGCCCTGGTTATTCATTTGTTCGGCATAATTGAAGCTTTGTGTGCCTACTACAATTCCTGCCTCGTTCATGACCCTCAGAAGGGATGGATTTCTTTCATTGTATAATCCCGCAGTTAAATAAGATGCAAATTCAACGACTTTTAGTCATGAGTGCAAGTCTTTAGGAGCTAATTCCCAAATACTGGAATTAAAACTTTCATTAACATATTTGTGTGGCCACCTAAACATCTCTCCAGTAATTCATCCGTTGATAACTCTTCATATATCTATACCCAATGTGCACTCGGTTACATGCTCATAAAATCTAAATGATTGCGAATTTCACTTTGAAATTTTGACAGCATATTTTTGGATAGTTAAGCTTATAATTTATGCAATAAAAATCGGATTTTTTAAACCTCCTAATGTGGTTTCCCCCCTTAAATGACTTTTTTGCAGCAATCAGCACCTCCCTGTAGGTCTTTTTGTATCTATGATATAAATTTAAGAATTCTGGATCACTGCGACTCTTTTTCATGGAGCTGAAGTATTTAAGTGTTTGGGAGGACTTCTTAATACCTGCTGTTATCCATCTATTTTTGTGAGATGTTGATACAGACATGCATAGTTCTGGAAATGCATTTTCAAACTTAAATTCAAAGAATGTGGAGAATTGAGAGAATTTCATATTCGCATTGGTTTCCTTATACACTTCATCCTGGCTTTGTTTTGCTAGTTGTTTTGAAAATCTTTTATTTTTCTGATAGATGTCGTTTGTAAGCTTGTAATTTAGGGGCTGATTCGATGCCTGATTTTACTGTTGATATCTGACAGAGATGGTCTGATAGTCCAAGATCTTTTACAGCTATATCACATTTTTCCCAGTCCATATTTGTGGCCACATGGACAATTACAGCTGAAATTATTGTAGTAACCCTTGTTGCGCTATTGACTAATAGGGATATTCCAAAACTTTGAAGAATATATATGAGGGTGCTGTTGGATTCATTTATGATATTAGTGTTGATGTTGATGTCAACACACAGATATGTTGACTTTTGTACTTGAGACTTTATCTAGAACTTCTGTTAATTTATTGAGAAATTTTTTGGTGATATCAAGCACTGTTAATTCAAAAGAAGATATTTTAAAGTGTTTCTTGTATTGGCCATTTTCGCAGCAGCTGTATATAAACTGAAGCTGTTTCAAATAAAATGCCTGTTTCGCACGCTGCACATCGAAATTATTGTTTTTATTTGTGCACCCAGACGCGTTTCGCCTATTTTACAAGATATCTTCAGTGGGTGTCCTGAAATATTACATGATTTATCCATTTTTACTCATAGGTTATGGTTTCACATCTAGGCTATAGATTTAAAAACAGTTCTTTAACATTTTTTTATGAAATGGAAAGGTACTTACAGGTAACTTCTAATTCATTGCATCCAAGCTAACTGATTTTTCTTATCTGGCGTCCTGGTTGACATCTTACAGTTCACTCTCATTTCACTATTTACGTTACACATCACTGTATCTGCCATCTTTTGTGTGTGTGTGTGTGTGTGTGTGTGTGTGTGTGTGTGTGTGTGTGTGTGTGTGTGTAAGAAAGAGAGAGAGATTTCTTTTTTTAATAATATAAAAATTATTTGTTTTATTTTTATTACTATTTTTATTCATTTATTTATTCTTAAAAATAATATTAATTATTAGTATTATATTTTCCTGTATATACTTACGAGAGGAATCAGATATGTAATCACTTGTTGGGATTTCTGCCTATTTTATGATCAATGAGTGTATACAGTGAGTTGTTACTGATATTTACTTGGTCATTTAATAGTTGTTGTTCTTCAGCCTTTGTTGTGCATACATGATAATTTTCCTGTAATGTTAGGAGATGTCTTCCATTATTTATTGTAATTATTTTCATATCATTTTCTGTTGTAGTAGGTTTGTGGTTATTTTCTCTCAAATGTTCTGCAAAAGTTGAGCCGCTCGTTCCATATTTCCATGCTGTGATATGTTCTGCTGGTTTTTCCTATATACCTTCCATCACATGTGTTGCACTGTAGTTGGTATATTCCTGCTTTTTGGTAGATATCTGTGTTTTCGTTATTTTTGGAATGTGCCTTTGGACTGAATTGTCTTTTTTGAATGCTATGTTTATCTCTTGTCTTTTGAAAATGTTTGTTATTTTATGTGTGAGTTTGTGCTTCTATGTCACTGTGAACCATCTTGAATCTTCTTTCTTGTTCTCCTGTATTACTTGTGTCATTATTGTTCTGTCACTGTTTGTACCTGTTTGTGTAGTGTTTTGTTGCACTGTTGTTTGTGTGTGTTTATGTACTGTGGTCACTATTATTGAAAATTGAGTTCGATGAAAAACATTACATAAAGTAATACTTTCCATCGCCTCTGCTGCTTCAGACAGTGGTGTTTCAATAGGCTCGTGCAGGACGTCCTCGTCTTCTATATCAAAATTGTCGTCGATGCTGGAGCACGACCCTTCACATTGGTGGCACAGTTTCGTGCTCGCCCCCCCCCCCCCCATCCCCCCCCGCCCCCACCGACCTTGTCCCAACCCCTCTGCTCAAGTAGTACAGTATTTGTGATTGCGAGTGGCTTTATGTGTACGGATTCGTATAGTCGGGTGCGTATACCTTTGGACAAATTTACGAGTCATATAGCTATTAAGTGTGAAGTAAATACAAAGTGCGGCACTCGTGTTTGTTGGATATTCTGATGGACAGAAAGCTACAACGTCCATGAAACGTATATTGATGTCGACTAAAAAGTAGTCCACGAAGAAACAATTTAACAGCACCATGGCACGAACAGTTAACAATGAATTTTCTATCGAATGAGATAAACAACGATGTAATGATCAGCATGTTGACGACAAAATGCAGTGACAGTGGAATCGTCTCCAAGTAGACAGCTGATGATACAGACAAACCGATATTGCAGACGGCAGAATCCCTGGATTTGGCTAAAAGAGTGTCGCAGTTGTGGGGAAGATGCTAACTTCCCGACCGATGGCTCTCCACACTCCCTCCAATGAATATTTCCTCAAGACAGAGAGAGGTACCTCCCCTCTACCATCCGTGGCCATGGTTGCCAACCACACAATGAATGATTGCGACTCTATGTCCCCATTGTTCAACCAAGGTAATATTAAATTTCTCATGACAATCTCTAAACTCCGGATTTCTAATCACACATTAATAAATTCACTGACTATTCAGCCAATAGAAAAGAAGTAACAACGCCTGGTGAAAAATTTCTGTTGGCTCTCTGTGGTGACAAGCACAGAACCAAGACACTCAACAATATGAGGTAAAAGTAATATGTGACATCAGTGTACAAAGCATCAGCAAACATGGCTTCCACACATTTTACTGAAGCTGTAACTCAATACCACACCTTAACAGTTTTCCATCTGGTGCAGTTGTGTATCGGAAACTACTTGGATCCAGAGCAGTGTGGGTGGAAATTGACAAGTAATAGGTTGGCTCCCCTTACCACACTTAAGTCGCCGACTTCCGAGAGACTTCTACAGTTTATTTCTTGCATCTACATCTACATCTGCATCTACATGGATACTCTGCAAACCACATTTAAGTGCCTGGCAGAGGGATCATCGAAACACCTTCACAATTCTCTATTATTCCAATCTCGTATAGCGCGCGGAAAGAATGAACACGAGCTCTGATTTCCCTTTTCTTATCGTGGTGATCGTTCCTCCCTATGTAGGTCGGTGTCAACAAAATATTTTCGAATTCGGAGGAGAGAGTTGGTTATTGGAATTTCGTGAGAAGATTCCATCACAACGAAAAACGCCTTTCTTTTAACGATTTCCGGCCCAAATCCTGTATCATTTCTGTGACAATCTCTCCCGTATTTCGAGGTAATACAAAACTTGCTGCCTTTCTTTGAACTTTTTCGATGTACTCCATCAGTCCTATCTGCTAAGGATCCCACACCGCGCAGCGGTATTCTAAAAGAGGACGGACAAGCGTAATGTAGGCAGTCTCCTTAGTAGGTCTGTTACATTTTCTATGTGTCCTGCCAATAAAACGCAGTCTTTGGTTAGCCTTCCTCAGAACATTTTCTATGTGTTCCTTCCAATTTAAGTTATTCGTAATTGTAATACCTAGGTGTTTAGTTGAATTTACCGCTTTTAGATTAGATTGATTTATCGCGTAACTGAAGTTTAACGAGTTCCTTTTAGCACTCATGTGGATGACCTCACACTTTTCGTTATGCAGGGTCAACTGCCACTTTTCGCACCATTCAGATATTTTTTCTAAATCGTTTTGCAGTTTGTTTTGATCTTCTGTTGACTTTATTAGTCGATAAATGACAACGTCATCTGCAAACAACCGAAGAAGGCTGCTCAGATTGTCTCCCAAGTAGTTTACATAGATAAGGAACAGCAAAGGGCCTACAACACTACTTTGGGGAACGCCAGAAATCACTTCTGTTTTACTCGATGACTTTCCGTCAGTTACTACGAACTGTGACCTCTTTAGCAGGAAATCACAAATCGAGTCACTTAAACGAGACGATATTCCATAAGCACGCAATTTCAATACGAGTCGCTTGTGTGGTACAGTGTCCAAAGCCTTCCGGAAATCCAGAAATACGGAATCGATCTGAAATCCCTTGTTAATAGCACTCAATAATTCATGTGAATAAAGAGCTAGTTGTGTTTCTCAGGAATGATGATTTCTAAACCCATGTTGACTGTGTGTCAATAGACAGCTTTCTTCGAGGTAATTCATAATGTTCGAACACAATATATGTTCTAAAATCCTGCTACATATTGACGTTAACGATATGGGCCTGTAATTTAGTGGGTTACTCCTACTACCTTTCTTGAATGTTGGTGTGACCTGTGCAACTTTCCAGTCTTTGAGTACGGATCTTTCGTCGAGCGAACGGTTGTATATGATTGTTAAATGCAAAACAGTTTGCTAAGGTCTATGTGGGTGTAGGCGAGCAGAACTGTTGTGCACGAAACCTTGCTAACAGTGTGAAGGGTAATGGTCCAACATCGACGACAAATTTGGTATAGAAGATGAAGACGACCTGGGCGAGCCTCTTGTCTAAAGCATCTGTGACGATAGAAGTTATTAATTCGTCTAATATTTTTTAGCATAATACATCTTTACTAATCAGTTTTTCTCTCCCACAACATTAACACTCATTTACAATTTTATATCTGAAGAACAACAACAACACACTGTTCAGCCTGGACTCTCCACAGCCCCCGAAGCTTTACCTGGAGCATGTCGTGCCCACGAAGCAATGCCTGGGCCAGCGACAATAAAATGCAGACGACTAAAAAAACAGCTCACATGTCACCATTTAAGGTATTTCTTTATAATCGATAGTTCACTTTATCTGCCTTTTGTATCCATATTCAATCATTAAATACCGTTATTCTTTTCCAGATAAACTACCTACTCGAGATAATGGCATTTCATCACATACGAATATTACTACACACAGATTTCATATTCATCTTTCAATTCGCAGGCATGCAACTAAAATGTTGTAAATATAATTTGTTAATTTTTTCATCAAACAAGCTTTACTATCAGTTCATTCGAAACAACCTCTTTTAATCGTAATACACAGAAAGTGTAGTTCCGATGAGAGATAGACATGTGGGAGGAGTCGTTTGTCTGCAAGGCGCAGAAGAGATTTTTCGCATTTTTCGCGCTGTCCCGTCACCACTTATGAGAAAATTGAATTTTACAGGCGTCTCTTGAAGGAAATTTAATGTACTTACTGGTGGTATGGGGGGCGGGGGGAGGGTTGTTGATAACCTGAATATTTTTCGGGTTGTAGGAGGTAGGATTGGGCTTTCTTTGACGTTTTCGCGGGAGGGTCAAAAAATTGCTGTTCTCCAGAGGACTCTAGCGCCTATAATGCTCGTCATAAAATCACAGCTGGTTGTTGCAATTTCTAGGAAATTTTGTCTACTTGAACTTGTGAATAATGGCCACGTTAATAAAACGCAAGTTACCGAGGCTTTTTTTCCGTTTCTCGTTTCGTGCACAACAATCCTTCTCGCCTACACCCACATTGACTCTGACGAACTGTTTCGCATTTGCAAGAAATAAACTGTAGGAGCCTCTCGGAAGTCGGGGATTTCAGCGTGGTAAAGGGAGCCAACCTATTTCTTGCAAACATAAAAGTTGAATTCAGCACACCAAAAAACATATAGAATCACTGAGGGGGGAAAAACCGCAGTTTTGTTATGGGTAAAGCACCATTTGACTGTGCTAAGTCACCAAATCACAATATTATTGAATCTTTGTGGTCTACGTTGGAGAGACTGATGCATGATCGCTCTCCATTTCTATCATCGTTCCATAAACTTGCCACAATTTTGCGGGAAGACTGCTATACTACTCCCTTGGAAACCTCACAGAACCTGTGTTTATCCATTCCGAGACGACTGGAAGCTTTTTGAGCGCCAACGGTTTTCCTAGACCGTGTTAGGCGTGGTAATGTGTTGGTGTTTCTGTATCCTCTCCATCCTCTGTTTATTCTCATCCTCTTACAGTAGATTTCCTTTAATGTACTGCTCATAGATAAGGCGCAAAGATCAACTACTGTTCGACTGCAGCATTGACAGCAAATCACTTGGAACAGTAATTTTTGTAAAGTACCTAGGACTAACCGTCACGAGCGATATAAAATAAAATGAGTGCACAAAACAAACAGTAGGGAAACCAGATGCTAGACTGAGACTCAATGGGAGAATTATATGGAAACCTAATCCGTCCACGAAAGCAGTGGCTTACCAAACACTAGTTCGACTGATCCTTGAATATTATTCACCGGACTGGGACGCTTGCCAAGTTGGATTGGTAGAAGAGATTCCGAAGATCCAAGGAAGAGCAGCGCGTTTCGTTCAGAATCGTTCAGACGGCGCGAGAACGTTACGGAGATGCTCGACAAACTGCAGTGGCAGGTGCTTCAGAAGGAACGTTATGCATCATGGCCAGGTTTACCGTTGAAATTAAAGTGTAGCTACTTACAGAGATCCTGTGTGGACTGTAATTGTCGTATGGCAGCGAAACTTGGTAGATATTCTAATGCGTTAATGCGAAACCGATATATGCTGGAAAAATTAATTCCAATTTTTGCCACCAGGTACAATCCTGGAGCTGCACAGCATCTCGTCAACGTCTCTGGTACTTATATAGAACAAACTGTGTAAGTGGCTGCTAATAACAAAATCAACATTATGTCTTTTTCACTTGTTCGACCCATTCTGCCCATTACTTATGGAAATATTTCTATACTTTTATGTCCATCCTTCTGACTGAAAGTTTGTGGATCTGCGGCAGTTCTCTTGCAGCTGTCGTCTCGATATTATTTATCATACAGCAACCAGTTTTTGTGACTCAATACACCATCTTCAAGCCTTAGCTGACGCTGAGGGGGTGAACTCCGGTAGTACAAACGATCCCATCAGTGGCCAACATCTATCAGCTGGTTTCTCTAGACTACTGTAACAGCAGCGTTGACGTTATGTCTACAACCATCAATTACCAACTGAATGGAGAAACATTCCAACATGTTACTCTAACATGTTTCTTGCTTGCTTGATTTGGGGGAGGAGATTAAACAGCGAGGTCATTGGTCCCATCGGCTTAGGGAAGGAAGTCGGCCGTGCCCTTTCAAAGGAACCATCGCTGCATTTGCCTGAAGCGATTTAGAGAAATCACGGAAAACCTAAATCAGGATGGCCAGACGCGGGTTTGAACAGTCGTCCACCCGAATGCGAGTCCAGTGTGCTAACTACTGCGCCACCTCGCTCGGTAAACATGTTTCTCCAGTCAATTGGTAGCAGATAGTTGCAGACACGACGTCGCTGTTACAATAACGTACGGAAACCAGTTCATAGATGTTGGCCATTAATGGGATCGTGTATGCGACTGGAGTTCACCCCCTCAGTGTCATGTAGGGCCTGAAGATGATGTACTGAGCCACCGAAACTGGTTGCTATATAACAAATAATATTGAAAGGACGGTTGCACGAGTTTCATTTTACAACATTTTTATACGTCTTTCTTGTATTCACAGGGCCAGAATTGCACCTGGCGACCAAAACGTGAACTAATTTTTTTTCCAGCATGAATCAGTTCGTCACTAAAGCATCAGAATATCTACCATGTTTCCCTGCCACACAACAATTACAGCCTTTGTGAGTGGTTACTCTGACCCACATACGTTTCGCGAAATGACTACGACAAGGAAATCACAGAGATTAGAGCTCTTACAGAGATTTATCGACTACCCCTCACCCCGAGCAGAATTCGTGAATAGAACAGGAAAGAGCTTGTGGACAGTATGCCACGATGAATACAGGCATGCATCAATGCAAGAGGACGTGCTACTGGGTGTTAGAGGTACCGGTGTGTACAGCAGTCTGGACCACCATCTCTGAAGGTCTCGCTGTATGGTGGTACAACATGCAGTGTGTCGTTTTCATGAACAATAAAAATGGAGGAAATGATGTTTATGTTGATCTCTATTCCAATTTTCTGTACAGTTTCCGGAACTCTCGGAACCGAGGTGGTGCAAAACTTTTTTTGATGTGTGAGTAGTTGCCAAGATGGCTTACATCTATTGAGATATCATGCCATATACAACGTACAAGAACGAGCTGCATTCTTCCTATACCCTCCATACACCATGAGCCTGATGGCTTTTTCTGCATTGGTAAATCCCATCCTCCACTCACAATCTACTGCGTGGACTGTCACACATTAAGTAACTAGCAAGTCACAGTGCACTCAAAGAACACACAAGCACATTAGAAGCAAACATAACAACATTGTCCTTAGTAACCAAGCAGTTTGAACTGCACAAATAATTGTTAATGTGAAAACTTTTCAAAATACGATATCTCATAAACGACTCACACTAGATTCCTGCAACAAGCACCAGTGTCATTCTAATTGATCCTACATTTAGTTTGTTATGTCAATAGGCATTGTTCCATTTAAACAAGTGTATGTTTTCACACAAATATGCTTTATAAATATTATTACAATCTGTTGATTGGCTAACAATAGGAGCACCTGACCACCAATCCAACCTATGAAAACCGCGCATCAAAAGCAATTTCCATTCCCGCAGTATTTGCGGTGCAAGTTTTAGATGATTCAACCTGTATATATAAATGTGTGTATGTATGTATGTATGTGTGTGTGTGTGTGTGTGTGTGTGTGTGTGTGTGTGTGTGTGTGTGTGTGTGTGAAAACAGCTATGGTTCATATGTGTGAGATATTTTATTGAAACCAAGCTATTCTCATGCGACAGTTCTGCACAAAGGTAACATTTTTGCATTACTAGGAATGAATGTGGGGAGAGCCATGTTGGATTGCCAAGGTCTGTCCGGCTCAGTTACTGAATGTTGCGACAGAGTGGTTCTCATGAATATGATTCAGTGGGGTAGTTTCATTCTCTTTATGAACTGTATGTATCTCTTGTTCGTGTTTAGAAAGTCGATATTTTATTCGCCAGATAAGTTATGTGTCTTATTATTTGCCACTGAACATTAAAGAACTGATCTATGTATGAGAATGCTAAATCATCATGTGTTCCTGTGACTTTGATCGTTGTGGGCTATGTAAACTTTTGTATGTCTGTGGCAGAATAATAATCAAAAATAAATGCAGATATTGAACCTTTATTCAAGCCATTTATATATTCTGCTAAATGAAGGGCAATTATTGTGAGATAACAGATGTGAGTAGTTATAAACCTTGCAAATTGGTTTATGTGGAAGTAACTGTTTCATTTAATGTTTCACCCAGCATCACTATTGTTCCAAGCCAATTCTCAGAAATAAGCCACTCTTTGCGTTATTGAGTTTCTTTGGAAGGTAAGTAGGTCTCGAGATCTTCGAGACGGCATCACATTCCGATTGCATGTTCTGTAATATGATGGTATTACAAGCTCGCCATGAAGTATAATGCCTTTATATATGAATATATATATTGTCCTAGTTAGAGAAAAACTAAATATTTTAGGAAGATTCAAATTGGTTTCAGTAAAGGGGTAGTTAACCAGTGGGCAATATTAACGTATTTCAGATATTACATAAAATGTTCTGTTGCACTGCTTAAGTAGCGGTCCCTGAAGAACCATAACTGGGAGTAGTCTGACTGCGTCATATTAAATGGGGCGTATTCATTTTTGTTTGAAAGGGTATCCTATATATGGAAATTAATCATCACTAAGTGTAGCACATTAAAAAGCAAGCAAAACCATTTAGTACAAAAACACAAAAATATCTGTTGAGTTTCCGAGGATTAAAAGAATAGGGTTTTTCTGTATGTTTCTTGATTAAAAGAACAAGGGTTTTGTTTTCTCCCGGTTGCTTAACCAATATATTGCTATATTGTATAAACACCATTTGTATTTGTTTTACCGAAATTTTTTTATTGCTCCGATGCATACATCCTTACAGGGCAGTACTTGTTCTGTGTGTTGAAAACTGGTTTTGGCAGTTTCATTTTTTTAACAATTCTGGACTTATAAATCTATATGTAATTTAGTATTTTGTTAGGTGATTTTAAATTATTTCTGATTTTTCTTTTTGCTGATTTTTATAACCAGTACTGAATGAACAAACCAATAGCTAGTCAGAAGAGAAACACGAGAAGTCACTTTAAAAGCAGTAGGAGAAGAGAAGAATTTCAAGCTGTAGGTTGTTCTGATTCAAAAGTCTTGTCAGTTACTGATATCCAGGGAAATGATAAGGTACTTAAAGGTGATTAAGCTGCAATACCTAGCAATCAGTTGCCGGGTGTTGCAGTTGGTGATGTCACTGACAATCAGGACACCTGTAGAGTTCTCACAAGTGAGAATCCAACCATTTGTGGCGAGATTCAGCAACCTGAAGCTGTTGATAGTTGTGATACATCTGCAAATATTTCTTCTGTCTCTAAAGTTTGCCCTGCTCGGGTAAAACAGCGAAGTATTTCGCCAGTTACAAAACAGGATAACTGCAAGAGGATTCAATAGAAGACTGGAAGCGAGAGAGGTGCAATTTGAAAAGACAGAAGCTAGTTATAGGCAACAAACTGAAAAAATGGAGGCTACAAGTAAGAGTAACAGTAGAGAGTTAAGTTGGGAGTTGTCAGGGAAAATAGAGGATAGTGTGTGAAAACGTAATGATAAATACACTACCGGCCATTAAAATTGGTACAGCAAGAACAAATGCAGATGATAAACGGGTATTCATTGGACAAATATATTATACTGGAACTGATATGTGATTACATTTTCACGCAATTTGGATGCTTAGATCCTGAGAAATCAGTACCCAGAACAACCACCTTTGGCCGTAATAACGGCCTTGATACGCCTGGGTATTGAGTCAAACAGAGCTTGGATGGCGTGTACAGGT
The DNA here is from genome assembly GCF_023864345.2 of Schistocerca serialis cubense. Classification (NCBI taxonomy): domain Eukaryota; kingdom Metazoa; phylum Arthropoda; class Insecta; order Orthoptera; family Acrididae; genus Schistocerca; species Schistocerca serialis. The sequence continues at coordinate 316,883,886 of NC_064645.1, read as the reverse complement.
ACAGCTGCTCATGCTGCTTCAACACAATACCCCAGTTCATCAAGAGTACTGAATGGCGTATTGTGACGAGCCAGTTGCTAGGCCACCATTGACCAGACGATTTCAATTGATGAGAGATCTGGAGAATGTGCTGGCCAGGGCAGCAGTCGAACATTTTCTGTATCCAGAAAGGCCCGTACAGCCCCTGCAACATGCGGTCGTGCATTATCCTGCTGAAATGTAGGGTTTCACATGGATCGAATGAAGGGTAGAGCCACGGGTCGTAACACATCTGAAATGTAACGTCAATATGAACAAGAGATGACCGAGACATGTAACCAGTGGCAACCCATACAATCACGCCAGGTGATACGCCAGTATGGCAATGGCGAATACACGCTTCCAATGTGCGTTCACCGCAATGTCGCCAAACACGGATGCGACCATCATGATGCTGTAAACAGATCCTGGATTCATCCGAAAAAAATGACGTTTTGCCATTCGTGCACCCAGGTTCGTCGTTGAGTACACCATCGCAGGCACTACTGTCTGTGATGCAGCGTCAAGGGTAACTGCAGCCGTGGTCTCTGAGCTGATAGTCCATGCTGCTGCAAACGTCGTCCAATTGTTCGTGCAGACGGTTGTTGTCTTGCAAACGACCCCATCTGTTTCTGACTCAGGGATCGAGACGTGGCTGCACGATCCGTTACAGTCATGCGGACACGATGCATGTCATCTCGACTGGTAGTGACACGAGGCCGTTGGGATCCAGCACGGCGTTCCGTATAACCCTCCTGAACCCACCGATTCCATATTCTCCTAATATTCATTGGATCTCGACCAACGCGAGCAGCAATGTCACGATACGATAAACCGCAATCGCGATAGGCTACAATCCGACCTTTATCAAAGTCGGAAACGTGATGGTACGCATTTCTCCTCCTTACACGAGGCATCACAACAACGTTTCTCCAGGCAACACCGGCCAACTGCTGTTTGCGTATGAGAAATCGGTTGGAAACTTTCCTCATGTCAGCACGTTGTAGTGTCGCCACCGGCGCCAACCTTGTGTGAATGGTCTAAAAAGCTAACCACTTGCATATCACAGCATCTTCCTCCTGTCGGTTAAATTTCGCGTCGCATCTTCGTGATGTAGCAATTTTAATGGCCAGTAGTGTAGAAACTAGTGGTAAAGAGCAGAAAGAAAGTACTGATGGGTTAAGAGAGCAGGTCGAAAGCATTAGTGGAGAGGTTACAGGAAAGTTTACTGAACTGGGTACACTATTACAAGAAGATTTACGTGGGGAGTTTGGTGGTAGAATTTGAAAGGTTTATTTTTATTCAGCCACCCTTCATTTCGATTATGTGTTTTTGCTTACTGATTATGTGAGAGTCCTTTGGCATATATTCCGACCACTCGCTGGTTGATTTCGATATTCCTCTGTTACATGGGCAGTATTTAGGTTTCATTGGTGATCTTTGGAGCAAGCGTCTCAGCCAATGAACGCCTAGCGCGTGGTGGTTCCCAATGAGCTCGTTGTATGTGAAGGAAAGAAAAAGGCAGCTGCAGTTTGGTAATTCTAAGGAGTCACTGGTATGGACGTATTTGTACTGAGGCAGTCAGTCTGTTGCAACTGTGTGCAGTCGTAAGTGTGCTCATCACATCACATAGTGCAGTGCGATTTATTAGTCGGTGCTGAGCAGTTTTGGGAGCGAACTGCATTTTATTGTGAGTTGTTGCGAGCAGGCAGTTCTGAGCCAGAAGGGGGTGGTTGGAGGATGATTGTGTCGTACAGGCTGTGGTATGTTGATTTTGTTGCCACTCAGTTGAAGACAAAAGTACATGATATTGACATTGGTATTGAGAGTGACTGGAACATTAGTTCTGAGAGAGCCATTGTGTTCAGAGATCTGCGGCTTTTCTTTTCTTACAGCATGGCATGTATCTAGTGGCAGTGTGACTGGCTAGGTTCTGTGAAGAACTACATAGCGGAGTGTCGATTAGGCTGAGCTCACTATTCAGCATTGGTTGCATCCATGTCCAATATTTTACCTGTGGTCAGGTGTTGGTAAATCATTGTTTTGATTCGCAAAGCAGATGGGAATTTGCGACATTATCAAGCGATTTGAGTCTTAGCGATTTCTTCTGCAGTTTAAATGGTCTGTCCTTTACAACTTTGGAACCTTGCACCTGTTTATCACTGGCGGCAGTTTCCCATAGCTGGAAAAATGTTCCCATGTTTTAATGTGCATAGCTGACGACCAATTTTAGTCTGATGATTGCTTTTTATTACTTTCTGCTCTACATCCGATGTTCACTTCCATGTGTTACATGAGAGACTCGTAAGTGTGAATAACAATAATAACTAGTCAGAATTTCAATTTCATCATAAATATATTTCTTTTGTTCTGTCCAAAATATGTCTCAATGTCAGTACAATTTCAGCAGATGACTGAATGCGAGCATTATTTCATCAGTAACTCTTTCACGGAAATTTACAGTTCTTCAGGTAAATAAGTTATCTTTAATAGCAGTCAGTATTATATTATAACTTTCATTTTCGTTATACATGATCATACTCAGTCGCTGTCGATCTCAAGTGTAGGTCATTCACTTTTTCTATGGAAGACACTGAAAATTTATAGCTAAAAAGATATTGTAATTCTAAATGCATTCCAACGGTTGCAAGGCCCAATAGCGCTGCTACATTGTCACGAAGCTCTAGACAGTCTGGGTTTCGTAAAGCGCGTGGCAGGGCCCCTCGGTGAATGCACACCGCGTGGTACCGAGTGCGGAAACTGCCGCCCGCGTGCGAAGCGAGTGACGGGCAGCGACCGCTGCTCGCCCTGTCCGCCATGTGGATGCAGTGCTCTAACACACACCGTCCCTGAGTCACGCAAGTAGCCTCTATTTCGCTTCGAGAAGCCTGTGACCCAGTGCCCCAGAGAGGCTAGTACAAGTGAAACAGAATTCCTTCAAAACATAGGCCGATGCTGGTTATCCTCTGTTCCAAACCGGTAGTTGTCATTTGACCTATATAATAGATCGTTTAAGAGGTGAAAGAAGGAACAGCCAACTTCTAGCATATCTGAACCCATCGCTGATGTTAGTACTGTCTTGTTGTTAGCCCCATTTTTTTGTAAGTCAGGGGAAGATGTTTCTGTCTTTTTCGATAGTTCGCCTACAGCGGCGAAGTTATGGAACTGGAGTCCCGTGTGGCTGCTAAATGTAGTTCGTTTAAAATTAGTTAATGATAACTATGACATATTTAATGGAAATGAGAAGTATCAGGATGCTCAGTGCTTCATGGCCTGTTGGGAAAGTATTAGTAGAACCTTAAAAAAAAAAGTGTGAAATCTTATGAGACTGAATTGCTAAGGTCATCAGTCCCTAGGCTTACACACTACTTAACCTAAATTATCCTAAGGACAAACCCACACACCCATGCGCGAGGGAGGACTCGAACCTCCGCCGGGACCAGCCGCACAGTCCATGACTGCAGCGCCTTAGACCGCTCGGCTAATCGCGCGCGGCAGTAGAACCTTACAGGAGAAAAATATACTTCTAGGTAGTATCTTAATGGTATAGTACAAAAACAGCGAGAATCGATAGTAAGTTTTGTAGATCGTATCACCTAAAGCAATATTAACACATATAAATTGACGGATGAAGATCGTGCCAACAAGACCATTCTGCAAGATGCATCAAAACGGGCCTCGACACTTTTTTACCGAGTCTGTACACATACATTTCCCAAAAAGCTTTGACGGAGCGGCAGCAACAGCGGCAGCTTAGTCTGAAACTGAACAAGTGACTAGGGCCCCTCAGGAGAGAATAGTTAGACGTTATAGATGTGGGTCTCCGGGCCACATTCAGCAATTTTGTAGGAAGTCACACTGTCAAAGCGCAAACAGGTAGGACACACCATTCAAAAATGTTGGCAGCCACGTGGAAGTTTAAATCACGGTAATACTCCCGCACCTCTGTTAAACGAGACAGGGGACAGTGTGACCACTGTCTCAGTAAGCGTGACCACAGGACCCTGTGCGAAATTAGTGGCAGACATTTGCCTGTTTGGCTACGTAAAGGGTAGATTGTGTAAGCTTTGTTTGATACCGGATGACAGGTATCCATCTATACTGGGTAGCCAGAGTGCATTTTGTGCCGCGAATTTGAACCCACCACACTGTAGACTAAGTAGTGTGGGTGTTAACAGTGTTCATTCACTCGGTTTGCAGTGTTGGGTTCCTGAGGGAATAGAAAGTTCTCCCTAGTATAGGCATAAGTTACGACGTCATTCTTGGGCTAGGCTTCCTTGTTAAATGTCATGCCAAACCGTAGAGCGGAGCTGGGTGGGACGTCGTTCCATCTCTGTTATACTGGTGAAAGAATGTAACTGCTGTAAGGACCGCCCGAGATATCGCGCAAGCCAGTTAAACTGTGTACTCCATCTCTTAGACCCGACTCACTTGATACAATGCCGAAAGATGCAGGGAAGCTGCTTTGGACGAAAGTAGGATCTGATTTTCCGATTAATACTTTGTGTGTAATAGAGCCCTTGTAGAGAACGAGGAACTCGATCAGGCACAATGTTTCACATGACGCATTTTTTTGTGTAGGAAATTGACGACAGCTGGTAGCGCCCATGAGTGTAGAGAATTTTGGTTTGGAAGAGGTGAGGCAATCAAAAGGTGCACCGATGGCTAACTTAGAAATGGAAGAAAAAAGATTAGTTGAATAGGAATGTCCTTGAAGAATACACAAAGCTAGGACATACTGTCGATTTAACCGCACTAAGGAGAAAGATGTCACATATGAAAGAATGTGATAGAGCGGGCATGGAGAGATTGTTGGAGGAATACGCAGAATTATTTAACCCACCTCAACCATCGCTCACTATGCCACTAGTGCAGCACAGAATTCCCACTGGGAACGTGCTGCCTGTATAAAATAAAAAAAAGGAGTAGCGGGTCCCACACCATCTACAACTAGTGATAGAGGAATTTATTGATCAACAGCTTCAGGATGCAATTACTGAAATGGTACCTTCCCTGGTCACTACCTGTCATCATCGTTCCAAAGGAGTCCTCAGATGGTAAGCACGCTTACATATTCTGCAGCAGTTATAGATTTTTGAACCAATGGACAACAACTGTCATACCCCAGCCGAACATTACAGAGAGCTCAGACAATCTGGGGCAGTGTCATTATTTTACCACGATGGATTTACGAAGCGACTACTACCAGTTAGAAGTAGACCCAAAATGACGTTTTCGGTTCCGATTGTTCGTTAACACTATCGATAGATGCCATTCGGTTTTAAAAATTTGCCACCGATTCTCCAACGCTTCGTAGATGGGATGTTATGGGGTCTGAAACCATAGCAATGCACGGTCTACCTAGATGATATCACTGTTTCTTCCAGGGACTTCTTAGAGCACGTGGTGCATCTATAAGAGATATTTGAATGGTTATATGCACGACTGACCCTTAGTTTAGAAAGGCGCCAGTTCATATTACAGAAAGCTATTTAGGCTATATTTTCAGTCAAGATGATGTTCGAACTGACCCACGCCTGGTACAAGCCATAATGGATTTCCCAACACCTAGCATAGTAAAGAAATTGCAGTCATAGCTCACGATTGGCAATTTTTATAAAAGATATATTCCAAAATTTGCCGTGGCAACAAGCCCCTTAATGTGTTTGTTAAATGAAGCAACATTTGAGAAATTTAAAAAATTATTGACTACCAGTCAAGATCTTGATTTTCCTATCAGAAACAGTTTATATTGTGTGACTCGAGCAGCCGTGTTCAAGGCTGTGTGTTGACTAAAAAAATAAACAGGAAAGAACACCCAACAGCTTGAACTTCTAGACAGCTCAATAAGGCACAGTAGAATTATTCAGTTAGTGAAAAAGAAATCGTTGCATTACTTTCTGACGTAACTTATTTTTGTTATTATCTGTAAGGGCGACGTTTTAAGGTCATAATAGATCACACAGCACTAAAAGATCCAACTACTTATTTTTCTTACTGGGCTCTACGGATAAGCGAATATGATTTTGAGATTGTACATCGTCCACAAAAATCTCATTGTGGCACAGACGGATTGAGAGCTAAGCACACGCACACAAGAGAACTTGAAGGAGTAAGCTGCGCTGGCCCTCCTCACGTCACCTCAACCACAGGCTGCCTACGGCACATTAGTTAATGGGTGAGGAATTTCATTTCTCGTGTAGTTGCTGGTGTGACTGTGTGTCGCCACGCCGCAGGTGTAAATCATAATGCAGCCAGGACTCAGATTATATTCTATTAGATTCGTACTTGTTCCATAGATCATGAGTACGACACTTCGTAATGATGTGGAACGTGTCAGGTTAATAAAAGGTGTGTATACAGGATATTACATTACACAAAATATTACATGACACTTAATAATTTTAATTTTTTTTGTCAAGGTTGGGGAAATTACCCACTTACTAATCCAAAAATTCATCTAATGAATAGAAGGAGTTGCCATTAAGAAATTCTTTTAATTTCCTTTTAAATGCTGTCAGACTTTTGATGCTATCAGGTAAGTAACCAAAGACTTTTGTGGCAGCATAATTTACCCCCTTCTGAGCCAAAGTTATATTTAACCTTGAGTAGTGAAGATCATCCTTTCTCCTAGTGTTGTAGCCAAGTACACTGCTATTACTTTTGAATTTGTTCGGATTGTTAATAACAAATTTCATAAGTGAATATATATGTTGTGAGGCTACAGTGAAGATCTCTTGCTCTTTAAATAAGTGTCTGCAGGATGATCTTGGATGAGCTCCAGCAATTATTCTGATTACACCCTTTTGTGTAATGAACACTCTTTTACTCAATGATGAGTTACCCCAGAATATGATGCCCTACGAAAGCAGAGAATGAATATAGGCGTGGTAAGCTAATTCACTGAGATGTATATCGCCAAAATTTGCAATTACCCTAATAGCATAAGTAGCTGAACTCAAACGCTTCAGCAGATCTTCAGTGTGTTTTTTCCAGTTCAACCCCTCATCAATGCACACACCTAGAAATTTTGAATATTCTACCTTAGCTACCGATTTCTGATCGAAGTCTATATTCATTAATGGTGTCATTCCATTTACTGTGTGGAACTGTATATACTGTGTTTCGTTAAAGTTTAATGATAGCCCATTTGCAGAGAACCACTTAATGATTTTCTGAAAAACATCGTTTACAATTTCACCGGTTAATTCTCGTCTGTTGGGTGTGATAGCTATACTTGTATCATCGGCAAAAAGTACCAGCTTTACATCTTCCTGAATATAGAATGGCAAGTCATTAATATATATTAAGAGCAGCGGAGGACCCAAGACCGAACATTGCGGCACCCCATTCTTGATTGTTCCACAGTTTGAGAAATCAACAGTTTTTGAATATTATGTGAACTGCTTATTTCAACTTTCTGCACTCTTCCAGTTAGGTATGATTTAAACCATTTGAGCACTATCCCATTCATACCATAGTACTTGATCTTATCTAGAAGTATTCCATGATTTACACAGTCAAAAGCCTTTGAGAGATCACAAAATATCCCAACAGGTGACTTCCGGTTACTCAGAGCATTTAATATTTCATTAGTGAAAGAATATATAGCATTTTCCTTTGAAAAACTCTTCTGGAAACCAAACTGACATTTTGTTAAAACTTTATTTTTACAAAGGTGTGAAGCTACTCTATAATACATTACCTCTTCAAGAATTTTGGATAAGGCAGTCAGAATAGAGACTGGGTGGTAGTTGTTGACATCAGACGTATCCCCTTTTTTATGCAGTCATTTAACAATGGCATACTTCAGTCTATCAGGGAAAATACCCTGCTTCAGAGAGCTATTACATATGTGGCTAAGAATCCTACATATTTCTTGGAAACAAGCTTTTGTTATCTTGCTGGAAATGCCATCAATTCCACGTGAGCTTTTACTCTTGAGAGAGTTTATTATCTTCCTAATTTCAGAAGGAGAGGTGGGTGGAATTTCAGTTGTATCAAATGGTGTTGGTAAGGCCGCTTCCATTAACTGCCTTGCTTCTTCTAATGAACATATAGATCCTGTTTTATCTATAACATTTAAAAAATGATTATTCAAAATGTTTTCGACTTCTGGCTTGTTGTTTAGCATGTTTCCATTCGCTTTGGCTCTGAGCACTATGAATCTTAACATCTGAGGTCATCAGTCCCCTAGAACTTATAACTACTTAACCTAACTAACCTAAGGACATCACACACATCCATGCCCGAGGCAGGATTCGAACCTGAGACCGTAGCGGTCGCGCGGTTCCAGACTGAAGCGCCTAGAACCGCAATTTCGACGTATAACGTCGAATTACGTTCGTAGGAAAAGTTCGTGATTTTGTGAAAGAAAGGAAGACTCCATGTTTCGATGTTTCAAGAACACGATAATTCCTGGTGTCAATGTAATCTTTCATGCAGTTTTGTAATGAAATATTTGACGATACGCCTTTTTTTGAGCACGTAAGCGTTTAAATAACTCACTTCAAAAGATACCATCAACTGCACCTCGTCAATACAGTTTAGAATCAATCACGACGTTTACATGCAACACATCTTCGGGGAGATGAAAACCAAATTTCGGAAACCGTTTTTCGCTGTTGTGTTTACATGTGAAGACCGGAAGTGGATTTCCTAACCCGTCAATGGCGCCTGGAAATCCGCTGTTCCAGTTTCTGATTTAATCGGCACAATCGGTATTTCTCTTCAGTTAAATATTAGAGAGTGTAATATTTCTACCGCTCCTTCGCAATGATAGAAGTCACTCCGCCTACATTAGCCGAAATGTTTTCAAACAGGTCGCAACCTGGCAGCCCAAACACGGCTGTTCGTTTATATGGTAGCGAAAATCGATTGTGGAAGTGGAAAACCGGCAGCAAGAAACAGCTTTCCAGAATCGATTTTGGACTATTTACATGCCCAACCAAAAGCGCTATTAGGATATAGGTTTACATAATCCGGTATTTGGAGCCCTTGTAAACATAGTGACTGTTTACGTTAGCTATGAATCACAATATGAGATAGCACTCTTGATGATAACCCGAATAATGTGTGTTCAAATATCACTCCGATATTAGATCTAAATGGCTTGCAAGGCATCAGCGATTTACCACAATTCACAATTAAATCGTATAAGTTCATCAACAACGCCTAAGTGTCATTAATAATGTGTTTGGTTCACTCGCCGTAACTCACGTGCACTGAATTCACAATCCTAGTAATATCGTTCACTGATTTTCTTCTAACCATCAAATCACTATTAAGTTGGTTAAACAAGCACTATCAGTTCGTAAAGCTTCATTGGAGTTCATGACGCAGTGAATACTGAAAAATAATGAGCCTAAATCTTCCCAATATTAACTGTCAGAGATACGAGCGTAAACACTACAAAGTGTGAAAGAACGACGCAGAACTCAGGTCGCTGGCCTAGTTTGTCGGAAATTCGCGAGGCGAGCACAATTCAGCTATGACGGCGGAGTGCTGTTTAAGCAAACACGATGTGCCCGTCGCATAGTTGTGCCTGCGGAAAGAAGTACTCAGGCAGGCTCGTGATTCCAGCTTAACAGGACATAGCGAATCACATGCCACAGATAAAAGTTATGGAAAGCTATTGGTGGTCAGTGAGGAAACAAGACGTAAAGCATTACATAAAGGTCTGCATTCCTTGCACACAAAAAATCGAATGTGGTGTCAGTGAACCCCAAAACAAAGATTACCTCAGACAAATAGACCGTTCCAAATGATCTGACCCATTTGCACCAGCAAGGAATCAATACGTATTAGCTACAATTGATCATTTTCCACGTTTCTGTGCCACGTTCGCCATACTGAAGCGACAGACAGAAACGGTGGCATGGGCTGTGGTTAACCAATAACTTCTTGAAATTCGGATAACCTCAGTCTGAAATAACTGTCCAGTGATCCATCTTTATGCCTCAGTTATTGAAGCAATTATGCCGACTACGGCACGTAAAGAAGCTGCGGACTAGTGCACTAGGGTGAACTGAAAGAGTTCACAGGTCAGCGGAAAAAATGTTAAGTAATTACGTAAGTAGTAGCCACAGTGATGGGGCGACCTGCAATCATTTATGAGGGCTGCGTATAGCTCGAAAACCTGCGAAAACATGAGCTTATCTCCCTGCAACATTGCTTTTAGCTAAAAATGGTGTCCCCCTTCGAATCATGCCAACCGACCCCACGAGAAGGTACACGTTCCGTTCGGAATTTTAGTAAAAGGTTAAAAATAATCTGGAGTCGTTTTGAAAAGATGAATGCTAATGCTCTAGAATGGCAGAACGGCATGCAAAACAAAAAACCAGAACTGCCTAAGTACCACATTTGGTAGTGTATAACATGATCAAACGCTTACTGGCAGAAAATAAAAATTAATAAGTTCATTTCAGGTTACCAAGGACCTTCACAGGCAGTCGAGATAATGTCTTCAGTTACAGTCAAACTGCAATTCGAGACCCAGAGCGTAGATGTGTAGGAGGGAAGAATTTATCAATTTTAGGGTTAACCAGAAGCATTGCCTAAATGAAAAGCAGTTTCTTCTGAAGGGGGAAGAGAAGTGGTTGAAGGAAATAGGAGAATGAAAGGTAGAACCAGGCAAGTTAAGCAGGAACATTTTTGAGTTGGTTATATCTGGATTACTTATATTATAGATGCCAAAGGAAATATTCTTATTTAGGTAAGAGGTTAAAAGAACTTTAGGTGAAATTTAAGTTTTGGAAATAAGAAACGCCTTCTCTTGTTGCATTGTATTTTATTCTCCCAGACGCCTTTCACCTTTTTTCAATTTAAAGCACCATCAGTGAGATCTGTAATGATACAGTTATGATACACTTTTGTTCTGATATGTATACCCGTAGATTAATTTACAAAACAAATATTTCTGTGCTTGCTGCGGAGGATGGTCACGCAAACAAACTCGTTAGCAGAACTTTTATTTGCAGTGTTGATAGAACTTCAGCGCATCTAATTTAGTTTATAAGGCAAACAACGATGCTACATGGTGCAGTACGTTTATTGCTATGTAAAATATGTGGTTTGTGTAAGTGTACTTTGCAGACTTCTAACAGGAAGTAGGATGGCAGTAAATGAGAGTGTGTGTGTATATGAGACATGCTTAGGAGTTTAACTTTAAGGTAGAGATTTTTTATCAACAATTTTGCTAGGTCAGTTTAGTGATTTAAAACGATGCGACATGGTCGCGAATATAACTGTGGCCCGAATATAGATCTGTTTTATAAAACATGTCCTAATGTACTGCAGCCATAGCGATATTGTCAGATGCCGAAGATGGTCATTATAGGCCGAAACCGATAGTCTGATGACAAAAAAAATTGCGACTATAAACGTAAGGAAGTAAATTAAGAGTTAGTTCTACTCTCTAGCACGGAGTCAACGAGGTACCGATCCGGGCAAGTCACAGTCAGCCGCACAAAACGAATACGCGTATAGCGCTGCCAGGACATGGCTCATCCTAGTGGCGTGTACACGCCTGCGGTGTGCGACGAACGTCGGTATAAGCTGCTGAAGGTGGCCGACGCTGCCTCTGGGCAATTAAGGGTTTACCGCCAGCCACACGTTAGAGATCAGAAAACCGCTCCGTGAACTGGCTCTAAACTCGCCAGCAGTTCCTCTGACGTCGTGTCCCGTGCTCGCAGACGACTCTCGAGTCTCCGCCGCTGCCCCTGTAACCGACAACAAGCCACTTTAGTCTCTTGTCAGATATAACTGAATGAGGATATTGTGAATCCCCACATATCCAAAAAACTAAACTCTTCAGGAGACACAAAAAACATTTCAAGCTTTAAAATAATGTTGAACCTCCGTTTTACTTGTCGTCTTTCGTTAAACCGAATACAAAGGAAAGAATGCATTTTCTTGACATTAAGTTAAAATTTATTATAAAATTTTGTACATGACTGGAGCGGCAACCGTGAGATGTAACCTTCTTGTAGAAACACAGAGTGCGACAGAACCGACTAAGTACACTACTCGCCACTAAAATTGCTACACCACGAAGATGACGTGCTACAGATGCGAAATTTGACCGACTGGAAGAAGATGCTGTGATATGCAAATGATTAGCTTTTCAGAGCATTCACACAAGGATGGCGCCGGTGGCGACACCACATGAGGAAAAATGATTCAAATGGCTCTGAGCACTATGGGACTTAACATCTATGGTCATCAGTCCCCTAGAACTTAGAACTACTTAAACCTAACTAACCTAAGGACATCACAGAACACCCAGTTGACATGAGGAAAGTTTCCAACCGATTTCTCATACGCAAACAGCAGTTGGCCGGTGTTGCCTGGTGAAACGTTGTTGTGATGCCTCGTGTAAGGAGGAGAAATGCGTACCATCACGTTTCCGACTTTGATATAGGTCGGATTGTAGCCTATTGCGATTACGATTTATCGTATCGCGACATTGCTGCTCGCGTTGGTCGAGATCCAATGAATGTTAGCAGAATATGGAATCGGTGGGTTCAGGACGGTAATACGGAACGCCGTGCTGGATCCCAACGGCCTCGTATCACTACCAGTCGAGATGACATGCATCGTATCCGCATGACTGTAACGGATCGTGCAGCCACGTCTCGATCCCCGAGTCAGCAACAGATGGGGTCGTTTGCAAGACAACAACCATCTGCACGAACAGTTGGACGACGTTTGCAGCAGCATGGACTATCAGCTCAGAGATCACGGCTGCGGTTACCCTTGACGCTGCATCACAGACAGGAGTGCCTGCGATGGTGTACTCAACGACGAACCTGGGTGCACGAATGGCAAAACGTCATTTTTTTCGGATGAATCCAGGATCTGTTTACAGCATCATGATGGTCGCATCCGTGTTTGGCGACATTGCGGTGAACGCACATTGGAAGCGTGTATTCGCCATTGCCATACTGGCGTATCACCTGGCGTGATTGTATGGGTTGCCATTGGTTACACGTCTCGGTCATCTCTTGTTCAACAGTGGACGTTACATTTCAGATGTGTTACGACCCGTGGCTCTACCCTTCATTCGATCCATGTGAAACCCTACATTTCAGCAGGATAATGCTCGATCGCATGTCGCAGGTCCTGTACGTGTCTTTCTGGATACAGAAAATGTTCGACTGCTGCCCTGGCCAGCACATTCTCCAGATCTCTCACCAATTGAAAACGTCTGGTCAATGGTGGCCTAGCAACTGGCTCGTCACAATACGCCAGTCACTACTCTTGATGAACTATGGTATCGTGTTGAAGCTGCATGGGCAGCTTTACCTGTATGCGCCATCCAAGCTCTGTTTGGCTCAATGCCCATGCGTGTCAAGGCCGTTATTACGGCCAGAGGTGGTTGTTCTGGGTACTGATGTCTCAGGATCTATGCACCCAAATTGCGAGAAAATGTAATCACGTGTCAGTACTAGTATAATATATTTGTCCAATGAATACTCGTTTATCATCTGCATTTCTTCTTGGTGTAGCAATTTTAATGGGCAGTAGTGTAGTTTCTATCGATTACCGCTGGAGCTGTGGTGGGGGTAGGCAGTTGCACGTGGTCTGCCTTTCTTCAGTCGTTGACTCCATTTCAGCAGCCAACATAGTATGGACCGGTGCACATCGTGGTTTTGCCGTTCGCGCTTATTATGAAAACAACAGATCTGTGGTCCCTACACAATGAGCTTTTCGGCGACAGTTCAACATTCCACTCAACAATGCCGTTCCTAATGTAAACACAATTCTGTCCTGGGTTCGGCAGTTGAAGGAAACTGATAGCACACTAAGAATAGATACACCTGCCGACGCAGATCCATCAGACGCCAGAAAATGTGGAGCGAGTGAGAACAGCAACTCAACAATCGCCGCAACGTTCTGCTCGACGACATGCTGTTGCATTGGGGATTTCAGGCCGCAGAAGGATTCTGCAATGCGATTTGAAGTTCCATCCTCTCAAAATATGATTGCTCAAGATTTACGCTCAGCAGACCGCGCCAACCGTGATTTCCTGTGTGAGCAAATGCTTACTCAGATCCCTCCGAACGCAGCTTTCTTCAGTAGTGATGAGGCACATTTTCATCTTAGTGTGCGCGTGAAAAAGCAAAACTTTCGCCAGTGGGCTGAAAATAACCCCAGAATTATTCATGAAAGACCGCAACATTCTCCTAAAGTGACAGTGTGGTGTGCCATATCACAGTTTGGAGTGGTGGGTCCTTACTTTTTTGAGGAAGAAGCGACCGTGACAGTGAATTCCACACGTTGTGTTTGAATGTTGCAAACTTTTCTGCAACCCAGAATGGACGTGACTGTTGAAGAACATGGACTGAGGGACTTGAGGTAGCAACAGGATGGAGCTACTGATCACACAGCTCGAATTTCACTTGTTGTTTTGAGAGAAATGTTTCCGGGACGCCTCGTCTCCTTGAGGAGTGATGTCGGGTGGCCTGCGCGGTCACCAGATTTGAGCATTTGTGACTACTTTCTTTGGGGATATCTGAAGGAAAAGGTTTTCAAAATTGATGTCATTTCCAGCAGGATAATAAAGGCTTGTTCCCAAGAGATAAGTGGGATTCTTAGCCACATATGTAATAGCTCTCTGAAGCAGGGTATTTTCCCAGATTGACTGAAGCATGCCATTGTTAAACCCCTGCATAAAAAGGGGGATACGTCTGATGTCAACTACCGCCCAATTTCTCTTCTGACTGCCTCATCCAAAATTCTTGAAAAAGTAATGTATTGTAGAGTAGCTTCACACCTTTGTAATAATAAAGTTTTAACAAAATGTCAGTTTGGTTTCCAGAAAGGTTTTTCAATGGAAAATTCTATATATACTTTCACTAATGAAATATTAAATGCTCTGAGTAACCAGAAGTCACCCATTGGGATTTTTTGTGATCTCTCAAAGGCTTTTGATTGTGTAAATCACGGAATACTTCTAGATAAGCTCAGGTACTGTGGTATGAATGGAACAGCGCTCAAATGGTTTAAATCATACCTAACTGGAAGAGTGCAGAAAGTTGAAATAAGCAGTTCACATAATATTTAAAAACTGTTGATTTCTCAAACTGGGGAACAATCAAGAATGGGGTGACACAAGGTTCTGTCTTGGGTCCTCTGCTGTTCTTAATATACACTCCTGGAAATGGAAAAAAGAACACATTGACACCGGTGTGTCAGACCCACCATACTTGCTCCGGACACTGCGAGAGGGCTGTACAAGCAATGATCACACGCACGGCACAGCGGACACACCAGGAACCGCGGTGTTGGCCGTCGAATGGCGCTAGCTGCGCAGCATTTGTACACCGCCGCCGTCAGTGTCAGCCAGTTTGCCGTGGCATACGGAGCTCCATCGCAGTCTTTAATACTGGTAGCATGCCGCAACAGCGTGGACGTGAACCGTATGTGCAGTTGACGGACTTTGAGCGAGGGCGTATAGTGGGCATGCGGGAGGCCGGGTGGACGTACCGCCGAATTGCTCAACACGTGGGGCGTGAGGTCTCAACAGTACATCGATGTTGTCGCCAGTGGTCGGCGAAAGGTGCACGTGCCCGTCGACCTGGGACCGGACCGCAGCGACGCACGGATGCACGCCAAGACCGTAGGATCCTACGCAGTGCTGTAGGGGACCGCACCGCCACTTCCCAGCAAATTAGGGACACTGTTGCTCCTGGGGTATCGGCGAGGACCATTCGCAACCGTCTCCATGAAGTTGGGCTACGGTCCCGCACACCGTTAGGCCGTCTTCCGCTCACGCCCCAACATCGTGCAGCCCGCCTCCAGTGGTGTCGCGACAGGCGTGAATGGAGGGACGAATGGAGACGTGTCGTCTTCAGCGATGAGAGTCGCTTCTGCCTTGGTGCCAATGATGGTCGTATGCGTGTTTGGCGCCGTGCAGGTGAGCGCCACAATCAGGACTGCATACGACCGAGGCACACAGGGCCAACACCCGGCATCATGGTGTGGGGAGCGATCTCCTACACTGGCCATACACCACTGGTGATCGTCGAGGGGACACTGAATAGTGCACGGTACATCCAAACCGTCATCGAACCCATCGTTCTACCATTCCTAGACCGGCAAGGGAACTTGCTGTTCCAACAGGACAATGCACGTCCGCATGTATCCCGTGCCACCCAACGTGCTCTAGAAGGTGTAAGTCAACTACCCTGGCCAGCAAGATCTCCGGATCTGTCCCCCATTGAGCATGTTTGGGACTGGATGAAGCGTCGTCTCACGCGGTCTGCACGTCCAGCACAAACGCTGGTCCAACTGAGGCGCCAGGTGGAAATGGCATGGCAAGCCGTTCCACAGGACTACATCCAGCATCTCTACGATCGTCTCCATGGGAGAATAGCAGCCTGCATTGCTGCGAAAGGTGGATATACACTGTACTAGTGCCGACATTGTGCATGCTCTGTTGCCTGTGTCTATGTTCCTGTGGTTCTGTCAGTGTGATCATGTGATGTATCTGACCCCAGGAATGTGTCAATAAAGTTTCCCCTTCCTGGGACAATGAATTCACGGTGTTCTTATTTCAATTTCCAGGAGTGTATATTAATGACTTGCCATACTATATTCACGACGATGCAAAGCTGGTACTTTTTGCCAATGATACAAGTATAGCTATCACACCCAACAGACAAGAATTAACTGGTGAAATTGTAAACAATGTTTTTCAGAAAATCATTAAGTGGTTCTTTGCAAATGGGCTCTCATTAAACTGTGACAAAACACAGTACATACAGTTCCACACAGTAAATGGAATGACTCCATTAACAAATATAGACTTCGATCAGAAACCGGTAGCGTTGATGAGGGATTGAACTGGAAAAACATACTGAAGATCTGCTGAAACGTTTGAGTTCAGCTACTTATGCTATTAGGGTCATTGCAAATTTTGGCGATACACATCTCAGTAAATTAGCTTACCACGCCTATTTTCATTCACTGCTTTCGTACGGCATCATATTCTGGGGTAACTCATCATTGAGTAAAAGAGTGTTCATGGCACGAAAGCGTGTAATGAGAATAATTGCTGGAGCTCATCCAAGAGCATCCTGCAGACACTTATTTAAAGAGCTAGAGATCTTCACTGTAGCCTCACAATATATATATATATATATATATATATATATATATATATATATACACTTATGAAATTTGTTATTAACAATCCGAACGAATTCAAAAGAAATAGCAGTGTACATGGCTAAAACACTATGAGAAAGGAAGGTCTTCACTACTCAAGGTTAAATCTAACTTTGGCTCAGAAGGGGGTAAATTAAGCTGCCACAAAAGTTTTTGGTCACTTACCTAATAGCATCAAAAGTCTGACAGATAGCCATATAGCATTTTGAAGGAAATTAAAAGAATTTCTTAATGGCAACTCCTTCTACTCATTAGATGAATTTTTGGATATAGTAAGTGGATAATTTCCCTAACCCCACGAAAAACAAAATTAAGTGTCATGTAATATTTTGTGTAATGTAATATCTTGTATAGACACCTTTTATTAACCTGACACATTCCACATCATTACGAAGTGTCGTATTCATGATCTATGGAACAAGTACTAATCTAATCTAATCAAAAGCCACCCTCACACCCTACCAGAGTTAAAAGCGTGAATGCCATATCCCGCAGTATGTGTGCAAGAGCTGCTCGAAACTTCAGGGATCGTCTGCAACAATGTATTGATGCTAACGGCCGCATTCTTGAGGACATTATTTTCAAAACTAAATGATTGTAAAATGGTATATTGTACTAATTTAGAAAATAAAATATTTTTTCTCTATACATCCAGATTTACTTTTTACTGCTCCTTAAAGCTGCTTAGTCAGTTCTCTTGCACCCTGCAGTAAACAGCCATACAGATGCAAAATGGATGGTTTATTATGTAAGATGGCAAGAACTATGCCCCTTACATGAAGTCATTAAAGATCACCTAACTCACGTTGAGCGAACAGTAGGGCTGAACAAAAATGACTGACAAGGCACAATGCATCTTGTAGAGGGTATAGTATGGATGTATTGGAATAATTAACGTTGGGTGATGGTTTTAAAGTAATTCACATGATATGAAAAACTTTGTGGAAACGCATCGATTTACTGGAGGCTAGTTTATCCCAGGGAAGTATACAGAGTGACAGTGGCTGGCCAGCAGGGGATCGGCGAAGGGAAGCGACAATAGGCAGCTTAGGGCGGCTCAAGCTCTGAGAAAGCGGTAACGGGGCTCGGCCTCCAGCTGCCTTAAGATGAGTGACAGTGAGTCGGTGCTTGACCCCATGCTGGTGTACTGGGAAGCAGACGGAGAACTTGTATGCCTGTTGATAAATGTCTGTCGTCCCATTTTCAGTGAAACATGCGAGAAATCCGCACAAAGCTACGGTAGAGCGGTCAACAGAGGTCAAAATATGCGAGTTCGTGACTATAGCAACTTCACGCTGAATTCACAGTCCACAGAGCCTGAAGTAAATCAAGTGAAGAGCGACAGAAAGAAATACACCGGCCTCCAATGGGAATGTAGGACCAAGGAATTTGAAGTACTCTCCTGGGAGTCAGAACTCCGGAAAAATTGGTGTTTGTGCAGACGCTAATCTTGATGGGTGGCCTGGGAGGAGCTAAATAGCAGAAGTTGATAGGAAGGGAAATTTTGTTGGAATTTGTTCACTTCCCAGAGCAGGCATTGCTCAGCACTGGGAAGTGACGGATAATTAACGCGACTTGTGCTGCAATTGGCGTAAGTGAGTTTGCTGGAGGGGAAACCAAGGCAAAGAGCGGACTGTGAGAAGTCTCCGTAGAGGTCTTCCGTTCCCAGCTTGCCTAGAGTGCAGACGTGGCTTTCTTTACTCAGCTTGCCTGACAAAGAGTGAGCATCTCTGCAGTTTAGGACTTAGCAAATGGAACGATTGAACTTGGACATAGGAAGTTTTAGTTCAGCTATGTACTGAACAAGATAGCTAGGAGTGAATAGACAAGTGTAGCCTTGCAGCACCACGAGGTCAGCTGAAGTCCACACAACGCCGCCGCTCCGCCACGCTGTATTCAGTGATATTGCGCCTGCTCCGGCCACTGATTAATTTGTTGGATCATGTCAGCAAAGTTTCCACAAGGGTTTCATGGACCATGTATTGTAGAATTCTTCTATCACTTCGCATTATGCCTGGGTCAGTCGATAGGAATCACTTTTGAGTTATCGCACTTTACTCCACGCAAACGCAATTTATTACCACTGCCTGATAGGAGAGTCTTGTAATGTGATGATTGAAGGTCGGGAGTTAAAATAAATTTGTGCTAATCGACTGCATCTGTTTTCAATCAAGTAGCTGAAATCCCAAGTCACTTTCTTAATTAATTTTATGTTCAACATTTGCATCTGGTGTTCAATAGCTGAATATAACATCAATGTGCACCCCTTTTTAATTAAAAGTGATCAATTCTGGATAAATTAATGTCAACACTGCCACCGCAGTTCAATCAGGAGTCACAGGGGCATATTACTTTTTTGTGTTATCCAATATTGCGGCAGTTTTGCACTCTCTGTTGATCTGTTAGTCAATTAGTTGGGGTGAACACACGCCAAAACCAGCTAAGTGACGGGTGGAGTGTTACAATTAAAATCTCTTTACCGCGGTTTCAGCGTTTATAAAAACCTTTTATTCAGTTGGAAACTTTACAACTGGATCACATGTTGTGGGAGAGGTAAGTTAAAAAAATATAGCCGAGAGGCCATCAGTCAAACACAGAATTTCACCTCCACTGTAATTAAAACATGCACAACATGTTTGTTGTCATTTGGTATTTCCTCAACAACATACAATTAGTGCACTCAGCCATGTTGTGCATGTTTTAATTATAATGGAGGTGAAGTTCTATAACTGACTGACGCATTTTGGCTGTATTTTGACATACCTCTGCCGTAACATGTAATCCAATTGTCAATATTTCCTTCTGAGGAAACGCATTTTGTAAATGTTGAAATCATAGCAAAGGGGTTTTTATGAACCTTCCATTTTGCAGTTGACAGGCTGTTTGCTATTTCTATAAGAAGTTAAAATTTATGTACTGAACTTATCGGTTTTCTCGATGTTTTATAATAAAATAAGCATCAATCATTATTTAACTCATAATTTATTGCTAATATGGGCAAAAATCAAACTAATTATGCCTATTTTCCATTCTCTTCGGTGTTGTACTCCACGCATGGTACATTCTTTGTCACTTGTTGGCCAATAGTATGTCATATTATAAGTTCAGGACGATTTCTTCTTCTGGTATGAATAATGAAAACTGCCTTAGACAGTGCATTTTATTCTCATTTGTAGCCACATGATGTTGATTAAACTGACTTACAGGCTCTGATGGAGCTACAGATGGCAAGCCAGTTGGAATGTGTGCTCTTCTGCTCCATCAGTGAATGGCCTAACTTTAACAACACTAAGACTTTCATGTAAATAGTAGAAGCTGCATGATCTGTGTTGACGGTTTTTCTTTTTGTAGCCCTTCTTTGAGTTACATTCTTTTGATAGAGCTGGCCACCAGTCTTTAAAATTCAGCATCTCTTCTGTTTTTGTTATTTTCCCTTCAAAGTTCATCTTCTTGCTGGATTCTATTACTAAGTCTGCATACTCTTTTCGGCAAACATATCCTATCCACCTTTCTAATTTTCATTTTTACCATGCCGAAATCTCTATCGCATGGAAGGTAAGCATAGCCTCTTATTGGAAAGTAGTAGTAATGGGTAGTAAATTGGAATTTTTCCCGTACCACAAGCATTAAACAAAATTTTGTGTATAATTTTATCTCGCTGTCCTCCATTATCTTAATTGCCATGCATTTCATCCAGCAACTGGGAATAGAATTACATATTCAGCTGAATTTAATGTTCTTCATTATTGTGTTTGCTGTGATAGTAGATTAATTTTGAAGCAATACTTACCTGCAGTCATAACTGTATCCCCTTTTCAATCTATACATGCTTCCTTTCTCACTCTTGCTCGTTTATTGGCTGTATGTTTCAGAAACTCCACTGCATTCTTTAATCTTTCTATTATTTCTGTGCTGGCGTAAGCAGTCGCCAGCACACCGGTCAGTAAAGATGTAGCGCGAAGATCGATAGCAGGTGCTGGATCAAGAGCGCCTATCACGAGAGAGGCCAGAGACACGCCGACAAACAACACACCGCCAACACTCTCTCGACAGCATGTATTCAGGCTGCCGCTGCTGCCGGAGGGACTCACTCACTCTTCCAGTAAGGCATCTGTCAGTGCCATGGAAGAGCGCGTATAGTACATCGCAGGTTACGACAGTACATAGCGACCAGATTAGTAACTATAGCAAGACTGAAGTTTGTAATAGCAACATTGTAAATATTGTCTGAAAGATAGCAAGATTACCGATATGGTCTGGAAGAAGTCTACGGTGCAAGACTACAATTTCCCAACATCACAACTGCCTGAATTTTACCACCAATAACAATAGAAATCGATTAAACTAAAGAGTAACTGGCACTACCGATTAGTCTCTCTGTTTAAAATAGTGCTGATAACTAAAATTTTGAGAAAGCCTCCATGTTCACTAGGTGTGGGGCTTCTCTTCAGTTTCGGAGATACAATGGCCGCATAAAATGCGAGAATGTATGAGGTTTCTGTATATCGTGATCGAGCACATGTTTAAAGTACAAAGTGGTAGGTAACTTAGTTTTGTCAAAAAAACGGACATGTGGGGTTTCTCAATATTCCCATGCAATTACACAGAGCCAGTGCGGAAAGGAGAACGAGTACACGAGCTCGCGAATATACGGAGGACTCGCGGCATTGCCGCTACACGCATATGGTCGGGGATGACGACTATCTGTACGTCAACATCTACATGATAACTCTACAATTCGTAGTTAAGTGTCTGGCAGAGGGTTCATCGAACCACCTTTAAGCTAAATCTTACCATGCGAACTCTGATTTCCTTTATTTTATTACGATGATCATTCCTCCCTATGTGGGTGAGCGCCAACAAAATATTTTCACACTCGGAGGACAAAGTTAGTGACTTAAATTTCATGAGAGTGTCCCGTAGCAGCGACAAACGTCTCTGTTTTAATGACTGCCATCCCAACCCTTGTGTCATATCCGTGGCACTCTCACCTATTTCGCGATAATGCAGAGCGAGTTCCCCTTCTTTGAACTTTTACTGTGTTCTCCGTCAACCCTATCTGATGCGTGTCCCACATAGTACAACTTAAAGTCCCCCACCGCGGTTTTCTGTATGTACATGAAGAATAATCTCACAAACATGTGGTGATTTTCACAGGGTTTCACTAACAGATAGGCTGATTCACGAGGACGATTTGTGTATCTAATGTATCACCGCAACACTGGAAATTCGTTCGAGTACAGATCAAGTAATTAGTGCAACCCATACAAAACCGAGGCGGGTCGCTGGTTATTTACTAATATTGATCTGTTAGTAGTGCATGTTGTTATACACCGAAGAGCCAAAGAAAACTGGTACTACTGCCTGATAACGTGTAGGGCTCCAGCGAACACGCAGAAGTGTCGTTATACGACATGGTACGGACTAGACAAATGTCTGAAGTAGTGTTGGACGGAACTGATACCATGAATTCTGCACGGCTGTCCATGAATCTGTAAGAGTATGAGAGGTGGAGATCTCTTTTGAATAGCACGTTGCAGGGAATACTAGATATGTTCAATAATGTTCATGTCTGGGGGGTTTGGTGGCTAGCGGAAGTTTTTAAACTCAGAAGGATGTTCCTGGAGCCATTTTGTGCCAATTTTGGACGTGTGGGGTGTCGTATTATCCTGCTGGAGTTGCCCAAGTCCGTCGGAATCCACAATGGACATTAATGGATGCAGGTGATCAGACAGGACGCTTATGTAGGTGTCACCTGCCAGAGTCGTATCTAGATGTATCGGGGGTCCCATATCACTCCAACTGTACCTGCCCAACACCACTATAGACCCTCCACCAGCTTGAACAATCCCCTGCTAACATTCAGGACCCATGGATTCATGAGGTTGTCTCCACACCCACACAGTCCATCCGCTCAATACAATTTGAAACGAGACTCGTGCGACCAGGCAATATGTTTCCACTCATCAATAGTCCAATGTCGATGTTGACGGGCCCAGGCAAGGCTTAAAGCCTTGTGTCGCGCAGTCATCAAGGGTACACGAGTGGGCCCTCAGTTCCGAAAACCCATATCGATAATGTTTCGACGAATGGTTTCCACGTGACATGTTTTAATGGCCTAGAATTGAAATCTGCAGCAATTTGCGGAAGAGTTACGCTTCTATCACGTTGAACGATTCTCTTGAGTCGTCGCTAGTACCGTTCTTGCAGCAACTTTTGTGGCCGCAGCGATGTTGGAGATTTGGTGTTTTACCGGATTCCTGATATTCACGGTACACTTGTGAAATGGTCCTAAGGGAAAGTCCCCACTTCATCGCTACCTCGGATATGCTGTGTGCGCCGTCTACAACACCACGTTCAAACTTACTTAGCCGCGTGGGATTAGCCGAGCGGTCTTGGGCGCTGCAGTCATGGACTGTGCGGCTGGTCCCGGCGGAGGTTCGAGTCCTCCCTCGGGCATGGGTGCGTGTGTTTGTCCTTAGGATAATTTAAGTTAAGTAGTATGTAAGCTTAGGGACTGATGACCTTAGCAATTAAGTCCCATAAGATTTCATACACATTTGAACATTTGAAACTTCCTTAAATCTTGATAACCTGACATGGTAGCAGCAGTAACCGATCTAACAACAGCGCCAGACACATGTTGTCTTATACAGGCGTTGCCGACCGCAACGCCGTATTCTGCCTGTTCAAATGGCTCTGAGCACTATGGGACTCAACTGCTGAGGTCATTAGTCCTCTAGAACTTAGAACTAGTTAAACCTAACTAACCTAAGGACATCACACACATCCATGCCCGAGGCAGGATTCGAACCTGCGACCGTAGCGGTCTCGCGGTTCCAGACTGCAGCGCCTATAACCGCACGGCCACTTCGGCCGGCTAGTCTGCCTGTTTACATATCTGTGTATTTGAACACGCATGCCTATACCAGTTTCTTTGGCGCTTCAGTTATGTAGGGTGTTCAAAAGTAGTGTCGAATACTTTGAGAGATGATAGTACTCACCGAAACAAGAAAAATAAGTCCAATAATTATGGGTCCGGAAAAGAATATTTTCCGAGATAAACACGTGTTTCTAGGAAGGGCTGCGAAATGCTTGGTTGCGGTTATTAGCACAGATATTGCATTTGGAGTTCTGTCTTACTGACAGTACTCTACCTATTATTAGGTGATCCGCAGTCAGTTGTGTTGTTCGAGTTGTGTTGAAGGCAACGATAGTTTTCAAAATGGCTCTGAGCACTATGGGACTTAACAGCGGAGGTCATCAGTCGCCTAGAACTTAGAACTACTTAAACCTAACTGACCTAAGGACATCACACACATCCAAGCCCGAGGCAGGATTCGAACCTGCGACCGTAGCAGTCGCGCGGTTGCAGACAGAAGCGCCTAGAACCGCTCGGCCACTCCAGCCGGCGTTAGTTTTCGTCTTGTTTACGTGCCGTACTGTACACTACTGTCAAGCCTGGCTACTTACTGTATCATGGTGTTTTACCTTCTCCCAAACGAGGATTCACTTACGTGTTTGAGGTTATTGCGCTGTTTCTACATACAGATGGTGTAGTACACTTACATTTTCTCTCTCTCACCACTTGTTAACACTGGATGCCTATTACTCGACAAGTGAAATGGTGGATACGATATTCTGCTATGGACGTACTCTGTGAGCCCGTGCCTTCTACGCTGGAAAATATCCACAGCGCAGAGTGCGCTTTCGATAAGCTGTTCGGCAGACTTCTCCAGAGTTGAGCGTGCCAAGTTCAAAGTGCTGCTGAACGCTCAGGAGCGATGCGACTCGTGCACACGGTACGTGGGCCCCAACGTGGTATACGCTATCGCAACGCATTCCAGCGGCAGTTGAGGGATGTTTCTACTTCGTAAATCACACTGTTTACTCATAGGGCGGGCGTAAAATTCCCACGCTAGCTCTATTAAAACGCACATTTCCTCCATCGTCTAAGAAAAGGAAAGTACCATCTCCAATCAATAAGGACACAGGCTTATAAAAGTTCCATTACAAACAGTGCGTTAAAAATTTGGAATACTTCTCCGCATAAGATGAACATTATTTCATCATTCCCACATTTTAGTAAAACCCAAAGGTCAGTCTTACTTGATCACTCTTCCTACCCAGTAGCAGAATCTTTGCAACATGTGAGTTACGAAGCGTAAAAGAAAAAGGAGCAAAAAAAGGTGAACTTATATTTACATAACATCAAATATTATAGTATATATTTATATTAAACTAATAATAAAGCATCAGAACCTAATAAAAACGCGAATGTTAGGAAAAAAAATTTGCAAGTGTCAAAGCGCGAACCACCACCTCATCCTACATCTCAACAAAGGACGGTGCCGATACTCATTACGCTAAACGTGGTTCACACCCCTTAACCGTTGCTGAAAACCTTAATCGTAGATATGTTACTAATCGAAATTTAATTATAACAAATTGTACCAAGAACAATACGTTTTGGGTGGATCATCAGCGTGTCGCTGCCTCCAAATAGCCTACTCTCATAATATGCAAGTTACAATAATTCTTTTGTCACGAATATGATGTTTCTCATCATTTTATTGGAACGAATCACACAGTTAACAACTGGTTTTCCAGTGATTCTCAATTTGCTGGTGCTCAGGAATGGCATATATACATACAGGCTTGAAATGAATGCTAATATGGCGCCTCACAACTCTGTACTGAAGCGGGACGGCGTGCTTGTGACGTAGGTGGCGTTGTGCCATCTCATTGGTCAACGCTCAGACGCACGCTCAGAATATCTGACATGCCAGATACTGCTCTGCACGTTCGGAAAGACTCTCGAACGTGCTATTCCACGCTATGACGTCAGAATCCCGGCACGCTCAACGCTCAAAGTTCGGATGCAAGGTCCATGTGCCGACGTCTTAAGACCACAGGATCATCACGGCAGACGGCCGTTCTGCCGATGGCTGTTGCAGAAGTGTGCCTCAGATTCATTGTTCATATCCAAGATTTTATTTACCGGTGAGGCAGCGTTCACAAGAGATGGTGCTGTGAATTTCCACAACCAGCTTGCATGGACAGACGTAAATCCGCAAGCAATACAGGAAAGAGGGCATCAACACCGATTCTCAATCAACGTGTGGGCAGACGAACTAGGCGATAGATTAACAGGGTCATACGTGCTACCACAAAGGTTAACTGGTGACCATTATCTGGACTTTCTCATTAATGTATTTCCTACTTTGCTGGAGGTTGCGCCATTGCAGCAACGAATGTAGATGTGGTTCATGCATTATGGCGCACCAGCACACTTTCGTCACAATGGAGAGGGGTTGAGTGCGCACTCGCACCTTAGCCTGCTCGTTCCCCAGACCTCAATTCCCTAGACTTCTGGTAATTGGGACTCTTGAAGGAATCAAAGATGTGCGGTCGCTACAGCAGCGCGTCTTCAATGCGTGCCAGCAGTTACAACAACCGGGTATACTTCGAAGGTGTGCCACAGTGCACAGGGGTGCATAATCACGAATGGAGGCCACGTTGAACACCTCATGTAAACACATGTTTATCACAGAAAGTATGCATTACCGGCCCGATGGTTATTGGACTCCTCTCAGAAAGTATGCATCTCTGCACCCATGTTTATTGGACTTATTTTTCGTGCTTCGATGAATACTACCACCTCTCAAAGTATTCGACACACAGACCAAAAAAAGCTCGCATGTCGAAGTCAAAAGTTAAATGCATGCTTGTGTGTTTCTTTGATTCCAAGGGAATTGTTCATAAAGAGTGGGTGCCTCCTGGACAAACAGTTAACCAATATTACTACAAAGAAATTTTAGAAAGACTTCGTAAAAGAGTTTTTCGTGTCCGAGTCAACGTTGCTGATAATTGGATTCTTCATTAGGATGATGCGCCATCCCATACTGCTCTGTCAGTACAGCAATTTTTAACCTCAAAACAAATTTCAGTACTAACACAGCCTCCTTATTCACCAGACATCGCTCCGTGCGACTTTTTCTATTTCCAAGAGTCAAAACGGCGGTTAAGGAACACCATTTTCAAACAACATAAGATGTCCAAAAAGCTGTGACGAGGGTCTTGGAGGATATTACAGAAGATGAGCTCCAGAAATGTTACCATCAATGGCAGAAACGCTGGAAAAGTGTGTGCAATCAGAAAGGAACTACTTTGAAGGAGACAACACTAAATTTGACTAAAGCGGTAAGCAACATTTTTTTCACATCAGTCTCATTACTTTACTGTCGCACCTCGCATATTGTCGTATTCTGTATCTTAATTTAAGTATTTCCATGGCATTACTATCTAATTCATTAGGGCTCAACTCATCCAGAAGTGTATGTCTTCAAAGAAGCACTAAATGGAGAGTTGGATAGTTGTCACGTTCTAGATCGCACTAGCGTCTTTGAATGGCGTGAGGAATATGGTAAGCTCATTTAGGGTAAGCTCATCTCTGTTCTGAAGTCTACGTAATTATTTTTGTGAAAGCAATTCGTTAATCTCGATCAAAGCATCAAGTACCGAAACTAGCATGTCTAACGAACTCCTCCATCCGACTTCGATCTCTTGTTTCATTGATTTTGTGAGTCTCTTTGTAAAAGTAACTCTCTTACAATATGCGGATAGAGATTTATTCGTGTTTATTGTCTCTTCTACCCTAGTTAGGCTCGGCTGTAATATTAAAAACTCCGTCTTTTAAGTGTGGCCGGCCTGAGTGACCAAGTGGTTCTAGGCGCTACAGTTTGGAACCGCGCGACCGCTACAGTCGCAGGTTGGAATCCTGCCTTGGGCATGGATGTATGTGATGTCCTTAGGTTAGTTAGGTTTAAGTAGTTCTAAGTTCTAGGGGACTGATGACCTCAGCAGTTAAGTCCCATAGTGCTCAGAGCCATTTGAACCATTTTTTAAAGTGTGTTTGAGCAAAGTGCTATGACTATCACAAGCGCAAGGAAATCTTGAGACGTCTTTCACCGCTGCCTCTGTATTAGAACCTTGATCTATTACGAAAGGTATTAACTTCATTAAGTTCGCAGGAATTGTCAAGGACTTGAAAGGGCGAACAGACTCTGATAAAACGGTAACTGCTGTTTCTTCCTCGTCAGGAAAAAGGGTACTAAACAGTACTTTGTTCTCCATATGCCACGTTTCGCTAATAGTATACAGCATCTGTGTTTACTGTTACTCTATTCCTAACCATAACCGGATGAGATAGTATAGCTTCCATATCAACGTCATAACCAACTTCACCTCCTGCAGATATCTACATCTACATCTACCTCCATACTCCGCAAGCCACCTGACGGTGTGTGGCGGAGGGTACCTTGGGTACCTCTATCGGTTCCCCCCGTCTATTCCAGTCTCTTATTGTTCGTGGAAAGAAGGATTGTCGGAATGCCTCTGTGTGAGCTCTAATCTCTCTGATTTTATCCTCATGGTCTCTTCGCGAGATGTACGTAGGAGGGAGCAATATACTGCTTGACTCCTCGGTGAAGGTATGTTCTCGAAACTTCAACAAAAGCCCGTACCGAGCTACTGAGCTCCGGCCGAGCTACTGTGCTTGGGCTATCTTTTTGAAACCAGAGTCATCAATGGTCTGGTATCTGTGCATCACATGAGTGCACTGGACCACAGAAACCGCTCTTTTTGGCTCGAGGGACACAAAACCTGACGTTGATCTGTCTCCTGTTTTCTTTTGATGGAACACATGTTTCCTCATGGTGGAAGTAGTATAAACTAGAATGCAGCCATTTTGTTTGCACTGGACAAAATTCGTTATACATGAATGACAAACGAAAATATTTATTCGAAAAATTTTTCATTAACATGAATAAAACGTATATTTGTCATTTGTGAATAAAAATCGTCGTGAATAATAGATAAATCTGAAATCCAGTGATATTTATTGCTGCAGTTATTTGTCATTTATTAAATAAATGTACGTTTCCTTACTTTTAAATTAGTTTTCAGAGCAACTTTTTCTTCAAACATCTCATCAGATAGATTTATTTCCGAAATTTAACAGCAAATAAATTTGACAGCATACACATGACAGCAAATACTTTCTTCACCTTAAAAAAGGATTTGGTGTGTTGTATTTCCTGAAATCGCCCTTTACTTAAGAGTAACATTATAAGACTTTCAAATCAAAATCTTCTTTCACAAAAATTTTGAGATATCCAATTTTGCTATAGTTTTGGCTCAAAACTTCGATGTAGTTCCATATCAGCTCCAATTTCCAAATAACGTTCAAAAAATTTGCTTTTACCTTTTCATCAACATTTCTTTGACTATTATATGGTTACACTTTTGTTGTAAGCCCTCCCCCCCCCCTTTTCATGAACTGCAATGCAAGTGAACTGTTTTAAACCGTGTGTAAGACGTCGTTGCAATAATTGCAGCTGGTGTAGAAAGGCTAAAATAATCTTCTAGTCGCCTCTTGACACTTTCTCAATAAAAAAAGTTTCCATTGTGTGCAATATTCTGAACTCTTTATTGTACTTAAGTCCTGTATCGCTTCCAAAACTTCAGTCTCAAACCTCTATGTAACTGCACAGATGCATGTTGACCCAATTTCAGAGTAAAATTCAGCCCTTATTTGCAATTATTCTTGTTTAAAGTGAAAAAAAGTTCAACTAACGACTGATTTTTTTTCTATAATGTGTACTAAAGCAGCTGAGAATATAACAGCAACGAATAAAATCTCTTTCGGATGACTTTCAACGTCCAACAGCATTCCACGAACGTTTCAGGAGACTTTAGATTAATGTGTGTTGAAGTTAGTCTTTAGCAACCACTGAGTTCTTACTTCGTTCACTCTTTTTTTAACCACAAATACGAATTGCATACTCCACACGAGAAATTCATATCCGTTAGTTTTAACAAACGTGGTACAATAGAGGTAGGTGTTGTATATAAAGAGTTTCTGTTGGTTGCATTCTCGTTTTTAGATACTTACATACACTGAGCTGACAAAAGCCTGAAATGGCGATATGTACATATACCGATGGCGGTAGTATCGCGTACACAAGGTATAAAAGGGCAGTGCATTGGCGGAGCTGTCATTTGTACTCTGGTGATTAATGTGAAAAGATTTCCGACGTGATTATGGCTGCACGATGAGAATTAACAGACTTTGTTTAACGGACAAATGGTAGTAGAGGCATAAGACATTCCCCTTCGGAAATCGTTACGGTATTCAATATTCCGAGATCCGCAGTATCAATAGTGTGCCGAGAATATCACATTTCAGGCTTCACTTCTTACCACGGACAACGCAGTGGCCCACCGCCTTCGTTTAGCTACCGAGAGCAGGGGCGTTTGCGTAGAATTGTCAGTGCTAACAGACAACCAGCAATGCGTGAAATAACCGCAGAAATCAATGTGAGGCGTACGACGGACGTATCCGTAAGGACAGTGCGGCAAAATTTGGCGTTAAGGGATATGGCAGCAGACGACCGACGCGAGTGCCTTTGCTGACAGCACAACATCGCCTGCAGAGCCTCTCCTGGGCTCATGACCATATTGATGGACCGTAGACGAGTGGAAAACAGTGGCCCCATGAGATGAGTCGCGGTTCCAGTTTGTAAGAGCTGATGGTAGGGTTCGAGTGTGGCGTATAC
Source organism: Schistocerca serialis cubense (assembly GCF_023864345.2). Lineage (NCBI taxonomy): Eukaryota > Metazoa > Arthropoda > Insecta > Orthoptera > Acrididae > Schistocerca > Schistocerca serialis. Next base: position 316,853,077 of record NC_064645.1, on the reverse strand, counting down.
CTCACGAAGTTGTCAACAGGAAGCTGGTAGTGGCTCCACAATGGTGTGAGCTGTGTTTACGTGGAATGGATTGGGTGCTCTGATCCAAGTCGACCTATCATTGACCATTTACAGCTTTCATGGACTTCATATTCCCGAACAACGAAGGAACTTTTATGGATGACAAAACACCATGTCACTGGGCCTCAAAGTCAGATAATACGACAAACGAAACCTTTGAATCCTTTTAAGAAATAACATCAGAATCAAGTATAAAAACATTGTTACGAACAATGTCACTTGATGATTTTTGTTGTAGAGTTCATGATGAATATCGAAACCTTGACACCTAGGCGCTGACTATTCTACTCCTGTTCCCAACAACATACTTGTGTGAATCTGGATTCTCTGTAAATGCAAAGACAGAATACCGCAATAGTCCGGATAGTGAACCTGATCCGCATCTTCAGTTCTCTTTCATCAATTCTGGCATTCAACTTTTGGTCGAAAAAAAAGAACTTCATACTTCCCATTAAATGGAAACTATCTTATCAGTTTATAGTGGAATCAATACAGTGTTATTTTTTGTACTGTATTATGCTGTATTTTTGTATATTGTTCTAGAAATCAGCACTGTATAATGTACCTATTTCTGAATGATTTCATTAGATTACTACGTCTGAAAGATGAACATAAAGTCAGACTTTTGATTATTTAGGACTATGTAAGACATTTAGTATTTCAAAAATGTTCCGTCTTTAAGAATGTTTGAGAACCGCTACTCTATGGCAATGAATTACTGAGAGTAGCAAGACAGCTTCTGACAGTTTTTGTATCAGTGATTAATATATATATGCCTCAGTTTATAGAATCTATGGGTGTGGAGACGTAACGTCATATTTTCAGAAAAATATCGTCCACTCAATCCAAAACACAAGAGCACATTAGTACAAGAACTGTTGCGCAATCGCATTAATACCTCATGCATTGCTGTCATGAACAATGTAGAGAAGAATGGAAACTGAGGATCTGATGGATGACGAACAGTTTGGCTTTAGGAAAGGTAAAGGCATCAGAGAGACAGTCCTGACATTGTACCTGATAAAGGAAGCAAGACTCAAGAAAATCAAAAATCATTCGTAGGATTTGTTAACCTAGAAAAAGCTTTCGAAAATGTAGAATGGTGCAAGACGTTCGAAATTCTCGGGAAAATAGGTGTAAAATACGTGGCAAAATACGTAATATGCATTTTGCACAAGACCCAAGATGGAAAAAATAAGAACGTAAGTCCAAGAACAAAATCCTGAGATTGGAAAGGCTATAAGACAGGGAGTAGTCTTTCTATCCTACTGTTCGATCTCCATATCGAAGAAGGAATGATGGAAATGAAAGACAGATTTTGGAAGTGCGATTAAATTTCATGATGGAAGGACATCAATAATAAATTCACAGATGACATTGCTAACCTCCGTAAAAATAAAGAACAACTGCAGCACTTGTTAAATGAGATAAACTGTCTAATGAGGAAATGCTGTAAACTGAGAATCTACTAAAGTAAAAGGAGAGTAATGAGGAGAAGCAGAAATGAAATTAGAGATGAACGTAACACCTAAACTGAAGACCACAAAGTAGACAAATTGATGGAATTCTGCTGCCTTGGAAGCAAAATTTCAGACGATAGACAAAGTAGACAGGACACAAAAGACAGACAAGCAATGTCAATGAGCCCATTCTGGACAAATGAAGTCTCCTAGTTTCATAACCTCCCTTAATCTGAGGAAACATTTTCTGGCAATGTACAGTTGGAGCAGAGCATTGTACTGACGTGAATCATGGACTATGAAAAAACAGAATAGAAAAAATTCGAAGTGTTTGATATGTGGTGCCATATAAGTTTGTTGTAAGTTAAGTGGACTGATAAGGTAAGAAATGAGGTGGTTTCTGTAGAATCGGCGAGGGGAGGAATAAGTGGTAAACACTGACAAGGAGAAAGGACAGAACGCTGGGACATGTATTAAGACATCAAGGAATAACTTCTATAGTACCTGAGGTAGATGTGGAGAGAAACAACTGTAGGGGATGACAGAGATTATAATATATTTCGCAAATAATTGAGGACGATCTGTACAAGTGTTACTCTGAGATGACGAGTTTGGCACATGAGAGAAATTTGTGACAAGCTGCATCAAACCAGGCAGAAAACAGATGACGCAAAAACAAAATGCTCATACTTCTTTATACCTTTGTTTGCCATTTGGTTCAATGTATTAATATCAAATGTGACGAAAAAGGTACCAGAACAGGAACCACAACAATAATCACAATAATTATTGTGACCAGATCCAAATGGTAACAATAACTTTCAAACGGGAAAGGTAAATAGGAATTGTCACAATAGAAATCAAAACCAGGAACAAAGATTTCAGGATCAGGTACCTCATGAGATGCGCTATCAGAATAAGAGCCCATGAAACTAGAGATGGCCACATTTCAGCTCTGGAGGTGGAGAAATAAACTGGCATTGAAAAGGACACATTTTTTTCAAAATTCAGTGGTTGTCTAAAATGCGTCAAAGCCACTAATGATGGAAAAGAAGGCAGTAAAAAGTAAGAATACAATGGGGAAGATTTTTAAGCGGCACTATCATAAAGAGGGCGCAAGAAATATTGTAAGATGTGTAGAGGTATTTGGTAATGATTATATAAGGCTGAAAAATTTATTTCATGAAAGGAAAGTGATTGATGGAATGAATGTATGTATGAGGGAAAATTCTGTGATCAGAAGAGAGTGAGAGGTAAATCTGAATATGGTGGAGGAGGAATTTATTACGAATTGTAATGAGAGACTAGTCAATAGCAACGATTCTAATAATGTAGGTGAAAGTAATACGCATGATTTTGTCTCAACAGATATTTGTTGAAGTATCTGTGAAGGTGGGGTAGCCATAGTCTTGTCAGCTGGAGATGAATTTTGTAGTGTATCGACAGAAGTACGTTAAGATATTTGTGAGGGCAGTATAGCAGCAGTCTAATCAGCTGGTGGTGAATTTTTCGTGTTATGTATCGATGGAAGTGGGTGAATTATTGTCAAAAGGAATGTAAAGCTGATCATTCAGATGCTGATGTTGCGAAGATTGAAGCTACTGATTTAGATATGATAGAGGAATGAATCTGTGCCTTTATTTCTATTGATAAAAGTTAACCTCTGTCTCTTTATGAAAGCATGAATTATGAGAGGACATGGAAGGAAGGATGTGGAAGCTGTTGCTGCTAACTAGTGCTACATTTCAATTGGTCATACATCCCATCTCCATCACATTCAGATCTACCTCTGCCGAAGGGTGCAGCGGATGTTTTAAGTAATGAATCTTCTGAGTTATCAGTGGATGTTAATGGAGTTAACTGTGATAAATTTAGTGGTGATCTGGTGGAAGTGAGTGATGGTTTGTTTAATGGAAATGAAGTAAGTATTGTGATTGACTGTGAAGGGGCTGTGCTTACTGATATCGTTACTTCAGGGGAAGGGAACAATATACTTAATGCTTACAAGCATAATGAAGTGCTGGGTTTTGAAGATGATTTAAATCATATAGATGATTTACAGGCAGCTCAGATGAATAGAGAAATGAGTAAGAGGGAAAAATTTGTTTAGGAGACGATGTTAGTACTGAATGGTACAGTGAGGATGAAAATGACTACTCTATTAAAGACTCGAAATGGTTCAAGAAAATTTTGAAGTCTTTTTGCCTCACTTGTGGGCACAGGATAAATTTAAAGTAGCAAGAGGTCTTGAAGGTAGAAAAGATGAAACTGGGGTGAAGGAAGTGTTTAATGAATTGTTTGATGGTGATAATGAAATTGGGAGTTGGTTTGATGTTGCCATGTGTACCATAACTATGAAAGAGAAGGGAAGGGACACTGAGAATGATATTTTTAGAGATAAGTGTTTAGAGAGGAGTAAAATTAAAAATGTGCAGCCTATATGTGAAACGATCGATGTTAATGAAAAAAGACAGCGTGCATTTCTCGAATCAAAAAGCGGTGTTTCAGAGATACTCAAAACTTTTGTACACAAACAATGAGACCATTGGTGAATACAGAAAGAGGCCCCAAACTTGAGAAATTTAAAAAACGTAAAAACGTGAGATTAAAAAAATACATTGGCTAGATAAATGTTATAAGAGGCAACGACGGCCGAGTTGTACCTTTTAAAAGAAGAATGGGATGATTATAAATGTCTATATATTTATCTGAGTAAAATTTTGGGATAAACTTGTAATATGTTTATGAGAACAAAATTTTGGGAATAAATGGTATTTAGTGCAAATATGAGTGAACATTTGCTGGCTTTATGATCCAGTTATCCAATGAGTTAAAATGAATGTTAACTGGGAGAATTCTGCCCAGAGTAGTTTCAGTTTTAGATACAATAAAAGACTAAAAGAAATTATAAAATGTTAGTTTATTTACTGTCTTGCACTAATTTCATGGCACAAAGTACATGTGCTCTTTGTATTTTTTCTGGTGCTATAAATCAATATTTTGCTTTCCTATCCTGTTTTCGTGTTTATCGTCTCCACTAGGGAGAGCGGTCAGTGCCTGATTTATGGGGATTCAGGAAGTCATATAATTATTGGTAACTGCATACTAGTTGTATTTCCGCAGCTATCATTTTTCAGCACTTATGGAGCAGATTGTCGCATTTCTCGTCGCAGTGTGTGGCCCTGTTGGGTCAGCAGAAGTGTTTGGACTGTGAACGATTTAAACTTCGACAAAAGAACTCTGACCGTGTGCTATGTTTGTGATAGTGAACTGCTATAACGCAGTGGCTAGAGCAAAAAAATTCCTATGAAATGAGAGTAACAGCGTTAAAAACTTCTGTAAAAGTCAAGTTGACTCGAAAGTTTCTTTAAGTTAATGTTTCCGTTTAATTTTCCACTTAACTAATATGCTATAATTCTTATAATTTAGCTAGATTTAGAAAATTTATGCTGACAACGAATGTTGTGAGGAGGTACAAGCTGTTTCATATACCACCACAATGATACTTACACTATTGTTCCAACACACAAGTAGGATATTTCATTTATTACATTGTGTTTGTCTTTTTATGTTATGTATGTCAGACTTGGTTTGAATTAATGTGGCAAACTGGCAAGCTAATGTGCCACATTAACTGGATGTGTGTAACATAAAGTGAATGCAGACTAGTTGTTCAACTGCCTAGTATTGCTACGAGGTGCGGTGAATTTGTTTGTGGAGCTGAATACTGGCAGACTGTCCCAGGGCGAGGAGTGCAGGACGGCCATGCCACCAGAAGCGACCAGTAAGGCCTGGCCTCAGATGCAGAGATATGGAGCGAGTAACAGGAACCAAGTAAAACCAAGTCTTGGTAATTCAGACTGCAGTCGGATGCTTAAGAGAATCTATGATGTGCCAGTAATGACCGAGTGTCAGACAGCCTAAAAAATGGTTTCTTAAGCTTTTAAAAAATCTATAATTAATCACGATACATAAGAAAGTATATCTGTATGCATCAACAAACTCAGATAAATGAGGCGCATCAAATGAAACAATAATATTTTAATATCTTCAAAACTACAAAAGTTAGTATTTTACAGTGTTAAATATTTTCACAACAAACATTTGAATTAACAACTTTTAAATGCTTCATGTGATTTCACCATATGATATCTTACAGGGTAGCATTGCACTATAGCTATCATCCCTGAAAGCTGTGGATCTGTATTTATTTTGTTTATTGACTTGTGATGTCTTTTATTTCTTTTTATTATGCTCATGTCTGTCAGAACATCTTCCAGCAAATGAATGCAGCAGGAATACCTCATATCTTGTCATACCCATGTAATTAGTTAATGGATATTTTACTACTTTGCCAGTAACTATTTAAATATTGATTACAATATCCATCTTTTTGATTTGTAGCTCCTTGTGTGGAGAATGCGGAGAATGGAAGTGCTTGCCACACGAAAACGTAAGTAAATAGGAAAATAGGCGCGAAAACATTGCAAAGATCTAAATTACATTCTAGAAGATAGGTCAACTCCCAGCAAAAAATTTTCTCTTCAACATCGTTCGGTTGCAGATGACAAGCTACCTGTAGTAATTAACATAAAAGTGATCCAGAAAATTCATGCACACCAAATGTAAAGGTATTTACAAAAACAGACAGTCTGTTGTTTGAACTAAAAATGCACATAATTTTATAATCATTTAACAAAAATGTTCACATTGCAGAGTAAATAAATGAATGAATGTGATCGAATGTTTATAAAATTTCTTTATTTAGATAGTGTTGCAATATATTTTTCATTTATTCACTTATTTTGTATTTCCTTTTAGTCTGTTATCTGTATAAAAGAACAGACCAAATGTTGTAAATGAATTGGTATGAATAAAGCACATAATATTTTAATATGATTTCAAAAGTGTTGGTAATAACTAAGCAATATGCTATTAAAAGGGTAATATCTACATAGCATAACTACATTAAAGAAAAATAATATGATAATAATAATAGTAATAATTTTAAAAAGTCTGTATACTACCATTTGGCCATCTGGCACACAGATATTTGTTCATCCAAAATCCAGAATGCACACACTACTTGTCTATTACACTAGGCAGCGTTAGTAGACTGCAAATTTTGTAATTTATAATTCTGCACTACACTACTACAATACCATATTACACAGTACTACACTGCACAACACTGCACTACACTACTGAACGTAGTATTAGAACCAAGCTGGATCTTTCATTTAGCTAGATGGTTACCCCATAGTGAGCTGAGGTGCAACTCAGGATTCACAGATGTTGTGCTGCTGTGCCATCTAAGGTGTAGAGATTGGGAGATGGCTGTCAAGATCTGAGGAAGTCCTTCCTGGTCCTTCCTGAGGCTCATCTCCTCACTTTTTCCATAAGGTTGTTGTAGATGGGTGTTCTGCCATGGCGCATCTTGTTATCATGATGTAAGGCCTCTTTCTTTAATTTCCATCATTCCTTCTTCGACACACAGATTGAACATTAGGGCGAAAGGCTACATCCCTGTCTTACACTCTTTTTAACCCAAGCATTTCGTTCCTGGTCGTCCACTCTTACTACTGCCTCATGGCTCAATATGTACAGGAGCCAAGAGGTAGTAATAAGAATGGATGATAAAGAACGAAGTGCTCGGATTGAAAAGTGTGTAAGGCACGTATGTAGTCTCTTGCCTCTACTGTTCAACCTGTACACCGAATAAATAGCGATGGAAATAAAAGAAAGGTTCAGGAGTGGGATTAAAATTCAAGGTGAAAGGATATCAATGATACGGTTTGTTGGTGACGTTGCTATCCTGAGTGAAAGTGAAGAAGAATTACATTATCTGTTGGATGGAATAAACAATCTAATGAGTACAGAATGTGGATTGAGAGTAAATCGAAGAAAGATGAAAGTAATGAGAAGTATCAGAAATTAAAACAGCGAGAAACTTAACATCGGGATTGATGGTCATGAAATAGATAAAGTTAAGGAATTTTACCACCCAGGCAACAAAATAACTAATGATGGATGGAGCACAGAGGACATCGAAATTAGACTTGCACTGGCAACAAGGGCATTCCTGGCCAAGAGAAGTCTCATAATATCAAACAAAGGCCTTAATTTGAGGAAGAAATTTCTGAGAATGTACGTTTGGAGTGCAGCATCATTTGTAGTGAAACATGGATTGTGGAAAAACCAGAAGAGATCGAAGCATTTGAGATGTGGTGCTACAGACTAATGTTGAAAATTGGGTGGACTGATGAGGAAAGGGATGAGGATGTCCTGTGCAGAATCAGACAGGAAAGAAGTATGTGGAAAACACTGAGAAGGGACAGGATGATAGTGATCTGTTAAGACATCAGGGAATGACTTCCATGGTACTAGCGGGAGCTGTAGAGAGCGAAAACTGTAGAGGAAGACAGAGATTGGAATGCATCTAGCAAATAATTGAGGATGTAGGTTGCAAGTGCTACTCTGATATGGAGAGGTTGGCACAAGAGAGGAGTTTGTGGTGGGCTGCATCAAACCAGACTGATGACTCAAAAAAAAAAGGTCTCTTCGTCGTTGTGTCTCAGCCAATCAGCCATGTAGGTTTCCAGATCATGAGCTGATATCTTAGCTGTAAGAGAGATCAGCTGGTGCAACTGTTCCTCATTCCTTATTATATTATAGACTGTTGCATTTACCAATGCATTCCTCTCCTGGTCTATAACATCTTGTCTAACAGCACACTCCCAGATGATATGATCCAGGGTACTCCACATTCTCAAGTATCTGTGGTTCACTGTCTTATTTTTAGTAAATAAATGAGATAAAGATCATGTCCCAACAGGCAGTGTATAGCTCCCTTGGTCGGAAGGAAGTATGTGATTCTTGTTCTTTCTTTTACGCGAGGAAGGAACTGGTAAGTTCTCCTCCCTGTTTCTGTCTGTCCCAGATTTCTCGCCATTCTCTACCAATGCAAGCTTTTATTTCTTTTTTTCGATCGGCTCTTGTGCCCAGTATCTCCGTTACCCTATCATATTCGCGCTTTTTGAGCCATGTTGTGCACCTCTCTTCCTTACTGCTAGGTCTAGAGGTAGCAAGCCTAATACCATCAGCAGTGCCTCAGTCGGTGTTGCTCTATAAGCGCCTATCAGGCGCAGGAGTACACTTCTCTGTGCTCGCCATAGAACCTGTGCTCTTTACCTGGCTCTTTGAGGCCAAACGCTCGAAATATAGCCCACATTAGCGAGTAAGATTGCGTTGTGGTGCCTTTTTCTGCACTTTGTGGCAGCAGAAAACTTCGTTGTCCAATTGTTCCTATTTTATTTACCATTTAGTTTCCCCTCTGGCAGACTGTATGTAAATGAAAGTTTTGCTTTTCGTTAGTGTTTTCACAGTTTGCTTTTATTCTAATTTTTGGATTTCTAGTTCTCGATAATGTTCCTTTCATTAATATATAGACTGTTTTGGGCGCTGCTGTCGTTAGTTTGTTTTCTATGCATCAGTTGCTTAGTCTTTCAAGAACTACCTTACTGTTTGTGTTAGCAGCTACTATTAGTAGCAGATCGTCTATGTAGGCGATGCAGCCTCTCGTGCTTGCTATACTCTGAAGCTGGCTCAGTAATTGTTCTATGCAAACATCCCAGAACTCCAGTCCACGAACAGAGCCCTGTGGGCAGGCTTTGGTAATGTCTTTCCCAGTTTTATTCCCAGAAAATTCTAGTTGCACCTGCTTGCCTGTGCAATAATCTCATAGACTGTTATGAAGACACCTTGTATGGTCCATCTGTTTCAGTCTTTTGAACAAGACAGGTCATGACAAACTATCAAACGCCCAAGCAATAACAATCATTATGCCTATAACATACTTGTGGTCTGATGTGTTCACAATATTCATTGCATGATTTATAGCGTCCTTGGTGGATTTCCCTTTCCTGAAAATGTACTGCAATGGGCTCATGCCTTCTAACTGTCTGTGGTCCCTCAGGTGGTGGCACAGAAGCTTTTCCTTTGGCTAGAGCTTTTTCCAAGCAAATCGGCGTGTAACATTTCGATTCTCTTGGGTCTTTGTCTTCCCCTTTTTTTAGTATAATGATATTCGAGAGTTCCAGATTCTGGGCATCTGACACTGAAAAAGATATTCATTAAATAACACTGTTATATATCGCACAGTTTGGTCCACTACCTGATTCAACACTTCTGCCAGTATTCAATGAGGTCCTGGTGCTTTCTTCCTCTTTAACTTAATTATCGCCAGTCCCACTTCGTTCTGTACAAATGGGATCACAACGCTGTTATTCACTTGCTGCTTTAGTAATTCAGAGCGAAAATACAGTTGGAACTCTGTGTCTTCCATCGTTGTATCGTCTAGCAACAAAGTTCTGAAAAGGTACTGCACTGATATTTCACAACCTGTCGTCATTGTGCCATCGGATCTCCTCATGGATGATCGAAACTTATTTGTTACAAGTTTGCATGGAAAACCAGTTGGTCCTTAATGTATGCCTCCCATTTTTCTTTTCTTGTTTGGTGTAATAGTTCTTTGTTTGACTGTTCGATAGAAAATCAGCCTTCTCTGTCATTCTGTTTCCCCTGAGGATCTTTGATAGTATCTCATCGCCTGCCTTGCTTTAAGTCTTAAGGACTGTAGGGCGGGACTCCAGCTAGTTTTAAACTCTTGTTTAGTAATATATTAGTTTAGTGTGAGAAGTGGTCAGGCTGAGTCTGCAGATCATAAGGAAAATAAGAACAACGTATTTTTCGTGGAAGTGGCCTTCAGCCTGTGAGAGTTAGACAGTGCAGGACACCTTTAGAGTCAAGTAGAGATGGACACTTCACGAATAGTGCGCTCAAGGGAGCTATTCTGGGCACTTTTACATTGTATCTCGAAGATGGAGGACTTTTACGTTTGCCCTTGAAGAACACAGAACTGCCAGTGATGTAGTGCGCTTTGCGGTCGAGTGGGTCATAGTTCCTGGGTGGTGAATGCCCACTACGACACTTTAACGTTTGAAGGCACTTTATGCTGAGATCTGTGGAAGTCAGACCTGTCTCTGGTAATGTGAGTGATTGATTCTGGGCAATGAAAGGTTGGTACAATACTTTGACTTTTGGAGGGGCCAGTTATTACGAGGTCTAAATGTGCTCCAGTGCAGAACTTTTTCCAATTGCATGATGGAACTGTGAATAGATAGAGACTGAGTTTCTACTCGTTGTCTGTCATGTGTTATTTTGCAAATTGTTATAGTGAAATCTGAATTATTTTGAGCTGGCAAATATTTCGTGTATTGTCATCACAAAATGAATGTACTTTTTCGTGTGTCTTGGATGGCTGTTTAGCTTGATGATTCTGCTACCAATCTCGTAACACTCTCAGTGGAGCTTCACTGCATTTCATAAGGTCTTTTCTCTCTGTATTATACTTAGTTATCGTAGAACCACTTTCTATTTATTTTAGATGTACTTCCTTGAGTTAATATTATTCAGTTACAAATGTTAGAATAAAGCCCTTTTTATTAAATTAGTCATTTATCATTTAATTTATTTTCTGGTATTTATTAATGCAGAGTTCTAGAATATGCATGGACTGTTTGACTGCAGAATCACAGCTATAAGCTATTATTTGCAGCAAGTTAACTGCTGTGAAGAAAGCGGACTGTGCAGCTCTATCATATGATGCTATCAAGCTATTCTCTTTAAGTAGAGCCTTGCATATCCCAGTTACCTAACATACAAGCAACTACAGGTAAATTTGCAGTTGGTATGCTCATATAGGATGGTGGCTAGACAGCTACTACTCAGCTGAATAATGCTTAGTTAATATTGGAATACCCCATTCATAAAGTTATCAGCTCACTCCTCTTAAAAGCTCAACTTTTCTCATCATTATTAACAACAGCAATGATCCTTTCCATTGTCTCGAAAAATACATTTTATTTTCAGTATGACTGTTAGCATTAAATACTCTTATAGCAATAATTGCAACATTTTACAAAATTAGTCATCAACTAAATACTACATTGTTCACTTGATATCATCAACAATGCTACTATTTCCATTAGTATTGACTGAAGTAATATATACACTAGATAGGTAAGATTGTTAATCTGTCAATAATTCACACTATTGATAAATATCAGTATTTTTAACTGCCACTAGCATTACCGACAATGAAATAAAATTTTGTAGCTAATAATTAATTATGGATTCACAATTAATTTCACTGTTGATATTGTTATTTCCTGAAAAATTTATTGACTACTAGTTATAAATTCATTAATATTTATTACATTCTATAGCACTATAATTTATATTTTAATCAATTCGATGTAGTTTTATTAACATGTCGTTTTTAGGGGCTGAGGTCACAACAATTTCCTACCACCAGTGTTTCAAAAACTGGACCTGGGCATATTTCCACTTTATTTAACCATAAATACTGACATTAATGTTTTGTATTTCTGGTAGTCTGTTTTGCATTTTGATGACATTTATGTTTTTTCTTTAGAAGTTAAATATTTATAGTTAGTGCTTTCTTTATTTATAATAATTTTTCTTTTCTTATTATGTTTAAGTATGATCATTACCCCTTTCTTATCTTTTCTGTAGGTGCAAGTGTTAAAAGCTTTTCTTATTTCGTTTGTGTAGCGTTTTCCCATGGTAATGTTTTCTTTAATTCTTTTGGTTTATCTTTATTATAAAAATCTATTTGAAATGATTTTATTAAATAATTCATAATAAAAAATTCACTTTGTAATGTTTCTGTGTAGATTTATTTCTACACATTGTATTTATTCTTATCCTGATTTAACTAGAATCAGATAATTGATTCCTAGCATAGAGAAACAACTCAAAGACTTGAAAATAAATAAGTGGCCAGGTACAGATGGAATCCCACTTTGGTTTTGGTTTACATCATTGGCCCCTTACTTAGTTTACATTTATCGTGAATTTCTTCAACAGCACAGAGTGTAAGTTAATGTGGATGAGAAGAAAAACAAACCTGTAACGTTCAGATACAGCATTAGTAGTGTCTTGTTTGACACAGTCATGTTGTTTAAATGTCTGGGCATAACGTTTTGAAGCAATATGAAATGGAATGAGCATGTCAGGATTGTGGAAGAGAAGGCAAATGGTCGAATTTGGTTTATAGGGAGAATTTTAGGAAAATATGGTTCATCTGTAAAGGAGGCCACATATAGGACGCTAGTGCGACCTGTTCTTTACTAGTGTGTCAAGTGTGTGTGATCCACACCAGGTCAGATTGTCTAACACTTTGGATGACTTAAAGTGGCGAGGTATGTGTGTAAACTCCCACTCCTTTAATGATGAGACTTATTTGAGATGGTCAGCCGACTTCCCTTGCTGGTTACTTTGCTACTGAAACCTCCTTTTCTCTTCTTCTCCGAAATATATTTGCTAGTAACAGGAATTTCTCAATACTCTTTCTACTTATAAAAATAAGCAGATGTATGCAGTTTCTTTTGCTTCACTTCATGATGTATATTTGAACATCAACCTTTTACAAAACTCATTCTCCACATAAGCAAACACTATCAAGTAAGTCGCTTCAAGTGCCAAAAGGTTAAAAACAGAGTTCATTTACACATATGAAAAGGTTGGCTTCAAACTCAAGTCCCCTCTCATTCTGAATCTGAACACACGTCTTATCCTCTCCATGTCCAAAACGAACATTAATTAAAAGTCTTTTTCCAACTCCATTGTTATTTTGTCACTATAATCGTCAAGGTTACAGAACAGCACTGAATACGTAAACATTCTTTGTTCTTTGATTACGGCTCCCATGGTGCGACCGGCAAACATTTGTCAGTGCCATTCGACTGCCCCAGCTACAGCCATCTTACGATAAACTTCAAACCTGCACACATAAACAGGTGATGGGCAGTAAATAGGCTCTCCATGCTTCTATTTAAAATATCTTGTGTTCAAGATGGTAGAAGGCCTAGAATTTATGTGGAAATTCTCGAAACACAACCATTGAAAGAAGACATCAAAGCAGTTCAGAGGCAAGCTGCTAGATTTGTTACCAGTAGGTTCGATCAGCATGCAAGTGTTACGAATATGCTGTGGGAATTTAAGTGGGAATCTCTGGAGGGAAAAAGCTATTCATTTTGAAGAACACTACTGAGAAAGTTTAGAGAACTAGCATTTGAAGCTGACTGCAGAATGGTCCCACTGCCACCAACATACATTTCGAGTAGGGACCATGAAGATAAGGTACGAGAAAGTAGGGCTCATATGGAGGCATATAGATAGTCATTTTTCCCCTTCTCTGTCTGCAGGTAGAACAGGAAAGTAAACGACTAGCAATGGTACAGCGTACCCTCCACCACACAGTGTGCAGTGGCTTGTGGAGTGTGTATGTAAACATCTACATACACAAATATTTCAGTACTGATTATTTTTCCTTTAGTTTAAAAGTATTAAATTTTCAGATATATTCATTAATGATTACTGTTAGAGGATAAATTTATTTAGTTTCTTATCACTAATTTTTTATGGTTTATGGTTGACAGATACATAATACTGTTTATTTTCTTGAATGCATTTAACACATTTCTAATTTTTTGATGCAAGATTGGTTCATGTTTTACTTTTAATCTTAGTTTGAGACCAACAACATTCATGTCTTCAAGTTGGTGTTTGTTTCATTGCTTATAATTTCATGCTAGTTTACCTACATTGTTGTTTTTATTTACAGCTGATGATTTTCCTAACACCCCTTATTTCTCTTTATATCTTGATTATCGTTCTTATCGTTTTATGTCTTACAGTTTAATAATTTTGGTATTTGTAGTTGAAATACCCATATTTTTGTCTTTCTTTGATTTCGTTATGGCAACCATAGATGCTCCGATTTCTTGTAATCGAACTCTTTCTCAGGTATTACTGAAGTTAGATGGTTATGCTGACTTTCATGTAATGAAGATTATTTCTTATTTCTGTTTAAAGTTTAATTATTCAGTATCGTTTTTAGTTTTGTAGGGAGGTGTTACTTAAATATGTATTTCATTGTGCTGATTTAGATGCTAGGAGGTGAAGTAAGATATGTAAGATCGTCATGGTTCAATTCCATATGCTTAATAGTAACCGAAGAAAAGAATGTAGCATATAAACAGACACCACAATGATAGCGTTCAAGAAGGAGATTGGAGAATTACAAAGAAAAATGGAAGATTTGGAAAGAGGAGACACCAAAGAAGAAACATAAAGTGGATGAAAGGAAGTACTGAACGAGTGGAGCTCTTCAGGAATAAGAAGGAGGCATGGATATTTTACAGAGAAGTAAGTGCAGCACAGAAATCGTTTGGTGGTAAAACAAGTCTGATACTAGATGACACACGAAGTTTTAAGTGAGGGGAAAGATATATGTGAAAGATGGTGCTGTCGTTTTAACAAACTCCTCAACTCCCGAATAATAACATTAAGAGATCCAACAGAGGTACATGTAGAAAATGATTTCGATTGCACAGAACCTAGAAGAAATAAGACAGCAGTGAATGAACTGACAAACAACAAAGCAGCTAGAACAGACTGTATCCCACCTGAGGTGCTTAGGAAAGAGGTAGCGAACTGGAACAAATCTTCTTGCTCCAACAATGGAACGAGGAAATAACATGCCCAATATACATAGTCCACTTACATTTATGTGACTACCACCTGTGTTCAACATCAATGTGCAATAAGCATTCACAGATGATGGGAATCATCTTGATCAGGCTGTTCGTGCCATGGATCGTCAAGCACGAAAGCTAGCACAGCTGGCCATAGCACTGGAGTCAGTGGCGCTCCACATCCCTGTCGCTACCTCCCAGAATCTCACTGACTCTTGTCCATGTTGTGGTAGGTGGTTATTCATGCTTTTCATTGCTGGTCACATTAATGCGACTGGACCTTGCACAAGAAAGGGATCATTGTGAATGTGTTAACTGTTGGAGAAGCACATTACTTGGCTTGGGGCATAAAGTATTCTTTTAATGCACTATTTAACCATCTTCCCGCCCCCCGATAATTTAGGGAGAGTAGGTGTCACATCAATGTCGATTACTCCCAAGAAATTCAACTATGCATTAGAGCTGCACCCTAAGTCAAATCCTAACGTTACTCCTATACATATTGCGCGCATATTGGCATATTGTATACATTAAAAATATATACAGCACTTTTTCTTCTGGATGTTAATTACCAGTATTGTGTAAAATTTAGAAGTAAACTGATCAAGAACTTTTAGTAACAATATATCCCCTTTATCTATAACATATATATTTATGCACTACATACATTAAAAATATAGTCTATATACATCCAAATGTTCCTTAGAGTAAAATATAAAAACTGGAATAAATCGGTCAATAACTTTTCAAGTTAGTTCATAACAATATTTCCCATTGTTATATCACACATATATCTGCAGATTATACATATTAACACATCTACAGCCAACATCTGCCTGAATGTTCATTATAGTATAGTGCAAGAATTTGAAGTTTATTGGTCAAGAACATTTCGATATTTTTGATTGATATATATGTTACACACATATTCATATATGCATTTAAATATATAGTGTATATTCACCCAAACGTTCATTGTCATATTGAGTCAAAATTTCAATTGGTTAGGAACTTTTCAATATTTTTGGTAGCATAGTTTTCCCTTTATATATTACATATATATTTAAAAATGTAAAGTGTAAATCTGTCCAAATGTACATTAGAGTAACATGTAGGAACCTGAAATATATAGGTGAAGAACCTCTTGAGATTTTTGGTAACAGCTTTTCTCTCTCATATTTAATGTATATTTATATGTATTTATGTATTATAATGTTGAAATTTGATTTCTTTACCTTCAGTACCGAATTTTGTAGATTGAAATTAGACTAACTGATATGATTTTATTCCTAATTATTTTGAAATGACACTTTTTACAATACAAAGTTTTGTCAATGATATCAAAGAAATCTACAATTTTTGTTTCCTCTTGATTTCATGTAGCCGTAGTTTCTCATACTCTTGTATCTACCTTGTTTCATTCCTCCACTTCAGTTTACTGCTGGAGTTTATTTAGTATTTTGCTTTAGTCTTAAACTTGATACTTGTAATTGTGGTTGATTACCATTACTAAATCGTTACATAATCATGTTTATATCTGGTGTTGTTGCCAGTTTTTGCTCTCACAATTTTAGACACCTTTTTTAATAATAGGTTATCTAAAACCTGTTTTCTTTCATTTATTGGATACTGTTCTGTTTAAGGCATTGTTATCTGTATCTGCAGGTTCAGTAACTCATTATTTAAGGAATTATGTTATGGGCTCAAGGTTAAATTTGTGCATTTAACTTCCCTTTGTTTTAATGTTCCTTGTTGATCTTTACATGGAATACTGCATATGCTGGTTTTGTATTCCCAGGATTTAAGAAGGATTAATTTTTTGATATTTCTTGTATTTTTCTGCTTGTTCAATAGAATTTTATATTTTATATCATTATTCAATATTTTGTGACAATAATCTACATTCTAGTTGTTCTTTTACTGATAATGACTGCTGTATTTCTTTTGATGTAATTAGTTTTCTGTTTATTGCTGTTTGCAGTGGTAGACTTTTAACTTGATTATTTTTTCCTGTTACATAATTTCGCTATCTCGTTGTTTGAAGATTTTAACAATTTCTAAAAGTTGTTTTCAGTTTTGGTTAACTTATTTCAAGATTTGATTCTGCCCATGACTTATATTCTTTAAATATTATATAACTATGGATTTTCAATTTTTCATACCATAATGAATAGTCCAGCTGCGCAAATAAAATTTCTTCCAGTCATATTTCGAACGCGAATCGTCTGTCCATCCTCAGAGTGAGTCGCAAAACTAACTACAAGGTGCAAAGCGTGGCCTTATATGCTCCACTGCGGCGGTACACGCCTGCGAGTCACAGATGCTGGTCAGCAGCAAAGAGATACGCGTACACATGTGCCGCCTGTGGCGATAGCATACAGACATTCGATTCGCTTATCGATGTATAATCGGCAGCAATGACACCATGATGACTTCTCAGCAGTTTAATTAACCCAAGAGCCGGATTCTATGCTTTGTCCAAATTAAAACCATTATCTCTATTGAAACTTCCTGGCAGATTGAAATTGTGTGCCGGACTGAGACTCGAACTCGGGATCTTTGCCTTTTGCTGGCAAGTGCTCTACCATCTGAGCTGCGCAGGAGAGCTTCTGTGAAATTTGGAACGTATGAGATGAGGTATTGGCAGAAGTGGGGTAGTGAGGACGGGGTGTGATTAGTGCTTGGGTAGTTCAGATGGTACAGCACTTGCCCATGAATGGCAAAGTACTGAGTTTGAGTCTCGGTCAGGCAAACAGTTTTAATCTGCCAGGAATTTCATATCAGTGCACACTCCACTGCAGAGTGCACTTTCATTCTGGAAGCATTATCTCTATTTATTAAATTATTATTAGTTAATCTAATCTCTACAGCTTCCTTAAAGACAGAATCCCAAAAGGAAGAGGTTGGTCTGAACTGATGACATGACGTGGGCTAAGTCTCACTGGCTTCTTGAAGTGGCTACAAAAAGACAGATTGCCAAGTACAGCCAATTAGACCAGCCTTCTCAAGTGGGCTCTCTTATTCGACATCCTGTCATAAATTTGATGGGTAAGGACCTGGTCGAAGCTACATTATCTGTCTTAAGTAATGGGCTAAATTTTGCCCCTACTCCTAAGACTTTGCTGAGATCATCTTTCATCAGTGCTATTGAAGAAGCTGTCTGACCACTGTCAGAGGATTCAGCTGAAGAAATCAGACGTGAAAGCAACCAAGCAATTACAACATCATCCACTAAGAAGTAATGTTTCCAGGGAAGGGATATTTGCGATACAACAGCTGTATGAGGGTACTGACACAGTCGTCCAGAGTGCTGATGAAGGTACTGCTACCGTCCTTTTGCCTGAGGAAGTCTACAAGGAAAAGATGTGTAGTTTACTTAGTTCTGGCACATACTGGAAGCTCAGCAAATATCCTACCAATAAGGTGACAATAAGGACTGCCTCCTTGCTGACCACTCCATCACTACCAAAGGAAGTGGGTGCGAGTTGCAGTACCACCAACATTTTATGAGCGTCCTAAAGTTTACAAGATGGGTAAGTATGAGTGTCTAGGGGATCTGTCTATGAGGCCTATAACGAGCACTATTGCTTCACCAACGCATTTTCTGCCAAATATATAGCTTCCTTATTAAAACCATTGGTAGGAAAATGCAGTCACCACATTCGTAATTCTATGGATATTATTCAGAGACTTAGCAATGTCAGGCTAAATAGTACAGATGTGCTCATTAGCTTTGATGAGGTATCATTATATACCAAGGTACCTTTAAAGAACTCTTTATCACTTATTGGCCAACATTTTGATAAGAACATCATGGCATTATTTGAACATGTGCTTTTGTCGTCTTATTTACAGTTTAATGGTGAATTTTATGAGCAGATTGATGGAGTTGCTATGGGAAGCCCCCTCTCCCCTCTTTATTCGTCGAAGACTTCGAGGACAAGGCACTGGACTCAGCAAGTTTTAAACCAACGGTCTTCTAGAGGTATGTGGATGACATATTTGTAGTATAGCGGCACAGTATGGATGATTTACATCGATTTCTTGAGCATTGGAATTCTATCCATGCAGAATCAAATTTACTATGGAAATAGAAAAAGGCAGCTGCCTCCCCTTTTTGGATGTTGTCATTCACCATAAAGTTGAAGGCACATTAGGACATGCCGTATATCGCAAACCTACACATACAAATCTATATCTACATGCTAGTAGCTGTCATCACCCTTCACAGACCATAGGTGACCTTAAGACCCTAGTACTTAGGGTGCACTGTCTAATCAATAAAGATAATTTGCAACAAGAGTTCACATACTTCAAGAGCTTTTTTAAAGTGGATAGAATTTCTCTGCAACAAATTCTTAGAGCATTCAATGTAAAACCTAAAAGCAGATATGTTATGGGGAAGAAGATAGTAATTCCTTCAGATCAAGTGCGTTTTTGCCCTATGTGGGTGCTCTTTCCTCGAAGATAGGCGGTATTATGGAGAAACACTGTGTTAAGGTGATCTTCTGAACTCCCACAAAGATTGTAGCTTTACTTGGCTCTGTAAGGAACGATTTATTGTAATGTGGGTGTGTATCAGATTCCTTGAGGAAATTGTGAGAGGTCATACGTAACTCAAACAAGCACCATTCATGAGAGATGTGTGGAACGTCGAAGATACACACACTTATCACAACCAGACAAGTCAGCTGTGTTCGAACATTGTATTGATACAGGGCATTCCATGAACTACAGTGATGTGAAATTCTAACATCCACCTTCCTTTTGGGATTCTGTCTTTGAGGAAGCTATAGACATTAGATTAGCTAATAATAATTTAATAAATAGATTTAATGGTTTTTATTTGGACAAAGCATAGAATCTGGCTCTTGGGATTATTAAATTGCAGAGAAGTCGTCATGGCGTCATCGCTGCCGAAGATACATCGATAAGCGAATCGAATGTCTGTTTTTATCTATTTATTTAATCGTATACTGATTTTATACAATATACAGCTGATATAAGGCAAATCATTTTATACAATATACATATGATATAAGACAAGATTAAACCTTAAAGTCCTTGTTTTTCAACCAGTTAATTAAGTTGGGTGTGAGAGTGAACAAGACATCGAGAATTCTAGGGTATGAATGAAGTGCATAGTGTTGGACTAAATGTTCAATTGTCTGCTCTTCTTGATTACATTCACACATTGGTGAACTAATCCAGCCCCATATGCACCTGAAGTAGCTACAACAACCGTGTCCAGTCCTTAATCTGTTGAGGCGGCACCAAAGTTTCCTCGGTAGGTCAAAACCTTTTGGCTTCTTTGTGGGATCAAGGTGATGGGCTCTTGTTCCGAATGTTTTTGTTGACCATTCATGCTTCCAGCTTTCATTTACATCAAAACCATCCGCAATGAGTTGTCCTGCAGTAACACTTGCTGGTCTTCTTGATCACAATCGTTGCTGTGGCATATGACAGAATTCCTGGTCCAGTGGTAGAGAAGGTGATACAGAGATTTTCTTGGCCTCCCTCAGTGGAGCTTGTTTCCGCCTTAAGTGAGGTGGAGGAATGTGACTCAGTACAGGTAACCAGTGGCATGGGGTTGATTTGATGGAACCAGTAACCATTGTGTCGTTAAGTTTTGTGTGTACCTTCTTCACATGTACACTTTTCAACCAGACAGGTGCACAGTACTTGGCAGCAGAGTACACAAGACTGATGCCAGTTAAACGCAGACAGTCAGCAGAGGCTCCTCAGGTGGTACCACTGAGCTTATGTAGTATGTTGTTCCTTGCAGCAACTTTATGAGAAAACTTGGTGATGTGCTCTTTGTAGCCCAGGGTTCTATCTAGAGTGATTCTGAGATATTTTGGGAAAGGATTGTACCTCAACGTTTGTCCATTGAGCAGAACTCTTGGTTTGTTGTTCACAGCACGATTCTCTAGATGGGAACAAGAGACTTCAGTTTCTGATGTGCTTGGGATCAATCTCCAGGTCTTAAAGAAAGTTGACATCTTCTCCAGATCCTCCATAAGAATTCGTTCACCATCTTCGACATTACTGCTCTGAGCTACCAGTGCGATGTCATCAGCATAGATGAATTTAGTTGATATTGTGATTGGTAAATCATGAATATATAAACTGAATAGCGATGTGGCTAAAACAGATCGCTGTGGTAGTCCATTATTTAGTTTCCGTTTGTAGCTTTTATAGCTGCCTAGAAACACTTCAAATTGCCTTTCACTAAGCATGCTGGATATTAGATCCACAATTCCTCGACTTGGTACAACTTGCAGCAGCTTGTAGATCAGTCCCTGTCGCCAGACGGTGTGCTTATGCAGCTGTCAGGTCGACAAAGACAGCTGTTGATTTTAGATGGCCTTGAAAACCTGCTTCAATGTGACTGTACGCCTTTGCCACAAGTGATGGGAGTGTAAGCATATCTCTTTGCTGCCGGCAAGCGTCTGTGACTCGCAGGCGCGTACCGCCACGGTGCAGCATATAAGGCCACGCTTGGCACTTTGTCGTCAGTTTTGTGACTCACTGAGTATGGCCAGACGCTATGCGGCCGAAATATGATTGGAAGAAATTCTATTTGTGAGGCTGCATGGTTGAAAACAATGGTTCAAATGGTTCTGAGCACTATGGGACTTAACATCTGAGGTCATCAGTCTCCTAGACTTAGAACTACTTAAACCTAACTAACCTAAGGATATCACCCACATCCATGGCTGAGGCAGGATTCGAACCTGCAACCACAGCAGCATAGTGGTTCCAAACTGAAGCACCTAGAACTGCTTGGCCACAGTGGCCAGCAAAAAGTGTTAAGAATATGGTTGAAGTGAATAATGATTATATAGCTTTTTATCTATATAATTAATTATAAACAAAATTGTTAACTAATTCAGATTTTTAACATTTACCTTTCAACTTTTATTTTTATTATTTACATTTTTTATACTGTTTGTAATGTAACTAGATTAAAATTAGAGTGTGACACTGAATAAGTAAAGAAATATTTGTAGTTTGGATGTATTTATAAATAGAGAGATATTATTTTCACAATGAAAAAATGTTTTATTCAAACTATGTAAAGCAATAGAAATGTTTAACAAACTTTAACCAATATCATACATAGCTATATTTTGTTCTCACATTTTCGTAGTTGTAACTGAATAGTTCAGTTGTGCTATTAACACATGTACATCTGTCTTTAGCTTACATTAATAATGTCTATAGTATAAGAGAACATTTACCAGACTTTCAGCTTGGATCTGGCCAAAAGAATTTGCTTTTTACTCAATATCAACTGTAGCTTTTGAGTTGCATTTAAAACGTATTGAATATCAGTCAATATGACACAAATAACGAAACTTCAGATGCAATAAACAAAATTATTTCTCATTGTAATCGAATTGAAAACATCCTTGGAATGTAAGTTCTCGTACTACATTGCATGATTATTTATTTTTGCAAGTAATGTAATTCCAAACTCAATTTTGAATAGATTAACATGATATGTCTCATCATATAGTTAGTCTTAATACTAGAACTATTGCTCCAATTAGTCCTGTTAACACTTTAGAGACTGGCCACTTGGAAGAATATCAAGTCTGGGAAATGGGCCATTTATGCCCTTATTGAAAGAGTTACTTGCTTGTATGTAAGTGACATATTTCCAAGAGTAATATATAATAAAAAGGATCAAGCTTAATTATTTATTTTTCATATTTGCTTTCGTGCTTTGATTGATTACAAGTTTTAAAATCATGATGACAAAAGTATAATTATTCTACTAAGAAAAAAGTGTCAGGTGAGTTTATCAGCAATTTCTCCCTCTTGAGTTTCAAAGATTGCTTGCACACTCAACAAACATGATGTATTTCTAGCAGAATCACAGAAAATTGCGAAATCTAACGAGAATATGCACGAAATTTCGTCAGTGTGATCATATTGGCTCAGCAACTGGGACCTGTAGACTAGTAAATGGGGGAAACAACTGATTGAGTTACATAAAGCACTTTCATTTAAAAAGCTATCATAGCTCAGAACATTACAATTGTGTGTTTCATAAACTGCCTTTCATCATCAAACATCTGATAGGAACAAATTACTGCCCTGAAATATGAGAATTATTCAAACAAGCAATAGCTCAATATTATTTAACTACTCTTCAAAAAATTATTGATCCAATGGCAAAGAAGTTGAGTGAATTAAAAAAACACCTGAATGCAATCAACAGTTATTCACAAGAGCATCAATTAAGTTGTCTGCGTTGAAATTATGCTACAAACATGAGAATATTTACATGTCTGTAATTGTATGTCTGATAATTCTATGTAGGTTACAATATTAAAAGAAAACTCCACCATAAACGTAGGTAATGGTACTACCAAATAGATTTCAACCTATCAGTATATTAAACTGCTTGTACTTAGAACAACAACCTCTAATGAGTATAATCGTATATTGAGCAAATTCTGCTCACTTCAACTGTCAACCAGATCAACATTAGGATTGTTATTATCAATCAAAATCATCAGAAACGATTCCGTCCCTTTTGCATTCCTCGTTCAGTTTCCAGGTGCCATTCATCACATGCAGATACTCACCTAATCAGTTTCAAAGTTCTTCATACAGTACATAAAATATCTCATGCTGTTGTTGTGGTCTTCAGTCCTGAAACTGGTTTGATGCAGCTCTCCATGCTACTCTATCCTGTGCAAGCTTCTTCATCTTCCAGTACCTACTGCAGCCTACATCCTTCTGAATCTGCTTAGTGTATTGATCTCTTGGTCTCCCTCTACGACTTTTACCCTCCACGCTGCCCTCCAATACTAAATTGGTGTTCCCTCGATGTCTCAGAACATGTCCTACCAACCGATCCCTTCTTCTAGTCAAGTTGTGCCACAAACTCCTCTTCTCCCCAATTCTATTCAATACCTCCTCATTAGTTATGTGATCTACCCATCTAAAAATTCAGCATTCTTCTGTAGCACCACATTTCGAAAGCTTCTATTCTCTTCTTGTCTAAACTATTTATCGTCCATGTTTCATTTCCATACATGGCTACACTCCATACAAATACTTTCAGAAACAACTTCCTGACATTTAAATGTATACTCGATGTTAACAAATTTCTCTTCTTCAGAAACGCTTTTCTTGCCATTGCCAGTCTACATTTTATATCCTCTCAACTTCGACCATCATCAGTTATTTTGCTCCCCAAATAGCAAATCTCCTTTACTACTTTAAGTATCTCATTTCCTAATCTAATTCCTCAGCATCACCCAACTTAATTCGACTACATTCCATTATCCTCGTTTTGCTTTTGTTGATGTTCATCTTATATTCTCCTTTCAAGACACTGTCCATTCTGTTCAACTGCTCTTCCAAGTCCTTTGCTGTCTCTGACAGAATTACAATATCATCGCCGAACCTCAAAATTTTTATTTCTTCTCCATGGATTTTAATACCTGCTCCAAACTTTTCTTCTGTATCCTTTATTGTTTGCTGAATATACAGATTGAATAACATCGGGGATAGGCTACAACCCTGTCTCACTCCCTTCCCAACCACTGCTTCCCTTTCATACCCCTCGACTTTTATAACTGCCATCTGCTTTCTGTACAAATTGTAAATAGCCTTTCGCTCCCTGTATTTTACCCCTGCCACCTTCAGAATTTGAAAGAGAGTATTCCAATCAACATTGTCAAAAGCTTTCTCTAAGTCTACAAATGCTAGAAACGTAGGTTTGCCTTTCCTTAATATCTCACAGTACACCTGAAACAATGCAGAATAGAAAAGGCACTATAATATTTCACAAAAGTAAATGCCCAGTGCAAGATTATCATAAATCAGCAGAATCTACAAAGTACTTGTACATATTTTAATGCAGTATTGACCATGGCTACTTCTGAATAAATATGAAAATATTGAATGCCACATTAATTAAAGTGAACCTAACGCCACATGCACAAATAGTAGTTGACACACTTATATCAAATTTCTTCATTTTAGTAACACAAGCTGGATGTGGTTGTAACTAGAGGACAACAAGTAAAAGAAACCATCTCCAATCCAAGTGTACATCAAAGTTTCTTATGGGGCACCAAACCTAGCAGCTGTTTCATGAACAATTACAATACTTGACAGCAAGAAGCCATAACTTGAGACATGATGATCATTAATCAGTATATGAATACGATGAGCCTCCAACATCATTAAAGTAGACAATTTCTACATGTCTTATTAGTTCACAAATTTTAATGCTCAGTGCATTCATGACCAATATACACTGTGATGACATCGAGTAAGACAGTACGACACCTCCCATCTAGAGCCAAATAAACAAGTTGCTGGGCTGATCATATGTATATAGAATACACATTCCTTGCTTACTCACTGTCACTGTCCCAAGTAACTGCTACCCTTGTACCACTACGTTGGCACACGTAAAGCCTCATTTCACTCAGAGATGTCATCTAAGCATTGATAGAGAGAGCCAACGTAACTTCACTACCGAACACGATACACTGCAAAGAGAAAATTATGACCTAATCTATGATCAGACATGCTCTCTTTAACACAAAGTTGAGGCATAAGCTATGCTCGGTATTGGTCTCCAAAGTGTTAATGGTCAAGGTCTATAATCTACTTGGTGAAATGATTGATTTGAGTAAGTTGTTAAAGTAAAGTTTTTGTTTACTTCTCTAGAAAATGGCGTTCTTAAATTAGAAAATACATAAGCTTGAATTACTGCACCTGTTGATTCTAGAACTAATATTCGTCTTACAATTAATATGGTGATAAAATTATTGCTATTGGTCGTCCTGTATTTCCAACAAGTGTTAATAATAAATGTGCTGCCGTTCTATTTGCAGCTGATCTTACTGCTAATGCTCCTGTATGAATGACATTTCTAATTGTTTCAGTTATATCCACAAATTATATTAATGCAAGAGTTGTACCTTCAGGTACTATATGTGTAAAACACTTACCCTCATATGCTAGGAGATGAGAACATATAATGCACCTTGGACAAATTTTGAACACGACTTTTTTACTGGTCCAGTTGTCATGGTGTGTGGAACCATAAAGTTGCATGGACATATTGCCTTACAAATCTTTGAACATGGTACACTCACCAGTCAGTGTTGTTGTGACACTGTACTTCTCCCCCATTTACATCTGTCTAGGGGTACATTCAGGCCTTGAGTTCATCTTTATAGAAGACAATGTGGGACCACATCGAACAGTACAGGAGGAGGAGCTGTAAGGAAGATAGGATATCCAGCAAATGGACTGGCCTGCTAATTCTCCCAACTTAAATCCCTTCAGACACGTTTGGGAGATGTAATGCTGCATGTCCATACATGCCAATGATCATACAGCAACTGTCAACCCTGCTGGTGGAGGAATAGAATACCATACCACAAATCTCCTTAACAATTTTGTGGTCAGCATAGGAGTATGTTGCACACCATGCACTGCCACCTGTGGTGATCAAACACCCTATTGAGAACATTGTCCCACCTTTTGTAATGTCCAGGACTCCAATGCAAATTGTCATAATTTCTGTGTAATTATTGTATTTGAATAAATTTGTCATTGCTGTTCACCTCTTAGAACTCGTTTCTTTCTCTTAGTTACCTTCTGTACTATATGAGCTGCAACAGTTCTTTCTATGTTTGTTTGAGGTTTCATCAAGCTAAGTTACTTGGCAATGACACAGCATGTGGAAGTTACTTTTGTCTGTAAGTTTTGTTCGCCATTGCAAATGATCTGTGTAGTTCATTTATCCAAATAATAAAAAACTTAATTATAATGATAGGCAACTGTGAATGTTAATGATAAGTGACTAATCCCTATAAAAACGCATGGGAATTACTGTTTAAAATTATAAAATAATAGTATAATAGAAATTTAATTGAAAATAAATTTCAGAAATAAGATATATTTCTTGAACCTTCACTATTAATTGTGTACATGAGTCACTTTTGAAATTAACAAGTACAAAATACATATTATATGCTGATCTATTAAGTATAGTAGATCACCAAAGACTCCTAGAAAAGAACAGAGAAATAATTGATATGAGAGGTCGTTGGTAATAGACCAAATAAACAATAGCAGAGTAAATTATTTTAGGCCAATCTTAAAACTGAAAATGAAACAGCAAAATTCCCAGGAATGATGATCGATCAAAAACTCTCTTGGGAAGTTCATCTAATCATCTTACCTCTGTTACTTTTCAGGTGTATTATTTAAGAAAAAGTGTGCCAAATACTGGTTATTACAAATTTTACTACCCTTAATTCCTCTTGTAACTGCAGTGCAGAATGTTGTTATAGCAAATTCCCAAGGAAGGGTGTGCTTCTTCATATAATAGGGTGGAGCAGTTACATGCATTCTAAGGTTAAAATTTAAGGAACCATACAGAAATCACATCAAATTCCTTAATGTATTGATGGCACATACTTTACTTTGTGTCTTTAATGTGTGCTATGGAAAATGTGGGCATATTTAATATGGAACATAACGTGCATGTACACAATGCCAGAAGTAGCCACATTCTACATTCGTTTTTTTTAATACTCTCCTGGGTTCATAATAACAATAAGCATTTGAGTTGCCACACTTAACTCATTCAAAACCACCAATTAAACATAACAGTGTATTTGATACTCAGCTTAAGTGCCTCAAAAACCCATCAAACTGAAGATTTCTTAAAATTTGTAATTTTAAAGTATGTTTTATGTAAGTGAAAAATCTTTTTTATTTGTTATAAAAGCATTTTTTGTTCCTGTTCATTAATACAATTATTGTACATGATTATAGCAGGAAAGCTTAAAAAACTGTACTTTGGGAAGACTAATTACACTGAAAATAATAAAAGGTCAATAAATATTCTATTGCATTACATATTTTTTCGTTGTAAAAGCTTACCCAAAAGTTCTTCAACAGAATTTCAAGCGTTAGTATCATTAGTCACAAATATTGAAGAAATAGCAAATTAAGTATAGTTTAGATTGGTATTTAAATTACCATAGAGGTATTAAATAATTTTATTGGATATTGTCGATAAATGTTGAAAAGATTACTATATAACTGTGCAGATCTTGTAATAAGCTGCCATTCTGTGGATAAATAAATACACAATTAGATTTCCATAAAACAATCCAGCTGTCTTTCCATCCTTTATAAACAACCCACGTAACTATTTTGCAAACCATGAGCCGATGGTAGCTTGTACAGTTATTAGAGCAATGGGAATTACAATATTCTTCTTGAAGCCTGAATGTATTTCGCCTGCCTCATTTATATTGCAAGTGGGGTAGTTGTGTTGTGGCTGGCTCTCTCAATATTTTCAATAATTCTGAAAGTCTTTGGTCTACTAGAAGAGATTTATTCGACATAGGCTTTCGCTGCTCTGTCAAATTCTGTTTGCAGTACTACAGTTCCATTCTCATCTTCATCTTAATCTTCATCTAATTCCTCTTCCTTTACCATAATATTATGTTCACATTTGTTTTCCCTGCATGCATCTTCTGTACATTCCTTTCACATATCAACCTTTCCTTGTTTGCTTAGTTTTGGCTTACCATGTGAGTTCTTAATTTCTTCTTTTTTCAAAGGTCCTTTTAATTTTCCTATGGGCAGCATCTAGTTTTCCCATAGTCATGCTTGCTTCTAAAGTTTTGCATTTCTGCTTCAGCTGTTCCGGCTTTGCCATATTTCACTCTCTGTCAATCTCATTTTTTTTATCTCTGTATTCCTGTTTGTCAATTACATTTACTGTATTTTTATATTTTCTTCTTTCGTCCATTAAATTATCTTGTTCTTTCTACTAAACGTTCTGTTTTTGTCTGATACTCTGCTACTTTCACTATTTATTTTCTAAAAGCTATTCGTTTTGCTTCCATTGCATTCTGTTCACTTGTTTTGGACAATTGTTGTGTAAGGATCTCTTAAAACTCTTAACAAATTCCGCTTCTCTCAATTGCTCCAGGTCCATTGCCTTGATCCCTGTCTCCCTGTCTTACTGTACTTTCTTCAGTTTTAAACTGGGCTCATAACTTCTGACTAATGGTTAAATTATACATCTGCCCTCAAATTGTTTTGGGATTTAAAACCTGATTTGAACTGTCTTTCTTATAATTATAGGATCTATCTACAGTCTTTCAGTGTCGCCAAGTTTCTTCCACATACACAACCTGCTTTCATGATTCTTAAACCAAGTGTTGGCAATGATTAAATTGTGATTTGTGCAGGACTGTACAGGGCTGTTTTTTTTTTCATTCTCTTCTTCCCATAATCCATCTTCTCCCACTAATATTTCTTAGCTTTCTCTTACTATTAACTAAATCCAGTCCCTATCAGAATTAAATTTTCATATCTGTTAACTATGTGAAAAATTTCATTTCTCTCATCATACACGTTTTCAATGAGTTCATCATCTGCAAAAGTAGTAGTCATATAAACTTGTGCTACCTTTGTGTTAGTCCTACTACTGGATTACCACTGTTATTTGTAATACTGTAGTCACCTGAGCAGAAGTCCAGCTCTTTCTGACCCCACTCTTCACTAATTCACACTATCCACTTATCCAGTTAAGGGCTATAACATTCGAGAATCCGACCCATACAACAACATTTTTGATTTTTCTGAATATAGCATCCTCCTGAGTAGAGATCCAGATGGAGCACTGTTTTTCCTCCAGATAATTTTATCCAGTGTGGTGTAATCATCATTCAGCATACAGTATAGCTGCATGTCCTCAGTTAGTATATTTGGTGTAATTTTATAATTGATTTCAGCAGTTCTCATACCAACATAGTGAGGCCATGTTAGTTAATGTTACAAGATGAACTGAGCTTTAATCGAGACTGTATCCTCTGCAACGACTGAAAAGGCTTCTGCCCACCTTCATGAACTATATGTAAGTCTGCCCTTTGTGCAATACTCTACTGATGTGATTGATTTGATTTGATTAGATGTGCCTTTCATTCTGATGGATCCATAGCAAGGAGATCCTCCACGATGTGGAAGAGGTCAAATGAGCATGAACGTACATTAAACATTTACACTGAAAAATGAATATGCTGTACTACCTACCACAGATCCCAAACAAAATAGTACTCACAGATATGGAATACGTCAAATAACTTGTCACAAAACATGTAAATGCTCAATACACTGAGATGCATGTGCTAATTCATCTACATCTACATACCTACCCCACTAACCGCTATACAGGGTGTTATAAAAAGATACGGCCAAACTTTCAGGAAACCTTCCTCACACACAAAGAAAGAAAGTATGTTATGTGGATATGTGACCGGAAACGCTTACTTTCCATGTTAGAGCTCATTTTATTACTTCTCTTCAAATCACATTAATCATGAAATAGAAACACACAGCAACAGAACATACCAGCGTGACTTCAAACACTTTGTTACAGGAAATGTTCAAAATGTCCTCCGTTAGCGAGGATACATGCATCCACCCTCCGTTGCATGGAATCCCTGATGCGCTGATGCAGCCCTGGAGAATGGCGTATTGTATCACAGTCGTCCACAATACGAGCACGAAGAGTCTCTACATTTGGTACCGGGGTTGCGTAGACAAGAGCTTTCAAATGCCCCCATAAATGAAAGTCAAGAGGGTTGAGGTCAGAAGAGTGTGGAGGCCATGGAATTGGTCCGCCTCTACCAATCCATCGGTCACCGAATCTGTTGTTGAGAAGTGCACGAACACTTCGATTGAAAGGTGCAGGAGCTCCATCGCGCATGAACCACATGTGTCGTACTTGTAAAGGCACATGTTCCAGCAGCACAGGTAGAGTATCCTGTATGAAATCATGATAATGTGCTCCATTGATCGTAGGTGGACGAAACTAAAATGAGCTCTAACATGGAAATTAAGCGTTTCCAGACACATGTCTACATAACATCTTTTCTTTATTTGTGTGTGAGAAATGTTTTCTGAAAGTTTGGCCGTACCTTTTTGTAACACCCTGTATAGAGCATGGTGGGGTCTTTCCTGTTGTACTCACCAACAGAGCAAGTGAAAACCGACTGTCTTAAAGCATCTTCATGAGCTGTGATTTCTCACGTCTTATCTTCATGGTTCTTACATGACTTGTTTTGTATCCCAACTGGAAGGCGGCGCATGGGTAGGAGCAGGAAAAGGTGAAAATCTCTCGGTACTGAAGTGTGAATTAACATCACCTTTACTTTAGCAACAAGAGTAAGTTTGCATTGTGGTGCAAAGCTGAATCGAAGTGTCCCGGCTGTCTGCTCTTCATCAAATGGGCAGAATCTGGAGTGGAGCTCGTAGAGCTGGACAATGTCTGCTAGAGGGCGCTGTCGTCAGTGTCGGTGTAGTGCCAACCTACGCCGTGGCATTGTAGCTACCGATACCACATCCATCCCGCCTGAAACGACGCACCGTCGTTGAGTATGGCTTCCGACGGCGGGTGGAGGGACCCAGGGGCGGCGCAGCTGAGGTGGAGGACAGCGAGCAAAACGCATCGTGGAAAACCTGCCCAGGCCGCGCACCGCCACTGGGTATGCTCAGATGAGGAGGCGGAGCAACGACCTGCAAGAGCGACGGCAGCGGCGGCGTGACAGCAGCCTCAGCGTCCATCGGTTCCGGCACCGCAGAGGAACGCGGCGGCAGCGGCGGCAGCGAGAGGCGTCCGTCCGGTGCAGCTGGCCGGACCGGCAGTGGCGACGACAGCAGCCGCGCCCGCGGAGGCGCGAACGGCGGAGGCGATGTCGGTGGAGTCGTGGGCTGAGGCAGCGGAAGACGCGAAGCCTCCAATTCTGCTGGAAAACAACCAGCGGCAGAAAACCGATGATGACACAAACGAATCTGGTTCCGGTGTCGCTTGACAGTGCCGGAGGGACTAGAAATGAGAAATAAGGCGCGGCCAAGCTGACGAAGAATGCGCCCATGCTCCCAGCGTTACCTGCCAGAGAAAACGCGATAGAACACCAAATCGTGCGGCGCCAAGCCAGAACGAGGCGAAGCAGCGGGAACGTGTGGCGGCGGGTGCAATAGCTCCAGGAGCGACCGATGGGCGCGGCCATGTAGCAATTCCGCTGGGGAACGGGTGCCACGTGGCTAAGAGCGATATGAAGGGAGGAAAATCCAGAGCGCGCGCTCGCGAGAGTGTGTGGCGCGCAACTTGCTCATCTGCGACTTAAACGTGCGAACAAAGCGTTCAGCCTCGCCGTTCGAAGAACGGGGCTGAGGTCAGATGGCGAATGCCATTAGCAGCACAGAACGCTTCAAACTCTGAGGACACGAATTGGGGGCCATTGTCTGAGACAATAACTTCAGGAAGGCCCTCGATGCAAAAAAATTGACGTCAAAGTCCGAATAGTACTGACAAATGTAGTAGAAAAAATAGGTACAACATAAGAAAAGTTGCTGTAGACATCAATAACTATCAACCAGCGGGTGTCCCACAAAAGGAGCCGCAAAATCAATATGAACGCGCTGCCAAGGCGCCGTAGGAGTTGGCCACGCAAAGAAGTGCTGGCGGGGAGCGGATTGATGCTCCGCGCAAGAGCAATAATTAGCAAGCAAATGCTCAATTTGTTTATCAACGCCGACCCAAGGGCAGTGACGAAGTGCTAATTTCTTCGTCCGCACTATACCCCAATGACCAGCATGCAGCAATCGGAGGATTTCCGAATGCAACGAACGAGATACAATCACAAGTGACTGATCATTGTCAGTTCGTAACAAGATAACACCATGGTGTACAGACAAGTTGTGACGTTGCGCAAAGTAATGTCAAACTAGTGGATCACAAATCTGCGTAGCAGATGGAGGCCATTGAGTACGAATATACCGTAAAAGAACCTGCAAAGAAGCGTCGGCGGCTGTCGCGGAAGCAATGCGACGAAAATCCGACGGAAAACCATCAGCTAATTCCTTATCTTGCGAATCAATAAACATGCATGACAATTCTGAAGAATCAAACACTTCGTCAGGACCGATAGGCAGACGAGACAAAGCATCAGCATTGCCATGCTGGGCCGTAGGCCGAAACAAGATTTCGTAATTGTAGTTAGACAAAAACAAAGACAACGTTGCAACTTTTGTGCAGTACGGGCCGGAACTGGCTTTGACGGGTTAAACAATGATGTCAAAGGCTTATATTCGGTTACCAAATAGAACTTGCGACCGTACAAAAAGCCATGAAACTTTGTCACTCCATATACAATAGCTAAAGCTTCTTTCTCGATTTGAGAATAGTTTCGCTGGGTAGAATTGAGCAACTTAGACGCAAAAGCGATCTGGCGATCGACAGAATTAATGCGGTGCGAGACAACCGTTCCAACGCCGTGCGAAGATGCATCGACAGCCAAAACAACCGGTTTGGAGGGATCGAAAGGAATCAAACAGCGATCACTCAACAAAGCAGATTTGAGCTTGTGAAAAGCAGCGTCACATTTCGAAGACCAAACAAAAGGAACATTCTTACGCCGAAGGCGATACAAAGGCGCTGCAATCTGTGCTGCATTTGGTATAAACCGAATATAATAAGCGATTTTGCCCAACACAGACTGAAGTTCTTTCAAGTTCCTGGGTGTTGGCAAGTCTCTAATCGCATTGAGATGTGACGGCGAGGGGTGGATACCCTGTCCGTTAATCATATGTCCTAAATACTGAATCTCAGTTTGAAAAAACTTGCACTTGTCTCTGTTACACTTTAGTTCTGCCTGCAAATTCTGCAAATGTTCGTCAGGGGTGCGACCTGATACAACTATATCGTGCAGATAATTGGAATAACCAGGACAGTGGCACACAACTGCTGCAAATAAGACTTAAAAGTAGCAGGAGCCGAAGCACAACCGAACGGAAGGCGGCGAAACTTGAACAATCCCAGGTGGGTGTTGATCACAAAATAGCGCTGCGACTGTCCGTCGAGCGGAATCTGAAAGTATGTGTCCCGCAAGTCAATCGTGGAAAAGAATTTTCCCGCCCCAAGCTTATCAAAAATGTCGTCAGGACGCGGTAAGGGAAATGTAGCTACCACTGTCTGGGGATTTACTGTAGACTTAACGTCAGCACAAATACGGAGACGACCGTTTGGTTTCTTCACACACACTATAGACGAAGCCCATGGCGAAGCAGAAACAGGTTCAATGACACCACTGTCTTGCTAATGCTTAAGTTCAGAAGCTGCGGCGTGGCGCGCAGTGCGTGCGGTACCGGGCGTGCGCGTCGGAAAACAGGCATGGCATTGTCTTTAACTACGACATGCGGAGCAAAATCTGTAGCACAACCCACCCAAGGCCATCAGAAGAGAGTTCAGCAACGTCATTGCATAGCGGGGCAACACTGTGTGCATGGTCACTAGCGTTGATGCAAAGTACATTGTCCTGAATTGCGAGGCCATAATGTTCAAATGCGTCCATGCCAAAAAGTTCGTAGCATCACTAGAGCGGAGCACATGGAAAGACACTGTACGTTTCGTTGCACCATGCATGGCTTGCAAGCTACACATGCCGAGCACTGAGATTTCCTGTCCAGTAAATGCAGTCAGCGTGGAATGCGAACGACGAAGCGGGGGCGAACCAAGCAAGTCATACGTTGATTTGTTCAGTAAAGAAACTGACGCACCAGTGTCCAGCTGCATGCGAACAGAACGTCCGCAAATGTTCAAAGTCACAAAAAGTTTCCTCACATCGCGCTGATTGCGAGAGGAAGTATCTGGCAAAACTTGATTCACACGACGAGCTGAAGGCTTTGAATAAATGACATTAACGTCCATAGGCTGATGTGAATCATGATCATGGCGGTTGCCGTTGTGGTGACGCCTACACGAGTCACGGGAACGGGAGACAAGTTGAGAATTAGAATTTCGCTTACCACACACAGCTTGCACGTGTCCTTTCTTACTACAAAAATAACACTGTGCTTGATGGGATGGGCAACTGTCCCGTGGGTGTACACCAAAGCAGTTCGGACATGATTTCAGTTTCTTGGTGGGTGCCTGGTTTGAACCATGTTTACGGGCGTGCGAGCGGCGCGGCGTGGCTGGCTGGGCTCGGCGGAAGGGCACGTATTGTGCCGCGCTAACAGTACACACAGCCGGGGTCACGTCGAACTCTGAAGTAGCCATATCTAATGTATCTTGTCTGTCGAGCAAGTCCACTACTTCCTGCAAAGACGGGTTTTTAAATCTGAGGATTTGTTCGCGGATGCGGTGATCCGCCACATTTTGCACAATAGCGTCTCTAAGCATTATATCCGCATATGAGCGTCCACACGAGCAATTGAAGTCACAATCAGAAGTTAGTCCCTGAAGGTCCGCTAACCAAGATTTATTCGACTGATTAGGGCCACGTCGGAGGCGAAAGAATTTGTAGCGTGCAGCCACAACATTTACACTATCACAGAAGTGGGAGTTCAAAGCACCAATCACTTCGTCGTACGCCGGCCGGAAGGACCGAGCGGTTCTAGGCGCTACAGTCTGGAACTGACTGGGTTGGGGTTGGGTTGTTTGGGGTGAAGAGACCACACAACGAGGTCATCCGTCTCATCGGATTAGGGAAGGATGGGAAAGGAAGTCGGCCGTGCCCTTTCAAAGGAACCATCCCGGCATTTGCCTGGAGCGAGTTAGGGAAATCACGGAAAACCTAAATCAGGATGGCCGGACGCGGGATTGAACCGTCGTCCTCCCGAATGCGAGTCCAGTGTGCTAACCACTGGGCCACCTCGCTCAGTACAGTCTGGAACTGCGCGACACTACGGTAGCAGGTTCGAATCCTGCCTCAGGCATGGATGTGTGTGATGTCCTTAGGTTAGTTAGGTTTAAGTAGTTCTAAGTTCTAGGGGACTGATGACCTCAGAAGTTAAGTCCCATAGTGCTCAGAGCCATTTGAGCCAACTTCGTCGTACGTTTTAGTTTCTGGACGGGTGGTGGGAAACAACTTCACGAGCACACGGTATAACATAACACCCGCGTTGGCAATGAAAAAGGCAAGTCGCTCTGTACCTGGTATGTTGTATGCTGTAAAGTGTGTCTCGAGCTGGGCGATGTGTTCTGGCCAGCGTTCAACGTCAGGATTGAAGGCACGAAATGGCGGCGCCATCGGTGACGGCATCGGTACAGGCGGTGCCGTCGGAGGCGCCGAAGTAGCTGCAGTTTGTAGCGTGAACAGTCCATTTATGGCACCAAGCAGCTGCGTCATTTGCTGAGCTTGAAAACGGACAAGATCGGACAGCGAATCCTGTTCCTGTGGCGAAGCCATGGTTGACACAAATGAAAGTCTATATAGCGAAAGATGAGAGCACGCAGATAGAGTCACTCAATCACACGGGGGTATCACAAAAAAGCTAAAGCAGTACTGAGCAAAAAAAAAAGGAAATGATAGGAAGGGCGCCGGCTGGAGTGGCCGTGCGTTTCTAGGCGCTACAGTCTGGAACCGAGCGACCGCTACGGTCGCAGGTTCGAATCCTGCCTCGGGCATGTATGTGTGTGATGTCCTTAGGTTAGTTAGGTTTAATTAGTTCTAAGTTCTAGGCGACTGATGACCTCAGAAGTTAAGTCGCATAATGCTCACAGCCATTTGAACAATTTTTTGATAGGAAGGGCAAGGGGAGTCCTCGTCGCCAACTTGTATCCCGCCTGGAAGGCGGCGCGTGGGTAGGAGCAGGAAAAGGTGAAAATCTCTCGGTACTGCAGTATGGCCGGCTGGGGTGGCCGAGCGGTTCTAGGCGCTACAGTCTGGAACCGCGCGACCGCTACGGTCGCAGGTTCGAATCCTGCCTCGGGCATGGATGTGTGTGATGTCCTTAAGGTTAATTAGGTTTAAGTAGTTCTAAGTTGTAGGGGACTGATGACCTCAGCAGTTAAGTCCCATAGTGCTCAGAGCCATTTGAACCATTTTTTTGTTACCTGATCATCAGACGTGCCCCGGGTAGGGTTAACTGTTTCCTTCAGCGGCGCCCGTTATATGACCAACATACTCAATTCTAAGGAGGAAGCTGTACCCCGTGGAACCGCAGTGTGAATTAAAATCACCTTTACTTTAGCAACAAGAGTAATACGTAACTTTGCAATGTGGTGCAAAGCTGAAGCGAAGTGTCCTGGCCATCTGCTCTTCATCAAATGGGCAGAATCTGGAGCAGAGCTCGTAGAGCTGGACAGCGCCTGCTAGAGGGCGCTGTCGTCGGTGTCGGTGTAATGCCAACCTACGCCATGGCATCATAGCTATCAATACCACAACTTGTACATTTGTGGCAGTAGAATCGCTCTGCAGTCAAACTCAAATGCCAGTTCTCTAAATTTCTGCATTAGTGCATTGTGAACAGAGCATTGTGTTCCCTACAGATATTACCATTTGGGTTCTTGAAACATCTCTCTAATAGCTGCATGCTGATCGAACCTACCAATAACACATCTAGTGGTGTGCCACTGTATTGCTTCAATGACTTCCTTTAATCTGACCTGGTCGAATTCCAAACATTCAAACAATACTCAAGAATGGTTCATGGTAGTGTTCTACATGCCATCTCCTTTATGGATGAGCTACACTTTCCCAAAATTCTCTCAATAAAATGAAGTTGAACATTTGCATTCCCAAATACCAACGTATCAGGGTACTGTAGCCAATGCATCATCGAACAGAAAAATCATTTTACAGCACTTATTTACTACGGTCGAATTACTGCACTGAGTAGAAGTCAGATCGTACTAATATTTGCATTATTTGATGTTATTAGTAACATCTGGTTATACTGAGAAGTTCACTAGTAGAGTACATTGAGTTGGCTACCAATAAACCTCTTAGGCTCTTACTAATGAACTTTATAATCAATTTAATTTTTGTGGCTGCTGACAAGTTACTGAAAAGGTGCTTTCATGAATAATGGATGCATGCAGTATTGCTATCTGTAACACTAAGGCATGCAAGCCGCCCCACTGCAACAAGGTCCACTTTTCATAGTTGCCTTGCTTGAACTTCAGAAATTGATTTAAATACTTTTCCTTTATGTATCACATTCAGTTATCAACTTTCTGCAAGGGAGTATGCAAACTGTAAACCAAATCTACTATTAATATCACCTTTATCCTCTCAGCAGAAAATCTAACAACTTACATAATCATCATAGACCTTTAAAGAGATTGTAACTTAATATATATTACAGGGTGTCTATTCCCACAGAGAGATTCTGTACTGTTGTACAGACTGTTTCAGGCAATAGTGCCATCATCAACCACTACTGGTGCTGTATTATCTTACAATGAATGTGTCTAAAATCAGTTTGTAGCGATCTTATTCAGGTCAAGAACGCCTTCACTTACAATATGATCATTAAAGGAAATAGGGAGCTCTCTTTCTGGACAAGGGTAGTCCCACCCACCCCAAGAGGTAGTCTGCCATAGAAATTACACAGTAGCTTCCTCTCCATCACATATACCTCTGTCCCAGGGACTCCAGAAGATCTTCTGGGGTGATAAACTTGCCTTCGAATCAACATCTTGGTCTTTTGTTCATTAACTCTGCTCTGCCATATTGGTCACTGGAAGTAAATGAAATTCACAATAGGCAACATTCTTCAATAATCTCTTTGGGAGCTAAACATACTAAAAGTCAAATTAAACATATGGCTTTTAGATTACAGTACAAGGAGAAATGAGGCATTCACATACACGATTGGCACAAACCATAATTTTGTTAAGCTGACATAGAAGCTGGGACAATTATAGCTAATACGTATCATAAACTAATTGCTTCTGACTGTGACTCCATATGCAGTGTGTCTCAGTAAATATTTTAAGCACAGTCATGAACTTTTTAATGAGTGGAAATAGCACTGAAGTAACAACAGTATACATAAATTCAGCTGAACTGCTTCTTGTATGTTTCAGACAATGCACTTTTGTTTTTTGAATATACTCACATTATAAATAATGACTTGCATACATTTGGAGAGTTCTACAAGTCCCACAGTTATCATAAGGCTATACTAACACTCTTTATGTACCTCTACAAAGGCAGAATGTTGACAAAATTTTGAATACCGTGCCTCAAAGCTAATGCCTTAAAATTGATATTTCTATACTTTGAACCAACAACTGCCTTACAAAACATAATTCAACGTAATATTTAACTTTGTAAATGCAACTTCAACTACTTTGCTTATTGCTACTTGAAAATACGTCTACGTTCCATCATGATTGTAGAAAGACTCTCACCAAACATCACAGTGTTCTGTTCCCACTGTCCCACTGCATAGTTGGCAGCAGCACAATGCCCTCAGACTCGGAAATTCATGCATAGCGAGGAAGCTTCTAGGAAACGAGACGTGCTGGCATATAAACACAGCATACTTTATGCCAGCCAGGGCCTTCAATATTCCAACATCGCACATATGGACTCTTAGAATGGACGACTTATTGCAAGTTAAAAACAAAGTTGTTTTGCTTTCTTGTAAGTAGAATTGCACGTTTAAGACATGCATTCAAGAACGAACAGTAACATTCTTCTCATTTAAATAGCCATAAATGTAATTTTAGCTACTGTTGAATCTTATGAGTATCAAAAACTGAACATTGTATGGCTGTAAGTGTGATGTTCATATACATGAGTGCAAATCTCGGATTAACATATGAATTGCCAATATGCTTTCCATTTAAGGGAAGGTTTACTATCTTTTGGTTCAAAAAATCGATTTTTTAAATTGCATTTTTGGATTCATAAAAGTGTTTCGTACCCACCCCTGAAACAGTTTCTCGGAGTACAGAACGGAAATGTTCGTTATTCTTAGTTGAACAAAAAAATGAACCTGCCTGAAATTGGCATTTTTCATGCACCAGTTTTTTCTTTAAGAGGTCGAGTTATTGTATTGGTGCTTGGGAGGAACCACACAAAATTCAAATGAAAGTTTGAACATGTGTGTTTGGTAGTTAGCCCCTAAGCATTTGCATTCTGATGCAAATACTATGGAGATTGCGAATTTCCTGGCAGTGAGCAGCTTCAACAAAGAGTATTCAGTAATTCTGAAGACCATGACAACGATGGACTCTATTCGATGCAGTTCACCAAGCATTCGGGCGACAACCAGATTCAAGTGGCCGAAAACCGCTTGTCACCAGCTGTACGAGCGGCTCTAGAACAGTGCAGGATGGCCCAGATGAGGAAGAGGAAGGACTAGTCTATAGACACGGAATAGCAGATTGAACATACGTTGCATAATATTGCATTTATATGTATTCAAAACGTCAAACGCGTTTTTTTAGCACTTTATTCCGATCCATCAAGTATAAATATTTTTACTTGGCCGAGGAAGTCGAAAAATCGATGAAAAAACCATATTTCTTTAAATGGCCGCCATTTTGTTTCCTATGATCCAAATAACTTAAGCGAGGTACAACTCCTAAGGAATCTTATATACATCGCTAACATCAACTCAATTTTGATTTCAGACTAGCTGGCTGACCTGTGACATACCGCGTGTGGAGGTCTACATCGAAATTTTGTTTCGTTCCGACGGCACTTCCGTCTTTGCTCTTCGACAGTTCCGGAAGAAAAAAATCCGGTTTGCAGTGGAAATATCAATAAACATTTTGACCAAATTTGACATTAATATCTATAACACATCCCGAGAAAAAAATTCTCAAAGAACATGCTTTTTTGGGCAAAAGATAGTAAACCTCCCCTTACGTGGACAAGACTGGAATTTTAAACGATGACAATTATGATATATAAAAGCGAAACATTGTTTTCCTGTCAAGCATGCACAGAATACATGTACATCACATATTAAAAACATTTTTGACGCCAAAAAATGTAATATTATTAGGCTGCATAGGTGCTAAATTCAAATGAATTTCAATTGCAGTTACCTCAGTGTTTATGTCAGAAGCAGTGACATGTCTAGTTAGGTAAACAATACGCTCTTGCTGAACTTTTTGATAGATTCATTGCTTGTGTTTGCAAATGCAAACAAGACACTTCAAAATTAGATAATGAAGAAAAATGAGCCATGTAAACACAGTTTCCCTTAAAAGTTTTGTACTGGGATAAGGTTCTGCATAGTACATTTTGAAATTACTATATAGTTTGTGCCTTTATACCAGCAAAAGTTCCTAAATTTAAAAAAAATCAAGAGGTAAAAACCAGAACAAGACATATGAGAACACAGTATGAGATTGCTTGGATATGAGTGTATGGTAAAAATAAAACAAAATAACCACGACTTTTTTCTTTCTTTAAAATAAAATGAGCTTCCTCTTAGTGTTACAGGCTGTTTTTCTGGACTGCATAATACCACTTTATACAAATGGGGCCTACTCAGCAAAATACTGTATTTGAAAATATATTGAATTCATCTTTCTTCAAGTAACTTAGGGACTATCACACAAACATGTATCATATTGTAAGTAGTTTAATGTAGTGTCTGAAGAAGCACTTCTTTTCTAAGTTAATTTGAGAACCTTATTTTGACCACATAATTTCACAGAAGCCTGAAATTAGTAAATACATAACACTCCAGGCTACATTTTATAACATCGTAACAGTGGTGACAGGCAAAGTTACGCCACCATCATTAAGAATGAAAAAATAGTGACAAGAACCTTTACCTGACTTCAAAAGTTCACAAGACCTCTTTTTTACAGGAATTTGAGCTACATTCCAACAAACATAAACAAAAGCAGGGTTGTTATCGAAAATATCATTTTGTTCATGACTGGAACATATGAATCTTCAAATTCTGGGTTTCCTATAAAATACAATCATCCACATCAGCAGTATCAGATGAGACTATTCAAAACCCATCACAGACAGTCTGGTGGTAGAAACAAATATTTCCGTAGTGTAAAGGACATAAAATAACTAAACTTCTGATATTTTTGTGTTACAAAAAATGGTAAATATCTTTGACCAAAAATGTTTGTAGTGTAATCATACAGAATCTATTAAATGTATTCACTGCAGCCATGTCTGACTCTTTGAGTTATGGAAAAAATCAAATTGTTCTTTGCATATTTTTTAATGATGACGCTAACTACACAGCTTGTATTTCAGTAAGATTTCACAACTAATAATGCCAGTTGCACATTGAATCAGCAAATTTTATAAGAATTTAGTAACAAAACTGCACCAGTCAGTATTTTCTGTGGCCTCTCCAACGTTTTCTTAATTATAACATTATGACACAATTACTGAGGTTTTATAG
The DNA here is from genome assembly GCF_023864345.2 of Schistocerca serialis cubense. Taxonomy (NCBI): domain Eukaryota; kingdom Metazoa; phylum Arthropoda; class Insecta; order Orthoptera; family Acrididae; genus Schistocerca; species Schistocerca serialis. The sequence goes on along the minus strand of NC_064645.1, from coordinate 316,810,734 downwards.
AATTACATTATAGCAAACAGGTGGCTCATAACATAGCCAACAAAAAAGATGCAGATAGTCTTGCTTCATAATTCAACAACTGTAAAAAGAAAATATTTTAGTGACTTTTTTGTTTGGGGGGGAAGGGAAGACACATTAATAGAGTTCCATAGGGTTCTATATTATGTCCATCATTGTTTCTCAAACAGATAAATAACTCTCCCTTTGATACATATCAAGAGGAAGTAGGTCTTCTCGTACGTCATACAAGTATTTAAATCAATCCCAGTAGCCACACAGTGACAGAGAAAATCGTAAATTATGTATCTGAAAGAGCTACTGAGTGCTTTTCTGCTAATGTACTCTCTCCTTATTAAAATAAAACAGTATATTCAGTGCTGCACATCAAAGTGTACAGTATACTTAAGTTCCTTAAACATGTCAGTTTAGCCACTTTTTCACTTTACGTCATCATAAGTGTTGGTCAATAATAAATCAATAAGTTGACATATATTGCTTACCTCCATTCAATAGTGTCATATGATTTATGTTTTTCTGTACTTCATCTTTAAGATAGAAAGTTTTCTTTCTATAAAAGGGTGCCACTTTAATGGTTGTTTCTTCTTGCGACAATAGTTGAAAAAGTTCGCTATCTTAAGTTAGAATCAGGGTACAGATTTTCACCTGAAAAATTTGTTGTAAAAGAAATCCTTAAACTTCATAAAAAGTAACGAAGGCCATAATTGTAATACTAGAAGGAAAATGATCTTCCTTTTTTTTAATTAAAACTGCTGTTAGTTTAAAAGTGGTGTATTTCGCTACTATTAAAATCTTATATAGAGGTACATATGGCTACAGCCAGTAAAGTTATATATGGCAAGTAGAAAAGATTCCTTCTTGGAAATTAGTTCTGTTTCATAAATAGCAACTTTTATGCCGCAACTTGTAGGTTATTAAGATTTAGAAGTTACTGATGGTTAAGCACAGCATACTATTTCTATAGCTCATGTGGATTCCATATTGCGTTGATAAGCTACGAGTTTGGAGAGCTTTCCACCTCATAATGATTTGGTGTATAGGATGTTTACGGTTACATAGTCTGAAGTCACAACACAGACTAAAGAAAATAATCTTTCTGTGTTTATTAGAGAGCATGGTATCAACATGGACTACCACTTTGTAGGAGAAATTACTTTATATAATATTATATATTGTCTTTTTATTAATATATAGATAAATATGTTTGAACTTATAAAACTATTGTTATCTTAATAATTGTAAAAATAAAATGTTAGTGCCTAAATCGTATTTATCATGCTTCATAGTCAATCAAGAAAATGGTAATTTTTAAAATTGTATGTATGATTTTAACCAGAAAAATATAGTTCAAAAGTTATATGTTTGGTACCAATACTGTACGATTATTTTTCCATCTTACTCAGTAAAATGGTAATTTTTATATCATGTAAATGAACATTGTTTAATTTTATTAAAGAAGGCACAGTTTTTATTAAATTGATGGTGTTATCATTTTATACTTTTATGTCATCCCATCATTTCAAATCACATTACTTATAGTGTCACACACTCCATAATTGCAGAATTGACTTTTTCAATATTATACTGTGTATCATGTGCAACACACAATCAATAGGACCAATGAAGATACAATTACAAATACTTGTTTCTTTTTGTTAAACTACACATTCTTTCCTTTTCTGTGCACACATTTCAGTATGCAGCCACACTTAAATATAAATGTGTAATTACTCCGAAAATTGACCCATTCCACATTATTAGTGCTAATCTTGCAAATATGCAGTGAAACAATTTATTAAATAACGAACTGCTGAATGTGCTTTTCCATCATTATGCACGTTTCATTTCAGTGTGTCTACTGACGATTAATTTTTGATGTTTCCTATGTGAACGTATCACAGGAATAGTCATTTTGACATTGATTTTCTTGCCCATGTTTTTCTACTTGAGCACTACACTTAACTGTATTATGCACTTTTCTGACATGTTGTTCACATCGTGTGTATTAATTCTGTTGATCCACGCTGGGAAACGTCACCATTGGCGTTATCTTGGTTCAACAAAACGAAACGCGTATGCTGAAGAGCAAACGCATTGTATTGTATATACATATTCAGCAGTAACACAGTATTTATACAGTAATGCGTATATCATCGCAAATCAAAAATTTTATTACGTTACAAGTGTTTTCGATTTTTGTACCTCAGTGTTTGTATTGCCTTCGATTTTAATGTTTCAATGGGAGAAATATTATGACGTACTTTGAACACCTTTTGCGATTAAAAACTGACACTGCGATGACAGTAAAATGTAAAATCGATAGTCAGAAGAGTTTGATATCACCGCGAAATCGAGGGCACAGAAATTGAATACTACATAAACCACACGCCAGTCATCTTGTTCGAACCTGGCGTATCAATTAGAAGCGATGTTTGAATTAAAAGAGAGCAGTTTTGTGCGCGTGTAAACAGACTCAAGGCGCAGTTGTGTTCATATTGGTAAATAATGCATATGTTATTCGCGTGTCCATAGTACTTACGCATATACATTGCAACTTCGTGTGAAGGATGGCGGAAACGGAGGATAGAAGCAAAGTGAAAAAGAAGTGTCAGTGATTTTTACATGTATGTTGAACGAGAAATCAAGCGCGCTTTAGGAGACTTCTGCCATGGGGTCACTTGTTACTTTGAGCTGCTTTATCTCTGAGCATTTGTCACACTACTGAAGCATGCTTTGGGTAATCTGCATGTTGGTTGCTTGCGTGAACGGTAAATCGCACGGCAGCATTTTATGTTCAATTTATGTATTCCCATAACTGTTAGTTTTGTGGAAGTGTTTGTGTTTACTTGTTGTGCCAATACTTTCCTTCGTTTAACACAGTATCGTGTGTACGATTTAGTAAACTTGTGCCATACATTTTTCCCTGGCGTGCGTTATAGTTTCCGCGATATAAGCGGCGAGAGAATATATACAGAATTCTCATTGTACCTATATGTTATGGTAGCTAGTGAATATATTGTGACTTCCGGAACTTTACCAGTACATCGTGTACATGTCAGTTTGCGAACAAGAGCACCTAATATTTATGTTAACGCGTTCCTTTCCAACACAAGATTCGTTCAGATAGCCCTGTCGTGGAGTGTAGTCCATTTTGTAACCTGTTTTCCGATGTAATACAACTTATTTTAGCGAGTTACATCGATATAGGACCCAACCTCCTTTGCCCCAGTACATGTCATCTGCCATTGCAAATCTCAAGACAGATGTTATGTCAACATACAAAGAATTTCCACCATTTTCACTTGTGCACCATTTCTTTCCAAATTACTGAAGGGTAAAGATAGCTTATTATTATTGAACATCAGCTAAACATATTGATTTAATTCGCACATAGTTTACACAGTAGCAGAATTTTTTTATGTTTATTGTAACTATCTTAATTTTTTCAGTACAACGAATACTGTCCATGGAGGTTAAGTGATTGTGTTCTTCTGTTTTTTTATGTTTTTACTTAGTCATATGAGCATTTCACAGTGCTGTAACCAGCTTTGACCAGACAGTGGTTATCTTCAGACTAAATATGTTTGCTGCAGGTGGCTCCCATTGTGTTGTTAACACAACAAGAGCCACTTGTAAATATGTTCCTTTATTGTGAAGATGTCTTCTGGCTGACCAAAACTGATACGGCACTGTAAAATGCTCATACAAATGTTCCAAATATCGTGTGAGAAAAATGAATAATGAACAGGCTGTTATAGATTCTTTTTAAGAGTTTTTATTTTCATAGTAAGACTTAATATGGACCAGGTTGTCCAATGCCTCATGAGCTCATTATTTCTGCCCTTGTCCACTGAGATAGTGCTGTGTCCTGAATAACCACACTACCAGCAAGATGTTAGCTTTGAACCCAATACTTTCCTTTTTTTGTGTGTGTTTGTTGTTTGATAATAAGTTTACTGTAGGTTCCTTATCAATTACGTAGCATTCTTGATAGTTTAGTTTTTAAAGTCTGCTCTATTTGTTATTCCATATTCTATCCTTTTACCATTATCATTTATGGACAATTCAGTAAGTTGCCTATAAAACCATAAAATGACTGATTTAGTCGTGCTATCAGGCAGAACAAGCCTATCATTAGTAATGTACTTTATGTGAATTCCTGGCTTCTCAATTTATCGAAATTCCAACAACAGGTCAACTTAGACGTCAATCTTTCTGCAACAGGAAACTAGAGGCTTTCCTGTAATGTTTTGCCACAAGTTCAGTATTACTTCCACCTCAACCTGACAAGTTTATGGCATGTAGACCTTTATCATCATTTTAGATTAATTATTACAGCTGAAAGGAAGAATGTGAAATTGCTGAAGGCTTGCTTCACTTTCCATGTATGGTGGTGTCCATCGAAACAGTTGCGGCCCAAAAGAATCAAACTGGGCACAAATGGACATTTGTCAGTAAGGAACTGGAATTGAATCACCTTCCTCATGTCTCAGTTTTGAACAGCTTCTGTAAACCACTTCAGGCAGTTGATTCACCAAGATCAGAGTAATTTGCTTCCCTGAAACACATCTTGCAGGTTGAACTTTACGTCAAATTAACTAATGTAGCTAAATGTTAATTGTTAGTGCAGGTAGATCATTATGGTTTAGTAACTCAGCTTGCCACTATGAAGACCACTTTTGTGGATTAACTTAGTTTCAGATAATGCTACTAACAAAAAGTGAATAAAACCATATTTTACATGTAACTATACCCCTGACAGTATATTTTTAGTTGATATGGCTGGAGAAGTCCTGGGTTAGAGTATGATGTAGGATACCCCCCTCCCCCCTGCAGTTTTGATGGTCACAACAGACTGATTTGTAACATAGCCCAATATCAAGGTTAGGTTGGCCAGTGATAATTTTGTTGCAAGCTGCTGAAGTCTATGAATGTAACAACCAATTGAAAGTTGTGGCAACAGATTGCACATAGTATAGCCTAATGTTTTGGTTCACACCATATTTAAACACGCTTTGCCACATTTAACCCATTTTTATCATAAAACTAAAACTGTGATGTAATTTGAGAGGATGCAGGCCAATCAGCTAATGGATAAGTCTTCAATGAGTATTTACTGATTGGGAGGGGGGGGGGGGGGGGGGGTAATCATGGCACAAAAAGGAGTTGTGCGGCGTAAATGAAAGAACTTTGTCTATATCTGAAAGACGATACCCCCTTCAAATTTCACACCAGTCACATAAGAGTGGTTCTAGTAGTGCCACTATGAGGATGCAAATCAGGTTTGCTTTAAATACATTCTGTAATGGTCATGAGTGTTATTTGTCTAGTTGAGATTGGACGAGATTAGTCAAGAATGCCTTTAAGATGACAAAGGTGCCATATCAACACCTCACAGAGTTTGAACAAGGTCGTGTAATAGGGCTACGAGAAACAGGGTGTCCCTTCTGCGATGTTGCAGAAAGACTTGGCAAGAATGTAGGCACCGTGCATAATTGCCTGTAGTGGTGGTTATACGAATGTACAGTCACAAGATGACAGGACTCCATATGGCCATGTAGCAATACCAAGAGGGAAGACTGTGTTGTTCAGCAATGTCTCTGGTGCATAATATTGCATCTGCAGCAGCAGTTTGAGCAGTAGTTGGCATCACAGTAACACAACAAATACTTGCAAATCAGTTGCTTTGAGGACAGCCCCAAGCCAGACAACCTATAGCACGCATTCCACTGACCACGAACCACTGTCATTTGCAGGTCTGGTGTCAAGCGAGAGCTCATTTCAGGGCAGGGTGGAGGTCTGTTGCATTTTATGATGAAAGCTGTTTCTGCCTCGGTGCCAGTGGTGGCGTTTTGGTTAGGAGGAGGCCAGCTGAGGTCTTGCAACCAATCTGTCTTCATGCTACATACTGGATTTATATCTGGAGGTCTGGGGTGCAATTACAGCAGGAGCACTACATGGTTATCCCATGCTCCCTGACCACAAATTTGTACATCAGTCTGGTGATACAAACTGTTTTTCTGCCATTCGTGAAAAGCATTTCTTGGGGTGTTTTCCAACAGCTTAACACTCACTCACATACTACTGTTGTAAAACAGCATGTTTTACTGAGTGTAAATTTGTTGCTGTGGCCTGCTCAATCACCAGATCTGTCTCCTATCGAGCACACGTGGGACATCATCGGACGACAACTCTAGCGTCATCCACAACCAGCAGTAACTGTTCCTGTATTGACTGACAAAGTGCAACTGGCATGGAACACCAGCCCACAAAGTGTCAGCCGTTACCTGTACAACATGCTTGCATTCAGTATTCTGCTGGTTGCATCACAGGCTTATGTAAGTGTGAGATAAGCCATTGCAAATATGCAATGCTTACATAAACCTGTGATCTTGCAGTGTTAACTGCCTAAATATGTTACCTAGATAAATGCATCCCCAAAATTTCATTACTCCACGTTAGTTGTCTTTTTGTGTTGTGATTTTTTTTTCCCCCTCAGTGTATACATCATGAACTTTGTGCAAGGGGATCCACTACATAATTGTAGCATATATGGCATTGTCAGCATGCAGTTCTTTCTTTTATAGATCTCAAACACATTCTGCCCACCTTTCCTTATTGTCCTCTGCTTCCGTTAGATCTTTCCCATTTCTGTCTTTCAGTATTCCAATTTTCACGTGGAATTTTCCTTCGATGTCTCTAATTTTCTTGTAAAGATCCCTTGTCTTCCCCATTCTGTTATCTTCAACTTCTTTGCACTGTTTGTTTAAGAAGACATTTTTATCTCTTCTAGCTAATGTCTGAAACTCTATATTTAATTTAAACATTGCTGATCTATCCCCTCTGATGTTTGTGTTTCTTTGTTCTTCTACAACTTGCAATGCCTCAGCCAATATCTACCTGGTCTTCTTGTTATTATTTTTCTTGCTAATGTGTTTTTCTGCTGCCTCCTTGATAGTATTGGCTACTTCTGCCTACAGCTCTTGTGTGTCTTTGTCTTCAGACTCTAATGCATTAAATGTGTTTCGCACTTCTGCCAAATAATTAGATGGTATAGTCTTAAGTCGCATCTGAAAGATGAAACAGCTTTTGCTTTGCTGAAACAGTGTGTTAGTAATAAGCGAGTCTTGGGAGAATTCTTGGAGTCTGCTTCATTTGTTGTACTGAGACCAATTTTTCCTGTTACACAATCTACAATTTGATTTCCCACTTCTGCTTTGCCATCTCCAACTATGAAGACGACATATTTATGGTGTTTATAGCAGTAATTCCTGTAAATCTGTATAGAACTGGTCAGTAACTTCCTTTTCAGCATCAGGTGGTTGGCACATAAACTCAAATGACTGTGGTTTTAAGGGGCTGACCTTGAAATCTGATAGATATCATTCTGTCATTCTTATATTTGCATCCCATTACAGGTTTTACTATTCTGTCACTATTTTCAAAGGCTACTCCATTACTTCTGTTTTTCTCTTGTCCAAGGTAGCATACCAGAAGGCCATCCAAAGCAAATCCTCCCCTACCAGTGCCCTTCATTTCACGTAGTCCTAATATGTCGATGTTAATCATTTCCCTTTCTTTTTGGACTGTGTCTAGTTTTCCTTGATGCTTGGAACTTACATTCCATGTTCCTATGCAGTGCTTCTCCTTGCAGCATCTTATTCTTTGTGAAGCTTCTCCCAACCTGGTTCCTCTTGGAGGTACGAATGGGGAAATTGAAAGCCAAGGGGTTTTCTTGTGATAATTTCAGTATTGGTCTCTCATTGCCTTCAACTGACCTCCAAACCTTGTCTGCTCACTGATTCAGCTTCACACTTGGATTGTGTACCCAACCTTCTGTTGAGTTGCTCGGCTTGATAGGGGCACCACTTGCAGGTAGGAAGTTGGAGAATTGAGGTGCAACCTGTGGGAACTCTCTTGCTGAGCTCTGATAATCGTGTATCACCCCCATTTTGTGCAAGAGTCTCGAGGTGTTTGCAGAGATTTCCTCAGGTCATTTCCGTGCATCCATATTTGTCAAAAGCAACATTTATGTCTTTCTTGACCAAGACAGAAACTGACAACCAGTTAGTGGCTAAGCCAGGTGCAAGAATAAAATTTCTAAATGATGATAGATCCAGGGATTTGACAATAACATTTCCTTTCCCTTCATTTACCAATTCAACCTTATCAACACACTTCTTAATTTTTGTTTGTAATTTTTTGGTGCAAAATCTTAAAGCCATTCCTTTCTTGAAGTAATACTTGATGGTTCTCCAGAATCAATTATCTACTCATTCTGGTTAAAATTTGACACAACTTGTGCACGGAGTAATGACTTGTTTGCTCCCTTCGAATCTGTCTTTATAGTTATTACCTCTTGGAACAGTTGGACTGTAGGTAACCATACTTTCAGCAATTGAAACATTTTATTTCTTGTTTGTATTTGGAAAAACTCTGCTGTGATTTATTACAGTGATTTGTGATTAAGGCATTATCACCACTTCCTTTGTCCAACCTGACGCAGAGGTTCACATTTCCATTTAGCAACTTTTCTTTAATGTTTTCCAGTGCAAAATTTTTGTCTATTGTGTTGGACTCTATATCCTTCCAGTAAGGCCGACAACATTTTGGCAAACCTCTCAGCGTAATAAGGGAAGTCAGTTATCATCAGCCTTTTTGCCCATACTCTGCAGTTTGTTAGCTTCATCTACGAGATACATAATTTCGAACATTTCCTTTAAATTTGGATGATGTCGGTCCAACAGAGCATCTTAGAGATTCGTACACATCCCTGAGTTTCCTCCACCTAATTTTATTCTTACTGCAAGCAGACTTTCCAGGATGGCTTTGTTGTTGTTTTTTTCCACATATTTGGATGCATAGATTTGTACACAGTGTTGCAAGTAAATGTTGTGACTGGTAGCAGAAACATGATTTATTGCAAAAGGAGAAAAAAAAGTTACAGCCAACTTTTATCCCCTTCAGTGTGCTCCCCTCCCGTATCTATACACTGTTGCATGTTTGTCCTCCATTGTTCAGAGCAATGCTGTAGGTCATCCAGTGTCACCATCTTCGAGAACTCTACTGTTTTTGCTTTTACCTCATCAGTAGGCGGAAAATGTGTCCTTATCTGTGCCCTTTTCACTTTTGGGTATAGATAAGTTGCAGGATGCCTATCTTGTGAATATGAAGGATGTTTGAGCTCAAGGATTTGCTCGACAGCTGAAAACTGTTTAACAAATATGGCACTGGACTAGTATGTTGTCCTGGTGCAGAATCCATTAGTTGTTCGTCCACAAATCAGAAATTTTCTTCCTTGCTTTTTCCCTCATCTTAATTGGGACTTCTTTGTAGTATTTCTAATTAATGGATTGACCCCGTGCCATCCATTTTCTGAATGTTTGCTTCTGTTCTTGAACTCGCAGGTCTACCCGGACATTCGTCATCTTCAGCCTTCTCCTGATATTCAGGAAACCATTTTTTTCCATTCAAAAATTCACGCATGTGATATAGTATTATCACCAAACACCTCCTTTTGACATATGAGAACATTCCGTTGGCGACTTTTTTAATTTCACAAGAAATTTGACGTTGATGCACTGCTCAATTTTTAAATTGAGCATGCTTGCGGCACTACTACAGAACAACATCCTATACAACTGAGGCTCAGAAGCAAACTGAAGCAGACAGAAAAATGAAACAAAGGGTAGCTGCTCTTGAAGGTTCAGGGTCGGTGGCCTTCCAGTACTAACCACCTCCTGTGTAGCTGTGTAATAAGAGGTGTGCAGTCTCGTTATTTAATTGCCATACATCGTACACATGCTAAAGAAAAAAAGTGTCCACACATCTGTATCCTTCAATGCATTTGTAGCACCATGGCCTAGTCCCATAATTTTTCACACATTAGAATTAGTTCCACACCAAACTTCCATCTATTGCAATTGTCCTTCCCTATAAGTTTGATTACCACTGGAGTAGTGGATTTACAAAATCTACATTTTAAGACTTTTTGGATACCCAAATTCACCGGTAGTTAGGATGTTTTTTCAGATAGACGGAATTTTATTTTAGAATTTGTTGAACACTTCACACAAGACTCTCCTTCTGCTAATTCTGGTTTCATTTAATTTTTATTTGTCTGTGAGACATTGCGTACATTTAAATCAGTAGTGGAGCTCTCTTTGCTTTTGAGGCAGGTTCCTAACATGACTGTTGAATCATATCTATCCCTCACAACTTTGCTCAGCACGTATGTGAAATGACTGTACATTTCTCTTGAATTTTGTCCATGTATGCTCAACATTTTCAGTCTGAGATACACATTTCATGTTGACTGTTGTGGGCAAAGTCTGACAAAGGCTTCTCTGAATGCAGCTACTACTCTCTAATGAGTAACGCTTCTGGAAGGGAAGATGAACTGAGGGCGCAATAAATTTGGCACTAGATCTTCTCAAGAGTGCGACAACTTGCTACACTGTTGTTGTTGTGGTCTTCAGTCCTGAGACTGGTTTGATGCAGCTCTCCATGCTACTCTATCATGTGCAAGCTGCTTCATCTCCCAGTACCTACTGCAACCTACATCCTTCTGAATCCGTTTAGTGTATTCATCTCTTGGTCTCCCTCTACGATTTTTACCCTCCACGCTGCCCTCCAATACTAAATTGGTGATCCCTTGATGCCTCAGAACATGTCGTACCAACTGATCCCTTCTTCTAATCAAGTTGTGCCACAAACTTCTCTTTTCCCCAATCCTATTCAATACCTCCTCATTAGTTATATGATCTACCCACCTGTTCTTCAGCATTCTTCTGTAGCACCACATTTCGAAAGCTTCTATTCTCTTCCTGTCTAAACTATTTATCGTCCATGTTTCACTTCCATACATGGCTACACTCCATACAAATACTTTCAGAAACGACTTCCTAACACTTAAATCAATACTCGATGTTAACAAATTTCTCTTCTTCAGAAACGCTTTTCTTGCCATTGCCAGTCTACATTTTATATCCTCTACTTCGACCATCATCAGTTATTTTGCTCCCCAAATAGCAAAACTCCTTTACTACTTTAAGTGTCTCATTTCCTAATCTAATTCCCTCAGCATCACCCGACTTAATTCAACTACATTCCATTATCCTCGTTTTGCTTTTGTTGATGTTCATCTTATATTCTCCTTTCAAGACACTGTCCATTCCATTCAACTGCTCTTCCAAGTCCTTTGCTGTCTCTGACAGAATTACAATGTCATCGGTGAACCTCAAAGTTTTTATTTCTTCTCCATGGATTTTAATACCTACTCTGAATTTTTCTTTTGTTTCCTTCACTGCTTGCTCAATATACAGATTGAATAACATCGGGGATAGGCTACAACCCTGTCTCCCTCCCTTCCCAACCATTGCTTCCCTTTCGTGCCCCTCGACTCTTATAACTGCCATTTGGTTTCTGTACAAATTGTAAATAGCCTTTCGCTGCCTGTATTTCACCCCTGCCACCTTCAACATTGCCAAAAGCTTTCTCTAAGTCTACAAATGCTATAAACGTAGGTTTGCCATTCCTTAATCTAGCTTCTAAGATAAGTGGTATGGTCAGTATTGCCTCACGTGTTCCAATATTTCTACGGAATCCAAACTGATTTTCCTCGAGGTCAGCTTCTACCAGTTTTTCCATTCGTCTGTAGAGAATATGCGTTAGTATTTTGCATCTGTGACTTATTAAACTGATTGTTTGGTAATTTGCACATCTGTCAGCACCTGCTTTCTTTGGGATTGGAATTATTATATTCTTCTTGAAGTCTGAGGGTATTTCACCTGTCTCATACATCTTGCTCACCAGATGGTAAAGTTTTGTCAGGACTGGCTCTCCCAAGGCTGTCAGTAGTTCTAATGAAATGTTGTCTACTCCCGGGGCCTTGTTTCAACTCGGGTCTTTCAGTGCTCTGTCAAACTCTTCACACAGTATCATATCTCCCATTTCATCTACATCCTCTTCAATTTCCATAATATTGTCCTCAAGTATATCGCCCTTCTATAGACCCTCTATATACTCCTTCCACCTTTCTGCTTTTCCTTCTTTGCTTAGAACTGGGTTTCCATCAAAGCTCTTGTTATTCATGCAAATGGTTCTTTCTCCAAAAGTCTCTTTAATTTTCCCTGTGGGCATTATCTATCTTACCCCTAGTGAGATAAGCCTCTACATCCTTACATTTGTCCTCTAGCCATCCCTGCTTAGCCATTTTGCACTTCCTGTCGATCTCGTTTTTGAGACGTTTGTATTCCTTTTTGCCTGCTTCATTTACTGCATTTTTATATTTTCTACTTTCATCAATTAAATTCAGTATTTCTTCTGTTACCCAAGGATTTCTAATAGCCCTCGTCTTTTTACCTACTGAATCCTCTGCTGCCTTCACTACTTCATCTCTCAAAGCTACCCATTCTTCTTCTACTGTATTTCTTTCCCCCATTCCTGTCAATTGTTCCCTTATGCTCTCCCTGAAACACTGTACAACCTCTGGTTCTTTCAGTTTATCCAGGTCCCATCTCCTTAAATTCCCACCTTTTTGCAGTTTCTTCAGTTTTAATCTACTGTTCATAACCAATAGATTGTGATCAGAGTTCACATCTGCCCCTGGAAATGTCTTACAATTTAAAACCTGGTTCCTAAATCTCTGTCTTACCATTATATAACCTATCTGAAACCTGTCAGTATCTCCAGGCTTCTTCCATGTATACAACCTTCTTTTATGATTCTTGAACTAAGTGTTAGCTATGATTAAGCTGTGCTCTGTGCAAAATTCTATCAGGTGGCTTTCTCTTTCATTTCTTAGCCCCAATCCATATTCAATTACTAAGTTTCCTTCTCTTCCTTTTCCTACTACCGAATTCCAGTCACCCATGACTATTAAATTTTCGTCTCCATTCACTATCTGAATAATTTCTTTTATTTCATCATACATTTCTTCAATTTCTTCGTCATCTGCAGAGCTAGTTGGCATATAAATTTGTACTACTGTAGCCCGCATCTCGTGGTCGTGCGGTAGCGTTCTCGCTTCCCACGCCCGGGTTCCCGGGTTCGATTCCTGGCGGGGTCAGGGATTTTCTCTGCCTCGTGATGGCTGGGTGTTGTGTGCTGTCCTTAGGTTAGTTAGGTTTAAGTAGTTCAAAGTTCTAGGGGACTGATGACCATAGATGTTAAGTCCCATAGTGCTCAGAGCCATTTGAACCATTTTTTTTTTTTTGTACTACTGTAGTAGGCGTGGGCTTCGAGTCTATCTTGGCCACAACAGTGCGTTCACTATGCTGTTTGTAGTAACTTACCCGCACTCCTATTTTTTTATTCATTATTAAACCAACTCCTGCATTACCCCTATTTGATTTTGTATTTATAACCCTGTATTCACCTGACCAAAAGTCTTGTTCCTCCTGCCACCGAACTTCACTAATTCCCACTGTATCTAACTTTAACCTATCCATTTCCCTTTTTAAATTTTCTAACCTACCTGCCCGATTAAGGGATCTGACATTCCACGCTCCGATCTGTAGAACGCCAGTTTTCTTTATCCTGATAATGACGTCCTCTTGGGTAGTCCCCGCCCATAGATCTGAATGGGGGGACTATTTTACCTCCGGAATATTTTACCCAAGAGGACGCCATCATCATTTAATCATACAGTAAAGCTGCATGCCGTCGGGAAAAATTAGGTCCATAGTTTCCCCTTGCTTTCAGCCGTTCGCAGTACCAGCACAGCAAGGCTGTTTTGGTTAGTGTTACAAGGCCAGATCAGTCAATCATCCAGACTGTTGCCCCTGCAAGTACTGAAAAGGCTGCTGCCCCTCTTCAGGAACCACACATTTGTCTGGCCTCTCAACAGATACCCCACCGTTGTGGTTGCACCTACGGTATGGCTATCTGTATTGCTGAGGCGTGCAAGCCTCCCCACCAACGGCAAGGACACTGTATGTGTAGTAATTGGCATCCAGGAAGTTTTTTATCACAAAGGGGTGCCCCCAGTGGCCCATTCCTTTTGAAATAATGACAGAGCTCCTACTTGAAATGCTGGTGTTGTGGCATATGCTGACAACCTGCTGGTTATTGTTTAGGCGATTCCAGAGCACATGTGTAAAATAAATGTAGTAAAATGTTAGCCCTGGTGCTTGCCAAACAAGCAGCAAATGGCAGTAAATAAAATAACTTACTTGCTCTTGAAATGTATGTTGTCTAGGACACAGAATTCCCGATTAGACTAAACAACATGTTATCAAAAGACAACAGATCTGTCAGCTCCATCTCAACAATGGTCTTACTAAAGACAACGGAAACTCAATCTTTCTGGTCCAGCATATGGAACATGGCGGTGCAGGTTCCACAACATTAGTGTCACTCTGATGTCAGTACTTTAACATGATGCCATTAACATTTGTAGGAAGCTCCCAACCTCCTTTGATATTCTGAAGATGAGTTTACTTAAAACACATCAATAAAATTGAGTTGCTGAATAAAAAGATCAGTTTACTTGAAACATATCGATAAAATTGAGTTCCTGATTAAGTGACTTTTTTCCAGCAACTATAACAACAGTGTATTTTTTTTTTTTTTTAAAAAAAAAGCTCTGTTTATATAAAATGGTCTCATTCCTCTTAGGTGACTATATGTCACAGATCTAATACGGAGAGGAGAGTTGTTGTTGGATAGTAGATAAGCAATACAAGCAATGGTGACATTTCTCAACAAATACATGTACTGGCTATTGGATACATATCCGCCAAATATTAAAGAGTGAAGCAGAATGAAACCCTTGCTTTCCTCTTGTTGTTCACTTCATCCCTGGGTAGGGACGATATCCTTCATACCTAACAGGTTCAAGTGCGAATGGTGTGTCAACTGTGTGTGTTATAACATTATAATCCCAGAATACCCCGTTATTTAGTGTAGGAGCACAGATCGCAATTCTGAATTAGACAGATACGTTGTCTGAGCAGTGTCCACACATGAACTGCTGTAATTCAGATATGCGTTTGAAGCTTGTGCAGTTTCTTGCATATATTAATTTGCAAAAAGGAACTGCAGCCATACGCCATTATAAGGCATTCAGCATTATACTCGGAGAACAACTTCTCAGAATTCTTTATGTAGAAGCCTTTACAGAAACTAAACTTGAACTATTTCAGAAAATTGTCAGAGAGGAGTTAAATATTCTGTTGTAAGTTACCTTCACAGAACATTTTGAAGATACAGGGATGAGGTAGGTAGGTTGGTCTGTAATTAGAGGCCACTAGCTTATCTCCACTGTTATAAATAAGTGTGCCACATACTTTATTTAGTCTTTCCGAAAATACACTGTCTTACCAACTGATTACAATGGTAGCTGAAAGGAGACACAGCCAAGCCAGTGGAAGACTTTAATACTTTGGTTGAAATACCACTCTGAGCAGAAGAGTTTTCGCTTTCCAGTAACCTGTTGATTCCTGTAATATTTCTGAACTGACATCTGGTGCTTCAATATGCAGTGCTGGTATAAATAAGTCCAATGGTCCTGTTCACAGTTGAACTGTTTTTTGTTTCTAACTAATAGAACTCATTCGTATTATTGACTACTGATTTGAATTTAACATCATGTGTCTCATTTCATTGGGTAGATGAGTATCATTTATTCATTTCAGGTCTAATAATGTTAAAACTTGTTATTTCTTTGTTCTTGGGATTATAAATTTCTGTGCGTAGTGTATGACGTGATGCAGAATTTTGCTTTATTGCCTGTAGCATGTTCTAATCTTGAGCAGAGCTGGTGCACTGCAGTAAACAAAATGCTCTCTCTTGACTTTTTCTGTGATTGGCCCTGACCTGTTATACAGAAAAAGTTAATCATTTTAATTGATTCAGCTGCAGGTCATTGGTGAAATGTTACTTATTGTATTAACTAAATGAAACACTATCTTGCCTTGTTCCAGAAATTTTGTTATTACTGTATGACCTAAGTTTTGGGTTATAACTCCTTTTTCTGTATACAGCTGATCCCAAAGATAGCTACCAAGCAAAGATAAACACATCAAATTCTTAATCTATTGCTTCTGGATTTAAAAGGCGAGGCCCTCAGCAATGGGGTTGACTTTTTGAAACAATCTGTACATTGATGTAGGGTAAGGTGCAACCATTCAGCATTGTGTGGCCTTGTTTGAGAGTTAAAAAAAATTTCAGAATTTCGCATGATGCTCTACAGCTGTAAATGTAGTACAAATTTACAGACTGGTAGCATAGCGTAATGGTTTAAAGGTACTAACCTCATATGCAAATGGTTTTTGGTTCGAACCTCGTCAGTACGTTGAATTTTTATTTTTTAATTTATTATTTTTTTAACAAATCTTATTGTAGTTGCTGTCATCACCATTTTTATTTAATTGTTTTACATGCAATTTCATTCATTCGTTTTTCTTTGTCATACCATTTTAATCAAAGTTTTATCTTCTTCAATTGCCATTATTTTATTCTTCCTATCATTCTTTTTCCTCTCGGAATCTTTGTGCATGTGAATTTAATTATTTTTATTTATCTGTCATAATGTTTACACATTTGAAAATGCTGATTTCTCAGTTAAGAAATAAAAGATGAAATAATCTTTTTTTTTTTGGCTGTGCAGTGGTGCCAAGAATGTACGGCTATTACAAATGATTGAAGCGATTTCATAAATTCACTGTAGCTCCATTCATTGACATATGGTCACGACACACTACAGATACGTAGAAAAACTCATAAAGTTTTGTTCGGCTGAAGCCGCACTTCAGGTTTCTGCCGCCAGAGCGCTCGAGAGCACAGTGAGACAAAATGGCGACAGGAGCCGAGAAAGCGTATGTCGTGCTTGAAATGCACTCACATCAGTCAGTCATAACAGTGCAACGACACTTCAGGACGAAGTTCAACAAAGATCCACCAACTGCTAACTCCATTCGGCGATGGTATGCGCAGTTTAAAGATTCTGGATGCCTCTGTAAGGGGAAATCAACGGGTCGGCCTGCAGTGAGCGAAGAAACGGTTGAACGCCTGCGGGCAAGTTTCACGCGTAGCCCGCGGAAGTCGACGAATAAAGGAAGCAGGGAGCTAGACGTACCACAGCCGACGGTTTGGAAAATCTTATGGAAAAGGCTAAAGCAGAAGCCTTACCATTTACAATTGCTACAAGCCCTGACACCCGATGACAAAGTCAAACGCTTTGAATTTTCAGCGCGTTTGCAACAGCTCGTGGAAGAGGATGCTTTCAGTGCGAAACTTGTTTTCATTGATGAAGCAACATTTTTTCTTAATGGTGAAGTGAACAGACACAATGTGCGAATCTGGGCGGTAGAGAATCCTCACGCATTCGTGCAGCAAATTCGCAATTCACCAAAAGTTAACATGTTTTGTGCAATCTCACGGTTTAAAGTTTACGGCCCCTTTTTCTTCTGCGAAAAAAACGTTACAGGACACGTGTATCCGGACATGCTGGAAAATTGGCTCATGCCACAACTAGAGACCGACAGCGCCGACTTCATCTTTCAACAGGATGGTGCTCCACCGCACTTCCATCATGATGTTCAGCATTTCTTAAACAGGAGATTGGAAAACCGATGAATCGGTCGTGGTGGAGGTCATGATCACCAATTCATGTCATGGCCTCCACGCTCTCCCGACTTAACCCCATGCTATTTCTTTCTGTGGGGTTATGTGAAAGATTCAGTGTTTAAACCTCCTCTACCAAGAAACGTGCCAGAACTGCGAGCTCGCATCAACGATGCTTTCGAACTCATTGCTGCGCCGAGTGTGGGAGGAACTTGATTATCGGCTTGATGTCTGCCGAATCACTAAAGGGGCACATATCGAACATTTGTGAATGCCTAAAAATTTTTGAGTTTTTGTATGTGTGTGCAAAGCATTGTGAAAATATCTCAAATAATAAAGTTATTGTAGAGCTGTGAAATCGCTTCAATCATTTGTAATAACCCTGTATTTTTCATTACAAGATGTACCTTGCTTTGAATGGCAATAATTATACAAACATTTAAAACATAAAGTCTAATTGCATTACAGAAAAAATAACATGAACGGTGATTTTCAGAACGCAGTGATAAGTAAAACAAAATTCAAGTAAAATGAGAAATAGAAGTAATGAATGCCAGTAATATGGACAAAAATGTCGGATGACAAAATCAAAGCAGTGAAATTGAAGTTATCACATAACTGTAATTAAAATCACATGAACAAGGACTCCACAGGAAGAAAAACAAGAGTAGATGATGTATGTTGTACGATGATTAATATAGCGTGACAAATGAATAAAAAAATTACACATAAATTGATTAATTGAACAAAAATAATGTTCAAAGTCATTTCAGTAAAGATTTAAACGTAAAAGACTTCAATTTAATGATATCAATATAGTAGAGGGAAACATTCCACGTGGGAAAAATTATATATAAAAACAAAGATGAGGTGACTTACCGAACGAAAGCGCTGGCAGGTTGATAGACACACAAACATATACACAAAATTCAAGCTTTCGCAACAAACAGTTGCCTCATCAGGAAAGAAGGAAGGAGAGGGAAAGACGAAAGGCTGTGGGTTTTAAGGGAGAGGGTAAGGAGTCATTCCAATCCCGGGAGCAGAAAGACTTACCTTAGGGGGAAAAAAGGACGGGTATACACTCGCGCTTGCGCACGCGCGCCACACACACACACACACACACACACACACACACACACACACACACACACACACACACTGGTCTGCTTGTGTCTGTATGTGTGGATGGATATGTGTGTGTGTGCGAGTGCATACCCGTCCTCTTTTCCCTCTAAGGTAAGTCTTTCCGCTCCCGGGATTGGAATGACTCCTTACCCTCTCCCTTAAAACCCACATCCTTTCGTCTTTCCCTCTCCGTCCTTCTTTCCTGATGAGGCAACAGTTTGTTGCGAAAGCTTGAATTTTGTGTATATGTTTGTGTGTCTGTCGACCTGCCAGCGCTTTCGTTCGGTAAGTCACCTCATCTTTGTTTTTCATTCATTCATTCATTCATTTCATTGTTGCCCTTATGGACAGTGTTTGAACTCGAAAATCACATGATGACACAATTTTCACTTCTTTCCTTTCTTCCTCTTCTCTTCCCAAAATCTCTTCATCCTTTGGCTGTGCTCCTGTTTCCTTTGCTCTGTCCATAATGTTCCTTTCTTCTTTCTCTCCTTTACAATAAATTTTGCACTCCTAACTTTGTTTCTGAAGTATTTCCTGTCTCCTATCATTTGCCTGTTGATCCCTATCTGCCTTAAGTCTTCGTCTATTTCATGATACCAATTTGTTTTCTTGCTTGAGCTGTTTACTACATCAAAAATTTTCTTTGTAAGTCGGTTGTTGTCCATTCTCTGTATGTGCCCATAGAAAGTTAATCTGCGTTTTCTGATCGCGTCTGTTAGTCTGTCAGTGTGCTGGTACAGCTCTTTGGTAGGTCGCTTCATCCATATGCCATCTCTGTGAATTGGTCCAAATATTTTCCTGAGAATTTTGCGTTCTATTTTTTCTGTGTCTATGATGCCTGATGCTCCAATTGTGGTTGTTTCTGACGCGTACAATGCTTCTGGTAATACAACTGTTTTGTAGTGCCTAAGTTTGGCCTGCCTCGATATGCTTTTCTTATTATAATGTGACCATGTGAGTTTGTATGCCTTCTGGAGTTTCTTCGTTCGTTCCATGTTAGCCGCCTTGTTTGATCCTCCCATTTGTATGTACTCCCCTAAATACTTAAATTTTTCGACTCTTTCTACGGATCCATATACCGTATGCATGGTGTGTACATTGTTGGTCTGTCGTTCCATATATTGTGTCTTCTCGTAAGATACCTGCAGACCTGTTTTGGCAGCTATTTCATGCAAGCATTCCAGTGCTTCCTTTGCCTCCTGTGTATTATTGCTGAGTATGGCTATATCATCTGCAAATGCCAGACATTTTATGATTGTTTTGGTTTCACGTGTTCTTCCCAGCTGTATTCCTTTAACTTGTTCCTCCCACTGCTTGATAATTTTGTCTAACACCATGTTGAACAGGATTGGTGAGAGCCCGCCTCCTTGTCAGACACCTGTGTGTATGTGGAAGGGTTCCGAAATTTCTCCCATGAACTTAATCTTGGAGGTAGTGTCTGTAAGCGTCTGTTGTATAAGTGCCCTGGTTTTTCTGTCGATACCATATTCTTCCAGTACGTCAAAGAGTGTCTGTCTGTCTATGGAATCATATGCTTTTTTAAAGTCCACAAAGGTAACTACAGTGTTTCTTGCCTGTCTGACTTTCAAAAGTGTTCTCAAGTTCCAGATCTGTTCGATGCATGATCTCCCTTTTCTGAAGCCTGCCTGGTATTCCCCAATTTGCAGATCTGCTTGTGGTTCTAGTCTGTTTAATAGCACCTTAGAGAAAATTTTGTATGTAACTGGTACTAGCGAAATGCCTCTGTAATTGTTTGGATCTGACTTATCACCCTTTTTATGTAACGGATGGATCAATGCACATTTCCATTCCTCTGGCACTTTCTCTGTGATCCAAATTTCGGAGATAATCTTATGGATTTTTTTGGTGATGTTTTCATCTTGGAGTTTCCAGATCTCGGCGATAATACCATCTTCTCCGGCAGCTCTGTTATTTTTCATTTGTTTTATGATTTCCTCTATCTCTTCTATTGTGGGTGGATCAGAATCGGCATTAGATGTGGTCTTTTGGAATGTTAATTTTCCTGTAGGTTTTTTGCAATTAAGAAGTTTATTGAAGTAATGTTTGAGAATTTTACAGTTTTCTTTTGTGTTTGTTTCCAGGGATCCATCTGTTCTTCGGAAGCAGAGGCTAGGGGGTTGATAGCCCTTAATATTTTCTTTGAAAGTTCTGTAAAAATTTCTTGTGTTATTTCTTTTGAAATCTTCCTCAATTTCTTTTAGTCTGTTATTGTCATATGCTCGTTTTTCCCTTCTGATTTCCTTCGATGCTAGTTTCTGAACTTCGTGAAATTCTTTCCATGTTTCTGAATTTCTGTAGCTACTGAACTTGTCCCATGCTTGCTTTCTTCTCTCAATGGCTTCATCACACTTTGCGTTCCACCACCTATGTTTGCGTTTTCTAGGTGGTTGTCCCCAGCACATAGTCTTCTGAACTGCCTTCGCCAGATCTGTCCATGTGTCTATTGAGTGCCTATTAATTTCTTCAACGATTTTATCCCTGTTTATCTTCAAGTATTCCGGATCAGGTTTGACTATTTTGTTTTGCGCTGTCTGTTTCAGTCTTGGGATTGGCTAATCTTAACTTGTAGCAAATAATGATCAGACTCGAAGACTCCTTTACGTGTTCTGACATTTAGAATTTCCTGCGAATTTTTCTTGGATATGGCCACATGATCAATCTGAAATTCTCCCCACACTGTGTTGGGTGCTTTCCATGTTGTAAGTTTTCGTCTTGGTTTTTGAAATTGTGTTGACATGATTTTGAGGTTAAAGTTTTGACAATATTTTATGAGGTGTTCCCCATTTCTGTTCGTGCGAATATGTGCTGAGTATGGGCCTGTTATTTCTCTGAATTTTCTCTCCTTACCAAGCTGCGCATTGAAATCACCCATTACAATTTTCACATGTCTTTCTGGTACGTTGTTAGTTACTTCCTCCATGTCTTCCCAGAAGTCTTCAATTTCTTGTGGCTTCTTTCTGTTATGGTCATTTGTAGGTGCATGTGCGTTGATAATTGTGTATGCTTTATTACCTGATTTGAAGGACAGTGTCGAGATACGTTCTGATATTGAATTGAAGTCTATGATGTTATCCATGACTGATTTGTGTACTGCAAACCCTGTACCAAACAATAATGGTGTTCCTCTTCTGACAGCAGGTTTACCTTTGTAAATCCTGTAATGTTCTGTGTCGAAATGGTTTTCATCTACAAAGCGCGTCTCTTGGATGGCAAGAATTTTGATGTGAAATTTATCTAGCATGTCTGTCAGTTGTTTTAGTTTTCCCAGTTTGAACAGAGTGTTTGCATTGAGAGTGCCAAGGTAGTGCTTGCGAAGAGGTTTTGAGAAGCTCCGACTCTTCTCCTCATGATGTTCCTGGTCCCCCAGAATCCGATGACCAGGAAAGTCCAGTCCGTTGACTGGGGCCTGGGGTAGCGGATTTCTTTCCATTTGTTCCATCATGATTACTTCAAGTTGAAGTTGGTTGTGGTGACCTTCAACAAGATCACGGTAATTGCAGACTTGATTGTTGAAATCAAGCCATATTTCACTGCCGCACCAACTAGGTAAACAGACACAGACCACTAGTCGCTGGATACCAGAACAGACACTAATGGATTTCTTATATAAAAGACTTCAATTTGCTTGACAAGATTCAAACCAGCAACGTTTTGAATGTGAGATTAGTGCCTTGACCACTACATTATGCAATCAGTCTGTAGAACGTTACCATTTTTAATGCTATAAGCATCAAGCTAGGTTCTGAAATGGTTTTCCATTGAAAATTAGGACCTCTAGGGTAAACTATAAAAATTATCTCTATTGACAATTTTGACAAAGCTACATTTGTACTCTACAATATTCATTAGGACAGCATTCATAACTATGAATAAACATTCACTGGAGTAGAGATATGTGCACAGCAATGGGAATTTGTGTCTTTATCTATTCATGGATGAAGACCCATGGTTCTTCTCCTATGTGGAGATTGTAATATTGCCTGAAAGGAATGAATAATTGGATTGAGTTTTCTCATTCAATAGCAGATGGGTTGAGATATACACATACGTTTCTTTTTTTCTAATTGGGTAAGCTTTGCACCCTTTCCCTCTATGTACAGGATTTCTACATCTATTATGTATTTATTGTTTCGGTTTAAGTAACGTTCAACAAAGGATGAATGCAACTTCTTTAACCTCCATCTTCTATGTTCTCTGAACTCGTAGATGGTCTTATAAAACCCACTTTTCATGTTGGCCAGTTATTTACCTTTTGAATCGAAGAAACATCTACCTAAGATCTGTGGGACATAGAGAAATACATTAAAACATTGTTTACCACGGTTAAAATTTTTACCTGTATAAGGCAACCTACTCCATTTCCTTTTCTGTCTGTTTACATCATTCACTGGCTAAATTGGGGATTGGGCTTGCTTCTTCGCTTTTAGTTGAGAATTTTGTCAATAATGTTGGGTACAAATCGATTATATGTAGCTATTGGTTTTTATTTGATTAAATTAGTAGTTGTAGTTGTCTTGGGACCTAGGGGTAAAAAGATGGTGGATCACATGATGGAATGTTGCCTGTTTGTTGGATGTCAAGAGGAAGCTGAGATGAATGTGTCAGTAAAGGAGCCTTTCTAGCAAATTTATACTTGCTGTTTTCTACCTGTAAGTTACAGTCTAGGAAATTAATGGCGAACTCCATACTGACCTTCCTTAGTATGGTTCTGGTTTGTGTTTTCCAAGAGCTTCTGGCATTATATAGTGATTCCCTTCCACATGCAGGGAATATAATGAAATATCTGTACCAGCGCACAACATGTTTAGCCAGTGGTTCACTCAAGCAAATCAATGTCCCAGTTGTCCATGGACATTTCTGTTAGCAAGGGGGAGAAGGGTGAGTCCACTGCCAGACCATCTGCTTACTTAAGCAGAAATCATTTTCATTTAAACAACATTCTACTGTATTAATTATGCTTAGTGTATATTAATTTTGTGTAAAGGGGCAAAAAGTGTTTTGTTTAGTTAATACAAGGAAAAAATTAAATTGTTATGGCTTTTTCATTAAGAAATAATTAAATTTCTCTCTGCTGTGTATTTTCAGATGTGATTGCCCATATTGCTGCCGTTTCGCCATCATGCTCGGATAAACATTTCATTACAGGGTTCACACCTGTTTCATGAAAGACACTTGGATCTAGACACAAATTATCAGTTGTCATTGTGCTGTATTCTGGTCTTGTTGGGTATGTTTCTGTAGGGAATAAACCAAAGCTGGATGTCATTAACTCTGACTGCCCTCAAGCAGCCCTATCAGAGAT
Source organism: Schistocerca serialis cubense (assembly GCF_023864345.2). Lineage (NCBI taxonomy): Eukaryota > Metazoa > Arthropoda > Insecta > Orthoptera > Acrididae > Schistocerca > Schistocerca serialis. Next base: position 316,786,697 of record NC_064645.1, on the reverse strand, counting down.
GAAATAAATATTAAACTCTATGCATATGGCTTGCCAGTAACTGCTACTAACAAGGGACTATTCCCAACTGTCAATTAACGATCTTGCTTAAACTTGGCGGGTGCAGACCAAAATAGTGCAATACATATTTTCTGTTTGTGCCCGATTTCACTTTTAAGGGGTAAAATACAACCCAAAATGTAATCTGGCATTTTAGGTTTAGAGGGAATACCTTTCAAATGATGATACGTAACACCTTCTACCCCATTTGGTTCACCTGGACTGACTCAACCCAACAAGCCGCCTCTCTTGAAGTTGACTTCCATCTCAAAGGTGGCTACATCAGCACCTCTATCCATATCAAACCTACCAACCACCAGCAATATGTCCACTTTGGCAGCTGGCACCCATTCCGTGCCAAGAAGTCCCTTCCATGAAGCCTAGCCGCCTGTGGCCGTCGCATCTGTAGTGATGGGCAGTCCCCCTCGAAGTATACCAAGGGTCTCACTGTTTCCTTCGTAGACCGTAATTACCCTTCCAACCTTGTACAAAAACAGATCTCCTGTGCCTTATCTATCCAGTCACCCACCACCTCCCAGTGTCCCACTGTCCGGCCACAGAGGAGCATTCCCCTCATGACTCGGTACCACAAAGGACTGGAGCCAATGAACTACATTCTCCAGCAGGGTTTAGACTACCTCTCATCGTGCTCTGAAATGAGAAATGTCCTTCCCACCCCTCCCATAATGGTATTGTGCCACCCTCTGAACCTACACATCCTCGTCCATCCCTACACAACCCCTGCTACAAACTCCTTTGGCTCATACCACTGTACTAGACGTAGATGGAAGATCTGTCCCATACGTCCTCTCACCACCACTTTTGTAAACCCTCATCACCAGTTTTGTAAAGGCCTTGTCGCTACTGCTGTGGAGGCTGAGTTGCCACTGTTGTTAAGGTAGTCTGTGAGTTCGTGCAACCGCTTCTGATGCAGTACACTGCTATGACAATTTCTCCCTGCCACTATTACACAGCTATGCCCTAGGGTCAGGTAACAAGTTAGGAGAATGAAGGCTCTGCAACACTCCAACACATTATGAACAAAGTCTTACAAATGAGTTAAAAGGGCTTACTTATGTTTGTGTCTTTTCGAATAATGAAGTTTGCAACACTGCATGCAATATAACACCAAAAAAGGCCCTCAATGGCTAAGTGAAAATAATCTGTGGTGAAGTTCACAGCACATAACAAATGCAATTTACAACAACTGTCTGTTCACTTCTAACAATTCACTAATGACATTCCCTGTCTATCACCAAGGGAGCGAGACCTGCTCTTCTATCTTCTGAGTGGGCTTCTGTCCATTGTCATCCGGTAATTAGCATACTACACTCGGCCAGCAGTTGGCCGAGGCAAAATTGATATCTTCATCCTGAGCACCGCCCATGGCACTGGTGGAACTCGCGCAAGTGGCAAGTCTCTATGGCACTGGCACCAGCTCACATCTTTGTACCTTTGGTGCTTTTGTCCTGGCTGTCTCTTGTTCGGACGACAGCAACCACCTACTCCAATCCAGTCACCAATGTCACCTGTCCAATCAAAGGCAGGATTACCTGTGAAACAAGTCTTGTGATCTATAAGTTAAGCTGCAACCACTGTTCTTCATTTTACGTGGGCATGATAACCAATATGTTGTATGTTTGCATGAATGGCCACCAATAAACTGTGGTCAACAAATAACTGAACCACCCTGTTGCTGAACATGCTGCCCAGCATGAGGGTTTTCATTTCAGTGACTGCTTCACAGCCTGTGCCATCTAGATCCTTCCCACCAACACCAGCTTTTTTGAATTGCATAGTTGGGAACTATCCCTGCAAAATATGTTACAATCCTGTAACCTGCCTGGCTTCAACTTTCGTTAGTCATTGTCCTTACGCCCCAGTGTTTCTACTTCTTTACTTCTCTCCTTTTCCGCTACCCTCTCCCCTGCACACTGTCTAACCTCCCGACTGCACCAGGTGCCCTACCCTCTTTCCACCTCGTCCCTGCATGCTCCCACTAACAGCACTTCACTGTTCTCCACCCCTCCCCTACTATCCCTCCCACTCGCCACTCCAGCCTCCTCCTTACACCCACCCAATTGCCTTTCTCATCGTGTACTGCTGCTCACAGTCTGGCTTCAGTTGCCAGAGACTGTGGTCATGAGTGTGTGAGTTGCATTTGCGCGTGCACTAAACATTCCATCCTGGATTTCCTATTGTTTGATTTTTCTCCTGTAAAAGCAGATATGTAGTTAATGTTTGTGAAAACTGTATAATCAACTTTTGTAATAATATGAAAATTTGCAGAGGTACTCCATCACCATTAATTAATTTTGAAAAATGAAAACTCTTTTTATAGCGTAAACTAAAGAAGCTTACAAGCCAATACATCCCTGTGTAATAAAACTCTGTTCTAAAATACCACCTTTGGAAAATACGCTGTACACAAAATGCTGTCCTTTTTGCAACATAGCCAATTCAGATGTATAAATATTCATTACTATTCTAATTATTTGTTTTATGTTTTAAATTATTATTTTATGTTTTACATTCAAAGCTTTTTGTTTTTTAGTTTACTATTTCACATATGTGTATTTTGTTAATTGAAAATAATAAGTAGCTCATTATTATGATACAGAATCATTACAACAATGATAATCGCTAAGAAAATATTCTTTTACACCATGTACATAAAATGAATAAAATCTCTTTATGTAATATACACAATCGAGAAGCCAATATAAAACAAAATTAAGCAGGATTTCAAATTGTGACACATGATCCTCTAAATATCCAGATTTATGTCAGGCCTATTTCAGTACAATGGTAAGCCTTGACAAAGAGAATTGATTATGTACTAGTGGCAGCAGCTTGATTTTATTGTTTCTCAAGTAATCATTCAACAGAACTAGATCTGAAAATTTTGTCACAGTTCTTTCAACATCCCAAGTCGGTGACTGTGCCGTTGAGCCCTTTGGGTCCTTGTCTTTCACACTGACCACTGCGAGAGTCTAACGTTATGCAGATATTTTTTTCTTACTGGGAAAGAAAATATCTTTCAAATATCTTTTGACCTTGTTGGACTTTGTTTACCAGATTCCAATGCTGTCACAAGGACATTTGGGGCTTCAAATAGAGATTCACAAACTCTTGGTGGAACCTCAACATTAGTCTCTTTTAAAACTGTTAAAAGGTGGGTGGTCAGTGTAAAAAGAAACCATTTTTAGCATTGTACTTGAGGCAAAAAAAAACATCTGGTGATCCCAAAGGGCTTGATGGCACAGATATAGCTGTGAAACATACATGGCTTCTATTGCGAAAAGACTTTCTGTTGAATGATTATGATTTCAGTCTCCACTTGAGAAACAATTAAATCAAGATGCAGTCTCTAGTATATCACCAGTTCTGTTCGCAAATGCTTACGTGTACTGAAATATGCATGATACAAGTCAGGATATTTAGAGGATCACTCGAAACAATTTGAAATCCTGCTGCATTTTGTTTTACATGTCCATCTACATCCATACCCTGCAAACCTCTGCATAGTGATTGGTAGAGAGTATATACCAGTTATTAGGGTTTCTTCCCGTTCCATAGTGCAGGAAGAAGGTTGTTAGAATGCCTCTTTGTGTGCTGTAGTTATTCTAATCTTGTCCTCATGATCCCTATGTGAGCGGTATATAAGGGGCTGTTGTGTATTCTTAGAGTCATTGTTTAAAGCTGGTTCTTGATACGTGGTTAGGAGACTGTCTCAGGATGGTTTACATCTATCTTCAAGAGTGTGCCAGTTCAGTTTCATCAGCATCACTGTAATACTCTCCCACAGGTCAAATAAACCTGTAACTATTTGTGTTGACCTTCTCTGTGTATTTTCAACGTCCCCTGTTGGCCTTATTTGGTTTGGATCCTACATACCTGAGCAGTATTCTAGATTGGGTCACATGAGTGATCTGTAAGCAGTATCCTATGTAGACTGACTGCACTTCCCCAGTATTTTACCAATAAACTGAAGTCTATCACCTGCTTTACCCACGACTGAGCCTTTGTGATTGTCCCACTTCATATCCTTACAAAATGTTACACCCAGGTGTTGGTACGAGTTGGCCAATTCCAGCTGTGAATCACTGATATTATAGTCATAGGATGCTACATATTCGTTTTGTGAAGTGCACAATATTACATTTCTGAGTATTTAAAGCAAGTTACCAATCTGTGCACCATGTTGAAAACTTGTCAAGATCTGACTGACTATTTATGCAGCTTCATTGTAGATAACTGCATCATCTGCAAAAAGTTGGAGGTTACTATTAATGTTGTCTGCAAGGTCATTAATATACAGCATGAACAGCAAGGGTCTGTTCACTTCACCGAGGCACACTTGAAGTTACTTCTACATCTTGCAATGACTCCCTACCCATCATAACATGCTGTGTCCTCCATAACAAAAAATCGTCAGTCCAGTCACAAATTTCCCTTGATACCCCATATGATAGAACTTTTGCCAATAAGCAAAGGTGTGATACTGAGTTAAATGTCTTTCGGAAATAAAGAAGTACGTCATCTGTGTGATTGCCTCAATCCAAAGCTTTCAGTATGTATGTGAGAAAAGAGTGAGTTGGATTTTAATGATCAATGTCCTCTGAATCTGTGCTGGTTCACATGGAGGTCATTCTGATCAAGATACCTCATTATGTTTGAGCACAGAATATGTTCTGGGGATTCTACAACAAATCAGTGTCAAGGTATTGAGCAGTAGTTTTGTGGATCGCTTCTGCTATCATTCTTGTAGACAGATGTTACCTGTGCTTTCTTCCAACTACTGAGCTTGTTTTTCTTTTCTTCAAGGTATCTTAGATTACAGTTGGAAGAGGGATTATCTCAACCACAAATTCAACATAAAATCTCATAGGGATTCCATCAAGCCCTGGAGCTTTGTTCAGTTTTAACAATTTCAGCTGTTTCTCAACATCCTTGACACTAACACTGATTTCACTCAGCTTTCCAGTGGTGTGGGATTAGATTGGGCTAGTTTTCTTGGATTTTCCTGTGTAAAGGATCATTTGAAAACAGAGTTAAGTATTTCGGCTTTTGCTTTGCTACTCTCAATTTCTGTTCCTGTCTCATTCGCTAGCGACTGGATACTAACTTTGGTGCTTGTAACAGCTTTACATACGAGCAGAATTTCTTTAGTTTTGCAAAAGAATGTTTGACAAAATTCTGCTACGGTAGTCACTGAAGGCTTAACACACTGCTCCCTTGACAGCCAAACATGTTTCATTCAGACACCTCTCTGTCTGTAGTCCTGTTCCTTGTTTTACACCTGTTATACAGTTTCTGTAGAAGTTTCTTTACAGTGGCTGCATACCACTGAGGGTCCCTCCCATTATGAACTGTTCTATTGAGAACATATCTATCCAGTGTATGGTCAACTATTCCTGTAAACTTGGGCCACAGTTCCTGTCTGTGCTCCTGTCTTGTGCTCCTGTCTTGTGCTGAAAGTTTCAAATTCCTCATTGAGATATGCCGCTATTGGTCTTTGTGTTGTGTCTAGGAATCCTGCATACTCGGGTCACTAGACAAACAATCAAACAACTCGTATTAATGAGTTTTATTACAATAAGACAATTACAATACATAACTTTGATAAATGTGTCACAAGCAAAGGGCAACATACGAAATAATCAGTCTTCTTCAGAATAGACAAATAAAAGTCTGTGCTGTGTAGAGAGAGCTAACAAAGTCACTAACATTGATGCTGTTATCGAACTGGCTGTCACCAGTCGGGTGCGGCACTTGTGTCCTCTTCATGTAGGGGCCTCTGCTGTTGGTTGTCATCCCGGAAGGAAGTTCGGTCGGCATGTGATTGGCTGACTTCTTCCCACAGCAAGGGATCGATGGCCATTGTAGTCTGGTCCCTTCAATCTCGCAAACCAACCAGGCTTCCCACATCCTTCTTTTCCCTATTCCCTATCATTCCCAACTGGCATGTTGGCGCTGACTTAACGCCGTCGTAACATTCCTCTCCCCCCCCCCCCCCCCCCCCCCCCCACAAGCTGCAGACCATAATCGTATATGGAGCACGACAGTGGGAGGCGGGGGGGGGGGGGGGGGGTGTATGCAGGAGTGTGGGCTCTTTGATGGACTGGAAGCTGTGGTTGCAGGGGATGTCAGACTTCCAGTCATAACCCGCCATCCAGCCTTCATTTTGGTGGAAATGTCCCCTGGAAAATGCCCAGAAGGGTATGTGGCACATACCAAGAGGTAGAAGGTGTCAGCTGCTGCAGTGTGGGAGAGTCCAGCTGCATTGGTAGGACAAGAGGAAGCGGAGGAGGCGAAGGCTTCGTATCCATGGGTTCATCCCGCGGTGTCATGATAACATCCTCTGGTAGCTGCTGTGGCCACACTAAAACCCAATATCATGCACCACAAAGTGATACCTGGTGGCCTTCCTTCAATACCAGATGCTGAGGAGGGTGGAGTAGTGTCCAATGGCGGCGGCCGTAAAGCAATTCAGCGGGCAATGGTCCATATTGTGAATGCGAACAGTAGGGGGGAAGAAACAGATGCAATGCTTGATCCCTATTGTGGGTGGTGTGAAGTTTGGCTGTCTGCTGCTTGACGGTTCTGACAAAACATTCCGCTTCACCATTTGACTGTGGATGGGATGCTGCACTAGTTAGATTTTGTAAGCCATTGCATTCACAGAATGTTTCAAATTCATTTGACATGAACTGAGGGCCATTGTTAGACACTATGGCTTCAGGCGAACCTTTGAGGCAAAAAATAGAGTACAACGCCTGAACTGTGCTATGTGACATTGTCGAGTACATTGGCACAGCAAAAGGAAACTTGCTACAAGTCCACCACAATCAACCAGCAAATGTTCCAAAAAGGTCCCGTAAAGTCGATGTCCACGTGTTGCCATGGTGATTGCAACTTAGGCCAAGCAGAGAATTTTTGTGGCAGAGCAGGCTGATTTTCCACACATGCGTGATACTCTGACGTCATCTTCTCTATTTGGATGTCCGTACCCTCCCAAGTACAATGTTGAAGTGCTAACTGTTTCATACAATCCCCTCGTGTCCTTGGTGAAGTAACTGCAACACTTCTTTTTGCAAAGCTTTGGGGATCAACGCGTGTGACTGTGCGCTGTCATTTTGAACAAGAATCACACCTTGCTGTATAGCGAGGCTATGCAAAGTATCGGTGCACTACAGAGTTCTTTATGCTATGAAATGAGCAAAATGGTCAAATCTGAATCAGCTTCCATAACCAGTGCAATTTTCCTATAGATCAGAAAAAAGGATTGAAGCAGTTCAGAATCGTATCCATCGATGTGACAACAAGATGCAACAGAAGCATCAGAGTCTGGATCAGGGCCAATCGGAAGACGTGAAAGGGTGTCTGCATTACCGTGTTGAGCTGTCGAATGATACACAATCTTGTACTGGTATTGAGACAACAACAAAGCCTATCTTTGCAATTTTTTGGCAATTTGTACAGGAACTGGCTTCATCGGATGAAACAGGTGCCGCAATGGCTTGTGATCTGTTACTAACTAGAATTTTCTGCCATACATATAGTGCTGGAATTTGGTGACACCATACACAGTAGCCAATGCCTCTTTCTCTATTTGTGAATAGTTACACTGAGCTTTGGACAACACCTTTGATGCGAAAGCAATAGACCTGCCTTTATGACACAGTTGTGTGTGAAAGCACTGCACTGATTCCTTGTGTCTAAATTTTTGTGAATGGACAGAATTCTTATGTTTGTTCCAGTGCAAACATATGGATTGTACATGACCTTTCTTGCCACAAGTGTAACACTGTGCTTGTCCGGATGGGCGATCTTGGTGTGTATGCAGTGAATAGTACCAACGGCATGACTTAATTCTGTTCACTGATGTAGCCGCCTGTTTAGAGAACTGTTTACGCAGCTTGGTGCACGTGTGCTGTTGCTGCCTACTGAGCCGGTCGTGAGCAAGAGACGACTCGACCCAATAAATTGGTGGGTGCTCAGATTTATCGTCCGCTATGGCACCTGAATCATATTGACCTTGAATTTTCATTACATGAGAAATGATGGATCTGACTGTTTCAAAATCTGTTCTCCAAGTTTGACCTCATTTGAATTTGCACTTCCTCATCACACCCTGCAAATCTGTTACCCACTCGCGATATTTTTGTTCTGACCATTTCTTGCAATGAAAGAATTGGTACCTAGCTGCCACCACATTCACGTGTTGGTCATAATAGTTAGTTAGAGATGCTACATCCTGATTATAGGAAAGTTCACTCAGAGTGGCATTAGGGAACAATTTCTGAATAAGGTGAAAGACTGCACTTCCTGCCGTTGACAAAAAGTAAAAAATTTCACAGTACCTGACACGTTGGTGTGGGCTTCTTACTGTTGCAACCACTCAAGCCATTCCTCTTCTTTTGCATTAAACTGGCAAAAAAGCAGTATCGCACTCAGAGCTACAGTTGCATGTTGCGCAGTGTTCGTTGCTTGGGTTGCGTGTAACTGCTGTACCATATTGGGAAGGGTTACAATCTGCTGCGTCTGACACTGAAACATCTGTGTTAGCTGTGTTGCATCTATCACTTGCAGCTGAGTCACCTGCGTAGGCGGTGGGAGATATGGGCTGCTCATTTTGGAATAGACAAATGCAATAAACAGAGAATGCGAGCAATAAAAATAAGCACACAAACAAAGAAAATTTCTGCAACCCTACCTGAAAACACTGAATAGAAAAAACACTATACTGTTAAAACATGTAAACACACCCCTGCAATGAAAGGACAAGGTGGAATTAAGGCGCCAGCAAACTACAGAAGCCCACGACAAAACAAAATCTGTGGCAGCTGGTTGCTCTGGGTTCGCCTTGTCACCAATGTTATTCGTCCATCCTCAGCGTCAATTTTGTTGTGTCTAAGAATCCTGCATACTTGGGTCAATAGACAATCAATCAAACAACTCGTATTAATGAGTTTTATTACAATAAGACAATTACAATACATGTCTCACAAGCAAAGGGCAGCATACAAAATAATCAGCCTTCTTCAGAATAGACAAATAAAAGTCTGCGCTAAGTAGAGAGAGCTAATGAAGTCACTAACACTGGCGCTGCTATCGAGCTTGCTGTCGCTAGTCGGGCGCGGTGCTTGTGTCCTCGTCACATAGGGGCCACTGCTGTCACGTTGGCATCCTGGAAGGGAGGTCAGTCAGCGTGTGATTGGCTGACTTCTTCCCACAGCCTTCTCTTCACGGTCATTCCCAGCTGGTGTGCTGGTGCTGACTTGACGCCATACCACTTTGTACTTTGGAATCATTGTTGCCACAACCGCATCATGATCACTGCTGCTAATTTTGATGTAGATGTCCTCCAAGAGGTCAGATGTATTTGTTGCCATTAGATAAATGTATTTCCATCATAAGTGGGGTTCTGATGTATTTGTTCTAGGTAGTTTTCAAAGAAGGCACTTAGTAATGTTTCACAAGAAGTCTTACCACATCCATCACTAGCAAAACTAGTTTCACAGGAAGTCTTATCACGTCCACCACCAACAAAACAGCAGTTTTCACAGTTGATTTTTGGATGATTTAAGTCTCCACCAGTGATAGCAGTTATGATTGGGCAGCTTACAAGTGTGAACTGAGGTTTTCTCTCAAGTTTTCAGTTACGAGGTGTGTTCAAAAAGTAAGGTAACCTTATATTTTTATGAAAAAATATTTATTTATTCATCAATATTCATGTTGTCCCCTTCAAAGTAATCCCCCTCCGATACAATACACTTGTGTCAACACTTCTTCCAATCCTGGAAGCACTTCTCATAAGCACCTCTTGGAACAGCCTTAAGTACTTCCAGTGATGCCGTTTTCATTGATCATTGAAAATCTTTGTCCTTTCATAGGTGTCTTCAGTTTTGGGAACAGGAAAAAGTCGTAGGGGGCCAAATATGGTGAATATTCTCACAAGCAACAATGAATGAGCAGTTGCATTGTTGTGATGAAAAAGCCATGAATCGTTTTTCCACAATTCCGGACGTTTTTGTGTTGCTTTTCGCAAATGGCGCATAACATCAAGTTAATACTCCTTATTGACCATATGACCTTGAGGCAAAAATTCATGATGCATTATGCCCTGGTAATTGAAAAAAATAGTGAGCAAAATTTTGACATTTGATCAAACTTGTGTGCATTTTTCGGTCTTGGCTCTCCGAGATGCTTCCATTGGGATGACTGGGCTTTGGTTTCAACATCATAGCTATAAACCCATGTTTCATCACCAGTTATGACCTTTTTGAGCAAATCAGGATCATCATTGATGTCGTTCAAGAGCTCCTGAGCAATGCTCACGTGACGGTTCTTCTGATCAAAATTGAGAATTTTTAGAACAAACTTCGCTGACACACGGCTCAAGTCCAAAACATCCGAAAAAATTGCATGACACGAGCCAACCGATATGCCAACATCCTCAGCGACATCTCTTATGGTAATTCGATGATTTTTCAAAACAATTTTCTTCACAGCTTCGATGTTTTTACCTTTTGTTGATGTGCTGGGGCGTCCAGAGTGAGGTTCATCATTGACATCTTCTCAGCTATCTTGGACAGTCACGTTACTTTTTGAACAGCCATTGTATACCAGGAGGTGAGTCTGGTGGGTGATAGAAGGATCCAGTTACCATTTTATGCCCAACCCTGATACTGAATCTTGCCCAAACAGTCTCACAGGCAACTTCAATTTCTATCTCAGTTGATTTGAGTTTCTTGTCTGCCGTGACAAATACTCCACCTCCATTTCTCATTACCCTATCCTTTTGATACACATGTAAATGTTCCCCAAAACTCTCTACTATCAATTTCAAGTTTCAACCAGCGTTCTGTAATTAGTATTACATGAGCTCCACAATTTTTCAGGGGCACTTTAAACTCTGGCACTTTGTTGCAAATGCTTCGGTAGTTAACCACTAGGATTTTTAATACTCTCACCTGCAAAAGGCATTTCTTTCAGTCTTACACTGGTACTTGTGGGTTTTGTACAGCTGTCATTATATGTATTGGATGGGAAGTTGCCTAATCTAAAAAAAAAACTTGTGTGCACCTCGCACAGTCAGCACCTGGGTAGCATCCTCTGATGTGTCATGTGCACCTGACCCATTTATGAGGACCCAACAGTTCTCAACCCTATGGCACAACTCCATGATGTTGGAGCCTAGCTTGTCATAGAATTTTTGCAGTCTCTGATTCAGTTCTTTGACTCAGAACAAAAGGGCCAGGATCAGTTCTGGGGACAGCGCTGCAAATTGTGAGCTTTGTGAAACTCTGTGTGCAAGGTTGGTCTTCTCAGTCTTCTCTGCCAGTCGATGGAATGATCCAGGTACGACCTTCGAGCCCAGACAACAGGCGCCATTTGTTCCAATATGCGCCACAATCTGCTGTTGCCCGTACCCTGTTCCCTTAGTGGCTACCAGAATAGTGTCTTCAAAAAATTGAATGAGGCCTCCAGACATGCACACAGAGTGCATCTGGTGTACTTTCTTACTCTTGCTGCCATTTCCCTAAGGGCTACCATCAGTTGCCATACATTTGAAATGCTGATGATTGATAGACACTTCTGTTTTGTGTTTGTCTCCTCTTGACGCCGGACAAAACATGTTTCCCGAAAACGGGTGAAATTTTTTACATTGTCTTCTCCGCCATGTATATTATGTGAAGATATTTCATTCATTTTTATATGTTTGGTGTAAAAGAACATTGTTTAAACATTTTCTTTCACATGATCATTATTTTAATTATTTTCTATCTTAATAATGAGTTACTTATTAGTTTCCGTTAAGAAAATAAATATATGTGAAACAGTAAACTAAAAAATAAAAATGTAAAACATAAAACAACAATTTAAAACATAAAACAATTGTAAGTAAAATAAATGATTAGAGTAGTCATGAATGTTTAGATATTTAAATTAGGTACATTGCAAAACTGAGACAGCACATTGTGTATACCTTATTTTCCAAAAATGGTATTTCAGAAACCAGCTTTATCACATGGCGATATATGTGGCTTGAAAGCTCCTTTAATTTATGTTGGAACAAAAGTTTTCTTTTTTCAAAATCAATTAATGGTGGTGGGGTATTTTACAAAATTTCATATTACTGCAGAAGCTGATTATACAGTTTTCAAGAACATTAATTACATATTAGTTTTTATATGAAAAACATTTTTTATATATCATCATTTTGAGGATATTCCTTCTAAACCTAAAATGCCACATTACCTTTCGGGGTGTACCTCATCCATTAAGTGAATTTGAGCATAAACTAAAAGATACATATTGCATTATTTTGCCCCCTTCATGCATCCACCAAGTTTCATCAAGATTGTTTTTTGACACTTGGGAATGTTCCCTTATAAGTAGAAATTAATGCCTTCACTAATTACTTAATAAAGTTTAAAACATTTCCTGTTGTGGGGTAATATATTTTAAACTCTTCTGCCGTGTGTACTGGCATCAAAAGGATAATTTGCTTGTTAAAACTATAAAATTATGAGACAGAATTGCTTCTTGAGCCACTTGGGGTCTGTCCAGCCAACTTTCCCTGCTGTTACTGTTGAATGGTGGAGTTCCTATTCCTTTTTCAATGTTTGTAATTGACGGCATGCAATTAGCGGAGATGGTGATGTAGTAATGGCCATTGTATCAAGTTGTTTTTAGATGATTCTGTGTGGTATAGCTGCTAGCATGTTGTCTGTCATGTGTAAATAGTGTGTGATTTGACATGGCTCTTCTGATGAATATACATTCCAAAACTGACCTCTATATAGATAATTCTTGTGTTGCACATTCTGTGTGCAACTGCCACACACACAAGTATGGAATCATTCATCAGCAAAAGGCCATGCTAAACTGTTCCACTCATTAAGGTGATGGGATTGTTCTCTCTCTCTCTCTCTCTCTCTCTCTCTCTCTCTCTCTCTGGATTGAGGTGTGCATGTTGTTGCCACTGCTGTTGATGCTAATTATGTATTTTTTGTTCATATATTGTGTCCAGGCATTAGTTCTATTAATGATTTTCTTAAATGGTACAATTGCATATTCAGTCATTTACAATGTATATATTGTGACATGAACTGCAAATTTTGTATGTGAGTAGCTATTTAGATAGTTACCTATTGAGTATCACATAAGCTTCTATAGATTTTTATTTTTTAGAGAATCGGTAGTAAATTTTTCTGTACTGCATAACGTTATAGGTCTAATTCGCTTCATGTGCATAAAATGTAAAATACATCTTTCGAAAACTGCAGTGCTTTACTTACTATTAACAAATTGTGTAGTTGGTATACCATGAGCTCCCTCTTTCACATTAAACACTGGATTCTGCTAATATTGTATCTACAGTTCTAAATGAATACTTAACTGTGGAGTAGCTTGGCATTCTTCTCTCATTTATGTCTATGCAACAGTAAAGCCAACATCATAACTTTTAAGGGCTGGCATTAGATTCTTTTATTAGAAAATCTAGATTTCTTTCACTTTACTCATAAGTTTAACATTTGTTTGTTCCTGGAGCTGCAACACATTTCAGTATGGCCCATGGGACATACTCAGGCATAAGTATTACAGCCTTTAGCCCAAGCATCTTACCCTTCCTGCTGTGGTGACAGTGGCCACTTTCCTATTACTGTCTCTTTCTCAATTCATCAACTTATGGAATATGCACCATATTGTTCACCTCTGAAAGCCAACTGTCAAACTTCCACTTCAGAAGCAACTTGTGAAGTGAGTCGAGAGAAGGATACGAAAGGAATGGTCCAAGATACTATAGATACGATTATACATGCTGCAGAAGTAATTGCACCCTGTTCTTCAGCTTTTCACTGTCTGAAATCTGCCCCATAGTGGTCTGCAGAAATAGTTGCAGTTATTGGAGAATATCAAGGAGTACATCAGCATCACAAATGCCACCCTTCTACTGAACATTTAATACCATTTAAGATACTTCAAGTGAAGGCATGGTTTTTAATTAAAAAAGGAAATTAGGAGTGTCAGGAACAAAATGTCTCACTTGTGATAGTTAACTCTGCCACATTTGCAGCCATACACCATTGACAGTATTTCTGGCATCTCCTTCCGTGGCAACATTTGAGGTACTTTGTCGTCAGATGAAATGGTGGGTCAGTGGTTAGCATTGCAGCTTCTTAATTTTGCACTATGTGTTTGAAACCCAATTACTTTTTTATTATTTTATTGTTTCTCATTTATCTGCCCACACTCATAGAAAGTCACTACATGAGTGTTTGTTATCAAATTAGGGCATAATAGTGCTTTTATAGTAGTTGTAAAATTACAACTGGGTTTCAGAGTAAGTGTCACACATTTATTATATATTTGTGTGTGGTATGTTGAAGGGTTAAAATCTTTTTAAATCATCATATTCAGATATTTCATTCTCATATCAATTCTTGTCCCCCCCCATGAACCATGGACCTTGCCGTTGGTGGGGAGGCTTGCGTGCCTCAGCGATACAGATAGCCGTACCGTAGGTGCAACCACAACGGAGGGGTATCTGTTGAGAGGCCAGACAAACGTGTGGTTCCTGAAGAGGGGCAGCAGCCTTTTCAGTAGTTGCAAGGGCAACAGTCTGGATGATTGACTGATCTGGCCTTGTAACAATAACCAAAACGGCCTTGCTGTGCTGGTACTGCGAACGGCTGAAAGCAAGGGGAAACTACAGCCGTAATTTTTCCCGAGGGCATGCAGCTTTACTGTATGATTACATGATGATGGCGTCCTCTTGGGTAAAATATTCCGGAGGTAAAATAGTCCCCCATTCGGATCTCCGGGCGGGGACTACTCAAGAGGATGTCGTTATCAGGAGAAAGAAAACTGGCGTTCTACGGATCGGAGCGTGGAATGTCAGATCCCTTAATCGGGCAGGTAGGTTAGAAAATTTAAAAAGGGAAATGGATAGGTTGAAGTTAGATATAGTGGGAATTAGTGAAGTTCGGTGGCAGGAGGAACAAGACTTCTGGTCAGGTGACTACAGGGTTATAAACACAAAATCAAATAGGGGTAACGCAGGAGTAGGTTTAATAATGAATAGGAAAATAGGAATGCAGGTAAGCTACTACAAACAGCATAGTGAACGCATTATTGTGGCCAAGATAGATACGAAGCCCACACCTACTACAGTAGTACAAGTTTATATGCCAACTAGCTCTGCAGATGACGAAGAAATTGAAGAAATGTATGATGAAATAAAAGAAATTATTCAGATTGTGAAGGGAGATGAAAATTTAATAGTCATGGGTGACTGGAATTCGAGTGTAGGAAAAGGGAGAGAAGGAAACATAGTAGGTGAATATGGATTGGGGGACAGAAATGAAAGAGGAAGCCGCCTGGTAGAATTTTGCACAGAGCACAACATAATCATAACTAACACTTGGTTTAAGAATCATGAAAGAAGGTTGTATACATGGAAGAACCCTGGAGATACTAAAAGGTATCAGATAGATTATATAATGGTAAGACAGAGATTTAGGAACCAGGTTTTAAATTGTAAGACATTTCCAGGGGCAGATGTGGACTCTGACCACAATCTATTGGTTATGACCTGTAGATTAAAACTGAAGAAACTGCAAAAAGGTGGGAATTTAAGGAGATGGGACCTGGATAAACTGAAAGAACCAGAGGTTGTACAGACATTCAGGGAGAGCATAAGGGAGCAATTGACAGGAATGGGTGAAATAAATACAGTAGAAGAAGAATGGGTAGCTTTGAGGGATGAAGTAGTGAAGGCAGCAGAGGATCAAGTAGGTAAAAAGACGAGGGCTAGTAGAAATCCTTGGGTAACAGAAGAAATATTGAATTTAATTGATGAAAGGAGAAAATATAAAAATGCAGTAAGTGAAACAGGCAAAAAGGAATACAAACGTCTCAAAAATGAGATCGACAGGAAGTGCAAAATGGCTAAGCAGGGATGGCTAGAGGACAAATGTAAGGATGTAGAGGCCTATCTCACTAGGGGTAAGATAGATACCGCCTACAGGAAAATTAAAGAGACCTTTGGAGATAAGAGAACGACTTGTATGAATATCAAGAGCTCAGATGGAAACCCAGTTCTAAGCAAAGAAGGGAAAGCAGAAAGGTGGAAGGAGTATATAGAGGATCTATACAAGGGCGATGTACTTGAGGACAATATTATGGAAATGGAAGAGGATGTAGATGAAGATGAAATGGGAGATACGATACTGCGTGAAGAGTTTGACAGAGCACTGAAAGACCTGAGTCGAAACAAGGCCCAAGGAGTAGACAATATTCCATTGGAACTACTGACGGCCGTGGGAGAGCCAGTCCTGACAAAACTCTACCATCTGGTGAGCAAGATGTATGAAACAGGCGAAATACCCTCAGACTTCAAGAAGAATATAATAATTCCAATCCCAAAGAAAGCAGGTGTTGACAGATGTGAAAATTACCGAACTATCAGCTTAATAAGTCACAGCTGCAAAATACTAACACGAATTCTTTACAGACGAATGGAAAAACTAGTAGAAGCCAACCTCGGGGAAGATCAGTTTGGATTCCGTAGAAACACTGGAACACGTGAGGCAATACTGACCTTACGACTTATCTTAGAAGAAAGATTAAGGAAAGGCAAACCTACGTTTCTAGCATTTGTAGACTTAGAGAAAGCTTTTGACAATGTTGACTGGAATACTCTCTTTCAAATTCTAAAGGTGGCAGGGGTAAAATACAGGGAGCGAAAGGCTATTTACAATTTGTACAGAAACCAGATGGCAGTTATAAGAGTCGAGGGACATGAAAGGGAAGCAGTGGTTGGGAAGGGAGTAAGACAGGGTTGTAGCCTCTCCCCGATGTTGTTCAATCTGTATATTGAGCAAGCAGTAAAGGAAACAAAAGAAAAATTCGGGGTAGGTATTAAAATTCATGGAGAAGAAATAAAAACTTTGAGGTTCGCCGATGACATTGTAATTCTGTCAGAGACAGCAAAGGACTTGGAAGAGCAGTTGAATGGAATGGACAGTGTCTTGAAAGGAGGATATAAGATGAACATCAACAAAAGCAAAACAAGGATAATGGAATGTAGTCTAATTAAGTCGGGTGATGCTGAGGGAATTAGATTAGGAAATGAGGCACTTAAAGTAGTAAAGGAGTTTTGCTATTTGGGGAGCAAAATAACTGATGATGGTCGAAGTAGAGAGGATATAAAATGTAGGCTGGCAATGGCAAGGAAAGCGTTTCTGAAGAAGAGAAATTTGTTAACATCCAGTATCGATTTAAGTGTCAGGAAGTCATTTCTGAAAGTATTCGTATGGAGTGTAGCCATGTATGGAAGTGAAACATGGACGATAAATAGTTTGGACAAGAAGAGAATAGAAGCTTTCGAAATGTGGTGCTACAGAAGAATGCTGAAGATTAGATGGGTAGATCACATAACTAATGAGGAAGTATTGAATAGGATTGGGGAGAAGAGAAGTTTGTGGCACAACTTGACCAGAAGAAGGGATCGGTTGGTAGGACATGTTCTGAGGCATCAAGGGATCACCAATTTAGTATTGGAGGGCAGCGTGGAGGGTAAAAATCGTAGAGGGAGACCAAGAGATGAATACACTAAGCAGATTCAGAAGGATGTAGGTTGCAGTAGGTACTGGGAGATGAAAAAGCTTGCACAGGATAGAGTAGCATGGAGAGCTGCATCAAACCAGTCTCAGGACTGAAGACCACAACAACAACAACATCAATTCTTGTATTAATTCTTGTATTTTATTCATATAATTTATTCTTCAGGAAGATTTGGTGTATTAGCTTTGAAGATAATCATAGAAACATTTGGAACGCAGATATTGTGAACACTACAATCATCGCGCGAAGGCAGGTTTGCACAGTGACATTATTCATATGAATCTCACATGGAGAAAGAAAAATCGTTAACATTGGTAAAGATCTTATGCGTTGGCAATAATTTTGCAGCAAACCATTGCTAAGGGATCACATTTCCAAAAACTGGCACTTGCAATTGATTATGAATCAAGATATACTACAGGAATTTCACCGAAAACAATTTCAAATAATTTTCTCATTCTTTTATTGTCTTTTTAATTAATTCATATTACATACAATTAGTAGATGAATAAGGTCAACATATATCAGTATACATTGGAAAACTTCCACATAGTAATCTCCTACAGACATGGGTATATAAATGAAAGACAAAAATAAAAGCGATAATTGAGTATCGAATGTTGTTCACAAACATAAGAAGCTGCGATGCTAACCACTAGGCCGTCATTTTGTCTGAAGATATCACGCAGTAAAAGGCACATAAAATACCTGGAAAATACCACGAAAACTTTTGACTATCATTTTTTCAGTAATGGTAGAGTATCTACAAATAAACCAAAACAGGTGTTGTCTCATTTTCACGTCTTCCACTGAGCGGACTTTCTGAGAAATCAGTGTATGGCACTTGCAGTGAGTGAAACTACTACTTCTTCTATGCATGAGACCTTGACTCCTACATTGTTCCATTTAGTGAAAGGAATTTCCACAACATTCAACAGAGTGTCAAGAGACAGCCCCTGGGCCCAATAAAATCGAAAATTAAATGATTAAGCACCTTAGTAACAACTGCATAAAACATGAACTCTGGTTCTGCACTCAAATTATATGGGAACAGGATATTATTATTCCTATCCTTAAACCAGGAGAAGACCCTCAGATTTTGACTAATTATTGACCAATCTCTTTAACAAGTGGGCTGTAAGGTTTTTGAAAAATGGAAACTGATGACTGTCTTGGTGTGTGGAAGGCAGAGGACATTTATTGCAGTTCAAAGTGGCTTCCAAGTATTCTGATCCACAACAGTCCATCTGATTCAACTGGAATCAGCAGTGTGCAATGTTTTCGCACAATGTCAACATCTGATCACTGCATTCTTTCACTTGGCAGTAGGCGTAACGTACCACCTGGTACCATCGCATTATGCCTACAGTACTTGAGTGGGGCTTTCGAAGCTGATTACCCACTTTTATCCTGAATTTACCATCCCTCCAACTGTTCTTGGCCTGGGTAGATTCAGTCCTCAGGAACGAATATGTATAGGAAACGGGCCTTCTCAGGGATTGGTTGTGAGCATATCCCTCCACATTATCACAGCCAATGGTATCAGGACTGCAGTGGGATTCTCATTTTCATTGTCTACTGTATGTGAATGATCTTTGTTTGTATTGCAGCTCCATATCATTGCACACTGCAGAGCACTAACTTCAAGATGTCATACAGGAGGTGCGCAACTTGGCCCTGAATCATGGATATCAATTTTCTCGCACAAACCACATGTCATGCACGTCTGTTAACTCAGGAATGTACATCCTTGCCTAGAACTTTAGATATTTAAGATAATTGTCAGTGATTGTTCTGTCTCAGTTGCACACTCTTTTAATTTGATTAAGTGTTAATCACTCTGGATTGTCATCAGATCCAAAACAAAGTAAAATTAATATGTAACACCTAATATTTTGCAATAGTAGGAAAGAAAAGAACTGTAGATAAAAGTTTTGCTCGCCAAATAGCAAAACTCATTTACTACTTTCATTCCTTACCCCCATTCCATATTCACCTACTACGTTTCCTTCTCTTCCTTTTCCTACTACCGAATTCCAGTCACCCATGACTATTAAATTTCCGTCTCCCTTCACTATCTGAATAATTTCTTTTATCTCATCTACATTTCATCTATCTCTTCGTCATCTGCGGAGCTAGTTGGCGTATAAACTTGTACTACTGTGGTAGGCATGGGCTTCGTGTCTACCTTGGCCACAATAATGCGTCCACTTTGCTGCTTGTAGTAGCTTACCCGCATTCCTATTTTTTTATTCATTATTAAACCTACACCTGCATTACCCCTATTTGATTTTGTATGTGTAGTCCTATATTCACCTGACCAGAAATCTTGTTCCTCCTGCCACCGAACTTTGCTAATTCCCACTGTATCTAACTGAAATCTACCCATTTACCTTTTTAAATTTTCTAACCTACCTGCCCGATTAAGGTATCTTACATTCCACGCTCCGATCGGTAGAATGCCAGTTTTCTTTCTCCTGATAATGGCGTCCTCCTGTATAATAGTAGAAAAGAAAAGGACTGTACATAAAAGAAGAATTCACCTCCATAATTACATGAGCAACCCATCATGCCTGCTCAGAACAACCTATCAGAGTACTGTTTTTGCAACTGTAGTCAATGTTTTAAGTAGGTAGATGTTGGAGGTAGGAGGGGGCAGGGGAAATGGAGTGAGGCTGACTGGAAGAGGGGAAAGGAAGCAGGGAGGAACTGGTGGGGATGTCATGAGTTTAACAAGAAAGGTTGTGTTAAAATTATAGAATGTATAATTATGTAAAAATTCTCATTGAAACACTAGTAGTGAAGAAAAATGCATATGTAAACTGTAAGCAATATAAAATAGTGAAATTGTAAAATAAATGGAGGGGGAAAGGTGGGTAGGAGATGGACAGTGGCAGGGATGCTACGGGGTCAGTAAGAGAGGATCTTACATTAAAGTTTCAAAAAGTCAATGTAAAAACCTTCTGTTAAGATACTGGAATGGATGGAGTGTGACAGTTATCGTTAATTGCATTTGCTTTTGTGTGGTGGTGTTGTATGGTGCACAGTTTTGTAGTATGTATGGAAGCCAGTCTGCAGACAGGCCTGCTTCTAAGACATTATGTGAGTTGATACGCTGCCATTGTCTCTTCTCGGTGAGTGGGGCTGTTGATCACAAGGGTGCTGCAGTGAGGTGGACGGCTGGAAGAGGCTTTCAAACTTCCTAAAAGGTGCACAATTAATAAAATCGTTGGGCTGATTTATTGTGTAGCCAGGCACTTGCAGATGGTGTGTAAACATTTCCATTTCTTCCAACACTGTTAGGAGGTGTCTCTTAGGTTTATTGTGCAGCACTTCCAAGTGCATATCAGTAGTCCCAACAGCATGCTTCAATGTTAGAAGATGCTCACCAAGTGTTGTTATATTACCATGAACTGAAGTGTGCTCTTTGTAGTGTATTTCTGATGTCCTCCGTGTTTTACTTACGTAAACGTTTTGACAGTTTCCACACATTAGTTCGTATACACTAGCTCAGCTAACGGTGTTAGTCATTGGCTGTTATGCAGGTGCTCGCCTTATTGTGTCAGTTGCATGATTGCATACATATGATAGATGGTTAGTCCATAAAGTCAATGCTATAGATTTAGTCCCTAAGGAGCAGTGTCTTTAGGCGCTTCAGTTTCCATTTATGGTTGTGATCATAGTTTCTCATATGCAGGGTGTGAGGGATGATCAAGTAACTTATTTTCTGTGTGGTTAATTGGCATGTTTTTTTAATACCTCTAAGGCTGTCATCAGGCAGTATTCATTGTGAAGGTCCATTGTACGAGTATATCTGGGCACATTGCTTATGAAGCGTAAAACTTTGCTCTGTATTTTCTGAAGGCAGTTCAGGTGTTTAGCTGCTGCATCTCCCTAGACAGGAGCTGTATACGTCATCAGTGGTCTAATCAGTGTTGTGTAAATGGATGGAGACATTCTCCTACTCCTATATGTTGTCGTCTCGGATAAGCTTCCAGTCCAGCCAGGTGCCAAGGTATCTGACTTTGGCTCAGAAGCGAATTGGGCATGTATGTAGTGTTATCTGCCTACAGACCTAGTGTTTGTGCAGTTGTTTCAGTCGGCGAGTAAACAGAACTGCCTCACACTTGTCGACTTTTACTTTACTACACCATCGCTTCAACCGATGGTTTCCAGTCTTGGGCAAGGATGACAGTGTCATCCGTTTAAATGCCTACCATCATGTTGCTTGTTGTTGGGATATTGCTAATGTAGAGGTTAAACAAGAGGGGCCAAGGATGCTGCCTTGGGGTACCCCTCCTTGGATAACATGTTGTGCTGATTATTTACCCTAAAAATATCCATTTTGAAACATCTGTTTGAGAGGTATCAATGTGTAAGACTTAACTCAGTCTGGGGAACCCAGTGTCTATAAGTTTGCGTATGAGGTCAGTGTGCCAGATACGCTTGTAGGCTTTTTCAATGTCCAGGAACACAGCCCCAGTTGCTTTGTTCATGTTGTAGCCATGTGTTATGTACTCTACCACTCTTGGGAGTTGTGTTGTGGAGTGGTAATTCCTGAAGCCAAATTCCTCCATTCACAGGTTGTTATCATCCATACAAAACTGAGTGAATCTTTTTAGTATTATCTTCTCAGCAACCTTGCTGAGGATGCTCAACAGGCTGGGGCAGTAATTTTGCTGGCGAGTGTGGTCTTTCCCTGGCTTCCTCAACATCAGGATTTTGGTCGCCCTACAATAGACAAGGAAGTGTTGGTGTTGTAGGATTGCATTTGTGATGTGTGTAAAATTGTTCGGTAGCTTTAGCATTGAACTCTTGGAGGACATGGTTTGGAATGCCGTCATGACTAGGGGCTTCCCTAGGTGAGGAGTACTCAGTAGCACATGTAATTTCGTGTGTGGTTGTGCATCTGATTTTGATACACGCTGGCTGGGCTACAAGACGTGTGATCACCTGGTCAGTTTAAAGTGTGAACGCTGTGTTGGAAGGAACCAGATTCCCTGTGAAAGATCCTACTAGTGTGATGGCTATGAGCTCCACTTTCTCCTCTGTGGAGTATGTGGGCCATTTTTTTCCCCCATATCAGGAGACAGAAAATTCAAAACTCAGATTTTCTGTTTTTTGACAGAAAAAAGTGGTATATAGACATGAACCCAT
This sequence comes from Schistocerca serialis cubense, assembly GCF_023864345.2. Lineage (NCBI taxonomy): Eukaryota > Metazoa > Arthropoda > Insecta > Orthoptera > Acrididae > Schistocerca > Schistocerca serialis. The sequence continues at coordinate 316,763,861 of NC_064645.1, read as the reverse complement.
AAACACTAGACTTGCGTGCCAAAGTTAAGCTTCACAAAAAGGACAGATCCATGAGGGTTATACCCAACATGAGACAGAGTTCTAATGCCCTGATAAATGCAATGCTAGCACAGTGGTTGAAAACTCTATACACATTTTATGTGCAGTAATATTCTAAAAATACATACAAAAGTTTTCAGGCAAAGTTGTAGAAGCAGTTCTACCAGGTGATTCCAGCTTTGCAACCCTAGATGTTGTGAATTTGTATACCAACGTGCCTGTCTGCGAGGCACTAGAGATAATTAAAAACAAGCTTATGACACACAATAAATTGACCTTAGGAGAAATAGTTGAATTAATGGAGCTTCTAGAACTGATGCTAACCCAGAACTAGTTCACGTTTAATGGCAAGAAATACCACCATCCTGAAGGACTAGCCATGGGAAATAGCCGGCATTATGAATGAGATTTTCCTTAATCGTTTGGAAACCAATTTTTCAATAACGACCTTGCAGCAGCCCACAAAATTCTGCACTGTTGCCGTTAATGTGGCTGGTGCAATTTTGTTTGTTAAAGGAGATCAAAGTGATGTTAAAGATATAGCAGAAAGTATAAGTGCTGTCGCCAAATATTAGGGTTATTGTTGAGTAAAAAAAAAAAAAAAAAAAAAAAAAAAAAAAACTACATCGACATTTTGGTGTTACAAGAAAGGTAGGTAAACACTCTTTTAGCATGTACAGAGAACCAGCCTGTGTAGTCATTATTATTGACAAAGTCTTGACACCTAGAAAGAATCAAGATAACGTATTTTTGATCCATGATTAATAGGTTATTAAAACTGTTGCTAAGTGAGCATGAGGGGAATAAACAATCACTATTATAAAGCAAGTTGCAGTGAACAATGGTTATCCAGTATCAACGGTAATTAAGTTACTGCAGAAAATTAAGGCAACAACAGTGCAAAATCTGTGGCAGCATGCTAACAGGTCAACAGAAAGGCAAGCAAGTCATGTAAATGCCCATGAGTTAGGATGCTTGTCAAAGTTACTGCTAGTCAGTTTCACAATATCAATTTGTATATACGGTTTAAAACTAATGACATTATTCACTTCAGACTGAGGCACCTTGTGAATATAAAAGCCTCAAAATTCATGGCAGCTGGTGTATACGAACTGATGTGTGGAAACGTCAAAAAGTTTACGTAAGTAAAACAGGGAGGACGTCAGAAATACACCACAAAGAGCACACTTCAATTCATAGTAATAAAAAAACGCTTGGTGAGCATCTCCTAACATTGAAGCATGCTGTTTGAAAAATTGATATGCATTTGGAAGTACTGCAAAATGAACCTAAGAGACACCACCTAACATTGCCGGAAGATATTGAAATGTTAACACACTGTCTGCCAGTGCCTGGCTACACATTAAATCAGCCAAATGATTTTATTAACAGTGCATTTGTTAGAAAATTTGAAAGCCTCTTCCAACCATCCATCTCACTGCAGCACACGTATGATCAACAGCTCCACTCACTGAGAAGAGATAGTGGCAGCGTATCAACTCACATAATGTCCTAGCAGCAGTGTTACTTATAATCCATCTTGATTGCACACATCAGTGTGATGCAGCATGTGAAAGTTGCTGTGTTTGGGCGGGTTACTCCTCTAACAGAAATATCAGATCTGAAGATGGTTCTAGAAGAACCGAAACTGGTCATATGAATAATCATTTTCCAATCAAGACAGATTATAAGTAACATTGTAAAATCACTGATTGCGGCTATCTTATCAGACATTATGTCTGTTTTTGCAAAATCCTAGCAGCAGGCCAATCTGCAGACTGGCTTCCATACATACTGCAAAACTGTGCACCATACAACACCACCACACAAAAGCGAATGCAATTAACGATAACTGTCACACTCCATCCATTGCGGTTTCCTAACAGAAGGCTTTTACATTGACTTTTTGAAACTTTAATGTAAGATCCTCTCTTACTGACCCCGTAGCATCCCTGCCACTGTCCATCTCCTACCCATCTTTCCCCCTCCATTTATTTTACAATTTCACTATTTTATATTGCTTACAGTTTACATATGCATTTTTCTTCACTACTAGTGTTTCAACGAGAATTTTTACATAACTATACATTCCATAATTTTAACACAACCTCTCTTGTTAAACTCGTGACATCCCCACCAGTCCCTCCCCACTTCCTTTCCCCTCCTCCAGTCAGCCTCACTCCATTTCCCCTGCCCCCTCCTATCTCCAACATCTACCTACTTAAAACATTGACTACAGTTGCAAAAACAGTACTCTGATAGGTTGTTCTGAGCAGGCAAGATGGGTTGCTCATGCAATTATGGAGGTGAATTCTTCTTTTACGTACAGTCCTTTTCTTTTCTACTATTATAAAATATTAGATGGTACATACGTAATTGTACTTTGTTTTAGATCAGATGATGATCCAGAGTGATTGAAACTTGTAATAAAATTAAAAAAATTGTGCAACTGAGAGGGAACAATGAATGAACATTATCTTAAACATCTACTTGTACACAGTAGATGAATTCTCTCAAGATGATTATGTCGACTATAGCTAGAACTTCTGCTCGGTAAACAATTACTTGAAGTCGTTGAAACTTTCAGATTTTTCTGCCTTTTATTTGATGATAAGTAAACATGGTTGCCCCATGTTTAGTAATTTGTTCCCATTGTGACAGTTTAAAAATATGATTTCGCAAACTGGGAGGAAAACACCACACCGTGTCCAAGCCAAAGCAAGGTGTCAATAGCAAGTGATCTAACATCCAAAGAACTAAACCAATGAAACATGATACAAATGCGAGAACCGTCAACAGCACACTTAATGATGGAGAACAAATGAGGAAAGAGAACCCAGTAAAGAAGCAAATGTTCAAGTGTGACAGAATATCAACAGATCAGGCTTCTACTCTAAAAAACATACTAGTGATGTGAGTCAACAATCGTCTTAATTTCGCACCTCAGAAACCAAAGACTTTTCCCAATACACAAGGCGTGAGCATGCCCTGTCATAACCAGTTCATTGGCTGCCAGTGCCATTGGTTCTGCATCCTTCATTGCCATGGCATTATCAGCAGTTGCATACACCAAAATGTGTATGCTAGCTGAAGGTAAATTGCGTGAGGAAACTTAATACCCACAGATCCTAAACAGTACCTCCAGGGTTACAGACTGCACAGTTTTTTTTTAGATTCTAAAAAGCTTTCACTTTATTCTGCCTGGTCTATGGATGTGTTGCGTGCTTGTTTGATCCTGTCCACCACAGTGATGTGCATTTATCATCTGGAGCCTTCCGTACAAGCCCTGAAGACAGACTCCTGGTGGAAGCTAGTGCCACACTCCTGTGGCTCAGACACCAGCTACTCATAGCAAACTATTTAATCACAGTTTGTCAGATGCTATGACCATTCTGTGTTACTCGACTCTCACAACCAGCAGCTCAGACTGTGTGCAAATCTCCCAAATATAGGTAGACCAGCTTGGGTATGATCATTAGTGCTGTGCGAGGTCCTCCACTAACTACTTCTAGTCTGTGTACATAGTTCCATCTTGGCACCCCCAGTGGTGTGTACCCAGTCTTGTGATTTGGATGGATCTCTTCCACAGCTCTAAGGAAAAACCTGACCCCAGAATACCCTTATTTTGTTTGATTCTCCATGTTTACCACAATTCGTCATGCATTTACACAGATGGCTTGAAAGTCAACAATAGCGTTGGTTATGCTTCTACACATTTAAGCAGGCACAAGAAGTATTCTGTGCCGAGTGCAAGCAGTGTACGCATTGCAGAGCTAGTTACCAAATCATGAAACTGCAGTACTTCAAAACTATCGCAGCAAAAGACCTTGTTTGTACCAATACCGCGAGCTTCTTAAAAGGCAGTGCTACCCCAGAAAGTTTTTGGTTACTGACATCCAGTCTATCTCCACATCCCAAATACTTGAGTATGGTAGGATAGCATCTGACAAGTCATTCCTGATGGTAAGTGGATTTTATAACAAAATTCGATGTAACTCAGTGTATGGTGCCAGGGTTGGATGTGGTGTCAGTAGCTCTCACTGCGGTGTGCGCCCCAAGTGACCTGAAGTTATTTTCTTCCTTTTTACTGTCACACTTTTTAAAAAGTTTTATGTACATGTTTTATTTATGTAATTGTTTAAGCTAATTCGTACTCTGAGCTGTACAGTCATCATTTTATCACCCCATTTTAGTCCCACTGACTACAGTTTCCCTTCTTGGGTGATCCCTCAGTGATCGGCTACAGTTTTAGCAGCCTGAATTTTATCTCACTTTAAACCATTTGACTTAAATTACTGTCGTGCACCTTTTCAACCATGACAACAAAGTCACAGACCCTGGAGCTGACTGTTCTCCTCTTCTCTTTTCACATAGCCATACATGAATTTTCAGTGCAACAAGGGACTAATAACCAACTTGTTTAATCCCTTTAAACCCAGAATCACCATTGTTATCACGATCATCATCATTCATCATAGTTTCGAAAAGGACACCTTATCATTATCTTTGTGAAATGTTGCCATTATTTAAGCATGCAGACATAATTCACAAATGTTTTATTTAAAAAGCCTGGTTTGCTGCAGTTTAGATCACAGATTCTGTAGTAACCACATAATACACAAAACCGATCCAAGTGACACAAACATACCTTCGTTCATTCATTTATTCATTCAATCATAAACCTCTGAACAATAAAGGGAATAAGCCCCTTGGGGCTCCATACGTAACAAGACAAAAGAATCATCAGAAGGTGCAACATCAGCGAGACACAGAACAACTGATGTAGGTGGTACAAACTAAAAGAACATAGTGAGAGTTAGTTAGCGCTGCTCCGTGAATACATAGGTGCAAGTTGGTGGTAGATGTTCGGTGGAGACCGTGTCATGTGCAGACTTCCTACAGGTGGCCTCTAGTGGCAAGCCTGCACTGATACATTTTTTGCAATTGATTTAAGTACACACACGCGTGGTGACACTACAGTCAGCATATTCACACTCACATGCACTAATAGCAGTCTCCCTCATGCCCAGGGGGCACCCAGGCTGGGCGGGCACCAGAGAATAGGACTGGAACATATGGCTGCGCCTGAGGATGTTGAGCCCACATGGTGCCCGACAATGGTAGCAGGGAGGAGGGTGCCTTCGTCTTCTCTGTATCATCATCATCAGCAGCAGCAGCAACCTTAGCAGGCAGGTGCCAGTTTGGAGTAGACGGAGCTGGATCCACTGGTGACGATGGCTTAGGTGATGATGGCAACGGGCCAGTGGAGGTGGTCCAGCCAAACAGCTGTCCCGAGGCTGGAGACTGACCAGCACCCAGTACAAGGAAGCTTGAATCCCAGTGGGTCACATGTGAAGACAGCAGCCAATGGCATGTGGGCAATTCCATGGCAGGTGATGACAGGCTCAAAGCAGAGGGCAGCAGGGCAGGCTGCAGCGATGTTGGAAGCTTCCAGCGGCGAGCTGGGGCACAAATGACCAAAGTGGTGCGCCACCACCCTGTCAGCCATAAGGTCGTCACAGCCAGTGTCCCTGGCATTGGGCAACAGTGGCCGGAATCGAGTTGGGCCAGTGACTGAACCCTTGCGCCCACATCGGCGATCGCAGCACGAAGCAACCAGCAGGTGCAACGCAAGCTGCGGAAGGTGGGAGAGCGTGCATCCTGCTGACCGTGAAGTGACTCAGCCGGGCTCAGGTCCCCCCCATAGGCATCAAACAATAGGTGCTCAAAAAACAAAGAAAGATGTCATCCGGTGAAGAATCCACAACAAACTTTTTCTTTTAGGACTTGAACATACACACTAGTCGTACCGCCTTGCCGTTGGATTGGGGGTAGAATGGCAGAGCTGTAAAGTAACAAATGTCTTAACAGGAACAAAACAATTTGAAAGGTGAGAGTTATAAACTGGGGTCCATTATCGGAAACTACGCCACAGGTCAATCTATCAGTAGGAAAAAAACCCTAAAAAGCATACGAATTGTGATCTCGAGAGAGATCAGTGAACTGTGGAGGATGTAGGGAAACTGGGAAAATATGTCCAAAACCAAGAGCCAATAGGTAATTCAAGAAGGGACCCACAAAGTCTCTGTGAAAGCATTCTCGTGTCTGATGTGGAGCGGACCAGTGGAACAGAGACACGCTGGGAGCTGCCTGTTGTCGGACAACCTCTCACGGGCCACGACAAACCAGCCAATTTTGCCATCAATCCCTGGCCTAAAAAGACGTATTAAATCAACAGTTTAGTGTGCAAAACTCCCCAACGGCCTTGGTGGAGAAGGCGTAGAACCTCATACTGTAACTCTGCAGAAATGGCTACTATGGGAGAGAGGTCATTCATGGACAACTATAAAACACTGTCAAAAACAGGGGGGCCATACCATAAGGAAAAATAGTTGCTCAGGGGGTCCAAAGCCCAACCCAGTGGTTTATCTGGCCAGCTCTGTTGAACAAAGTGAGCCACCTGCCAGAAAACTGTGTTGACGGCAATGGCAGCTGCTATGTGTGAGCTCATAATTGGGAAACCATTGACCACAACCTGTGTTTCAGTATGAAGATAGAAGCAATGCAGTTCTTCATGATCAAAGTCTGGATCAGGCCCCACAGGAAGGCGGGGCCGCATTGGCATGTTTAAACATAGGTCGAAAGTGGATTTTGTAATTAAAACAAGACAAGAATAGCGCCCAGCATTGCAGGCGGTGTGCTACCTTATCAGGCAAGGAAGTGTAAGGGTTAAACAAGGAAACCAAGGTTTTATGACCATTAATAAAGCGTAACTTGGAGCAATACAAAGAAACATAAAATTTCTGGAGAGCATAGACTATGGCAAGAGCCTCCTTTTTCCAACTGAGAGTAACATTAGAGATGAAAGCTACAGGTCATTCAGAGCTGTCGGCGTATTGGTGTGCTAGGGCCATGACGAGGCCATACTGTGAAGCATCAGTCTCCAAAACTATGTGCTGGTCCAGAGAGAACGTAGCTAAACCAGGGCCCAAGAGTAGTTTGGATTTGAAGATTTGAAAAGCACATTCGTGATCCAGTCTCCAGCAAAAAAGTACATTCTTGCGTAACAAGGTATTCAGCAGGTCGGCCAATGTGGCTGTCCCTCCAGGAATTTATGGTAGTTGTCTATCTTTCCTAGGAAGGCCTGACGGAGTTCCTTTATGAACAAGGGTGAGAGACAGACGTAGCAGTAGAGATGTGGTCTGGCAGAGGGCGAACCCCATCCTATGAGACCTTGAACCCCAAATAAACAATTGATGGTTGAAAAAACTGAGATTTTGCAAGATGTCACCATGGATTTCAAAGAATATGAGCAGAAAAAATTGTAGCACACACTTTATTTCCGAAAACTAGTCCATAAACTCCTCAGTCAGTGTTTCCAGTTAAGAATACAGTACCTGATCAGACACAAGGTGAACTGCATTGGTGATAGGAAATCCAAATGAAATGTGTCCATCCTGGTCAAATTCTCAACACAGGCATCAGCAACCACTAAAATGTAATGTAATGAACCACTGACTTGTAAAAGGCAGATGCCAAAAATTTTCCCAACAGCACAATGCTCTGTTTGTTATAATTGACCAACTTCCGTGTGACCAGTGTCAATAGCGGTAAGCCTAAACTCCACATAGGTTAGAGAATTCAATAACGTCACTGCAACACCTGTGTTGACCTGTAGCCAGAGCACTTTGTGAAAAACACTTAACTCGACAAACAATTTGGTAGAAGTCACAAGCATTAGAGTTACAAAGTTTACTTCCATGTCCATATCCTGAGCAACCTTTAGCGAACAACACAGTGAAGCGATGGGGCCTTTCGTCTGGCAAGCATTACAAGTAGCCCAACGCGTAGGGCATGCGGAATGTTCGTATTGGACAAAACAGAAAGGACAAGACGGAAACAGAACACTGACCCTTGGGCTGCAGTGGTTGCGGCTGCTTGGACGAGTCTTGGTGTGCTCGCTGTGGGACCGCATGTTTACCGCTGCTGCTGCCACTTCCTCATGCAAGCTGCCTGTCATTCTAGCGGACACATCTTGTGACTCTATTGCCACATTGCCTCACACTTCAGTTTGGCCACCCACTGGCCGAGAAACTTCAAAAGATTGTACTATTTACAAAACTTCTATCAGTGGGGTGGGTTTTCACAGAGTAAAGCCTTCTCACATACTTTTTTGTCCAGATCTGAACAGATAATTGTGTTGTGCACCATAGAGTCTGCATAAAAGTCATTGTCAGCATCAGTAATGAATTGACACACAGGGCTGATTGTGTGAAGCTTGGCTGCCCAGGCTCTGTATGACTGGTGTGTTCTCTTGCAGCATCGGTAGAATTCAACTCTCACTGCTATGATATGCCTTCATTTGCAACGGTAGTTGGGCAATAATTTGCACATGTGATTAAAAGTAAGAACTGCTGGTTCTTTCAAAGGGGCAAGTTGGGACAGTAGTTGATATACCCTAGGTGTAATCTATGAAAGGAATAAAGCTTTGAACCAATTCAAATCTGTCATACCAAAAGCCAAAAAATACTATCAGAGTATCTTTTCGTAAGCTTCCCAGTCCTTGGCTGAATCATCATATAGAGGAAAGGTAGGTGGATAGACCTGTGGAACAGTACCCTGTCTGTCAGTGGAAGCTGACTGAGTGGTCACTGCCGAAGTAAGCTCTTCAATCAGGGCCAGTAGCATGTCGCCCATAATGGGTAAACCTGATGAAATCACACTTAAAGACTGCATATGCGGAAACCATTCCAAACTCGTTGGCAGTTTTGTAGTAACCAAGTAATACATGAAACTGATCCAAGTAACAGAAATGTTGCTTTACTCATAAACCTCAGGACAATAAAGGAAGTACATCTCTCATGACTCCACACTTAACAAGACAAAAGAATCATCAGAAGGTGCAACATATGTGTTACATGGAACAACTGATGTGAGCAGTACAAACTAAAATAACATAGTGAGAGTGAGTTAGCACTGCTCCATGTGTGTGTATGTGTGAGTTGCTGGTAGAGGCCCAACGGAGACAGTGCTGTGTGCACACTTCCTATAGGTGATCTCTAGTGGCTGGCCCGCACTGATACAATCGGCGGTTGATTTTAAGTACAAACATGTGGTGACACTACAGTTAGCGCACTCGTACTCTCATATACTAGTAGCAGAATACAGCACATTCCATCATACAAAATGTACCTGAATGTTCAAAAAAATTTTATCTTGCAAATACACAGATATCTGTGCCTATCCATGAGTAAGGATATGCAATGCAAAAGTGTTAGTAATGTGTACTATCGCAGGTTAGCAAGCAGCATCAGCTGCTTGTCAACTGCTGAAAAAGATTCTCAGTTACTGCTTGTATTGAATCCACAGAAACATGGAATGTACATTTGCCAGTTAATTGCTTTATGGAGAATGCCAAATGTGAGCATCATTATTCATGATTGTTTTGATGAGAGAGATGGATACACATGCAAACACACAACAATTCTTAGTTACAGAAGATGTGCATACTGATGGAAAAAATACAAGGATGGCCAGCAGCAAACCACATTAGGAATACTGTAGCTGATTACTTCTCAGATGTATCTGTTAAATGAGAAATAGCAAAAATATAAATTTTTGTGCGTCATTATACTTCACTGGAGCTCATTATTTCTGTTTGTATCTTTCGTGAAATAAACAGTGACTCAGCTCTGCATGTAAATACTGTGTAAATACCTCATGTGTTTAATGTTTAATGATATACTCAGTCACAAGAAGCAACACTATTCCAAGCAGAAATTCATGCTCATTCCATGATAAGCTGTAATAAAGTTGAATACCAATTCTGTCAAAACCTACTAACATGAACTTCTCTATTAAATGCAAAAAAGTACGAAAAATGGATGAGATCTAAAATAAAGTAGAATACGAACAGTATACTTATAATGCATTTAAATCGAGCATTTCGGGCACAGATTCGTAGGCGGGAACAAATGTCCACAAATGCTATGCGACAAAACCAGCTTCTGTTTCATATAAAACTTTGTCCACACCACACACACTTGCATACCATACCGTTACTCAGCTTCCTCTGGCACAGCTATTTCATAACCGGCTACGAGCGACGCGGCCCTTTGGGATTCATGCACAGGATTGCCTCTCTGCGATGGATATGGCTGGTCTTCATGTTTTCCATCACGGTTGGAGCAGATTTCTGCCTTGGCTCCTCCGGAGACCCAGACTTATTTTAGATTTGACTAAGTTTAAGAAAGATAGTACACCAGATTTTACATTCCAATCTAAGTTTTTTAACATTTTAGATGTGCAACACGGTTTTACCACCATTTACACTGATGGCTCCAAACAGGAGAATGTCCTTGGCTGTTCTGTAGTGTTCCCTGATCATGTTACCTGGATTCGCTTCCCTGATGAATATACCGTTTTCGCAGCGGAGCTCCACGCTATCCTGAAGGCACTAGAGCGGATGAATCATGTTCGGGGCAATCTATTTCTCCTCTGTTCCGATTCTCTTAGTGCAGAATCTGTACCCAACTGAAGAGATGGTCCATCTGATATATGACCAACTGTACTCGCTCCAACGGCGGGGTAAGGAGATGTCCTTCTGCTGGGTGCCTGGTCATGTAGGAATATGGGGCAATGAACAGGCCGATCGGGCTGCCAAGGAGGCCTGCAGAGAACAGGATGTGGTCCAGTGTCCTATTCCCATGCAGTCTGTAATTTCTGCACTCCACAAGAAGTACATGGAGTTGTAGGAGGAGGAATGGCTGGCAGTGACGGCCAATAAACTGTGGTTGGTGAAGTCAACAATTCGGCCGTGGCGTTCCTCCTGCTGGTTGCTCAGGCGGGAAGAAGTGACCCTCATGCGTCTTCGGATTGGGCACTGCCCTCTCACACATAGCTTTCTATTACGGCGGGAGGATCCCCCATTTTGTGATGCTTTTGTTGTGCACATCTCTGTCTGCCACATTTTAATAGACTGCATTTTATACCGTGATGCAAGGGCGGAAGCACAAGTTGATGGGGATCTGCCTTGTGTTTTAGCTAATGATGAGACGTGTGTGTCTAGGGTTTTGAAGTTTTGTGATGTTTCTGGACTCTGGCCTAAACTTTTAGGCTGGAGGTTTTAGTGTATTGCAAAGTGGCTGGCTCCTCCCTTTTTTTCCTTGCGGTCAGCCAGCCGCTTCCATTTGCTATATTGTTTTAGCTCCCTCTACTACTTTCTTCCTGTGTTGTCCATGTTTTACTGCTGACGGCATGCTTCGTCCCACGCTTCGGTGTGGGTAGGCACATATTTTTCCAAGCTTGTTACCCATGTTTTACGTTCTGTTTTATCTTACTGTTCTGAGTATTTTCTTGACACCTGTCTCGATTTGTTACTGAGCAGGCACTGAAGACCTTGCCATCGTGCGCCCATACAACCCTCTCCATCACCACCACCATCTGTTTCATATGAAACAGAAACAAATATGAAATCACTTACTTCACCTAATATTGCAGATGCAAGCAAAAATCAGTCAGAATATGAGTAACACTTTATTCATAATGCAAAATGAAACATGCAGTACACACATCTGGTCATAATCAGGAGCATAATAATGTGGCAACAGCTTCTGTTGTGAACAAAACCAAAACAGATATGGAAGACTTAAGAGAGATAATAGGTTGATAAACTTGCAGCACTCAAAGTGTTCAGGCAGCAAACCAAGTTTGTGTTACTGAAAGTGCCTATGTGAGTTTCACCTGCATGTCCCCCACTCCCCCTTGTTTACCCTCTCTCATTCCCCACTCCTTTAATTGCCAGGAAGTGGCAAGCCAAGTAACCTCGTAGATTAGAGGAAAGTGGGATCATTCTATCTATACTTTAATAACACATAATAAAATGTTGAACTTTTCATAGCCATATGCATAGCTTGCGTAAATTTGTGTTTCAGTTCTGAGAAGGCCTCTGTGTATGTGATGGAGTTCTCTCCTGCATTCATTCTTTGATCTCTGCTTATTTATCAAAGTAGCACATCAATAAATGCCTCATTTATAAAAATAAAAAAATATGTATTCAGTGTTGTCAAAGCAGTGGATTAGTCCCTATAGTAACTGGTTGTGCATACTGAATTGTAATAAACTGCATTGTGTGGTTGTAATTTGTGGTAAACAGGTGATAGTTATTCCCCGTATCAGAAGTTTTTTATTCAGAGTTAAGTTACGGCAATTCTAATTGTCAGTAGGTGAAGGGTATGTGTATTCCATTAACCTTCTTGGTATACAGGGTGTTTGGAAGTACCTGTTACAAACTCCTAGGACTTGTAGAAGGGAGTGAGAATAGAAACCCATGTCCAGAAACATACAGTTTCCGTTTAAGACACTTTCAGTTCAGATGTTTCATTCACCCACTTCTGCTTGAGAAATTGAATTAGCCATGATGCAGTAGAATTATTAGGTAACAATTCAAAAGGAAACGTAACAAAATATCCATTTATCACTTGAGCACATTTTTTGGTATTAACATTTAAACATTACATTCTGTATGTAGAGTATGCTGGGCTCTTTTTTGTTATGTTTCATTTTGAACTGTTACCTAATAATTGTACTGTGCATGCCTAATCGAATCTTGAAGCAGAAGTGGACAAGTTAAACGTCTTAATTGAAACCACTGTAGAACAAAAATGGTAAGTTTCTGGACATGGGTTCCTGTTCAAAATATTATGTACTGACCCCATCTACAAATCCTAGAAGTTTGTAATGAGTTTCCAAATGCCCTGAATGTTGCAGTCTTACTGTAAATTTTGTTTTTACTACAGCATACTTATTTTCAAGTGTAGTGCATATACCAGTGCCCTTTATTAACTGTTCTCTCCCAATACACAGGTAAAATTCACTGCACAGGATCTTACAGTTGAAGCCAAACATACATTAAAGGCTATTTCACATAATATTGAAATCACTGTTGATAAGTTTAACTTTAAAATGTAGTAAAAAGCTTTTTAGTAATCATAATTTTGTACCTCTTCTTAAGAGACTGCATATTTCGTTGCTGAAAACAACCAGTATCGTATTGTCTTTAAGTCTCAGTCAACTAAATCAGGCATCATCATTATTATTATTATTATTATTAGTAGTAGTAGTAGTAGTAGTAGTAGTAGTAGTAGGAGGAGGAGGTTGAAAAATAAACATGTCATACTAATACTTTCCGACTGTTTACAGGAATCACATTTATCTTGAATGGATCAAGACGCCACTGTCTTCACCTTATGTTCAGCAGCTGTAAATGATGAGAATCATTTTAATTGTGAAGAAATAAATGGTCTTACTCCACTTAATGATACTTTTGCAGACTTGGATGAAAATAATAGTGACACTAACAGTCGCAATTGCTCAACTCCAGACATTCGCTACCCAGAACATATTGGCAGCCACTTAGAAGTCATGGGCATTGAAAATACCTGGTAATTAACAATGTTTGTATGACCATTATATATCATTAAGTAATAGTTTTTATAAAGAGTAAACATTCCAAGAAATGTATAAAGTTGCTAGTTTCATGGCATAATCAATCCACATGTACATCAGTATGATTGCTCTGCATTCACATTTAAATTTTTGTTAGAGGGTTCAGAGAAACAATTTCAAACTATTTCTTGACCATTCCATTTTCAAATAGTTTGTGGGGAAATTGAAGACATAAATGTTTCCATATGACCTTCTATTTCTCTTATTTTGTTACAATGGTTATTTTTCTCTATGTAAGTGGTATTCAATAAAAAAAATTCGTATTTGGAGAAGAAAGTAAGTGATTGAAATTTTGTGAAGAAATATCATTGCAACAAAAAGATGCTTTTGTTTTAGCGACCGCCACCTTAGATTTGCATATCATATCTGTTGTAACCCTATACAGTATGTGCGCATAATCAAACTACAAGTGCCTCCATGGCTGGCCTAAAGAGGCCCACTTGCATCGGTGCAGACAGCACAGCATGGCACAGCAAGTGCTGGGTTGTGTGCCAACAGCCATATGTAAGCTGGCATGCCAGTCTAATATTTAGGTGACAGATGTACGATAATGTCCTTCTTATTTAAGTGTTTTAGTACATCCCTGCATGTGGAAACAGAATAAAAGTTCATTGGCTGGAATTGATATTGTGGTGTGCAACGTTACAATATTTTTGGTTTCGAGGATGGGATTTTACTCCACATCTTCAGTTTCTCGGTTTGCTATGGCCAGTATGTCAGTGAATGAAGTTTTGCAATATCTTGTTGAACAGCAGTGGCCCTCTCACCAGCCAGCAGAAGTCTCTCTCCGAAGCACTAAGCAATTTGACTGCTCCGTTAACATGCCAGGGTTCACTGCCACTAACAAGACCCCCCACCATTTCCTCCGTATAATGATTCTATGAAAGATTGGGACACGTAAGAAAAATTCCTTCGTCAACATTTCCGAGCTTATGGAGTCACCGACCTCAACGTTTGTAAGACTTTCTGTCATGGATTTCTTGTGTTTATCACCTTTAGTGTCAGCTGGCTGCCCCTCAAGACGTCAGTTGGTCTCTGCTTATTACTGCAAACATACTGATGCTATTGCAGGTCACATTGAGTTCTGCTGTTGTCAAAAGTAGCCACATCAGTCGTACAGAGCTTGTGCTACGGAACTTCAGTGTTAGCTGTCGTTGCCAGTTTGTTACTGACACTCTACAGGACTCGTATGCTGATTCAGTGGTTAGTGATTCTATAACATGCCTGGCCCCTGATATAGAAATTCGAACTTGCTTTACAATGTGAAAATCCCTCTCACAGAAGCTTTGTGAACATTGACCAATCGTTTGTAGTATCTAGGGAAGCAGGATCTAAGATAGAAGCTTGATGTGATGTAGACACCATTGCTTCTCATCGTCATCGCCGTCGTTTAACTTTGTGACAGTTTTCTTCTCCAGTAGTGTATAAAGTAGCTGTTCGGTCTTTGACCTTTCTAGTGGTGTACGATGCCAACACTGAAAACTTATTTAGATTAGAAGCGTCAAAATTTTTGATTTCTCTATTTTCGACAAAGTGTGTCCGTTACTGGATAGTTCTATGCCAACAACCGGATGTTCTCTGCTTGGAATTTTCCTCAATGTTTTAAGAATGTTTAAGGTGTACTACCGATTTCAAGGTTCACATCACACTAGCTTTACAGGAGCAAGTCAAATCAGAACTCAATGGACTTATATCCTTGACTGACTGTTTTCACATCTGTCTCCTCTAGTGAACGGTGTACTGTGTTGGTAATTGTTGCAAACCCTAACAGCAAGCTTTGGCTCTGTGGTGATTTTAAACAGTCTGTAAATTCGTGGACTGTCCTTGATACCCATCCCTTACCCCATCAGGATGATGAACTCGTAGCAAAGCTTTTCAGGGGTCAATATTTTTCCAAAAGGAGACTTGTCAGAAGACTACTTGCAACTGCCTTGGATGATGATTCCAAACATATCCTCCTAGTGAATATCCTCTTCAGGCTACACCAATAATACTAGCACCTGCCATTCAGTGTAGCTAGTGCCCCTTCTACTTTCCAATGATTTTTGGAGTGACACACGGCCTCTGTGCCAGGGTAAATGAAATTGTGGTTTCTGATTCCTCAGCAGATGAACACTTGAAAAAACCTTTGTGCCTTCTTCACTGTGTTGCAGGCTGCTGGGACTGGCTGTAA
Source organism: Schistocerca serialis cubense (assembly GCF_023864345.2). Classification (NCBI taxonomy): domain Eukaryota; kingdom Metazoa; phylum Arthropoda; class Insecta; order Orthoptera; family Acrididae; genus Schistocerca; species Schistocerca serialis. Next base: position 316,748,143 of record NC_064645.1, on the reverse strand, counting down.
CATGGACAAATCTCAGTTTTTTCATCCATCTGTCCTCATTCTTGGTTTTCAAGTCTTGCGTGCTGACATCAAGCCTTTATGCCAGCATGTTGATACTGTTGTGGCTTTGCTGCATCCTACCAATATCAAGGAGCTGCAGGCTACCAATGTCAAAGAGTTGCAGGCCTTTCTTGGAAAGACTGCATACTACCATAAATTTCTTCCTGATACAGTCACTGTGGCTCAGTCTCTTCATGCCCTCTTACGTAAAGGTGTTCCTTTTCTCTGGTCACCCACCTGTGAGCATGCTTTTACCCTGTTGAAAACAAAATTATGCTCAGCACCTTGCTAGGTTCCCTTCTAACCAGGCCAACATCTTGTTTTGGCCACAGACACCTCCCAGTATGGTCTTGGGACTGTTCTCTCTCACAAATACGTGGGTGGTCCCAAGTCCCTATTGCTTACTCTTCCAAACACAGGTGCAAAAGCACTACTCACAGATTGAAAAAGAAGCTCCTACTATTGTGTTTGTACAAAAAAAGTCATGCTTTCCTATACTGTTCTAAATTCCATTTGGTTGCAAATAATAAACCTCTGCTTTCTGTTTACTATCCTTGGGTATATCTACCAGACAAAGCAACCCATCACTGGCAACGCTAAGCTCTGTTATTGTCGCAGTATAACTACAAGATTCATTTCTGCACCACGTGCTATTATGGATGTTCTTTCTCAGTTCCCAATTGGTACCAATCCTGCATTTGATTAGGATGAACTTGTGTTTTCATTTAGACGTTGAAGCCCAAAACATCGTGGATGGTTTTCTCATTACCAGTTCTCAGATTTCAGCAGCTGTCATGGTCGATCCTATCTAATGTCTAGTTCAATTTGTCCAACATGGCTGGCTTCTGGACTGAGCTTTGGATCCTTTCCATAATTATTGTGTTCTCTGCCACTGCCTCTCAGTTCTTGATGGTGTATTACATCTGGCTACTGAAGATTCAGTGCTGGGGTTTGTGATCCTGTCCACGCTGCAGCAGGATGTCGTGCACCTTCTACACTTGGACCTTTGAGGTGTTTCTTGTACACTCATTGCCCCTCAATTTCATCTTCACTCCATTGGTGAGTCAGAGCAGCTGGTCTGTACATTCAAAACTCAAATGGAAAAATATACCATATTCTCCAGAGGAAGCCATTGCAAGGTTCTTGAGCTCATATAGGTTCACTCCAGTTGGCAACTGTAGCCCAGTAGAGCTGCTTCATGGCTGCCAGCCCCGTACATTGCTTCATCTGCTCCTGCTGACACCTGGATGGTTCTTCACTGCAACTCTGTCTGGGCTCAGCCGCCTGGACCAGCAGTTTTGGCCAATGCCCTAAGTGGATACCAGCAGCCGTCCATCGGGGACAAGACCGTCTCTTGGTGTCACAACATTATGACCAGCTCTGCCCAACGTGCCAGAGACCCTGCCCCCCACGACTGCCTCCACCATCAGTGCCAGCCGCCATGGACTGACTTTGTTCTGGTTGCCACCTCCACCGGATGGCATAGGCAGCTCCAGGTTTCCTCCATATGTGCAACCCCTGCTGCCACTGCCACCGCCATCATCTTCTCTGCTGTCTCTGTCGCCAAGTGCGTGCCTGGATGTGGGTGCGAATACACTGTCTCCACCACCGGTGCTCTATTACTGTCTCTCACGCGGGTGTGTGCCTTGCCTGTCCATGCCCGCACCATTTCGGACCGTATTCTCCTGTGACAGCACGACACATACCCCAGCAGTTATCCCTTTCCAACAAAGGTGTGGACATCTTCACAGTTAATTTTTTACCAAGAGGGAAGGACTGTTGTAAGCCTATGAAGTTAGTACACCCAATCATAGCACTTACCTCTTGGGCCAGATCTGAAGAAGCTGCCTCACATCGGTGCAGATGGCGTAGTACGCATGCCAGGGTCCTCGGCCAGACTAATGTTTAGGTGGCAGATGTATGATCCGTGTTAGACTGTGTGTTAACGTAGAACTCATAAAGAGGGCTTCATACGTTTTATTGTTGTTGCTTTTGTGCCATTTTGATATCTTGTGTAAATCTTTATACATTTCATTTTGAACTCCTGATGTTTGTAATGCGTGGTAAATCATGCCATCAGATGCAGGCAGTCTAAGAGGGCTACTCAGATTGTCTCCTAAAAGCAGTGGTCCTACTCGTATAACACTTCCATTGGGAAGTTTTACTAGTTGACTTCCTGTCAGTAACTATGGAGTGTGATCCTTGGAAAAGGGCATCACTAATCCAATAGAACAGCTGAGAAGCACTCCATAGCCATGAAATTTGATTAAAAGCTGATTGTAGGAATGATGTCAAAAACCTTTGCAGAAATCTAGAAATATAGAACAAATTTGAGATCCCATGTGAGTAATACTCATTATTTCATGTGAATAAAGAGTCAGTCGTGTTTCACAAGAATGATATATTTTGAATGTGTTCTGTTTATGTATCAATAGATCATTTCCTTCCATGTATTTCATGATGTTGTAACACAGTATATTTTCCAAAATCCTACTACAAATCAGTGTTGATGAGATGGATCAATAATTCAGTGAAATACTTCTGTTTTCAGTTTCAACATTTTGTTGACAGGGAACCAGTGACTTCTTCAAAATTCCTTAAATTGTTTATTAATGATTCTGTCAGCAGTTGCAGTATTTATATTCAGGGAGTAGTTCAGAGTCTTACAGGTTCATTTTCAAGCCTGGCCTGCTGAGGCTGCACTGACAGTGCCTGATCTTAATAATAAACATCAGAGTGGCAACACATGCTTTATAAATGTTTAGGGAATAAATGCTACAATCCACACATGCCTCTTACCAAGTCGAAATCAAACTTCCATTCCTTTTCCCCTCAATTTTTCCACACAGTTTTTGTGTATGTGCATGAATGTAATAATCTGTCAAAATAGTAGTGAATTAACACCAATCAATAAGATAAAAAAAAATTAGGATAGATACCAACCTGGCTGACACCGGTCTGAATTCAGATCATGTAAGTATTTAAATGTCAAACTTATTCTCCTGTATGTCCACTAATGTTGCTTGAAACCACCATCCATTTTGTCTCGGGCTTCCCTTATCTCTTGGAATTCAGCCATGAACTTCTGTGGTGTATCCACCATCCATTCTCCTACTTTTATCTCCAAATCTAAACCACCACCCAACCCCCAATCCTCCAGCCCCTTCCTTCTTCCTCAACATTTCAGTTTCACTTCAGTCTTAATTATAGCTAGCACCTTAATGTATTGCCTGATCCATTTGTTCGTTTCTTGTAGGTTGTTTAGTTATTCTGAACACACGTTCCTCAATCTTTCTATTACTTACCTAGCAACTCCATTTTTCAGTGATATTTGCATTAAAAATCTAGCTTGCTGCCATAAGTTAGATCAGGTAGTACATGTTTGGTTATTTTTGGGTACCAAACACATTGAAACTTGTGTTTTTACTTCACCAAATGTATCCCCGAACTTTTTTACTCCTCTGATCATCATTAGTGTTCTTTCCTTATCTTAATCTACTTGAAATACAAAAACTCCTACACTTTTACAGTGACCTTGTTTCTAATTTGTACTTCTTCCCCAGAATTTGTTAGGTTTTCAAAATCACTATTAACTTCTTCCATTCACTGTTAAGTTTATCTGAGCTGTATGCAAACAATGCATCCACAAAAAGAAAGGTCATTCAAAACTGTGCCATCAACACACATTCTTTCCTCATTTTTACTGTTTAAAGATCTGAAATAATGTACAGAAAGTTCTGATTGAAAATGACAAATTATTTAGGAATAAAGGAGGCACAAGTGCTGCATCATTGGTTTGTACAGAAGCTAACCAAAGGACAGAGCTTGGCTAGGTTTCAGAATGCACTTCTTTTTTGTAGCTGTAGGAAAATCATGTGCAAAAGCGGATGGGGAGGGTGCAGTGAGTTACCTTAGGTTTAGGCGAGGAAAGTTCTGGAAGTGAAGGATGTGTTGTTAAGGTTAGCCCCCATCTGCACAGCTCAGAAAAGCTGGTGGTGGTGGGGAGGATCAAGATGCATGGGTTGTGGAGCAGTTGTTGCAATCTCGCATGTTGTGCCTCTGCGTATTACTGGTTTTTTTGGCAAGAGTTTGGCAGTGGCCATTCATTTTAGTTGACAGTTGGCCTTTTGTGGGGTAGGATAATCCTGTGACAGGACTGGAGTAGGTATGCTAGATAGGTGAATTGGGCAGGCCTTGCATCTAGGTCTTCCACAGAGGTATGATTCCTGTTGCAGGCGATTGAAAGTGGGAGTGATATATGAATGGACTTGGATGTTGTGGAGGTTGGATGGGTGGCAGAACATCATTTTGGGATGTGATGGAAGTATCTTGGGTAGGATGTCCCTCATTTCAGGGCATAATGATAGATAATCAAAACACTGATGATGAAGGACATGGTTCAGTCTTTCCAGTCCGTGGTGACACTGGGTGCTTCTTTGTGGTTGGTTCTTGTGATGGATGTTAGGATCAAGTGTGTGAGGATATGGCATGGAAAATCTGGTTGTGAATTAGGCCTGGAAGGCCTTTGTGAGGCCTTCAGAATACGGGGCGAGGGAATTCTTGTCACTGCAGATATGTCTACCATAGGTGGCAAGGCTGTATAGGAGGGATTTTTTGGTGTGGAACTTGTGCAACGGCCCAAGTGCAGGTACTGTTGGTGATTGGTGGGTTTGATGTGGATCAAAGTGTGGCTGGAGCCATCTGAGATGAAATTCGCGTCTAGGAAGGTAGCACAATGGGTGGAGGAGGACCACTTGAAGCGGATGGGAGGGAATGTGTTGATGTAGTGAAGGAATGAGAATAATGTGTCCTGGCCTTGGGTCCGGATTATAAAGATGTCGTCAATAAACCTGAACCAGATCAAAGTTTGGAGTTTTGGGGAGGTAGGAATGTTTCCTCTAGGTGGCTCGTGAAGGGATTGGCATAGGGGGGTTGCCGTACAGGTGCCCATGGCTGTGCCATGAGGTTTTGTATATCTTCCCTTCAAAGGTGCAGTAGTTTTGGGTTAGGATGTAGTTGGTTGGATGCACAAGGAATGAAGTGATGGGATTGGAATCTGCTGGGCGTTGAGAGTAGTGTTCAATCACGGCAAGGCCATGGGCCGGAGGGAAATTGGTGTATAGGGAGGTTGCATCAACAGTAAGGAGTAGGGATCCGGGATGTAAGGGTGTGGGGATGATGGGGAGCCAGTGCAGGAAGTGGTTTGTGTCTTCAGTGTGGATGACTAAATTTTGGATAGTTGGTTGGAGGTGTTGATCAATGAGGGCAGTGGTAGACTCTTCTGCAGTGGTGAGAACTTCCTTGCCCAGTATTCTGAAGGCCTTCACAGACAGGCAGTACCTTCCAGACCTAATTCACAACCAGATTTCCCATGCCATATCCTCACACACACCTGATCCTCACTTCCATCCCAAGAACCAACCACAAAGAATCACCTCTCTTGTCACCCAATATCACCCTGGACTGGAACGACAGAACCACATCCTTCATCAGGGCTTTCACTATCTATCTATCTATCATGCCCTGAAGTGAGGGACATCCTACCCAAGATACCTCTGACCTCTCCCAAAGTGGTGTTCCACCACCCACCCAATTTCCACAATATCCTAGTCCATCCTTATGCAGCTCCTACCCTCAATCCCCTGTGACAGGAATCGTACCCCTGTGTAAGACCTAGATGGAACACCTGCCCAATCCACCCGCCTCGCATCACGTACTCCAGTCCTGTTATAGGCTTAGCTTACCCATCAAAGGCCTGGCCACCTGTGAAAGCGGCGATGTTCTATACCAGTTCTGCTGCAACAACTGCACGGTGTTTTACAGTGGTGTGACAACCAACCATCTGTCAGCTAGAATGAATGGCCCCTGCCAAAGTCTTGCCATAAAGGTGGACCACCTAGTAGTACAACACGCGAGATTTCAATGGCTACTTGACATCCTGTGCCATATGGATCCTCACCACCACCATCACCACCAGCTTTTCTGAGCTGTGTAGATGGGTGCTATCCTTACAGCACATCCTTCACTCCTGTAACCTTCATTGCCTACACCTAAAGTAACACACTGCTCCCCCACCATCACAACCTAATGTGTGTGTGTGTGTGTGTGTGTGTGTGTGTGTGTGTGTGTGTGTGTGTGTGTAAAATTATTAGGTTTGAATGAAGAAGACATTTTAATGCCTAAATGTGACTGTGTTCCACTACTATGAAACAGAATAGTCACAAAATTAGAGATACCATTTATACCCTTCACATAGCGTTGGCAAATGTTGTTACTATGAGTGTTATAAATTCATATAATGGAAAGATAGTTGAGTGATTCACAGGTACATAAATAGGATTGAAAACATTTTCAAGCTTTCCGTTGACCAATGAATGCTTCAAATGTGTATTTAATGAATACCTTTACTCTTTTCATTATTTGTGTTGCACCCAGGGCCTTACAGTATAATAATTAAATTATAAGCTTTTGTTATTTTGCAGGGTTGATGATGGCTTCACCAGTCCTCCAAATTCAGACTATGCTATACCACTACCAGCACCAACTGGGTTCGATGATGTGTCATGCTTGGATGCAGCACAAAACACTGAAAGTGGGCCCTTCCCTGAGACCGACTTAGGGATGCTTTTTTCAAACGAAAATGAAACATCAGATGATGTGAAAGGTACCGTGATATTTCTGTAACAGTTGTAATAACTAAAAGTCCATTCGTATTGCAACCATGTTGACTTAGTGCAGGGAACGCTGGATAAGCTGCAAACTGAGCTACGAAAATATCATGTACTATTCCATTATATACAGCAATTTTTTCATCATCATGTGCATTATTAAACCCTGTGACCAATATAACATAAAACACACAGAATTACATACATGGGCCAGTGCTATAAAAGTGTCTTAAAAATTAGTAATTGATAATGTCTGTTTTACTTTTTCAAATGTTAATAAGGTAGCATACCTGAAAGTAATTAATAACACTGTTTTATATCATTTGTAGTTATACCCCTTTCTTAATTGTGAAGTCATCTGTGGAAAAGTAATTAGATTCATCAGAGCCAGGGATTTGTAGGTCAGGATGAATTATAATCTGAAAACTGGACTTCATAATCTCATAGTAATGCAGTGTGGTGTAGCCACACAGAGTTTGTAGGAAACTTTGCAGTGCCAAAAGACATGCTAGCATGTAAATCCTGTATAGTCACATATTATTGGGTAGATTAGAAGATAATCACCTCCCACCAATATAATGTTATGTAACATCACATATGCGTATTCTGCGTGCTGTAACAACAGAAACTCCATGTAGAAATATCAGCAATGTAGGAAAAGACAACTTGCTACTTACTACCATAAAGAAAATGCATCAAATTGCAGACAGGCTCATTCCTGGTGTTTGTGGGACGATTGGGAGTGCAAGAGGAAATGGCATGGGAGATTTGTTTGTGGGCTAGGTCTGGGGGATAATGCCTGTCTCCCATGCCATTTCCCCACTTACACCCCTAATCCCCCCACCAACCCCAAGAATGCACTGCAAATGAGTGTCCCCTTCATCAGCCAGTACCACCCTGGACTGGAACAACTGAACCACATCCTTCGCCAGGGCTTTGGTTACATATCATCGTGCCCTGAAATGAAAGACATCCTCCCCAAGATATTTCTCACCCCTTCTAAAGTGGTTTTCCGTCACCCATCCAACCTCTACAACATCCTGCTCCATCCCTATGCCACTCCCAATCCGAACCCCTTGCCACAATAATCATATCTATGTGGAAGACCCAGGTGCAAAACCTGCCCAACCCACCCACTCAGCACTTCCTGTTCCAGTCCAGTCACAGGTTTATCTTACCCCATTAGGAGCTGTGCCACTTGTGAAAGCAGCCTGTCATTTACCATCTTTGCTGCAATCATGTCACAAACATTTTATATTGATATGACTACCAATCAGCCGCCCACCAGGATGAACAGCCCCTGCCAAACTGTGACCACTAGCAAAATAGACCACCCTGTGGTACAACACAGCAGCTGAACATAACACACTTGATTTCAATAGCTGCTTCATTACCAGAGTCATCTGGATCTCTCCCTCCACCAACATCTTTTCTGAACCGTGCAGATAAAAATTATCCTTACAACATATTCTCCGCTCCCGTAATTATCCTAGCTTCAACTTACAGCAACAAACTGTTCCCACACCCTCCACCCAACAGTTTCCACCCTCTGTCCTATCATCTCCTCCACTTTCTCATCTCCCATCTTGTTTATCTGCAGCCCTCTTCCAACACATCCGTCTGTCTTTCCCCACTCCTCTCCCCCCACCCCCATCCCCCCTGCCCCACTACCTCCTGAAGCTGCACAAGTTGGCAGTCCAGTTCCTGAACACTCCACCAGACAGCATTCGTCTCTCTCCCCACCCACACACTACTATCCCTTCCCCTTCCCCTTCCTTGTCCCCCTCCAGATTGCTGCTTACATCCCACATGATGCTGAATTCAAGCCAAAGATGCTGAAGTTGGCAGTTTTGTGTGTGTTTACTGACAAAGGCTGTGGCCAAAAGCTATCTGTGACTACCTTTTAGTTGTGCCTGTCTGCAACTTGACATGTCATCTTTACGGTAAGTAGCAATCTGTCTTTTCCTGCATTGTTAACCATGTACATGAAATGATTTTTAAAAATCGAAATATTTACGTGGCTAGACACAACATTATAAATGATAACATTATGTGAAAGACAGAACACACACACACACACACACACACACACACACACACACACACACTGCTTGATATACAGGGTGATTCAAAAAGAATACCACAACTTTAGGAATTTAAAACTCTGCAACGACAAAAGGCAGAGCTAAGCACTATCTGTCGGCGAATTAAGGGAGCTATAAAGTTTCATTTAGTTGTACATTTGTTCGCTTGAGGCGCTGTTGACTAGGCGTCAGCGTCAGTTGATGCTAAGATGGCGACCGCTCAACAGAAAGCTTTTTGTGTTATTGAGTACGGCAGAAGTGAATCGACGACAGTTGTTCAGCGTGCATTTCGAACGAAGTATGGTGTTAAACCTCCTGATAGGTGGTGTATTAAACGTTGGTATAAACAGTTTACAGAGAATGGGTGTTTGTGCAAAGGGAAAAGTTCTGGACAGCCGAGAACGAGTGATGAAAATGTAGCACGCATCCAGCAAGAATTTGTTCGCAGCCCAGGAAAATCGACTCGCAGAGCTAGCAGAGAGCTGCAAATTCCACAACCAACTGTATGGAGAGTCCTACGAAAAAGGTTAGTTATGAAACCTTATCCCGAGGCGATGGATCAGCCGCCAGGCAGCCCGTGACAGAGCACTTCATCACTGGCCTCCAAGAAGCCCTGATCTTACCCCCTGCAATTTTTTCTTATGGGGGTATGTTAAGGATATGGTGTTTCGGCTACCTCTCCCAGCCATCATTGATGATTTGAAACGAGAAATAACAGCAGCTATCCAAACTGTTACGCCTGATATGCTACAGAGAGTGTGGAACGAGTTGGAGTATCGGGTTGATATTGCTCGAGTGTCTGGAGGGGGCCATATTGAACATCTCTGAACTTGTTTTTGAGTGGAAAAAAAAAACTTTTTGAATACTCTTTGTAATGATGTATAACAGAAGGTTATATTATGTTTCTTTCATTAAATACACATTTTTAAAGTTGTGGTATTCTTTTTGAATCACCCTGTATATTGATTGTTTTTTAATGTTTCATGGGCCTAATAATTAACCTGCATATTCATTTCCAAATGTTACAGAAAATAATGTAATCCATATAGATAACGACTTATTACAGTGTATGAATGTGTTGAAGTGTCTCAAACTACTTGCTTAGGGAGTGTTGTCCTAATCATTTCATCTCATCTTCATTGAAGCGGAAGTTACCAAAGAGGCATCAAATAGAAAGACTTCATCAAGTGGCTGAGTAACCCCACAGGGGTCACCTGTCTTATACTAGCATACTATCATTTCATTATACCCAAATATACACTGAATGTGTATAAAATAAAACAACTTTATACGTGTAAGCAATGTGAGGAACTGCATCTCAAGCTCAGGCCCATATTATGCATTCAAATTTAACTTTAATCAAAGTGCTAAATGAAGAATGTGATAATCAAAACCAATTACCTATAAATGGTTAAAAGAGATTTTGATAGCCAGAGTATATATTACATCCTAAAAATGTGAAATCTCTCATATTTATAGTGTATGACTTTTATTGAGTAGATACATTGGTAATGTGGTCATTGGAAAGGTAAAGGAAGAGTAAACCTGGAGCTCACACTTAAAAAATAACATAAAAAAGACATGACAGCCTACATAATATCTAAAGTTAAACTTTTGAACCTTATTACAAAACACATAAGCAGGCAATTTATTTATTTTTATAAAAAGATTTAAAAGTTTAAATTTAGACATTGTTTTTGCATTTTGTATGATGTTATGAATCAGCTCTAGGTTTACTTTCATTCACTTTTTCAATGATCACATTATCAAAGTACCTCCTGTAGTGAAATCAAGAATGGAAACTCCAGGCTGGAATATAGACAATGTAAGGAACTGATAGATAGCTACGTAACGTAAAGATGACACGTTAAGTTGCAGACAGGCATAGCCAAGACACTTAAACATTAACTTTCAGCCACAGTCTTTGTAAGAAAAAGAAACAAAAAACACACAGCGTCATTCATGCAAGCAGGCACACCTTACGCACACATGACTGCCATCTCCAGCAGCTCAGACCAGAATGTAACTGTCAAGTAGAATGGAAGCAGCAATCTGCATGTGGCAGATAACGGGAATGGATTGCAGTTGAAAGTTGGGGTACAGAAGAGCTGTCACAGTGTTAAACTGTGGGGCAGAAAGAGTGGGGGGGGGGGGGGGGGGGCAGAATGAAAAGAGAGAGGACCAGGGAAAGATGAGCAGAGGGCAGCACACAAATAAGATGGGAGAAGAAAATAGGGAGGAGATGTCGGGACAGGGGGGAGTGAAAACTATAAGTGGAGTGTGTGGAGACAGTATGTTACCATAGGTTTATAACACTACAGGCTAGTTGTAAATTAGCAATACACTGATAATGTTACTCATGTGAAAGGATACTTATTTGACTGTGGTCAGGCATAATGAAAAGGTAATATACTATTTATGTTTCTCTGAAGATTTCTATAGAAAGGAAGCAGTAGCAGAACAAACAGGAATTGAACCAAGGTTCTATTAGTAATCATGTTAACTGTAATTAATGTAACAGGAAATGGTCACCAGCCTAATTAGGCAAAGTTGTATCAAGTATTAATAATTTTCATAAAGAAAGTTAACTATTAGGATTGGCTTTACTTGATACTGAAATTCTGTTTTGCTGATCGGTTAAAGACAGTACACACTTCAGCAATTAATGTACCAGTGATTTGACATGAACTACACAGGAGGAATACTATTGTGTGTTTAGGCAACAACTGGCTCTCGGTAACACTTCCTATCTGTACATTGCAGTAGGAAATTAATGATGATTATAGGTAAATTATTACTAATGGTGGAGTCTGCTAACTTGAGCAAGGGGTTCTTTTGCCAGTTTAATTATAGGAAATTACCACCATTGAAATAGTTATGAAGTTATTGTATCTTTTGTACTGATTATCATTTGTCTTCTCAAGGAACATTCACTTCCTAGTACTATACAGCTCAGATGGGACATGTGATACCTGAATCTAGTGTAGTTTGAATACTTGTAGCTATTTGCTTGCTATAGTACACACAGGTTATAAGAATAAAAGTTGTACTTCTTGAGTACTCCTACTGTAATATGAAATTTAAATCTTGGTCAACTATTAGCATGGGGATCCAGAAACTAGGCTGCACATTTTATTCACAACACAATATTAGAAACAGTGTTAACTATATAACACATGAAATAATGAACACTGTTATCTCAATAAGAAAAATCTTTAAATGGAATACTTTATATCATCTCGTAGTAATTGTACTTTGATGAAACTTTAACAAATCTTTAAAGAAAATTACATGAAGTATTTCAAAACTTATGTTCCCCAAATAATTATGTACTTTACAACACCACAAAGTTTATTAACCTTTGTTTTAAGTTCAGTAAAACAGGAGACTTGGAATTATCATAGTACTTGGGACAGGACCCTGTCTAGGTAAAGGGCTAAGGATAAAACATGGTGGCTCAGTACAAAGTTTGCAGAATACATAATTATTATTGAAAAAGAAACCACATTAATGGTCAGGCAGTTACACAATACTCAACTGATAATTTGAGATGAAGGTGGTGACAGTGTCAATCTCCTGTGTTGTTTAAAAAAGGTGGCAAAAGTATCCATGGCTCTTCCTGTGCAAGATGCTCTGAAAATTCTTTGTGAGTGTCAGATTTTCATAATAAAGAGCTAACCAAAGTATAGCATGGATAATAAGTCAAATTACGTCCACATCTGAAGCCAGATAATACAATCTTGCTGTTCTTCTTGCCTCTTTCAATTCACTAGATGTGCGCAGTTTGCCTGCTAGCCACTGACTGACTCGTGCCACACAGGAGCCTTTCAGTTCAACCGCCAGTTCCATTTTATCTATTTCCACCTTGCCAATTGCATTGCGGAAGGACTCCCCTCCAAGTTTTACATAATTACAAACCTACTTCCCCTATGCTTGAACCAGTATTACAAGTAAAGTTTTAACATTTTCTATCTTTTTCAGTGTACTACTTTTGACATAACATCTATAAATCAATTACAGTTACATAAATAAAGAATAAAACATTTACATGGATGTTAAATCGGAGAGCATGGTTATACAGTAGACAAATTAAGTAAAAACAGACAATGAAGTTTGATAGGGCCATTATAGTTGATATCAGTAATAGTGTTACAGGTTGAGGCTGGTATAATTTCAGGAGCAGAGAATATGTTGTAAGGGTAACTTCCATCTGTGCAGTTCAAAAATCTTGTGGTGGAGGGAAGGATCAGAATGACTTGGGTAGTGAAGCAGCCATTGAAATCAAGCATGTTATGTCCAGCTGCATGTTGTGCCACAGGGTGGCCTACTTTGCTCTTGGCCACAGTTTGCCAGTGGCCGTTGATCTTAGCGGGCAGCTGGTTGGTAGTCATACCAATGTAAAAAGCTGTGCAATTATTGCAGCAAAGCTGGTATATGATATGGCTGCTTTCACAAGTGACACAGCCTCTGATAGGATAGGATAAGCCTGTAACAGGACTAGAATAGGAAGTACTGTGTGGATGGATTGGGCATGTCCTGCACCTGAGTCGTCTACAGGGATATGATCGTTGTACCAAGGGATTGGGATTAGAAGTGGCATAGGGATGGACTAAGATGATGTGGAGATTGAGTGGGTGATGCAACAGCACTAGGATTGGTGGGAAGGATCTTAGGGTAGGACGTCGATCGTGTCAGGGTCTGATGATAGGTAATGATAGCCCTGGCAAAGGATCTACATCTACATCTACATCCATACTCCGCAAGCCACCTGACGGTGTGTGGCGGATGAGTACCTCTATCGGTTCTCCCTTCTATTCCAGTCTCGTATTGTTCGTGGAAAGAAGGATTGTCGGTATGCTTCTATGTGGGCTCTAATCTCTCTGATTTTATCGTCATGGTCTCTTCACAAGATATACGTAGGAGGGAGCAACATACTGCTTGACTCTTCGGTGAAGGTATGTTCTCGAAACTTTAACAAAAGCCCGTACCGAGCTACTGAGCGTCTCTCATGCAGAGTCTTCCACTAGAGTTTATCTATCATCTCTGTAACACTTTCGCGATTACTAAATGATCCTGTAACGAAACGCGCTGCTCTGCATTGGATCTTCTCTATCTCTTCTATCAACCCTATCTGGTACGGATCTCACACTGCTGAGCAGTATTGAAGCAGTGGGCGAACAAGCGTACTGTAACCTACTTCCTTTGTTTTCAGATTGCATTTCCTTAGGATTCTTCCAATGCATTTCCTTAGGATTCTTCCAATGAATCTCAGTCTGGCATCTGCTTTACCAACGATCAACTTTATATGATCATTCCATTTTAAATCACTCCTAATGCGTACTCTCAGATAATTTATGGAATTAACTGCTTCCAGTTGCTGACCTGCTATTTTGTAACTAAATGATAAGGGATCTATCTTTCTATGTATTCGCAGCACATTACACTTGTCTACATTAAGATTCAATTGCCATTCCCTGCACCATGCGTCAATTCACTGCAGATCCTCCTGCATTTCAGTACAATTTTCCATTGTTACAACCTCTCGATACACCACAGCATAATCTGCAAAAAGCCTCAGTGAACTTCCGATGTCATCCACAAGGTCATTTATGTATATTGTGAATAGCAACGGTCCTATGACACTCCCCTGCGGCACACCTGAAATCACTCTTACTTCAGAAGACTTCTCTCCATTGAGAATGACATGCTGCGTTCTGTTATCTAGGAACTCTTCAATCCAATCACACAATTGGTCTAATAGTCCATATGCTCTTACTTTGTTCATTAAACGACTGTGGGGAACTGTATCGAACGCCTTGCGGATATGGTTCTGTTGTTCCACTCCAGGGTGGTATTGACTTACAAATGGCTGGTTCATGGGGGTGGTGGGAGGAATGGGGGTATAGGGGGAAGTGGCATGAGAGATCTATTTGCAGACTAGGTTTGGAGTATAGTATCTCTCTGTGCCTCCCCCCCCCCTCCCCCCCCCCCCCTCCCCCCTGAACCATGGACCTTGCCGTTGGTGGGGAGGCTTGCGTGCCTCAACGATACAGATAGCCGTACCGTAGGCGCAACCACAACGGAGGGGCGTCTGTTGAGAGGCCAGACAAACGTGTGGTTCCTGAAGAGGGGCAGCAGCCTTTTCAGTAGTTGCAGGGGCAACAGTCTGGATTATTGACTGATCTGGCCTTGTAACACTAACCAAAATGGCCTTGCTGTTCTGGTACTGCGAACGGCTGAAAGCAAGGGGAAACTACAGCCGCAATTTTTCCCGATGGCATGCAGCTTTACTGTATGATTAAATGATGATGGCGTCCTCTTGGGTAAAATATTCCGGAGGTAAGATAGTCCCCCATTCGGATCTCGGGGCGGGGACTACTCAAGAGGACATCGTTATCAGGAGAAAGAAAACTGGCGTTCTACGGATCGGAGCGTGGAATGTCAGATCCCTTAATCTGGCAGGTAGGGTAGAAAATTTAAAAAGGGAAATGGATAGGTTAAAGTTAGACATAGGGGGAATTAGTGAAGTTCGGTGACAGGAGGAAGAAGACTTTTGGTCAGGTGAATACAGGGTTATAAGTACAAAATCAAATAGGGGTAATACAGGAGTAGGTTTAATAATGAATAAAAGAAATAGGAGTACGGTAAGCTACTACAAACAGCATAGTGAACGCATTATTGTGGCCAAGATAGACACGAAGCCCACGCCTATTACAGTAGTACAAGTTTATATGCCAACTAGCTCTGCAGATGATGAAGAAATTGATGAAATGTATGATGAGATAAAAGAAATTATTCAGGTAGTGAAGGGAGACGATAATTTAATAGTCATGGGTGACTGGAATTCGAGAGTAGGAAAAGGGAGAGAAGGAAACATAGTAGGTGAATATGGATTGGGGCTAAGAAATGAAAGAGGAAGCCGCCTGGTAGAATTTTGCGCAGAGCATAACTTAATCATAGCTAATACTTGGTTCAAGAATCATGAAAGAAGGTTGTATACATGGAAGAACCCTGGAGATACTAAAAGGTATCAGATAGATTATATGATGGTAAGACAGAGATTTAGGAACCAGATTTAAAATTGTAAGACATTTTCAGGAGCAGATGTGGACTCTGACCACAATCTATTGGTTATGAACTGTAGATTAAAACTGAAGAAACTGCAAAAAGGTGGGAATTTAAGGAGATGGGACCTGGATAAACTGACTAAACCAGAGGTTGTACACAGTTTCAGGAAGAGCGTAAGGGAACAATTGACAGGAATGGGGGAAAGAAATACAGTAGAATAAGAATGGGTAGCTTTGAGGGCTGAAGTAGTGAAGGCAGCAGAGGATCAAGTAGGTAAAAAGACGAGGGCTAGTAGAAACCCTTGGGTAACAGAAGAAATATTGAATTTAATTGATGAAAGGAGAAAATATAAAAAATGCAGAAAATGAAGCAGGCAAAAAGGAATACAAACGTCTCAAAAATGAGATCGACAGGAAGTGCAAAATGGCTAAGCAGGGATGGCTAGAGGACAAATGTAAGGATGTAGAGGCTTATCTCACTAGGGGTAAGATAGATACTGCCTACAGGAAAATTAAAGAGTCCTTTGGAGAAAAGAGAACCAATTGCATGAATATCAAGAGCTCAGATGGAAAACCAGTTCTAAGCAAAGAAGGGAAAGCAGAATGATGGAAGGAGTATATAGAGGGTCTATACAAGGGTGATGTACTTGAGGACAATATTATGGAAATGGAAGAGGAGGTAGATGAAGATGAAATGGAAGATAAGATACTTCGTGAAGAGTTTGACAGAGCACTGAAAGACCTAAGCCGAAACAAGCTCCCCAGAGTAGAGAGTAGACAACATTCCATTAGAACTACTGACAGCCTTGGGAGAGCCAGTCCTGACAAAACTCTACCAGCTGGTGAGCAAGATGTATGAGACAGGCGAAATACCCTCAGACTTCAAGAAGAATATAATAATTCCAATTCCAAAGAAAGCAGGTGTTGACAGATGTGAAAATTACCGAACTATCAGTTTAATAAGTCACAGCTACAAAATACTAACGCGAATTCTTTACAAACGAATGGAAAAACTGATAGAAGCCGACCTGGGGGAAGATCAGTTTGGATTCCGTAGAAATGTTGGAACACGTGAGGCAATACTGACCCTACGACTTATCTTAGAAAATAGATTAAGGAATGGCAAACCTATGTTTCTAGCATTTGTAGACTTAGATGAAGCTTTTGACAATGTTGACTGGAATACTCTCTTTCAAATGCTGAAGGTGGCAGGGGTGAAATACAGGGAGCGAAAGGCTATTTACAATTTGTACAGAAACCAAATGGCAGTTATAAGAGTTGAGGGGTATGAAGGGGAAGCAGTGGTTGGGAAGGGAGTGAGACAGGGTTGTAGCCTATCCCCGATGCTATTCAATCTGTATATTGAGCAAGCAATAAAGGAAACAAAAGAAAAATTCGGAATAGGTATTAAAATCCATGGAGAAGAAATAAAAACTTTGAGGTTCTCCGATGACATTGTAACTCTGTCAGAGACAGCAAAGGACTTGGAAGAGCAGTTGAACGGAATGGAGTGTGTCTTGAAAGGAGGATATAAGATGAACATCAACAAAAGCAAAACGAGGATAATGGAATGTAGTCGAATTAAGTCGGGTGATGCTGAGGGAAAGGAGTTTTGCTATTTGGGGAACAAAATAACTGATGATGGTCGAAGTAGAGAGGCTATAAAATGTAGACAGGCAATGGCGAGGAAAGCATTTCTGAAGAAGAGAAATTTGTTAACATCGAGTATAGATTTAAGTGTCAGGAAGTCATTTCTGAAAGTATTTGTATGGAGTGTAGCCACGTATGGAAGTGAAACATGGACAATAAATAGTTTGGACAAGAAGAGAATAGAAGCTTTCGAAATGTGGTGCTACAGAAGAATGCTGAATATTAGATGGTTAGATCACGTAACTAATGAGGAGGTATTGAATAGGCTTGGGGAGAAGAGAAGTTTGTGGCACAACTTGACTAGAAGAAGGGATCGGTTGGTAGGACATGTTCTGAGACATCGAGGGATCACCAATTTAGTATTGGAGGGCAGCGTGCAGGGTAAAAATCGTAGAGGGAGACGAAGAGTTGAATATGCTAAGCAAGTTCAGAAGGATGTAGGCTGCAGTAGGTACTGGGAGATGAAGCAGCTTGCACAGGATAGAGTAGCATGGAGAGCTGCATCAAACCAGTCTCAGGACTGAAGACCACAACAACAACAACAACCTGTCTGTGAAGGCCTTGGGGAGACCCTCGGCATACCTGGCAACGGAGTTCTTGTCACTCCAGATGCTCCAACCCTGTATGGCCAAGCTGTATGGGAGAGGTTTCTTGGTGTGGAAGGAATGCAGGTACTGTTAGTGGGTAGTGCGTTTCATGTTGACAGAGGTATGGATGTAGCCATCAGAGAGGAGGAGGTCAATGTTCAGGAAGTTGGCACCCTGGGTTGTGGAGGACCAAGTGAAGCGGATGGGAGAAAAGGTGTTGAGATTGTGAAGGAACAAAGATAGGTTGTCATGGCTCTTGGTCCAGATGATGATCATCATCAGTGAACCTAAGCCAGACAAGGGGTTTGGCATTTTGGAAGGTTTAGAAAAGTCTCTTCTAAATGGCCCATAAACAGATTGACATAGGAGGGTGCCATGTGGGCACCCACAGCTGTGCTGCAGATTTGTATGTATGCATTTGCTTCAAAGGAGTAGGTGTTGACTATTAGGATAAAGTTAGTAAGGTGTATGAGGAATGTGGTAGTGGGTTTGGAGTCAGAAGGACATTTGTGAGGTAGTAGTGTTCAATAGGGTTATACCATGGGCATGAGGGATGTTGGTGTATAGGGAAGTGGTGTTAACAGCGACAAGTAAGGATCCAGGAGGTAAAGGAGTGGGGATGTTGGAGAGGTGGTGAAGGAAGTGGTGCATATCATTGATGTGGGAGGCTAGGTTACGGATAGTTGGTTGGAAGTGTTCATGAGTGAGGGCCGAAATTCTTTCAGTGGAACCACAATAACCAATCACAATGGGGTGTCCAGGGTAGTTGGGTTTGTGTATTTTGGTGAGCCTGCAAAATGTGGAATATGCAAAATATGCAAGGTGTCATATGGGTGAGGAGGGAAATGGATTCAGGGGAGAAGATCGGGGAAGGGCCTGAGGCTTTAAGCAGGGATTAAAGGTTATGTTGGACTTCTGGGATGGGCTCACTCAGGCAGAGTTTATGGGTGGAAGAGTCAGATAATTGGCAGAGGTCTTCTTCCAGGTAGTCACTTTGATTCGTAACGGTGGTGGAACCTCAGTCAGCAGGTAGGTGATTAGGTCACAAGCAACACACACTTTGCCATGAAAGTGAGAGACTTCACATGTTCTCAGGAGGTAAATATATAACCACTTCAAGTGTATTGTGTAACTACTAACTTTTTATAGGCAACAGCTTGGTTTTATATTTTCTCACTTATCTGGGGGGGGGGGGGGGGGAGACAAATTTGGTGAAATATACATTTTACACATTTGTAAAATAATGTATATGGTGTATAGCCACACTTAATAAAAGTCTGCCCTCTACTTACTTTTTCCTTATCCTCAATATGAACTGCCTGTCACTCCTTATGGTCTGAAACCATTGTGGCTGTAGAAACATGAATCTTGGCAATTACTAAAACCGTCACTGTACTTCATAAATGAAGAAAATAAAAAAAAAAGCAACAGAAAAGCCGCACCTATGTGAATAACTAGAAAATATGACATAAAAATAAAATAAAATCTGAAAGCATGTATGGCAAACAACAAAACATGACAATGACATCTGCTATAAAGTAGTGTTTGATACATAGTGTAAAAACTATTGTTACAGACTCGTCAGCATCACCTGGAGTTTGTGGACTGCGTAACCTGGGAAACACGTGCTTTATGGCAGCAGGCCTTCAGTGCTTGGCAGCCACACCCTCTCTAGTCCAGTTCTTTCTATCCAGAAATGCAGCTGTCAAGGATGATCCACATTCCTTAACAGATCAGTTCTCTCTTCTCATTCATAAAATGTGGAGTGGCCAATGGGGTGTAATTCGTCCATTTGAATTTAAGCAGGCTCTTGGATTCAACCATCCACAGTTCAAGGATTACAGACAGGTAACACCATAACAAAAAGATGATGATGATTATAGTAATAGTAATAAGAAAGGTAATGATGGTGGTTGTGGTGGCAGTAGCAGCAGCTTGGTTACATACTGTTTACGGAAGGCAAATATCCAAGTTCTGATGTGACAGACAATTCTGACTTACATAAGCCTGCTTTTGTGACCTGCTCACTTACTTTTTGTGGCCCCCTGTGATCAGTGGAAGTAGACTAACTTCGTGCTGTTCTGGAATGTGCACACTCATTGTTAATCTTAACTACGTAATAGTACTGTTCACCATAACAATAAGTAGCTGTTGGGCATTGTTAAGCATAGTGATTATTAATATTACAAAAATGATTGAAAAAGGGTGTACCTAGCCCTTCTACTGACTCGCCTTAAACTTTCATCTCACTTCTGTTCATCCATTATATGTTCGTTTCTTTTGTTTGCTATAAGCTGACTAGTATGGAGAAAGGAGATGAAGCTTGCCTTAGCAGCTAATGTGCTGCAAGCCAATCACAATAATGTTGTGTTAATATTAGCAACAGTGTACAGGTCTCCACTAGGAGATAGGGAGCTATTGATAAAAAAGTTTGACTCCCTATTATGCCGTCTGTCATACAAAAAGAAGAAGTTATTGATCTGTGGTGATTTCAGTGTTAACTTTCTAAGCGATTCTGATAGGAAAAGTGAACTAGTAGTGTTGTTAACAACATATAACTTAGAATCAGTGATCAATTTCCCTATACGTATAGCTCAGGGCAGTAGTACTCTAATAGATAATGTATTTGTACAGCAAGGGGATGTAGAACAAACACATGCTTTCTCTGTGGTAAATGGATTATCTGACCATGATGCACAACTGATTAACTTACAAAACCTAACAGGGTGTACACTTCAGAAACCATTAAGTAAAATTGTGAGGGTGGTCAACCCGGTGTCTATAGATTACTTCAGGGAAAGTTTAGGAAATGTAAACTGGGGAGATGTATATAATGAGCCAAATGCTAGTGATAAATGCAGCCTATTTCTTAATAAATTTATATCCCTTTTTGAACATTGTTTTCCAAAGAAAATTACTCAATGTAACACCACAAACTTTTCAAAGAAACCTTGGATTACCACAGGTATTAAAGTGTCTTCAGAAAGAAAAAGAAAACTGTATGAGACAGCAAGAACTAGTAAAGATCCAGAAGTAGTTTTACACCATAAAAATTATTGTAACATACTGAAAAAAGTTGAAAGGAAATCAAGAAATATATATGTTAGAGAAGAAATTTACAACTCCAGCAATAAAATCAAATCAATATGGAATGTTGTTAGAAGGGAGACAGGAAAAGGAACCACTGGGGTAGGTAGTATTACTGTTAAAGAGAATGAGACCATCTTGACCAGTAGTACACAGTAGCCAATGTATTTAACAATCACTTCTTAAGTGTAGGAGAAAAAATTGGTGAGAATAGTTAAAAAGAAAAAGCCAGGCAGTACATGGAAGAGTCAGTTTTGATAAATTTTAGTCGATTAAGTTTCAACTAACAACCTCTTGTGAAATAAGGAAAATTATCAAATCTTTGAAAAATAAATGTGCTGTTGGAGTAGGTGACATCTCTAACAAGTTATTAAAACAATGTGGAGCAATTACAGCTGATGTTTTGAGTCATATATATGTAATGCATCACTGACTCAGGGTATTTTTCCAGACAGGTTAAAATATGCCATTGTCAGGCCTCTCTACAAAAAGGGAGAAACCATAGATGTCAATAATTACCGGCCAGTATCTTTGCTTACAGCATTTTCAAAAATCTTTGAGAAAGTAATGTATTCAAGAGTGGTTAGGCATCTCAACAGTAATGGGATACTTAGTAAATCACAGTTTAGATTTCAGAAATGTTGTTCCACCGAGACAGCAATAGACAATTTCACTGTCCAGATAATAGTCTTTAAATAGTAAAATGTCACCAGTAGGAATATTCTGTGACTTATCCAAAGCATTTGATTGTGTGAACCATGACATTATGTTAGAGAAATTACAATTCTATGGTATAAATGGAACAGCATATGAATGGTTTTTAGTCATATCTACAGAACAGGAAGCAAAAAGTCTCTTTATATGCTTCTAGTGATTCAAAGGAGTTTGCCACTTCATCTAACTGGGGTGAAATTACATTGCGTGTTCCACAAGGTTCGATCATGGGTCCCCTCCTGTTCTTGATATATGTGAATGACCTCCCTTCTTATGTGTAACAAGATGCTGAATTGACACTGTTTGCTGATGATACAAGCATAATTATTAATCCAGTAAAAGAAAGTCTGATAGAAAATGATACAAATAAGGTCTATGGAAAAGTTATTAATTGGTTTTGTGCTAATGTGCTTGCTCTGAACTTTGAAAAAACACACTACATCCAATTTTCTGCTGCAAAAAGTATTCCTACAATAAACATAACACATCAAAAGAAGTCAGTAGCCAGGGTAGAGCATACGAAGTTTTTGGGTGTACATATAGATGAGAATCTTAATTGGAAAATTCATATTTTGGATCTCGTAAAGCAACTAGGTTCAGCAACTTTTGCAATCAGAATAATTGCCAGTTTTGAGGAAGTAGAAATTACTGAGCTAACATACTTGGCATACTTTCACTCTCTGATGTGATACGGAATAATTTCTGAGGCAACTCAACACTTAGGCAAAAGGTATTCACTGCTCAAAAGAAAGTAGTTAGAATAATGTGTGGGATTCATAGTCGCACATCTTGTAGGCATCTCTTTAAAAGTTTAGGAATTCTTACAAGTGCTGCACAGTACATTTACTCGGTAATGAAATTTTTTTCTCAACAACATGGACCAATTTAAAATCAACAGTGACATTCATGATTACAATACCAGAAAAAAGAAAGACCTACACTATACATTACTTAACCTATCTTTGGCACAGAAAGGGGTAAAATATGCCGCTATAAAACTTTTTTGATAAATTACCAGATGAAATAAAATGTCTGACATACAGCAGTAATAGTTTCAAAAACAAATTGAAATCATACCTCCTTGACAATTCCTTCTATACCATAGATGAATTCTTGAATATGAGTAAATAAATCTGGAGATATAATATATGCATTTTGTACCATTTAAGGGAATGGGATAGATAATATAAATATTTAGGTATAACACTATAATGTAAAAAAAAAAAAAAAAAAAACGTTGTTTCCTGTGCGCATTTCTTGTGCATTTGACACGTTCCACATCATGACAGTTTTTCTGTGCTATTGATCAATGGAACACGTAACTAACAAACTCCCACTCCCAACATCCTCTGCTCAGGTACCAAGTAAAAGCGTGCAGTCAGTAAAGTCTTCAGAATCATTAAGCAGCATCATATTCCTCTTCAATGCTCAACATTTTGATCCCTCTACTGAGATCTTTGGGAATCCACTGGTGCCCCTGAATATGTGTTGCTAGACAATGTGGTATTCACTTATAAAATGCTGTTTACCTACTTTTTAATTTTAGAAGTGAAATCACCAGGTAACACTATACATGGTGCCATTGGTGAGGTGACATTGTTGAGTAATTACTGAAAGCAGCTATAGGAAAGGGGCAGAAGAATCCAAAATATTATTCTTGTTTTATAGCTTTGGTGGTATCCGGGTAGTTGTTCCTTGCTCGCCGTGAATGATGTTTGCTACCTCGATAGTTGGTAGCTGCATCACTATTGAAGTTGCACTCATTTTTCGATATTTTAACTTCTTCCTGGACCTTCCTTCTATAAATATAATATTCTGTAGCTAGCTCTCATATGTTTTTAAAATCCATAAGCTTGTCAGATTCTTCGTGGTGTTGATTTTGCTTTTTGTTTTGTGTGTAGTGTTCATGCTCTTTAATGTTTCCTTTTAGAGTCCTTCCAGTTTTGCCAATAAATACTTTGCCAAGTCAATGTCATTTCATAGGCTCCTGCAGTGTGGAGACAGTCAGGTGCATCCATTATAGGCCGGATGAAATCTTATACCATTACTCAGAAAGAGTCTGCCCGTGCAGTCAGTTAAGTTGGTAACAAATGGTACCCTAACCGAATGAGTGGGAGGTCCTTATTCTTCTTTTCTGCATTACTATTCTTACCATGTTGTTTGACTGCCCTGTTTATGGGTAGGGCATTGTAGCCATTAGCTGCCAATGTTTCAGAAAACAAAACTGTGATCGCTAGATCTTACTATCATTGATGCAGAATGCATGTGCAGACCATGTTCATAATGTCTTGCTTCCAGGTTGGGTGGTGGTATGAAGTAATCTTTAAATTCCTTTTGGTAGATTAGCTGTAAACTCTTTGTTCTAGAATGTTGTATTTTGTAGATCAACACATTTAAGAATGGGAGGCTGTCCTTACTCCATCTCCAAGCAGAAGCTGATTTTTTTCAGATGAATGTTATTCATAAATTGTGGAACTTAATATAATCCTGCCTTGTAGTGTAGCCGTATAACAAACATGTTATCCACATAGCAGGGCCAGCCACATTATTTTATTTCCTCATTACTTAATGCCTTTTGTTCAAACTGCTCCATAAAAATGTCAGCTGCTACACCGAACGTAGGTGAGCCCACAGTGACCCCAAAACATTTTATGTAAACTTCCCCTTTGTGTTTAAAATAACGTAGCCAAAAGTAAGATTCAACTAGGCCATACACATCCGAAGTAATTGAACCCCATGGTATCTGCAACAGGGACATTAGTAGATAAAAATGTTATGTCAAAGCTTACCAGTTTATCAATTGCACATACTTCACTGTGCACAATATTTTCAAAAAATATTTTGTATCCTTCACAAAATTCGTTTTTCTGACAAGATGCTTCAGTTTCCCCAGTAAATAACTAATAAAAAGTCTGTTGGAGAATTTAATCTTGTTCTCTATATGGGTCTCAGCAGACATCCTTCTTTGATGAGGAATATGATGTCACCTAACCATTGAGAAGTATTACCATCAATTCTGATGTAACACACGTAATCAACACAAGGTACATACTTAGCAACAAAGTACAATACTTTCATATTAGTAACAGTCATGAGCTTGCAGGGAAGTCAGTTTCATATTGTATTACCGTATTTACTCGAATCTAAGCCGCACCTGAAAAATGAGACTCGAAATCAAGGAAAAAAATTTTCCCGAATCTAAGCCGCACCTGAAATTTGAGACTCTAAATTCAAGGGGAGAGAAAAGTTTTAGGCTGCACCTCCAAATCGAAACAAAGTTGGTCTATTGTAATATGAGACATAATGTAGGTCGAATGAATGACGATACAGCTACAGTAGTTTGGTTCGAGTCGTAAGCTTAGCACTTAAGCTTTATCAGGTAGCCATTGCTATGCGTCAGACACTCCGTCCGTATTTATACAGATACCCTTCCTTTTTCACATGCTTCGTCTGGTTTGAATCGGTTGCTTATTTTTCTTCGATCTGATAAGTCCCATTCTCTTTGTCATAGGTGTTTACGTCACTCTAAGCTGAAAATGCATTATTGTACAGTGTCATGCATTGTTTGTCGCATTTTGATAATGAGTGTTTATGACCTGTCGCCGCTTGCGGCATGGCTTGATTTTGTGCGCACTACCGTCGCTTACAATTAAAAAAAGAGAGGAATTGTCTCATTAGCGAATCAATGGTAAGAGACTGGTATTTGTTGTTACTTACACTGCTGCTTTCTTTGATAATGATCAACAAGAACCAAATAATAGACTGCGTATGATAGGTGTTCTGAACGAGAGTTTTCGCTAAAATTTTTCTCCGTTTGAAAATCTTTGCAGACGCCTTTCGTGTACATTACATTCTGCACAGAAATTAGTCATCTTAGATTTAAAAATCTAGTCAATTGCCATGCTTAATTTATGATTGTATCACTATTAGGCATAACAATAATACGAATATAAACATGATATGTATATTCTTCCGCATTTGCTGTTGTCTCACACTAGTTTCGTAGGTTATTAGGCAGACAGGATTTAAATCAGATAGCAGCAAACATGAAAGAATACATGGCAAAATGTTTATATTCGTATTATTCTTATGGTGAAGAGAATACTGCATGCGATTCACAATTCATAAAAGTTCCTATTAGCAACCATCTCTTTTCACAGGTAGGAAAAAATTCAGAACGTAGAGTTGGCCGTATTGTCAAACATCCCAAACCAGTTGGATTTTCGTAGTACGTTTAAATGCTGTTACATTCGAAGATGAACAATACGGAATTTGTATTTACTTCGTTGGATAATGTATGGAAAAGCACTGGTCAAAACTCGGGGCGGAGAAAAAAGCTCGTCTTCCATCTTTCCTTTTTTTTAAATTTATTTAGTGACGCAGAGGTTTTGGCGCCAGTATTTATCTTTGTGCCTGCAAAGCATGCCTGTGTAGCGCTACATATATTCGACGGCAGAAATTAGTTGTGGTGGCACCTACCAACATTTTTCAGAACTTCCACTTACTTTGCACTCGATTCTAAGCCGCAGGCGGTTTTTTGGATTACAAAAACCGGAAAAAAAGTGCGGCTTAGATTCGAGTAAATACGGTAGTTTTTCCTGAAATGTTGGTCTCAAGAGTGTTGTGGCAGAGTTTGTGTGGAGATTTTAGTGAACTCTTAGAAGCTTGTAGCTTGAGCTGTGGATCATTCTAGGGGCCAGTTTTGTGTATTTAGTGTTTTAATTTCCCATTTAGAGATATGCCTTCTTGACTGCTGTTTTGAACCCCATCTGCAAATTAATCCCACTTAATGCCCCCATGCTGGAATCTCACTCAGTTACTTGATTTTCAGTTGATATTAAATAAAATATTTCTTTTATATCTAAAAAGAAAGATGATGAAACTTACCAAACAAAAGCGCTGGCAGGTCGACAGACACACAAACAAACACAAACATACACACAAAATTCTAGCTTTCGCAACCAATGGTTGCCTCGTCAGGAAAGAGGGAAGGAGAAGGAAAGACAAAAGGATATGGGTTTTAAGGGAGAGGGTAAGGAGTCATTCCAATCCCGGGAGCGGAAAGACTTACCTTAGGGGGAAAAAAGGGAAAAAAGGACAGGTATACACTCGCACACACACACATATCCATCCACACATACACAGACACAAGCAGACATTTGTAAAGGCAAAGAGTTTGGGCAGAGATCTCTGCCCAAACTCTTTGCCTTTACAAATGTCTGCTTGTGTCTGTGTATGTGTGGATGGATATGTGTGTGTGTGCGAGTGTATACCTGTCCTTTTTTCCCTTTTTTCCCCCTAAGGTAAGTCTTTCCGCTCCCGGGATTGGAATGACTCCTTACCCTCTCCCTTAAAACCCATATCCTTTTGTCTTTCCTTCTCCTTCCCTCTTTCCTGACGAGGCAACCATTGGTTGCGAAAGCTAGAATTTTGTGTGTATGTTTGTGTTTGTTTGTGTGTCTGTCGACCTGCCAGCGCTTTTGTTTGGTAAGTTTCATCATCTTTCTTTTTAGATATATTTTTCCCACGTGGAATGTTTCCCTCTATTATATTCAAAATATTTCTTTTGATATAACAAAGATTTTAGTGACAAACTCAATAAACAGCATTTATTGTTTATTAATAACTATCAAAATGAAGCTTATACTAGAGCTCTGCTCAGTCCAGGAGGTCTTGCAGAACAACACTAACTCAAAAATCATTGTATAAAAATACTTTCAAAATGCAGATACACTTTTTTATGTAGGAAAGACATTAAGGGTTTATATCTTTCCAGTCACTTCATAAAGTTTGCTTAGGCACATATCCAGGTCCTTGCCCCAGACCGGCACTTATTTTTAATTTTGTACATCTAATTGACAGTTCAGTGGTCAAATATTTCTGTGTGGAGCAGGCTCACGCTTTAGGTTCAGTAACGGGTATTCACTAAAGTCCTCTGTCCAGGCCATCTTAAAATTGACAATAAATGCAAAACAGTAATTGTGTCACTTTGCGAGGTTTTGACTGACAATATTGCAACTTGGCCAAAGAGTTCATAATTGATACTCCAACTTCTGACTCTGGTGTGGTTATCAATAACTTCAGAGTGCCATCACAGGTACTTTGTAACAAATCAGTTGTTACGAAACTGCATTAAATGTTAGTTCCGCAGCTAGGCATTGGCTTATCTCTAGTGTCGTGAAGAGTTGTGTGCTTATTGTGTTGTATTCTTCAAAGAAATTAAATGATCTCTGCTTTCATCGGTGTAATCTTTAACAGCTGTTAGACTGGGGCTAAGCTGTTTCAGAGTTTTTTTAATAATAAGAAGATATACTAATTGTTAGATGTCTACATTTGTAGATTAATGTGATTGTTTTGAATTTTCATCATCTATTTTCATATACACTTATCTCCTGAGGTGGTACACCACGCATGAGATGCAAAGTTTTTCATCCGAGCTAGAATTGTGGACAATTTACATAACAGAGAATTATTTATGTTTATTAGATGATGTGTTTGTATGTATAATGTGAATACAGCTAAACTTTTTTAATATTTATTGCAGCATGATTGTCAAGAATTTCTTGCACTGTTACTCGATAACCTTCATGAACAACTCAACACCGCAAGCAACAAAAGTGAACACTCGGATGTATCTACTGCTCCAGCCACTCCACATAGTCAGTGTGAAACAACAGATGACAGAGATTCTGCTAGGAAGCTTGTTGTCGAACACATTGATCCTGAAATTATCACACAGGCTAGTATATTATAAGTGATAATGACATTTGACAACATCTTCAGAGAAATTGAATGTATATGCCATTGTTTAGTGACTAAAATGTTACATTAAGATGATTAATTTTTGTTAATTGGCTATTCAAGTGATGGTCGACATACATTGTGACTGAAGATTTGATTTTTTTCAGTATTTTTGCAGCTCTGAGAGATCCTGAATGCACTTGCTGTTGACTTTTTTTTTCCTTGTTGCTTGGAATTCATAGAGCCAGTTACCCCTCTGACCTCATAATCAAATATTGACCATAAAATGAAAATGATAGATAAATGGTAAATGAAAAAAAGATGGGTGGCGTAGTTGTGTTTTGTACAATTAAATTGCTTACTTGACATATTAATGCTATGTTCAGTAAGCAAATGCCCAGTAAATACTTGCTGCTTTTTAATATTTAACTCTGTTCCGTGACAGAAAGCATTTACAACACAGTTTAAAAAATGAAAATTTAGGGCGCCTATCGCGTACTGCATTTGTTGCAGCTTTCATTTGTGATCGCCCATGGAAAGTCAGCTTATTGGTAAAAACTGATTCAACTGCTTACAGTTATCAGTACCAGTACTGCTTTTGAGCCGTACAACACTCTTATCAAAAGACTGGCCGTGCAATGATCAGTATGATTAAAAGTACTGGTATTTCAAACATTACTTCACAATAATTATCTATTCAGCAACTTGAATGAATTGCCACACTCATTATGCCCATTAAAAAAGTATTGTTTATAAGACAAACATAATAATTATGTGGAAAATTGTTCAATAATGATTACTGTCTGTCTGTAATTAATACTCCAGTACATACAGTTACAACATATTCAGACTAAATTCCCATTAAAACTGCAAACTTATCTCATTAACACAGTGTACAAACATTGCCTAAACAATTTAATAAAGTCTGCCAATTGTATCATCACAAAAGGAGTTACAGCAGCATCTCGAATAGTAATTGTACGACAAGTACATGATCTGCAACTCTGCATACTGTTAAAAAACAAAGGAAGAGAGTAGAACGCAGTGATATGTTTATGTAAAATTTACTTGCCAATGCAGTTAATTTTTCATCTTGCCCAGCCTGACACATTCTATACATTGATAAAATATAACTTTTAAACATTTGATGTGTTAATCTTTAGATGGTGATGAATTCCTGGCTTTCTTGTGTTTTTTATAACCACATCCAACTTGATACATATTAACAGAGGTTAAAAATTCCTTTCTCTGTAATTGTAGGTCCTTTTTACATCACCTGCAGCCTTAGTATGGTGTTCATAATGTATTCAGTTGGAATTAAATTTTGTGTCCATTCACGTCTCTCTTTGTACATGAAACTAAACAGTAGAGATACTTATCATTCACTCTGGAGTTAAGATTTTTGAAATGTAAATCACTATTCACATTTCACTTAATTCATATACTTGTTTTTAGAAAATCAACTTGAAAAACTCCATAAAATTACAAAGAAACAGAATGGCTGGCCAGTACATACTTTCAGCAGGTGAAATTCCAGCATTGCACATGGACACATTTAAAAGTTTTCCACTCTGTGTTCTCTGTGTCAAATTGAAGTGTTTGTACTATGATGCCCCTTTGATCATTGACATACCAATTTGATTGGCAGTAGGTGGCTCCTTAGATAAGTAGAAATTCTGATAACTTAATTCATCTGTGTAATCAAGTGGAGGAGCTCAGTTTTCTATAGAGTGTTGTTGTATCCAGTTTTTATCAGAAGCAACATAACTATAAAATTAATATCACTTGAGTAATGTGTATGTTGCTATCTTTTACTGCATCTTTTTAAATCATTTTTATTTTCTTTAGGACAATGTGGAAGATGAGTGACATAAATTTTCTTAAGTGATGTAATTCTACGTGCTTTGTGTGTTCTAAACAAGACCAACTATGTGTTTGCTTACAGGGCACTTTAACTACAGACAGTATGAAGTCAAATCACTCATCATCCTCGGGTAGTTCTGACAGTTCGGGTGAAGGCAGGAACCTTTTCAGAATGCAGCAAATTCCAGAAGGGGTTGTTCCATTTCAAGATACAGAACCATATACTGGAGATCTGGTGATGGAAGTGACGGAAGATAGCGTTGAACATAATTATGAGAGATCAGAAGGTGACAAGGAAGATTCCTCTTTTGTTTCAAATCCTAACTGCAGTGACAGCAATTCCAGTTATAACATAATTTCCCATAATTCATTGAAGAGGAATGGAAAAATCCCAGTTGCAGAAAAAGTGTTGGAAAAGAATGTTGTTGCAAGCCAGTTAAATAATGTGGCACAGGGTTTTCGAGGATTACAGGATATATTAAAAGACGCAAAGACATCAAATGTTAATGTACTTGTCACTGAAGAGGAAGCTAACAATGAACTCCGTTTCGATTCAGAAAAGTATCCAAAACATGAAAGTGCGAGGAGAAGAGACCCTCTGGAAAACCCTAATCTTACAGAGTTCCATAATTTTGATTGTAAAACTGTAAGTGTGAAAAGAATAAAGGAAACAAACCTTCTGCAAGAGACTATTGAATCAACTTCAGAGTATGTAGTGGGTTATAATCTAGAATCAAGTAGGTGTTTTAATAATATCAAACGAATGAAGCTGGAAGATACAGAGAAGAATTTTCGAATGGAGTGTGAACGCAAGATGAGAGACTTGGATACAACTGTAGCAGAAGTGGGCAGTTCTGCTGGTCACAGTGAAGATGCAGAAGTTCCATCAACATCAACTTCGGTAGCCCTCAGTGATGAAATAGAAGCTGATAAACATTGGGATAAGCACCTTAGTCTCAACCAAAGTGTTATTGTGGATTCATTCCAGGGTCAGTTCAAAAGCACTGTGAGTATTATATTTCTATTCTGCAATCATACACAGTACTACTACTTCTCCTTGATATAGTAATTATTAATTGAAAGAAGTATTTTTTGTTTATCTGTCCAAAACTTCATCCTCAGATTTAAAAATTCACATTTGTCAAATGCCTTTAAAGGTCAAACTTTATATCTGTCAGTATCTCTAATAATGGCCAAAGTTCGGGGGGAGTGGAAGAAGAAATTCCCTATTACTTACTTTCTTGTATATGCTGCTTTGGCTATTTTGTAGATGCATTTACACACTCTTAGCAGATGTCTAGTGGTATTTTTCTACTAATTCTAGAGATTTCAAATTGTTCTTAAAGTTTTGGTGGGGGATGTCTTTCAGACACCACTTCTGCATCATGATGAGAAGAATTTTGAAGAGTGAAAAAAATAATTATTCTTAACTGTTAGCTATTGATGCTAAGTGCAAGGCAAAGCTCAGAATAAACTAGAGAATATCACAAGTGAGTTTGCTGATAATTCTATTGTAATAGAGGGGACTTCAGTTTGTCAGATATCTGTTGGCGGAGAAAGGGATTTGTATAACATTGTTCTGAATGTCTTGTCTGAAAATTACTTTGAGCAGATACTTAAAGAAACAATAAATGAAAGCAATGTCTTAGGCTTCTAGTAATTAGCAAACCAGGACTTTTCAAATACGTTAGTCAGTCAGTCAGTTACTTTTTCGAAATGATGTGGAACGAGTCAGTTTACAGAATATGTGCACGTGATTAGTGTTACATTCATTTAATTTCGAGGAAGGAGTCAGTGATCACTAACCTGTGATAGTTTCAGTGTCTTATTCTACTAATATTTATTTTGAACCAGTTTTTGGCTTACGAACCACCATCAAGAAATAGCTAAATAATATATTTGGTTAGCAAGAGTGAGAGGACACGAATTACAGAGTATGTAAGTGGTCAACATCAAATAATGAGCTCTAAGAATGAGGATGTGGAGCACAAATGTGTAAAATCCCAAAGTACATTATTGCGCAATATCCCTGGAACAAGTATGTGCCAAGCAGTATTGTGAGGGATTGATGAGACACATTGCAGTTCAGTAGGCATGTTCGAAACTTGCTATGAAAGCAAAGAGAGCTTCATCTTCAATTTCAGAAAAATGAAAGCCTGGAAGACAAACAGAAGCTGAGTGAAGCCAAAACAAACACGAGGAAAGCAATCTGAGAAGCATTCAATAAATTTCAAAGTAAATTTTCATTAACAATTGGACTGAAAATTTTAAGAATATTTGGTCTTATGAAGGCCTAGAGTCAATCACTAGATCAAAATCAGGTCTTCAGTTGCTCAGTGACCGTAGTGGCACTGAAACAGGTGATGACAGGCCAAAAAATGGAAGTCAATCTTCCAAAATTGTTTAATCACGGAATATCGTAATATGGTTTCTCCTTTTAATCATCGCTGAATGCCAAAATGGTAGGGATTGAGATAAGTCATCGGAGAATGAAAGTCAATTAGCAGTAGTAGAAAGACAGCTGGACCAGGTGAGATAAGAGTGGGGTTCTATAGAGATTATGTGAAAGAACTTTCTTTGCTTCTAGTAGTAGTGTATTGTAGGTCACTGGATCAATGAAGCATATCTAGTGATTGAAAAAAGCATAGATCGTTAAAATTTTCAAGAAAGGTCGTCATTAGAAGTGCATAATTGTATGCCTATATTGCTGACTCCAGTCTGTTGTAGGAGTATGGGACACGTTTTATGCTTTCAGAGAACAAAAATCTCCACTGTAAAAATTAGCATGGGTTCTACTAACAGAGATACTGTAAAACACAGTTCACTCTATGATAATGATCGAAGCAGACGAAATGAATTAAAATTTGTGCTGCAGCCGGGACTTGAACCCGGGTCTTCTTGCTTGCTAGGCAGATGGTCAACATTGCTGCACGAACTACCCAAGCTGAGAGCTCTTCCCAACACAAACTTCGATTCATTTTTCCCTTACATATTGTCACTACTGCCAATACCGGAGAGCCCTGGCAGTAGTGACATTTTGTGGATTAGGAAATGGCAGAACATGGCAGCAAAATCACGGTTGTCATCTGCTAAGCAAAATACAGGCTTTTTTTGTCTTGCTTGAAAATAAAATGAAGTGTCCTGGTGAGTAGTGGACAAAGGTAGTGATCCATTGGCACACATGAAGTAATGCTGTTTGTTTATTGAACATGAAGTAAGTCATTACAGTTCAAAGACAAAAGTACACACATGAAATAAGCTGAAAATGTCCTCCAGTGATGACTGGAGAATACAGCAGAATAACCTACAGGAACAATACGTAGCCAGTGCTCACAAGGACAAAGTCCAGATCCTCGGTAGAGGCAAGGAGCTGAGGAAGCAGCTTCTTCTGGAGCAGTGGTCACATGGCAGTGACTGGGAGCCCCATGAAGGCATAGGATGGCAACTGTCAGTTGGGTTGCAGTGCTGGTAGGCGTCGTGGTTCGTGTGACTTCTCATGTTTTAAACATATAAATGGACATCAGTTGTGTGTCAGTGCAGTGTGGTGATGAGGTATTACAGTTGTTAAACTTTCAGTCACAGCAACAGTAGTTTATCATACAATACAGAAATATTTTACAATACAGACACTACTGTATATTACACTTTCATGTAAGATTTTTTTAGTGTGTTGAAGTTTTCATTTTGTTACTAGTTTAACGGGAACAATATTTCAGACATCATTTCCAGCTAAGAATTAAAGTTTAACTGTATTGTGATGTTATGGGTCAATAAAGGTGTTCCTCTGATAATCCTACCTTTTTCTCATTCCAAACGGATTATCAAGGTTTTATGGTAGTAGAATAATTAAAGATAAACACTCAGCGTACATGCTTATGGAAATGAATAATGCATCATATAACTGAGGCATTGAACAGTAAATATCTACAGGAACAAGAACTGGAACCTAATACTTATTTATAACTTTTGTTGTTCTCCAGAACACACAAATTTTTCTCCCAATGACAGTGATGTGACTGGGGTAACAAGTTGTCTGGTGGAGGAGGTGAAATGAATAAAGAAATTTAGAGGGGCAGGAACAATTTACCTTTGTTACATTGCCATTACAGTTGTTGAACTGTAAAGTAATTATGCTCTTTTCTGCCATCATAGGAATATTTTGTTCCACTAAAGGATATGCCTCTTTACACTGAATTAATGTAGTTCCAATGTGAATGAACAGTAGTCTTTAATAACTGTTGTATCACCATAGCATATATGAGATAGACTGTATCACTGGAAATTGAAGAGTTGCCCATATCAGTTAGATTACTTCATTGCTTTCCAGATTTTGTACAATATAAGTACTGAATACCTCGGTTCAGTGAAGATAATGTTAAAGTTTCAAATCGTTATTCCTTGTTTTTAATAAGAGAAAAAATTTTCTGTGTACATAGCTTCCTGAAAAGGAATTACATTGTGTGATAACCTGTAAATCATTCATTCGTTCTTAGGAGAGTTTCAGTGATTTGCTTGAACTTTATACGAAGCATTGTTAGTCACGAACATGAAGTTTGTTAGTAAATTTTGTATCAATTTGTTTCAGAGCAGTTTCACAGAGTTTTTGAAGTTCATATCGTTGTTGTTGTGATCTTCAGTCCTGAGACTGGTTTGATGCAGCTCTCCATGCTAATCTATCCTGTGCAAACTCCTTCATCTCCCAGTACCTACTGCAACCTACATCCTTCTGAATCTGCTTAGTGTATTCATCTCTTGGTCTCCCTCTACGATTTTCACCCTCCACACTGCCCTCCAATGCTAAATTTGTGATCCCTTGATGCCTCAGGACATGTCCTACCAACTGATCCCTTCTTCTAGTCAAGTTGTGCCACAAACTTCTCTTCTCCCCAATTCTATTCAATACCTCCTCATTAGGTATGTGATCTACCCGCCTAATCTTCAACATTCTTCTGTAGCACCACATTTCAAAAGCTTCTATTCTCTTCTTGTCCAAACTATTTATTGTCCATGTTTCACTTCCATACATGGCTACACTCCATACAAATACTTTCAGAAATGACTTCCTGACACTTAAATCTATACTCGATGTTAACAAATATCTCTTCTTCAGAAATGCTTTCCTCGCCATTGCCTGTCTACATTTTATATCCTCTCTACTTCGACCATCATCAGTTATTTTGTTCCCCAAATAGCAAAACTCCTTTACTACTTTAAGTGTCTCATTTCCTAGTCTAATTCCCTCAGCATCACCCGACTTAATTCGACTACATTCC